>NC_057347.1:44572806-46986556 GCF_016509475.1 Prionailurus bengalensis
CCTGCTTGCTCGCTCTCTCTCTCTCTCTCTCTCTCTCAAAAATAAATAAATAATAAACATTAAGAAATTTTTTAATTAAAAAAAGACTTTCAGTGAACCCCTCTTACCTTATATGCATCGAGTCTTGCAATATTCCAGACACAGTGCTAAGCATTTTTATGATAAATTAATTTATTCATTCATGTAACAATGTCCATTGAACACCTAACACCTAGCAGTCTCTATTTTAGCCTTAGGAATACAGCCATAAACAAAACAAATTCATGTAAATTTTGTGGAGCCAAGATTTTTATCTTTTTTTTCCCCACTACTCTATTCCCAAATCCAGGCAATCTGATGTCAATGTCTAAACTGTTGGTTCCAACCAATCTCTTTCAAATCATCTTTCCACTCCCTACATGACATTTTTCCCTCAAGCAAAATTTAAAAGCTTTAGTTTTACCACACACTCTGCTCTTCATTGATCCTTTTCCTGAATTTTTTTGTCTTTCTCCAATGATAGAAAGCAACATAGTACCACAAACAATGGTTTTAAATGTATACCAGTCATGTGTTATCAGCCATTCCTAAAGAAACATGGAGTTCGAAACAGAACGAATCCAAAAGACTTAAGAGAACACTTTACCTAAGATAAACTGTATGATTCAAACAGTCTTAGTGTCCCTTGCAGATAATGGAGCTATCTATCAAAATCCAAGAATTATAAATTTAAAAAAGGACAAGATACAGTGAATGGCTTTCATCTAGGCTCTACTCTAGTTCATAATCTAAGTGTTTTATGCTTTATTTTTTTTGAGTTTGGATTTTTCAGTGTCTAAATTTTGTCTTGACTTATAGATAAAGGGAAGGTCAGACTAGATACGTTGATTGAAGAATTGAGTTCTGTTTTAGGTAAGTAAAAAGTTACTTAATTCTTTTCACGGTTCAAATGATATTTTCTACCATCCCTTTATTTGTTAATTTCACTATTTTAACCTTTCATTGATTAAATATTTCTACCTGCTTTGATAACCTATTTATTTTTGATAATCTGTGCTTTTGCAACAGAGATACTAGGTCTTTACCTATGAGAAGAAATTTCAAAATTTAGGTTATAACTGAGATACTACATGTAGACATAATTATTTGAGTAGGTCATCGACAACATAATTTTCTGTGCAGTGATATTAGCCTTATATTATTATATGTAGTATTTTCCTCCAACATTATGAAGATGTGCCTTTTATTATAAATAAGGAACAATATATATTTTTAAGTCTGGTATTCACTCCGCATAATACAGCAGTTGACCTTAGGTCTTTGTTTTTCATCTGGCAATAGAATATGGTACTGTCCAAATACATTTTGTTCTGTCTTTCACAATTGGTATTGTTTTGATAATGTTCTATTATAGCAACAGACTTTTCTTAATAATGTGAGAATGTTTTTATTCCTAATTCCACCGTTTGATCCTCACTCAACCAAAGCCCCAGGAGAGATTATCAGGAACTGTCCAGACCTTCACTATTGTTGATTTTCTTTGAGATGAGCGGACATCTGAATGTCAGGATAGTTTCATCCTGGTTTTGCCTCTGAATCATTTGTTTAATTATTTGTTCATACAGCAGCTACATAGAAGCATTTAAGACTCTGAAAAGCAGAACTCAAACAGCTGTGAGACAAACAAAACTAGCTGAAGGTGTTATAAGAAGGAAATGGAAGGCAGTCTAGAATCATGGTCCAGTATTTCTTAGGCCTGATAGAAAACTAGTCCCAATAATGCCTTAAGTCTACCTTACATAATCAAGTTATCTTTTCTTAGATAAATTGGTCTATGGTATGAATCTAAGTACAATACGCACTATTAACAATGGGGCAAATCCCCCTCTAGTCAAAAGAAAATTGAAGGCAATTCTATCATTTATCCAGGGAATTTTACCTGGCTTATTGTACTGAATAATAGGGCATGGACTGTATGATATGCTAAGTCAGCCACAAATTTTTTTTATTAATATAGATGGAATACATTATACTTAGGAATCTGTTCCACTAGATATTATTTATTTCCCCAGAAAAGCTTCTAATCTCATGGACTCTTTATAAGAAGACAAGGTCCATCAAGAATATTGGGAAGTCATGTACAATTCATACACATAAATTGTCACTTAGCCCCACAGCAATTATTTAAATTGATTTGCTAGTAAAAGGCTGAGTTATAGAGTTAGGATTGTCCTAACTGTAGCAAACTGATTGTCTCTAGTAAAACTTAAACTTTAATAAGTTATTGGTAGTACTAAGGGAGATCATGATAGGCTAAATCAGAAGTATATAATTAAGTAATAAAAAGAATAAATATGACAAAATAAGAATAAAAATACGTGAAAAGTATACAAAGCACTGACAATCAGTGTTTTCTTATTCTCATGATCTTACATGGAAGCTGTCTACTTCATGCAATTTTCCGCTTGTTCTGAGGATCTTGGATTTGGGGTCAGCAGGTGACTTATATGAACCACCTGCTTCTTGGACTCTCTGAAGAACCTCAGTTTGAGGTCTTTAATGTAATTTTCCAATTCTGATAATGTCTCTTAAATATTACCAGAAGTTTTTGTGTTCAAAAGACAGTGAAATTTCTGAATAATAGGCAAAACTTCTTGTATAATCATGAATAATTACCAAAAGAAAATATTTTGCCCTACAATTGAATAGATAAGATGGAATGCTCTAGGTAGGTAACAGGACATCTAAAAGTTTGTTAACCACTATGTGTGCTATGGATTTTTGACAAAAGAGTGTTTCAACCCATCCAGAAAATAAACATAATATTATTAGTACATATTCATAACTCAGAAGAAACTATATAAAATCCATTTGGAAATGCCCAAATGGTCCCTTAAGGTATAGTTCTAATTCAGGGCTCAAGGTTACAGATTTTCCAGAATTATTTTTATTTCAGAGGAGGCATGAATTGGTGATGTCCTCTAATATAATACAAAATATCTTAATCAGTTTTTAATAATGTGGCAAATTTGGGGCACCTGATTGAGCATCTGACTCTTGATTTTGGCTCAGGTCATGATCCCAGGGTCATGGGTTTGAGGACCACATCAGGCTTCATGCCTAGCATGAAGCCTGCTTGGGATTCTCTCTCTCTCTCTCTCTCTCTCTCTCTCTCTCTCTCTCTCTCCCCTCCCTCTCTCCCTCTCTCCCTCTCTCCCTCTCTCTCTCAAAATAAAATTAAAAATACAATCATGTTGAGTTTTTATTCCTACAGTGATACGTTGTTTTATGTAGGATTGTGGCAAATCAATTTGAAATGTATGCAACGAGGTAAAAATCCTGGCTTTACCAGATCTTATTGTCATGGATATTATAATCTGACCATTCCAAGTATTTCTTTACAAAATTGAAGTCAAATTTTGTGATTCTATAATGGAATCTTTGAATCTGATCCTACACGTTTTTCTTATCTATAAGAGGTCACTCAAAAAGAACTTTAGTTTAGGAATGCCTGGGTGGCTCAGTTGGTTAAGTGTCTGACTGTTGGTTTTGGTTCAGGTCATGATCTCGTGGTTCATGAATTTGAGCCCCATGTCCGACTCTGCACTGACAGCACAGAACCTGCTTGGGATTGTATCTTTCTCTCTACCCCTCCCCTATTTGCATGGGTGAGCATGCTCTCTCTCAAAATAAATAAATAAACTTTAAAAAAAACCACAAACTTTAGTTTTTAAAAATGAAAAAATGAGCCACAGACGGGAAGGACATATTTGCAAAACACATATCTGATAAGGGACTTATATCCAAAATATTCAAAGAATTCTTAAAACTAAACAATACGGGGGCGCCTGGGTGGCGCAGTCGGTTAAGCGTCGGACTTCAGCCAGGTCACGATCTCGCGGTCCGTGAGTTCGAGCTCCGCGTCGGGCTCTGGGCTGATGACTCAGAGCCTGGAGCCTGTTTCCGATTCTGTGTCTCCCTCTCTCTCTGCCCCTCCCCCGTTCATGCTCTGTCTCTCTCTGTCCCCCAAAAAATAAATAAACGTTGAGAAAAAAAATTAACAAACAAACAAACAAAAAAAAAAACCTAAACAATAAGAAAACAACCCTAATTAAAAAGTGAACATGGGCACCTGGGTGTCTCAGTTGGCTGAGCATCTGACTTCACCTCAGGTCATGATCTCATGGTTTATGAGTTCAAGCCCCGCATTGGGCTCTCTGCTGTCAGCGCAGACCCTGCTTCAGAGTCTCTGCCCCATCTCTCTCTGCCCTTCCCTTGCACACTCTCTCTCTCATAAATAAACAAACATTTTTTAAAAAGTGAACAGAAGAGGGGCGCCTGGGTGGCACAGTCGGTTAGGCGTCCGACTTCAGCCAGGTCACGATCTCGCGGTCCGTGAGTTCCAGCCCCGCGTCAGGCTCTGGGCTGATGGCTCGGAGCCTGGAGCCTGTTTCCGATTCTGTGTCTCCCTCTCTCTCTGCCCCTCGCCTGTTCATGCTCTGTCTCTCTCTCTGTCCCAAAGATACATAAAACGTTGAAAAAAAAATTAAAAAAAAAAAAGTGAACAGAAGATCTGAATATTCACCTCACCCAGGAAGATATACAGATGGCAAATAAGGATATGAAAAGATGGTCAACATCATATGTCATTAGGGAATTGCAAATGAAAACAATGAGAGAATGCTACGTACCTCTTAGAATGGCTAACAAAAGGAACTCTTATTCATGGTTGGTGGAATGCAAAATGGTAGAGTCACTCTGGAAGACAGTTGGGCAATTTCTTACAAAGCTAAACTTAATCGGTATTACCATAAGATCCAACAGTTGCAAATTAGGTATTTACCCAAATGAGCTGAAAACATGTCTACACAAAAACCGCACACAAATGCTTATAGTAGCTTTATTCATAATTGCTGAAACTTGGACGCAAATAAGATGACCTTCAATTAAAGAATGAATAAACAAATGGTGGTACCTTCACATAATGAAATATTATTCAGTTATAAAAGGAAATGAGCTATCAATCTATGGAAAGACATGAAGGAATCTTAAATGCGTACTGCTAAGTGGAAGAAGCCAGTCTGAAAAGGCTACATACATATTGTGTTATTCCAACATATTACATTCTGGAAAAGGGAAAACTATAGGGACAGTTAAAAGATCAGTGGTTTCCAGGAGTTTACGGGGGTTGGCATAGGAAGGAGTGGTGGACACGAGAGTCACAAGGGAATTTTAGTTCAGTGAAACTATTCTGTATGTTACTGTAATCGTAAATACGTGACATATTGCACTTGTCAAAACCCATAGAACTGTATGATGCAAAGGGTAAACGCAAAGGATATAGCTGGATCAGTAAGAGAAAAACATGTAGGCAGCTTCTAGAAGAATCTATGTGAAGGCTTCCTATGCTCTCCTTCTTATGAAGGGTCACACATAACATACTTTCCCTCCAGCAGCAAAAATGCAGTTTCACGTGTGTGCCCAGGGAAGCCCATTAAGCCCTCAGTGCCCAAGGTTTTTTATTGGAGGCTTGTCACATAGGCACTCTCTGCCTAACAACTCTCAATATACCAGACTCCCAGAAGAAAAACAAATATTCACCATAAATCGCATTGTTTGCACAAGTCTAGGCACAGTGACTTAGGCTTATCAGTTGATATTGGAGGGAACATTCTGAAATCCGAGTTCCCATATGCCAGCCAAGTGCCACCTGGCAAGCAGGCTCTTGTAAAGATCGCAGACTTAGGTTTGCTGTGTTAACTCTTTTCTGCACAGTCTATTTAATAAGACGATCTGCTACAGCATTCTCTCTAGTCATTATATCATCTGTTTTACTGTGGACTTCTACCTTTATGATAGCAATTTCTTTGAGCAGCATCAAAGCACCAAGTAATAATTACTACAAAAGTATGTCACCTATCCTTTAGTTTTACCAGTTTGAAATCTCTAGAAAGGGCAATGTTCAGTCACTTGAACCAATATTATATCTGTTAAGGACTTGGTTCTTTCAAGAGAAACTAAACTAATTATTGCATATTTAGCCTACTATGTCCCTTTTCACTTTTAAGACAAGACCCACCAACAAATAATATTAAATCAGAGTGTGGTACTGAAGTTTCCAAGTGATCTGTTTAGGATATGGACCCTTCTTGAACTACAGAAATTGTAATTACAGAAGTAGAATTCTTCTCCACCGGTGAAGGAAATAGAGTCCCTGGATTGAGAGTGTTACACCATGGATAGTAATATGGGGAGAAAGTGGCAATAGCCCATTATTAGTAACCAACTAGTCAAAACAATATTGGATACTTTCAGGTAGCAGTAGAGATTATAATTGTATATAGTGCTGTCAGATTTAAATATGATCTTAATGTGAGATCTGAAGATGTTTTGACTAACTTTAGAAACGGCTGTTTCTCTGAAGCAAGGAGGATATTGCCAAGGCTACTGAATTAAGGGATAATCTATAATAAGCAATGGTCTTTGTGTATTGATGTGCTATGTTAATGCTCCTGAAGTGTCGCCTGACCTCATGCACTGATAATCTAGAATGAATCAATCTGACTCTTGTCTTGAAGGGTACTTTGTTTCTCAAAACAAAAATTTCACATAAATAGCAGTTTATAGTTTAAAATTATTATTAAACATACAAACAAGTCACCATGAGTAAGACCCCCATAATGAACAACATTTAGCAGATGAGCAGAGACTGTAGATTTTGTTTTTTTTTTTTAATTTTTATTTTTTAATGTTTATTTATTTTTGAGACAGAGAGAGAAAGAGAGCATGAACGGGGGAGGGTCAGAGAGAGGAAGACACAGAATCTGAAGCAGGCTCCAGGCTCCGAGCTGTCAGCACAGAGCCTGATGCAGGGCCCGAACCCACGGACTGCGAGATCATGACCTGAGCCAAAGTCGGATGCTCAACCGACTGAGCCACCCAGGTGCCCCGAGATTTTAGATTTTGGAATTATCAGACCAAAAATTATTAAATAAGCATGCTTAATATAGTTTAATAATCAAAAGAGAGGCTGGAACACATAAGTAAAGAGTAAGCAATTTGGTAAAGAACCAAAAAGACTTTTGAGAGGTGAAAATAGTAAAAATTTAAAACATTTGTCCGTTTCTTCCAGATTGTCTGGTGTATTGGCATATAAAATTTCATAATACTCTTTAATAATTATTTGTATTTCTGTGGTGTTGATTGTAATCTCTCCTCTTTTACTCATGATATTATTTATTTGGGTCCTTTCTCTTTTCTTTTTGATAAGTCTGGCTAGGAGACTATCAATGTTATTAATTCTTTCAAAGAACCAGCTCTTAGTTTCATTTATCAATAATAGCCAAACTATGGAAAGAGCCCACGTGTCCATCAACTGATAAATGGATAAAGAAGATGTGTATATATACAGTGGCATAATACTCAGCCACCAAAAAGAATGAAATCTTGCCATTTGCAACAATGTAGATAGAGCTAGAGTGAGTTATACTAAGTGAACTAAGTCAGTCAGAGAAAGACAATACCAGGCATATAGCACAGAATGACAAAGAAATGGAGGCTATGAAAGAGAGGTTAAGAGACACCGAGGATAGATAAGAAAATCTTATATATATCTATTTGGAATTCCAGGAAGAAAAGAGAAAGAAAGCAAGACAGAGGCAATATTTGAAGAGAACTTTCCAGAACAGATAAATAGTATAAATCTAATGAAGCCAAGTGACTCCTAAGCAGAATAAATAAAAAGAAATTTATACTAGACATATGCACTTGAAATATGCAACATATCTAATTTGTGAACTAAAAGTTTAGGATTCTAGGCAGCAAACTTCAGAGGTTCCCTTTACACTGATTTAAACAAAAGGCTTACTTAAACCAAAATTGTTTTTCCTTCTTAAAGTTACAAAAGTATAATAATCAAAAGATTATTTACCATAAAAATAGTACAAAACAAAAATTACTGTGGAAGCCTGAGGACCTGTTTTGAAACATACTTTTTAACAAGTATCACTATGTGTATTTTTATATGTATTATATTAATTATTAAATCATATTAAGGCATGTAATCTTTCTACCTTTCTAGATTTATGTGCCTAACATTATACTGCTCCTAACATAATTACAATTTCAAACCATCAGGAGAACTACTTACATTTCTATTTTGTGAAGAAAAGACCCAAATTATTATTTTATTTTTTATATATTTATAAACCAGCCAAGGTGATAATAAATTTTAATTTTGGGGGGTGCCTGGGTGGCTCAGTCGGTTGAGTGTCCGACTTCAGCTCAGGTCATGCGTGATTTGATCACATTCATGAGTTCGAGTCCCACATTGGGCTCTGGGCTGGCAGCTCAAAGCCTGGAGCCTGCTTCAGATTGTGTCTCCCTCTCTCTCTCTGCCCCTCCCTACTCATGTTCTGTCTCCCTCTCTCTCAAAAATAAATAAACATTAAAAAAAGGTTTTTTTACTTTAATTTTTTTGTTTGTTATAGATTATGTGATTCTTAAGTACCGATGAAATTATCTTAATGGCACATGAGTAAAAATATTGCTAGTTAACAGCATTTGATTGTAATCAAACTCACTAATTTTGTGTTCTTCGCAAGTTCTTTTTTATCACCATTTCTGTCTTTTCTAGGAAAGCAAGTTGATGTCAGTGATGTAGACAGTGCTCTGAAAGACATGAAAGTTGAGGTCACAGACAAGGAATACTTTAAGTTAGTAAAAACTCTACCAGTTGATGGTAAGGATTTAAAATATATATGTATACTTCAAGGGGTTTAGACTACTTGCCTGTGAGATTTTCTTCTAAAATGCTGTCAGATTGTTATAGGTTGTTTTGTTTTATTTAATCATTTTTGAAAACTTTTAGCATTATTTAGAATAATTATAAATAATTATTTTAGAATAAAACTAAAATTTTAGTTTTTATTTTAGAATAAAAACTAAGTGACCCAAAAAATCAGGGTCATTTCATTTTCATTATGGTAATCAATAGCTATTTCCCTTAATCTTGCCAATAAGATATGTGTATTGTTGTCCTTAGTTCCATTAATATTCCTGAGAGTAAGTGGAAAAATGTAAAAATGGAAAAAGAAAGAATGTAAGGAAAGAAGTCAGAGGTAAAAATAAATCAAATGAGGTATGTTTTATAAGTTTTAAGCCACTAATCCTTGCCTTTTATGCAAAAGTGAATAAATTTGCCTCATTAAAAATCTTTCTCCAAACCAACTTTGTCACTATTTGAGAGGAAATTAGGTACATTTCAGAAAAATCATTAAAAAGTCTATTTTTTTGAAATTATGGAAATAGGGGGAAAATTGTAGAATATTTATTATTTAGGTGAATCTCCCTTATTATTTTTCTCTGACCATGAATCATGTCTTTTCTTGCAGCTGAAGGAAAGGTGTATCAAAAAAGGCTGCTGGATGGTGTGAAGGCTCTTCAAAGTGAGTGAGAAGTATGACGAGAAAACACATATATCTGTGATATTCTCTTATTTTTCATATACACAGATTTATTTTTATTACATTAAAAATTTCACATGCGTATTTCCCAATATTTATGGATATGTGATATATGCCATAAATCCCTAGGAAATTACCCAGCCCTTTTCGAACTTGCATTATGTTGATATGAACAAAAAGATAGTCTGAGGATGAGACTCTACATCTAGTCTTAAAACTGACCCTCCTTATACCGTTGACTAGCTTTTACTGGACCTTAAAGTCTTCATGAGTAAAGTGATAACCATAATATACATGGATTAGTAAAGAGTTTTTCTACATCTCGGTTGTTTTTATGATAATTTGTCTCTCCTAAGGAGGAAAGGTGGCTATGAATAACCTCGTCCCATTTCTGGAAAATATGGGGATTAAGCTGTCACACGAAGAACTTGAAGATTTTTCACAAAACCTACCAATTGATGGTAAGCATTGTATATAAAAATGCATTCCCTTTAGGACAGCTTGGGTTTGAGAGTATCCATAGACCAGTGATAGCGTTTATTTAGTATCAACAGGGCATTTTTTAAAGGATGTGGCTGAATTCAAGTTTCACATGAAATACATCCTGTCTCTTCTTTAAGAGAGTGTTCTATGGCACAAAAACAGACACATAGACCAATGGAATAGAATAGAAACCCCAGAACTAGACCCACAAACGTATGGCCAACTCATCTTTGACAAAGCAGGAAAGAACATCCAATGGAAAAAAGACAACCTCTTTAACAAATGGTGCTGGGAGAACTGGACAGCAACATGCAGAAGGTTGAAACTAGACCACTTTCTCACACCATTCACAAAAATAAACTCAAAATGGATAAAGGACCTAAATGTGAGACAGGAAACCATCAAAACCTTAGAGGAGAAAGCAGGAAAAGACCTCTCTGACCTCAGCCGTAGCAATCTCTTTCTCGACACATCCCCAAAGGCAAGGGAATTAAAAGCAAAAGTGAATTACTGGGAACTTGTGAAGATAAAAAGCTTCTGCACAGCAAAGGAAACAACCAACAAAACTAAAAGGCAACCAACGGAATGGGAAAAGATATTCGCAAATGACATATCGGACAAAGGGCTAGTATCCAAAATCTATAAAGAGCTCACCAAACTCCACACCCGAAAAACAAATAACCCAGTGAAGAAATGGGCAGAAAACATGAATAGACACTTCTCTAAAGAAGACATCCGGATGGCCAACAGGCACATGAAAAGATGTTCAGCGTCGCTCCTTATCAGGGAAATACAAATCAAAACCACACTCAGGTATCACCTCACGCCAGTCAGAGTGGCCAAAATGAACAAATCAGGAGACTATAGATGCTGGAGAGGATGTGGAGAAACGGGAACCCTCTTGCACTGTTGGTGGGAATGCAAATTGGTGCAGCCGCTCTGGAAAGCAGTGTGGAGGTTCCTCAGAAAATTAAAAATAGACCTACCCTATGACCCAGCAATAGCACTGCTAGGAATTTATCCAAGGGATACAGGAGTACGGATGCATAGGGCCACTTGTACCCCAATGTTCATAGCAGCACTCTCAACAATAGCCAAATTATGGAAAGAGCCTAAATGTCCATCAACTGATGAATGGATAAAGAAATTGTGGTTTATATACACAATGGAATATTACGTGGCAATGAGAAAAAATGAAATATGGCCCTTTGTAGCAACGTGGATGGAACTGGAGAGTGTGATGCTAAGTGAAATAAGCCATACAGAGAAAGACAGATACCATATGGTTTCACTCTTATGTGGATCCTGAGAAACTTAACAGGAACCCATGGGGGAGGGGAAGGAAAAAAAAAAAAAAGAGGTTAGAATGGGAGAGAGCCAAAGCATAAGAGACTGTTAAAAACTGAGAACAAACTGAGGGTTGATGGGGGGTGGGAGGGAGGGGAGGGTGGGTGATGGGTGTTGAGGAGGGCACCTTTTGGGATGAGCAACTAAACATTGTTACATTAAATCCTGAGAATAAAATGAAAATCTGAACACAACTGCTGAAGTATATGCAAAATGAAAAGAAAGGATATGGCACCAATTCTAGCATTAGCACAGCAGAGAAAAATACCAAAAGAAAAATAAGGAAAGAAGATGGAATGGAAGGAAGATAGCATGCAAAAAACAAATAACCCCATCTCGTAGTAATATAGTCAGTTTAACCTAAGGAACAACCAAAAAGAAGTACTTGACGATTAATTCATATTACGGAGCAATTTCATGGATTCAATAAAACTAGATCTCAAAATGAGAAGGTTACATAACATGGTGGCACCAAAAGAGACAGGGGCACCTGGATGGCTCAGTCGGTTAAGCATCTGACTTTGGCTCAGGTCATGATCTTGCAGTCCATGAGTTCAAGCCCTGCATCGGGCTCTGTGCTGACAGCTCAAAGCCTGGAGCCTGTTTCAGATTCTGTGTCTCCCTCTCTTTCTGTTCCTCCCCTGCTTGTGCTCTTCTCTCAAAAATAAATAAAACATTAAAAATGTTTTTTTAAAAAGAGAGAGAGACAAACCATGAAACAGATTCCAAATGATAGAGAAAGAACTAAGGGTTGTGTCATAGACTCTAAGTCTAAAGTTTTCTTTTGACCAGCAAAAGAGTGGACACAAGATTAAAGCAAGAGATGGATAATGTCTGTGGAAAAGACAAGAGCCCCGAATAAGGGCCCTCGCCCCATATTTATTCAGATCAGAAGGCTTACACCCAAATGTAATGGGTGTGTACAAAGAGACAAACTAGGAACATTAACTTGGGGACGTGAGGGAAAAGGGGGGTTTTGAAGATATACAGTGCTTGGGGTTTGGGTCAATATAAAACAAAATCTGGGCACCAGGCAAATGGGTAGATGGTTGTTAACAGCAGACAGGGGGCGCTCTTTATCATACCTGTTTATCTTTGCCAGCCTAGGGGATAAGGCAGATAGGGGAAATAACCTCAGGGTTAATATGGCACCTTTTCTTACGTTAACCATCTCCCGCTTCGGGCTGCTTTGCCTGCAGCACAGCGGTCCATAGTCCCAATTCACCAATTTACCTAACCTGGCCCTATTCTCCTGTGAAAGCAGATTTTCTGCTGTAGTACTAACTTGGGGGTGCTTCCACCCTGAATATCTAATCTTGCTCATTTCATATACCTATCAGGGGCGCCTGGGTGGCTCAGTCAGTTGAGCATCCGACTTTGGCTCAGGTCATGATCTCACGGTCTGTGGGTTCAATCCCTGTGTCGGGCTCTGTGCTGACAGCTCAGAGTCTGGAGCCTGCTTCGGATTCTGTGTCTCCCTCTCTCTCTCTGCCCCTCTCCTGCTCATGCTCTCTCTCTCTCTGTCAAAAATAAATAAACATTAAAAAAAATTTTCACATACCTATCTATTGGGCACCTTTGCACCATACCTATTTTAGGCCTTTGCCTCTCCCTCTCTATTCTGGGACCTCTGCACCCCCTCTCTATTTTGGGGTGCCTTTGCTCCTCCCTATTCCTGGCAGCTTTGTTCCTCCCTATTCTCGGGGTGTCTTTGCACCCCCCTATTCTTGGAGTGCCAATCTAGTTTACCCAAACTTGGGTGTGAGCATTTTATGACTATATTTCTTTATGCCTTGTTAACCCATTGGTGTAAACCTGGGGGATGCCTAAGCTTATCCCCACAGGGTTGCTGGAGGGAAGGTGGGGAGGGTGGGCTAAATGGGTGATGGGGATTAAGGAGGACACTTGTGATGAGCACTGGGTGTTGTATGGAAACGATGAATCACTAAATTCTACTCCTGAAAGTAATATTACACTATATGTTAACTAACTGGAGTTTAAGTAAAAACTTGAGGGGCGCCTGGATGGCTCAGTTGGTTTTAAGCATCCGACTCTTTTTTTTTTTTTTATTTTTTTAATGTTTATTCATTTTTGAAAGACAGAGAGAGACAGAGCACAAGCAGGTGTGGGGTGGAGAAAGGGGGGGACACAGAATCTGAAGCAGGCTCCAGGCTCTGAGCTGTCAGCACAGAGCCCAATGCGGGGCTCCAACTCACGAACCGCGAGATCATGACCTGAGCTGAAGCCGGACGCTCAACCGACTGAACCACCCAGGCACCCCTTAAGCATCTGACTCTTAATTTCAGCTCACACCATGATCTCACAGTCCTGAGATGGAGCTTGGCTTCAGACTTAAGATTCTTTCTCTCCCTCTCCTCTGCCCATCCCCCTCTCACGCACACTTTCTCTCAAGATAAATTTTAAAAAACATTTTAAAAAATTAATTAAAACTTGAAACTATAAAAAATAAAATTAAAAAATAATTAAATTTTAAAAATAAAACAAGGGGAATTGCCTAACTAAAGAAACAAAGTACTAAGCAATCATTATAGAATTACTAAATAAATTATAAACATCAAAGTAAAAAATAGATGTGGCTGGAATCTATTGACAGACTAAGAGAACTTAAGATAATCACAGTAAAAGCAGAGGGAAAAGATTAATGCTATCAGGAATTTAAATTTTTTTTAATGTTTATTTATTTATTTATTGAGAGAGAGAGAGAGAGAGAGAGCAAGTGAGCAGGGGATGGGTAGAGAGTTAAAGAGACAGAGAATCCCAAGCAGGCTCTGTGCTGTCAGCACAGAGCCCTATGAGGGGCTGAAACTCACAAACTGTGAGATCATGACCTGAGCTGAAATCAAGAGTTGGACATTTAACCAACGGAGCCACCCAGGCACCCCTAATGCTATCTGGAATTTAAATAAAATCTTTAAAAAATATATTAATGCTCTCTGGGAAGATCTTTTATGAAGACCAATCTTTTTAATGTAATTTACCTGCCTAGTATAAGTGTCCTAAGACGTATATAAACCTCCAAATCTGTTTTGTCAGTGTATTTAGAAAATACACAAGAATCTTTACAAACCTAAAAATATAAACTTGTGAGCACTAAAAAAAATTTTTAATGATTAAAAGAACTTCCTACCTCTAAATTTTAAAAGCTGTCAACTGGTCAGGAAAATGCCAATGGATTTGCAGTCAGGCCATTCAACAGAGATCTAATGACTGCATACCTATTAAGAATACATTTCCCAAAATCCTCTCAGAAAGGCAACTGTAATGGAATTAGTTCTAACAGAAAAGATTCAAGAGAGTTAAGTGCAGAGTAGGATTTTTTTTCCTTAACAGAAAAGTGAGTGGAGCAGGTGAGTGAAATAGGTAAAGGGGATTTAGAGTAGAATTATCTTGATGAGCACTGAGAAATGTATAAAATTGTGTAATTAGGATATTGTACATCTAAAACTTACTGAATGTTAATTACACATGAATTTTTTAAAAGGAAGGGAAAAAGTAGAAAAATGACCCCCCAAAAGTGAGGGCTTCTCATTTTCTGTCCTCTAAAAAGAATACAAATAACATCATCTAGAGTCTAACATAGTGGCTTCGTTTTCAAAATGCATCACTGTATTTTCCTCATAAGGCAGTTATACATTATAAACCTTAAGCATAGAACAGTCACGTGATTTTTTCCGTAAGCCCGCAGACTTCCACAAGCCTCCAGGAGCTTACAGCCAGACTAGTCCCGAGGTTTCACATATTAAAGCTTTCTCCACAGCCACAAGTTTCTTTTCTTGTTGGGGTTGTTGAACACAAACTCTTCAACTTAGACCAATTCTGTTCCTAAAAGTGTTAGCTGTGCTTTCTTTTTGATGAACACTCTGACTCCATCTTGAACAACGTCCCCATCGGAATCTACTTTTGTTTTGGTATATTCTAGAATATAAGAAAAGCTATTACAATCCCTGGTTTGAACACAAACGTTCACACCTATGTGTTCAAACTCATTTTTGAGAAGTTGTTTACTGCTGAAAGTGTCAGAGTAGGGGCAGGTGGGTCGGCCTGAATCTTCCTTTTCTTCACAGTCCAAACAGTGGCTTGGACTAACAAAGTTAACATCATCTTCTTGGTGTTCTGGTGTCCTAGGCTGGCTATTGTATAATTTTCTAGGTAAAGCTTTGCATTTAATGCAATGGATTTATTTTTAGGTATTTTTTATAATATTGAAAATGGTATATTTAAATTTTTTTCTTTTTCAGTTTTTTGCTGATACATAAAAAATATTGATTTTTGTGTAATGACCTTGTACCCAGCAACCTTTCTATACTTTTATAAATTATAATTATCTGAATATCTTCCTGAGTTTTCTACATATATAATTATGTTTCCAAATAATGGCAGTTTTATTTCTTTTCTATCATTATGCCTTTTATTTCTTCATCATGCCTTACTGCTTCAGTTAGAATTTCCAGTATAGTATTGTAAATGTGGTGATAGCGGACATCCTTACCTCATTTCTTTTCCTTTTTTTCTTTTAGAGAGAGAGAGAGAGAGAGAGAGCACAAGTGGGGGCTGGGCAGAGGGAGAGGAAGGGAGAGAATCTTAAGCAGGCTCCATGCTCAGCACCACACCTGATGTGGGGGCTCGATCTTAGGACCATGAAATTGTGACCTGAGCTGAAATCAAGAGTCAGATGCTTAAACGACTGAGCCACCCAGGAGTTCCTACTTCATTTTTTTTTTTAATTAAAAATTTTTTAATGTTTATTTTTGAGAGAGAGAAAGACAGAACATGAGTGGGAGAGTGGCAGAGAGAGAGGGAGACACAGAATCTGAAGCAGGCTCTGAGCTGTCAACACGATGTGGGGCTTGAACCCACGAACCATGAGATCAAGACCTGAGCCGAAGTCGGACACTCAACCGACTGAGCCACTCGGGTGCCCCAGCCTGCCTTGTTTCTGATCGCAAAGAGAAACGTTTCCATATTTCACCATTAAGTATTACCTTATTGAAGTTTTATATGTATAACTTTTATCAGATTAAAGGAGTTCCCTTCTATTCCTATTTTGCTAAGAGTTTTGTCTTATTTCTTTCAACAATGTTTTGTAGTGTTTGAAGTATGATCTTTGTACTTCTTTTGTTAACTTTATTCCTAGGTGATTTATTCTATTTAGTGCTCTTCTAAGTGACACTTTCCTTACTATTATTTTTGAATTGCTTATAGTCATTACTTTTTAGTGCATTGAGATTTGGCTTTATAATCCAGTACATGGTGATTTTTGCTAAATATTCCCTATGTGAAAAAATATGCATTCTGAAATTATTGGGTACGGTGTTGCCTATATCTCCATTAAATCAACTTTCTTAAATTTCTTGTTCAAATATCCTAAAGTCCTAATGATTTAATATTTTAATATCTGCTTATTCTATTAACTACTGACAAAGATGTATCAAATCTCCCCCTGGGTGCCTAGATGGCTTATGACTCAGGTCATGACTCATAATTTGTGACTTTGAGCCCCACATCTGGCTCTGTGCAGACAGCGTGGAGCCTGCTTAAGATTCTCCCTCTCTCTGCCCCTGACCTCTGCTCGCACACTCTCTATCTCAAAATAAATGAACTTTAAAAAATTTCGCTCAGTGTAATTTTGGATTTTTATTTCTCATTATAATTTTATAATTTTCTTTGGTTTTTTTGAGACCATGTTAATACGAGCATACAAGTTTGGAATTATAACATCTTCATGGTGAATTAAACTTCTTTTTGTTATTACTAGAAAAGCTTTTTCTTAAAGCCTATTTTGTTTGATGTTAATATTCCTACTCTACCTTTGCTTAGTGTTTGTATGGTCTATACTTATCCATCCTTTTACTTTTGACTTCTCTGAATCCTTAGATTTCAGATATTTTAAATTCTTAAATTTTGAGCCTTAGATCACTTCCTTGATGAATTTTACCTAGCATATAAGTAAGAAATAATTTCCATGTTACTCAACTCTTCAAAAAACATAAAAACAAGAAACACTTGCCAGTTTGATTTATGGAACTATCATAATCTTTATACCGAAATTTGATGAAGACAACACAAAAAAGGAAAATCACAGGCTAATCTTTGTATAAACAAACAATGCAAAAATCCTAACCAATTAGCATGCAAAAACCCTAAACAATTAGCAATCTGAAAATCATTTTTGCAGTATTAGTAGTAATTATGAGATTAAATCTACTTTTACTGAATTCCCGTTTTTGTACCACATGTTCAACTTTCTGTTTCCTTCCATTCTTGCCTTCCTTTTGGACTAATTATTTTTTATTTTTCTTGTTAACTTAGAAGCCTCAAAGGTTATTGTAGAAATTACAATATGCATCCTTAATCTATCATAATCTGATTTTATTTTGGACCTTTATCCTCATTCAAGATGATACTGTTTTTGTTTTATACAATGTTTTCCCAGAATTATTTATATATTATCATTTCATTTCTTCTTATCCTTCCTTCCCTGTTGTCCTATATTGAAAGGCAACACTGAGAGCTAAGTCAAATAAAAAAAAATGTTTCAGGCATCTGGATGCCTCAGTTGGCTAAGTGTCTGACTCTTGATCTCCGCTCAGGTCATGATCTCAGGGTTTGTGAGATCAAGGCCTGTGTCAGGCTCTGTGCTGCCAATGTGGAGCCTGCTTGAGATTCTCTCTCTCCCTCTCTCTCTGCCCCTCCCCTGCTTGTGTGTGTGCTCTCTCTCTCTCAAAATAAATAAACTTAAAATTTTTTTTAATTAAAAAATTAAAAAAATATATTTTCAACCTGTACCTGAACAGTCATATAAAATTTTACAGCATCAGGAACCAAAAGAAATGTATAAATAGTTAACAGGAGAACAAAAAACTGACTATAAACAAAATAACAGAATCTGAATACAGGGGAAAAAACTGAGATACATGAAACAAAGTGGAGGAAAAAACTGTAAAAAGCATTCTTATATCTAAGTAAATATGATGAAAAATGTAATATAATAGTCTGGAACTAAAATTCAAGATGATATCAATGTTCTAGTTGGGGGACAGGTATCATAAGTAGAGAAAGCAGAAGGAACAGTCTCATTGTTGGTCTGTGACTGCTTTTTGTCTTACAGGTGGTGGGAAGGTTGACCTGAAAAATGTGACAATGAAAATGAAAGAGTTTACAGGTGAGTTTCTATGACACTGAAACCCTAATGCTTTATAATAAATTATATTTAAAATTTTATATTCCTAGTAGTCTATTGTCCGTATTAATTTTGCCATTTTACCCAGTTATTATAAAATATAAAATATTTCTGCCTGATAAAATCCATTTGATCTTGGATTATCTGTTTGAAAAATAAACTATAAGACTTGCTTTTGATAACATGTCCTATGTACTGTACAGATTTTTTTCTCATATATGTATATATGTCTTCACCTACATGTAAATAGCTAAATTTTAGGTAAGCACATGAATAAATAAAGCTTTGGAAAGCTCAAGATAATGTGGTTTTGTCAACAATCAATTACATGAGTCAATATAAGATCTCCTGCCATAATCATTTCTTTCGGCAATTCATTATCCAATTTGGTAACTAGATTTTATTCTGTTCATTATCCCCCAAATTAAGGGAGCCTTTATTATATCAATAATTTAGGAACAAATTTGCTTTGACTTCTAATGACACACTGTATTTCCACATTCCATTTTACTTTCACTCTTTAATCCCCACCTGGGAATGATGCCATATAAGCTATTTTAAGTATATTTATATGTACATATCATATAGGTCAATAACATTTTCTTATGAACCTCTTAAACTTACATAATACTGAGTAATTAATTTCTCTAATTTTCATCTATAAACCTTCTGTATTTTCAAAGGAGAAAAGATTGATGCCACAGATCTGAAAAACATTCTTGGAGACATGGGGATAGAAGTCAACGATAAGGAATGTCTGGAACTACAAAAATCACTACCGCTGATGGTGAGCTGCATCTGTAACCTCCAGAGAGTTCAGTTTAATGGTTCTATTTATCATCTTTATATTTTAAAGTGACACAAGTTCAGGTATTTGTTCCCTGCACCCATCCTCCAGCTCTTGCTTGAACAGTCTCTTACTCTGTACTCTTCAAGTACAGAGTTCAGCTGTGAAAAAGAATCCTTTTCCACAAAATCAGTATTGAGGAAAGATGTTACTGATGATTTGGGAAGGGAAAGGACAGAGGGATTTATATCTTGTCTCAGTAAACATTGCAAAAGTCCTCGTAAATTCCTGTTCTCTCCCAGAGTTACTGTTCCTTACATTGTCCCTGGGGGGGTTCCCTTTTCCTAATCCTTATCCCTCTAAGAGCTGAACCCTCAAAACTCCCCCCTCTGTTAAGCTCAATTTCTTTTTTATTAAGTTTTTATTTTAATTCCAGTGTAGTGAATATACAGTGATACATTCATTTTAGGTGTACAATATAGTCATTTCCACAATTCCATACCTCACTCAGTGCTCATCACAAGTGTACTCCTTAATACCCATCACCTATTTCACGATCACCCCACTCAGCTCCCCTCTGGTAGCCATCAGTTTGTTCTCTATAGTTAAGAGTCTATTTCTTGGTCTCTCTCTCTCTCTCTCTCTCTCTCTCTCTCTCTCTCTCTCTCTCTCTCCTTGTTTTGGTTCTTAAATTCCACACGTGAGTGAAATCATATGGTATTTGTCTTTCTCTGACTTATTTTTCTTAGCATATATACTCTCTGGCTCCATCCATGTTGTTGCAAATGGCAAGGTTTCATTCTTTTTATGGCTGAATAATATTCTGGGGGGTGTGTGTGTGCGTGTGCGTGTGTGTGTGTGTGTGTGTGTGTGTGTGTGTGTATTTACCACATCTTCTTTATCCATTCATCTCTCTATGGACCCTTGGGCTGCTTCCATAATTTGGCTATTGTAAATAATGCTGCTATAAACATAGGGGTGTATGTATCCCTTTCAGTTAGTGTTTTTGTATTTTTGGGGTAGACATCCAGTAGTGCAATTCAAAGGGTAGTTCTATTTTTAGCTTTCCTGAGAAACCTTCATACTGTTTTTCCACACTGGCTATACCAGTTTGCATTCCCGCCAACAGTGCAAGAGTCTTCCTTTTTCTCCACATCCTCACCAAAACTTGTTTCTTATGTTTTTTATTTTAGCCATTCTGACAGGTGGGAGATGATATCTCATTGCAGTTTTGATTAGCATTTCCCTGATGATGAGTGATGTTGAGCATCTTTTCATGTGTCTGTTGGCCATCTGTATGTCTTCTTTGGAGAAATGTCTGTTCATGTCTTCTGCCCATTTTTAAATTGGATTATTTGGTTTTTGAATGTTGAGTTGTATCAGTTCTTTATATATTTTTAATACTAACCCTTTATTGGATATGTCATTTGCAATTATCTTCTCCCGTTTAGTAGATTGCCTTTAGTTTTGTTTATTGTTTCCTTCGTTGTGCATAAGCTTTATATTTTGATGAAGTCCCCATAGTTTATTTTTACTTTTGTTTCCCTTGCCTCTGGTGACACATCTAGAAAAATGTTGCTATGGCTAATGCCAGAGAAATTACTGCTTGTACTCTTTCATAGGATTTTTATGGCTTCGGGGCTCACATTTAGGTCTTTAATCCATTTTGAATTTATTTTCATGTATGGTGTAAGAAAGTGGTCCAGTTTCATTCTTTTGCATGCGGTTGTTTAGTTTTTCCAGCACCATTTATTGAAGAGACTATCTTTTCCCCATTGGATATTCTTATCTCCTTTGACAAAGATTAATTGACCACATAATTGTGAGTGTATTTCTGGGTTTTCTATTCTGTTACATTGATCTATGTGTCTTTTTGTGCCAGTACCATACTGTTTTGGTTACTACGGCTTTGTAATATAACTTGAAGTCCACAATTGTGATACCTCCAGCTTTGCTTTTCTTTTTCAAAATTGCTTTGGCTATTTGGGGTCTCTTGTGGTTCCATATAAATTTTAGGGTTTTTTTCTAGTTAAAAAATGTGTTGATATTTTGATAAGGATTACAATAAGGTACAGGTTGCTTTGGGTAGTATAAACATTTTAAGAATATTTGTTCTCTCAATCCATGAGCATGGAATGTCTTTTCATTCATTTATGTTTTCTTCAATTTCTTTCATCAGTGTTTTACAGTTTTCAGAGTACAGGTCTTTCACCTCTTTGATTAGGTTTGTTCCTAGGTATTTTGTTATTTTTGGTGCAGTTGTAAATGGGATTGTTTTCTTCATTTTTCTTTCTACTACTTAATTATTAGTGTATAGAAATGCAACAGATTTCTGAATATTGATTTGTATCCTGTGACTTTACTGAATCATTTATCAGTTGTAGTAGTTTTTGGTGAAGTCTTTAGGGTTTTCTTTTTTATTAGTATGTTTTATTTAAACTTTAACAGTTCCCCCTCCCTTTTTTCTTGCCACTTATTTATTAAAGAAACTGGGTCATCTGTTCTAATATTTCTTACATTCTAGATTTCATTGATTACATCTCCAGGGTGTTCCTCAAAATTTTTTCAATGTTTTATTTATCGTTGAGAGAGAGACACACACACAGCACAAGTGGGGCAGGAGCAGAGAGAGTGGGAGACACAGGCTCTGAAGCAGGCTCCAGGCTCCAGGCTCCAGGCTCCAAGCTGTCAGCACAGAGCCTGATGTGGGGCTTGAACCCATGAACTGTGAGATCATGACCTGATCCAAAGTCGGACACTCAATCAACTGAGCCACACAGGCAGCCCTCCGGGGCGTTCTTTAAATGTTCCTCTACCACCTACACATTCTGTACACTAGGCAGACCTAAACACTTGATTATATTTCAGGTTTGCTTTTTTTCCCCAGCAAGAATATTTACACCTAGTGTCATGTGCTTCATGCTGCATCACATGAGGAAGTGCATTAGCTTGTATCTCTTTCTATATGATGTGAAAATCTACATCTGGACTCTGATGATGTCATTCTGATCCCATCCATCATAATATTCTCTGTCAGCCTTTTACCTAATGAATAGTTTTAGCAGCTATTGATAATCACTACTTAAACCCATTATTTCACTTGGAGTTACAAAATGGTAAAAATTCTTCATTCTTCCTGCATCTATTAACTAAAATACTTCTGAAAGAATTCTCTCACTAAATTATTTGGATTTTTACTTTTTAAAAATCTGAAATCTGAATCATTTACATCTTCAACTTAAGAACAATGACTTAATTATTAGATTTATACAAAAAGAAATCAATGTTCAGTCTACAAATTTAGAAAAATATACAACTGTTTGGGTAACGACAAACATCCACATACTGGTATTGCAAAGCTCTTATTACAAGAATAATTCTTATTCCAGTTCAAAGACTTTTTCAACAAGAAGACTATATGACAGTCTTGTAATTTAGAAGTAACTATCTATCAAAATCTCTTGGGCACCTGGCTGGCTCAGCAGGCTAAGCGTCTGACCCTCGATTTTGGCTCAGGTCATGATCTCACAATTCATGAGTTCAAGCCCCATATCAGGCTCTGTGCTGATGGTGCGGAGCCTGCCTGGGATTCTCTCTCCCTCTCTCTCTGCCCATTTCCTACTTGTTCTTTCTCTCTCTCAAAATAAATAACTTTAAAAAAAAAGAATCTCTGTACATCAACAGATGAAGTAAAGATAAGCACCTGTGGGAAATGCTATGTGAATATCTCTGAATCAAGAACAATATATCTTGCTAGTAATGAAAAGACTGCAGACCCTGGCCACCCCCACCCAAAAAAAAAAAGTTGTTCAAAAGCATGTCTGGAGATTTTGAACAAATCCAGACAAGCATGAAGAAGCGTGTCTGGAGCTGAGCCATGGTGAAGAGTATAGACAAGACTTGTCTACAGAAACATAGAGGGTAATAGACAACAGGTGCTCTGCTCTCTTAAGACTACAAAAAGAGGCAGCTCAAAATTAGCTTGCACACTTTCTTTCCTGGGGTCTCCTCAGCAATGAAAAACCACAAGGCTCTGGGGTTTTCTATATAGAGTATCGTGTCATTTGCAAATAGTGAGTTTTACTTCTTCCTTACCAATTTGGATGCCTTTTATTTCTTTATGTTGTCTAATTGCTGTGGCTATGACTTCCAGTACTATGTTGAATAAAAGTGGTGAGAATGGACATCCTTGTCTTTGTTAGCCATGGAGTTTTCATATGTGACCTTATTATGTTGAGGTGTGTTCCCTCTAAAACTACTTTGTTGAGGGCTTGTGTGATGAATGGATGTTGTATTTTATCAAATGCTTTTTCTGCATCTAGTGAGATGATCATATGGTTTTTATCCTTTCGTTTGTTGATGTGATGTATGACGTTGATTGGTTTGCGAATATTGAACCACCCTTACATCCTTGGAATAAATCCCACTTGATCATGGTGAATGATTTTTTAAAAGTATTGTTGGGTTCTGTTTGCTTAGTATTTTGTTCAAGATTTTTGCATCTATGTTTATCAGAAATATTGGCAGTGGTGTCTTTATCTGGTTTTAGTATCAAGGTGATACTCACCTAATAAAATGAATTTGGAATTTTTCCTTCTTCTATTTTTGGAATAGTTGGAGTAGAATAGGCATTAATTATTCTTTAAATGTTTGATAAGATTCACCTGTGAAGCCATCTGATCCTGGTCTTTTGTTTGTTGAGAGTTTTTTAGTTACTGATTTAATCTCCTTGCTGGTAATCATTCACTTCAAATTTTCTATTTCCTCTTGCTTCCATTTTGGTAGGTTATATGTTTCTAGGAATTTATCCATTTCTTTTCACTTGTCTAATTTGTCGGCGTATAGTTTTTTCTAATATTCTCTTATAATTGTTTGTATTTGTGTGGTATTGTTTGTTATTCCTCTTCTTTCACTGGTGATTTTGTTTGTTTGAGTCCTTTCTCTCTCTCTCTCTCTCTCTCTCTCTCTCTCTCTCTCTCTCTCTCTCTTTTGATGATGAGTCTGGCTAGTTTATCAATTTTGCTGATCTTTTAAAAGAACCAGCTCCTAAAAATCTATAAAGAACTTACCAAACTCAACTTATCAACTCAGTGAAGAAATGGGCAAAAGACATGAACAGATACTTTTCCAGTGAAGACATGGCTTCCAGTGAAGATGGCTAACAGACACATGAAAAGATGCTCAACATCACTCATCATCAGGGAAATACAAATCAAAACCACAACGAGATACCACCTCATGCCTGTCAGAATGGCTAACATTAACAACTCAGGAAACAACAGATATTAGTGAGAATGCAGAGAAAGGGGAACACTTTTGCACTGTCGGTGGGAATGCAAACTTGTGTGGCCACTTTGGAAAACAGTGTATAGTTTCCTCAAAAAATTAAAAATAGAACTACCCCATGATCCAACTGCACTACTAGGTATTTATCAAAAGGATAAAAAATGCTGATTCAAAGGGGCATATGCACCCAAATGTTTTTAGCAGTACTGTCAACAATAGCCAAATTATGGAAAGACCCCAAAGGTCCATCGACTGATGAATAGATAAAGAAAATGCAAAATATATATACAATGGAATACTATTCAGCAATCAAAAAGAATGATCTTTTGCCACTTACAAGAACGTGGATGGAGATACAGTGTATTATACTAAGGAAAATAAGTCAGAGAAAGATAAATATCATAGGATTTCACTCATATGTGGAATCTAAGAAACAAAGCATGTGAACATAGGGGAAGGGAAGGAAAAAATAAGATAGAAACAGAGAGGGAGGCAAATCATAAAAAGATTCTTTTTTAAAAATTTTTTATTGTTTATTTATTTTTGAGAGAGAGAAAGACAGAATGTGAGCAGGGGAGGGGCAGAAAGAGAGGGAGACACAGAATCTGAAGCAGACTCCAGGCTCTGAGCTGTCAGCACAGAGCCGGACGTGGGTGAACACATGGACCTTGAGATCATGACCTGAGCTGAAGTCAGACACTTAACCACCACCCAGGTGCCCCCATAAAAGATTCTTAAGGGAGCGGGAAGCAAAGCATAAGAGAATCTTAATGGCAGAAAACAAACTGAGGGTTGATGGAGGGAGGTGGGCGGGGGATGGGCTAAATGGGTGATGGGCATTAAGGAGAGCACTTGTTGGGATGAGCACTGAGAGTAATATGTAAATGATGAATCACTAAATTCCAACTCCTGAAACCATTATTACACTATATGTTAACTAACTTGGATTTAAATAAAATTTTTTTAAAAATTTAGGGGCACCTGGATGGCTCAGTTCATAAGGCATCTGACTTCAACTAAGGTCATGATCTCACAGTTTGTGAGTTCGAGCCCCACATCAGACTCTCTGCTTCAGCACAGAGCCCACTTTGGATCCTCTGTCCCCCTCTCTCTCTGCCCTTCCTCCATTCATTCATTCTCTCTCTCTCTCTCTCTCTCTCTCTCTCTCTCTCTCTCTCTCTCAAAATAAATAAATCAACTTAAAATCTTAAAAATAAATAAATAAATAAATAAAATTTAAAAACTTTAAAAAATTTTTAATATGAAATTTATCATCAAATTGGTTTCCGTACAACACCCAGTGCTCATCCCAACAGGTGCCCCCATCAATGCCCATCACCCACCCTCCCCACCCTCCCACCCCCCCATCCCCCCAGCCCCCCAACAACCCTCAGTTTATTCTCAGTTTTTAAGAGTATCTTATGGTTTGGCTCCCTCCCTCTCTAACTTTTTTTTTCCTTCCCCTCCCCCATGGTCTTCTGTTAAGTTTCTCAGGATCCATATGTTTTCACAATATATGGTATCTGTCTTTCTCTGTATGACTTATTTCACTTAGCATGACACTCTCCAGTTCTATCCACGTTGCTACAAAAGGCCATATTTCATTCTTTCTCATCGCCAAGTAGTATTCCATTGTGTATATAAATCACATCTTCTTTACCATTCATCAGTTGATGGATGTTTAGGCTCTTTCCATAATTTGGCTATTGTTGAAAGTGCCACTATAAACATTGGGGTACAAGTGCCCCTATGCATCAGCACTCCTGTATCCCTTGGGTAAATTCCTAGCAGTGCTATTTCTGGGTCATAGGGTAGATCTATTTTTAATTTTTTGAGGAACCTCCACACTGTTTTCCAGAGAGGCTGCACCAGTTTGCATTCCCACCAACAGTGCAAGAGGGTTCCCGTTTCTCCACATCCTCTCCAGCATCTATAGTCTCCTGATTTTAATTTTAAATTTTAAAAGAAAGAAAGAAAGAAAGAAAGAAAGAAAGAAAGAAAGAAAGAAAGAAAGAAAGAAAGAAAGAAGAACAGCTCCTGGTTTCACTAATATGTTCTATTGAAGTTTTTTTTTAGTTTTTATATCATTTATTTCAGCTCTAATCTTTATTATTTACTTCCTCTTTAAGCTCAGTTTCTGAAAGGATGCCAAAATTGTCTCCTCTTTTGTTTATGGATATTATTTCTCTTTTCCTTTAAGCACAAAGGAAGGCATCATCTTCCTAAATAAATAAATAAATAAATGGCATCTTCTTAACAAAGGCCTATCTATACAAGTAACTCTTATACCATCTCCTAGAAAATTAAAATTTTAGACATTATTATACCAGTTTGGAAGTTAGCAAAACCTTCAAGCACAAGCTTTATGGGAGCAGGTACCAGCAGTTGCAAAATAAGAAAGGGTGAGGGGAACTTGAACAGACTGCAGGTGAAACTCCTCCACCATATGGGAAGAGAATGCAGCATTATTTTGACTGCAAAGATGAGTCTGGGTTTCCAAAGCCTCCATCTATGACACTGCACCGTTATGATGAAGTTATGATGAAGCCATGAAAACCAAGGCTGAAGCTACTATCCCTTTGATTCCTGGAAGAGATGAGGATTTTGTGGGTCAGAATAATTTTGATGATGCTGACCAACTGAGGATTTTCATGTTAACTCTTTTTCATGGCATGTCCCTTTAACTGGATTGGGTTTTTTATGTCTTTTTCTTGATGGCCTCAGCCACAGGAAGGTATGAGACCATTCTAGGATTTGGTCTCTCTCAAATTAAATGGATCTTGATTGTCAAGTTTTGTACCTATTTCTCTGGGTATTTTGATGGTCTATCCTGAGCTTTGGCAGGTGTTCCTGATTTTAGGCTTTGTCCTGTTTCTCAGAGCATTTGTCAATTATGAAAAAGTTCAGGAGATGCCAGAAATGATCTCAAATCTCCCCAGGACCAGAGTTCTCTTTATTTACTAAAGATGTTCTCTGGCAAGGGCCTTCCTGCATTTATGAATTCTCTCTCAAAAAAACACAAGAGAACGCCTGCAGGAAGTGAATCAGATACAGAAGATGCAGAACACAGAGGAATAATCACCTGCTTTTCAGAAATTAAGTGCTGTTGAAAAAGAAAAAACGGTACAAGCAAATTCCTGTTGTTACTCATTAGGTCACTGAGCTGACAAACTTTGGGAGTAAGAAGTAAAGGAAACAATGGAAATGTGATAGAAATAAGAAATGAGAGGAGCCAAAAATAGAAACAGTAAAGTATGGGTATGTGAGCTTCGCCTCTGTAGCATATGAACCAACAGTTGCCTTGAGAGTGAAAGAGTAAAGTAGATCTAATAACAACAACAGCTCAAATTTGTTGAGCCCTAATGATGTGCCAGGTTCTGTCCTCACCACACACAATGATGACAGCTGGTGCCCATTTTACAGAGGAGGAAACTGTGGCACAGAGGCTAAATAATTTGCTTGAGGCCACAAAACTAGTCATCACCAGAGCAAGAATTTGAACCCAGGCCATTTGAACCTCTAAACCATACTACTGCTCTATACCATAGCGAGAACTGTTTTCATTGCTTAACGTCAGCATGATTTGAAGGTTAAAGTGGATAGATTTCTAAAGTTAGTCACACAAAGGAAAGTCTGACCCCTGTATCTATTTGTGACTCATTCTCTATCCTGAACTGTGCCTATTCTTTCAGATGACAACAGAGTTTTTCAGAATAGATTGCTGTCAGCTTTGAAGTCTTTCAAAGGTAGGTAGGAAATGTACTGAGAAAGTATATAAAATTGACATCTTTAATCTTTGTATTTGTATTTTTTTCCTAGCGATGAGATCATGATTCCTCTGCCATTCCTTCTATATATTAATCTTTTTTTTTTTTTTTGGTGCTATATAGGCTTGATCTCAGGATCAGACTCAAAGGAATCAGTCCTAAGTATCTCCACAGTTGTCTTTCTATGCACTTTTGGATAGGTCTAATTAGACTTTCAGCCTTCACGATGCTGAAAATAACCATCATAATGTCAACTGTGAATTGTTAGTTTTCTTCTATTTTTTTTTCAATATTAAATGTGCCATGTGCTCACTAAATATAAATTAAAGAAAAATGATCACTCATAATCCTATCCAATCATGACCACTGTTAATATTTTAAAGCCCTATATGGTTAAAATAGCAATAATCTCATAGAGTCACAAGTGCTCTGAAATTCCATTGGAAGACTCCATAAAAGACACCAATGTGCTAGTCTTGGTAAGTCAAACATATTCTTCCAGTGATGAAATACATTGTTATCGCTATATTGAAGCAATTAGATAAAGTGGTTGGCTTGCCTAAGAGCCACAATATACAAAAAATTGTATCTAATACTAGAATCACATTGACTTAAGATGCTCGCAGTATGATAGGTATAGGGGAAATGAATCCATCTCCTGGAATAATAAGTTGATGTCCATCTGGGTTGACTCTATTTATGTACTTGCTGACTGCGGAATGTCAGAATCCCATGCATTATTTACATTGTTCATTTTATGTATATTTTTACTGGGCATATGATTTTAATTCATATATGTTAAATGTTTGTATGATATAACTTCACCCTATAAAATAATGTAATTTTTTAATAAAAACACCCTATAAAATGACATTATTTTCCTGTGGCAATCACCTTTGTAACAGCTATGGCTATGTACTTTTCCATGGAATGAAGATATAATGGTTTGCTTACCAATACCCTGTCATTAGATATTGAAATTCTGGGTATTTCTTTCTTTCTTTCTCTCTTTCTTTCTTTCTTTCTTTCTTTCCTTCCTTCCTTCCTTCCTTCCTCCTTCTTTGTTTTCCTTCCTTCCTTCCTTCCTTCCTTCCTTCCTTCCTTCCTTCCTTCCTTCCTTATTTTAAGTAAGACCGTAATAAACATTTCTCTCTCCCCTGTGGCATAAGCTTTTTCGACATTCCCAAAGGTGGAATTAGTGGGCTATTACAAAAATTTGGAAGAATCACGATAGTTACTGCCAAACCATTTTCCAGTAAGGTAATTCCAGTTAACATTCTGACTAGCATCCAGACCTATTCAGAGTTGATTTAATTCATCAGCACAAGAAGTATTTTTCATATTGTGTCTTTATTGTTTTTTTTTTTTTACATCTCCATCCCTTTCTAAGGAGGAAAGATTGATGCTAATAACCTGAACACAGTTCTGAGGAACATGGGGATCAAGCTCAAAAATAAGGAATTTAAAAATGTGATACAAAATCAACCTGTTGATGGTGAGCATTGTCAATAATTACATCACCTTTTAAGGGAAAACTTAGAATCTTGGGATCATGTATAAGAATTTCTAAAACCAGATTTATTTGAGGAGTTTAAGATATTTTTAAGAATCATGGAGAAGAACTTGGTCTTTTTTTTAATTAATTAATTTATTTATTTTGAGAAACAGAAAGCATGTGCCTGCAAGTGGGTGAGGGGCAGAGATAGAGGCAGAAAGAGAATCCCAAGCAGGCTCCATGCTGTTAGTGCAGAGACTGATGCAGGGCTCAATCCATGAACCATGAGATCATAATCTGAGCAAAAAATCAAGAGTCAGACACTTAACCAACTGAGCCATCCAGGTGTCCAAAGAACTTGGTCTTAAACTAAGAAGAAATCCTGTCTTTTTTCATTTCTATTCATCTGAAATTATCATCCCACTCAACAGTGATTAGTGCAGAAAGGTTATTCATAGCTGTTGTCATGCCAGAGAACGGTAGAGAGAAACAAACATGGGAACAGTGGGGAAAATGAATGAATGACTAACCAAGGGAGTCTGAAATAATTGGGAGAAAAATATACATCTTGGAAGTAGTAGAACATCATTAATATTTCCACCACTAATATTATATCCAATAACCACATGTCACCAACATTTTGAGATAGATACAGTAGTTGAAAACACTCAAGAAATGTTAATGGCAAATAGAGGGAAGATGCAAAGTCCCTTGCTCAGTATCTGTGCTAGATGCAAAGTTCACCAAAAACAAAACCAACTGGCCTCTGTAAATGATATATTTTGCCATGCTTATAAGACAGTATCTGGAGATAGTACGTTTGTCATATTCAGACCCTGTGTTCAAGGAACATGACCCAAATGCCATTGTCCTTCTTACTAATAAGGAATCAAGCACTCAAAGCAGAAAATACAAATTTAAGGTGAACGCAAATTATTTAGTAGAATATATGGACTTTCACTGGGCCCTAAGTCCCAATTTTCCTAAGACTTAAGTCATGGTCTGAATTTTTTATGTTTTGTATTACAGCTGATGGAAATGTTTCTCTGAAAAAAGTGATGAGTGATGTGAAAGCAGTTACAGGCAAGTTACAAGTTATCATAAAGATTAAAATTCTAATTCTTTAATGACATTTTCCTGTTTTCAGTGAACACATAATCCGTAAGTATAGTACTCATTTCCATGACTCCACCTCAATGAAGTAGCTAGAATATTTCCAATACCATTGCATCAACACATGGTTGTTTCCTTATTCCTTTACCGTGCCTCCTTACTTGTTAAGATAGCACTATTCTGAATTTTATATTGTTCATTATTCTTTTTAAAAATAATAGTTTTATTACCTATATAATAGTAGCATAGTATTTCATTTTGCTTCATCTGCCTCTGTAAAAATGCTATCACAAATAGTGTGCAGTGTTCCCTAACCCTAATAATTTGCAGGTTCTATAACTTGTTTTTTAAGATCATTGTGAGAAATCTATAAAGAAAAGCAAGAAATCATTGTCCAAAAAAGTCAGCATAGTGATTACCTCTAGAGAAAGACTGTGGATAGGGATTGGGAAAGAGTATGACAGAGTGTTGTCATGTTCTATTTCTCACCTGCATGGTGGTTACAAAGATGTTGTTCCAAGTGCTTATGTCTAATTGCCCGAAGTCAATCTTTGGGTTGTCTGGATTAAAATGTTTTTCTCATTTCTCAGTAGCAAGTCCTATATCCTCTAAAATACTTGCCTATAATAATGCTTCTGATCCTCACCACTGGAAAAAACCCTGAAAATCTGTATCAAGGATAAACAAACTACAGCCCTTGGACCAAGTCTAGTCCTCTGCCTCTTTTTATAAATAAAATTGTATTAGAACACACTTATATTCCTCATTTATGTATTATTAATGGCTGCTTTTGTGCTACAACAGCAGAGTTGAGTAGCTGTAACAGAGGCTGTATACCCTGCAGAGCTTAAAATATTTACAATCTCGCCCTTTACAGATAAAGTTCGGCAATCCTTGATCTAGATGACCACAACAATAGTTGAAGTAAAAACTAGGGTATATTGTTCAAAGAATCTAATAATTGGGGGGGGGGGGACCGAGAGCAATATTAAGTTAACCTTTATATTCTAATTAGCAAGACATTACCTAAAAAGCTCAGTTTACTGAGAATTGTGCTTTCTTATCCCCAGTGTTAAGAAAGTGCACCTTTCCCTTAGGGACAAGGGAATACATTCTAATTCTTTGCCTGCCCTTTACTCCACCAAGCAGGTCTTGTGCTTTTGTTTTTTACCTAGCAGTTGGGGAGGGTGATGTTTAAACAGGGGCAGTTTTGTTTCATCTTTTGAATACTTAGGTAATTCTTAATATTGTCAACTATACTTGCCATTTCTGTTTTTTGAAGGAGAAAAAGTTAACGTCAAAGATCTGAAAAATATTCTGGAAGACATTGGGGTAGAATTCACACCTAAAGAATACCTGGAACTGGTGAAAAATCTTCAAGTTGACGGTAAGCATTTCAAATACTCTTAGAGCCTTCAAGGGAGGTGGTCCTGTGTGTTTAAAACAACTTTTTAAAAAAGCACTATAATTATTTTTCCTTCCCTTCCCCTATGTTCATCTGTTTGGTTTCTTAAATTCCTCATATGACTGAAATCATATGACATTTGTCTTTCTCTGACTGACTTATTTCATTTAGCATAATACATGCTAGTTCCATCCACATTGTTGTAAATGGCGAGATTTCATTCTTTCTGATCACTGAGTAATATTCTATTGTATGTATATACAGCACATCTATATCCATTCATCAGTCGATGGATATTTGGGCTCTTTCCATAATTTAGCTATTGTTGATAGCCCTGCTATAAACATTGGGGTGTATGTACCCCTTAGATTCAGCATTTTTGTATCCTTTGGATAAATACCTAGAAGTGCAATTGCTGGGTCATAGGGTAATTCTATTTCTAATTTTTAGAGGAACCCCCATACTGTTTTCCAGAGTGGCTACACCAGTTTACATCTCCACCAACAGTGCAAAAGTGTTCCCCTTTCTCCGCATCCTCACCAACATCTGTTGTTGCCTGAGTTGTTAATGTTAGCCATTCTGACAGGTGTGAGGAGGTATCTCGTTGTGGTTTTGATTTGTATTTCCCTGATGATGAGTGATGTTGAGCATCTTTTCATGTGTCTGTTAGACATCTGGATGTCTTCTCTGGAAAAGTGTCTATTCAAGTCTTCTGCCCAAACCATAAGAGACTTAAATACAGAGAACAAACTGAGGGTTGCAGGAGAAGAGGTGTGTGGGGAGATGGACTAAATGGGTGATGGACATTAAGGAGGGCACTTGTTGGGATGAGCACTGGTGTTATATATAAGTGATGAATCACTAAATTCTACTCCTGAAACCAATACTACATTATTTGTGAACTGCTTGAATTTAAATAGATTTTTAAAAACTATACTTATTACGGGACGCCTGGGTGGCGCAGTCGGTTAAGCGTCCGACTTCAGCCAGGTCACGATCTCGCGGTCCGTGAGTTCGAGCCCCGCGTCAGGCTCTGGGCTGGTGGCTCAGAGCCTGGAGCCTGTTTCCGATTCTGTGTCTCCCTCTCTCTCTGCCCCTCCCCCGTTCATGCTCTGTCTCTCTCTGTCCCAAAAATAAATAAACGTTGAAAAAAAAATTAAAAAAAAAAAAACTATACTTATTACATATTCCTAATTTTAAAACAACAACAAAAGGAAGGTCTAAGAAATTTTAGCATAACCTTGTTCTTCCTTTAGAAAGTGTAATTAGTTCTTTGGGAGTCAGCAACTCTATTTTCTTGAATCCTCCCTTTCAATATAAATTTTTCAGCTATTTTGGTTTCACCCTCAAAACTAAAAGTTAAGCTGAGAAGTGTAAGAAAAAAGTGAGGGTGGGAGAATTAAGAGATTAGGAAAAAGAAGGAAAAGTCAAAGAAAGTAAAGGAAAAATATCTTCATATTCCATGATGGCACCTGCCACTAATTATTGGCTTTGCACCTGACCAGACACAGCGCTCTGAGAGTTTTCTCCATTCCATGGTTTCAGATTCATTGGAGAGAAAGAAGAATCAGACTTATCTCTAAGGCAAATCACTTAAAAGTATCTTTGTGAAATGACATGTTTGTACTGTCTCTTTAAATCTCTATAGAGAACTGTCTATTCATGTTTTCTGCCCATTTCTTCACTGGATTATTTGTTTTTCGGGTGTGGAGTTTGGTGAGTTCTTTATAGATTTTGGATACTAGCCCTTTGTCTGATATGGAAACCAATATGACAATACATTTCATATTAAAATAATAAATAAATAAATAAATAAATAAATAAATAAATAAATAAATAAAATCTATCTCTATATCACTTTATCTGTGATATCAGTTGTGCCTTTTCTTACAGATGATGGAAACATATATGAAAACAGATTGCTAGACAGTTTGAAATCTTTCAATGGTGAGTAACATGATGACAAGAAAGATAAATAAGATTCCCCTGCCTCACATTTGTATTATTATTTAGTTATTCTCTTGTGGCTCTTAACACCTCTCATATGAACTGATTCTGTATTTATTTTGCTGTTGTGAATATAGCTGCCTTGTTCAAATTCTTTCATTTTGCTGTTGAGTAAGTTTGGTTTTTGTCAAATTTAATTTAAGAGCATATTTAAATCTGGATGTACATAGAAAACATGAGGCAAAAATTGGTAGGGGTGCCAGGGTGGCTCAGTCAGTTAAGCATCGGACTGGGTTTCAGTTCAGGTCATGATCTCGAGGTTCCTGGGATGAAGCCCCATGTAGGGCTACATCTGTACTGACAGCATGGAGCCTGTTTGGGATTCTCTCTCTCTCTCTCTCTCTCTCTCTCTCTCTCCCTCTCCCTCTCCCTCTCCCTCCCTCCCTCCCTCCCTCCCTCCCTCTCCTGCCCTCCCTCTCCCACTCTCCTGCTCTCCCTCTCTCTTTCTCTCAGTCTCTCTTTCTCAAAATAAATAAAATTAAAAAAAAAAAGAATTGGCAGTTGTTCAGGGCATTTCAGTGACTGGAAGAATGAAACTCAGCATTTATGCCCTGCCTATCAGAAAAAAAGGTTTCAATTGGTTGTCTCTACCGTTATAATTCACTGGAGAACGAATTTGTACTTTGCAGGATTGTCCTCCAGACCAAGGAAAAGGTTGCCATTCTACTTTGTCCACCTTTGTGCACTTGAATGTGTTCAGTCACTGATATTTTTGCATGGCACGGGGGGATTAATTGGAATGTTTTCCTTTGGAGAAGGCATTAAATTTCTCTTGTATTCCCAATTCTTTCTTTAGGTGGGAAGGTTGATGTCAGTAACCTGGAAAACGTTTTAGAAAACATGAAAATCAAGCTCCCAGATAAGAAACTTAAAGATTTATCACAAAACCTACCAACTGATGGTAAGCATCATAGATATTAGAGACCTCTTAAGGGAAATTGAGACTTAAAAGCTTATTTATGTGAGTGTCTGGAACTAAATCTGTTTTGGTGCTAATATGACTTTTTAACTCTTTAAACGTAACAATATTTTTGATTCAGTGTGTTTTCATTAATCTCAGGGTGCATGGTACATGTGTTAGAGTAAGTTATAGGTGATAAGTATTTACTTGAAAGTAGCTGAAGGAAGGCTTATTGCCCAAAAGGAAGAGGTTGCTAATTTCAAATTAACTATGTGACTTAAATATCTTTTAGGGGCACCTGGGTGGCTCAGTCGGTTGAGCATCCGACTTCAGCTCAGGTCATGATCTCACAGCTCGTGAGTTCGAGCCCCGCGTCGGGGCTCTGACAGCTCAGAGCATGGAGCCTGCTTCAGATTCTGAGCCTCCCTCTTTCTCTGCCTCAATCCACTCGAATTCTGTCTCTGTCTCTCTCAAAAATAAATAAACATTAAAAAAAATTAAATATCTTTTAAAAGTCATATCACCTAGCTATACAATCCTGTTGGAGGAATAATCAAAATGATATGACTACTGGTTGACCATCGAGCTGGACCCAGACAATCAGAGGCTCCTCACTCCCTCCCCTGTCCCTGGAATATATGCTCTGTCCACCATTCCCACAGTGAGAGCTATATTCAAGGAAAAAACAATTGTCTTGAAAAAACAATGTGTTTTGAAACCATCTGGACAGTATACATGACCGAACCCAGTTAAGACCTCTCTATGAGCTTTAAGATTCCAGAGTGTAGATGCAGAGATCTATTCATCTTGCGGCTACCCAGGAGAATCCTTATATGTAAGTTCCCTTGCTTATTAAACCTGCCATCTACGAATCTGGAGTGGTCCACCTCTTTCTTTGCTCTCTCTCGGCCCTCTGTTTAGGGGGTCCAGGTTTAGATTTCATCCAGGAAGCTTCCAAGGTTGTGAACCAACCATTCCTCTGTACCTTTGTGGTATACCAACTTCCTGATTCCCTCCTCCTGTATTTTGGTACTAGTTTTCATTATTCCTCCCTGGTCTACATTAGGAACTTTAAACAGCAATATTTTGCCTTCTTTCACATAGCCTTCTAGGAGTACCCAGCTGGCTCAGTCAGAAGACCATGTGACTCTTGATCTCAGGGTTGTGACTTCAAGCCCCACACTGGGTATAGAGAGATTACATACATACCTACAAACAAAAATAGCCTTCTAGTTTTCTCACCTTAATTACCAAGAAATGTAGTCCTCATATTCATCAAAAATACTAGTCCCTGCATTTCTACATTTTCTTTCAATATATAACTTGTTTTAACTTTACTTCTTTCACTGTCCAGCTACTCTCTCTGTCATACATGCTGTATATAACTCCAACATTTGATCATCTCAGTCATTCAAATCTCCACTCTTATTTCTGAGCCTTGCTAAAGAAAATCGTATAAACTTACAGATTAATGCCCCTCCAAATTCATTTCCTCCTGGATAGTACAAGGACCTAAGAACATTTTTAACTCCATTTTCCCCTTCCCTATATTAAAGTTGTTTAATGTCTTTTAATACTGTCTTATATTCTTTTAACTCAGCAAAGCATTATTAGTAGCAGTGTTTTATAAAGCCAATATTCATCCAGATTTAACCACTCTTACCTTTTCTTTTCTATTCATTCTTCAGATCTTTCATTTGGGATAATTTTTCTTCTGCTGTTAGTAACTTCCTTTATTTAGGATCTGCTAGTAACAAATAATGATTTGGGAGGGGAGTTGGGCCTAAAAATATCTTTATTTTCCCCTTACTTTTGAAAAATATTTCCTCTGGGTTTAGAATTCTAGGTGGACAGTTTTTTTTTTATTTTCAGCACATTGAAAATACTATTCGATTGTTTTCTGCTTTATAATGTTGCTGATGAGAAGTCAGCTATGAATCTATTGGTCTTTGGGGGTAGTCTTTTTTTTTTCTTTTAAAACATTTATCTTTGTTTCCAAAGTTTCACTATAATGTGGAAGATAAGAATGGAATTCTTTTCACTTATTCTGCCTGGGATTCTTTGGGACTTCTGAGTCTGAAAATTAGAATCTTTCATCACATCTGGAAAATTCTCAGTCGTACTCCTTCCAATATTGTCTGTATCACATAGTCTTTTTTTCTTCCTCTGGAACTCTAATTAAATGTATATTAAACCATTTTCCTCTATCCTTCATGACACTTAGCCCCTCTTCAGTATTTTCTGTATTTTTCTTCCTGTGCTTCATTCTCGATAATTTCGCCTGACTTGACTTCCAGTATACTAACTCTTCAACTGTGTCTAGCCTGGTGTTAGATCTAGCTATTAACCTCTTGGTTTTAGTTTTTGTATTTCAATAGAAATATAAACAATAGTTTGTGTCGTTTGTATTTTTTTGTATCTTGTCTTGTATCCTTTTGGTTTTTTATTTTTAATTTCCAGAAATTCTACTTAGTTCTCTTCCGAATCTAGTAGGTCAGGTTTTTAGTTTGTTGTTCCCTACAGATACTTTCAAATTAACATGGTTCTCTTACAATCTTGGTCTCATAATTCCAGTTAATGAATTATTGGTGGGGGTTTTGTCTCTGTTGTTTCTTCTGATTCTCATTTACGGTGTCCTTGTTTCCCTATGTGTTTGGTTATTTACTATACGCTGTTCAATGTTATTGAAAAATTCCTGTGAGAATTCTTTGACACCTGAAATGAAATGCATTCCTCCAGAAAGGATTTGCTTTACTTCCTATTCACTTGAGTTTTCTATCTGTCAGAGACATTCCAATGACTTTTCATTACTATTCCCCTCATAAGGGGAATATAACTTCCTCAGCTCTGCTAAATTATTACCACTACCTTACTTGCTTTCTAATTTGCAATTATTTGTGAAGTTTTTTGTTCACTGGTATCTTCTATATTGTTGTCTTTGTGAGCATATTCATTTGTTATTCCTTTCATATCATTTTAGTGAAGTTTCCAAGAAGAAGAAGAAAGAAATACTTGTGGAGAGTAAGGTTTTGAAACATTACCCTAGCCAACAAATTGATCAAACTAATTTTTTTCCTCAGAAAAAAAACTGAAATAACTGAAATCCAGAGAGAGAGCTCCAATTAAAAATTGAGAAGTGAGAAGCCATTGGGTTTAGTCCTCAGCCTAGAGGATATTATGTACTTCTGGAGCAAAGATTAGCATTTACAAACCCAGATCAAACGAATAATACTCTGCTTCCCTCAATGTTCCCATTATCATCGTGTGCATGATTAGCTGTTATCCCTTTGCTGTGGATCCTGTGAAATCAGCACAAATTTTCCTTGCTATCTTAGAATAAAAAATAAAAGAGAGATTTCTGAAAGTGTGTCCTGACAAAGAAGCTGACAGATCAAAGGTTTCTTCTTACCTAGCTTCAGTGAAATATGTAATAAATAAAGGCTCTGTGAGGAAAGGAACCATGTCTATGTCGCTCACTGTTGTATCCCTCAGTGCCTCCCACATATGTGCAGATACTTGATACTTTGTAAATACTTGTTGAATTAATGAGGAATCGAATTAATTAAGTAATATGTTTCTTAGCCACTCTGCAAGGCTCTCCACAAAGACTTTCCAGTTATGGTCAGCAATAGGCATTAACTGATAGTTAACTGGGAGTTTTATGAAAAATGACGTCGTGCTATATATGTAGCAAGAGCCCGTAAGGTGCAAATCTGCTAACAAAATATATATGGAGACGGTATACTGAAACCTACCCTAAAGGAAGAATGGGATTCCATAGTAATAAGTGGCATATTTTTGGGTAAGAAAATGCTAATAATATGCATAATTTCTAAGTTTTCCTTACTCTAAAATACACTGTATCTGCAATCCTGGAAAAATATACTGATTTCAGAGCTAATTCTGTCATTCTAACATGTTCCACTCCACTGTTCAATTTTTAAGTGTTTAACATTACCATGTGCAAAGCCTTATGGTGCTTCCTGGGTTAGGATGTTTGGAGGGAATACAGAATAAATACTTTTTTTTTTTTTTTCATTTAAAGGCACTCACAATCTTTGAGCATATAATGAACATACCTACTAGAAAACATGCAATAAACTAAGTTAACTTGGCAGTGTCAATACTGGAGAATGTTAAATGAGGAAAGAGTTAGATTTAAATTTCTGAACTGAAACTTTTTTACTCTTGTTCCCAGGATCTGGTATAGTAGGTGGTATACATTGAAGAGAACAAGCCTAAGGAGGGAGATGTTACATGGTGTGTGGAGGTTGGGATATTAAAAGAAAGCAGAAAATAAATAGTGTAATTAACAATGAGCATTTTTAGAGAGGAGTTTTCCATTTCATGCTAATTTGCATATGTGTATTCAACAACAAATCGTAAAGAAACATTAATCCCTTTGCTCTATTTAACAGTCGTTCTCTATCAGTGCACAATTGTGTCTGTCTGAATTGTGGCTTATTTTTTTAGCTTCCGGGATGGCTGATCTGCATAAACTGCTAAAAGAAATAAAGAAATTCACAGGTGAGCAAGATGCTTTGTGAAAAGATGTAAAACAAAAAAAGCAAATACTTCACATTCACATACATATTTAAGGTTATGTTTTCTTATTCTGTCATTGACCGTTAACTTCTACTTTTTTAATGATTAAAATTTGATTCTAATGACACGAAGATTACATTGGACATTTATGTTTTGGCAAAAATGTTGCGCTGCTCTCTCTCTATAACAAGTTCTATATTCTCTGAAACTTCATTTTTATATTGTGACTCGTTCCAATGGGCAACACACCTGTGGTCATTTACTTAAAATATTTAACTACCGTTTACTGTAACCCAGCAATTGTTAAGGTAAAACTTTGGCAGGGATACAAATAATGCGGTCAGTGAAGCTAATCTATCTTCCAAGTAGGGCAAAGCAAAGAGTAACAGATTTTAGTGATGATAATACAATTAAAATGAGGTAGCTGCCTGTACATAACTTAGATCACTTTGCCTCCTATATATTTCTTTCTGTGATCTGGGTTAACTCCTCTGAGGTCATTAAGGGCGCTAGGAATAAATATTTTATTTAGAACTCAAGAAATACTTTCTGATAACTATAGATAACCCTTTTAAGCTTAGACGCTTCATTTGGAGTCAGTAGGCAATTCTCATCTGTTACCGTTCCCATCTTTTAAAGGAGGAAAAGTTGAAGCCAAGGATATACACAAAGCACTGGGAAACATGGGAATAGAACTCACAGATAGAGAGCTCTGGGGGCTGTTGAAAACATTGCCGATTACTGGTAGGTAGTTTCTCTATCACTGTATACGTATGGTATATCTCTATGCTAGTGTAAACTTTAATGTGAGAACATCTAAAGAATGGACCCATCTGGTTTCCTATAAAAATCTAAAAGACAAAAAGATCAACACTTAGTTGTAAAGAAATTATGCCTTTGACACTTAAGTGTATTGTTTTGGGAGGCTATGGTATCTTCCAACCTAGGTTCTGCCATTAAGAGTATCATTACTCTGAAGTGAATGAAGCTTAAGCAAAGCAAAGACAAAAAGAAGGCTAATTTAGCAGGTAGTAAAGGAAGAAAAAGGAGAAATCAGGATGAGAGGGAAAGGTGTATCTGTTTCAGTGTAGAAGAATGGACAGACTGTCCACATTAAAAAATTTCTCTTCATCTTATTTTTTTCTTATTTATTAAGGATAGGTAGGCCTGGGAAATGTAGGCATATAACTTAAGATGATATTTTTAAAGTATGTATTTATGAAATTTCATTCTTCTTACTCTGTCCATATAACCTTAATTTTTTTAACCTTAAATATGTATTATTTTACAGCTGATGGAAAGGTAGAGAAAAATACACTGCTCGATTATATAAAAGCTTTTCCTGGTAAGTCAGAATCTCAACAAGAAGGCAAATAAAACTAAGATCTACAGACTTTACCTTAACTTTTTTTTTAAACTTTTTAATGTTTTTATTTATTTTTGAGACAGACAGAGCATGAGCAGGGGAGGGGCAGAGAGAGGGGGAGACAGAATCTGAAGGAGGCTCCAGGATCTGAGCTGTCAGCCCAGAGCCAGATGTGGGGCCTGAACTCACAGAGTGAGAGATCATGACCTGAGCTGAAGTCGGATGCTTAACCGACTGAGCCACCTAGGCACCCCAGACTTTACCTTAACTTTACACAATAATTAGATTATTGATTTTATTATCCCATTAGCCTATAGATCTACTTTAGATGCAACTACATCCAATGTGATAATTTATAGTCCTCTGATACTGAAAAAGTTTCAAAAATCTATTTGCTATCCAGAGCTCTAGTTATTTTCTAACATAATTCATCAGATTCACCATATATATGTACATATGTATATATATATATGTATGTGTGTGTATATGTATGTGTGTATATATATATGCATATATACATATACATATATGTATATGTATATATACATATATATGTATATATATCGTATATATACATATATATATATATATATAGGAATATATTCTATTTTTGGCTTCCACAATACATTTCTATTGTGGAATGTGTCAACATGTCCCACAGGTAGCCCTAAACAGTTTTGTTTTGTTTTTAATTATTGTGCTGTGGATTTGTTTCATTCAGTTGGTGTGTGAATATAGCCAGTATTTTTCTTGGATATCAGTTCCTATTTTTATCCCTATTCCGCCTTCCCTAAGGTGGAAAGTGCTACACCCCTAAAATGCAAAGCATCCTGGAAAACTTGGGTTACGAGCTAGAGGATGAGGAAGTTGAGGACCTGCAGAATCGTCTGCCAACTGATGGTGAGTTTGTTGTTCCACCTTTAGGGAAAGTGAACTCCTCTAATAAAACTTCCAAATTTATTCATATGGGAAAAAATGTATCATCTCAGATCATTATTGTTTAAATCAGACATCAGTAATCTGTTAAAACAGTGACACCCCTGCAGGCCTAAATTCGTAGACACCAACTAGAAATTGACAGACCTAAGAAGCAGGTAGAGAAATGAAACAAAGGAAAGTAAAGTCAAAGAAGAAATTTTAAAACCAGCCAGGGGGGGAAAAAAAAAGGAAAAAGCCCTTAAATCACCATACATTTTAACTAGACTAAAAGAAGGAGATATAATAGCAGAAAAGACAAGTAATCACTTCCCCAAATCTACTTGTCTTGAGGATTATCTTCAGATGGGAGAGATTTTTCAATGGTCCTGCTTCTATCTGGGACTTCCTCCAACATTGTCTGGATACACCTTGCCCACACTTCTAGCTCCACTTTCCAGAAGAACTCTTAGGCTTGTCTGTCTTTGGTTCTTACAACACACCAGGCTGGCTATTGGAAACCTCTCTTTTGTTTTCCAAAAGGTGGAGCTACAGCTCAAGTTTGTGGTTTCTCCCTTGTCCACAGTCCCTGGAGTGTTCTCTGAGGACACTCCTGTTTACTGTTGCCACCACACTCATGAGCCTGCACAAGCAGCTTGATGCAGAGTTGGGGAGAGGTATGGGCTTAGAACTCGGGGTGTTGGAGGTGCCCACACAGGCCAGGTGTGGGGTTCATCGGGTGAGGTTCTCCCAGAAGCTCATGGACAGGCTTATCTACTGCGTCCTGAGGCAGTCAGCAGAAACCACATCCGTCGAATGCTCTTTAACATTATCTGCCTGTTCATGATCTTCTTCCTCCCAGTCATAGTGGTCCCACCTCAACACTTGGGGTGCTGCAGGAGAGAAACCGGCTTCTCCTGCAGTGTTCCACACAGCTGGGGTAGCTGGACAATCACTCACAGCTATCCCTTCCTCCACGGGAGAGACTGTCACCAGCTAGTAGTATAGCCCTGCGCTGTGCTGCCTTCAGGGTGGGGCCACACTGGCAGGATTCCTCTTACCCTCTCCAGTACATCCAAACTCCAATGGAGCACTGGAATCTCTCCTCAGGAGAGGTGACCTCCACAAAGGCCCACTCATTGTGGGTGTCTGCCCAAGTCATCACTCTTCTGGATTTTCCCAACCACAGAGGGCCTGTGGCTGGTTTGCAAGTTCCTGCTGGTTCTACAGCCTGTACCAAGGTCTGTCTACCTGTTACCCAGTACCCATGTGGGTAGATTCCTGCTGGGTTCCTTGGCATATGGTGCCGGATCCCACAACTCCCACAGAGACACTTTTGTTCATGGATAGATGCTGAATTCGATTGTTAGAAAGGGGGACAAAAAGGAGGGATGTCTTATCCTGCCATGATGCTGACATTATTCCTCAATAATTACAAAGTATTAAATGCCTGCTATATACAACAAACAATATTTGGCACTTGAAATATGTTATCAATAGTCCTCAAAACAACTCTGAAAAATAGATCGTAATCCTAGTTTCTCTGACGTGGAAATTGAGAGTCAGTCACAGAAGTTAATTGACTTGACCAAAGCCACATGGCTGCTAAGTGGCAGAGTGGGGATGTCAACCCTATAGAAGCCTTTCTAGGTTTATATAAACCTCAAAGGTTTGCCCTTTCTACTAAATAATACTGCCTTGTGTAGGAGAGGTAAGGAGGGCTACATAGACTGTGGTATGAATGATACCCTCAGGGGGCTGTGTGATGTGGCCCTAGAAACGAGGATTTTCAACCAGTAAGTACACAAATGAGAGATTCAGAAAAGACTGGAAATCTTTGTGGCTATGGAATTGGAAGCTTAAAGAATGTGCTGAGTAAGGGTTGAGTGTGGAAGTAGCCACGTACAACATTTTAGGTAGGTGAACACATTGATGTTACAGTATACATTGCTTTTAAATCCTGCAATGGTAAGGTGGCCAAACCTCAGAATACTCCTGGAGTCCAAAGTAGAACAAGTGAAGTGGAAGGCAGGACCAGCAATGCTTTCAAAACTTTCTAGCACTACTGGTATTTACCCAATGAATGCAAAAATACTAATTCGAAGGGATACATGCCCCCCCGCCGATGTTTATAGACACATCATCAACAACAGCCAAATAATGGAAAGAGCCCAAATGTCCATCAACTGATAAACGGATATATACAATGGAATATTACACAGCCATAAAAAGAATGAAATCTTGCCACTTGCAATGACGTGGATGGAGCTAGAGGATATAAGGAGCTTATATGGCCAGAGGAGCTAAGCAAAATAAGTCAGAGAAAGACAAATACCATATGATTTCACTCATGTGGAATTTAAGAACCAAAACAAAAGATCAGAGGGGAGAAGAAATAGAGGGGGAAACCAAGAAACAGACTCTTAACTATAGAGAACACAGTGATGGTTACCAAAGGGGAGGTGGTGGGGGTATAGGTGAAATAGGTGATGGGGATTAAGGGTACACTTGTAGTGATGAGCACAGGGTGATTTGTGGAAGTGTTGAGTCAATAAATTGTAGACATGAAACTATCAAAGTAAAAATAAAAATAAATTTAAAAATAAAACTTGCTAACACTCCTATGTACAGCATTTGATATCTTATACTGCAGCTTCTTCCTCTTTGCTATATATTTGTCATATTTAAATTTTTATTCTCAGGGCACCTGGGTGGCTCAGTCGGTTGGGTGTCTGACTTCGGCTCAGGTCATGATCGCACACTTGTGAGTTCCGGCCCCGAATCGGGCTGTGTGCTGACAACTCAGAGCCTGGAGCCTGGTTCAGATTCTGTCTTCCTCTCTCTCTGCCTCTCTTCCCCTTCCCCCCCCCCCGCCTCTCTCTCCCTCTCTCTCTCTCTCTCTCTCTCTCTCTCTCTCAAAAAAAAATAAACATTAAAAAATTAATAAAATAAAATTTTGTTCTCCAATTCCATGTTCATCTGGGATAAACTTCTAAATTTCAGGGTTTTGTTCCACAATATGACATCTTTATAATGTTTTCTGGGTCTGAGTCATTATGGCTGGGTCTCATTTGTACATTATTTTACAGATATAAAGGTTAAGCTGAATATGCTCATGGAAAATTTAGAGCCATTCAGAGGTGAGTGAAAGCTTATAGGAAAAACTTATTATAAATAGCAATATTCTGATGCTTTTATGTTATGGTTTTAAACGTTTTATTCCTATAATACTGACATTATTAGTCTTCTTGGTATATTAATGGTCCAGATTAGCTCTGAGTTATATGCTTTTTGAACAAAACTACTAAATTTTTATGTCTTACTAAAATATCCTGTGTTCTCTGGATTTTTTTTTTCAAAAATGCCCATCACTTTCCATTGTTGGAAGAGCCAAAAGTCTATGTTACCACAATAACTGGCGTGATAAAACATTGGTATAAATCTTTTTCTGAATAACTTATCATACAGGCAGATAAAAAGTAATATACATACCATCTTTATAGAATGATTTATATAGTCATTTATATAAGTGGTTCTAGTCTCGTGTACAACTCCCATTTCAGAGTGTTGATTTATCCCATTTTTATTTGAGCATTCAAAGAGTATTTTTTTCTCTCTAGAATTATGAGATTTAGTGCTGTTTCTGACATTCCCTTAGAGTCTTGACTCAGTATTTTGACCAACCCCACTCTTAAACTTAGATGAAAATCATAGTTTAGAATCACTCATAACCCTTAAATTTTTCATCAGTCATAATTTACATCTTTTCAAAGGAATCAAGATTAATGTTGATGAAGTAGATGACGTTTTGAAAAACATAGGGATAGAACTCACACCTAAGGAACGCTGGAGGCTGCTAAAAACCCTGCCAATTACTTGTGAGCATTTCTGATACTGGTTTGGCCTTTAGGAGAACGTAGTTTAAGTGTATATATTATTGGGGTAGGTGGGGAATTATTAAACATTTATTAAACATATATGTATATTCAATGCATTTATTGAGCACTTCTTAGGTTATGGGATTAAAGACAAAAATCCTTGCCCTCATGGAGGCTGCCATAGGGGATGGAGCTTACTTGATTGGGACTTAGCTTGAGGACTTCATAAAGAAATTAAGATTTTTAAATTGATAAAATTTAATTTAGTATATTAACTTTGAAATGTTTGGCAGCCCTAAAGCATAAAGAGAAAGAAGGGGGAAAAAGAGAGGAAGTCAGGTTAAAAAGTGTCAAATCAAAGAGATGGAAAGATTCAGAACAGTAAAATGGATAAATTTAAGACCTTCCTCTACTCCTTCCCTTTATTCTTTTTTTTTTAATAGACATGTACTTTTTTAAAAGTTGATTTATTTTTGAGAGGGGAAAGGGGCAGAGAGAAAGGGAGACAGAGGATCTGAAGCAGGCTGCATGCTGCTTCAGAGAGCCATGCCATATCAGAGAGCCTGATACAGGGCTCAGACTCACAAACTGCGAGCTAGATCATTATGTGAGCCGAAGTCAAACGCTTAACCAACTGAGCCACCCAGGCACCCCCTCCTTCCCTTTTTCTTAAAGCCAAGAGAAGGATGTGTGGATAAGAAATGAGATAAATCTGTAAGACAAAGCATGTGACATTGTCTTTATTAAATAGACTGTATTCTTGTTATGAATTGCTGTATCACTTTCTCTAAGACATCAATTATGACTTCTCTTATAGTTGATGGAAAGGTGTATCATGTTCGGTTGCTAGAAGGTGTAAAGACTTTCCAAGGTGAGTGATAAGCTTAATGATAACAATAGCTTATTTCTCTTGATTATAATGCCAGGTACTGTCCTAAGTACTTGATGTCTAATAACTCGCTTAATTATCACAAAAACTCTATGAGGTATGTACTTACATTAGCACCATTTTACAAATGGGAGGTATTAACTCACTTGCCTAAGGTCACACAGTTTGAACTTAGGAAGAGGATTTGAACCCCTATTCCTAACCACTCTGTTATATTTAACAGTTAGTTTATTAACCTTTTTGTTCCCCTTTATGACTTATAATTCAAGGTCAGGTAACCACTAAGTGTGTAGAAATGGTTTACTGTTATAATGGCAGGTTTCAAACTCAGCAGCCAGAATCGTGGCTGTTGTTTCGGACATATTCCTCCATTATGAATAATAAATGAAGAACAAATAAGAAATTTCATTCCTTTTCCTTGCTTTATATTCTATAACAAATTTTAGCAGGGTGTCTTATAGCATATGTAAGGACAGTGTTCTTTTCTTCACATTCCCCAGCCCTGTCCCCCGCCACCTTAGTTTTATGTTTTCCTTGAACATCTGCATGGCAACTTTGCTTTTCTCCCCCAACCCCATTGGGATTTGGTGCATAGACTTAACTAGAATTCTTTTAATAATAGGCATAGTTTCACATTTCTGTTTTGCCTCTTTATTTATTAAGGAGGGAAAATTTTAGAAAATAAACTAGAAACCATTCTGGAAAACTTGAACTATGACCTTGAAAATGAAGAAATCAAAGATCTACGGAATCATTTGAAAATTGATAGTGAGTATTTCACTTACCACTTCCTTTCAGAAAAATCTTTGAAATCTTCTCATGAAATCTGAGTATTCTTATTCAATTTCACTTAGAAAGTTAAAAGCACTTGTAGAGTTATAATCCTCGAGGATGAGAAATAGGACTTCTGATTATTATTGTTAATATCATGTGAGGATCAATAGGGCGCTGGTAGATGACAATTTAGCTAGGAAAAGCAAAACAGTACTTCAGAGGAAAACAATAGAAGTTATTGAAATAGATGCTGGAAAAAGGTCAGAGATTGACAAAACCATATGAGGAGGTAAAAAAAAAAAAAAAAAGGTTTGGAATTGTCTCACAAGTAGTGTACAAACCAGAGGTGATCATATTCTGATTTCACAAATAGGAATGTCGGGTTGGGTTGAAATAGAAGCTCAGTGATATCTGACTTTAGACCAGTAATATGGCACCAGAGAGATATCTTTTAAGTGAAAAGGGTCAAGTGGAAAAGAATTAAAGATCTGATTTAGCATGTTAAAACACCCTCTTTAGAATTCTAGAAGGTTGTTGGATGGTTTAAGAAAATGAAAAATCAACAAATTCCCTCTATGTAAGGAATGAGAAGTTAGAAAATTTCATGGAAGAAAGGTGTCCTACTCCCAATAGCAATACATGTTTTGTTTGTGTACAATTTATGATTTGTATTCCAGAGAGTGGAAGGATTTCACTGAACTCCTTTATGAGGACAGCAAATTTATTTTCTGGTGAGTGAGAAGTAATGAGGAAAAATGTAAAATCAGGATCCTTTGTTGTATGTACATACCATATTTTAATCGTATATCCCAGTATTCCAAACTATACACAAGCCTTATTTCACCAATATACTGATGGCGTGTTTGTCTTTAAGAATATAGATGGACTTCTTATTACCTATGGTTTTAGAAGTATCATTTTTTAAGAAGTCTATTTTATTATAGGCTGGTTGGCTTGTCCCCCTTTTTTAGAGCATTAATAAAAGCATTCTTGGGGTGCCTGGGTGGCTCAGTCGGTTAAGCGTCCGACTTCAGCTCAGGTCACGATCTCGCGGTCCGCGGGTTGGAGCCCCACGTCGGGCTCTGGGCTGATGGCTCGGAGCCTGGAGCCTGCTTCCGATTCTGTGTCTCCCTCTCTCTCTCTGCCCCTCCCCCGTTCATGCTCTGTCTCTCTCTGTCTCAAAAATAAACGTTAAAAAAAATTAAAAAAAAAAAAATAAAAGCATTCTTTTGACAAGGCTTAAAGGAGACATGTTATCTTTTAACCCCTTCTTGTGATGCAGTTAGACAAGCCTCCCTGTATCCTTGTTCTGAAGTTATATCTCTAGCAAGTTGAGATGCTGCTATGTTATTATAATTTTCTTAAATTAGAATTGTTATGCATGAAAATGTTCACATACCTTATCTCCCATCTTTTTAAAGGTGATAAAATTAATGCCAGTGACACACAACTTTATCTGAAAAATGTAGGTATTGAGTTAACAAATAAAGAAAGCCAGGATCTACTGAACATACTGCCATTGGATGGTAAGCATTTCAGACATTGCTGTGGATTTCAGAGAATATTGGGTTTAAGAGTTTTTGTATAAAATTCTCGAAGTATAACTCTTTAAAGTCCTATTAAAAATTTTAAAAGGGGTGACATCAGCAACATGGCATGGAAGCTCTTTGTCCTTTTAACCACCCTCCTTACTCAATGAATTAGAGGGCGCCTGTCTGACTCAATTGGAAGAGCAAAAAACTCTTGATCTCTGGTCCTGAGTTGGAGCCCCACATTGGGTGTAGAGATAACTTAAATAAAACTTTAAAAACAAAAACAATGAATTGGACATTCACACACAAACAAGAGTGCCTTTGGGAGTGTTTCGGGAACTAGCACCTTACTCCAAGGGACCCAGGAGGAGGCTCACCCACCTGTGCAACCCGCAAGAGACAGCCAGCCTCCATACGGGGCTGCAGAGCCAACACAGAATTGCGTACAAATTGTGTACAACACAAAATTCCGGCAAAATTGTGTACATCTCTCTCAGTGCTGTCAGGCAAAAATCGGATGAGTGCTGACCCAGGCATGAGAGAGAACCTGCAGAAGTCTAGCCTTGCTGGAGGGAGACTCCCAACACACCATCAGAGAAAAAGAAAGAAAGAAAAATACGAATTTGGTCACAGCGGAGGCAGTAAGAGAAACTTCCCTGGCGCCACTCTCCCCAAAGCAAATAATGCACAGGAGTGATGTATAGGCCACAGTGACCTCTCCCCTAGGGGAAAGGAAAGCAGTGAGTGAGTGCCTGAGTGCCTGGCTTCCCCAGCAGAGCAGGACCATCTGGTAAAACCCATTTCTCTCCACCAGCACCCTGGGGACTAAGGCAGGAACTCTTAAAGGCAGAGATGAATTTCAACTGGCAGTGTTGAGATTGTGCTCAGCAGGAAGTCGACCCATGAGTCTCTGGGAATACACCTGGGGATCTCCCTATGGTTCTCAAGATTCCCAATGCCCAAGTGCTAAGCCCACACCTCCCCTTATTCTGCTGCTAGCTCCTTGTGCAGGAGTGACAACTGCGTCCTCTAGAGCGAGCTCCAGTAGTAAGCATGCTCAGAAAACCGCCAGGAGTGGCAAGGGAGAAACCATAAACTTGAGCTAGAGCGCCACCTGGTGGAAAACAAAAGTTTTCAATAGCCAACCTGGTGAATTCTAAAGACCATTAAAATATATATATAAAAGCTTAAAATTTGGCCACAAAGTCATTCTGACAAGTATAAGGTAACATCTCTTTGTGGTCCTGATTTGCATTTCCCTGAGATCTCGCCTTACACCCATCAGAATGGCTAGAGTCAAAAAGACATGAAATAACTAGTAGTGGTGAGAATGTGGAGAAAAAGGAATGCTCATTCACTGTTGGTGGGGATGTAGATTGGTGCAGCCATTGTGGAAAACAGTATGGAGGTTCCTCAAAAAATTAAAAATAGAAATACCATATGATGCAATAATTCCACTACTGGGTATTTACCCAAAGAAAACAAAAACACCAATTTGAAAAGATGTGTGCACCTCTGTGTTTATTGCAGCATTGTTTACAACTGCCAAGATAGGGAAGCAGCTCAAGTGTCCAATGATAGATGAATGGATAAAGAAGATGTGGTGTATATGTGCAATGGAATATTACTCAGCCATAAAAAAGGATGAGATCTTTCCACTTGCAACAACATGGATGGACCTAGAGAGTATTATGCTAAGTGAAATAAGTTAGAGAAATATAAATACCATATTATTTCATTCATATGTGAATCTAAAAAGAAATAAAGATTATACAAACAAAAAGCAGAATCAGACCTATAAATAGAGACAAACTGATGGTTGCTGTGGCGCAGGGGGAGTGGAAGTTGGGCAAAATGGAAGTAGGAGTTACAAGTGTCCAGTTACAGAATGTATACATCATGGGAGTAAAAGGTACAGCATAGGGAATATAGTCAATGGTATTGTCATAGTGCTGCATAGTGACAGGTGGTATCTACGCTTGTAGTGAACATAGCATAACAGAGAGAGTTGTTGAATTACTATGTTGTGTACCTGAAATTAATGTAACATGTATTGACTATACTCAAATTTTAAAAAATATGTTGAAAAAAATTAAAATTAAATTTGTCCACAAAGTGAACAAGAAGAGTGGAGGAAGCATACCTTCACAAAGACAAAGGAAAAACTCATAATAACAACGCCATAGAATATAACGCCCCATCTGAAGACAACAGGCAAAAAGCTAAGGAGGTGTCTGTTCCTTCGAATGCCAAAGTAGCAACACATGACCACAGGAAAAATTTAAAATCAAGGAAATATGACATCATAAAAAGAAAATTATTATTCTTCAGAGACTGAGCTCAAAGGTATGCATATTGACATCTAGTGGATAAAGAATTCAAGATAATTGTTTTGAAGAAACTCAATGAGCTACAAGAAAACTCAAAGAAAATTCAGTGAAATCAGGAATAAATGTAAGAACAAATTGAGTTCTTTCCCAAAGAAATTGAAATTATGAAAAAGAACCAAGCAGTAATTCTGGAGCTGAAGAATTTAGTGAATGAAATGAAAAATGCAATAGAGAGCATCAGTAGCAGGGCATACAAAATGGAAGAAAGAATAAATTACTCAGAGGATAGAAGTTTTGAAATAACATAGAATGAAAGCAATAAATATTTTTTCCTTTTTTAAAATTTAAATTCTAGTTAGTTAACATAGAGTGCAATATTGGATTCAGAAGTAGAATTTAGTCATTCATCACTTACATATAACACCAAGTGCTCATCATAACGAGTGCCCCCCTTAATACCCATCCCCCATCTAGCCCATCACCCACCTACCTCCCTGTATCAACCCTCAGTTTGTTCTCTATTTAAGCATTTCTTACCATACCTTGAGATCATAACAGTCATATATGAAAGACCCAACACTAATATCATGCTCAATGGGGAAAAACTAAGAGCTTTCTCCCTAAGGTCAGGAGCATGACAGGGATGTCCACTCTCACCACTGTTATTCAACATAGTATTGGAAGTCTTAACCTCAGCAATCAGACAACGCAAAGAAATAAAAGGCATCCAAATAGGCCAGGAGGAAGTAAAACTTTCACCCTTTGCAGATGACATGATACTCTATGGAAAACCCAAAAGATTCCAAAAAAACCTGCTAGAACTGATCCATGAATTCAGCAAAGTTGTAGAATATAAAATCAATGCACAGAAATCGGTTTCATTCCTATACACCAATAATGAAACAACAGAAAGAGAAATCAAGGAATCGATCTCATTTACAATTGCACAAAAACCATAAAATACATAGGAATAAATCTAACCAAAGAGGTAAAAAATCTATACACTGAAAACTATAAAAAGCTTATGAAAGAAGTTGAAGAAGACACCAAAAAATGGAAAAATATTCCATGTTCCTGGATACGAAGAACAAATATTGTTAACATGTCAATACTACCCAGAGCAATCTACATGTTCAGTGCAATACCTATCAAAATAACACCAGCATTCTTCACAGAGCTAGAACAAACAATCCTAAAATTTGTATGGAACTACAAAAGACCCCAAATAGCCAAAGCAATCTTGGAAAAGAAAACCAAAGCAGGAGGCATCATAATCCCGGACTTCAAGCTGTATTACAAAGCTGCAGTCATTAAGACAGTATGGTACTGGCACAAAAACAGACTCATATCAATGGAACAGAATAGGAAACCCAGAAATGGATCCACAAACGTATGGCCAACTAATCTTTGACAAAGCAGGAAAGAATATCCAATGGAATAAAGACAGTCTTCAGCAAGTGGTGCTGGGAAAACTGGACAGCGACATGCAGAAGAATGAACCTGGACCACTTTCTTACACCATACACAAAAATAAACTCAAAATGGATGGAAGACCTCAATGTAAACAGGAAGCCATCAAAATCCTTGAGGAGAAAGCAGGCAAAAACCTCTTTGATCTTGGCCGCAGCAACTTCTTACTCAACACGTCTCTGGAGACAAGGGAAACAAAAGCAAAAATGAACTATTGGGACCTCATCAGAATAAAAAGCTTCTGCACAGTGAAGGAAACAATCAGCAAAAATAAAAGGCAGCCAACAGAATGGGAGAAGATATTTGCAAATGACATATCAGATAAAGGGTTAGTATCCAAAATCTATAAAGAACTTATCAAACTCAACACCCAAAAAAACAAATAACCCAGTGAAGAAATAAATGGGCAAAAGACATAAATAGACACTTCCCCAAAGAAGACATCCAGATAGCTAACAGACACATGAAAAAATGCTCAGCATCACTCATCATCAGGGAAATACAAATCAAAACCACCATGAGATATCACCTTACACCTATTAGAATGGCTAACATTAACGACTCAGGCAACAACAGATGTTGGCAAGGATGTGGAGAAAGAGGATCTCTTTTGCGCTGCTGGTGGGAATGCAAACTGGTGCAGCCACTCTGGAAAACAGTATGGAGGTTCCTCAAAAAATTAAAAGTAGAACTACCCCACAACCCAGCAATTGCACTACTAGGTATTTACCCAAGGGAATACACGTATGTTGTTTCAATGGGGCACATGCACCCCAATGTTTATAGCAGCACTATCAACAATAGAGTATGGAAAGAGCCGAAATGTCCATCGATGGATGAATGGATAAAGAAGATATAGTATATATATATACAATGGAGTATTACTCGGCAATCAAAAAGAATGAAATCTTGCCATTTGCAACTACATGGAAGGAACTAGAGGGTATTATGCTAAGTGAAATTAGAGAAAAACAAATATCATATGACTTCACTTGTATGAGGACTTTAAGATACAAAACAGATGAACATAAGGGAAGGGAAGCAAAAATAATATAAAAACAGGAAGGGGGACAAAACATAAGAGACTCTTAAATATGGAGAACAGAGGGTTACTGAAGGGGTTCTGGGAGGGGGTTGGGCCAAATGGGTACGGGCACTAAGGAATCTACTCCTGAAATCATTGTCGCACTGTATGGTAACTAACTTGAATGTAAATTTAAAAGATAAATTACATTTTTAAAAAGTTTCTTATGGCTTGTTTCCCTCTCTCTTTTTCTCCGCCTCCCATATGTTCATCTGTTTCATTTCTTAAATTCTACATATGATTGAAAGTCATATGGTATTTATCTTTCTCTGACTTCTTTCACTTAGCACAATACACTCTAGCTCCATCTATGTCATTGCAAATGGCAAGATTTCATTCTTTTTGATGGCTGAGTAACATTCCGTTGTACATATACATCTTCTTTATCCATTCATCAATTGATGGACACTTGGTCTATTTCCATAGTTTTGCTGTTGTTGATAATGCCGCTATAAACATCAGGGTGCATGTATCCCTTCAAATCTGTATTTTTTAAATGTTTGGTTATTTTTGAGAGAGAGAACAGGGGAGGGGCAGAGAGAGAGGGAGACAGAGGATCTGAAGCAGGCTGTGTGCTGACAGCAGAGAATCTGATGCAGGTTCAAACTCATGAACTGTGAGATCAAAGTCAGATGCTTAACAACTGAACCACCCAGGTGCCCCTTGAAACTGTATTTTTGTATCCTTTGGGTAAATATCTAGTAGTGCAATTGCTGGATCACAGGGTAGTTCTAGTTGTAACTTTTTTTTTTTTTATTTTTTTTTCAACGTTTATTTATTTTTGGGACAGAGAGAGACAGAGCATGAACGGGGGAGGGGCAGAGAGAGAGGGAGACACAGAATCGGAAACAGGCTCCAGGCTCCGAGCCATCAGCCCAGAGCCCGACGCGGGGCTCGAACTCACGGACCGCGAGATCGTGACCTGGCTGAAGTCAGATGCCCAACCGACTGCGCCACCCAGGCGCCCCTAGTTGTAACTTTTTGAGGAATCTCCATACTATTCTCCAGAGTGGCTGCACCAGTTTTCATTCCCACCAAGAGTGCAAGAGGGAAAAACAAAGATTTTAAAAGAGCAAAGAAAGCCTATGCGAGCTACAGAATTCCATCAAAAGACAAATATTAGAATAATCAGTTCCCAGAAGGAAAAGAGGGAAAAGGAGGCAGAGAACAGAGAAATAATAGTTGAGAACCCCCCAAATCTGGGGAACGATTTGGACATCCAAGTCCATCAAGCTAATAATAGATCATCCTATTATCTCAATGCAAAAAGACTTTATCTAAGACACATTATATTGAAACAGTCAAAAATCAATAGTATTAACTAGCTTTTTTGTGATAATCACTTCATAATCTATACAAATATCAAATTATTATGTTGTAAACCTGAAACTAATATGATGTTATATGTCAATTATATCTCAATTTTAAAAATCATTGATAAAAAGTCCTGAAAAGAGCAGTAAAAAAACAAATGTAACCCAGAAAGGAACTCCCACTATATGCTATCTACAGATTTCTCAGCAGAAACTCCAGAGTTTAATCACAGATTCAAAGTGCTGAAAGAGAAAACTTCCCAGCCAAGAATACTTTATTCAGCAAAGTTATCCTTTACGTATGAAGGAGGAATAAAGGCTTTCCCAGACAAACAAAAGCTGAGGGAGTTCACCACTAATAGACCTGTCTGGCCAAGAAATACTGAATGGAGTTATTTAAGCTGAAATGAAGAGACACTATCCAGTCACCTGAAAACATACAAATGTACACAACATACTGGCAAAGGTGAAAAATATGCAGTTAGACTTTTTTAAAAACCTCCAATTCTATAATAGAATGGTGTGTTAATCAGTTAACTATAGCATAAAGGCTAAAAGAAGACTAGTAAAAATAACTATAACTACTATAAATTAACAAATACACATATTAAAAATAGGTCAATTGTAGCATCAGTGATGTGAAACTGAGAAATATAAGGATGGAGCCTTTGTAGGTGATTGAAGTAAGTTGCCATAAGCCTAAAGTGGACTGTTTTATCTATAAGATATTTTGTGTAAACCCTATGGTGTCACAACAAAGCAAAAACCTGGATTAAATTTACAAAAGATACAAAGAGGGGAGTCAGAGGATACCACCACCAAACCTTACCAATTCATAAAGGTACGCAGAAACAGAAGGGAAAAGAAACAGTGGAACACAAAACAGCCAGAAAGCGATTAATAAGATGGCATTAGTAAGTTCTGACATACCAATAACTACTCTAAATGTGAATGGATTGAATTCACCAGTCAAAAGTGATTGGATGGATAAAAACAAGATCCAACTATATGCTGCCTACAAGAGACTCACTTCAGCTTTAAGGACACACAGAGGCTCAAAGTAAAGAGATAGAAAAAGGCATTTAATGTGAGTGGAAACCAAAAGAAACAGGGACAGCTATGATCATATCAGACAAACTAGATTTTAAATCAAAAATGGTAACAAGAGACAAAGAAAGTCATTACATAATAATAAAGGGGTAAAATCATCAAGAAGATACAGCAATCATAAATATACACAAACTCACCATCACAGCATTCAAATATATTAAGCAAATGCTGACAGATCTGAGAGGGGAAATAGCAGTACAATAATAGTAGGGAACTTGAATGTCCTGCTTTCAACGGTGAAATAAGTACATTATCCGGGGCGCCTGGGTGGCTCAGTCGGTTGAGCAGCTGACTTCGGCTCAGGTCAAGATCTCGCGGTCCATGAGTTCGAGCCCCACGTCGGGCTCTGTGCTGACAGCTCGGAGCCTGGAGACTGTTTCGGATTCTGTGTCTCCCTCTCTCTGACCCTCCCCCGTTCATGCTCTGTCTCTCTCTGTCTCAAAAATAAATAAACGTTAAAAAAAAAACAAGAAAGAAGTACATTATCCAAAGACAATGAACAACTAGAAATCAACAACTTGAGGAAACCTGGAAAATCTACAAATGTGTGGAAACTAAACAACACACTCTTGGCAAGTCAATGGGTTGACGAAATCAAAGGGAAATCAAAGAATACCTTGAAACAAATGAAAATGGAAATACAACATACAAAACCTATGGGATTCTTTAAAAGTAGTTCTGTTAGAGAAGTTTAGAGTGATAAATGAATATTTCAGGAAATAAGAAAGATCACATATAAGCAACCTAACTTTATACCTAAAGGAACTAGAAAAAAAAAGAAGAACAGTTAAGCTCAAATTAGTGGAGGGAAGAAATAAGAAAGATCAGAGTGGAAATAAATGAAATAGAGATAAAGCAATAAAAAAGATAAGTAAAACTAAGAGCTGATTTTTTAACAAACAAAATTGACAACTCTTAATGAGGTTCAAAAAAGTAGAAGACTCAAATAAAATCAGAAATGAAAGAGGAGAAATTACAACTGACACTATAGATAACAGGAATATATAATTTCCAAAAACATACAACCTATGAAGACTGAATTAAGAAGAAATAGAAAATTGAACAGACTAATAATGAGTAAGGAGATTGATTCAGTAATGAAAAACTTCCCAACCTAGAAAACTCCAGGACCAGATGGCTTCACTGGCAAATATTACCAAAAGTTTAAAGAATTCATGCCACTCCTTCTTGGGGTACCTGGGTGGTTCAGTTGGTTAAGTGGCCAACTCTTGATTTCAGCTCAGGTCATGATCTTGTAGTTGTGAGATAGAGCCCTACATCAGGCTCCAGGCTGAGCATGGAGCCTGCTTGAGATTCTCTTTCTCTCTCCCTCTACCCCTCTCCCCTGCTTGCGCTCTCTTTCTTTAAAAAAATGTTAAAGATGATAGAGGAGTCTCAAGTAATGGATAAGTAATATGTATGACAACAAGTAAGCAATACAAAACTAGTCAGTATTATAAAGATAAAATAAATTTCAAGAGTCTGCTGTCTCTTCAAAAAAAAAAAAAAGAATGTTAAAGAATTCCACTCCTTCTCAAACTCTGCCAAAAAGGCTGAAGAGAAAGGAACATTTCCAAACTCATTCTACAAGACCAGCATCACCTGCTACAAAAATGAAAACTATATACCAATATCCCTGATGGACACAGATGCAAAATTCTCAACAATGTATTACCATGCCAAATTCAAGAACTCATTAAAAGGATTATACACCATGACCAAGTAGGATTTATCCCTGGAATGCAAATATGGCTCAATATATGCATATCAAATACATGTGATACACTAATTAATAGAATGAAAGATAAAATTGTATGATCATCTTAGTAGATACAGAAAAACATTTGACCAAACACAACATCCTTTCATGATAAAAACCTCAACAGATTGGGTATAAGAAGAAAATACCTCAGCATAAAAAGGGCCATATGCAACAAACCCACAGCAATTATACTCAATGGTGGAAAACCAAAACCTTTTCCTTTAAGATTAGGAACAAGACAAGGGTGTTCCTTCTCAATAGTTTTGTTCAACATAATCCCGGAAATACTAGCTAAAGAAATCAGGCATGACAAAGAAATAAAAGGCATCCAAATCAGCGAGGAAGAAGCAAAATTGTCATTAATTGCAAATGATATTGAAATGCAAGTGACATTGAAAATCTCAAAGGCTCAACTAAGAAAAACTGTTGGATATAATCAATTAATTCAGTTAAGCTGCAGGATATAAAAGCAATAAACAGAAATCAGTTGCATTTCTATATACGAACAATAAAACATCTGGAAAAAAAAAAAAAACTTATCCCAGGAGTGCCTGGCTGGCTCAGTCAGTAGAGCATGTGACTCTTGATCTCACAGTCTTAAGTTCAAGCCCCATATTAGGCATAGAGCTTACTTTAAAAAAAAGTAAAATGAATGTATAAATGAAACCTATCCCATTCACAATAGCATCACAAACAATAAAATACCTAGAAGTGGAAGTGGAAGATTTGTACAATGAATTCTACAAGACTTTGTTGAAAGAAATCAAAGAAGACATAAACAATTGGAAGGACATCCTGTGCTCATAGATTGAGTTAATGTTAAAATTCCCATGCTACTTGAAGCTGTCTCTAGATTCAATGCAATTCTTATAAAAATTCCATGGTATTTTTCACAGAAATAGAAAATACAATCCTAAATATTGTATAGAACCACAAAAGATCCTGAATGTCCAAAGCAATCATGAGAAAGAACAAAATCTGAGGCATCTCACTTCCGGATTACAAAGTTTTGTTAACTAAAACAGTATGGTACTGACATAAAAATAGACACATATGCAAATGGAATAGAAGAAAGAGCCCAGAACTAAACCCCCATATTTATAGTCAACTAATATTTGATAAGGGAACCAAGAACATGCAATGAGGAAAGGATTGTCTTTTCAACAAATGATGTTGGGAAAACTGGATAAATACATGCAGAAGACTAAAACTTAACCCCTATCTTACACAACTCACATAAAATATCTTGAAATGGATCAAAGACTTAAACATAAGACCCAATTTGGTAAAATTCCTGGAAGAATACATCGGGAAGGAAGTCCTTGACATTGGTCCTAGCGATGGTATTTTTGGCTATGACACCAAAAGCACAAACAACAAAAAAATTTAACAAGTGGAACTGCATAAAACTTGTGCACTGCAAAAGAAACAATTAATGAAATGAAAATGTAACCTACAGAATGGAAAAAATTTTTTTCAAACCATGTATAGGATAAAAAGGTAATATTCAAAAGATATAAGGAATTCACACAACTCAATAGCAAAAGACAATCAAATGTTTTTAAAGGCACAGTATTTAGGAGTGCCTGGGTGGCTCAGTTGGTTAAATGTCCGACTTCAGCTCAGGTCATGATCTCGTGGCTCATGGGTTTGAGCCCCATGTCAGGGTCTGTGCTGACAGCTCACAGCCTGGAGCCTGCTTCAGATTCTGTGTCTTCTTCTCTATCTGCTTCTCCCCTACTCTCTCTCTCTCTCTCTCTCTCTCTTTCTCTATGAAAAATAAATAAACATTAAAAAAAATTTAAGGCAGAGTATTTAAATAGACATTTTCCAAAGACATACAGATGGCCAACATGTACATGAAAAGGTGCTCAACATCACTAATCATTAAGGAAGTGCAAATCAAAATCACGATAAGATACCACCTCACACCTGTAAAAATGGCTATCATCAAGAAGACAAGAGATAACAAGTGTTGGTGAGGATGTGGAGAAAAGGGAACACTTGTACACTGTTGATGGAATTGTAAACTGGTTTGGCCACTATGGAGAAAAATATGGAGGCTTCTCAAAAGAATTAAAAATAAAACAATACAATATACAATCCCACTTCTGGATATATATCCGAAAAAGTAAAAACAGGTTATCAAAGAGATTTATGCACTCCCATGTTTATTGCAGCATTATTTATAGCAGCCAAGATATGGAAACAACCTAAGTGCCTATCAATGAGTGAATGAATAAAGAAGATGTGGTGTATTATAGTCAATGGAATACTATTCAGCCATGAGAAAAGAAAAAATCCTACCATTTGCAACAACATGGGTAGACCTTGAGGACATTATGCTATGTGAGATAGGTGAAGCAGAGAAAGGCAAATACTGAATGATATCTCATATATGTGAAATCTAAAAAAAAAAAAAAAACTCGACAGTGGAATGCTGGTTACTGGGGCTGGGTGGTAGGGGGAGTCATGGAAGAATGGAGAGATGTTGTTTAAGGATACATACTTACAACTAGTAGATAAATGAGTTCTAGAGATCTAGTATACAGAATGTGATTATAGAAAACAAAACTGTATTGTAAACATTAAAGTTGCTAAGTAGCCAGATCTTAATTTTACCCATCGCAAAAAGAAATAATTTTTTGATGTGATAGAAGTATTAGCTAATGATACAATGGCAATCATACTACAATATAAATATATCTAATCAATATGTCGTATACCCTAAACTTCACAATGTTGTATGTCAATTATACTCAGTGTTTAAAAATTAAGAGAAAAATAAATGTAGAAAGAGCCTCTTCTGATATAAAATATTCTGTCTTTACCACTTAAATATTAATTTGGGAGTAATGTTCTCTTTGGGGTACTGCTGTTATGGATAAACATTTTTCAATGTTGGAACCAGCATCTATAACAAGTCTAAAGCTAAAGATAGGAAAAAGGTGATAAAACAGTTGTAGAAGGGAAAGGAGGGACACTTTAGAAAAAAAAAGAAAGAAAGAAATCTGTTTTAACATGTTAGAGTTCTACCAATAGTAGCTCAGATGCAGAGATGAATAGTTACCTTGAGAATCTTAGTCATCTCTTTGCTTCCTTCTTCTTTGGAATTATAACTAGTAATAACTTGTAAAAATCTACAAATAACTAACAGCTACTGCCTTTCTCTGTTTCCACTTCTTAGTCAACCAAATTTGACCCTTATCTTACAGATAACAATAAGGTGTATAAAAAAAGGTTGATGGATGGAGTGAAGACATACAGAGGTGAGTGAGAAGCATGCCAAGAAAGAGAAAACATCTTCAAGCTTTTGCATTTACTTAAAATCTCTCTTATTTCTCAATGATTAGACTGCTAATTATGTTATTCTATTTTTTTTAATGAGCTGTCATTCTTGGTTGTATACAGTCACATTTGGGAAAATAACCTACACTATTTTGTCATTGTAGCAAATTTCAAATCTTATTTAATGGTAAGAAATTTGTGTATTGGTTGTCTCTTTGCTATAACTCATCAGTCTTGCCTGCTCTTCTCTCTCTTCTGGGTAAACTCATCATACAAGTTGCTATAATAGTGTTTTCTGGAAAGTTGACAGGGAGAATTTTTCTATTCTTAATCCATAGCTAATTCTTTTGATCACTCCGAGAACTTAATGGTAACACTGCTTTTTACTTCCTATTTGTGTTTCTTGATTTGTATAACCAAGCAGTTTTCCCTCTTTTGGCATAAATACAAATTTATTTTTTTATCTCTTTCTTTCCTAAGGAGGAAAGGTTAATGTCAATAAAATAGATGATGCTCTTGAAAATATGGAATTCCCACTTGAAGAGGAAGAAATTGAGAAATTGTGCAATCACCTACCAGTTGATGGTGAGCATTTCAAGTACACGGTGCCCTGTAAGGAAATTTTTGTTTTTCTGTAGGAAGATCTTTTATTATTATTATTATTATATGAAATTTATTGTCAAATTAGTTTCCATACAACACCCAGTGCTCATCCCAAAAGATGCCCTCTTCAATGCCTATCACCTACCCTCCCCCTCCCTCCCACCCCTCATCAATCCTTAGTTTGTTCTCAGTTTTTAAGAGTCTCTTACGCTTTGACTCTCCCCCACTCTAACCTCTTTTTTTTTCTTTTTTTCCTTCCCCTCCTCCATGGGTTTCTGTTAAGTTTCTCAGGATCCACATAAGACTGAAACCATATGGTATCTGTCTTTCTCTGTATGGCTTATTTCACTTAGCATCACACTCTCCAGTTCCATCCACGTTGCTACAAAGGGCCATATTTCATTCTTTCTCATTGCCACGTAGTACTCCATTGTGTATATAAACCACAATTTCTTTATCCATTCATCAGTTGATGGACATTTAGGCTCTTTCCATAATTTGGCTATTGTTGAGAGTGCTGCTATAAACATTGGGATACAAGTGCCCCTATGCATCAGTACTCCTGTATCCCTTGGATAAATTCCTAGCAGTGCTACTGCTGGGTCATAGGGTAGGTCTATTTTTAATTTTTTGAGGAACCTCCACACTGTTTTCCAGAGCGGCTGCACCAGTTTGCATTCCCACCAACAGTGCAAGAGGGTTCCCGTTTCTCCACATCCTCTCCAGCATCTATAGTCTCCTGATTTGTTCATTTTGGCCACTCTGACTGGCGTGAGGTGATATCCGAGTGTGGTTTTGATTTGTATTTCCCTGACGCTGAGGGATGTTGAGCATCTTTTCATGTGCCTGTTGGCCATCTAGATTTCTTCTTTAGAGAAGTGTCTATTCATGTTTTCTGCCCATTTCTTCACTGGATTATTTGTTTTTCGGGTGTGGAGTTTGGTGAGCTCTTTATAGATTTTGTATACTAGCCCTTTGTCCGATATGTTATTTGCAAACATCTTTTCCCATTCCGTTTTAGTTTTATTGATTGTTTCCTTTGCTGTGCAGAAGCTTTTTATCTTCATGAGGTCCCAATGGTTCATTTTTGTTTTTAATTCCCTTGCCTTTGGGGATGTGTCAAGAAAGAAATTGCTGCGGCTGAGCTCAGAGAGGTCTTTTCCTGCTTTCTCCTCTAGTGTTTTGATGGTTTCCTGTCTCACATTCAAGTCCTTTATACATTTTGAGTTACTTTTTGTGAATGGTATAAGAAAGTGGTCTAGTTTCATTCTTCTGCATGTTTCTGTCCAGTTCTCCCAGCACCATTTGTTAAAGAGACTCTTTTTTCCATTGGATGTTCTTTCCTGCTTTGTCAAAGATGAGTTGGCCATCCTTTTGTGGGTCTAGTTCTGGGGTTTCTATTCTATTCCATTGGTCTATGTGTCTGTTTTTGTGCCAATACCATGCTGTCTTGATGATTACAGCTTTGTAGTAGAGGCTAAAGTCTGGGATTGTGATGCCTCCTGCTTTGGTCTTCTTTAAAATTACTTTGGCTATTCGGGGCCTTTTGTGGTTCCATATGAATTTTAGGATTGCTTGTTCTAGCTTCGAGAAGAATGCTGGTGCAATTTTGATTGGGATTGCATTGAATGTGTAGATAGCTTTGGGTAGTATTGACATTTTGACAATATTTAGTCTCCCAACCTATGAGCACGGAATGTTTTTCCATTTCTTTATATCTTCTTCAATTTCCTTCATAAGCTTTCTATAGTTTTCAGCATACAGATCTTTTACATCTTTAGTTAGATTTATTCCTAGGTATTTTATGCTTCTTGGTGCAATTGTGAATGGGATCAGTTTCTTTATTTGTCTTTCTGTTGCTTCATTATTAGTGTATAAGAATGCAACTGATTTCTGTACATTGAGTTTGTATCCTGCAACTTTGCTGAATTCATGTATCAGTTCTAGCAGACTTTTGGTGGAGTCTATCGGATTTTCCACGTATAATATCATGTCATCTGCAAAAAGTGAAAGCTTGACTTCATCTTTGCCAATTTTGATGCCTTTGATTTCCTTTTGTTGTCTGATTGCTGATGCTAGAACTTCCAATACTATGTTAAACAACAGCGGTGAGAGTGGACATCCTGTCGTGTTCCTGATCTCAGGGGGAAAGCTCTCAGTTTTTCCCCATTGAGGATGATATTAGCTGTGGGCTTTTCATAAATGGCTTTTATGATGTTTAAGTATGTTCCTTCTACCCTGACTTTCTCGAGGGTTTTTATTAGGAAAGGATGCTGAATTTTGTCAAATGCTTTTTCTGCGATTGACAGGATCATATGGTCCTTATCTTTTCTTTTATTAATGTGATGTATCACGTTGATTGATTTGCGAATGTTGAACCACCCCTGCATCCAAGGAATGAATCCCACTTGATCATGGTGAATAATTCTTTTTAGAAGCTGTTGAATTCGATTTACTAGTACCTTATTGAGAATTTTTGCATCCATATTCATCAGGGATATTGGCCTGTAGTTCTCTTTTTTTTACTGGGTCTCTGTCTGATTTAGGAATCAAAGTAATACTGGCTTCATAGAATGAGTCTCATAGAATGAGGGAAGGAAGTTTTCCTTCCCTTTCCATTTTTTGGAATAGCTTGAGAAGGATAGGGATTATCTCTGCTTTAAATGTCTGGTAGAATTCCCCAGGGAAGCCATCTGGTCCTGGACTCTGATTCGTTGGGAGATTTTTGATAACCGATTCAATTTCTTCGCTGGTTATCGGGTCTGTTCAAGCTTTCTGTTTCTTCCTGTTTGAATTTTAGAAGTGTGTGCATGTTTAGGAATTTGTCCATTTCTTCCAGGTTGTCCAGTTTGTTGGCATATAATTTTTCATAGTATTCCCTGATAATTGCTTGTATTTCTGAGGCATTGGTTGTAATAATTCCATTTTCATTCATGATTTTATCTATTTGGGTCTTCTCCCTTTTCTTTTTGAGAAGCCTGGCTAGAGGTTTATCAATTTTGTTTATTTTTTCAAAAAACCAACTCTTGGTTTCGTTGATCTGCTCTACAGTTTTTTTAGATTCTATATTGTTTATTTCTGCTCTGATATTTATTATTTCTCTTCTGCTGCTGGGCTTGGGGTATCTTTGCTGCTCTGCTTCTACTTCCTTTAGGTGTGCTGTTAGATTTTGTATTTAGGATTTTTCTTGTTTCTTGAGATAGGCCTGGATTGCAATGTATTTTCCTCTCAGGATTGCCTTCACTGCATCCCAAAGCGTTTGGATTGTTGTATTTTCATTTTCGTTTGTTTCCATATATTTTTTAATTTCTTCTCTAATTGCCTGGTTGACCCATTCATTCTTTAGTAGGGTGTTCTTTAATCTCCATGCTTTTGGAGGTTTTCCAGACTTTTTCCTGTGGTTGATTTCAAGCTTCATAGCATTGTGGTCTGAAAGTATGCATGGTATGATCTCAATTCTTGTATACTTATGAAGGGCTGTTTTGTGACCCAGTGTGTGATCTATCTTGGAGAATGTTCCATGTGCACTCGAGAAGAAAGTATATTCTGTTGCTTTGGGATGCAGAGTTCTAAATATATCTGTCAAGTCCATCTGATCCAATGTATCATTCGGGACCCTTGTTTCTTTATTGACCGTGTGTCTAGATGATCTATACATTGCTGTGAGTGGGGTGTTAAAATCTGCTGCAATGACCACATTCTTATCAATAAGGTTGCTTATGTTTGTAATTGTTTTATATATTTGGGGGCTCCCGTATTCGGCACATAGACATTTATAATTGTTAGTTCTTCTTGATGGATAGACCCTGTAATTATTATATCATGCCCTTCTTCATCTCTTGTTACAGCCTTTAATTTAAAGTCTAGTTTGTCTGATATAAGTATGGCTACTCCAGCTTTCTTTTGACTTCCAGTAGCATGATAAATAGTTCTCCATCCCCTCACTTTCAATCTGAAGGTGTCCTCAGGTCTAAAATGAGTCTCTTGTAGACAGCAAATAGATGGGTCTTGTTTTTTTATCCATTCTGATACCCTATGTCTTTTGGTTGGCACATTTAGTCCATTTACATTCAGTGTTATTATAGAAAGATATGGGTTTAGAGTCATTGTGATGTCCATAGGTTTTATGCTTGTAGCGATGTCTCTGGTAATTTGTCTCACAGGATCCCCCTTAGGATCTCTTGTAGGGCTGGTTTAGTGGTGACGAATTCCTTCAGTTTTTATTTGCTTGGGAAGACCTTTATCTCTCCTTCTATTCTAAATGACAGACTTGCTGGATAAAGGATTCTTGGCTGCATATTTTTTCTGTTCATCACATTGAAGATCTCCTGCCATTCCTTTCTGGCCTGCCAAGTTTCAGTAGAGAGATGGGTCACGAGTCTTATAGGTCTCCCTTTATATGTTAGAGCACGTTTATCCCTAGCTGCTTTCAGAATTTTCTCTTTATCCTTGTACTTTGCCAGTTTCACTATGATATGTCGTGCAGAAGATTGATTCAAGTTACATCTGAAGGGAGTTCTCTGTGCCTCTTGGATTTCAATGCCTTTTTCCTTCCCCAGTTCAGGGAAGTTCTCAGCTATGATTTCTTCAAGTACACCGTCAGCACCTTTCCCTCTCTCTTCCTCCTCTGGAATACCAATTATGCATAGATTATTTCTCTTTAGTGCATCACTTAGTTCTCTAATTTCCCCTCATACTCCTGGATTTTTTAATCTCTCTTTTTCTCAGCTGCTTCTTTTTCCATTATTTTATCTTCTAGTTCACCTATTCTCTCCTCTGCCTCTTCAAGCTGTGGTTGTCTCCATTTTATTTTGCAGCTCGTTTATAGCATTTTTTAGCTCCTCCTGGCTGTTCCTTAATCCCTTGATCTCCATAGCAATAGATTCTCTGCTGTCCTCTATACTGTTTTCAAGCCCAGTGATTAATTTTATGACTATTATTCTATATTCACTTTCTGTTACATTGTTTAAATCCTTTTTGATCAGTTCGTTAGCTATTGTTATTTCCTTGAGATTCTTTTGAGGGGAATTTTTCCATTTCTTCATTTTGGATAGTCCCCGGAGTGGTGCGGGACTGTGGGGCACTTGCCCTGTGCTGTCTTGAATAACTTGCGTTGGTGGGCAGGGCCGCAGTCAGACCTGATGTCTGCCCCCAGCCCACCCCTGGGGCCACAGTCAGATTGGTGTGTGCCTTCTCTTCCCCTCTCCTAGGGGCAGGATCCACTGTGGGGTGGTGTGGCCTGTCTGGGCTACTTGCACACTGCCAGGCTTGTGGTGCTGGGGATCTGGCGTATTAGCTGGGGTGTATTGGCAAGATGCACAGGGGCAGGAGGGGCAGGCTCAGCTTGCTTTTCCTTGGGAAATCTGCTTTGGGAGGGGCTCTGTGGCAGCAGGAGGGAGTCAGACCCACTGGAGGGACGGATCCGCAGAAGCACAGCGTTGGGTGTTTGCGTGGTGCAAGCAAGTTCCCTGGCAGGAACCGGTTCCCTTTGGGATTTTGGCTGGGGGATGGGTGAGGGAGATGGCACTGGCGAGCGCCTTTGTTCCCCACCAAGCTGAGCTCTGTCGTCCAGGGATCAGCAACTCTCCCTCCCGTTGTCCTCCAGCCCTCCCGCTCTCTGAGCAGAGCTGTTAACTTATAACCTTCCGGATGTTAAGTCCCGCTTGCTGTCAGAACACACTCCATCTGGCCCCTCCGCTTTTGCAAGCCAGACTCGGGGGCTCTGCTTGGCCGGCGGGCCACCCCTCTGCCCCAGCTCCCTCCCGCCAGTCCGTGTAGCGCACACCGCCTCTCCGCCCTTCCTACCCTCTTCCGTGGACCTCTCATCTACGCTTGGCTCTGGAGAATCTGTTCTGCTAGTCTTCTGGCGATTTTCTGGGTTATTTAGGCAGGTGTGGGTGGAATCTAAGTGATCCGCAGGATGCGGTGAGCTCAGCGTCCTCCTACGCCGCCATCTTCCCACACCGAGTTCTGTAGGAAGATCTTAAACATACTTACTAATTTCATGGAAAAAGCCAGAAGTTTATAGATACCCAATCCTAAAGAATGGAGATATATTGTCTCAATATTAATCTTAAATAAAATATCAATAATTGCTTATATTGCTGCTTGAAGAGTTCCTATGCCAGAGAATACCAAAATGAGATGAAAATCAGTGTTGGGATCAAGTAAACAAGTTAAAAAATTAAGCTAAACAGGGGCACCTGGGTGTCTCAGTCAGTTAAGCATCTGGCTTAACTGATTTTGGCTCAGGTCATGATCTTGCAGTTTGTGAGATCGAGCCCCATGTTAGGCTCTATGCTGACATTGCAGGGCCTGCTTGGGATTCTCTCTCTTCTTGTCTCCCTGCCCCTCCCCCAACCAAATGAATACATAAACATGTTAAAAAATAAAAGTGAAAAAAAAATAAAGCAAACAAAAAAGTATTTTTGAGGGGTAGGGAGAGAAAATTATAAAGGAATTCAGAAAGCAACAAAAAGAAATGGGGAAGGGTGCTGGAAACTGTTAAATGTTATTTGTGCTATTGTAAAATATATACAGCATATATCTAACAATCACATTAAAATTAATTCACAGGTATCAAACTTTAAATTACACAGAAATTACCTGCCCCCTCAAGACTATGATCAAATATGTTTTAGGTGGAGGCTATGAATCTTAATTTTATTTTTTAAATGCTTATTTATTTATTTTGGAGAGAGAGAGAGAGGCAGGGCAGGGCGCGAGCAGGGGAGGGGTAGAGAGAGGAAACACAGAATCCGAAGCAGGCTCCAGGCTCCGAGCTGCCAGCACAGAGCCCGATGTGGGGCTCAAACCCAGGAACTGTGAGATCATGACCTGAGCCGAAGTCGGAAGCTTAACCAACTGAGCCACCCAGGCGCCCCTATGAATCTTAATTTTAAATAAGCAACCCCACTATAGTTAATTTGTTGAAATAGCTAACCTTTATGATATAGAGAAAAATATAATTAGTATATTTATCTAGGATTAGCACTTTTTGGCATGGTTTTCAGCAATAGCATTTGATCAAAGCACTCTATTTAAGTCTTAGTATCTTGAGCATCTTAACATCTTTAGTATCTTGAAATGATTCTGTGGATTAATTAATAGTTTGATAAGCATCCTAGAAGTGTTGGTTTACGAGTTTATCTAATATGATCTGACCATGCTTGAAATCAAGCGTTGTCAAAATGCTTGTCAAAAAAGTAGTCTCCTATTTCTTGTCTCAAACTATTTCTTTTTCACATGTGTAACACATGAGCCAGACAAGATTATAAAACTCCTGTTGGAATTGGAATATGGCCCCACCCTAAATTATGTGGAGGGCAGTCTAGCTAAAAACCTCAAAATAAATATTATTGCCTCTTCTCTGTAAAACAGGTTACCAAGAACTGACTTTTAAAAATATAACCAAAGAAACAAAGATACCCAAATAAATCTAAGGAACAAAGAGATAGAGCACTTTAAATAAATTTCTGTTTTAATTCAATGCTCTATTGGTCATTCTGAAATTGTTCGTAACCCAGTGGTTGCTCTGACGTTGGTAATTGCTACAACAGAAGCAGAGACTTCATGTTGTTTGCTTTGTATTTCTAGCACTGAAAATAGAGCCTGGCATATATGTAGGTATCCAGCAAATACTTGTTGGTGAGTTAAAAAATGAAAAAATCAGCCTGCATCAAGGTGCTGCCTGAGATCTTACATTTTGGGGCACTGACAAGTCTTGGCACACCCTCAACTCCTGATAGCCCCTGAAAACAAAGACAGCTTAGATAAACACATGGGTTTGAGAAACAACCAGGAGTTCTCACTAAGCTGAACAAATAAGGTTTACCTCCTACATAAGACCACTCTATCGAGATGATGATTGATAAATAGATAAAGAAAATGTGCTATATATATATATATATATATATATATATATATACACAATGGAATATTATTCAGCCATAAAAAGAAGAATGAAATCTTGCCATTTGCAACATGGATGGAGCTAGAGAGTATAATGCTAAGAGAAATAGGTCAGAGCAAAACAAATAGCATACAATTTCACTCATATGGAATTTAAGAAACCAAACAAACAAGCAAAGAGAAAAAATAAGAGAGAAGCGAAGCAAGAAATAGACTCTTAATTATAGAGAACAAACTGATGGTTACCAGAGGGGAGGGAAGTAAGGGAAGATCAAGGTGTATACTTGTGATGAGCACAGGGTGATATATAGAAATGCTGAATCACTATATTGTACACCTGAAACTAACAACACTGTTAACTAACTATAATTAAAAACTTAAAATAAAAAAAATTAAAAAGACTAAAAGAGGTGGCTCTTTTATGTAATGTACAGAAACCAGCAGAGTCAAGGAAATTGAAGAAGCAAAGGAATATGTTCCAAACAAAAGGACAAGATAAAAGTCCAGAAACAGACCTCAATGAAATGGAGATAAGTGATTTACCTGATAAGGAGTTCAAAATAATGATCATAAAGATGCTTATTGAGGTCAAGAGAACAATGCACGAACAAAGTGAGAATTTCAACAAAGAGATAGAAAACATAAGAAAGTACCAAAGAGAAATCAGAAAGCTGAAGAATAAAATAACTCAGCTGAAAAATTCAGTAGAGGGGTTCAACAGTAGACTCAATCAAGTGGAAGAAACAACCAGCAAACTCAAAATACAGGGCAGTGGAATTTACCCAAATAGAAGAGCTAAAAGTAAAAGAATGAAAAAGAGTGAAAATAGCTTAAGGGATTTATGGAACACCAGGAAGTGGACCAATGTTCACATTATAGGGCTCCCAGAAGGAGAAGAGAGAGAGAACAGGACAGAAAGCCTATTCAAAGAAATAATGCCTGGAAACTTCCCCAACCTGAGAAAAGAAGCAGACATGAGGATTCAGGAAACTCAGGTAGCCCCAAATAAGATAAATCAAAGCTAGCCACACTAAGATGCATTACAATTGTTAAAATCAAGGGGTAAATCTTAAATATGGAAAGAAGAAAACAACTTGTCATATACAAGGAAAACCCCATAAGACTATCAGCAGATTTTTCAGGAGAAACTTGGTAGGCCAGAGAGGAGTGACATTATATATTCAAAGTGAGAGAAGAAAAAAACTTGCCAACCAAGGATGCTCTACTTGGCAAAGTTGTCTTTCAGAATTGAAAGAGAAATAGTTCTCCAGACAAGCGGAAGCTGAAGGAGTCCATCACCACTAGAGCAGCCTTGCAAGAAATGTTAAAAAAACTTCTTCAAACTGAAACAAGAGGGTGCTTAACTAGTAACAGGAAAACATATGAAAATGTAAATCTCACTGCTAAAGGTAAATGTACAGTTAATTTCAGAATATTCTAATGTAATAGTAGGGGCTATATCACTTACTAATCTAGTATGAACATTAAAAGACGAAAGTATTAAAAATAACTATAACTACATTTTTAGTTAACAATTTGTTAATGGATACACAAGGTAAAGGATGTAAGTTGTGATAACAAAAACATAAAAGGAGGGGAAAATAGAAATTTATACCTTTGGTATGCATTCTTAGTTAAGTTCTTATAAGCTTAAAATAGACTGTTATAAATATGTTTTATGTAAGCCTCCTGGTAACCACAAAGCAAAAACCTACAGTCAGTACACAAAAGAGAAAGAGAAAGGAATCTAAGCATAACACTCCTGAAAATAATCAAATTATAAAGGAAGAAATCAAGTGAAGAAAGTATCAAAGGAATTACGAAACAGCCAGAAAATGATTATTAACAAAACGGCAATAGGGCACCAACTCCCAGCTCTAAGATGAGTAAGGACAGAGGACCTAATGAAAAATAAGGTTGATAGCACTGTATTATATAATTGAAATTTACCAAGAGAATAGAATTTAAATATTCTCACACACACAAAAAGACAAATATAATCGGTGATAGATGTGTTAGTTTAGACGGGGGATTCCTTTCATGTATACATATATCAAATCACCATGATGTACACCTTAAATATATTATAATTTTATTTGTTAATTATACCTCAGTAAAGCAGATATAAAAAAACAAAAAATGGAAAGAATTTCTCTTCTTCCATTCTGATGAGTGAGGAACACAAAAAGAAAAGTATGAGTAGAATAGATGTCTCTATCTTATTTAGATTTTTTTCTTTTTTCGACCTTTTGCTTTACAGTATGAAAATAAAATATCTAATTAGAAAAAAAATTTTAGGCCACTGCTAAATCCTTATACTTTACTCTGCAGTTTAAGAATTTTATGTAATGGGAACCTGAATTAGTCTGCTCAGGCTCCCATAACAGAATACCATAGTCTGTGTGACTTACACAGCAGAAATGTATTCTCTCACAGTTCTGGATGCAGGGAAATCCAAGATCAAGGTACTAGCTGATTCAGTTTCTGATGGAGATTGTCTTCCATGCTTGCAGAGGCTGTCTTCTCACTGTGTCTTCACATGGCAGGGAGATAGGAAAGAGGGAGAGATACAGGGGGAGAAATGGAGAGACGGAAAGAGAAAGAGTTATCTTCCTCTTCCTATAAGGCCACAGTTCTATCAGAGTTGGGCCTCACCCTTATGACCTCATAACCTTAATTACCTCCTAAATACCTTATCTCCAATAAGTCAAATCAGAGGTTAGGGCTTCAAACTAGGAATTTGAGGGGACACACTTCAGTCCATAGTGGAACTATACCTAATTTTTGTCTTGTCTTGTAGATGAGAGGAGGGTTAAACTGGATAAACTTCTGGATGAAGTACATGAACTTCTAGGTGAGTGAGAAGAAATAATGATAAAGAATAATAAAAATAATCTCTTGGGGCACCTGGCTGGCTTAGTCTGTAGAGGATCCAACTCTTGATCTCAGGGTTGTGAGTTCAAGCCTCACACTGGAGGTGGAGCCTACTTCAAAAAAAATTTCTTAATACTTAACAAAAGAAGTTATTTTTTTCCTATATTAAAATAATTCTTTTTTATTCAGAAGTCCATTGCCTTAACCACTTGGCCACCTCATCCCAATTATTTTTTTATTTAAATTTTGGTCAACATACAGTGCAATATTGGTTTCAAGGGTAGAATTCAGTGATTCATCACTTTCATACAACACCCAGTGCTCATTACAAGTGCCCTCCTTAATACCCATCACCCATCTAGCCCATCTCCCATCCACCTCCCTCCATCAACCCTCAGTTTGTTCTCTTTTTTTTAAGTTTCTTGTAGTTTGCTGTCTTCTCTTCTTTTCCTCCCTTCCCAAATGTTCATCTGTCTTGTTTTTTAAATTCCATATATGAGTGAAATTATATGTCATTTGTCTTTCTCCGACTAACTTATTTCGCTTAGCATGATACATTCTAGCTCCATCCATGTCATTGCAAATGGCACAATATCATTCTTTTTGATGGCTGAGTAATATTCCATTGTGCATATATAACAAATCTTTATCCATTTTAAAGTATTTTCTGTTATCCTATCTATGACATAATAATTCTGTCATTTTATCTCTTTTAATTGGTAATATATACATAATTAAAGAAAAACTTGAGAAACTAAATGTTATTAGTATAATCAGTTGCTATCTACATCTTATGCAAAAGGCCACAGTATAACGTTGAAGTAACAACCCCTATGTTCTTTGAAGTATCAATAGTATAATTTTATTTTCTACTGTTCTAGTGACAAAATTCGAAGGCAGATGCACATACCAGTAATATGACCAGATGAACAAGCTCATAATTCAGGCAAAAATAAAACAATATAGCAAATGGTACATGCTAGTAGAATTATTTACACCAGTAAACTTAGTGGGCTGTTAAAATACCAACTTTCTGCATGTTGTATTAATTCCTTGTTCCTAACATTTTACAGAAAGTTCTATTTTTGAATCTCCCTTCTAATTTTATGTAATTAGACAACACTTAATGTTTCCATTACTTTTTACCCTATATTTGAGGGTGATGCTACACAAAAATAGTTGATATGATGATGATTTAAAGCTTGAAATTTGACCTTCTACCATTATTTTCTTTTTTAAGGGGAAGAAATTCACTATGAAGACCTGGAAAATATTCTGAAAAACATTGGGTTAAGACTCAGACTGAGGGAGAACTCTGTGTTGATGAAAAGTTTGCCACTTGATGGTGAGTGTTTAATTTACCAATGAGGTATTTATCCACCCCCTAAAAGTTTACTGGTTGCCATAAGGTATGAGACATAATACTACAAAGGGTTACAAAGATGAATGAGGCACAGCCCAGGTCCTAAAAAGCCCTCAGTTAGAGATGGACAGCACATACAAAACAGAAAGAAATGCTATACATTGTGATGCGTGCTATAAGATTAATAAATATTCTGCTATGAAACTGCAAAGGAGATATTGACCAACTATTCCTGGAGTGTCTAAGACCTCACAGAGTGGTTATTACTTTAAACAGGCCTGAAAGGTTTGATGGTAGGGGGTACGAAGAACCAAAAGTAAAAGCATGGAAAAAGTCAAAGAGGGATACCTAACCATGGCAAGTTTCGGGAACCATGCACAGTTTCATGCTGAGTACACATTCACACTATGTGGACAAGTACTTTATGAGCTTGACTCAAACTAATCAATAATTCTTATATAATCTATCTATGGAACAGGATAATAACAAGGCGTATCTATGATGATGGTGGTGAAGATAACCAAATAGTGGCTGTGAAAATATGAAAAAATTAATGTTTAAAATCTAAAGATATTAATTATTAGGTTTTCTATTTCAGAACTCCAGTTATGTTTATTAAATGATTTCTATATTTAAGGCATTTTTCTGGATTCAGGAGCTATGAAGATATGTGCCAGAAGCTCACTGCTCAAAATAACACAGAGTCTTTGCACTTAAAATGTTCATAATCTAGTTGACTAGATAAGACAGAGATACATATTTTGACCTTCTGGCTAAACATGGCAATCTTTTTTTAATATTTGCATTTATCTTTACCACTTTCTAAAATGCCAAAAAGATGTAAAAGAAATAAAAATTTTCTTTTAATTTTAAAACAAATTAAAAATTTCTTTTAATTTTAAAACAAATTAAATATTTCCACAAAGACTAAGAGAAGAGAATATTATAGCAGATAAGAGATGTCAGTTAAATTTTGAAAAACAAATTGCATGAAAGACCATAAAAGGTGAAAACTGAGCCTGAAAGGAGAAGCAAACAAGAAGGCATCCTCTTCAGGGGCACCTGGTTGGCTCAGTCAGTAGACCACGCAACTCTTAATCTCAGGATTGTGAGTTCAAGCCCCATGTGGGGTATAGATACTACTTAAAAATAAAATATTAAAAAAATAGGGCTACTTAATGTCACAAAACTGTAAACAGCTCAGGAAATAGAGGCACCAGTTACCTCTAAAGTCAGGAGTATGAGATATGGCTGAAAGTCTTTAAAAAGATCAATGCAATTGACAGATCCCCTTCCTCACTCCACAGCTAAGCAAGTATTTCTTATCCATGCAGCATAGAGATTTACTCTCTGGAGAGGTTAAACTGGGGAGATTCTCAGACATCAGACCCAGCCAAGGTTGGGAGTGAATTTTCTACTGAAACAAGGAAATTACATGAAAGTCAACGTGTAGCATGGTGAGATCCCCTATCATCTTCTCCCATTGGCCTGCCTAGATGCTGGCAGTGAATTCTAATATCCTTTATTCAGATACTTAGATCTGTAGCTTGCAATGAAACTATAGATAATAACATGTGTACTACTAAAACAAAAACACCTCACCCTTAAACAGAGACAACCAAGAATCATATGACTTGTAAGAAAGGTTTGTTACATGAAGGACAGAAATAAAAGCCAGCAGAAAAGAAAGAACTTGGATGAAGTACAGTAATCCCCCTTTATGCATGGGGATATGTTCCAAAACCCCAGGGGATGTCTGAAACCATGGATAGTACCAGACTATATATGTTTTTTTCCTATGCAAACATACCTATGATAAAGTTTAATTTATAAATTAGGCATAGTAAGAGATTAACACTAATAACTAAAAATCAAATAGAACAATTATAAAAATACACCATAATAAACATGACATGAATGTGCTCTGTCTGTGTTTCTCTCAATATCTTATTGTACTGTGTTCACTCTTCTTCTTGTGATGATGTGAGATGATAAAATGCCTACATGATTAGATGAAGTGAAATGAATTATGGACGCATTGTGATTAGCATTAGGCTACTATTGACCTTTGGATAATACATCAGAAGGAAGGTCGTCGGCTTCCAGACCACAGTTGACACAGGTAACTGAAACCAGGGAAAGTGAAACTGAAGATAAGGGGAGACTACTATACTCAAGGGAGAAAGCAGAAAAATAATTCAAAACAATTTTAACTAATATCTTCAGAAAGATGAGAAAAGCCCTAGTTACGAAACAAGAAAAGGAGGCTTGCAACAAGCTAGGACACACTATGAAAAAGGAGCACGCTATGGGGCGCCAGGGTGGCTCAGTCAGTTAAGCGTCCAACTTTGGCTCAGGTCATGATCTCACAGCTCACATGCTGTCTCTGTCTCTCAATAATAAGTAAACATTAAAAAAAAATTTTTAACAGGGCTCCTGGGGGGCTCAGTGGGTTAGGCATCTGACTTCAGCTCAGATAATGATCTCATGGTTCACAAGTTCAAGCTCTGCATCAGGCTCTGTGTTGACAGCTCACAGCCTGGAGCCTGCTCTGGATTCTGTGTCACACCCTCTCTCTGTCCCTTCCCCCCTTGGGCTTGGTCTCTTTCTCTCTCTCTCTCTCTCTCTCTCTCAAAAATAAATAAAAACATTAAAAAATTTTTTTTAATTAAAAAAAAGGAGCACTCTAAAAAATTTTTTAAAGCTCTTTTGGAGGTGCACCTGGGTGGCACACTCAGTTAAGCAGCTGACTCTTGATTTCAGTTCAGGCCATGATTTCGCAGTTGGTGAGATAGAACCTCATGTCAGGCTCCACTGAATGTGGAGCCTGCTTGGGATTCTCTCTCTTCCTGTCTCTCTACCCCTCCCTAGCTTGCATATATTCTCTCTCTCTCTCTCTCTCTCTCTCTGTCTCTAACTCTCTCTCTCAAAATAAACAAACTTTTTTTTTTTAAAGAAAAAAGCTCTTTGGGAAAAAAAGCGCTAAAAATTTAGAAATTCATTGGGCTGGAAGATGAATTTGGAAATTGGAACAAAAATACAAAAAAGATGGAAAATAGAAAAAAAAATAAGAAAATCAGTCTGACAACTCTGACAACTGAATAATAGAAGGAGTCCCAAAAAGAGGAAACAAAGAAAATAGAGGAACAAACTGTAAAATAAATCCTACTAAAAAAATGTCTTCAAATCTGAAAGAATGTGACTCCAGGCTGAAAAGGCTCACTAAGTACCTACCACTCCAAAGAATAGGAAAAGATCCACACCCGAGGCTCCTACATGTCTCGGTCAGTCAAGCAACTAACTCTTGAATTTGGCTCAGGTCATGATCTCATGGTTCATGAGATCGAGCACCACATCTGCACTGTCAGTGTGGAACCTGCTTGGGATTCTCTGTTTCCCATTCTCTGTTCTTCACCCACTCATGCTCGCTTGCTTGCTCTCTCTCTCTCTTTCAAAAATAATTAAACTAAAAAAAAAAAAAAAAAGAAAAGAAAGAAAAAGATTCACATCAGAGTAGGTTGTAAAATAATCAGAACACCAGAAATAACGAAATTATAAAAGTTTCCAAAGAGAAAGAAGCAGGTCACATAGAAAGTTGGGGGTATGTGAATGGTATTGGACTTCTCCACAACTCTTAAAGATGAAAGACAATTGTGTAATACCTTCAACATTATTAGAAAATTTGTTTCCAACCTAGAATTCTATATCCAGCTAACCTATCAATCAAGTATGAGAATAAAATTCATATCCTCACATATTTCAAAATATGACATTTTCTTTTTTAATTATTTTTATTTCAATCCAAATTAGTTAACATATAGTGTAATAATGCTTTCAGGAGTAGAATTTAGTGATCTATCACTTACATATAACACCCAGTGCTCATCCCAAGTGCCTTCCTTAATGCCCATCACCCATTTAGCACATTTTCCCGCCAATATCCATCCAGCAACCCTCAGTTTGTTCTCTGTATTTAAGAGTCTCTTACAGTTTGCCTACCTTTCTGCTTTTATCTTATTTTTCTTTCCTTTCCACTATGTTCATGTGTTTTGTTTCTTTAATTCCACATATGAGTGAAATCCTATGTCTTTGACTTAATTAAGCTTAGAATAATACACTCTAGTTCCATCCACATTGTTGCAAATGGCAAGATTTCATTATTTTTGATGGCCTAATAAGATTCCATTGTGTATATATACCACATTTTCTTTGTCCATTCATAGGGTAGTTATATTTTAAATTTTTTGAGGTGCCTCCATACTGTATTCCCCAGTGGCTGCACCAGTTTGCATTCCCACCAGCAGTGCAAAAGTGTTCCTCTTTCTCTGCATCCTCACCAACATCTGTTGTTTCCTGAGTTGTTAATGTTAGCCATTCTGACAGGTGTGAGGTTATACCTCATTGTGGTTTTGATTTGTATTTCCCTGATGATGAGTGATGTTGAGTGTCTTTTTATGTGTCTGTTAGCCATCTGGATGTCTTCTTTGGAAAAGTGTCTATTCATGTCTTTTGCCCATTTCTTCACTGGTTTATTTATTTGGGGGGGAGTTTGATAAGTTCTTTATAGATTTTGGATAGTAACCCTTTATCTGATATGTCACAAAATAAGACATTTTCTGAACAAAGGTTCAGAAAAAAATTCCTACGTAAATACCATTTTGGGGGCACCTGGGTGGCTCAGTCAGTTAAGTGTCCATTGGTTTCAGTTCAGGTCATGATCTCACAGTTCATGAGATTGAGCCATGCCTCAGGCTGTGCACTGACAGTGGAGAACCTGCTTGGGATTTCTCTCTCCCTTTCTCTCTGCCCCTCCCTGGCTCGCTCTCTCTCTCTCTCTCTCTCTCTCTCTCTCTCTCTCTCTCTGTCTCTCTTAAAAAAATAAATAAGTAAACATTGTTTTTAAGTTAATATCATTTCTAGGGCACCTGGGTGGCTCAGTCAGTTAAGCATCTGACTTCAGCTCAGGTCATGATCTCATGGTTCATGAGTCCAAGCCCCATGTCAGGCTTTGTGCTGACAGCTCAGAGCCTGGAGCCTGCTTCAGATTCTGTGTCTCCCACTCACTCTGCCTCTCCCCGGCTCATGTCTGTCTGTCTCTCTCTCTCCCTCTCAAAAATAAATAAACATTAAAAAAATTTTATAAGTTAATATCATTTCTTAAAAACTACTTGGGGGAGAGATGTCACCAAGGTGGCAGAGTAGGAGACCCTACCCTCCTTTGCCCAACAAAGATCAACAATTAGACGGCTATCCACAAACAAAATTAGCTCTGGGAGAGCTCAGGAGTCCACTTAAAAACCTGAAGCAATACAGTGGATCAAGAAAACCCATGAATAACCACACAAAAAGAGTAAAAAGAACAGCTTCATTTTGCCTGCATCACCCTTAGGCCAACATTGCTCAGTGCCGAGAGGAAACTCCCCAGCCCAAAAGAGTTCCCCTCCTAAGAAAAGGAGAATGGAGTAAGTGACCAACTTTCCAAGCCTTTGGGGCACTGCACAAAGGACCTGCTTACGTTTCACTCCACCTGGTGACCAACAAAGGTAAGACATCTAGAGATGTCTAAGAACAAGGAAGAAGGGAAAAGGAAACCATTATCAGTTCATAGTGGGAGCAACCACAGTTCCCAGTGGCCTCATCTGCAAATGGCCCCAGCAATTTTTGCTGCTGATGACTTCAATAGCCCTTGCAAATATGAAAGTTACCCCCAGCTTTCATCACTGAGGACCTCATTACAGACCCCAGCACACTGCTCCACAGAGGACCCCAATAGCTTTCCTTACTGAAGAAAGCAAATGTCAACACAGCCACTACAGATTTCCTGCAGATTTTGCCACTAAGATTTTCGCTCAAGGTTTTTCTGTTCACAGAAGCCAGCTACCCACGTTACTATGAGTATGTCTGCAGCCAGCCCTGGCTCACCTGCAGTGAGGCCCCACAGCTGAGTATGTGCAAACCACTAACTCCAGCCAGCACCGCCACCTGTCCTGTTCCCCAGCCACTGGACCTGGAGGTGCTACTGAGGACCCCAAAAGCCCTTGAAACCACTGTGGATCCCCCCATAGCTCTCACTAAGGACCATGGAGTTGCTCATGTCCTGGACCCCAGGAATGTGAGCAGACAAGACACCATATACCCCCAGACCTGGAGTCAACACATATCTCCACTCTTGGCACCAGGTACCACTAGTCCCAGAGCCGCAACAACTCTGGTGTATCCCTAAAGATGGGTGAAGGTCTTTCCTTACTGAAAACAGTCCATATAAAGTATAGGAGACTGCTTCTTTAAATGCACAGACACACACAAGTCTATTGGGATCATGAAGAATCAGGGAAACATGATACCACCAAAGGAACACAGTAATCTTCCAGTAACTGACCCCAAAGAAATGGAGATACACAAATTACCTAACAAAGAATTCAAAATAATTGTTCTAAAGACACTCAGAGAGCTACAAGAGAAGTCAAATAAACAATTTAAATAATGAAAACAATACAAGAACAAAATGAGAAATTCAGCATAGAGATGAAAAATGTAAAAATGAACCAAATAAATTTTGGAGCTGAAAAATAAAATAACTGAACTGAAGAATTCAATAATGAGCTTAAAAACTTAAGAACCCAGCTGGCACAAGCAGAAGAAAGAATCAGTGAACCTGAAGAAAGATCATTTGAAATTATCTAATTAGAGAAGCAAAATGGACAGAAAATGAAAAGGAATAAAGAAGGCCTAAGGACTTATAAGACACCATTAAGAGAACATCCTTCTTTGTCCCTTATGATATATATTTTGCCTTAAATACTATTTTGTCAGGTATAGTACTGTTACTCTGGCTTTCTTTTGGTTCATATCCATGCTTTTGTTTTCAAGTTTTACTGTCTTTTTGTTATGTCACTTGTAGACAATATACTGTTTGGTTTTATTTTTTAATATCATCTAAGAGTCTATATTTTATAATTGTTGAGTTAAATTCCTTAATAAATTCCTTCATAATTACTGTTTATAGGACATGGTTCTGCTATAATATTTCATAGTTTCCATTTACAGTATTCTTATTACTTTTTTCTGTCTTTATATTTCCCATTAGATTCATTAAGTTTTATTCTACAGGTTGAAAAATTATAGTGGTTGTCCTTAAGACCCATATTCATGGCCACTTACCTCACTGATATCTTAAATTCATCAATCCCCCAAATAAGACAAGGATTTTAGTATACTCTCATGTCCTATTTGTCAACTTACCTTGCTTGCTATACCAATTATGTTGGTATTTAACTAGGATTTAAGTCAGGGTTACTATAGATAATATTCTTTCTCTTTTTTCTCTTGACTTTAAAAAAAAAATCAATATACTTCACCAGATATTTGGTCATTTTTCCCTTCCATACCTCTTGTAACAACTCCTAGATTTGTTTTACTTATCAAGTACTGCCCTTTTTTTTTAATTTTTTAAATGTTTATTTAGTTTTGAGAGACAGAAAGACAGAGCACAATGGGGGGAGGGGCAGAGAGAGAGGGAGACACAGAATCTTAAGGAGGCTCCATCCAGGCTCTGAGCTATCAGCACAGAGCCCAATGGGGGACTTGAACTCACCAACCATGAGATCATGACCTGAGCTGAAGTCAAGTGCTTCACCGACTGAGCGACCCAGGTACCCCTGAGTACTTTCTTTTTAAAAAGTTTTCAATATGGGTGTCTGTGTGATGAATCATAAATCTTGAGTCCTTGGGAATATTTTGGTTATGCCCTCATGCTTAAATAACAATTTGTATTTAAGTTCGAAGCCCTTTTAATATTTCTCCATTAATTTTACTCCATTGCCTTTCAGCATCTAGAATTATTGTTGAGAAATCTAATGTCAATCTGGTTTTTCTTCCTTTATAGGTCTCCTTCTTTTCTCTCTGAAGAGTTTTAGAATTTTGTTTTTATTTGATATTATTAAAGTCGCTATAATGTATATCTAGGTTGGAATTTTCCATCTTCTATTTAAATCTATATGAGCTATTTTAATATAAAGTCATCTTTCTTTAATCCTGGAGATTTTAAATTATTATTTCATCAAATAGTTTCTCCTTACCATTTTTTTTTCTCTCCTTTGGAACTCTTGTTACCCAGAGATTAGCACTGCTACTTCTATAGGCATATCTTATAATTTTCCATTTTCCACCTCTTTATCCTTTTCTGTTGCCCTCTGAGAGAATTCTTCAATCTGATCAAACTACCCACTAATTAATTTTTTAGATATTTCCTTTGTACTCTATCTCATCCGCTGTGTTTCTTTATTTAAACTTTTTTATAGCAGAGGTGCCTGGGTGTCCTGGGAGCCTGGGTGGTTCACTTGGTTGAGCATTTGGCTTCCCCTCAGGTCATGATCTCATAGTTCATGGGTTTGAGCCCCTCATCTGGCTCCATGCTGACAGAACAGAGCCTGCTTAGGATTCCTTCTCTCTCTCTCTCTCTCTCTCTCTCCCACTCCCCTACTTGTGCTCTCTCTCAAAAATAAATAAACATTAAAAAAATTAAAATTGTTTTTATACCAAATGTTTTATACCTAATATTTCCATTGATTCTTTTCATATTTTCTTGTTCTTTTTATATTTTGCTAATATCTTCTCTCCTTAAGTATATCTGTCATGCTTATTTTAAACTCCTGGTCCTTTTATTCCAATAATTCTTATTCAAATAATATACATTATTCAGTCTGTTTGTTTGTTTGTTTGTTTGTCTGTTTGTTTTTGAAGTAGTTATATTCCTCAGATGACTGGCTACTTTGGTCCTGTCCTGTGAGTCCTTGTTCTCTTGGGGCATCATTACTATGTTTGAAAATATGCTTTAGGTAAAGGTGTAAGGTCAGGCTCCAGTGAACATCAGCCTGTGGGGTTTAAGGGCAGTGGTTAGACACTGCTCAGACTTCAGTTTCTTCAGGGTTGATTTGTGGGGAAGGAACCAGATATTCATGCTAGTCCACCACCTATGTGGGAGTAGAAATCCATGTTTGAATTTTTGTAAAATACAACACCTGTGTTGGCAGCACAGGACATCTCACTGAGGGATTACCTTGCAGAAGAGTCATTTTCATGGGCTTGTCAATGAAAATATCTAAAACAACATCTATGTGATGTCACGTGGAAAACATGTAGAAATACTCATTACTAATATTCAAAGAAGTCCTGTCATGGTTGTCAGGTTTTTTTTAGCTCAGAAATCATCCATGGCTTCACTCATGAGTCCCACCAGTATCTACTCTTATCCCTGAGAGCATTAATATGTGTGATCTTAAGCAAAAAAAGGAGAAAATGAGAAGTAGATGAAAAGAGAGACATGGGAAAGGTATGGAAAGACACCACTAATAATTGTTTCAACTGTCAAATCAGAAAGTGGGTACAGGGCACCTAGGTGGCTCAGTCAGTCGAGCATTAGACTTCGGCTCAGGTTGTGATCTCACGGATCATGAGTTTGGGCCCCGGATCAGGCTCTGTGCTGACAGCTCAGAGCCTGGAGTCTGCTTCAGATTCTGTGTCTCCGTCTCTCTCTGCCCCTCTCCACACGTGCTCTCTCTCTCTTTCTCTCCCAAAAGTAAATAAACATTTTTTAAGTAGTGTGTAGATTTACTCTCTTGAGAGCTTTTTCTATTGGTCTAACTCTTAAGTTGGGATATAATAAACAGGGGGGGAAAATGAGTAAAACTATAAGAATTGTTCTTTCTGAAATTGCTAGGTTTTAAATTATTACAACAGGTTCCCTTACCAATTACTGTATTGTGCCCTATCTTACAGCTGCTGGAAAGTTGTATAAGCATAAGCTGCTGGGTGGCATAAGGTCTCTCAAAGGTGAGTGAGCAGTCAGGTAAAATTGAGATTCCTTATGTTTCGTATTTACATTTTAAAAACCACATTTATTTTTGGTGATGACAAATTTGTTAATCTAACAAATTTTTGTCTCATCATTTACTACTTTTAACATAACTACCTTTGAAGGAATTACTTTTGTCTCTATCATTCCAAGTCCTATTTCCAGAGAGGAATTAGAAAGACGGTCTTCATCAGACTTGCCAATCCTTTATTTTTCTCCTTATAAATGTCTCCCGAGAGCTACAGTCAAGTCTTCTGGACAACAATGAAGAGCAGGTTCTGTTCCTGATTCCCATGCTAGCTCTTTTCATTTAAGCAAATTTATTGTTCCTTTGATTGTTGTCCCTCCAATTAATGCATGGACATGCCTAGCATTTTTCACTTTATCATTATTGTTTGCCCTTCTCACTTCCATCCTTTGTTTCCCTAAGGAGTGGAGCTTAATGTTAATCAGTTAGGACTCTTCATGAAAAGTATGGGCTTTGACCTGGAAGAAGAGGAGTACCTGGACCTGCTCAGCAACCTGCCTGCTGATGGTGAGCTGCTCCTACGGTGAAACTTTGCATTTGTATGTGAGAATTTCTGAGAGCATGTTTAGAGTGTGCAGAAACATTAAAAAACAGAAAGAGACCCAATCCTCAAGAATTCATCAATTCCTGCAGTGGACTTTATTGAGTGCCTAATATACATAAACTATTAGGAATATAAAAATGAAGATGATGGTTCTCTGTCCTCTAGGAGTTCAGCATCTAGTAAGGAGTCTCACATGCTGACAGGCCATCATACCACTATGCGGTTGTGCTGTAATACTAAAAATGCATTCAGTAAGATCCTGAGGAAGGGAAAAGCTAAGTTCACCAGGTAAAGAATCAGAGGAAGACTTGTCAAAAATGTATAGAAATTCTTCAGGGGAAAAAAAAAGGCATTCCATGGGGTTAAAGGAAGGCACTTGTCATGATGAGCACTGGATGATGTATAGAATTCTTGAATCACTATACTGTACACCTGAAACTAATATAACTGTACATTAACTATATTGGAATTAAAATTTTTTAAAAGAGAGGTGCCTGGATGACTCAGTCAGTTGAGTTTCTAACTCTTGATTCCCAGGGTGGTGGGATCAAGCCCTGCATCAGACTCTATGCTGAGCATGAAGCCTGCTTAGCATTTTCTCTCTCTCTCTCCCTCCCTCCCTCCTTCTCTCCCTCTCTCTCTCTCTCTCTCTCTCTCTCAAAAAAAAAATAAAAATAAAGATAAAAAGAAAAAGAAAAGAAAGCTGGGACAACCCACAGCAAACAAGCACCCACCCACAGGCTACATGTACAGTACATATAGAGCCTATACTTGCAAGTGCTTACTTATGTGAGAAAACTCAAGGATAACCTGAGGGGGATAAAGGCATTCCAGATGAGGAAAGCAATGCATACAAAAGCATAAAATCATGCAAATTCATGAATGTTAGGAGAGCAGCAAGTATTTCCTTGTGGCTAGAATATATGCTTCATGTTGTAAAGAAACAGGAAACATGGCTAGAAAGGTAGGCTGCTGAGACTGGAAAGACCTTATACCATGCTGTGGAGCTGAGCCTTCATCCTCTTGAATTAGTTTTGGTAATTTGTACCTTTCTAGCATTTTGTCCATTTCATGTCTAATTTGTTGACACGAAGTTGTTCACAGTATTCCTTTATATTCCTTTTAATTCTTGTAGAGTTGATGGTGATGTCATCCCTCCTGATTTTGATCCGTGTCTTTTCTCTTTTTATTTGGTTAACCCAGCTAAAGATTCGTCAATTTTGTTGATCTTTTCAAAGAGCCGATATCAATTTTCCCTACTGGTTTTCTGCTTTCCATTTTATTGATTTCAGCTCTAATCTCTATTATTTCCTTCTTTCAGCTTACATTTGATTTCATTTGCTCTTATGTTTCTAGATTCTTAAGATGATAATTTAGATTATTAATTTGAAATTTTTCTTTTCTAATATAGGTGTTTATTTACGACTATAAATTTTCCTCAAAGCACTACTTTAGCTGCATTCCAGAAATCTCAATATGATGTGTTTTCATTTTCAGTTAGAAATACTGTCTAATTTCCAATATTTCTTCTTTGATCCATGGGTTATTTCAAAATGTGTTTTTGAATTTCCAAATGTTTGTGAATTTCCCAAATTTTCTCCTGCTGTTGATTTTGAATTAATTCCATGATAGTCAGAGGACATACTTTTTTATGATTTCAGTCCTTTTAAATTGAATGAGACTTATGGCCTGGTATATCCTAAAGAATTTCTCATGGTTGATAATATTGTTCAAGTCTCCTTTATGCTACTGACTTTTCTATTTAGTTGTTCTATCCTTTATTGAGAGTGGAATATTGAAATCCCAACTATTGTTCTTGAATTGTCTATTTTTCTCCTTGATCTTAGACTTTATCCTATAGGCAATGATATTTCTAGAGTATTTCTCTTTTGGAAGTCAATACTGATGACAATGTAGGAGGCACTATTGGAAGCGAAGACTCAAATTTGAAAGATATTGCTATGATGCAACAAGAGATGATAAGGCCTGAGCAAGCAAAGTAAACTTAATGACAGATAAGAGATTTGGGAAATATTTTAGAATTAAAATGAATAGGTTTGATGACTGATTACATGTGAATTATGAAAAATAAGAATTTTAAGAAAACAGAGACCTTTTGGTGGCTAGGTCATCAGTCATATCATAAGCCAATTGGAGAATTCAGGAAGATGTTCAGGTTACAGTGTCAAGAGAGTAGTTTCAGTTTTATTTTATTTTTTTTAATGTTTTTTATTTATTTTTTTTGAGACAGAGAGACAGAGCATGAATGGGGGAGGGGCAGAGAGAGAGGGAGACACAGAATCAGAAGCAGGCTCCAGGCTCTGAGCCATCAGCCCAGAGCCCGACGCGGGGCTCAAACTCACAGACCGCGAGATAGTGACCTGGCTGAAGTCGGACGCTCAACCGACTGAGCCACCCAGGCGCCCCGAGAGTAGTTTCAGTTTTAGACATGTTGACTTTAATATACCTACATGACATTCAACTAGATATATGTATGAATATGGTTAGAAATGAATACTCTAATAATTCATCTTTACTTAGGAAGTTACCAATCCACAGATTCAGCAAAGCTTAGCAACATGCCAGAGCACTGATGAGATTATAATCAGACCAAAAGAAGAAGATAAAAAAAAAAAAAAGAAGAAGAAGAATGGAGGGAATATCTGATAAGAAAAGTTTGAAAGTAAGCAAATAGAATAAGGAGGAAATAGTGTTAAAAGAGAGACAAAAAAAAAAAAAAAACATTTACCTAGAGTAGATTCTGAACTACCAGAAACAATTTCAAGATGGAGAATAATTTTCAAAGTACTTTGCCATTATATAATTCACACCTAGCATATGTTAGCATGACCCCATAATACAAGACCCATAAGACCTACTCAGAAAAGTTTCCAAGATAACAACTCTCATGGGAAAAACAGCAAAAACCTGAGATTAATCCCACTTGTTCCTCTGATTAGATGGCATTGTGGAAAGAATTTATAAGTTGGAATGAGACACAGGTTTGAATCTCAGCACTGAAAATTCCTAATTGTGCAAGATTGGTCAAATGAAACCCTCTGAGTCTTAGTTCCCTTTTGTTAAAAACAGAATAATGGCTACCTTTCCTAAACATTGCAAGTTCCTAGCATAGAGTTTTTATTAGTAGTAATAATAACAACCAGTCTATATTCATCTCAACACAATGCCACTTAATGATGCCTTTGCTGTTGCCAGAAAAAGTGAATTTTCCATAGGACAGTTTTTTTATTACTAGAAACATATAATTTCCCAATATTTTTGATCTGCCTATGAAAGGATGTATATATTTTTTGCTACCACATTTTCCAGGTATCTTGAAAGTTTACTGGAATGCCACAACAGTGACTTTGGTTGTGGAAGTGTCAGCCATCTCCCTGAGTACCCCTCTTCAGGTCAGTGAGCCCACAGGAAGCAGCATTAGAGACCCATCTCAGACCATCCTAAGTCTTCTGTGGGACTAATTGAAATACATGAGAATGGATGAGACATTTTCCTGTGAGGCACTGACAATCTATCAGGTGGTTCCTTCTAAATACCCTCATTTAAGAGGAAAATACAAAATAAAGTTTTTAAAAAATACAAAATTTAAAAAAATATATTAAAATTCATTTAGGTTGATCAAGCTTTTTAAATACATGTTGAATGTGGATAGTGGAAGAACATAGCTAAATGTCACCTGTCATTTCAGTACAGAAATAGACATTATTAATGCTTCAAGTCAGATCTTTCCTATTGGAGCATTTACCCCTTTTACAGTGCTTGTCAGCCTCATAATCAGTAAAATGGAGTTCTTCCTGATCTGAAAATAGAGAGGGCTACTTTTTAAATGTCAGCCTAGCAGTACTCTACTATGTGCAGTTTGTCTTAATAGAATAAATACTGATGTCTTCATATGAAATTAAGTATCTTTTTTATAATCAGAGCTTTGACTGATCAGAGCTTTGACTTTCTACGTTTACATTTGATAAAAAATAGGATAAAATTCTAGAGCAAATCATTAAAATTTGCTGAATTTTGTGTTGTACTTCAGTGTGTGGCTTCTTTGTCTTTCTTCTATTTCTACTATTGTTTTGGGCACAAAATTCTGTCTTCTCTTACAGATGAAGGGAAGATTGAAGTGAATGTGGTAATGGATGAAGGAAATATTTTTACAGGTGGGTTAGATCCTTATTACCTCATTAGTAAACATCTGTACATCTCAAGTGTGGATCTATAAAAACCAACCATCCAGGAGGTCATGTAGCTTGGGCAAGAAAAAAAAAACATATAAATAAATGCAATAAGATATTATTGGGCGATGTTAAAAACCTATACAAAGTAAAGAAGAGGAAGAATGGTCATTTGCTCCTGAGGAAGAGAAATTGGGAAATGCTTTAATAGAATGGTCAACACAAGAGCTGATCCTTAAACTATAAGTCAGTTTTTCCAGACACAGCAGGATGGGCATTCCTGATAGAGAAGAAAATGATAATAAAAGGCACCAAAATGAGAAACTGTATGATGCTTTAAGGAACTAGAAAAAATTGGGGGTAGCTAGCTACAGCATAAATGCTGTCAGGAGTTTGGCAAAGAATAAACTTAAAGAGGAAGGAGCAGGATATGGTGGGCTGAGTAATGACTCACAAAGATATCCAGGTCCTAATCCCCAGAACTTGGGAATGAATGTTGCCTTATACAGCCAAAGGGACCATGGAGATGTGATTAAGGATCTTGAAGTGAGGAGGTTATCCCTGATTATCCAGTTGGGCTCTAAATATAATCACAAGTGTCCTTAGAAGAGGGAAGCAAGGTTAGAGTTGACGACAGAAAAAGTAGAAGGCAATGTGACAACAGAAGCAGGATGCTCCATTCCTGGCCTTGAAGATAGAAGAGGGGAAGTAAGTTAAGGAGTGTAAGTGGCCTCTAGGAGTGGGAAAAGCAAGGGAATGGATTCTTCCCAAGAGCCTCCTAAAGGAACCAGCCCAGTTAACACCTTGACTTTAACTCAGTAAAACTAATTTTGGCCTTCTGACCTCCAGAACTGTAAAAGAAAAAAAATCTGTATTGTTTTAGGCCACCATGTTTTCGGTAATTGCTGTTTTGTTACAGCAATAGGAAACTAATACAGGAGGCAATTCACGGAGGACCTTGAATACTTAGTAAAAAAGTATGACTTTCATTTTGCACAGAGGGGGCAGTTGTTCCAGGATTTTAAGCAGGGGACTATGTAATTAGATTTGTAAATTAGAAAGATTACTCTAGCAGCAGTATAAAGGATTGAGGGAGGTGTATGTACAAGAATAGAGTCAAGGAAACTAGCTAGGAAGCATGTTGTAAATGTCCAGGTGAATGACAGTAAAGAGTAGAAGTAAATCATTCTCTGTGAGGCTTGAGAGGAAGGAACATGTAGAAGAGATGTTACAGCTATAGAAACTGTAGAGTTTGGTTACTGTAGGTTTTGTATAGAGCTAGAGCAAAAGGATGAAATGAAGGACGACTCCTCAGTTTCTGAGCTGAGTAGTTGAGTGGGTGACAGTGACATTGACCAAAATATGTAATTCAGTAAAATACATTTAGAAGTAGAGATACAGTTTCCATTTTGGTCATACTGAGTTTGAGGTTCCAGGGAGACTGAACCTTAGGCAGTTAAATATGTGAGTAAGAATCTGAGGCCACCTCTTTTTCTGAGACAAGCAGACCTCGAGTCAGGAAGGATACAGATATAGAGAATCTAGGTAGACGTGGAAGTAAGATTCAGAGGATTTCATCTAAAACCTTCCATCCTCTGTATAGTAGGAAACAGGATCATCTACTAAAAGAAAGGACCCAGTGGTGGGGTAGAGGACTTTAAGGAAAGTGTTAATGATGGTGGATAATTCAGATAAGAGAACAGTAACTAGAGTTGATGAGGAATATAGGAAAGCCTTGCTGAGAAGTGCCAAGAGTCTAACCAAAGTCAGACACCATAAATAAGTAATGGCGACTTTTCACATGATTATGATATCCTTCAGTTGGACCAAAGTAGGAGATTCTTTTTATTTATTTTTTTTAACATTTATTTATTTTTGAGAGACAGAGAGAGACGGAGCATGAATGGGGAAGGGGCAGAAAGAGGGAGACACAGAATCCAAAGCGGGCACAGGGCTTGAACTCATGAACCATGAGATCATGACCTCAGTTGAAGTTGGATGCTTAACTGATTGAGTCACCCAGGCACCCCCCAAAGTATGAGATTCTTTTTTTTTTAACATTTATTTATTATTGAGAGACAGAGAGAGACAGAGCATGAGCATGGGGGGGGCAGACAGGAGATACAGAATCCGAAGCAGGCTCCAGGCTCTGAGCTGTCAGCACAGTACCCGACACGGGTCTCGAACTCACAAACCGCGAGTTCATGACCTGAACCGAAGTCGGACACTTAACCGACTGAGCCACCCAGGTGCCCCCCAAAGTATGAGATTCTTAAAGCTGATGTGCCAAAAGAATGAAAGCCTAAAGACAATGGTGGTGTTGTGAAGAGAGTGGTTAGGTGGTCTAGTGTGGCTAAAAGAGGAAGTGAAGTTATCATGGAAAGCATGAACTTGCAGGAAAGCAAGAGAGAAGGGAATGAAAGTCTCTATCAAAACTGTAACAGGGGTGGTAGGAGGAAGGAAGTAAAAGAAGTGCAAGAATATAGGTTCCGACCAAAAGTAGGTATGCTACAATTGAAGATGTTAGAGGCAAAGCATTTCCAGGTGATGACAAAGTTCAGGATGTGTCCTTGATAGGTAAGTAGTATAGGATTTAGGGGACCATCATTGAGGCTAAGGAGCTCAAGAAATTGAGAGGCCAGGTTGTGGAATGAACTATCTATATAAAGACTAGAATTGCCTATTATGATGCCAGGAATTTGGGTGCAGAGGAAGACTGTGAGTAATGGGACAAGCTCCTTAAATGACCAAGAAGTCAGTAAGTGACAATAAAAAGAAAGCCAAGTACCATAATTCTCACAAAAGGAGAGGTTTGAGTATGGCCAGAAAGCAGCACATAGGATCTCGGAGAATGTAAGCCCTATGGCAAATGAGTTATGGGGAAAAAAAGAGCAGCTTTCTCTCAGAAGGAAGGGAGGGAGGGAGAGAGGGTGGAAGGAAGGAAGGAAGGAAGGAAGGAAGGAAGGAAGGAAGGAAGGAAGGAAGGAGGAAGGAAATGAAAGAAGGGAGGGGAGATGGAAGGAAGGAAAGAAGGAGGGAGGGGGTGGGGAGGGCATGGGAAGGGAAGGAAAAGGAAAAGCAAAAGCAAAAGGAAAATCTATCCAGAACAGACAAAGTTCAGTTAGGAAAGAAGGTAAGAGTCTATAAAGAGACTGAAGATTTAGAGAAATTCATATTTAATGAAATATGAGCCTGAGAGGGCACTGTGGGAAGGGTGAAAAGAAAGCTAGCAATGGAAAGAAAAATCAGAGTGGTAAAACACAGAATAGATTTGAGAGGATAGAAAACTTTGTGGGCTTACATTTTGAAGAATGGGAATGATACAGATGACAGGGGTAGTTAGACTGATAACCTAGCAGAAGACCCATGTCTGTCAAAATGTGATCAAGTTAGGGGAGCCTGGATGGCTCAGTTGATTAAGCATCCGGCTTCAGCTCAGGTCATGATCTTGGAGGGGGTTTAGTGCATTCAAGCCCTGTGCATCAGTCTCTGTGCTGACAGCTCAGAGCCTGGAGCCTGCTTCAGATTCTGTGTCTCCTTCTCTCTCTGGCCCTCTCCTGCTCACGCTCTGTCTATCTCTCTCTCAAAAATAAATAAACATTAAAAAAACCTTTTTTTAATAAAAAAAAAAAAGTGATCGAGCTAGCAGACTAGGAAATTGCTCTGTTGTATCTGAAGAATCATTCCTTGGCTGCTTACAGGGTGGGGGGGCATTTTAGAAGCTCCATGGTGCAAGGCTTTCCAGAAGAGTCTGAAGCAGCTAGGGGAGAGCAACCCTTGTACACATTTCCTCCCAGGCACTTGTGCAGAAGACTGGCTCCCTCCCCAGGTATTATCCTCCCAATGGAAGTACTGCGGTGTGGTTCCAGAGGACTAAAAGCAAGAGTTTTCTTTTCCTGAAATCGGAAATGATTAGGAGGTGCAAATTGCCCACTTAAACAGCATCTTTTTTCCCCAGCTTTGTTGAGATATAATAGATATATATAAACTAAACTGTGTACGTTTAATGTATGCAATGTGATGATTTGATACACGTAATTCAGAATATTTGCCATAATGTGGTTAGCTAACGCATTTGTCACCTCACATAATTACCATTTTGTTGTTTTTGTTGCTAAACTGCATCTTCAAGCTAGAGGCAAGAGCCATCATGAAGGAAAGTTTCACACAGCCATCCTACGAGCAGATTGGGAAACAGCTACTGGGGGGCAGGGATAAGTGGTGATTTCCACCCTCCTAAAAGTCCATTACCAAACAAACTTGTTAGCTTTGTGTCTTACCCATTCTGTGAGAGTCTGATGTTCCCCTGTCTGGCTCATTGTAGCACTTTACATTGAAGCCCTTAGAATGAAAATAACTATGTGCCAGTTTTCCTGGGACCCTAAAAACAGGAGAGCTTGGAAGACTGCATCTAATTTCCTAGCCACCAAAAAAACTTTATGGGTGGTAGAGGCTGCCAAGAAGAGAGGGAGGCAAGCCCACCAAATCCCTGAGGCATGACAGAGAGCCAGTTCTGGTTAAGAAAGAAGCCCCTGGAGAAAAGCCCTGTATGATTCCATGATAGGTAATTAAGAAGACTTTGCAACACCAGGATTTTAACATTTACACAAAATTGTATTTCAGCAGCATTGTTTTCCTTACTGATAAATTCTCTCACTCTACCTGTATATCCATGAATGTTTGCATCTACAGACTGCTGGCCTAAATTTGATTGCCATTGTTTGAGCCAAAAAGCTCTAAGATGATGTCTTAGCTGGCATTCTTGTCAGAATTACTTCATTGTTTAATCAACGAATGGGATTAAAAAAAATTTTTTTTTTACATTTATTTATTTTTGAGAGACAGAGCACAAGTGGGGAGGAGCAGAGAGAGAAGGAGACAGAATCTGAAGCAGGCTCCAGGTGCTGAGCTGTCAGCACAGAGCCTGACACAGGGCTCGAACTCACAAACCGTGAGATCATGACCTGAGCTGAAGTCGGACACTCAACGGACTGAGCCACCCAGGCACCCCGGGATTTTTTTTTTCTTTTTTTTTTTTTTTAGAACATGAGGTCACCATTCTTCAAATTTTCAACTTTTACCACCTTTTAATTTTTAAAGGTGAGAAGGTCGATACTAGTAACCTGGAAATTTTACTGGAAAATATGGGGATAACACTCACAGAAGATGAAGGCCTGAAACTACAGAACAAGCTTCCAGTTGATGGTGAGCATTAAAAATACCACAGTGGGGAAAAATCTCAGTGGCCTTCAGAGAAGTTGAATATGTGGACTTTTTTTTTTAATTTTTTTAAACGTTTATTTATTTTTGAGACAGAGAGAGACAGAGCATGAACGGGGGAGGATCAGAGAGAGAGGAGACAGAATCTGAAGCAGGCTCCAGGCGCTGAGCTGTCAGCACAGAGCCTGCCACAGGGCTGGAACTCACGAACCGCGAGATCATGACCTGAGCGAAGTCGGACGCTTAACCGACTGAGCCACCCAGGCGCCCTGAACATGTGGACTTTTTTTAAACTAATACTGCCTAGTTAAGGAATGTTTCATCCCCCTACCCCCATCACCAAAATGATTTCACCAAATTGAGAGCTGTTTCCACTCCTCTAAGTTTTATTCTTGGAAGTGAAATATACATTTCTAGGGATCCCTGGGTGGCTCAGTCGGTTGGGTGTCCAACTCTTGATTTTGGCTCAGGTCATGATCTCACAGTTCATGGGTTCAAGCCCTGCTTCGGGCTGTGTCCTGACAGCTCAGAGCCTGGAGCCTTCTTCAGATTCTGGGTCTCCTTCTTTCTCTGCCCCTCCCCCACTCACGCTCTGTCTCTCTCTTCTCTCAAAAATAAATGCACATGAAAAAAATTTTTTAATCATTTAAATTTCTAGAATAAAATACTAGAAGTCTCCATTTCTGAACCTATGCATGTTTCATTATATATTTAAATATCAACACTCCTGCCTGAAACTTATTTTTTCCCCACAGCCAAAGGAAGGGTGTACATGAACAGATTGATGAAAGAGTTACAGTCTCTCAAAGGTGAGTAAGAAGCATATTGAAAAGGCAGGTAAAACTGGTCATCAAGTTTTGCTCTTATTTTCTTTTTTTTTCTTTTTAATTTTATTCATTATTTTTTTTTAATTTACATCCGAATTAGTTAGCATATAGTGCAACAATGATTTCAGGAGTAGATTCCTTAGTGCCCCTTACCCATTTAGCCCATCCCCCCTCTCACAACCCCTCCAGTAACCCTCAGTTTGTTCTCCATATTTATGAGTCTCTTATGTTTTTCCCCCTCCCTGTTTTTATATTATTTTTGTTTCCCTTCCCTTATGTTCATCTGTTTTGTCTCTTAAAGTCCTCATATGAGTGAAGTCATATGATTTTTGTCTTTCTCTGAATGACTACTTTCATTTAGCATAATACCCTCCAGTTCCATCCACATAGTTGAAAATGGCAAGATTTCATTCCTTTTGATTGCTGAGTAATACTCCATTGTATATATGTACCACATCTTTATCCATTCATCCATCGATGGACATTTGGGCTCTTTCCATACTTTGGCTATTGTTGATAGTGCTGCTGTAAACATGGGGGTGCATGTGCCCCTTCGAAATAGCACACCTGTATTCCATGGATCTATGCCTAGTAGTGCAATTGCTGGGTTGTAGGGTAGTTCTATTTTCAGTTTTTTGAGGAACCTCCATACTGTTTTCCAGAGTGGCTGCACCAGCTTGCATTCCCACCAACAATGCAAAAGAGATCCTCTTTCTCCACATCCTCTCTAACAACTGTTGTTGCCTGAGTTGTTAACGTTAGCCATCAGACAGGTGTAAGGTGGTATCTCATGGTGGTTTTGATTTGTATTTCCCTGATGATGAGTGAAGTTGAGCATTTTTTCATGTGTTGGTTGGCCATTTGGATGTCTTCTTTGGAGAAATGTCTATTTGTGTCTTTTGCCCACTTATTCACTGGTTTATTTGGTTTTTGGGTGTTGAGTTTGATAAGTTCTTTATAGATTTTGGATACTAACCCTCTATCTGATACGTCGTTTGCAAATATCTTCTCCCATTCTGTCAGTTGCCTTTTGGTTTTGCTGATTGTTTCCTTCACTGTGCAGAAGCCTTTTATTTTGATGAGGTCCCAGGGGTTCATTTTTGGCTTTGCTCTTATTTTCAAAAACTCTTCCTATTTTTCAATTTTCAGATTATTATCCCAGATGTCCCAATGGTTTGTTAAGTCAGTGTTTATTCTTCATATGCTTTAGGTACATTACAGTAACCCAAAGGCAGCGGTTCCCAAATAAAGTTGTATATTAAAATTACCAGGGGGAGGGTGGAATATGTAGCATTCAAGTCACTAGGCCCCTTTCTAGTCATATTGATCTTGAATTTCCATGGATAGTATCTAGAAGCATATGTTCTTAAAAAGTGTCTCAGAGAATTATGATAGAGTAAATCCATGGATTGGCTTCTGTCTGGCTCAATGGATGGCTAGCTGAATGGACAGATGGGTGGGTGGGTGGGTGGATGGATGGATGGATTTGTAGTTGTCCATTAATTTAGCAAGTTTCCCATTCTTCTGTTCAAACACATGTATAAAGGTTGATTTTAGTCTGTGCTATGACTTACCAAATACCCTTAATTGTTCGCTTTCTTCTCTTAAATGTTTTCCTAAAAGTAATAACAGAATTCCATAGATCAGGGTCTAGGAATTCCTCACTTAGATAACAACAAACCACATTTAGTTGGATAGTTTAATTGTTCTTTGCTCTTCATTGTCTATGTAGTATTGATGCCTAGGCATGATCTATAATAACCCACTCTTTACATCATTACAAATATTTTTCATATCCCATCCCTTTCTTTCCTAAGGGGTGAAGGTGTCTCCAAATAAGGTGGACACTTTCCTGAAAAACATGGGAATTGATCTCAAGAAGAAAAAAATCCAGGAACTGAAGGACCTCCTACCAACTGATGGTGAGAATTTTAAGTGTCAATATACTCTTTAGCCAAACTTTGGACTTGAGGCTAGTATCAGGCCTGGACTACCTACCTGAAGATATGATGTATCTGAGAATAAAAAGAAAGAGTGAGGCCTTTCACATAGCTACTAAACTAAGCTCAATGGCTCTCACTTGGGAAGTATCACCAAGAATGGTGCCCAGTATACATGGCAAGTGTCACTCTTCACAGGGAACGCCAGGGTTCAATGGAGAATACTCAAGATTTTAATCTTTGAGTCCCTACCACTAACCAGCATTAAACACCAATGAGCAACATGGTCCTGAAATGTGTAAGGCACTATCATCAGCACTTTATATATATCGTCTTACTTTATCTTGCAAACAACTTTATAAGGCAGGTTCTAATTTTACTCCCATTTTACATATAAGGAAACTAAGACACAGAGAACTCAAGTAGCTTGTGTAAAGTCATAGAGCTAGTAAGTTGTGGGCTGGCAATCTGGCTCCAGAAACTATTAACCACTCTGCTATACTGCCATGAACTACTAGAACTAAGAAATTTAAGAAGATACATAGTAATGGTCAACAGAATTCATTAAACTTGGCATATATCAGACTGTTCTCATGCTGGTAGAACTGAGAAACATTCATGAGGAAATTTTGACACCTGCCCCTTTGAGGAAGGAGTGAAGATATAAGATCCAAGTCAATGAACATGGACTTCTCTAAACCAGTAGTACCTTCCACTCTTTTATTCCATAAACTTTAACTGAATGCCTATAATATGTCAGACACTGTTCTAGAGCCTCGGAAACTTTGCCTTAGTAAGAGGTAAGCGGTTTTCCCAAAAATGGCTTTTTCTTTGGTTTTTAATCCCTTTCATAGCTCTCTTAACCTGCCAGTTCAATAAATACAGATATTTGTCTTTGCCTTGTTTTTCTACTATCCTGAAACATAAGAAAAGATACCAGCACAGTGATTTAAAATGAGGCTAATTCTAATCTAATTCTTGTGGACTACCTTGTACATCTGTGGAACCATCTGAAATAGGAGGGAAGACTGTTTCAGGGGCCCGATAGGCCTCAGTGAAGCTGATTAAGAGACACACAAAGCAAAAGACCTTCTAGGATCTGTCCTTTACAGGAACAGATTTTTCTCCAATAAAAGTTTTTCCTTATCCTGTGTAAAAGTCATAATATAATAGTATTCATCATCATCATCATCATAGATGCTCTAAAACTATAAAAGGATACCAATAAAAGATCATCATAACTGAAAAGACATAAAAAAAAAACAAGCCAGGAAAAATTCTATATCTAAGAACCTGAACTATAAACTGGTTTTAAAGCTACTTCATTCTCTGCAATATGTTTGCATTCTACTGGAACTTAATTATTTAGGAAGCATTTGTGTTTAGTATCAATATTTAGTATCAATTTAGTAGCAATCTTTTGCAAACAAACTAATGCTAAGGTAATAGTAGGAATACAAAGTGATTCTTGGTATCTCACTCTTGGAGGAATTGACAATCTTAGAATTATTACTACACTTAAAACAAGAGTACGAACATGTTTGAGGAGTGACGGATTGGCACCCTTGACCAAGTCATAAGTGGAAAATGAGTATGTCCACAGGCAGCTCTAAGGTTCCAAACTGAATCTTGCCAATTAGAGTAATTGCATCTTTTAACTACTATCTTAACATCCCAACCCAGTGCTTCTCAAACTTGCAATATTACAAACTACTAAAAATGTATCCATTGACCTCCAGTAGCTTCAGAATTGAGAAATAGCCTAAAGAAACTAAGCACGTAGTCTATGAAAAAGTCTTTCAGTTGAGAATGGGTACTGCACAAGAGTTTTGTCATCATATCTGGGAATGTAACTGAATATATCAACATGATGATTATCATGTTGGCAACCTGAGAGCAGCTAGGCATGGGGTACAGCACTCTATCCTTTACAGGGATCACTTGATGCTAAGGTGATCATAAGCCCAAAGGGAAAGTCAGCACTGACAAAATGGAAACATCATTTTTAAACAAAATTTTTAAACTCTCAAAAAATTTCAGACCCGTGCCTGCAAAAGAGTAACCTAGTAAATAATAGATTGTCTTGAAGGAAAGGAGAGTGCTTTAAACTTTGTTCATGCATTGTGCTGCATGTAATTTGATAATGTAAAATGCAGGAGCTATATTAATTTAAGTTAATGACATAAAAAAATAATAAATTTCTAGGGAAAGTGTCTCAAAGTGGCTGAATTTGGGGTTTCTATTTCACAATTTAAAATTTTTATATCATTTTTCTAAAAATCTTTTTCATGCTTTTTTATCTTAAAGGTAATGGGAAGATTGATGTAAATGTACTGATGGATGAAGTTAAAAATATTACAGGTGAGTGAGATGGTACAATGAGGATTATATTATGTGATCTTAAAGTTTTATATGGAACTATTTTTCTTACTTAAAATTTAGGTAACATACAGTGCAATATTGGTTTCAGGAGTAGAATTCAGTGATTCATCACTTACACACAACACCCAATGCTCATCACAACAAGTGCCCTCCTTAATACCTATCGCCCATCTAGCCCTCTCCCACCCACCTCCCTACAGCAACCTTCAGTTTGTTCCCTTTCCTTAAGAATCTCTTGTGATTTGTTTCCCTCTCTTCTCTTCTCCCACTCCCTCCCATGTGCTCATCTTTTTTGTCTTTTAAATGCCACATATGAGTGAAATATCTACTATTTGTCTGTCTCTTGACAAATCTTGAAGATTGACTTATTTCGCTTCCCATTATACATTCTAGCCCTATCTGTGTCGTTGCAAATGGCAAGATTTCATTCTTTTTGATGGCTGAGTAATATTACATTACACACACACACACACACACACACACACACTCACACACACACACACACACACACACACACACCACATCTTCTTTATCCATTTATCCATTCATCAGTTTATGGACATTTGAGCTGTCTCCATAGTTTGGCTATTGTTGTTAATGCTGCTATACACATCGGGGTGCAGGTACCCCTTCAAATCTGTATCCTTTGGGTAAATATCTAATAGTTAAAATGCTGGGTTGTATGGTAGTTCTATTTTTAGTTTTTGAGGTGCCTCCATACTGTTCTCCAGAGTGGCTGCACCAGTTTGCATTCCCACCAACAGTGCAAGAGGGTTCTCCTGTCTCCGCATCCCCACCAGCACCAGTTGTTTCTTGTGTTGCTAATCTTAGCCATTCAGACATGTGTGAGGTGGTATCTCATCATGGTTTTGATTTGTATTTCCCTGATGATGAGTGACGTTGAGCATCTTTTCATGTGTCTGTTAGCCATCTGGATGTCTTCTTTGCAAAAGTGTCTATTCATGTCTTCTGCCCATTTCTTAACTGGATTGTTTGTTTTTTGGGTGTTGAGTTTGATAAGTTCTTTATAGATTTTGGATACCAACTCTTTATAAGATATGTCATTTGCAAATATCTTCTCGCATTCTATAGGCTGCCGTTTAGTTTTTTTGTTTCCTTTGCTGTACAGAAGCTTTTTATCTTGATGAAGTCCCAGTAGTTCAGGTTTGCTTTTGTTTCCCTATACGGAACTATATTTTTAACACAATAGTGTTTCCTCCCTCCACTTATTCATTTAACAACTATTTACTCAGCATTTAAATGTGGGCATTGTTCTAGACACTTAGGATATAAGAGCAAACAGAACAAAGATTATTGCTACTCTGGAGCTTACACACTAGCAGGGGAAACAAGCAATAAACAATAAACATAATAAGTCATTATGTAGTATGTTAGAAAGTGATAAATGCTATAGAAAAATGAAAAGTATACTAAAGGACATTGGAAGGGGAAGGTGTATTTGGGGAAAGGGGCACTTATGGCTTTAAACAGATAATCAGGCCTCCGAGAAGGTGACATTTGAGCAAATACTTGAAGGAGGTAAGGGTTTTGTCCATGTGGGGACTTGTAGGAAAAGAATTACAGGCAAAAGGAATAGGGACTAAGACCTAAAGGCAGGAGCATACCTGGACTATTCAAGGAAAGCAAGAAGTCCAATGTATCTGAAGCTGAATAAGGAAGGAAAATAGTAATAGGAGATGAGGAGAAAGAGGTGATGGGTGCGAGATTAGTCGGGACCATGAAAGCCCTTCCAGGACCTGGGCTTTCTTTTTTTGTTTTGTTTGTTTGTTTGTTTGTTTTAGAGAAATGGAAAGCCATTGCAGGTTTTAGAGTAGAGGCATGATATGATCTGACCTATGTCAGATGTTTTCATCAGATCTTCCTGGATTCTATGGGGAGAACAGACTCGGGGAGGTAGAGAATAGGGAATTAAAACCCTAAAAGGGCTTTTGAAGTAATTGATGTTAGAAATGATGGTGATTCATACCAGGGTAGAAAGCAATAAAGATGATTAAAAAGTAGCTGGATTCTGGATATATTTTAAAAGGAGCTACTGTGTTGATGGATTTTAACCAGACTGATTGTGGTGATCATCTCATAACTTATACCAACATCAAACCATTATGTTGTATGCCTGAAACTAAAGTAATGTTATATGTCAATTTTATTTCAATTTAAAAAAATAATAAAAGAAGTCAACAGGGTTTCCTGACAGCAACTAGATAAAGGAAGAAGTCAGGAATGATTCTAAGATTTTTGTCTTGAACAACTAAAAGGATAGACTTTACATCAGAGTCTGGAGAAAGTTGCCTGAAACACAGGTTTAGATGGAAGAAACTTAGGAGTTCAGTTTGGGATATTTTAAGATATCTAATAGACTCCCAAATAGAGATAACAGGTACAAAGCTACCAGTAAGTCACAAATTCAAGAAAGATATCTTGGCTAAAAATATATAATTGAAAGCCATAGGCATATAGATGATATTTAAAGCCATTAGATTGAATGAATTCACCCAATGAGTGAGTGAGTATAGATAGAGAATGAAAGAGAACTAAGGAGTGATCTTGGCACACTTCAACATTAAGGAGTGTTAAAGCAGGGGCGTCTGGGTGGCTCGGTTAAGTGTCCAACTCTTGGTTTCAGCTCAGGTCATGATCTCATGGTTTGTGAGTTCAAGCCCCACTTCAGGCTCCATGCTGGCAGTACGAAACCTGCTTTGGATTCTCTCTCTCCCTCTCTCTCTGTCCCTCCCCTGCTCACATTTTCTCTCTCTCTCTCTCTCTCTCTCTCTCTCTCTCTCTCTCTCTCTTCCTCTCTCTCTCAAAATATAAATACATTAATTTTTTTAAGTAGTGTTAAAGCAAAAAAGACCAAGAAGTGACCAGTGAAGTAGGTAGAAAACCAAGAGAATATGGTGTCCTAAAAGCCAAATAAGTAGATTAGGTTGGGTGCCCCCAGACACAAACCCTGAGACAAATATCATACAGGCAGATGGTTTACTTGGAAGGTGAGTCCAAGAAACACAGATAGGGGAGTAGAGAAGTGAATGAAGGCAGCAAATACAGTATGTGTTTATCAGGCAAGTTACCAAGAAGATAACTGGAACTTAATCCCATTGGGGAATATCTGGGAAATGGTATAGAACACAGCCTCAGGGGGAGTGGGAGAGCTAGGTTTTTATATCAACTCCTATCAGTCATTGGTTGGTAACTGCTCAAGGAGAGGGAGGCAATATTATTCCACTTGTATTTCCAGCCAGTTGAGCATAGGCAGAGTGAACTCTGCAACCAAAGAAATCCCTCAGATAAAGAGATGCCAACAACCGAAACTTGGGCTAGCACACATTAAAATGGTAAGGGTTGAAGAGATGTAATCAGTGCATCTACAGCAGCTTGTAGAAGTATCAGCCAGGAGGGCAGATCAACAAATAGGTCAGTAGTTCAAGTAAGATAAGACCTGAGAACTGACCGTTGCGTATAGCCGCAATAGTGATCTCAAATCATCAACTACCATTAATGATACAAAGAAGAAAATTATCAGGTAGTGAGGGTGGAAAGAAGGCCGACTAAAGTGAGTTTAAGAGAAAATGGGAAGATAGCATTTAGAAGCATTGTGAATATCTGAGAAATATTGCTGCCAGGGGAAGCAAAGAGGTGGAACAACGAGGCAAGTAAATTGGTGAAAGTGACATCAAGAGAAGGCTTTGTTGTTTTTTTTTAATTAAAGACATAAAAGATGATATGATCAAATGGAAGAAGAGGAAGTGGGAGTTTTAAAAGAAGAGATATGAAGTAGTCATCTAGAAAAGGAGGAAAGTTAATACACTAGCAAAGTGTAGTGTGGTTGCCCAACCGAATTAAGGACTCACCTGAGGTTCACGATCATCCATTTAAAGTGAGAACAGTCAGCACAGTTGGCTCCAGCTCTAGTTCAGCTACCTGCCTGCAGGCACAGAGTAAGCACAAACTTGTATTTAAACAGGAATGAGCTTTTGCCAAGTGAGTATATTGCAAGCAAGGGCAGAGCAATTTAAATCTGATCTTTTGCAAAACTTAAATACACGTACTTTCTTTGTTCACCATTGCTTTTTTACTTCTGCTCTTTTTTGGGTTCAGTTTCATTCTTCCTGAAGTACATACTTCTTAGTAATTTCAACAAGGGTTACTCTCTGAAAATGCCTTTGTTTTACACTCAGCCTTGACTCATGCTTTGACTATGTCTAGAGTTACAGATTATCATTCTACCTTAGAACTCTGAAGTCTGCCGTGCGTATCTCTGACGAGTGTAATGAAACTGGTTCCACAAGGTTGAAAAATTGAAAGCTGTATTCATTTATTACCACAGGAAGAAACTTCATTGGACAGTCTTTCAGTCCCTCTGTTTCTCTACCACTCCCCCCATCCACTCATTGGCAGAGTTTAATATGGAACCAGCTAGCAAAACAGAAACATGGTCTACCAAGTCCCAGCCTCAGCATCACAAAGCAGAGATTAGAAGGGTAGAGTTGGGACTGAGAGATAATAACTAAACAGCTGAAATAGTCTACCCCTCTGGCTACTTAGCTATGGACTCTTCTACATATGTTTGAACTTAACTTCCATATGACAACAAAACAACTCTTTGTTTCCAACGAATAAGATGCAACTGTCCTTCCTACAAATGAAGGTGTTCTTGTTCTCTTACCAGAATTAGGAGAAGCAAAGTTCCAGGAGTCTATCTCTGGAAGACAGTCATACTATCTCTGGGCTATGTTAATTCTCAAATTTCGTTACAGTCCCATCTGAATATTCTGTAACCTAAAGACTATCTTGTAAAGTTAACCTATAATAAAAAGTCATATTTAAATTTAAAAGGGAAAAAAAGGAGAAAGAAGAAAATACATATGAATATTAGACAGAAAGATGATAGATTCATATATCCACTGTTCTGTGACCTCTTTTTTTGCTGCTAAAAATCAACTATAAGTTTTCATTGTTTATTTATAGTTAATCTCTTTTTCTCTTATCACTCTTATCTCTATCTTTGAAATTCTCATTATCATGTGGCCAAGTGTGGACTTCTTTTCATTTTTCCTGCTTGGAACTTATGATTCCTAAAACTGAACATTCATGCCTCTCATCAAGTTTTGGAAACTCTCAGCCCTTATGTTTCAAATATTGCTTCTTTTTTTTGCTCTTTTCTCATTTTTAGAAACTCCAATTACATGTATGTTGAACCTTCTCATTTGCTCTTCATTTCTTTCTTTCATATTTTCCCTATATTATGTTTTTGTCTTTTCTTAAACCTCTCTTCTAGCTCACTGTTTCTACAACTGTGTCTCATACTATTTATCCATTGGGGTTTTAATTTCAATAACTACATTTTTATTTCTAGATATTGTTTTAGTTTCTTTTCAAATTAGCCTATTTTTCCCCGATTTCTTGTTCTTATGGCTTTTTTGTTTTCTCTTGTCTTCAGTAGATTTTTAAATATGTGATTTCAAATCTATCTCCCCATTCTTATAGGCCCAGCTTACAGTGTAACAATGTAAATATAAATTTACTCAGATTTACTGAAAATTTTAATAGAGAACCAGCTTTTATTGTCATTTTTAAAACTAGTCCAATAATTCAGATAAAAGAAGAGGAAAGGGAAGGGGGCAGGCAGGGTAACGAGAAAAGTGTAGAAGAAGAGGGAAAAAAAGAAAGAAAAGAATACAGATGTTATATTAGTGGTTGAATTATTAGTCATCAAACACATCTAATTTACTGAGAAGTTGTACAATCCCTGTTTCACCTATTATATATGATATTATCTTATCTTAGGTGTGTAGGTTAAGAGAAGATTTTCTTACCTCCTTGATTCTGAATAGCTAAACCAAGCTTGATTATGCCTAGTTCTTCCCCGCTGAACCTGGGAAGGATGTTTCCTTATGTTTATGTATGTCTTTCTAAAGGAGAGAAGATTCCTACTGAGGACCTGAAAAATGCTCTGAAAAACATGGGAATAGAGATCACAAATAAAGAATATAAAAAGTTTCTGAAAACCCTGCCAGTTTCTGGTAAGCATTGAAGTTCTACTTTACTGATATCTAAAAATTTATTCATTCAACAAACATTTATTGAAGATCTGTTGTGTTCATGGCACTATCCTAAATTCTGGACAAACAGGGACCATGTCTGCAGTGACCAGGTCTCCTCAAGTCCTCAAAACTGCACAGAAGCTTTGTTTTAAAGTTTTGTGTTAGAAATTCTACTGTTTGGAACATTTTATGTCAATTAAAACTATGGTTTTTTAAAAGACTGAATCCTAGCATTTTAAAAAATATTGTTCTTTCATTTAGATTTTGGTCTAGTAAACTGGGACCTCTACAGTCAGAGGTCCCATTACAGGACAAACAAGTTCTTTTGTCCCTTTGGGAAAAAAATCTAAGGTCTAAGCTGGAAGAAGATGAAGGAGCAGAAGGGCAGGAAAGATGAAGAAAGAAAAAATGAAACCAAATTGTGAGGATGTAACGAGAAAGAAAAAGCTGTGTGCATTTTAGCAAACTAGAGTACCACTAACAATAGCCTTGTATTCTGTCCAGGGATAGAGTATCAATACACTGAGTTTTGCATTTCATTGAGAATGAATTGTGATAGATTTCTAAATTTCCCCTTCCTGAAAGTAAACACTTTAATTTCCGTGAACCGTCAAAAACTCAATTATGTTTTATCTTACAGCTGATAAAAAGGTGTTTGAGAAAGAATTACTAGAGGGTGTGAAGTCCTTCAAAGGTGAGTGAGGAAAAGGATAAGGACAATAAAATATCAGACTGTTGTAACTGTTTTTGCTGATTATATAAATAATCAGGAAGTTATGCATTTATTCAGCAAATATCCAAGTGTCTCCTCTGTGTCGGGTATTTGAGCTGGAATATATAAAGTAACATATGGAAAAAAATGCAATTACCCATAACCCCAGGTGATATTCACCTTTTTTATTATAGTTATCACTATTCTTTTTTTCTGTGTATACATGTGTACAGACTCTTACTGTATATTTTATGTATCCTACACTTAATCCTAAAATTATAGTGTAAGAATTCCATGTCATTAAAAAAATTTTTTTTAATGTTTATTTTTTCTTTAGAGAGAGAGAAAGAGAGACTGGGGGAGGGGCAGAGTGAGAAGGAAACATAGAATCTGAAGCAGGCTCCAGGCTCTGAGCTGTCAGCACAGAGCCTGACCCGGGGCTCAAACTCACAAACTGTGAGATCATGACCTGAGCAGAAGTTGGACGCCCAACCTACTGAGCCACCCAGGCGCCCCTAAAAATTTTTTATGAACATCATTTTTAATGACTATACATCAAGTTGTATTTATGATTTACTTAGTCATTTTTTTCTTGTTGAACATTTATTTACATAGTCTCCAGTGGTTTGCTCTTATACATCTATGATCTTTGTCCAACTTTAAGTCGGTTGCTTTGGATAGATTTTTCTAGTAAATCCAGTAAATCTTAACATGGTTAAGGCTGTGATATATATGAGTGGATAAGACTACTGGTTACCATTATGCCCTTGCCACAACAGTTTATTCTCACATTTTTTGATCCTTGCCAATTTGATAAATGAGAAATGGAATCTAATCATTGCTTTGATTTTTTTATTATCAACGAAGTTGAAATTATTTTTATGTCATTATGTCTTTTGGTCTTTTAATTACTTGTTCCTGTCTTTTGCCCATTATCCTATCAGAATCCAAGCTTTTTCCTCCTAATTTGAATGGCCTCTTTATAAATTAAAGATATTAGCACAATTGTCATAGCTACAGAAAATACTTTTTTGCTTTGTCATGTCACATGTTTTATAAAATTTATTGAAATATAATTTATATACCATGCAATTCACCCATTTAAAGTGTATAAATGGTTTAAATTCACCCATTTAAAGTGTATAAATGGTTTTTAGTATATTAACAGAGCTGCTCAAACATCATCAAAATCAATTTAGAACATTTTGATCACCCCCAAAAATACTATACCCATTAGTCATCACTGCTCGTTCTCCACAACCTTCCCAATCTTAAGCAACCAACAATCTACTCTCTGTCCATTATGTTGTATTTTTACACACAGACATTTTTCATTTTATGAATTTGATTATATCAGTCATTCCTCCTGTGATTTCTTTTTTTTTGTATTTCAAAAGTATTTACTATCTACACAGCATATAAAAAATTATATACACTTTATTCTTGTCTTCCTAAGATTTCACTTTCTTCATTTATTATTTGACTCATCTGAAACGTATACACTGACTCTCTGTAAATCCTCATATTTTATGGTGATTTGATAAAAAAAACTATTGTTTTCAGTTATTCTGCCTCCTTAACTAGTTTTTCCTTATGTATAATTATATTAAGAAGGTAATTTATTACTGTAGCAAGTTTCAAATCCTTTGTCTAGAATAACATGATTTGATTGTTGTCCTTGCCTAATTTACCATTTGCCAAACTCCTCCTCCTTTACATTTCCTCTCCCTTGTATAAACTTCTCTCAGAAGTTTAGTTATGGGGTCATGTTTTGTCCCTGACTCCCACACAACTTGCTATAAAGAGCTTCTTTGTGCTTTCATTTCTAGATAGGGTTGATGGCCTGCATTTTTCATTGTGTGACATCCTTATCTACTTTTTCTTGTTTTTATTAAGGAGGAAGAGTCCATGTTGGTAACATAAAAAATGTTCTACAAAGTATTGGGTTCAGACATGAAGAAAAAGAAATCCAGGACCTGCAAACCCACCTACCAGTTATTGGTGAGTATTTAAGATATATTTATCCTGGGGCACCTGGCTGGCTTAGTTGGTAGTGCATGAAACTCTTGATCTCAGAGTCATGAGTTCAAGCCCCATGCTGGGTGTGGGGCCTACTTAAAAATAAATAAATAAAGGGAGAGAGGGAAGAAGGGATGAAGAAAGGGAGGGAGGAAGGACAGAAACCTTTTTCCAGTAGACAATGACTAGTCTACTCTGAAAGCAGTGAGGAAAAACATGCTGGGGAGAGAAAAATCAGGGGCAGAGATGCAATTTAGATGTTGCTGCCAAGGTCCAGATGATAAGAGTATTAAGGAACTACATGGTGATAAAGGGGCAGGACTGATAAAGGGGCAGACGATGTGGTAGGTGAAGGGGAGAGAGGTACTAGAAGTGTGAAGCAGAGGTTCATAGCTTATATGATTGCCACACACACACACACACACACACACACACACACACACACAAAGGCAGGAGTGAGAGGAGAAACAGAAAAAGGAGCAGAATGAAGACAAAAATGTTTAGAACATAACTGAATTGGGCACCTGGGTGGCTCAGTCAGTTGAGTGTCCAACTTCAGCTCAGGTCATGATCTCATGGTTCATGGGTTCAAGCCCCACATCGTGCTGACAGCTCAGACCCCAGAGCCTGCTTCAGGTTCTGTGTCTCCCTCTCTCTCTGCCCCTCCCCTGCTCACACTCTGTCTCTCTCTCTCAAAAATAAATAAACATTTTAAAAAATGTTTTCATAGTGGCACAAAAACAGACACTCTGATCAATGAAACAGAATAGAGAACCCAGAAATGGACCCACAAATATATGGCCAACTAATCTTTGACAAAGCAGGAAAGAATATCCAATGAATAAAGACAGTCTCTTCAGCAAGTGGTGCTGGGAAAACTGGACAGCAACATGCAGAAAAATGAACCTGGACCACTTTCTTGCACCATACACAAAAATAAACTCAAAACGGATGAAAGACCTAAATGTAAGACAGAAAGCCATCAAAATCCTCGAGGGGAAAGCAGACAAAAACCTCTTTGATCTTGGCCGTAGCAACTTCTTACTCAACATGTCTCCAGAGGCAAGGGAAACAAAAGCAAAAATGAACTATTGTGACCTCATCAAAATAAAAACTTCTGCACAATGAAGGAAACAATCAGCAAAACTAAAAGGCAACCGACAGAATGGAAGAAGATATTTGCAAATGACATATCAGATAAAGGGTTAGTATCCAAAATCTATAAAGAACTTATCAAACTCAATACCCAAAAAACAAGTAATCCAGTAAAGAAATGGGCAAAAGACATGAATAGACACTTTTCCAAAGAAGACAAATGGCCAACCGACACATGAAAAAATACTCAATATCACTCATCATCTGGGAAATACAAATCAAAACCATAATGAGATACCACCTCACACCTGTCAGAATGGCTAACATTAACAACTCAGGCAACAACAGATGTTGGCAAGAATGTGGAGAAAGAGGATCTCTTTTGCACTGCTGGTGGGAATGCAAACTGGTGCAGCCACTGTGGAAAACAGCATGGAGGTTTCTAAAAAATTAAAAATAGAACTACCCTATGACCCAGCAATTGTACTACTAGGTATTTATCCAGGGATACGGGTATGCTGTTTCGAAGGGGCACATGCACACCAACATTTATAACAGCACTGTCAACAATAGCCAAAGCATGGAAAGAGCCCAAATGTCCATCGATGGATGAATGGGTAAAGATGTGGTATATGTACATAATGGAGTATTACTCGGCAATCAAAAATAATGAAATGTTGCCATTTGCAGCATGGAAGGAACTAGAGGGTATTATGCTAAGTGAAATTAGTCAGAGAAAGACAAAAACCATATGACTTCACTCATATGAGGAACTTAAGACACAAAACAGATGAACACAAGGAAAGGGAAGCAAAAATAATATAAAAACAGGGCGGGGGACAAACGTAAGAAACTCTTTAAAAATGGAGAAAAAACAGAGGATTACTGGAAGGGTTGTGGGAGGGGAGATGGGCTAAATGGGTAAGGGGCATTAAGAAATCTATTCCTGAAATCATTGTTGCACTATATGATAACTAACTTGGATGTAAATTAAAAAAAATAAAACTAAATTAGAAATAAATAATTTTTTTAATTAAAAAATTTTAAATGACACAAAAAATCAAACAAAGGAAGTTAGATCCTAGGTGTATTTTGATCTGGTTGTTGAAAGAAGCTTGATAGACTAAAGAAAAAAGGGAAAGAAAAGAAAAAAAAAGAAAATATAATTTTTAAATGTATACGATAAAATAGAATAAAATGAAATGAAGTAAAATAGAATTTTAAGAATTTACAAAAAAAAATTTAAGTAAAAATTTTTAATTAAAAACAGAAAATAAAAATAAATGTTTTCTCTTTCTGTATCCAAGAATAAGAAAAGAAAATAAAAGGAAAAAAGAGAGAAAAAAAGCATCAATAGATGGACCAGTGAGCAGAATGAAATCTGACTGAAATTACATCCAGTTTCCCCTTGAAGTCTAACTGTGAAGCACTTTATGGTCCATACACTAAGCAGGCAGAGAGAATTGTGGTGGTCTTCTAGGGCCTCAGCTTAGTTGGCGCAGTGGATGGGGCTTGGTGCAGTAGCTGCCTTCTCCACTAGGCGGTGCTGCTTAGCTTACTGAGGTGGCTTGGTTTGGGGTGCGGGCATGCGTTGAAAAGGTGAAAATGGGGTCACTCAGCTTCCCAGTCTCTCTTACCAGAACTCTGCGCTGTCACCAAGCAGCGATCAAGCACCCCTCCTTTATCTCCAGCTTCCATCCGCTCCCCACTTCTACACTCTCTGTGTCCAAGTGTCAGCCTGCCAGGTGGCACCTCCCTCCTGAATTAAATCTCATATGGGGCTGTTTCCAAACCCCTCACTTCTGAGAGCCCTGCAGCTTGGACCTGCTCCGACCCTCTGGGGGAGGGTCTTGCCAGGCAATATCAGGGTCCTGACTTGCCCCCCGGAATGTTTGTGGGGTTGCACTATTGCAGAGGTTCACAGATTATGGCCAGGTGCCTGCTTGTTCCAGAAAAATGTTGTGTGATCATACCCTAGCATCTTTGTTCCAATAGCAGCAAATGTGGCTGTTCTCCAGGGTCCACTGGGACCTTTCCCTGTGAGGAGGCTGCATGGCCTCTACCAAATGTCCTTCTAGCAGGGGAATCGCTTCTCCCCTTGTGGCTCTCAGACCCCTTGGACCTCGCTGCCTGCTCTTGGGGATTCACCCTTCCCACCAGAGCACCTCCAGTTATTGAGCTGCGGAATTTCTGACTCTGCTCTCCCCTGTTTATGGAGTCCTAATGGTATTGAAACCCTCTCCTTTCTCCTTTCTCCCTTTCTTGCTCTGTCACTTATGGGTGTTTCCACAGTTTCTCTCTAGCTACTTTTGTGGGGAGTGCTTTTCCTGCACTCTCCCCTTTCTCCGTCCTCCCTCTGCAAAAACAGCTCCCTACCCTCCGTGGCTTCTCTCTCCCCCAGTGCCTCTCTCTGTGCCTCGTACCTGCTGAGTTCTGTGGCTCAAGTTGTACAAATTGTTGTGTTGATCTCAGAGCAATTTTCTAGGTGTGCAAAATTGTTTGGTGCTGATCTAGGTGCATTTCAGGGACAAGAGAAGCCGAGAACTTCCATGCAGTTCTGCCATCTTGGCCCCTCTGTAAGGTCCTGAGTTTTAAATACATTCTTTTAATTGTGCTACTGGCTATTTACCCAAAGAATACAAGAACACTAATTCAAATGGATACATGCTCCCCAATGTTTATTGCAGTATTATTTACAATAGCCAAGATATGGAAGCAGCTTAAATGTCCGCTGATAGATGAATAAATAACAAAGATGTGGTATATATAAACATACAGTGGAATATTATTCAGCCTTTAGAAAAGGAATGAAATCTTGCCACTTGCAATGACATGGATGGAACTAGAGCGTATAATGCTAAGTGAAATAAGTCAGTTACAGAAAGACAAATATCATATGATTTTACTCATATGTGGAATTTAAGAAACAAAACAAACAAGCAAAGGGGAAAAAATAAGAGAGAAGGAGACGAAGCAAGAAACAGACGCTAAGTTACAGAGGACAAACTTATGGTTAACCAGAGGGGAGGTGGACAAGGAGATGGGCTAAATAAGTGATGAGGACTAAGGAGGGCACTTGTGATAAGCACAGGGTAATATATGGAAGTGTTGAACTACTATATTGTACTTGAAACTAACATAGCACTGTGTGTTAACTAACTGGAAGTAAAATAAAAACTTTTTAAAACATAAAGAGCTTTTCTGATTTTGATTATATCTACCTATTAATGTTAATTGTATTAGAAATTAGAGCACATTTTAATAATATGCATTAATTCACTTTAAAAATAATAAATCTATTACATGTTAAATAAAAAACATTTTTTGAAAAATGTATTTTTCTGGGGCACCTGGGTGGCTCAGTCGGTTAAGCATCCGACTTCAGCTCAGGTCATGATCTCACAGTTGGTGGGTTCAAGCCCCACGTCGGGCTCTGTGCTGACAGCTCAGAACCTGGAGCCTACTTCGGATTCTGTGTCTCCCTCTCTCTCTGCCCCTCCCCCACTAATACTCCGCCTCTCTCTCTGTCTCAAAAGTAAATAAAACATTAAAAAAATTTTTTTAATAAAAAAAAGAAAAATGTATTTTTCCAAAATAAAACAAAAAATTTAGTGAGAAGAGAGGTACTGTTTTACATATTTATATGTCAGTTTTACATCTGTCTGGTTTCTCCTATCTGCTTCTGCATTAAATCTATTGGGATATGTTGTTTCAGTTGGAGTATGTAAAGACAAGCTGGCCTCACATAGATGTATGTAGTTGGCAAAGGAAGGAGTATTTCAATAGCCTCTTCAGATAATTGTGGATATTCTTCTTTGATATTATCCCAAAACTCAACAAGTGGTAGCTTCTTAAAGTTTAGTAGCAATATAGGATCAGAAATCATATAAATGAACTTTTTAGACTTGGTTACATTAAAAATCTGTTGGTCTGTCTTACACTTAATCTGTTACCCATGCATGGATATTTGTAACATCACATTTTGGTCATTTGGAAAATAGTGGTTCACTGAGTTATACAGATCTTCCAAATACTGGCACATTTCATTATTCAATATTAAAAAATGATATTTGTTAATATTGTCACCAATCTAATCAGAAGAGTGCTCAGTATTGGGAATCTATCGAGTCATTGTGTAAATACAAGGTTTCCTAAATTCAAACTTGTGTTTGAAAATTTGAACTCTACCATTAAAACATCTACTGTCAATTGTTTTCTTAAAATAACAGGTTTACTCTGTTACTTTACAAGTAGATGCTTCCCAAGTACCAAAGTAAATTTTGTCCATTTTCTCAAGCAAAAATGGTGATCCATGAAAAAGCAGCTAGTTTGGGGGTGCTTGAGTGGCTCAGTTGGTTGGTCTCAGGTCATGATCTCACAGTCTGTGAGTTCGAGCCCCACATCAGGCTCTGTGCTGACTGCTCAGAGACTGGAGGCTGCTTCAGATTCTGTGTCTCCCTCTCTCTCTAACTCTCCCCTGCTTTTACACTCTGTCTCAAAAATAAATAAACATTAAAAAAAAAAAGGCAGCTGGTTTTCTTGAGACTCAATCACACCAGTTCTTACCTTTTCTGTAAGCAATCATTCTATTTTAGTATGCAACTGACATGCTTTCTACAAACTTCTCATTTCACTATACAGAATATTAAAAAGATGTGTTCTCAAGGGTTCAGATTTAATAAAACTAACACCTTTTGCTGAACCATCAAGAACACTTAAGTGAAACTGACATCCATTTACTACAAGCATGTACAGTGATGAACACAATGATGGCTAGTGCTGTTTGTTGCCTCAATTCATGCAAAGATGTCAGCAATTTTACCCACTACTACTTTTGCACCATCAGTGCAAATGTCACAAGTGTAAAATGCAAAGGGTATTGGGTGACTCCAAAGGTCCTTGGACCACACTTTGAGAACTGTTGCTCTAACCTGTCTCAGGCTTCTACTTAGTGCAAGAGAACTAGGTCTGAAAGAAGGAAAACTGCCTGGGGTGGAGCTGACTTCAAACAAACAAAACATCCCATTCACCATAAGATTCCAAAGATTTTTAACAGCTTATGAAATAATTAAGAAGTTTTATTAATTGAATGGTTATATACTTAAAGCTCAAACTTCTTTCCTTTATTATATGTTCCTGTAGATTGAAATATAATAAGGGGTGCCTGGCTGGCTCAGTCAGTAGAGCATATGACTCTTGATCTCAGGGTTGTGAGTTCAAAGCCCCACGTTGGGTATAGAGATTACTTAAAAATGAAATTTTTTTTTTTAATTTAAGTTCAAGTTAGTTAACATACAATGTAGTCTTGGGTTCAGAAGTAGAACTCGGTGATTCATCTCTTACATGATGCCCAGTGCTAACCCCAAAAAGTGCCCTCCCTAATGCCCATCACCCATTTAACCCATCTCCCCACCCACTTCCCCTCCAGCAACTCTCAGTTTGTTCTCTGTATTTAAGAGTCTCTTATGGTTTGCCTCCCTCTCTGTTTTTATCTTACGTTTCCTTCCCTTCTTCTATGTTCATCTGTTGTGTTTATCAAATTCCACCTGAGTGAAATCATATGATATGTCTTTCTCTGACTGACTTATTCAGCTTAGCATAATACCCTCTAGTTCCATCCATGTTGTTGCAAATGGCAAGATTTCATTCTTTTTCATCACTGAGTAGGATTCCATTTGTATATATATACCACATCTTTGGTGAGGATGTGGAGAAAGGGGAACCCTACTGCACTGTTGGTGGGAATGCAAACTGATGTAGCCACTCTGGAAAACAGTATGGAGGTTTCTTAAAAAATTAAAAATAGAACTACCCTATGACCCAGCAATTGCACTACTAGGTATTTATCCAAAGGATACAAAAATGCTGGTTCGAAGGGGCACATGCACCTCAATGTTCATAGCAGCACTACCGAAAAAATAAAATCTTTAGGGGCACCTGGGTGGCTCAGTAGGCTAAGCATCCAGCTCTTGATCTCAGCTCACAGTTCGTGAGTTCGAGCCCCATATCAGGCTGACAGTGAAGAGCCTGCTTGGGATTCTCTGTCTCCCTCTCTCTCTGCCCCTCTATCTCTCTCTCTTTCTCTCAGAAAATAAATAAACATTTAAAAAATAAAATTTTTAAATAAAATATTTTTTAAAAGAAAATATAAAATTTTTAGAATAAAACATGAAAAATTATTGGGATTCCATACACCAAATCTTCATTTAAGAATTTTATATAGGGGCCCCTGGCTGGCTCAGTTGGTAGAGCCTGCAACTCTTGAGCCTGGGGTTGTGAGTTCAAGCCCCCCACTGGGTGTAGAGTTTACTTAAAAATTTTTTTAAATCTTAAAAAAAAAAGAACTGTATATAACTTTTCAAGTCTCACTATCTTCATCTGATTCTACATTCTGAATTTTCCTACAGAAGATGAAAAGGTGGAGTTGGCTGTGTTGATGGAAGCAGCCAGTGCCTTTACAGGTGAGTGAGAACTTGTAGAAGACATCATAAAGTTGAGATCTTGATGCCTTGTAGAGAAGTACCTTTTTAAAGCAGTACTTTGCCCCCTCCATCCACCATTAGTAAGTTTGCTTTGTTCTTTTACTTATTTATTGATGATTTTCATCTTATTGCCAATAACTTAGATTATTAGAGATTTAGGAAAAGTGTGGCCACTCTCAAAAAGAAGTATTAACTTGTTCGATATTTTGACCAGTGTTTATTTCTCCAGTGTTTAAAGAATCAAAATCCAGGTGAACCCAGTAAATCTCAAGGTGAAGTTTTTGCATCAGGAAATATGGTCACTAAGAACAGTCAGCCCCATAGTCCAAGTCATGAAGCACTATCAGAGCTATTACCAGTATAACTATGCACATTCTATATACCATCACACTGCCCCCATGTTACTCAATGCTATATTCACCCCCACACAGAAGAGAAGAGTTGTCTTCTCATTTTGAGTAAAGAAACTTTTCAGGTGTTGGATTTTGCCATAACTCTAGTGACTGGAGTCAGCTTGTGTGTTTCAACTTCATCCTGCAGTTGGAAATAATGCTGCACTAGATTATGTTCGCCATAATTCAGAATAATTCGATTTCTTAATGTTTTCACCTGAAACGATTCCCATCTATTCAAAGGAGAAAAGGTGGAAGCCAATGACTTAAAAAATGTACTGGGAAACATGGGAATTGAGATCACTGAAACAGAGCAGTTGATGCTGTCAAAAACTCTGCCAGTCTCTGGTGAGTATATAACATGCCACCGTGGTGCTCAGGGAAATGTGGCACTGTGGGCTTCTGGGGGAGAACTTTCTGATGCCCTAAGAAACCCCTTAAGGAGCATGCAGTCCAGACAGAAACCCCATTCTCATCTGTGTTTCAGTTTGGAAGTGATTAATTTTTAAGTGAAAAATTTACAAGTCAATGGACCCCTGCTAAATAGTTTTTTAACTTTTTAAAATTTATTTATTTATTTTGAGAGAGAGAGAGAGAGAGAGAGAGAGAGAGAAAATCCCAGGCAGGTTCTGTGGTGTCAGCACAGAGCCTGATGCACATGGGCGCCCCACCCTCCAAGTAAATATTTTAAATGCCACACAGCTGACTTCTCTGTAGCTCCCCTGAATGTGCCTCCCCAACACCCCAGAATCCAGCAACTAAAAGATAAACACCTGAGAGCAGGGTGCCCTCCAGAACCATGTGCTGGGACTGTCAGTATTCGAATCCGATTGGTCAGTCGTCCAATTAGTCCCTCAAAAACCACCTCTTGGGCACCTGCATATGCTCACCACTAGAGACCCTAGAGACCAGCCTGTGCCCCACCTGTGTCTCCTGCCCAGTCTCATGGACCTCCACGTAGACCTTCTTCCCACATACACACTCCCGTCACCACTTGTCCCCTAAGCAAGAGCGAGCCTACACATCACCGAGGGGGCTGGTACCCCTTGATGGCAGAAGCAGCACCATGGGCAGCAAATGCCCGATGCCCATCTGTATTCTCCCCACATACACCTAAGACTGTGGCCACTTCCCGTGTCTAGCATTCCCCTAGATTTCTCTCAAGGAGCCAATTATGAGAATTGGGACATTGGCTCTGAGACAGCAGGACAAAGATGCAGAGAGAAGATGGGCTGTCATGGAGATAACTGCATATACATGCCAGGCATTGTGGAGTCTGTCAACACTGGAGACACTCCTGCCACAGGAAGGGGCCCTTTGGGACAGACAGCACCTGTGGAGATGGGTGGGGCTAGCAGATGTCCCGTGTTCTCCGGCCCTGTTGAATTTCCTCTCCATTTATGGAAACTGTCTAGAGAACATTTATTTAAATATTGTTTTATACCACCGCTTGGATTGATAATTATTTTTAATAAAATCCCTTTATAGGTCTATCATTCAGGCTAAACATAGACTTAGAGGAATACCTTATGGGCCTAGGGCACGAGCAAGGAAAAGGGAGAAAAGCAGAGCATCAAAGTGCAGTTCAAGAAAAAAAAAAAAAAAAGAAGAAGAAAGAGGCAACTATACGGGTGTATTTTTAGCCTGCATCAGCTACTGCCATAGGTTCCAGTGATGGAATAGACTGACCACATTGAGGGCATTCCTTTTATTATTCTTTGAGGGTGAGATAAATAAATTGCTAGATGAATCATATCAAATGTTTTATAAAATTATAGAATTCCTTATCCTTTTTCTTTTGACTTAAACTTTACCTTGTCTCACAGGAGATGGAAAGGTGTACAAGAAAAGATTACTGAATAGTGTGAAACTTCTCAAAGGTAAGAATCATGAGAACAGGAGCTAAAATCTATTAGGCTTTGCATTTGCTTTTTTTTCTTTTTTTAAAGTTTATTTATTTATTTTGAGAAAGAGGGAGAGTGGGAGCTGGAGAGGGGCAGAGAGAAAAGGAGAGAGAGAATCCCAAGCAGGCTCCACACTATCAACAAAGAGCTTGCCACGGGGCTCAGTTCCACGGACCATGAGATCATGACCTGAGCCGAGATCAAGAGTTGGATGCTTAACCAACTGAGCCACCAGGCACCCCTGCCTTTTTAAATTTCTGATTAGAATCATGTTATTCCATTATTCCACTGGTTTAATGACACTGAACTTATGCTCATAACCTACCACTCTTCTTTAGGTATAACTACCTCAAGTTATTCTTAATAATATGCAGCAAGTTTGACATTCTGATTTCATTTACGCTGATTATCACAATTCATCAGGCTTATCTAATTCTTCTTCATCCATGATTATTTCTTTTAAAAAATTTTTTAATGTTTATTCACTTTTGAGGGACAGAGAGAAACAGAGCCTGAGTGGGGGAGAGGCAGAGAAAGAGGGAGACACAGAATCCGAAGCAGGCTCCAGGCTCTGAGCTATCAGCACAGAGCCCAACGTGGGGCTTGAACTCACAAACCGTGAGATCGTGACTTGAGCCGAAGTCGGACACTCAACCGACTGAGCCACCCAGACACCTCCATGATTATTTCAATGAAAAGTTACAACACAGTGCTGAGGGAGCATTTTCTCTTCTCACCTCCAACACTGACTATCTGGGTTCATTTAAATGGCCAGTGTTTCACTCTCCACCGAGGGTGGATACACATTCAAAGCTAGCATCTTCCACTTCTTGGACTTACTTCTATTATTTACATCTTCTTCTTTCCCAAGGAAAGAAAGTCAGTATCAGTAACCTGGACCCCCTTATAAAGAACATGGGAATTCAGCTTGAGAAAGAGGACCATCAGGACTTACTGAAACACCTGCCGACTGATAGTAAGTATTTCAGATACCACTGTACTTCGGAGCAAATCTTAGAGCTTCTATATGAGGGCTTCTGAAGGCAAACCTATTTTTTAATCTCTTTGAAAAACTTCTGAAAGATTTCAAACATCTATCAAAGCAGAAAACACTGTAACAAATACTTGTGTATCTGCTGGCTAGAGCTAACAGGTGTTACCATTTTTCCTTATTTCTTTCATACATCTTCCTTCCTTTCCATGTATGCCTTTTTTATTTTTTTATTTTAAATTTTTTTTTCAACGTTTATTTATTTTTGGGACAGAGAGAGACAGAGCATGAACGGGGGAGGGGCAGAGAGAGAGGGAGACACAGAATCAGAAACAGGCTCCAGGCTCTGAGCCATCAGCCCAGAGCCTGACGCGGGGCTCGAACTCACGGACCGCGAGATCGTGACCTGGCTGAAGTCGGACGCTTAACCGACTGCGCCACCCAGGCGCCCCCCATGTATGTCTTTTTTTAAATAAGACAGTTTCATTAATGACTGAATAAGACCAATTTAGCTGGGTAAAAATGTCATGGAGGCAAAAATAGTAGAATTCATTAGAAAGAGTTGGCTAAGGGGTAAGCGCCAGGCTAAAAGGTCCTGAATTAGAGGGCTCTTGGATTCCAACATAGAGCCAGTGCCTTCCCATTAAAAGCCTGATGAAAAACAAGTTGTAAGAGAGCCAGACAGCACATCTTTCAGCACAACGAGCACATGCCACACCAAAATAAACAAATTATTCTTCTTCCCTACTTCAGGGTTCCTATTCTCAACTAATGATTGGCAGGTGTGGCTAAGGCCACTGTCACCAGCAAACATCTTTGCTGCCCCTACCTGTAGTTGGCCTTAATGAAGAAAATAGTTTGAGCCCACCTTGTAGTTTAAAATTTCCGGGGCACCTGAGTGGCTTAGTCGGTTAAGCGTCCGACTCTTGATTTTAGCTCAGGTCGTGATCTCACAGTGCAGAGTCTGCTTGGGATTCTCTCTCTTTCCCCCTCTCGCTCCCCTTCCCCTGCATGCTCTATGAATGAATGAATGAATGAATGAATGAATGAATCCCTCTCCCTGAGTAATTATCCATTATTTTGTCTGGAGCCTCTTCTTATCGTGAAAAATATCACTATAAATCATTTAATTGTGACATTGTCCCCATATATTAGCTAGGCACCCTTAAAATGTTTCCTACCAGAAAAGGGATTATTACCAATGAGTATTTTGAGGCCATTCAAAAAGAAAAAAAAAAGGAAAGAATAATTTTTTCTAATCCAACATTATGACTACTATACCACTGGAATTCATTCATTTAGCTAGCACAAAACTAGATGCAAAACACTGAACTAGAGAGTGAACAATTTATACCTGGTAGGACAAAGAAAATTAAGGCATGATCTCTGCTCTCAAACAGTTCACTGTCCTGAGGGTTGGAGGTGGGGACTATAAGCAAAATTTCGAGAGTGGGAAGATAGCATTCTGTCCGGGTTTAACAGTCAACTGCTCATGTAAATAAATGACATCTAGGCCTCAAATTCCATCTTGTCTATTGAAATATGCTTCCTTATTGGGTCTAAAGGAAGGGAGAGTCCTGTTAGAAGGGGTTACAGTTGATCCTTGAACAACAGGGGTTTGACTGTGTGGATCCACTTATGTGCACGTTTTTTTAAATTCTGTCACTGCAGTACAGCACTGTAAATGTCTTTTCCTTATGATTTCGTTAGTAACATTTTCTTTTCTCCAGCTTTCTTTATTGTAAGGATACAGTAAATACACAGAACATACAAAATATGCGTTAATTGATATTTTATGTTATCGGTAAGGCTTGTGGTCAACAATAGGCTGTTAGTAATTTTTGAGGAGTCAGAAGTTACACATGGATTTTCAACTTTGTAAGGGGGTCAGCACCCCTACCCCCCACGTTGTTCAAGAATCAACTGTATTGGGAGCCTGGGTGGCTCAGTCAGTTAAGCGTCCGACTTCGGCTCAGGTCATGATCTCGCGGTTCGTGAGTTCAAGCCCTGCGTCAGGCTCTGTGCTGATGGCTCAGAGCCTGGAGCCTGTTTCAGATTCTGTGTCTCCCTCTCTCTCTGCCCCTCCCCTGTTCATGCTCTGTCTGTCTCTGTCTCAAAAATAAATAAAGGTTAAAAAAAATTTTTTTTTAAATAATCAACTGTATTATTAAACCTTCTTAATCTCTGGGTTAAGGGTCATTGGATACTTTTTACCAAGTAGTATTAATTAGAGGATGTTCACTTTAACATTTTGATCTTTCTCTTTGTTCTTGCTTATTTGACTTTAAAAAGTTACTGAGGAAAATTATGAAAAACAGCTGAATTTGAACCTTTTATATTACGACTTAAATTTTTCATATCATTTTTCTAAGTCTAAGATTTGGTCTCTGTGCCTGAATTGCCTCTTCTTACAGAGAATAAAATGGTGGATTTGAATGTGGTGATGGACGACGCAAAAGCTTTTATAGGTAAGAAGTAGTGGTAAAAAGGGAATTCGTTATTAACTAAGACCTTAACGATTTACAGGGAAAAAAAAGATGCTTTTAAAACACTAGTTTTCTCTTCAGGCTATTACTGACATGTGAAGTTGACCCGCCCCCATCCTACAAATTTAATGGTTAAATGTTTGCTTTATAATCTTACTGTTTGATTTGGGATTTTTCCTGTATAGACCTACATTATATGGAGTTTGGACCAAGAATGTTTTCCACTTCACCATTGTTTAAACCACCAAAATATAGGTGAACGCTGTTCAGTCTCAAGGTGAAGCTTTTGTAGGACAGCCAGGAAATATGTGTCAAAAGACCCCATAATTCAGGAAACATAATGGCATTTGACTTATATCTGGGATATATCTACTTTTCTTTTGCTTGAATTGAAAGTATAAATTCTATTTCTGAACATAATCCATTTGCCCACATGTACTCTAAACCTACATAGATTAACAAGTTTCATTGTCAATTTGCTATTCTAATTAAACTTATGCCAAATATGCAATCTTCTCTGTAATTTGAAAGCATTTGCCCATTCCTAACATTCTTATGCATGAACGGGGCGCCTGGGTGGCTCAGTCGGTTGAGCATCCGACTTCAGCTCAGGTCACAATCTCACAGTTCATGAGTTCTAGCCCCGCATCAGGCTCTTTGCTGATGGCTCAGAGCCTGGATCCTGCTTCGGATTCTGTGTCTCCCTCTCTCTCTGCCCCTCCCCCACTTGTGCTCTGTCTCTCTCTGTCTCTCAAAAATAAATAAATGTAAAAAAATTTTTTTTAATTAAAAAAAAAAATCTTATGCATGAACAATTCTCATCTTTCCAAAGGAGAGAAGGTTAATGTGGGTGATCTGAACAATGTGCTGAGGCAAATGGGACTAGTACTGACTGATGAGGAGAATAAGGAGCTGTTGAAAACTCTGCCCATTCATGGTGAGCATTTAGCACATCTCTGAACATTCGTGGTGAGCATTTAGCACATCTCTGAAACTTGGATTTATGGGCTTGTGTATGAAAAGTGCTGAAATCATATATGCCTATGTCTAGTAAAACCCCATCTAGAAAACATGGTGTTACAAAAGAAGAAATCCTGTTCTTGTCACTTACATTTTAATATTGAAAATTGGCAACATCTCTCACTAGTCTCCATCATCAAGTCTACATTATCCTGTCATCCTGGGATCACTGCTTCACCTAAATCCTGACCAAGGAAATGAGGAAAATCAGAGGAGTAAGAGTAAGAAGGAAAATGGGAGAAATAGGGAGATAAAGACTGTTTTTAATTCAACCAATAGGTAGATTTACATCAGTGAGAGCTTTATCTTTGGTTTCATTCTTACTTGAGGGCAAAATAAAATAAAATCCTCAACAGTTCTGAAGCATTTTCCCCCCTGAGATTATGGATGTTGGACTGTCTTTGTGCTCTATTTGTTAATCTTCCCTTCATTTAACCTATATTCTTAATCGTGTCTTGTCTTACAGCTGATGGAAGAGTATATAAGAAGAGATTGCTAAAAGGTGTGAAAGCACTCAATGGTAAGTGAGAATCATGGTGAAAGCACAAATAAAAATAAATTCCTCGTGCTTAGCATTTGCCTTTAAGTGTTCCAACTTTGCTTCTTGCCAATTTTTTGATCCATTGTTTTAGACTCATAACTTCCCATTTTTTCTTGGGTGCATTGACATTTCAGGATAGAAATTCTAACACTGTATTCCGGCTAGAACTGTACAGACTGGTTGCTATTTTCAACCATGAGTGGACTCACTTATTCCCCTCTGTTCACCTCTCATGGGAAACTGAAGCAGAGTCCACTGGACAGGTGTTAAGGAAAATATCCTATCTCTACCCTTTATACTATTCTGTTATAAGCAATAATTTTTTAAGTTTTTGATCAGAAATTATTTTCAAAACATCAAATACTACAAGAAAACTATCCAATTCTACCACTTAGAACACTGAGAAAAGAATTGTAAGCTAAGGGGTACCTGGGTAGCTTAGGCAGTTAAGCATCTGACTCTTGATCTTGGTTTAGGTCGTGATCTCACAGTTCCATTTGGTGAGATCAAGCCCCATATCGGGCTCTGTGCTGACAGCATGGAGCCTGCTTGAGATTCTCTCTCTTCCTCTTTCTTTTTGCCCCTCCCTTGCCTGTGCCTCTCTCAGAATAAATAAACATTTTTAAAAATTCTGCAAAGAATTGCTAAGTCAAGTCATGGGGATATAATATGCAGCATTGTGACTATAGTTACAATACCATATTGCATCTTTGAAAATTGCTAAGAGATAGGGGCTTCTGTGTGGCTCAGTCAGTTAAGTGTCTGACTTTGGCTCAGGTCATGATCTCACAGTCCGTGAGTTCCAGCCCCGTGTCAGGCTCTGTGCTGACAGCTCAGAGCCTAGAGCCTGCTTTGGCTTCTATGTCTCCCTCTCTCTCTGCCCCTCCCCTGCTCATGCTCTGTCTCTGTCTCAAAAATAAAAACATTTAAAATTTTTTTAAAAGAAAATTGCTAAGAGATAGATTTTAAAAGTTCTCACCACAAGAAAAAGAATTCGCAACTTTTCATGGTGATGGATATTAACAAGACTTATTGTGGTGATCACATTGCGATAGATACAAATACTAAATCATTATGTTGTACACCTGAAAGTGATATAATGTGTCAATTATATCCCAATTTTTTTGAAAAGTGAGAGTCCTCCTACCTCCATCAATCTCATCTGTCCCCATAAAGGTAAATACTGTTTACTGTCCACCTGGGTCTCAATGGTTATCTTTCTCAATTTTCCTACTTTCTTTTCTAATGTGAAATTTATTGTCAAATTGGTTTCCATACAACATCCAGTGCTCATCCCAAAAGGTGCCCTCCTCAATACCCCTCACCCACCCTCCACTCCCTCCCACTCCCCCATCAGCCCTCACTTTGTTCTCAGTTTTTAAGAGTCTCTTATGCTTTGGCTCTCTCCCTCTCTAACCTCTTTTCCTACTTTCAACAGAAATATCTAAATCTAGGGAGATATATATGTTAATGGTTTCTTTGTGCCCTTATGCTTTATCCTCCAGTTGGAATTTATGATGCATGACCAGGATTAGCATTTTTCACTCTTAAGCATCAGTATTTATGATCTTATTTCGTGCCCTTCTTTCCTAAGGACCAAGGGTCAAACTCAAAAAAGTGAAATCCCTTGTGGAAAACATGGGAATTAGACTCAATGATGAGGAACTTGAGGAAATAATGACTGATGTGTCAACTGATGGTGAGTATTACGGGTGTCATTATGCCCTTCAAAGAAATATTGAATCCTTCTATCAGAACTACTGAAAGTAGCCTTCCTTTTTCATATTTAATGAAGTAAATGTAAATAGAAAAACTTCATCCTGACTCATTAGGAAATACTATCTCCAAAAATGCTTTTTAAAAAGCCATGTTGTGGGGCGCCTGGGTGGCTCACTCGGTTAAGTGTCCGACTTCAGCTTAGGTCATCATCTCACAGTTCATGGGTTTGAGCCCCGTGTCGGGTTCTGTGCTGACAGCTCAGAGCCTGGAGCCTGCTTCGATTCTGTGTCTCCCTCTCTGTCTGCCCCTCACCTGCTCACACTCTGTCTCTCTCTCTCTCTCAAAAATAAATAAACATTAAAAAAAAATTTTTTTTAAGCTATGTTGCAGGGGCACCTGGGTGGGTCAGTAAGTTGAACATCCAACTCTTTACTTTTTTTTTAATGTTTTCTTTATTTTTTTAGAGAGAAAGCATGAGCAGGGGAGGGGCAGAGAGAGAAGAGGACAGAGGATCCGAAACAGCAGCAAGCACGATGTGGGCCTCAAACTCATGGACCACGAGATTATAACCTGAGGCAAAGTTGGACACTCAACCAACTGAGCCATCCAGGCACCCTGAGCATCCGACTCTTGAAATGGTCTCAGGTCATGATCTCACAGTTCATGGATCAAGCCCCAAGTTGGGCTCTGTGCTGACAGTACAGAGCCTCCTTGAGATTCTCTCTCTCTGCCCCTCCCCTGGTCATATGTGCGTTCTCCCTCTATCTGTCTCTACCTCTATCTCTCAGTCTCAATAAATAAATAAATTTTAAAAAAATATATGTTAGGGATACTACTTGTAAAACTTAGCCATGCCTTCAATGCCATACAAGTAAGTCACTGAAAGAAAAGTGAAATTTTATACCTCATTTATAAGGAAACATGTTGGGGACACCGGGGTAGCTCAGTTGGTTAAGCCCCCAACTTCAGCCTAGGTCATGATCTCGCTGTTCTGGAGTTCAAGCCCTGCGTTGGGCTCTGTGCTGACAGCTCAGAGCCTGGAGCTTGTTTCAGATTCTGTATGTGTCTCTCTCTCTCTCTGCCCCTCCCCAACTCATGCTCCTCTCTCGCTCTCTCTCTCTCTCTCTCTCTCTCTCTCCCTCCCTCAAAAATAAATAAACATTAAATTTTTTATACGGGAACATTTAAGAGAAAAATTAACAAAGTCAGAAATCAAATGATGAGTTAGCAGAGAATGATTGCAAGACAAAGAGCTAGTACCCCAATGGTAGAAAAAGCCCTCACACATTTATAAAACATACTGAGAGTAGAAAAAGTTAAGTACACAAATAGATAATTCATAAAAGAGCAATATAATTGCCCAGTAACATAAAAGATGTCTGACCTCACCAATAGTCATGAAAATACAAATTAAAAAAATACAGTATTATTTTCACTTATTGGACAGGCAAAAATTAGCAAGATTGATAATATCCAGTTCTGGTGAAGGTATGAGGAAAGGGACTCACTGACAGGTAAGAGTTTGCCACTGCTAGAGATGGTCTTAGAAAAATCATTTAGCAGTATCTATGGCGGGCGGAGGGGATTCCCTTTTCCCCTGGTGAATCTAGCCAATATGCCTCATCTGTAGTGTAGCTTTTCTTTGTGCTGAGGCCTGGTCCCTGTTCTGCCACTAAATTGCTAACAAATAATTTAACCCTACTGAATGTTAGTGTCTTCCCATGTTAAATGGGAAGTTGAACTAAATAATTCTCTAGGGTCACTTCTTTCTCTGAAATCAATATAGATAAAACCTGCAAAGTACTTAATGCAATGTCTAGAAGACTCCGTAAATGTTAGTCATGATGATGGTGGTGACGGTGAAGGTGACAGGGAATATGGAGGAGATGCTGGGGAAGAACAGAAGGAAGAAGAAAAGAAATTCCATGACCTATGAATTAATTTTGCCATCGTGAAAATATAAGTCCTAATCGAATAAATATTTGTTTACTAAATATGACCTTTATATAAATAAATAGGTGAGATGCGACCAGAGCATTTGGTAAGAAATAGCACTGGGCTCACGTCTTCGTCCTTCACTACTCCTCTTCTTATTCTTGGCAACTTCCATAACTTGCATGCAGATCAGGGCTTGTGACTTTACTGTGCCATAGACCCTTTTGACAGTCTGATGAATGGATCACTTCTGAGTATAATATTTTTAAATGCCTAAAATATAATAAGTAAGATTATGAAGAAACTAAATTTATCAAAACATTAAAATATCAATTATTAGTGCTTAATAACACATTTAACAAGTTCTAGTAGTAGATGTAATAATTGTTAGAATTTTAAAGTAGTGATGAGTAGGGTGCCTGGGTGGCTCAGTCATTTAAGCATCTGACTCCAGCTCAGGTCATTATCTCATGGTTCGTGAGTTCGAATCCCACATGGATGAGCTCAAGCCCTGTTTCAGGTGAACCCCATTTCTCTCTCTCTCTCTCTGTCTCTCTCTGCCCCCTCACTCGCAATCTCTCTCTCTCAAAAAAATAAATATAAAAAAGGGGTGCCTGGGTGGCTCAGTCGGTTAAGTGTCTGACTTTGGCTCAGGTCACAATCTTGTGGTTCACAGGTTCGAGCCCCACATTGGGCTCTGTGCTGACAGCTCAGAGCCTGGAACCTGCTTCAGATTCTGTGTCTCCCTCTCTCTCTCTCTCTCAAAAATAAATAAACATTTAAATAATAATAATAAATTAATTAAATAAATAAAGTAGTGATGAGCCTAAGTAACTTTTCAATATATTTGCAAGAGCTACCATATAACATCCAAAATGTCAGTGATTTGTATTAATGGCAAAGTCATAGGTTTTACTACTTCGACTGTGGTTTGTAGCCTGCACTAATAATTGAAGAAAATGCTAAATTTAAGTGAGTGGTTAGTGAAAATACAGATGGGACGTTGTGGGAGTTAGAGGCACCAGCCCCCTGTGCAGTCAGAATGTAACTACTAATAGTCTACTGTTGACTGGAAGCCTTACCAATAACATAAGTCAATTAACAAATATTTTACATGTTATATGTATTATATGCTATATTCTTACAATAAAATAAGCTAGAGAAAAGAAAATGTTATCAATAAAATCATAAGATTGGGGTGTCTGGCTGGCTGAGTCAGTAGAACATGCAACTCTTGATCTCAGGGTCATGAGTTCATGCCCCACGTTGGCTGTGGAACCTACTTAATTAAAAAAAAAATCATAAGAAAGAAAAAAATATATTTACAGTACTGTATTTATCAAAAGAGTCCATATATAAGTGTAGTTCAAACCCATGTTGTTCAAGGGTCCACTGTATTTTTTTCCCATTCAAGCTCAAGGACTCCCTGAATTCTATCATTAGAGGGTACATAGGCCCCAGGTTAAGAAATCTTGATTAAATATTATTTAACTCCTGATATAAGTCACCCATCTAAACACCCTGACCTCCTGTTCCTTGACTTCCTTAATTTCAATCATCTTTCACTCCTGTCCCTTAACTGCTACTCACATGGTGATGACCTACACCTTGTCCCCAACTTATACTTCATCATCCCCAAAAACTCTATTTCACGTACCCACTCTCTGACGATTATCTTTCCAGTTTATTTACTGTGCAGACATTTCTGCCATAACACAATGGAGGAATGCCTGAAAAACCTCCTGTTCTGTAAAATTTAAATTGCCCACTAGGGGCACCTGGATGGTTCAATTGGTTACACGCGTCCAACTACAGCTCAGGTCATGATCTCCCAGTCCATGAGTTCAAGCCCCACATCAGGCTCTGTGCTGGCAGCTCAGAGCCTGGAGCCTTCTTCAGATTCTGTGTCTCGTCTCTCTCTGCCCTTACCCCACTCACTCGCTGTCTCTCTCTCAAAAATAAATAAACATTAAAAAAAAATTTTAATTGCCCACTAAAGTAACTGAGCTCATAGGGAAAATTGGAGAAGTCCAGTCAAAATGTGTAACCAGAAAACTAACAAAAGCAGTAAGTGATACTGTGTGAGGAAGAGTAGACAGCCCAGGTAAATACCTGAGTGGCTGGAGACTATTAAAAAATGCACACCCACACCCATAAAGAAAGAGCTGAAAAGCTGGCTTGCAGTTTTGAAATAACGTAGATGGAAGTAGATTTCTGAGCCAGTGAACCTCCTTCCCCTTCCTATATTACAAGTATCTCTTCCTATATTAATTATTTTATGAAAATAGGGCTGAAAAGGCCCCTGCCGTAGCCAACCTAGAATTTTTTCTTTTCCTGCTGAAGTTCATAATTCTAATTCTTTCACTTAGGAAAAAAATCCGTGTGAACCAACACACCATTCACATTGCTGTGACATTACCCCATTCACCAACTGAATATGATGACTAATGCTGTTGAACATGCGCTGTAGCAGGACAGAGTACAGAATTCCAACCCCAGTTGCTCACCAGCCATGTGGAATCTCGGCTCCCATTGTGGGCTGGCCCTTCCACTTGTGGCCTGGATCTCACCTCCACTTGCCTTCTCAAGGACTCAACTCCTACAATTTTCCCCCTTTCTCTCCTGCACCATCAATTTCTCCCTCTCTACAGTGTCTCTCTATGTATTCCATTGACATGCTGATAATGCTTTTCTATTCCCCTTGTCCCCTGCCAGTGACCATTCTATCCCTTAGTTCCTCTTCACAAGCAGAACCTCTCAAAAAGTTGTCATTACTTAGCGTTGTCTGGTGACTGATCATAGCTACATTGAGCATAGCACAATGTATAAACTTGTCGGATCATTCTGTTGTACACCTGGAACTAACATAACATTGTGTGTCGACTATACCTCAAAAAAATCCCTAACATTTGTGGTGACTCTTTGTCTCTTTTTCCTCACCCCCATTCACTCTTGAGCACTCGTTCCCTGCCATGGAACCAAACCAGCTCTCAATCATCAGTGACCTCTCTCTCTTGCCAAGGTTCATGGTCACGTCTCTGTTATTTCACTTGCTGTCTCAGCAGCGTTTGACATAGTGACTAACCCATCTTTATTAAAACATTTTTTTCTACAGACTTTTGAAGCCCCATACTCACCTAATTTTTTTCTTTCCTTACTGGGAGCTTCTTTTCAGTTTCCTTTTCAGTTTCTGACTCTTTTTCCCCTGCAAGGTCTCTAAATAATGAAGGGTCCAGAAGTAGAACCTTGGCTGTTTATTTGGTTGGTTGGTTGTTTTTATCTGCACCTTCTTCCTAGGGGATTGCATCCAGTCTCATTGGGTCAGATGACTTCTTAAAGCTGATAAAAGCAAATTTATTTCTCCAGCTCAACCATCCTAAGTCAGGAATGGTATCTCAAACTAGCTATTTGAGACCTCCACTTTGATGTCCAAAAGGCATCATAAATTTAATAAAATATTGATTAATTCCCCTAAAAAGGTTTGAGGCTTTCTAGTAATGACATTTAGTAATGACATTTAGTCCCATGTCAGTAATGTCATCCCATCTACCCTGTTGATGGAGAAAGAGGGGAAGGAGGGTTGGGGAAGAGGACAAATAGTTTTCTTCCTTAATTTCTCCTTTCCCTTACATCACACATTTAAATCTAGGCTCCACCTGGAAAATATGTCCAGAACTCATCCACTTATCACTGCCTCCACTGCTGCAACCATAGCCCAAGCCACCAGGATCTCTTTCCTGGACCACTGAAACAGTCTCCTGTCTAGTCCCCATTCTTCCAGTTTCCCCATCCTGTGCACATCAGCCAGAATGATCTTTTCAAAGCTAAAATCCAGTTAAATTACTCCCCCTTCTTCGAGGCTTCCAATGACCTTCCATTACAACCAGAATAAAACCCCACCTTTATCATGGGTGCCTACAATTCCCTGCATGATTTGGCCCATGCACACCAGCCTTTTCTCTGCCTCTCAGTCACATCAAATTCATCCCATTCTTAGGGCTGTCCCTCGTACTGTCTTTCAACTTCGAACATTCCTTCTTGTCATTCAGGCTTCAACCCAAATAGTCCTCAGAGACGCCACCCCTGACTTCCCCATCTAAAGCAATCTTACCATTGCTCTTTATTGTATAACCCTATTTTATTTCAATGACATTTTAATAGTACTTAAAATGATCCTTTTTGTTTATTTGTTTATATGCTAATTGCCTGTTTCCCTCTGTGAGATTGTACGTACACTCCTTGACAGCAAGAACCCTGCCAGCTGGTTTACTTTCGTATCCCCAAAGCCTAGCAAAGTGGCTGGCACATAAAAGCCACCCCCTTAAATATCTGTTGATTAACTGACTAAATTAAAAAAAAATACTCAGGGTCAGGTTCATTTGTCCTTTTTCCCTATACTTACCTGTAACCAATACTTCTTAGTTTAATCTTACTCTGGTGGCCTCTAAAGCAAAGAAAAAGGAAGATATAAGAATGATTCATTACAGATTGAAAGCTTTCTTCATTTCTAAGATAACACTGTTATCTCTGAAGTTAAGTCCATAAAATTCTAAGGAAAATTTGGGGAAAAAATTACTGAATTTTCATGGTCTTCACAGTTTCCGAACTTAGGTATCGTAAATTTTGTGGGTCTCAGTTATGCCAGCTTGTCTTATTCTGAAGTTTATTGCCCTTGCCTTATAGATGATAGAACCGTTGGTCTGAATGATTTGATGAATGCTGTCAGTTGCATAAAGGGTAAGTTCCAAGCTGTGATAAAAGGATATTGTAAATGACATCTTCATACTTTATAACTGGTAGAGAATAATATTTCCCCTTCACATATGTTTCAGTTCTTTCATATGTGTACTTTTATGGATGCTTCTGAACTTGGGCGAACAGTTAATATGTATAGTTAATATGTAGTTAATATGTGGTAACATATAAATTCCCATAATATTCTCAGTTTTCCCCCAAAGAGTTCTTCACCACAGTAAAAGATCAAGAGCCAAAGAAACATTCCTTTTCTCCATGAACCCCACTCCCAGAAATTTATCCTCTGGCAATAATATAGCTGAATAAAAGAAAAAAGTCTCTACCCAAAGACCTTCAGAGAAATTTGAAACAGCCTAAATATCTAACAGTAGAGGAATGACTACATATACCCTGGCCTATTAGGCCACTGAGATATCATGTGTTGAAATTAACTGTAAAGATTACGTGGTAACTTGGAAATGTGTTGACGACATCATATTAGGTTGGAAAAGCAGAATACAGACGGTGTGGATATTAGATTTCCACATAGTAAAAGTACAGCCTTATTGTCAGAGTCCAGAAATGGAATATGAAAAACTACAAATCGTTTTGTGGTAGGGTGGCAGAATTCTATTTTTTCCCCTTTTATATTGATCTTTAACGTTGCTGCATTCTTTTTACAGTGAATGAGGAAAAATTACTTCTGTGTTGAGATGAATAACATTCTTGGAATGCATAGTGATCACAGAAGCAAGCTGCAAGCAAATATTTTCAAATGAAAATAAAATTTTTAAGACTGGTCTATAGAAACACACTGAATTTTCAAGCAGGGTAGGAGAAAGGGTAAAAATAAAGCCAAATCCTTATATGTGGCTTATTTTGCTATGGATTTTGCAATAACTCACCAGTCGATTCCTGACCCATAGTGTACTTTCCTTTTTGTAGCCGCCAGAATTAAAGACACAGAACTTTTTTCTGACCCTCCTGTTAATTCTGGGCACTCGTGGGTAATAGTATATATAAGTATATATAAGTAAGTATATATAAGTATAGTATATATAAGATAGCATTTTTCATCCTTCATAGATAGTTCTATAATATTTACATAATTTATTTCTTAATTTTTCTAAGGAGAGATGATTGATATCCAGGACTTGGACACCTTTCTAGCCAGTGAAGGGATCGAGCTCACAGAAGATGATATGAAGGAGCTGATGCCTCATTTGACAGTTAAAGGTGAGAAAAATTCTCATCTTCCCAGAAGTGTGTCTTTGTTATCCTATATGTAAGATCCTCAGAAATGATCCTTGTCTTTTTTTTTTAAGTTTATTTATTTTGAGAGAGAGAGAGACAGACAGAGATCAAGGGAGGGGCAGAGAGAGGGGGAGAGAAAGAATCCCAAGCAGGCTCCACACTCTCAGCTCACAGAGCCCAACTCAGGGTTCAGGCCCACAACTGTGAGATCAAGACCTGAGCCAAGATCAAGAGTTGGACGCTTAACCAACTGAGCTACCCGGGCACCCCTCCCCCACTCCTTTTATTTTTTCTTTATTTTTCTCCCATCCCTTTTAAAGACCTACCTTCCCCTGGCTCTTCTGCCTGATAATTATGACCATCCACCCCTCATTCCTTTCTCAACCCTCTTTTTAATTGTCTATAGGAAGCCACTTCTGCTTCCTAGGTTCACATTCTTTGAATCCTTGCAATTGGCTTCCTCGCTCACATAGCCGTGACTCTACCAAAATAGCCCCCAGAATCCGAAATCACTAATGACTCCTTTACCAGCTTCACTTATTCAAGGTTCCCAACGTGGGAACAACCGAGGGTTTATTTCTGTCTTCTTAGTTTTAGTTCCTTCCACCCTTCGATTATATGGCTCCCTGATCATTGCTTTAGTTACCAACTCTCTATGACAGCAGCTCTCAAATGACAGTCCAGGGACCCCTCTCTCTTGGGAGGTCCACGAGTTTGAAACTATTGTTTTGGTTTTTTTTAGAAATGATCTGACACTTTTTTTTTTAATGTTTATTTAGGTTTGAGAGAGAGAGAGAGCACGCACAAGCAGGGAAGGGGCAGAGAGAGAGGGAGACAGAATGTGAAGCAGGTTCCAGGCTCTGAGCTGTCAGCACAGAGCCCAAGGCGGGGCTCGAACCCATGAACCTGTAGGATCATGACCTGAGCCGAAGTTGGATGCTTAACTGACTGAGCCACCCAGGCACCCCAGAAACTTTAAAATAACTCTAAAACATTATTTGCCTTCATCACTCTCATTCACTCACAAGTATACAATAGCTTTTTCAATAAGCTACATGATATATCCACAGGATATACTGAAAAACCTATGAAAATATTTCTTTTCTGACTACCTGAGTCTATGAGGCCAGATTTTCTTCAACCAAAAAAACACATCTCAGCAAACTAAATTCAGAAACAGACTGAGAATCCCAGCTGTCTTCTATTAAGCCAGACATTAAAGAGATTCGCAAAAATGTAAAACATTGCTATTTTAGCTCAGGCTGCTATAACAAAAATACCATAGACTGGGTGGCTTATGAACAACAGAAATTTATTTCTCTCAGTTCTGGGGCCAGAGGTCCTGAGATCACGGTGCCAGCATGGTTGAGTTCCGGCGAGAACGTTCTCCTGGGCTGCAGATTGTCAATTTCTCATGGTATCCTCGCAGGGCAGAGAGCTCAGAGCACCAGGCTCTCTCCTGACTCAGAGGGGCACTAATCCCGTTCATGAAGGTCTGCCTTCATGATCTCATCCTATACTAATCACCTCCTCAGAACCCAGCCCCCTAATAACATCACATTGGGGATGGGATTTTAATATATGAATTAGGGGGCTTATGGGGGGACATAAACATTCAGTCAATAACACTTCCTTTCCCACTAAATGTTAATGCTTTAATTTTTCATTTTTAACTGATACATATTTTTCATTTAAAAGTATGTTAACAGGTTCCCTGGTGGTCTAGTGGCTAGGATAAAAGTATGTTAACATGTACTGGATTTATTGCTATTTTATGGGGTGCCTGGGTGGCTCAGTCGGTTAAGCGTCCGACTTCAGCTCAGGTCACGATTTCGCGGTCCGCGAGTTCGAGCCCCGCGTCGGGCTCTAGGCTGATGGCTCAGAGCCTGGAGCTTGCTTCCGATTCTGTGTCTCCCTCTCTCTCTGCCCCTCTCCCATTCATGCTGTGTCTCTCTCTGTCTCAAAAATAAATAAGCGCTAAAAAATTTTTTAAAAAAATAACCATTGAAAAAAAAAATTTTTTTAATATTTTTTAGGGGCCGCTGGGTGGCTCAGTTGGTTAAGCATCCAACTTTGGCTCAGGTCATGATCTCATATGCTGACAGCTCAGAACCTGGAGCCTGCTTCAGTATCTGTCTCCCTCCCTGCCCTTCCCTGCTCCTACTCTCTCAAAAATAAATAAACATTTAAAAAAATGTTTTCTCATTTTTTAAAAATTTCTCAGTTTTAATATCTAATGATAATTATAACCCACATAAACCTCTGGGAGGTTATCAAAAATTTTTAAGAATTTAAAGATGCCCTGAGACCAAAATGTTTGAAAACCTTTGTTCCCTGAATTATTCTTTGTCACCGCTGTTTTTCCAGCCGCCTGTTAAATATTTCTTCCTTTTCCACCAGCATCTTAAACTTTTTTTGAAGAGTGGACTTTTTCTTAAACATCAGATGCACACAGTGAGCTAATCAAACTCCTCAGTATGGCGCACTATCATCATTGGCCCATGCAAAGACTCTTTGTGTTTCATTTTATTATTTTCCCCTTTACCTCCCATTTCCATTCCTAGCTCCTTCCCTCCATCATAGGTACATTCTCTTTTTTATCTTTATTTTTTTGGTACTTGCAAACTTTATGTTTTTTCTTTGTCAAATTCTTACTTAAATTCTAGTTAGTTAACATATAGTGTAATATTTGTTTCAGGAGGTAAATTCTGTATTATATCTAATATATATTCTTCAATCTACCTTCCTCATGTCTATTTTAGATAGGTATGTATCCTTTTAAAAGTTCAATGTGTGTTGGGGGGGGGGGCGGTGCCTGGGTGGCTCAGTGGGTTAAGGTTAAGCGTCCCACTTGGGCTTGGGTCATGATCTCACAGTCCATGAGTTCGAGACCTGAGTCAGGTTCTGTGCTGACAGCTCAGAGCCTGAAGCCTGCTTCAGATTGTCTCCCTCTGTCTCTGCCCCTCTCTCTTCCCCCCCGCCTCAAAAAAAAAAAACAAAACATTAAGAAAATGTTTTTAAAAATTCCATGTGTGTGGTATTTAATTTCCTTAAATGATATTATGCTATAAAACTCATTCTATTTTTTTAGTGTTTATTTTTGAGAGAGAAATAAAGAGTGCAGGGGAGGGGCAGAGAACGAGGGAGAGAACCCCAAGTAGGTTCTGTGCTATCAGCTCACAAGCTGTGAGATCATGACCGGAGCCAAAATCAAGAGTCAGATACTTAGAGCACCTGAGTGGCTCAGTCACTTGAGCGTCCAACTTTGGCTCAGGTCATGATCTCATGGTTCATGAGTTCAAGCCCCGCATCGGGCTCTGTGCTGACAGCTCAGAGCCTGGAGCCTACTTCGGATTCTGTGTCTCCTTCTCTCTCTGCGCCTTTCCCGCTTGCACTCTGTCTCTCAAAAATAAATAAAAATGTTAAAAAAAAAAAGAGGTACTTAACCAGCTGAGCCACCCTAGTGCCCCTATTCCTTTTTTTCAAACCAACATTTTTAACAGCCTTATTGAAATAGACTTCATATACCAAACAATTTATCCATTTAAGTATATAATTCAATGGTTTTTAGTATTCACAGATATGGGCAGCTATCACCACAGTCATTCTAGAACATTTTCATCACCTAAAAAAGGTGCTATGTGTATGCAGAAGGTGCTAAGGGAGGATTTAGCCAAGACTGGGGTTTCCTGGAGAAGACCCTAAGCTGAACAAGTACGGGAAGATGGTTCTAGCCAGAGAAGCACACTCTGTGTCCTTAAGAGGACAAATACACACCTCACATGTATTCATTCTCAAGAAGTACTTGTTAGAAGAAAACATACAGGGGCGCCTGGGTGGCGCAGTCAGTTAAGCGTCCGACTTCAGCCAGGTCACGATCTCGCGGTCCGTGAGTTCGAGCCCCGCGTCGGGCTCTGGGCTGATGGCTCAGAGCCTGGAGCCTGTTTCCGATTCTGTGTCTCCCTCTCTCTCTGCCCTTCCTCCGTTCATGCTCTGTCTCTCTCTGTCCCAAAAATAAATAAACGTTGAAAAAAAAATTAAAAAAAAAAAGAAGAAGAAAACATACAGCAGCTCCTTCTCTCCCTATTCCAACTCTGAGCACTTGGCCAACATATTCTCTTCATATCTTTGTTTCTAAAATAACATAGATCTGAGTTTGGAAAAGATGCTGCCAGAGTTGAGCCCCGGTTCTTTTTATAATATCCCTTTTCCACCTGTCACCTTTGGAGTGTCAGACCTTGAAACACAGAAGAGAGGAGCTGTGTTGAAGACGTAGAGAGTTTTGTCTCACTGAAGAGTTTTCCTTTGCTCCATCATCCTCACCGGAGGGAAAAATGAATCCAAGTCCCAAGCAAACCAGTCTCTCTAGTCCTTCTAACTCACGGACAAAGTTCCAGGCTACCATGTCATTTTAATCACTTCACAACTTTTATCAGTTTTTATGAGTTTTTATGTGACTTTCTCTGTATCCGATTCAAATGTTTTACAGGAAATGGGAAGGTTAGAGTGCCTTCAATTATGGCGGGCCTGAAGAAGTTTAAACGTGAGTGGAAATTTATGATTCAATTTATAAAAATGGAAGATCTGGTGCTATGCATCTATTTTTACATGTGTTTCTTTGGTTATAAAAGTAATACATATTCATTATAGAAAAGTTCTGTTTTTCATTATCGAAAGTTTCTATAATGAAAAAATGAAAGAATGAAAAAGGAAAATGTTAATAATTCTTAATTGTATCACCCAATGATAATCTATAATTTTTCTCACCCCCAATTTTATTTCCTTATACACACAATTTTTGTGCATTTAGCTTTAAAGTCATACTTTCAAAGTACTTTTCCATTTTCTTATTAATATTAAAATTTTACCTATTGATCATGATCTCACAGTTTGTGGGTTCAAGCCCTGAGTCGGGCTCTGCACTGACAGCATGGAGCCTGCTTGAGATTCTTACTCTCTCTCTCTCTCTCTCTCTCTCTCTCTCTGACCCTCCCCCATTCACTCATCCTCTCTTCTCTCTCAAAAATAAATAAATAGGGGCGCCTGGGTGGCGCAGTCGGTTAAGCATCCGACTTCAGCCAGGTCACGATCTCGCGGTCTGTGAGTTCGAGCCCCGCGTCAGGCTCTGGGCTGATGGCTCAGAGCCTGGAGCCTGTTTCCGATTCTGTGTCTCCCTCTCTCTCTGCCCCTCCCCCGTTCATGCTCTGTCTCTCTCTGTCCCAAAAATAAATAAACGTTGAAAAAAAAATTTTTTATAAATAAATAAATAAATAAATAAAATTTTTAAAAAAATCTTACCTACTGATTGGTATGTCTAATGACCTAAAATTCCTTTTTAGATGCCTGTGAAATTTAGCATATAACCTTAGTACATTTTGTTTGCAGGTCTCTTAGCATATTAATTTTTTTGTTTATTTTGAGAGAGACAGAAACAGTGCAAGTGGGGGAGGGGCAGAGAGAGAGGGGAAGAGAGAGACTCTCAAGCAGGTTCTGCGCTGCCAGCCCAAAACCCAAGACGTGTGGCTTGAACTCATGAAACTATGAGATCATGACCTGAGCCAAAACCAAGAGTCAGACACTTAACCAACTGAGCCACCCAGGTGCCCCAGCATATTTATTTCTAAAATAAGTTTTCCAATGCCAAATGCCACAGTCTGTACTTACTTAGAAAATAGTAAGTGGTAAGTTTGAAAACGATGCTATGAAACTTGCCAGGAGAGGCAAGGTAAAACTTGTCTTCGGTCCCCTTGCCCCCACACACAACCTCAATCTGTACTTCTTCAATAATTTTGATTTGCTGTCTGCGCCAGCATTCTTCAATGAGAACGATTTTGTAAAAATTGATGTCTTTGAAAGCCTGATTGTGTTGCAAAAAGAATTTAAGAATAATTTAAGGTATTTTATGTAAGTATCTACAAAATGAATCTTAATAAGAGAAGATAAATTTGAATTCTAGACACCCACACTTAACATTTCCAAACGAGTCCTGTTGTATTTTACTATTTATAAAAGTAAAAAAATCCTCTGAATAGGTCCCATTATATCCCATATATTGCTGTTTCTGTCGCTGATGCCAGAAAACTTTCAAAAATGTCTGTCTGGTAGTTTTTAATCCCAGCATTTAAAATCCTGATGCTGAATTTAGAGATACAGAAGCAATCCTCTAGATCATGTATAACAAGATCAGTGCTCATCAATAAGCATTTATTGAGTCCCAAACACTGTAAAAAAGAAAGAAATTCAGCAATGAAAAGGGACAAAGTTCCTGCTTTTAGCAAGCCTGGTTTTTGAGTATAGTATGTGCTCAATAAATGCTTCTTGATTGACTAATAAAGGTTCTAGTCTCCTGCTTTCTTGATAATTGAAGATTCACAAACCCTAGCAGCTGTATTGAGGTCATTCTCATAATACCCCTCCCAATCTGGGCCACTCTGAAGAAGTAGTTATGTAAAACTATGTAAAACCCCAGGGCACACGAGGGAGTTCTGCAAATCAGCCTTTCGCAAAGCTAAGAAAGCACAGCTTCCCAGTCCCCCCTGCTTACTTTTCCATTCTTCTTCTTTCTCCTCTTTCATTTCTTCTTTTTCCCTCTTCTCTTCTCCCTGTCTCTATGAGAGATTACATTTCTTTCATTCCTGCTTCCACTTGTTTTCCTAGTAGTGTTGCCTTTTTTTTCTTTCCGTCTAGTCTCTATCACACATAAATGTTTCACATGCCCATCCTGCTGTCCCACTGCTTTCTTCACTACGTAAGCCCATTCCAAAATATACTTTATTCTGTGAAGTCCACAGTGCTTTAAAGAAAATGTAGACATTAAAAGTACGTTTCCTCATTTTAGAAATTTCCAACAGTAGTGTCTATTCCACAAATTCCCCAGGTGTTACTACTCAATGTCCACTTCTTTTTTTTTTAATTTGGAGTTTTGTTTAATTTATTATTAAGTTTTTTATCTTAATCCCAAAGTAGTTAACATACAGTGTTATATTAGTTTCAGGTATACAATATAGCAGTTCAACAGTTCCATACATTACTCAATGCTCATCATGATAAGTGCACTCTTTTCTTTCAACTTTTTATTTAAATTCTAGTTAGTTAACATATAGTTGTAATAATGATTCCGGGAATAAAATTCAGTGATTCATCACTTACATATAACACCCAGTGCTCATCACAAGTGCCCTCCTTAATGCCCATCACCAATTTAGCCCATCCCCCACCCCTCCAGCAACCCTCAGTTTGTTCTCGGTGTTTAAGAGTCTTTTATGGTTTTCCTCCCTCTCTGTTTTTATCTTATTTGTCCTTCCTTTCCCCTATGTTCATCTGTTGTGTTTCTTAAATTCCACATATGAGTGATATCATATGGTATTTGTCTTTTTCTGACTGACTTATTTCGCTTAGCCTAATGCACTCTAGCTCCTTCCGCATCATTTGCAGATGCCAGGATTTCATTCTTTTTGATGACTAATATTCTGTTTTATATATATATATATCTCACATCTTCTTTGTCCATTCATCAGTCAATAGACGTTTGGGTTCTTTCCATAATTTGGCTATTATAGATAATGCTGCTATAAATATTGGGGTTCATGTGCCCCTTCAAATCAGTATTTTTGTCTCCTTTGGGTAAATACCTAGTAGTGTAATTTCTGGGCCATAGGGTAGTTCTACTTTTAATTTTTTGAGGAACCTCCATACTGTTTTCCATATCCACTTCTTAAGTTTCCTTTATAGATGTCGGTATTAAGGGAACAGATTTTATTTCTGAACATTGTATTGACATTTCTGTACATTCAAATACATACTACTTATGATTAAAGTTTTTACTTACAAATTTCTGATGACTAGATACACTCGTTGTTTAGATAATGGCACTTTTTACACGTAAGTATCTTTTCTCTCCAGTTCCCATTTCGCCATTTCTAATTTTCTCAGGAATAAAAGCAAATTTCAGTTACTAAGCAAAACAACATGAAAATGACCCTTCTATATGAACAACTTCAAGACCTGCTAATACTTATATTGTTTGACGGTGAACATTCAAAATTCTACTCTGGCCTGCGATGCTGTTTGGGTTGTAGGGTTCTGAATGAGAATTTCTAAAACCCTACTTATTAGGGCTATAGAAAACCTCTAATACACATTCAGGAAAAAAACCTGCTGTGTACAAATAAAGTCTGCCTCTTGACAGAAACAAATCTTCCACGTCACTATCCCAACCAGAATGGTGCCACATGCAGCCTCCCACAATGGAACGGGATGCCTCTAGCAAACTAATGTCGAGGCAGGGAAAAGAAGCAAGCAATAGAGGGGAGAAGGATGAGGGGGAAGGGAGGGAATAAAGATGTTTGGTAGGGTTTTTTAATCCCACATCTGTGTCTTGTGTCAGTATTAATCTCTCCCTTCTCATAAAGAAAATACATCTACTTGATGGGTACTGCCTTCTCCAGGATAAATTACCCTGTATAGCCTTCACAGCCTAAAAATGTGCTACCAAAACCTTTTTCATGTTCCCATAACCTGCAACTGACCTCTCTTGGTATTAAAATAGTGCATTATTGGCTTTATCTGGCCAAACTAGACCAAACTTGGAGAATTGAGCCATTATATCCAGCACTTTTCTCCTGATTTAAGCTCCTTGTGTATAGAAACCCGACATTGTGGGGTGGGGAGGGGAGAATTGAATCCGTACTCTTAAAGTACTTGTTCGGTTGTCGTTCTGGCCAGAGGTTGGGGTAGGGCAAGGGGAGGAGATTTTGTAGTTAATATTATAACAAATATTTTGTGCATGCAGTTCACAGGAGAATTCACTTAGAAAGAAATATCCATGCCATTAAAAGGTATATACTTGGTGAACAGTTCAGAACCAAAGCACGAATGAAAATGAAACAGGGAGCAGGCCATCCCCCTCGAGTCAACAAATTTGCAAAACCTGTTCACTTCTTTTCATCCTGAAAGATGATGAATGAACAGTCTTGCCTTCAATGTTAACTCTATAATGCTTTTCGAAAAAAATTTTCTGGAGTTTGATCCATTGAGGCACCAAAAGAGGCAGTATGAACCAAGAGGTGTATCACCAACTGGGGATGAAGGGGTGCACTTGTGATCAGCACCGGGTGATGTATGGAAGTGTGGAGTCTCACCATATTGTACACCTGAATCTAATAGAACTCTGTATGTTAACTAACTGGAATTTTAAAAAAAATTTTTTTTTTATTTTATTTATTTTTGGTAGAGAGAGACAGCACAAGTGGGGGAGGGGCAGAGAGAGAAGGAGACACAGAATCCGAAATAGGGTGCAGTCTCCGAGCTGTCAGCACAGAGCCCAACGCAGGGCTCGAACTCACAAATTGCAAGATCATGACCTGAGCCGAAGTCGGACACTCAACCGACCGAGCCACTCAGGCGCCCCTATTAACTAACTAGAATTTGAATCAAACCTTTTGAGAAATACAAGAGATGTATCACCTGTAACTGACATTTTCTTCACTTCCCCACTCATCTAAGGAAAAATTAGAAGGAAATCATAGTAGCCTACTATGTTACTTTTCAAAACATCAAAAATGTAAATAATTTTGATTTTTAATCTTGTCTTTAATCTTAATCCTATAAGCAAAAGGACTCACGCCACTACACAAGTTGATGAAAACTGAACACGATGCTAAAGGTGAGTGTGAGGCCTGGTGTGAAGGAATTTAATACTTTGACTCCTATATTTCAATCCCATAGTCCTTTCCCCTCATAGTTTTGTCAGTTACTACCCTCCGTGTACTTCTTGCTAGGTGACTGTACACTATCATCTCTCCAGTTGTTTTTCTGAGCTCCTTTTGCTTTTATAGTCCATACCACACTGCATCACATGTGACTATCTGATATTTTTACATTGTTTTCTAATGGATTCATTTGTGATGAATTTGTTTTTATCTCTGGTTACCTGGTACCTTGTTTGATGCAATTCAGAGCACAATTACATAAAGCAGGTGTTCCTAACTCTGCCACTGAAGAGATTAATTCAACTCCTTGGACTTTAGTGTCCTTATCAGTAAAATGAAAAAGGTGAATCAGGGGGCCTGGGTGGCTCAGTCAGATAAGCATCTGACTTTGATTTCGGCTCAGGTCATGATCTCACATTTTATGAGTTGGAGCCCCACGTTGGGCTCTGTGCTGACAGCACTGAGTCTGCTTGGGTTTCTCTCTCTCCTCTCTCTGCCCCTCCCCAACTCGCACTCATCCTCTCCTCTCTCTCCCTCTCTCCTCTCTCCCTCCCTTCCTCTCTCAAAATAAATAAACTGTAAAAAAAGAAACTGTAAAAAAATATGAACACTTTTAAAAAATGAAAAAGGTGAGTTAGATTAAGATCCATTCATTCTCGGGAAGCCTGGGTGGCTCAGTCGGTTAAGTGTCCGACTTCGGCTCAGGTCATGATCTCACGGTTCGTAAGTTCGAGCCCCCGCGTCGGGCTCTGGGCTGATGGCTCAGAGCCTGGAGCCTGCTTCCGATTCTGTGTCTCCCTCTCTCTCTGCCCCTCCCCCGTTCCTGCTCTGTCTCTCTCTGTCTCAAAAATAAATAAAAACGTTAAAAAAAATAAATAGAAAAGATCCGTTCATTCTCTTTTAGCTGCAAAATTCAAACTTTTGTGGTTGAAAGGATACTATCAAGAAAACGAAAAGGCAAGCCACAGAATAGGAAAAAATGTTTGTAAATTATATATCTGATAAGTGTCTAGTGTCCAAGACCTATATAAAGAGCCCTTATAACTCAACAATAAAAAGACAAATAACCCAACTTTAAAAGCAGGCAAAAGATCTAAATAGATATTTCTCAAAAGAAGATATGAAAATGACTAATAAACACATGAAAAGATGTTCAACACCATATGTCATTAAAGAAATGCAAATCCGGGGCACCTGGGTAGCTTAGTCTGTTAAGCGTCCAACTTCGGCTCAGGTCATGACCTCACGGTTCCTGAGTTCAAGCCCCGCATCAGGCTCTGTGCTGACAGCTCAGAGCCTGTAACCTGCTTCAGATTCTGTGTCTCCCTCTCTCTCTGCCCCTCCCCTGCTCACACTCTGTCTCTCTCTGACTCTCTCTGTCTCTCTCTCTCAGGAAATGAATAAACATTAAAAAAAATTTTTTTAATGCAAATCAAAACCACAAGATACCACTTCACACCCACTTGGATGACTATAATAAAAAAGAGACTTACAAGTGTTAATGAGGGTATGGAGAAATTGAAGTCGTCATATATTGCTGGTGGGAATATAAAATGGCGCAGCTGCTGTGCAAAACAATTTGGCAGTCCCCAAAATGTGAAACCTAGTTACCATATGACCCGGCAATTCCACTCCATGGGAGAGACCCAAGAGAAATGAAAACTTATGTCCACACAAGAACTTGTACAAGAGTTTTCATAGAAACATGACTCATAATAGTCAAAAAGTAAAGACAATCCAAATGCCCATCAGCTGATAAATGGGTATACAAAATGTGGCCTATCTGCACAGCTATAATCGTTCATCCATAAAAAGGAACGATGCATGGATACATGTCACAACATTGATGAACCTTGAAAACATTACACAAAGTGAAAGAAGCCAGATAAAAAGGCCACATAGTATATTATTCTGTCTAAATTAAATGTCAGGAATAGGCAAATTGATAGAGATAGAAGACAGATTAGTGGTTACCTACAGGCAACCAAAGGGGAACATGGGAGTAGCTGCTAGAGGTACAGGGTTTCTTTCTAGGTGATGAAACTTTTTTGGAAGTAGATAGTATATGGTTGTGCAACTTTGTGAATATACTAGAAACCACTGAACTCAGACTTTTCAAACAGGAAGTTTTGTGGTACGTGAATTATATTTTAATTTTTTTAAAAGTATAGGAATGACCCAAAAAAAATCTGCTAAAAAAACACACGAATGCCAAATCTGCACCTGTATACTTGTCAAGCTCTTTTAAGTGGAAAAAATAAACAAGAGGTGGCCCCAAATATAAGTCCTAGCCCGAAAGCACTTTCCATCTATCCAGTGTACCTATCTGTGGAACCCAGCTTATATCCTGGGACCGTAAGCCCCACAGATAAATTATACACCAGCCTACCAGGTCTAAACCACCTAGGATAGGCCCACAAGTAAATTAAGTGAAATCAGCCCTTCATCCCATTTGGTTCTGGCTAGATGACTATTGGCGTAACTAAATTTAACACATGCCTGCCTCCTGGGATATTTAGTTTCTATTAATTTTGATGACTATTAATTTTGATGACTTCTGTCACAGATCATGAAAAGTTGAATTTGGATGAATTTGTCCCACTTGTCTGTCAGCTAGGCATACCTAGCTGGGTAGGCATACCATTTTTTTAAGACTTTATTCTCTGTCCCTAGCAAATAATAGGTATCTGCTGAAGGGATGAATGGATGCATGTATCCATTCATTTAAACTATCAGTGTCAACCATGTGCAAGCACTGTTCTACGTGCTGAGGACAAAAATCCCTACCCCCATGGAACTTACACTCTAGTAAAGAGATGTATGCAATAAACAAATAAGATAATAGTATGACAGAGATTACAGATTTAAAAAAGAACAAGGAAAGAGGGTATAAGGAATGCTGGAAGTGGGAGAAGGTAAGCAAGAAAGGCCTTGCTGATAAAGGACATTTGAGGAAAAAAATAAGGAGGTAAGGGTGTAAGCCATGAATAATCTAGGGCAAGAACACTCCATGCAGAGGGCAGAGCAAGTGTAAATGCCTTTATACAGAGGCATGCTTGCAGTATTTGAGAAAAAGCAAATTAGCCAGAGTGACCAAGGGCAGTATAGGAAGAGATAAAGTCATAGACTAGGAGACAGGACCATCACATTCAGGCACGTAGGCTCTGCAGTGCACAATTCCAGGACCCTGCAATGACGTGTTCCAATGGCAGGGTTGGGGAAACAGGTGCAGTAGTAACAGATCATATAAGCCTTGAAGGGCATTGTAAAAGTTGGATTTTTACCCTGAGTGACGTAGGAAACTACTGGAGGATTTGAGCAGAGACATGATATGATCTGATTTAAATTTTAAAACGATTATCCTGGCTTCTGTGTATAGGATAGACTTGGCAAGGAGTGGATGAGGCAAGAGCAGAAGCAGGGAGACCAGTTAGACAAGAAGTGCAGGTAGAAATGGAGGTGGGGGAAAGTAATTTGGTTACATATATATTCTGAAGATGGAATCAACAGTATTTCCTGATAGATATATTCCCTGATGTATCCCAGGGCCTAGAACATAGTAGGCACACAAAAAAATATTTATGGAATGAGTGGATTGGATTAGATGTGGAATACAAGAGAAGAGGAATGGAACATATTCCAGGGGTTTGGCCTGAACAGGATGGAGTACAGGCCTGGAAGGATGGAACTGCCATTTCCTAAGTGAAGAGACCAATGAATATATTTGTTATATTTGTTGAGTTAGTGTTATATTTGGTGTTATATTTGTTGAGTTAGTGAAGAAATGAATTCAAATATGTATGGATGCAAATATTATGGAAAGAGGAGATACTGGAAATCAGAGTATTTAGTGGTTTTCAGAATATGGGTCAAACAATTTAATATTAAAACTTGCTATCAAGTTGATGCTAGCAAAATTTTCTGATATTTTGGATTGATTCTCAAGCTAAACCAATGAGAGGAACAGGTGGTTGTCACATATTTGTATTTTCCTCTTAGGGCCTATGTATATTGATTCTTGTAATCCCCCTCCCATTCTCGAATCCATGCCTTGCTGGAATGGGATGGGGGTGAGTGTTTTTGCTGTGTATTTCCATTGTTGCTGCTCCAAAAGAACCATCCATGTTGATGTACATATATTTTTAAATTATAACTAGTTGGTCTAAATGAGTAATAGCTAAAATGGTATTGTGTAAAGGGGAGTAAGCCTTTTAATTTCTGCAAATATTTCCATTATCATTAATCTAGACAACTCAGGAGGGAGCAAGAGAGGAACTGGGGATCCTCAGGACTGGGCCATCCCTAAAATTTGTATGCAACCACAAAAGACCCTGAATAGCTAAAGCAATCCTAAAAAAGGAAAACAAAGCTGGAGGCATCATAATTCTGGGCTTAAAGCTAGTATTACAAAGCTCTAATCATCAAGACAGTGTGGTGCTGGCAAAAACCAGACACATAGGTCAATGGAATGGAATAGAGAACCCAGAAAAGGACCCACAAATGTATAGCCAACTAATCTTCAACCAAGCGGGAAAGAATAACCAATGGAAAAAAGACAGTCTCTTTAACAAATGGTGTCAGGAAAACTGGACAGCACGTGCAGAAGAATGAACCCGGACCACTTTCTTACACCATACACAAAAATAAACTCAAAATGGATGAAAGACCTAAATGTGAGACAGGAAATCATCAAAATCCTAAAGGACAAAACAGGTAGCAACCTCTTTGACATCGGCCACAGCAACTTCTTACTAGACACATCTCCCGAGACAAGGGAAACAAAAGCAAAAATGAACTATTGGGAGCTCATCAAGATAAAAAGCTTCTGCACATACTTGTATGTGAAGGAAACAATCAACAAAATTCAAAGGCAGCCTACGGAATGGGAGAAGATCTTGGCAAATGATATATCTGATAGAGGATTAGTATCCAAAATCTGTAAATAACTTGTCAAACTCAGCACCCAAAAACAAATAATCCAGTTAAGAAATGGGAAGAAGACATGAATAGACATTTTCCCACAGAAGACATCCACATGGCTAACAGACACATGAAAAGATGCTCAACGTCTCTCATCATCAGAGAAATACAAATCAAAACCCACAATGAGATACCACCTCACGCCTGTCAGAATAGCTAAAATTAACAAAAGAAACAACATATGTTGGTAAGGATGCCAAGAAAGGGGAACCCTCTTGCACTGTTGGTGGGAATACAAACTGATGCAGCCACTTTGGAAAACAATATAGAGGTTCCTTAAAAAGTTAAAAATACAACTACCCTATGGCCCAGCAATTGCACCACTAGATATTTACCCAAAGGATACAAAAATACTGATTCAAAGGGGCACATGAACCCTGGTGTTTATACCAGCATTACCAAAAATAGCCACATTATGGAAAGAGCCCAAATGTCCATTGACTGATGAAAGGATAAATGAAGATGTGGTGTATATATACAATGGAAGAATAGCCTTCAGAAAGAATGAAATCTTGCCATTTGTGATGATGTGGATGGAGCTAGAGTGTATTTCACTTAAGTGAAATAAGTCAGAGAAAGACAAATACCATATGACATCACTCACATGTAATTTAAGAAACAGATGAACACAGAGGAAGGGGAAAAAAATAAAAAGGGAAGGACTGCCTGAGTGCCTCAGGCAGTTGAGCAACCAACTTTGGCTCAGGTCATGATGTCACAGTCCTTGAGCTCAAGACCTACATCGGGCTCTGTGCTGACAGCTCGGAGCCTGGAGCCTGCTTCAGATTCTGTGTCTCCCTCTCTCTCTGCCCCTCCCCTGCTCACACTCTGTCTCTCTTTGTCTCTCAAAAATAAATAAACATTTAAAAAAAATTTTTAAGAAAAAAGAAAGAGAGAGGGAAGCAAACCACAAGAGACTCTTAACTAGAGAGAACAAACTGAGGATTGAAGGAGGGGAGTGGGCAGGGGATGGGCTAAATGGGTGATGGGTATTAAGGAGGGCACTTGTTGTGATGAGCACTTAGGTGTTATATATAAATGATGAATTACTAATTTCTCCTGCAACCAATATTATATGTTAACTAACTAGAACTTAAATAAAAATTTGGGGGGGAAAAATTAAAGGATGACGTCATCCCAAAGGATTTTGCCTACCCACGTTACCAGAGTTAAGGTAGGAAATAATATTTCCTTCATGCTGACATACCCTGATGATTTCTAGGTGATAAAGAGTGAGAAAAGCCAAAGATGAGGGAGTTGCTGGGAAGTACAGTTTCTGTGCCCAAAAGGAAGGAACATCTCGACTTTCCCCAGTCATTCAATGAACATCTCCTAGGACTCTGTCATAGAACATTGCAGCTTCTGACCTCAAGGTGCTGACACTCAATGAAAGCAAAACAGCCAGGGAGAGAAACAAAGGAATCTGCCTGTAAAAAAAAAAACTGGCCTACTGGGGCAGTATCTCTAACAGAGAGTTAGCTACATTTTTTCTTTTTCTGAAAAGTACCGTTCCCATCAATCTGGTAAATGACAGAACTGGTGAGATTTTCTTCTCCTTAAAGCTCATATATCTTTAACGGTACAAGATGAACTAGACTTTACCCTAATATATTAGGTTTTCAGGGGTGCGTGGGTGACTCGGTTAATTGTCCGACTTTGGTTCAGGTCATGATCTCTCAGTCTGTGGGTTCAAGCCCCATGGCAGGGTCTGTGCTGACAGCCAGAGCCTGGAGCCTGCTTCAGATTCTGTGTCTCCTTCTCTCTCTCTCTGCCCCTCCCCTGCTTGTGTGCGCTCTCTCTCTCTCTCTCTCAAAAATAAATAAACATTAAAAAAAAATTAGGTTTTCAGAACTTACAAATTATAAATCACACCAAGACACAACCTTTTGTCATGAAGTTTTTCTCCTTTAGCAAACAGTACTACATAGAAAGAAGCCTACTACTAATATTCTGCCCATCTAATATTCATTTCCTTCTTATTCTTCATAAGGTCAGAAGAGAATATGAGCCTAGGCAACTGTCAGAGTAATATGGTTGAATTAATTCCCATTGAAAACAGCTATAGACATTCAACATTCCTACTCAAATATCTTCAGGATTCCCCGGAGCTAATAAAGTCCAGAATGCCTCAGCTTAACAATGAAGATGTATATATGTCTAAAAAAAAAAAAAAAAAGACATTAAATAAGTGACATGGTTGGTCTAGGAAACTACAAAAAATGATGGGGACTATGGCAATCAGAAAACATATGGTTCCAGTTAAGGGGATGACAGTTGTTCTGCTCCAGCCAATTATGGCTAAGCAGGAATGTGGGCCCCATGTTTTCCGATCTTTGGGTTTTTCATGAGAAGTCGTAAACTGATAACTCTTAATTTACCCATGTTTTCACTTTTGAAATTCAAGTTTTTAAATGTGGTATAAGCCTAATGAAATTTGTGTGAGGATCAAATTTGCAATCTCTGTTCTATGAACCACACCTAATCCAACCTACCTAATTATTTCTGCTCCCACTCACTTCATGCAATCCTATCCTCTAATGTGGTTGAGCTGTTCTTTGTCTCCTAATTTTCATGATTATTCTACATACTTTTGTTCCTTTTCCACTCTAAACAGCTCTTCCCTCAGTGCTACACATTAAAATTCTACTTTTCCCTACACAGAAGACCTAAAGCTGTAAATGCTTAGAAGAAAACATAGGAGAAAAGCTTCATTGTATTGGGTTTGGTAATGATTCCTTGGATATTATACCAAAAGCACATGCAACAAAAGTAGAAATAAATTGGACCACAGGGGTGCCTGGGTGGCTCAGTTCATTAAGTGTTCGACTCTTGATTTCAGCTCAGGTCATGATCTCATATTTCGTGAGATCAAGCCCCACGTCAGGCTCTGCACTGGCAGCTCGGAGCCTGATTGAGATTCTCTCTCTCTCTCCACCCCTCCCCCACACTCTCTCTTTCTCTCAAAATAAATAAAGGAAAATTTAAAAATAAAAAAAGAAATTGGACCACATAAAAATCTAAAACTACTGTGCATCAAAGACCACAATCAGCAGAGTAAAAAGGCAACCTACAGAATGGAAGACAATATTTGCAAATATTTTATATAATAAGGGGTTAATATCCAGAAAATATAAAGAACTACAACTCAACAACAGAAAAAAAATTAGAAAGTAAGCAAAAGAATTGAATACACAGTTTTCCACAGAAGATATACAAATGACCATCAAGCATATGAGAAGATGCTCAACATTAATAATCCCTAATGATTATTAGGGAAATATAAATTGAAACCACAATAAGATATATGACCTCATACCCATCAGGGTGGCTATTATCAAAAAAAAAAAAACAGGAAAGGATGTGGATAAATTGGAATTCTTGTGCACTTTTGGCAGGAATGTAAAATGATGGCCACTATGGAAAACAATATTTCTTTAAAAAATTAAAAATATAATTACTGTGTGATTCAGCAATTCCACTTCTGGGTATAAAGCTAAAGGATTGAAAGCAAGGTCTCAAAGAAATATTTGTACACCAATGTGTCATAGCAACGTTATTCACAGTAGCCAAAAGGTGGAAGAAACCCAAGTGTCCAGTGACAGATAAATGGATAAATAAAATGTGGTACATAAAATGGAATATTATTCAGGCTTAAAAAATAAGAAAATTCTGACACAGGCTACAACATGGGTGAACCTTGAGAACATTATGCTAAGTGAAATACACCAGTCACAAAAAGACAAATACTGTGTGATTCCACTTAGATGAGATTTCTGAAGTCAAATTCATAGAAAATAGAATTGTGGTTGCCAGGGATTAAAGGGAGGGGTAAATTGGGGAGCTATTGTTCAGTGAATTTAGAGGTTCATTTATGCAAAATAAAGTTCTGGAAGTTGATTGCACAACAATGTAAATATACTTTTTTTTAAGTGTATTTATTTATTTTGAGAGAGCACAAGCAGGTGAGAGACAGAGAGGGAGAGAGAGAATCCCAAGCAAGTGCTGACAGTGCATAGCCCAATGTGGGGCTCAAACTCATGAACCAGGAGATCGTGGCCTGAGCCAAGATCAAGAGTCGGAAACTTAACTGACTGAGCCACCCAGGGGCCCCAAATTTAAATATACTTAGTTACAAACATATGCTTAGGGGCCCCTGGGTGGCTCAGTTGGTTAAGCCCCCAATTTCAGCTCAGGTCATAATCTTGCAGTCCGTGAGTTCAAGCCCCTCATCGGGCTCTGTGCTGACAGCTCAGAGCCTGAAGCCTGCTTCAAATTGTGTCTCCCTCTGTCTCTGCCCTCCCCTGCTTGTGTGCACATGCGCTCTCTCTCTCTCAAAAATAAATAAATAAATAAATAAATAAATAAATAAATAAATAAACAAACATTAAAAATAAAACTTTAAAAAATAAACTGATAAACTGTATGCTTAAAATGGTTAAGATAGTAAATTTTGCTATGTGTTTTTACCGCAGTTTAAAATAATATTTAAAATAATAATATTTCTCAACAATCCCATCCAATGACAATGCCATTATTCCCATTTTATTTTGTTTTTTAAGTTTATTTATTTATTTATTGAGCACACGCACAAGCGAGAGAGGTGCAGAGAGGGAGAGCAAGAATCCCAAGCAGGCTCCACACTGTCAATGCAGAGCCTGATGCAGGGCTCGATCTCCCAAACCATAAGATCATGACCTGAGCTGAGATCAAGAGTCAGACGTTCAACAAACTGAGCCACCCAGGTGCCCCCATAATTCCCATTTTATTCTTGATAGGCCCGTAATACAGTAGGCCCTTATTAAATACTTGTTTAATTCATTCATAAATTAAACCATCACTTTCTTTCCCTCTGTATCCCAGACCAGAATGGGAGGCAAATATCAAGTTCAAAAGACTAGGGAAGTGTCAAATTATGCTTACAATAAACTCTGAGAACAGGAATAAGAAGCCTCTAGAACTGCAGCTCCTGAATGAGACCTGAAACAATTTTGGGGGCTCAAGCTAAACCTTGGGTGCCAAAGGTATCTGTGTTTAGCCACAAGGAAGACTATAAAAATATGCCTAAGTCATGTTATTTGATTTACCATGCCATTAGGCATGTCAGATCTTGAATATTAAAGTTTCTAATTAAAACAATCATAATCCTTTTTTAAAAATTTTTTTAAATGTTTTTATTTATTTTTGAGACAGAGAGAGAGCGCGAGCGGGGCAGGGGCAGAGAGAGAGGGAGACACAGAATTCTAAGCAGGCTCCAGGCTCCGAGCTGTCAGCACAGAGCCCGACGCCGGGCTTGAACCCACAAACCGCAAGATCATGACCTGAGCCAAAGTCGGACACTCAACCGACTGAGTCACCCAGGCGCCCCAACAATCATAATCCTTTTTTAAATTGCTCTTTTTCAATCACTCTTTCCAATAATACCACAGTCTACAAATCTATGAGAGTTTCGGGTATTTTTTGTCCTTCTTTCTAGGCTAAAACAATTAATGAAGTGGTTCTTAATCACCATTAAATCAAGGCATTTCAGTAAAATTTTTCATTCGAACAACTTCCAACTCACTGATGTTTAACATGGAAATATTCTAATACAGAATTAAAAAAAAAAAAAAACCTTCCCCTCCCCTGAAACCCCGACAGTGTCAAAACATTCCCATTCTGTAATTCACACCCACGATACCCCAAGGGTACTAAATGAACCACATTGAAAAACCTGTTGCTTTAAATCTGGAAGGAGCTTATAAGTCATTCTCTCCTGGGCCCAAGCCTGAGAAGTGAATGAGGTCACAGTTGTATGATGGAACAAACCCTTTATTGGATTCTTGATCTGATTGAAGCCCAGGGGTGGTAGGTAGCGCGGCTTAGAAGTAGGCAAATATCTGGATTGTGTAGGAATTTATGCTGAGTCCTTTTTTTTTTTTTCCAAATCTATCATCTCTAAGAGAGATTGAAGGTAGTTTTTTAAAGGAATGATTATTTTGTACCATGAGGATGATTTCGCAGCACCTTTCAAGTGCCTAAATTGTTGAGCCTCTCCGGAGTTCCCAGTTCTATGGTAGGTTTTTGGACTGTGAACATATGTAATTGAGTTGTTTGGAAACAACTGGCTTTCCAGGCTCTGAGGTGAAGAGCTGGGAAAATGGATCAAACTATAACTAAATGTACACAGACTTTTTCTTCGTGGTTTCATAGTATTTGATTGTCTATTATTCCTAAGTCAGCAACCCAGTATTCTTGTCAGTGAACCACCTAATATACTTTGAAAAAATAATTAGAGAGGGCAAGCCAACAATAAAAGGGGGAAGCCCTACCAACCTGGCTTCGGGCCCATAGGCCCTGATGTCCAAACTCTGCAGAAGTGGAAAGGCAGGACTAGGGAGGCTCTACTGGTTAAAAGTCCATTCAGGAGAGTCTAGGGCAGTGAAACAGCATTGTATCCTACCTCCACTCCTGCTTTTAAGGAAGACGAGTAGGTTCATAAGAACTGAGGGGACAGGGAGGGACCTCCAGGAAGGAAACCCTGGGAAGATCTACTTACTACCAGGCAGGTATCCAAGATATAAATAAGTAGGTAAATATTTTATAAATGCTGTAACGTTTTACTCTCTGTCAATTACGACGTGTATATTCTACCAATTTCAGAAATAAATTTTGTCTTTAAATAACTCTTTCCACATCTTTCTAGGATGCTTTATGTCACATGGTACCACTTATTTTTACTCTGTGAAGGGGGTAGACAATGATACGAATTTTGCTTAGAGATCTCTGGACGGTGAAGGGCCCTTCCGCATGGCCTTCCAACTCTGCACACACCTCTAACTTGAATTTGCACATATTACCATTCCTCAAGGCCCTGGACTTCAAACTCTAGGTCTTAAGCTAGGGAAGTTGCAAAAGAAAATAGAGGAATTAATCTGTGATTTGATCTATTTGTATCTTCTGAATTCCAGACAGAGTTATTGGCCCCATGGCAGTTTCTGATATTAAATCAAAAGTTAAGCTGAATCCTCTAACAAAAGTACCCAGCTCCCATGGCAAGAGGTAAGTAATGAATGTATTCAGGTGATAAGTAGATTAAGATAAAGGATTATTAAGGTGTCTTGCCATTTGCAACAATGTGGATGGAACTAGAGTGTATTATACCAAGCAAAATAAGTCAGAGAAAGACATATATATGATTTCACTCATATGTGGAATTTAAGAAACAAAACAGATGAACATAGGGGAAGGGAAGGAAAAATAACCTAAAAACAGAGAGGGGGCATCTAGGTGACCCAGTCGTTTAAGCATCTGACTCTTGATTTCATCTCAGGTCATGATCTCACAGTTTGTGAGTTCGAGCCCCACATTGGGCTCTGCACTGACAGCATGGAACCTGCTTGGAATTCTCTCTTCCCCTCCCTTCCCCCTCTCCATTTGCTCTCTCTCTGTCTCAAAATAAATAAACATTAAACATTAAAAAAAAACAGGGAGGCAAACCATCAGAGATTCTTAAATACAGAGAACAAACTGAGGGTTGCTGGAGGTGAGGTGGGAGGGGTGGGCTAAACGGGTGATGGGTATTAAGGGGGTACTTATTGGGATGAGCACTGGGTGTTCTACATAAGTGATGAATCACTGGGTTCTACTCCTGAAACCATTACTACACTGTATGTTAAATAACTTGAATTTAAATAAATAAAATTTAAAAATAAAATAAATGGAAAAAAAGAATTATTAAGGTGGTAAATGTATTAAATACCCGTAAAGGCTATGAGGAAACAAATTAGGATGTTCTTCAAGTATCCTGTGATAAATTTAGTTATAAAACAAAACATATGAATTGAAGATAAAGATTTTTATGAAAAGAAAAAATCCTTTTTGATCGGAGAAACAAAAAGTTCTTCCTGTTCGCCCAAATGAGAGACAATTTTTGTGTAAGGTGACAGAATATCCTAGAGGGCTTAAGAAGTTGTCAGTAGTACATTAAGATATTTTGAGTGCCAGTTTATTTTTTTTTAATTTTTTTTAATGTTTATTTATTTTTGAGACAGAGAGAGACAGAGCATAAACAGGGGAGGGTCAGCGAGAGGAAGACACAGAATCTGAAATGGGCTCCAGGCTCTGAGCTGTCAGCACAGAGCCCGACGCGGGGCTCGAACTCACGGATTGTGAGATCGTGACCTGAGCCGAAGCCGGACACTCAACCGACTGAGCCACCCAGGCGCCCCTTTTTTCTTTTTTTTCTTTTTTAATTTTTTTTTTTAACGTTTATTTATTTTTGAGACAGAGAGAGACAGAGCATGAACAGGAGGGGCAGAGAGAGAGGGAGACACAGAATCTGAAACGGGTTGAGTGCCAGTTTAAAGGCGAATAACATTAGGGGATCACAAAGAAGACCTAATCCCCTAAGCAAGTCAGTACAGAGAAGGTCTGTAGCTCAAATATGATGGGTAAAATGAAATCTAGTAAATTAGCCGTGACTGACCTTGAGCTAAAATTGGGAAGGGAGATTTGCCTGTGATATTAGCAAAAGCTTTTTCCTCCGTCTGATAATTACAAATTCCAATAAACAGTAGCCACTAGTGACTAAAACAGCCTGATCTATATTTTATCAGAGCACAAGAAGAAGAGCCTCTCTTCTCCCTCACAACCACCCATTTTCTCTGCCACTTGGAGAGATTTCTCCAAGCGTCCTTGACTGTGCCGTTCGCTGCTGCAGGAATAGATTCCTGACCTCTTTCCGAGAGATGTGGGCAGGACACCTTACAGCCACCAAGTCCCTTGATCTCATTGTTCCCTCACCCTGCATTTCAAACTGTCTCTTGAACTAGTGACGTTCTTGTCACTGAAAGGAGTCAAGCAAAGTCTAGACAAAGCACACGTAGAGGGAATTCCTACATGAGATGAGAGGCCAGCCCAGGCTCATTCCAAACCTAAGGTTCTTCAAAGCTCTGAAACATTATAAAATAAAAAGACCATTTCCTGTGTGGTTTGAAATTCTGCCAAGAGGATCCTTTTTGAATGTTGCTAATAAAGACATCACACTGCCTGACTTGCTTCTCGAGAACTTCCTATTTCTCCATCTACCGCATCTTTTATATCATGCAAAAGGAACCTGTTTATATTTAGAAATACGATGAATATAAAATAACCTGAGTAAGGCAAACTGGAGTTTTCAGAGATTCAAATAAGTGATAGAATGGAAACAGCAGCAGAAGAAATCAGTGTTGGTAAAAGCAGAGAAAACAAACTAATTAGGTAAAATTCCATGTTGTAAAAGTTGGGAATGGTGCATTTTGAGACCTATTACCTCCTTTTTTCCCTAGGTCCCTCTTTGAAAATGAGTTGAACCTACTAGATACTGAGGAGGAGACTAAATTCATAAACGATAATTTTTTAAATTACCATGTGTAGTATTTCTTCCAGTTTCACTTCATTTGCTTCTTGTAAAAAGATAAAAACTAGGAGATTCCATTAAAACTTTTAGTTTAGGGGCGCCTGGGTGGCTCAGTCGGTTAAGCATCTGACTTCAGTTCAGGTCATGATCTCACAGTTCGTGAGTTCGTGTGCCTGGAGCCTGCCTCGGATTCTGTGTCTCCCTCTCTCTCTCTGCCCCTCCCCTGCTCACACTCTGTCTCTCTCTCTCTCAGGAGATGAACAAACATTTAAAAAAATAATAATAGGGGCGCCTGGGTGGCTCAGTCGGTTGAGCGTCCAACTTCCGCTCAGGTCATGATTTCGCAGTTTGTGAGTTCGAACCCTGCGTCAGGCTCTGTGCTGACAGCTCAGAGCCTGGAGCCTGCCTTGGATTCTGTGTCTCACTCTCTCTCTGTCCCTCCCCTGCTCATGCTCTGTCTCTCTCTGTCCCAAAAATAAATAAAACATTAAAAATATGGGGCGCCTGGGTGGCGCAGTCGGTTAAGCGTCCGACTTCAGCCAGGTCACGATCTCGCGGTCCGTGAGTTCGAGCCCCGCGTCAGGCTCTGGGCTGATGGCTCAGAGCCTGGAGCCTGTTTCCGATTCTGTGTCTCCCTCTCTCTCTGCCCCTCCCCCGTTCATGCTCTGTCTCTCTCTGTCCCAAAAATAAAAATAAAAATGTTGAAAAAAAAATTCTCAAAAAAAAAAAAATAATAAAACTTTTAGTTTAGTATCAAACCTAAATGTATTTTAAATAAAATTAATGTATAAAATTATGATTTTTTAAACCTACTTTTAAATTACTATAAGAAAACCCAGTTATGCATAATGTACTTTATGTACTCTAAACTAATAACCTCCTGTAGATCTATACAAAATATCCCCAAAGTATCCATACATTTTCTCTTTTTTCCAGATTTTATTTTTCTGAGGAAATGAAAAGTCACCCAGTGTTCCAAACCTTCCAGAAGTGATCACTTTCTCAGTAGATAGGTAGATACATACATATAGATATGGTTGATATACATATAGACCATATATAGATATAGGTATAGATGTAGATGTACATATATCTACCTCTATCTCATATGCAGGTAAAAATACAATTTGGCAGTTAAAGTCATAAAATAATTATAGATACAAAGTTTTCAGTATAAGGATATTCACCATAAGATTATTTATACCAGTTAAAAAAAATTTTTTTATGTTTATTTCTTTTAAGAGAGAGAGAGCATGCACGCATGAGCAGGGGAGGGGCAGAGAGAGAATCCCAAGCAGACTCCACACTGTCAGCACAGAGCCCAGTGTGGGGCTTGAACTCACAAACCATGAGATCATGACCTGAACCCAAATCCAGAGTCAGATGCTGAACCAGCTGAGCCATTCAGGCACCCCCTACACCCGTTAAAAATTTGAATTTATATTTCTAGCAATAGGAATAGTGTAGGGCTTATATCCTTGAGCTTTGAAGTCAGATAAACCTGAGTCTGAATCTCAGGACTTCTACCTATTATCTGTGCAATTGGGACAAGTTATTTAATCCTTCCGAGCCTCAGTTTTCTCTTTGTAAAATGGAGAAAATCAGAGTTTTTTTTAAGGATGTAAGGGCGATGGGCAGGGATAGGGCAGAGGTGGACGTTGGTGGCCAACATTTTCTCGCTGCATCTCCTCTGGATATATTGTGATGCATACAGTCATTCCAGTCAGCAAAAACTGAAGAATGGAACTAACATTTGCTGGTTTCCCATATGTATTAAATCTTCTCATGTCTTTTGTCAGGGATAAAGATTTACCAGGATCTCTCCCGTGCCAATTACAGCACAAAGAAAGGAAGCTGAATGCTTCACAAATACAAGGTAATGAGAATCATCCCCAAATGAAAGCTCCTTGATATATCTGATCGTTTTCTTCTCTGAGATCTGTAACTTCAAGGGTTGACTGTAGTCCTCTGCTATTTGAGACCAGAAGTTCTAATTCAGTGTCTAATTTATGGGAAGGAAGGGCGATTACTTTCAAACAGACATCTTCCTAGAATTTGGACAGTCCTAGACAAATATTTTTATTCAAATAAGGACGTGTGGGTATGCAAAAGAACAAATGCAAAGTCAAATAGAAATCAAGTAATGAAGCCCCAGGATTTCTCACAGAAAAAAAAAATCATAATGATAAAATTAGCTAAGCTTCCTACAGTTTATCAGTCCAAATAGCAAATATTTATTTAAAGCCCATGATGTAGTAAGCCTGGGAAACATGGTCATTGCCCTGATAGGAAGTCTTTCAGAGAAGTCAGATCATTAAAGCGTGAATTTTTGACTGAAACAATTTAAATCACAATATGACACAAGTTATGATAGGGGAAGTATAAAGTATTATGGGAGCATAAAAGACAGTCTCCTGACTTGGTCTTGGGAGGATAGAAATGGAGTCCCAGAGAAGGTTGGATAATGAGTGGAAGGCAGACAGCAAAAAGGAAGCGTTCTGGGCAAAACAGAGTAGAATCTGCAAAGGCCCAAAGGAAAGGGAAAGCATGACTCGTTAGAAAAAAAAAGAAAACAAAACAAAAAGAAAGAAAGTCAGTCATGACTGTGTTTGGGTTCTGGGAAGGCTAATGCTTCACCCTCCAAGTTTGGGACCAGTTGAAAAAACAGGAAGCAAAGAATCACCTTTATTTCTGGGAAAACCGGTTTGAAAAACAAAAGATTGTCGACATCGGAATTGTATTTATCCTTGTAAAACTGAGCTAAATGCCTTAATAATAGTTTATAGGGGTGCCTGGGTGGCTCAGTCGGTTAAGTGTCAGACTCTTGGTTTTGGCTCAGGTCTTGATCTCACGATTTTGTGGATTCGAGGCCCGCATGGAGCTCTGCACGGGAAGTGCAGAGCCTGCTTAGAATTCTCTCTCTCTTCCTCTCTCTCTGCCCCTCCCTAACTCGGGCTGTCCCTGTCTTTCTCAAAATAAATAAATAAACTTTAAAATAATAATAATCACAACAACAACAACAGTTGATAGCCTTCTAAAACTTTAAGGTTTCGGGGCACCTGGGTGGCTCAGTCAGTTAAGCGGCCGACTTGGGCTCGGGTCACAATCTCGCGGTCTGTGAGTTTGAGCCCCACGTCAGGCTCTGTGCTGACAGCTCAGAGCCTGGAGCCTGTTTCAGATTCTGTGTCTCCCTCTCTCTGACCCTCCCTCGTTCATGCTCTGTCTCTCTCTGTCTCAAAAATAAATAAACATTAAAAAAAATTTTTTTTTAACTTTAAGTTTTCTAATAGCATTCATATACATTGATGCTTGTTTTAAGGGTTCCCAGGATCTATTTTAATTGGGTACTATAAGACAGACACCGTCTTGGGTGTCTGTCTTGACCGTCAAGGAGGAAGAAAGTGTTATATTATACTCCTACATCCCTAGAAATAAGAGGCACAGCAAACCATGAAGGGCACACGGGGCAGCACCAGAGTCAGCCAGGAGGCAAAGTGGAGGGTGGGGGGCAGTGGGCAAGGTCCCTTCCTGTGGTTTCTGCAGGAAGGAACAGGTTTTAAATACTACTTACATGCTGACACTTCCCAAATGTGTATGTCCAGCCCAAGCCTCTCTCCCCAGCTCCAGGCTCATATGTGATTGCCTCCTTGACACCTCCAATTATATGTCTAATAGATACTGCAAAATCAACACATCCCAAACTGAACTTCTGACGTGTTCTTCATACACTCTTTTTCATTGTGGTAAAATACACACAACATAGGGGCACCTGGGTGACACTCAGTGTCCAACTCAGTTTTGGCTCAGGTCATGATCCCAGAGTCATAAGATCGAGCCCTGTGTCGGACTCCATGCTGAGCATGGTGCCTGCTTAAGATTCTCTGTCTCTCTCCCTCTGCCCCTCTCCCCCACTCACATGCTCGCTCTCTCTCTCTAAAATAAAAAAATTAAACTAAATTTAATTAATTTCAAAAATACACATAACATAAAAATTACAGTGTTAACCATTTTCAAGTGTATATGTACAGATCAGTGGCATTAAATATATTCACATGTTCTACAGCCGTCACCACATCCACCTCCATACGTTTTCATCTTCCCAAACTGAACCTCCACACCCACTAAACAGTACCTCCCCATTCTTCCCTCCCCTCAGCCTCTTATTCTTAAAACATGCTCGACCCACAACCTTCCCCATCTCAGGTGATGATATTCCATCTTTCACTATTCTGGAAAAAAAATCTTGACTCTTCTGTCTCACCCTACCTATCAGTCCACCAGGAAATCTCATTGGCTCCACCTTTAAAATACATCTAGAAGCAGCCAGTTCTTACCACCTCTGCTCCAACCCTGGTCGGAGGCACCATTGTTGTTCACCCAAAATAGCCTCCTGACCACCAGTCTCCAACTTGTATCCAAACTCTTCCAAAAGTCTGTTTTTCTAACGGCCAGAGTGATCCTGTTAAAACATAAGTCCGGTGGGTGTGAGGGGAGGAGATGACCTAAGGAACTTTGAAAATGGTGTTTTGACTGGAAACTCTAAGACCCGACACAAAAGGAACTGTACAGAAACAACGCACTCTAGCCAGTAAAGTTGTTTCCCATAGGGGTATAGCTTAACAATTCTGAAACTGTTGTACCTATGGACTGGGTGGAGTAACCCAGTAAATGGATGGCAGATGGCAGAAGCCAGGTTTCTCACGGTTTGAAGTGGGAAGTTACAGATAAACACGGGGAGAAGCCTCCAGTAAACCAGTGGTGCTGGCTTCATATGAATACAGATGGACAGATCAAGAAATACTTAGAAGTATGTGTGTATCCACGTGTTACTATCCATGCACAGTATTTCCTAGCTCTGTCGGCTGAGAGGACTTAGAAGCATCAATACCCCCACAGCATACCCACCACCCAGATCTCGACTCCTAATGCCGGTCTCCCATAAAAGAAGCAGACTGGCTTGGATAAATGGCTGATTCCGGGGCCCGGGCAGGGAATAGACAAGACAAACCTGGGACATGTCGTACTGGCAGAAAGTAAGGAAGCACTCAGGAAACAAAAGGACACAGGAGCTTTTCAAAGGGATGCATGAGGGCAACCTGGAAAGGCTCACAATGACTAAAGCTAGAGTAATTTGGGGCAACCAAAATAAATAAAGTAGTGTTGGGTTATAACTCCAAGTATAAAAAGAAGAGCTGCAAGTCCATACTGACAGAAATAAATGACTGAATTTCTTTTACAGAGTCTTTCAAAGATGAAATTTATTAGGATGAGAGCATTCTTTCGTATTTCTACGTTGTTGATATTAGATAGCAAGAATAGATGTTCTTGTCAAGTACTTTTTTCTGTCTCTTGAAATTACCACATTTTTTATGTTTAGCTTGATAAGATGATACATTAATACATGGTTTTGATTATTAAATCAACCTTTTATTCCTGGGATAAATCCTAGTTGGTCATTGATTGAATTTTTTTTTAAATGGAGAAGCGAGAACTCTCCCTTAACAAGAGAATTCCAAATAATGAATGTAGTTATTACCTCCTCCGGGAGATGGCGCTTCATTCCCCGGCCCTCTGGCCCTTGAGTCTGGACTTCCCTTAGTGACTTGCTTCCAAAGAGTAGAAAATGGAAAGGAGGGAAGTAACTTTACAGGGGGAAACCCTTACAAACACTCCCTCAGCCAGGTAATCCAGGTAAATGTATCCGTGCCGAGTCATCTTAACAATATGCAGCCTTCTTACACCGTGAGGAGAACGTTACCTCACTTTGCTCATCTTCTTTCCAAAAATCCATAATCTCAGGCTAACCGTGAGAAAAACATTAGAAAACCCAAGATTGAGGGACTTCCACAAAATACCTGAGCAGTACTCCTCAAAACTGCCAAGGTCATCAAAAACAAGAAAAGTCTGAGAAACTGTGACAGAGAAGAGGCTAAAAAGACGTGACAACTAAATGTAATAGAGTATCCTGGATGGGATAGACTATTTCCTGGAGTGGGAAAGACTAATGAAATCCCATTCATGTCTACAGTTTAGTTAATAGCACTACACCAGTGTTGGCTTCTTAGATGTAATGAATGTCCCAGAGTAATGTAAGGTGCTAACATTAGGGAAAACTGGGTGAGGGATCTACAGGATCCCTGGGCTATCTTTGCAACTATATCTAAAACCAATCTGAAGTAAAATTTGGGGTGCCAGGGTGGCTTGGGTGGTTAAGTGCCCAACTCTTGATTTCAGCTCAAGTCATGATCTCACAGTTCATAAGTTTGAGCCTCACATCAGGCTCTGCACGGACAGTGTGAAGCCTGCTTGGGATTCTCTCTCCTCTCTCTCTCTCTCTCTCTCTCTCTTCCCAAATAAGTAAATAAACTTTTAAAAATGCATTTTAAGGGGCACCTGGGTGGTGCAGTCGGTTAAGCGTCCGACTTCAGCCAGGTCACGATCTCGCGGTCCGTGAGTTCGAGCCCCGAGTCAGACTCTGGGCTGATGGCTCAGAGCCTGGAGCCTGTTTCCGATTCTGTGTCTCCCTCTCTCTCTGCCCCTCCCCCGTTCATGCTCTGTCTCTCTCTGTCCCAAAAATAAATAAACGTTGAAAAAAAAATTTTTTTTTAAATGCATTTTAAAATAAAATTTAAAATAAATGGTAAAATATAGCCACACACACACACACACACACACTACACTTCTGACCTTTCCTGTTCCTCTCCTGTTGCTCACTCCGATCCAGCCACACTAGCCTCTTTGCTGTTCCTGGAACCTGCCAGGCCTGTTCCCCGTGGCACCTTCACTCTGGCTCTTCCCTCTGTCTGGTCCTCTCTTCTCCCAGATATCTATTCCCTCATCCCCTTGAAGTCTTTGCTCAGATCTCATGTATTTAATACAAGCAACCTATCCCTCAATCCCTGGAACTCCCAATCGCCCCAACATGCATTTCTTTTTCTTTTTTCCTTTGTCTTCTACCTTCTAACATGTTATCCAACTTACCTATTTATTATATTTATATAAGTGCAGAGATCTTTGTCTATTTAGGGCGCTAGTGTAGCCTAGGCACCTAGAGCAGCACCTGACGCAAAGAAGACATTCGTATTTGGGATGCCTGGGTGGCTCAGTCAGTTAAGCGTCCGACTTCAGCTCAGGTCATGATCTCACGGTTCGTGAGTTCGAGCCCCACGTCAGGCTCTGTGCTGACAGCTCAGAGCCTGGAGCCTGCTTCGGATTCTGTGCTTCTGTCTCTCTCTGCCCCTTCTCTGTTCGTGTTCTGTCTCTTTCTCTCAAAAATAAATGAACATTAAAAAAAAGACATGCGTATTTGTTGAAAGGCTGCATGAATGAAGGTAATACCTACTAACATGCTAGAAATACTAGGGAGAAATTAGAAAGCAGTCAGAGATGGCTCCAGCCCTAGAGAAGCCTGCCTCCTGTCAAGGGAGAAAGATGTTACCTATTCACACATTTTTAAGACAGATATCATTATCTCTATAAGATGAATCTCATACATACAGACACATTGCATACATATAGATGCTAATACTTGACTGTGATATGAAATAAGTTTTATTCTGGTGCCATTTGGGATATACTTTGTTCTCGGTTTATTTATTCATTCGCTGATTTTAGAAAATACATGTCTAAGTTTGGCTCCAGTTAATGCCTGGAGTATGTCTTTGAAAAAACTTTGACTCTATTCAAAACATTCGCATGCATATAATTTGGGTATATTTGGGTCCATTCGTTTTCTGTTGCTGCCATAACAAATTGCCACAAACTTAGCGGCTTCAAACAACACAGATGTATTATCTCACAGCTCTGTGGGTCAGAAGTCCAGGTGGGTTCAGCTAGTTCCTCTTCTCTGGGTCTTTCAAGGCCAAAATGAAGGAGTTGGCCAGCCTGGCTTCTTACCAAGAGGCTCTAAAGGAAAATCTACTTCCAAGCTTATTTAGGTTCTTGGTAGAATCCAGTTCCTTGTGGTTCTGGGGCTGAGGACCCGTTTCCTTACTGGCTGTTAGCCAGGAGTCTCTCTCAGCCCCGTAAAACCATCTGCATTCCACATTACATGACCCCGTCCATCTTCAAACCAAGCCCTCCTCATTCTTTGAATCTCTCCGATCTCTCATTTTGCCACATCTCTCTTGCTTCTGGCTGCCTAAGGGACCTGTAATTATATTGGGCACACTCCGATAATCCACAATAATTTATCTTAATTATAACTGCAAAGTCCTTTTTATTGTGTAAGTAATACATCCACAGATTCCAGGGATTAGGGCATGGACATCTTTCAAAGACCATTTTGCGAACATACTTGGTTTTCCACCAAGTAGTTTATTCCAGTTCAAATCTCATGGAAGGATGATGTCCTTTATATGAAATGTCTATTATGTACTCATTTTTCTCTCAATAATTTTTTAGAACTTGATCTCCAATCAACTATATAGTCTGTCCTAGTTCATTAGAATATGTACTCATTCTTTTTTTAATACATTTTTTAGTATTTATTTTTGGAATACAGAGACACAGCACGAGTAAGGGAGGGGCAGAGGGAAAGGGAGACAGAGAATCCGAAGCAGGCTCCAGGCTCTGAGCTGTCGGCACAGAGCCTGACACGGGGCTCGAACTCACAAACCGTGAGATCATGACCTGAACTGAAGTCAGACATTCAACTGGCTGAGCCACCAAGGCACCCCTATACTCATTCTTGAATAACTAACTGTCTGACTAACTTAACTGCATTTCCTCAGCCTTCCAAGATGCCTACAACTTCTTTAACAAGGATAAAACTGGCTGTATTGATTTACACGGAATGATGTGCACTCTAGCCAAGTTGGGAATGAATCTAACCAAGCATGATGTCTATAATGAATTAAAATGTGCTGATATTGATGGTGAGTACTTTGACTTGTAATTACTTTTCTCATAGAAGGTTTTTATAAATTTATATGTTTCTATCAGTGATTACATAAATGAGAAATAAATCTCATTTATTGTCAAAAGTACATATACGTGTTTCTCTTTAAGGATATCAGTAAAGTATGTGTACAAGTTACAAAATCAAATTGTACAAAATGGACTATCCTTTGAAAAGTTCTGTGTGGAAACTAAAAGTGACTGTCATATTTCAACATCAAATTCAGATTATTTGTCATGATGTACATTTTGGAGGGTGCCTTGAAATAACAGATACAAAGTCATTGACAATCTCAAAAATGACATGTTACCAAGAAAATCCAAGCCCTTTGTTTCCATTTGAATCTTATTAGTATAAATCTTCCTTCCATCATTAGAGCCCACCTACATATTTTTTAATTTATTTAAATTCCAAGTTAGTTAACATACAATGTAGTATTGGTTTCCAGAGTAGAACCCAGTGATTCGTCACTTACATATAACACCGTGCTCATCCCAAGTGCCCTCCTTAATGCCCATCACCCACTGAGCCCATCTGTACTGTGACAAAAATGCCACAGCATTTTTGTTGCTATTTTTAAAGCTGTTAGATAACATTCCCTTTGAATACACTGACCTAGTGATTATAGCCCATGCTGATATGTTGTATGGAGTATATATTCACTATCTCCTCTCACCTCTCCCCACCCAACTGCCAGTGCCCCATTCAATTAGCATAAGGCCCACATGTGAATCAGTGTCACTGGTCAATTAAGGCATCACTTGTTTCCACTAACTCCGCCCAATTTGTCTGTTCTTTCATCAGAACACACATACATACCTCTAACAGCACTATTCTTTAACATTAGAGGTGACTGGGTACAACTTGGGGTTTTTTTAATAATAAAAATAGCAGAGGGGGGTATGGGAAGCCAGGGGTGGATTCCATGCAAAAATGGCAAGTCTCCAGGAAAGGAGTGAGTGGTTAGGACTGCAGGGGCTGAGAGCCTGGTTGATGTTTTTACCCCACCATTGCTTCTGGTGGCTGTGGGTGACTCATGTAACAGTGCTAAAACCACTTCGAGAAGACCAGTGCTCACCTGAGCACATCTCCAGCCTTAACATGCTGTGATTTTACGTATTGAATAGTCCAAGGTGTTTTCATTTGACATTTAACATATAATCTAATTACTAAAATGCATCTTATATCTTTGTTCTGAGCCTTCAAATTTCTGTTTCAGGGGATGGAAAGGTGAATTTCTCAGACTTCATAAAGGTGTTCACAGATAAGAACCGCTTTCTTAAAGCTGTGGGTGAGTAGAGCTATTACAGAACAGATGGCAGCCGGGTAGCTGTGAGTCACTGCATAGTAACTATTATTCATTTAGGCCTCTGATCAGGAAACACGTGAGGAAGGTGTATTCTGGGGTGAGATTTACTTGCCATACTGCTTCTCCAAAACACTATTTGCTAAGCAAATTGATACAGTTTTAGAATTTTAACTTAAATGCATCAAGTCCTTCTGCAGGAGACACTGCTTTTTGGTCTCTGGTGTGAACATTTGGAGTAGTGTAGAAAAAATCGGTCACCTTTTATAATATTCTTTACCAAGCGCCTGTGCTACTTTGAGAGGAGCTCCCTTTACAAATGAAAAAAATTTTTTAGAAAAAGAAAAATGCTCTCTCTCGTGCAAATTTGGGGTGTAAATAATTTACTATTCCTAAAAAATACCTTCCTCACCCTGATGAAGTCTTCCCTCAGTGCAAGGACTGGAGAGTCGGCTAGAGGTTAAAGAGCATATTCTCACACATGGTCATAAATGATGTGAAAGTGTATTTGACATATTATTAGTCCTCTGATGGTTTATTTATGAGTTTAACAGCCTGCCTTGGAAAAACTAACCACAATTCAGGTTATATTTTCTAGGATAAATACATTCTAAATTCTAAATACTGTGTACTGTTTTGAAAACACATTCAGGGGCACCTGGGTCGCTCAGTCGGTTAAGCATCTGACTCTTGGTTTCGGCTCAGGTCATGATCCCAGGGTCATGGGATCGAGGCCAGCGTCAAGCCTGTGCTGAGTGTGGAGTCTGCTTAAGTTTCTCTCACTCTCTCTCTCCCCCTCCCCCCTGCTCACTCTTTTTCTCTAAAATAAAAAAAAAATTGTTTTTAAAGCACTCATTCATAGGCTGTGAACTGTCCTTAGAATAAACAGAAGTTACTGCTTCAAGTACTACTGTAGTAACGAGGGTTTGCTTGCAAACCCGAGATATGTTTATCAACAATTTCTTAATCTAGAAGAACAAGACAATAGTCCTTAATACATGAGTCGTGTTTATGTTAAATTCAATTTAATTACAAGTCATATTTACTTCAAGTCAATATATACTTAGAAGTCACTGAACTAAAAGTATTTATTTATTTTGAGAAAAAGAATGCATGAGCCCGTGTGAGCAGGGGAAGAGCACAAAAAGAGGGAGGGAAAGAGAATCCTAAGCAGGCTCTGCACTGGAAGCGTGGAGCCCGAAGCGGGGTTCGACACGGTGTTCAAACTCATGAACCATGAGATCATGACCCAAGCCAAAACCAAGAGTCGGTTGTTAACCAACTGAGCCACCCAGGCTCCCAGAACTAAAAGTATTTTTTAATGATTATTCTGTCTGTTCAGTAATTAAAATGACCTTTCTACCAAAGAGAACAGATTTTTTAATGTTTTTCTATAACTCTCTAGTACCTAACCTGGTATTACTCTTGTAAATAGAATAAAAAGACTTGTCAGCTTATTACTTTTTTTGACAGATGTTTTTTTCAGAAAGCATTTTGAATTTTTTTCTCCTTCATAGTTCCAGAAAAGGAGAAATGTTTAGATTTAGCTGGCAACCCAGGGATCCTGTTGTTTGAAATCCTATCAAAGCTTGTAGAGACTTCGGCCTTACCCAGAAAGGCTATAATGGAAATAGTAAGGTAAGTGGCAAAGAAAGGGGTAAAAACAGCCTTCTTAGAAGCACTTATGAGGATATGTACAAGGCAGTCACCTCTAATTAACATCCTTCTCCACAGGGTCTGCCCCAGAACAAAGGAGATGGGGTCTGTGGCAATGCCCACGTGCCACATGAGACCCAATTCCTTCATCCCAACTGTGCTACCTAGTTCTGAAATTGCAAGACTGACCTCAGTCCATCTCAGGGCCCACTGAAGGCCTAAGACAACCAAGAAAGTTCAGACTCTCTTACCCTAGGCTAGAGAATCCCAGAAGAATCCAGACTTTTCCAGGGATGATCTTTGTGTTGGGCTTGGAAATCTCATTTGGAAGACACTCTCATTCATGTTGGAACTCCCCGGGGCTTCCTTTGACTCTGGGACGATGTATAGCAATTTCAGACATCCCAAAGTAGCCTTTTGGACTGGAGCACAGCCAGAAGTAGACCCGAGAATGGAGGATGAGGAAATATTCTCACACCCAAATGTGTTTTATTCCAACAAATATCACTAAAGATAAATTTTCTCAATCTATTGTTATCATTATATTATATTGAATGTTGCTGTTACCAATTTTTTAACTAATTCTCTTTCAAAGTTGTGCCTTCCCTCCTAGGCTTAAAAATACAGAATGTTTTCTGAATCCTCCGTGGGTAGCTCTATGCTGTCCTGTATCTGTCAGGTGTGGAACAGAAGGCACACAAAATTCTACTCTTCATTCCAGTTCAAAGGCATTTATTAAATGCCTGCTATTAGTACACAAACTTGACACATTGCTTAACCTTTCAGCCTTGGTTTTCTCACGTATAAAATGGGAACAACAATAATAATACCCACCTTATAGGGCATTTGTGGGAACGTAGGAATAAATATTCCTAGAGCCCCATAAAAAATAACTATTATTATGTGGAAGTAACTAGAATAATCATTACTATATATATATGTGTGTGTGTGTGTGTGTGTGTGTGTGTGTGTGTGTGTGTGTTTGAATCCTCACCTCCTTAATGGGTATTATTGTCCTCATTTTACAAATGAAAAACCTAAAGTACAGGTAGTTGTACTTTGCCCCATGGAGCAATGGTGCCTGGATTTTAGCACAGTCTGATTCTAGAACCCATGCTCTTCTCCACTGCCCTACACTGCCTCTCATACCCAGTAAGTGACCAGGAAATGTTTGCTGATATTGGTGTTTTGATGATGATGATGATGATGATGATGTTGTTGTTGGTGATGATGATGGTTGTTACTTATCATATACCTGGTTTCTAAGGAGATGAAGTGTTTGATATGTAGTGTTTGCATTTAAGGAACTTAAAATATAAATTGAGAGTAAAGCCCTAAGTACGTAGACAACTAAATAATGCCAAATGAGTGGCAAAGATCATTCATGTAGTTTCCTGAGAAAGCCGGTCTTGAGCTGGGTAATGGTAGAATTTGACAGGTGTTCCTGTAGTTGATTACAACGTTTACTAAACATTATGTGCAATTTCTGAGTGTGCACTTTACACGCATTAGCTTTTTCCTGGATTGCTGTCTCCTAACTGGTCTCCCTGTTTGTACCTTTTGGTTCCCCACCCCAGCCTTGCCCACTCCAGTCTATTCTCAACACTCCCTCTATCTAGCTGATGTCTTAATGCCTACAGCACCAAATGATCCTTTTAAAATGTCGGATCATGTCAGTCCTCTGCTCAAAATCTTCAGCCAATGGGGCATCTGGGTGGCTCAGTCAGTTAAGCATTCGACTCTTGGTTCAGTTCAGATCATGATTTCGTGGTTTCATGAAATCCCTGCATCAGGCTCAGCACTGACCGTGCAGAGTCTGCTTAGAATTCTCTCTCTCCCTCTCTCTCTCTGCCCTTCTCCCACTTGCACTGTCTCTGTCTCTCTCAAAATAAACTTAAAAACATAAAATATTATTTTAAAAAACCTTCAAAACCCTTCCATTTTCCCTCTGAGTATGAGTCTTAGACTGTATGTGACTTATTGGTCTTCTAGGTGACCTGCCCTCACTTTTGACCTCTTTGACTTTGTCTCCTGTTACTCTGCTCCATTCAGGCTAGCACCCTTGCTGTTCCTCAAATACACCAGACATGCTCCTGCCTCAAGACCTTTAAATTACACTAAGAGAAATGAGCATTATATATTTTCAGAGGAGGATAAGAACATTGTGGATAGTTGGGTTCAAGGTTAAGGAAGGAATTATCTGATTATAAACCAGACTGCTATGGCACCTGTGTGGCTCAGTCAGTTGAGCATCTGACTCTGGATTTTGGCTCAGGTCATGATCCTAGGATCATGGGATAGAGCCCCAAGTTGGGGTCCACACTGAGCAAGGAGCCTACTTAAGATTCATTCATATGCACTCTCTCTCTCTCTCTCTCCCCCCACTTCCCCCTGTCCGCTGATCACACACTCTTTCTTTCTAATAAAATAAAATAAAATAAAATAAAATAAAATAAAGTTTATAAACCAGACTCTAGGCAGAACGCTATTGCCACATCTACCCAACCACTGCTGCAGCTGCAACATTTAGAATGAGTTCTTTCCCTCTTTCTGAGAGGAAAAAAAAAGGTTGCCTGTCATCATCCCAGAAAGCAATGAAGCTTCCCATTGCTGTAACAGAAAAACCTGCCTGTGTAATGATAAGCAAGGTCTTGCATTTCGTCCTCTGAGACAGTAAGCAGTGACGGTCCTCTGCTCCGCAAACTGAGAAGCGAGGTCTCCCACATTGGTACTGAAGCCCCACTATACCAAGTTCTCCCCCACCTCCCACATCTCCAGAGAGACATCCATTGTTCCAGCTGCAAGAGGGAATCTGATCTGCAATGAATGTTTAAGGCATGCATGTTTGTAAATCAGATGTCTATACCTTTGGGGATGTTTGTGCTGTGAATGAGAGTCCCTTAGCATATCTTAAAGTATTTATAAACTAAAATGCACAGTAACAGATCTCCTAAATCCGTTGCTACACATGTGCATGCATACACACACACACAACTCAAAGAAATGCAACCAATACTAATTTACTGAATAGTAAGATTATTGGTGACACTTCCTTTTTATACTCTTCTGCATTTTCCAAATTCTCTGCAGTAAGGATTTCTTTTAATTAAAAGAAAGTTGCATTTTAAAACTCAACACAAAGTAATATAATGGTAGGCATGATTAATGTTTGTATTCAAGCTGGTACCACTCAAGGCTTTGTCAAGGATCACTATTGATAGGTATTTTTCTAGACAAGACTTGAGGTTTGGGGGGAGGAGGAAGGAAGCCAAAGCCCAGAAACTAGAAATATAAGCTAGCCAAATGGCCTGGGGAAAGTATTAGTAGATATTCTATGAATGTCACAAAATTAAGCACTCAATAAATGATATTGAATGAATATATAAATTAAGTTTAAAATAAATGGATTCAGCCAATACCTTGCAGCTGGACTTTTTTTCCTTTTGTCCAACACTTAGGCAGTTTTTCAGTAGGACTATACAGCACTTTTTATTCTTTTTTTAATTACTTTTTTTTTTTTAGCTATTTCCAAAGAAAATTCCAGGAAACAGGAATGTTATGGAATCCCTACACCATGGCTTATGAAAAAAGGAGATTTAAGCAAGACATATGCACCCCTCCCAGCTCAAGCACAGCTGCCTTTGCCAATGCTGCCCGGACTGCAATAATGAAAGAAAAGGATTTATTTAAATTTCTTGAAGAGCTCAAGAGTAAGAGCCATTTGTCCTCTCCCCACTGTTGCAAAGGATTTATTTGTAGATTACTGGTCAGAAATAAATACTAGAGGTCAAGTGCTATAGAAACAGGACCACAGCCTATTCTGTCTGGTCTATGTCACACAGGTATCATTGGAAAGCATATCTGCATCTTAACCTGAGTCCTCATGATTCAGGTGAAGCCTAGAGTCTGGGGGCAGAGGAGAGGGCAGGAGAGTGAAGAGTGGGGGTCACAGCCACTGAGAAGACTAGACAAAGAGCAAAATAGGCACTACATGTATGTCTTTTATGTGAATTTCCTCTTACACGGTTCATAATATCATTTTTGTTTTTATCTTTAGGGTGCAATCCTCCTTCAGATAGCCCATATTCAAAAATACCCATCTTTCCATTGTTTCCTAATGTGGATGGGGTGGTGATGGGAAAGCCATTCAAAGACATGCAGAAATTAGAAATGCTAAGGAGAAAGGAGCCTCTGAACTTCTTTGAGAACTATTTTTTCCATAAAAGAGACTGGAAAGCACAGGTAAGATTTCAATTATTAATTAATTCAAATTAATATTAGTTAAACATTAGTTAATTCAAATACTTAAGTTTCTAAGTTCTAACTTAACAGAACTAATAACATGTTTTTAGTGACAAACGTTTTCAGTCATTGTATTTTTTTTATTTTTTTTAGTGTTTATTCATTTTTGAGAGAGAGCAGGGGAGGGGCAGAAGTGGGGGGTTGGGGGACAGAGGATCTGAAGCAGGCCCTGTGCTGACAGCAGAGAGCCCGATGTGGGGCTTGAACTCATGAACCATGAGATCATGACCTGAGCTGAAGTCAGACGCCCAACCGAGCCACCTGGGTGCCCCTTTTTAATAGATATTAATTCTGCTACTTCAAGATCAAAAATTTCTGCATGGCCAAAAATAATCACATTTGCAACTCATACACAAAGGGCTAACTCCTTTAATACATCAAAGAGCTTCAAATTGATTAGAAAGAAACTAACTTGTATAAAAATAAGCAAAGGATATGAACAGATAGTTCTCAGTAGTGTGAAAAGATATTCAATCCCATTCTTCATAAAAGATCCAAATCAAAACCACCTTGAAAGTGGTAATACAGGGGCGCCTGGGTGGCTCAGTCGGGTGAGTGTCCGACTTCAGCTCAGGTCACGATCTCACGGTTCGTGAGTTCGAGCCCCGCGTCGGGCTCTGGGCTGACAGCTCAGAGCCTGGAACCTGTTTCAGATTCTGCGTCTCCCTCTCTCTCTGCCCCTCCCCTGTTCATGCTCTGTCTCTCTCTGTCTCAAAAATAAACGTTAAAAAAAAAATTTTTTTTTAATAAATAAAAATAAATAAATAAATAAATAAATAAATACTCCTTTTGCCAAAGTCACATATTTGGGGTGGCATATTCAGCCACCTTCATGACCTAGCATCTCACCCCGAGGATACTATCTGGGATACACTTGTTCCAAATGCCACCCATACAGGGCAACTCATTACATGGTTGTTTATACTAGCAAACGGTTGGGGAAATAACTAAATGACCATTTACTAGATTAACTCTATTACTGGGTTAACTATTTACTAGGTTAACTACTACTGTATTTACTAGGTTAAATAACTAGGGGACTAGTTAAATTATGCTTTATCCTTACCATGAAATATTCTGCAGCCATTTTTAAAAAACTTATTTATTTTGGGGAGAGAAAGAGAGCGAGAGAGAGAGAAAGAGCACGACCAGGGGAGGGGCAGAGAGAGGGACACAGAGAATCCGAAACAGAGAGCCCCATGTGCAGCTCGAACCCACAAACTGGGAGATCACGACCTGAGCTGAAGTCGGATGCTTAACTGACTGGGCCACCCAGGTGCCCCTGCAGACATTTTAATGACTTAAGAAACTCTTTGTGTGATGATGTAAAAGATCTCCAAAAGGAAAAGGATATGAAACAGTATGTGTAGCACACTGCTATTTGTATAAAAAGGAGAAAAATAAATAAATACAAAGTATGTACATATACTTTTTTCTTGTAAAATGTTCTGGAAGGAAATCCAAGAGAATAGTAACATTGGTTGCCTGCAGACAGAGAAAGTAAGGGGCTGGGAGACAGAAGAGGCAAGGAGATCACAGTGTATATTCACCATACTCTGATTTTTGAAGCATATGTATGTTTTACACTCCTAAAGATTGGAAATAAAAAAGAATTAACTGTTTTGGGGAGTACTAAACAAGAGCTAAAATACTCTACAGCACAGTGACATGGGAGATGAGAAGGGTGGTGCTCAGAATTAAAGCTTCCTAAGTTCATTTTATTGTTTGAGTAGAGACTTAGGATACTGGTCAAATAATAATAATTTGTTAAATTAATTATGAGTGTCGGGGCGCCTCTGTGGCTCAGTCAGGTAAGTGTTGAACCCTTGGCTTCAGCTCAGGTCATGATCTCACAGTTGTGAGATGAAGTCCCACGTGGTTCCACACTGCGTATAGAGCCTGCTTAAGATTCTCTCCCATTCTCTCTCTCTCTCTTCCCTGATTCTCTCCTGCTCATGCTGCCTCAAAAATAAAATTGAGTGTTAAAAATGTGAGGATAATCACTAAAATGAATCATAAATAAGTTAATGAATAATCATTAAAATGAATAATTGTCAAATAGAAGGAAAAAAGAATAAGAAAAAAGAGAAAACATGGGATAATAGAAAATGCAAAACAAAATAGGCAGATGGGGTGCCTGGGTGGCTCAGTCAGTTAAACATCTGACTTTAGCTCAGGTCATGATCTCGTGGTTTGTGAGTTCCAGCCCCATGTTGGGCTCTGTGCTGACAGCTCAGAGCCTGGAGCCTACTTTCGATTCTGTGTCTGTCTCTCTCTGCCCCTCCCCCGCTCATGCTCTGTCTCTCTCAAAATTAAATAAATATTTTTAAAAATTTTTAAAAATAGAAAAATCCAAGTATGTCAGTAATCACAACAAAAGATTAAACACACTAGTTTAAAAAAACAAGGATGAAAAAGAAAAATACATAGACAACGGATCATCTTTCAAGTTTAAAATAAAAAAGGACACTGAGACTGATTTTTAATAATTCTCAGATATATGTTCTCTAAAGGAGACACACCTAAAATACAACACAGAAAGTTTGAAAGTAAAAAGACTGAAAAAGATAAATCAGGCAAATACAAACCAAAGAGAGCTGGTATCAATATATTAGCATAGGGAAAGTAAAATTTAAGGAAAACATAGCTAAAGATAAAGATGCTATTTAATTACTTTTAAAAATCTTCAGAAAGATATAGCTATCCTGAACCTCTGTGTACCTAGCAAACTGACAGATAACAGTTAACAGAATTGTAAGGATTAACTTTAGACTTTTTAAAGGCACTATGCATGCTAAAAAAGTGAATAGGCAAACCCATAATCACCGTGGGAGATATTTATCATGCATCTCCAGAAACTGATAAAGCAAACTGAAAGAAAGAAAGAAAGAAAGAAAGAAAGAAAGAAAGAAAGAAAAGACAGAAAGAAAAGAAAAAATAAAAGAAAATAGGAAGGAAGGAAGGAAAGAAAAAAGAAAGAAAAGAAAAGAAAGAAGGGAGATATTTATCATGCATCTCCAGAAACTGATAAAGCAGACCAAAAGAAAAGGAAAGAAAAGAAAAGAAAAGAAAAAAGGAAGGAAGGAAGGAAGGAAGGAAGGAAGGAAGGAAGGAAGGAGAAAGAAAAGAGAGAAAGAAAAGAAAAAATAAAAGAAAATAGGAAGGAAGGAAAGAAAAAAGAAAGAAAAGAAAGAAGGGAGATATTTATCATGCATCTCCAGAAACTGATGAAGCAGACCAAAAGAAAAGAAAAGGAAAGAAAAGAAAAGAAGGAAGGAAGGAAAGAAAGAAAGAGAAAGAAAGAAAGAAAGAAAGAAAGAAAGAAAGAAAAAAGAAAAAATAAAAGAAAATAGGAAGGAAGGAAAGAAAAAAGAAAAGAAAGAAGGGAGATATTTATCATGCATCTCCAGAAACTGATAAAGCAGACCAAAAGAAAAGGAAAGGAAAGGAAAGGAAAGGAAAGGAAAGAAGGAAGGAAGGAAGGAAGGAAGGAAAGAAAGAAAGAAAAAGAAAGAGAAAGAAAAGAGAGAAAGAAAAGAAAAAATAAAAGAAAATAGGAAGGAAGGAAAGAAAGAAGAAAGAAAAGAAAGAAGGGAGATATTTATCATGCATCTCCAGAAACTGATAAAACAGACCAAAAGAAAGAAAGGAAAGAAGAAAAGAAAAGAAAAAGAAAAGAAGGAAGGAAGGAAAGAAAGAAAGAAAGAAAGAAAGAAAGAGGAAGAAGGAAGAAGAAGAAAGAAGAAATCAACTCATCTTACAAAAAACTCTTATCTGTTAAGGAAGAGAGACATGGAACTAAAGCTTAATATAGAATCAGAATCTAGAAAAAAGTTGTTTCCGGACATGGGGAACTTGAGCACATTAGTAGCCAGGAGGAAGAGCCCTTAGAGCTATGGTTCTCAATCTTGGCTGCACAACGGAATCACCAAGGAGAGCTTTTAACAGCCCTGTGCCCAGGCCACAACCCTAACCAATTAAATCAGATCTCGGGATGGGGCTTAAGCTTCAGCATTTTTTTAAAGTTCCAACATGCAGCCAAAGCTGACAACCACTGCCCGAGGCAGAGAAACTGAAGTTGTAGGAGAGGGGCAAGACTGGTTATGCCATTTGTGGAGCCCAGTGCAAAATGGAAATGTGGAGCCCCCTTTTCCAAAAATCACTAAGAATTTAAAGACAGCAACAGGAGAACAGTAAACCAAACTCAGGGCCCTTCTAAGTACGTGGTCCTGTGTGATTGTACAGATCACACACCCACGAAGCCAGCTCTGGAACAAGGGAAATTGAAGGAAAATGGCCCAGGGAGCAAATAAATATTCAGGAAAAACTCACATCGAAGAGGCAAAGAGGAAAAATCAGGCTACAAGATGGAGAAATCCTAAGGTGGAAAGAAGAGTGAAAAGAATGTATATTAGGCAGCCCTGGAGAGACAAGATCGGTAGCTGAGGGAGTGTGCAGACCTGGTTTCCCAGCAGCCACTAAGAGGACTGCTCTGAGGGCTGTAAGAGAGTTAACGGCAAATGAAGAAAAGTAATGGCAGGCGGTACAACGGGCCTGAATGAGACTGGGTAATACACGTCCTCAAAGAAATCAATGAGCATATTTACGTGATTTCTGCCAGCATTGTTCAGCAGCCCAGGAGCAGGGAAAATGGATGGCTGGCTCCCCATGGGAAGTTTGGAAGTACTGTAGGTTGTCATCTGTGGAGGGCACCATCTTCATTTTCAGAGCTTGGTGATGGCTTGGGAAATTTGGTGAAAGTAGAGTTGGCTCCTCTCTACCTTCCATATCCATTCCACACATAAGCCATCTCTTCTTGTTTTAATGTTTATTTATTTATTTATTTTTGAGAGAGAGAGAGAGAGAGAGAGAGCACGTGTGTGTGTGTGAGCGAGGGGCAGAGAGAGAGAGGGAGACAGAGAATCCAAGCAGGCTCTGCGCTCAGCACAGAGCCCCATGCGGGGTTCGAACTCACTCAGTGTGAGATCATGACGTGAGGTGAAATCAAGAGTCAGGCGCTTAACCAACTGAGCCACCCCGGCGCCCCATCTTCTGGTCTATACTTCTGAGTAGGCTTCATCATTATGAAAGAAAATTTGCTAAATGCTCATTTACACGTGGCACCATACCATGTAGCCCAAAACAACTGACAAGTGGCTTAGCAATTACCTTCTGTACCATACACAAACCCCTTCATAATGCAATGTATTTCTCCTTATTATGTCTATGTTGTATAATTCAACCCAAAAGATATCACTAACCTTCTTTTTTTAAATGTGTATAAAGGCAGCAAATATAAAGCCTATTGACCCCGTCTCAGGCTGTCCTACTGACATCCTGGCCATTGACCAAATGCTCAAAAAGAAGCAGAATTGGACAGTGACTGATGCGGCAGCTATTAAACAGCCCGTGAGTATTCACTGTTGGCACCTTCTCAGAAATCACTGATGAGAATATTTTCCATTTCAATACTACAACCATAAACCCCAACGTTATTTTTTCTGCTCCGTGTCTTTAAAACAAGACAAGCTCATTTCTCACTTTTACCCATGGCAATGACGCTTCTTGCTCTGTAATCAAGTGGATTCAAATATTAACTGTTACAATTCATCCTGCTAATCACCCATGGAACCATACCCAGCATCGCTTCTGGGACATTCATTTGTTTCATGCTGGAAATAGCATCTAGGTAAGGCAGCCAGCTGTCACAGTGAGGGGGGTGTACTGAGGGAACCATGATGAGTGAAAGCATCTCGACTACAGCAGCTAGGAGGATAGTTCAAGAGCACTTGCCAGGTGCCAAGCACGGTGCTATATAGGTGCTCCACAAGTACTCTACGGGTACTAATTCATTTACTGATCACAACAGTGCTTCCAGATAGGTGCTGTTATGGTTCTTTGTCATTTTAGAGATAAGCACAGAGAGGTTCACTTGTCTAAAGGCAGAAGGAATAGGGGAATAGAGCCAGAATTAGAAACATGAGCCGTGTGGCTCTGGAATCCACATTTTTAACCATAATTCTGTGCTCCCTGACTACCTTTGTGCCGTGACATCTTAGCAGCTTTTATACTCCACAGAGACAAACTGGGGTATATGTATTTCATGCCGCCTTTTTTCTGCACGTGACACTAATGATCAAGGTCTCCTGGATGGTTTCCACTTCCTTGGCCTTTACAGTACTGCATCTTGCAGCTCTGTGTCCCTTCCTCCCGCTTTTCTTTCCTGAATGTTCATCCCTTCAGTCTTGATGGTTCTTCGTTTTCCTACTGCTCTTCCCATTATAGGCACTCGTCCGGTCATTTGTTCAGTAAATATTTATATATTATTAACAAAGTTCTAGGTTTACGGGATACCACGGGGGAGGAAAAAACAGAGTTCCTGCCCTCCGTGAGCTTGGAGGGAGGGTGAGAAGGAAATAAACAGTAGTAATACATGGGGATAAGTGAAACAACAGGTGAGGTCGGCACTGGACGCCACAAGAACACGCAGGAGTGGGCTCCCGACCTCTGTCTCATCATGGCACATACTCATGCTGGAATAAATGGAGGCTCCTTATAGCCGGAGGCCTCCAACCCAGAGTACCGGCTGCCCCAAGGGCTAAGGAGCTTGAGGAAGGCAGTCAATTGGCATACCTGTAAACCAGTCACAACAGAACTTTGGGGATCTCTGCGTTAAGTGAAGGAAAAGCCAGGACAAACATTCTTTGCACTATCTCAATCTACCCTTCTTGTTTCAGCTGCCACCTACACACAGATACCTCTTAAGTCTGTCTCTAGCCTAGACTTCTTTCCAGTACTTTCACCGTAGCTCATTGGCTGCCTGATGAACATTTTTACCTCACTGTCTCAGCCTATCTAACTCTACCAGTCCAAACCAAACTCGTCATCTGCATCAAAATGGCTCTTCCTTGGGGATTCCGTATGTCAGCTGCTGATATCACCCTCTACCCAGTCAATGAAACTAGAAGGCCAGGAGTCACCCTTAATTTGTGAATTGTCCTCACTCCTCACACCCACCTACAACCAAATCTGGCTACTCTTGTTCTCCTGAAAATTTTTCAAATCTGTCTCCTTCATCCCATCCTATCACTACTGCCTTCCCTAGGCCCTCATTAGGTCTTGCCTGGACCCCCCAACCTCCTATCCCTACCTCACAGCTGCTCCCCTCCACCCACTCTCCACACAGCTGCTCATGATCTAACATAAAGATCCAGCTCTGCCCCTGTCCTGCTTAAGAATGAATGCTTCCCTCTCAACGATGGCATGAGTTTTCAACTCTACTTTCTGCTCCACACTCTGAGAGACTTACCTCCCTTCCGTCAGAAACAGGTGGTAATTGTGGTACCTGACTGGCTCAGTCGGTGGAGTGTGCCACTCTTGATCTCAGGGTTTAAGTTTGAGCCCCATATTAGGTGGAGAAATTACTAGGGAGGGGAGGGGAGGGGAGGGGAGGGAAGGGAAGGGAAGGGAAGGGAAGGGAAGGGAAGGGAAGGGAAGGGAAGGGAAGGGAAGGGAAGGGAAGGGAAGGGAAGGGTGGCTCACTACAGCATGATTTTCACTAGGAAAGGGCTCTCCCAACCTCCCTGAGATCAAGTCTAAGGGCCAGTACAGCACAGTGCTTTGCCTGCCTCATCTCCTTCACTCCTTCCCTCCCACTTTCAAAACCTGACACTTTAGCGACACCAACGTGCCTGTGCCTCTACCAATTCCAGAGGCCTTTGTTCCTTTGTTTCTGCTATCTCCTGTCCCTGAAACTCCTTCCCATCACCAGTGACTCTCTCAGTCTGGCCAAACCCTTGAGGAACTACTCAGCATCTCTCCCTCCCCGTCCTAAGCTGGATTGAGTGCCATCCTTGGCACTCCTATTATATCCAGAGCCTGTCTCCATCCCCCATTTCCTCCTTGTTTTAGTCTATTGTGTTTTTAATATTCTCATAACATTTCTTCTCTCATTATTCCCAAATCATACATTTGGATTGTCCATCAACTCCTAACTTGCGTGTCCTCAAAAGGTCCTACCAACGTGGAAACTCAGTGATGTTCAACCAGCCTGGGAATGTAACTCTTAGGATATCTAGAATTGTGGTCCATAAGTCAAAGATATGGTAAGGTAACTACTGCCAACTTCTGCTCTCTCACTGCAGGTGAAGAGAGCTATAGATACCTATAACTTGGGAATTGCCCTGGAGCACCGGAAAGACATGCTAAACCTCTGGCAGAAGATCCGAGGGGATTTGATTGGAATAGACACTAAAAATGAGTCCTTTTATGATACCTTTTCTACTTACACATGGTCCTGGAATGTTTGCCAAGAATTACTTTCACCAAAGGACTTAAGGTTATATGATGCCTACATGAATAGGCATACCTTCCACAACTCTGTATTCTCTTCTTCCTCGGATATCAGTGAATGTGACACAGACACAGGAAGAAAACGAAAACGGAAAGGTTTCAAAGGCTTTCGACGATGAGATTTCTACATTTTCTAAACAGCTCACTGCAAACTACTTTTTCATAGTTATCAAAATTGTGGTTTCTTGCTTTTGTCTCGTACATTCTTAGCAGCTGGAAATGTTGACATCTTTTGAATTCTGACCAGTAAAAAAGTTTAAGTCATAATGTGGTTTCCCTTTCCTAGTTCTTACCTAGTAAATAGAGGTCATGTGGTTTTTTTCCCCAGCAAACAACTGCACTCTGCTGCCCCCACCTGGCTCAAAACGGCCTGGGCAGGAGGAGAAAACCTGAGATGTGCACTTACCTTAAGGGCCCCTGTGAGCCCCTACGGGCTCTCCCTGTAACGTGCCTCTTAGCTTATGTGACTGTAAGTGGCACTAGGTTTTTGATTATTTGTAAAAGAGGCCAAAGACAGCAGATGACAATGATCCTTCAGTTCCAGGGAATAATATCACCATCTCCCAGGGAATCTTGATTAAATTTGGGTGTTCCTAAGGCTCCTTAGCCACACATCTTCAGGCTGATCTCTTGGATACCTTTTAAAAAGGGATGCTGCTTTCAGGGCATCTGGGTGGCTCAGTCGGTTAAGCACCTGACTTCGGCTCAGGTCATGATCTCACGGTTCTTGGGTTCAAGCAGCACGTCGGGCTCTGTGCTGACAGCTCAGTGCCTAGAGCCTGCTTCAGATTCTCTGCCTCCCTCTCTCTCTGCCCCTCCTCTGCTTATGCTCTGTCTCTCTCTCTGAGAAATAAATAAACATAAAAAAAATTTTTTTAAAGTTTATCTCATCCATTACACTTGTTCTTTAATGCATTTAATAAAGATGCACATATGTAACTATATTACACATTTGGTAGTTATAATTTTTATGGTGGAAAACTACACACAAAATTTACTATTTTAATCACATTTCGGTGTATATCATCCATTACATTATTTTTTCCTGTTAGAAAAAGGAAAAAACATGTTTCACATTGATGGGGACAGTGGCTTATAATATAAAATCATAACATGCCAGAAAAAAGCAATGAAAATAGTGAAGTCTCCTAGAACTATTTCATGAAACAGTCTTGAAGTAAATTTGTGTTACCTTGAAGAGTCAAAACTGTCTAAATATATTTGCCATTCTTTACAATGTTATGATGTTGAGAAAAAGAAGCTTATTGACAAGTGGCCATGTTTCTTACCTGAAGAATAAGATTTATGGTTTGACAGATTTTTTTCTTTTTTTGGTATGGCTATGACCGTAATAGGCAATCTAAGAGATGTAATTTGGATGCCAAAATTAGAATTCCTGAAATATTTTCTTGGATCAATGAGATAACAGGAAAGAATATTTTAAAGCATATCTGTCCTGGAAAATCTAAAATGTACAGTAACACAGTCTTTCTATCAAATTGTCGCATACTGTAGTGACAGTATAACCTGGCATCTTGTCAGTATAGCAATAGGTACTCGGCCATTCATTCAAAAATTATTTTTTTAATGTTTATTTTTGAGAGAGCATGTGCAAACAAGGGGGGAGGGGCAGAGAGAGAGAGGGACAGAGGATCTGAAACAAGTGCTGTGCTGACAGCAGAGAGCCTGACGCGGGGCTTGAACTCACCAACAGTGAGATCATGAGCCGAAGTCGGATTCTTAACTGACAGGCACCCATTGTTCAACATTTATTGAGTTGCATACTATGTGTTGGACCTTGTTCTAGGACCTGGATATAACAGTGAACAAACAGATAAAATGCCCTGACCTCACGGCTTAGTAATCCAGCTAATTATAACCACTGACTCACTACTTCCACTTCTAGACATTATTCCTAAAGAAATAATCATGAATATACAAAATGATTTAGTTACAGGGATGTGTATCGTGTTGGATTTTAAAGTTGCCTAAACGTCCAGTAAGTCACGGTACAGTTCTATAAATTAAAATGATGTTAGAAAAGACCATTCAAACAAAAGAATGATATTACAATCAGGTTATAAAATAGGCTACAACTGCTCAGAGCCATGAGAAGGCTGTATGGGATTGTTCTAGAACCTAATTATGATTGTAGTTGCACAAATATAGATTTTTATGAAAACTTATCAAATGGTACACTTAAAATGGGTGAATTTAATTATATGTAAACTATACCTCAATGAAGTTGTAAAATAAGAGGGCATAAAGCAGTTCTGAAACTATTGTAATTTAAAAGTTACTTCTATAAATACATAAGAAAAAAAAAAAGACTGGAAGGTATACACCAGTGTTGTTTTTTTTAAAACCAAAGTATTTAATGGGTTAAATTAAGGATGGAATGGGGTAGTTTCTTTTTTTCTTTTGTCTAAATGTTCTACAATAAACATATTTATTTTGCAATAAGAAAAAAAAACACAAAAGGCTGTTTAAATTTGTTAAATGGGCTTATTCAATTATCTAGGCCTGCTACATGTTCTGTGAAACTTTAAGGAGAGCAAATCAGGACACCAGGGTCCCTTCCCCCACTTTCAGTTCCAGAGCACATGCTTACACAGACCGGAATTTCCACTGACTGGAACTTAAAGAAAAGCATGAAATAATTACCCACGTCCCAGGTTGACACCCAAGGCAATGATCCAGACTGAGAGTTGTTAACCTTTCCAGGCTTTGAACCCATGCCACCCAGCTAGAAGAGCTCTTCCAGCTCACCAGCAGAGGGACCCTTAACTCCCCTGAAAAGTTTTGCTTGCTGAAGATACAGTCCAGCGTGAAGTCTGGTAGCACAGAGGACTCAGAGTCACGTCTTCCAAATTTCTGCAGAAAAATAACTTCAGGTGCTTCAAAAGATGGAGAAACATGAGTTGTACAGGTCAACCAAAGATAATTGTACGAAAATTCAGGATACTTTTCTCCCATTTCACCAAAAGGGCCCAAGTTGTTTGCCATTTTAAATGACTAGTTATGGGAATTAATATAGTAAGTGACTTCCAGTGAAAACAGAGTGAGCTCCCTGCAAGAAACTCTGCAGTGAGAATGTTGATTAGGAGCATGAATAGCTTTTGGTGTGGGGAGAAAAACGAGTGTAGAAGAGACAACAAGATGCCAAGAATACATATAAATCAACCACTATGTCAAACAACTGGCCTCGAGAAACTATAAAAATCCTCGTCACTTGTTTTTTGGAGAGGAGGTCTTGTTCAAAATGTTTCAAAAGACCATGAGAATGGCAAAAGTGTTTTCAAATAAAGTACAAATTCTCTACTCTCTTATCTTTTCAATTCACTCACATATTTTTCTTTGTGATTAAGGAGGATTTAGGGCCCGTTCCAGTTTCTTGTCTGAGAAAGATACAGAACCTCTCATAGCTCCCTTCAGTTTTGCGTATGGAAAGAATCTGCAATGGAGGAAACAACTGGGTACCAGTGTGCTGAGTCTAGTAATGCACCATCTAAGTAACTAATTAACCCTTTCCTTATCTTCTTCCAGATGGTAATCATTACTCTCCTGGAACCCTTCTCAACTAACCTTGGGCAGACAGCATGCTTTCTTTTGAGAATCAGTTTGTAGTAATTATCAAAATAGAAATGGAAGGCTGAAAATGTATGAACATAACAAACTATGTGTGTTTGCATTACAACCCTGATTGTGTGAATAAGCTCGGATATGGATAATTCCAAAAAGTATGTGGTTACAAAAAATTTTTTAACTTGTCCTTGGATGGATATTCCATTTGATTAAACAGATAAACCTTGTGCTCTCAGAATTCATTTCATATCCTCCTCCCAGAAAAATCGTGTTGTTTTTTTTTTTCATAGCTTTTCACACTACAAAAAGCTGACGATGGAAGCTGGAAAACTGCCAGATTTCCTCGGCCAGCTTGCTACCTTCCTCAAATTCTTCTGACCATAAGCTCCATGGGACTAGCTACCTTTAATTCTCAAAGTGATTTTTCCTGTCTTAAAACTTGAAGGAGGGGTGCCTGGGTGGCTCAGTCATTTAAGCGTGAGACTCTTGATTTCTCCTCAGGTCATGATCTCGCAGTTCAGGAGATCAAGCCCCCCATCAGTCTCTGCACTGACACTGCGGAGCCTGCTTGGGATTCTCTATCTCCCTCTGCCCCTCCCCCATTCTCTCTCTCTCTCTCTCAAAATAAATAAACATTTTTAAAATTTTTGAGGGAAACGGGGGAACCTGCTAGAGGACCCCAGCATAGAGAGGAGGCTCAAGCTTAATTAATGTCTCCCACTTTCTTGCGGGCCTGCAAGACCACTAGGGCCTCCTGGCAAGAGATGGGGAGTAGGAAACCCACTCCGAGAAGACATTCTGCCAGAGTACGCCCCGCCCCATTCCCCAACCCCATCCCCAACTCAGGCCCCGCCCCAGTGGGCGGAGCTCGAGCACCAACCTCCACAGGGGACTGCCGCGCCCCGCCCTGCCCTGGTCCTTTCCCGCCCAGACTCCGCGACTTCCGGAAGGGGGCGTGGCTCCGCAGGAAGTTTTCTCTTTACGGAAAAGTAAGCATATCCGGCTCCGGTGTCATGGCTGGTCCCTACGCCGAGTGCGCGCCCGCTGCCGTCGGCCAGAAGAGGCAGCAGTTTGGGAGCCGGTTCCTGAGCGATCCGGCGCGCGTCTTCCACCATAATGCCTGGTAACCGCCCTGCCCCTCGCCTGGCCTGCGGCCCGCCCTCTGGCCCGCCGCCCCGGGCGCTGCGAGAAGCCCCTGACCGCCGGCCACGAGTCCCGCTGCCCTGCTTGAGGCGCTCTCCTCCCGTGGGAGAGGCGCTCCGGGGCCAGCGACTCACCCTGCCCGCGGCTGGAACGTGAGGCCTCTAAGCTGCCCGTTTGATTTTCCCAGGGACAATGTTGAGTGGTCGGAAGAGCAGGCCGCGGCGGCGGAGAGGAAAGTCCGGGAGAACAGCACCCAGCGAGTGTGCCAGGAGAAGCAAGGTGCGCCCAGGTGGGCCCTCGGTGGTATCTGCAGCCAGTGTACTGCTGAACGCACTGTCCACGAGAGGCAGAGAATCGAGACCGCCAAGAGCCTTTGTTACAGGACTGATACCGAACTCGGGGGTAGAACGGGAGGGGGGGGTGGGGTTAGGACGGAAAAGGGCGTCACCCTAAAATCTTGTTAGAGCAAACAGGGAGTTTTGTTTTGGGCTTTATTTGAGAGTAAGTGTATCTTGATATTTTCTAGCGATTAAGTTTTAGTTACGTTGTCTAGACCCATGTTAATGTGACTCGCCTTCGTCAACCGTGTGGTCACGTGATTGGCTTAGAGTCTGTGCTTTCTCTATGTGATTGCACTTTTACTGAGGAAATGTGATTGAAGCTAGATTCTAGTGATCTGATTTCCAATGTTGTTGGGGGAGGAAGCCAATGACTGGTGAATGTGTCTTTTCTTCGCTGTGAGGATTTAAGGCTTCTGCCGAGGAGAGCTGGGTGAAGCAGAGTGTAGATAAGTCTGGCCAAAGAAAAAGAGGCCCCTTCTGGAGAGGTGGATGATTTCACTGCAGAATATCTCTGGGTACTAAAACTAGTACTGATTGGGCCTTTTTCCTAAAAGACAATTGAAAGTAGGACTAGAAACTGAGAGGGTAGCAATCCCACAGTTCAGTGTAACAATTAGAAGATTCCAGTTGCAAAATACTCACTTTACATGCTTTGACAGAGACTAGATCAATGCAGGTTAGAGTTGAAAGGGATTTTGAAAATCATGTAGTCCAATATCCTCTTTTTACAGTTAAAGAAACTTGGACCACAGGACATTAAGTGCCTTTCCCAGAGGTAAGCAGTTAGTTAGTAGTAGCAAGGGTGGAACTAAAATCCAATTTCTTAGATTTGTATTCATTTCTACTACACTAGTCAAGGTCTGGCAAAGAACCAAAAACTGAAGCCTTAAAAAAAAAAAAAAGAAAGAAAGAAAAAGAAAACAAAACTCAAGTCTAACACTGCCTTGATCACCTTAGACTACAGCGTAAACAGTCTACCCTTCTCGAGTCTCTCCTGTCCTCCATCATCAAAACTCTTCTCATCTGAAGACATTTTTCTCTCTTGTCCGCATTTCTCCTTTCCTTTTAGCCTTGTTTCTATTTTTTAGTATCTTGTGGTATTACTGAGTTCATTTCTTAGCTCCACACTCTATGAAGAGCCACAGACGGGAGTGTATTTTAAGAAGAGCTGCATGTATCATAACCATTGAGTTTACATGGGGAATAACTGAAGAACCTGGGACGTTTCACTTGTAAAAGAGAAAATTTAGAGGTGGAAATAACAGCCCTTAAATGCAAAAGAGTTGTTCTGTATGGCCCTAAGAAGTAGTAGAACTTTAAAAAAAGAAGAAGAAATGAAATAGGACTTTTTGATCAAAAGACACATTTTTTGCTTAATGTGAGAATTTTCTAGTAGTTAAGAGCCACCCAAAGATGTGGGTGGAGGATTGGTAGTAAGTTCGCTGGCAGAAGCTGGACTCCCTAGAAGGACAGGATGCAGAGGGAGTTCAGGTTCATGGTAGGACTAAAAGATTTCCAGCTCTGAGACAATGGCTCTGCTTGAGGATACTTTTAGTATAAAATGACATCAATGAGACAGAATGGTATATGACATTAGGGACAAATAAAATCCTGAGAGATGGTTTTTTAAACTCTTCCCTTAATGTTCACAGTTGATTATGAAATAAATGCCCACAAATATTGGAATGACTTCTACAAAATCCACGAAAACGGGTTTTTCAAGGATAGACACTGGCTTTTTACCGAATTCCCAGAGCTGGCACCAGGCCAAAGCCAAGATCACTTGGAGGATTTGCCCTCCGACAACAAGAGGAGTGAAGTACCTGAATGTAGGACCAGTGAGGATGGACCTGGTTTAAAAATAGAACAGCACAAGTGTTCTTCAAATAGTCTTGAACATGAAACACAGACAGCTCCTGTGGAAGAAAATGTAACTCAGAAATTCAATCACCTGGAAATCTGTGCTGATGAGTTCCCTGGATCCTCAGCCACCTACCGAATACTTGAGGTAACCCCCCTTTATTGTCCTGATAATGGGGTTAATGAGGCTGTCGTACACGTGGGTGGCCTAGGGAGGCTGACCACAAAAGTGGTGAAGAAGGTGCCTAGACTTGACTCCTATATTGGCCTAGAAACACCTCCTTTTTTTTTTTTTTTAAGCTAACGTTATGTACTAAATTCAGACCAGATATTTGGTGGTTGTAGCACACAGATACATCACCTGGGGTGCTACTTGGGAACATCGTACTGCCCTGAACGTTGTAGCATCGTGCTGTACCTACCACTTAGAAAAGGGTCCCGAGTCACAAGACAAAGTCTTTTACTTCTCTTGTAATACAGTTAGAACATGGAGGGGTTAGTTGGGAGGGTGCCTGCTTCTCCGGCATGGGAGAATTCTTGTCTTCCTAGTTGGGGTGGTGTGGCTGAGGCCAGACGGTGACTATACACTCCCCCAGAAGCAGATTACCCTAGGGTTGAGTATACTTCCTGCATGACCTTGTCAGTAGTCCCTTACCCTCCCCAGGCGGAACGGGACCTCTGCCTCTCTGTCTGCCTCATAGTTACGAGGATTGCATACATTGAAGTAACGTATGTAAAATGGCTTAGAATCGTCTCTGGCAAGTAGTGAGTCCTTAGTATATGGTTGTTTTTATTATTACCACACCCAGACTAATCTTATTTGTGGTCCCCTTTTCATAAATTTTTCAGCTTAGTCAATTAGAAACATTTTTTCCAGTAATGATATAGTGCAGTTCAGTAAGAAAATATTTCATCTATAGGACTGTTTGCTAAAACTGAAAAAGTAAAAGCAATCTATGCCCTTTTTTCCATACCAACTCCCTTCTGCTGTTGAAAGCCCATGCTTTCAAAGTCTTCTATGGCTGCCTCTTTTAGACTTTCTGAGGTCAAGGTCAGGGAACGGCATGGGTATTATTTAGCTCTGGTCACCACACCTTCCCTAATGGAGTTAGGAGGCAAGATTATTGATTATTTATCTAGCTCCAGGAATTAATTTTTTGGAAAATCCTGTAACTAAAAGTTCATTTCTGTCTGCAGGTTGGTTGTGGTGTGGGAAACACAGTCTTTCCGATTTTACAAACTAACAAGTAAGTGTGTTTAAAGTTTAACTGTGTGACCGCACAGAGGAGAAAGGGCTGTGTTGTTTCTCAGAACTTACTGCAGCAAACTGGCAACAGTGGTTATTGGGCACCATGGGTGACGGGAGATCGGATTTATGGTCTGGATTTTTTTTTTTTTAATGGTCTTGATTTAATTTGATTTCCAAGTTATCTTTGTCATCAGGAAAATTAGTAAGATTCAGAACGTGTTCCATTGTTAATATGTGGTGTCTTTGATATTTTAACCTCTGCTACACAGGAAAGAGAACAGACACAATTCACTTTATAGTCTTAATTGTTCTACTGTTTTTCTGCCCATTTCAGTGATCCAGGACTCTTTGTTTACTGTTGTGATTTTTCTTCCACAGCTATAGAACTGGTCCAGGTGAGTGTAATTGCTCCTATCCATCATTTTCACTGGTTAGAGGGGAAAACGCCTTCTAAAAGTCAGGGTCTCTAGCAATGTTTTTAATTCTTGTGTTTTTTTAAGTTTTTATTTATTTTTTAGAGAGGGAGGGAGGGAGGGAAAGAATCCCAAGCAGGCTCCGCACCAGCAGTATGGAGCCCAGTGTGCGGCTCGAACTCACAAGCCATGAGCCAAAGTCAAACATTTAACCCACTGAGCCACCCAGGTGCCCCTCTTATTTCTTATTCTTATGTGGTCCGAAAGTAAGAGATTTACAGGCAGCATTAGCGGAAAAAACTAAACATGAATACAGAACCTCTCACTGGCCAGCTGTGGAACTTTGGGCCTGTCTCCTGACCTCTCCAAACTTTCCTTTTAAGGATTGAAATGAGAAGACTGTTTCTAGTCAGAATTCTTTGAATTATAAGTCACAGAAACATCTAGACAAACTCAGCCAGTGAAAGAAAGAGAAGGTCATGCAACCCAAGGACGTAAAGTGTACCCAGGACTGTAACTGAGCCCTAAAAAGGTGGCAGATACCAAGGCGAGTTGACTAGCCAGTGAGATGGCACCACCCTCTCCTCCTCCTATCACAGTACCTCCCTCAAGTTCATGGTTTCCTATCAATCATAGCTCAGTGCCCATTTGTCCTTTGTTTGTTCTCTGTTTACAGACCAACTTTCTGTAATAGGTTTTTCCTGGTTTTACATATGATCCTGACATGCTCACCCTTACCAGTCCACCCTGTTCAGGGTTCTCAGAGCCTCACCACAATGACTTGTCCTGATTCCAAAGTCCCCAGGAATAGTCTGATTGACCCAGCCCAGCTGATAATCTACTTGCCCTGTTTGAATTAGCGGGGGCCAATGAGGAATAAAGTCACATTTTTGGAGAAGAGATATGGAAAGGGAAATTACCCTAATGTGTCTGTTACAATCATGTCTAATGCTTGTAGCAGAGGAGCTCCAGAATTGGTAGTTGTACCTTTCTGGAGTTACTTTCATGGATCCAGACCAGGTGAATATTGAGGCTTATCTTTAGTTAGTTTGGGGTTTTTTTTAGTTAATTTTATGGTAATAAAATATAAAGTTAAATTTTCCACATCTAGAGACATAGGTTTTCCTGGAGAATTCTGTGGTCTATGTGATATGGTATAGTTGAGTTGGGAGTTGTTTTAAATCCTGCTCTTAAATGTTTAAATGTCTGTATGTTTTATCTCTCTCCTGATGGGGGTTTTATTTTTCCTTATGGCCACTTACCTTCCTGGTGATTTTCCAGTCTTCAAATCTAACTCTGCATCAGAGTAAAGAATAAAAGTAGAGGAATGAAGAACTCTAGTTTTAAAAGTACCGGTTAAGGGCACCTCGGGCCGGCTCAGTCAGTGGAGCATGCAACTCTTGATCTCGGGTTGCAAGTTTGAGCCCCATGTTGGGTGCAGACATTACTTAAAACAAAAATCTTTTTTTAAGTTTATTTATTTATTTTCAGAGAGAGAGAGAAAGCACGAGGTAGGTAGGGGCAGAGAGAGAATCCCAAGAATCCCAAGCGGCACTCTCAGTGCAGAGCCCAATGTGGGGCTTGAAGACACGATCTCTGAGATCATGACCTGAGCCAGAATCGGACACTCAACCGACGGAGCCACCCAGATGCCCCAAAACTAAAATCTTTTAGAAATAAATAAACAAAAGTACCAGTTGGATTCCACAAGCTCCTCTCTGGAATCGTTCAAGAATCTTAACCTTTGAGTAAGATTGCGTGCCTTCGTGATTAGACCGATAACCCTCAGTGGGCAGTAGCTGCGGTTACACTTAAAGCAAGATAAGATTTCCTTGAGGCCGTGTGAATGTGTGTGTGCGCGCGCGTCTGTGTGTGTGAGAGAGAGAGAGAACCTTTTCTAACCTGTGTGTCTCTCAACTGTCTGCAGACAAATTCAGCATATGATCCCTGCCGGTGTTTTGCCTTTGTTCACGATCTGTGTGATGAAGATCAGAGTTACCCAGTGCCCACGAGGAGTCTTGATATCATCATCCTCATATTTGTTCTTTCTGCAGTTGTGCCAGACAAGTAAGTTGGAGGTCCTTTCACCAGCAGTGTAACAAAAACAAAGCGTTCGTCAAAGTTGGGCCCTGAGTAAGAAGGATCCTCTGATAGGCAGGGAAAAGCCACTCTGTCAAAGTGTTACGAGTGTCTCATCCCTTTTCCTAGATTTGCAAGTTCCCAACTTCTCTTTCAGCCTCTAAACCTCTGCCTGTTGACTGCAGTGATTGGTCATCGTTCTGGTTTAACATCCCTAAGGAATGGGAGAGTAGTGGCTGTGTTTTTTTAATTTTTCTTTTAAGTAATCTCTGCACCCAGCGTGGAGCTCGATCCCAAAACCCCAAGACCAAGAGCCACACACTGTACCCACTAAGCTAGCCAGTCACCCCTCATTGGCCTTTTTAAATGCTTGCAGTAAACCAAGCTTATTAACAACACAGAATTTATGGTGAACCTTAACTCAGGTGTTCCTTTATGCTTAAGTTCTTTGGAAAACTGCAGTTACAAGAGAATTCCATAAAATAAAGTTTAGATGAAAGGAAAGTCAGTTGCTGAACTCTAAAAGCTTCTTAGGGACGCCTGGGTGGCTCAGTTGGCTAAGCATCAACTCTTGATTTCAGTTCATGTCATGACCTAAGGGTCATGAGATCGAGCTTGAGAGGCTCCTTGCTCGGCATGGAGCCTGCTTCAGATTCTCTCCCTGTACTCCACCCCCACCCCCACCCATGCTCACATGCACTCTTCTCTCCCTTAAAAAAAAAAACAAAAAAAAACTTCTTAGACATGGGCAACCAGCTGTCCTGATGAAGTACTATCCTCAGGAAGCAGCATCAGCCAAAGACCCAGAGGAGTGATTGATTTTCTCTAGCTCCCATTTCCTTTAGGATGGCACTGAGTCATCTGACCTGACACGACATTGTGATTGTGGATAAAGGCAGATGCAGGACAGCCCAAAAGCCAGGCATGCTTCTAAACATTAATAACTGCAGAAGTTCAGGGGCACCTGGCTGGCTCATTCAGTAGAGCATGTGACCCAATCTCAGGGTCATGAGCTCAAGCCCCACATTGAGGGTAGAGTTTACTAGATAGATTTTTTTTTAAAACGGCAGAAGTTTAACTGCTATAGACTTAAAAACTGACATGGACTGAAACAAAACATTAGAATTAAAATTCATTATTCAGTTATTTAAATAGACTGTGTAGCACTTATACTTCTGAGGTTAGCACAGCCGAAACCCCCACGAGGACTGTGTATGGAAAGTGCAGTCAGAATGGAAAGCTCTCTGCCGAGGTGCTCATTTGCATGCTGACTCACCCTGTAAATTGCAAGTTCTTAGGGTTTGATCTTCAACAAATGGAAAGACACAGTCTCTGCGCACAAAGAGCTCGGGCCTGGGGGGGCAGGCAGAGGAGTCCACCGACTAGTAGTCCTCACTGCAGGTTTTCAGTGTGGCGCCCAGAGAGGCACAGGCGCACAGGCCAGGGGCGGCTTCCCTGGGAAGTAATCGCAGGAGTGGGCAGTGAGCCAGATGCAGAGTATGTAACTTGGCCCATGGTCGAACTCTCCAGCAGAAGCAGGTTGTCCTCGGGCCTCTTCATACTGAAGGGACTGGGTCGAAGCCACAGTTGTGAGCAGACCACAGAAGGCACATCAGAAGCTCAGACACGCGCTCCTGTTCTCATCTGAAGGGAGAGCAGAGGAGCTAAGATTTCAGGGGCCATGTGTCAGCAGGGTTACGAAGTCCACTGGCTCTTCCAGACGTGCTACAAGGAGAAGGGACCCTGTCCTTAAGGAGACCTGATCTTCCTTCTCTGTTGCCCCACAGGATGCAGAAGGCTATCAACAGGCTGAGCAGGCTTCTGAAGCCCGGAGGGATGATGCTTCTGCGAGATTATGGCCGCCACGACATGGCTCAGCTTCGATTTAAAAAAGGTATCGTGGGAGTACCTGGGGGGTTCAGTCAGTTAAGTGTCCAACTTCGGCTCAAGTCGTGATGGCGCAGTTAGTGAGTTCAAGCCCTGCGATGGGCCCTGAGCAGACAGCTCAGCCTGGAGCCTGCTTTGGATTCTGTGTCTCTCTCTCTCTGTGCCCCTCCCCCACTTGTACTCTATCCCTGTCTCTCAAAAATAAATGAACATTAAAAAAATTTTTTTTAATAACTAAAAAATAAAAAAGGTATCATGGGGGCACCTGCGGGGTTCAGTCAGTTAAGCGTCCAACTTAAAAGTTCAGGTCATGATCTCATGGTTCATGAGTTCGAGCCCTGCATTGGGCTCTCTGCTGTCAGCACGGAGCTTGCTTGGGATTCTGTCTCTCCCTCTGTCTGCACCCCCCCCCAAATAAATAAATAAACTTTAAAAATAAAATAAAATAAAACATATTTTGCTACTGTAAGCAAAACAACAGATTGGCCATCCGAATAGATGTATAAATCCGTGAAATCGATTAGAAACCTAGAGTTACAGCTCCAATATGAAGTCATTTAATACATGACAGAGGTGGTATGTTTTTGAAGATTGTGTGATCTAGGTATTGGGCAAATCTGTAAAACCAAGACCGCTGCATTTAGAAGAGCTAGTTTTAGAAAAGACATTTGATTACATGAATAATTTTAAACAAAATGTGGCCAAAGGTACCATTAAAACAGTTTAAAGACCGATAATTTCGGTGCATAGAACAGATAAAGACTGCATTATTATCTGTGCTCTTCGGGGACTGTTGGTACGTTGATAGGGAAAAGATCAGCAACCCACCCAAAACACAGGGAAGAAAATTTTAGACTTGATTCCCAGAAGAACATATCCAAATGACCAAAAACAAACTTGAGGGTAACAAAAATTAGGATGAGATGACCACTTCTTTAATCTGCCAACTCACGAAAAGAGCTATGCTTCTCCATTAATGGTTTTTGTTTTTGCTTTAAGATTTTTTTTTTTTTTTGAAGGAGAGAGACAGAATGTGAGTGGGAGAGGGGCAGAGAGAGAGGGAGGCACAGAATCCAAAGCAGGCTCCAGGCTCTGAGCTGTCAGCACAGAGCCCGATGTGGGACTTGAGCTCACAAGCCGTTAGATTATGACCTGAGCCAAAGCAGGGTGCTTAACCGACTGAGCCACCCAGGCGCCCACTGGGTTTTTTGAGCACACTGGGGCTGTTGACTCAGTCTAACAGTCCTTTCGGGAATTCCTCAAGAACTAGCATGTAATACATATGTAAGCAAAATCTCGAAAACCAAGTGAATGCCTCCGGAGAGGGGAATCTTGTGCCTGCCGCGTGGGGTAGATCCCTTACTGTTGGTCTTGGAGGGGTTTCCGTTCTGCATTCCCAGATGAGAAGAGCAGTGTACAGACAAGTATTTTAAAGTTGACCCCACATGTAAGAGTAGCTGGAGAGAAATAAGCAGAAGTGAAGCAAGTAAGATCATATTGGCATTCAGAAGGTACAGAGGGGCACCAGGTTGGTAAATTGACGTTAGGTCAGAGGGCTTGGCAGCTGAAGGGAGAGCGTCCGTAACCAAAACAGCGTATGTCTTGTACTTGTGAGCGAGTGTGGGCAGGTGGACAGACATGGGAAATGGTTATGGTGTCTATCTCAAGTTTCCTTTCCTCAGACTCAGCTATGGTCCTTGGCTTTTATTTGTTTACTTTTGTTTTACAAAGAGTATGTGGTATTTATGTAGTCAAGGAGGGGGGAAAACACCTTCCAACACGAAACAACTCTATAACAGAAGGCTGAGGTTCACATGTGTGACGTAACACTGCATTTCAATCACTCCCCTTGGGGTCCTCTTCTCCGAAGATTCCTGCAACGTGCCCAGAGCAACCAAGAAGGGATTCTGTTCTCTGCCCAAGAAATGGTATCACGATGTACATTTGATTGGCAGTGAAATTCAAGGAAGTGCTTTAAAGTCTCTCTGATGTTTATCACATCGCTCCACAGGTCAGTGTCTGTCTGAAAATTTCTACGTGAGAGGCGATGGTACTAGAGTTTACTTCTTCACACAAGGTATGGAAATGCTCATCTTTCTTCATGCTAACAGCCCCCCAAACACCAGATCAAATGTTGCTTGATACAGTCTCGGAAGTAAAACTGTCATGCCCCTTCTGCCTTTTGAAGACATTTCCTGCCTTTCCAGGCCACCTGAACGGTTCACTGTTCTCCACACAGGCTCCACTTACAGGAGCCTTCAGTCCTCTGCTTTGCTCCTCAACTGTCTGCGCTTCCTCCCTGTGGCTTTGTCCCAGATGGGAAACCTGCCCCTTCGGCAAGACCCCAGTGCAGCTGGTTTTGCCCTGTAAGCCCGGTTGTCCTGTAGGTGCGCCAGAATTAGGCTGTGCTCCCCGTGCCCCGGCTCCCAGGTGTAATCCAGAATTGCCCTCCTCTGCGGCTTGCCCTGCCTCGGGGTTCCTCCCCCACCAGTGCCATCCTTGGGCCCTTTATTGTGCCACATACTTCTTTGAGCTGTTGGTTAAAATATAGTGGAAACTCTGCTAAAAAAGTGGCTTTGACATTACGTGCATAGAGATTTTGCGTATAACCTGAAGGTGTCCATAAAGCCCTTGAAAATTCTTTCCTGTCAGCTCTAAGGCTCTCCCTCTGGATTCCAAGGGGCCCTTGCCAGAAGGTTTGGCTTCCCCCATTTAAACATGAACTTAATATTACCAAGCTGCTCCTACACTTCTAAATAAACAGCCCTGCTGAAGCCACTTGTAATACATAAATAAAAACAGTCTCGTGGAGCCCCATTTAATACAGGAAGTAGTGGACCATGTTTTTTCTTTAGCGGAAAATATGTAAACATCTCTTTTCCGAACCAGATGAGCTGGATACACTTTTCACTACGGCTGGACTGGAAAAGGTTCAGAACCTGGTGGATCGCCGATTGCAAGTGAACCGAGGGAAACAGCTGACCATGTACCGAGTCTGGATTCAGTGCAAATACCGCAAGCCTCTTCTGTCCAGCGCTGGCTGAGTGGCACCTGCTCCTGACGCGTGAGCTCATTGGAGCTTTTTAAAAAGAACATTCACAAGTGGTGTCTTGTCGATGTGGGAAAGTCCAAGGATTCAGACTTGAACCTTAAACCAAGAAAAAATTGCTTTTTATCAAGATTCTAATAATTGTGCTTCCAATTTGGGAAGCCCTTTAATATGTACTTTCCTAAGTTTTTTCTTACTTTGAGATATCAAAGAATCTTTCTTGCCATTTTGTAATTTATCATAACTAAAATTTCATGGGAATCGTGAATTCAAAAGGCGTCAAGAATTTATTTCCATGTGGAAGTATTATACGTGATAAAGTGTCATCTGACTGTGAGTTGCATTAAATTATTTCGGAGTTCAAATATCTGGACTAGGCAGTTGATATATACGGTGAATAAAGGTCTCGTTCAGCGAGAAGCACGTCAAGAAGAATCCTCTTTCTTTGGATATTTTCCTGACTCAAAAATACTGCCTTAGGGGCACCTGTGTGGCTCAGTTAAGCGTCTGACTTCGGCTGAGGTCATGATCTCTCAGTTCACGAGTTCAAGCCCCACATCAGGCTCTGTGCTGACTGCTCAGAGCCTAGAGCCTGCTTCAGATTCTGTGTCTCCCTCTCTCTCTGACCCTCCCCCACTGGCGCTCTGTCTCCCTCCCTCCCTCCCCCCCCTCAAAAATAAACAATTAAAAAAAATTACTGCTTTAAAGAGAATCAAAACATGTCCTTGTTATGTGTTTATTAGTCATGGTCTCCACTTAACTCTAGTTCTGTGGAATTTTAGACACTGTTCCCCCTCTAAGTAACCTATTTCTCAAACAGTAAAACGATCTAAACTTTTCTTGGATGTAAATTTTAAAAAATAAATAAGTAATGGGAAAAAAAGATCTTGACATTTAGCAAACTTGTCTCGTTTTTTTTATTGTGCCCTTAACTGTTTGACACAAAAGGAATTGAGAGAACTTTATTTTAGCCACATGACTGTACAACTGAAAATGATCATCATCAGTATTGCTTTTTTTATGTTCTGCTTTTTTTCAGTTACCACTCCTACATGTTTCCCTCTTGGTGGTTCATAAGTTATACAATGTATTCTTAATTTTTACCAAATAAAGAATTTTCAGTTCTTCCTATGTTTTGCATGTTCAACTCAAATATTCCCATAATTGCTTTTTATCATTGTATTACATGTGGAAATGTGATAAGAAACAAGCAATTTTTTTTTATTTCAAACGTAAAAAAAAAGTACCAATTACCAAGAATATTGCAAGAGTAGTCCATTTTCTTTTCAGAATAGTTTTTAAGAATAGGTTGCAAGGTGATGTCCCAACTCTCCTGCATATTTTCATGTATAATTCCTATAACTAAAGACATTCTTTTTTTTTTTTTTTCCAACGTTTATTTATTTTTGGGACAGAGAGAGACAGAGCATGAACGGGGGAGGGGCAGAGAGAGAGGGAGACACAGAATTGGAAACAGGCTCCAGGCTCTGAGCCATCAGCCCAGAGCCTGACGCGGGGCTCAAACTCACGGACCGCGAGATCGTGACCTGGCTGAAGTCGGACGCTCAACCGACTGCGCCACCCAGGCGCCCCAAGACATTCTATCACCAAATAAATCCATCAGAAGTAGAAATCTGAAAACATCCACAGATAACCACGTTTTCCCAATGGTCCCAATAACCTATCACCAGAAAAAAAAGTTGCATTTAGTAGTCATATCTCGGTCCCCTATACTCTGAACAACCCAGGCGTGTTTCAGTGGCCTTGACATTTGAAGATCACAGGCTATCTTGCAGACTGTCCCTCGTTTGGGTCCGTCGATGCTTTCTCATGATTTGGTTCAAGTGACATTTCTGGCAGGAACACTGAGTGATGCTGTGCTCTTCCCATTACATTCTATCAGGGAATCGATTTTGAATTACCCTGTTATTGGTAATGTTAACCTTGAACACTTCATTGAGGTGGTATCTGCTGTTTTTCTCCACTGAAAAGTTACTAATAAGCATTTCATAGGGTAATGCTTTGAAATCGGGAAAATTACCCATTCCTCATCAATCTTTACCCTCCATTTGGCATCTGTGTTCCAATTTCTTGGCTGAATTACTATGATGGTAGCCTGTGAGTGTCTCCTAACCCTACCATTTTTTCTCCATATATTGGTTCTGTAAGGAAAGCTTTTTTTTCCTATTCATTTACTTCTCTTAATCTGGATTCAGATTTCTGTTTTATTTAGTGATTATTACATCTACTGTCATTGGTGCTCCTGTTACCCCAGATTTGGCCAGTGGGAGCCTCTTCAAATGCTTCTGTGATCTTGTGACTGTCCCCACGATTCTCAGAGCACTTCAAGCACAAGTTGTTCCAAGCTTATTTTACAGTTTCTCTGCCCCAGTCTGAATCCAGCATTTCCCCCCAAAAGGTGCTGGTTTCTTTTAGTGCAGAAAGGTATTTAGAAACCAAGCTGAGTGTGCTCATTGCTCCTGGTATGTGCCCCTGAGTGGATGGAGCGCCAAGATATTTGCATGTAGGTACACACACACATACTTGCATCTGTATTTTTATACTACTGCATATTGAAAACCATCAGTTCTGGGGCGCCTGCGTGGCTCAGACAGTTGAGCATCTGACTCTGGCTCAGGTCATGATCTCGCGGGTGACGGGTTTGGGCCCCGCATCGGGCTCTGTGCTGACAGCTCAGAGCCTGGAGCCTGCTTCAGATTCTGTGTCTCCCTCTCTGCCCCTTCCCTGCTCACGCTCTGTCTCTGTCTCTGTCTCTGTCTCTGTCTCAAATATAAACGAACATTAAAAAAAAAAAAAAGAAAGAAAGAAAACTATCAGTTCAGATCACTGCCTTTGGTACCGATCCAACACAAGATTTATTCTAGTTTTTATTCTTCTCTGTACTTTAGTTTCCTTTTGCAATAATCCCAAACTCCTGTGGTCCTCAATATATTCTGCCCTCATATATTCTGACACCCACACCAAGTCACTATTGCCACAGCTCCCCGCCTCACACAGAGGCCCTGCCAGGGTCCAGCACCCCACCACCACCACCCCTCCGCCCTTGCACTAACCTCCACCTTGCTTGGCTTCATCTTTAAAGGGTAAGAGAAAGGGAACTTCCCATCTCTTCCATTGCACTGAATGTATTTAAAACTGGAAAAGGCTGAGTCACTGGAATGGTATTTCACTTATCTTTTGGGATGAGGAACAGATATATTAAATGATCCACTAAAACCTTCCTTTGGCATTTCTGAGGCATTTCCAAGCAACCAGAAGAGTTTTGATTCCATCTTTGGGGCACTTGACTTGGGCTTTGGGCTTTAGGTGTAAAAAAAGAGCCTCTTTCTGCCCGCTGCTACCTTTTCTTCTCAGTCATCTGCTACACTCTGTTCCCTTGCCCTCTGACTTTTTATCTGTCAGCCTTAAACTCTACAGGAACTTTGTGTAATTTTCTAGCCTTGGAATCACTAATACTGGGCAGAGAACAGTTAAACACGGTCAGGGTAGATTAAAGTAGGACTTTGGTGCCGCTCAAAAACACACAGACTGGACTGTGTCTGACTGCCAACAGTATCTCTTGATATTCTCTTTTACATTTATTTATTTAATTGAAGTATAGTCAACACACAACGTTCCATTAATGTCAGATGTACAGCATAGTGATTCAACAACCCTCTGTATTATGCTGTGCTCACCACGAGTGGAGCTACTATCTGTCATCATACAACACTATTACGGTACCATTGACTGTGTTCCCAATGCTGTACCTTTCATCCCCTGACTTATTCATTCCATAGCTGGAAGCCTGTACCTCCCACTCCCCTTCCCCCGTTTTGTTCATCCCATCCCCCAACCCGCTTCCCCTCTGGCAACCACCAGTTTGTGCTTTGTATTTTCGAGTCTGATCTCTTGATAGTCTTGATGCAAGAAAAGTGCTGCGTTGGCTGGGAAGGTAGCTCCACGTGTGAAACTGCTCAGGAAGTTGTGTGGTTTAGATTCAAGTCTAATGGAGAAGTTTCTGAAACTGACTGATCTGCCTGAGTAGCAGTTAATTAGGCGGAGGAGATAGATTCAATATTGCTTGGAAAATGAGTAACGGTTTGAGAAAGGTGGGTGCACTGGGACTACAGTGGGAGTGAAGCCATGTTCATGTGGGTGGCGTCCAGGGTCAGGTGACACCTGGAGTGCATGGGTTCTTATGCTGTGAACCCATTCATCATCAAAGATTCATCCCCTGGTTTATATACTTCACTGGAGCCTGGCCTCTGCTAATGCCGTCAAACCTGTGCTTTGCAATGGTTCCACTACCTGCCTTCGTGTAAGTTCCCACTCCCTGGGGCTCTGGTTGGAAAAGTAGGGCCTGGGACGCCTGGGTGGCTCAGTCAGTTAAGTGTCTGACTTCATCTCAGGTCATGATCTCACGGTTCATAGGTTCAAGCCCCTCTTCGAGCCCTGTGCTGGAGCCTGCTTCAGATTCTGTGTTTCCCTCTCTGTCTGTCCCTCCCCCGACTCGTGCTCTGTCTGTCTCTCTCAAAAATAAATAAACATTTTTTTAATTAAAAAAAAAAAAAGAAAATCAGAACCCTGGAGACTTACCAGGAAAATGAAAACACAACGTATTAAGACATTCTACTTTCCTCGGGTTGATCCCTATCTTTGCCTAAAGATGTTACTTTAGTAATCGTGGGGAGTCGTATGTAGCTTAAACGATGAACTCAGGACAAACAGCTTCTTTCACTCCGTTCACAAAGGTCTGTTCTTTGGTTTGTGGCTTCTGCTGCTATTTTCAGAGCCCGCTGCATCGATGCGTTGCAGGCTTTTATATGCTTCTGAATGTGTGCAGGTGTGCAGGTTGTGCGGGTTGATTTGGGAACCTTGGTTAGGAGGTGGAAGGAGCATTAATGGTAAGTTTCACAGGTAAAAAATACTGAAATGGTGCACTATGGCCCCCTCCCTTTATTTCAGTGAATTTCTAGGTTCAAGATTGGACATCGCCTCACCTGCAATCCATGGAACACAGTGCATGACCAAGTTACCGAGCAAACAGCCACAGTTGGATTCCATGCTCCAGTGGGGGGACCCCGAGACACAGTAGCCAGTATCCTCGACAAAGGCTCAAGCTTGGCATCTTCACCCTGAGGCGAGCCCCCAAACTGCATTCATTCCTTCATTCCCCACCTTCCTTTCTCTGAGTTTGGATTTCTCCATTGAAACTTAAAATATCCTCAGAAGGAGCCGTACCTTAAACCTTTATCAGCAGTGGCATGTTAGAGAAACCCCTCCAAGGGGGAGGAGAAAGCCCTGACATACCTGCTGTGGGTAAGCCCCCCACCCCTTCCCCAGCCTTGCTTCCCATTCCTCAACGTTCATTGGGTGAGTAAGGCTGACGGTGGAGCTCATCATTTAGTGGGGAACTTTGGATTCTTGACACTTAGCGGAGTAGCAAAGCGCCTGGCCCTTGGTTGGCGCACAATGAACGGGGACTGACTAAACAGCTTCTTCCTGCCCTGCCCCCACGCCCCCCCCCCCCAGACACCCACTGACACACAGTTTGTGTTTAACTTCAGAAGACCATCATGTACAGGGCTATGGTTGCCTGTATCAGCAGCTCAAGCTGGTTTAAAGGCGAAGACAGAAGGTAGGAAAACACAGGGTGTCTCATGACCCCCAGGACAGAAATGTCACAGGGGCCTCAGAAGAGCCCTGGGAAGTGTGTGCCCACCATTGCCCCATCTCTCGAAGATCCGCTCTCCGCCCCTGTAGGAGGCAAGCATCACTTAGCTCCTGAGACCTGATGCGTCTGTTAAATGGGTGCACAGTGTGTGCGTGTCTTTGTCAGTAAGCTGGTCCCAGAATAGGTCTACAGGCCAGGCAGAGTCTCAAAAGGCATCCCCAGAGCACTGTTTTGTTTCATCCTCCCAAATATTGACCCCTGCGCACCATCATTATTTCCTTGGTCTTTTAAAATAACTGATATTCTTACATTTATTTTGAAAGGAAACTTTATATCACTACTATAAATGTAAAACAAGTATCACTCATCATGAGCAGAAGGTTTTTTTTTTTTTTTCTTTCTCTTTCAGAAGGTATTTTAAAAAATAAATACGGTGAGGGGTGCCTGGGCGGCTCAGTCAGTTGAGTGTCTGACTCTTGACTTTGCCTCTGGTCGTAGGATCCAACCCCACATTGGGCTCAGCGCTGAGCATGGAGGCTGCTTAAGATTCTCTCTCTCTGCCCCTTTCCCCCGATCGCACACTCTTTGTCTCTAAAATTAAAAAAAAAAAAATGTAAAATACATACATACAATGAAAATTTTTAAATCTTATAAATTCCAGCTGGATCCCATTGCTGACCAAAGGCTCTGAACCCTAAGCCTAGAAACACCAAGCAGAGTCACAGCTGTCGTGGAGCTCACGTATGGTTCATCCGTAAAGCATGAATCAGGTGGGCATGTGCCAGGAGGATTGAGCAGGGTAGACAGAGGTGGAGGTTGGAGTCGGGGAAAAGGCCCTTTCAGATGGGGTCTCCTGGAGGAGGTGACATCCCTCCCGGATGTCTGAACAAAGAGGCTTCTAGGTAGAAGGAATGGCCACTGGCCTAGTGGGAGGACCATGATAGACTCCACTCTCCCTGCCCCACAGCATCGGGAGTGCTGAATTGCTCACCCTTGTCAGAAATGCATCTGCCTTCAGCACATTTTAATAAGAGCATTACTCAAGTGCACTATGTACTAAGAAATGAGTAAGAATGATTATCTGTCTCCTACTGACCCTCAGGTCCAGGGTCTGGAGTCTTCTCAGTTCATCTAGGGACTATTAACATTATGAAGCCAGCCCAACTCACCAGAACCTGGCATATAAACCAGGATTATTGACCCGTGATCTCAAACTTAACTGACAAGCCGAGGGGATCCCCCCAGGAAAGGAAGCTGCTTGAGAAACTGAAGATCAGAAGTTGATTGTTAAGAATACACCAGAGCCCAGTAGACAGGTGGCCCCAAGATTTCTGTCAAACTGTGGCCGAACCAAGGTCCCCCGTCCGCACCAATGAAGCTGATGCTGAGCAGATCTTTAGTAACGTTAACTGGCGTTTGTTTAGACCTTAACACTCTTTAAAAAGCTTTTCATACATTTAATCCTCACAGCACCCCTGTGAAATATAAGTGTAATTATCTCCATTTTACAGATGAGGAAATCTGGTGTTCAGGGAGGATAAATGGTTTACCAAGGTCAGATGGCTAGTGTTAATTGCCAGGTAATTAGCCTAAGATTCAGGAGGGGTATTTTGATATAAATGGTATTTGACATAATATATGGGTTTAAACATTCTTGGCTCCAACCAACTGTGCCTGTCTGGAAAATGCCACACCTGCTCAGAGGTCAGCCCTGTTGCCTCCCACGTGGGGGCGGGGGGGGGGGGGGGGGGGGGAGAAGAAAGAGCACTGGCCCCACACCACCCACCACCCACCCCAAACCTCCCAAGAAAAAAGAAAACAAGGCAACTCTCAGAAGTGTGAAACAATTATAGGTAGTCCATGAAATCTCTTGCGTAAATTGTGTTGGTTTTGCAACATTGTACAATTTGCAACATTTTCCTCAAAATAGTAAAAAAAATGTAATCCACCAATTTTACCCGGTGCCTGGGAGGCTCCCACCCCCTGGGGTGAAGGAAGGATCCGGGCCTGCTTTTCCACAGACACTCCAGCCGAGGGGGCGCGTCCTGTTCAGTCACACCCCTGAGCACTCAGAAGGGCCCAGCTAGGCTCAAAGCTCTGCTGTTGCCATCTGGAAATGCTTGATAATGTTTAACAAAGGGCCCCTCAAACTGTGTAGCCAGCCTTGTCGCTGCTTCCTTCTTGCTCCTTCTTCCTTTCTCTTTCTCCTTCCTTAGAAAAGAGTGGTCTCCTCCTGACTTGTTTTTCCCTCCCCACCTGTCTGCTGATCCTTGGCTGCCCTGGGTTGGGCCTTCTTGTCCAGGGAAGGACCGCTTGCCCACCTTCGGCTCTTCCTGCCTTTCCGTTCTCCTGCTCAGGCAGGCTTTCCAGACGTGCCATACCTGGACCCCTTAGGACTCACTGCTCCTACTCTCCCAGAGCCCTGCAGGTACCCTGTCTTCTCATGACTTGTGGTTTCTCCTCATTCAGCTTTCAACTCAAATGTCCCTCAACCTGTGAGAGTCCTTCTCTGCTGATGCCCTTGGCCAATGTCACTACCACCCCCTACAGCTCTCTCCTTTCCCTCAGTCATACCGCATTATGGGGTTTTATCTTCTTTATGACACACTACATTATTCTTTTTTTTTTTTTTTAATGTTTTTGAGAAAGAGAGAAACAGAGCACAAGCAGGGGAGGGGCAGAGAGAGAGGGAGACACAGAATCCGAAGGAGGCTCCAAGCTCCAAGCTGTCAGCACAGGGCCCGATGCGGGGCTCAAACTCATGAACTGTGAGATCATGACCTGAGCAGAAGTCGGACGCTTAACCAATTGAGCCATCCAGGCACCCCATACACCGTATTATTCTTAATTGTATATCTACCTCCTGTCTCTCTACTATGAGCTCTTTAGGATCAGGGATTTTGTCTGCTTTGATCACAGTTGTATCCTCAGTACCTACAATAGTGTCTGGCCCATAGTAGGTGCTCAACAAATATGTCTTGGGTGGGTGAGTACATAGAAGGTCACCCAGGAACTGGGTCCCTAATTGCCCATCATGGAAAGTGAGGAAAGTCAAGTTGTGTCATCTAATCCAGTGGGAAATAGTTTGTCTGGAGATGGAAGGTGCCCCCTAAAAGTTTCTCAGAAACCAACCATCCCTGGGAAAGCATAGGGACAAAGAGCCACCAAGGGAGCAAGACTGCCCAGCTACCCGAGAGAGGAGGCCCAGTCAGAATGGTTTAAAGGTGCAGAAACAGCCATAGGGAACTGGCTGCTTGGGCCCCATGATACAGAGAGACCAACACAGTGAACAAGATGATCCACTTTGAATTTTGAAAGGTCACCAATACTTGGATAATTCCTTAGTTTTATGTCATGAGCTAAGGATCTCACCTGAGCCTTGAACTAGTTTATCTAAATACCTCCGAGACATGCCTCTCCCCTAGAGGGCCCTTGGGTACCTCAACTCTGTCCAAAACCACTCATAAGAGCACAGACTGAGGTTGAAATCCTAGAGTCGACATTTCATTTGTTCTCTGTGTCACCCGGGCCCAGTCAGTGGATTCCTCTGATTCTCAGTTCCTTCAACTGCAATTTGGATATAAATAATAGGATACACGTAATCTGGCAGCCCTAGTGGCCCCCGTAACACAACCCGAACTCCTTGCAGAGAACACCATTGAATGCCAAATTCAGTGGGCTATTTATAAGACTCCTTTGTGTAAGATACATGTCATTATATGTTGTGTATTTAATAGTTATACCAACAGTTTGTCCCTTGGCCTGGAAAGAATAAACATGTGTTACTGTATGATCGTTGATAAGATTGTAGCAGAAAGCACAAATCTACATGTCTTCTCTAAGCTCCTAGAGAGCAGTGAAGAGGAGGTAAGACCTTCGGGCTTTCAACAAATTTCAGGGTTTCCCCCTTAGTCAAGGCCAGCTTCTCCATCAGGTACAGAGCACATTCAGCCTCAGGCCCGTGATCCTTCGGGGTCCTGGGAAATGTTTTAATGTTAATTTATTTTAAAACCAGAAGGAAAGAAAAGTGAATATAACTTTAATGAATTTAATGAATATATGATAATGAAGGCAGCCTAGCTTATGTTTGTTTTTATATCAACACATGTGTGTAATACAGTTACTTTTTTTTTTTTTTTTTTTTTGAGGAAAGGATCCATGAAAGCAGACATGCCCAGAACCCACGTAAGTCACAGTGTGATCCCACTGTCATCAGCCCATCAGATGCAGGGGCAGAGGTGACAGAGGTAAATGTGGGTGAACCCTTCTCTCCACCTTCCCTTTCTGTCCAACTCACACTGCCTTAAGGAAACACATTTGTGGAAAGAAGTGTTTTGTAAAGTCTTTAGCATTTATATATGCAGGTAGGGCAGTCTAACTGGGAGAAAGTATCTATGGATGAAGAGTGTGGCATGGCAGCATCCAGGGCATTGAGGAACAAAATCTAACCTTTTGCATTCTTTCTTTCTTGCATTCTTTCTTTCTTTCTTTTTTTTTTCTTTGAGAGAGCACGAGCAGGGGAGGGGCAGAGAGAGGGGGAGAGAGGATCCAAAACAGGCTCTGTGCTGTGAGTGTGGAGCCCGACATGGGGCTCGAACTCACAAACCGTGAGATGATGACGGAGCCCAAACCAAGAGTCAGACGCTTAACCAACTGAGCCACCCAGGTGTCTCCCCTGCTCATGCTCTCTCTCTCTCTCTCTCAAAATAAATAAACTTAAAAAAAAAAAAAAAGACATTTAATAAAGTTACCTCTGGCAACAATTCAGCGAGATAATCACAGAGGACAAAAGGGTGTGGTGGGGAGAACTGTAGGGGAGACCAGAGCCGGGAAGGTCCCGGAGAAGATTCTACTAGTTCCAACACAATGGGATGAACCAGCGCTATGGAAGTGAGGGCAGAAAGTTGGGAACAGGGCCAGCCCGCACTTAACCAGTATAATGCACAGAAGTGGTGGTGGGTATGAGGTAAGGGAGGCAGGGAGTGAGACAAACAGAATAACCTGGAAGTTTCTGGCTTTAACCATGGTGGGATGTTAATGCCATAATTAGGGTTTCAGTCAAGAGAAAGAGGAAGAGATTTGAGGCTATGGAGGGAGAGTAATGAGCCTATAGTTTGAGTCACCCACAGGTATCTCCTGGAGAGGCCAGATCCAAAAACCAGATACAAATTTGTAGCTAAGAAATAGGAGAGGATTTAATGAAGGTATCGCCTGCTCAAAGGTGGTGATTGAAGCCACTACAAGGGATGAGTGCGAGTTGGAAAAAAAAAAAAAATGGGGTTAAGAATCAGAACTGTGGGGGGTGCCTGAGTGGCTCAGTTGGTAGAACACGTGACTGTCAAACTTGGGGTCATGAGTTTGAGCCCCACGTTAGATGTGGAACCTACTTAAAAAATATTTTTTTAATTTTTTTTTTAACATTTATTTATTTTTGAGATAGAGAGAGACAGAGCATGAATGGGGGAGGGTCAGAGAGAGGGAGACACAGAATCCAAAACGGGCTCCAAGCTCCGAGCTGTCAGCACAGAGCCCGACGCGGGGCTCGAACTCACAGACCGCGAGATCATGACCTGAGCCGAAGTCAGCCGCCCAACCGACTGAGCCACCCAGGCGCCCCTAAAAAATATTTATTAAAAAAGTTGGGGCACCTGGGTGACTCAGTCTGTTAAGCATCAGACTTGGCTCAGGTCATGATCCTGCTCCTAAGGTTTGTGAGTTCGAGCCCTGCATCACACTCTGAGCTGACAGTGTGGAGCCTGCTTGGTATTCTCTCTCTCTCTACCTGTCTCTCTGCCCCTCCCCCACCTGTGATTTCTCTCTAAATAAATAAATACTAAAAAAAATAAATACGAAAAAGAATCAGAACTGCACTCTGAGGAGGCTGAGAGGAGAAGGGCCCTTCAGTTTCATGGCTGGAGACTGTCCAAAGAGAAGACAACAGAGTGATTAGAGGCTAACAGTGGTTGTCATCAGCTGGTGGAAATCTAGAGTCTCCTTCTCCTCTATTTTCTGTGTTTTTGAACTCTTTCATTGGTAACTATACATTCCCCTTTTTTGGTTAAAAGTCTTTCACTGGAAAAATAAAAAGGGCAGTTCCCCGATAGGTTAAGTGCTGCTGACTAGCCCAGCACACTGAAGACTAAGCAGAGACGTAGAGAAGACGAATTGGGGTGTGATACACACACCCCTTTCTCCAGGACCAGCTCCCCTTCTTCAGCCCTTCAGCCCGGGAAAAACGAGGGCAGCTCCCGGCAGCCATGTTTCCGCCCGGTGACCTTCTCCCTGGCCACAGGTGATTGGACAGGGTGTGCATGTGACACCGGCTAAGCCAATCAGAGCCCTTCCCAGGACATTTACAAGGGAGGGCCGAGGACGCGGGTGGGCAGATCTTTGCTGTGTGAGTTAAGGGATGTCGGCAGCCATGAAGGCCGAGGACAGGGCAGCTGAGGAAGCTGAGGAGACCCAGAGTAAGAGCATGGCCGCCCCGAGGCAAAAGCCAGTACAAACAAAGCCCTGTGGGAGGCCAGGGTCTGGTCACCAGAAACAACCTCCTGGGAGGAGGTTGGAGAGAGGCGGGGCTGAGACCACCAGGGCCTCATAAACCCTGCGGAGTTGGGATGTTTTCTCATTATAATGAGAAACTGTTGGAAAGTTTTACGAGAGGGAGCTGCCTGACCTGGATTACATTTTAAAAGATTAGCACGGGTGGAAAATGTATTGTAAGGGTGGAGAGCAATTTGGAGGCCCCCAGGGTATCCAGGCCGCTAAGGGTAGACCAGGCTTTGGTAGTGGCTGTGAAGATGGGAGTCCAGACGGGACCCGGTGGGGGGTGGGGTGGGGAGGGGGTGTGGCAGGGAGGAAGGGGCGGAGTCAGAACCAGAGAGTAAGTGAATGGTGATGCTGTTACCGAGACGGAAAGGCAAACCTCGAGGCTTCCATTTGGACATTTTAAGTTGGAGGTGCTGATGACACGTCCCAGGGAAGATGCTGAGAAGAAGGCAGTGGGGTGCATCAGTCTGGAGCTGGGGAGCTGGGTTAGAACCGGTTGGCCCTGGATGCGGGAAATGTGGGAGGCATCAGACTGCAGCTGGTCCAAAGCATGGGCCTAGATGAGACCACCTGGGAGCTCGAGAGGAGGGCCCAGCACAGAGGCCTGGGGAGGACATTCAGAGGACTGGTAGAGGAGAAAGAGGAAGGCGGAAGGAGAGGAATGTGCGGTGACCCAAAAGCCCAGAGGAGACTGCTGTGGCTGAGCCCCAGCTGAGGCCAGAGAAGCACCCTTTAGATTTGGTGATGAAGTTACCCTGATGTTGGCTAATCTGGGTGGAGGTTTAATCTGGAAGTTTAAATCCAGTCATCCTTCACTGGAATCTGCAAAACATAGCTACGAAGGACATTTTGGGGGCAAATGGAGAAATCTGAAAATGGGCTTTATACTGAAGATTTACTAGCATTCGCTTTCTTGTGTGTGATAACGGTCTGCAGTTAAGTAAGGCGTATCCTGGTTCGTAGGAGACACACGTTGTAGTATTTATTGTAGTATTGAGGGGTGAAGGGGCAGGATGCTTGGCAACTTTCCAATGGTGCAATAATAACAAAACCAAACATACCTACCTACATATATTTACATATACTCATTTATGTCTATTACCTATGTATATATGTTACATACTTTATACAGGTATATTATCTATTAGAGCAAAGGAAAGCAAATGTGGCAAAATGCTAACTGGAAAATCTAGGTCTAGGGTATTTTAATACTTTTCAACTTTTCTGTAGGCTTATGTAGGAAAAAAAAATTGGAGAAAAAGATAACTTAAGGGCGCGTGGGTGCCTCAGTTGGCTGAGTGTCCGACCCTTGGTTTTGGCTCAGGTCACAATCTCACAGTTCATGGTATTAAGCCGTGTGTCAGGCTCCACGGCCTGCTTAGAAGTCTCTTTCCCTCGCCCTCTGCCCCTCCCCCACTCACACTCTGTCTCTCTCAAAATAAATAAACAAACGAAAAAAAGATTAACAGGGATGCCTGGGTGCTCAGTCAGTTGGGCGTCTGACTTCGGCTCATCAGTGAGTTCGAGCCCCGCGTCAGGCTCTGTGCCTGGAGCGTCAGGCTCGGAGCCTGGAGCTGCTTCAGTTTCTGTGTCTCCCTCTCTCTCTGCCCCTCTCCCCCTTGCACTCTGTCTCTCTTTCTCTCAAAAATAAATAAACATAGGGGCGCCTGGGTGGCGCAGTCGGTTAAGCGTCCGACTTCAGCCAGGTCACGATCTCGCGGTCTGTGAGTTCGAGCCCCGCGTCGGGCTCTGGGCTGATGGCTCAGAGCCTGGAGCCTGTTTCGGATTCTGTGTCTCCCTCTCTCTCTGCCCCTCCCCTGTTCATGCTCTGTCTCTCTCTGTCCCAAAAATAAATGTTGAAAAAAAAATTTTTTTTAAATAAATAAATAAATAAACATAATTTTTTTTAAAAAAAGATAACTTAGAAAAAGTGAGTGAGAGATGAACAGGTAAGGGATACAGCAGAGTTTTCAAGGAGAGAAATGGTACAGTAGCTGGAAGGCAACACGAGGCCAAGGGAGGGTTTTATACACAATTTTTAGAAACGAGAGCATGTGTGTGTGTTGACAGGAATGATCCTGTGGGAAGAGAAACTGGTGATGTAAGAAAGGGGTGAGAGGTGCAGGGCAGGGTCCTCGGGAAGGCCAGTGGCAGATGCCAGCCGCGAGCACACGGAGGGCAGCCTTGGCCCAAGGGGACACTGTTCTGTGCTGGGCTTGGCCACGGGGTCATCGGGTGGTGGGTTTTCCTGTCTGATGACTTCCGTTTTCTTCACGAAGTTGGAACTTGGGCTGTGGGCTGGCTGACAGGACCTGGAGGTCAAGTGAGAGGTTCAAGCAGCTTGGGGCACAGGGCCAAGAAAAAACTGGCAAATGTGTTGTTTTGTGTTTAAGATCTGAATGAAGACTTATTCATTGGTTTAAGAAAGGAGCCAACAGAGGAGAGATTTAAGTGCTTATGCCTCAGTTTTTCCATCTGTAACACAAGGGGATCGTTCTGGGAGATCTCACAGGACCCTCCAAACTCCTGTACGCTGAGGTCCCTTCGGGACACCTGCTGGGGAGCTTTTACTGAACAGCATGTGTTCGCATTGTCTAAGAATTAGAGATAGCTAGTAAAAACTGGACGCTTGCCTAAGAGATTTCTAATTGAGGGTAAAAACTAATATATACAGAGAGACACTTGAAAGACAAGACTGTGTAAGGCTTCAGGGCACCCCTGGGGAGTGTGGGGGTGGCCCAGAGGTCCCTGGGCCTCTGAGATGCCTTGACGAGGCGCCGTTTGGGTGAACACAGCACGAAGCCCTTTGAGAGTAAATTCTGCTCTCTCCTGGCTCTCACTGAAGTTGGCACCACACAGCGTGAAATGAAACAGCAGATTAATGTGATTAACACTGAATAAACCTCTGTGTGTGAGCAAATATAGCATGAAGTGGGTTCAGGAATTTTAAAATATCTATTATTAAAGACAGCCCGCAGGGCTGCGGTGGCATCGGATGACAAGCCATAGACTGTACTGGAACCTAATATTCCCACAGTCCTTTCCTCAGGCAGGCTTCCACACTCGTGCTCTTTCCAGATCCTCTCGGGAGATTACCACCTCTACCCCATTTTAGAGATGAAGAAACTAAGAGCAGTCAACAGTAGGTTTCTAGTATCGTTGAGGGCAGAGACCGCGGATGTCATCACCGGCTCCCCATGACTGGCTGAGCGCCAGCGGGAGGGAAGGAGCCTCTCAGCTCCTGAAAGCCTGCCAGCACACCAAGTGCACTGCACCGGGCCGTCCATTTCTGGCGTGCTCTCTGGGCGCCAGGCTCTGTGCTGAATGCTTTGTGCAGATGGTCTCACTCAGTCTCGATGACAGCCCTTGGCGGTTGGCATTATTAACCCCAAGAGGAAACCAAGGGCAGAGCGGTTAAATAACTTGTCAAAGGCCACCCAGGAGAATCAGGATTCAAATTCAGATTCGAGTGAACTGAAGCTTGTTCTCTTGACTGCCCAGCCAGCCCAGCTGGCTGCCGTCGTCCAGGAGAGCACCATGTGGACATTGGAGTTCTTGTAGCCCTTTACTCGAAAGCCTTAGCGCGGTGCTGAATGCAGGTAACCAGTGACTGTTGACAGAGGGACAGATGAATGAATGAGTGGAGATGTGAATTCCTGTCTTGTGGGGCCTCCCTCTTCAAATTGAAGATTTCCCCATAACTTATGAACGCTCACTCTAATTAAAGCAAAGAGGCATCAGAGAATCACTGGGCCTTTCCTTTATTAACTGTCAAGTCCAATCTGTAGGCTGTTTACGTGCCAAGGTCAGAGATCAGTCTTTAGCTGCTCTCCTTTGATTTCATTCCGCAAAGCCCTGAACATAAAGTTTATTGATGTGAAACTGATTGGCAGGCAGAGGTAACGAGGTGGCAGGGACAGGGCATATCAGAAGGAGTCTAAGTCACTCTAGGAATCAGTCCTGCTCCTTTGCCATGCTAACTTCCCATGCTCTGGGTTATCAAGGCATGGCTCTGTGCGCTACAGTCCAGATGAGCAGCAAATGTCATCTGGACCTTCGGCAGTGTTCACAGACCTCATCAAGATGGGGAGGGGAAGAGGCGCCTGGCTGGCTTAGCTGGTAGAGCATCTGACTCTTGATCCCAAGGTTGTGAGTTCTGGCCCCACACTGGGCATGGAGCTTATGTAAAAAAAAAAAAAAAAAAAAAAAAGGGGGTAGGAAGGAGCCCTTTCTTCTGGTTTTGTCTATTAACTTGGAAAAGAGAGAGTGAAGGACAGAACTTAGGTAGGGATGGTCTTGAAACTTCACAGATCAAAGGAATTCCTGTGTAATCCTCCCTCAGACAGGCCTGGGAATCTGAAAGAGGGAGGTCATTGTTACATGTGCAGTTTGCAGCCAGCCCATGACTGGGATTATCACCGCTACCCCACTGTACAGCCCTGTGTCTGTTGAGCAAGGTGGAAAGCATGGGCTGCATACCTGCCTCCTGCAGAGCATCCCAGGGATAAAAACCAGGACTTAGGTAGTAAGTTTCAGGAGAGGGAAGTGGCCACTAGAGTGGCTGAGAGTAGCTGAAGCTCGTGCCACTCAAAATATGGAAAGGTCTTTAATATTATTCCTTTTTGTTTTTAAGTAAATCATGCATTAGACTTAAAAAAAAATTTTTTTTTAATCTGTATCTTTGAGAGAGAGACAGCATGTGAGCTGGGGAAGAGCAGAGAGAGGGGAAGATACAGAATCTGAAGCAGTCTCAAGAAAGAGCAGAGAGAGAGGAAGATACAGAGTCTGAAGCAGACGTGGGGTTCAAACTCACAAACTGTGAGATCATGACCTGAGCCGAAGTCGGACACTCAACCAACTGAGCCACCCAGGTGCCCCATAATATTATTCCTTTTTATCAAGACCAAACTTGCTTCTGTCTGATCTGAGAAAAAGCCATGTCTACTTAGTCTCTATAACTTAGAAATAGTGGTTTTCCAGAGCAAACACCTATTTGGATCCCCCCCCCCACACACACATACTTACAAATTAAGATAGTCCATTTAGAAGCAAAATAATGATGATGATAATTGTAACAAAATTAAACCAACCCTCACCCTCTCTTGTTTTATTTCCTTAGGAAATAGTCCAGGTTCAAGGTCTAGTTTGAGCAGGGAATGTCTCCTTTCCTGGTCTGTTTCTGGGCAGGCAGGGAGACAAAGTCCCTTTTCCTCTTCTCCATGGCAGGGCTGGGCCCAGGGGCATAGAGTGCCAGACAGAAATGTCCACCGAGGAGCAGGGAGGGACCTGGAGCCTCAATGGCTGTGACCTTCCCTTGAATTCAATGAATGTTGAGCAACTGTTATGGTTAGGCACTAAGCTGGGAAGATGATTAAGAAAGGATCCCAGAGGGGCACCTGGCTGGCTCAGTTGGTAATACTCTTGATCCTCCGGTTGTAAGTTCAAGCCCCACGTTGGGTGTAGAGCTTACTTAAAGATTTAAAAAAAAAAAAAAAAAAAAAGGATCCTGGAGACCCACACACTGACCATTAACCATAATATAATATAATTAATATAATATAACATAAAATATAATATAATATAATATAATATAATATAATATAATATAATATAATATAATTAATATAATATAAGCTGTGTTTGCAACAGGAATAAAGTATTTTAGGTGCACGTAGGAAGAAGGGGAGTGGGAAAGGCTACAGTGGTTCTAGAGAGGCTCCCAAAGCATCAGCCTCACCTGGGAAGTTAGAATTGCAAACGACGACAGGCTCCACCCCAGACCCACTGAATCAGAAACTCTGGGGGTGGAGCTCAGTGATCAGCCTCTGAGGAAGCCCCCAGGTGATTCTTTTTTTTTTGAGCTGTAGGCAAAAGTTGATTAGAGTATAAGATTAGAAAGGAAGAATAATAGGAAAGCTCTCTTTACAGAGAGGGGACATTCGAAAATGAATGCCCGGAAGAAGTTCCCTTCGTGCTTCTAATGTCAGTTACAGTTTGAGAATCATGCAGGGGTTGGCAAACCACCTTTGCAACCAGCAGCTTATTTTTGCAAACGGAGTTTAATTGGAAATAGCCATAGTCCTTCACTTATATATTACCTGTGGCTATTTTCCTGCTAGCCCTCAGAGTTGCAGCAGGGTCAATAGCCTGTGAAGCCTGAAGTATTTACTATATCTGACCCTTTACAGAAAAAGTTTGCCGCCTCCCAAGGAGTGGGGGGGGGGAGGAGAGGCTGGGCCCTTTCCCCCCTTCATCCCTCTTCTGTGGCTGGTGCTGCTAGGGCCTCTGGCCACCACACTTCAGTCAGCAATGCTGGAACCCAGCTCTAGTGCAGAGACTTCCTGAAAACCCTATAAAGTCAATTTTATGTATTATAAATCTGTACCGGCCAACACAAGTGGGAAGGTGGTTTTTTTAAAAGTCAAATGAGCAAAAGAAGAAGTCCTCATTCCAGGAAGACCCATGTTACAGCCTGTCTGTTTGGCCAAGCACTGCGCTTGATGCTTTAGGTATGTCCTTCTGGAAGGGTATTGTATCCCCATTTTATAGAGGAGGAAGTTGGAGCTTGGAATGTGAAGTAACCAGCCCACGTTCACAGAATAGCGTTCGGACTGGATCCTGGTTCAGCATTTGCTCCCGGGTCAGGCTCTTTGCCCCACACCCTACACCTCTGTTTTCCCAGTTGTAAGACAGAATGCCCTCAGTGGACAAGGGGACACTCCACAGGAATCTGTTAACATAACACACACACTTCTCTTTTTCTGGTGGAGGAGACAGACCAGCAGGAGCTGGAGAACCAAACCCAAGCCTCCTCCCTAGGGGTGGGCTGTGCTGGGGAGCCCGGTGAGGGGAGGGGAGGCCGTGGAAGGCCCACGAGGGCCCAGGCCAGCTCCCCACCTGCACAAGCCCAACAGGGCAGCACAGAAATGCAGCATCAGTGCCAGGTGTGATGCCAGCTTTCTGGAGGCATGAACACCTGAGGCCTCCCAGCCCCCACCCCTTCCCTACGAACCAAAACCCAGGCCTCGGGGCCTTAGCTCAGCTCCTGGTTGTCAATGTGGGGTTTTGTGTAAGGGTTCCCCAGGGAAGGACTTGTCAGGTGAGTCTTGGCATCTGTGTGAGAGGAGAAAGGCACCTATCAGGGTGTTCGCGCTTTGACACAGGAGTGGCATGGATGGGTCAATAAGATTTCAAGTTCGCAGTCAGACTGGGGAGCCTGTTACCATGTGATATCCTTGCAGCGTTGAAGCTGGTGACTGAACCTCAGAACAAAAGTAAAATCTTAAGTAACCTGGGGGCTAACACACCATTGTCTTGGTGGCTAAAATAGTGACCAAGAAGTCCCCCCTCGTACACACAGTTATCTATTCTGGCTTCCAAATATTTTGTTAGATTAGGAAGACAAAAAAACATTCTCAACAAACAAACAAAAGAGCTTGGGATATCAGGCAAAAGTTAAAACCTCAGAAGAAAGCTAGCATTTTGAGGAGATTAATGATAGACTGTTTTCTCTTGTCAAATCAGTTGCCATGACTGATGTTTTTATTGTTTTAAACAAGTTTCTTTGGAAAAAATATTAGCAAGCATCTTTGGAGTATCTGCTACATGCCAACCTTCATGCTAGTCTCTCTTAACTTGGGTCACCACGTGGTGGCCTCACAGCCGTTCTGAGGGCAGGTCATCTGAGCAGCCCTTTTACAGATGGGGAGCAGCCAGGAGCTCAGTCCGGGGAGTGACTCTTGGCTGAGCCTCACTGATAGGCAGAGCTGACTTTTGAACCAGGTCTTATGACTGCGTCTTATATTCCTTTCACAACATTGCACTTACTCTGAACCAAAATCTGGATTTAGGGAAGAACAATGGGAGACCAGGCAAACAATATCCCTAGTCTGTGGATGGCTTCAAGACGAGATATTAAGTATTTTTTAGGGCAGTGGTTCTTGGACCAGATAGAACCACGCTCCCATCAATAATGGACACTGGGCTGCTGGGTAGACAGTACAAGCTGTAGATTGTGTGCGGGTTTCTGGGGCCAGCTCTGATGCCACTTTCTCTTTCCCTGGTGCAACTGTTGATATAGGGAGGTCTTGCCTTGAAAAATAATTTCATTTTTAGGGGCATTCACTTTTGAATGCCCGCTCTCTGTAAAGAGAGTTTTCATACTGTTCTTCCTTTCTAATCTTATACTCTAATAAACTTTTGCCTGCTGCTCATTTTTTAAAAAAGGAAAAGAAAAATAATTTCAATTTTTATTTACATACTTTTTTTTTTCTAATTCTCAAAAAGCTTTGTTGTGTTAACAGGCTTAATGCTTGAGAAAGCTGGGGAGGAAGACAGGTGTTAGCTCTCAGTTTGATAGATGAGGACATTGAAGTAACTTTCCTAAAGTCTTTTGTTTTTTTAAGAGTAGGTTTTATTTTTATTTATTTAGAGCGAGAGCAGGGGAGAGGGACAGAGGGAGAGAGAGAGAGAATCTTTTTTTTAATTTTTTTATTTTAGAGCACATGCAAGTGGGGGAGAGGGGCAGAAGGAGCGAGAGAGAGGATCTTAAGCATGCTGAGCATAGAGCCTGACGTGGGGCTCGATCCCCCTGGGATCATGACTTGAGCTGAAAACAAGAGTCAGACACTCAACTGACTGACCCACCCAGGCACCTCCTAAAGTCTTATGCTAATAAACAGAGCAGAGCCTAAAACCTGAGACCTCACCAAGATACCTGCAAAACCCTGAGAACAAGACTTGGAAGATTCAACAAGTGTAGGATGAGATCAGCCACCTACAAAGAAGCAGAGTTGGCTAAAAATGGGCGATCCAAATGTCTAAGAAAATGTAAGCCTCTACATTGCTTGTGGTTTCAGAAGAGCTGTGATCTGCCCACCCAGCATCCAAGAGAGGAGTCTAAAAAGCAGGGCTTTGGTGTAATTTCAGGACAGGGACAGACCAATGCTCTGGCCTTTTAGAAGACCATGTCCGGTCTTGAGGAATTGAGAACAGCAGCTGAACACAGCTTGACAGGTGGAGCCGGTAGGATTAGCCCACTCATTCCCCTGGCTCACTGAGCCACCTCCTGGGGCGGTCTGCCTTCCTGAGTAGCTTTTCTGTGAGGAGAGTCTGCTGGTCAAACGCCCCTGCTTGGCAGTCACGTTCTCCTTTTAAAATGAGTGAAGTGACATCATGGGTGTGTCCCATTCTCTCAGTGTTTTGATTACATTCTTCCTGAGCTAGATGAACTCTGAAGCAAGGGACCTGAACCAGATTCTGGGTGCTGATGAATTTGATAAGAGTCTTACCTGAGTAACCACCTGCCTGGGTGTGAACTTTCAAAGGAAATGAGAACTAGCTGCCAGCTAAGGAAAGACGTGGCACACAATGAATATGGGGTAATGAAACAAGAAACCAGAATGAGGTGAAGGAAAGTTAGAGTTAACTGAACCAAACTAAAAGAGCAGGTGGAACCTGGGGCAGGCCAGGAGGGGCAGAACTGGGCACTCAGCCCACCTGCTGCCACCCAGACCCAGTGGCACAGGTGGCGAACTGCCCTGGCTCTGGAGCCAGACGTTCTCTGGGAGGATTCCTCTTCAGCTGCCTGTGAGCTGGCTGGGGACTTCATACCTCTCCTGCACTTTCTCCTTGTCTGTCTGGTGGGCCTCCCTCAAGATTGAAAGGATTAAATGTGATAATGAACATGCTCTTATTCTAGTGCCTGCCCTATAAATGCTCAATAAGTGCTTTTTGTTATAATCCCTGTCCTTTGGGATCAGACATTAAACACAGCCTCAAAACTGCTGAAACTCGCTACAGCATTGAGTACCCTGTTGTAGCAGAACCTTGCTGCACCTGTGGTCCGCCCGTGTGCTCTGCTCTGCGGCGGGCATCTCTCTCACTGTATCACGCAGAGCCCAGAAAGCCCAGAAACGCGCTTTGACAAAATAGGACTGCGAGTTTGTGGGCCCAGGGCATTTTCATTCACTGTTCTCTCTTCCTGGAAGGCTCTTCCCCTAGACAGTGACGGAGTTTGTACCTTCATTTCATTTAGGCACCTGCTCAGATGGCACGTTATCGAAGAAAGGCTGTCTTTGACCTACCTCCCTATAGAAAGTAGCATCTACACTGCCACCAGGGCCTGGTGCTCTATTCATGTTTCCTGCTTTCTCCCCACAGCAGTCATAACCCTTGACATAGTCACGTGTTTATTGTCTGTTTCTCCAAGTGGCATGGACATGAGAGCAAGCATTTGATTTGGGGCTATGCTCTTCTTTTTAAAATACCCTCCTCACTTCTTCTACTCAAAAGCCTGTAATGGTTGTCCCTTGGAAGAGGTGGGAGGCTCTTCTCACTCTGTCATGGAAAGGCAGCTACTTGCCAGCTCCGTATCATTATCAAATGTACACAGAAGATAGGACACACTTCAGGTGATGTCAAAACACATGGCCAACGCCAGTTAGGCATCTGATGGAGAGCATTCCAGGTGGAGGGACAGTAAGTACAGAGGCTCTGAAGTGGGAGCAGACAGGCTGGAATGAAAGGGCTGGGGGTAAAATTGGAAGAGGATAATTCCAAGCTTTCTGGTCTAGATTGTAAAGAATGGAATTGACATTTGCTAAAACAAGTCAGCTAGGGGGAGGAACAGGTTTGGGGTATGTGACTTTTTTTTTTTTTTAATGTTTTATTTATTTGAGAGAGAGAGCGTGTGTGCATGAGCAAGTGGGGGAGGGTCAGAGAGAGAGAGAGAGAGAGAGAGAGATACAGAAACTGAAGCAGGCTCCAGGCTCTGAGCTGTCAGCACAGAGTTCGACGTGGGGCTCGAGATCAGGAACCATGAGATCATGACCTGAGCTGAAGTCGGACGCTTAACCGACTGAGCCACCCAGGTGCCCTGGGATATGTGACATTTTGAGATGCTTGCACAAATCCAGTGTGGCATACCACGTGCTTTGCAAACATCATCTCTGTTGCTCAGGTAGGAAATTGAGGCACGAGAGCTTATGTGTCTCTAGGTCTCAGAACATGTATACAGAAGGGCTAGATTTGAACCCAGGCTGTTTCTCCAAGGGTCTGAGAACGCTGGTCACTGAAGGAAGAGCTAAGAGAGGCTCTTAGCTCTAATTTGCCACAAATTAGAAAAATCAAGAATAATTTGGATAAGGTCAACTCAGATCTCTTTCTCAAGTTCTGGAACACCTAGAAAGATGAACTTTCTGTAGCTGGAATGATAACTTTAGGACAAATATAAGGGAGTCTCAGGGCGCCTGGGTGGCTCAGTCGGTTAAGCGGCTGACTTTGGCTCAGGTCATGATCTCACGGTCCGTGAGTTCGAGCCCCGCATCGGGCTCTGTGCTGACAGCTCAGAGCCTGGAGCCTGTTTCAGATTCTGCGTCTCCCTCTCTCTGACCCTCCCCCATTCATGCTCTGTCTCTCTCTGTCTCAAAAAGAAATAAACGTTTAAAAAAAAATTAAAAAAAAAAGGGGAGCCTCACCTAACAGGACTGTTGGGGCCCCCATCCCTTTGGCCTCAGTGAGGTTGCTGGCAAATCCATTTCCACATCCTTCAGGCTGTCACCTGATGCCAAAACAATGGAACGAAATGTGGAAAGTCTGTTTGAGGTTATTATGGGTTGCGCTCCAAGTTTTCATGTTTTCTAAGATTTGCTTACTTAGAAATCATTCACAAAAATTGATGTAACAGACAAACCTTTCAAGGCCTTGATGCTCAGGACGGTCTACAGAGCAGCAGCAATAGCATCACCTGAGAGCCACTGGAAATGCAGAATCTCAGGCCCCATCCCAGACTTCTTAAATCAGAACCTGCGTTTTTGCAAAACGGTCAAGTCTTAGTACAAATTGAGAAACCCTCGGCCCGGAGCCAAGGTAGACACACATTTTCTGTAAAGGACCATATAGTAAATGCTTCAGGTTTTACTGGCCTGTCATGATTATCGAGTTTTGTTTTTGTGGTGCAAGGGCAGCCACAGACAAACATGTAAAGGATTAGTGTGGCTGTGTTCTAATGGAACTTTACTTATGGATGCCAAAATTAGAGTTTTATGTAATTTTCATGTGCCATACTATGCCTCTTTTTATTTTCTTTCAACCATTTAAAAATGTAAAGTTCATTCTTAACTCAGAGGCTATACAAAAACACGCTCATCTTCTGACTTGCCTTTCATGGCTGACCATCCCCAAGCATCCTGCCCCTTGCTGGGTGATCCCCTTTTTTTCATATGGGCATGGGGCTTGGGCCCCCTTTCCCTCATGACCTGTGTCACTGTGTCAGAAGGTTAATTACTTAAGCCTAATATAAAAAGCCAACAGAAGAGGGATGCCTGGCTCAGTCAGTGGAGCGTCTGACTCTTGACCTCAGGGTTGTGAGTTTGAGCCCCATGTTGGGTTGTATAAAAATAAACTTTAAAGACCTATATTTACAAGAAAAAAAAAAACACAGAACTGAGATTTTAGCAGAGTTTTATTTATTTATTTTTATAGTTATTTTTTAAAGTAGGCTCCACCTCCAACATGGGGGCTTGAACTCACAACCCGAGATCAAGAGTCACATGCTCTACTGACTGAGCCATCTACCCATCCCTGAAGGACAGAGATTTTAAAAATATACTTTGTCTGTTTCCAAAAATATCGTGTGTTTGCTGTTGTTCCCTGTCTTGAAGTTTTCTGAGAAAGACCAGTATGGGGGATTCAACAGCGAAGGGGAGGGGGCTGGCTACATGTCAGTGGCCTTTACTCTCTTTCACTCCTCTATTTGTCTATCTTGCATTGCAGCTGCTGGGAAGAAGGAACACACAATGCAGGGAAAAGGCAATTATTAAAAAAATAACATTTGGGGATGGAGTTGGAAGAGGAACTTAGAGAAAGGAGATACTCTTTAGGAGAATAAGAATATTGTTCCACCCTCAGGAGGCTGGGGGGGAAGAATGCAGGACATGATAAATAAAGCAAATGGTGTCAAGGGCATCTGCTCAAGAGGGGTTTGTGGAGCAAGCTAGTCAGTAGGAGGACATGTCAAACAGAGAGATAGGAGAGTGACTGGCAGAGAGTCTTATGAAGGACAAGATCTGAATTTTTAAAATCTGTAGTGCATGTTCATGGCAACCAGACTCTTTTCCATTGTTAGGAATGGGGAGAAGAGGGGAAATAATGTTGACTAAATGCCTATTGTATGTCCCGTCCAGCATGGTTATGACATTTTCCATCACTGTTTCAATTTTTAAAAAAAATTTTTTTTGATGTTTATTTACTTTTGAGAGAGAGAGACAGAGTGTGAGCAGGGGAGGTGCAGAGAGAGGAGACACAGAATCTGAAGCAGGCTCCAGGCTCTGAGCTGTCAGCACAGAGCCTGACACGGGGCTCAAACCCATGGACCGCGAGATCATGACCTGAGCTGAAGTCGGACGCTCAACCGACTGAGCCACCCAGGCGCCCCATCACTGTTTCAATTTTAATTAAAGCAACTCATGGAATTAGATGTGCTGGCTAGTTTTCAGATGGGGAACCCAGAGGTGAAGAGACAGGATCAGAACCTAGCTCTGTCCAGTCACAAATACTTTAGTGTTGTATACTGTCCTGCCTAGTGCAATCTATAGTGGAAATACTGCCTGCATGAAATTCCGTATTTCTTCAGAGGATGAGAAACCCTCAGTTCTTAGGGATGGGGGAAAACAACATAAAGAGACCAAGCAGGCAACTTTTGTTTTTCTCTACTCCCTACACCACTCCCCCACAACAAACATAATGCTTCATTAAAAAGACATTAAGTCTTTTTTTTTTCCTTTTTCTGTTATGAAACAGCACACCTAAACAACTCAGTGCATTGGCAGCCTGGTTCCCAAAGTTAAACTGTGTGCCTCTAAACCAATCTAATGACAAATGTACATAAACCCTTTGCAGAAGTGTGGAGTTCGGGAATCATTTATTCAGGGATTACTCTATCAGGCATATATATATTATCTCATTTAATCCTCCAACATTCCTGGGAGATTTTATTTTAACACCAGTTTATGGATAAGCTAAAGGTATGGAGAAGTTAAATATCTTGCTTAAGGCCATACAGCTGGTAAGAGGCGAGACAGATTAAAATCAAGGATCTTGACTAATAACTGTGTCCTCTTTGCCACCCCACTGCAGGCTCCTTTTAGAAAAGGTGCAATCACACTAAGACTCACTGTCAACCTGCTCAGTAAATATGCCAGGATCTTTTTGCTGCAGATGGTGGATATTATGAAACATTCAAGGAGATGCCGGACAATCATTAGTGTGGTATAGGCCAAGAGCAAAAGGAAGTTAAAACTAGTTTCCCCCAGTGTCTTCCTCAGAACACCTTTTCCATGGCTACACTGAACCAACCAATCAACAAAAAACAGTGATGATTCCAAAATTAAATGGGAACGTGCCGAAAACCTCCATCCCCCTCCTGGAGATTGCCATATGCATATTACACATTTTAGGCTCCAAGTAGTACTGAAATAACGGATTCCATTTAGGGTTTTTTTAAGTTTATTTATTTATCTTGAGAGAGAGAGAGAGAGAGAGAGAGAGAGAGAGAGAGAGGCAGGGAGGTGCAGAGAGAGAATCCCAATCCCAAACAGGCTGCACAGTGTCAGCACAGAGTCCTCCACAGGGCTTGAACTCACAAACTGCAAGACCATGGCCTGAGCCCAAATCAAGAGTCAGCCACTTAACTGAGCCACGCAGGTGCCCCAACGGATTCCACTTAGCTTTAAGCGAGAACTTCCCAAGGACCAATGTACATCTCTTCCCTTTAAAGCATATTAACCTACTGAGGTTTGCAGAGCACTCCTTGGGGAGGATCAGAACTAGTCTGAGGCATGTCCAGCCAGCTCCGTGTTCTTCTCTGTGACTATGAACATAAACCTGGAGGAGCTGTCCTACATTCCCCTGAAGATAGGAAGGAGCAGCTTGCACCATGTGGACAGCTTCTATTTGGATCTATTTGCCCACAGCCAGTGGGCCTTTGCATGGGGCATGTCACCATTTGCCAGTCTGTGACAAGCTGAGTCTGACAAAGTTACCATGTAGCAAACACACTTTAAACACATTGATTCATGAACCAAAGGTTCAATCACATTGTGAGAGGAACCATTGGACAATTTTAAAATTGCCCATCTGGGGGTGCCTGGGTGGCTGTTGGTTAAGCATCTGACTCTTGGTTTTGGCTCAGATCCTGACCTGTTTGTGGATTCCAGTTCCACGTTGGGCTCTGTGCTCGCTTGGTGTGCAGGGCCTGCTTGGGATTCTCTCTCCCTCTCTCTGCCCCTCCCACTCCCTCACTCATTCTCTCTCTAAATAAACTTAAAAAAATTGCCCATCTTACTCTGGGAAAGGGTAAGGTTATTTTCCCTTGCTGTTGATATTTGATATCTTCTTGTATATGATGCTTATAAATAGAAGCACCCAATCTTTGTGGTAAGCAAATTCATTAAACGCCTATAAGCAATTCCTACTGGGATGAGTGTTAAATCTAGAGCGTGGCTGTGAACAGGCCTGTGGCAGTGGAAGTTCTCTGACATGCTGAGAAAACGCACTTGGAAAAGTGAAACTAAAATAACACCTTTCCCTGTATTCCAATGATTATTCTAAATAATTACTTCAAAAAATGGAATCATAGCATTTTAGGTCTGGAAAGGACTCCTTTATGGATGAGGTTGGCAAAGCTTGAAAAGGTTAGGTAACAGGTCCATGTGGCTTGTCTGTGGATCAGCGAGGCTAGAACTCTGCTCTCTGTCCAGTGCTCTTTCTCTTAAACTCTTTTCTCCCCACTTAAGACATTCCAGTGTCATTTAAGGAGTTACTTTCCTGATTATTCATTAGAACGCAATTTGCTGGTCTTCTGTGTTGGAGTGGAAAGACAAGTCGTATGTATAATATGCGTCCCTTGGTTCTCCTGCTGTCTGGATGGCCCTCCACCTTGACCTTTTTTCCCTACCCTCTGCCCCCAACTGGATCTCCCCCTCCCCTTCAAACACTGTTATCTTTGGAAATATGTGTGTGCACTTTCCAGCCTGGCTGGGATCAGGGGCAAGGTGACGCTTGGTTTAATGGATTTTTTTCCCACAGTGCCTTAATTTGCCCAAGGGTTTGGAAGGTCACACAACTAACAAAAAGTAAACCGCAGTCGTTTGCCCTTTCAGCAGGTCTGTGTTCTGTTAATATAGCAAGAAATAAGAAAAAACTAGTAAAGAAAAAAAGGCAAAACTCCACTTGAAGTAACTGCGGACCCCCTGGAAAAGTTCAAGGCTGTTGTTCATTGTTTGAACTTTCCCCCTTGTGATTCACTTGTATTCCTTAAATCATCTTCAGACGTCTGATCAAGGAAGTGTTAGAGGAAAATACAAAGTCGGGTATTGGCATTGCAGTGTCCTGGCTCCTAGAAGTCGGTGGAGAATGTGCTTCTTTTCTCTGGTGCTGGGTGATCAGAGTGGGAGCCTTTTCCTGTGCAGGAAGCCCTCTTTGCTGCTGGGGCTACTATGCGCAGGAACGCACCCCTTCCTAGTTCTCATTCCTCAGTAGACATTTCTGTGAAGGGCAGGCCTTTTTTTCCATTCTAGTACTTACACTCAGGTCCCGCTAAGTACCGGGAGGGCCGTGTTTTTTTGTTTTGTTTAATCAGAGGGTGAAATGGAACCTCCCCCTGGGTGCCCGGGGAGTCCCTTTGGGGTAGCGCCCCCCCCCCCCTTCCGGAGGGCAGCATCCTGGCGGGGGTGGGGGGTTCAGCTTTGATCCCAGGGCACCTTTTGTCCCTAGAGGCGCCCTCTGCCAGCCAGGTATGTGGAGGGAAAGTGCTGTCCGCTTTCCAGGGCGGCCAGTGTGGGTCTGGGGAGCCGGAAAGTCCCTTTGGAGAGTGGCGGGGCGTGCGAGAAGCCAACACGGTGGGCACAGCGAACTCACTAACTGGGCGTCTCCGAGGAAGTTCGGGCGGGGTCCGCCGGCTCTCGGGCTTTCTTCCTCTAAAATCCATCCCTGGGCAGAGCAAGCCCACTTCTCACCCAAACTCGTGGAGACGAGGGACTAGGCGGGCGCGGGGTTCGTTGAAGCGGATCGGGGAGCGCCTGGCCCAGGCGGCGAGGCCCCTCCAGCGCCGGTCCACGGCCCAGGGCGCCGGCTCGGCCGCCTCGGCCGGGCCGGTCCCGCGGGCGGGGACCGCTTACACGCTGACGGCGGCGGGGGCTCCGGGACTCCGGCCCGGGTCGGGCTCGGGGCGGTCAGTCGCCGGCGCCGCCCGTGCGCCCGCCCTCAGCCGCCCGGCGAGGCGGCGGCCTCCTCCGCCGGCGCGGGGTCCCCTGGTTAACCCCTGCCCGCCAGCCTGGCCGCTGATTGGAGGAGGCGGGGCGCCGGGGCAGCGGGGACCCCCCCCACCTTCCTCGTCCCCTCCCCCTCCTCCCCCACTGTCGGCTCTTCCCCCACCCCCCCCAGGACCCCCCCTGCCTCCCAGCCGTGCAAATCTCGCGAGGAAACACGCGGTTTCACTAGTGTGTTTACACCGATCACTACTAATCCGGACCGAACCGATCCGGATTAAGGGGCCGGAGGCGGGTCCTGGGCACCAGCGGTTCCGACCCCCCCGCCCTCCGCGCCGCACCCGAGTGGCCCCCAGCCGAGCGGGCCCCCACCTCCCGGCCCGGCCTGGGCCCTCCTGCGCCTCCCTTGGCCTTTGTCCGGCGCCAGGAGGCCGGTCCCGCGCCCCCCGCGGCCGCCCGGGCCCGGGCCCGCGTCGGGCGCCTGGCTCTGTACGCGAGCCCGGGGATCTGCGGCCTCCGCGGCCCCCCTCCCCCGCCCGCCCTCTCGTGGAGCCCGGCGCCGGCGGCGGCTGCCCGGGCGGGGGGTTGCGGCGCTCAGGAGAGGCCCCGGCTCCGCCCCGGGCCTGCCCAGGGGGAGAGCGGAGCGGTCGGCGGCCGGGTCGGGTCGGGGCCCCTCCCGGGAGGAGCGTGGAGCGGCGGCGGCGGCGGCAGGTGAGAGGCTGAGCCCCGGGCGGGGGAGGGCGCCGGGCCTGGGGCATTAACCGTCCGGGGGACCCCCCTCAGCTGAGGAGGCTGCGGCCCGGGCCCACCCGGGGGCCGGGCCGCAGCTCCTCGGCGCTGAGGCGGGAGGGGCTCCCCGAGGGCTGCGGGTCGCCGAGGGGCCGGGCTGAAGATGGGGGAGGCCCAGGCAGCCCCGGCCTGGGAGTGGGGCCGGCGGCCGGCAGGGCGAAGGGGACGCCCCGGCAGCTGGAGGCCCCGGCAGCCTCCTGGGCACCCCCGAGAGCCGGCCCGCCCTCCCTCCGTGACAGGTGGGCCTGGAGTTGGGGAAAGTTTGGAGCCGGCGGGAGGCAAGGGGCGCCGGGACCAGGCCCCATCGGTTCTGTTTCCCGGCTGTGGGCTGCAGGGAGGATCCCAGTCCAAGGCCCCGCAGGAATGAGACAGAGTGGAGATTTCCTTAACATGAGTTGACATTAAATGGAATAACCGCTGGGGCGTCATTTTCTGGGCCAGGCCTGGGGATGGAGGTTTAGGAAATGTTCTGAGAGACCCTAGGGTTTGAGGGAGGCTGCAACCTCTGCCATTCCGGCCTTGATTAGGGCAGGGCGAGACGCGAGGAAGGCCACTTAGGGGAAGCACACTCTGTCCCCTTTTTCCTTTCTTTCTTTTTCTTTTTTAAGATGCCTTTCTGCCTTTTCGAGAATTTCCTTATTCCCTCGCTAACCTGCGCTCGTTTGTGTGGGTGAAACTTTAATTTGTCACCCTTTCATTCCCCTTTGCCCCAGGCTCTCAATCCAGGAAGGGAAATGAAACTGGAAGACTGGTAGGGGTTGTTACAGTTAATGTGGAGTTGTTAGATTGCAGAGGAGCATGTTTAATTCATGTTCTCAGTGAACTTTTAAATCATGCCAATCATTCCAATCGCTGTTTAATAATATGTTCAAAGGGGTTCTGTGTAATGGTATATGTTCCTATTCCACTTGTACTATTAGGTTTCCAATGGGCTCTGCAGGAGTTGATCTCTTGCGATGGATGGACGTATTTGCTGAAAGTAGCCTGTGCATTTATTGGTTGTGGAAGGAGTTTAAAAATGGTGTCCTCCTGCCCTTCCCTGCTTGGAAGGAGTGCTAAAAGCAGATGTCTAGAGAAACCTACTGCTCCAGGGAGTGGTCAGAAAAAGATTTTGTAAAGGGATGGTTATGGAGCTCTGCTAATTTCCTGAGTGAATGCTGGTTGATGGTTTTACCATGGGTTCTCTATTAAATTTAAAATAATTAATTCCTTTTTTCATGAGCTACCGTGAGCTCTTCAGAGCAAGGAGCTATATAATAGCGTTATTTGAAGTTATTTGTAGCTTCTGATTCATGCTGCATTATTTTTAAATTATTATTAATGATTCATATTTTTAGTTTAAGAACTAGTTCCTGTGGGTTTGGGAAACAAGTATCCGAAAGTACTTCGTTAAATTCAAAGGTTGATGGAAGGAATTTTTGTCGTTGTTTTGCAAGTTAGTCCTTGTTCAACTTTTACTGAGATTATATGAGTGGTTTGAGGGTTTTTGCCGTTAAAATCAGAACTAGACAAGGATATAGTAGCCCTCCGAAGAGGACTTCTGAGCTTTTTAACTTTAAATGTATTACTGTTTGATGCAGCACATTGTAGTTTATCGCTTGTATGCCGTATTTACTTGAGGTTTACCTGTATGTGACCATTCAGTGAAATAATTACATTTTGTTGTAACTAAAAATTGGTGCCTCGCGTTTTAGCTTTTATGGTCTCACAACCTACTTTTTCTTTTCCAGTAGAAATGATGGAAGAATTGCATAGCCTGGACCCTCGACGGCAGGAATTATTAGAGGCCAGGTTTACAGGGGTTGGCGTTAGTAAGGTGAGTAAAATGACCATAATGAGCACTGTTCACAGTCAAATGGAAACACATTTAGAAAACAGTTATGATCATTTTGGGTGGGTCAAACTGGTAGATTGCAGGGGAGATGGGCTCACCTGTTCCGATGAACTTTTAGCTCCTACCAGTCATTCCTCTAACTTCACGGTACATTTGAAGGGATTCTAAATGGAACTATATGCATCTCTTTCCCCTCTAATTTAGGAGAGGTTTCCCATGGATCTCGTTGCAAGGATACTAATGGGATGTGTATCTGGCTTTTGTGCCATATTTTGTCAAAACAACTCAGTCATTAAATTAAAAAAAAAAAAAAAACTTAACGAAAAGGTATTGGCATAGATTCATTACGGTAGGTTTTTTGGATAGTTCTGTGATAAGAGTTTTGAAAAATCTGCTTCTGCTGTTTGTCAGTTCTCCAGATCTGTAGCTCAGCAGATTCCTCCTGGTTGCACCCCCAGACTGCTTTCTCTCCTCCTATTTTTCCTTCTTGTTCACTGTTTTTGTTCAGGGAACATAAAATAAGATCAAGCCCCCAGGTGGTTACATTAAGCAATGTTATGGCTTCCTCTGCGTCCTTATGTAGTTCACTCTGCTCTCATAGGACGGTTTTAGTACAATATACTTATGATTTTAATACAATATGTAAAATATATTTACGATGTTGTATTTAAAAGCTTCACCATTCTAAGATCGTTGCATTAATTGGGCTTGAGACTTGTGAATTTTTGATCTTTGACTTCACGTGATTCATACCTTTCCATGCTTCTCAAGAAATCTTATTTCTCCTGGAGACCTGAATGTTAGTGACCTGCTTTGGTCAGTAGCTTCTTGAAGAAGAAGGTGTTTGTCAAGGTTTAGTTGGAAAAACTGGCTGCTTTGAGGGGTCTCATAATTTTGGTGAGCTGGAGTAAGTTGTTAGTTTTTGTTCATTCAACAGATAAATTGAGTGTCTCCCGCATACTGGACGTTGTGCAGGGTGTGAGGAATGACACCCCAACTTAGAGCTTCCAAGCCTCCATTGTGGAGGAAGCGAGAGAGAGATGATACCTCGGTGACATCTGGGTTAGAACCGTGACCAGGTGCTGTGGGAACACAGGATTTGTTGCACATTTTGTAGTTCTTGGTTTCTTTGGCCACTTTGATTAAAGTGGCACTTAGGGCACTTTGGGAAGGCTATGCTGACTGTTGACACATATTGAAGATACACGTATAAGTGTAAGTTCTCTGATCTAGGAGAAGTAGCTTCAACTGGAAGTGAGCAGTATGTTTGAGTATTAAATTGGTCTCTGGATTAAATTGATTATGTGTCTTCTCATTTGGGAATTCAGCACAAGGTTCATATCCAAATCTGTCTGTTCAAGTGGTCACCTATGGAATAAAAGTAAGTTTGTATTCAAATTGTATGGTAGTTTAAACTCATTGGGTTTTGTTGTTAGTATGCCTTTCTTTTCCTCAATTTTTAAGGTCGTGATAGCTATATCCAAGTACTCTTTTGATGGGGTGGAGCATAAGTGATGGCGATAATTGACCTTGTGAATCTTGCTGCCCAGGCCTAAGTTAAAATCTTGTAATTAAGGTGTCAGAAGACTTAATCTGTTTAATAGGAAGTTCTTCCTGTTGTATATATAAGGAAGTTTATTTATATCCAAATGTTTTTTATGCCAGTAACTGTATGTTATTTTGATGTTTTTAGTCTACTATGACTATACTTACTGTACTATATCATAATAAATATTATTCAAGGACTGGCAAGGGACTTTTTTTTTTCCCCATAGCAAAGAAACTTGGGGGGGGGGGGGGAAGCAAGTAAATATTCTGTAATTTGGAGTTAGGAAGAAGAAAAGAAAATATCCATTTTGTATAACTTCTTTTGCCTGCAAGACATTGTATCCCTCAGACCACTGATTTGAAATGGGACTGAGGAGGAGGAGGCCATGTACTGGGAGAAAAGGTGCTTTGAGAAAAACTCTGCCTCCTAGCTTTGAATTCCTCATTATGGGTCATCATTTCCCAATGAGGATGTCACTGAGTTGATAGTTTTCAGTTTCAGCCCTTGCTCCAAATGGGAGAGGAGAGTGACTTTCCTGTGATAGTGCCATCTAGTGGGACTGGTGCAGCCACAGGGGCTGTCTCTTGAGTTTCTCCTAACTATTCATAACATTTTCAGTACTTTTTGATGTCCATAGAAGGAAGAAAGTTAGTGCCATTGTGGATTCTTTCCTAGTGGACAAGGGTGTTTTAAGTGGCTGCAGTCTTTGAACTTCCTGGTTGTTAACAGATCTTTTGTTATGTCGCTTCAAGTTTTTCACACCTGCAAGTTGGATCTACATCACAAAACTTAGACTGAAATAAAATGGTCAAAAGCCACCACATTTATTATTTATGTTTAAGTTGCTCTTATGGGTAGGATTTTAATTCACAAATATAAAATTTTCTTGCATTTAAATGCATTCAGTTTCTCTTTCTTTTAGCATGTTTAATTTTTAATGACTGGTAAGCCAGAAGGATTTGTTTTGTGCCTTGGGATGCATTGTGTGGATTTTTAAGAGGTTGGGGTTTTCTGTCACTAGTGGGTTGATGATAGAGGAAAGTAGCCTGATGGACACCAAGAAAATAGGGTTGGTTTTTCTTCTCTATCTAGCTGCCAGTTTTTTTAGGAGGGCATGTAACCATCCTTTTAGCATTTTTGAGGTGATAAGGTTAAATTGGGTTGTGAACCTACTTCTTCATTTCTTGTTGACCTGATATGTGAGCTATCCTACTTCTTTTTTTTTTTTTTAATTTTTTTTTCAACGTTTTTTATTTATTTTTGGGACAGAGAGAGACAGAGCATGAACGGGGGAGGGGCAGAGAGAGAGGGAGACACAGAATCGGAAACAGGCTCCAGGCTCCGAGCCATCAGCCCAGAGCCTGACGCGGGGCTCGAACTCCCGGACCGCGAGATCGTGACCTGGCTGAAGTCGGACGCTTAACCGACTGCGCCACCCAGGCGCCCCTACCTACTTCTTTTTTTAAGGTCTCCTCCCTTATACTGGATAAGCCACTTCTAGTTATGTGAAACTGACTCTACCTTGTATTTAAATGTTTTCAGTGAGGACCTATTGTAGCTTATATTCCCTACCCTGCTTTCTCTCTCTCTTTTTTCTTTTAAGATTATATTCTTTTAAGTAATCTCTGTATTCAAACTCACAACCCCAAGATCAGGACTCATATGCTCCACCATTTTAGAGCCAGCAGGGCACCCCATTTTGACAATTTAAGTACAGGTAGTCTCTGATTCCAGAGGCCGTGTGAAATAGGTAGAATTGCACCCCTGCACGCACTGTATTTATAGCTAGTTTAGTTTTGGTTTTTTTTTAAGTTTATTTTTTTTATTTAAGTAGTCTCTCTACCCAACGTGGGGCTCAAACTCACAACCTCGAGATCAAGAATCTCATGCTCTTCTGACTGAGCCAGCCAGGTGCCCTTGTAGCCAGATTAGTTTTAATGCTAATATAGTAGTAAATACTTCCATGGTACTTACTAAGTGCCAAGTACTGTTCAAAATACAATAAAAGTGATGTGAATTTAAATCTTTTGTAACAGGGATACTAGTCTTAATAAACCTCTGTTCTCTTTTTGTGAGACCTGCTAATGCCCACTGCATTGCTCCTGCTGGTTGAATTCTGGACTTACCAAGGATCACATTGTTACAATTTGCACTTGTATTATAATTACATAATCTAATAAAAAATTTTGGAGACCAGTGAAATATAATTGCAAAATGTAAGAATTGTTGATTCTATGAAAACTAAGTTAACTGCCATGGAAGAACTGTAAGGTGAGCCAATAAGGAGATACTTCTGAAGGTTTATAAGTTTTTGTTTTTTTGTAATCTGGAAGAATTCTTCATTTAGATCCTTGGCAAATATCTCTTAAGTCTTGCTTCACTTTTAAAGAAGTTGAAACTAGAAATTGTGGCTGATGCATTATGGGTGTGGTTTGTGTGAGATCAGGACTATAGTCAGTGGATCTGTAACTCAAAAGGGCTGCATCAAAAGACTTGCAACAGAATATACATTTACATGTTTCAAGTTCAAAGAAAATGTCTAAGGTGTAATTTTTTTTTATATTCCCCACTGCAACCTACTTTTTTGATTAATGTTATTAGTTTCAGTTGTATTGAATAAAAAGGATTAATATGGTTTGTGATGGATGGTATTGAAAAGAAAAGCAAAATGAGAATCCACGAAAGTGGGACGGTCTGTACTGACACAAGAACCTTCACTTTATAGAGCCTGCTGTAAGACCATATATTTTTAAGTAGTATCACATAGTAGATTTTTTGATGTCTTGAAGAAAAGTGATCATTTTCTACCTCTTGTAAGTTTGTGAGTGATACGTGATCAGCGTATTTAAAATATTTTTATTTTTTTCTGATACGCGATCCGTTTAAATGATCAGATTTAACTTCTGAAAAGATATTTAACCAACTGATAACTTTTTCTCCTGTTATTTAGTTAATTGCATCAATTAGAAGGTGTCAGTTTTGGATAGCTAGTGTTAGCTATTTTACATACCAATCCAGTAATTTAAAAAAATATATGTTTAGGTGTTTTGCATTTAATACATAGTTAGACAGTGCTTAATAAGCATAAATTCTGAGAGAAAGTCTGTACTTAAACCATTGAATTTTAAGGCACTGTTAAATTTATTGTTATGTTTGCCTTTATGTTGACTTCTCCCTTTCATTTACTTCGTATTTGTTTAATTCTCTCATTTCACATCTAGCCAAGTATCAGCTCCTGTCTCTTCTTTCTCTGAAGTTTCTCAAGCATTTGTCTGCTCTCCCTGCTACTTTCTCAATCCTTCCTCGTTCACAACTGTAATAACCAGCCTCTCCTACCCCATTTATCTTTCTGTAAACTGTCTCCAGTTATATTTCTAAAAATACCCGTATTGTTTTATTCCCTTGCTTTAAAGGTTCCCATAGACTGTTGGACTGAATTAAAACTCCTACCCTAATTTTTCAACTTCACAGCCAGTGGTCTGTTCTCCTAGTGCTGTGCTCTGCTTGCTCAAACCGTGACTGATCTGTTTGCAAACAGGCTCATGCTCTCTCCTTTACCTTTCCTTTTTTATTTGCCTGATGAACTTTCAGCTTACTGTTCAGAGCGTAATGTGTCTTTATAGCTTTTCCAGATACTTGCACCATTCTCGTTGAATTATTTTATTAGCACCTGATAACCTACTTTTATTATGACATGCATTGTTTGTTTCCCCTGTTAGTCTCCTTGAGAACATGTATGACTGTTGAAATGCTCAGCACATCATACACATTGAATAAGTCTTTGTTGAGTTAGAAAAGAGTATTGAGAAGATGAAAGTAAAGTTGTCACCCGCAGGCATGGTCTGCTCTAGCTTATTGTTTTACTCCAGTCTCAAAATTCTTGTCTTTTATTTAGGAGATTTAATTCATCCACATATAATGCTATGACATATATTTAGGCTTAAATCTTCCTTGTGTTTCTTTTTTTTAAAATTTTTTTTTTCAACGTTTATTTATTTTTGGGACAGAGAGAGACAGAGCATGAACGGGGGAGGGGCAGAGAGAGAGGGAGACACAGAATCGGAAACAGGCTCCAGGCTCTGAGCCATCAGCCCAGAGCCTGACGCGGGGCTCGAACTCCCGGACCGCGAGATCGTGACCTGGCTGAAGTCGGACGCTTAACCGACTGCGCCACCCAGGCGCCCCTGCGCCACCCAGGCGCCCTTTGTGTTTCTTTTTAAATCTTTCTTAAGTCTCTTTTACCTTCTTTTAAAATGATTTTTTTCATTTATTGATTTTTCTATTATGAAAAAGAAATAAGCATTTAATACTTTTTCTCTCCCCATCTCCAAAGTTTTGTCAGTTATTATTGTTAAATGTTTATTTTTTTGAGAGAGAGAGTGAGCATGAGTGCATGAGCAGGGGAAGGGCAGAGAGAAGGGAACAGAGCATCTGAAGTAGGCCCCATGCTGACAGCAGAGAGCCCGGTGTAGGGCTCGCACTCATGAACTATGAGATCATGACCTGAGCCCAAACCAAGAGTTGGATGCTTAACTGACTGAGCCGCACAGGTGCCCCATCGTTTTTTTAAAAAATTATTTATTTAAGGAAGAGAGAGGTCTCGTGAGCATATGCGCACGAGTGGGCAAGGGGCAGAGAGAGAATCCCAAGCAGGCTCCACGCTGTCAGCGCAGAGCCCAGTGAAAGGCTTGAACCCACACACTGTGAGTCTAACACTTAACTGACTGAGCCACCCAGGCACCTTGATTTTGACCCATCATTATCACCCATAGTCTGTAGTTTACATTAGGGTTCACTTTTGGTGTTATACATTCTATGGGTTTGCTCAAATGTACAATATTTCTCTATTATAGCATAATACATAGTAGTTCTATTGCCCTAAAAAACCCTCTGTGCTCTGGCTCTTTATCCCTCCCTCCCCAGCCTTTAGCAATTACTGATCTTTTTACTGTCTCCATAGTTTCATTGTTTCTGGAATGTCATATAGTTGGATCACACAGGATATAGCCTTTTCACACTGGCTTCTTTCACTTTGTAATATTCCTCTTAAGTTTTCTCCGTGGCTTTTCATGGCTTGTTAGATCATTTCTTTTCAGCACTGAATAATATTTCATTGTCTAGATGTACCGCAATTTATTATCCATTCACCTACTGAAGGACATCTGGTTTGCTTTCAAGTTTTAGCAATTATGAATAAAGCTGCTATAAACATCAATGTGCAGATTTTTGTGAATGGTTGAAGTACTTTTATTCTCTTGGGATTCATTGGGCTTCTTGAATCAATGGATTGCTGATTTTGATCAGTTGTAGAATATTCTCAGCTGTTGTCTCATATGTCTCCTCTGTCATTGTCGTCTTGCACTCTGTTTAAACGTGTTAGAACTTCTTACTGTATTTTCACTGCCTCCTACCTTGTTTTCTGTATTGCTGGTCTTTATCATTTCCCAGGGCTGAATACTGTGTTGTTTCTTCTGACCTACGTTCCGCTTCTTTATTTTCTTTTTAAATTTGTCTAATCTGCGTAAACCTATCCATTGACTTTCCATGAGGGCTGGTTTGTTTCTGGGTCACTCTTGCCCTGAAAAGGTAGCCCTGTGCTCCTTGTTTAAAGTATGGGGTGGATTTCTCAGACTTTCCTCATTGGGGAGGTCCCAGGCTTTGACTTTATTCTCTACCGACACCCCAGGCCTCCTAAAAGTATAGCTCGTTTTCGAAGTTTTTCTTTGGAATTAAATCTGCAAATGCCCTCAAATAGAAGTAAATTTTGAGTGCTGAACTTACCTTTCTTTTTCTTTTTCTTTTTTTTTTAAGTTTATTTTGAGAGAGAGAAAGAGTATGTGTGCAGGTGGGGGGAGGGGCAGAGAAGGAGGGAGAGAGAGACTCTCAGGCAGCATGAGCCTGATGCGAGCCTGATGTGGCTCCAGTTCACCAATTGCGAGATCCTGACCTGAGCCAAAGTCAGGAGTCAGAAGTTTAACCAACTGAGCCACCCATCTGAGCTTACCTTTCTGAGTTTTTGTTTTCTCATGGATTTTGGTGCAGTAATTCCTCATTTCATTTTTTAATTTAAAAAGTTTTTTTAAGTTTTATTATTATTTTGAGAGAGAGTGCACATGGGAGGGGCAGAGAGAGAGAGAGAGAGAGAGAGAGAGAGAGGGAATGAGAGAGAGAATCCTAAGCAGACTCCGCACTGTCATGGTGCAGAGCTCGATGTGGGGCAGGATTATGACCTGAGCTGAAATCAAGAGTCAGTTGCTTAACCCACTGAGCCTCCCAGGTGCCCTCTTTTGTTAATTTTAGAATGAGAGTGAGAGCGCACACATGTGTACATATGAACAGAGAAGGGGCAGAGAGAGGGAGAGGGAGAGAGAGAGAAAGAATATCCCAAGCATGAAGCCCAACATGGGGCTCAGTGCCACAATTTTGGGATCATGACACGAGCTGAAATCAAGAGTTGGCTGCTCAACTGACTGAGCTACCCAGGCACCCCAGACTTTTTACAGTCAGTGATATTATAAACCTGTTTAACACTTAAAAAGTGTGCATGAACTCTTGTGCCACAGCAGGTAAAGAATCCATACCTAGGTTTCTCCCTTGTGATTTTTCACTTCTCATCTGCTCCCTTCCTTCCTGTATGAGGTGTTGTCATCACTCCTGGCCATTAGTGTCACTTGCGTTATTTCTTATTCTCTGTTTACTTTTAGGTGAATAAAGATTGAATTGAAATATTCCTTAAAACTATTTAAAAAGGCAAGGAGAAGGGAAGTAAATAAGGTATATTATCCGTGATTTCATATTTCAACCCTAAGTCTAGGGATGATTTGGCTTGGTCAGTCTTGTTCTTCTTGGCCTTGTCTGGGTCTCAAATTGCTAGGTCTCTCTTGGTGGTAGGTTTCACTTGGCCCTAATTACTACTAGATGTGATGGGACTGGATTAGTTTACATTATGCTTCCTAGTATGTTAGCCATGTTAAATGCTTCTTGGGCTATTCTCTTTGAGCTTTTACAGTGCAGTTGCCCCGTTACCCTAATCCAGAAGGAAACTTTACTTTTTTTCTAGTTCCAGATATTCCTTCCTTGGACTTTAGACATATTAAAAAAAAAAATCATTTCTGGAGTATTTGGTGACTTTGCCCTACAGAGGGGTTCACCTTTCCGTTTCTCTATTCTCTTTGGTTCATTTGAGAGTAGTCTTTTGGCTTAGTGTGGGGCCACAGAGCTTCTCTTGTAGGGTCGTTTGTCTTAGCACCTGCCTGCCCCTTGGTCAACTTTTTTGCCCTTACAGCGACTTTAATGGGAAATCTGGTTTTATAATTTGGACTGTTCTTTTTATTTATGTATTTTTATTTGAGAGAGAGAGAGAGACAGAGAGAGAGAGAGAGAGAACATGAGCAGGGGAGAGGGGCAGAGGGAGAGAAAATCTTAAGTAGGCTCCATGCTCAGTGTGGAGCCCTACCCTACGACCCTGGGATCATGACCTGAGCTGAAATCAAGAGTTGGACTCTCAACTGATTGAGCCACCCAGACACCCCTGTTCTTCTTTTTTTTTTTTTCTTTTTTTAAGTTTTTAGTTCCAGTATAGTTAACATACAGTGTTATATTAGTTTCAGGTGTATAATGTATTGATTCAAAAATTCTGTACATCATTCACTGCTCATCAGGATAATAACTTTTTTGTTTTAAGAAATACTTAAAGGGGCGCCTGGGTGGCTCAGTCGGTTAAGCGTCTGACTTCAGCTCAGGTCAAGATCTTGCGGTCCGTGAGTTCGAGCCCCGCGTCAGGCTCTGGGCTGATGGCTCAGAGCCTGGAGCCTGCTTCCGATTCTGTGTCTCCCTCTCTCTCTGCCCCTCCCCCGTTCATGCTTTGTCTCTTTCTGTCTCAAAAATAAATAAACGTTAAAAAAATTAAAAAAAATACTTAAAAACATTTCTTTTAATGTTTATTTATTTTTGAGAGAGAGAGAGAGAGAGAGAGAACATGAGAGAGAGGGAGACACAGAATCTGAAGCAGGCTCCAGGCTCTAGAGCTGTCAGCATAGAGCCTGATGTGGGGCTCGAACTCACCAACCGTGAGATCATGACCTGAGCCAAAGTCAGACACCCAACCAACTGAGCCACCCGGGCACCCCTCCAATCATTTTTCAAAAAAAATTTTTAAGTGTTTATTTTTGACAGAGAGAGAGAGAGAGAGAGACACACACACACACACACACACACACACACACACACACACACACACACAGAGTGTGAGTGGAGGAGGGGCAGAGAAAGAAAGAGACACAGGATCCAAAGCAGGCTGCAGGCTTCAGGCTTCAGGCTCTGAGCCGTCAGCACAGAGCCCGGATGCGGGGCTCAAACTCACGAACCGTGAGATCATGACCTGAGCCGAAGTCAGACACTTAAACCTACTCAGCCACCCAGGTGCCCCTCTAATAATTTTTTTTAATGTTTATTTCTTTTTGAGAGAATGTACATGTGGGCACCAGTGAGTGGGGGAGGGGCAGAGACAGAGGGAGGCAGAATTCAAAGCAGGCTCTGCACCATCAGTGCGAAGTCTGATGTGGGACTTGAACCCATGAACTGTGAGATCCTGACATGAGCTGGAGTTAGATGCTTAACTGACTGAGACACCCAGGCAGCCTCCCCCATTCTAATCATTCTTTTAAAAAAATTTTTTTTTTTTTTTACATTTTTATTTGTTTTTGAGAGACAGAGAGAGACAGAGCACATGTGGGGGAGGGGCAGAGAGAGAAAGAGGCACAGAATCCAAAGCAGGCTCCAGGCTCTGAACTGTCAGCACAGAGCCCGATGTGGGGCTCGAACTCACAAACTGTGAGATCGTGACCTGAGCTGAAGTTGGACGCTTAACCAACTGAGCCACCCAGGTGCCCCCCATTCTAATCATTCTTGAGTGTCCAGTGACATTAAGGACATTCACTTTGTTGTGCAGCCATCACCACCATCTCTCTCAAGAAACTTCATCTTGCAAAAACGAAGTCTATACTCATTCAACAGTAACTCCCCATTTACTCCTCATCCCAGACCGTAGCAATCACCATTCTGCTTTCTGTTCCTATGAATTTAACTGCTTTAGAAATCTCACATAAATGGGGTCATACAGTGTTTGTCTCTTTGTGAATGGCTTATCTCACCTAGCGTAGTATGCTCAAGGTTCATCCATGTTGTAGTATGTGTCAGACTCTCCTTCCTTTTTAAAGCTGAATAATACTCCATTATGCGTACCACATTTTATTTATCCATTTATCTGTCACTGGACACTTGGGTTGCTTCTTCCTTTTGGCTACTGTGAATACTGCTGTGAACATAGGTGTGCAAATGTCTATTTGAGTCCTTTCATTTCTTTTGGGTACCTAGGCAGAAGTCAAATGGCTGGATCATATTAAATTTCATTATTTGGTTGGAGTTTGACCTCCCTTCAGCTCTTATAATGGACAAAGGGCAGCCAAAAATGGTGATTCTTTTTCTTTTAGTTTACATCTACAAAAACCTAAGCTTAGGAATTGCATTAACATCTATAGAAGAACTAGTAATAATACTCATTGCAGTTTTTGCAGATAGTACAGTTGGCCTAGGAAGTTGAAGAAATAAGCCATCATGTAATTTGATGAGTTACATAGGATAGCCTTTTATTTTAGCCAGCTTTAGAACAATAATAGCAATCTATCCAAATTTGGTGTCGTAGAATTTTATTTTAACCAGTATTGTCTTAAATATTAGGTCCTGTGAAGACTGTTAATGTTGCCCACATAAAGAAAATAAGATATTAATATCTGTTGTAATGGATGTGACCTGTAATGACTGATAACTTTGCTTCTGTAAGGAGTAAATATGTGACTTTTATCACATAAACTGCTGCCAGAGTTGGTATTAATATGGTTCCTGTTTTGCCTGACTCCAGAGGAATACTAAGGATTAATTGTGGAATTAAAATGTAATCTGAAGGGCTGGCTGATCTCAGGAGATGGTGCCTCCAGCTCAGGATATCTTCTGTTAATTAACTCTAACAGACAGATTTAATGTTGAAATTTAGGAGAAGCTACTAGCATCAAAGCAAAACCAACTTACCCAGTCTGTGTTATGTTAACGATTGACTAGCTAGAACCAAGACACAAAACATTCCATCAGTTTCTTATGAACCGTTTGACCCGCTTGTATGATAATCTGGATAAGATGAAGGAAAAGAGACATAATAGCTAAATTGAAGTTTTAATGCTCAAAATTTTCAGTAGTTAGAGTTCAACCAACTTCTATTGAGTCTGTACTAAGTCTAGGTGTTGTGGAGGATTATTAAAAAAAAAAAAAAGCAAGATGCACTATATATTCTTGAGGCACTTAGGCCAACATGGACCCAGATGTCTATAGCACACAGCTATAGACATGTAGGGTGAATATAGAGATGTGAAGGTACTGTGAGCCTCAAAGAAGGGAGTGTAGTTTGCTCAGGAGTCAGATTGTGTGTGGAAAAGATGAGACCTTTTCTGTGCTGCTCAGAAAGATCACCGTAACATACACTGCAGGTAAACAACCTAAGAAAAGTTCTGATAAAATATTATTACAGAATAAGTCACAGAATGATAGCACAGCTTGGTTTTGAAGCTTAACAAAACTGCTTGGGGTCTAGGGTAGAGGTTCTTTTTTAAAGATTTAATTTCAGTTAGGTATGATATATTTAGTTAGTACAGAACTCAGAAGATTTCAGAGATACACAGTGAAACATCTCTTTGACACCTTTCCTATGTCCATCTGGTTTCCCTCCCTGGAGACAACCATTAACAGTTTCTTTTATTTATATATGTGATAGGATAGGTGTGATACAAATCATATATTTGTTGTATATGTAATATATTTTATATATACATATGTGTGTGTGTATATATATGTATATATGCGTATATATATATACGCATATATACATATATATACATATATATACACACACATATATGTGTATATATATATATACATATATATATACATAGGTGTGCAAATACGTTGCTATATTAGCCCCTTCCATTTTTTTTTTAAAGTTTATTTATTTTGAGAGAGAGCAAGTGTGAGCAGAGAAGGGGGGAGAGAGAAAGAGAATCCCAAGCAGCCTCTGTACTGCCAGCTCAGAGCCTGTTGTGGAGCTCAAACCCACAAACTGAGATCATGACCTGAACCAAAATCAAGAGTTGGATGCTTAACCAACTAAGCCACCCAGGTGCCCCAGCCCCCTCCAATTTTTAAAAATACAGTGACAAGTATATTATATATACTATTGTATATTTTGCTTTTTGTGCTTAAAATGTTAGAAGTTGTTTTATAATAAGATACATAGAGCTTCCTAGACCTTTTTCCAGAGGCTGCTTAAATTCCATTGTACAGCTGAACCATGTTTCCTGTTGATGGACATTTAAAATGGACAAGATTTGTTTTTGAAGTTTATTTGTTTAGAGAGAGCACGCAAGTTGGGAAGGGGCAGAGAGAATTCCAAGCAGGCCCCTGATGCAGAGCTCCAACTCAGGAACTGCAAGATCATGATCTGAGCTGAAATCAAGAGTTGGATGCTTACCAACTGACTGAACCACCCAGGTACCCCAGGCTTTTGTTGATATAAGCAGTGCTATAGTGAATAGCCTTGTACATAATGGCATTTCACATGTGTTTATATATGTTTACAGGATAAATCCCTAGAAGTGGAATTGCTGGGTCAAAGGAAAGGAGCCTTTGTAATTTCAGTAGTTATAGCTACATTCCTGTCTGTGGAGAGGAGGAATATAGTTTGATACCTGTCTTTAAGTCAGTCAGTGTTCTGTATCTCTGAATAAAACCATTGGTTTCTTCATAGTCAGTTATGGCAAAGGAGTTCATGGACAGGTGTTAGGGTTCTTGAACCTCGTAAAATGGTAGGTAGAATTTGTATACATTTATGGATGTATCTTAGGTAAAATTTGTATATATTTATGGATGTATCTTTTCTGGGAGGTAAGGGTTCTGCAGCTTTCATATATTCTTAAACAATCTTGTGACTCAAAATAGGGTTAAAAAACACTGTATAGCAGTTGGTTACCTCAAATTAGAACACATATTTGTCTTTTACAAGAAGTATTTGAGCATGTAAGTAGTTATTAGAGATGTTGTATGGAGAGTTACTGTGCAGGAGACTTGACTAATTCCCAGTCTTTTGTTATTCTTCCCTCACTCCCTTGAGAGGCCATGTTTTATTTTATTTTATTTATTTATTTGTTTGTTTTATTATTATTTTTTCATGTTTATTTTTGAGACAGAGAAAGGGAGAGCCTGAGCAGGGGAGGGGTAGAGAGAGAGAGGGAGACACAGAATCTGAAGCAGGCTCCAGGCTCTGAGCTGTCAGCATAGAGCCTGACGCAGGGCTCGAACTCACAAACTGCTAGATCCTGACCTGAGCCGAAGTTGGATGCTTAACTGTCTGAGTCACCCCGGTACCCCCACCTCAATCTTAAGGAAGGGAAAGGGAAAAAAAACCCCAAGATGTGACAAATAGGAGAAAAATTAGTAATATGGCAGATTTAAATACACATGTATTGATATTAAATAGTTAAAGGTCTAGCACTCCAGTTAAAAGGGAATGTCAGGTTAGGTCACTGTTATATGACCCACCAAATGCTGTCTATAAAGAAACCCACTTTATTTTTTAATCTGTATCTTTATAATTAAAAGGATGGAAAAAATACTGTATAAACACTAAGAAGGCTGGAGTGGCTATGTTTGTATTAGACAAAGGAGTCTCCAGAACAAAGAAAATATTGTAAGGGATAATGAAGCACATATCATAATGAAAAAAGGATCAATTCATTGGGAAGACCCAGCAGTCCGAAATGTCTGTGCATCCAGTAATAGAGCAAAGCAAAAACTGACAACTGAAAGCAGCAATTGACAAATCCATAATTGTAGTTGAACATTGCAACATCCTCTCAATAATTGATAGAATAAGCAGGCAAAAAAAAAAAAAAAAATCAAGGATATAAAAGATTTGGACATGTCTATCAATGGACTGTACCTAATTGACAGTTCTAGAACACCATGCCCACATTCTTTTCAAGTGCACAAGGAACATTTATGAAAATAGATTATGTTGGGCTATGAAACATGTTTCAACAAATATAAAAGGATTTAAATTATAAGGAGTATTCTCACTACAATGGAATTAAAGAAATCAAAAAGAAAAAGATATCTGGAAAATTGCCAAATATTTAAAAGTTAAATAACATACTTCTAAATAAAAATAACATACTTCTAGATAAACTTTAAATTTGAATTCACAAGGGAAATTAGAATCTATTTTGAACTAAATGAAAATGAAAACACAGTATATCTAAATTTGTGGAATGCAGCTAAAGCAGTGCTTTTAGGAGGAAACTTAAAGGTTCAAAAGAAAGGTCTAAATGACCCATGCTTCTGCCTTCAGAAGCTAGAAAAAGAGCAAACTAAGTGGAAGGAAAGAAATAAAGAGCTGAAATAAATGAAAGAGGCAAATTTGAATAACCCTATGTTTATTTTTAAAAAATGGATTTGTAATTAAAAACCTTTCCACAAAGAAAAGTCCAGACTCACATGGCTTTATTGGTAAATTCTATCCATCAAACATTTAAGGAAGAAATGGTAACAAAAATTTCACAAATATCAGAAAACTCTAATGAGGACAGCATTATCTAGATATCAAACCAGGCAAAGACATGAGGTAAAAAGAAAACTGTAGCTCAACATCTCTCATGAAAGTATAGTCAAAAATCATTAAAAAGTGTTAACAAATTGAATCTCTCTCTCTCTCTATATATACATACACACACATACATAAAGGGTAATACATCATGACTTATTGGGTTTAATCCCAGTTACAAGGTTGATTTAACATTAAAAGTCAGTGTAATTCACCATATTGATAAAAAAAAAAAAGGCAGAAAAGCCAAATGACCTTGTAACAGATGCATGAAAAACATTTAAACAAAGTTGACTGATCTGTGATAAAAGCTCTCAGCTAATGAGGACTACTAGAAAGGAGCCTCCTCAATCTGATCCAAGGCATTTGTGAAGAACTGGCAGTGGCCCTCATACTTCATGGTAAAAGATTGAATGCTTTCCATCCATTGTCCAGAACAAGTTAAGGATATTCATTCTCACTTCTGTTTAACCTGTTCTGAAGATCCTAGCTGTGTATTAAGGCAAATAAAAGGAATAAGCCTACAGATTGGAAAGGAAAAGTAAAACTATGTTTATTTTTTAGATGTCTTATAAATGACATGATTGCATATGTAGAAAGTTCTAAGTAATCTATAAAAATGCTATTAGAGTTTCAGTTTAGGATACAAGATGAATTTATGAAAATCAGTTGTATTTCTGCATACTAGGAATGCACAGTTGGCAATTGAAATTTGAAAAGCAATACCATTTACAATAGCATCAAGTAATATAAATATAAAAACATTCCCCAAGAACAGAAGAGAATATTTGTTGCAGTTCCTTGTAACAGAAGTTACCTTGTATTCTCATTTCATTGTGAGGGCATCGAGATACAAAGGATTATAGAACGCTTACTTGTTCATGAGCATGCCTTTATTAAACACCTATTAAGTAACAGATACTGTGCTGGGGATAGTAGTATATGGTAGTGAATAAAGAAGATAATTCCTGCCCTCATGGAGTTTATAATCTAGTGGAGATTGAAGGAAGAACTAGGTTTAGGTCACTGAATTTCCAGCTTTGGCTTAGCATTGTTAAATTTTACTTATCTTTCTATTTTTTACATAAACTCTACACCCAACACATGGGGCTTGAACTCACAACCCTGAGACCCATGCTCTGCCAGCTGAGCCAACTGAGCCAGGCTGGGGGGAGAGGGGGCTGCAGCTTTAATTAGGTGAATGGTTCAAAGTCTTTACCTTTTGGTTGTATCTGAAATATTGCAACTAGTTGAATAATCTGGTCTCTGTGTGGGCAAGCTGTTTTATTGTAATACATGCTTGACAGTTTATAGGGTGAGTAAAACTGGTTGGCTTGGCTTCTTGAACTGTTGGTGGGAATGCAAACTGGTGCAGCCATTGTGGAAAACAGTATGGAGGTTCCTTAAGAAATTAAAAATAGAACTACCCTATGATCCAGGAATCGGACTACTGGATATTTACCCCCAAAATATAAAAACACAAATTCAAAGGGATACATGCACTCCTATGTTTATTGCAACATTCTTTAGTATAATAGTATGTAGTATAATGCTAAGTGAAATAAGTCTGTCAGAGAAAGACAACATATGACCTCACTTGTGTAGAATTTAAGAAAATAAAACAAACAAGCAAAGGAAAAAAAGAGAGAGACATAAACCAAGAAATAGACTCTTAACTCTGAAGAACAAACTGATGGTTACCAGAGGGGAGGTGGGTGCAGATGGGGGAAATAGAGGATGAGGATTAAAGAGTACACCTACCATGATTTTTAAAAAGGAAAATGTTTTTTAGAAATAAAAGGATGTGCATCTTTGTCCTTCTAGCAATGAGTCCTTTCTGTGCTGTTGAGATACACATTAAGTTGTGCAAAACTGATAGCAATGTGGAAAAAAACAAGACAAAACTCATTTGGTTGGTTGGTTAAAATTTCATGTTAAAGATGGTCTGTGAATAGCCTCCCTATTCCCAAGGGGAAAGAAATGCCTAGTCTTCATTGAGCACCACCTCATAGAAGAGGCGTTGTTTTCTTCCTTCCCCAGTATATAGTATTATTTTAGTTAATCCTTTTACTATCCCTAAGGTGGGTGTTTTTCCCTCTTTTTATCATGGATGAAAAGAGCTCATATATCACAGAGCTCATATATCATATCAGTGATTTGCCCAGTTTCATACAGTGGTTCACTGATTCCCACACCTGTCTGATTTTAAACTGTTGGTACCAGCCGTTCTCAGTAATTTTTCTTTTTTTTTTTTTTTCAACGTTTATTTATTTTTGGGACAGAGAGAGACAGAGCATGAACGGGGGAGGGGCAGAGAGAGAGGGAGACACAGAATCGGAAACAGGCTCCAGGCTCCGAGCCATCAGCCCAGAGCCTGACGCGGGGCTCAAACTCACGGACCGCGAGATCGTGACCTGGCTGAAGTCGGACGCTTAACCGACTGCGCCACCCAGGCGCCCCCTCAGTAATTTTTCTATTGGTCATACTCCTGAGCCATCTCATTCTTTCCCATTCAGGAAATGCACTTAACAGTTCTAAGTTTGAATCTATTTTTTATTTTATAATTTTTTTAAATGTTTGTTTATTTTTGAGGGAGAGAGCATGCAAGTGGGGGAGGGGCGGAGAGCAGGAGACCGAGGATCCTAAGCAGGCTCCGTGCTGACAGCTGAGAGCCCCATGCAGGGCTCAGACTCACAAACTGTGAGATCATGACCTGAGCCAAAGTCAGATGCTTAACTGAGTGAACCACCCAGGTGCCCCAAGTCATTGATTATATAAACTTAAAATTACTGTGTTACATTCTAGCTTTTGAAGGGGCAGAGAGTGCATTAGTGATGTCTGCCTTTTTGGTTTTGGTCCGCCTGGCTTTTTACAGATGAGTAAATTGAGGCTCAGAGCAGTTGACTTGCCAAAGGTTGTACCACAATCATTAAATGGCAGAACTGGAATTTAGACTACTGACTCCTATGATTATACCAATATATTGGGCTCTGCAATAGAAATTTTGTGATAGTTTCCTGTAAGGGATGGCAATAGGTTTGTTTCTTACAGATTAATTAATGATCTCCTCAAAACAGTAAAAGCCAGGAACTTAAACTTACTGATCATCAAACTTTTTTCACGGTTATGTACTTCTTACATATTTTGAATCTAGATTATGTTGATCTTTGTTTTTCTTATGACCATTTCTTCTGTGTTGTCTTCACTGTGAATATGCCCCCAGAATTTTGTACAGAACTCCTCTTTTCTATTTGTAAATATTGAATTTGTAGTTTTTAATCTATAAAGGAGTTTCTAAGCATAAGGAGAAAGACTGAAGCTAAAATGTCAGCTTTCTAGTGAAATACGTAGTAAGTAGTCCGTATGACTTGCTTCTACATGTGTTGAAGTCATATTCCTTTCCCTTACAATTAGTTTTTATTGATTTTTAATTATATAAGGAATGCATGCATACTTTTACAATGATGTAACTGTAATTGCTCTGAAAAGTTTGAGATGTATCCGTGTAGACTTAAAACATTTTTTTTAATGTTTGTTTATTTTTGAGAGAGAGACAGAGGCGAACAGGAGAGGGGCAGAGAGAGAGGGAAACACAGAATCCGAAGCAGGCTCCAGGCCGAGCTGTCAGCACAGAGCCTGATGTGGTGCTCAAACCCATGAACCGTGAGATCATGACCTGAGCCAAAGTCAGATGCTTAACCAACTGAGCCACCTGGGCGCCCCTAGATTTTTAAAGTATTGTACTTATCCACTTGCATACATATTTTTGCATAGAAAACACATGACTGATTTTTGTGATTTTTTTCAGAAATTGAATCCAACTATCATTACTGTTCTGCAACTTGCCTATTTTTCACTCAGCAGATGATTTTGAGATCTGCCATTTAGATGTTGCTATATAGACCTAGTTTGGATGATTGTTCTTTCTTTCACTTTCTTTCTTATGTTTGTTTACTTTTGATGGGGGGAGTGAGAGAGAGAGACAGACAGACAGACAGACAGAGAGACAGAGAGAGAACTCGCATATGTGCACACTCAGGAGCAGGGAAGGAGCAGAGAGGGAGACAGAAGATCCGAAGCAGGCTCCTCGCTGACAGCTGAGATGTCACCCTCAAAACCCCCTCCCCTCTCAGTTCTAGGCAACTACCAGTCCACTTTTTGTTTCCATAGATTTGCATATTCTGAACATTTCGTATAAATAGAATCATACAATATGTGGTCCTTTGTGAGTGGCTTCTTTAATTTAGCATCATATTTTCAAGGTTCATTTATGTTATAGCATGTATCAGAACTTCTTTTTATTGCCAAATAATATTCCATTGTATGGATATACCACATTTTGTTTATCCATTCTTCAGTTGATGGACATCTGGGTTTTTTCCCCCATTTTTTGGCTATTATGAATAATGGTGCTGTGAATATTCATGTACATATTTCTGTGTGTACATGTATTTATTTCTCTTGGCTGTATTCTTAGTGGTGGAATTGCTGGATCTTATGGTTAAGAGATACTCTGTTAAAGGCTGGAGCTAACGTAAAACTCGAAAGATCTCTTTTGTAAAAAAAAAATTTTTTTTTAAGTTTATTTATTTTGGGAGGGGGAGAGAGAGAGAGAGAGAGAGAGAGAGAGAGAGAGAGAGAGAGAGAGAGAGAGAGAGAGCGCGTGCCTGTGCATGAGCCGGGGTGGGGCAGAGAGAGGAGGGAGAATCTCAAGCGCGCTCTGTGCTGTTAGCTCAGAGTCTGAGGCAGGGCTCAATCTCACTAACAATGAGATGACTGCGCCACCCAGGCGCCCCTAAAGATCTCTTATTTTAGTCATTAGTCTAACTATTTGAGGAACTGCCAGACTTTTCCAATATGGCTGCCCTATTTTATATTCCTGCCTGCAGTGTGTGAGGGTTAAGCTTTCTCCATATCCTTGCTGACACGTTATTATCTGTTTTGATTATGTGCATCAAATCTTGAGTGAATTATGTAGACTTTAATAGGCAGGTTTCCAGGAGAGAAGACAGTTAAAAGATTTCTTCTTTTTCTTATTGTTGGGCTTGCTTGTTGTCTGGAAATCGATATTATTAAATTACATGGTTAGAGTTTGGCATGACTGAAATGTTACAAAAAATCATTAATATCAATTAAGGATTTTTTTTGACAGTGTAATACATTTTTGTTTACTTACTAAAAAAAATCATTTAAAATGTGTGTGTGTGTGTGTGTGTGTGTGTGTGTGTTTGGGTTTTTTTTGGTTGAAGGTGTGTTTTTGTTGTTGTTTTGGCCTGGTATATTCACTGTAAATTTCAGTTAATCTGATTTTTTGTTTGGGGGGAGGTTGATTTTTTTTCAGTTTTTAATTTTAATTCCAGTATAGTTAGCATACAGTGTTATATTAGTTTTAGGTGTACAATATAGTGATTCAGATATTCTGTATTACTCAGTGCTCATCATAAGTGTATTCTTTTTTTTTACTTTTTTTTAAACGTTTATTTATTTTTGAGACATAGAGAGACAGCATGAACAGGGGAGGGGCAGAGAGAGAGGGGGAGACACAGAATCTGAAACGGGCTCCAGGCTCTGAGCTGTCAGCACAGAGCCCGACGCGGGGCTCGAACTCACAGACCGCGAGATCATGACCTGAGCCGAAGTCGGACACTCAACCGACTGAGCCACCCAGGCGCCCCTCATAAGTGTATTCTTAATGAAGGCTTTTTTTAAATGAGGTGTAATTGTCATACAACATTATATTTCAGATAGACAATAACAATCACCCCCCTTTGCTCAAAATTAAATGGAAGTAAAAAATGAACTTCCTTATACCTATGCCACCCAAATATGTTTGCTACTGTTATTATTAGAGTTAAACCACTTGATTCATTTGAACATTTTTTCGGGTTTTCTAGGATAAGTAGATAGCTTCACTTGGAATCGTGATTGATTATTATAGTAAAAAAGCTACCTCAGTTACCAATAAAAGTTATATTGGAATGGATTGAAATGGTGCTGCCAGGTTTTAAATAAGTCAAATTGTTTTTGTTCTTTACATATTTTTTTTCTTTAGGAGAATGTTGCTGAAAATGATTTTATAAGTTTAAAGGTACCGTACTCCCTGCTCAATTGGGAACATTCTGGAAGTAAGGGGGTTCTGCCAGTTGCTGAGTATGTGTATTATAGTTATGCATTCTGAAACTGGAGAAATAACCACATCAGTGTTCATGACCCACTGTTAGGTGGACCTGAGCTAAAACTGTACTGTGATCACCTGACCTCCATCAGCCCCTCTTCTGACTGGTGGACCACAGTGATGTTTTGAGTTTTCTGGAATTAGTATCTGTTCAGAGCCAGTGTCTAATAATCCTCAAAATGTCGTTGATGATTTCATTTTCCTCCAGGCGGACGCCTTGGTAAAAGGTGTAGTCCTTTTGGGGAAAGCCTGGAAGAGAAAGATTAAAAGTGTAAATTTTTGGTTGTAGTGTAAATTTTTGGTTGTCTTCCTCAAGGAGACCCCCTCCCCCCCCCATTCACTGGTTCTGGGCCTATAAACTGACTCAAATCTTGGGATTGACTGAAGGGTTGTGTCTCTGTGTTTTTAACGATTGAGGTTATGCTTTTGTTCACTTGACCTAGACTCTTCTGCTTATACAGATCAGGAAGGATTAATAAGACTTCTCATCTATTTCACTGCTGGGAACACTGATCAATTAGCCAGTGCCAGAGGTCTCTGGGAGTCAGACTGCTCTGATTGCTGACTTGACTCTGCTATGGTGTGAAAAGGTGGTGCTACTACAAGTGTGGAGACCCTTAGTTTTAATTTCCATTAGATATAGACTAATGGAGTATCTTTACTACATCAGGTAGTTTGACCCTGTCGTCAGCTGTGCTCCTCTATACTTAATCAAGTTTTGTCTGCTGTTCTCAATTCCTTTTAAGACGCCAATTTAGTCTAAGGAGGAAATGAAAACTTTAAAAACTCAACAAATGTTGACATTTTAAGCTTTTACAGGAGTGAAAAGATTAACCTTTGGCCCCTACTTCTACAAGTTTTTCTTCTGTTCATACGGGCGTCATTCATGTGCTAAAGGTGGTTGTCAACCTTTTTTCAAGGGTTTATCATTTATCCACTTTTTTTTTTTGGTCTGTGACTAAAGTACTTTTTTAAGACCCCCCCCCCCAACTGCATTTTAAGTATATTAGAAATGTGTTTTGTTGGGGCGCCTGGGTGGCGCAGTCGGTTAAGCGTCCGACTTCAGCCAGGTCACGATCTCGCGGTCCGGAGTTCGAGCCCCGCATCAGGCTCTGGGCTGATGGCTCGGAGCCTGGAGCCAGTTTCCGATTCTGTGTCTCCCTCTCTCTCTGCCCCTCCCCCGTTCATGCTCTGTCTCTCTCTGTCCCAAAAATAAATAAACGTTGAAAAAAAAAATTTTTAAAAAAAAGAAATGTGTTTTGTTTTTGAAAACCATACTTTTTTTTAAACAAAAAAAATGGATTTTTTGTCTATTTCTTAAACTGTCATTGGTTTTTTTACTTATGAAAAAATGATCAGTAGCAGGAGACAGGGTAAATAGTTGAAATGTTGGCATAGAAAATGGGGCTTTTGCTAAGGAGTCTTACTATCATACATTATTAAAAAAATTCTTTCTAGCTTCTTTTTGAGCCTGAGAGGACTCTTTGAAGGGACAGTTTCCTCTGCCCAGTGACTTGGATGTTGGTAAGCGTTCTTCTAAATAGCTATTGTGTATCAAATATCAAGTGACAGACTATTTTACTTAAAAAATAAATGAAAAAATACTATGTAGTTATTAAATTTATCTCATGTGGACGAAGGCATACTTAACATACAAGAGTATGAATTTGCCATCACGACCTAAGGTTTTAGGGGAAAAAAAGAACAAAATAATAAAAATACAAGAAGAAATAAGTACACTGCAAAACAGAAGACTAGCAGTTAATCCAGAGTTGGAAAATTGGGAAACAGGAAAAACTGAGGGAGTAAATTGGGTATAACAAAAGATACTGAGGACCTACAAAGTAAAAAAACCTGGAAATGGATGCTGTTGGTTATAGCCTGTTCATTTAAAAGTCTTAGTGAAGTAGATAATTTTACTCAGTAGGAATTCATGTTCACAAAGTAAGATGTAAAAATCAGGATAGTCTCCTCTATTACCTAGGAGAAGTCAAGATTATGAAATGATCTCCTCCTCCCTGTCCTGTTCTTTGAAGGAGGCAGAAATCCGCTCCCTGTTTACTGGTGCTCTCTCCTAATTTTTCAAGGACTAGATCTATCTAATAATAACACAGAAATAATAAACACCAATAGCAAGATTTGACAAAATTGAGGAATTAAAAATATAGCCTAATCTCATTTATGATCCTGAGCCGAAGTTGGACGCTTAACTGAGTGAGTCACCAGGTGCCCTGACAAGGATGTTATATTAAAAATATATTTTGGGGTGCCTGGGTGGCTCAGTCTTAAGCTTGCAACTCTTGATTTCAGCTCAGGTCATGATCTCACAGTTCACGGGTTGGAGCCCCACATCGGGCTCTGTGTTAGGGGGACGGAGCCTGCTTGGGACTCTGCCTCTTCCCTGCTCATGTGTGCTCTCTCACAAAAATAAACAAACACTTGAAGAATTGATCAATGTATCTAGAGTCAGTATAGCTCAAAGTCACATATTTTGAAGCCACATTGCTTAGGTCTGGATCCTGGCTCTGCTTCTTACCAGCTGTGTGATTTTAGGGAGTTTACTAAGTTTTCTTATAGTTTCTTCATCTGTAAATGAGAGTAATCATAGCAACTCTCTTATAAGACTGTGCAGCCCTTAGTTTGCTAGGGCTGCCATAACAGACTGCGTGGTTTAAAGAACAAAAATGTATTTTCTCAATATTCTGGAGGCTGGAAGTCTAAGATCAAGGTGTTAGCTGGGTTGGGATTTTTTTCTGAGGCTTTCCCTCGACTTGCAGATGGCCACCTTCTCGCTGTGTCTTCATACGATCTTTCCTCTCTGTGCATGCATGTGTGGTATCTCTGTGTCCTGATTTCCCCCTTATGAGGCCATCAGTCATATTGGATTAGGGTCCACCCTAACAATCCCATTTTAACTTAATTACTTCCTTTAAAGGCCCTATCTCCAAATACATTCTGATGGGGGCGCCTGTGTGGCTCAGTTCATGGTTTTGTGGTTCATGAGTTCGAGCCCCACTGTTGGGCTCTGTGCTGACGGCTTGGAGCCTGGAGCCTACTTCGGATTCTGTGTCTCCCTCTCCTTCTGCCCATCCCCCACTCATGCTCTATCTCTCTCTCTCTGTCTCAAAAATAAATATTTAAAAATATATTTGTTTAAGAAAAGAAACAAATACATTCTGATGTACTGAGGGTTAGGGCTTCAACATAAATTTAATAAGGACACAGTCGAGTCCTTAACGGGTTGTTAATGAGGATTAAATGTGCTAATATAGAATGCCTTGCCTATGTAGCAACTGCTACCTAAGTATTGTTTATTACTTACCTATAGCAAGTAAATAATACATAAAACCTAAAACCCTTTTTATTTCAGAATAATTACAGATTCAAAGGTAATTGCAAAAAACGTATTGGGAAGTGTCATGCATTTTTCCTTCCCTAATGTAACCATCTCGCATAATTACAGTACAGTATTAAAATCAGGCAATCGTGGGGCGCCTGGGTGGCGCAGTCGGTTAAGCGTCCGACTTCAGCCAGGTCACGATCTCGCCGTCCGTGAGTTCAAGCCCCGCGTCAGGCTCTGGGCTGATGGCTCGGAGCCTGGAGCCTGTTTCAGATCCTGTGTCTCCCTCTCTCTCTGCCCCTCCCCCGTTCATGCTCTGTCTCTCTCTGTCCCAAAAATGAATAAACGTTGAAAAAAAAAAAAAAAATAAAATCAGGCAATCGATATTGGTAAAATCCACACAACTCATTCAGATTTCACATTATACGTGCACCATTAGTGTTTGTGTGTGTGTGCGCATCTGTGCACTTTGATCACTTGTGTAAGCTCCTTGTACCCACAATCAAGGTGCAGAACTGCCCCATCACTATAAGGCTCTCTTGCTACTCCTTTTGTGGCCACCCGCACCTCCTCTTTTGACACCATAACTCCTGACAACTGCTAATGTTTCTATCTCTATAGATTATTTCAAGACATATGTACATATATGTTATATGTATAATATAAAAATGGAATCATGTGGTATGTATCCTTTTGAGATTGGGTTTTTTGACTTGGCATAGTTTCCTTGAAGTCCATCCGGATTGTTGCATATATAAATAGTTCATTCCTTTTTATTACTGAGTAGTATTCCATGGTGTGGATGTCCCAGTTTGTTTAACTTTTACCCATTGAAGGACATTTGGTTTGTTTTCAGGTTTTGGCTATAATGAATAAAATCCCTGTGAACATTTGTATGTAGGTTTTTACATGAACCTTATTTCTCTGGAACAAATGTCCAGTAGTACTATTGCTGGGATATGATTTGTGTTACGTACATTTTTAGCTTTTAAAAGAAATTGCCAAACAATTTTCCAAATTGGCTGCATCTTTTTACATTTTCACCAGCAACGTATGAGTGATTCAGTTTTTCTATATACTTGCCAGCATTTAGTTTGTCACTATATTTCATTCTGGCATTCTGAAAGGTATATAAGGAAATTTTATTGTGGTTTGAATTTGTATTTCCCTAATGGCTAATGATGTCGAACATCTTTCTCATGCTTATTGGTCTATATATCCTTGTCAGTGAAATGTCTGTTCATGTCTTTTGCCAGTTTACTAATTGGATTAGAAAATTTATTGAGTTTTGAGTTCTTTATACAGTTTAATTTTAAGTCCTTTGCCAGATACGTGGTTTGCAAATATTTTCTTTTAGTCTGTGATTTGTGTCTTCCTCCTACAAGGTCCTTTGCTGAGTAAAAGTTTTTAATTTTGATGAGGTTCCATTTCTTAATTTTTCTTTTTATAGATCAAGATTTTGGTGTCATGTCTAAGACCTCTTCACCTACTCCTGTGTTGTGAAGATTTTCTCCCTTTTTTCCCCCTAAATATTTTATGGTTTTGTTTTATATTTAAGTTATTGATTCTGCTTGAGTTAATTTTTTTTTTTTTTTTAGTTTATTTATTTTGAGAGAGAGAGAGCATGCCCAGGCGTGAGGGCAGGGGTAGAGAGAGAGAGGGAGAGAGAGAGAATCCCAAGCAGTCTCTACTCTGTGAGCACAGAGCCTGGCATAGGGCTCGAGCTCACGAACCTGAGCTGAAATCAAGAGTCAGATGCTTCACTGACTCAGCCGCCCAGATGTCCCTGTTTGAGTTAATTTTTAATTTTTTTAATTTTTAAATTATTAGTTTTTATTTTGAAAGAGAGATAGCAAGCAGGGGAGGGGTAGAGAGCCAGGGAGTCAGAATCCCAAGCAGGCTCCGTGCTGTCAGCACGGAGCCTGAGGTGGGGCTCAAACTCACAAACTGAGTTCATGACCTGAGCCTAAGTCAAGAGATGCTTGACCAACTGAGCCACACAGTTGATGCCTGAGTTAATTTTTAAAATAAAGTATAAGGTTTAAGGCAAGGTTCACAATTTGGCCTATGGATGTCTAGTTGCTCCATCACCAATTTGTTGCAAAGGCTATCAAAGTGTTTTTGTGACTTTGTCAAAAATTAGTTGGGACATATTTGTGTGGTCTATTTTTAAGTTGTGAGAATGAAATGTGCTAATATAGAATGCCCAGCCAGCCCAAAGAAGCGCTACGTAAGCGTTGACTATTATTATTACAATAGCAAATAAGTAATAACTTTTAAGAAAGTATTTGGATGAACTTAGTAGCCGTCTGAACTTCCTAATTTAAAAAACAATACAGTTTTTTTTTTTTAAAAAAGCTTTGATTGTGGTAAAATACATATAAAATTTACCATTTTACATTCCAGCTAACAGTGCACCAGGGTTCCGATTTCTCCACATCCTTGCTAGTGCTCATTACTTTCCTTTTTTGGATAGTAGCCATTCTAACAGGTATGAGGTGTTATGGTATCTCCTGTAATTTTGATTTGCATTTCCCTAATGATTAGTGATGTTGCATCTCTCCATGTGCTTGTTTGGCTGGCCCTTTTCCTTTTGTATATCTTTGAGGAAATGTCTATTCAAGTCCTTTGCCCTTTTTTTTATTAAAAAAATTTTTTTTCTTTAATCTTTATTTTTTTGAGAGAGAGACAGAGTGTGAGCAGGAGAGGAGCTGAGGGGAGGGAGACACAGAATCAGAAGCAGGCTCCAGGCCCTGAGCTGTCAGCACAGAGCACGACGCGGGGCCTGAACTCACGAACCGTGAGATCATGACCTGAGCCGAAGTCAGACACTTAACTGACTGAGCCACCCAGGCGCCCCATTTATTTATGTATTTATTTTTTAAAGTAAACTCTACCCCAAACATTGGGCTTGAACTCATGACCCTGGGATCACGAGTTGCATGCTCTACCAACTGAGCCAGCCAGGTGCCCCTGCCCAGTTTTTAATCAGGTTATTGTGTTTTTGTTCATTTGTGGGAATTCTTTGTATATTCTGGATATTAACTCCTTATCATAGACTATATGGTTCACAAATATTTTCTCCTGTGGGTTCCCTTTTCACTCTGTTGATCATGTGTTTGGGTTTTTTTTGCTGTTGTTTAAAAAATTTTTTTTAAATGTTTATCATTTTTGAGAGAGAGAGAGACAGAGTGAGAGTATGGGAATGACAGAGAGAGACCAAGACACGGAATGCAAAGCAGGCTTCAGGCTCCGAGCTGTCAGCACAGAGCCCTACGTGGGGCTCGAACTAACGAACCAACTGTGAGATCAACTGTGAGACCTGAGCCAAAGTTGGCTGCTTAACCAACTGAGCCCCCCAGGTGCCCCTGTTGGTCATTTATGTTTATTTGTTTTTGAAAGAGAGAGAACACGAGCTGTGGAGGAGCAGAGAAAGAGGGAGACACAGAATCCAAAGCAGGCTGCAGACTCTGAGCTGTCAGCCCAGAGCCCAATGTGGGGATCGAACTCATATGACCTGAGCCAAAGTCGGACGCTTAACCGACTGAGACACCCACGAGCCCCAATCATGTTTTGTTTTTTTTTTAATTTTTTTTTTTCAACGTTTATTTATTTTTGGGACAGAGAGAGACAGAGCATGAACAGGGGAGGGGCAGAGAGAGAGGGAGACACAGAATCGGAAACAGGCTCCAGGCTCTGAGCCATCAGCCCAGAGCCCGACGTGGGGCTCGAACTCACGGACCGCGAGATCGTGACCTGGCTGAAGTCGGACGCTTAACCGACTGCGCCACCCAGGCGCCCCAACCCCAATCATGTTTTTTGATGCACAGAGGATTTTAATTTTGGTGTAGTCCACTTTATCTTTTGTTTGTTTTTGGTTGCCTGTGTTTTTGGAGTCCTCGATTTTGAGTTAATTCCTGTATGTGATGTAAGATAAGGGTCCAACTTCATTCTTTTGTGTATGGATTTCCGGTTTTCCTAACACCATTTGTTGACAAGAGTGTCCTTTTCACTGTTGAATGGTCTTGGCATTCTTGTTGAAAATCTTCTATGTCAAGTCATCCTTTAAAAAATTTTTTTTTGGGGGGGTGCCTGGGTGGCTCAGTCAGTCGAGCATCTGGCTTCGGCTTGGGTCATGATCTCACAGTTTGTGGGTTCGAGCCCTGCATCAGGCTCTGTGCTGACAGCTTAGAGCCTGGAGCCTGCTTCTGATTCTGTGCCTCCCTCTCTCTCTGCTCCTTCCCCGCTCATGCTCTCTCTCTCTCTCTCTCTCTCTCCTTCAAAAATAAATAAAAACATTAAAAATTTTTTTTAAAAAATTTGTTTAATGTTTATTTATTTTTGAAAAAGAGACAGCACAAGCAGGGGAGGCGCAGAGAGAGAGGGAGACACAGGATCCAAAGCAGGCTCCAGTCCCTGAGCTGTCAGCACAGAGCCCGATGTGGGGCTTGAACCCACAAACTGCGAGATCATGACCTGAGCCACACTTGGATACTTAGCTGACTGAGCCACCCAGGCGCCCCTCTATCAAATCACCCTTCTTATGCAGTACATCTTAAACTCATACAGAGCTGTGTGTCAATTAAATCTCAATAAAACTGAAAAAAAAATCAAAGAAAAAATTGGAATAAAAAACGCCCCAACAAACCATTCGACCATATATGTGAAAGTTTATTTCTAGGTTTCTGCTTTATTCCATTTTGTCTCTATCTTGTGTTTATGCCAGTGCCATACTGTTTTGATTACTATAGTGTTGTAGGAAGTTTGAAATCAGAAAGTCGGAGACCTCCAACTTTGTTCTTTTGCAAGATTGTTTTGGCTATTTGAGGTTTTTTTGGGTTTTTTTGTTTTTGTTTGTCTGTCTGTTTTTGCAGTTTTATACCTTTATTTGACAATCAGTGATTAGTTTTCATCCACATTAACTGTACATTTTTGAAAGTAGTGACCGTGATAGATACGTAGGTAGCCAACGTATAGAGCTCGTTTGGTGAATCTTCATTCTTGTTACGTTTTCTGGATAACCATACGCGCATATGGGGTGGAACATTATTTCTTTGATGCAGACAGCTTTGTCGAGCCTGGTGTCGGTGCGCATATCTGGAGTTCCTATCTCCTTCATGGCAAATTTCTGGGTCTCTTTGAGTGTGCAAGGGGCACTCTTCTTGAAAGCCACTCCTTGGGTGCACTTGTAAATGTTGATGGTACCTTGATGATGGCAGAATGGCCCTTCTTCTTCTCCCTGCTTTGTGGGAGCCATTCTGCCAGGCCCTGGCTGGAAAGTGCTATTTGAGGTCTTCATACAGCTTTTAATGGTAAAGCACTAGAGGAGTTACCTTGAAAAAGAAAAGAACTGTGTTCTCTCTATGCTTTTGTTTCTGTTGTTTTATTCAGTACAGTAAAATGTGAAACAAGTAAGAGATACAAATTGTGGAAAGGAAGATATAAACTTATTACTTAAAAATGCTGTGATTTTGTATCTGGACAAGTAAACCAAAGGAACAAACTAACAGATGATTAGAAAGAATAACAATTCAGTAAAGTGATTTAATGAAATATATGAAAACTATTAATTCCTGAATGTCAGCAGTGTAAGAGAAATTGGAAAAATTAAGTCCCAGTTGTTAGAGCTTCAAATATATGACATTGTCACAGTGGTGAATGGGAGTTAAACTTGATGGCCCCTAAGTGTTTCTGCTTTCGGGTTTAATTTGCCCCTGGGGGTGGTAATTGAGTCCAGAGGTCTGAACTGGAACTGTATAAAGCTGGGAATTGGAAAGCTTCTCTGTGAGCTAGGACTGGTAAAACGGCCCACTGGTCCAAGACATAGGACAGAAGTGAGCTACTTATATTAGGTTTGTGGCTGTTAAAAGCCACCTTCAAGAAGTGGGGCGCCTGGCTGGCTCAGTTGGTAGAAGACACGACTCTAGGTCTCGAGATCCTTAGTTTGAGCCCCATGTTGGGGTGTAGAGGTTACTTAAAAAAAAAAAAATTAAAAGCCACCTGCAAGAAATGGAAACTTCAACCTTGTGTGGAAATCTTGGTCAGGATGACTAATGTATAAATAAATGTGTTTGGAACTGATGAATAGTATAGGGCATTGGCAGAGGCAGACATTAAACTGTTTTGGGGACTGCCCCTGACCCCTGAAATGTAGAAGACGCTCGGAAAGCTGGACGTGAACTCATACAAAACGTACAAAGCACTCTATTAAAAAGATGCGTCCAATGGAAAATTTTCAGTTGAGGAACTGATAATAATAGACCAATTTGTAAAAGCACTTAATTATTTAATATATAGTCCATATTCAGTTTCTGCCTTTGTCTCAATAATGCCCTTTATAGCTGGTTTTGATTTGTTTCAATATTCAGGGTCAGATCAAGGATCATACATTTAATATACTCATACCTTCTTATCCTCTTTTAATGTAGTTGAGTTTTTCCTGCCATTTTTGTTTGTTTTTTAGTGATAGTGGCATTTTTGAAAGATAACATTCAGTTTGCCTAAAAGCTTTTATTTAGCTCTTTTACTAGACAGTAAGCTGCCTTAGAACAGGCAATATATGTCATTTATCCCTGCTAATCTAATTTAATCCAATGATTTTATAATAACTTGGGATGCTGTGCTTCAGAAAAGGACAGCAAAAGGGAGGATTAAATAATTCTTAATCCTTTTTTCTTCTGGTTAGACACACAGAACCATAAGAAGCCTTGTGCCTCACACACAGCATTTCAAACACAACAGTGTGCATCACTGTTAGGTACACTTGCCAGTGTATTTCAGTATCAGTAATTCCGAGTAAAAAATAGATTGTTCAGTTCTCTCTTCTCTGTATCACATTTGCCATTTCCTCTTGAACGTGAGGGGTATTTGGTGAGTCAAGTGTATAGTTAAAATACGATGTGTGGTTTTATTACTATCCAAAGGGAAAAAAAAACCTTCATAATGGTTACAATAAAGGTAATTCATGAACAGAATATTTTGAAAATTTGGGCATAGGAATGTTCAGTTTAAATTATTGTAGAATTCTTGGGGCGCCTGGGTGGCTCAGTCAGTTAAGCGTCTGACTTCAGCTCAGGTGATAAACTCATGATTTGTGGGTTCGAGCCCTGCGTTGGGCCCTGTGCTGACAGCTTGGAGCCTGGAACCTGCTTCAGATTCTGTGTCTCCCTTTCTTTCTGCCCCTCCCCCACTGATGTTCTGTCTCTCTCTTTCAAAAATAAATACATGTTAAAAAAAAAAAAATTAGGGGCGCCGGGTGGTTCAGTCGGTTAAGCGTCCGACTTCAACTTAGGTCATGATCTCGTGGTTCATGAGTTCGAGTCCTGTGTCGGGCTCTGTGCTGATAGCTCGGAGCTTGGAGCCTGCTTCGGATTCTGTGTCTCCCTCTCTCTCTGTTCCCCCCTACTCGCTCTCTCAAAAATAAACAAACATTTAAAAAGAATTATTGTAGAATTTTTGTGTAAATAAAACTCCTTTTTGTCTCATTCAAAACATCATGGAACTCTATACCATTGTAAGAATAAGTCTTTTGCTGAGTTATGTCACTAGGAATACATGATTTGATTTTGTTTCTTCTCCCTAGTTTCACTTTATTATTTTCGCAGCTTCCCAAGTATCTCACTATGAAGCTCTCTGTTGTAGTGTGTTTATTATACTTAAAAAGTAGTGTGTTAAGAATATGGCGAAAGGAATACTTGATACACCCTAGTAAGAATGCAAATTATTTTTGACACTAAGCCTAGTGACTATTGGTTTTTAATAGTTTTATTGAGATATAATTCATATACAGTACAATTTACCCCTTTTAAAATATGCAATCCATTGCTTTTTTAGTATATTCACAGTTACATACCATCCCGTTCCATTGTATGGAATTTTGTTTATCCATTCATCAATTGGACATTAAATGTCTTTTGTGAATAATGATGCTATACATTTGTGTCCAAATTTTTGTGCATATTCGTTTCTTTTCCTCATATACCTAGGAGTAGCATTCTGGGTCATACAGTAATTATGTTTAATTGTTTGAGGAGCTGCCTGTTTTTGAAAGCAACTGCACCATTTTATGTTCCCACCAGCAATATATTTCTGGTGAGAACATAGTTTCTCCACATTCTTGCCAGCACTTTTTTTGTAAATCAAGTGTAATTAGCATATAGTGTTATATTAATTTAAGGTGTATAATACAGTGATTCAACAATTCTTTGCATATCTCAGTGCTCATTGCCAGCACTTTCTTACTTTTTTTTTTTTTTTAATGTTTACTTATTTTTGAGAGAGAGAGAGCAAGTGAGCTGGAGAGGGGCAGAGAGAGAGAGGGAGACACAGAATCCAAAGCAGACTCCAGGCTCTGAGCTGTCAGCACAGAGCCCGACACGGGCCTTAAACTCATGAACCTTGAGATCATGACCTGAGCTGAAGTCGGATGCTTAACTCACTGCGCCACCCAGGCGCCCCCCCTTACTTCTTTTTTAGTCTAGCCATTCTAGTAGGTCTGAAATGGTGTCTCATTTTGGTTATGATTTGTATTTCCCGTGAGCTAATGGTGTTGAGCTTCTTTTCATGTGTTTATTGACCATTTGTATATAGTCTTTGGAGAAATGTCTGTTCAGATCTTTTGCCCCTTTTTAAATTGTTTTTGCTCTGAAGTCAGCTGCTAATCTTATTGGGATTCCCTTGTAAGTGATGCATTATATTTCTGCTTTTTAAGACTTTCTCCTGAGGGGGTTCCTGGGTGGCGTAGTAGGTTAGCGGTCTGACTCTTGATTCCGGTTCAGGTGATTGTTTGTGGGGTTGTTAATGGGGTCTAGCCCTGCTTGGGATTCTTTTGCTCCCTCTCTCAATGCCTCTACCCCACTCACACGCATGATCTCTGTCTCTGTCTCGAAAATAAATAAACTTTAAAAAAAAAAAAAGAGGGGGCGCCTGGGTGGCTCAGTCAGTTAAGCATCTGGCTTCACCTCAGGTCATTATCTCACTGCTTGTGAGGTCGAGCCCTGTGTTGACCGCTCAGAGCCTGGATCCTGCCTCAGATTCTGTCTCCCTCTCTCTGCCCCTCCCCTGCTCACACTCTGTCTCTCTCTCTCTCCCTCTCAAAAATAAACAAACATCAAAAAAAAGGGGGGAGGGTGTGCCTGGGTGGCTCCGTTTGTTAAACGTCCAACTCTTGATTTTGGCTCACACTTGGTGGGTTCGAGCCCCGAGTCAGACTGCACTGACAGCATGGAACCTGCTTGGGATTCTCTGTTTCCCTCTCTCTCTGCCCCACATGCGCATGTTCTCTCCCTCTCTCTCACTGTCTAAAATAGATAAATGAACTTTAATTAATTTCTTTATTTTTAAGATTTTTGTCTTTGTCTTTTTTCTTTCCTTTTTTTTTTTTTTAAGAGAGACAGATAGCATGAGCAGGGGAGGGGGGGGGGGAGAGAGAGAGAGAGAGAGAGAGAGAGAGAGAGAGAGAGAGAGAGAGAATATATCCCAAGCAGGCACTGCCTGCTCGAACCTGCAAAACCATGAGATAGATCATGACCTGAGCTGAAACCAAGAGTTGGATGCTTAACTGACTGAACCACACAGGCTCTCCAAATAAATAAACTAAAAAAATTTTTCTTTCAGAAGATTTTCTCCTGTCTTTGCCTTTGAGCATTTTTCCTATGATGTGCCTGTTTGTGGGTCTCTTTGTGTTTGTCATGCTTGGAATTCATTAAGCTTCTTGGATGAATAAGTTGTTGCTTTTCAGTAAATTTGAGAAATTTTCAGCCATTATTTCTTTGGATATGTTTTTCTGCTTCTTTTCTGCTCACCTCTCTCTCTCTCTCTCCCTCCCTCCCTCACCTCAATTATGTGCATTGTGGCATACTTAACATTTTCCCACGTTTCTCTGAAGCTGTTTATTTTTCTTCTATTTTCTCTCTGGTTTTCAGCTTGCATAATTTCTATTGATCTATCTTCACATTTGCTAATGATTTCTTCTGTCACTTAATTTCTACTCTTGAGCCTCTCTAGTGCATTTTTTTATTTCCATTATTGTGGTTTTCAGCTCCATAATTCCCCTTTTTTAAAAAATATATATTTCTTTGTTTCTATTGATATTCGCTGTTTAATACAACATTGTCACTCACACTTTTTTTCTTTAATTGTGGTTTCCTTTGGCTCTGTGAACATACTTATATGGCTGTTCTGAATATTTTTCTGTTAAATCCAATATCTAGTCACTCTCACAGGTAGTTTCTTTAGTCTGCCATTTTTTCGTCCTGGTATATGGGTCATATTTTTGTATTTGCATGCCTCATGATTTTTTGTTGGAAACTGGTCATTTTAGATGACGTATTGTACCAACTCTGGGTACTGAGTTCTCATCCCAGTCTTGAACTTGTTATTGTTTTGTTTTTAAAGAGAAGCTCTTACTTTTTTTTTTTTTTTAAGTTTATTTATTTTTGACAGAGAAGACAGAGAATGAGTGGGGGAGAGGCAGGGAGAGAGGGGGACAGAGGCTCCAAGTAGGCTCATGCTGACAGCAGAGAGCCCAGTGCGAGGCTTGAACTCACGAACCATGAGATCATGACCTGAGCTGAAGTCATGCTGAACTGACTGACCCACCCAAGTGCCCTGATGGACTTATTATTGTTGTTTGCTTGTTTATTTGTTTAGTGACTGGCTAGATTATTTTAGTGACGTCTTTTCTATCCACTGTTCATCCAGTGTCAAGCCTCTGGTGGTGACTTTGGGGAGACACAGCTTTAAGTATGCCTACAGTCACCCAGGGATGACTGGTACTAATAGAGCTTTCGTTCCCTGACCAACCCAGCTGTTAAAACTCCACTAATTGCCCGGATTGCTCTCTTGTTTTCAGCAGTGCCCTGAGGCTTAAATTCCTCTACAAACTAATCAGATCAAATTGGGGCTCCTTGGAAGGAAGAGTTTCTGAGGTCAGTGTTTGCTGTTTGTTCTGACCCCAGGAGGACTTCTCCCAGGTGTCTTATTCCCTGGTTCTCTTCTGCAAACTAGCTGGCCTACAGTCTAAGCCGTATCTTCATTTCACCCACAGATCTTCTGTTGGCCTTTCTTTTACCACAGCTTCCACTGTTCTTGAGAATACTCTTAGGCTTAAACTCGTCCATGGGAATGAAGTCAAGTCTTTTGGGAAGAGATTTGGTACTAAGTGTTCCTGCCTTTCTCCTGAGGCAGAGTATTTGAGTCAGGTTTCTGGAGTTGGGGATGGGGATGATGGCAGTCTTTTCTGTGAGTGACATTCTGGATCTGGGAGCTGAGTGCTGGAGCGGGTGGAGGATGGGAGTCAGGTGGGAAGGAAGCGCATGCAGCAGCCTATCCAGATGTGGAGCCACCATCATCTCATGAGCTGGACGGAAGAGCTCTTGGGGTCCCACTATTCTCAGTGTGCCACGCCTGAGGTATAGCTTCTGTTCTGCAAGTGGGGGTTGCACACGGGGGAGCCCCTGCTTTTGATGTACTTGCCTGGGACTTAGTGTCAGCAGCAGGGGCCTGGGGACAGTCCAGCTCCTTAGAGAAGAAAGCTCTTGGACTGAGAGCTGGGGGAAGAAGGAGCCATGTGTTCTTGGCCACTGCAAGAACGGGAACATTGCTGACAGGGGAGAGGGGAGGAGTGGGAGTGGTCTGGGTTCAAATTCCTCAGACTTTGACCTTTCAGCCTAAATTTTCATAGATTTTATTGAATGATTATTTTCTTCATTTACTGTTTCCCCTTAGGGACTATTTCCAGAGGCTTTGAATGATGGTTTTTGTTTGTTTGTTTGTTTATTTTTTTAAATAATTTTCACCAGTTTCACTGAGGAGCGGGCCAGCAGAGCCCCTCATGCCATTAGGGTGGAAGTCAGTCTCTTGTAACTTTGGTTTTTGAGCTAGTGGTCATGCCTCCTTAAAGCCTGACTCAGAAAAGCAGTTCCTTCATATTCTAGTCTCTGACCATTCTTTGTAAGAAACTCTTAACATCCTCCTTAACATACCAACTTTCAGATGATGCCTGTATGATACAGAAGGGCAAGAGAATGGATTTCCCCTGCTTATTTTCCTTAAAAAATGAATTCACTGCGTGCAGAAGTACTCTAGAAGGGGAAATTTGCACATGATTACAGAGTTGGTATTTTTAAGTGTTTATGTATTTATTTTTGAGAGAGAGAGCACGAGCGAGAAAGGGTGAACAGGAATGGGGGAGGGGCAGAGAGAGAGGGAGAGAGAGAATCCCAAGCAGGCTCTGAGCTGTTAGTGCACAGCCCCTCGCAGGGCTCAAACTCCTGAACTGTGATCATGACCTGAGTCAAATCAAGAGTCGGACACTTAAAGATTTTATTTTTAAGCAATCCCTACACCCTACATCATGGGGCTTAAACCTACAACCCCAGGATCAAGAGTTGCGTGGTTTACCGACTGAGCCTAGAGAATTTTAATGTGAGGGCACCATGGTATAGTTGATGGAGTTCTTTTCAAGTTGGCTTTTACGGGTACTGTAGTTAATTCTTGACTTCTTTGACTTCAGACATCAAAATTGGCAGGCTTCTTCAGTGTCGCTGTCATCTTAAATTAGTTTCTTTTGATTCCTTTTTTTTTTTTTTCCTCTCTTTCCAGGGGCCACTCAATAGTGAGTCTTCCAATCAGAGCTTGTGCAGCGTGGGGTCCTTGAGTGATAAAGAAGTAGAGGTAAGAGGCCACATTCACTATGAGACTACACATTCCCACACCCTCAGTCTGGGTTGAAAGGTAGCACTGCATAACTCCAGGACTCTGATTTAGGACTTGCCTTCTATCTTCTTATAAGTTTGATATTTTGTACCTACTCTCATAATGTGAAAAAGTTAACAAAATGCTAATTGTGATGTATATGGTATTTAACAGACTCCTGAGAAAAAACAGAATGACCAGCGAAACCGGAAAAGAAAAGCTGAACCATATGAAACTAGCCAAGGTATTAATAATTTCATACCAATAAAAATACTAAGTTCTTGGAATTTAGATACTTAGAATTTCCAACTCACACGAAATAATTAGTTCCTACACAGGGATTCCTAACAAAGGAGATTTGTGTACCTTAAGGGAGTATCAGGCTGTTTATTATAGACTCGCCATTTGATACACACTTGCCAAAAGTGTCAGTTCTTTGGGGACCCTTGTTTTCCCTGTTGTAAGTTAACGATCTTCTCACCACAGGTTTTTCTTCAGACTAAGCATGTATTATACAGAAAAGAGGTTACATTGGTGTTGTAACTATGTCTTGCATTAGCTCAGTGATTTGTTAATAATTGGTAGCCAGAAATGGTTTCATTTACATGGCTGTCCTTTGTACCTGCTCTCCTGTGGCAATTCAGTTGAGCATTGGCACCCAGTGGGCTAAATCTATAAATATGATGGGTTATGATGCCGAATATCTTTGTGTAATTAAAGAGGGAATAAATGGTTTGCTTCGTCACCTCCACCCCCTCTAAGGAATGGAAGTCACAGTCTTTTTTGCATTTTTCTTATTTTTTTATCTACAAATTATTTTTTACTTTTGGGCAGGGGGCAGAAAATTGTCCCAAAGCGACATGGTCACATAAAGTTTTTTGTGGCCTAGCATAAAACCCTTTAGTCCTGATGAGTTTGTTTTGAATTTTTTGTTCTCTTGATTGAGGGCATGGACTGTACATTTGTTTTATTTTGATTCATAGCTGTGGCCTAGGTTTTCTTACCATATTATAAAAGAAAGATTAGCAAATCTTAAAGGAAAGCAAGCTGAGAAAAAGTCTTCCTTTCACTGCTTATTAAGGCATTTATTAGATGGAGGAAACTGTCTCTGTTCTTAGGATACAGGTAATTTGGCTTATTTGTTAAAAGTAAAGCCAGTACTTGAATTGATGATGACATACGCAGTTAGTGAATGCATAGTACGTTTTAGCGAATGATGGTTTACGTATGTTGTTGGAAAAACTATACTTACTTTGGTTTCATTTTCAGGGAAAGGCACTCCTAGGGGACATAAGATTAGTGATTACTTTGAGGTAAGTTAAATTTTTGGAAAAAAAGTTTATAGTGATTTTTAAAAAATCTGAATCCTTGCCTTCATTTAAGGCTTTAGAAAGCAGTGTTTTGCCTTTACTGTGCTCTCCTCCCCTTCCTCCCCATCTTCATCAATCTGATGTTGGCCCATCTCTCTCTGTTAAGAGGAAACTGCTGCTGACTTCCTAAATTTAAATTTGTTTATGATGTGTCTTGTCTGTGATGATATAAAAATTCACAAATGAGGTGATGTTTCTCTTGGCCAGACTAGGTTTCGGGTCTTGCAAAGATTGAAATGGAGTGACTTGGACTCTTCTTTTGTCCTCTTCCCTTTAGTTCGGTGGGACACGTAGCGAGCTCACTGACCCATCGTTAGTGGTTCCTAAAGAAGACACTAACATCCACTGTACCACTGTATTCCTGCTTCGGGTTATTTTGAGACAAGAAGGGAAAACATTCTTCTCTGATGTCCTTTCAAAACCATGTGTACCTTCAGCTTTCAGCCACGTTTTCTTTATATCTTTTTGGTACATTTCTGCTGGAGCTCCTTCTTAAAATCTCGCTGAAAAGCTAGCCAAAATTTGACTTACATGGTATTTTTCTCTTTAGCATGAGATGTATTGACTTAAAGGGGCCATATAATTAAGACCTGTTTGTGTGTTAATCTTTTACTCTCCTTATCTGAAGCACAGTACTGTTTTGAATTATTCATATCCGTTTTTCCCTGTTGGCCAGTTTGCTGGGGGAAGCGGGCCAGGAACCAGCCCTGGCAGAAGTGTTCCGCCAGTTGCACGATCCTCACCGCAACATTCCTTATCCAATCCCTTACCGGTAAGCATTCACCTGGAGAAATTTGACACCTGTTGTAGGAGGCGAGAACCCAGGATCACTCCAGCAGTTTCTCTTCCGTTAACTACCCAGGGGAATGAGGCACTGAGGAGAAACATTGAGTGCTACCTGTGAGTCACTGAGACTCAAGTCTGTCTCCGTAAATTTATGTTGCACAAGAGCTACCCCTGTTTCTCAGTATAGTAAGTTACCTCTAAGCCTACAGCTCAGTTCCGTCAAGGAAATGATTTCCAATTTAAACGTAAACTTTGTATCCTTGCCAAACTTAAATATAAGTTTGGCATTTGATTTATTTTCAAGGCTTTCTCAGTGATGTGGTAGAGAAACTCATGTTACTCAAATTTGAGATGGGTTTGTTACCTTCCCTTTTTTTTTTTTTTAAATAAGATTTTTATTTTTAAATAATCTCTACGCCCAGTGTGGGGCTCGAACTCACAACCCCTGAGATCAAGAGTCGCAGGCTTCACCAACCGAGCCAGCCAAGCCCATCTGTTTCCTTCCTTCAAGTGAGAACTGAAGATCTTAAGACCATTATAGCCAGATTAGTGGTTCTCAACGTGGGGTAGTTTTGCCTCTCAGGGAACATTTGGCACTGTTGGAGTAATTTTTGATCACAACTGGAGGGTGGGAGGAGGGAGCTATAGGCATCTAGTAGGCAGAGGCCAGATGCTAGTAAACATCCTACAAAGTACAGAATAGGCCCTCATAGTAAAGAGTTTCTTGCTCCAATTGTCACTGGTGCCGAGATTGAGACTCCTGAGCTAGCTACCTAATAGGGGATTTTGTGTTAATTTACTTGAGTGCCTTTGGATAATTTGTTGATACCATACAAGATCTTTGTACTCAGGAGTGTGTTCTGTCTGCTGATGCCTCAGGTATTGCTTTGGGATTTGGGGGAAGAGGGATCTCCCTATGTTCAGTTTTTGTGCTAGGTCTGTTTTTAGGAAAGCTGTTTGACTCTGCTACCTCAGCAGAGTTGGGTAATACTGATCTTCTCCTAAGTGATTTAGTCTTCTGTGTTAAAGTGTTTAGAATGCATTTCTTTTCCTCTTCTATCTCGTAAAGACATGCGTTCATTAAGGTGACCGCAGTTATTAAAGCACTTGGTAAACTGTATCCAACTTGAAAATTTGGCTATTATCTTGTCATCCTGGCTATATTTAAAAATGTTAGAAATGTAAAGGGGTGCCTGGATGGTTCAACTGGAAGTGTCCTCCTCTTGATCTCAGCTTAGGTCACGATCTCACGGTAATGAGATCAAGTTCCACATCAGGGTCTATGATGACAGCACGGAACCTGCTTGAGATTCTCTCTCTCTCTGTCTCTGTCTCTCTGTCTGTCTCTCCCTTTCCCTCTCCCTCTCTCTCCCTTCCTCCCCCCCCCCCCCCGCACTCCTGCACGTGCATGTGAGCTCTCTCTCTCAAAGTAAACATTTTTTAAAAAGTTAGAAATGTTTGATGTGTAGATCTATTTGGTTAGGTTGAGGGTTTGTAGGTAACTGTTGAGGAGGCTTGTGTCTATTTTTCTTAACATTTATTTATATGTTCATTAAAATTTTTTTTTAGAATTTGTAAAGTAATCTCTATACCCAACGTGGGGCTCAGATTCACAACCCCAAGATCAAGAGGTGCATGCTCCACTGCCTGAGCCGGCAGGGCACCCCTATTTTTAATTTTTAAACCAATTAAAGTGCTTAAAGTATTCCAACACAAGAAAGAAATATTACCAGCCTCCCTCCCCAAACCCCCTTATGCTCCCTGCCAGTTATTAGCCCCCTCCCTGTCATTGGGAATAGCCACTGTCCTGATTTCTAACAGCAGAGATGTTTTTTTTTCTTTCTGTTTTTGTATTTTGTATGAAAGAAATCATACAATGTACACTCTTATGTCTGTCTTCTTTTGTTCAACATTACTTCTGTGAGATGAATCCATATTGTTGTGTGTTTTGTTGTAGATCACTCATTGTCACTGGTGTGTGGTATGATTTTAATATTTTTATTTACTAACATTTTAATTAAAAAAAGTTTTTTAAGTTTATTTATTTTGAGAGAGAGTGTGAGCAAGCAAGCAGGGCAGGGGCAGAGAGAGAGGGAGGGAGAATCCTAAGCAGGTTCATGCTGTCAGCACAGAGCCCATCATGGGGCTCAAACTCATGAACTGTGAGATCATGACCTAAGTTGAAATCAGGAGTTGGACGTTCAACCAACTGAGCCAACCAGGCGCTCCTATATTTTAATTTTTAACTATTTGGTTAATCTGTTGCACATCTTCTTCCACTAGAATGTTAATCTCATGAGACCAGGGACTTTGCTTTGTAGTTGATTGCTGTTTCCGTCTCTCAGTCTTATTACCTAACGGTATAATTATTATTACTGTTTTTTTGACTTGACGTGAAGAGATAATATCTTGTTCAGTTTTTGGTCTTTAACACCGTGCTTGGCACACATAGCAGATGCTCAGAGTTGTTGAAAAGAAGAATCGAGGGGCGCCTGGGTGGCTCAGTTCGTTAAGCGTCCAACTTTGGCTCAGGTCATGATCTCGCGGTCCGTGGATTCGAGCCCCACGTCAGGCTCTGTGCTGACAGCTCAGAGCCTGGAGCCTGTTTCCGATTCTGTGTCTCCCTCTTTTCTGACCCTCCCCAGTTCATGCTCTCTCTCTGTGTCTCAAAAATAAATAAACGTTAAAAGAAAAAAAATTAAAAAAAAAAAAGAAAAGAAGAATCGATGGATAAAGAATTATTTTAGTTTTTCCCCCCTAAGTATTTTTTTAATTTTATTTTTTATTTTTAAAATTTTACATCCAAATTAGCATATAGTGCAACGATTTCAGGAGTAGATTCCTTAGTGCCCCTTACCCATTTAGCCCATCCCCCCTCCCATGACCCCTCCATTAAACCCTCAGATTGTTCTCCATATTTATGAGTCTCTTCTATTTTGTCCCCCTCCCTGTTTTTATATTCTTTTTGTTTCCCTTCCCTTATGTTCATCTGTTTTGTCTCTTAAAGTCCTCACATGAGTGAAGTCATATGATTTTTTTCTTTCTCTGACTGACTAATCTCACTTAGCATAATACCCTCCAGTTGCATCCATGTAGTTGCAAATGGCAAGATTTCATTCTTTTTGATGCTCCATTGTGTGTGTATATATATATATACCACATCTTCTTTATCCATTCATCCATCGATGGACATTTGGGCTCTTTCCATACTTTGGTTATTGTTGATAGTGCTGCTGTAAACATGGGGGTGCATGTGCCCCTTCGAAATAGCACACCTGTATTCCGTGGATCTGTGGCTAGTAGTGCAATTGCTGGGTGGTAGGGTAGTTCTATTTTTAGTTTTTTGAGGAACCTCCATACCGTTTTCCAGAGTGGCTACACCAGCTTGCATTCCCAGGTTCTTTTGTATTTTTTGTTGAAAACAAAGAAGTACCTAAAACATGAGACTTTTAATGCAGGAGTTTGGTAAAAACTACAACTCATAGCTGGCAAACTAAGAATGATTTTTAGATTTTTAAAGAGTTGTGGAGACAGAAGAATATATCGCAGAGATGTTATATGGCCTGTAACGCCTAAAATATTTGTGTGGCCCTTCACAAAAAGGAAATCCTTATAAAGTTAACTCCATATAATCATTCCTTAGGTCAAGAAGTAAAATATTTCCAGCACCCTGGAAACCTGTGTGCTCTTCTCTGATTACAACGCTCTCTACCCTGGAAACAACCACTATTCTAACTTTCGTGATTATAATGTGCTCTTCCTTACAGTTCGACCATGTGTGTATCCCTAAACAATATAGTTTTGTTCTGTCATTAAGTCAGTTTTGTTAATCATGGAGTTTAATCATAGTTTTTAAATTTTCTGTATTCTGATTTTTGGTTGTTTGTCCTGGCAGTTACCAAGAGAGGTGTATTTATTATCTCTCATGATTGTGCGAGTTGTTTCTTCATGTATTTATAGTTTTGCTTTGTGTATTATTAAGTGACCCTTCATCTCTTATGATACTTTTTGCTCTAAATGCATTTTATCCAATATTTCATGTATCCAAACCATTATATGGTATAGATATTTCCATTTTTATACTACCAGCTTTTCATTATGTTTTCAGTATACCTGACAAATAAATAGTTGAATTTCTCTTTATTCTGTTTAAAGTATTTTTTTAACGTTAGCTTTTATTTTATTTTATTTTATTTTATTTTATTTTATTTTATTTATTTTTAACATTTATTTATTTTTGAGAGACAGAGAGAGGCAGAGCATGAGCGGGGGGAGGGCGGGGGAGAGATACAGAATCTGAAGCAGGCTCCAGGCTCTGAGCTGTTTGTTAGCACAGAGCCCAGTGTGGGGCTCGAACTTGTGAACTGCGAGACCATGACCTGAGTGAGTTGAAATCAGGTGCTCAACCAACTGAGCCACCCAGGCGCCCCTTTAGCATTTATTTGCCATCTTTTAATGTGTTTTCTATTCATGCTGCATATTCTCTTTTCTTTCATTTCTTGCTTTATTTGGGTTGTTGTTTTTTTGGGGGGGCAGGTTAATCATTGTGTATTCTCATTCTCCACTAGAAGCTAGGTCCTGTTCGGTGTTTCTCATAGAAATTACCACACATATTTTCAGTTTGCCAAAGTTTTTTTTTTTTTATTTTATTTATTTATTTATTTATTTTTTTGCCAAAGTTTGATGTTAATAGTATCTTTATCCTCCTCCCAAATAAACAGTGACCTCAGAACATTAACTCCATTTACTTGCTACTAACTTGGTGGTGGTGGTGGTGTATGTTTGTATTTTGCTTTTGTTTGTTTTTTTTTTTTAGCCTCATACAACATTATTAGTTTATATTGTCACTGTTCATCCATTTTACTGTCAGTGTTCATTTACCTCTTTCTTTGTACTTCTTTTTTGCATCTTACGTCTTCTACCTAGGGTCCCTTTCCTTCTACCTGAAGTACTCCTTTAGTATTCTTTTATATGTATCTGCTGAGGAGTTTTGTTTGCTTAAAGTACTTAATTTTGCTTTTATTCTTTTTTTTTTTTAATTTTTTTTAACGTTTATTTATTTTTGAGACAGAAAGAGACAGAGCATGAATGGGGGAAGGTCAGAGAGAGGGAGACACAGAATCTGAAACAGGCTCCAGGCTCTGACCTGTCAGCACAGAGCCTGACGCGGGACTCGAACTCACAGACCGTGAGATCATGACCTGAGCTGAAGTCGGCCGCTTAACGAACTGAGCCACCCAGGCGCCCCTGCTTTTATTCTTGAAAGATACTTTTGCTGTGTATATTTTTACATTGGCATTTTTTTTCTCTTAACAGCTGAATGTATTATTACCATCTTTTGACTCCCATTGTTACTACTGAGAAAACAACTTTCATATATCTCTCATTTCTTTGAAATTATCTGCTCTTGTTTTCCCCTGGCTGCTTTAAAAATCTTCCATCTGTGGTGGTCTGCAGTTTCACTATGATGCATCCTTTTATTTCTCTTGTTTGTAAAGTGTTAGGGTTTTTTGTTGGGTCTTGTACCAGTTCTGGATAATTATTAGCCATTGTCTCTTCAGATATTGTCTCTGCCCTGTTCTCTTTTTCTTTTTCCTATGAAATTCCAATTAATTGTGTGTCACACCATCTCACCTTATCACTTTGCCTTTTGACTTTTTTCTACTTTCTCTTAGTCTCCATTTGCTCCACTCTGGATAGTTTCTTGCCTTTCTGGTCCCAGATTCTCTTGTTTTGTTGCATCTAATTTGCTGTTAACCTCACTGTATTATTATTATTATTTTTTAATGTTTATTTATTTTTGAGAGAAAGAGCGCAAGCAGGGAAGGGGCAGAGAGAGGGGGACAGAGGATCTGAGGATCTGAAATGAGCTCTGTGCTGACGGCAGTGAGCCTGATGTGGGGCTTGAACTTGCAAACGTTGAGATCACGACCTGAGCTGAAGTTGGACACTCAATCGACTGAGCCACCCAGGCTGTCCAACTGCACTGAATTGTTAATTTTTGTTATTGTGTTCCCTGCTGATATTTTCAAGTTTGTCTTTTATTTATTTATTTAGTAGAGTATTTATAATCTGTATTTGATAATTCTGGCATTTGATGTGTTATGAATCTATTTGTTGTCTGTTGTTTTTCCTAGCTGTTGCTCAGGGCTTTATTTCTTTTACGCTTCTTTGGTTTTTTGACTGTGTGCCGCTCATTTTTCCTGAAAAATTATTTGTGAAATTTCTTTGAGATCTAAAAGATGTGTTCCTCCAGGGAGAATTTTTCTTTGCTTCTTCCAAATGCCTAGAGATTTTACCCATCCAGTACTACTTTAAACCGCTGAATTCATGGCTTGCATTTTGTTTGATTGGTTTATTTTGTTTGTTTGTTTCAGCTACCCAGTCGGTATTGATCTGGATTGTGTTAACATTTCTCAGGGGAGCCCCCGCTCCTTGTATTGCCAGGGCAACTTCCTTGTAGTTCTCTGAGGGTGGAGGAAATTTTTCTCCTGGTTTACATTTTCCCTTAGAGTATAACCCTTTGAAAGTCCTTGAAGCTTGAAGTGCGAAGGGTTTCCTTATTGAACCCCCTGCCCTCAGTGGACTTTGGCCTGTGACGATCCGTTTGGCACCTTGTGCTCGGTAAGCAGGATGGTCAAGATCTGCAGGTACCCTTAGGGCAAATATGACTTGAATGCTTCATTTAAGTGTCTTGCATTCCTAATTTCCCTTAAATTTTTGCCCTGGCAGATCCCTTATTTTATCAACTCTTCAATGCTTTTAACATCTTTTTTTTCCCCATGTTTTGTCCTGTTTTTATAATCATTTTCTAAGGGAAGGTTAGTTCAAACATCTTAGCCTGCTGTATTTCCAGAAATATTCTATAAAAATCTTTCAACCCTTGGCAAACATTTATTGAGTACATAACAGAATGATTAATTTTAGTATTGGGGCTTCGGAGATATAGTCTCCCAAGTAGTGCAGATATTGCTGTGAATGGGTATCACAAGCACATTGGAGCCTGAATTTAAACAGTTGCATTTGGTTGGGGTAGGAGTGTTGGCCTCGAGGAGGTGGACTCCGCTTACAGATTAAAAACCTAAATTCTTTTGTTGGGATCATTTTGGTTAGTTTATTTTACTTTTATTTTCTAAAATGAAAATGTTTTTCCTCATGAAGGGATACATACATGTTATGAAAGTCCAACAATTCAGGTCTCCTCCAGAACTGTTATTAAAGGGTTTACTGGGCATATATGTGTGTACATGTATGTTCATATAATAGTTTCCTAATTTCTGTTGTTTTATTTGTGTAACCAGTATCCTGTAAACATTTTTTTTGTCCTCTAAATAGTGCCGTAACAAATGTCCGTGTGTGTGTGTGTGTGTGTGTGTGTGTGTGTGTCTTTCGCATTTCTTTTCTTTTGCTTTGGATAAATTTCCAAGCTCTAATTCCCTAGTCAAAGAATATGCTTACTTTAAAATGTCATCACATAATTGCTAGCAGATTATCAGCAGTTCGCAGGTCCCAGTTTCCGTGTACCCTCCTAATACTGAAGTTTATCACTGTAATTTTGCCAGAAGAATACCTTGTTTTACCTTGCATTTCTTCATTAGTGATATTAAACATATTTTCATAAGTTTAGTGGCCTTTTGGATTTCTCTTTTAATGCTTCTTTAAGTTCTTTGCCTATTTATTTATCAGAGTGTTTGTTTTTTTCTTCCTGATGAGGAGCACATTATTTATTAAGGTTGTTAACTCATTGTCATTTATATGGTAAACATTTTTGCCTATTTATAATTTTATCTTTTAACTTCAGGTTGACTTTTGCCATTCCGGAGTAAAAAAATTTGGAGTCAAATTTGTCACTGTTTTCCTTTGTGTCTTACTGGTTTTATGTTATTCTGAGATATACCTGAATGGTTTGTATTTTTAATGTCATGCTTAAAAAGTCCTTCACCACTAGAAAGTCATAGAAATACTTGTTTGTATTTCCTTGTAATTTTTATGTATAAGGAAGCAATCTGCTTTTCTACTTTTTTCTGATACCTATACAAATACCCTACCATCTATTTAGTAAATTCCCACTAATCTGAAACACAGCTTAATCACAGATTATATATCCATATTATAGGGGTCTGTTTCTGAGTTTTCTGTTCTGTGCCACTGATTGATCTGTCTGCTCATGTACCGGTATTATACTGATGTGGTCTTGCTGTTTTGTGGTATGTTTTAATAACTAGTCAAGTTTCCCTGCTGTTCTTTATCAACAGTTGTGTGGCTAATTTTGATTATCTTTCCAAGTGAACCTTAGAATTAATGTGTGAAATTCCACCAAATCAACTCCCAAAAGAGAGCAAGAGTGACACTGTGATCACTGCACCACTACAGCACTCTCTCGTAGCAGGAGAGAGAGAGAAAAAAGGAAAACAAAAGTAAATAAAAAGCCACATGCGTTGGCTTTTAAAGAAATTTGACATTTATAAAATTTGAATGCAGGCCCATGGTATTACCGTGTAGATCATCTTTTACGTCTGCCAGTGAATCTGTAGGTTTTCTTATATGTAATCTCCATATTTCTTAAGTTTATTTCTAAACTTATTTCTCTCGTATAGATTTTTTGAAATTTTGAATCTGCTTTTTCTTCCATTATATATTCTGATAATAATCAATTATTGGTATATGGGGAAGCTGTTGTTTTTTGTATATTTATTTTATATTCGACCATCTTACCAAGCTCTTATTTGTTGTTTTTCAGTTGATTTGCTTAGTTTCCTTTGTGAATAGTTATATCATCCAAAAATGACACTTTTTAATCTTTAATATTTCCCCTTGTTTATACCTCATTCCCCCCCTTACCACATTGCTAAACCTTCTGTAATAATGTTGAATGATTGTGATATTAATGTGTTAACCCCTTTCTAGTTTTCTTAACTTTATTGAGTGTGTCTTTGGTATGGCACCATTAATTTATGTTCATCTCTGAAAAAAAATACTGTGTTGTATTAAAGATGGATACTCCCAGTGTTTTTTGTTTTTGTTTTTAAGAGTTGCCCAACAATGTGCAAATCCTCTTTTGGCATCTAAAGGGAAGAATCTTGATATCTCCGCTCCCCAATACTAATGTAATGAATTATATCGGTAGATTTGCTAATAATGAACCATCCTTACATTTCTGGAATAAACTATACGTAATTGTGTTATATCATTCTTTTAGTGTTCTGTGGAAATTGTGTTGCTTGTATTTATTTTCGATTTTTGCATATAAGTATAGCATGGTAAGGATAGAATTGAGAGTGAAATAAGCTTCCTGTAAATTAGGGGACAAATGTCTTCATCCTCATTTACCTACAGGATAGAAATAACATTTCCTTTGTAGGTTTGAAGGTATTGTGAAGTCGATTTGTTGAACTCTGCAAAGTAAACTGCAATTTCAGTTGTAGAAATACGGAACAATTAAAATTGTAAAATACAATTAATTTTACAGAATTCAAGTGAGATACTATCCCAGATTTACAGATAAGTTATAATCCAGCGACACTGTGATTATGCTGTCCATATTTGTTTTCAGAGAAGGTGTTTTTCAAAAATTACTCTTCTATGCGCTGTGTTTTAATCCATTATGTGTTTTGGCAGTTTCTGGCTGCTTTCTCATGTAATCCGTGGGGTTTCTTTGATGTTTTGCAGCGGCGGGTAGAGCAGCCCCTCTATGGCTTAGATGGCAGCGCTGCAAAGGAGGTGTCGGAGGAGCAGTCCGCTCTGCCAACCCTCATGTCGGTGATGCTGGCGAAGCCTCGGCTTGACACGGAGCAGCTGGCGCAGAGGGGAGCTGGCCTCTGCTTCACCTTTGTGTCAGTGAGTACCAAGGCTGACCTGATGCAGATCCGTGTTGCCCTCGAGCTCCTTGATGGAGTTTGAGGAATTATGTTTGTGAAGAGATGATGCTGTTACTAACTGTGTGCCTTCTAAAGGTAGCGTGGTTTTCTTCAGTGTCCCTTGGTTCCAGGGGGTGAGAGGGACTACTTTGTTAAAGTCTGGGCACACCGTGGGAAAGAAAATACGGTTTTAGGTTGACAAAGAAGTGAAGAAGATACAGATCAAATTCCGTTACAGCCAGAGTACTTGTCTAATTAAAGTCGCCAAACTCCAGGCGTCACTTATTTGAAGCAGCGTGTAGGTCAGAAAATGTTAGCAGGTAGGCGGGCATTCTGTAGTGTGTGTGCCAGTCTGTCTCCCCTCCGTGGTACTGGCGTGACCTGTACGCTTGCCTCCTCTCACCTCTTCACAGTGTTGGGACAGATACTTTTTCCAGGAGTATTTGGCTACCTGTTTGCTGTTCTCAGCTTGCTTCTTTCTCTCTCCTTGGAGAACAAGTAGGTTTGACCCCATTTTTACTTACCAAATTATCTAGTGCAGTTTGACTCCAGAGTTGTTATTTTTCTTGGTTTCTGTGCCCCACCACAGATGATACAGAGCAACGGAAAGCCCCGTTGCCCTATTCTTCCATTTTTGGGGGCCTCTTTCAGAGCTAAAGTCATCACTGATCCAAATTTCTTTCTCTTCTCCTGGTTCATTCGCTCCACTTGTAACCTAAGTTTCCTCTTTATTTGTTTCGTGGATTCTGAGTCATTAATCCACATGCAGTTGTATTCAAAAAGGCCATGAAAAGGGTGGGTGCCTTAAGGAAAGGAAATAAAAATTATGAAGTAATTAGCGAACCATTGTGCACAACTTGGAATACTTTCTTACCGTTATTATTGCTTTTCCTCAAAGAGATGGTACAGCTTTTAAACTTAGAGAATTTTTTAAGCATCAGAGGAATGGAGAGACTTCTTTGTGAAGAGGGTCTAATTTTATCTGTGGGTGTCAGAAACAAAATTGGAAAATTGACCAATACAGTCCTGTGTGTGGGCCTGACAGTAGTATGGCATAGTTTGTGTGAGAATGTTGTGGTTCTTTATAGTATGCTTACAGAGCGTGTGTCTGTGCGCGTGTGTAAAAATTACATTGTTTACTATTCACTGACCATTAAATCTTCATCTTCGAGCTAACTTTCCCAGGCAAAACCTTGGATAATCAGAGGTTTGTTTGTCCTTATGTTCTTTTATTGCCTTTTTGAAAGCTATTTCCATTTCACTTGAGGGGAGTTCCCTTTGTTTATTGCACGAATACTTACTGAATGCCCACTATGTGACAGGCATGTAGCTAAGTACCCAGGATTTCGATCAGCAAAACTCGGTCCTCTATTGTGAGCCTTCCAAAAAAGGTATTGGGATGGGTGCACGTGGATAACGGCTTCCTCAGTCCTATCAGCTCGTGCACTCAGGCTGTCAGAGGAGTGCAGGTGCTATAGCCAGATTGTTCTCATGGAGAGGAGAGATGGCAGAGAAGAGTAAGAAATGAACGTGTCTGAAGAAGGAACAGGGAAATAAATGTGAAAAACAAAGGCTTCAATGGTTTGGTACAGTTCTGGATCTCTTTGCTTCTCTGCAGTTCCAGCCAGGATATAAGCTTAGTAGTCTAAAGAAAGAAGAAAGCAAAAGAGTTAACATTAACATATTTAAAAAAACGTTTTTAATAAATAAAGACCAGCAGTTTCCTGACAAATAGGCAAAAGCTATTAATTAGCAGGCAGTTTTACGGGGTAGGTGGAGGGAAGACAGATGACTAATAACATGAAAACTGCCTAACTTCAGCCGTGGAGAGATGCAAAATAAAACAAGGTATAACACTTTTGACCTGTCAGAGTGTTAAGGATTGTTACATTTGATAATTCTCAGTGTAGATTATAGTTTAGATACACATGCAAGTTTTATACTGACTCTAAATTGGTGCAGTCTCTTGGACAAATTGGTTTGTATCTGAGTGTTAAATTTACATGTCCTGGGACCCAGGAATTCTATTCCCATAAAACTATATGAAGATGTTTATTGCATTGTTTATTATTGCAGAAATCCGGAAGTGTTTCCCTTCACCGGTGTTTCACAGGAACTTGTATCGAGGGTGTCTGTGACCGCCACACTGCTGCACCCAGTGATCAGTCCTCAGAATGTATCTGTCCAGCATGATTCATTAGCCATAACTGATGACTCCTTTCTCCAAGCACGTCCTCTTGTGCTCCCCTCCGCTTCCACTCTTTTTGTTCTTTCTCATTTCCCAGACCTCTAAACAGTGGAGTGCCCCAGGGCTCCGTCTTCAGACTTTTGTCTACCTTTATTCTCTACATAATCTCATTGAGTTTCTTTGCTTTAGTTATCACCCATATGCAGAGCACTTCCAAGTTTATATCTCCAGCTCTGAGCCCTGCCCCAAATTCCAAATGTATTTAGTCAGTTGCTTCTAGACTTTTCTTTATGTCTGATAAGCATATCAAACCTAACATGTCCAAAACTGAATTCAATCCAAACCCATTTCTTCAACAGCCTTCCACATCTCAGTAACTGTCCATTCTCTCCTTCTAGTTGTTTAAAAACCATGGAGTCATTCTTGTCTCTTCTCTTTATTTTATATCCCAGTTACAAATCCATCAGTAAATCTTACTATTACGGTTATGTTCAGATTCCTACTGCTTCTAACCTCTTCACTACTCCTACTAGTACTCCTACTACTACTTGAACTAAACCGTTGTCCCCCACTAAGGTTATGGTAGTAGCCTCCTCACTGGATTCTTTGCTCCTACCTTCTTTGCCTTTTAATCTGTTTTCAACCGATGAGAGTGATTCAGTCATGTTTGCTCAAAGGTACTTAAAATGGCACATAAAGACTTGCGTGGTCTGTTTCTCACCACTTGGCCATCTCTTACTGCCACCTCCCTTCCTTACTAGGTGCCATCCACACCGGCCACCTTGCCTTCTCAAATACTACCTGGCATGTTCTCACCTCAGGGACTTTACACTTGGTGTTGCCTTTGTCTTAACATTCTTCCCCCAGATAGTAAGTCTGCCACGCTTCTTCAGTTCTCTGCTTGAATTTACCCTATTAGAGAGGCCTACCCTGATCACACTCTATTAAATAGCAACTCCTCCTTGCCCACTCCACACAATGTCTACCTCCTATGCCCTGCTTGTTTTTCTTCTCAGTCTTATCACCAGCTGACCTGCTATAATTTACTTGTCTGACTCCTCCCCTGCCCCCACTGGCATGGAAAGTCCATCAGGTCAAGGACTTTGCTTTGTTCACTTTTCTTTTTTAATGTTTGTTTCTTCTGGAGAGACAGAGCATGAGTGGGGGAGGGGCAGAGAGAATGAGGGACAGAGGATGTGAAGCAGCCTCCACACAGAAAGCAGCAAGCGCAACGTGGGGCTTGAACTCACGAGCCCTGCGATCATGACCTGAGCCAAAGTTGGACACTCAATCAACTGAGCCATCCAGGCTCCCCTGCTTTGTTCCTTTTGATTTTCCAATACCAGAACAGGATCTACTCTAACACACTCTCAGGGTAATTATATGTTGTGTGAATTGATAAAGGCATCCTTCATATAGAGTCTAATGGAATGCTATACAGTTGACAGAAGAAGTGAGAAAGGTATATACGCAGTTGACCCTTGAACAACATTGGGGACTGGGACACCCAACACCCTGCTGGCAGTCAAAAATCATGCAGTATAACTTTTGACCACCCCCCCCCCCAACTTAACTATTAACAGCCTGTTGTTGACCAGAAATCTTACTGATAACATAAACAGCTGGTCAACACATATTTTGTATGTTATTTATATTGTATACTGTATTCTTGGAATAAAGTAAGCTAGAGAAAAAATGTTATTAAGAGCATCATATGAGGGGTGCCTCCGTGGCTCAGTTGGTTGAGTATCTGACTCTTGCTATCAGCTCAGGTCGTGATCTCATGGTCATAGGACCAAGCCTCACATCCATGCTGAGCTTGGAGCCTGCTTAGGATTCTCTGTCCCTGTCTCTCTCTGCCCCTCTCTTGCTCATGCTCTCTCTCTCAAAATAAATAAATAAATGTTTTTTAAAAAAGAAAAGAAACTCATAAGAAAAAATACACTTACAATACCTCACTGTATTTACTGAAAAAATCTTCATATAACTGGACCTGTGCAGTTCATACCCCTGTTGTTCCAAGGTCAACTGTATATGGTGACAGAGAAAGATGTCTAGATAGATGTTGATAAATAAAAATAGCAGGTGGCAGAATATCGTGAGTTCGATCCTTTTTGTTTTTATTTATTTTTGAGAGAGAGAAAGCCTGAACGTGAGTGGTGGAGAGGGGCAGAGGGAGAGGGAGAGAGATAATCTCCTGGGGAGGGGTGGGGGGGGAGGGCTAGATCACATGACCCTGGGATCATGACCTGAGCCCAAGTCAAGAATTGAATGCTCAATTGGAGTGAACCATCCAGGCACTCCCGAGTTTGATTCTATAAATATCTAAAATTATATTGTTAATGTAATTTTACATGTTTTAACATAGGAAATTCAATTTTTTCTTCTTTTTATTGAAGTATAATTAACATACAGGAAGTTGATTTTTTAAATTGTAAGATAATATAAAAATGTTTTTTTTTTTTTTAATGTTTATTTTTGAGAGAGAGAGGGAGACAGAATGTGAGCAGGGGAGGGACAGAGACAGAGGGAGACGCAGAATCTGAAGCAGGCTCCAGGCCCTGAGCTGTCAGCACAGAGCCCTATGCGGGGCTTGAACCCATGAACCGTGAGATCATGACCTGAGTTGGTCTGACGCTCAACCGACTGAGCCACGCAGGCACCCCATAATACAATTTTCTAAATTGTAAAACTAGTATATGTACGTTGCCCACAAAAAAATTAAAATGATGGAGAAGAGTCTTTCCTTTGCAACCCTCAGAAATGTAACCACTGTCCAGAGTTTGTTTTAGATTTTCTACTGATTTACTGTTTGAACTTCAAATAATGTATCTCTTTTTAAAAAAAATTTTTTTTAATGTTTGTTTATTTTTGAGAGAGGGAGAGACAGAGTGCAAGCTGGGGAGGGGCAGAGAGAGAGAGGGAGACACAGAATCCGAAGCAGGCTCCAGGCTCCTAGCTGTCCGCACAGAGCCTGACACGGGGCTCGAACTCATGAACCGTGAGATAATGACTTGAGCCGAAGTTGGACGCTCAACCGACTGAGCCACCCAACCCCTAAATAATGTATCTCTTAATTAACTATAAACAAGATCTCCCTATTCTCCATTATTTTTTAAATTTTTTTAACGTTTATTTATTTTTGAGAGAGAGAGAGCGCACGAGCGAGGGAGGGAGGGGTAGAGAGCCAGGGAGACACAGAATCTGAAGCAGGCTCCAGGCTCTGAGCTGTCTGCACAGAACTCAACTCGGGGCTCTAACTCATGGACTGAGAGATCATGACCTGAGCCGAAGTAGGACACTTAACCAGCTGAGCCACCCAGGCTCCCCTGTCTACTCTCCATTATAAGAGATGAATTTAACATACTCAAACTGTCCACCCATCTGCTTTCTCATCTTTCAGTTTTTTAGTTAATGTTACGTTGTGTGTGCTATTTATTTTTTATTTTATTTTATTTTTATTATTTTATTTTAACCATAATTTAGTATTTTCTGTTTTCCAAATTCTTCTAGGACTTTGAAAACACTTAAGGAACGTTTACAATATTATGATGGTTTCATTATTAGGCATTGCAAAACCAAGTCGTTGTGTTGGATTCACTGAGAAAACCATCCTAGTCATTGATGAGTTTTGATTGAATGAGACAATTCTAGTTGTCAGGGTCTTCTGGATTTTTTTTTTTTTTTAATGTCAGGTTTATTATTTTCTTGAAAGCTGCATCTTTTAACATTACACAGGATATTCTTAAAAGCTTGGATTTTTAAAAATGTACTTTCATATTGTTTTATGCTGAAGTATTTTAAAGTACATTCAGAAATTCTGAACGCCTATCTCTGAATAACTTAACAGGTATTTTCTAAGAAATATTGATATTTTCCTAGATAGCGTGATTAACATTATCACACTTACCTTTTATTGATGTCTATTCTTATGTAAAATAGAACTTTCCTGTCAGCATCTGGGCCTCTTTGGCTACATTGACTTACAGTTCTTCAGAAAAGCAGGTTAAATGGTTAGTTCTTACCTTTTAATTACCAATTTTAATTTTTTAAATAAAACTTTAATTTTTAAAGGAAGGAGGAATAGCTGTATGAAATGTTGACATATAACTTTCTTTTTTTTAATGTAACTTTTTTTAATGTTTATTTTTGAGAGCGCACGTGTGTGTGCGCGCACACAAAGGGGGGAGGGGTAGAGAGAGAGGGAGACAAAGAATGTGAAGCAGGCTCCAGGCTCTGAGCCGTCAGCACAGAGCCCAATGCGGGGCTTGAACTCATGAACCACGAGACCATGACCTGAGCCGAAGTCAGACACTTAGCCAACTGAGACACCCAGGCGCCCCTAACTTTCTCTTCTTTGGTTATCCTTATGGTCTCATGGATTTTTGTGGATGTGTATCTGTAAATCTAATCATTCCTCCTGGTGCTCAGCTGCTCACAGCCTTTTTTATGCTTTCATCATTTAATGAACATTTTGGTTGTTTCTACTTTTTGGTTATTATGAATGATACTGCTGTGAACATTCATGTCCAAGTTTGTATAGGCGTATGTTGTCATTTTAGGTATGTGCTAAAGAGTGGAATCGTTGGGTCTTATGGTAACTATTTCTTCAGAATTGCCAAACTGCTTTCCAAAGCAGATGTACCATTTTACAAACCCAGCAGTAATACATGAGGGTCCTCCACACATCCTTGTCAACACTTGTCATTATCTGTTGTTTTGATTATAGCCATCCTAGTGGACGTGAAGTAATATCTCATTGTGGTTTTGATTTGCGTTTCCTGAATACTAATGATACTGAGCACTTTTAAAATTTTCTTATGGCCATTTGTATATGTTCTTTGAAGAAATGTCATATAAATCCTTTGTCCATTTGTAAATTGAGCTATTTTTGTTGTTGTTGAGTTGAAAGGGACCCATGTCCACTATATGATTTGCATGTATTTTCTCTTGTGGGTTGTTGTTTTACTTTCTTGAAAGTGTTTGAAGCACAAAAGGTTTTAATTTAGAAAAAGTCCAGTTTATCTTTTTTCTTTCGTTGCTTATGCTTTTAGTGTTTTAGCTAAGAATCCTTAACCTGACATAAGGTCATGAAACTCTACTTCTGTATTTTCTTCTCAGTGTCCTTTTAGCTCTTATATTTAGGTCCGTGATCCATTTTGTGTTATTCTTTGTGTGTGGTGTCAGGAAGGGGGGGGGGGGCCCAACTTTATTCTTTTGCATATGGATATCCAGTCGGTCCCCCCTGCCCCCCCCCAACCCCCGCCGCACCATTTGTGTGGAAAGACTATTGTTTCTCCATTGAATTGTCTTGGCACCTTGTCAAAAATCAGTTGACCATAAATGTAAAGCGTTTATTTCTGGACTCAGATTCTACTCCATTGATCTATATGCCTATGCTTATGTCAGTACTACAGTCTTTTTTTTTTTTTTTCAACGTTTATTTATTTTTGGGACAGAGAGAGACAGAGCCTGAACGGGGGAGGGTCAGAGAGAGAGGGAGACACAGAATTGGAAACAGGCTCCAGGCTCTGAGCCATCAGCCCAGAGCCTGACGCGGGGCTTGAACTCGAACTCACGGACCGTGAGATCGTGACCTGGCTGAAGTCGGACGCTTAACCGACTACGCCACCCAGGCGCCCCAGTACTACAGTCTTAGTGACCATAGCTTTGTAGTAATTAAGTTTTGAAACCAGGCAGTGTGATTCCTTCAACTTTGTTCTTTTTCAGGATTGTTTTGGCTGTGGGATCCCATGCATTTCCATAAGAATTTTAGAATCAGCTTTTCAGTTTCTGCAAACGAACCACCTGGGATTTATGGCAGTCGTGCTGAATCTTTTGATCAATTTGTGGAGTATTGCCTTTTTAAAAATACTAAGTCTTTATTCCATTAACATGAGATAACTTTCCATTTATATAGGGCTCTTTATTTTCTTTCAATGTGGGCAGTTTTAACTTAAAGTGGTTCAAGTGGACATCCTGTCTTATTCCTGATCTTACGGGGGAAAGCATGTGATCTTTGACAGTATTAGGCTAGCTATATGTTTTTCAGAGATGCCTTTTTGGGGGTTGAAAAAGTGACCTTCTGGGGCACCTGGGTGGCTCAGTCAGTTTAGTGTTCGACTTAGGCTCAGGTCGTGATCTCGTGGTTCATGGGTTCAAGCCCTACATCAGCCTCTGCGCTGGCAGTGCAGAGCCTGCTTGGGATTCTGTCTACCTTTCTCTTTCTGCCCCTTTTCCAGTTGCTCTTTCTCTCTCAAAAGAAATAAATAAAAACTTAAAAAAAGAAAAAGAAAAAGTATCCTTCTATTTCTGAGTCTGTTAAATGTCTGTATCATGAAAGTGCTGGATGCTTTTTCTAGATCTATTGAGATGTATATGGTATCTTTTTGTTCTTGAAGTCTGTCTACTGTGTTTTTCTCCATTAATACTACTTGTCATATAGTAGGCTTTTTCACTCTTAAAATGTGCCTTTTTATCTCAGAGAAGTTTTTATTTTACTCTTCCTTGATTATTTCTTTCTCTTTATTTTTTTCTTCAGGAGAGCCTATTAGATTGTTTTGGAGCCTCTGTGTTGTTCACGTTTCTGAACTTTTCTTTCCTTTATTTGACTTTTTTTTTTATCTTCTGGGAGATTTTCTTTTTCTTTTTTTTTTTTTAATGTTTATTTTTATTTTGAGAAAGAGAAAGAGTGAGTAGGGGAAGGGCAGAGAGAGAGAGGGAGGGAGGGAGGGGGAGAGAGAGAATGAGAACCCCAAGCAGGCTCCACACCGTTAGGGCAGGGCTTAATCCCACGAACTGAGATCTTGACCTAAGCCAAAATCAAGAATCAGGTACTCAACTGTGCCATCCAGGCACCGCCCCCCCCCCCCCCTTTTTAAAGTAGGCTTTACACCCAACATGCAGCCCAACATAGGGTTTGAATTCACAACCCTGAGATCAAGACCTGACTTGAGATCAAGAGTGCGACTTTTAACCAACTGAGCCACCCAGGTGCCTCACTTCTGAGAGATTTTCTTGGCATTGTCTTCCAGATGACTGATTCTGTATTCAACTATGTTCATTTTGTTATTTAGCTAATCTATTCAGTTTTCAAATTTTTGATAATTTTAAGTTTATTTTCATGTTGTTTGCTTTTTCATTTTTATAGATGTATCCTTTGTCTGGGGACATAATTTATTTTTGAAGTTGTTTTTATGGAGTTATCTGTTTTCTCTTGGATCTTTGTCTTTTCACATTGGATCTTCCTTTTGTGCTGTTGGCTTTCTTGAAAATGTGTCTTCAGCTTTAGTTGGATGAAGTAGTAAGGTGGTTAATATTGGTTATTGGCGTGGATTTTCCTTTACAAGTGGCATAGTTCTGCTTCCCAGATGGTGGGAGGGCTGACTGTGTGGATGTTTGGTAAGCTCTGGGCAGGAAGGCCAGCTCCTCTACCAGTGTCTAAATAAGGAGGGCTTTGTTTTGATGGGTGAGCTGTTTTACTCTTTGCAGTACCTTCCATTTCTTTCCCCATTATATCAGTTGTGGAGGGCAGGGGTACTGTACTTTCTTTGCTTTTTCCCTCAAGCCACAATATTCACACCAGGAGCCCTCCCCTGGACCCACTTATTTTTCATTTTTAAATCTTTACTTTTTTTTTTTTTTAAGCCTTATTTAAGAGATCTGTTCTTGTGCTTTGTCCTGGGGTCAGAATGGTAGTATCCAGGCCCTTCAGTATGCAAGGGGAGGGATCCAGGGGGTCGTTACTGGACCTTACCGGTTTTAAATGCATGGTAATTGTCACATGGTTTACGCCTGGTTTTTGTGAATGTAAATCTCAAGTGAGCTTTTCAGGAGCTCCCTTGAAAAGACCCAGTCTAAGGGCACCCAGGTGGCTCAGTTGGTTTAGCTGACAGCTCAGAGCCTGGAGCCTGCTTCGGATTCCGTGTCTCCATCTCTCTCTGCCCCTCCCCTGCTCACACTCTTCTCTCTCTCAAAAATAAATAAACATTAAAAAATTTTTTCTTTAATTAGAAACGACCCAGTCTGTTTCACTGGTGATGTTTTAAGCTATGAATGTATTTTACTTTCTCTACCTGAACCCAACTGTTTTTGAATGGTTCTTAAAATTTAATGTTTTAAAGCATTTCTGATCCTTGACTCTCTCTTGTTTCTTAGTGCTCTTGTGATTTCATTTTAAAAGTGTTTCTGCATATCAGTAGGACTTTGGAAGATCCATCTTGTCATCATGAATTAGAAGCCAGTATTACTTTTATAATAGGAGCAAAGAATATGGACATCTGGGGAGGTGTTTTGCAAGGTTGGGGTTGGACTAAATTAACAACTACTGTGGCCGGCTTAGAAGAGCCAGCGACTTCTGTTCTCATTTGGGAGACTAAGCTCTCTTTGCTTTCCAGTTTTGCATTTCTAGAGTTTAACCAGGACCAGGCACAGAGATCCACAGTTAATATTGAATGAATGATCAGAATGAGGGCATTTTTTTTTTCTACCATGGACTCATTTGTCACAATAATAGGTCCTTCTATTTCTGTAGTTCTTTTGCCTTTGGAAAGTATTGTTTCCCTTTTTATGAGGATTTGCTACTTCCTAACCTATGTCCCACTTGCTCAGCTAACTTTTTGCATTTTTACTTCTTATCATTGAACTATTTTACATATATCTTTACAGAGAGCTTTAATTTGGCACATCCCACTGAGTTACATTCTAGCACCCTGTTTGCTGAAAGAAAACTCAGAATCACAAATGAGCACATATAAAAAGGCATTTTAGCAAAGCTTGTATACCAAAACCTGAAAGTTATAGAAGAGGCTTTTAGTCAGTCATGTGATTCTTACTGGCTCTTATATGGTTTGAAAGTCATATTTGTTTAGAAACACACTTCAAAAGGAGAGGATTGTAAGAGAAATCTAATGATAACTGAAGGAGATAATGCTCATATAGTTCAGTATAATACTTGAGGTTCATATCAATGACCCTTATTAATTAGCAAGTAAAAAAAAAAGATTTGCTGCATCATAGAGAGTAAAGAACATTTTCCGTTATTTGGACTTCCCTGAATGTGGCTCTGATCCCATCTCTGTCATTTCGGACTTTGCACGGTGTTCAGCCTTTTTGAGACTGGTTTCTCATTTTTGACCTCTTTGATCCCCACATCAGTCTTCTCTCTTCCCCTTGTGTTTATGTACACATTCTCTCCTGGGAATGACCTGACCGTCTCCTCCTTGACTGCTTATTTCCTTCACATCTTAACTCTGATGCTGCTTTCCTGAGGCAGTCATCCCTGACTCTAGATTAGATTATGTGCCCTGTTGGATACTCTTCTCCCCCCCCCCCCCCCCCCCCCCCCCCCGTTGAATACTCTTTACAGCACTTATCCCAGTTGGAATTTTGTGTTTACTGTATGATTGGTTATTTAGCAGTTTCTTTCAACAAATATTTATTGAGTGCTTAATAAATCTTCACTGGGATTCTAAGCTCTGTTAAGGCAGAATAATGACTGGGTCTGTGGGTTTTATTTCTGTTTGACTTGGTCATTGTGTTCCTAACATCTAACACAGTGGTTAGACATAGGGAGTGAGTAGTTGTTGAATGAAGAAATCCACGTGCAGAATATAATACTGCCTGCCTTATTTTATAAGGCTGTCGTGAGCCTTCAAGATAATTATGTGTATGAAGTGCTTATTAGCTTGCTTGTGGCCTGGTGAGACAGTAACTCTGTTACTGAGAGGGAGTCAGTCTGCTGTGGCCATTGAGAATGGTTTTGTAGATGAAAGTACTCCTTAATTCATGGTCTCTCACTTACTAGCTCTGTGACCGTGCATAGGTGCTTAGAATCTCTGATTTGCATTTCCTTTATCTATAAATGGAAGTAATAATAATGACTATCTTACAGGGTTTTGTAAAGATTGCATGTGATCATGACATTGAAGCAGTTAGCTGACAGTAATTCTCAGTAGGTGGTGGTTATAGTATTGTTTATATGTTAATGGATGAGAAAACTAGTTTAAGGAATGTATAGAAAGTATCAAAATTCACATATGTGGAAACACTACATCTTCTCTGATAAGATGGTAGCAGTAGATCTCAGATAAGATTATGGGATTAGCCCATAATCCTTAGAATATCCAATATTTTCTAATTATGTCTGTGAAGGGTTATATTATGTTAGGTTCAATCTTGTTTTTTAAAAGGACTTTTGGGAGTATAAGGATTGTATACTCCTGAAAAGATGAATTACATTAAGACCTAAACCCTATAAATTTTAAATGCCTTAGAATGCCCAGTGTGACTATGTGACTATGTATTAAAGTCACATCAGCAAGCGACATTATTGGAAATCAGCCTGGATTTTTGGACTGCTGAGTGTTCATGGGTAAGGTTTATGGATTTAGGAGACTATTCTGAATAGTAGTTCACAGTTCTTTCTGCCTAGAGTCATAAGCATCCCCTGTGTGGTGGATGCTTTGCCAGCCTTTTCCAACAGAAGCATATTGCCATGACGTACAAGTAAAAAGGATATATTATTACAGGAATAGCTTTCAGTGTTCTGTGATTTACAGATTTAAAAATTCATTTGGGCACATTTGAGTACTTCACACTATTTACAGGGACATGAGCCAAGCCACCATGTTATAGCCCTTGCTTCTCATTTTTATTTATTTATTTATTTATTTATTTATTTATTTATTTATTTATTTATTTAAGCTTATTTATTTAAGTTTATTTATTTTGAGAGAGAGAGCAGGGGAGGGGTAGAGAGAGAGGGAGAGAGAGAAAATCCCAAGCAGGCTCCACACTGTCAGTGCAGAGGCTGACACAGGGCTCAAACTCATGAACCATGAGATCATGACCTGAGCCGAAACCAAGAGTTGGACGCTTCATCAACTGAGCCACCCAAGTGCCCCCCACCCCTGCTTCTCATTTAAATTGTTTTACTTTCATCTTGGGCTACATGACCCTGACTTCTGACTTTCATCAGAAGGAGTGTGTTTTATATAATTGTTTGCATGCCTACAAACGTTTGTGGGGAGGGTGCGGGGGGGCCTGGCTGGCTGAGTCAGTGGAGCATGCAACTCTTGATCTCGGGTTGTGAATTCGAGTCCCACTTTGGGAGTTGAGATTACTAAAAAAACAAAAACAAAAACAAAACTAAAAATGTGTGTGGAGAAAGATGCAAAACTTTCTAGTGATTAGTTGATATACCTTTTTTACAGGCTCAGCAAAACAGTCCCTCTTCTACGGGATCTGGCAACACAGAGCATTCCAGCAGCTCCCAGAAACAGATCTCCATCCAGCACAGACAGACCCAGGTAGGTTGGTGATCAATATACAGAGGAAAAGATGTGCTTAGGGATAAATGCTAACCACATATGATATCTTGGAGTCCTCTCTGTCTTTCCTTTATTTCTCCAACATTACCTCATTATTTGTGTGTATTATACTCAGAACTTGCATTTTGAGTTTTTAAAGTCTTTTGGAAGGTGCTTGAACTTTTTGCGGTGTCTCTTTACCATTCTGGTGTGTTGCAGTAGAAATGCCTACACTGTAGCATGGTGCTGGGGGGAAAGAGCACTTGTTTTGGAGAGCTAGGCTGGGGTTCAGATCCTCACTCTGCAACTTAACACTGTTATCTTTTTGGGCCTCAGTTTTTTTTTTAATAGAAATCATCTGTAAAATACGGTTGATTCTAGTTATCTCAGACAGTGTATACAAAGTGCGTATTAGGACAGTGCTTACAGTACACCTCAGTGATTTTTCATTCCCTACTCTATGAAAGTAGTTGATTTATTCCTGTTTATTTGGCAAGAATAAAGCTAAAATTCTTAAACATGTGGCACACCAACACAATTTCCTCCGTAAAGAGTTTTTTAGAAACTTCTTAATTCAGGGAATGTTGGGAATATTCAAAGTTAGTATGTGAAAAGGATAGCGGATGCATCCTCCACTCTGTAGTGTTGATATAGCCAAATCGTATACTGCATTTTCTTTGAAGCCTCTTGGCATTGTGTCGCCTTTAAGACAAGATGCTTGGCAATCTAGGAGAATTTCTTAAATCTCAAGAGCTTTAGGAATAGATTTTTATTTTATCTGAATTACCAGCTTTTGGCCAGTTGGACAGACTTTAGATTCAGGTAACTTCATTCTCTCCCTTTCTGATGTTCTTTATTTCCACTAGGTGGCATGTGTGTTCTTTAGACATTTGGGCCCTGTCTCCTCTGAAGTCCTTTTCTATTCAAAGTTAGTTTCATTTCTAGAGTAGTATGTTTCTGCATTATTCAATGCACAACAGTTTGAGGATTCATATATTTGATACCAGAGGTAACGTGTATTTGAAGTGCATGTGTAATAAAATACAAGACCTAAAGAATGGGCTAAGGAAAGCATATTTAATTTCTTTAGCTATGTGATTCCAGACTATTTGTGTTAGCAGGTGTTTTGGTTTTTTTTTCCCCCCAGAAAGGTAATGAGAAAAGTATGATAACATGTAATATTTTGAGACTAATCCTAAATTTGTTTTCTCTTTGTATAGTCTGACCTCACCATAGAAAAAATATCTGCACTAGAAAACAGTAAGAATTCTGACTTAGAAAAGAAGGAGGGAAGAATAGATGATTTGTTAAGAGTAAGTATTAAAATATGGTAAGAGATTTTATAAGAAGCACTGATTGATGTTATATATATTTGGATTATGTACATAGATCTACAGTAATATAGAGATCATTATTATTTCTAAATAACAAAGTTAAATACTCTAAACATTTGGATATTTTCCTTTAATCTGAGGTAATCTGAGTAGGAACTAGGATCAAACCTATATTCTAAGCACTGTCTTTAAATTGGATATCTTATGCTGTAGAATTTTAATATTTAAATTTTTTTTAAATGTATGTTTATTTTTGAGACAGAGCATGAACGAGGGAGGGTCAGAGAGAGAGGGAGACACAGAATCTGAAGCAGGCTCCAGGCTCTGAGCTGTCAGCACAGAGCCCGACGCGGGGCTCGAACTCATGGACTGTGAGATCATGACCTGAGCCGAAGTCGGCTGCTTAACCGACTGAGCCACCCAGGCGCCCCGAATTTTAATATTTAAGTATATACTAGAGAGATAGGTGGAGTGTTCTGTTTCATCTAGAACTATGGGAAACGATATAAAATACTGTTTTCCTGTTCCAGAGAAGTTTTTTAAATATTCTTGAACTTTTTAAAATATTTTATTATTTTAGAGAGAGAGAGAGAGTGGGGGAAGGAGCAGAGTGAGAAGAGAGAGAGGAAGAGGTAGAGTGAGAGAGAGAATCTTAGGCTCCACGCTCAGTGAGGACCCTGATGCAGGGCTCCACCCCACAACCCTGGGACCAGGACCTGAGCCGAAATCAAGAGTCAGACAGTCAGCCAACTGAGCCACCCAGGCACCCCAATATTCTTCAGTTTTTAAAACTATCTCACAAGTACTTTTCAGCCCTGGTTTTACATTTTGTATCTTTTATAAGTATTTGTCTAAAGTTTTTTGTGCTTATAAGACAAACTTCAAAAATAATCTGGAATTGAAAAGATACTTCTAGAAAATATACCATGATATATATATATATATATATATATATATATATATATATATATATATATTTATTTTCTTTTTTTTTTTTTTTTTAATGTTTTTCTATTTTTGAGAGGGAGAGCACAAGCAGGGGAGGAGCAGAGAGGGCGGGTGTGGTCAGAGGATCTGAAGCAGACTCTGGGCTGACAGCAGGGGGTTTGAATTTATAAACCATGAGATCATGACCTGAGCCAAGTCGGCCGCTTAACTGACTGAGCCATCCAGGTGCCCCTATCCCATGATGTCTTTAAGGATAGATTTTGTAATATGCAATTTATCATATTGACTGACACATTCTTAAAAAAACTTTTTGTTTTAAATAAAAGCAATATATGCTTTTTACAATAAATTTAGAGAATACTGAAAGATAGGATACCCATAATTCCATTAATTGGGTAAAACATTTGGCACATTTCCTTCAGTAATTTTTTTGAGCCTTTTGTAGTGTGTGTGTGTGTGTGTGTGTGTGTGTGTGTGTGTGTGTGTATGTATATGCATATATAAATAAGTATTACTGATATATAAATAAAATTGACTAACATTTTTATCTTCTCCAGTGATTTAGAAGGTATAGGTTTGATTCTTATTTGTACTAATGCAGTAGTTTTCCAACTGGCTCTATGGGGCCTTGAAGGTTCTGTGGAGGAACCTCCAGGGCTCCCATGACACAGCTGGGTGCGGATCTTGCAGTCTTTTTTACTGGGTAAGACTGTCTGAAGGAAGGGTTTTGTTTATTAACAATAATAATAATGTTTAATAATAAAAATAATAAGAGCCACTGTATTTGTAATTTTCTCCCTCCAAAAATTTTTACCTATATTTCTGTAATTATTGAAATATAGTATTAGTTTATTTGACTCCCTCCTGTATAAAACCTGGAATTTAGCACATATCTAAACCATAAACCTGGTCGTAATGAGTAAAATCTGATGTTTTTAGGCTATTCTTATTAAATTATTACTTTTAATATCATATATAAGAATAATTCTTATATGAAAAGCAGTTTTATGACCTAATTTACAATAATTAGTTACACGTGTTTGTTAAACTCATTGGTAGTATATTTTTTAATTTTTGTTTTATTTTTTAAACCATTTTTTATTTTTTTATTGTTTTTTAATTTTTAGAGAGAAAGTACATGTGATTTGGGGAGGGGCAGAGGGCAAGGGAGGGAGAGAATCTTTTTTTTTTTATATGTTTATTGATTTGAGAGATAGAGAGTGGGAGAGGGGCAGAGAGAGACAGAGACACGGAATCTGAAGTGAAGCGGGCCCCGACCTATCAACGGAGAGCCCAACGTGGGGTTAGAACTCATGAACTGCAAGATCATGACCTGAGCTGAAGTCAGACAGTTAACTGACTGAGCCACCCAGGCGCCCCTTGGGAGAGAGAGAATCTTAAGCAGGCTCCATGCCCAGTGCAGAGCCCAACACTGGATTTGATCTCATGACTGTGAGATTGCGACTTGAGCTGAAATCAAGAACTTAACCACCTGAATCTCCCAGGTGCCCCAACTGAAATACATTTTAAGTAATTACTTTTCAAGAAGGATGTATTAGTGTTAAGTTTTTTTGTTTCCTTGTAGATCTGAGAACTCTTTCTTTTGCCTCTCCATATAAAAGGTATTTTTGTGTTTACAACCTATTAGCCTTCACCTCTTACCTTCTTGTAACACGCATACACATGTGTGAACCTTTGCAGTTTTTTGTAGCATTCAATTTTTCTGAGAAGACCATGACCAAAGGAACAAACACTGCACTGTAATCTGTTTTTTGTGATGAGTGTAGGTACTCTCCCCCCTTATTCTTAGATTTCAAGAAATTTTGCCAGGGTACTTCTGTATACATGGGTCTCTAAACTTATTCTGGAAATGTGTGGTTATACTTAATTTTTGCCTCTTTCTGTCTTGTGTTGGCTTCTTCCTTGGTTTCTAGGCTGGATCCCTGATTTCTTCCCTTTATTTCTATCACTTGGAGTCTTATTTAATATGATCAACCTTCTTTTCTGAATCTTACTAAAATGTTAATTTGTGTTCCATATATTTTCTGCTGTTTACTGTATCTTATGTAATTTTGATTCTGTTATTTACATTTGAACTTACTTTTTTCCCTTATCTAACTCACTTTCTTATTCCATCCTGTACATTCTTGATGGTTTTTTGCTCTGATTTCATAGACATCGTCTTTTTGTGTTTTCTGGACTATGACAAGCAGTATTCTAAAATGTTCTTTTCATTCTTTAGGGAGATCATTTTCATCATTCTCAAGCTGATGTTCTTTTTCCTTATTCGGAAGTAGTTTTCCTTGGGTCTGATTTTTGGTTGTTTCCTTTTCTCCATCTTTTGATTTGGAGAGGCATATTTAGAGTCAGTACCTATCTTCCATCTTTTATTGTTAGCATATGTGCTTGCTTGGGGTTGCTCTTAACTCCTCTTTTTGTTCATGTGGGTGCTGGTTGTATTGCCAAGGTTTTAATTAGCTAGATTGTGGATTTAGAAAGCTCCTAGCCCAGTTCTAGTACCGGTAGGCTTTTGTCCCGAGAATCTCTGCTGGATTGAAAAAGGAGCATAGGTTCATCTTTCTTCATCATCCAACTCTTTCAGAAAAGATTGAGGAGTATATGAAAAACTTAGCACTGACTTAGCACTGTTTTTGAGTTAAAAAAAATGCTTTCGTTTTCTAGAAAGTAGTATGCTCCCTTTACTCACCATTGCCCACCTTCTACTACCTTGTTTTCTAAAGGTTGTGGTCTTCTTTGGCTGTAGAACAATACCAAAGGAGTGGATACATCAAAAAGGAAGACACTGATGGCAGCTGCCATTTTTCTCAAATTGATTAAATTTTGTGTTTTGGATCGGGCAGGATGGGCAACGAGCACTCCTCATGTCTCCTTTTAGGCAGGCATGGGTGGTTCATTGGGTTTTTCCATTTTAGTGATATGTTGGATAAGGCGATATCAGGAACTGATAGGCAGGTGCTGTTGTAAACCTGAACACAAATTGTTAATGCTAGAAAACCACAAAAATTTAGAGTTCTTAAAATTATTTACTTAGTTGTTTATTTTTAAAGAAAGCTCTCCACCCAGTGTGGGGCTTGAACTCTTGGCCCTGAGATCAAGAGTTGTCACATGTTCTACTGACTGAGCCAGTCAGGCGCCTGTCGAGTTCTTAAGATTTTAAATAAGCTGCCAGAGATTGATTGGTTCCATACATTTGATTATAGATTTTAAGGGAGTGTTTACCTTCCAAAAAAAGATTGAATTTCATATAAACATTACATAGTCTTTGTCTTAAAGATTCTTTTTTTTTTTTTTTTTTTCCTCCAAGATTTTATTTTTAAGTAATCTCTACACCCACCGTGGGGCTTTAATTCACAACCCTGAGATCAGGAGTCGCAGTCTCTACTGACTGAACCAGCCAGGCGCACCATGGATTCTTTATTATGAATTAGTTACATTTCCCCAAATGTACTTGCACTTTGCCTTTGATAGAGTGGCACATAGAACTCTGTACAAAAAACAGGTAGAAATTAAACTTATGAGAAGAGTAGAAATTGGGAGGTGGAAGCTGTTGTACACTGGTCACTTTAAAAATGAAGCTGAAAAGTCTCTAAAATTGCATATGCTGTAACATCTTCCATTTGTGCTTTTTACTGTTTCAGAAACACTTATATCATTTGATTGGGAAGTACCAGATTTTTTTTCACAACTCAAGCACATTATTATAAAGTAGCGTTTATTTGTTGAAAGAGTAGAGATCTTTTGTTAATACAAGAATAAATTTAAGAATCGCAGGGCAAAATTGACCTTGGGTTAGTGGTTCTTCCCTTCTCTGTTATTGTAGGAGGTTTGAATTTTCAAAGTATTTAGCCCGTCCTTCTGACCACAGCTAAATTAACTATGTATTTACATTCTGGCATTCTTGAGAACCGGGACCTTATATTCATCCCGTTTGTTAGTTCTGTCTTATGCGGGCATGGGTGTGCCTGGCTTCTCTGGAAAGAAACACTTATGTAAATTCATGTCTCTTTTTCTTTGGAAACAAGAATAGAAAAACAAAGAACAATCGATCCTGAGAACGTTATGTGGTTTAAAAAAAAATTCTGCAGTTTTTTTTTGTGTTTAATTAATTACCCTTTGAAAGTATTCTGTGAGTGCTGTAAAGTGCTTAATCAACTTTTGTATGTATTTGAAACATCTCCCTAATTGTAGGTTTTTTATTTTGTGACAGTTTAGGTATATGTGATGTACTAGATTTACCTATAACTGCTTTTTGAGAGGAGTGAAATACGATCAGTAGAAAAACATGCCCACTTGTAACAGAATTCATCTTTACTAAAAAGATAAGTTTATTAAGAGAGAAAAAAAAGGAAGGAAATATTATAAAAAATTGTAAACATAATTAATCTTAGCTCTTTGGACTTTAATTTTGCTTTTGATTAACAATAGAAATACTGTTTGGACTCCCTAGAAACTGCTTTCGTTTTCATCTATCTTCCTTGGAGCTAATATAAAAAATATTTTCCATTGAAGGCCAACTGTGATTTGAGGCGGCAGATTGACGAACAGCAAAAGATGCTAGAGAAGTATAAAGAACGATTAAATCGGTGTGTGACAATGAGCAAGAAACTCCTTATAGAAAAGGTGAGTGATTAACGGTGGCCTGACCCCTGCTCCCAAGATCCTCAGGGTATCATTTTGTGCCTCCTTATTCCTTACCTGAGATGGAAGTATTTTAAAGTTGGGCTTTTTAGGGAAAGACTTTTTTTTAAATGTTTGTTCGTTTGTTTATTTTTGGAGAGAGAGCATGAGCAGGGGAGGGGCGGAGAGAGAGAATCCCAGGCTGTCAGCGCGGAGCCAGATGCAGGGCTTAAACCCACAAGTCGTGAGGTGATGACCTGAGTTGAGACCGGGAGTTGGATGCTTAACTGACTGAGCCACCCAGGCACCCCTTTAGGAAAAGACTCTTTATAATTTGACAGTTAGAATTCTTTCTTCCATGGACACAGCAGCAAACATCCAGAGTGATAATATGGGACATCGTTTCTGGTTGTGCTTTGCTCTGCGTGTGATGTTGATCGGACAGGGACAGCTTGTCCTGGTTTGTTTGCGGTGTGGCGCTCCTTGGTTCTTACACTCATCCTGACCTTTGAAGTACATACCCTAGAACTCTTAAAAACATTTAGCAGTACTTACATTTCCATTTTAGAGATGATATTTGAAGTAACTTATGTATATAAAAATGTGATAATTAAGTGCTTTGTGCTTTAAAAAATTAAGTCAGCCTATACTTATGTATGGCCGATGTTTCCTTTATTATAGTAATTGATTAGTTGTGACTTGATGTTAATAGTTGTTAGTAACTGTTTCTTGAAAGTTTTTTAATATGTCCCCAACACACACTTATCTTATATTGAAAGATAGCAGTACTTGCTAATGAAATTATTACAAGCTAGAGGTTTGAGAGACTGGTGGTTACTTTTGCTGAAATCTTTGGAATGCTGTTAAAAAGACAGGGAACGCTGATAGTAGGTCATTTTATTAATGTCAGAGATAGGAGAACTTTGTTTCAGCTTTTAATTCATTAATTTTATAGAAAAGAAACTGCTTTTTTCCATTTTTATTTTTGAAATAAGATGGTATATGTTAATGCAGAGAATTTAAAGTTTTAAGGTACTTCCCAGAGTCCATGTAGAATCAGCCAGTTGTACTAAATGTTGATCAGTACAGTACAGAAAGTAAACATCATGCTATATCTGAATTCTCATAGGAGAATAAAATTATTTTCTATTTGTCCTTTCTCCTAAGTCAAAACAAGAGAAGATGGCATGTAGAGATAAAAGCATGCAAGACCGCTTGAGATTGGGCCATTTTACCACTGTTCGACATGGGGCCTCTTTTACTGAGCAATGGACAGATGGTTATGCTTTCCAGAACCTTATCAAGTAAGTGAAGTGCTATGATCACATTGAAATTGAAAAGTTGCTTTAAGTTTGCTGTAATTGTAGTCATTAAAAATCCTAGTAGTAGAAGTCCTCTTTTCATTCAGCTTTAGTCCCCATATGTGTAATGAAAGGTAGGGAATGAGGTGAAGTCCTGGGAAAAATGACGCAAGTTATTAGAGAAAAAATAAAGGAGTTCTACATTAAAGCTTAACAAAGAATAAGAATTGCTGAAGCTAAGGAAGAAAAATCCTAGGACTTGTTATCTTTTAAATTATGTAATGGATTTTCACGAGGAGTCCATGAACGTATTTGTTCTGGCTCCATAGAAAAATGACATAGGTAAGGACCTGAGGAAGAACATCCTGAGTTAGGTATAAAACAGTAAAAACCCTAGGCAAACCTTTAGGATCTGTCCCTGAGGCCCTTTAAGGAGACCGTGTCTAGACCTTGGAGAGAGCGGCTACCTCAAAGGCAGGGGCTGAACCAGTGGTCAGGCTGGTAGCCAACCCCAGTGTCTGTCAGTGACTTGGAATCCTAAGCACTCAACATTCAAGTATTTACTCCAAGGAGGGAATTACCATTTAAAATCCTAAAATTCCAACTGTGTAAATAGCTAATATTGGCTCTGGACTTAAGCAGATCTTTAGATTGTCGTGTATTTTGGTATATCTTATTTATTTTTAATTAGATTATTTCCATCTGAGACTGGGGAGAATGGCATTGTGTTTTTAATCATGGGCTCTCAAACTTGAGATCTGTAGCTCACTATGAATTAGAGGATTCTATAGACTGCTTTTCCTACCTTTTTTTCCTAGCTGAAATAACTTCCTGTGCAGTAATTGGAGAGTGTGGGACTCCTTTAATAGTAAGGAAACATAAGAAACAACAAATATATGCCTGAAATAAAGTATAATACTAACCTGGATTGCACATTAGTAGTCACTGCTTTATATGTGATACATTACCCTCCCCTTGGCTTAGATATGTTTTTGCCTCACACATGTACCTCGAGTATGTGTAAGTTGGTGTGATAAGAGGCTAGCTGTTGAGTCAAAGATGCAATACCCACGAAGGAAAACAAAGCCTTTTGAGTTAAGTCAGGTGCCAGAGGCTCAGAATGACATCCACTCCGAGCACTAAGCATGGGTGACTGGTGATAGCAGGAACGCACCAGGGCACTATAATAGTGGCCACTACATGGAGTCATGGTACCCACCCATTCCTTAACACCCTGACCAGGACGTGCACATTGTCCTGCAAGTGACACCCCATCCAGTTTCATTAGAGTGCGATCTGAAGATATAACTTATATCCCTAGTACTGGCCATAGCCACCTCATGCTCAGACTGAGTCCCAGATGTGATAGTGACCCTACAAGTCTTTGACAATGGTTACTTCTTAGATGGCTGTCTTTAAAATATCTGAAGACTTTGACTGAAGATAGTGTGTTTGTATAGAGATGTAAAATGTAATTACTTTTAAGAAAAATGTTCATAGTTTTTGCTGACAGCGATATTTTATCTTTTTACTCTGTAAGCAGCCCCCGAGTCCCAGAAGGTTCTGGAAATCTTACACAGAGTACAAAATGATGACTTAGCTGTAGAGCCATCAGAGAAATTGGGACTATCTAAATGAGATCCCTAACTAGGATTGTTCCTCCTAGGTGGATAGCATTTTTTCATGCTTTTATGTCATATAAAATATCTCCATCTCTTTTGGGAAGCTGTCTGGCCAGTGTCTACTAATTACAGGTATTTTATTTTCTAAAGTTTTGCTTTAATAAATTAATTCCCTTTCAGTTTTAATGCAGCAGTTGAAATTCTTCAGTTGTAAAGGCTATGTTTGATATCCTTATAAATGATTATTTTCTGTATATGAGAAACTCCATGACAACATAATTTGTGGGTGACGTGGCTGAACACCAGGTAGCAGTACTAGGTTTTACGAGAAGAGACCATCCTCAAAACATTTAAAAATTTAATCAGATAATCAAGTACAGTCTCAACAGGACCTCCAGTGCAATTCTTTTGTTTTCACTGTGTTCCTCTGCTCTTTTCAAGTGATCTTTATTCCCTAACACCGAAGATTTACCAGCTAATAAGAAAATCATATCAAATTTATATTATTTTTTGTCCAGGTTGGCAATTTTTCCTTTCCAAAGTATGTTTGAACCTGTTGAAGAAGTAGTTTATTTTATAGTTTTGAGAAAGTAGTTCTGTTACATACTATTGTTATTCAGTATACTCTTTCTTATTTGAATAAATCTTAAAATCTCAGTCAATGGCAAGGCAATAAAAAATTTGTTTTTGATGGGGGGGCATGGTTTTAACGTTTTTTATTGAAGTGATCTAAATTTCACCGTTAAATATTGAGCCTAAGTATATGCTTGTCCTTAGGTCAAGATTTCTGAAATGCAGAGCTCGAACAGATCACTTGAAGGATGTAGAATATATTAGATAATTAGAGAATCTCGGGGGAGTGGTAAATTCTCTCAAACATTTATGCATTTAGTGACACAGATAAACTGTAGGAAGAGCATGATGTGTAAAAGTTTGGATTGGAATTGGAGGAAAACCCATTTAGGACAGAAGGGAGGTCCTTGTTGCTGAGAAGAATCTCCCCTTGACTTCAGACAAACTAAAAGACTCTTGTCAGTTTACAAAAACCACTGAACTGCACAAAATCCCCATTAGGCAGGAGAAACAGTATCAACAGGATAGATGAAGGATTTGGGTTGTGGGAGTTGGCAGGTCTGCAGAGAGAGCAAGGGTGGCTGGGCTGGAGGTCAGAAACACAGCTGGAGGCTGCCACTCAAGTCCAGCAGCTATAGATTAGAAGAGCAGGCTGGAAAGTCTGGATGCAGCGTGGTTGGTGCATTTCTCAAAAGGCTTTGCTTTCCAGTTAAGTTCCTAGGATGTTTTCCTCAAAGAGGGAAAAAATTCTTTACTAAGATTTTGTTTAGGGGCGCCTGGGTGGCTCAGTCAGTGAAGCATCCGACTCTTGATTTTGTCTAAGGTCACGATCCCATGATTTGTGAGATAGAACCCTGTATGGGACTCCAGGCCGTTAGCGCAGAGCCTGCTTGGGATTCTCATTCTCCTTTCTCTCTCTCTCTCCCCCACCCCATCTCTCTCAAAATAAATAAATAAACCTTAAAAAAAAAAAAAAAGATTTTGTTTAGGGGCACCTGGCTGGCTCAGTCCATAGAGCATGTGACTCTTGATTTCCTGGTCATGAGCCCCACATTAGGTGTAGAGGATAGATAGATAGATAGATAGATAGATAGATAGATAAAGTTTTTTTATATTGAAATGAAACAACATTGAAGTAATGGGATTTGATTTATAAACAAAATTGTGGTCATTGAAGAAGTAGATTATCAGCATGAGTAAATTAAACATTATAGCATCATAATGATACTCCAGGTATTTATTCTGGTGTATAAGGAATTATAGAATCCCATTTTTATTTTATTTTATTCTTTAAAAAATTTTTTAAGTTTATTAATTTGAGATAGAGTGAGTGGGTGGGGAAGGGGCAGAGAGGGAGAATCTCAAACAGGCTCTATGCCGCCAGCGGAGAGCCTCGTGGTGGGGGGTTCGAACCCACGAAACGGTGAGATTGTGAGATCGTGACTTGAGCTGAGATCAAAAGTCAGATTCTCAACCAACTGAGCCACCCAAGTGCCCCTAGAATCCCATTTTAAAGTGATCTTGTGAACCATCTGATTCTTGGTTACATGATCCATAATGAAAAACTCTCTTGATTCTGTGTCAAGATCTCCCTTGGGTATCCATACTGTTTCACAGTAGATACAGAACGTGAAGTTGTGGGAATCTTTAAAAATTCTTACCTGGGCTATTCAGGAGCTACCTGTAGATCATTGCTAAATTATTTTTGGTTAAAGTGCTACCTGAAAATACGTTTGTTTTTTAATACCTCCTACTAGTATGTATGTATGGTGGGTTGGAGTCAGGAATACAGTGTTACTGTTGAGATTAGTGATATCTTAAAATGCATTTGTTTTTTAATACCTCCTACTAGTACGTATGTATGGTGGGTTGGAGTCAGGAATACAGTGTTACTGTTGAGAGCGCCTGTCATTCATTTCCTAGGGCTGTTGTAACAAAAATACCATAAACCGGGTGGGTTAAACAACATAAATTTACTCTCTGATAGTTCAGGACACCAGAAATCCAAAACCAAGATGTTGACAGACCATGCTTCCTCTGAAGCCCCTAGGGGAGGATCGTTCTTTGATGTTCTGTGGCTTGTGGCAGCATAGCTTCAGTCTCTGCCTCCATCTTCACACAGTGTTCCCCGCCCCCCCCCCCCATGTGTCTCTGCGTCTTCTCTCCCTTTATAAGGACATCAGTCATATTGAATTAAGGGCCCACCCTACTCTAGTATGACCTCATTTTAAAAAAGTAAGGACATTTGATGACCCTATCTCCTAAGGTTATAATCTGAAGTTCTGGGAGTTAGAACTTTTAACATACCTTTTTAGGTGACCTACCTCAGCCTGTTAACGATACCTAAGGCAAATTGTCTTGTTTTCTTGTAGAGGCAGTGGCTTTTTAAATAGGATTATTTAGATTTGAGTGAGATGGATTTATCAAATCATCAATACTTGTGTAAAAGATAGTAGTAGTAGTGGTAGTAGTACTCTTTCCATGGGTGGTAAATGGCAAGCATTCTCTAAAACTGATGCAATGCAAGAAATACCTAAGGATCAGTTCTAAAAGGCAGTGTCAGATGTGTTGGAGATACAAGGCTTGATAAGGCACGGTCCTTTTCTAAGAGAAGTTTCCAAGTTTACTGATATAACTCCAGATTCTACTCCCCAAATAAACCTAAATTAAGTATCACTGATGGTCTATCTTTAGATGACTTTTATTTGTCAGTATAAATAGCTAAATCATTTCAAAAATATCAAGAATTAACGTAGGAATTGTTATATATAATCGTGAACTCTGGTGCATCCATTTTTGTGTTCAAGCAAGCGCTCTTGTTCTTAGTATATACGATTTAATATTTCCCCAGAGGTGTTTTGGCATCATCGCACCCTGTGTTTATGCTTTAATATGTATGATGACTGTGGGGCCCCTTTCTTTATGAATCTCTGGAGATCAAGTTTTTGGATTCTTACTGGAAACCATAGAAAATTAGTTGTATGTTTGATAAGGGTGATTGCTAAAAATCTGTCTTCCAAAGCAGCCAGTCTTCAAAGATAAAATGTTGTGGTACTTCACTAGCCCCACTATAGTTTATAGTTTAAACTAAATATTTATGGTTATCTCCAGAGAGTTTATTGTGCCTTGCATTCATGGTCCATGAAAGGATAAGAAGGAGCTAAAGATACTTTACCATTTTTTTTTAAATTGGGGAAACTCCTCTTGAGAGACAGTTCAGAGACCATGCTATCTCATTGAGTCAAAAGGAGGATTTTGATTTTACCTAAGGATTCTATGTCTCAATCCAGAATTCTTTCAAGCCATGAAGGATTCATATTACATATTCTTTGGTGGGGAGACATATCTCTAATGATAGTTGAAAGGGTTTTTCAGACAAGAAAACTCTTGAGTTTTGATTTCCATTCTGTTACATTGACATCCAATCAATGACCCAGCTCATCCTAAAGCCAAGGGAATTGTATTATGAGATGAATGGTTATTTATTTAGAGTGTTTGGACTAGGTTAATCTTGCTTACATTATTGTCCTTATAGATAACGGCAGCATAAATTGTATAATGGGCATCTGCCCTGGAATATAGGCTTGTTTTTCTGGTTGCCATTCTTCTAAAGAAAATACACTGAGTATAGGGAAAGTCTAGAGACTGACTTACTACAGTGTTCAGGAAAGAGAGTTGAATAGATTTCATTTGAAAATGGGTTAAAAACGTAGATTCTCTTACTGTGCACAAATGAAGGTGGAATCAAGCAAAGGAGGTAGGGGAGAGCATGGTAGAAGAAAGAGAAGGGAGCTAGCATTTGATTCTCAACTAGGGTTGGTGATTTATAGATTTTCGTCTTTTGAATGGCTAATCTGAAATCTTGGTATATTTTTAATATGCCAGGTCTCCAAACTTTAATATCTGTTAGACATATACAAGAGAAAGTTTTCATATATTGGTATTTTTATTGGCTACTAATGTGCAAATGGGTTTATTATAGAAAATTCAGACTTCTTTCGGAAATCCTCTAATGGTAATGGTGTTAGATATCTGAAGAATCTTTTTTTTTCATTGTTTTTTAAACATTTATTTATTATTGAGAGACAGAGAGACAGAGCATGAACATGGGAGGGGCAGAGAGAGGGGGAGACACAGAATCCGAAGCAGGCTCCAGGCTCCGAGCTGTCAGCGCAGAGCCTGACTGCGGGGCTCGAACTCACAAACCGCGAGATCATGACCTGAGCCGAAGTCAGACACTTAACCTCCTGAGCCACCCAGGCGCCCCGATATCTGAAGAATCTTTTTTTTTTTTTTTTAATTTTTTTTTTCAACGTTTATTTATTTTTGGGACAGAGAGAGACAGAGCATGAACGGGAGAGAGGCAGAGAGAGAGGGAGACACAGAATCGGAAACAGGCTCCAGGCTCTGAGCCATCAGCCCAGAGCCCGACGCGGGGCTCGAACTCCCGGACCGCAAGATTGTGACCTGGCTGAAGTCGGACGCTTAACCGACTGCGCCACCCAGGCACCCCTGAAGAATCTTTATGTATATTTTTTATGAATTCATTTTACGTCCTATTCCCTAAGGAGTTTTTTACTAGCTGCAAGGCTTCATTGTGGTTTCTCTGAATGTACTTGATTTTTAAAAACTTAGTTTAGGTTTGACCATATCAGTGAGTGGGAATGACTATGGGGGCGGTAATGGCTCACTTAGAATTAGAATAAGTGATAGATCTAAAAGCAAAATCTTTTTTTTACTTTGTTCAGCATCCCTCATATTAGCTAACTTTCTAGATATAATTTGAGGAAACTTTAATTCAAATAAAAAAAAATAAAAAGGCCCTTGGGACCTTTTGTAATATTTTTCTTACATAAATACAGTTTTTTAATGGAGCCATACCAAGAGTTGTTTTCTTTTTAAAACAAAAAAAATTTTTTTTATGTTTATTCATTTTTGAAAGAAAGTGCGAGCAGGGGAGGGACAGAGAGAGAGGGAGACACAGAATCTGAAGCAGGCGCCAGGCTCCGAGCTGTCAGCACAGAGCCTTGACGGGCTCAAACTCGGGGACCGTGAGGTCATGACCTTAGCCGAAGCGGACGCTCAACAAACTGGTGCCCCAAGATTCTTGTTAAATTGATACCACCCAGGCGCCCTGAGAGTTATTTTCTTAACTGTTAAAAAGGAATCAGAAAATTCTTTCTTGAGTCAGAAAATAAGGTCGCAGTGGAAATTTGATATTGTTCCTGCCTACTTTTCCTGTTCGGGGAATAATCATAACTACTGTCTTAAAGCACAGACTCATTCCAAAAAAAATCTTTCTATCATCAGTTATTTGGCTTTTCTAACCTGAAGTTATAATCAAATTTCTACTTGATTTAAAGGGGCTTACTTTTTCTCAAGTCTATCAAATATATAGGTGCCAAGATATTTGTGTTTACTCTCCAGCCACGTTACAGTGTTTTGACCTTCTTCTCTGTGCAACATCTTTTATATCTGTAGGCAGCAGGAAAGGATAAATTCACAGAGGGAAGAGATAGAAAGACAACGGAAAATGTTAGCAAAGCGGAAACCCCCTGCCATGGGACAGGCCCCTCCGGCAACCAATGAGCAGAAACAGCGGAAAAGCAAGACCAACGGAGCTGAAAATGAAACGTATGTTCTTTATTAATGTGAACTCTGTGAGATACCACAGTCTTCCCCAAAATACAAATGCCCTGTGGAGTGCCACTGGAAAAAAGGATAAATTACGGGGATTTCTAGGGCGTAAGCTTTCTTTTTAGTTACGTTGGTGAATTTGCTCACAACTTATATAAAAACCACGTAAAATTCATTCATTTTCTGAGTCCTCATCTTATTTGGGTATTTTCTTTCTTTTTTGTTGGGGGGTGGTTGGGTGTATTTTGGGGTTTGTTTTCAGTTTTATTTAGATACAACTGACATATAACATTGTATCAGTTTTGGGCGTACAACATAATGATTAGATATGTGTAGATATTATAAAATGATTCCCATAATAAGTTTAGTTAACATCCATCACCTCACAAAGTTACAATTTTTTTTCTTATGAGAATTTTATGATCTACTCTCAGCACCTTTCACATATACAATACAGTATTATTAACTTTAGACGCCATACTATGTACATGTATATCACAGTTTCTTTATCCATTTATCCATTGGTGGACACTTAGGGGTTTTTTTCATGTCTTAACTGTTGTGAATAATACTGCAGTGAAGATGGGGGTGCATAGGTCTTTTTGAGAGAGTGATTTCATTTGCTTTGGATAAATATCCAGAGGTGAAATTGCTAAGTCATAGGATAGTTCTATTTTTAATTTTTTGAAGAACTGCTGTGCTGTTTTTCATAACGGATGCACCAATTTACATTCCCGCCAGCACTGCACAAGAGTTCCCTTTTCTCCACATCCTCACCACCACTTGTTATTTCTTCTCTTTTTAATTATTATTTAGGTATTTTCAAGTGAGCGGGACAAATAAGGTCACTTGACGTCATGGTCTTCGGCCGCTCTCACAACAAATGTGGTATCAGCATGGTGGTCAAATGATAGAGTTGTTTATGTGTGGTTCTGGGTTATGGTACATTGGCATCATCTTAGGGGGATTACCTGGCTGTTCTTTTGAAGTAAAAAACGTCTAGCTGGAGAATGCTCTTAACTGGTCTAAAGAGCATTTGGTTAACAGTCACAGAAACTGTAGGAGCAAGCTAAGAAAAAAAATAGGTATTATTTTAGGAAAAAGATATTTTGCCACTAAGCCAAATCTTGACATCACCAGTATTTTTTCCTGTTCTGTGGACCTGTGGGAAACACCAATATCTTCGGTTGCAGTGTAGTCACATAGCTGCCATGAATAGGAGGGATAGCATAGCCTTAGTATAGATGCTTTCTTTTTTCACCCCTGCCCTGTGTCAGATTTCCCTAATTGATCATCACATTCTTTTTTTCTTTAGTTTTTTTTTAATGTTTAATTTTGAAAGAGAGAGACCAAGTGTGAGCGGGGGGAGGGGCAGCGAGAGAGGGAGACACAGAATCTGAAGCAAGGCTCCAGGCTCTGAGCTGTCAGCACAGAGCCTGACGGGGGCTCAAAGCCATGAACCGTGAGATCGTGACCTGAGCCGAAGTCAGATGCTTAACTGACTCAGCCACCCGGGCGCCCCTGATCATCCCATTTTGACCACTAAGAGAATCTTCGTCTAGGGCAGGAGTTGACAGGCTTTTTCTATACTGGGCCATGGTAAATACTTTTAGGCTTTGTAGGCAGGCTGGTCTCTATTGCATCTACTCTGTACTGCTGACTGTTGTAGCCTGTTGTAGTACGTAAATGAATGGGTGTGGCTATGTTCCAATAAGACTTGATTTACAAAAACAGACTGTGAGGTGAATGGTCCGTGGGTCAACTAAGCAGGAACTGCCAAACAGAATTGACATGGGAAATAAAACCTATATATTGTTTACCTATTTAAAATATTTCTTATACGTACTTAATATGAAGACATTTAAGTCATGGCCTCTGTCTTCAAGAAGCTTTCACATAAAAAAGGGAAAAAAGAGGGGCACCTGGGTGGCTCAGTCTTTTGAGCGTCCGACTTCAGCCCAGGTCATGATCTTGCGGTTTGTGGGTTTGGACCCCATGTTGGGCTCTGTGCTGACAGCTCGGAATGGAGCCTGCTTCGGATTCTGTGTGTGTGTCTCTCTCTCTCAAAAATAAACAAACATGGGGGTGCTTGGGTGGCTTAGTCAGTTGAGCGTCCTACTTCGGCTCTGGTCGTGATCTCATGGTTCCTGGGTTGGAGCCTTGCGTCGGGCTCTGTGCTGACAGCTCAGAGCCTGGAGCCTGCTTCAGATTTTGTGTCCCCCTCTCTCTCCGCCCCACCCCTGCTTGTGCTTTGTCTCTCTTTGTGTTTCAAAAATGAATAAACATAAAAATTAAAAAAATAATAATAATAAATAAACATTAAAAATTAAAAAAAAAAAGGCAGGGGGAAAGATCTATAGATAGTAGTGTAAGCAATCACTGAAGAATTGATGGTAGCCATGAAGCTCATTCCTGAATTGGATGTTTGAAATTTAAAGTACATTTTTCATAAAAACAGTAGCCAGTATTGTAATCTGTATATCTGTAGTGGCTTCATTGGTTTTTCAAGGGAAAAAAAATTTTGCAAAGCTGTCATTGTGGGAGTCTTTGGCTGAAAATAGGTTTTAGGTCTAAAGATAGACACAAAAGATAATGATATTGTATAATTTATTGAGGAATATGTCTTTTTCCTTTATGTTTTCGTCTCAGTTCTCAAAAACATTAACCTCCAATCCACCAAATATAATAGTGTGCATACTGCACTATTGTTTAAGGTCCATGACATCCCATTCCAGTGAGAAAGATGGCTTAATCCCATTCCTTACTCCATACATACTTGATGTTTTGGGGAGCCTTTTCCTGGACATTCATTTAGTAAGTTTATGGTAAATGCATATTGTACAATTGGCCTTGGTCTGGACACTAGGGATACAGAGCTAAAGGATACAGCCCTAGCCTTACGAGCTTACAGTTTATTTAGGGGAAATGAACAGGTAAATAAACTAATGATTTCATTGAGGATAGTGATAATAGTATACACAGTGAATAAACTTGGAAAACATCTTCATTCTTATAACTAAATATTTCACTAAATATTTTAAAACTAGATTTTAAATTTAAAATATTTTCTTTCAGAAAGTCCAAGTAGGAACCCAGATTTGGAAGATTCTCTGGGCAAATGTTGTACACATCAATCTGATCCTTGTCTTCTTTGTGACCACTCCCAGGTTTATTTTGTGAAGAGACTGTCCCTACAGTATTACTTGAAAATTATTTAATGCTAATGCATAAGACTATTGGCTTAGTAGTAATAAAGAAGGCATAGGCTGTTTCCTTGCCATAGAACAATAATTAGAACTCAGTCTAGGCCAGTAGTGTGTCAGTAAGCAGTTGCCATCTGGAGTCCTGTGTAAAATCCAAGCTGGAAGGCCTTTAGTCCAGTTTTTAATTAAAGTATCTGTAACTTGGCTCATTCCTTTGGCCAGAAGCCAAAAACAGTCCTGTGGAGCCTTAGAGTGAGTCACATTATCACCTCTGATACCAATCCTATTTCAGGCAGAGAGAATCCCTAACTGTATTTTCATTTCCCCCTTTTCTACTCGTGTGATATGGAGTATGGATAGAAGTACTTCTGCCTCTGTGAAGGGACAGATGTAACAACCTAGTGGATGTATTTCCTCTTGTTAGTCTCTTTTAGTCAGACCTCAAAGGCTATTTTGTAGCTCTTCCTGGTTGATGGGATAGCTGTTCCTTCTTTCTCCTGCTATTTGGAATATAACTGAACAGTGACATCTAACACACTGAAGTCTATGTGTCTGCTTCTAGAATGTGAAGAGGGTGAAGATGGAGGAGTAAGTGATCACTCCTTAAATGCTCATTCTTAAGATACAAAGTTGTGATTGGAGTAGATGGAACACAACAAGTGACTACCCATTCAAGTCAGCCCTTTGAGTATTGTATTCAAATACCATTTTACAACTTAGGAATTATTTCACATTCTCACTTAATAGTCACAACAGCTTTCTTAGATGGGTGCTATTGCTTGCCACCCTCTTAAGAAACTGAGACTTAAAAAGTTGCTTGTCCAGGTCACATGGCCATTGGCCTGAGTTGCACTTTGAACCCTAGACCTCAGACTCCAAATCCTGGACTCTTCCGTTATGTCGTCCTACTCCTTGTTATCATGGTAGCAGAGTCTACGAGATTCTCAAAAATCATCACATCCATTGGCTTATTACTGTCTCTTCAAAAAGAAAGTTCAGGCATATAATTTTTGGCTACTTTCCCAATGGATTTTCATCTGAGATTCTATGGACAAAACTCGTTTCATAAATAATGTAAGAATATAAGCTCATTTATTTTTCTCATTTTTTTATAAATTAGCCTCCTTTCTTCATGTCACATCTGATAAATCACAGAAGTTTTCTTTTGTCAGATTGCAAGATAATCTAGCTTTTAGTTATTTTAACAGTCTGACTCTACCATATGGCATGCTTTGGCATTTCTCTTTTGATAGGCACACTATAATTTCAAATAATTTACTGGAATTTCTACCATTATCTTCTAGGTTAACATTAGCAGAATACCATGAACAAGAAGAAATCTTCAAACTCAGATTAGGTCATCTTAAAAAGGTAAGTATAATGAGTAAAATATGTCTGGAGAAACCAGTTTACATGTAGTATTAAAGCAAATGTCATAGTTGGACATACCTGCTAAAATCTGGAGTAGTTCTTCTCCCTATTATATCCTGTATTCCACCGTGAATGGTGGAATTCATGTCTTTGAATTTTTGAGTCAACTCCAGCCACCCAATGAGAGCACTTTTTTCAGCCAGTGATATACCAATAGATAACTCTGCATATCTCATAAAGTTTCATAAGTAGTTATCCTTAGGTAAAAGTTAAATATTCAATACGAGCAGGTGGTTCAGATTTGATCTGAAAGCTCTTAATATTTTAAACTTGTACCAACCACACAAAGTCACCTACATAAAAATAGGTATTGATGATGTTCACAGAGGCGTCTTAAATATGGATTGCCCATCTCCTAAATTCAACAGCCCATACATTTTTGGTAGATACTACTTACGGGGATGATGGTCAGTAAGCATTTAATAAACTGCCTTTGGTGTGTGTTTTTCCAACTGGGTTCTCAGATCTTGTTAAATCAGTGGAACTTAAGGCACCAAACATAATCCATACTTACAGAGCAGAACCAGATACAGAACCTGATTTTTGGTGGGGGGGGGGGGAAGGAAAAAAAAGATTATATGCCTGTATATAAATACAGAGAACATTTCTGAAAATTTACACAGGATACTTAACAGTAGTTACATCTGGGGAATGGGCATGGAGACGAGAGGGCAGGGCAGCAAGAGGGCTTTTTTCTTACTTGTACTCCTTTGTATGGTTTGAATTTTATTTATTATTTACTGTGATCTTGCTTTTTATGATTAAAATTCTAGTACTTAAAAAAAAATCCTTTTTAATGTGGAAGAAACATTTTCCTTTAGTTTTTCGAAAGAAAAATGTCTGTTTTTGAAATGAGATTCCTAAAGGGTAGTTTCCTGTGTTCTGAGCTTTTTCTTTCCTTTTCACTTTAGGAGGAAGCAGAGATCCAGGCAGAGCTGGAAAGGCTAGAAAGGGTTAGAAATCTACATATCAGGGAACTAAAAAGGATACATAATGAAGATAATTCACAGTAAGCAACTTGGGGGTATGTTGGGTTGGAGATTGCTAAACAGTTTCTGACATGAATTGAATGGTCTAGAATGATGGTTCTGCTTAATATAAATTGGGTATATGATTCCATGGTGTATTTAGCTCTATTGCAGGGTGTAATACAGGTTTGTGAACACAACTATGGCTTACTTTAATTTAAATATATATAGGGGTGCCTGGGTGACTCAGTCGGTTGAGCATCCGACTTCGGCTCAGGTCATGATCTCATGGTTTGTGAGTTCGAGCCCCATATCGGGCTCTGTGCTGACAGCTCAGAGCCTGGAGCTTGCTTCGGATTCTGTGTCTCCACCTCTCTCTCTGACCCTGCCCTACTTGCGCTCTCTCTCTCTCTCTCTCTCTCTCTCTCTCTCGCTCTCTCTCTCTCTCTCTCTCTCTCTCAAAAAATAAACATTAAGGGGCTCCTGGGTGGCTCAGTTAAGCATCCGGCTTCGGCTCAGGTCATGATCTCACCGTCTGTGAGTTCAAGCCCCGTGTTGGGCTCTGTGCTGACAGCTCAGAGCCTGGAGCCTGCTTCGGATTCTGTGTCTCCCTCTCTCTCTGACCCTCCCCCATTCATGCTCGCTCGCTCTCTCTCTCTCTGTCTCAAAAAAATAAATAAATGTTAAAAAAAACTAAAAAAAATAAACATTAAAAAAATAAATATAGATAGATTTGTATGTTAAATATGTATACATGTATTCTAGCATTTTCACACAAATAGAGGTCACTAAACAATATAGCTTTGCAGTTGTAGGTGGTTGGGATACTCTGTGTTTTCAGATTCCTGCAGAGCCCTGCTAAATGGAAGCACCGGTGACAGTGTCATGGCATGGAAGGGTTCCTGGGTTGGGATGGCATGGTTTTAGAATGACCTTTAAGGGCCCTTTGGGTGCTGAGATTTTAAACAAGACTGTCTTAGGTTTAGGTATTAATTGTAGATGAATGCCCACCTTTGTTTATAAGTCATTTAAAGGATTGAAACTGAAAAGTAGATTGATATGGGAAATACCTTTAGTTTGTAATCTTTTCTTTTTAAAATTTTTCTGACTCTGAAACATGATTTTTTTGGACATAGCTATTGCTTGTGTATTTTTGTTTGGCCAGTGTGAGCCATGGATTTTTCTTTCTGGGAGGTGGCAGGCCACAGCAGTTACCGTGACTGAGCACTCTGTATGTGTCAGGCATAGAGCTGTCTTCATGAGAGCCCAACGAAATTACGTTGACTTGACCAGGGACCCACAGCTGTGCGACTAAACAAAGAGCCAAACTTGCTGTGGAACGCCAGAGCCGACCGCCATGCAGCAGTGGCACCCCTCTGCAGGCATGCCACTGTCTCAAAGTTAAAATAGTTTTCCAGGATTAACAGTGGGGCAGTTTAAGATCAGGAACTAGGTAGAAATAGTTTTAAAGTTATTTTTGCCAGAATCTCTCTTGTCTTTGTCTTATTGTTAGAAAACAACACAAGGTGGAATCCTGTGTGGCAGAAACAGTTATATCATGAGACTGTCTCAAAGAGGGAAAATAAATGTACATAGAACGAACATGTGATTTACTTTATAATCAGATCTGTTTTTAAGGCTATGTAAAATATCTTGGAGTTTTATTGTGTTAGTTTTGGAATGGTGGGAACATGTGGCTTTTGAATACTTTGGAGGAACTGAGTAGCGCACTTTGGAAATCCCTGATCTAGTGTAGTCTATAGTCCCCTCACTTCATAGCAAGGCAGACAGGGAGGAAGGTCAACACACGTCACAGGTCCAGTTGTGACTGTGCTGAGGCTGGCATCTATACCTTACGGCTCTATAGCCAGTGCCATCCTTGTATTTATGTAGTCTCTTTGAACTATGTAACTTATTTCATGTTTACAATTAGCTATATTGGTGGTGTTACCAAACTGTCAGTAGCAGCTATAATCATGTGCATAGAATGTTGGATATTCTGGGAATTTTGCTAGTATGGAAGATTGTGTAGTCCTTGACCTCAGGATGTTCTGTATTCCCTGTTTCCACAGATTTAAAGATCATCCAACGCTAAATGACAGATATTTGTTGTTACATCTTTTGGGTAGAGGAGGTTTCAGTGAAGTTTACAAGGTAAGTGTAAGAAACTGGATACAAAGACTAAGATTAAATTATTGGTTATTACTGACTTGGAGAACATTAAGAATAGTAATAATTGTGAATTGATATCTTTTGGTTGAAACTCAAAAACTTACTAAGGCAGGATATAGTATTTTGCCCTGTTCTCAAGTTTGGAAAATTAAAAAAAATAAATAAAACAGGAAGGAAAAACAGCATTGTTTCTCAGTAGTGAAATTATGGTGATTTATATTCTGTTTCTGTACTTCCTGCCTCACTTACATTTGTTAGAAGTAAGTATGGGGGTGGGGCGCCTGGGTGGCTCAGTCAGTTAAGTGTCCGACTTCGGCTTAGGTCATGATCTCACATTTCATGAGTTCAAGCCCCGCATCGGGCTCTGTGCTGACAGCTCAGAGCCTGGAGCCTGCTTCGAATTCTGTGTGTCCCTCTCTCTCTCTCTGCCCCTCCCCTGCTCATGCTCTGTCTCTCTCAAAAATAAACATTAAAAAAAAATTTTTTTTAAAGAAATACGTTTGTGTTACTTTTATTCTTATGATTTTTTAAAATAGATGCCTTAAAGTTCATTCTTATTTGAAAACCTTCTTATTTTTAAAAAGTTCTCATCTTGGGTGCCTGGGTAGCTCAGTCCGTTAAGCATCTGACCTAGGCTCAGGTCATGATCTTGCGGTTTGTGAGTTTGAGCCCTGCGTTGGGCTTTGTGCTGACAGCTCAGAGCCTGGAGCCTGCTTCATATCCTGTGTCTCCCTCTCTCTCTCTGCACCTCTTCTGCTCGTGCTGTTTCTCTCTCTCTCTTTCTCTCTCTCAAAATAAATGAAACATTAAAAAAAAAAAAGTTCTCATCTTTTAAGAGCGTTCTGAAGCAGCATCCTGGCTTTAGCCGGGCCAGTGAAGGTCAGACCACTGTGCCTTTAGTTCATTTGTACTAAATGAGAAATTCAGCAGGTTTTCAGTATAGCTGCAGATCCATAACATGTTCACCAGTCACCGCCTCCTTGTTTCTGTAGGTGTTTCTGGCACCAGGATTTTACATGCATAGTCGGTTTATTAAATGGTCTCTACTGCCTGGCCCTGTGAATTCCCTTTTCCTGAGGTGCAGTCTTCACTGTTGGGATTTACATTATGCCTTGTGAATTTATATATGGGAAATAGTTTGAGCAAAATAATGTTTTCATTTCAGATAAAAACAGTAAAAACTAGTTATGTACCCCCCTTTTATTTTTAAATATTTTATTTTATATTTTAAATGTTTTATTAAAAATTTTTTTAATGTTTGTTTATTTTTGAGAGAGAGAGGGAGTGAGCGAGCATGAGTGGGGGAGGAGCAGAGAGGAGGAGACACAGAATCCGAAGCAGGCTCCAGGCTCTGAGCTCTCAGCACAGAGCCCCAACACGGGGCTCGAACCCACGAACCGTTAGATCATGACCTGAGCCAAAGTCGAACACTTAACCGACTGAGCCACCCAGGCGCCCCATGTGTATTAATGTTTTTAATCGAAGTTACTTGGCATACAATGATATATTTGTTTTAGTTGATTAACATAATGATTTGACGGTTTTCTTTAGTGTTAATTTTTACTCTGATGATATATATAAAAATTTACCATTTTAAGTGTGCAATTTGTTTGCATTAAGTATGTTCATAATGTTGTACAACTACCATTACTGTTCACTTCCAGAACTAGAATATTATTTTTAGTGTACTACTGGGCTTGATTTTCTAGTATTTCATATTTTCTATCTCTGTTCATAAGTGCGGCTGGCCCATAGTCCTCTTTTGTGTGCAGGCAGCATTGTCTAGCTTTTATGTCCTAGTTATCCAGAGTAAGTTGTGAAATTTCTTTTTTCCCATGCCCTGGGATGCATTGCATAGGAATTGTTGGCTCCTTAAAAGAGCAGGGGTAGCTGGGTGGCTCGGTCTCTCAGGCGTCCAGCTTCAGCTCAGGTCATGATCTCATGGTTCATGAGTTCGAGCCCCGTGTCAGGCTCTGTGCTGACAGCTCAGAGCCTGGATCCTGCTTCAAATTCTGTCTCCCTCTCTCTCTCTGCCCCTCCCCTGCTCATGCTCGTGTGAGTTCTCTCTCAAAAACAAATAAACATTAAAAAATAAATTAAAAAATAAAAGGGCAGACTCCAAATCACATGGGTAGATGTCATTGTAGAGGAAAACATTTTGATAACCTTTTTAATTTCTTCTACAAATACTGATTTGCTATTTTCTTCCCCTTCTTAAGCCAGTTTTGATAATTTTCCTGGAAAATCTATTTCACCTTGGTTTAAAAATGTCATCCATGGGGCACCTTGAGTGACTCAGTCAGTTAAGCATCTGACTCTAGGTTTCAGCTCAGGTCATGATCTCAAGGTTGGTGAGGTGGATGGAGCCTGAGTCTGGTTCTGTGCTGACAGCATGGAGCCTGCTTGGGATTCTCTCTGTCTCCCTTTCTGCCCCTCCCTTACTCTCACACTCATGCTCTGCCTCTTTCTCTCTCAAAATAAATAAACATTAAAAAATATATATCATCCATACCTTAGTTATTTCTCTTTTTTATGAAATGTTTGTTTTTATTATTTATTTTTAATTTTTTTATTTTTTGAGAGAGGAGACAGAGCACTAGTGGGGGAAGGGCAGAGAGATGGAGACAGAATCCAAAGCAGGCTCCAGGCTCCAAGCTACGAGGTGTCAGCACAGAGCCCGACGTGGGGCTTGAACTCACTAGCAGTGAGATCATGACCTGAACCAAAGTCAGACTGAGCTACCCTGGCGCCCCTGAAGTGTTTATTTTTATATCTCTTGAGTGATAGGTCAGAGATGAGTCAATGTTTATTTTTTCCTCTAAGAATCAACTTTTTATTTTGTTGATCACGTCTACTCTTTGATTTTTTCATTAACTTGTGTTTTTAATCTTTCCTTCCTTTTGCTTTCTTTGTTTCTGTTTTCATTCTTGAATCACTCTATTTTTTTGTTTTTGATAATTTTAAAGTTGTAAAAAAACCAAAATTTATCATCATAACCACTTTTAAGTGTACATTTTAGTAGTGTTAGGTGTATTTATGTTGTTGTGAAACAGATCTGCAGAATTTTTTCATCTTGCAAAACTGAAACTTTACCCATTAAGCAACAAGTCTCCTCTCCCAGCCCCCGATAACTGCCATTCTACTTTCTGTTTCAATGAACTTGACTACTTTTAGATACCTGTGTAAGTGGAATCACAGTATTTGTCTTTTTGTGACTGGCTCATTTACTTAGCATGATGTTCTCCAAGCTCATCCATGTTGATGTGATAGGATTTCCTTCTTTTAAGGCTGAATAATACTCCATTGTATGCACATACTTCGTTTTCTTTATCCATTCCTCTGGCAGTGGATGTTGGGGTTGCTTCCTCTCCTGGTCTGTAGTGAATTGTGCTGCTTTGAACATGCATGTGCACATACCTCTTAGAGAAGTTGCTTGTAATTCTTTTGGGTATAAACCTACAAGTGAAACAAATACTTTTTTAAAATCATCAGCATTTGTTCTTGTTGCTTCCCAGTTACTTGTTAGTTATTTCTTCATCCTGTGTTTTCCTAGTGTGTTCCTTAGTCATGTTTACATTCCTGAAATTTAGATGCTTCTTAAATCGGTGGTGGATCATAGTGTCTTGGATTCAGAAATAGGGTACAGTAGGTGGACAAAAAGACACTTGTCGTGTCATTAGTGCTCTTACAAATTAGGTGGTATTTGATCTGGCTTTTAATGGTTATAAATGGTTTTCTCCTGTAAAGGCATGATGTTCTATAAGCTTGTAGGTGGACTTCAGATTCTATAAGAAAAATAGAGTTCAGAAGTTTCCATTTCTGTGAAATAAGCTATTCTGTTTAAATTGTGTAGTTTTTATATTAAAAAAATGCTGGTTTAAATTTAGTGTAAATTAGAAGTTTCTTTCATGAGTAGCCATCTCTTGCAGTTAGTGCTTCCCTAGAGGTAGCTTACGTTTTAAAAGATCCGTAGAACGGGAGTCATGACTTATCCTGTACCTGTCGGTTTCATCTGTCCATACATTTGTGGAAACGGGTAGATGGGTGGTAATAGTGCTGGAACTGAGGTATTAAATTTCTTACTGAACTTTAATTTGTTTATGAGTTTATTTATTTTGAGGGGGGGGGTGCAGAGAGAGAGAATCCCAAGTAGGCTCCACACTATCAGTGCAGAGCCCGATGGGCTCAATCCCAGGAACCATGAGACCATGACCTGAGCTGAAATCAAGAGTCAGAGGCTTAACTGACTGAGCCACCCAGGCACCCCTCATCTCAACCTTAAGAATTAAGAAAAACTATTCATCCCAAAGGAGTTCTTCAATAAATTCTTTTGTACAGGAGAAATACCCTGTTGTGTTAAAATACTACTCACGTTATCAACTTGTGATTTACACTTAGCATCCTCACAAACCCACCTGTTCCCCTTCTTCCCCACCCCCGCCCCATGATCTAGCACTACCTAGCTGATGCAGGACTTTCCAGCAGCGGCAGTCTTTGGGGAAAGTATGTCCTTTTCTTTGGACAGTGCTGGAGATGTGATCTGGTGTGACAACTTTCAGACATGTTGGGATCAAAAACTGCTTTTTATTTGCCCATTGTATATGGGTGGGGCTAAAGGCAGGGTGTTATTTTATTTGTTTGTATTTTAATAAACAGTGTAACAAATTATGAGGTTATTTTCTAAGCAAACAGTGAAGAGGTGTATCTGGAGGGGTTATTTCTCAAGGAGCAGATAGTGTGTTTCCCCAGCATTTTAGAAGTGTCCTGTCCCAGTGTCAGCAGAGGGGCGAGATACAATGCAAGGGAGTGAGGTCCCAGAGAGGGTGGATATTGTCCACAGAGAGAACTGTTTGGAAATGACTGGTAAGGCATGGGCTGTCTTGCTGTTTGTGGTGTGTACTTGGTTGTTTTCTAAGCCCCTTGGTGCCAGTGAGTCTGGAGACTTCTAAATTATCTGATCACAAGTTTCAAGAAGATGGTTGCAACTCTGAAACAAGTATGTGATGTGTTGTCATCCACTGTTGTTTTTATTTTATAATGCATTTGGGGTTTTGAATCATGGATGTGTTAAATAGAAGCTTTGAGTCCGTTACTTGCCTGTAATTCTTGTTAGCATTTATCCAGAACATAATTTATTCCTTTTCTTTGCAGGCATTTGATCTAACAGAACAAAGATATGTAGCTGTGAAAATTCACCAGTTAAATAAAAACTGGAGAGATGAGAAAAAGGAGAATTACCACAAGTAAGTGATCCTAGAGTGTCTGATTTTTCAAAATTTGGAAGTAACAGCTGTAGTTTGGGCCCTGTGCTAACAGCTGTACATGCATTGTTGTTTCATTTAATCCTTATGACTATCCTGGGAGAGTAAGAAATTTTCCATCTTACTGATGAGCAAATTGAAACTTACAGAATTTGAGTAATAGTTAAGAAATGGCTGAGCTGGTGTTTAAATCTAGACTTCCCTTAATCCAAAACCCATGCTCTTCAACCTCCCTTTCCGTTATGTGTGTAACATTAGCTACAGTAAACAAGTAAAGCCTCGGAAACTGTCTTGCTGTCTATAGAAAGCAGATGATGGAGTCCTTCAGTGGCCTGGGCATCCTGAGGGGCTCTGGGCTGGGCTTTTTCCTGCCTGTTCAGTCATTTCTTCATGGAGGAAACGGGAAGGGTGGGGGTACCTGGGGTGCCTCTTGACTGCAGTGGTGCTTGTTGGACATTCAGTTCCTCAGTGCTGTGTCCCCCTCCCCCTCACGGTTTCCCCTCCGAATTCTGTGTTCAGGGTCCTGAATGCCACTGGCTGGCGCTCCTCTTCTGTGTTGGGAGAAGGGCTGGGAGGGTGACTTCTTTAGCTTGAATAATGATTACATGTACAGGTGTGAATTTCTTTGATCCACTAATGGCGGGTTTTGCTTGTTTTCCCCACCCCGACCCAAGCTTCAGAACGTTGGAATTCATGGCTCATTCGGTTTGGAGGCCATTCATACCTGATTTGCTGTTAGGATCCCCACTGGGCTTAGTATTGTTTCCTTGTTGTAGGTAAAAGCACTGAATTAGACATGCCCTGACCCCGGAAGGAGAAGATAACCACTTTTAATGTAAACTCACCTCCTTTCTATGAGAGCAGTTGTGTTTTTTTTTTTCTTACAGGTTGTACTTTGAAGGGAAAAAAAGCAGTGGACTTTGAAGTAGCCTTTTTTTTTTTTTAAAGTTTATTTTATTTTGAGAGGGGGGGTGCAAGTGGCGAAGGGGCAGAGAAAGAGGGAGAATCCCAAGCAGGCTCCGCGCCATCAGCACAGAGCCAGATACAGGACTTGCACCCACAAACCACGAGATCATGACCTGAGCCAAAATCAAGTCAGACGCTTAACCGACTGAGCCACCCAGGCACCCCTGAAATAGCCTTTTAATTGGCTTCTAAATCTCAAGGGAAAAGTAAAACATTTCTACATCATCAGTGGTTCTTGGGGCATAGACCAAGGCAACTCTTGCTGTATACATGTTCCTTATCAGGGGTCCAGGGACCTCCCCTCCCCTCCGCCGCCCCCCCATTCTGTGCTGGATGGCACTCAGCACTGGAGAAGTGAAGGTTCCTGTGGCGTTAAGAGAAATTGGGCTTAGCGGAGGTAGCAAAAGGGATGAGGTGTGCTTTATGCATGGCACCTTGTGTGTGTATCTTACGTGACAGGCAGCTGCAGTCCAGATGCTTCTGAGGAACAGTTACATTATTACAAGCACATTCCAGTCACTTGGCGTTCAGGGACGAATGGCATATGCCACAGTGAATGCCAGGAGCACTTCAGAGAAGGAAGCCACATGTTGCTCTGACCAGTTAGAAACGTGAAATGTCCCCCTTACATTGAGACTCTCAGAGTTGGAATGGTACTTGCTTCTCTTTAAAAATGCTCTCCAGCTATCCTTGGAGCCTGTTCTGTATCTTATGTGTGACCTGACCACTCTAAACCACTTGACTTTATGAGGGGCCAGCCTTGATTAACCTTGAGAAGGTGGTTCCTTGTGCTGGGATTTGCACATACTTTGCCTAGTTTCAGCGTCCAGCTCTTAGGCTGGCCCTGAAGAGAACTCTACTGAGGAATACTGTGATGACTGCTGGTGGGGTGCTGCCCACCTTAGCCTTTTGAAACAATGAGGGGTCGAAGCCTGGACCTTGTACCTCTGTGACACATCTGGCAAGCTGCTTTGAGTGCTGGTGGGTAGAGATTGGGTATGTTCCTCACGTTTCTCTACCAGGCAGAGTCCTAGAGCAAGTGAAGGGGGGCGTCTCAGCTTTCTGAGCTCTTTACTGGTCCCACTCCAGGCTCATGGTAGTACCTTTCTACTCTTCATTTCCTCACCAGAGGTGGGAATCATGGCACCCAAGTACCTTCTATGGAGCCGTCTCTGCAGGGGCCATTTCCTAGCTGACAGACAGACACATGGGGAGGGAGCGTGCCAAGTTCTTAAGACCTTTGCTCAAACCTAGGGAGAAATTCTTACACACTTTCACCTTTCTTTGAAAGATTTTGCTTATAATGAGATCATACTGATGAATACAGGCTATACAGATGATAGTGAATTAGCAAAAGGTCATTAACTCCTTGGAACTTACAGAGGCGTATATCAAACATATAACAGATTTTAGACAGTGCTTTAAAAATTTAGTATTAAACTATGGGGCGCCTGGGTGGCGCAGTCGGTTAAGCGTCCGACTTCAGCCAGGTCACGATCTCGCGGTCTGTGAGTTCGAGCCCCGCATCAGGCTCTGGGCTGATAGCTCAGAGCCTGGAGCCTGTTTCCGATTCTGTGTCTCCCTCTCTCTCTGCCCCTCCCCCGTTCATGCTCTGTCTCTCTCTGTCCCAAAAATAAATAAACGTTGAAAAAAAAATTTTTTAAATAAAATAAAAATTTAGTATTAAACTAAAAAGTGGTACACTTTAGTGTTATGGTAACATTATAAAATATGAAAACGCTGCTATCCTGCATAGTAACGTCTCTGATTGCTTTTACTTTCATGGGAGTGACTTCCCAGTCCCATCTGGAATAAAGACATTTATTTGAGTCTTTATTAAGAAAGAAGGAAGAACTCAAAAGGTTGTTGTTTTGTTTAATTTTGAGTTCTGCTCTGCACCTCCTTTCTTCTCCTCCCTCCACAAACGAAAAGCAAACTGATTATTTTACTTTTGCATTATTAAAGCATTAGTAGGTATTATAAGATTCCTTTTTTTTAAACAAGATTTCTTTGACTCCCCCAAATAACATATTAAAAACTCCACAGTAGGAAACCTTTCATATAAAGCTGTCCACAGAAATCATTTTATCATTATACACTTACATATGATGGTCTTCTAATTTCTTAGGATAAAGTCATTTTGTAAGCCTATTGAATGTATATCCACTTATAAAAGAGTAAAAGACTAACACATGAGCGGATAAGATTCTTCCCGTTTCTAATTAAGCTTTCTGTAGTGCATTAACCCCTTGGATGCTAAATTAAAAGTTGAACATGCGAGGGATGTGGAAAGAGCCACGGCCTTGCCCGATGAAGCTCGAGAAGCGGGCTTAGAGCTTCACATGATGTTGAGGGAGTGTGCTCAGTGACACAGCAAATGCCGTTAGTTGGGGAGGACTTTGACCCTTCCTTTGGTTCTTAAGTTTTGCCTCCTTTAGTTGCCTCTGTTTCTTGTACCTTGAGGGAGAAATCGGTCTCTGCCCTGAAATGCACAACAAAACCAAAAAGTTACAACAGAAGGGCAGAGAATTGTAGATTTTTAGTATGTTAGAGGCAGAAATGACTTGCGGGTTATCTGGTTAGTCCCTAGCTTTCTAAACTTGGTTTTTGTTAACAGCATCATCTGAATTTTACTGAACGAACTATTAGGTGGGATCTTGATATACGAAAAGGACACATGTGATGCTGCTTAGGTGGAATGAGGAGCTGGGCCAGAGCTACATTTGCTCAGGGTCCGCACCGGGGCTCCGGAGGCCTGCGTCTCCAGGGAGCGTCCTCGGAAACCTCCAATCCTGTGCAGCGTCGGGGAAGCCCAGAGAAGTGGCGTTACACAGCTGGGACTCTTGCAGCCAGGTTTCCAGGTCCCAGGGTAGTGGTGTCCTGACACTTCTCTGCCTAAGTGCTTGGCATGTCTTTTCTGTTCGGAAAGACATAAAGATGATGAAATGAAGTATCACAAGAAGCAAAAACTGCTAAAAGTGGCAGCTTGAAAAATAAGCTCAGTCAGGCTCAGTTTCCATTTGGGAAAAATAGATTTTAATTACTTTTAGATTCTTGTTCCTCTCTCCTCCTTGCCCTGATCATTTCCTCATCTTTTCTTTAGTTGAGTACTTTCTGTGTATTTTTGACATACTGGGACACACCAGTTTCAGAAAACATCACCTGATTATATTTTACCATACTCTGGAAAGTTTCTCTTTTCTGATCTTGCCTTATAAGAAAATGCCCCAAGCTAAATGGTGCCGGATTACTTAAAATATAAGAATTTTCTGTTCTTCTCTTTGTAAATAAGAACTACCTTAAAAATTATTAGTAATTATATTGAATAAACATGTTCTAGTCTTTTAAAACTCAATGAATATGTCGGATTATGTAGTATATTTTTGTTCCTAATCTCATTAAGTGATTTGAAATTGGAAAAGTATTTAATAAAAAGATGTTAATTTGCATATATGTAGATTCTCATTCCAAGAAAACTAGGGCTTCATAATTTTCTATCAGATTCACATTTTCTTAAAAGAAAGTCAAGCTGATAGCCCTTTAAGTTCTTTTTGTAAGGAGAGTTTAAAAACAAATACAGAATACTACTAATTGCCTTGTACAGTCAGTGATCCTTTTACCCAAGGAGTTTACATGCTAAAATTGATTTCCTTGATGTATCCCCAGGATATAAACACTTAGAGATACTAAGTTTTTGAGGAGAGAGAAAAAGCTGTCTTTATAATTTTTAAAGCTTCGATATTTGGGTATAAATATAAAACAGGTGAGATTGTGATAGAATGAACTTGAAACGGTCGGCATCCATTCATTCAGTGATATTTGAGCACCTACTGTTTTCTCAACAGATTGGTGGATACTAATAGTGAAAACAGGATGAGGAAAGATACAGAGCCAGCCAGATCTGAATGGAATGAATAGGCAGAAGCAAGGAAAAATGAGAGAATGTGTAGAAGTATCCTTTTAGAGGTCTAAAAGACAGTCCAAAATACAAAATGTTAATTTTCCACTTTGTTTACAGGCACGCATGTAGGGAATACCGGATTCACAAAGAACTGGATCATCCCAGAATAGTTAAGCTGTATGATTACTTTTCACTGGACACTGACTCGTAAGTGCCATGACATTTTAGCTTAGCAGTTATGCTGTTTTCTTCCAGTGTGTTGACTACTCATGAAATGGAGCTTAAATCTGGGTCAAGGAAATACTCTCTGAGGGAGTCAAGTGTATGTATTTATGGGCAAATGATCGTGTGTGAATTCATGTTTGGGTCAGCAATACATCTATTAGCCACAGGACTTGTATAGTTGTGTGCTGGTTAATGTTTAACAACCAGCTTGGTGGGGTCGGAATAAGGCTAATATGTAGTATTTGACAATTTCTGTGATAACAAATTTCTCAACAGGTCCAATTTCAAGCTACTAACTTAAAAAAAAAAAAAAGCTTTATTGAGATATAATTTAAATGCCATATAGTTCACCCACTTAAAGTAAACAGTTCAAGGCCTTTAGTATATTCACAGATCTGCAATCATTGCCATAGTCATTTTTTTTTTTGCCATAGTCATTTTTAGGACATTTTCACTACCTCAAAAAGAAACCCCATACCTTTTGCTGTCACCCCCTTATTCTTCCACCCCACCGCCACCCCACTCCCAGCCCTAAGCAGCCACTAGTCTGTTTTGTTTTTTTTTGGTCTCTATAGCTTTCCTATTTTGGACTTGTATAGGAATCACTCATGTAGTATCTGGAGTCTTCTGACTGGCTGCTTTTATTTGAGATGATGTTTTTTCAAGGTTTTTTATTGTAGCATATATTAGTACTTCATTCCTTTTTACGACCAAATATATTCCATTGTATGAATAAACCACCTTTTGTTTGTCCTTGCATCCTACCAGTGGCTTAATAACCAGCTCATAAAATTCCTGAAAATTAACTGTCAGCTCTTGGTAACTGTCACAAGTTGGTGCCAGCTGCCTCTGACGTGCCCCAGTGGGTGTGGACTATACAAGAGAGCCTCTGCCCCACCCCAGAGATTCTGATGAACCGTGATGGGCCTTTTAAAGAAGTACCAGCAATGTGATTTTATCATAGAATGGGAACGAATGTGGCACAAATGAAGGCATAACCCAGTGCTGCCTGTGAAAACATAGCCTCACAGGCATGTGGGATGTTAGAGTTGGAAGGGATCTCAGTTCAGCTTTATTTTATAGATGGAAATTTGAGGCCCAGAGAAGTGAAATGACTTGCCCAAGATCTTTAATACTGTTAGGCATTGTTGTATTTTATTACTGGGTAAGGTAAGCTCTGTCACCTCTGGGTTTACCTAGGAGTTTAGGAATATTTCAGCATTTGGAAATGTTTTCTCTGTAGGAGTCTGAACTTCAGAGTCTGGTCGGCAGGTGTTCCCTCTTAGCCTTCCGGGTGATTCTAGGCATTCAGGCCTATTCTAAACAGCAGGTGTCTCAGAGACTGCTATGCCAAGAACCACCCCACATTTAGAAATGTTTCCCAAAGGGAGAGACCTTCATTCCCTTTGGAAATGTGTACCATCCCTTTTTCCATCTGCTCAGGGATGACCCCTTTCCAGAAGGGTGGCCCTCGGACCAGGCATAGTCAGTGTGTGTTTGGCGTGGATGGGGTTTAGAAGAATATCTGGTTAAGAGAACAGGTTTCCAAGGGTGATTAAATTCCTTGAATACTAGGTAGACTGCCCCCCACCCAATAACAAAAACATTTCAAAAATAAGGAGAATGACTTAGATTATCTATGGTTTCAAATTGTATATATACTTTTAACTGATCTAAGAAATTGACTTGGTTGTGTGCTATTCTTGAGTTGTTTATTTTGTTCTTCCTATTGTGTATGTGGTGACTTTTCACCATCATGTTAGAAAATCTTCTGAGAGTTGTTTGGGTGTTAAAGTGACATTTTATTTCAGGCTTGCACTTGGATCAAAAAATACCTCCACTAAACATGAGAATCTATATCTTAGATCAGAGAATCTATAAATTTTTGATATTCATTCTCAAATAGGGTGCTAGCATGCCCTAATATGCTTCATAGAAAACACAAGCTGCTCAGTTTGGGGATCCCGCAGGACGGTGTATGTCCGCCTTTCATCGCAGTGCTTTTTGAAGGCCTCAAATTTCCCAGAGGCCTTCTAGTCCTCTCTAGTGCTGAGCCTGTTAGCTCTCAGGTCTGCTCCTCACCCTTACCCTGTTCTGCATCTTAGGGAAGATGACCCTTGTAGGCTGTTCTGCCAGGCTCCGGTGTCAGTTGTTGTTCAGCTGGGCTCAGCCACTGGGGAGACCGAGATGGTGGTGGGTAGGGACACTCCTCCCCCTCCCCGCTGTGATTCCAGTCTCTCTTGGTGACCCTGGGTTCAGGTTGCACCATCTCCGCCCTTTGGCCCTAGGGTGCTAATGGCTTCCTGTTCTGGATGATCTCTGGGGTGCCTCACTGGCCAGTTTATCCTCTCAGCTCTTCCATCATCCATGTGATCAATTCCCTGAGCTAAAACTTCTCTGTTTTAAATACTCAGGTGGTTTTTATTTCCTGGCTAGATCCTGAGTGATACAACTGTATTGTCACAGCTTAGGATCATTTAAAAGGTCTTCATCTCTCAGGAATACTCAAACAATTCAGGAATCCTTACTTCAGTTTACAATTCCCTTAGAAGATAGACACATGACCCTTCATGCCACAAATGGTATGTAGTTTTAAATTTGGGTCTATATGATGAATTGATATAAGTGAAGGAAAAAACTCACACTATGCAATAGCATATTTGTTAGAACAACAGATACTGTACTTTTAAAAGTTCTCTTGTGTTTAGCAAAAAGCAATTATATACAGTATTGTGCCAAACTACCAGGAGACATGACATGAAACCAGTTGTTGGGACGTGGGCAAACCCTAGGTTTTTTCTCACTGTCAGCGCTTAGGATCATTTGAAATGTTTGCATTGAGACTTGTATGCTTGAGTACCATATGCTTGTTTAGAACTGGAGCACGGTGTGGAAATGTGTAGGAGACCCCTCTAGAAAGATAATCTAGCTTAAGTACATTACAGTTCTTGTCAGTGTTCTTATAGACTAGATTTAAGAAGAGTTATGCGTGGGCGAATTGTAGCACAACAGATTCCAGTGTGGAGGGTGTGAAGGCTCTTCACCAGGAGAGAAAGCAGTTTCCTTCCTGGCAAACACTCAGGTAGCTAATACTGAATAAAGAATTGAAGAGTACTTTCAGGACTAAGGAACAGAGCAAGAAGCTAATTAAAGTTTTCACTGGGGCTGGTTTAGTTAGTCTTGATTTGTTTGCTGTTTCCCACAGTCAAATGTTGGTTTATTTGTCTTTAGGTTTTGTACAGTATTAGAGTACTGTGAGGGAAATGATCTGGACTTCTACCTGAAACAGCACAAATTAATGTCGGAGAAAGAGGCCCGGTCCATTATCATGCAGATTGTGAATGCTTTAAAGTACTTAAATGAAATAAAACCTCCCATCATACACTATGACCTCAAACCAGGTATGTCTGACTTTTAGGTGACAGTATTGATGGCTTTTCTCTGATCTTAAAAGTGACTTCTAATCTGATAAAGTTAGAGAATGTGGCAGGAGCCTAGAAGGCCTAGTAATATCTGGCTTTGCCTGGGTAGGTGTGGGAATGAAAGAGGCCCAGCCACACAATGCTGGGTTTGAGAGGATAAGTCGGATGAAATGCTTTGGAGAAACGATGCCCTTGTCTGTAGAGCCAGGGCGGGTCACCATGTCAGCCCGATTTAGCAAGGCCTGCTCTGGGTGAGCTCCATTTCACATTACATAGTAGTCCTCTAGTCCAAGTCTTTTTGACGAAAGTGGCTCCAAATTAATGACTTATTTTGCAGGTATGCCTCCCATTTCATTAAATTCGAACAGATTTACATCTTCTTGTATGGTTACTATCTAATTTCAGTAGTCCTCAGCAAACAGTAGAGGGCAGTTAGACTTTTTACCTCTGTTTTTTTTGTTTTTGTTTTTAAATGTTTCTTTATTTTCACGATAGAGAGGCAGTGCGAGCAGGGAAGGGGCAGAGAGGGAGGGAGACACAGAATCTGAAGCAGGCTCCAGGCTCCGAGCTGTCAGCACAGAGCCCGTTATGGGGCTCTAACCCACAAACCATGAGATTATGACCTGAGCTGAAGTTGGACGCTTAACCGACTGAGCCACCCAGGCGCCCCACCTCTGTTTTTTTTGTCATCATCCTCAGTTGTTTTTTAGAAGTCTGCATATGTTCTCTGTAGACAGCTGGAACCAGCTTTGGCTTGGGTGTTGGGAAGATGGTTCCCATTTACCTCCTGGTGGGCACAGTTGTTAACTCTGCTTTCCTCTACTGGTAGCTACGTATTAAATCTCACTATTCACTATTCTTTAATGTTCTAATACAATTCAAATGACAAAAAAAAGTCCTTATAATGAAGTGGTTTTTAAAACAACAGCTGTTTGTGTTATTGGGTTTTCCAGCACTGAATCCAATACATTTTCCCATCATAGGAACTGTAGGTGGCACTGTGGTACTAGTTTTGATTCCCTTGTGTGGGTTTTTTTTTTTTTTTTTTCCGGTCCTGAAACTACTGTTCTAAACAGGGTGGTTTAGAGATTGTTACTGAAAGCTCAAATGAAACTTTCCCACCATTTTTGACCAGCCGTCCAAGTGATATTTTACTTTGGCGAGTTGCTATTTTTTTTCCACTGCTCATAGCGGTGGTTTTGGCACATCTAGCAGGTGATTCTTGGAAAATGGAAGTTTGCAGCCAGACACTGAGGACTCTCCTCTAGCATCCAGAGTCCAGATCATTTTATTCCACGAATTTAGATGTTTGCTATTACTTGCGAGAGTTTGAGTTCACTTGTCCCCTACTTGTCTGTTTTACCTTGAACTTTTCTCTTAATTAGTAAGTCTCTTTTTATTCATGAAGATTTTCATCTTTTTAGGTAATATTCTTTTAGTAAATGGTACAGCATGTGGAGAGATAAAAATCACAGATTTTGGTCTTTCCAAGATCATGGATGATGATAGCTACAATTCAGTGGATGGCATGGAGCTAACGTCACAAGGTGCTGGTACTTATTGGTAGGTATCTGGGAGATCTGCCAGGTTGGCTGGTGGAGATATGGCTGCGCTATACTGAAATGTTGGTAATTGATCATTAATATCTACATCCTGTCTTAGGCAAAATGCAGTAAACCAAAGTAGATTTTCCTCCCCAAATATCACTGCCTTTTCGGCCGTTTGACTCTCTGTATTTATATTAACTTGTCTTAATTTTTCTTTCCTTTCTTGAAAACCATTGAGAGAGATTATATATGGCCAGGTGTTGGAGTTGTGTGTTTCTTTAGAGCTGGCCCTATGGAGTAGGGAGAGAACGAGATTGCTCCTGTGTATTTAAAGAATGGCCCTAAATTTTTTTCAGTACAAATGTAGGTCTCTTGTTATGGGTTAATGGGATGAGGGATTCATTTCTAGAGTTGCCTACAGATGATGCCCTGTCAAGAACTAAGAAGTTGTAAAGATCAGTATGTAAAGTAACCCCAGCCAGCATCCCTTGAAATCTAAACAGGAAAAAAGTGAGCACAGTTTGCAAAGAAATTTATCCGTACCCATCAGCCATGTTCTAAAATGTTTTGAGCCACGTTTCTTCCCATCTGTTGTCACTCGTCTCCCCACCACCACCCTACCCCAGCTAGCTCTACCTGCTTATTCCATGACCTCTTATTTCTGCCTGCTTTTGACAGCAGGAGCCATAAAAGATACCTACAGCCCAAACAACTCACTTTGTGATTGTAAAGGTGTGTTAACAGAGCTTTCTTTTTCCTTCTGAGGTGGTAACAGAAAGCTGCCAGTTGGACATTTGATTCCAAACTGAGGTTGGGGGCGGCATAGAAGTCCCACATATATTAAACCCCAGGGTCAGTTGGTCAGATCACTTAACTTTGAGACTGGAGGGCCCTAGGCCTTAGCAGAATACTGACTGCCTGGGAATGAGGGCGTTGATTGGAAGCAGGCAGAGAAGGGAGAGTATCGTTTACAGCCCACAGGATGAGCTTTATTCTCATCAGTCTGATCATATGTAAATTATGTATATTAGAGAATCCATCAAATCCTTAGAAAAGCATCATGTGCACAAAATTCCTACTCTTCATTGCTCCTTATTTTTTGTGGAGATGGTACCTATAGTGAAAATCAGTCCCTAAATTAAACCTTTGAGATCCTGGGTTTAAAATAGAAGCTACATTTACAGTGTTTATTTACTATGGTGGTTATTGTGGGTTAGTGTTCCTGTCACTAAATGGCACAAAAATATCTGTTGTTGGAAATTCTGGAAACAGGTCTATACCTCTGCTATATAAATTCACTGAAACTTAGATTTTAGCTTTTTTGTTTGGTAACTTGTTCTTATAAAAAGTTAAGCCTTTTTGTGTTAAATTCATTTTCTCATTGCTACCTATTGCTGTATTTGCTGAGCTATAAAAATTCAGTGGTTGGAATTTAAATAATAATTATGTGATGTTTGGGATTTGCTTCAGAGTAATCTGTTGGTGGGGGGAGGGGTGTATATGAACAGAGATTGGCCCCATGTTGATAATTATTGAAGCTCAATGATGGTTACTTGGGAGTTCATTTTACTGTTCTTTCTACTTTAGATTATATTTGGAGATTATTTTCATAACAAAAAGAGAGGTAAAAAGGGGGCTACTGAGAAAACTTAATTCTGTGGGCTCCTCTGAAGGTTTAAAAAATCTCCATATTGGTAGTGCTAAGCATTGTCATAATCACACTCCTCATATGTCATCCTCTTAGGTCCTAGAGGATCGATACAAACAGAGTGGGAAGACATAACAAATTCTAGGCAACGGTTTGCAGTATTTTGGTAGTTGCAGTGTTTGGTAGAATTCTTCTACATTGAATACTACTTTTTTAAAAAAATATTTTATTCTTAAGTAATCTCTATACCCAGCATGGGGGCTTGAACTCATAATCGTGAGATCAGCGAATGCTCCACTGACTGAGCCAGCCAGGTGCCCTCAATACTACTTATAAATAAATGACCTATAGATTAGGCCCTGAGAATCCTGTTTCTGTAGGATGATTTTATTGTGACAGAATATGCAATTATGTTTTTAAACATAATTTCGTGCAATATCATAGAACCGTCCTCTACTCTCTCCCGAAGTCCTTGATAGGGAATTAGAGTGCTTATTATTGTCAGTATTATTTGGGTGAAGAACTAGTTTATTTCTTCATTTATACATGGGGAAACTGAGACCTAGAAAGTGACTTTTCCAGACTGATACTGTCAAGTGGCAGTCAACGTCTTTTTTTTTTTTTTTTTTTTTTAAATCAATGTCTTTTGTACTGAGAATATTTGGCTAAATTATTACTCATCATTTGGACAAATTCAACAACTTCTGTCCTTCTCTACCACCTCCACAAGAGTTATAAATACATTAAAATGATCATTTTGGAACCAAGGTTCTATTTGTTGTTTATGCAAGATCATATTTAAATTATGTATGTTAAAGAATCAAGAACCGTGAAAAGTCAGGTTCAGGGAGGTTTTAGTGACATTTGGAAGAGCTGTTCTTTTTATTCTTTTTTCTATATTCTTGTTACTTTGCTTTTTTCCCCACTTCATGAGTTCAGTGTGTGTTTTGGCTAACAGTTTTCATTGTGAAGTAATAACGTAGGTCAGTGGTCTTAATCATCCCCAAATGTCTGTTAAAAATAAATAAATAAGAAATAAGAACATAAGACTAAACTTTTTTAAAAGAAAAGAAAAAAGCCCATCATGGAACATTTTCTTCCTCTCAGCTCTTGTGGCCCCCTTCGAGTTATAAGTTTAGATTTTTATACCGGAAGCACAGCAGGGTCTAAAATAAAGAATTTTTCACAGAATTGATTTTGCCAGCATGAAATCTGCAGAAATCGATCTGTTATCTTCAGAATGCTGCCTTCCAGCTGTGCCATGGCTAAGACCCCAGGCAGTGAGTGGAAGTGTATTTGTTTGGTTTCCTAAATGCCAAGAGGCACTTACCTTCCACACCATACAATTTGGTGTGGTTGGCTGTGCAGCCAGTCTTTTTCCAAGCCAGGAGTGGGTGGGGAGGGAAGAATTCAGATGAGGATTGAGTTGTGCTAACTACTAGTTTGGTGGGCTTTTTCTCCCCTATTTGTTAGTCTTCAGGAAGCCCTCAGGAAGCCCCTTGATCACCCTTCAAGTGGGCAACACAAAATACCCTTTGATAACTTGGACTGTAGTATCACCATTTATTATATATTGTAGTTATTCCCAGTCCAGATTTTACAAAGAGAGCTACCTTATGAAGGCAGACAGCCCCTCCCCTCAGAGATTAATACTGGGTTCTGAATTCATTTGGACTTTTATTATTTTTTTAAATGTTTGTTTATTTTAGAGTGAGAGCGTGTGTGCAAGCAGGGGAGGGGCAAAGAGAGAGGGGGCAGAGGATCCAAAGCGGGCTCTGTGCTGACAGCAGAGAACTTTATGCGGGGCTCGAACCCATGAACTGCAAGATCATAACCTGAGCCAAAGTTGGACGCTCAACAGACTGAGCCACCCAGGCACACCCCCCCCCCCCCCGTCCTTTGGACTTCTAACATAGTTATTTTAGAGACAGTCCTCTTTCTCAGCCAACATGAAAGCAAACCCACACCACTTCAAGTTCTGTTTTGATGTTTGTTGCTGCAGCTCTTATAAAAGGGAATGCACTTCTTTTGTGTTCCCCCTCCTTTTTGGAACTTGTTGAATGACACTCCTATTAGGCGCAACCCTGGGAAAAGATGCTGTGGTGGGTGAAACAGGGGCCAGGGGGAGAATATTTGCCTCTCTCGGTGAACTGAGAAATGTATTTTAAGGCTTTTAGGACATGCTTCCTCTTTAAGTTACAGTGTTTTCTCACAGACTTTCCCCAGCAAGGCCCAAGTCACTTTTTCGTCTAAATTTCAGTTAAAATTGAGATATTTTTATTTCCCACAAGGTCTTCTACTTTGCCTTTTTGTATATGTCCTAGATTTATACAGTCATTTTATTTTCCTTTTGTCCCAGGTATTTACCACCAGAGTGTTTTGTGGTTGGGAAAGAGCCACCAAAGATCTCAAATAAAGTTGATGTCTGGTCAGTGGGTGTGATCTTTTACCAGTGTCTTTATGGAAGGAAGGTAAGGAAGGTCGGATGTGGTGGCTTGATACCTGGCTTGGGTGGCATATGTATGCACTGGCATGGTGTCCATTATTCTCTTGGAATTAATCGTTTGGTTATACAGAACTTTTGGATGTGGTTTGAGGAAAACACAGACAACAATAACAGCTTTATGCATAAGCAGAACTTTTCAACAGAGTACCTAATGAATTTCACTGGGCTATTGAAAAACATACATTTTTACCGTTTTCAATTAGATCCAGGATCGGTTTTGATTCTGATAATATGTATAAGGAATTATATTACCTGGTTTATTTCAAATATACAGTTGTCCCAGGAGGCATTCTTCAGGGTCCCATGGACTGGAACTTGGAAAATCTACAGGGGTCTTCATTCCCAGCTACCCCAGTAGTTAAAGCTATTATTAATAAAAGCGTGGTTTCTATCTTCGGTACTGGGGAGATGTAGTGTTAGAAAATATTCACCATCTGTTACCTCTGGATCAAGGTGATAGGTCATTTGGACACCTAATAACCTAGGTAGTGAACTGTACCTAATGAATTGTTCACATTTATGTTTTCCTTATGAGAATGCTCCCTTAGGGTAAACATACATACTAGGATACAGGGCACATATAGCCGTATTTTTGCTGTCAGTGTGTTATAAATAATCAAAATTTGTAGGTGGTTCCAACAGTGTACGTTGTGAGTATAAGCCATTTGGGGGTTCTGCGACTCCCCTGGACTCTTAATACTTTTGTTACAATCCCTAGACCAAGCTCTTAATTTAGATTTCAGCTTCCTCTTTAACTTCTCCTTGGTCTTTGTTTCTTTCTTTTCTTTTCTTTTCTTTTCTTTTTTTTTTAATTTATTTTTGAGAGAGAGAGAGAGAGAGAGAGATAGAGTGTGAGTGGGGGAGGGGCCGAGAGAGAGGGAGACACAGAATCTGAAGCAGGCTTCAGGCTCTGAACTATCAGCACAGAGCCTGACCTGGGGCTCGAACTCACAAGCCATGAGATTATGACCTGAGCTGAAGTTGGATGCTTAACTGACAGAGCCACCCAGGCGCCCCTTGGTCTTTGTTTCTGTATCTTACCCTTTGTAATATGGGGAAACTTCAGAGCCAGTAATGGTTAATTATATTATTATTATTATTATTATTATTATTATTATTATTAGGTTTTATTTTTAAGTAACCTCTACACCCAACGTTGGGCTCGAACTCATGGGCCCAACATCAAGAGTTGGGTGCTCCACTGACTGAGCCAGTCAGGCATCCCAAGTAGGAGTTAATTATTATTTATACTCTCTGATAATGAGGAAGTACTGCTGATAATGTTGGTAGAGGTTATGTAGAAAGAATTGTGATCTCTTAGTAGAAACATTGTAGAGATGACACTAAACTTGAACTTGTATTTTAAGGCTATTAGAAAATGGCACATTGGGGCACAGATGAAGCCGCTAAGTAACCCCAGCTTTTATTCCACGCGCCTGTTCTTATTCCGTCTCCTGTTTACTTCCTTTTCCATCTGTCTTTATCTGGGTCTTGGGTCTGCCAGTGGCACACATGTGTACTACTTAAGCCTACAGTTGTCACTCAGGGCAGAAGAGGTTGCTGGTTCCTCCTAGGATGGTTTTTGTTGTCAGCAAACCTCAACAGAGGTATTATCCTGTGGCAGACGCTGCTTCCAGTGCCAGCCCTGCCTTAACCTCCGTGCTGGACCGTGAGCTTGTTAGTACTTAAGCTCTGACCCTTTCCACCCCTTACCTATAAAAAGAGAGCGAGGAGACCACCTCCGAAGTTCTTTCTAGCAGTTCTCATCAAAGCATATCTTCTCCTTTCCCTTCACTATGGTTTTGAATTGTGTTCTCTTTAATTTTAACCACAGGCCCACCTTTGTTTGTTTCGTTTTTATCTGATAGCCTTTTGGCCACAACCAGTCCCAGCAAGACATTCTACAAGAAAATACTATTCTTAAAGCTACTGAAGTGCAGTTCCCGCCAAAGCCAGTAGTAACACCTGAAGCAAAGGTAAGTTTTGACCTACTGGTCAGCAGGAAACAACTGCTGTTTTCTGGATTATCAGTACAAAATTCAAGAGTCACTAAAAGCCTTCTCCCCCTTCTAAATGTGTATTTTTTCAAACCCTTACCCTCTTCACCCGCTCTCCTACAACAGATACTTACCGAGTGCCTGTCGAGTACTAGACACTGTACTAAGTCATAGAGAGGGAACGGTAAGTGTGTAGCAATGAAGTACAGACAAGTTCCCTGCCTGCTAGGAGGTTCTGTTCCACCAGGTGAGACGAACAGTAACTAACAACGGTTCCATCTCAGATGGTGATAGAGATTATGAAGAAAAAGAAAGGGAGGGTACAGGGGTGTGGGAGCAGGAAGTGATGTTTTTGAGCAGTCTTGAATAATGTGATGGTGGGAGCCCTGTGTAGATTTGGGAGAAGATTTTTTTTTTTTTAAGTTTATTTATTTTGAGAGACAGAGCAAAGGAGGGGCAGAGAGAGAGGGAGAGAGAGAATGCCAGGCAGGCTCCATGCTGTCAGCAGAGAGCCCCACGCAGGACTCGAACTCATGAACCCTGAGATCGTGACCTGAGCTGAAGCCAAGAGTCAGACGCTCAACCGACTGAGCCACCTAGGCACCCCTAAGTTTGTTTATTTTTGAGAGAGAGCACACGAGTGCGAGCAGGAGAGGTGCAGAGACAGGGAGAGAGAATCCCAAGCAGGCTCCGTGCTGTCAGTGCACAGTCCCAGCTCGGGCTCAGTTCCACGAATTGTGAGATCATGCCCTGAGCCAGAATCAAGAGTGGGTCGCTTAACCGACTGAGCCACCCAGGTGCCCGGGGAGAAGAATATTTTAGGCAGAGAAGCGCACGAAGCTCAGATGTGAGGACAAGCTCAGCAGATCCATAGAACAGGCAGAACAGAGGGGAGTGTGGTAGGCAGGGCAGAGGATGCAGGAGGAACAGAGGAGAGTGTGGTAGGCAGGGCAGAGGCTGCAGGGCAGATGGTAGACCGAGATGGGAGAGATGGGAAGCATAGGAAGGTTTTACTCAAGGCAGCCGTGTGATCTGATGGCTGTTTCAAAAGCCTGCCCTGGAGGCTGTGTAGAAAGAAAGTTCAAGGTGGGAGTTTGACCAGTATTGTATCCAACCCAAAGTAACCCATTTAACTCAAGTTACCGTGTCACATATCTCACTAAGAAGGGTCGTTCTTAAAGGCCAAGGATTATTAAGTTTATTTCTGTGAATGCATTTTTATCTTCCAAATACTTTAATCAGGCAGCTACCTACAGGTGTTTTTTATTTTGGAAAACCAGGATTGTTGTTATACTTACGTGTTTTATTAATTAAACATGGGAAAAAAATAATACATTTCGTGTTTTAGGTTTTTTTTTTTTTAGTAGTCTCCACACCCAGTGCCAAGCCCAACACCGGGCTTGAACTCAACGACCCTGAGATCAAGACCTGAGCTGAGATCAAGAGTCGGATGCTTAACCGACTGAGCCACCCAGGCGTCCCTGGATTTTTTTTAAAATAGACTTTGTTAGACTTTATTTTTTATTTTATTTTATTTTTTTTCAACGTTTATTTATTTTTGGGACAGAGAGAGACAGAGCATGGACGGGGGAGGGGCAGAGAGAGAGGGAGACACAGAATCGGAAACAGGCTCCAGGCTCTGAGCCATCAGCCCAGAGCCCGACGCGGGGCCCGAACTCACGGACCGCGAGATCGTGACCTGGCTGAAGTCGGACGCTTAACCGACTACGCCACCCAGGCGCCCCTAGACTTTATTTTTTAAAGCAGTTTTAGATTCATAGCAACACTGAGCAGAAAGTAGAGAATTCCCATGTACTTCTGTCCCCACACATGCACAACTTCCCTCACTGTCAGCATTGTGCACCAGAATGAGACATTTGTTACCCTCGATGGACTCTACATTGGGACATTATGATCACCTGAATGTAAAGTATGATCTTTGGGTGATAATGACATTTTAGATTTTTAAAAGTCCAATTCCTGTATTTAAAATAATTGCATTACGAGACTTCGATTAAAATGGTCTGGTTAAAAAATAGGAAAAGATAAACCATCTGTTTAAAGGCCTCTGTGATACAAATTATAGAAACTGATCCTGTGTAGCCCTTCATACCTAGCACAAAGGAAGCTTCCCTGTTGGTAGTAAATTAGGATTTTTTTTTTTTTTTTTTTTTTTAAAGTTTATTCTGAGAGAATGAGCTGGTGCAGATAAGCGGCGGCGGGGCGGGGGGGGGGGCGGGGGGGGTGGCAGTGCAGAGAGAAGGAGAAAGAGAGCATGGAGGCTGATGTGGGGCTTGAACTCAGGAACCACAAGATCATGACCTGAGCTGAAATCAAGAGTCGATGCCCAACCGAGCCACCCAGGCGCCACTAAATTAGGATTCTGAATGAAACCCCACTCATAGCATGATTCTCTGTCTGCAGAGCTCTTGGGGAAACAAGTCCTATTCAGGTTTTCTTTAGTACTTAGGTGTGTGCCTCATCATTTGCTTGATCACCTTTTAGGGAAGAATGTGATACACAAGGCAAGCATTTACCAATCTGTGACACGTTGTAGTGTTAGTGTTGGTCTCCTCACCCTGCATGTGGCGGTGGTTTGTCATTACAATTTTTACTTCCTCAGGATGTGGCGAGTTCACAAGAGGCCGTGATTTGTACACGCAGGACCATTAGGTTAGATGTGCCTGTGTAAACCGTCCAAGGCAGAGAGATTTTTGCGTTGGTCTTTGTGCTTTGGGGGCAGAGGTCTCTAGAGGCCAGGTCATGCCCCATTCCCACTCAGGAATGGCTCAGGTGCCTCTGTCAGGGAAGGAGCCCGTGGTCACAGAGAGGTGCTGCTGCCCGTGTGTCTCCTTGCCTGGTCCTCTCCGGGCGTGATTTCTGGGAAAGGCCCCGAGCCCCTTCTCTTTATAGAGGGTGTTTGCTCTGGGCCTGGGCCCTGGCAGCTGCCACAGAGCCTCAGGGTTCCCTCTGGGAGCAGCAGGATTATCTGCCTCAGGCTTCTTCAAGAAACTTTCCTTTCAGGCGTTTATTCGACGATGCTTGGCCTACCGAAAGGAGGACCGCATCGATGTCCAGCAGCTGGCCTGTGACCCCTACTTGCTGCCTCACATCCGAAAGTCGGTCTCCACGAGTAGCCCTGCTGGAGCTGCTATTGCATCGACCTCGGGGGCGTCCAATAACAGTTCTTCGAATTGAGACCCACTCCTAGGCTGCAAACTGTTCAGCACACACAGAGTGGACAAATGGCATTCAGCAGCGGGTTTGGAACATAGCGAATCCGAATGGATCTCATGAAACCTGTACCAGGTGCTTTTATTTTCTTGCTTTTTTCCCATCCATAGAGCATGACAGCATCGATTCTCATTGAGGAGAAGCCTTGGGCAGCTCTGGCCAGGCCTCGTAGGAAAAGGCCCCGCCCGAGGTTCCGGCGTCAACGGCCACTACGTGTGGCTGCTCTGAGTGAGGAAAAAATGAAAAAGAAAAACTGGTTCCATGTACTGTGAACTTGAAAACATGCAGACTCAGGGGGGTCCCTGATGCAGTGCTTCAGATGAAGAATGTGGACTTGAAAATACAGACTGGGCTAGTCCAGTGTCTATATTTAAACTTGTTCTTTTCTTTTAATAAAGTTTAGGTAACATCTCCTGAAAAGCTTGTAGCACAAAGGCTCAGCTGGGGATGGTGTTTGACTTCGGAGGAAAAAAAGTTGCTATTGCCCGTTAAAGGCACTAGAGTTAGTGTTTTATCCCTAAATAATTTCAGTTTTTAAAAACATGCAGCTTCCCTCCCCCCTTTTTTATTTTTGAAAGAATACATTTGGTCATAAAGTGAAACCCGTATTAGCAAGTACGTGGCAATGTTCATTCCAGTCAGATGCAGCTTTCTCCTCCGTCTGGTCTCCTGTTTGCAATTGCTTCCCTCATCTCAGTAGGGAAAACGTCGAGTGGCAGGACTGAGATGTGTGGGGCTTTGCCATTGGACAAAGAACGAGGTTAGAAGCCCGCAGCTTGGAGTCTCTAGGTTTTCAACTATTTCTTCACAATTTGAACACTTGACGGTTGTCCCTTTTAATTTATTTGAAGTGCTATTTTTTTAAATAAAGGTTCATCTGTCCATGCAGTCCTCTTGAATTCTCTGAATGTAGTAACTATCAAAAAACTGTTCCAGAGGTAGGCAGAAAATGGGCCAGGGAGCCAAATGCTCCAGGGATCAGGAGGTCCTACCTGCGGTCTCTGTGTGCTTGCTAAATGGTGTAACTTTCTTGTTAACCACGATATTAAAACTTGATCAGCTCATAAGCTTTCCTCTGTTAGATCTTTTGGCAGGAAACAACCTCCAAGCCTCTAAATTTTGTGGGTGTGCGCTGATGTGTGTGTCTGTGTGTGCGCATGTGCACACACGCTTTGTCTAACTCACCTTAATAGATTGATCAAGTGGAATTAAAAAAATAATTGCAGGGAGATAGGCATTTTGAATATGAACATTCTTTTGGAGCTCTTGTTTTTTTGTTTTGTTTTGTTTTGTTTTTTTACATTCGGTCGTTTCTGAGATGTGTGATCAGCTGAAGACAGAGCTGAAACGGGAGATGTGCGGCCCCACGTGCCCTTAAAACAGCACAGCACTCGACAGTAGGGAGGGGAGGAGGCCAGAGCCTGAGCATGTGGTAGCCAGCTTGGAATGTTACTGACATATGTGGCAAGAGGGCTCAGCCAGAAATATTTAAAGATGCAGCATTCAGGCATGCGAGTTCCCTGGGCAGGGGGAGGGCAGTCAGGAAGGGCAGAGAGCTCTCAGATAACTGTAGTCTGTCTTTCACGTGTGAAAAATGTCACTGGTGACACTTGCGCTGGGACCTTTGTTGGTTTTGTGGACCTGCTCTGCCCCAGTCTCCCCAGTACCGGGAGATCTTAGGGGAAGAGGGGGTAATCCCAGTTGGAGAGATGTTTGTGGGTAGATACGGTCTGCGGAACTCTGAACGGAAGGAAGTCGGTCCAGGAGTCCTCGGTGCCCCCAGCTTTCCATTTTATCATCGCAAGTGTCTATGTACGGGTTGTACACATGATCTATGTCTGTGTGTGTTTGTGTAGTACCTTTTTTTAACCATTACTTTCAAGCTGTTAAGCAGAGAGTCCCTACAGGGTCTCGGGTTGAGCACGACCCTGAAAACCCTGAGAGGATGGTGTCTGCATATGTGAAGAGACGGAGGAGGCGAGACTTACTCAGCATTATTATGTTCTCTTCCTTGTGCAGTGATCTTGCGAGACCTTTTTTTTCTTAAGGTTGAAAGAATGCCGCTTCTTTGAGCCGTCCCTCTAACTTCCCGCCGCCTTCTCCCCATGTGCTTGGTTAGAAGTGAAGCTTCAGGACTTTATCTGTCCATCTGTCTTTTCTCCCCTCGCCCTGTCTCCTCGCTTCCCTCGGGTCTGGGGCCTGGTTGGAGCTGACGGGGCTCGCTTGAGTCTGGGCAAGGCCTCTTTCCACTGCATGGACTAGCCCCGGAGAACATGCGGAACGCTGACTTTTTCTAGACTTTTAAGTAGCCAGTGAAATCACGAAGTGGGGTTCTTCCATGACATATTTTGTTAATATGGGTTTCACTTTTTTCAAGGATGATCCCTTATTGCCACAACTGATTTACTTTAAACAATGACAAAAAAAAAAATGTGTATTAATTTGTAATTAAATCCAGTCAGACTGTTTTGGACTTTCCCAACTTGGGGGGTGGGGTGGGCAGGATATTAAAATAAGTTTCAAGAAGTGAATCTCCCAGCCTCTTGATTTTGCTCTAGTTCTTAGCTTCAAACAGGGCTCTTAGCATTTAGGGGGTGGGTAGGTAGGGGAGTTCTGCAGCTGACCGAGTCCCAGTGGACATCGCAGGCATGATGGCCATGTGTCGATTCGTAGAACACCTTTCGTACCTCCAGTGTGCCAGCAACTAATGCTTGTTGGTGGGGATACAGCAGTGAACAGGATAGGGAAAGCCCACAGCCATCGGCTTGCAACCCAGGGGTGAAGGCTCTGGGCCCAGGAAGGGAAGGGATACAGGGCTCTGATGGGAATGAATCGGGCTCCAACTTAACCATCAGGAGATGGGCAGCTTTACATGGAGACTTGCTGCTGAGAGCGGTATGTACCCCACTTGTGTGGCGACCCACACATACCTGCTATCCTCTGCCTTTCCCCCAGTGCTGTGAGGATAGGTTTTCCTCCAGGTGAGAAGATGAGCAGTCAAGGAGCTCTTGGTTTCCTCATTTAGAAAAAAAAACTCTCTTGGGGTGCCTGGGTGGCGCAGTCGGTTAAGTGTCCGACTTGAGCCAGGTCACGATCTCGCGGTCCGTGAGTTCGAGCCCCGAGTCGGGCTCTGGGCTGATGGCTCAGAGCCTGGAGCCTGTTTCCGATTCTGTGTCTCCCTCTCTCTCTGCCCCTCCCCCGTTCATGCTCTGTCTCTCTCTGTCCCAGAAATAAATAAACGTTGAAAAAAAAAAATTAAAAAAAGAAAAAAAACTCTCTTTAAACACAGTCATCTCCTAGAATGCTAGAGCTAGAAGAATCTTCAGGTCCAGCTCCTCGCTTCTAAGAAGGTGACACTTACAACTAGCCTGACCCACCTTGGGGAGTTCTGCTTTCTGAGAATCTCTACCCCTCCCCCCTCCCACTTACTCATCATTCTACTTGCCCAAGCTAGCTCAGTCTGTAATTAAAATCAGCCCCGGGGTAAGTGGGGGAGAGACGTGGTACACACACTAGTTGAGGTATGGAAAATCTCTGCTTCCTAAAATTAGCTGTTCTCTTTTTATTTCTTAAGGCAGAATCACCTAGAAGTTAAGATTGTGGGCTTTACAAGTAGGTCTGGTTCAGATCCTACCTCTGTAAGCTTCAGGGATAGCTCCTTGCATGGTTGTCAAGAATAGAAATAGGGTATGTAAAGCACTTGGCACGCAAGAGGGGAGTAAAAAATGTGGTTTACAGACGGATCACAAGATCAGTGAGTAAGATTGCTGAGACTGAAACCCCCAGGTTTGCTGGTGAAGAGTCAGAGCCTTTCTACTTGCCAGGTGGTCAGGAGGTCCTTTTGCCTTGGGTAAGTGATGCACACCTTAGGCTTGAGATTCCTTGCAAACCTTTATAGGTTCAACAGTCTCTTACTACCCTGGGTCCAAGACTGCTCTGGCTGAATCTGGGAGGAATGGCTAAGAGGCCAGTGTGGTTCCCAGGCCGGCAGCATCCGCATCACCTGAAACCTGTTAGATATTCACATTCTCAGCACTTCCCCGCCCCCAGTCTGCCTCCCAGATGGCTGGAGCACTGAGGGTCACAAGTCCTCCTGACTTCCTATCAGCTGCAGCAACAAGGATGGGGCAGTTGGAGAGGGTGGCTGTCAGGCTTTGTCTAAAACTCACCCGGCTGGAAGACAGAGATGACTGTTTTATTTTCTGTGTTAGAGATGAAAATCTATCTCCTGCTCTGGGCTGTTCTATATGTTCATGCATATATACTCCGTTACGGGGAGCCCCAGGAGTGGCCAGACAACACATCTCTTATACTGGTGCCTTGGTACCTAACATACTATTCAGGAATCATTCACTCCTTTGGGCAAAGCTTCTCATCCTTGGTCTTCTCTTAAAACATATAACAACTCACCGGTACTTTATCGTGAATTAACTTAGCATTTTTTTCCTTTACCCATGGGGTCCAGGGCTGCAGGAAAGAGCTGCGACCTGGGTCAGACCTGGATGGGCCCATGAATCCAGCCCGGCACTCTGGATCAGGAGTGAGGAGAGCCTGGGACTGCAGCTTTTTGGATGGAGTGAGGGTGGAGGAAGCAGAGAGTTTGCAGGGAGAAGAGGGTTAAGGAGAGAGTGGTTAGGGACTCTGGGTGCTGCGGGGCTCTGCGGGTGGGTTGGGGGAACCTGCCAGAGGGAAGTAGTGGGACCTGGTAGGGGCAGGAAATACAAGAGACCCATTGTGCTGGGGTTGCTCAGCAGGGGCCCGAGACAGGCTGGAGTCAGCAAAAGGGTGTGTGTGTGGCACTGGACAGGAGACCCCCACTGTGGGTAGCAAGGGGTCAGACAGCAGCTGGCAGGCTGACTCGGCCCCACCCACCTCGGGCCTGTGGGTTCGGGCCTCCCTGTCTGGAGGGAAGTGCCTGGCTGGAGAAGGAGGGTAACCTTTGCCCTTAGCAGCCTCCAGGCACCTGCAGCTGTGGGGCGCAGTGGGCAGTATCAGCAAGGGGAAGGGGCTCTAGCACTTGTGCCGTGTAGGGAAGTTTTAGCTGTGTTGCTTCACAGCCCAGGGGTAGACAAGGTAGGAGTATCTCGCTGATTTTGCAGATGAGGAAACGGAGTCCCAGAGATTTGGTGACTGGTAGTAGGTCGAACAGGATTGAATGGGGAGGGACTACAAGCCTGAAAATTTGGGGGGGGGGGGTGGAGTCTCTGAGTGCCATCCTTGGGCAGACCGCTGTGGGTGAAGGCTGTACCTCGGTTCCCAGCTGGAAGCTATCTTGCCCTAACCTAGGGTTCCACTCTCCCACACTCCCTCACGGCCAGTCTTAGAAGTCTAGCTGGAGGCCCAGCTGGCCTGAGCACCAGCTCTCTATAGTCCTAGGCCAGAACTGAACTGAGGTGGGGAAGCTGGGGGCATGGCTTCACAGAACATGTGTTCTTCAGGTTCCTGCGTATTCTGATCATGTCATCTATAGATGAGGAAATAGAAAATCCTGCCCCACACCCCAGCCCTGGCCAACTGCTGTCTTCCTGTCCCTCGGTGTCCTAATGGACCGGCAGTAATGGCCCCCTCTGCCTTGGCACCTCCCAAGTTGCTGTCAGGCTTGGAGTGGGAGATGTGTTGTTTTTGGCAACTGAAAAGGTAAAAGTCAAAGGGTGTTGCTAGATGCCAGCTCTATGTCACAGGGGCCCCTAGAGAGAGGTTTGCAGGATGTAGAAACTCCCCCAGTGAAGGCCTTGGCCTGTTCTAAAAGGAACCTGTTCTAGAGCCAGACCTGAGCCCTTCAGCCTGGTTCCATGCCCTGAGAAAAGGGAGGGCATGCCACTGGGAAGCATGAACAAGAAGGCCTTCCCTACAAATTTATTTTAGGAGTCCTTATACCTACAGACTCTTAAAGAACTCTTTCCGTCTTTATACCCACAGACTCTTTTCAGAACACTGTTCACAATGTTAACGCTAACCCTGCTCCTCGTCCCACATTAGCTAGACACAACCGTATCCAGAACCAACAGGAGAGCCCGGAGTGTGGACTAGACTCAGGTCACAACTCTAAACTTGTTGCGTGTGCAGGCCCAGTGCTCACATTCTGAGCTACAGTTGCCAGTTCTATAAGCTTCCAGCATCTACTCGAAACAGTTTATAATATGCTGGGTTAAGCTCTGTGGGAGGTAAAAAGGTACATCAGACTCAGCTCCTGCTTTAAGGAAGGTTATAATTTAGAAGCTAAATGCAATAAAGATGGGAGCCAGTAAATTCTTTAAGAGCAAGATGGGGTCCCTGAGGAGTGGGAACATGAAGCTGAGATGGGGGCTCTGAAACCTGGCAGAATTCAAGAGAATGAGAAGGGGTGGGTGTTGTTGCAAAGGGTCCTTCACACTTTCTGTGCTCTTCCCATATAGCACGTTTGCCCCTCCAACTCCCCCCTCCCCCCCGCCAATACTCCCACATACCTCCAGGCCTTTGCAAATGCTGTTCACCTGCCTTGGCTGTCTGACCTCTCTGAAAATTTGGCTCTGGCATCACCTGCGGCCAGCCTGCCCGTGTCTGGACTCTCACATCGCCTTATACACCTTTCCCTGAACTCTTGCCTTGCTATGTGTATGTGCTCATTTGGCACCAGGAGAACTGAGCCCTCGGTAAGCCTAGGGACTGCTTAGAAGGATGAAGTAGTTAGGGGCCCAGGACTGTACCAGTGGTGGTGGGGGGGACCTCAGATAGGAGACAGAGGAGGAAGTTGGGGCCGGTCAGGGAGTGAGCAGATAGGAACTGGGCAGGGCCAGCCAGGGAGCTGAAGTAGCTGGTTCCAGGTCCTCAACAGCAATATTAAAAAAAAAAAAAAAAAAAATTACACTCTGTGCCTAACATGGGACTCAAACCCACAACCCTGAGATCAAGAGTTGCATGTTCCACTGACTGAGCCAGCCAGGTGCCCCAAATATTTAAAAATTTAAAAAAAAATGTTTTTTAATGTTTATTTTTGAGAGAGAGTCAGAGAGAGGGAGATACAGAATCCAAAGCAGGCTCCAGGCTGTCAGCACAGAGCTCGACACGGGGCTCAAACTCACAAACTGTGAGATCATGACCTGGGCAGAAGTTGGCCACTTAACTGACTGAGTCACCCAGGCGCCCCCCCACCCCCCAATATTTTTAAAAAATTTGATGGACCCACAGTAAAAAGCACTTAACATCTCAATCCAATACATATTTCACAGAACAGAATTTAGCTCAACATGCAATATACTCTGATATTTACTGTTTTCTTTTTTTTAAATGTTGGTTACCACCTGCTGGGGCCCCGACAGGTCCACTTACTGCTGTGTCACTCGGGACTCTGGAAGGTCTGGCTAGCCTCTCAGAGCTGGGGTGGGATGGTGGGCCAGCTGGATGCAGCCGCCTGGCCCCTGTTCTCGTCAGGGGCTCTATTCCAGCAAGGGTCTAGGATGGGTCAGGGGAGGTTCTGTGTCTGCAAAACCACCTCCTGCATGTTTTGCCTCCAGGCCAGAATCTGCAAGAGTCCCAGGAGGCTGTTGGCTAAGACTGGGCCCAGCCTTGCTTCGGAAGGTCAAGTACTGAGACTAGAGTAAACCTCCTGCCTGTCCTCCCTGAGTTGGGCAGAGGGAGGCAAGGACCAGGGAACCGCGTCAGATGACCTCCTGAAGAGGCAGGTGCAGAAGCGGCCAGCCTAGCCAGTGCTGTGGACCAGGGTGGGCCTCGACTCCTGTCTCAGCCCTACCCTCGGTGCAAGGACAGGCTCAGAGGAGCTGCAGCTCCAGGTTGGGAGAGGCCCCTGAGAGCAGACAGGATGATGTGGCATTTTTCTTCCCCTAAGCCCTGGTACCAGCTGGGTAGGGCCGTAGAGGGTTCTGGAAACTACGTCCCATCCAACTGCAGCTGGTTCTTCAGCTCAGCTCTGCCATCCCCACTTTGGCACCTCAGGCCAAGCTCTGCTCCTCTCTGAACCCCCACTGGCCAGCTTGCTCCTGACCTGCTAAAGCCTTCCAAATAGAGACAGGAGCCAGTGAGGATCCTGGAGACGATGGATTTGTGGCCTCTGCTGCAGCCTGCGACCTGGGCTCTGCTTGGCCCACCTGCTCTGAACTTAACTCCAAGGCCCTGACGACTTCTGAAGGCCTGCCATGGGGACTCGTTCAACTGGGGGTCCACATCTCCTGGGGAGGGAGTCTGCACGGCTTGCCTCCTTGGAGGGGTTGTGAAGTGATCATCTCCTACCCCTAGGGTTTGGATCCCTTTAAAGGAACCATCTTCTAATACAGGCCTTGGGCTGAAAGCCAATGGATACAAACTCAGCAGCCCTCCAGGGAGTAGGGGTGGCGGGGGGGGGGGTTCTCCAACAGAAGGTAAAGTGGGCAGAGTTTTTCTCAGGTTGTATCTGTGGTCATTATAGGGTAGACTAGTCAAGAGAGAGTGGTAAGATCCCTCAGTAATGTTGCTATGGGAGAAATACTTCCTTTAGGTTAACTGTCCCAAGGTCGTACAACCTAGAAGAGGGGGAGCCAAACTTTGAAACTTGGGTCTGTCTGAATCCCAATCTGCTGCCTTTCTTCCCTTTATAGCCCAGTCCTTTCTGAGATCCTCAGTGCTGCGGACGAGGGGGTAGTAGCCGCATGGACTCAAAGGGTGGTTTGTCTGAGTGGAGACCCAGGAGTTTGAGTTGTAGGAAGAGTGGGGAGAGGAAAGAGAGGGTGGGAATGGCATAAGCCAGCCCCTTGCTTGGCCAGACTTCTCCCCTGGCTTGGAAAGGTCCGGGGTGAAGAAAATCATGGCTGCCCCTTTGGGTTCACACCCTCTTCTCCAGGTAAGGACCGACTGCATCTTTCTTTACATCCTCCTGCTGGGGGTGTCCAGAGGTCTGCATCCCCCGGGCACCCTCTGGCTGGAGAGGCTGCTGAGCTCCAGAACCAGGGAAGAGGAGACTAATGCGAGAGGAGCCTGAAGCACAGTGAGTAATGATGCCAAGAAGTGCACATCCAAGGGCTCCAAGGCTCAGAAGGGAAGTGACTTTGCTCAGGGAAACGTGGTGAGAACTGACAGCTGGCATTCCAATTCAGCGGTAGCCCCCAGGCCCGGACTCATCCCATTGCTCCGTGCTTGGTGATTTATGGGCATGCATTCGTTAGCCAGCCGTGGTGGGCATTGACCACGGTTACACTCCAGAACACCAGTTTTGTATACAATTTAATATGAGATGTTCAGACAGGGAAGGGAGGTTGTATTCTCTCAGCCAAAGGAAAGCCCCCAGTGTTGCAATCCTGATAAAACTGCCCTGTGCAGCTCTCATGGACAGTGGGGTTGATGGGTGGCTGGAGAGGCAGGCAGGGTGAGGGATAAGGAGTAAGGAGACACCCTGATGTTCAAATGGCGAAGGTGGGAAGCAGGGAGGGGACGAACATTCCCTGAACATCTTTATCCGGGGCTGTGCCATCCCTTTATACGTCACGTTTAATTGTCAGAACAAGGTAAGAATTGTTGCCTCATTTATAATAGGAATCATGAACTCAGAGCTTCAGTAACACTGAATGCCGCAAGGCTGGTAAGGGAGAGAGTCAGAATTCGAACTGGGGTCTTTCTGACTCCAGAGTCTGCTCTCTGTACTCACTGAACTGGTTTTGCTGAAATCCACAAACCCACAGTGCCTACTGCTGGCTGTTTCTGAAGGAGAGCCATTTCTCAGTATCGATGGCATCATAGTAGATATCATCCCGGTAGAACTCTCCTAGACCAGGTCACAGACCTCACTAAAGTCCCAGCACCTAGCCTCATGCCTGACACATAGTAATAAATGGCTGTTCAGCTGAGCTTTAACAGGAATGGTGAGGAGGCTGTAGGCACAGAGGACACTGGCCCTTCTTTGGAAGTAGAGGAGGGCCTGGGTGCTAGTAAAGGGTCCCATTGAAAGCCTTCGGCCTCTCAGGACACCCACCACTCCTGCAGACCGTGACCATGTTCTGTTATCAACTGATGGTGTGCAGGATCTTGAAGCAGTGGGGGACCGGCCGGATTTTCCAAAGAGAACTGCCCAGACATGGCCCAGCTCTCTGCCCTCCGAGTTCAAGATCTAAGACAGATGGTGGCCGCAGATGTGGGCCCAGACAGTCAGCAGAATACAGCATGTAACCCTGACACACTGGAGCAGGAAGTCTCACGCTCGGCAGAGACTAGAATAGGGCTTCAGAGACTTGGCCAGACATCTGTCCCCGTGAGCGCAATGCACTTGTGCTCCTCAGCCCCCGAGCTGCCTGCCGTCTTCTCTGCCTGGAGGATGGCAAAAATTGGGTCTATTTTCCCCACTAAACAAAACTCTTCTAGGGCTACGACCGTTGGCTGATCTTTGTTCCCCCAGCAGCTAGCACAGGGCTAGCAATCAGTGGTCATGAAGTGGGTGAATGAAGAAATGAGAGAGCATCTCCTGTGTGCTGGGGACTCTGTGTCCTGTGCAGGCAAGTAGTGGGCCTTTTGGACCCACGTGATTGACTGGTGAGGTCAGGTAGTTGGCTTCTGCCCTGCTGGTGGCAGGAATGGTGGGGAATGTCGAACCGGCCCTATTCCAGAACCTGGAGGGCTCCTCGGGTACCCTGCCTGAGTTCCCCTTCAGAAGAAAGGGGACCCCTTGGTAAGGACTGCGGCCAGCACATCCAAAGATAAGTCAGCAGCCTGTAAGATGACTTCGAGAAAAAGCATCCTGTGATCTGGCCTCTCAAGACAGAAAAAGAGCAGCTTAGTTAAAGCTGGCCAGTCGTCAACCCCTTGTAGATAAAAGGACTGTGAACAGGGGAGGCCAAGAGGATGATCTTTGAGGCAGCCCCAGCATGGCCAGTCACCCGCAGAGCACTGGGGTCCTGGGACATACCACATCACGAAGATGTGTCCCAGAAGGCACTTGGTTCTGTCAGACTTCCCCAAGCCAGCTGTGCAGTGCCAGGGGCTCCCCTGGCCTGGTGGCTAACCATTTTTTTAGGGCCAAAGTATGGATAGTGGGAATCTTTTCCAGGGGACTGTAGGCGATTTCACATGGGTGCTCACTTTGGGGCCCTGCAGCCTCTGGACTGACATTTGCCAAGAATCTCAGCCCAGCAGAGACAGAGTTAAATGAGCATCTCTGGCCCGGTATTCTTACTGCAGAGATGGGGAGGGGAAGATTTACTGAAGGTAGTTAAAAAGAAGAAAAAAAAAAAAGCTGAGTTCCCTATTTCCAAAAATAGCACCGAGGTGGACAGCCCAGGAAACAATAAAATTTATATTACAGTTTCCTAGTGTTTTTATTGGATTACTCGTGGTGGGAGAACGTGCATCTCCTTTGCATTTAGGGTCTCTGAATGCCTCAGTCCTCCTTTGAGCCCAGAGATCCCAAACGACTTTCCAGAGTTGCTCAGGGAATCAGAGGTAGAGTTGGGGCTAGACTCCAACATCCTGACTCCCAATCCAGTGCTCTGCACTGCGGTGACCTGTTGCATAATACGGAATAACTGTGGATTGTCTTTCCTTTTATGAAATTTCCATTCGGCCCTCTGCGACCGGCCAGCAGTATGGTTGCTGGTAAGTGTGAGGACGTCTGTCTTCAGTGGACAGATTTTTCTCTGGGTTTCTGGATGCAACCCCAACCAGCAAAAGCACTGAACCCCTTTGCGCCAAGGACGCTGACCCAGGGGTCGCGTAAATGCTAAAACGACGTGCAAGTGTTTGCGCTCCGCACACTGCCGGGGGCCCTGCCTCCCCCTCCCCCAATCTTCGCCCTGGTGGCCGAGCCCTGGGCTCCGCCCCTTTCCCCCCAGACCCGACCAGGGGTCCTCCTAGGCGTGGAGGTAGCGGATGCTCGCCAGAGCAGACGTCCGCAGAAAGGCGGGATAGAGGGGGCGCCCGCGGCCGGGCTTTGGCCGCCTGGGTCGGCCGCGCGCCCCCGCCCCACCGAGCCTCGCAGCCCAGGTCCCGCCACGCCGTGAAGTTTGCGGAAACTTTTGCAGTCGCTTCCCCGCCCGCGCCAGCCGGGGAGCTGTGACGCAGCGTCTGGGGCTCCAAGCCCGGACTGAGAAGAGAGGGAAGGCGAGGCGGGGAGAGGGAGGGCGACGGAGAACGAGAGAAAGAGCGCCCGCCGGGGTCCTCCTCGACCCCGCGGATCCTCCTCTCCGCTTCCCCTTTCTTTCCCCCTTGGCGCTCTCTCTGCGGCCCGGGCCCCGGCCCCGCGCCCGCCGGCGCCTCCTCCCCTTCCCATCCCACGCTGCCCGCTTCCCTTCCCCTCTACCCCTCAAACCCTCCTCCGGGTTCTGCGCTCCTCCCTCCGCCCTCCCTCCCCGCCCCCCCCACCCCCGCTCCGGGCCAGCCTCCTTCCCTCCTCCTCCCCTCTTCTCCCCGAGAGGCATCACTTCGTCCCGACCCGAGGAAGACGCGAGCCCCTCGCGGGCGGTCGTCACAGCCCAGCGCCCGCGCTGCCACCGCGCGCCGCGCCCGTGCGCCCTCGGTCCCCGCGTCCCCCCAGCGCCGCGGGCATGGGGCCCCGCCGGCCGGGCCCCGCACCCTGGTCTCGTCACCTGCTGCGCTGCGTCCTGCTCTTCGGGGGTCTGCACCTCGGCCACCCCGGCGCCCCCGGGGACGCCGCCGCCGCCGCCCTCCCGGGTAAGGCGCTGCCAACTTGGCCAACTTTGGGGGCCGGGCCGGGGGAGGGGGGGGCGCCGGGGAGCGGGCCGCTCTCGACTTTTCCCTCCTTTTTTTTTTTCTCCCAGAAGCGCGTGTGCGTGTTCGTGTGTGCGTGTGCGTGCGTGCGTGTGTGTGTGTGTGTGTGTGTGTGTGTGTGACTGGGTTTTTAAAAATCGTCTCCGCTTTTCTGAAAGCGGGGTGGGGAGGAGAGGGGAGGAGGAGCACGCCGGGAGGTGGGGGAGGACCTGAGTGGAACCAGATGTGGCAGGCGGCGGGGGAGGGGAGCTCGGGGGTCTCGAGCTGCCTCGGAGGAAGAGGGCGGGCTCCGGGAGGACCCCCGCGCCCGCCCTCCCGGACCACCCGGCGCCGGCCCTGCCCTGGGCCCGGAGACCTGCAGGGCGCGTCCGGGGAAACCAGAGGCTCCCTCCAGGCCAGTCTCCTTGCTTTGCCCCAGGACTCATACGTTATTATTGTTTTCGAATTATTCGTAAGGGCTCCTTTGCCCTTCCTGGCATCTCGGGGGCGTTTATATTTTCTTTTCCACACTTGTTTTTCAAGGACAGCTTGTGGCATGTGGCAACCTCACTGTTTGAAGGAAACACTGTGGTGCACTTTTGTGCCCCCAGGATGCAGCGACAAGCTGGGCACTGTGTGTGTGTGTGTGTGTGTGTGTGTGTGTGTGGTGGTGTGTGGGTGGCTCTGACCAAACTGGCACCCCTCCAGAGTAGACAGACCTTGGGCCCCAAAAAAGCTGCTAAAGATGCAAAAATCCAACCAACCAACAAAACAAAAAACCGAACTTGTGCCTTTTCTTTCTGCTGCTCTTTCAAAGGGTGACAGTGATGTGTGGGGACAGACAGACCCCTCACCAAGAATCTGAGAACTAAAGGGAAAGATCTACTTCCGGAGGTGGGGGGGGGGGGGGGGCGGTGCAGGAGTCAAAGCTGGAACCTCCTGGGAGTGTAGTTACTGCAGCCCCAGTGCTGGGCCCAGCTTCATCTTGCTTTATGTTTAATTTGCGGATGGGGGTCAGTGGAAGGGGACAGTAGTGCAGTGTTTGCAGTTTTGCGCAAAACCCAAACAGCCCCCCGGAGGGTCTGGGTTCTCTAGCCATGGCCGATGCTTGCTTGCTTGCTTGGCCTGGGCAGTGTGACGTAGAGGACCAAGACCCGTATTTGCCCGATTGTGCTGTCCGGATTGTGTGGATGGGAGCGATGGGGTTTGGAGTGACCCACATTCACGCCATGTAGACACCCCACCCCCCACCACTGAACTCCACACCCACCTGGAATTGAATGTTAGACGCAAACCAGGCAGCATCTCCCTACCCCCCGCTGTCCCCTGCCTCCCTGCCCTCCTGCCTGTGTCTTGCTCCTCTGTGAAGGATCCCCGAAGAGGCAGGGTGGGAGGGGTGGAGGAGGATGGCCCTTCCAACAGCCCAAGAGCACATTTGAAAGTCAGGCCCTGGGAGAGTGGTGGCCTAGATGCTGACTCGGCCTTTTCCCTCATGGAGCTTTTGACAGAGGGAGCTGGAAATGCCTGGGGAGAGGCCCCATCAGGGAGGGGGAGAGGGTCCCCTCTGCCTTGCCGTCCCCCCTCTTCTTGCCCTCCCTCGGACTGCGTCTCAGGCCGTGTAGCCCCCACAGCCTCAGAGGGGCCCTTCCCAGTGGCATCGCATTGAACACCCCCGCACGAAGCTTAGGTGTGGGCAGGGAGGTGGCGGTGGGGGGACGGGTCCCCACAGCGGCAGTGGAGTGACGGGAAGAAGTTGTTACCAGTGCTATCCCTGCACATCATTGTTCCCTCGGCCGGAATGCCGCTCCTCTAGGCCGCAGTCCTTCCTCATGCCCCTGTACCTGATGAATTTGGTAGCCACGGGTGGGAACAGTTTACCGCCATCAGGATCCTAATGGTCCAGGAAATGCTTGGGGGGGATGGATTGGGCTTGGCAGGCCAGTGTGCTGGGGCGGAACTTAACCCTGGGGGGTGGGGGTTGTCTGCGAGTGGCTGTCTGACCACCAGCGGGGGAGCCCTGTGGGGTGAGAGTATGGGGCACCACAGCGCCCCTTGGGGGCAGCGAGGCAGCAGTTTGGCAGTGCCTTTGTGGGTATGTGATGGCAGAACCCGTCTCTTCTCCAGCTCCGTGGAGTGCCCCACACAGTGTGGCTGGAAGACCTCTTTGTTAATTGCAGGGTTGGTGCGGGTTTTTTTTTTTTTTTTTTGTAGCATTCACTGCTCAAGGCTGAACCAGATACTTGGCGGGGGGGGGGGGTGGGGGGGTGGTGGAAGGTACAGAAGAGTGTAAGACGCATCCTCAGAGCAAGTTTTGTTGGAGGCGGGAGAAACTGAGTGGGGCAAAGGGTCCCCAGGGCTCTCTGTGGGACCAGGCTTTGCAGCGGCAGGGACGGGAGCCGAGAGGGAGACCCGGAAGGTGGGCTAGCTGTCTGGGAATGATGTGGAAGCTTGCTAGGCTGGGGTGTAGAGTTGGTGAGTTGGGTGGAGGAGAGGCTTGAAAGGGGAAGCCGGCCAGGTGGCTGGGAGGCTAAAATGGGGGAACCACTTGCTGGTGGGGGTGGGGAATCCCAGGGACCCCTTGGGGTTTCTGAACAGAGGAGGAACGGGATGCGGATTGGAAAGAGGGTTGCTGGGGTCCCGGGGATCAGGTACCCAGGTTGAAGGGTGAAGAGACCTTGGGAGGTCTTCCTGTGGGGACAGACCACTGTCTAGAGAACAGGGAGGGAGACGTTCCTTCTGAGAGGCAGGCAGGTATCCCTGCTGCTGCCAGTCAGCCAGACAAATAGCTTGCACCGCTCCTGGTGAGTCACAGAGTTCAGAGCCTCCTTATTACCCGCCAGCCCCCCAAAACCCAATCTTCCCTGCTCCACCCCGCTTGCCTTCTGTGGGCTGCCAGGGCCGGGGTGGCGCCTGGCTTGAGCCGCAGTTGATGCTGGGGAGCTGGCCCTCCGCCTCAGGCTCACCTGGACAAGGCAAGGGTGCAGGCAGGGGAGGAGGAAGCCCAGGTCTTTGTCCCCATCAGTGCACATTAGAGAAATCTTCCCTTTCTGATGCTTGCATGGTGCAGGGATTTGGGCCGATGAGATGATTTCAGAAGTGCCATGAAATTCTCAGAAGAGTATGCGTTTGGATTCACCGCTAATTTAAGCCCTGTTGCACCCTGCGGAGGGATGAGGTGGTAACAGCGATGGCTACCATTATTCGTGGGCCAGGCGCCTCGCCCAGGGCTTTATAGGCAACTGCTCTTGTATCTCACAACCCTGGGAGGGCGTCACCACCACTGGCAGTCAGCAGATGCGAGATGTTAAGTCATGTGCTCGAGAGCACACCGCCACAGCCTAGAAGGTGGTAAAAGCAAGATGCGAACTCAGGTGTGGCTGCTGAGCCTGAACACTTCAGTACCAGAACATGCTGCGTCTCCAAATTATGTGATATGTGTTAGGAAAGGCTGGAAAATTCTGCTGGGTGGGTTTTTCCCCACTAGCTCTAAGCCCTCTAGAACATCCTCTCGATGAGTCTGTCCTGAGAGGAACCCTAGGAAGATGGTAGAGCGGGCAACCCTGTGTTTATTTATACCTTGGCTGTGTCAGGGGGCTTGTCTCTCCCCCAGTCCCACTGGGCCCAAGACACAGGGACTGAGACCTGCTCAGCGTCCTCAGGATATCTGAGATGCCCCCTCTGGGGAGGCCTCCATAAGCGAGTGACGGAAGAGGTCTGATGGAGGAGGAGCCAGCCCTCCTCCCCCCGCCCTGCACCCCAGCTTCCCAAAGGTTAGGGATTCATAGGCTCATTCATTTGGTCCGAGGATCGTGGGGCTGCGCTGAGAGCAGGGATGGCTGTGGCCTGTTCTTTTGAGCCCACCTCCGCCTACCCCTCTGGTGGGGGTCCCTGGACTTGGAGGGCCTGAGCACTGCTGACAGGAAGAGTCCCTTCCTGTTTGCTCCTTCATGAGATGGGAGGGGCCGCTTCCCATGACTGGATCCTGTAAATCTGGGTGGGGTGGGCCATGGCAGTGGTGATGCAGCTCTTGGATCTCACCCTGGGCACTGCAGATCCCCATTACTCCTCACTCCTCAGTGGTGTCAGTAAACAGGCAGGCTGGGTGAAGGCCACACAGTGGCATCTGTGACCCTGGGGACCTGCCGGCATCAGCCAGCTCCAGCCACTTAGGGGACAGATTGAGTCGGCTCCCAAGCTTCACACGTGGCCTGATGGGCAACGCCAGGGGGGTTCCTGCCCTTCCCCCTCCTCTCCCCTTGGCTGTGCAGACCCCTCCCATCCTGCTTGGCCGCAGGGTGGGGGGATGGGGGGGCTGCTTCTCTGCTTCACCTCAGCCCTGCCCTTCCCCACTTCGGTTCCTCTGACTGTGCATTCTGCCCCCACAACTCTGGTTGTGTTGCTAGATGATGGCTAGGAGACCATAGCCTTTTCCCAGGTCCCCCGGCCCCCACACGTTCCCCCTGTCCTTAGCACGGTCTGCTCCATCTCCCCTGAACCTTCCTCTGCCCCGGGATGCCCTTCCCTTCTTCCTCCCTGGCTCCTGCCACACTCTGCCTTTCAAGACTCAGGAACCTAGGGGCACCTGGGTGGCTTAGTCGGTTGAGCATGCGACTTCAGCTCAAGTGTTGGTCTCACAGTTCGTGAGTTCGAGCCCCACGTCAGGGTCTGTGCTGACAGCTCAGAGCCCGGAGCCTGCTTCGGATTCTGTGTCTCCCTCTCTCTGCTCCTCGCCCCCCCCCCCCCCCCCGCCCCCTGCCCCTGCCCATGCTCTGCGTCTCAAAAATAAATAAACAAAAAAAAGGGCTCAGGATGCTGGGAAAGACACAAAGGAGTCTTGGTCACTGCCTCGGGCTCACCTGGGCTAAGGGGAGACCAGCATCCAGACACTGCACGTGGGGCTAAACCCCAGCATGGGGTGGGGGCCCCTCTCTGTATCTCTTTCTCTGGGTCACCTCTGGGATGACACAGTGACACACTTTTGTCCTGAGCTTCCTACAGGTAAAAACAGGAAGCCAGATTCCCATCTGTTCCTGGCACCCTCCCGAGAGTGTCTGGAAGGGGAAGCTGATGTGGTCCCCCCACCCGGCCCAAGTGTAGACTGAGGCAGAAGCAAGGTGTGGCCAGGAATGTCCCACCTCCCCTCAGTCCTCCAGAAATGTAAATCGGGACTGAGGTAAGGCCGCTCACCAGCTGTGTGAGTTTCTTCATTTGTAAAAGGGGAAAAATAAAACAAAACCCCCTCCTTAGGGGTATCATATTACACAGAGATGAGATAATATGTGTATGAGATGCATGCCTGGTACGGAGTCAATTTCCTAGCAAACCGTATTAAATTATTGCTATTTTCATTATTATTAGGAAGGGAGAACATGAATACCAAGGGACTTAAATGTGAAAAAACACAGTCCTCAACAGATGAGATCCTAACTGTAGCACTTTTGTTTTGAGATCAAAGCCGGTTTAAACCCGTTACATCTCAGTGACACTTCGCTGGCTACTCTGAGTGCCTGAAAGTAACCATATTTTTTCTGAACCTGAATTTAAATCCAAAAGGAAAAAAAAAATCCTATCCTGTTCTTGCTCCTAAAACCCTTCAATCCCCCACCTTCCCTCTTCACTTCCCTTCTTCATGAAGCTTCTCCAGCTGACCTTCACGTAGGAACTGAGGAGTTTCCTAGACTGGACTTTCAGTGTGAAAACCCAGACAGTCCCCGGCAAATGGAGCTGCTTCCTGACCCCCGGCCACTGTAGCGTGCTGCGTCTCGATGGTCATGGTAACTAGGCTTCCAGATTATTAATTTCAGTGACCCTCCTCAGGCCTCACCTTGCAGCATGGGGGTGCTGTCGATACCCTCGGTTTAGAGAATGCATGCTCGGTGGAAAACAGACCATACGGAAGTGAAACATAAATAGTTTGGGGTCCTCCCTCCCCTCAGCCCACAGCTTACAGTAACCCCTGTCATGGGGTCATCTTCCCGTTTTTATGCATATGCACACACACACATAAATACTCCTTTTAGACAGTTGGGGCCTCATTTTATACTCTATGATGTGACAAAGTAATTTTTATTTTATAATATTCTTGTGGGTCTTTCCATGACAGGCTAGAGAGCTGCCGCATCCTTTTTTTTTAAAACTTTTTTTTAATGTTTATTTTTAAGAGAGACAGAACGCGAGTGGGGGAGGGGCAGAGAGAGAGACGGAGACCCAGAATCCGAAGCAGGCTCTAGGCTCTGAGCTGTCAGCACAGAGCCCGATGTGGGGCGCAAACCCACAAACCACGAGATCATGACCTGAGCCAGAGTTGGATGCCCCACCGACTGACCCCCCCCTCCCGGGCTCCCCACTGCCACATCCTTAATAGTGCCCAGGATTCTGGTGAAGGGGTGTACAAAGAAACTCCTTTCCTACGGATGGACACTTTTTGAAAATCCTCTCCTCCTCTGGCCTTTGTCACTCAGTTTGCATCCGTGGTCTCTGCCTCCTGTCTTCCCCTCCATCCTCAGTGCAGAGCCCAGCATTGCTGCCACATTTGTTCCTAAAAGGCAGATTTAATCCTCAACAGAACAAGGTCTCAACTTTCAGAATTGGGAATTTGAGGGCCTGCTGAGTTCAGGTTCTACCCTTTCTCTTCAACCCCTGGCACAAATCAAACCGCCCTACTTGGTGTCGCGCAGAGATGGCTTTGGTTCTGCCCAGCGCGGCCTCTGCTCGGGCTTTTCTCCCAGCCTGGAGTGCCTGCTTCCACAGGTCCGAGTCCCGGCTCATACCTGAGGCCTCAAGTTGCCCTCAGCTGGAAGAAGCCTTTCTTTCTAGAACTCCTCTCATGTTTCATCACTGCCACCTGCCTGGTGGAGCCACTCCTTCCCTTCCTGGACTCCAGGACAGGCATTTATGGCCCCACACTGGCCCCGCACTGGCCCCGCACATTGCCTTGGACACAGTGGCATTTAGTAAGTAGTTACTGAAACAAAAAAAGGAAAGAAAGAAAAGAGCAGACCAGTGTTCAAAGAACCTCCCCTCACCGGCTTTACTGAGGTATAATTGACCTGTAACATTGTATTAGTTTAAGGTGTGCAGCATTATGATTTGAGACACATATATGTTGTGAAATGATTGCCCCATCCATTGCCTCACATGGCTACAAAATTTTTTTTCTTATGATGAGAATTTTTTTTTGTAATAGAAAGGCAATAAGGAGAGCTATGCTTCCAGAGTTTTAGATGACGTCACAGTCATGAAAAACATATGGCATGGAATTAAACAGAAAAGAATCCAATGGACTGGAATAAATTCCAGAAGTAGCCTTAAACTTGTTATAAGAACTTAATGGGAGAAACACCAGAAACAACACATTAGTGGGGGAAAGAATCTTTACTTTTAAATATTATTGGACAAGTAGATTATAATTATTACAGTTTTAATTTCAATCTATAGCTGATCACACTTAAGGGAATTTATAGGGCCTGTTGTCACATGGAAAGTGAAAAGATCGCTAGCAATTAAAGAAATTAACTTTCTTTAAATATGTAATTAAACTAGCAAAAACAGAATACCTAAACTTGACAGCTATGAAGACACCAATCTGTATGACTTAGGGCATTATAAATTGGTTCGGTTTTTCAGGATTCAGTCTTTCAGACAATATGTAAGAAACTAGTTATGTAAGACTCCATATCCTTTGACCTCATTATTCCACTTTGAGGAATTTATAAGGCATTAATCCCAAAGAAAAAAAAATGCTCATAGTAGTGCTATTTATAGTAGCAAAACAAACTGGAAACCGTTTAAATGCCAGTTGGTAAGATAATGGATAAGCACCTAAGATGTCTTAACACAATGGACAATTTATGTAGCTCTAAATGGCAAATACACAACTAATGTCAGTGCATGCAGATATGTCTAAGAAGGCAAGTTCTCATGACCACAAGGCAATCTTACAAAATACTATGCACATGCTAGTAACAAGTGGGGACGCATGCCTTATCATGGACCTTCATTTTTCGTTTATTCACTTAACTGTTTTGGTTTTGTTTTACTGAGTGCTGACAATGTGCCAGGAGGACCCCCAGGGGTGGCTCAATTAGTTAAGCGTCTGACTCTTGATTTTGGCTCAGGCCATGGTCTTGCAGTTTGTGAGTTTGAGCCCCACGTCAGGCTCTGCACGGACAGCTCTGAGCCTGCTGGGGATTCTCTCTCTTTCCCTCTCTCTCTGCCCTTCCCCCATGTGCACTCTCTCTCTCTCTCTCTCTCTCTCGCTCGCTCGCTCTCTCTCTCAAAATAAATAAACTTTAAAAAAAGAAGAAAGATGGGAGCCATAGACATCTCTGCAATCTCAGACATGGGGTTGGGAACCTGTCTGAGAGGAGAGAAGCCCTGAGTGACACCAGCCTGGGCAAGTAGGAATTCAACTGGAAACAGCCTTGCGGTCAGTCATGGCCCCCAAGAAAGGATTTTTCTGGTATAACCCCAAAGATGCTTAACCTCATTTCTGAAGGATCTGAGGCTAGGAGAGCAATGCTGGTTTAGAAGAGCCTGGAAGCACTTTATAATAGCCAAACAAACAAATGTACATTGAAAGAAATGTGGATAAATTACAGAGTATAGACACACAATGAAATATAATGCAGCAGTGAAAGTAGTGAACCTCAGCGACATGCATCATCATGGGTGAATCTTGGAGACAGCATGTTGAGTGGGGTAAAAAATCCCAGAGTACTACTTTGATATTATACTTCCTCAAGCCATTGGAAAAGCTGAGAAAATAGTGAACACCCATATACTCTTTACCTAGAAGCACCAACTGTTAACGTTTAGTCACATTTGCTTTAGCTCACTGTGTGTGTGTGTGTGTGTGTGTGTGTGTGTGTCTGTCTGGTGAAGCTTTGAGACAGTTGTAGGCATGACATTTCACACCTAAATACTTCACCATCATCTCAAAACATAGACGTTATCCTTTATAACTATAATACCATAATCACATTCAAGAAATATACAACCTTTTTTTTTTTCTTACATGCAGTCCTTGTTTGGATTTCTCTAGTTGTCCCAAGAATACCCTTTACAGCTGTTTTTTTTTTTTTAAAGTCCAGGATCCAATTTGTTGTCATGTCTCCTCAATCTCTTTTATTCTAGAATAGTTGCTTGGTCTTTTTGTCTTATAAGCATTGCATTTTTTTTTTAATTTTTTTTTCAACGTTTATTTATTTTTGGGACAGAGAGAGACAGAGCATGAGCGGGGGAGGGGCAGAGAGAGGGAGACACAGAATCGGAAACAGGCTCCAGGCTCTGAGCCATCAGCCCAGAGCCCAACGTGGGGCTCGAACTCACGGACCGCGAGATGGTGACCTGTCTGAAGTCGGACGCTTAACCGACTGCGCCACCCAGGCGCCCCAAGCATTGCATTTTTTTAATGACTTCAGGCCAGTTGTTTTGTAGAATGTCCACAGTCTATATTTGTCTGATGTTCACTCATTACATTCATGTTAAACATTTTTGGAAAGAAAACTTCATGGGAGATGTTGTGTCCTTTCCATTGTGTCACATTAAGTATGTCTGTTCCTCTGTTGGTAATGCTAACTTTGGTCGCTTGGTTCATGTTGTTTACCAGATTTCTCCACTAAAAAGTTACATTTTCCCCTTTGTGTTTAGTAGATAATCCAAGGAGCTTCAACTAAAACAAGGAAAGGAACAGCTAAAAAAGCAAAGTTATTAATAGCAGCACTATTCATAATAGCCTCAAACTGAAATCCAGCCCCAACTAAAAACTACCCAAATGCCCATCAACAGTAGAAGGGATACATTAGAGTAGCCCCACACAAGGGCATAGTATAGAGCAATGAGAAGGAACAATCTGCAACTCCGTGCAACAGTGTGGATGAAGTTCACAAACACTGAGCAAGACGCAAGGGAGCTCATGATCCCGCTAATATAAAATACAAGAGGCAAAATTAATCTATGCTGTTTGAAATCAGGAGAGTGGTTACCATTAGTGAAAGCAGTTGTGACCAGAAAGAGTCTTAAAGAAAATTTATTTTTTTTTCAACGTTTTTTATTTTTATTTTTGGGACAGAGAGAGACAGAGCATGAACGGGGGAGGGGCAGAGAGAGAGGGAGACACAGAATCGGAAACAGGCTCCAGGCTCTGAGCCATCAGCCCAGAGCCCGACGCGGGGCTCGAACCCACGGACCGCGAGATCGTGACCTGGCTGAAGTCAGACGCTTAACCTACTGCGCCACCCAGGCGCCCCAAGAAAACTTAAAAAGAACACCACACAGGGAAGAGAGATCTATTATGTCTTTGGCAAGAAGCTCATAGAGGCCAATAGGGAAAAACACAGGAATCTCCAGTAGGTATTTTTTTTTTTTTTAAGTTTATTTATTTCAGGAGAGAGAGAGTGAGAGGGGAAAAGAGGCAGAGGGAGAGAGAATCCCAGCTGGCTTCACGCTCTGTGAAGAGCCCAACGCAGGGCTCGATCTCACAAATGGTGAGATCATGACCTGAGCAGAAATCAAGAGTTTGGCGATTAACCGACTGAGCCATCTAGGTGCCCCTCCCCGTAGTTCTAAGGCATCTAAAATCAGAATAGGTAAGACAGCAAAGGCTGTGAACAGAGTTTTGCAAAGAAGACGAGTAGCAGTATCTAATAAGCCTATGGAAAATGTTTAAAATTACTAGCAAACAAGGTACCATTTTCACCCCTGATGATAGTGCCAACAAAGATTGATGTAACAATATGTTCAATATAACATTTATAATTATGAAAATCTATAAATTGAAGACTATTAATAGTGAATAAATGAAAGGTAGTATACAGCACCTCATGGAATAGCATAGCCATGAAAATGGTTTTTACAAAAGTTTTTAGAGACAGAAAAATCCTTTTGCTGAGATGTTAAGGACAAAAACAAGATTCAAAAACGTCTGTGTAGGTGTGTGATGTATCTGCATATATAATGTGTATATATATATATACACACACTGTACACATATATGCATATTATGTGCATACACATGAGTATATAGTGTATTTTGAGTCTATAGATAAAATTGGTAGAAAAGTCATACCAAAATTTAGCAGAGGTTATAGGTCACATTCTACTGTTCTATACCATATTGTGTTACGTATTATCCAACAAGGGTGATTATAGATAAGGCCTTTTTTTGTTTGAACACGTCTGCGTGTTTGGCAAATTGGGAGGCAGGGGGCAACTTTCTCCTCGTCCAACCACGTGACGCTAGCAGCACTCCCCTGACTCCCACCGCGTAACTGGTCCGAGCCCGAAGCACGTGACTCGGCAGAGCCAATCAGGGGCGCGCTGGAAGGGCGGGCCTTTCTTGGGCGGCCCGGACGCCAAGGTATCTGTCTTGGGCTGCGGTGCGGCCTGGCCCCGGGAGGCGGGAGGGATGCTAGGGAGCGGGGTGGGCGGCCCTGGAGCCTGAGACGCTGGCCTGTCGAGCCCTTGGCTGCGGTTTTCCCCCCTCTGTTACCCACCCTCCTGTCCCGTCGTTTTTATAAGTGCCGAATCGGAGTCGGGCCTCTCCACCCGGGGCTCAGCCTTCGGGGCGGGTTTTCCGAAAACGCAGGCAGGTTCCCGGGGCGAGCGCAGGGTCGCGGAGCGGCTGTGGGGACCCACCTCCACGCTCTTCCCCTTAACAGGAAGAGCCTGTTTGGAAAGCCCCTCCAAACGCGAGGCTGCCCCTCTCTACCTTGTACTTAGCCGTCGAGGGTGTACAGAAGGGGGCTAGGGGAGAGGACCCACGACGCTGAAGTGCAAGTTTGCACTTAGACAACAGCAGGACACAGCACTCTAGAAGCACTCAGTAGCACTACGTACGTCCCATACTGGAGAGCACATCAGAAGGGCGCCAGTCAAGGGGACAGGCTTTTGGAAGGCTTTGTGCTTTTTAAAATTGTATACGTTTCTGTATAACACTGTTTGTGCAACAAATGGGAAATGGAGACTACACGAATATTTACTGAGCGCATCAAGTCGGCCAGAGTCAGTGTTAAGCAATTCCACGTATACAATATTTTAAGCCTCCTATGCCTCCCTTTCACAGATGAGGAAATTGAGCCAGAAACACTCAGAGCCAGGATTACATAGCTGGTGAGTGGCAGAGCCAGGGATGTAATGCTGGCCTGTTTGGTTCTTTCCATGGTCTTCTTTTATTTTACAAATAAGTATTGATTGATATATAATGAACGTTTGGGAACCCACCACCTAATCCAAGACAGAGGACATTCCAATACTTCTGTCTAGCTATGTGCTTCTCATCTGTCTTCCTTTTCATTCTCCCCAACCCAACTCTGGCCTGAACTTTGTGTTTATCAATCCCTTGGTTTTAAAAGTTTTAATTCTTGAAGTATAATATAAATATAGGAAAGTGAACATATAAATGTTCAGTTCAATGAGTTTTCACAAACAGCACACCCATGAAGCCAGTGCTCAGATCCAGCAAATAAGAGCATTATTAGTATTATTAGTATTCCAAGTCTTGTAAAGATGTTCCGTGGCCTAATTAGACATGAGCATTTTTTCTTTGTGAACTGTGTTCCTATCCTCGATCATCTTCTCTCTTCAGATCTAAGCGGCTTAAAATTATGCAGGTGTCTGTGTTTTTCTCATTGACTTACATAAGCTTCTTGCTGCATTTGTTACAAGTATTTTCCAGTTTGTTCTTAAGTTAAATTTTTTATTTGGGTGGCACCTGGCTGGCTCAGTCACACAGCATGTGACTCTTGATCTGGGGTCATGAGTTTGAGCCCATTTTGGGTGTAGAGATTACTTCAAAAAATACATCGTAGGGACATCTGGGTGGCTCAGTCGGTTAAGCGGTTAAGCATCTGACTTCAGCTCAGGTCATGATCTTGCGGTCTGTGAGTTCGAGCCCCACGTCGGGCTCTGTGCTGACAGCTCAGAGCCTGGAGCCTGTTCCAGATTCTGTGGCTCCCTCTCTCTCTGTTCCTCCCCCACTCATGCTCTGTGTCTTTCTCTCTCAAAAATAAATAAACATTAAAAAAATACATTTTGGGGTGCCTGGGTGGTTTAGTCAGTTGAGCGTCTGACTCAGTTTCGGGTCATGTCATGATCCTGGGGTAGAGGGATCGAGCCCTGCATGGGGCTCTGTGCTGAGTGTGGAGTCTGCTTAGGATTCTCTCTCTCTCTCTCTCTCTCTGACTCCTCCCCCACTCGTGCTTTCTCTGTCTTTCTAATAAAAAAAGAATACGTTTCCGCGATTGTAAAAAATTTGCACTTACTTACAGCATTAAAAAAATCAAATAGGAACAAGTTACCAAAAAAGAAAATTTACCTGAAATCTCATCACTAAGAAACAACCACTGTTAACATTTTGGAGAATATCCTTCCAAATTGCCTCCCTTCTCTCTCCCCCTTCTTTTACGAAACTCGACATAAATGTTTTCATGTTGTTTTGTAACATTCTTTTGTATGCCAATACGTTATTGATGTATTTCTACCCAATGCTTCTGTTGGTTGGGTAGGATTCCATTGTATGGTTGTAACATAATTTATCCCTTGTTGGACATTTGGGTCATTTCTCATCTCGCTGTTGTGGATAACTCTGTATGCATCCTAGCACATTGGATCTACAAAATAATGGGTATCCTGGCTCAGGCTGGGGAGGTGGCTTGACTGGTATCAGTTTAATGCATCCGGACTCACCCAGCTTCTTTGTTGTTATGAGTCTCTGCTCCTTGGCACAAGGACTAGGTGTTTTGTCTCCCCCATCTGTAGACTTTCCCGGGGAGCATCTCTTCTGGTTTATTTCTGTAATCTCCCTTTCCAGATGGGCTGAGTTTAGTGTAGAACTCTGCACATACAGGTTGAGGTCACTTTGGGTTACATTTGAAACAAAGGACACACACACACACACACACACACACACACACATTCTCTATCTTTTTAAAATTAGCAGATATGTTCATTGTAGAAAATGCAAGGAAGAGAAAAAAACCCACCAGCTATCTCTTAAGTCAGTGATAACCACTGTTGACACTTAGGTGTATACAGTGGTTCCAAAACTCTGGGGTGCCTGGGAGTCTTGTTTACAATCCAGATATTCCTTTACTCTGCGGTTCCAATTCAGTAGGTCTGTTGCCAGGCCTGGACACCTACATTGCTCCCCAGGCAATTTAGACACTCAAGTTTAAGAACAAGAAAGTACCAATGTTTTTCCAGACATTACTTGATTTAAAAGAAAATAGAGGGGTGCCTGGGTGGCTCAGTTGGGCAACCAACTTTAGCTCAGGTCATGATCTCGCAGTTTGTGGGTTGAGCCCCGCATCAGGCTCTATGCTGACAGGTCAGAGCCTGGAGCCTGCTTCGGATTCTGTGTCCCGCTCTCTCTCTGCTCCTCCCCCACCTGTGCTCTGTCCCTCTCTCTCAAAAATAATAAGTAAGCATAGACATTTTTAAGGAAAATAGAAGTGAGATTGTTTTATTTTAATATTTTATTTTAGTTTGGTTTTTAAAAATATTTATTTATTTAAGTAGTGTCTACACCCAACATTGAACTTGGGACTTGAACTCATGACCCTGAGATCAGGAGCCGCATGCCCCACTGACTGAGCCAGCCAGGTGCCCTGCATTTGTGCTTTTGAAGGCTTTTGATATATGTTGTCAAAGTCTCCTCCAAGGAAGTCACCCTTCTACTACCATGGAGGTTACTGCTACTTCCATAAGCTCACTTTTTGCTGGGCAGGTTGGTGAGGCCTTTCTGTCCGTGGGCTCAACCAGTACTGCCAACTACCTGGTGGGTAGTACCCAGCACGGCTCCTGGCACAGGCTGACCCTTTTCTCCACTGAACAGATGACAATACTGAGGGATGAAGAGGTCAAATAACCAGTTTGAGAGCAGGGATTCAAACCCAGCCTTGTATCTGGAGCCTGAGAGCTCTTAACCACACCATGATTTTGTTTATTTTTTATTTATTTTTAAATACATCTTGTTTTCTTTTTCCTTTTTAGTTTTTATATTAGAGAAAGCACACGTGAGCAGGGAAGGTAGCAGAGGGAGAGAGAAAGAGACAGTGAGAGAGAGAGAGAGAGAGAGAGAGAGAGAGAGAGAATCTCAAGCAGGTGCCACACTCCTGGAGGAGCTGGACTCAGGGCTTGATCCCATGACCCTGGGATCACGTCCTGAGCCGAAATCAAGAAGTGGCCATTCAGCCAACTGAGCCACCCAGGAGCCCCTCCACACCATGATTTTAAGTTGATATCAGAGAGTGATGGTTGTGGGAGCAGTACTTTTTTTTTTTTTTATATGGTTCTAAAAAATGTACGAAAGAAATCAGGAAAAGGCATCGGAGGCTGGGGAAAGAGAAGTAATATGAGGGGACCGGCACAGACGTTCCTTTGTAGGTCAGGTCTAGTGTGTTACTGTGGGTCTGGGTGATGTCACAATGGTGGTGGCCATAGTGTGGTGTTGTGTATGAGATCCTTTGTTTCCGTCCAGGGCAAAGCAAGTTACATTCACAAACATTGGACACTGAGGCAGGTTCTGTGGGATATACAGAAATATTTGGTTTCTTCAAAGGTGATAAGATCCCCTGTGTCTTCCTTCCCTCAGTTTTATTTGCTCTAGAAACATTGTAACAATATAATCGAAAGTTATGTGTAATCCCAACCTCCTGGCACAACAAATAATTTTGTGTTTTCACTTTATTCCCTTCTGTTCATTGTCCATATGGAGATCTGTTTTTAAGAGGGTATAATTTAGAGGATGTTAAACCCTTACCCATAGGACACAGCTTGCCTTCTCCCTCCCCTGGTCCTGTTCAATTCAGCACACACGTAGGGCACACCTGCTGTATGCCATGCGCTCAGGAGGCACGTGGATGAGACACAGCTCTTGTTCTCCAGGAACTGGTCACTGAGGGAGACACACCCTAAAAGGATCGTGTCAGTATTCCGTAGACTTCTCTCCCTGTAGATCTCCCCAGGAGGAGTCTGTGAAGAGTCAGGGAGAATATTTTATAATTCAGTTTACGGGTAAGAAGACAGAGTCCCCTAACGTCATTGAGATTGTAATGGCAGGATCAGAACCTGAACTCCTGAGCCAGATCTGAGATTTCCTTTCCAGCCTCCTTCTTGTAGGTAACGGGGTCCCGCAGCCGCATGACTGCTTGAGCCCCAGAGAAGGTCCCTTGCAGACTCTGTCCACCCGCTGTCCCAGCATCTGCCAGGCTGAGGGGTGTGGGCGCTACCCCACTCCCTTCCACACTCTCCCTTCCGGCTGCGTATTTTGTGACCTCATTTTCCCTTTACAACGGCCCTTGGAGTTTATTTCTGCAGAACTGGAATGTGGTAGGGACCAGGGTACACCCCAGGCCGCCCTAACTCTCCCAGAGACCCCCTCGCTTTGCCCTGACACACTTTGCGGCCTCTTCCGCCTGTATCTCCCTTCCAGGCACACCTGGGGAGGGGCCGAAAGTTGAGAGGCCAGAAACAAACGGTGGTTGCCAAGGCACCCACGGGAATTGGGGGGAGGATCCTGCCTCTGGACTGTGAATTTATTTTTCTTTTAATTCTGTGGAAGACCAGCTTAAACACTTTCGTCCTTGGCCTTATTTCCTCTTATCGTTTCCTCTCATCCAGATAGCAGCATCTGCTAAGCCTGGTTCCCAGGCTCTCTGCTGCAAAACACAGATTCTTCAGCTAACAGCCAGAGTCAAGGCAGAGGCTCTTGCTTAAATATCAAAAAATAGTTATGGCCCTTCCACTTACCGAGGACTTATCAGGTACAGAGCATCTTCAAGCATTTTCTTGCATAATCCTCCCAGAAACCCAGGAGACGGGCCTTATTAATGTCCTTCCAAAAGCAAGGCTTGCAGAAGTGAGGCAGCCAGCCCCAGGGCCCACACAGGGATTTGAACCTGGGTGGGTACAGATTGCAGAGCTCGTCTCCTAACTGCTCCACCGCTGTGCTTCCCGGAGAAGGTGTGGGCAAGGTGCTCTCGGCCTGTCATTCCAGAAGCCGGCAAACATTTGATCTTCGGCATGTCGTGTTAGGGAGATCCTGAAGAGTGCCACGCTTTGCTTCTAGAACCAAACAAGTCATCTTTGGCTGCTGCCACGTCAGAAGGTCAGGAAATTGCCAGAGAGCAGAGGAAAAGGGTCATTATGAAACGTGTCATGATTTCTCAAAGTCTTGTGCTGCGATTCAGAAATGTGTTACGAAAGGGATACGACATGTCACAGGGACATTGTGCTTGCAATAGAGCCTCACTTAGAGGACCCTCCCCCCCTTTTTATTTTTGGTTTTGAAATAGGCATAGCTGTCTGGTCATTTTTTTTTTTTTTAAGTTTATTTATTTATTTTGAGAGATAGAGAAAGTGCAAGTTGGGGAGGGGCAGAGAGAGAGGGATAGAGAGAGTATCCCAAGGAGGTTCCACACTGTCAGTGCAGAGCCCCAGTCCAACCCGGGGCTCAAACCCAGGAACGGCCAGATCATGACCCTAGCCAAGGTCGAAGCTTAACTGACCAGGCCACCCAGGCGCCCCCTCTGGTCACTCTTAATAGAGACCAGGATACTGAAGAACATTTCTCCTCTCTGATAAAAACAGTCGTGCAAGCATGATACTATGTGGCTGCTTTCATTCTACCTCAGTGTTGGGTTGGGGGCTGGGGGGTTTGCAAAAGGGGTGGGTGGGGACTGTGGCAAGCTAGTGAGCGCCCTCCCAGGTGGGCAGCTCCACCCATGAACCGGAACTGGCTGCCTGTGGACACACTGGAAACTGGAAATCCAGATTATTATGTAAAATCTGTCTGTCTGTCTGTCTCTCTCTCTCTAAGTAGGCTCCATGCCCAATATGGTGCTTGAACTCACAACCCTTAGATCAAGAATTGCATGCCCTACTGAGCCAGCCAGGGGACCCTCTGAAATCTCTTCAGTTTTAAATGTTGCCTCACTTTTCTTTCACACACTGTGATGACCAAATATAACCCACCTGTAGGTTATCAATTTAAAGCACCTGGAATAAGTTGTTCAGTGCTCAGCTCTGTACCCGGTCCTCTTGGACTCCCCTCTGAGCTCTGCCCCTTATCAAGCTGTTATCAAGCTGTCTTAATCTCTCATTTAATACCTTATGTTCCTCATCTGTCAGGTGGAGATGGTAATTATACCTACTTCTGAGGGCCGCTATGAGAATTAACGAGAAAAGGCTTGAAACCTGGCACCTGGTACCCACCAAGCCCACAGTAAACATTAACTTTTATATTTCAATACTTTTACATCTCATTATTTGTGTCTCTTTCCATAAGTGCAGGGTGACGTTATGTCCTAGTTTGCCTGGGACAGCCCTGGTTCAATCATGTGGTACATGTGTAATTATCATGAACTCCCCTTTTTATTCTCAATATTAGACAATAAATTATATGGTCAACCTATTTAAGCAAATACTGGCATTGTGCCATTTAGGACTTTAACAAATTGTATTTCAAATGAAAAGATCATGGTTCCAGTTGTATGAGGATCTTTGGACAAGTCACTTAGGCTTTCCATGTTTCTGTTTCCACATCCTTGTCAAAGTTTCAGAAAAAAGAATGAATCACTGAAGTATAATTAGTAAAAGTTTCTTGTGCACACACCAAAGATTGCAAACCAGGAGGACTCAAACCAAAACATGGAATGAGGTTCAGAGGTATATTATTATAAAGCACTTAGATAGTGTGGAGGCAGTGGCTGTTTATACTTCACAGCGATTAATTATAATATTAGAGCTTTCTTTTTTTTTTAAAGTTTATTTATTTATTTTTGAGAGACACACAGAAAGTAAGTGGGGAAGGAGCAGAGAGAATGGGAGAGAGAGAATCCCAAGCAGGCTCTGCACTGTCAGCACAGAGCCCGATGCAGGGCTCGAACTCCCAAACCGAACTCACCAACCGTGAGATCATGACCTGAGCTGAAACCAAGAGTCCCATGCTTAACCGACTGAGCCACCCAGGCACCCCTAATATTAGAATTTTCTTAAATGAAAGGGAAATGGTTCATGGTTATCTCGTATGAATTTTGGGGATCCATTTAAGTTTTGCTTATAATTTTCAGAGGCACACGTTAAGTATTGACCCAGTTCAAGTTAGATTTGCTTGTGTTGCAAAATAAGCTAAATTAAGTTTTGCTTTTATGACTAAACTGGTTTTGTCTGCTCAGGGAATTTTCAAGTCTGGTCTCCCTATGTGTTTGATTTCACTATTCTAAAGGATTGACAAGATGAATTCTAAGATTTCCACAGTCTGCGTTCATTTTGTCATTTGACAAACATTTATTGTGGGTCCAGACTATGCCAGGCAAATGCCCAGCATGTGGAGAGGCCAGAGACGGAGGCCAATAAGGACCTCTCGGCAGCGGGGTGGGAATCCCTACCAGGTTTTAAAAGTGTTATTTGAAAGACTTATCTAGAAATTGTTCACAAAATGTTTCTAGTGAATGGAATGTTTATATTTGAAACCTCAGTTTCTAGCAAACAAACCATTACATGCAGTGTAATTCTCTACACATTTCTATCTTGTGAGTGGCTATCTAATTTTAAAAAATTATTTCAGTGTGGAAAATTGGAAAATACAGAAAGGCCCAAAGGAAATTCTTCCGTTGACTCTTCAATGAGCCAGGGGCCATCTAATGTTTTAGCTTTAGGTTACTCCTCGCCCCCACACACCTGAGGCCACTTTGTCAAAACTAAACTTTAAAAAGCTGCTCTCGGGGCGCCTGGGTGGCGCAGTCGGTTGGTTAAGCGTCCGACTTCAGCCAGGTCATGATCTCGCGGTCCGTGAGTTCGAGCCCCGCGTCAGGCTCTGGGCTGATGGGTCGGAGCCTGGAGCCTGTTTCCGATTCTCTGTCTCCCTCTCTCTCTCTGCCCCTCTCCTGTTCATGCTCTGTCTCTCTCTGTCCCAAAAATAAATAAACGTTGAAAAAAAATAAAAATAAAAAGCTGCTCTCCCCACATTTGCGTATTTCCTAATAAAGTAATTCTCCAGCCATCCATCCATCCTCCATCAACCAGGTATGGAATACCCAACCTGGCGCTGTGCCTGGGGCCCCAGACGGCTCTCCTGTCAGCGATATAATGAAATTGTCCGTTCGCGACTTCCTCCTGCAGATAAACAAGCGTGGCTCAGCACTGGTAGGGGCGTGCTTTCATGCGTCGGTGGGCATTGCTGGGCAGGTGACTTGGGCGCCTCGCCTTCAGTCCTGAATCTGGCTCTTCGCGGGCGGGCCAGTGGGGTTGGACGGTGCCGGCCCAGAAAAAGCCACTTCCTGCCGCGACCGGAGCGGGCCGTCGTTGTGAAAGCGGCCCCCTGGGGGAAGGAAGTGACTTCGCGCGGTTTATTTTGGCTGCGGGCTGGCAGACGGCGCCGGGGGCCGCTGGCCGCGCAGACCCCGGGTTCGCAGAGCCGGGCCGTGGAGCCGGTGGGCGGAGGCCCCGCGCCGAAACGCTGGGGGCGCGCTGCCGAGAGGGGGCGCTGAGAAGGGGGGCGGCGCGGCGCGGAGGGGGCGCGCGGCCGCGGAGGGGGGCGCGCGGCCGCGAGGACCCAGAACTCCCGGGGCCGACGGCCCCCTGCCCCCAGGTCCTGGGGCGGGGTGAGGGAGGAAGGGGTCGAGGTGTGCCCGCCCCGGGGATGCTCCCGTGAGGAGTCCAGCTGGGGAAGGGGCACAGAGGACAGGCCTGGGAGCCGACGGTCCGTCCGGAGCTTAGAGGCGTGATCGCTTCTGTAGGGGCCTGGCGGCATCCCCGTTTCATCCTGCCAGATGGGGTCCGGGAAAGGACAGGCCGCAAAGATTGTGATGCCTTAGTTTGAGGAGACAAAAGCCGGCAGAGGGTGAGATCGAACACCACTAAATCGCCAGGGGGGAGGCCAGGGCCTGAGAGTATTTGGTTCCCAGAGAGCCCGGAGGGTGGGGGCCGAGGGGTGGGGGTGGGGGGACCCGGCAGAGTTGCAGGAAGGTGAAAATCGCCTCTCCGATTTTACGAATAATCCAGGTCGCTCCCACCCGCTTCACGTACCCCCTCTCTTGCGTTTATTACGTGGACGTGACAAGTCCACCTCAACCCGTTCCCCTCCCAGAGTCCGCTTCAACTTCTTCCTGGGACGGAGCAGGTCACATTTTGCAGCACATACGTTTTAAGGGGGGAGAAGAACATCTCTAGAAATGACTGATAGAGGAAGCTCACCATGGCTGGAGGGAGAGAGGGAGAGACACCACACACACGTGTGACAGCAGCAGAGGGGGGCTGCGTGTGCCGACTTTGGTCACATGCACTTTAAGCAATGGAGAGCAGGCAGTTTGGCCCCGCTGGAATGCAGGGGTGGTTGGGCGGAGGGAGGAGAGTGTGAAAAGCCTGGAGGGTGGAGAGTAGACCGGAGCCCACAATCGCCCAGGATTTGGGTGGAGATATCGCACAGTTGGACACGGCATTGGGCCCCTGTGTCCTGTAACCGTCCTGCCCTTCTGTGAAGGGATGCCCCGCCTCCCCCATCCGGGTCCAATGTGCGCATGGACCTTCTAGCAGAAGGTAGGGCAGGGTGGGGTGCTGGGTCCCCAGGGTTAGCTTTTCAACAGGGAGGGGCTGGCAGCTTCTGCTGACTCAGGGACATTTCCAGGCCTGGCCTCAGGGCCAAGCGGCTTATTGAAAGCAGCTGCTCCTCTTGGCTGGTGGCCCTACGGCCCCTGGCTCTCCCTGGGATGACCCTTTGCCTCTGCGTGGCCTGAGGAGGCCTGAGGAGAAGGGCCAGCTACAGAGACTCAGTGGTTAGAGGTCACCCTGCCATGCCCCCGGGGACCAAATCTGGTCAGCCCCCAGGGCTCACCAGCTGGTCCCTAGGAGCTGAGCCAGGCTGGTGACTGGGTCCCCAATCTTTGCTCTCGCCATTCCCCCACCTTGGAACACCTTCCCTTGCTCTTGTCTCTGCGGGTGCCTCTCAGGGTTTTGTTTGACATGCCTCTCGTTCAGCAGATTTTGAGAGTCTGCTGAGTGCCAGACACTCTGCTAGAATTAACTTCCCCTCTGCTTCCTTCAGCACCATGTCTTTCTTGTAATGGAGAGCAGCCGTCTTATCCGAGGTCAGACCTCTGGCTGCCTTCGCTGCTGGGCTGAGTGCCGGGAAGCTGCTGGGACAGCTGAGAGCTTTGCTCCTGAGAGACAGAGACAGTTCTGAGTCTTTTGCACTCAGCCTCAGGACTCCGCCAAAGCATTGCGTGTACCTCACAGCAGATGGGAAAGGAAAAGAGGCCACGGTGAGAGTCAACAGGGAGGGAGGAGACAGGGGCTCCTCAATGTAGGGCACATAGCCTTAAAAGCCAGTTGCTTCTGAGCACAGGCATAAATGTCCAGGCTGACGACTTGGAGATGTCTGAGAAGGAAGGAAGTGTGGACACTGCAGCAGAAAGATTGCTGTTATCTGGAAAATCCATGCTTTCCAACACCTTCATCCCCAGCCACGCAGTATGAATTGGACCTGGGGGTTTTACACACTGGCTGAGGTGTTGCTTGTAACTTTTTCATGGATTGCTTCATGAGTTCTGCCTCTCCGGCTTCATTGTAAATGTCACGAGGCCAGAGGCTGCATTGTCTAATTTCCCCGTTGTACCTAGTCATAAATGCTTATCATCTGCACAAGAGAGAAAGCCTCTGGGGGAGCAGGCAGAAGGGTGATTAAGGAGGATGGGGTGGGGGTCTGGCCTCCAAGTACCTCCTCTGACAAGCCCAAGAGGCCCATCGCTGGTCTGAGGGTCAGAGGGACTCCTGGAACGGTAGCCTCTGGGGAGTAAGGAGGCTGGGAGAGAGGCTGTGGCTCCAAGACGCAGGGTTGTGTGTTTATCAGGGTCCTTTTGGTTACAAGGACAGAAACCCTTGTAGACAAGCTCAGCACAAAAGGGGAATGTGGCTGCCAATGAGCCGGAGTGATTCACAGGCTGAAAGAAGAGCCACAGGAACTCTGGGTCTGGGACTGGGTATTCAGCACACGAAGACTAGTTTCCTCCCCTTCCACTGCTCAGCTGTGTCTCTTTCTCCAGTGTCCCCATTCTCGTCTGTAGCAGGAAGGTCTTTCCCTCATGGTAGGAGACATGGCCATTGGCAGCCGCAGTTTAGCGATCACAACAGAGAGAGAAAATCACGTATTCCAGGGGAGGCCTCTGATCAGCCCTGTTTGAGTTATGTGCCCAGTCACCGTGCCAGGGGGATGGACACTGTTACTGGCCAGGAGTGAGCCTTGTGCCCACTCACGTAGCCAGAGCAAGAAAATTATAAATAAGAAGAAGAAGGGATGGGAAGTTCATTGGGCAGACAAAAACAAAGGCCAGAGACTGAGAGAAGTTCAGTGAGGTTCAGGGATTCTGTTACCATCTCCATATCTTCCATGTAGAGCCCAGTGCCAACCAGACCATATGGTGGTGGGGGCCAGATTATGTCTCTGTTGCTCCCCACTGTACTCTCAGAACCTGGCACCGTGCCTGGCACCTGTGAAATTCTCAATACGTGTTTGTTGAGTGAATGAATGAATGAATGAATGCATGGATGGATGGATGGATGGATGGATAGATGTGCTCAACACATAGCTTCCTGCCCGGTTTCATTCATTTCTTTATTCACCCACTGAGCAAGTACACAAGGAGCCACACACAACCTGGTGCACAACACTGTGCTGGTCGTGGTGTGGTTGCAAACAAAATGCAGGAGGTCGTCCTTGTCCTTGAGGGATGTATGTACCACAATCCTTGTGAGGGGCATTTCTACTTCCTGTGCTGACGCCTGATGCTCCCCAGGGCATGTGGAGTGAGGCTAAGGGATGGGTAAGGCTGGAGGGGGCCTTCCCGGGATGGGGGGGCATCAGGCCTCTGTACCCTGAGCTCCCTCTGCTGCCTCACGCGGGCTGGCTGAGCACAGAGCTGCAAAGAACACGGTCTCAGCTCAAAACACCTTTGTGCCCTTCCCTCGCCCCCTTACCGTTTCCAGCTCAGCCAAGGCTGGGCTTGATCTCTTCCTGCATTGGGCCCTGGAGAAAGAGCCTCCTTTCTGTGAGGGCCCAGGCACTACCCCCTAGACTTTGGGTGGAAAATGCTCTCTCAGGAACTCGCCCCACTCAGGTCCCAGCTTGGCGAAGTCCCCGGGATCCACCTCCAAGAATCCCCCTCAGCTTCCCCTTTGTAGCTCTCTTGCCTTCCACCCCTCTGCTCCCAAATTCCTTGTTCTTTTCTCATTTGCTGCCAAGGCAGTTCTTTGACTTGCATTCTTCACCCCTGCCTCCTCCAGACCCTTAGTGTCTTCAGAGAGTCTCCCGCCCCCTCCAGAAGCACAGCTCTCTCTGACACCCCCAGACACCTGGCTTTTAAGGGCTTGTTTGCCTCATGTTCTGCCATGTCCAAACCCACTGTCCTTCTCTAACTAGGACAGTGCTGTGTGTTTCCTCCTGGCCCCAGCGTTGCCTGGGACATGCCACACACACGGCAGGTGCACCAGGAAGATACGTGGATTTGAACCCAGAACCTAGGATGTCCTAGGATGGAGGGGACTTGCAGGCGTGGTTCATGTGACAGAGGAGGAAACTGACACCTTGAAAAGTACTGCAATTGGGCGTCCTAATCTCTTCTCCTCTCTGGGTCTCAGTTTCCTCATCTGTCAAGTGAGGGAAAGGTGGCCTGACCCTGGGACTGCCTCCCCCTGGCTGACACAGACCCCTTCAGACCCCTCATTTGCCATTTATTATGATGCACAGCCTGGCTGGAACGCTTCAGCCCACATGTGGGTTTTCTGGTTGGGGAGGAGCAGAGGGTTCTATCCCCCTGGGCTGCTGTGGGCTCCTGTGATGTTTTGGGCTGCATTGTCCTGTCCCATCTCTGAGAAACATCTACAAAAGCAAGCACTATTTTCTCCCTTTTCCGGTCCCAGGCCCTTTCGCTACCCCCTGCCAAGGGCCACTTTCTGTTACTACTGACTCTTCTCACTGGAGGGGACATTTTGAGAATCAAACACCCAGTCCTTAGAGGAGCCTCAGGCAGGCCTGGATTAAGTCATGGGGCCAGTTTATGGTTCCAGAATGTGGCTGGAAGGGAAGGAGCAGGCTGTGGGGAGGGAACAGAGGACCCCCATCCTGGTTTTGTTGAAGAATAGAGTGACCAGTGTCCCTGCACCATCAGCCTTCTTACCGTGGTGTTTTGAGCACTCAGTGACAGAAGCTGTGACAGTGCTCTGTTTTAGGAAAATTAATTTGGCAGCTGGATCAAGGAACAGAAAGATAGACTGATTGGTTGTGATTGTTATCTAGGCAGGAGATTCGTTCGTTCATTCATTCATTCATTCATTCATCCACGTGTTCATCCAGTATTTATTAAGCACTACTGGGTGTAAGGCCAAGTTGTAGGTGCTTTGGGTGCAGTGGTGGAAAAGACTGAGAAAGTCTTTGGGAGCTTATGAACAAGAAGAGAGACACACAAAATAGAAACATCAGATAACGAGTTCTGCTTCTGGAAATACCAGTGTAGTTGGTAGCAGTTTAACTCTCTAGTCAAGGGTACTTATACACAAAGGATATAATATAAAACACAGTGGTTTGAGAGCAATCAAAACCAGGTAGATTCTGGGGAGGAAAAAAATCGCCAAAAGAAAAGAAGTGGATGAAGTGAGAGGTTCATTTAAGCAGCATATCTCCCTGAGAGCACTGCCCTATTTGAGGACCTCAGACAGAAAGTGGCAGTTTCACTGGTCACCGTTTGGGGCTTCCGGACGCTCGTAAACTGTGCATGGGAAGGGCGAGGCATTCGGGAACCCACCAAGAAACAGCAGCTGAGAGACAGAGGTTTCAGATGCTGCCTGGTCCTGAGGGAACAGAGTTTGGAATTCAAGATCCACTAAGTTAGAGGGGCTTGGTAATTGCCTAAGGTTTTCCTTTGAAACTCCAGAAGGGTCTCACCTTATGATTAAACCCAAGGCTAACAGCCGCACCCTAAGACTAAAGGCGAAACCAAAACAACCCCACCCTAGCAAAGCCTAAAGCCAAGCCTCTGCAGGATCAAGATGATCCACCAGTAATTTAACTGCCTGCCAGAACAAAACTCAACATTCTTTTTAGGAAGATTAAAAAAAAAAAAAAAAAAAAAAACTCAGACTCCCTATAACATGTCATCTACAACATCCTGTATACAATAATAAAAAAAAAAAATCCAGACTCTTTATAACATTACCCACAATGTCCAGTATGTAACAAAAATTACTAGACATGCAGGCAGCTGGAAAAGTGACCCATAATCAAGAGAAAAAATAATCATTAGACACAGGTGCACAGAGAACCCAGATGTTGAAAAAAAATCAGAGAATCATAAATAGTGAAGATAACTACAGTTGAGCAATATGATAGAGAGTAACTGAGTAGCTACTACAGGTCCGAAGGGCCTCTTTAAAGATGTGACTTTTCTGAGAAGTGAAATATCAGGCAGAAAAAACCATGCAAAGACCTTGAGGCAAGAAAGTAAGAAGCTTGGGGCTCCTGGCTGGCTCAGTCAGTGGAGCATATGACTCTTGATCTCAGGGTCGTGAGTTGGAGCCTCATGTTGGTTGTAGAGGTTACTTAAAAAAATAAAACCTTAAAAAAAGAAAGGAAGGAAGGAAGGAAGGAAGGAAGGACCAAGCCTGTTCAAGGAAGGGAAAGGAGAGCATTGTGATTTGAGCAAGGAGCAAGTGTGATCCAGGATCAGACTGGTAGGCAGGACCAGATCATGTAGGATCTTGTGGCTCATGGTAAGAAGTTTGAATTTTATTTGAAGAATGATGAATTAATTGCCTTTGAAGGACTTTAAGTAGGAGGGAAACTTACCTCACGTATGTTATTTTATATCTTACTACGAGTGAGGCTGTTTCAAATAGTTACGAGCCAGTTGCATTTCATTTTTTTAGCTGTGTATGTGTGTTCTTTTCTACTACGCTGCTGCTATTTTCCTCATAATTCATTCTATTTTTTGTAGACACTTTTTATATTAGGGAATAAGCTATTTGCCACCAGTAATTTATGTATATATTTGTCATTGGAATTCTGGCTTTGTTCATGGTATTTTTTTGCCATGGAAAAGATTATTATGTCATTGAATTCATCACTGTTTACTTTATGACCTTCAACACTCCAGTATTATTTTTTTAAAGATTTGGGACTCACTTACATCTTCAAAAAAATCATTCCAGCTGTCCAAGAGAATGACTTATAGAGGGATGATAAGACCATGGTGGAACAGAAGGAGCTTGAGGTTTGGACTCCGAAGACCAGGACCAAATTTCAGCTCCTCTCTGACCAGCCTTGTGATCGGTCAAATCATTTCACTACCCTTAGTCAATTTCTTTACCTATGACATGGAATAGTAATGATAATAAATGGCAACAGCAATAATTTATAGTGTTCTTACTGTGTGCCTGACCCTGCTCCAAACACTTTACAGGTATTCTCTCATTTAACCTTTACAATAGTCTGATGAGGAAACTGAGTCAGAGAGAGGGATTGAGGCTTGCCCAAGTCACACGTTAAGTGGCAGAGCTGGGGTTTGTACCCTAGCAGTCAGATTCATGCCTTTAAGACCTGGAAATTATCCCGAGGGGGTAGTGGTTCATGGATGCAAAAATTCCTTGGTGACAGGGATGTGCTGTGTGTGTGTTGTATACAACTAGGTGATGAAACGTGGATGTCAGGCCTGGGCTTGCTTCCTGGCTGTGTGACACCGTGAGCAGGTCACCTCATGACTCTAAACTAACCATGATCCTCTCTCTTTTTTATTCCTGTCTCCCTCCCTCCCCCCACCCTCCTTCCTTCCTTCCTTCCTTCCTTCCTTCCTTCCTTCCTTCCTTCCTTCCTTCCATCTCTCCCTCTCTACCTCTCTTTCTCAGCTTTACTGAAATGTAAGTCATGTCTCAGAGAACTCATCCACTTAAAATAGACGATTAATTGGGTTTTACTCTATTCACAGAATTTGGCAGCTATCATGACACTCTAACTGTAGGACATTTTCATCATCCCAAAAGAAACCCTGTACCCCTTAGCAGTCACCCCCCATTCCCATCACAGCCCAGCTCCCAGGCAACCACTGTCAACTTCCCATACATTTAAGTCTCCATTTCTTAATCTGTAAAGTCAGTGTGCTTGGGGGCAGGTTGGGTTTCACTGCCTTCCCCAGAGTGTCTGCACAGTGAGGCGATGGGTGAATTGATGAGTGACTGGGGGAAGCCCTAGCTTTAGCCCAGCTAAATGCTGCTTAAAAAATGGTGCGCAATGGTTCTGGGAGGCATGAGTGGTTGGATATGGAGGTGGAGGGCGTTCTAGAAGATTCTAGAAGTCAGGAAAGGAAGGAGCCAGTGAAGCTGAGGGGCCAAGGGGAAGAACAAGACCAATTACTCCAGGCCAGAGAGGAACTTTGGTGGGAACACCACACTGTGTCATGGAGCCTGGGATAAAGTTGTGATGTGCCGAGTGATGTCAGTGTGTCCACTGCTCCTCACAAGATCTTGGGAAAAGTATACAGCGCCCAACTTGCCAGGTGAAGTCGGGCTTGCTGTTTGAAGGTGGGATGGAGGGCTGAGTCCTGCCTCTAGGCTGAGCATGGGGCTAGAGCAGAGGCTGGCCATGCAGCCGGTTTCAGGCTCAGGGGCAGTGTCTGAAGGTGGCACTGGCCATCAAGAGCCAGCCAGGAGAGCCCCTGGGATGGCATCATGCCCTGCCTTCCCTTCCAGAACCCAACGTCTTCCTCATCTTCAGCCATGGACTGCAGGGCTGTCTGGAGGCCCAGGGTGGGCAAGTCAGAGTCTCCCCAGCCTGCAACGCCAGCCTTCCCGCCCAGCGCTGGAAGTGGGTCTCCCGAAACCGGCTCTTCAACCTGGGTGCCATGCAGTGCCTGGGCACGGGCTGGCCGGGCACCAACACCACAGCCTCCCTGGGCATGTACGAGTGTGACCGGGAGGCCCTGAACCTCCGCTGGCACTGTCGCACCCTGGGTGACCAGCTGTCCCTGCTCCTGGGGGGCCGTACTGGCAACACATCCAAGGCCGGCAGCCCCGAGCGTGGCGACCAGACCCGCGGTGGCCAGTGGCGCATCTATGGCAGTGATGAGGATCTGTGCGCTCGGCCCTACTATGGTGAGAGGCCACTTGCCGGGAAGAGGTGGGCCCCCGCCCCAGTGTCAGGAGGACCGGAGCCACAGAGTGACAGATGCGGGAGCGACAGATACAGACCCTTGGCAGCCGTATCTTTAATTGTAATGGGAAGCATTTGGGAATAATTAAGAATATTAACCTCAAAGCATTTATTTTTAAGGACTTAAAAAATTAATACATGCTTGCGAGGACCTCAAACGGTGCAAAAGCGTATCACGTAAATTTGAAATTCCCTTCTCCCAGGCCCACTCTCCAGGGTAGACCCTAGAGTAACCCCATTGGTGTCTTGCTCCCCATTTTGCAGGGGCGACCGGGGACCGGGGTCCCTCGGTGAGGGGCCTTTTGTGGTGGACAGCTCTGTCCAGGGGGGTCCTCTTCCTGTAAGACATCCTGAGTTCTGAGATGGAACTTGTGGGGAGGGGCAGCTGCATTTTGGACAGGCATGAGGGGCGCTGGGGGGACCCCTTCCCAGCGCTGTGGGATGAGCAGCAGGACCTCTCCCAGGCTCCCTGGCTGGTCTGACGGCGGAGGGGGCCTCAAAGCCTTAAGCGCCGCTTTGGCCTTCGCATCGCTGCCCCATCCCTAGCTCCCTGGGGTAGGGGGTTTTCCCTGAGCGGGGAGGGAGGCGGGCAACCTCTGGGGTCCAGATGCCAAGACACTGGCTCCGTTCTGCAGAGGTCTACACCATCCAGGGAAACTCCCATGGGAAGCCGTGCACCATCCCCTTCAAGTACGACAACCAGTGGTTCCACAGCTGCACCAGCACGGGCCGTGAGGATGGGCACCTGTGGTGTGCCACCACCCAGGACTACGGCAAGGACGAGCGCTGGGGCTTCTGCCCTATCAAGAGTGAGAGCAGGGTGGAGAGGGTGGGCCAGGGTGGCTCCTGGAGGGAGGCCGACCCCGAGGGGCCTCAGCGTGGGTGGAAGAACTTGCCGGACTGGGGTGATAAGATGCCCCTCCTCGTAGCGCGGAGCAGCGTGTGTGGGGTCTGCACTCCTTGAGGGACTCCCGTGTGGGACCCATGTCCCGCTGTCGTGGTGGCAGGTAACGACTGTGAGACCTTCTGGGACAAGGACCAGCTGACTGACAGCTGCTACCAGTTTAACTTCCAGTCCACGCTGTCGTGGAGGGAGGCCTGGGCCAGCTGCGAGCAGCAGGGGGCGGACCTGCTGAGTATCACGGAGATCCACGAGCAGACCTACATCAACGGTGAGGCGGCAGGGCAGTCCCCGGGGTGGGGGGTGGGGGGTGGGGGGATCCTGGGTCTGGCGGCCCCGGCAGGGCAGGGCAGCGGCAGCCTGGGCCCTGCTGGCCGTCTTTGGAGGGGCCTGGGCCCTTCCTGCTGGTGGGGCAAGGATGCCCTTGGGGGAGGGCACACAGTGGGAGGGCCGCGGGTAGGCCAGTCCCATTCTCACTGTCTCTGACTTGCTGTCAGGGCTCCTCACTGGCTACAGCTCCACGCTGTGGATTGGCCTTAATGACCTGGACACCAGTGGAGGCTGGCAGTGGTCGGACAACTCGCCCCTGAAGTACCTCAACTGGGAGAGTGGTGAGGCGTGGGGTTCGGGCGCAGGGTGACCTGGGGACTGCACAGGCATCTGGTCCCCTATTCATTCCTCCCCGGGAACCCTTCTCCAGGCCGTGTGGGGGAGGGGCGGCGGGGCAGGCTCCACCCCCTCCTGGACCGGGTCCCGCCCCATCCGGGCCCGTGCAGTGGCCTTGCGTAAACTAGAACCCCGATGCCCTCTCCTCAGGGCGCAGGGCCTGGGGCACGGGCTGGATTTCAGGCCCTGTCCGTCCCTTCAGCTGCACCCAGGGCACCGGCAGCCCGGCCAGGGAGGCGCCGGGGGCCTGCCACCAGTGTCGGGAGGAGGGTTTGGGCCCAAGGGGGGAGGGGGAGGCGGAGGTGAGAGGCAGCGAGGGGCCCCGAGGGAGCCGGAGGCTGTGAGGAGGGCCCGGAGGAGGCCCGGGTGTGAGTGAGTCTCTCTCCCCCGGGCTGCTGGCGCCCTCCCCTCCCCTCCCCACAGATCAGCCGGACAACCCGAGTGAGGAGAACTGCGGGGTGATCCGCACGGAGTCCTCGGGCGGCTGGCAGAACCGCGACTGCAGCATCGCGCTGCCCTACGTGTGCAAGAAGAAGCCCAACGCCACGGCCGAGCGCCCGGCCCCCGGTGAGCGGAGGTCCAGGCGCGGGGCGGGGGACGGGCCTGTCGGGCGGCGACACAAGGGACTCTCTGCTGATGGACTAACCGGAATGTGGTTACATGCTGGTAATCCGCACGGTCCTCGTAGCAGTCCCACTCAAGCCGGAGGTGACAGACATCTCAGCACACGACTGGAATATCCCGAGTTATGTACCACTATAAAAATATGTGTAACAAATGTTAGAGAAGACATGCCTAGAGAAGAAACTGCTTAAGCTCCTGAGAGTTAAGGAGGGCTTCATGGACGTGACGTTTGATTTGGGCTTTTTAAGTTGACTGTAAAGAGGTGTGAGGGAAGGGCATTCTTGGCAGAGGGAACAGCATGTGCAAAGGTGCAGAGGCATGGAAGTATACAGCAGCTTTAAGTTTGGTGAGGATTGCAGTCTAGTTGGAGTGTAGACTCTACATAGGGTGTGGTGTTTGGACCAGCAGCATGATGCTGTTATAAATGCAGACTCTCAGCCCCTCCACCTGGCCTCCATTTCACAGGATCGTCAAGCAAGGTGTGTGTGCAGGTGCAGCCAAGGCACCCTGGCTTAGAGGGCATGCTGAAGAGAACAGTTCAGAAAGGCAGGTTGCAGCCAGTCCCTGAAGGGTCTTGGCTGCTGGGTCAAGTTTGGGTGGGGCCAGGTAGGCTGTGGGGAGCCTCTGCGGGTTTTTAAGCCAGGGAGTGTCTTGCTCACATTTGTGATTCACAGAGATAGCTGTAGGGGCCTATGGAGGAGGTTGGGGTAATGGGCACAGCACCGTTCTGGGGACTGCTGCGTGTGGCTTTGGGCAAGGAGCTCTGTCTCTGAGCGCAAATCACGAATAAGCTCCTACCCCTTGCAGGGTTGTTGTAAGGCTGGAGACAGGGCCTTGCCCAAAGGAGCGTGACCGTGGGTAGCAGAAGATGTTCGTCAGTGTAGGTTGGAAGGGCTACGACAGGAGTCCAGTAGCCGTGGGAGCCACTGCTTTCTCTCCTCCTCCCCTAGGGATTGGCACCCCACACATAGGGCACCTCCCCTCTAGCTAGAGGGGCCTGGGGTAGGCACCAAGTCAAGGTCTTCTCAGACCTAGAAGGAAGGAGGGCCCTACTGTGGGCAGGCCTGACCTATCTGTGGCCCCCTTTGGGCCTAGCTCCTCACCAAGTCCCCTGGCTCCTGGATCTTCCCAGTGTGTCCCCATTGGGGGAGGTCTCCTCTGAGGCCTCCTGGATCTGCAGATGTGTCTGTGGCCTTGGACTGACTCTTTCATCTCACTTTGCATGAGGCATCTTTTCCGAGCAATTTCTCAAATGCGTTCTGTCTTCTGGGTCTCATCATGCAAGGCATGTCATTCCAAAGGCAGGCACCGTTGTGTCCGCAAGGCATCCATATTTCCTGAGTTTCTTTCCTCCCAACAGCCGGAAGAAGGCCCCGTTGGGTCTGAACTTGGGTTCTGTCTGTGGTGGCAGCCTTGGGTCTTAGCCGGGAGGCCCAGGAGATGATTGACAAGTCAGAGCCGAGGAGTGAGTCAGCTCAGGCTCAGGCCTCTGAGAAGCACTATGCTGGACCCTGGAGCGTCTCACAGAATGGAGTGGATCCCAGAATCCCGGTCTGGGGTGACGCTTCCAGTGGGTGCATGCTTTCCTGCCTGGCTGGGCAGAGTCCTGCCCGAGCCTGACATTGTGGGTGGTTTAGTAAAGTCTTGTTTTCTCTTGCCAAGGCCCAGGTGAGGGCTTGTTTGCTTCAGCTGCTCTGGGACCCGGATCCCTAGAGAGTGACCCTGAAATGCATGGAAGTGGGGGTGAGGAAGAGCCTGTCCCCGGTTAGTTTCTCAACCCTGAGTGGAGCTGAGGGTAGGGGAAGGAGCAAGTGACTTCTTGGGCCTCTGGCCTGGTGGCCCCACTTCCCCATCCCTACATCCTGAACTGCCGAGGTCGGCCCTGGGTCCACACTCAATATATGCTCTCTGAGGTAGTGACAGTGGTCTCATTTATTAAGCAAGGTGGACATGAGCTAAGTTTGAATCTTATAATAGGAAATACCATTAAAAAATGTTTTTAATGTTTATTTTGAGAGAGAGAGAGAAACAGCATGCGCGGGGGAGGGGCAGAGAGAGGGAGACACAGACTCCAAAGCAGGCTCCAGGCTCCGAGCTGTCAGCACAGAGCCCAACATGGGGCTCGAACCCACGAACCGTGAGATCAAGACCTGAGCCGAAGTCGGTCACTCAACAGACTGAGCCACCCAGGCACCCCAGGAAATCCCATTTACAGAGGAGGAAACTGAGGCTCCCAGGGCTGGTCTGACCTGAGTCTCCCCACGCATCTCTTTCTGAAAGCCCTAGCTGGAGGGGCTGTCCTGTCCTGGGTGAAATTTGCCACCACTTCCTGGGGCTCTGCTTCTGGGCTTCCAGCAGCCCTGGAGGGCTTTGTCTTTTTAGAACCTTTCAGCATTCGGACCTGTTCTGGCGGCCAGGGCTGATCTGAGGCAGGTGTGGGGAGGAGGTGACTTCAGGGCCCTGCCCATGTTGACACTCAGCGGGTCAAGGCATCCTGGCTGGGTGGCTTGGTCCTGAACGGCACCTCGTGGGTCTCCGCAGACGTGTGGGCCAACGTGAAGGTGGAGTGCGAGCCCAGCTGGCAGCCCTTCCAGGGCCACTGCTACCGCCTGCAGGCTGAGAAGCGCAGCTGGCAGGAGTCCAAGAAGGCGTGTCTGCGGGGCGGGGGCGACCTGCTCAGCATCCACAGCATGGCCGAGCTGGAGTTCATCACCAAGCAGATCAAGCAAGGTGAGCGGCTGCTCGTCCACACCCGGAGTGGAGGGCAGGGCCTTCCCAGCGCCCATCCGGTCCCACCCAAGAGGCTGTGGGACTGTCCCTCTGCTGCTGGTGGCTGAGGCTGACCTCTCCGTGCCTTCTCTCCCCTGTCCCCTGCTGCATCCCAGAGGTGGAGGAGCTGTGGATTGGCCTCAATGATTTGAAACTGCAGATGAATTTTGAGTGGTCTGATGGGAGCCTCGTGAGCTTCACCCACTGGCACCCATTTGAGCCCAACAACTTCCGGGACAGCCTGGAAGACTGTGTCACCATCTGGGGGCCGGTGAGAACCCCCTCTCCCCACCCTCCTGGTGCCGCTGTCAGCTTCTGCCTCTGTACCACCACCCCATGGCCTCTCAGAATCCCCCACTTCCCCACCAGCCCTTTCCCTTCCATGTACAGAGATCGCGAGGATTTGAATCCTCCCCACCCCCAACTGGCTGGGGCACCTTGGGCAAGTTACTTAACCTCTCTGTGCCTTGGTTTCCTCATCTGTCAATGGAACACTAACAGTGCGAACCTCAGACGGTCATTGGGAGGATTAAAGGAGTTAATTCTCGTGAAGCCTTGGGATTCTGCCTGGCACGATCTTGGTCTACCGGCTGCCCTTCCCTACCGGCAGGTGGCATCAGAAGCCACATTTTGTGGACACACTCCATTGGCTGGGCTGCTCTGTGCCAGCCCTACCCAGCCCAGGGTCCTGTCTCCTCAAAAAATTATGGGGTGATGGCTGTTTGCCATGGTTTGGGCTCAGATGCAGTGTGGGTAGATGTAGGAATTGATGTAGGGCTTCAAGTAGAGACAAGAGAACCTTTAAAAAGAGACCAAGTCAGAGGGACAGAGGATGGACTCCAGGGACAGACAGGACATTCTGCTGTGAGATGCTGCAAAACGGTGCCAGGACTGTAGAGACAGAGCCATCTGGCATAAGGGACGCTATTTAAAAATTTATAAACAATTATTTGTTGAGTGTCTGCCACGTGCCAGACATTCTCCTGGGGACTGGGACACAGACACCTCTGCCCTCTGGATGGAGCTAAAGGCAGATAAACTGCTGGCGAGGAGACTGGGGACACAGGACAGTCTGGAACACAGAGAAGACAGGTCTCTTGCTCAGGATCACACAACAAGTTGGAGGCAGGGGCAGGTCTAAAAGTCAGGTCCGCCAAAGGGTTTGGGGGAGGGGGGTGCTGAGACTCTCCCTCATCCTGTGTCCCTAGGAAGGTCGTTGGAATGATAGCCCCTGTAACCAATCCTTGCCGTCCATCTGCAAGAAGGCAGGCCAGCTGAGCCAGGGGGCCGCCGAGGAGGACCACGGCTGCCGGAAGGTGAGGGTGCTTCTGGAGCTGCCCCTGGGTGGGGCCAACCAGAGGGGCTCCCAGAGGAGGGAGGGAGGGGAGAGCCTCCCCCGGCATCCTCCCGTGCTTGGCAGATCCCTCCTTCCTACTCTCCACACTGCTCTGTTCCAGAAAGAGTGATAGTGGCTGAGGCAGGGTGGGGGTAGGGTGGGGGCTGTTGGGAGGAAGCAGAGCTCCCCACCCCCGCTCTTTTTGGGGAAGCTACTTCTCAGAGGCGGCAGAGAACAGGAGATGGGTGCGGGCAGGCCCCCAAGTCCTCACCTGAGTGAGACTGCCGGGGTGCATCCCCCACCCCCGCCCGCCGGCTCTGTCTCTGCTGGCCCACACCTTGCCGTCTGACACACGGTGCGCTTGTCTGTCTCCTGGAGGAATGAAGCCCTTCTGGTGTCTCCTTCCTTGCATTCCTAGCCCCAGGGGCTTCCAGATGTTCAGGGAGGGAGAGGGCCAGGACTGCCCACGTTAGTGGGGCAGTGCGTGTATGAATGAGGGACCCATGTCCTCCTCCAGGCCCTCCCAGGCTCCCCACAGCCTGGCCCTCAGCCAAGCAGGGGCGTAAGTGGTGTGGATGAATAAGGGAGGTTACTCAAAAAAGACACTTAATGATGTTTTGGCCCCTGGTGGCTCCATCTGCCGAGGCCACGTTCCTGCCAGCCCCTTGCTGCCAGTCTGGCTCCTCACTCTGTTTTCCTTTACCGCACCCCCATCTCACTTGAACCCCATGCTCTCCCCCGGGGAGGAGCCCGATACAACGACAGGCACGACCTGAAGTGGGGAGGAGAGAGAGCAGGGGCCCTGCTGAAGCATCTGGGGGGCCGGCATGGGCAGGGACTGGCCCAGGGGCTCTGTCCTGGCTTGGGTGAGGTGGGGGCAGGGGAGAGAGGAGGAGTGACTAACGGCTCTGGCCCCAGGGCCACCTGAAATGTGCATGCAATGTTGAGCAGCCCCAGTTAACACCCTGGGAGACCTGGGGTCTTAGCACAGCCTCCCCCCACCCCGCCCCGCCCCACCAGCTTCTCTTTTGCTTGGGCTCATGCTCAAGGGGCTGTAACTTTCTCCCAACCTCAAATCCACCCCAGGCCTTCCCATTTCAAGAGCTCCTGGAGGTGAAGGCCCTGGCAGGCACCTTGTGTCATCTTAGGATGGAACAGGGCTGTGGTCAGGACAGGAGCAGCCTTTGTGGTGTGGGTTCAAGTCTGAGCTCCACCTTGTATTGTCTGTGTACAAAGTCCGATCACTGAATTTCTCTGAGCCTCGGCTGCTGTTGTGAAAGGCAGGAGCAGAGAGCTCAGGGTGGCCCAAGGGGCGGGAGGTCTGTTGGGTGAAGCCTTGCCTGGTCCCCTGGGCGTTGGATGGTAGAGGACCAACCACTGAGGAGCAGTGGTCTCTTCCAAAGCTTCGCTGCTCCTCGCTGAGGGTCCGTCCCCCCACCCCAGGCTAGCTGCCTCCTCTGCTCACTGTACCTTTTCCAGGACCCGAGGATTACCCAGCCTTTCCTGGCAGCTCTCCCAGCTTTTCAGCTCTGGTTTCGCAGCCAACTGGCAATTTTCCCACTGTGACTCTTGGTTTAAATGCCCGAGAGAGGAGTCCAGTGGGCCGCCCATCTTTCTTCACTGGCCCACAGGCGGGCCACTGGCTGCCTCCAGATCAGCCGCCCTTGGGCCATGCTTCCACCTCTGGTCTGGCAGTTGTGGGTGATGGTAGCGAGTGAGGATATGAAGTGATAAGATGCAGAACACAGCACAGGAAGAGCCGTCTCTGGTGTCCAACCAGTCCCCTCTGTCCTGTGCCCAAGCCTGTGGCACATTCAGTGATGCCACCATGGCATCCCCCACCCCAGGGATTCTGGCTGAGGGAGGAGAGTCCTTCCCACTGACGTCCCTCTTTTGCCCACTCTCTCGAGCCAGGGTTGGACATGGCACAGCCCATCCTGCTACTGGCTGGGAGAGGACCAAGTAAGCTACGGTGAGGCCCGGCGCCTATGCACCCATCACGGCTCTCAGCTGGTCACCATCACCAACAGGTACAGGCCGGGACCGTGTGCCCAGACCAGCCCTCAACGCCTGTCTCAGTGCCTAATGTGTACCTTGCACCAAACGGGGTGGCGTTGTAACATTAAGCACAGAGGGACCTGAGTCCTGGGAGCCTCAAATGGCTTCAGGACCTTTTTTCTAATATTGTCATGAGAATGATTCCCGTTTATTAAGTGACCCCAGTGTAGGGCAGGGCCTGGGCAGGGGCAGGAGCAGGAACAAGTGTAGATATGGGTTGGATGCCCAAGAGAGGCCTTGGCTGTGTCTGATTTTCTCTACTTTCTTCTCAGCAAGGCACGAAGGTGCAGGCAGTAGGCGGGGAGCTTGGTTGCTATGTGTCAGCTGTAGGGTCCCCATGGGTCCCCCAAGTTACTGGTTGGGGGGGCAGGGCATCTGGCCTGTGGCCCAGGGAGTGGTGGGGGCTGGGGTGAGCTCCCTGCCTGACCAGCTTCTCTTCTACAGGTTTGAGCAGGCCTTTGTCAGCAGCCTCATCTACAATTGGGACGGCGAGTACTTTTGGACCGCCCTGCAGGACCTCAACAGCACCGGCTCCTTCCGCTGGCTCAGCGGGGATGAGGTCATGTACACCCACTGGAACCGTGACCAGCCTGGTGAGCCCTTCCCGCACGGCACTTGGCCAACCCCTTCTTTGACCTTCCTTGGTGAAGCCAGGAGGCCATATGGACCTGCCCTGCCGGGACCGAGTCCCAGGGCTTCCCAGTAAACTGATTATTGGTACAGTGTGGTGAAATGGTTAGGGGCACAGGCTCTGGGGCCAAACCGCCTGGTGCATCTTTGAGCCTCAATTTCTCATCTGTCAAATGAGGATAAGGTACTTTGGGGTTGAGATGGATTAATAGATGTGAAGTGCCTAATTATTGTATGTGATGCTAGCACAGGTGCTTGCTAGTATGATTATTGCCATTTCACATTCATTATCTTTTGTAGCCTTTTCAATTTCATGACGAGATAGATGGTCAAATAGCCTCAGAGAAGTTAAGCGACTTGCCTAAGATCTCCCGCAGGAGTAAACACAGAGCTGGGACTCTGCCTCCATTCCCTTCCGGGTCCCTGCTGCCGGCCGAGCTGGTCACCCAGTGTGCAGGACCCGGCTGGGGTGGTGCCCTGTGGGGAGGACTGGACCACGAGTCCTCAGCAAACGGGTCTCTTGCTCCCCCCTCCAGGGTACAGCCGTGGGGGCTGTGTGGCCCTGGCCACGGGCAGCGCCATGGGGCTGTGGGAGGTGAAGAATTGTACCGCGTTCCGGGCCCGCTACATCTGCCGGCAGAGCCTGGGCACGCCGGTGACGCCTGAATTGCCTGGGCCAGACCCCACGCCCAGCCTCACCGGCTCCTGTCCCCAGGGCTGGGGGTCAGACCCCAAACTCCGGCACTGCTATAAGGTAGGCAGCCTGCCGGCGTGGGAGGAGGGAGAAAAGCGGGAGCAAAGGAGCTGCACGCCCGGGGTGAGGGCAGCCCCAGCAGGGCCCAGGCTCCATCCAGGCAACTGGCCCCCAGGGACAATGTTTCCCCACAGCAGCTTGCAGACAGAGGTAATTTCTGATGACAGGCTTGTCAGTGGAATGTCAGGTGTGGCACATAATAGGTGCTCGATATACATGTGAGGGATTGAAAAAAAAATCATGGAGATAATCAGTTTCAGAGGTTCCCAAATGTTGGGGCTGGGATGTCTGCTTTTCAGCATCATCTGGGCAGCTTGATAAAAATAAACTCCTGGGGCTGCCACTGTGGAGATTGGGATTTGCTAGATTGGGGTGGGGCCTAAATTTTTAAACCCTGCTGGGTTCGGGAGCCACTGACATAGTCCAAGGTTTTTTGTTACATGAGGAAACTGAGTCCAGGGAGGGGAAGGGACTGGCCCACAGCACACTGTGGCTGGTTCAGGGGTCTGGGCAGGGGTATTCTCTAGGAGCTGGCTGTGCTGGCTCCCCTCCCCGGAGCTCATTCTCTGTGGCGCAGGCTTGTCTTAGGTAGCCTGCACCCCCGGCCAGTGCGGCCCCAGCCCCCTTCCCCACTGCTGTCATGGGAGGACGTGTGGACCCATGGGGACAGCTGGGACACCTGGACTTTGTTCCTGTAGGTGTTCAGCTCAGAGCGGCTGCAGGATAAGAAGAGCTGGGTGCAGGCCCAGAGGGCCTGCCAGGATTTGGGAGCCCAGCTGCTGAGCCTGGCCAGCTATGAGGAGGAGCACTTTGTGGCCAACATGCTCAACAAGATCTTTGGGTACGGAGCCTGGGGCGGTGGCCTGCACGCACCTGTGTGGGCTCTTGGTTCTGCCGGGCGCAGGGGAGGGGGCAGGGTGAGGGCACCCCCGGTGAGGCCTGTCCGAGGGCTTGGAATGACCTGTGTATCCGCAGCGAGTGCCAGGACCATGCTGTCCTCCCTCAGGTAGCCGTCATCTCCCTGGACTTGGAGACTTTGTTGCTCACCAGTGTCAGGGAGCCAGCAGTGGCCCCCTCAGACTCACAGACTTTGACAAAAGTAACTGCCCTTCCCATCCCTCTGTAAACTGATCCAAGTTGAGCATCAACACCCAACACCCCCAACACCATCCCGTAACAACCCACTCTCCTCAATAAACCGCTTTTCCTGAGAAAGAGGAGGACAGAAGCTACAAAAATGAGCATTTGCCCATGGGGGTCCCTCCAGGACCCTGTGTCTGTCCTGTGGGCTCCCAGCACCCTATGACACAAAGCACGTTTAATCCCTTGGCACTGGGAAAAGGCCAAATGGACCAGGCTTCCTGAGATCTTAATTACAGGGCCATGTCTTCCCAGCAAACATCAAGGTTACGTTATTTGACGTAAATACAGCTCTTGTCAATGGCCTCTCACCACGTCTCAGGCACTGCACTAAACATTTAATCCTCATTCAGGCTTGTTTTCAACCCTACGAAGTAGACATTGCCACTGACCCATGTGGGCTGATAGAGAGGTTGGGTTATTTGCCCACTGTCACGGAGCTGCTCCACGGGTGACCCCAGACTGGAATCTACTTTTATCTGAGTCCAGAGCCCCAGGTCAATGCTCCATCCCCATCGACCTACTGAAATCCTGAAGTGAAAGCCCACAGTCTTGCTGGCAGGGCAAACCCCACCGGAAGGGAGCCAGGCCACCCTCCCCCAGTGAGCTGGGCGTCTGGTCCAGCGAGCTCAGTTCTCTGGGTGTGAAGTCCAGACGGGAGAGGCCCCAGGCCCTTGGGACTGCTCCTCTTATCCCCGTGTCTTCTGTCCCCACCCTTGTGTTGTGCTGAAGCGAATCAGAGCCCGAGATCCACGAGCAGAACTGGTTCTGGATTGGTCTGAACCGTCGAGATCCCGGAGCGGGACAGAGCTGGCGCTGGAGCGACGGCTTGGGGGTGAGCCGGCCTAGAGGGGACAGGCCAGCAGGTGGGCGGGGCTCGGTTGTAGGCGTGGTCTTTCGGGGCAGGACTGGTCCTGGAGGTGGGCGAGGTTTAGAAGATTTAGGGTATTTGGCTTGACCCCGCAGGGTAAAGAAAGGGGGGCGGGGCATCCAGCCCAGGTTAGGGGTTCCCAGCTCAGGTCGGGCCCCTGTTCGTCTGTCCTTCGGACGCTGAAGCGTGTGCCTCGTGCCTGATAGCTCTCTCGTATCTCGACCTCCAGTTCTCTTATCACAATTTCGACCGGAGCCGGCACGACGACGACGACATCCGGGGCTGTGCAGTGCTCGACCTGGCCTCCTTGCAGTGGGTGGCCATGCAGTGTGAGACGCAGCTGGACTGGATCTGCAAGATCCCTCGAGGTTGGGTGGGATGGCGCTGGGAAACGGGGGGATGGGGTGAAGGGCGTCGGTGCGGGGAATCCGGGGGAGGGGTCTCCGTTCCCTGCAGCGTCTCTGTCCCTGTTGTCCCTGTAGGCACAGACGTGCGGGAGCCCGACGTCAGCCCACAAGGTGAGGCCCCCACCCGGGCTGTGTGGAGAGGGTGAGGGGCGTCACCTCCCGGGCAGGGCCTGGCTGAGATGGAACGAAAGGAGTTAGGGATTCGAGCCCAGGGAAGGGGAATCGGGACGCCTGGAGCCCTGTCGGCCTCCGTCTCCAAGCAGGGGCAAGCTTGGGCCTGGAGTGGTTCCTGCCCCGGGTCCTAGCGGCTCGAAAGCCACCTACTGCCTGCCTTTGGACCGGGCCTTGCCCACCGGGAGAGCAAGCAAACCCTGGCTGGCCGCTACTCGCATGCTCACACTGCCCCCGCAGGCCGGCGGGAGTGGCTGCGTTTCCAGGAGGCCGAGTACAAGTTCTTCGAGCACCACTCCACGTGGGCCCAGGCGCAGCGCATCTGCACGTGGTTCCAGGCCGAGCTGGCCTCTGTGCACAGCCAGGCCGAGCTGGACTTCCTGGGGCACAACCTGCAGAAGGTGAGCACTTGAGCGGGCAGGGGCCTGCAGGCAGGACCTGGAGGAGAGGCCCTGCCACCCCTCATCTGCCTGACCGGTTTCCCCAGTTCTCTCGGGGCCAGGAGCAGCACTGGTGGATCGGCCTGCACACTGCAGAGAGTGACGGGCGTTTCAGGTAGGAGCTTTCGGGGGGGGGGGGGGGGGGGGGGGGGGGAAGGGGGGGAGGGGTAGCAGGTGTGGGGGGTGCACATGCCTGGATGGCCACCCACGGCCCAGGTGGGAGCTAGGGAGGCTGAGGACAGAGGCAGATAGATCTGAATTTGAATCCAGCTCTGTTCCTCACTGGCTGTGTGGCCTTGATCGAATGGGCCTTGATTTTCTCACCTAAAAATGAGAATAATGCTGCCTGGTAAGATTGCTCTGAGGATTAGAAAGAAGGTATGTGAAGTCTTTAGCACAGCATCCAGCATATAATTGGGCACCAAATAATGGCAGCTCATATTATGCTGGGGCCACTCTTGAATAAGGCCCCCTCAGGACATGGGCAAGAACATATGATGTCCAGAGGGCTCTCTCTGTATTCAGTACCCACCTACCATGCATGAAGAGGCTTGAGGCAGCGAGGACCAGGAGCACATAGGTATCTCAGCACACTGTTGCCCTTGGGCCTCTGCTCTGGGATTCTTGGGCTTTTCTAGGTAGAGAATGAGAGCCCAGGGAGGGCTGGGCTTTCCCTGGAGGCACCAGGTCTCTGGGTCCCCAGCTGCCCTGAGCTCAGTAGCCTCATTCTCAGCCTGGAGCCCCTGGACTTGGGCCCTTTCCTGCCCCCCTTTTGGTGGCCTTCATTGCTGCATACAAGAGAGGTTGGGCCCAGGGCCAATGCTGGAGTCACCTCTGCCTGGTGCCATTGCAGGTGGACAGATGGCTCCATTATAAACTTCATCTCCTGGGCACCCGGTAAACCTCGGCCCATCGGCAAGGATAAGAAGTGCGTGTACATGACCGCCAGCCGAGGTGAGAGCAAGGCGGGGGCAGAGAGGGTGCAGAAGCCCAGGAGAAAGTTGATGTTGGGGGCAGTGAGGTGAGCCTAGGCAGGACCGACAGTCTCTTCTCATTCTCTTTGTTCCCACAACCCAAGAGGGGCTAGACCCAGAGAGGGGACCTGTCTCCACGGTCCAGCAGCCATAGAGGACTAGAGTTTAGATAGAGCTGGACACAGGCACCTGACCCCCATGCTCTTTTCTTAGGGCATGAGGTAAGGGTGCTGCCCGCCCTGCCCTATGCTAGAGCGACCGCCCCCCTCTTTCTGCAGAGGACTGGGGGGACCAGAGGTGCCTGACAGCCTTGCCTTACATCTGCAAACGCAGCAACAGCACTGGAGAGCCACAGCCCCCAGACCTGCCGCCCACGGCTCTGGGGGGCTGCCCCTCTGGCTGGAAGCAGTTCCTCAATAAGGTAGGAGATGGGGAGGGGGCCCCCCAAGGGAGTCAGGGGAGAAGATGTGAACATGGCAAGGCCGACTTTCAGGAGTCCTGGCCCTTCGGCAACATCAAATTCGTGGCCCCTTGCCTGTGCCCACCAACGTCTCTCCTGCTTAGCCCTGGTGCCGGGGTTAGACTCCCTGGAAAACAACTTCTTTTGGTAGCACCTTCTAATCCACCAGGTAGAGTGTCCACATAGTGCGGTGAGTTTTCGAGATTAGTGGTTGCCAAACATTTCGATAATGTTTGATAATTTTGATAATTCCTGTTAGGAAACAAAATACTGAACGTTCAAAGAATATGTATGTACATTGTATATATGTGTGTGAATATGCATATATTTACTTCTGTACTAATGTGATTAATGTTATATGTATTAAAATACGCACAAGAACAAAAGAATATAAAGCATGAGCTAAAGATTGAAAGAGAATACAGGTATTTTTTTGAAAAAGTATTAAAAAAATTTTTTTAATGTTTATTTATTTTTGAGAGAGAGAGAGAGACAGAGACAGAGACAGAGACAGAACATGAGTGGGGGAAGGGCAGAGAGGGAGAATTTGAAGTAGCCTCCAGGCTCTGAGCTGTCAGCACAGAGCCCAATGAGGGGCGGGGGTGGGGGGTTGAACTCACAAACTGTGAGATCATGACCTGAGCTGAAGTTGGATGCCCAACTGACTGAGCCACCGAGGGGCCCCTTGAAAAAGTATTTTTAAGTTAAGTTTAAAAATGTTTTCTATATTAGTGGTATGAGAAAGGCCTCAAAAATGATCAATGATAATAATTTTTTGTATTTAATTTGGATAAGAGAAGGTAATTGCATTATTTCATTATTTAAAAAAATATCTTGGTCTGACACTTTGTGATTTGGGGCTTCACAGGTCTTCGAATTATTTTGGATTTAATGGTTATTGTAGACGAAAAGGTTGCCTCACAAAGACAAATACATCAGAATGAAAAAGTTCATTCATTGTTGGTTGGACTTTTTTCATTTCCCCGTCTTTCTACCAGTTAAACAAAGGTTTTTGTTTAAAAATCAGCTACGAAGTTTCCGCATTCTAAACTAATCTGCCTCATAAACTAATCAGAAGACCTGATTAAGATGGTTTAAGAACAAGCCTTTGGAAGATTTTTTTTTGAAACGCCATTTAGGAAATTCTTTTCCCAAGGGTTCTGAGTGTGCAGATAGGAAAGTTTGGGGCGGTAACATGAATCAGAAGGGATATGTTTCCAAACAGGGCTTCAAAATGTTCCTTCAAGAGTGTGAATTTCTTCCCCAAAGTGGTTACTTCTGCACTAGTGGGTTGATTTATAGATCTGATTAGACCTTCATTGTTTTCACCTCGTGGTGAAAACACTGCTGAGAGGAGCAGCAGTTTTTTGTTTGTGCTGGCATCATGAGTATGAGCTTCAGTCCCTGCTTGCTTTGCCGAGGTTGTAAAACCACTTAGCTGGATTGTGAGGATTAGATTAGTTAACCCCAGATCATATAATCCGTAAATCTTTGTCCTGTAGTGGAGTGCAGCCAGCCCTTGGTGTCATGGAGCTCTTACTGTCTTCAGAATATGCAAGAGAATATTATATCTTTTCTAGAAACAAACACGTGTATTATTAAAACTTCGGAAAACACAGAAAGAAAAAATAAAATTCACTCACTCATCCTCTCCAGAAATAACCACTATTAATATTATTACTCCGCTTCTTGCCTTTTTCCATATAATTGAGATTGTACTACCTAACACGATCAAACTACGTAACACGATCAAACTACGTAACACGATTTTCTTTCTCAGGGCTGTATTTTGAGCATTTTTCTCATGTCATTACCTTTTTCAAAAACTTACTCTTGTGGCTTCTCCTACCTGATATAAAACAATATATCATATGTAGGTAATTGGTCTCTTTCTTTAAAAAACATTTTTTTTAATGTTTATTTATTTTTGAGAAAGAGAGCGTGTGAGCGGGAGAGGGGCAGAGAGAGAGGGAGACACAGAATCCGAAGCAGGCTCCAGGCTCTGAGCTGTCAGCACAGAGCCCGACGCAGGGCTTGAACTCACGAACTGCGAGATCATGACCTGAGCCGGAGTCGGACACTTAACTGAGCCACCCAGGCGCCTCTAACTGGTCTGTCTGTCTTAATGCATCAGCATCATTGTGAAGATACCAGTTACTCCCCTGTCAGAAGCCTTTGAATTATGAGAGGCTGTTTGCCCCTTTGCTCCCTGGCCCCAGATACCTTGCTCTGCTAGTTTTTTGCCCTCTTTGCAGCCCCATAGCATTTGGATGTAAGGATCCACCTCTCCCACTAGCCTTAAGCTCCTGGAGGGCAGGGCCACTGGCTCCTGACATATCACTAAATATACTTGCACATGATAGGAGGTCCCGTAGTGTTTGTTGGGCTGGGCTGAATACTTCCTCTCTTTAACTGCTGATACTTGCTGATACGGGTGTGACCTTGCTGCTTCTCATCTTGTGACTAATATTGCTAGTTATTTAGAGGAGGCCTCCGTGTCTCTGAACTGCTTCTGTGAAACCAAATGCATGGGCTTCATGATAAACCTCCCCCAAACTCTTGCGTTATTTCTGGGCTTATAGTTTTCTACCCCAAATCTGACGTTTGCATCAGTAAGCTCATGGTAGAGCTGGTCATAAGAGTAATAGTAAGAGCTTTTACTTGTTAAGCTCCTGCTCCTGTGTTGTGCACTGTTCTCTTTAACCTTTAAAATGACCCCAAAAGACAGATTTTTTTTATTCCCATTTTACAGAAGGGTTAAGTTAGATCTGGAATCTGAGCTGCACGTCCCCCCGGCCCTCTGTGACTCCAAAGCTTCCTTCCTTTCTTTCTCCTCCATCCTACCAAGGAAGAAATCACTGGAAGTCATTCATTTTTAAATAGTCTTCACTTGAAAGATTTCCCACACAGGGTTCCTTTGACCTTACAGAAGTAGTGAAGGTGGGAACAGAGAAACAAAATTACAGAGTTACAGGCTGCTGCCTAATAAAGATCATTCGAAAGTAAAGCTAAGGTTGGGGCGCCTGGATGGCTCAGTCAGTTGAGAGTCCGACTTCAGCCCTGGTCGTGATCTTGTGCTTTATGGGTTCAAGCCCCGTGTCGGGCTCTGTGCTGATAGCTCATAGCCTGGAGCCTGCTTCAGATCCTGTGTCTCCCTTTCTCTCTGCCTCTCCCCTGCTTGTGCTCTGTCTCCCCAAAATAAATAAACATTAAAAAAAAAGATAAGGATATCATACAGATGAACTTTTAAGTTCATGGGGTAAAATAGCGGATTTCAGGCAACACTCAAAAACGTGTTTAAGCTGAAATTGAGACAGACCTTGTCTCCATGCGTGGTCCAGGCTCTGCTGTCATAGGTAATAGAGACTTTGGTGACCCAAAGAAATCCTGCCACTGACAAACTCTCCCGAGTGTAGGGATGTGTGTGTGAATGTGGGGTGCTGGGCTGAGAGGGCGCCAGAGCCTTAGATGTCCTGATTCTGATTTATTGTTCTCACAGCCCTCAAAGCCTCTCAGGGCCTGCCACTGAGGGCTGCACAGCAGAGTTTCTGGGTTTGTGGGACAGGATGGTGGGGCATGACATCATGTCTCCCCCTCCGCCCCAGTGTTTCCGAATCCAGGGCCAGGACCCTCAGGACCGGGTGAAGTGGTCAGAGGCACAGTTCTCCTGTGAACAGCAAGAGGCCCAACTGGTCACCATTGCCAACCCCTTAGAGCAAGGTAGGGCCAGCCCATGGGAGGGCCCCAGTATCCTCTGACGCGATCCTGCCCCCCCCCCCCCCAAGATGGCTAGAGCCGAGTGAGCAAGGGGCTGTCCTGTCACTCATAATTCTCTCTTCTGGGGAACTGTAGCCTTCATCACAGCCAGCCTGCCCAATGTGACCTTTGACCTTTGGATTGGCCTCCATGCCTCTCAGAGGGACTTCCAGTGGGTGGAGCAGGAGCCTCTGCTGTATACCAACTGGGCACCTGGGGAGCCCTCTGGCCCCAGCCCTGCTCCCAGTGGCAACATACCGGTGAGGAAGCCCCTCCCTCTGCACCCCCACGCCAACCTGCCGCACTTGCCTTCACTCCCGGGGTCCCCCTGTCTTCCAGCCTCTTTGCTCAGAGTGCAGCCTTTCCAGGGCAGTGGCACAGGGGAAAGCTGCCGGGGCTCCCCTGAGCAGTTCCTTTCCCCCAGACCAGCTGTGCGGTGGTCCTGCACAGCCCCTCAGCTCACTTCACTGGCCGCTGGGATGATCGGAGCTGCACGGAGGAGACGCACGGCTTCATCTGCCAGAAGAGCACGGGTACGTGTCACCAGCGAACTCAGAAACGTCAGCACTGGGGCCAGATGCTGTGGGCCATGCCAGGAGGAATGAAACATAGTCTCATAGACCCAGGACCCCCCCCTGAGGTCACCCCCAGAGTCTAGTATCTGCTTGGGAAGCAGATGGGCAGAAAGGCCAGGCGCCAGTCAGAGGGAAAGGCAGTGAGTGCTGAGGGTCTCAGGAGGAAGGTTTGGGAGGATGGAGGGCTGACAGGGGGCAGCTAGACACTGCGCGTGCCTGTTGTCAGGAACCTGAAGTTCCGCATCTGAGGCACCTGCAGCCCCGTGCATGTTCTACATGGGTTCCTGGGGTAGGACTAGGTTGCTCCTCCATTTATCAGCAAGAATGTGTTCTTAGGAACAGTGGCTAACATTTCCTGTTAGTCTGTGCCAGGCACCGTGCCCGGCAGAGACCTGGTCTCTGCCCCGTGGCTGGTGCTCTCTCAGCTTCATGCCTGGAAGTGGGGTGAGGGAGGCAGAGCCTGGCCTGAGCTCTGCCCCCTTCCCTGTAGACCCTTCCCTGAGCCCATCCCCAGCAGCGTCGCCCCCTGCCCCGGGCACTGTGCTCTCCTACCTCAACGGCACCTTCCGGCTGCTGCAGAAGCCTCTGCGCTGGCATGACGCCCTCCTGCTGTGTGAGAGCCGCAACGCCAGCCTGGCCCGCGTCCCTGACCCCTATACCCAGGCCTTCCTCACTCAGGCCTCCCGAGGGCTGCGCACCCCGCTCTGGATCGGGCTGGCCAGTGAGGAGGTGGGCCCCCAACACTTGTCCTGACGCCGGGGCTGGGGACCGCTCCCCTGATTTCCCTCCCTGTCTCCTCCCGACTCCTTGCCTTACCTTACCCACCTTCCGCTACCCCCCCATCCCCTCCCCCCACTGGCCCCCTTCTTCCCACCCTGATGGCCCCCTCGTGCCCAGGGCTCCCGGAGGTACTCCTGGGTCTCGGAGGAGCCGCTGAGCTATGTGAGCTGGCAGGACGGGGAGCCCCAGCAGCCAGGGGGCTGCGCCTACGTGGACGTAGACGGGGCCTGGCGCACCACCAGCTGCGACACCAAGCTGCAGGGCGCCGTCTGTGGTGGGAACAGTGGTGAGTGCCCAGCCGCTGGGGCCGAGGGGTGGGCAAGGCGCAGGTTATCCCGGGGAGGATTCTGGGACACTTCTTCAACCCTGCACCCCCGCAGGGCCCCCTCCTCCCCGAAGAATAAGCTACCACGGCAGCTGTCCCCAAGGGCTGGCCGACTCCGCCTGGATTCCCTTCCGGGAGCACTGCTACTCCTTCCACATGGAGCTGCTGCTGGGCCACAAGGAGGCGCTGCAGCGCTGCCAGAGAGGTGGGCCGGGGCAGGCGAGTGCCCACGCGTGGGCGTTTCAGGTGGTGGCCCCTGGCGTGGACACTTACAGACTCCATGGATGCAGTCCCCCTGCTACTCTCCACCTGTAGGCCGCACTCACACATAAGTGCCCCGTCGTGTTCCGATTTACAGGGACCACATGTGACGTTACACGCATGTAACACCTGCCACACACACGCAGACGCCCAGACTCCACACCATCCTCTACCCAGGCTGCCAGAGAAGAGGGCTGGGGCCTCTGGGAAGGGGGAGGGGGGTCTCCGCCACCCCCTGGGAGACCTGTCTGCCCTGACATGGGCCTCCCTTGTGTCCAGCGGGTGGGGCAGTCCTGTCCATTCTGGATGAGATGGAGAATGTGTTCGTCTGGGAGCACCTGCAGAGCTCTGAGGGCCAGAGTCGGGGTGCCTGGCTGGGCATGAACTTCAACCCCAAAGGTGGGTACCCTGTGTGTGGCATCGGGAGGGTGAAGCCTCAGGGTACAGGGGGGAAGCCCTCCACCAGGGCTTGGTGGGGGTGAGGGCTTGCAGGAGATGGGAATTGGTTCTAGAACAGGCCTGCTCTCTCGCACCCGCTCCTGCTCCACCTTGTGTCCTCTCCCCCACACCCCTCAGTGTCTTGTTTCCCATAGGAGGCACCCTGGTCTGGCATGACAACACAGCTGTGAACTACTCCAACTGGGGGCCCCCCGGCCTGGGCCCCAGCATGCTGAGCCACAACAGCTGCTACTGGATCCAGAGCAGCAGCGGGCTGTGGCGCCCGGGCGCCTGCACCAACATCACCATGGGCGTCGTCTGCAAGCTCCCTCGAGGTGAGTGCGCTGGCAGATGCTGCGCTCAGCCCCCTGCCGCCCCCACACGGCCGGCCGGTGCTGGGCCTGGGCCAGGGGCCTGCTTCTCATTCTGCCGGAGACACACGGGGCGGACGGGAGGGCGGGAACGGACAGGCCCCGGGGCCGCCAGGACCCTCCCCCGGGATAAATTGGTCTGTAGGCGGGACTGGCCCTTCCTACAAATTTCCAAACTAGACAGCAAACCCATCATTTTGTAGCGGTTAAGGGCAGGGACAAGGTTCAAGCCCCGGGCAAACCACTTTACCAACTCTGTGACCTTGGGCAAGCTACTTGAAGCCTGTGGCCTCAGGGTCTTCCTATGTAAAATGAGGATAATAACAGTACCTACGAAATTAAACGAGCTCATGAGCTCATAACGTGGCTGGCACTCGGGAAGTGCTGTCTCCGTGTTTGCTTATTATTTCTGTTAACTACTTCGGTTATTGACTGGTCCCTCCCTCTCCCCTGCAGCTGAGGAAAGCAGCTTCTCTCCATCGGGTGAGTCTGCAGCTGGGCCCAGAGCAGCCCTCTCCCCGCTTTTCCCCCCGCATGCAGGGCAGCAGGTGGGCAGGTGGGCAGTCGGCGGGCAGCCTGTCCCCTGAGTGTCCGGCTTGCCGCAGCAGCGCTCCCGGAAAACCCGGCGGCCCTGGTGGTGGTGCTGATGGCGGTGCTGCTGCTCCTGGCCCTGCTGACTGCGGCCTTGATCCTCTACCGGCGGCGACAGAGCGCGGAGCGTGGGACCTTTGAGGGCGCCCGTTACAGCCGCAGCGCCTCTGGCCCCGGCGAGGCCACTGAGAAGAACATTCTGGTGTCTGACATGGAAATGAATGAGCAGCAGGAGTAGAGCCAAGGGCGTGGGCAGGGTGGGGACAGGAGGAGTGGGGAGGCTGGGCCCTGGGTCAGCGGGGCCCCCCCACCAGCTACCAGCCCAGGTGGCCTATGGAGGGGTGCCTTTGGGATCACTGTCAGGAGCTGGGGCTGAGCAGGGCCTGGCTGGTGGGGTCCCTCCCTCCCGTGAGGGCTGGGCTGAGACCTGGCTGAGTGCAGAGTGGTGTTTCCCTTTTGGGGGGCCTAAGGTCTTGTCACCTAGGCCTGTGCCCCCATGGTGACCGGAAGCAGGACGGGAGCCTCTTTCTGCCCCTTTCTCCCCAGGCCCCACTGCCCAGGCCTGCTGACCCACGCCCCAGGACCCCCTTCTCATTGCAGAACCTGAGGGTCCTCCCCTGAGCCCTCAGCCAGCCTCTGTCGCTTCTCTCCTTCCTGGCAGCCTAGGCTCCCAACCCCTCTCCCCCATCCCCTCTCCCTGCTTCTCATGCAGCCCTTCCTTCTGAGCCAGAGCCCCAGGGTTTGGGGAGCCCTGTTGCTCATGGTGGGTGTCAGCGGAGGGAGCCAAGCATCTGTCACTCCTGTGCCTGCTGGAGTGGCCCATGGGGCATGGCAGGAGGGGCCTAGGTTGGGCCTGAGAACCAGGGCACCACTGGGGTGTCACCTGGGCTGGAGACAGGACTGGGAGAGACGCCCTGACCTTCTGGGGGTGACCGGGCTGAGGTGTCATCTCCTGCCGGTTAGGGGAGGGCTCTGTCCCTAAAGAGTCCCCTGTGGGGACCAAAGTAAGTTCCCTAACGTTTCCAGCTCCTGGCTCTGGTTGGGAGAGAAGAGGGGGTTGCTAGAGCCCCGGGGACCTCAGAAGCAGGAGACCGCCCTCTAGTGGGGCCCAGAGGAACAGTGCCCAAGCTCCTGGGGGGCCCAGTCCCAGGGCGCTGACAGTGCCTTCCGGAACCCCGGCGGGGGCTGGGGCGGGCGGCCAGTCCCTGTGCCACGGCGCGGGGCAGTGTGAACACAGACTCAAAGACGTCCTTTTTTGTAGTTCTTAATTTTTTTAATGTGCCATTATTGTGAAAAAAAGAAAAGAGAAAGAAGCAAACAAATAAAACACCTTTAAGAGGCTTGAGAGAGAAGGGTTCGTGCTTTGTTCTGTCGTCAAAACTTCCTCGTGTTGCCTCAGAGATAAATGTCGTGTTTGGGGTTCGTGTTGTGTGCTCTTTCTGCAGTCCACCATTTTGTTACTATGCCTTGGCCCCATGGAGACCCCTGCACCCTTGTCTCTTCTTCTGGACCCTTGCCTTTCTGGGCCTGCTCCCCACGTTCCCTATTCCTGGGGACGTGTGTGTAAGTAAGTGACAGCTCAGGAGCCACCTGACAGCTATGTGAGCTTCGGCAACTTAGCTCACTTTTCAACGTGTGTAAGATAGGAGGACAGGATGAGCTTCTTGGGGCTGCTTTAAGGATATTGGAGGATTAAATGAGATCATCTGTGCAAAGCAGTTAGCAGCCCAGCACCTCCGCGCTCAGCCAGTAAGGGCCTCATAAATGCCAGCTGTTACTGTTATTTCTGGGCGGTGGCCCCCAGGGCAGCCTTGGAGGTGCTCAGGCCAGCCCTGGGCTGGGGGTTCCACGTCACCATCTTTCAAGGCAGCCACATACCTGTCTCTGAGCTTCGAGAAAGTGCACATTTGTTCTTGGGGAGTTTGGGCTCTGAAACCCCCCAGAGGCGGGGTCGGTGGCTTGCAGGACCTTTCTCCCACCAGCATTCACTCCGGATATTTGAGCTGCAGACAGCAGTGAACAAAGAGAAGGCTCTGCTAGTCAACGATGCCAGGTACGTGCTAGGTGCTGTGGGGAAGACTGAACTAGGCCATGGGAAGGGGGTGTTAGTTTGGACTGGCTGGTGGGGTAGAGTCTCATCAGAGGAAGTGAGATGAACCTGAAGGAGGTGAGGGAGTGAGCAATGGAGACACCTAGGTAGGTCCAGGCCGGGGGGGTGGGGGGGGGGGCGGTGCAGGCTGGGCCCTGCTGTGTGTTGGTCCCTGGTGCTTCAGAGGACCAGCAAGGAGGCCAGGCTGGCTGGAGGGTTGGGAAGGGGAGCATGGGGGAGTCCAAGGCCTTGAAGGCAGTGGTAGAGAGTATGGACGTTGTTTGAGGTAATAGGAAGTCGGTGGGAATGGCTAATCCGATTGTCCTTTGAAGATGGTGGTGTGGACCGGTACCTTGGTCTGGCCAGGTTCTGGGCGCCGGCGGCACATATTACGTGCATGTTTTACCTTGTTTGTGATTTTTGAAAACAAGTTTCTGTTTTTTGAGTAAGTTGTAACACCACGTGGTTCAGAGTCTAAACCTAAACAGTATGAAAAGGTACACATTGAGAAGTCCAAAGCTTTTGGCCTGGACAGTAGGGTAAATGGGATGCCATTTTTTGAGCCCCCCCCCCCCCCCCCCGCCGAGGTTGGGCTTGTGAGCTGCTTCTCTGAACCCGTGACTGAGGCCAAGCCCGAGGCCATCGTCCAGCTCTCGCCTCCCTGCAGTGGCTCTCCTCTGACGGGCAGCAGCAGGACCCGTGGAGGGAGCTGGTCACTTTGGGGAGGGAGCCCCAATCCCACAGGGGAGGGGTCCTTAATGATTAATCCACTTCCCCCTGAAGCGATTTGCTCCCCAAATTAGGGAGCGGCTCCCTTTGTGCGCTAAGGGCCCTGCCATTATCTGCAGCTCAAAAGACTGCTTGACCCGCCTGCAGGGAGCCACCTGGGGGCAGAAGCTCCCTGGGCCTCTGCTGACCCCTTGCCCTGGGAGGGAAGAAAAGCTGAGGGGTAAAGGCAGGGTCACGGGATTCCTGGGGGTGGGAGGAGCAGCCAAGAAACCTAGGACGCAAATGTCTAGTGCTGCCTGGGGGTAGCGATAGTGAGTGTCCAGAGGTTTAAATTATTCCAGAAATACCTATCCTGGCCCCTCTATCCTTCCCTCAGGTGGCTGTTGTTCTCACCAGAGCCCTGTTCCCCGGCTAAACGCTGGACTTCACAGACACCTGGGGGCTCCCTGTAGACTTTGTTCTTTATGCTTGGGGGCTCCTGCTGGCCCAGAGGAAGGTAAGGGGAGGCTCTGGCAGCTCTCTGTCAGGGCAGGAAGAAGGCTCTGGGCCGGGAGCAGCCATTTCCCTCGGGCTTCTCAACAGTGCTGGTTCTGATGGAGTCCGCTGAACCTCCTGTCTTTCTGTTCGTTTCAATTCAGTAAACATTAAGGACGCCTCTGCATTCCCTCTCTGCCGGCGGCAGGATCTCATCCCGGTGGGCCTGGCCGAGGGCACTGTGTGCCAGGCACCAAGGCCAACCTCCACCCGCAGGGCTAACCTGGCTCAGCTCTGGCCTCCTGGATGTTCGGTGACAGCTCACTGAACCCATGAATGAACGGGAGAGTGGGGCCGCCCTCCAGAGAACAGTGTCAGGCCTTTTCTCACAACCTCTCCTTGTCGAGGCAGAGATGGCCTCCTCCCAGGTGTCCTGGCAGAGCTGGGCTGGCCCAGTGGGCAGCACTATGAGGCCGCAGGGGTGAGGAGCCAGCCAGCCACACCACATGGCTTTCCTGGAACGGGCTGTCTGAGCCCTGCCAAGCTGCCTGGAGCACTGGGGCTCCGGTGTGTGACAGGCACAAGGTAAAGAATTGCATCTTGAGGGCAGACCGGAGAAAGAAGGGCAGGAGGGGGAGAGGAGAGGAAAAAGGGAGGGGCCTCAAGGGGGGACAATGAGATCCAAGTGCCCAGACGTTCAGGCCTTTATCATAGGGCTCAGGGCTGCCAAGAGGCCCCAGGAAAAGGCTGACCTCGGTCTTGACTGCCACCAGAGTCAGCACAACCCGAGGTGTGATTTCAATCCTTCCTTGTCCGGAAAAGCAGGCGGACAGCCAGCCCTGGAGGGAGGAGAGGAGCTAAGCAGTAAGCAGGCATCCGCCCCCCTCCCCTTGAAATGGATTCGTCGCTGGCACTCAATGCAAAAAATTGACTATCTTCTGATAGCAGATGGTGGAAGTTTAGTTTTAGCCGTTTCCAGGGAATCCTGCTCGGCTAAGGCTTTCCGGTCCACTGGGCGGTTTTCTCCTTTCCTCCCCGGCACCTCTAAGTTCTGTGGTCCTCTGGAGTATCCAGCGACACGGTCCCTGGTCATTGCAGCTCCCTGCTGGTTGATGAAGAGATGCCCTTCTTTTGCCCTTGTGTGTCTCTCTTTGGGACTTGGGGAACTTTTGGACAGTGTCTTTCCCCATACGGGGGCTGCAGGGGGCTCAGGACACTGCCTCAGACAGGCCATTCCTCCATGATCATGGTAAAAATCAAAATATTCATTGAGTATTTACTATGTGCAGCCCTGTTCTGTTTGCCATGAACTAACTGATTTTATCCTTTCAAGACACCACGAACAGGTGAGGAATGGAGGCACAAGAGGGGAGGACTCGCCATGGCACCTCTTCCCCACCCCGCCCCCCGCTGCTCTATAGGAATTGTGGCAGAGTCAGCCATGGGAACAGAGAGCCCCTGGGATCTTGAAGCCAGTCTCTGAGACCCAAGAGTTTTGTCTCAACCTATCATTTCTGCTTAGAGTTTCAGAAGCCTATTTTGAGCTTAAGGGTGGAGAAGGACGGCTTTCTTTTTGCCCTTCCAAGGCAGTGGAGGAGGGAGACGTGGGTAGCCTGGGCTGGGGTAGGGCTGAGGGTTACAATGTACGATGTGCGGAATTGCAGGGAAGACACAGAAACGAGGTGGGCGCTCGGTTGATATATTAGACATTTACAAGGTTAAGGATATTTAAAAACTCATATTCGCCTCCTCAGTGGGAGTTGACTCATCCAACGTGCTGTTGTGACAGGGTGCGCTCCCCTCTTTCCTACTGCCTGTTCTTCTGGGTCCTACTCTCATTGTGCCAGCCTGGGCTGTGACTATGGAAGCTCCCTGCTGCCTATGTGTGGACTCTCAGCTCCCTGTCTTGGCCCCACGGTCCCCTAGCTCCCCTGCCCAATGAGCCCTTTCTAGCCAGTGGCTCCCACCATACCCTATGTTTGTGTGTGCTCCCCACCTGCCCCTCCCTCCACCACCTCTCTGCTTACCTGAGCTCCACCATCCTTCAAGGCCCTTTTCTCCTCCACAAGCCTTCCCTGAACCTTTGGCCCTCCTGGAGCTGGTTAAGGATATTACCCCCTCTCTTAGGCAGTCTGGGAGCCTGGCCTTGGCCAACAGACTTCATCCTGTAAACTTCGGTGCATCACACAAGGTTAGGTTTGTGATGGTTAATTTTATGGGTCAATTCGACCGGGCTAAGGATACCCAGATAGCTGGAAAAGCGTTACTTCTGAGTGTGTCTGTGTTTCTGGAAAAGAGTAGCATTTGAATGGGTCGACCGAGTAAAGAATATCTCCTTCTCCAGGGTGGGTGGTCATCACCCTATCTGTTGAGGGCCTGAAAACAACAAAAAGGCAGAGGAAGGGTGAATGTTCTCTCTGCTTTGGCTAGAACATTCGTCTTCTCCTGCCCTCAAAAATAAGCCTTTCTGGGTCTTAGGCGTTCAGTTTTTGGTGATTTTTTTTCTTTTTCTTTCTTTCTCTCTTTCTTTCTTTCTTTCTCTCTCTCTCTCTCTCTTTCTTTCTCTCTCTCTCTCTCTCTCTTTCTTTCTTTATGATTCCTATTTTTAAGTAATCTTTACATCCAACGTGGGGCTTGAACCCACAACCCTAAGATCAAGAGTCTCACACTCCACCGACTGAGCCAGCCAGGCACCCCTGGCCTTCAGGTTTGAACTAGAACTACCTCACAGACTTCACTGGAACTTCAGTTTGCATGTGGTAGATGGCAGGACTTCTCAGCCTCTGTCATTGCGTGAGCCAATCCTTCATAATGAATCTCTTTCCATATATTTATAAATATACCTTATTGGTTCTGTTTCCCTGGAGAACCCTACTACAAGTTTCCTCTCAAGTAATGTGGGGTTAGTAATATCTGCCTCACAAGCTTATTGTGAGTCCCCAGTCCCAGCTTATAGAAAGTGCTCTATGGGTGGCATCTATATAACCTTGATTTGACTTTTTCTGTGTATATCCTATTGCCCCAGAAAGGCTATGTTCCTAGGGGGCGGGCATCATTTGTTTTCTGTGTGTCCTTACAACCTGGCACATGGTTGATGGTTGATAAATGTTTGAGGGTCATGGTGAAGGCAAAGGTTTTGCTTTGTTTTTTTTAATCCACGTTCCATCTACTGTGTCTCAACCTCTAATAGATTTTGACAATATTTACTCAGTTAGAAAGGGGCAATGTAGCCCTTTTCACCAGGGTCTTTTAATAAATGAGACTTGATCCTTGAAGTACCTCAGGCCATGAGAAGCCCCATCAGTGGAGCCCTGGGCCACAGCAATGTTGAATTAATGGAGCAGGTAGATATTAGTTCTGCTGTGTCTTTCCCACCGAGACCTCAGAGGAGGCACTCTGAGGCACCCGAGGAGGGTAAATCCTTGAAATAGTTTTCAAAAAGTCAGTGTTGGCTGATGTAAACCTGTGACAATCTCAGGGTAGCGGCCTCAAACGTTGTCCCATCTTATAGTGGATTGGGCCTGTCAATGTTTATACGGCCACCTCAGATTCCATCAAGCTCTCTATAAAACTTATTTATTTTTTATTTTAGAGAGAAAGAGAGCACAATTCGGGGAGAGGGGCAGAGGTGAGGAGGAGAGAGGGAATCTTTTTTTTTTTTAATTTTTTAACATGTATTTATTTTTGAGAGACAGAGAGAGCATGAGTGGGGGAGGGGCAGAGAGAGAGGGAGACCCAGAATCCGAAGCAGGCTCCAGCCTCGAGCTGTCAGCACAGAGCCTTACACGGGGCTCAAACTCACAAACTGGGAGATCATGACCTGAGCCGAAGTCGGACACTTAACCGACTGAGCCACCCAGGCACCTGGGAGAGACAGAATCTTAAGCAGGCTCCTCGCTCAGCACAGAGCCTGACTCAGAGCTCCATCCCATGACCCTAGAATCATGACCTGAGCCAAAGTCAAATGTCAGGCACTCAACTGACTGAGCCACCCAGGCGCCCTAAAACTTATTTTTTTTTTAAATATGTATTGTTCCTTCTTAGACATTTCTCAGTATTGGCTCCTGGACCAATTCTTTAGTCTTGAGTCAACCTTTGAGTGCAGTTGAAAAATAAAGGCCCATTTTCTCATAGAATGATTAGGGCTTGGGGCTGCATTTGTGAATGGAAGAATTTGAGGTTTTAGGAGTTTTATTTACATCAGGGAGATATTTTCAACTGGAATGGCTCTTGTAGATTCTATTAACATTCAAAGGCGTCCCTGTGCTTTGCTCTCAGCTCTTGGAGCTAGGCTGCCTGGCCACACCCACCAGCTTGCAGTAATAGAGTCACTTTAACTGGATCGTGTCAGGGATGGACAAGATTTTGAGGGAATTCAGTCAGAACTCAGATTTCCTAAAACCCTGCCGGCACCGTCACTCATCTCAGGTGACCCCGTCTTTGTGGCAAAATCTGCAATGGCTGCTCCTGGTCTTGGGAGGTAGGAGGGAGACATACCTCTTTATTCTCATTTTCCCTTTCTCTCTCCCTCTTCTCTCTCATTCTCTGCCTTTTCCTCCATTTTTAGAGAAAATTTATTGAGGCGTATTTTACAGTTATACCACAGAGTTCATCCATTGTGAGCACCCAGTTCGATGAGCGTTAGTAAATTTGTCCAGCTGTGGAAGCATCACCCAGGACCCAGCTTTAGAGCAGCCTCCTCACCCAGATCCTCGTGAGCCCGTGTGTAGAGAGTCTCTCCTTCTGGTCCCAATCCTGCCACTCCCGATCTATCTCTATAGTTTTGCCTTTTCTAGAAATTGTGTGTAAATAGAATCCTACAGTGTTGTCTTTTGTGCCTGGCTTCCTTCACTTAGCCTCGTGCTTTTACATGTATTAGAACTTCATTCCCGCCATCTTTTATTATTTTTTTGACCTTTGTCCCTCTCTCATACACACACAAACCTTCTCTGAGCTTTTAATTTTTTTAAATATTTATATTTGAGAGAGAGAGAGAAAGAGAGTGCGTGAGGAGAGGAGGGACTGAGAGAGAGGGAGACACAGAATCTGAAGCAGGCTCCAGGCTCTGGTCTATCAGCACAGAGCCTGATGTGGGGCTTGAACTCATGAACCGCAAGATCATGACCTGAGCTGAAGTCAGATGCTAAATTGACTGAGCCACCCAGGCACCCCTGACCTTTTTTTTTTTTCTTAACCTCACGTGTTGGCCTAGTCTTTGGGCCCTACAATGTCAATAGGAGAGTTGTATGGAGTCCACACACCAAGCCCGACCTAAGTAGGTACTACAGGGGCTGCTGACCATTCCAGCCTGTCACAGTCCACAGGGTCCAGGACATGTCACCGTGATGGTGGGGAGCAAGGAGAGGTGGAGGTGGGGAGAGGGGTGAGATATGCTTCCCTGTCCCCCAAGTTTGAGGCCCTGAACCTTTGTGCAAAGAGACCAAAACAAAAAACAAAACACACACACACACACACACACACACACACACACACACACACAAGGAAGCTGGGTGAATTAAGTCCATTTACTGAGGATGTGGCTTGATTCCACTCAGCATGGAGTAAGGCCTGACCAGGTGCCCTCAGCAGAGGGCCCCCCGGGCTGCTGGGCTGGCAGGGCTGCTGGGTCACCTGGGCTTCTGGCTGAGCCAGCAGCAGGGCCACCTGCAGGGACCCAACAAGCCCCGGGCTGCTTGGCTTGCGCTGTCTGGGACCGCACTGGGGCTGCGCCGGTCGCTGCTGCCGTCTGTATTGCTCGGGCCAGACCCCGAGAAGAGAGGGGCACAAGGGGAAAATGGTAATGTAAACACTTTGGTTTCCGTTTCAGTAAAGAGGAGGAGGAGGAGGAAAGGAGGCATACGGGGATGTAGAAGAAGCGGCTGTGGGGCGATGTCCTTGGAGAGCTCCAGGGCCAGCTCCCTTGCTAGACAACGTGGCCGTTGCTTTCGTTTCCATCCCCCAGCTCGGAATCTGGAGAGTAAGAAGGCATCTCAGGCTGTGGGGCCATAGTGGACAGCGAGCTCTGTCAACCAGGGTGTGGCTGGGCTTCCCCTCCTGCCCCCACCCCAGCACCTGTGCCCGGGCATTCGCGTGTGTGTGTGCGCATGCGTGCACACACACACACGCACGCACACACACACGCACACACACACTCGCTGCAGTGCAACAGCGCAGATAAGGGCCCGCTGTCCGGGGAATCCTCGAATGCCCCTCGGGGCTTCCAGCCAGACCAGGGCAGAGGGGACTGTAAGCCCCTCCACAAAAGCACCTTAGTCCACATCCTCGCCTGACCTGGTGTGGCAGATGTTTGCAGGGTGAATCCCCAGAGGAGCCTTGCTGCCTCTCAGGGCAATGCCTCCACATAAACCTCTACTTCCTTGCTGGGTGGGGGAATGGGGAGAGGGTTGAGCTAGGTCTTTAAGAAATCTTTCAGAGATCAAATGGCTGGAGGTAGAGGGTCCTGGGATGGGAAGACAGGGAGCAAAGAGGCAGTGGGGTGGCAGTGGGGGCCCCGGGGAAGAGGGGGAGTATGGGGGACTTGTCTTTATTCTTGGGGGAACTCTTGTTCTCAGAATACTTTTCCCATTGGCATCAGGAGTCCTCCCTGACTTATCTGGAAACCACTGAAGAAGGGCAGGGAGCAGGATTAATTGACATCCTGGACCCTCTCTGCCTCTGCCTGTGCTACAAGGAAGCTCCAGCCCCACGAGCTGCCCCTGTGCCCTGGCCTATCGTATTCTTTCCCCCAAAGCTAGTTGCCTAGACTTGTGTCTATGGGGGTGAGGTGGTCTGGCCCAGCCTTTGGCCTGAAGACCCTCAAGGCTGCACCTGTCCACACCTGTACAGCTGGCTACAGGAGGCATTGTTCCCCTCCCAGGCCTTGGACTTGGCTGTGGTGACAGTCATTTGTGTCAGTCATTTGTGAAGTGCCTGTTGGGGGGGGCTGGGTCACAGAGCCATATGGCAAGTGGTGGAACTTGGGCACACCCACCCAGGAACTCTCCGAAGCTGCTTTTACCTCAGTGCTGCTGGTGGCATTTGTGTGCTCCAGATCCAGGGGAGGGGGGAACCCAGTGAGAAGCCTGGCATGGGCACCACGGAGCCCCAGAGAGGTTGGCGTCTCCTTGTGCCACCTGATGGGCCCCAATGTTTCGTCTTTTTCCTCCCTTTTTACCTGAACTGAGCTAGGGCAGCTGTGACTCAGCGCTGGCAACCCAACTTAAAAAAGTGCTGCCGACCAGGCGAGCCATGCCAGGCTTCTGGGGAGCAAAGGAGAGTGTGGCCAGAGGAGGACCGGAGGCATGTGCGTCTATCTGCCTCTGGCTGCCCCGGCTTGTCTGGGTCTTGATTGTGGCCCCGGCCGGAAGCTAGGCAAGCGGGGCACCTGACCAGCGTGCCAAGATAGCCCCTCTGTGCAGGGCCCTCCTCCACCCGGGCTGTATCCCCAGTGTCTGGGATGGTGCAGGGAGAGAAGGCCTAGACCCGCGTTTCCAGGGGAGCATTGGCTGCCCCGCGTTGGGGCAGATCCTACAGCTAGTCCCAGCTTCCTGAAGAGGAGAGGGCAAGTGACGATCAGCAGGACCATCTGCCTCTGAGCGACGCAGGGGGGCAGCAGCGCAGCGCCAGGCACTTGCAGGGAGGGCTCCCGCGGGTCTCGGCGGAGACTCTTTTTTTTTTTTTTTTTTTCTTAAGCAGAGCCCCAGGGATGCTCTTCCCCCGCTCTCCAGAGAGGGCAGGCTCCCCTGCGGCCCGGGCGAGGAGGCCCCCAGACCCCCGGGGAAAGGCTGCGTCCCCGGGACCGCAGGGCGACAGCGGCCCGCGCTGGGCACTAGGGGTCGCCCCCGCCCAGCCCAGCCACCGCGCGCGGGCCGCGGGTTTCCCGGGACCGGTTAGAGCCTCCGGGGCGGGGGCGCTGGGAGGGGCGCCTCCGCCGCCCTGCCCGGAGCCGCGGCCCTCCCCCCCCTCCTCCTCCCCGGCCGGAGCGCGGGCCCAGGCGCCCGAGGTCGGCTCCCGGCCGCACCCTTTCGGAGCAGGGGCTCTCGCCGAAGGCTGCCTCTGGGACCTGCGAGCGAGGCGCAGAGGCGCTTTCCCCGAGACACAAAGGTCTTTTCTAGATCTCCACGCTCCCTTCCCGGCTGCCGCAGGGGGAGCAGCGGCTCCGGGTGGGCCCAGGCGGCAGGGCCGGGAAGCGGGGCCCCGAGCGGCCCCGGGACCTGGCGAGGGCGCCAGGGGACGCGGGGGGGACACCGTGGCGCGCTCTGGGCTCCTTTTGTGAACGGAGGGAAGCGTCTCCTCCCCGCGTCCCTGAGAACGGGCAGCCCGGGTTCTCAGCGTTGCGTGCCCCGAATAATAAATTGGGTTCTCTGGGGTCGGAATCCGGGCCCCACCCTGTGGGGCTTTGAGCTGGTCGGGGTTCCCCAAAGCATCGCCGCGATCGGCTGCGTCGGGATCCCCGGGGGTCCACCCCACCGTCTGAATCCGAACCCCTGGGAGGGGCCCAGGAACCTGCCCTTTTGCTAAATCGCCCAGGTGATTCCGATGGCGAGGCCAGTGTGGGAATCGTCGTTCTAAACCTTCCACCTGCCTTAGGGCGGGCGATTGTAAAATTTCTCCCCTGAAGAACTTCTGGAGATGGGATCGTCACACCCGCCTCAGTCCACGGTAACGTTCATTCTCCCTGCTGATGGAGGAATCCTTCCTGAGCCTGGCTGTAAACCCTCCTGCTTTAATTAAGCACATTTTCTTCCGTGTGGTGGGTTTGTTTTGTTTTGTTTTTTTTTTTCTTTTCTTTTTTTTAATGGGATAACGAACCTGTTGGAAGACAGCTGTGCTGCCTCCTTTGTGGGACCTTTCTCGGGGGACCTGCTTTCCTCGTTCAGCCTCCGTATCCGGCTGAGCCGCCTGACTGGACCGCGTGGTGAGAGGATCCAGGACAGCCACTAGCCCGTGAATGAACGTGGTCCCTTCCCGTGATGGCTAAACAGCTCCCTTCCAGGGTTTAGAAGATAACCCAGGAGGCTCCCCAAGTACCGGATGCTGGAAAATCCCAGCAAAGGCGAAGGGAAAAAAGCCTGCAGCCAGCCCTCCGGAGCCCGCCTGACCATACCATCTTCCCTTTGGCTGGCCCTTGTCCTTGATTTCAGGATGAGTTAAAATTCTTATCTGCTGTGCCTCCAGCCTACTCGGACTCGCTTTCCTGACTGCTGCAGCTAGACTTTCCCAGGCTTGGTGGGGTTATTTTTGCCTCTGGGTGGTGGTCATTACTTCCTTCCACAGTATGAGGTTCGACACAGCCACGGGGGAAAAAGAGTAAGTTAGCAAAAACACCCTCAAGATGGCAGGACTGACCCCCAAACCTACTTTCATTTTCTTCCGGTCTGGGTTGTGGGTAATTTCTTGACAACTATGAGAAAGAAGACAATGAAAAATGAATTTTTTTTTTCTCCAAAGCAATTGTGAACAGATGTATAATTCCCCGGTCTCAGGAATATCCTAGGACTCCCTTACATCGCCTTAAAGGGGCAGAGGTGCCAAGGGCAGTGTTGATATTCACCCGCAGGGCTTAGCCTCTCCTAAAGACACCGGCGGCGGCCACGACCCAGGTCACCTTTGCTGGTTCAGGGCTTCTAAATTTGGCCATGTGTGCGCAACTTGCTTCCTTTCAGCAATTGATCTGAGTAGCAGAATCCCATTCTGGATGGCCCGAATCATCTACAAGCCAGTGGGGGTGAAGGCCGTGCTAATTGGCCACTTGCCTCACCACTGGCTTTTAAACAATCGGTTGTATTCTCTGCCCGGCAGGAAGCAGCAGGCCCATCAAGGCTCTGGGCTCCCTCTTTGTTCTGACTTTATGGCATTTTATGCCACAATGAGAAACACTGTGTACTCCGTGGGAGCCCATTGTGCCAGGCTGCGAGGATGTGGCTCCTGCGCGGAAGGGCTGGTGGGCTTCCCCCCAGCAGAAGAGGGGCTTTGTGACAGGCTGGAGGACAAAACGAGGGGTGCCGGACGCTGTTCCTAGGGCAACTGCTGGCCATTGTGGAGGCAGCGTTGGCCCCTGGGTCCCTGTCACCCGCAGACTAGGGGGAGGGCAGGAGAAGGATGGACTCTGTCCTAAGTAGCGGTCCTGGGGACGGGGTAAATTATACGCCAGGACTGAGCTATCCGCAGCTCCCATGCCCTCCTGCTGAGCCGGCCACATCCCGGCCTAGACTCAGAGCCAGGTGACCGCATCTATGTTAACCAGGCCTCATTCCTCAAGGAAATGCCTTCTGGGTGAGCAGGGAAGTTTCCCCAAATGAGGGCCGAGCCTGGGCCTCAAATGTTTTGGGTAGACTTGGTCCTTTGAGGCAAGAGTTTTGGGTTTTCTACGCACAGTGTGAGTGGGAGGACCTGGAGAAAGTCCCTGTGGCCTCACACGTGAATGGGCCAGTGGGGTTTCGGAGCTCCTTGAAGACCCTGCCCGCCTCCCAGGCCAGCCGCTGCGTTCCCTGCCCCTCCTCCCAGTTTCACACAGGTGGAAGTTGCCCTACAGGTGAAATGTTAATACAGCACACCCGGGGCAGGAAACCAGGGCGGGGGCGGGTGCTCACTCCAGGAGGACGCAGGCACTGTCATGATCCCTGAAAGGCCTGGGGTCCCTTCTGCTCTTTGCCTTTTAGCTCATGGACCGAGATTCTTTCTATGGTTTGACGTAGTCCATGGAGGTCGGCACTTTGGGGCATCGGGGAGCTGCCTTGGGCAAGCAGGGAGAGGGATTCAGGGTACAGGTACATTTCATTGAGGAAATGGAGAGCATGATACTGACAAAACCTATGGCTAGGAGAGAGTCCAGGACAGGGGACTTTGTGGGTACTGGCCCTGAATGATGGAGTACCCCACATGGGCACTGAGAGGGAGGGAGGTGAGGGAAGGCGAGTCCATTTAGCTTCCCCGCAGAGGACAGCCCTGTGTCCCCATCAGCTTAACAGGCAGCTGGTGGGGTCCTGTGTTCTCTGGAGATGCTTCCACCGTGAGCATTTGGAGAAAAGGCCAGTTTCCTGCTGGGCCCTTGCAGAGAGTAACAGTCAATGTTTCCTTCAGCCTGGACCTCACTCTGTGCCCTTTCCGTCTCCAGTGCCCCCACCTGGGCCCCCTTAACCCATCCCACTGCAGCAGCAGCTGCCCGCCCTCGTAGCTGCTGCAGTTTTCGCTCAAAAATGCAAATCTGGCCTGCCAGCCTCGGGCTAGAAACCCTCCCAGAGCTGCACACAAACCCTCCAGCCCCTGCTCCCTGCCTCCGCCTCCACACTCACTTCCTGCCAGCTCCAGCCGCGCTCCTCTCCTCGACTCTCTCAAACATACAAGTCTTCCTCATTTCTCTGAGCCTCTGCCTTTCCTTCTGCATGGAATGCCCTTTCCCTCACCACCATCCCTTGTCCAGCTGCTAAACTCCCCAAGATTTGGTTGGGACATCACCTCCTGAGCTGATCAGGTTGGGGGGGCGAGCCTGGAAGCAGCTTTGGCATGAGGCTTCTCAAGCAGTGGGAAGGCCCATGGCAGAGGGTACAACCCAACTGGATTAAAAGCAAGTCCTCTTGGAACGTTAGTTTGTGTCTCTGAAGACCCTGCCTGGACAGTTGGTCCTGGAGAAGGAGTGGTAGGAAGGGGTGAGAAGGGTGGTTCCTCCCGGGACCTAACTGCTCTGGGCGCTTCCGCATCTGGCTCCTTCTTCCATCGTAAAGCACATTTCTTGATACTCTTGGTTACATGCTTATCTCTCTTCAGACTCGGAGCCCCTTATAGGCAAGGAGTTTGTATTCCCAGAATTTAGTTTAGAACCTGGCACGTAGTAGGCATACAGAAATTCTTTGAATAGACAAATATATACCTTGAACTTGAGAGGGTTCCTTTACCTAGAATACTGTTCACGCTCCACAAATTTGTGCTACTACTTTCTCCAAAACATAACTCAAAACTCACTTCCTAGAGAATAGGCTTTGGTTTATTAGTTCATTGATTTGAGCATCAAAGTTTACTGAGCACCTACTATGCGGCAGGCATTTTCTAGGCACTGGAGGTTTGCGGGTCACAAAGGGAGATAAAAATTCCACGAGCGAGCCGCCAGTGACCGCCACCGTCCCCCCACCCCCGCCCCCCAGGAGACCATGTCCTCATTTGCAGTCATTTAGCATTTTGGTAATCACTCAATGCCCCTGGCGTCCACAGTGCCTGGGACATGATCATCAAATATGATTGGTTCACTGTATGCCCAGATCATCAGACAGGTGTAGAAGGCCCGGCTTTGCCTTCAAGTAACACAACCTCATGAGGGAGACAAATGGTTTGTTTATGGGGTCACTGGAAACCCCAGAAGTCCTAGCCAGGGAAGATCTGGTTAATTCACAGCCTCTAGAAATTCACTGGATCCACTGGTTCTCTTGACCAAGTGCTACTTTCCAGTTATTTCCAGTCTTTATAAATATGTGAGTCTCATCTTCCAGCTTGGTCAGAATGGGACAACATGGCGTCATGTCAGGTGCCCACTTCCCCTGATTCCCATCTCGGCACCCGAAACAAGCCAGGGCATGGATGAGAGAGTGAGTGAATGATCATCGCCATGGGCAAGGATTCATCACTGGGTGTCTTAATGAGACATCACCAAGGAGTCAGACATGAATGGGTTCTCCAGTTCTGATAGGTAAAGGACAGAAGGTTTTTTTCCCCAACATAGGGCCTTTTTTCTTTCTTTTTTTTTGCTACATGTTACCCTCAGATTCCTAGTATATTCTACAAGAAGATCCCAAGACTCAAATCCAGGAGAGTGTGAATTTGACAAAAGTCATTTGTTTTCGTCCTTCCATTTGGGTCCCTCTTAACTGGCTATTTGTACTGGTTATTGTGTGGTGGTTTTAGTGCGTGAGATCTATTTCAGGGTTTCCCAAATTAAATGTAAGCCTAAGAGTGTTGCCCTGTCCATTCTGCTTCCTTCTTCCTTCCCAGCAATCTGGGTTCCCAGATTGCTCCTGGTGTCACTTACTCCTTCTCTAGGATAGTTTTACCAGAAAGTTCTGCAGACTCAATGCTTTAAGGCCTTGGTTTTCACCCATGGGGTTGTACTGTACGTTGTCCTCTCGTGTTTGTCCTGCAGTCCTGGAGGCTAGCATTGCTTACATTAGCCTGTTGACGTTTTAGCCATCTGTAACCTATATCAAACACTGGGTGCTTTGAAGTTCAATGTGCAATAAAAAGTTCATTAAAAAAGATGTGGAATCATGAAAATAAGGTTACAGAAATGTTAACAAAGGATCGTTTCCTGCTTCCTGTATTTTTTTTTAAATGTATTTCTCTGAGGAATTTATGTCACCATTAAAACTACGGAAGAGTTAAAGGAAGGACAGGCCTGGGTCAAAAAGAGGGTGAGATTCCTGAGGAGATATCTTGGCCAAGACCCAGCCTGTTTTCTTAATTGAGAGCTTGAGGTCTAAGGGGAGAATTTATGCCAGAAAAAAAAAGGAGGGACAAATCTAGAATTCTTATGACTGATGGTTTGAACCCAGCATCACTAATAGGAATGGCTCAGAAGCCTGCTGTCATTGCAAGGTCTGGGCTATGTCAGGGACCCTCAGAATCACTGGGTTCCAGCCTCCAGGCAGGTGCCTCTTACCCACTTGAGGAAGAAGAGGAGAGAGACATGAAGAGAGACAGAAAGTGGGGGACAGAGAAGAGAAAGTCAAGAGAAAGAGAGATGCATAGGGAAAGGGTGGCAGTGTCACCAAAACTGCCTTGTGACACGACTGGTGGCTTGCCCGTCGCCCACACTGCCTTGCTTGCTAGTCACGACCTCCTGATAGGAGCAGAGGTCAAGTTTCAGGCCCCGAGGGGCATTGAACGCTAAAAGCAGACCAGTCCCTGGCATGACCTTAAGGTAAGTGAGGTACCCGTGTCTGGCTACGGAGTACGCTTTCCTGGCCTGGCCACAGACAGGCATTTGGCCAAGAGGGAAGTCCCTTGGGGCTCTGCGTTCTGACTGGACAGTGACCAAATGTACATTTTGCTGGACTTTGCTAAGTCCAGGCTCCAATTAGTAGCGGGGCCAGGCTTCTCCCCCCAAACTGCGTGGCCTCATAGAGGGCTCCTGGTTCTCCTGTTAAACGAAGGGCGGCCCCAGATGACTATTCCCGGTGAACACATTGTCCCCTCTCTAATGACAAATGGGACACTGTCGGCACTTTTATTTCCTGACCTCACACATGCAGAGACACTGGAATAACACGCTGTGGGAGCCAAGGCAAAAGAAACAGTTCTCCTTGGGGGAAGGCCCCTGATTTTTACGGACCCTCCGAGCTTGGGCCGTGGGCACGCCTCACAGCCTTGCTGGCCTCTACTTGGGGGAGCAAATATCTCCAGAGACTCACTTGCTTATATGACCAAGAGTGACCATTTAATTGCTATTTATGTTCAATAGGAAGCAATCATGTGATTATCCCTTACTTTTCAGCCAGAAGGCCCACTGTGCATACACTTAGCAGCCACTACGTCTTAGTCCTAACGATGGCAGTGCCATACCCTACCAAGTGACCGTGAAGGCCTCAACAGATTGCACATGTATTAACCAGCGCTGCAAGGTTTGGGGGACTGCTGCCGACGGCCCGGGTCGGAGCCACACTCACCCTCTCTCTGATGACTCGGTTGTAGTTGCGTCTCATGAGTTCTGCAAACCTCTGCTCATAGAGGTGAAGCAGGAGCGCCAGGTACAAGCCTGAGTTCATCAGCTCATTTTGTGCCTAAATATGGAAAAGAGACTCCTAAGTGCATCTATAAACTATTCACGGCCTACATCACTGGGCAGAGGGTAGTAAGGACACCGGGTGACAAGAAGTGGGACAAGACCCCAAACCCCAAGGCAAGGCCTGCCTTTGGGGATCAGAGAACAGAGCAAGAGAGGGGGGACCCTTTACTGCACTCTCAGGGCAGAGGGTGGAAATTCTTTACTGCTTAGTGGAGGATGCCCTGAAAAAGCCCCGTGTTCCAGGCTCAACCCCATGCCTTGAATGTTTATTGAGCAGTTACACGTCAAAGCCTTGAGCTGGGTGTTGTGGGGAATATGAGGTCCTGCTGGGAGCCCATCGTCTGGTGTGGGACAGCCTCGTTCAGAGACGGTTCTAGTACCAGCTGCAAGTGTCACATGCTACACTGGAGATGCACGGGGAAGAGAGACCAGTTTACTAAGACATGGGGAAGGCCCCTTGGACGTTCCCGAATGGATGGGAGCACCTTGGGTGGGCTCTGAGGGTCGGTGAGGGCCTTTCAGACAGAGGCATGGAATGCCAGCAAAGGCACAGGGGCGGAGAGAGCAGAGCACATGTTGGGTAACATTCCCTACGCACTGGTGTGGCTGGAGTGTATGGGGAAGGTGTTCGTCTTGGACTGAAAAACTGTTTGGGCATGGGCTGGCGAGTATGGGAAGGTGGGAGGGTATCAGGCCGAGCCAAGAGTGCGGATGTCCTGCTGTGTGTGTATACCTAGCTACCTGAGCGGAGGAGTAAACACAATGAGATGTGCATCTTAGGAAGGAAAAGTTTTCTGTGGGAGAATGTGGAGCACAGATGCCACGGGCATTTTGTTTTCCTAGATCCCTTGTTTGTCCAGAGAAAAGGCCCCAGGTCTTAGTTCTGTGTGTTTCTCTCTGTATAATTGGGCTTGATGATGGTCTCACCTAAAGCCCCCAGCCCTGGCTGGTCCATTAACTCCCAGAGGGCAAGCTGAGCATGTGCCCAGTAGAGTTCCAGATGGACTGCGAACCTCAGGGCCTTGGCTCACCTCTTCCTCATTCCATCGGTGGGCTTGGTTTGTTCTTCTGTTTTGAGTGCCCCCCGCCCCCCTCCCCCTCCTCCCCACCCTCCCCCACTCCTTTCCCAGGACTTCCTTCGCAATGTCTCCTGCTTGTAGAAGCCTTCCCGATGAACCTCAGTTTGCTTTTCCTCAGCGGTGGCTTGTGTTTTATTTTTCTCACGGGTGCTGGGAACATAGGGAGGTACACAGGGAGGGTCTGGCTGTCTGGCTGAGGACAGCTCCTCTGTCCTCAGTGCCTTTGGTGGTCTATGCCACAAGGCCTGTGGACCCTTCCTGGACCTTCAATAAATTAGGGGCATTAGAAACGACCCCTCCCCCTCCGCTTTGTTTCCCTGCCTGGCCTCCCATCAGATCCCCATGGCTGGGGGATGGGGAAAGGCCAGACCAAGCTCGGGAAGCCCCTGGGAGACTAAAATCCCTAGCAGAGGACATGGCCCTCTGCATCACCCTGGGGAAAGGTCAGAAGTGTGACTGCTTCCCTAGGATAACTGAAGCTCAGACCTGACGCGGCGACCACCTCAGTGCTTTTCCCTTCCTTCCGGGCCTATCTCCCTGTTCCCATTGCATCAAGGGTAGCTCAGGAAGAACAAAACAGCTGCCAGAAGAGGTGCCCAGGTTGAGCAAGGATCGGTGCACTCTTCCTTCTGGATCAGGTCCAACTCCGGATCTTGACCACTGGCCCCAAGGTCACGGCTCAAGGCCCTTCCGCTCTCCTACGGACCTGTCTTTAAAGGCTCTAGTCAGCTGTCCTTAGCAGTTAGCCTCCTATTTTTAGCCTTTGGTCGTGTTTTCTGTGCTCTCCTGACCTTGGCCTAGAGCGGGCAGAGAGGAAGTTGCTTGTTTTCACTTTTTTCCTAATTGCCTCCTCCCACCTGCTTCCTTGTCGACTGTCTCGCAAGCCACCGCCTCTGGGAAGCCTTCCTAACCCACACCCTTCGGCTCCTCCCTGCACACCGAGCCTTCTCCCTTGCTTGCTTCTATCGCTGGCTGGCGGTGGCCTCCCGCGAGCTGCTGCTGGTTTTCTCTCCAGCACCCTCTTCGCCAGTAAGCCTTTGTGCTGAGAGACACTCCGATGCATAATGGCAAATCAATCAGCTAGAAAATGGCTTGGAACGATCAGGTTTGTCAAAGCATTCAGGGAAATCATTTACTTTTTATGACTCAATAAGGCCCGGAGGCATGCAGATGGGGAAAATATCCACTAATGTTTTCTGCAGATAATTTGAAAAGTCACTTCTAGCAGATTGTGTCTCTTCTCTGGCCTGTGGGAGGGAACCTGTCACGTGGTGCCATAAATCTCACTGGCCGGGGCCCCTTGATGTGCGCCCTTTGCAGAGCTGGTGATGCACCACAGAGGGGCTGGGCTGACCAATCAGAGCATGCGTTTGCTAGTGAACTCAGTCATCTCAGGCTCCGAGCCACAAGTGGGAGGGACTTGTTATCACAGAGAGTTCCAGGGCATTTGTTCGGCAAGGGCAAAATGAGCTAGGTTTTGGAGCGTTATTTTTGTAGCTTTCCTGACCCTCCCTCCTCGAACCATTCTGGTGGGGCATTGACACCCATGTGCAGTGTCGGCAGTGGGTGGGTGGGTGGGGGGCAGGGAGGCTCGAAAGAGAGAAGGCTCATGAAGCCATGGACAGGAGCCCCGAAGCACTCAGGCTGCCTGCCAGATGTTTTTCTTTCTTTTCTCCCACCTCCCTCCCACCCCTTCATTTTGTTAATATTCATTTGGGCCAAGAGATTGGCTACCTATGGAAATTCTCCATGTAATCCACTCAAAGACGCAGACAGCCTGGCTGAATGTCCTATCAAGTCTTCAGATGTGTTCAAGAGATGCTCCTAGGTGTGAGGGTGATTAGGTGGCTGCGTGTGTCCAAGGACATCTGTCCGTGGCTGCGATGGAGCAAAGCCAGGCCTGTGCTTCAGAGCAATGACAGCCAGAGGCCCGCTGAGACCCTCCTGTGCAGCCGGGCAAAGAAGACAGCAGCACATCTCCATCACGCAGTGGGCGTGGGTCCCCAGAGCGGGCAGCCTGGGGCCATCGAGTGCTAAGACTTTGGGCGGAGTTTTAACTGGGCCTGACCCAAGTGACTCCAGTTATAAAAAGGGGAGAAGTAACCTCTATCCTGCCTGTTTCCCCAAGGTGTTTTTGGCAAAATGAGCTAATACAAATGGACGTGGTATTTTGCAAAATAAAAATATCCTATGAGAGGCAGAGAGGAAAGATAGGACTCAGGGCAAGGACCACATGTGCCTGTTTGATCCTGTGCTCGTGCCTAGCCCTGGATATTTGGTGTGTGCTCAATAAATATATGTACAGATGAAAGAATGACAAAAATGTGTGATTTTGGACCAGACAGTGGCCCGTTTAGCCATGTCTTTTGACCCTAGTCACTCCCAACTTGAATGTGCATCAGAATTACTGAAAGGGCCTTTTAAAACATAGCTGCTGGGGGTCACCTGGGTGGCTCAGTTGGTTAAGCATCTGACTCTTGATTTCAGCTCAGGTCCAGATCTCATCGTTCGTCAGATTGAGCCCAAGCCTAGCATCAGGCTCTGTGCTGATAGCATGGAGCCTGCTTGGGATTCTGTCTCCCTCTTTCTCTGCCCCTCCCCTGCCTCTGCTCATATGCAGTACACATGCTGTCTCGCTCTCTCTCTCAAAATAAATAAATAAACTTAAAAAAAAAAAACAGTTGCTGGGCACCACCTCTCCCCCTCCCCCAGATTCTGATTCAGTGGGTCTGGTGGGTAGAGTCAAAGAATGTGTATTTCTAACAAGTTCCTAATTGATGCTGATGCTACTGGGGATCACCCGTCTTGGAGAACCACTGCTCTAAGCTATGGATCAACAATGTGGTCTGGGGATGTGCTCTGGTGGGAAGGAAGGAAGGAAGGGAAGGGAAGGGAAGGGAAGTAGGGAGGGCAGAAGGAAGGGAAGGAAAGAAAGGGAACGAAGGAGAGGAAGGATGGACAGACAAACACGAACTTCTCCAGTTGGAGACAGAACTCTCCATTTTGCCTCGGTGACCACCTCCCTTTATTACAATGCCGCCTGCAGGATTCCAACCATTTAATATGGGCCTGGCCTCTATGGCGTCTGAGTGTACAATCTGTGATCTAAACTGTGCTTCAGCCTGCTTTCTCCTGGCCTGTCTTGGAGTTTGGAATGTTAGTTCGAGCTCTATCTGGGGGGTTCTTCCTTGCACCCCAACACTGAGTGCCCCAGCCAGAGCCAGATCTGAAGCCTACTTCCCGGGTGAGAAACGTCACACAGGACTCCTCCTTCCCGGACAGCACCCACAGAGCCAAGGATGCTTCTTGGGCTTACTTTTCAGGCATCCTTGAGTAAGGAGGGTGGGAGGGTTGAGCTATGATTGGGCCACCAGGTGCCAGCGGCCCCAAAGTGCTTAGTCCAGGTCCTAGGGCCCCCACAGTTGTTTCTGCTTCATGGGGTCACTCTGCACACAGCCTGTAGGAGCTCCTAATCCAGCCACTAGAAGCCGAGTAACAAGCCTTGATCTACGGGGCCTACAGGAACCACCCAGTGTCTGAGGGATGGGGCATAATCACATTTCAATGCCCTGTTAAAACCCATGGGCAACATTCACTCTACTCCTACTCAGGTGCATTGAAGCAAACCAGGAAAACACTGGTCTAAGCCCCTCCACACCCTCAAAGCCATTGACAATGCTGACTGGACACCCAGTGGGCATGACTGCGATCTGGGATCAGATCTTGTGTCAGGTGTCTTTCTTTGATATCTCAGATTTTGCCTTCAAGGGCACGTGGATAGAGAGCTCACTGCTCTTTTTCCTTTCTGGTCTTAACTGTCTCTGCCTCAGGGAATCTTTCTCTGGTCCTGAGAACGGGTCACACCTCTTTGTGGCTGTTCCCAAGCTGCCTGCGCATCCCTTGTTGTGATGCTCCCACACTAGGGTTACCCTCCCTATGCCCTTCCCGTTAGAAGGAAGTGACTGTGCTGGTCTTGGGCACCTCGGTGTCTCCAGCAGAGCATCTGATATACAATAGGCTCTCAATATGTGTTTTAAAAGTTAAACTTTTATGTTATGTGTATTTTGCCACATTTCAAAAAAAAATTTTTTTTTTTGATACCTGGGCCCATCCCAGATCAATTAAATCAGAATCTCTGGGGCCCGGCCTAGACATGAATACTTTAATAGGAAAATAAAAAGGCATGCAGCTAAATGTTAATTATAGGGGATTTTTGCATGTTTGTGATTTTTATAATTGAAGAAAAGCAAACAAAAACAAAAACAAAAAAAACCCCAAAACCACCTAAAGAAAAAATGCATAAGATAATAAGTTAATTGTTAATTAGTGAGTTAGCAAGTTAGTTGAGGTCAAGTGAGACCCAGACTGGGCTGAAGTCAGTTCTAGGCTTCTTCTGGTTTTGATCTTTTCCTTGTATATGTCTGTTTTGGGGACCAGCTACCTCCTGTCTCAACAAAGGAACTTGTTTGCCAGGAGTGAAGGGCACTGGGCATTGGCTAAGATGGCCAGAGGACCAAGGTTTGGGAGTCGGGAAAGGCCTGGACCTCAGGAGCCCGTGTAGACATAACAACTCCAAGGCCAGGCCAAGGGGCCTCCCCGGCTGGGGACGAGCTGAGAGCATATTATATCCTCCATATCTTTCTGTTCAACAATAGTTACTTCCGCATTGGTCCACGGAGTTTCTGAATTTGTCTAAGTCATGCTTCCCTACTGTCTCAAGTTTAACTCAGACTGTTGGCAAACAGACTCCATTAAATCCACAAGGGTCCATCAGAGCAGTCAGAACCATTGCGAAAGGGTGAGCCCGCAACTGTTTTCCACCTGCAGGTGAATACTTCGCGTTGGTTCTTGGGACTGTTGTTCGCCCACCAGGGTGGGTCTGTCAGTCTAGTTTCCACCTGTGGTTATAATGAAGGGCATTTTCAAAAGGCTTTGATGGCCTGTCAGGTTCTTGCTGAAACTCATTTAAACTCTTTTCTGCTTCCATGTAGAGTAATCACTGTGCTAGGTATTTTCTGCTTTCCCCTCCAGATTCAGTTTCCACCCTGTGCTGTGCCCTACACGCCGATCTCAATGGATCGCATTAACTAGACCCCCTTGTTCTCTGGCTTCCCGTTGGGTTTGGCCAATGGGAGGCCCTGGCAGGGGACCAGAGGGCGGGAGGAGAGGGAGGCCAGGTGGTTATTCTTCTTGTTCCCTCTCTGCCGGAGAGTGGTGTGGCAGTGGCTGCTTTCGGTTACTGAAGGTCACAGGCCATTGCGGACTCTCTCCTATACCTATGGGTCTCTTGATCCTGGTGGTTGCACCCTCCCCTTGTCACTTGAGGCCTGGGAAAGGTCACAATGCCAGTCTCAGGATACTTCATCCTACCTTGTTGGTTTCTTTTCCTGCACATTTCTGCTCTTAGGTCAGCTCTCCTTACTCACCCCTGTTGAGGGTGCCTCGATCTCTTCCACCAAGATTCTGGCTAACACAGTTACTTCCACGGTTCTGGTTAGGACATGCTTGTAGATGCTTCTCTCCACTGGTAGGATGCAGTGAAGCCAAGGTTACGGGTATGACCCCTGCATGGGCTGGTCGGCTTTTTTCAGTGATGGACTCTAGCCTTGTCCTGGCGTGCTTAGCTGCCTCCCTCGAGTCCAGAGACGTTGGGCATCTCTGGGGCTGTAACACGGTGGATCTCATTTCCTGAGCGCCTTCTCTGCACAGGTCCTGGATTAGGGGTTATCCTCAAGTCTTTTCCTACCTCCCATCCTGCGGGGTAGGAACTATCTCCTCCTTCCTACAGATGAGAGAAGTGAGATCCAGAGAGCTTGTGTAGTTTCCCCGAGGTCACACAGCAACTTTGGGGAGGGGAATAGGGATTTAGGTTCATACCTTCATCAAAGCTGCTGTGCTCTTCAGTGGGGTAGGCTGCCTCTGGCTACGTGAGTGCAAACATTTTACTACAACTTGAAAAGTCTGCTGTGAGTGAGTGAATTCTACAAATACCAATGGTAAACCAACAGCGCACAGTGGTGGTAGCTGCTTTGCAGAGGGTGAACGATGCAGAAATACTTGGAACCAACAGGGGTCTTCCCTAGACAAGGCAATCCCTTGGGCTGCGCTGTGTGATGTCTGCAGACCATTCTGGTAGTATTCCACATAACCTGGCCTTGTCTGGACATGTCCTTCTCAGGAAGTCCCACAGGTTCCATTTCCGGAAATAATCTTCCAAGATGACCACGTGGAACCTTCTGCACCCTGGCTGGCATCCTGATCTCAGGCACTCATGGGCCCTGGTTCCCTTCAGTAGTGTGGTTCCAGAATCACTTCTGTTTCTCATCTCAGTGCCTCGGGTTTGTGACTGAATGATTCAAGACCCTCAGGCCTCAGAAAGGATGGACTCAAAATACATTTATTTCTCAGGAAATTCTTTCTTCCTTTTTTCCAAGTTTTCCAAGAAACTTCTTGGTTGTGCTATTCAAATATTTCATTCTTATCAATAGTTTGTCCTTCTGTCTCGAAGCCTTAGGGTTTTAAAAAAGGTAACTAAACAATTGCCTAGACTCAGATGCAGCATTTTGACTCAGCTGTGCTTTTTTCCAAAAGACAAACAAACAAACAAACAAACAAAAAGGTCTGGGCACAGGCTAATGATTTAAAAGTCAAAGGGACTCCTCTGAAGAATGACATTTTAGTTACTAACAATGATTTTATAGTTTTAAAGTAATGTGCTTTACAGTTACGGTTATTAATCCTTTTTTTTTTCCTAATCATGTTAAATCATAATGGTAATGATGACTATTTTCATTTGATAAATACTTATTGACTGCTTATTACATGCAAGGCACCTTGTAGATAAACATCACCCGATGGAAATACAATGTGAGTCACAGATGCAACCCCGGTATGTAACTTGATTCTTCCCAGTAGCCACATTAAAGAAGTGAAAGGACACTGGTGAAATTAATTTTAATAGTATGTTTTATTTAGCCCCGTATATTCAAAATATTATTTCAACATTTAATTAATATAAAATTATTTATGTGATATTTTGCCTTTTTTAATACTGAGTCTTTGAAATTCAGTGTGCATTTGACACAGCACATCTTTCTTTTTAATTTTTTTTTTTTTAATTTTAGAGAGGGGTGGAGCAAGGGAGGGGCAGAGGGAGAGAGAGAGAGAGAGAGAGAGAATCTCAGGGAGGCTAGTGTGAAGCCCTACATAGGGCTCGATCTCACAACCCTGGGATCATGACCTGAGCTGAAATCAAGAGTCAGATCTCAATGGACTGAGCCACCCAGGTGCCCCTCACGTAGCACATCTGGAGTGGCAGTAGCCACTTGTTCATTAGCCACATGTGGCTTGTGGCTGCCATATTGGACAGTGCAGTTCTAAAGAAAAGATCGTTTGCCTGAGAACTGAACAATTAACTATTATTCTGAGCACGGATCACCTTCCCACATAAGGTTACCTAGCTTTTTCTTTCTTTTTTTTTAAAAAAATTTTTAACATTTATTCATTTTTGGAAGGCAGAGAGAGACAGAGCGCAAACGGGGGAGGGGCAGAGAGAGAGGGAGACACAGAAACAGAAGCAGGCTCCAGGCTCCAAGCTGTCAGCACAGAGCCCAATGCGGGGCTCGAACTCACGGACCGCGAGATCACGACCTGAGCCGAAGTCGGCCGCTTAACCGACTGAGCCACCCAGGGGCCCCGCTAGCTTTTTCACAGTATTAGAATTGCAACCCAAATGCCCCAGGAGAATTAATTCACCGGGTGTTAAAAAGCACACACTAGGTGCTTACTACCTGTTAATAAACAGTAAAGCAGTTTCTTATTACCCTAGAGTTACTTGCTATGTAAATTAGGGACCATTTTTTCCAAGACCCTGATTTTTTTTTTCCTTGTCGCTATTAAATTTAAATTACTTCAGCAAATCGGGGCATGGAGCTTGCCAGAGTATTCCTGTTTCTGTGTCCAGTCGGCTACTCTGCCTTCCTACTTTTGCCCCTGACAACAGCGGGACCTCAACCCCAGGTGACCAAGACTTTCGAACCCTCCCGATGGCCTGATTTAGTAGCAGACCTTCTTGGAGATGAGAGCCGAGGGGGGGGGTGGGGGGAACATTCCCAGACTCATGCCATGCACAGGCCTAATACTGTCCCTTTATCAGGGAAAGCATGTCTTCCTACCATGCGCCGCCTCTAACTGACTTTGACCCGTGGAAGCAGATCGGCGTGAGTGTCTCTTACCCGGGATTGCTGGTGTTTGTGGTAGAAGTCGGTCACGTTAAAATCATCCAGATCGACCAGCAGGCCTTGCTTACACATTTCGCAGGTCTTCGCGGCACCTAGATCCGCTCCTGAAATTAAAGAATTCTTTGTTACATGTAGCCCTGGGTCTCTCTGTGCTGACATTTTGGGAGTGCACTTGTGTCTGTTATGAATTCTGAGTTTCAGTGACCTTTTTAAAGCCAGCCATTGTCTGTAGAAAAGGACCTTGAATCTGAGATCTGGAAAATTTCCTTCGTAATCGTTTTCATTATTATGCATGCAAGCTTTGTATACGTGAAATTCTCGTGACTTTTAGATAATAGGCCTTGCTTTCTGTTTAAATATAAACACACTGCTTCATAAAACTGGAGTTGCTACATGGAGGCAGAGAATCTGTAACATAGGTGTTTGCCAAAAGAGTGAAGATTGGCCTGTGTTGTTGTTTTTGTTGTTGTTGTTGTTTTTCTGATAGACATAACACAGGTCCAAGCAAATAAATGAGGACCACATTGATGGCAGAAGCTTTTCTCAGTCTGTGGCTTAAAAATCTGCCTTTCCTCTCACCCAGGTGACTTCCCTCCTGAGGGCGTGAGGGAGCCGGGGGCCATGTATGGGAACTAGCACAGCAGTATCTCCGGCCAGCCCCTGAGACTGAGCTCAGCCTCATCTGGGAAAAGAAACATGAGAAGCCTTCCTTTGTCGCTGTGGGGTTGTTGGTTTTTTTTAATTTTTTTTTTTTTTAACATGCATTCTAGATCAGCATTTTTTCTCCGCTTATCCTGGTCCCCAAAGCAAAAATGGAAGATGCAGAACTGTGCTGTGTTGAGGCAAACACCATGCCCAGCGTCTTTTCCTGGCACGTGGGTGCTGCAGTTTTGCTAATGATGTCCTGGTGTTTATTTTCATGCATTAGCAACTAGAGGCCTGGTTAGTTACCTGCATTTATTTGGGAAAGGTAGGGTTGGTGCCGTTTTATACCCCAGTTCTACTCTGCCTCAATGGGGACGTAAAGAAATAGTAAACGGTAGAGAACGTCAAAAGACAAGGATGAATGGTGATCCCGTGTCTGCATTTTGTTTGCTTGATTTTTTTCTTTTTTTAGGGCCTCTCGGTAGTGCTTTAGGCTACTGAGTGTCCCATGTGCCTCTGATCTTGATGGCGCTCAACACACCCCTACTGATGCTGGCGTTTTACAAGCAGTTAGCAGCGCTTTCATTGCACATTTCATGAGTGCTCTTTTCCTGTGCTAGATGTTTAATTGGCCCAAATTTGTAGTAAGATAAAACACCGCATGACAGGGTCATTAGCGGCCAAGATCCCCGTTTCCTCCCCGTCTGAAGGACTGAGTACCAAGCTCGCTGCGTGGAGATGTGTTTAAGCAGCTTGGATGATGGGCCCGGGTTTGTTTCCCTTGCTCGGGAAAATGCAGAAGGTGGACAGGGGATCAGGGAGGAGACGGGTAATGCGATCGGCCCGCGGTTCCTGCCTCTTTCTCTGGAGGGGACGTGGCCACTCCCTATGGGGACAGGATAAAGCTCTTAGGTCTCCCAGGCTGCCTGAAAGAGTGATAACCAAAGAGGAAAACACGGAGAGAAGAGAACTAGGATCCAGCTATGGGGTAAAAGGTTTTCAGGGAGTTGTCTCTGAAAGACATAGCAGCTATTTTGTAATGGGTTCTTTGCATTGCCGTTTCCTGTTTTGGGTTTTTTGTTTGCTTTTGTTTGTTAATTTTGTTTCGGTTTGTTTGTTTGTTTTTGGTTGTTGTTATTCAAGTTGCCCTTCTTCCTCAAACCGTGTTTTAAAGAAACCCCCCGTTTTCTGCCAAGAAAACCACAGCTGACCTCCCCATGTGGCCGTATTTAGGTTATAACCTCCCCAGGGAGTTGAGAAAGGGCTTCACATTCAGTTACAAGATCTGCAAAAGACAGAGCTGACAAAGCCAGCACGCGGAAATCTCTTTACCTAATACGGTTCTAGAAAATTAGATCAGCGCTCTTTCCCTGCCCCTACTGCCAAAACGCAGCTTTGCTCAGTTTCTTAGGTGACACCCTCCTTCCCCCGCAAATAAAAGGAAGCAGAACTGCTTTTGCCAGGTGTCTATTAGCAGGCATGGCTGCTGTGTGCTTTTGCTGAGGTGCAACCACTGACCTATTTCAGTTTCCTTCCTCCTGGGAGGGAATCTTAGCATCTCTGCTCGGGCTCAAGTGGGGTAGGATTTAATAGCATCGCCAAGATTCTTCTCTCAGACTTGGGAAACAAATTCATTTCCCTCCATAATTTAAAGGCAGCATTTAGACCCGCTACTATCCATCAGCGCTGTGAGCAAGAGTCCTGGGGTCAGGGGCCATGGTTCTTCTGGCTACTGCTTAGGAGGAGAGGGGACAGTTGTCCAGGCTCGGAGTCCCGCACGGTGGTGTCTCATATTAATTATATGTTGGCTCACGTTTTCCGCTTCTCCTTCCCCACCCACCTGATGTTATTTTCACTTTCAGCCACTTTTTCAGGCACTCCTGATGAACAAACCGCAGGCTTCCCACACAGCCGCAAGGCTCCAGGAGGGGGTTGGTTGGGGAACCCCCGGCTATCTGACAGATGCGACACAAGTCTCCTTCCTCCTCTGAGTCCTCCTCCAGGAGACTAAATGGAAAACAAGCCCTGGTGAGCAGGGGTCTGCACAGTTGCAGTGTCTACAAACTACAAGTACCACGTCCCGGGATGTTCAAGGGGGAGGCCCCCCCCAGGACTCCCCAGGCCCACCCCCTGCTCCCTCCCACCCTGCTGAAACTTCTTCCAGGTTACTGATAGCAGGTGCACAAAGTCTTGTGTCAGGCTCCTCTGCAGCTAGTGGTACGTGTGAGCTGACCAGGAGAACCAGCAGTGCCTCCATAAATCTAGAGGCGTGGGACAGGGCTACAGAAGAAAGTCATGGAAAGGGCTGGGCGCCCCTCCCCCTGTCGTGGCCACTGTGAGGGAGTTGGCGGTGTGGCTTGTTGTTGAGTACGTGGGATTTGCAGGCAGGGGGCCTGGGTTTGAGGCTTGCCTCTGAAACGTGTGGGTTTGGTGACTCTGGACCAGTTCTCGAAGCTTCTCGGGTCTCTGTTTCCTCACGTATAAAGCCATGTGGTGCCAATACCACCACTACTTATCTAACAGGGTCTTGGGCAGCCTGGATGCCATGATGGCGGTGTCACCGCTCTGCAAAGTGCATCGAGAGTCTGGCAAAGTATTTGCACACAGAGACCCCTCACTAGATGTCGTTTGGGATGATGATGAACCAAGGAACCTGGATGTGAATTCACCGATAGCATAACACTTGCCAAGAAATTTTGCCAACATTCCAGAATGTAAGCTGCTGGGATCTGATAAAGATGGAATTAGTGAAAATATAAGCAGATATGTTTGTGTCTAATCGACGGGGAGTGAAGACTAGCTGGTTGATGTTCATGTTGGGAGGCCCTTAGGAAGTCTATGGCTTGTTCTTTAGAATCCTCATGGCCTGGGGACTGTCTGGTCAAGGAAAGGAAACTGGCCAGAGACTCAAATCAAAGGAGAGGAAGAAATGGGCATTGCTCTGGAGATAGAAGTGTGTGCTGAGTTTCTGAAGAGACCTGCCTCTCCAGGAAACAGAAGTCATGAAAAGGAACCGAACTATAGTTTTCTATTATGGGCACAAACAAAAGAGGAGATAAATCATATTTTTTAAAGACTCAGTATCTCTAAGATGTCAGTTCTCCCCAGAATAATCTACAGATTCAATGCAGTTTCAGTGAAAATCCCAACAAGCTGATTCTGAAACGTGTATAGCCCAGGACTCTTAAGGAACAAAGTGGGGAGGCCTACCAAAGGGCACCACTGGCTACCAAAACTTATAAAAGCTACAGACATTAAGATGACGTCGTATTGGATTAGGGAAAAACAAAAAGGAACAGGCCAGAATAGAGAGCTCTGAAGCAGACTCGTACATTTATAGTTATAAGACAGAGGTGGCCCTTCAGTTGAGCGAGGAAAGATCTTGGGACAGTTGGGCATTCACAAAGCATACCTCACATCACATATTAAACATTACTTCACATTTAAGACCAAAATCCATTTCACACTAAGTCCTAAGTGTTCAAAGTGAAACTGTACAGATTTTAGAAAAAAATAGGAAGAATATCTTTAAAACAATTTTTTTTAATGTTTATTTATTTTTGAGAAAGAGAGAGAGACAGAGCGTGAGTGGGGGGGTGGGCAGAGAGAGAGGAAGACACAGGACCCGAAGCGGGCTCCAGGCTCTGAGCTCCAGAGCCCAATGTGGGGCTCGAACTCATGAACCACAAGATCATGATCTGAGTCAAAGTCACTCAACCTATTGAGCCACCCAGGTGCCCCAAATAGATAGAACATGTTGATGACCTTCAGTTAGTAAAGGATTTCTTCATCAAGATAACAAGATACAAATCACAATCCATAAAGATGGATATATTTGACTCCAGTAAAATTAAAAATTGATCTTCATTAAAAGACATCAAGAGGGGGCCCTGGCTGGCTCAGTCAGAGAAGTATGCGGCTCTTGGTCTCAGGGTTGTGAGTTCAAGCCCCACGTTGGGTGTAGAGATTACATACATACATACATACATACATACATACATAAATACATTCAAAGGAATGATAAATACAATGCAAGAATGGTTTCCGGGGGGCAGAAAGGATATTGGGAGGGGGTAGATGAGATAGGGTGGATGAGGGGCTCAAGGGCTCCAGTAAAGTTCTGTTAGCTGGAAGGTAGGCACAGGGATATCTGGGTTTTGCCTTTTTTTGAATTCTCTAATTATTTGTATGCATTAAAGTAACTAAGGGAAAATTTTTAAAGAGTATAAGTGGCATTGAGAAATGGGCTTGAAATATTTAAATGAGGCATATTATAAAACATGAGCCAATGCTTACTAAAAATTGCATTTATATGCAAAGATAAAAGATGGGAAGCAAAGTTATTTTCTAGTGCTTATCTCTGGATTATAGGATTACAGGTGATTTTTCTTTTAAGTTTATATTTTTCATACTTCCTAGAATGAACATTTTTGAGATAAACAGAAAAGCATAAGGTTTATTACATACAGAAAGAAAAAGGGTGTCTGATAGGCGAAGTACATAACTCATAGCTGTTTAATGCATTGCCATGCCGAGACGTGGATGTATTTTTAAAAGAAATCATTTTTAGCTCCAAGGCATCACTTTGGGATGGTGGAAGACCAGACTCCTGACAAGTGGGTCTGAAGCTGTATGTTTGGACAGGTGTAGATGGGTGAATGTGAGGCCTTTTGGCCCTTAACCATGAGTCGGTCTGCTGGTAGCTCGTATAATAGGGAAAGGAAAATTGGGGTGCCTGGGTGGCTTAGTCGGTTAAGTGTCCAACTTTGGCTCAGGTCACGATCTCGTGGTTTGTGAGTTCGAGCCCCCCGTTGGGTTCTGTGCTGACGGCTCAGAGCCTGGATTCTGTGTCTCCTTCTCTCTCAGCCCCTCCCCTGCTCATGCTCTGTCTCTCTCTGTCTCTCAAAAATACATAAATAAATATTAAAAAAAATAAATAAATATGGAAAGGAAAAGGTACTGCTAATAGGAGAGTGACTTAACTCCTGCAGTTGGATAACAGACCTCAAGGAGTAGTAGGTGTGTGTCCTGTGTCCTCTCTTACCCTCTGCATTCTAATTCATTGCCTTAGAATTTCCCCACTTACAATGAATATCAATAGATAACTAACGGCTGAAATGAGCCATACTAACGTACACAAAGGCGGCTTGCATTCACAGAATGCGTTTCCTGATCAGTAAGCCAACATCAGGGTGTGGTAACACCTACGTAAAGGAAACAGAATCCTGACACGGTGTCTAATGATGGCTTTAAAAAGTATCAAATTTCATATATTGTGGATGTTGTGAAATATCCCCACATCATCTTACAAGACAGGGAAGATCAAAGGAAAGGGCAATCCAGAAAAAAGACCTGTTTCTCTCTCATGCGTGAGAAAGAACACATAAAATGGAAGCTGTGGTTACCCCAGCGTAGCCCTTCGGAGAACCGAGGTAACCATGGTAACGGTTTGGGACAGGCCTTTTGGTTGGAAAGATTCAAATTCTAGAACTGTTGGTTGGATTTGCACAAAGTCCCATGAGGGAGAGCTGGTGAACTTCAAGTGTGGAGTGGCTCACTCTCTGGGGAGATAGCAGCCTTTTCGTAAAAGATCCTGGTTCCTAATTGCCCATGAGAAGAGCTAGCCCTATGTAGCAGTCAAAAATCCCTTATGTCTAGCAAACTTGCCTTCCTTAAAGTTATGGTATTTGGGGAATACGGGAGAGATTGAGCTGGAACACCAAAATTTTCCTCATAGATACACACATTTTAAGAGCAACAAAATAGATAATGTTGTCGATAAAAGCAATCATTAAAATGTCAAGGAAGGGCCTACTTAGGATTTAAAATTCCCATGATGCTCTAATGAAGGCAGTGCTTATTTCTACCTGGAAAAATGGAATAAAAAAGTATATACATATCATTATGAAAATTCCTCACCTTTCTTGCAGTTTCTTGAGTTTCTCAGAGTCTGCCTTTATCTTATTGGCTTCCTTTTCATCTGTGAAAGCAGAGGCTGCCATTCTGTTCCCGTTATCACTTTGATTTGGGAAATTAGAGACCGCGAAGAAAGTAAAAGGCATATTTTCTTGCAGGGACCCAGGCACGTGCAAATGGCCTTGTAAGTTCATTCTTGATGGTGAGGAGCTAGAAGACTCCCCAAGGACAAGTGGCTTTGAGGATTTAATAAGAGCTCTTCCGTATATTCTAGAGCCCCCTGGGATGGGTTCGTTAAAGGAATATCTTCTGCTCCCCTGACATCAAATTCATGTGCACTATTTACTGGAAAATAACTGTGGTTCTCAGCACTGGCGAGTGGATTCCTATTTCTAATAGGGGACAGTGGTCGGCGAACATTAAACCTTGAGTTTCCCTCTGAGTCTGAACTGTGAATAAATGTAGACGACATCGACAAGTCTACTGGAATATCATCTCTCATGGCAGAATGCATTAATGATCCAGGAGTGTTATAAGATAAACTCACTGGTGATCTTGGAGCTGTTGGTCTACCAGAAAGAAAACAGTCAAGAGAATTACTAGAACTGCTTAAGTAGGCATGCCAATCTCTTTCATAATCACGGATACCAGGCCTATCTTCCGTGGAGGTACAGTCTCTAAATCCATTTTCAGCACTGAGGTCATCATCTAGACTAGCTGTGGATTTGGTGTCCCATGAAGGAAAGGTGCTTTTCTCATGTTCACTGTCACCACTGTCATTCTTGTTAGGAGACCCTCCACCAGGTTGCTTGAGGTCTTGAGACACCCTTGCCCCCACAGGAAGCTGCTCTGTCACTGGTTCCATTGCATTGCTCATTCTTAATGAGCCATGACTGGACTCAGTTCTTCTTACCGAATTTGCTCTGCAATTTTCAGGACTTTCTTCAAAATTTTTACTTTTGGCCTGAGTGGCCGACGTCCCAAGAAATCGACTTCTCTTATGACTGGGAGGAGAACGAGGCCGGTGCATACCAACCAACAAAAGTTCTTCCTCTATGAGGGTCTCCTCCTCAGTGTCATCATTTTCTCCTCCAGGGTTTAATGATAAAATGGAATAAAAATCTTCATCTCTGAATCTAAATGGTGCCCTTCTTGACCCTCCCATGGCGGTGGTGAGGAGTGGTGGCCCCAAGGACTCACTCGACACTTGAGGGCTGTTTGTTCCTAGGAAGGCCTGAGATAGGCCTGAATGTGGCTCATTCTGAGAAAGAACACTTGAGTCTCCTTTTTTGGCTCTCTCAGAGGTATACTCAGTCATAGTCATTAGCTGTGAAGATGGGACTAAGTGTCTTCTCTCTTGAGTTGGCCTCTTCAGCTTGGTGCCACTGGCCCACACTGAGCCCTCTTGTTGAACTATTGGATCTGCATGGAGAAAAGACAAGTTTATCATTCTTCTATAGGTGCTCATGGATGAAAGAGCTCAAACACTAAGAGTGAGAGTCCCTCAAGGAAACAAGCAAGCCTAGAGAAGGAAATCTGCACGCTTTAAAACGGCTGGAGGTACAGAAGCAGGACAGTAGAGGTAGCTTCCTTTAATGCTTCTGGAGTCTTCTTTGTACATTTTGTGGAGCTCGGGCTGGTTCTGGGGTGACAGGGTGACCCTGAGGATACAGGTCTTTTTTTTGTGGAAGCTTTGGGAAGACTGTCTAGCCCAGGTCAGTCAGGGCCGATTATGGGGAAATCTCTCAAATGCTGGTTTTCATAACAGTGTTTGTGGATAAGGAAAACCAGCACTCCAGGAATGGCTTCTACAAAAACCACCAGTGCCTCTTCATCTGGATTCATTCAACACGCATTTATGACACTCCTGCACCACACACAGCTTTAAAAAATCTTAAGAAAATATAATCTACCTGGGCAGATTGGGAGGAAGGCTCTAGAAGCTGGTGTCCAGTTACCCTGATGACTTGGGTTACATTTAGTGCTTAGTGCAATAAAAATTATAACTCTCTCATGACATCATTACCTTCTCTTTGTCACTAGCTCCCAGTCGATTTGTAACCTCGAGTAATAATAGAATTCCTCCCCCGCCCCCTGATTCTAAATTATGAAGAGATGTATGGAGAAGAGGGGGCAAAGTGCCCAAATGGGTAGCAATTTCTAGTGGTGAAGTCACTTGGTCAAAACTTGCCTTATAAAAATAACGACTAAGCACACCTTACTGCGGGCTTATACTGAATGGGCCAGGCACCATACTAACTTTATTACATACACACATTTTGCCTCAGAATCCTAGGAAATAGGTGCCACAATGACACCACTTTCTGATTGAGGGCACCAAGGCTTAGGTCACAAAACTTACCCAAGGTCACATTTCTAGGAAGTCAGGGTGTGATCATTCAAACTCAAGCCCGCCTGACACTATGGTTTGTGTTCTTAACCCCGACCCTGTGTCCCCCTTAAGAAAATGGCTGGACTTCCAATTTCCTTGTGAAAATGAGTATCCGTTTAATTCATTGTGATGTGCATGTACTGTTCAGGATTTTTTTTTTTTTAACCCTCTCAGTGCAGATAGGACACTGAAAGTACTTACTTCTCTGATCCCACTTCTCTTGGTTTCCTCCTGGCATCAGCCTCCTCCCGGCCCCACCCCCCACCTCCCCTGTGCTATCCTGCAGGATCCGGTCCTTATCATTTACTTTCCAGAGCCGTTCGCCCCCTAGAGTGGACAGGACTCCACGGGGTTGGAAAGGCCTGTGTGGTAATAGCTCAGGCAAGTGAAATGCAAATCCGCAGAGCCTCCGTCCCAGCCAAGGGCCAAGTCAATACTGACTCACTTTAATTGAGGGCCTCCTGGGAGCACAGCTTCTAAAGTCCTAATACTCTCTAAGCCTCTTTTATTGTTAACTGCATGGGACACTCAGCGACGCAGTGTGAATTTTTACTCATCAGCTCTTCCAGAAATCAGTTAAGCTCTCCCAATCAGGCCCCTCACGGGTTTTATAAACCCCAATAAGAGATATATCAGCGATTCCAGGAAGCTCTGAGCATCTGGCTGTATGTGTATTAGGAGTAGAGCTGGTATGCCCACTCAGATCCCGTTTGGGGGGACAAATTCTTCTAAGTGACCAACTGAATTCTCTTGATTTTTTTTTTTTTTTTGAGAAAAAAAAAAGTGATACAGAAGATTCAGAAATGCAGGCTCCAGTCGATTGCTTTTCATTTTGAATCCGATGAAGCACTGTGGAGATTAGCTAACAAGTTGCTGGAACCTGAATCTTCTGGTCTGTCCCTGAACACACAGCTGTCCCTCTGCCCTGAGCCAGTTCAGTCTGGGCTCCAGGAGACACCTGAGCAAAATGATCGGCCAGGACAACTTTTGCAAATCAGAACTGGACACTCAACAGGAACCACAAGCTTATTTCAAGGAAGCCAGAGAGCTGTCGCCCAGCAACACTGGCTTCTGAATGCTGCAAGGCAGCTTCTGTGTATCCCAAAACACCCCAGGGAATGCGTCTTCACTCTCCTTGTCACCACCACTGCCTTCCTCTTTAAAGGTTCAATCAGCGTTTCCTTGGTGTGTTTCCCCTAAAGGTGGCAGACTGTGCCATTCTATATTTCCACTATTTTAACCCTATTTCTTGCGTCTATCAGATAGGGAGCAGACTTCATAGTGCGCGGGCTGGGAATAAACACCCCATTTGGTATGCCAGGATGTGCTATTCATAGACCAGGCCCTACAGATTCTGCTGAACGCCTCTTGGGCTCTGTGTGGACTCCAGCTCAGAAGGGAGGGGCTCCCATTTCCAGAAGTTCAACCAGGGGCCACTGAATGTTCCAGGTGCAACAAGATGAAACCAGAAAAAGCATCCATCCTCTCTGTCTTTGGTCTAGATTTCTTCATGTGCTTGACCAACCAGTCCTAATGTAGGAACCATATACTTTTACCTGTTTTCCTCTGATTATACAAGTGGTTGATGTTCATTTGGAGAAAATTTGGAACTTTCAGAAGAGGATGAAGAAGAAATAAAAATCCCCATAATCTGAGACTCAGACTGCCCTTGTTCCTGTTCTGGAATTCAGGGGTGGGTTGCAAACCCAAGACCCCTGGGCCATTTTCATCCTGCAATAGTGGTTTGGCTCGGCCTCTGAACACTGAGTTAACTGCCTTTAGGTGGAGCCTGTACGTTCTGGTTTACCTCAGTCCCCACAGCCTCGGTTACGTGTTTCTCCTGCCATTTCCATGGGTTCCCTGAAGTCATTTGAATTTATAAGTCAGCGCTCTTACCTAGAAATACTTTTTTTCAAAAAAGTCAATACTGGAATATTCGGGTACATAAAACTTTATGTCCTGCTTTCTTTCCCTAATTTTTTTATTGTGAACATTATCTCCTGCCAGAAGTTCAATTATTCTTCAAGAGCATGATATTAAGGACAGGTTAAGATATACAGGGGTGCCTGGGTGGCTCAGTCAGTTAAGCGTCCGACTTCGGCTCAGGTCATGATCTCACAGTCCGTGAGTTTGAGCCCTGCATCGGGCTCTGTGCTGACAGGTCAGCCTGGAGCCTGCTTCCGATTCTGTGTCTCCCTCTCTCTCTGCCCCTCCCCTGCTCATGCTCTGTCTCTCTCTGTCTCAAAAATAAATAAAAACATTAAAAAAAAGATACATTATATAAATGTATCATAATTTGTTTCACTCTTCTCCTATTCTTGGGTATATAAGTGGTTTCACGGTTTTTGCTATTACAGATTACACCATGATAAATGTCCTTGCTCGTACGTCTTTGACTACGTGTCTTCTTAGAGCAGATTCACGGGCATGGGATTGCTAGGTCAAAAGGTATGACCCTTCTAAAGACTTTTCACACATGTTGCCAAATTCCAGTTTGTAACCAAATTACCCTACAGGTACGAAATGAAAGCATCTCTCATAGCTGTGTCACCAGCAACTCCTGCCAAGGGCTTGGCATGACATTGACACAACAGTGCGCAGGAAATGTTATTCGTTTCACTATCAGTATTGGGTATTATTGTTACCCAGTATTGGGTAACAATATTGTTATCAGTATTGGGTGTTATTGTTAAAACCTTAGCCAATTTCATGGGCCAAATCGATCTTGTGCAAATTTACATTTATTACTTAGTGAGGTTCAACTTGTTGTTTTCTTCCACATGTTTATTAGCTGCCTGCATTTCTTCTGTGAAATTGTCTGCTACGCCTCTTCCCATTTTCCTATCAGGTACTTGTGGGTTTTCTTATTGATCTGTAAGAGCTTTCTATATATTACCTCTCCGTCACATTGGCTTCGAATTTCTCACAGATGCGATTCAAACATCTGGATCCTACTCCAATTTATACAAACCACTTGAGAATGTTAGAGAAAGAACGAAAGAGAGACTAGTGAGGAAAAAAATTGGGGGAAGACAAGGAGGCCTTATCCTTACATAATAGAAAGCTGAATATATACTAGAAAATTGGGATAAATTCTCAGTGAATCTCAGGATAACAGAAGATGTCTTCCAGGTACAGGTGGAGGATTGTATGAGCCTCATGGGATGTTTCATGCATGGGAAACCTGACCTTTCATATAATATTCAAGGGTTTACTAGGACCATTGGTGCGGTGCAGGAGAGAAACTAACAGTAATTTGGAGCCTACTATAGCTAGGTGCTGGTCGGTGCATTACTTCCTTTAGTTATTACAGCAATACAGTGAGGTAGATTATATTATCTTTTATTTTTTTAAGTTTCTTTATTTTTATTATTTTTGAGAGAGTGTGAGCTAGCAGGGGAGGGGTGGAGAGAGGAGAATTCTGAGCAGGCTCTGAGCTGCCAGAACACGGAGCCCATGAACTGTGAAGTCATGACCTGAGCCAAAGTCAAGAGTCGGACACCTAACCTACTGAGCCACCCAGGTGCCCCTCGTTAGCATCATTTTAGGACAAGGGAACTGTAACCCAGAGGGGCTACTTGACCATCCCAGACTCCAAGGCAGGGAGGAAGAAGACCTAAAATTAGAAGGGAGGTCTGCCCTTCTCAATAGGAGGTGTTACATCACTGGGGGCCTGTGACATATGGTTGTTGCAGGTTCACATATGCTCTAATTGCCCCTAATTCCAAGCCATCCAAACCACTACCCTGTTTGATATTTATAGGTGTCCATTGAAGTATATACCACATTTTAAAATAAAGCCTACTGTGTTCATCGGGTGGTGAGGAAGTGTGATGCTCAGTGGTTTCTCCAAGGGGAAGACTAGGTCCCTGGCGAGGTTGGCTGTCCAGTGTCACTTTCTTTGAGTCCCATGGAGACTCTTCGGGTCCTATTCCTTCTGCCATCACAGGGGAGGGTGGTGTGGTCAGTGGAGCAACATGGCCTGGGCCTTTGGATGAATGCTCAGGACGGAAAGAGGACGTATCCACCAGACCAGGGTTTTGAAGGAAAGTGTATATTTGCTTTGATGTTATTTCTTACACACTGAGATCTCAACACTCTGGATGGCGAGGCGAGAAGATCCCTGCGGGAGGTGAGCAGTCTGCCACCCACAGACCCCCCTCCCCGCCTCTTGGGCCAGGTGAGACAGCCCCAGAACTGCAGACTGCTTCTCTACCCCTTGTCCCCCACCACCCAGATGCCCTCTCCAGAAGCCGAATGGCTGGCCCCCACTCAAAACCATGCACAGTCATGCTTATGGAATAAATGGGAGAAAAAATAAAAACAAACTCCCCTGCCGTACCTTTTCCGGCCAGCCTCTCTCCGAGAAGGAAACTAGATCCAATAGTTTGCTTTCAAGTCCTTTTAAGCATTTCATTTCAAGGCACACTGTCCTCCACATAAAAGCCCAAGTGTCTGAAAACCATATGGGATTCACCAGGTAACCACACAAGTCCGTCCTCTCTGAGCACCAAGACGCATGGGTCCCAGGTCCTTACCTGGTCCCCTGAGGGCCGGCGACTTCACTGGCAGCTGCGATTTCTGTCTGCTCCTGTCCCCTGGCACTCTTGGGCTCTGCGTTTCTGGGCTGACTGTCAGTCTCCCCAGGTTTGGCCTCCTCTTCCTTGATAAAATTTGTGGTGCCTGGGCTGCTGAAAGGTGCAAAATCTTTTCAATAATTTTTACAGGGAAACAGCTTCTGCATAAAGGCCCAGCAATGGGGAAGGCAGGTAAGGGACTGGGGCCCAGGTGGTCAGAGAAGAGCTGGATTTGAAACCTGGTTCTGTGACCTTGTAGCTGTGTGAAATTGGGCAGATCACCTCACCCCTTGCAGCCTCAGTTTCCTCCCCTATCAAATGGAAAATCATAATACCTACTTGGCAAGGTTGTTATCACTCACCATTAATGAGTACCTGTGACACCTGCAAGCAGGGTCTATAAGGGGTGTGCCCTTCTGCTAAGATGCTTCTAGCTTCCTGTTCATAGATGTTGGGATGGGCATGCTGGGAACCCTGTCAAGAGCCCTCTGCCGTTGGGACATGCAAAGGCCCTCTCTCCAGCTGCTCTTCCAAGGTTGAATCACAGCCTATTTTGTACCCTCAGGTTGTTTATTAGCAGCTAAGATGGCCTTCCAGAAAAGTTCCAAGCGTCTGGAATACCAGGTAGACCTCTTTGCTTGGCTATGTGCTGGGAGGATGAACTCACGGGAAAGACAGTAGTGGGAATGCTAACGTGGAATGTGTTCCCGATGAATTTTTTTTTTTTTTTTTTGGAAATTCACATTTTGAACTAGGTTGCTAATTGGTTTGAATAATCTCAAATGTCTTCTGCACATGTAGGAAGCGTCGGTGCCCGCGGAGTTTGGGGCAAGCGTTTCAGTATTTTCCATGCCTCTCTGCAAGTTCTTGAGTTTACAAGGCAGTTGAATTGTGAATATCTGAACTAGATCTTTCCAGGGGAATTTGCCTGGCTCATCCCCTCTTGGACAGTTCAGAAGTTTCACAAATAACCGTAGCCAGCAGGCAACACGGGTAAAGCTGGGAAGGTCCTTGAGTTGTGTGCGAGAGAGCAGCCGTTCTTGGCCTGTGGAGACAACTGGATTTATGTTCCAGAGAGTAAGTTGTGGTTTTTGTCCAGATTCAGGAAATGAATGAAAGTTCTTCCTGGCAGCTCACGAAGCCGAGTTTAATGCGATTAGGTACGGCCCGCTTCTCCTGATGGGCCCCAGGAGGGGAAGGCACTCAGTTCTGTGTCCCCAAGACAGAGGGGACCATGTTCTCCTGGGGATGTGTGGAAAGAGGGGCACGGCCGGTGGTGGTGGCTCACGTAGGGTGAGCTGGTGGGGCCTGGAGGGGTTGCAGGTGTGACTGCAAAGGAGAGAAGGGAGTTCTCCAGAAGATGAGGACATATTCTTCAGAGGGTGTGGGGTGGTGATGAGACACAATTTCACTAACCTGGAGGAGAGTGAGAGGGGATTTACGCTATGGGAGCCAGGACGGAAGGGGGGAGCGAGGCACTTTCTCAGCACCCAGATTGCTTTCCTGCAACCCCCGGGTTTCTCCCTGGTCATCTAGGACCTCATCCCTCCAGCTCTCAGCAGTCAAAGACTGCCTCCTACCTCTCCCCTGACAGCCAGGGCGGGAGGCAACGGGATTCCTACTGAAGAAGCGGCAGCTGGAGGGCCGAGGGAGGGGCAGTCTTGGGATTCAGGCCCCAAGGTCCTGGTCACAAGGATTGCACGTTGATTCCTAGCGGGAATCCCGTTAGAATCTTTGCATTTCCTTCAGAGCCCAGGGCAGCAGAGCCTCACACTGCCCACTGCCCCATGCCCTCACCCCCCTCCACACCCTCCCAGGGTGCAGGGGTGGGGTCCTCCTCCCCAGGGGCCTTTCTGCCCCAGCCTGCCCCAGCCGGCAGATCCTTCGAGGCCTATTTCCACTTTTATGCCCACCCACATGCTTTTATGCTCTGACTCTGCTTTGGTCAGAACTTTCAGGATTCCTAGGACCTTTAGCATTGAAATAGTCTAACGTCGCCCGAGGTATACATCTTTTCTCTCCTTAAGGATGAGGACCCTGTCTTAGCCTGCGTGTGGCCTGGTCTCCTTCAGGACAAAGAGTAATTGTTTAGTGTGATGTGCGAAGGTGCGTTCGGCTACCCGGCTACCACGGGGGAGTCCAAAAGTAGAACAGACTTTTTCTTGGGCTGACCATCCAAGATGACTTAAGGTGATTTTGTCTTGTTCCAAAAAAAGCGCGCTTTCTTCGAAGCATCAGCTCTTTTAAATGATTTCCAGAAATGAGCCTGTCTGTCTCTAACCGAGGGTTTCAGCAGACTAAAGTAATAAAGCTGAGAACCCGGAGATGGTTTTACGAGGTCTGGCAAGCGAAGCTGGCAGGGTGGGCAGGAGCCCCTGACTTTGGGCAGGTGGGACCTCAGGCTCGGCATCTCTGAAACGGGAATATTCCCGTCTTGCCGAGTTACTGCGACGTTTCGCGATAATGTACGTAAATGGCCTCAGAGTCTGGTGCTTCTCGGCCGCTCTCAGTGGTTGTTGCAGCATGTGCCACAAACAGTTTACTGCTACTACTGCTAATTGGGGATCTGAAGTCGCTCCCCGGAGAGAACTGCACTGGCCCAGAACGTGTTCTGCAGGTTTCATCCCTTGAGAATAACCTACTCGATAACCTTCATTTCTGTGCTGTGCTTGCCGAGCCGTCCTCCCTCAATCCTTTATAAAATCCAAAAGGCAAATAGCAACTCCCTATTGTAATCTGTTCGGCAAATACCCGTGTGCCTTTGCTATGTAATAATTTGAGGGTTCGCAAAGATGAGTAAGACAGTTTGGTCATGACCTTAAAGACTGTAATCCAATTTGGTGGTACTGCTGACTTCTTCCTTGTGATTACCCTCTCAGAGTCTATGGAAGGCAAACTCTTACAAAATATCCCTTTTCACCACCTGCCGTTGCAGGCACAGATGAGGTGACCTGGGCCGCACAGCTTCTATGCACCCTGTTTCCGGGTCCTACTCACCTTCCCCGTACCCAAATCAAACCAAACTTCAGACCTCTGGGGCCTTTCTAGCATGGTCCTCCCCGTGGCATGGTACAGACCTTAACCTACAGAGACCCCCAAGTTAGAGTCACACTGGAAGAGGAAATAGAGCTTCCTCTGCAGGTTGGAGGACAGACCCGTTGCCTTGGAGAGAAGGCATTTGTGCTCAGCAGTCCCATTGCTGCCACTTAACACCCTGACGTTTGTTAGCGAATTTGGGGAAGACTGGTTTGCTTTGCACTGGACCCTCTTCTAGTGTCTGAGCGAGGCGATGCCTCCAGGGACAAAGAAACCAAATGGCTGTTTCGATACAAGGTGCCTGTCCTAGTTCTCTTGACGATGCTGGGATGCTGTAATTGTTGATTGAATAGTTCTTAATTTGACTAGGGGGGAAAAAAGGTAGTAATCTCCTATTTACCCAAGGCCCTGATGACTGAGAACCAAATCCACTTAATCGTGCATGTTAATTCCATGTGCCTCGTCATTGCTCAGTGCGGTTCTTGATAGACCAGGTCGAAGCGAGAGAAAAATACAACTCCTAAACCTTTACTCCCTCCCCCTGTCTTGACAAGGAGGTGCCAAGATTCTGTCTAAGAGATGCCTTCTTAAAAAAATGTCTTGCTTCCTTTACTCTCTCAACATAAATAAATAAACTTAAAAAAAAAAAAAAGTCTTGCTTCCTTTAGATCGTGGGAAGAATTACAGCTTAGTCGCAAGGGCCAGTGTTGCCCTGGAGTAATAGGCAGCTTTCTGTACAGTCACAAATAACAGGCCGCGTCGATTTGCCTATTTGGGTGTGCTGGAAATGTGTGCTGTCTCACATACCCAGAGGAGATCTTAATTAAAGCTTAATTATGTACCATAAATATGTTTTATTTTGGAGCCCAGGAGGTGGGATTTTTTGATTTTGGGAAATGTGGTGCCTAATAAGTAGGCAGGAAAGGGAATGTAAACAGTGAGTGAGCCCTTTAATTTGTCTCCTTTCGGCATGGTTCTGCGTGGCTTCTCAGTCCCAGCGTGTGCCTTGGGAAGGGCCTGCCCCGCCCCCCCCCTCCCCGCGCCGCCCTCTCGGGGCTGCCATCGGACACAGGAGGGCCTGCTCTGTTTCTGGGCGTCATGTTCCAGAGTGTGCCAGCCACGGGAGCGAAGAAATGAGATGAGTCTCGAGAGAGGACGGGATTTTATTGGTCGCTCACGCCTTAGCGCTACGAGGAGGTCGAGTCAAGTGGCAGCTGTCTGGTCTTCCTGCTCCCCTGCACACCTCACCGCCTGGGTGTTGCTCGTGACCTTGCCCTCCGGCCCCCCACCTCTCCACCTGCCTTCCGGAAGCCCGAAGTCCCCCTCTCCCTGACTCCTCTGTGCTGTGTGCCTGGCCGAGGGCGACTTACCACACGAGGTAAATCTTACTGGGCCTCCTGGGGCCCGGCAGACACAGCACAGGGGTCTCCGCTGGGGTCGGGCAGGACACGGGGAAGTAACACAGGGTGGCCGGGGACTGGGGCACAGGGCCCGGGGACAAGGAAGAGGGGTTGGTGAAGGAGGGAGAGGGGGCAGGAGGGAGCTGGGGGAAGGGGTCCTGGGCCACCGGGGAGGCTGGCGGCAGGAGCGGCAGGAGGAGGCAGCAGGAATTGGTATTGGGCTGCAGGAAGGGGGAGAAAGCGAAGACGGAGCAGTAAGGGGAATATTCAACACAGAACAGGGGGTGCTCGCTGCTGTCACCTGCACAAAAGAAAAAGAGCAATCAGGAAGCAGCACTCATGGTGGGAAAGCCTGTGAATGAATCAGAACACAAAGAGGGTTCTTCGGGCTGGCCTGTCCAGGTGTCAGAGGGGTGGCCGATGGGATCTCAAAGTCACCCGAGAGTTAACTGAGGGACATGGCCTCATCATCACACCCTCTTCCAGCCAATAGTCTCTGGCGTCCCTGACAGACGCCGGAAAGTTCTTCCCCCACTAAGTTCCTGCCTGGCAGCGCGGGGTCCCTTCTCCGCCCCCACGGCCAGTCTAATTAGCTGTGCCCGCAGCAACATACGGTGGCTGGCAGGGTCTCACCTCGGTAAGGCTCTCCCCCTCCAGTCCTCCAGCTGCCCGCAGGAGGAGGCGGCAGTCATGCCCTAATCTGGCCTTTCTGCTGCAGAGGGGAGGTTTGAGAAAAGAGAAAGAAGCAGAGAGATCCTGGTGGGATCACGGAAAGGGGGAGGGACCAAGGAGGGGAAGAAGCAGGTGGACGAGGGAGGTGTCCAAGTGAAGTGAATGATTTGCCCGCTAAACCCACACTTAATCTGCCAACCTTCTGGAGGCGGAGTACGGGCACCTGATGGAGACACGATCCAGAGAGACCCCCTCGTGCATGACAGATCTCTCAGCGCTGCCACTAGCCAGCTGGGTCACCTTGGATCATCTGTTTACCTTCTCAAAAACTATTTCCTCATCCGCAAAATGAGACAGGTGTTTTCTCTAGGCCTTGTTCCCCCACGGGTGGTCCTTTGACCGCCAGCATGGATGTCCCCTGGAAGCTTCTTAGAAATGCAGAATCCTCGCCCCCTCCTCCCAAACCGACCGAATCACAACCTGCAGCTTATTGGAGTCTCCAGGTATCTCATCAACTTTAATGTTCTAGAATCAAGGCTGTGAGACAGGTGTCCAAACCTCTGTGATGAGAATCACCTGCTGTGCTTGTTAAAGATGTGGTTTTACAGGCTGCCTCAGTGGAGATTCTGACGCTCTGGGTCAGGAACGGGAACCAGGAATGTGTCTTTTCATCAAGTACCTCCCGGGTGACTCTTATCAGAGAAGTTTGGGAAAGGCTGCAGCTGCAATCAGTCTCGATTCTAAAATGCCATCATTGGAAGCATCCAGTTGAAAACCATGATCATTACCTCCAGTATCATTGGGGGTGGGGGTGGGTCTCAGCCCTTAGTTACTCCTATCCTGTGCAAGATCTGACACAATGATCTGTTCCTTCGTTTCCCAGTGCCTCCCTAGGCTTTTGCAGTGGCTGCTACTTCTTGCCTTGTTTCTCTGTGGTTGTCTTCTTCTGTCCTTTCCCCACATCATCCCTGCTTGCTCCATGAGCTCTCACAGGGGAGACCCTCTTCAGCTCCCTTGCTCTCCCTCTAGGCCCTTGGATTCCTGCTGGTGGCCAGGAGCTCTCTGCCCAGCAGCAGACCTGGGTCCTCCGGTGTTTCCTGGCATTTCCTCCCGGCCATCCTGCCTGCCCCTCAAAGACAACACTCATGGAATGGGGCCCATTCTCTTGCTTTCTCAGCCTTGACAAAGGCAACCTCCACAGGCCTAGTTTTCTGGGCCAGAGCTCCAGCTTCTCTTTGGTTCCTCCTTTTTCCTTATCCCCACACCCAGGAGTCACCACCAAGTACTGCCAGGAATACTTCCTTGAACATCCCTCAAGCCCAGCCCTCTTCCCCATCCCCTCTGCTTTTACTCCAGGCCAAGCCCTTCTTATTTCTCTCTGGGTGCAGTGCACGTACAGCTTGTCTGGTCTCTCGGCCTCTGTCAGGCTGCTCTCACTCCCCTTTCAGGCCCCTCTCCATGCCACAGCCCACTTGTAAAAGTGCCAGTTGGGTCGCACCACATCTCACTTAGATCCCCTCCCAGGTTGATGCGCCAATGCCTTTCTGCTTGACATTCAAGGCCCTCAGGGACCTGGTCCTTGCCTCCCTATAGGGTGTCAGCTTTATACTCTCCTCTTCCTAATTTAATTTGTAGGCGACCCTAAAGCAGAGCTTCTCAAACTCATCTGTGCACACAAATACCCCAGAGATACTATCAAAGGCAAGTTCTGGTTTGGTCAGTCTGGACTGGGATCTGAGGTTCTGTATTTCTACCAAGCTCTCAGGTGAGGCCTCTGCTCCTGGTCTGGGGACATTTTAAGGCCCAAGGCCCTAGACTACTTGGAGTTCCTCAATTTTTTACAAGAAAGTTATAACCTGTCTTACATCTCAGACTAACTTGGCTTTGGTTGAGCAGCTTATAAAAAGATGCCAGGCCTGGAGCGGCAGGTGGTGGGGGTGGGAGTCGGGATTTCCAAGCAGAGGGAGGATTGGGGACTGACCTTTCCCTACGGCCTAGTCTCCCCACAAGGTTTTAATCCTCCCATCTACCTGGTGAGGTAGGTAACAACTCGACTTTACTGATGAGGAAACTGAGTTCGGGGAAGTTGCCAGCTCACATTTAGGGCTATAAAGTAGTAGACCAGGATGCTGAGCCATGGCTTTCCGTTCTGGGCCCTGTGACCTCCCTGAGCCCCACGGTCTCGGAAGCATTACCATAAACGACTGAGGATTAGTATTCTCTACGTAGAAAGAGCGTTCACTTATGGTGGTTGTTTTCTAACTTGGGCAGATGGCCTGGAAAGTTGTTGGGACACCAAGGGACCTGCCTGGAAATTCATTAATCTTGGCCTTTCGAGAAAACCTTCCACAGAATTTATTTGCAAGGTAGGTTATGAAGATTTGGGATTTGCGTCCAATTTCTCTTCCAGGCCGCCCTTCAAATAAATATTTCCCGACTCACAAGAGACCACAGTTATGTTAGATGTTTATCTTTTTAAATCTGAGTTCACTGCTTTTTCTTGGTTTTACAAGAATACGTCCTCACGAGAAGCCATTATTAAGCTGAATAGGCTTTGCTACTCCCACAAATGTGAATCTGGTAATGACTAACATTGAACTCAGTAATAAGTGAGGATAATTTCAGAACACTTGGCTTTGTTTAAAAGGGCAGGATTTTGGAAGCAGGCTCTAGGACTCCATCCAGATCCATTTTCCTGGCACAGAACTAGGAGACCGTGCCCAAGCTCTAGGTGACAGGAGAGGGCATGCTCTTTTCCCGTGTGCCGGGCACTGAGGCAGAGAGGTCTGCAGGACTCCAGGCGCCAGAACCCCGCAGCACAGTGGCCTTTGGATGCCTCTACGCATCCTGGAAAAGGAAGATGGCTCCTTTACAACTCAGGCTAGCGCTGGGCGGGGTCTCGGGTATAGGCAGGAGGCCAGGAGGCCATAGTAGCTCCCTGTGCTTCTCTGTCCCCCAGCGTTTGTGGGGCCTGGAGACCTGCTCAGCTTCTCCCAGATCCATGCAGAATTCTGAAAGACTATGTAGCTCTGCTTCTGTCCCTCCCTGGACCAGAGTTCACCTTGATCGTGAAATAGGATTTCTGAATCCATTGCACATCAGACACAGCTGCCCGACTTTTCCATGTCTTTTTGGAGATGAAGCAAATCTCTGGCTTGGTGAATGCTTTCTGATTATTCATTTCTCCCCCTTTTGTGTTCTGCTCTGGAAATTCAGGGTGTAGTAAAAGTGTTTGTACCTGCATTTATATTAGGATTTAAAAAATATAACTCGATTTTTGGTAAAGGGGAAAAAAAGGATTGTGGGGAGTGGGGGCAACATTAAGCCAGAGAAAACAAGGTTTTATAATTCATTCCCTACTAAACACAGTTCTTGCGTCCTAGATATCAATATGCTGTAATTTACCAGGTATTTAATTGTAACAGGCACTGTTCTAATGGCTGAGCGTACATTTTATCATTGAAACTTCACAGCAATCCCAGGAGGTGGGATCTGTTTTGACCCCCCACTTTACAGATGAGGAAACTGAGGCACAGAGAAGTCACTTGCCCAAAGGCACACAAGCAAATAAGAAATGGTACCCAGATGCTAAGCCAAGCATTTTGACTCTAAGGCACTTCCCCGACACTACACGGAGGGGGGTGGGTAACACGGAGAATTACAAGCCAACTCATTTAGCAGCAGTTTGATGGAATATATGAACTTACTTAATTTAAAATGCGTGAACTCCTTCTAAAAGAGTGTGAAGAGCAATGAAAATCTGACACCTTCTCAGTTATAAATCTATTGGTAGAGGGCACCATGGGTTCCTCTATTGTAAATAGCCTTCTTGGGGGTTCTAGATGGTAGGTCGCATGGATATAAGGAAAAACTTGATTTCAATGGATTATCATTACATAGATTCGCGTGTAAGGCAATCCACATTTCCCAGCTATATTATTTTATTCAGGAAAAGCCTAGTAGACCTCGGTATGGAAGGTTAGTCTATTACACGGGTGTTGCAAAGGGATTTCACTGGCTTGGATGCTTCAATTTGACACAGAATCTCAGTTCTGAAATGGGAGGAGTTTTGGTGACTCACTGTCAGCTTTGGCTCACCCCCAAAATGCTTTGGGAAAATATTCCTCTACAGAGGTAAAGAAAAACAGGAACCTGGTGAGCTGGATCAATGTGTCTAGATAATTCAGACCCCCAATCCTCTTTTTCAAGAACCACAGGAGAGTCCTTTGAATTTTCTGAGTTGCTAGCGTCACTCAACTGGACTTTTCCTGAAAAGACTCAGCTTAAATTCTCACCATGTCTCTGGGCTCTCATTTCACTGTGCTAATTAAGGAACTCTGAGGGTGCATCTACACATGTAAAACGAGTGGATCTTAACACGCCAACGCTTTGCTTTTAGCCAACTTCGTGAATCCAGTTTGCTGTACAACTGATCAGGCTTCTGTAGCAACCGGCATTGATCACCGGGACCGCTGGGCTCACTGGACAGCCAGGCCCCAGTCTAGCCCCTTCCTGCGCGGGTCCTGGACGTGGTCCGGGATCATAATAGGACGATAAAGCTGGTACTTTTTAAAAGCTTTTACTCTGGGGCGCCTGGGTGGCGCAGTCGGTTAAGCGTCCGACTTCAGCCAGGTCACGATCTCGCGGTCCGTGAGTTCGAGCCCCGCGTCGGGCTCTGGGCTGATGGCTCAGAGCCTGGAGCCTGTTTCCGATTCTGTGTCTCCCTCTCTCTCTGCCCCTCCCCCGCTCATGCTCTGTCTCTGTCCCACAAATAATTAAACGTTGAAAAAAAAAAAAAAAAAGAAAAAAGAAAAAAAAAAAAAGAAAAAAAAAAAAAGCTTTTACTCCAAGTAACATCCCTCATTTGATGAAATAGGTAGCCTTCTGCCAACTTGGCTCTCTTGCCTAAACCTTGGTGTTTCCAGGCTAGTAATTCTTCAGACGTGATGTTTTATAAAATGTAAAGTGAATTAATTCTTCTTTTTGTCAGTGTTGTAAGGTCCATCTGGAGTTTGCTCGGTCAGAAAAGCATCTGTATTAATCACACAAACTAAGATCATCTAGTGGGCCTAAACCGTACATTTTAATGATTTTACTTGACAGATGACAAAGTAGCCCAAGCAAATAGCTATCCAGTTTTAGCAAGAAGGTTAGAAATCATATCTAGTGAATGGAATTGCATTATTTAATAAATTTTTTTTCAACGTTTTATTTATTTTTGGGACAGAGAGAGACAGAGCATGAATGGGGGAAGGGCAGAGAGAGAGGGAGACACAGAATTGGAAACAGGCTCCAGGCTCTGAGCCATCAGCCCAGAGCCCGACGCGGGGCTCGAACTCACGGACCGCGAGATCGTGACCTGGCTGAAGTCGGACGCTCAACCGACTGTGCCACCCAGGCGCCCCTGGAATTGCATTATTTAAACTTCAATTTTTTTTTATTAAAAACCTCCCCAATTCAATAAATGACCACATATATTTTGAAGTAATTGGGGAATCATCTTATCTGCCCTATTCCATTCTTAAACAGCTGAATTGAAAGCATGCTTCCTACTGGGGAGCCTGGGTGGCTCAGTGGATTAAACGTCTGACTGTGGCCTGGGTCATGATCTCATGGTTTGTGAGTTTGAGCCCCCTCATAGGGCTCTGTGCTGATAGCTCAGAGCCTGGAGCCTTCTTCGGATTCTGTGTCTCCCTCTCTCTCTGCCCCTTTTCCATGTGCCCTCTTTGTCACGCAAATATAAATATTAAAAAAAATTTTAAACACACTTCCTACTAAAAGTCTTAAAAATGAGAAATTGTTAACTATTAATGATACTTTCCCCTAATTAAATAAGGAAAAAGTGTTGGGGCTTTGCTTGGAAGGACATCATTTCAGATTTTTTTTTTTTTTTTTTTACCTCATTAAAGCAACAAAATGTGGGTGGTTAATCTGAGGGAAAGCTGCCATTTTCTAAAAATGCATTAAGACTTAACTGGACGGGTGGTTGCATGACAAGAGCTATTTAGGATTAGAGAGTAGTTGTGATTTGTATTTAAATGAATTGCACGCTATTTACAAATTCTTCGGCAGTTAATTTGGATCCTTTCCATTCTACTGCAAGCAGAAGGCAGACCTTTCTGCCTAGTTACCCCAACTTCGAAGTCAGTTCCTGGAGGAATCAAGTTTGTCCTCCATATGTTGGCTTTGATGGGGATGAGCCCGAGGGATTCTACGCTTTCACTTGAATTTATCCTCTTTCTGGATACTATTAAATCATTCCTGCCTCAAGCGGAGGACTGATCTCTGCTTCAAAGGCAGCTGAAGAGTGAATTATTTACCAAATTGCACAAAAGGGAGGATGTATCAAGCCCCCTTTCTCCCAGAGAGGACAACCCCAGTATTGGAGGACTTTATTACTCTCTCTTTCTTGGCTATAAATTATGCCATTCAGATGCTTTTGAAAGCTTCTCTTCATGCTCTCGCTTGAGTCATAAAATTTGATACCTGGGGCCAAATGCCTTCCGCCATCCCCACCCCAGAAGGGTAAGGAAGACGAAAAGGCACCAATTCTAGGAAAGTGTCACACAAAGCCAATGACTGGGCAGCAAATTTGGGCAGTGGGAACAGTTGTTCTGCATAAGTCACACCTTCTTGACTTGCTCTTGTACTCTAGAATGAATTTTACCACTTGTATAAGATCACCAGACCCTCCAAAACCTGAATTCGCCACTCAGAGGGCCCTCGGTGTAACCGGTACCACCAGTCTGAGTGTTGGCATTACCTGTAGTGTTGGGATTTTAGAGTTTGTGAATTTCCGCACATCAGTCACTCACCTGAAGAGGGTTTGCTGGGGCCCACCTTCTCCGGTTTCCGTGGGGTCATGGTACTTTTATGTTTCTGTTTGACTGATGTTTGGTCAATTGCTGGAAGTCTGGAATCACCCTTGACCGCAGAACTCTTGGTGGAAAGTCTTGGTTCGGCTACAGAATCCTCCTCACCAGAACTCTACCAGAAATGAAAGGTGTCTGAGTATTAATGGGCAAATAGGTCATCTCTGCTGGGCAGAGAGGGAAAAAGAGACTAGCTGACTGCAGGGATCCCTCCAACACTAACACTGGAATATCCCGCCATGCTTAATATGCCCTTTTACCAGTGAGGTTTTGATGGACTGTATCAATTTAGAAGAATCAATTAGAAATAATAGCAAAGTTAATGAGACTATTTTGCAGAACACCATAAAAAGGAGACGCTTCTATGAGTCTATCTTGTAGAACGTTACGAAAAGAATACATTTCTGACCCTTAAGTAATTTGATGACCAACAAACAGCTCATGTTATGAAAGCTATGTATGAAAGCAAAAGAAACAATCAATGCCCTTAAACTTCTTGCTTTTGTTATCTGAACTGCTTTGGGGGTGGGTGAGGAAAGATGTTCCTAATGGTAATCATATACTTGACAATGAAAAGGAAATTTAGATAGTGTGTTGGGATTGAAAAAATTAGACCTCCGTTTACCATTCTGAATTACTGGGTGCAACGTGAGACAGACTAATCTTTTTAAGAGTCTCCTAGTTGTCCGTCTTCTATAAAGAAGTCAGTATAAATCTACGCACAGCCAAATCATGATTCCTGCAACGTCAGAGTGTCTCAGCGCAGCCTTGCCAACACAACAAAAATTATCCAGGCATTCGATAGTTTTCTACTTTGCCGCCACGACGCTCACCAAAAGAATAATGAAAGCAATGTAACTGGCTATGGGAAATCTGGTCACAGTGGGTGAGTTAAGTCCTACCTCATGGTTTTAGGTCCTGGTGTTACGATTTGTGATACACTCTGCAACAAACTAAACCCCAAGGTCTCCGCCCCTCCCTCCCCAGGGGGAGGGTCACTCAGTTCTTCTACAGGCACATTAGTCCAGTCTTGGGAAAGTCCTCTCAGGATGCACGGTCTTCTGCAGACAGAGTGCTACATTAATGCCCCCCTCTTCCCCAAACGTGGCGATTTGTATTGATCTTGCTCATCGTTCCCGCTGACAATTGTGGCATTTTCATTTCAAGGGCTCCTGGCTCAGGAAAATACCCTGAGTAGCTTTGAATTATTGGGTGCAACAGAAGACAAACTGAATTCTAAAAAAAAATTCCCCTGCTTGTCAGTCTTCTTCAAAGATGTCTGTATAAATCTACAGGTGGACAGATCATTATCCTCTAAGATTATAAATTGTTGTTTTGTAATTTAGAGTCTGGAGACAGCCTTCAAACAAATAATTATTGTTTCTCCTTGTGTTTTCAGAAAACAAATCAGATAAAGAGACAGGAAAAAGAAAGGACTTAATGAACTGGTTGTTCTCCATTTTCCTTTTCGATTCTGGAATCTAACGGAAATCCTTGAAAATGATTCTGAAATGTCAAAGGTGAAGCATTAGGTCATTTTTTAAAAAGTTTATTTATTTATTTTTGAGAGAAAGAGTGTGAGCAGGGAGGTGGCAGGGAGAGAGGGGGAGAGAATATCCCAAGCAGGCTCTGCACTGTCAATGCAGAGCTCAACATGGAGCTTGAACTCATGAAGCGTGAGATCATGACCTGAGCTAAAATCAAGAGTCAGACACTTAACTGACTGAGCTACCCAGGCACCCTATGAAGCATTACGTCATTTCTGAACATGAGACAGGTTCTCTGTTTTCAGAGTAGGAAATGTGGGCAAATTTTAATTATGATGCCCAAGACTGTCCTAGGCAAGGAGAACGTCAGTGAACATGGGATGGAATTTTTTCCACAAACTGCCCAACAAATACCTCATGTGAGTGAGTGGACAATAGAAAGGGTCTATTCTTCAACCCTTTACTTCTAGCCAATGCAAAGGCAGGAAAAAGATACTCTGGTCTACGACTACCAATATCCATGGTTACAGTATCAGGAGCAATAATAGCGTCCACCGTTGCTGGTGGGTCTGTCACCCTCAGCCAGGGCTGGATTCTTTGCTTGTCCCGGGCAGTGGTGAATTGGGAGGAGTTGGTTACAAGACTTTTGATTGGGTGGGTGTTAAGCCATATTTTATCCTTCCTTCACCCACTCATTATACTTCAAGCCTTTAATAGCACCAAAGGTGAACGACAGTTTGGTCCACGAGACAGTGCCTATTACATAGGGAATAGTGTACCTGTGCTCTGAATACATCCTTTTCCGGTTCCTAGTTCCATCAGCCTTACTTGCTTCCAGTTGCTAATCATTCTTAAGAGTCTAGAAATTGCCGCTGGAAGGGGGTGTTTTGTCAGTGGGAAACTAAAGTCGCAATGGCAGAAATAATAATACTTATGATGAATGTGCTTGCTTCACTAATCGTAAGCAAATCATTTCAACTTTTTTTGTGCCTTTATTCACGTCTTCTTGTGTTCTCTGCCATTCTCTCTCCTCTCTTATGAAAACGCATAATATTAATCAGGGAGGATGATCCTTGGTGTGACAAGTGTAGTAACTCATTCTGGCACCAAAGTGTAGTATTTAAGACTTCCTGGGAGGGGATTCTGGGTTTCCCAGGGTTATTGTGCGACATAGTGTTAATTTTGGTTCATCTCTGCATCTCAGAGTTTTCCATCCATGAACCATACTGTCTACCTTGTGGTTGTTCTGCGAGGATTAAATGAGTTAGGACGTGCTCGTAGTACTTAGAACAATATCAGGCATGCAGTAAATGCCATGTGAGTGTTGGCTTTTGTAATTACCCATTTAAAAAATTAACTTGCTAACAACCGAATATTAACTACCTGTGGTTGAAAGCAAAACCCAAATCCCCAGTGAGAAATACTATTGGACTTTCACTTCATCCGAAGAAATGTGAGCAGAGAGGTAGATCAGATCTTACATCAGACTCTTGATTTATGTATTGATTGATTTATTATTTTTGAGAGAGAGAGAGAGAGAGAGAGAGAGAGAGAGAGAGCACAAGTTGGGGAGGGGCAGAGAGATAGGGAAACAGAATCTGAAGCTGGCTCCAGGCTCTGAGCTGTCAGCACAGAGCCCAACTCGGGGCCCGAACCCACGAGCTGTGATATCATGACCTAAACACCTAACCGACTGAGCCACCCAGGCGCACCTGGACCCTTGGTTTCTTTCACAAGCTGTTGAATTTATGATTGTCTTCTAAGTATCCAGCTGAAATTTGTCTGGTCTTAAGAAAATATGGCACGATTTCTTTTTCAGACAGTAAAGCTCTAACGGAAAATATTTAACAACAGTCAGAGATTATCAAACAATAATCATTAAGTTATTTTGATTTAAAGTTGATTTTAAAACTGTCTTTTCCCCCTTGTAATTTTGAACAGTAATTACAATGTTCATTTCTTCCCCCATATGTTCCTAAGTTGAAATGTCACATGGAGGTGGAGGCAACAGCACATTTTGCTATTCCTTTGGGGGAAGAAAACCAGCTTTGTCTTTCAAAATCAAAGTCTAAAGCATTAAAAAAAAAAAAAACTAACTAGAAAGAAACTTTTAAAAATCAAGCTACAGGATACATGTGAGGATTCTCAGTTCCCTATTCATAATTTGGTAAGAAAGTCCTAATAAAGCCATGTGAATAGAAATAAGCTATTGTCAAAATGAACATTTTTCTAGAGTGTTATTACTTTTGTATTTATCATTCTCCCCGGTCCCCCACTTGCTCTTCTGGCAGAATAGAGAGACTACCTTGCCCAGGGCAAGGCTCTCTCCAAAGTTCAGAGAAAGACTCCTGTCTGGGAGTCCCATTAGGGACTTCCATAGGGAACAACTTATTGATGCTATAATGGTTCTAGTTAGGCCTCCTGGAAGACGGAGACCCAGGGGTTGGGAAGTGGAACACATTGCCTCAGGGACGTGAGAATGATGAGATTATTTCGCCTGGGACCTCACAATGTGGGATCTGGAATGGCAAGGTGACAGTGAACAGAGACAATTAGAAGAGAAGGAGACCTAAGTAGTCAGGGATGGACGAGACCAGGTTATTTTCCAGCTCTTGCCTGATGGCTCATTTCCAAGACCCAGGAAACTGGTCCTCAAATGGGATGGCCCCTCTCTCCCGCCCTCCCTCCTTCAGGGTGTGCTACTGCATTCTGATTGACGTAGACTAGCCCCATTTTTGCCACATGTCATGTGATGGAAAGCTGGGCTGAGCAGATCTCCCGATATGGTGTGGATCAGGGTACGGCCTGCTGCGAACAAGAGGAAAAGAGTAGTGTCGGGCTATTGCCAGAGAAGGACCGTGTGTTTATGACACTTGAAATAAGTATGTTTTCATGAGAACATGAAAGACAGTGACCAACGCGGTGACACTTGACGTCCAAACAGTAACAACACAGGAAGGGTGACTGAAGGACTGTGGGTGCGAACGTGTACCTTCAAGTTTCCAAAGTCTACGTTCAAATTGTGCCTCAGACACAGAAACAGCCTTAGAGAATCGAAGGTAGCTTGTATACGTAGCATTCTGGACAGGGTGGACTCCTTTGTGCATTCAAGAAGCATAAAAGCGTGTTCTACACAGAGGGCTGGCTTGTCACAAAGCAGGCTAACCTGTCTCTAATCTAGAAAAAACTCTAAAGCAGCAAAGTCCTTCGCATGTTCAGGACAGTGTTGCGCTCCATTTCGCCGCAAGATGCTTTTTGGAGTCAGGGGGGCCGCCACGTGTGTAAATATCACGTGCACCTGTGTCTACCATGGACTTCGGTAAAGAGCGCCCCACCCCCCACCTGCCACAGTCTCTGTGATTCTCATGCTAGCAAGTTGGAATGACTCAGCCTGAGACACTGATCTGTCACTAGTGGCCTTGGCCAAAGTCTTCCCAACATCTGATGACCACGGCGTCGGCTCCCTGAAGGAGGGGCACGTGAGACCATAGAATTTGCTTCGTGATGACTCTCCATCTGACTGTGGAATGGCCTCTGGGTGAAGCTCAGAGCTGCAAGCTACTCAAATGGCAGATATGACAGGTTTTCTGACACTTGCTAGCTATTTCTTGTAATGCAAATTAATCCCTTGTGAGTTGTAGAAATCACTCTTGTGGGTGGTGACACATTTTCATGCTTTTGGGGACCTGTGCGAGTGAGTGAGTGCGTATGATGTGCTCTGGGATGGAGTTCTGTGTGGTGGGCAGCAGGTGAGGAAGTGGTATGTGGCCAGAAAATGCTGGATTTTAAAAATTTGAACACTAAAGTGTAGTGGTTAGTAGCACATCGAGACTGCCCTCCGTTGGATATTTCTCAAGTAGAGTTTGGCTACAATAAATTTCTCCTCCATTCTTTATTTGAATTCCTGTGCCCCTTTTAGCTGAGAGGAGCCTCTGAGGAACATGAAAGATTTGGCCATCAAATGGAGATCATCTACAAAAGTACCTCCTACTCGAAATAATATGTCATACAATGTGGGAATTAATTGAGAAGCATCATTTGCAACGACTATGACTTCAACCCTACTCAAGCACCAGGAAGGCATTTAAAGACAAGAAGCTTGCGGTGGGAGAGATGAGATTATAATCTCATGAAATGCGAAACAACATTTAATTAAGCGATAAATCGGGTGGCACCAATTCTGAATTCCAAAGGAACGCACAGAAAAAGATGCGAAGTCAAGGCAGGGTTCCTGAGGCTTCTGGAACCTGAAGTATGAGTGGTGACTGCCTTAGGCTGGAGGCAGCACAGGAGCCAAGGTATGGATGGAGTAATGAGTAGGGCATGATTCTCAGACGACAGGGCAAGGGGCCAGAGCAGAGAGTGGGGGAGGAGGGGGAGAGAGAAAGCTGGATGGCAGGGTGGCGTCAGATTGGGGGGGGGGCCCTGAGATGCAAGCAAAGAAGTGAGAGTCAATGTGATAGAAAATGGGGTCCAACTGAAGGTTTCTGAGTAGAAAAATGCTTAACATGGTTTCTAAGATGAGCATGTATGTTTCTCTCAGAGCGGGAAAAGAAAGCATCCTGAAATTTTGCCAGTGAAATGATCTTTTCATAGTTTCAATGGCTTTTTTTTGGTGAAGTGTAACTCTTCATTACAAAAGGAATGCATGCTCATAATGGACATATAAAGAGAAGCCTAAGAAAGAAAATTTAAAACATTCAAAGCCCCATTAACCTAGAACTAAAAACTGCAAGCAGCTTGGTCTGTATTCTTTAAGACTCCCTTTTAATGACTGTGATGGATTTCCACTGAAATCCCTTCTCAAGCAATGGGGTGAAGCTGGGATATGGCCACCCTCCTTGAACAGAACGTTTCCATCTCCCCTGCCACGTGGTGTGGCCTCGGAGGAAAGTCTCACCCACCGAGTGGGAATGAAAGTGTCTGCCTCACTTCTGCCTCAGTGTCTGGCCCGGCACTTCAGCTAGAAAGGCAACAACTTTGAAAGTCATGCATTGAAGACAACCGAACTGTTATCAGCCCGAGTCTCTGAAAGTCTTGGTGGAGGAGAGCTGTCTGCCCATCTGGTTCGTCCAGCCTGAACTGTCACAGGTGCAAGAACTAAACTGCCTTGATTCACTCATCATATTTTTGGTCCCTTTGTTACAGCAGCTGACGTTACGCTAACACACGTTTATGCCTATACAAGTGTGACTAAAAAAATAGAATTGTACCATACATACTGTTTCACTTAACAATACGTTGCATCAACAGATACCTTTTAATAATGTTTCAATCTTATTCTGCAAATGTCAAATCTATAGAGCAGTCGAAAGAACGGTACAAAAAACAGCCATCACTCTATTTGCACGCTACGCTCTCTTGAGCCTGCTCTCACACAAGTATGCGCACACTCTCTCTCTCTATATATATTCTTTTTCTAAAGAATTTCAAAGTCACTAGACTTCATGATAGTTCACCCCTAAATACTTAAACATCCATCTCTTATCAAAATAGACATTCTCCTGCAAAGCCACAGTACCAGCCATCTTACCTAAAAAAATGTAATGGTTCCGTGACATTGTCTAATACGTACAGCATATTCAAATTGTCCCCCAAATGTCTCTCCAGCTGTTTGTTCTGATCTATGATCCAGTCAAGGTACTTAGATTGCATGTGGTTTTTATGTCCCTTTACTCTTTGGTTTTCTGCCTTTTTGGCTTTTTCATGTTTTTTACTGTTTTGGAGAGTCCCAGCCCCATAGAAGGTCTTACGTTCTGAATTTGATTGTTTTCTCATGATAAAATTCAGGTTAACCATTTTGGGTATGCATATTCTATAGGTGGTGTGGTGTCCTTCTGTATAACGTCACACATCAGCACCTAACAATGCTATTGGTAATGCTGTTTGATCTCTAGCTAAGGTGGTGACTGCCAGATGTCTTCAATGTAAACTACATTTCCCCCCATTGTAATTAGTAGGTAATCTATGAATGATTCTTTGACACTGAATAGCCTATTCATAAACAACACTTTACCCAATGATTTTAGTGTCTCTTGATGTACTTTTCCTGAATTGATAATCATTTGGGGTAGTAGCAAAACAATTTTTTTCTCCAATTCTGTCATTTCTCCTACAATTAATAACTGGCATTCTTCTCTAGAGAAGAACATTCCCCCCACCTTCTCTTTTATTTATGTACATATTTAATTTATTTATTATCACTGCAGTCTCAAGGATATATTTTCTTCAATTATCTCATCACATTCTTTCATGCTCAAATTGTACCAAAATTGGTGAGTGGGAGTCCACTGAAGTTGACTTTTGACATGAGTTTTTGAGCACTTCTTTACTTTCTGGTACAATAAAAATATCATAGTTTCCCCCTTGTATTTTACCTGTCTCAGACCTGGAATCCAAGTAGCTCTGGTTCCTTTTAGTTAAAATGGTAGTTAGGACTTAATATCAATGCTGGGTGTGTTCATTGCTACTAGAATGACACTGTTCCTAAGTCCTTTCAATAGAATTCATTAGAAATATGTATTTAGGGGCACCTGGGTGGTTCAGTCGGTTGAGTGTCTGACTTCGGCTCAGGTGATGATCTCATGGTTCGTGGGTTTGAGCCCCGCATTGGGCTCTGTGCTGACAGCTCAGAGCTTGGAGCCTGCTTCAGATTCTGTCTCTCCCTCCCTCTCTGCCCCTCTTCTGCTCATGCTCTGTCTCTGTCTCTCTCAAAAATAAATACACTTAAAAAATATGTATTTAAAAAAATCATGAGTTCACAGCAATCTTTCTAATTAAAATTTAACACTATATGGAGCTTTCCATTCCTTTGAAAAGTTTTATATTCGTATTTTACATTTAGCATCTTTATTCCTTAATTATATTAACATTCTTATTCATGTTTTGCTCTGTAATAAATGTGAAATAATGTCAGAATTACAATACAAATATTACTGTAAGAATAAACCCACTAAGTAAAGTTCATTCTTTCTTGGTAGTTCTCTTTGTTTTTTAATCTTTGTTTACAATTTCTTTTTTTAAGTATTTATTTAAGTAATCTCTATATCCAATGTGGGGCTCAAACTCACAACCTCGAGATCAAGAGTCACATGCTCTGCTGGCTGAGCCAGCCAGATGCCCCAGTTCTCTTTGTCTTCAGAATACACTCCTCACTGAATGGATCGATCATAATTCTTTTTGTTGATCATGTACTTTGCTTCCAGCTTTTTGCTATAATAAATAGTGCTATGATAAATATTCTTCTAGATTTATGCACATCTTTAATTATCTCAAGTTTCCCAAAGTGGGAATTTATATTAGTAGATTAAAAGCATCACAAAGATTTAAAATTTTTTGTTCCCAAATTGTCCTCCAGAAATATTGGTATCAACTTACATTTGTAGATGTATGTGAGGATGCCAACTTCCACATAACTTTTCCAACTATTATCTTTTTTTGAAAAGTCATTTTGGGAGATTATAATTTTGAATTGTAACTCATATGTAATTTTAATTATTACACAGGCTCATTTATCTCAGCTATTTAGAATGTATATTCCACCTATTTCTAAAAAGGTTCTGAGATTACTTAAAAGAACTCAAAGCCGTTTTTAAGAAATGGAACAAGAAAAGGCAGAAACTAATTTATGGAGAAAATACTTAGAATAGCAGCCGTCTCTGAGAGGGACAGGGACGGGAACTGGCTAGAAAGGGGCATAAAGAATCTTCATGGGGTGATGAAAACTTGATGGGGGTGTGGGTTACAGGGCACATGCATTTGTCAAAACTCATTAAATATTACTCTTAAAATCTATTCTATACAATTTACTTCAGGTAATTTCTACCGCCTAAGCAAAAACTGGAAAAAAAAAATGAACCATCAAAACCACAAAAGCCATAAACAGGTATTCAATGCTAGTTAATGACGTACATGCTGAAGTATTTTGGGGGGGAGAGTACTGATCAAGTTGCAAGTCTGCAACTTGCTTTGAAATGCATCAAAACATGGGCGCCTGGGTGGCTCAGTCGGTTAAGCGTCCGACTTTGGCTCAGGTCATGATCTCACGGTTTGAGTTCCAGACCCATGTTGGGCTCTGTGCTGACAGCTTGGAGCCTGGAGCCTGCTTCAGATTCTGTGTCTCCCTCTCTCTCTGCCTCTCCCCTGCTTGTGCTCTCTCTCTGTCTCTCAAAAATAAACGTTATTAAAAAGAATTAAAATTAAATGCGCCAAAACCCAAGGTGGATCTGTGGATGGATAGATGGACAGATAGTTACGTGATAAAGTAAATATAGCAAAATGTCAACAATTATAGAATCTAGGTGGTAGGTATATGGATATTCACTATACAATTCTGTCAAGTTTTCTCTATGTTTTGAAGTCCTCAGAATAAAATATTGGGGGGAAATGGAGCAGAAATATAGATAGATATTGTCGGGCTGCGAGGATAAAGTAGGTACTTTGTGGGAACACTGCCAGTTTCTTTTTATACCTCATAATGAACGTTTCATTAGATTTAAAATGTTTCCTTCATGATACCATCTGGTAACAATGAGAGATCAATGATCAATACAGAGAAGTCAATGCAGGATAAATTTTAAAAGATATGCCTCATCTTATACTTGGTGATTTAGGATGAACATAAATTTATACTAACAGGGACCCTCCACAGAAGAGACAATATAGCCACATATGTTGGGATATGCGAATGACGAGTAAAACAACGACTTGGTTCTTACAGAGCTTACAGTCTAGGTAGGAAGGTAGATCATTTAATCAAATAATTATTGATGTAAAATTACAAGTCCTAAATTAAAAAAAAAAAAAGGAAGCATATGGAAAACCATAGAAGATAGGGCAGAAGGGTCCGAATCTAGTTGCGGGAGGGGACAGTTGGGAAAAAGCTCCCCGAGGAAGTGACCTGGGCTGACATCTGAGGCATGGTGGGAAGGCAGGGTGCGTGTTGTAAGAGAGGTGGCCTGGCAGGTAGGAAGACCCAAAGCCAGGGTGGACGGACTTGGGGCAGTACGGAGGACCAGATCCTTCAGGCCCTTATTGGCTCCATGACGAATTCTGGTTCCCATTCTGAAAGTCACAGAAGGCCACGGAAGGGGTTTCAGCGGGCCAGGGACATGATCTGAGTTCCACTCGTCACTGTCACTCCATGTGGTACAGAAAGTGGAATTTAGGGGGAGGAGTAGAAGTGTGAAGACTGGCCAGGAGGTGTCGGCAGTAACCCAAGTAGGCAATGGAAGAAAAGCACACACAGACCGATTAAAAAGCTCTTGGGGAAGGGGTGCCTGGGTGGCTCAGTCGGTTAAGCGTCCAACTCTCCATTTCGGCTCAGGTCATGATCTCACAGTTGGTGAGATCAAGCCCTACATTGGGCTCCGTGACAACAGCGTGGAGCCTGCTTGCGATTCTCTCCCTCTCTGCCCCTCCCCTGCTCATGCTCATTCTCTCTCGAAAGAAAATAAACATTAAAGAAAAAAAGCAATTGGGGAAGTAAATGGCATAGACTTGGTGATTGAATTGAATATGAGGGTCAGGAGGAGAGAAAGTGCCCGATTTGGATGATGCCACACAAAAGGAATCGTGAAGGACCAGGCTGGGGACTATGGTGTTGGGCCTGTTGAGACTTCCAAGTAGACGTATTGAGTAAACAGTTGAATATTCAGACCTGGAGATTACAAGTGAGTTTTGGGTTGGGTATGCAGATCTGGAGGTCTTTGGCAGTTAACATCTTGACTTTGGCAATTAACATCTTGATGAGGTGACCTAAGGAAAATTTATAGAGCAGGGCTTCTTGGGGGGTGGGTCGTGAACTTGGATGGGGGGAAAAATTATATCGTTATTTCCACTAACCCCCAACTGAAAGCTAAGTGTAGCTTTCATTTCTGAACGCAGGCAACGAACCACGGTGGTATTGGCAGTTCCTGTGACTTTGTCGCCAATAGAAATCACAGATATTTTCACATTTCATTAAATTTGTTGCAGATGTCTCAAAATACCCTTTACGCCCATCACTTGTTATTTAATGTGTTAATAAAGAAGCACATACATTACTGAATCACAGATTTCTAAAAATATTTTGATGACTATTTCGATAAAAGTAGCTTCCTTTGAAATCCTTTGTATTATTATTTTATGCGTTTGAAATATTCTGAGAAGAGGATCTAAGAGAGTTCACCATAGTGCCCACGAGGTCTGTGATACAAAATTAAGATAAACCCCTAGGTATGGAGTGGGAAGAGAGCCCGAGCCTCGAGGAATCCCGGGACTCAGGGCCTGGGCAGCAGTGGAGGAACAGGAGGAGAAATCCCCTCCAGAGACACGGGAGGAAACCCGGAGGAGAAGATGGCTTTGCAGGAGCTCAGGGGCACATGCTTCGGGGGGACTGAGTGAAGGGGCCAGTGGAAGCCACTGGGAGGGCAAATGTGGAGAGGACCCAAAGACCTGCCCCATTCATAGATGTGGAAGTCGTTTGACAAAGTGCCATTTCAGTGGAATGAGGGAGCATGAGAGCCAGATTGGAGTGGGTTGAGGAGTGAGTGGGAGGTGGGGAAATGGAGTCAGTCAGTGTAAATAATTCTTTTGAGAATTCTGACTGTGAAGGAGAAGAAATAAATGGAGGGACAGGATCAAGGGAGAACTTTTTTTTTTTTTTTTCGTGGGAGACCGGGGATCACGATTAGATGCTGATAGAAGGTTCTGGGTCAGCTGGGGGTGCAGGCAGGGTGAGGGAACTGGATGGAAAAGGGTCTGTGGGCAGCAAGGAGGTGGGATCTTGAGGACAGGGTAATGCACAAGAGAGGGGATGGGTGGGCAGGGCAGCAACGAGCTAGGGAAAACTCTGAGGACCACCAAGGTGTGGAATGGAAGAGAGGAGGGATTGAAGACTGGGCAAAGGGAAAGAGGATCCAAGTGAGAGAGCTGAGCAGGGCAACGCAGCAGCACTGAGGGGTTCCAGGAGATTGGTGGCTGTGACCTTTCAGTAAGACCATTTCTCAAATTTGAGTGACTTTTCTGCAGCAGTTACCAGGGGCCTGGATATGGACCCAGAGACCACGGAAGGCTGAGACTGCCAGAGAGGCGAGAAAAAAAGACAAAGGGCAAATGGACCAAAGGTTCCCAAGAGGTGGGAGAGACGTCAGAGTAAAAGTGGATGAGCAGGAGAGCTGGAAGACTGTTGTCATCAATGGATTTTGGACATGGAGACCTTTTGGTTGATGGCGCAGTCTGGGATGTGCCGTGGGCTGGGGGAGGCGGCGGCTGAGGGGAGTGGAGGGGGGCACTTAAGACGCATCAGGAACTGAGAAGCCAGGGTGTGGCCTGGTGGGTGCCAGAGTCATCCAGGATTGCGGCAGGAGATCAGGGGATGGGTGAGCAGAGACCAAGCCACTGCCAGCGTCTTCACTGAGTAAGAGAGTGGCCTGGAGACAAGAGGGATGGTGTGTGTATGGGGGGGGGGGGGAGAGAATGGTGGAGCGAAACAGCACAAGCCTTAGGGCACCCGTGTTTCCATCAAAGCCTGGGGAGCAGTGGTCTGGGAGCAGAATTGGGAGCGAGAAGGGCACCCTCCTGTGTCCTGATCCTAAGGAAAGGGTGCAGGGGGGTATGACGGGTGTCCTCCAGGGAGGGGAGCTCTGAAGAGAGGTCTGATGTACATTTCCTGTGCTGCAGGAAGACTGGGCGGCTCACCCTTTCCCAAACGTGCCCATCTCTCTTTGATTTCGGCTCTTCCTTCCACCTGTGACGGTGCCCTGCCTCAGCTCCCCACCCCCCACTCCCAGCTCCCCAAATCCTGTCGTGCCTTAAGATCCAGATGAAAATCTGCATTCCTCTAGGAAGCTTTTCCAGGTTTCCTTTTGCCTTTTTATTACACTCATCAGATACCGTCTTGAACTGTAGGCATTAGTGTAACGTCTTATTTTGCCCACACTGTGAACGGGCGGGGGCACGACTTTGTTATTACCGTGTGCCCACAGCATCTAACACCGCGTCTTGGACACAAAGCGGTTTGCAATTGCTTAATGAGTAACGTGGTATAAAAGCAAAACAAAAGGTTTCAGGATGAGATGTTGTATGTTCTAACTCATGCTTCACCCAGGTATGCACCTGAATAATATCTTGCAAGTGAAAACATTTTTAAGCTTGATAGCTGAGTTTTAATTGGTTTTTAACAAGGTTTGGGGTTTTTTTTTTTGGTTTTAAAAATTAATTAGGGCCATTTTTTTTAAGTAAGGAATTTTAATAAAAGGTAGTAAACCAAAATACATAGCACTGCATAAAATGGGCAAAAATCTACTTTGTTATAATCTTCTCTCATGCAATTTCGGAGCTGCTGAGTCCAATTAACATCAGGAGCCCTCTGGATCAGAGGCCACCAACTCTCGGCATCCACAATTTCACTGAACTGGGATAACAATTGGTGTTTGTATCACCCGGCCACATGGCAGAATCGCCCTAGTGGAAGGATTGACTCTAGGCTTGTCTTGCTTATCGGTTAAAAAAGGCAGGACAACATTCTGGAAGCAGCTGCAATTTGAACTGACAGTTGCCCCATTTTACTGCCATGGCCTATTTTTAAATTACCTAGTGGAACTCAGACAAAGCCCAGAAATGAAGGAGAAGTGAAGCATTCCTGGCTTTGCCCACGATACAGTTATTGTTTGCTTTCTCCATTAATGCTGTTGGAGACCTTCAGCACCCTGGTTTGCCCACAGAAGGGCATGCACGCCAGTGTATTCCAATTAATCTATAACCTAATTATAAAAGAAATATCCAATTTAGTCTGGTGACTTATCTGGTGGAACATGAATTCACATCTTTATAACAACATGACTTCTGTTATAAAGTACAGCGGAGTCCCGGGCCAACTTTGGGCTGTTCTGAGTTTCCTCTGTCCACGGAGAGCCTTGAACCCAGCCCTTCTACGTCCTCGTGTTCTTGCCTATCTGTGACAAAAGGAACTTACCCAGAGCTTTGAAGAAGCCATCTGTCCATTCGCGGAAGGGTATGCACGGAAGAGTGCTCTCTTTCATTGGTCACTCCCTGGTGATCACCACTGTGGAGGTTTCCAAGTGGTTGATTGGAATGGATTCCTCTTCAAGCCCAAACTGGCCATTGCACACTGGCAACCTTACTAAACTACTTGCCTCTCAGTAATTGCAAGCAAGGTCAGGGAGCATTCACCACTCCACTCCAAGTAACAACATCTATTTTCTCTCGTGCGGGGTGAGGATTCCTATTTTGGCTGTTACGGCTATATGCCTATAACACGTGCGTGTTCCTAAACCATTCTGGTAACTGTCAGCCGTCAGCCATTCCTTGAGTTCCTGTTACATGGTGGGCATTGGAAATATGACAACTAATGGCACCTGCTCTCAAGTGGCTTCCAGCCTAAGGGAGGAGGGAGATAGGAAGAGGAACCCCAAGGTGGACTTGAGTCCAGAGGGTGTTATGGGAATACAGAGGAAAGACAACAGCAAAGTCACCTGACCCCCAGGAGAAGCTCTAGAAACTTCACAGAAGAGGTGCCCTCAGGGTTGAGAGGCAGGCCGGCCAGGGCCTTGAGTACCTTGCTAATGTGTTTGAACTTGATCTGGGGGGATCCACTAAAGAATTTTCCACAGAGGAGTGACACGATCCAGACGGATCACTCTTAGTACCGTCTGGAAGACTGGCTGGAAAGGGTGAGGTGAGGGCAAAATGTCCAAGGAAATGACTCTGACAATTTCCAGGCAAAAAAAAAAAAAAAGAGAGATGGCCCGGCAGAGGGGAGTGTTGATGGACAGATTCCCGAGAAAGGAGACAAGATGATCTGGCTTTGGTGTGTGATTACTGTGAAGTGTGAGAAATAGCAGCAGAAGGAACCCAAGATAATTTCTGGAATTCTGGCTTGGGCAGAAATTAATTCAGGAAGAGGGACCATTTTGAGGGAACCAGATGACGCAGTCAGCATCTTGAGTCTGAGGTGCTTGTGGGACACGCCATGGGGAAAAGATCAACAGCTAAAATGGAAAACAAACTCAGACGAGAATTCTCACAGATCTGCACTTGTCAAACTGTGAGCTGCACATTCTCTCTCCATGACGTACATTTGGAGCTTGAGATGTCGTGTGCAGAGCCACGTTATTGCTCAGGTGCACCTTGAGGGTGCGGAATCTGAGCTACAGTCGAGAGGGTGGCTAGGACAAACAGCACACCAGGTGCTAAGGGTGACTCATAGCCTCCCAGGGTGGGGCCTTCTGGCAGTTAGAACCGGTGTGTGCGTGTGTGACCTGCCTCAAGCCGCACACCGGCCTGGAGCCAGAAAGAAGGGAGGCCCGACCCTCAAGGAATCCGACAACGGACAAGCAGAAGTCAGAAAAATGAGAAGGATGAGTCATGGAACGCTTATGCTCTGTGCTAAGCCCTGGCTGCTTTCATGACACCGGTCAGGGTGTTGGTGGGTTGACACTGACAGATTAATGGGAGAATAACTTCCCCAAGAGCTGTTTGAAAGAGGAGAAGCTGAAGGTTTCACAGGCAGGGTAGGCTGAATAAGAAGGTAATGAAAGGAGGCATGCAAATATAGCGAGGTCACAGAAAACACAAAATGCAAATTGAGCCAGCCTTCTTGGACAGCTGCACTGTCCTCAGAGAGCTAACATTTGCAAAGAGCCATAGTATGTAAAGCACCGTATTGTGGATTATACTTTCTGGCCCATGGGCTCTTGTCTTGTTTTGCTTTTTTGAACTTGACCACAATCTGGAGCAGCGCTGTCACATAGAACTTTCAGCAATGGTGGAAATGTCCTATATCTGCGTGGTCCAATATGGCAACCACGGGATACATGTGGCATGTGAAATGTTGGCTGTTTTCTTTTGATTAATTTAAAGTTAAAGGTAACTAGCCACACATGGCTAGTGGCCACCTTATTGGACGACACATTTCTAGACTTTCGCCGCCCTCACGTGTGGATGGACATTCTGACATTTTAAGCCACTGCAGGTTACTTGAAGAGGCTTTCTTTTTAATTTTAACCTCCAAAGTTTGTGTGGATCATTATGGACAAAACAATTAAGATGTTTATGTTGGGTAGTTGCCTTCACACTTGAGAGTACCGTGCTTTCTGGGAGGTTCAGGTGATCTCACTGGTCAACATCCCACCGAGCCAGGCCTGGGGAAGAGCCAGTTGCTACTGTTATCAGGGTTACTGCCTCTTTCCAATGTAACATTGGGTCCTTGTGACCTGGAATCTAAATATTTAGTTGCTGGTTGCTGATGGTAAAGGACAATAATCTTGTTCCTATTAGCAAAGCAAACAGTACTCTTGAAAAACCGAGAGCTGGGTGGTCTCCGCCTTCGTTGCCGGCAAAGTAAATGCGGTGACGATCTGTCCTAAGTCCTTGAGGTTTGTGCATTTGGACCAGCAAGGATAGATGAGAAATGCTCATGATGTCCCTTTTCACAGAAGGTTGCTGCCTGCAAAGTCATGGGCTTATCATTTTCATCATTTTCTTTCTTTGAAAAAAAAAAGATTTTTTTTTTAATGTTTATTTTTGAGAGAGACAGAGTGTGAGCGGAGGAGGGGCAGAGAGAGAGGGAGACACAGAATCCAAAGCAGGCTGGCTCTGAACTGTCAGCACAGAGCCCGGCGCGGGGGTCAAACCCATGAACTGTGAGACCATGACCTGAGCCGAAGTCACACGCTCAACCGACTGAGCCACCCAGAGGCCTCTCATTTTCATCATTTTCTATGGGGAAATCAGGGCTCCTGTTTCTTTTCTGTGAAGGTTTGAGAAGGCAACATATCCTGTCAATCACAGCAGGGAATGATCCAGGCGATGTGTCCTCCTCTAGGCCAGCAGCTCTCCTGGGGACACTGTTTCCTGTTCATATTGAGAGACTGCTTTGTTTTTAGTCTACTGCTCATCCAGCTCCTAGTTGATGACTTTGTGGAGCTGTTATGTATTTCCCTATTTATTCTAATCCGATTCGTTAACAAGGTTGGATGTAACTTTGAGAAGGGTCTAAAATTAAGTTGCCACATAAGGTTGGCTTTTGGTAATGTGGCCTGGGATTGGGCTGAGGCAAAAGAAGGTATTCTAGAAGTCTCAGAACCCAATACGTACTGGAGCACCATTTGTAAGAACAGCCAGACACCAAGGCAATTTCTAATGTAATCAAATGTTAGTATGATCCCAAGAGTCTCACTTGTTCTTGCATTGATCCCACAAGATAAGCATTAATAATAAGTACCTCCGTGATGGGAAACTGAAGTGCTTACAAGTGCTGTGTCTGAATTCACACTGTAATGAGGGACAGAGATGGCCCTTGATGATAAGTGTTCTTTCTATGCCACACCATTAACTTAAATGTATTTAGGAGGCACCACTTTAAAGAACATCTCAGCACGAGCTGGGTGGTTATTGCTTTATCTTGGATTTAGACGTAAGACAACCTCTGCCCAAGGCACTGGTCGTGGTGAGGCGCTTGTGCGGAATGGTGTGGCCACCGCGTTGGGAGATCTGCCCCCTGCCAGGCAGGTGTCTGGAAACGATGGCTTGATATTGGATCTGTTACTTGATGATAAATGTCTCACTTATTCCAGGTTCATCAGAACTGTGCCAATCTGAGATTGGGGCAAGGAAGGAACGAGTGACAGAAGTTGCAATACCAGTGTCAAAATACAGGTGGTGGTGCACTTCACCTATTGACCCTGTGGTGGAAAACTTCCCATGGATTAAGCAGTCCACTTCCCTACCACGCGCTCAGTCAGAATGAACTTCCCTTCACAGATCAGAGGCAAAGCGTTCCTTGGAGTTTTCAGCCACAGGAGTCTCTAAAAGGGAATTACTTAGGGGAATGTTTACCTAGGGAGGAGGGCTAGGTTAGGTTTACGTCTGCTCATGGACACGTATCTTTCTCCTGGTCTTTTCTCGTCGACCAATGATCTTTTGCAACTCTAATTGTCTGATGTGACATTCAATACACTGAGCTCTGGAAACTGGGACTAATCTGGCCTGGGTTCTCCTTTGGGAGGTGCCCATGTTCTTATACCCTCCTCTGGGACCTGAGGATCCCATCCTCAGGGATCCCCTGGGATCCTCATCCTCCCTGGCACTGAGGTTTGATAAAGAGGTTTGGTAAGTTCTGTATCCCCTCAGGATTCAAAATATAGCAGGGCAGGCCCAGACTATGAAGGCTTAGGAACAGCCAGATTTTCATAGAAATTTGGGTGGGGGTCCAAACCTGGGAGGAGAGCTCTCCAAAGCAACCCATGATCCTGGGGGTTGAAGAGTTCTGGATACGGTTTGTCTCATAAGGGATCTCTGGCTTCACTTGTACCAAGCAAAAGTGGAAGGATTGAGCGGGGGGTGGGGTCAACACTAGGAGCACACAAGTCATATGGCTGTTGAATGATGCTTTCAGTGACATTCTCACTCCCCGTGCCCTTCCTGTGCTTTTGTATCTGGGGGGAAATTCTCCAGTATCCCCCAAAGAATATCTGTATACAGAGAGGAAAGCAGAGGTGAATTCCACTGGGGAAAATTCTGATTTCGTCACTCTTCTTGACACAGAAGATGTGACCTTGAAGGCGCTTGTACAATCAAGGCTCAAACCCTTGGGATATCATTACCTGGAAAATAAATCTGAGATTATTTAAGTAATGTTGTTTTGGGGTTTCTGGCAGATTGAGGTACAGTGGCATAGTGCAACATGAAAAATCCTGTTCTTACACTTTAGAAATTGCCAGCTTTATGCGTTTTAGCACATATTTTTGTCCTTATTTCATAATTACTTTTATATGTACAACCATATCCTTTTTTAGATGTGGTCTGAGCATTTTGCCATGATGATTTAAAGAATGAATAATTTTTATAGCATAAAGAAGAAAACTACAGAAATCTGTCACCAGCCTGTCCCCTAAACAAAGTTTATGGAGAGGAGCATAAAACTTCTAGTCCTAGAATGTCCCAAATGTGTGAGTATTGCCATACAAAATGGCCACGGCTATGCATGTGAATCCTTGCGTGAAAATAGAAGAACCCAGCTGCCCATTTCTTTACCAATCTAGGAAGATTGCTACATGCTACCGTTCGACTTAAATTGCCTTTTTTCTTATCAGTCCTTGAGTTTTGTTTCTAAGTGCAAAAAATGTGAGAATTTATCTTAATGCTAGAAGTGTGCTGTTCGAGCCAAACTAGATTTAATTTTTGGATTAATCTCACTCCCTAAGTTCAATCAGCAGCAGGCATTATATTTAGTCTTCGACTAACAGGGAGCGATCCAGGCGATGTGTTCTTCTCGATGCTGCCAATGTTAGAAGATAGTCTCTTTCACCTTTAGACTCTAGGTGGAATATCTGATTGTGCGATTTTACGTTCCTTAATAGGGAGTATAGATCTCACCCAGGGATACATCTACACCCATATACATCAATCGCTGATGTTTCTGAGGGATCCTTTGAACATTAAATAACTGCAGTGTGAACCTCCTAGATTAAAAAGAAATCCCAACAAATCGATTGATATCAGGTGTCCAGGATCTATCTCAGGGATCCACACCGCTGACAGAAAGCGAGAGTCCATCCTCTAGAGTATATTGCAGGCATGAAATATTAAATAAGAATTCATAAAAGGCGTCTGGCTCATCTTAAATCAATTCGCCATGCTAACAAATGGGTGTTGAATGCAGCTTGTGGTGTTTGGTGCTTACATAGGATAAGTAAAATTCTTACTCGGATAAGATCTTAAACATGAAATATGATCGTATCGTTCAGTGGTTCAGAGCACCTTCCCCGGGGCTGGGCTCCCTGGAAAGGAACTCTGACTCTACCACACACTGGCTATGGAGTCTTAGGTCAATTTTCTGGTCTTTTCTGAGGCTCAGTTTCTCATCTTTGAGGGGAGGTAAATATATAGAGATTTATGAGAATTAAATAAGCTAATAACGTATAAAACATTTGGCACAGTGCTGGAACACTGCCACCACTCAGATGATGGTAATGACGGTGACTAGTATTGTCATTGTCTTATCACTATTATTTAGATCTTATCCTTTTTTATTATCATCCAGACAGAAATATTTGAGCAATTTCTAGTCATTACACGATGCAGTTATTGCTACATTTTAACTGTATTTGAAAGACCAGACTAAGCAATGCAATGAGTTAGACTATAAGTCCATATACAAATAAGATATATCTTCGTACCCATATCTATGTATGGCTGTGGTTATATGGACCGATCAGATAGACACAGGTGCAGGCGTGTAGATGGAGAGATGATGCTGTGCTTTAGAAAGCCCAGTGCCTCAACTCTTGAAGTGGAAGAGTTGTAGCATTTCTGATTTGGATGGTATCTCAGAGACCATCGCCATGGGATCCATCAGGAAAGAAGAACGAGGCCCAACCTGGGTGAAGGGGGACAGTCACACAGCAGAGGAGCGGCCCCAGGCTGCATCCAGGATGGGATCTCCTGCCCCTGTATCTCCCTGCTCTGAACTGTAGGATTTGTTTCTTTGTTTGCTTGTTTGCTTTATTTATGAGAGAGAGGGTGTGCATGAACCTGAGCAGGGGAGGGGCAGAGAGAGAGGGAGACAGAGGATCTAAAGCAGGCTCCGTGCTGACAGCAAAGAGCCCGACGTGGGGCTCAAACTCACGACCCGTGAGATCACGACCTGAGCTGAAGTCAGACGCCCAACTGACTGACCACCCTGACTTTCAGGATTCTCCAGTACCTCCTTTTGGAGTTGGCTTTTTCCTAAGTGACATATGCATGTGCACGCACGTGTATACACACACACACACACACACACACACACACACACACACACGGCAGCAGGAGGGTATCTCCCAGAGTTCTAAGTACCTGTTTGGAAGATGACCCAGTTGAAAACCGGGGTCTCTCCAAATTTGTCTCTTGCCCCCCAAATTGATCTTGTTTCTTCTCATTTGGGTCTCTTCTGTATTCCTGTCGTCTCAGACAAGCCTGCAGAATACAATTTTTTTAAAAAGTATCTTTGGTTTAGGTCTGCGACAAACTTTCATGACTTTTTGCTTAATTCCTATCGTGAGGAACATGAAATACACAATGTCCAGCTTCAAGGGCTCATCAGCACATTTAGCAAGTGTCAAGACACTCAGCCAGGCATCACGACTCTCTTCCCTTTGCCCCAAAATGCCAGGTCAAAAAGAGTCATCTCTGCTTTAATAAGTTACAATGACAAACACACTAAGAGGCGTTTTGACAAGTGTGTCCCCAACAATTGCTTCCTTAAGGCAGGAAGTACCTGAGAGGCAGCATTGACTTCCCCTCTGTCTTCGTTCTCTTCAAAGCCCTGCTCATTCCAGCGTGGCTCTCTGTCCCCCTGGATCACTCCCAGTTATGGGATCAGACCCTTCCTACCTGAGAGCTTTCGCACCTGCCCTTCCTCCCCTTTGAATGCCTTTCACAGGGGTGTTCACAGCACAGCAGGCAAATCTGTGGATCTACTAAGATCCAGCTCAAGAGACATCTCTCGCCTTGCCAAGCTCTTCTTCCCCAGGCCGAATTAATTGCTCCTTTATACAAAAGCAGCTGGAATTACACAATTTTCGTTTTTACTGTTGTATTTAGTTGCTTTGTTTTGAGCCCGTGTCTCCTGCAGATCAGTGAGGACCCCCTCAGGGTAAGGACCACCTCTTACCTTTTGAATCCCCTCAGCATCTAGCACTGCATGTTAGCTCAATTGCATTATTGTTTCAGGGGGAAATATCAGTCCCTGAATGCAAAATAATAAAAACAAAATAACCACAAAAAAAAATTCCATTTTCAAAAAACGAAATTAAGAGAAAAATCTAGTACCAAAAGATTTCTTCTCCAGTATCAGGACTGAACAAACCCCAAGAAATCATGTGCTATATGGGGGTTTCCAGTGATATTTTAAATAGTTTAAAATAGGAAAACTTCTTGGAGCCTTTCTGTAGATCCAGTGCCCAGATTCACCTTTGCTCTGCTAGAGCCAAATTATCCCCTGTCATGGTAAAGAAACGCAACGTAAGGACCCAACAATACTGTTTCTAAACAGGGCCTGACATCTCCCTTTCCGGGCTGGGTTAAGAAAGGAAAGATTCCTTCCGCATTTTCCCCCTTTGTTAGAAAATGCATCTCCTTCTTTGATGTGGAAGGACATGCCAGAATTTCACACCACTGGGAAAGCCTAATATCATGCTACATGGTTAAAAATAGAAATGACCTGATATTAACAAAACATTTACCACTTGGAATTGGGAACAGCAAGTTGGTTTACATTGTGCCTCACAACAATTGCTGGTGAGGCACTGGCCTGGGGGTTGGGGCGGGGCTGGGGGGGTGGTGGCTCATGCACTGTTGGCCAGGTGATACGTGCAGCAAGTGGAATCCTGGATTCCCAGGAGAAGGGTACTGTTCCACCCTGCCTTACTGGGGAAGGGAGAGCACTCCAAAATGGTTGCCGCTTTATTTTCCCCCCTGTCTCACTGTTAACCTTATTTTCAAAACTATGCTATCTAGATAGCAAGCCATTTTAATAAATCGTGGGCAGTGTTTGTTTTCATCAATAATTGAAGCAAGAAAACCCCCCAGAATACTGGACAGTAACTATAATAAATAAGTGAAACAAACACCAAGTAATAAAATAAACCAAGGTAAACCTAAAGAGAGTTAGCCAGAGAGTTCAATGACGTTCAAGTAAATATGGGCCTCTTCTTTTCCATTCCTTTTACAATGACTTCAGATTGGAGCTCGTTTGGGAGGAGTCCTGGCTGCCACTGTTGTTTCCTGGAGCGGCAGATGTCTGTGTTATCCTAACCGACTGGGATTAAAGGCGCAAGAGGCAAATGCTGATAGGCTAAAAGTGCAGGACGGTGTTAGCAAATGCACGCAGGACCAAAGCAGATTTTGTGGGATGAACAGAATTCTTGTGGGTTGAGTGTTTTTGAAAATTCTCTCCAAGAATGCATGCAACTTAAATATTTCTTTACCAAAGGGGGAGGAGGAGTAGAATGGTTTGCAATGTAAAAAAAAAAAAAATTTTTTTTTTCTCCCTCTGGTTTCTTATGCCTCCTCTCACAGAGGAGCAAGAGAACAAACCAGCATCAGGGTAGGTCCTTCCTCATTTTTATCTTGATAAAGCCAAGCAGTCTTTCTGTGTAAATCAAGCATTACTCCTCTCGAAGTTACAGCTTTGCAGAGTTGAAGGGACACCAGGACAGAGAGGCAAGTCTAGACTTCCAGTCCTGGAAATAGCAAGAACCTAGCCATAACTGCCACCTCGTCCTCCAGGGGCTGGTTTTCTTGTTACTTGCTTTTTTTTTCATCTTTTTTAAATGTTTATTTATTTTTGAGGGAGAGAGAGTGTGTGTGAGCAGGGGAGGGGCAGACAGAGAGGGAGACACAGACTCCGAAGCAGGCTCCAGGCTCTGCGCTGACAGCAGAAAGCCCGATGCGGGGCTTGAACTCATAAACTGTGAGATCATGACCTGAGCTGAAGTTGGATGCTTAACCAATGAACCCTCAGACGCCCCTGGTTTTCTTGTTATTTGTAATGTGAATGATTTTTGTTGTTGTTGTTGATGCTGGTGTTGCTTCCTCTTTGGGGGTCCTGGAGTGACAAGGGCAGAGTATGAAACCTTAGGATGCAGGATGCAGAGGTTGAATTGATTTGTAATGATTACCAGGGGCTCCCCTTCCTCTGGAACTTTAAAAATATTCCCCTTTCAGAGTTCCACATGTCTGGAGCTAGATTGCTATAAATAAGTTTCTGTTCATGTGACAGAACTGGCTGAGGGCAGTCTTAAAATGGAAGGCTTCAGGTAACTCCTCATTTCCTCCTTGGGATGGGCGGCTTCCTCCTCCCCTCCTCCTCTGGTGTAGCAGCCCCCCACCCCCCAGCCCATCCCTGTGACTGCAGGCGCCCAGCAGCCCCCCACCCCCCACCATCCCTGTGACTGCAGGCACCCACTAGTCCCCCACCCCCCACGCATCGCTGTGACTGCAGGCGCCCAGCAGCCCCCACCCCCCAGCCCATCCCTGTGACTGCAGGCACGCACAGAGCACAAGCTACCACTGTGGGGGCAGAACACAGAATGTGCACATGTGCCTGTGGGGCATGACGTGGTTTCTGTGACTCACGGTAACTCAATACGGGTAAACACGACAGACCCGCACCCTGCCACTTTCTCCAACGTGACCTTGGGCAGGCTGACTACCTCCATTGATTCTTGTTTCCCTCATCTGTACGAGGGAGATGCCCTCTGCCGCCAGACTGCTGGGGAGCCTGGGGCCCCGTTGGCAGGACGCTCAGCAGAGTGAGTGGCTCCTGGGGAGTGTTCAGTGAAAGACACTCATCACCACCGTCACCGCCGTCATTAGCATCATTAGGCTTTAATTGTTGCTTCTGATCCCATTTCTTGGTTTACTTCTATTTCTAAAGTCAGCCTTTGCCAAATCATGTGACTCTGATTCTGGTCAGGGAAGAAGAAAGGATCTTTCTGTCTGGGCCTGAGGTTCATCCTTGTTTTTGTGCTCTGGGAGCAGAGGTCTGTCTCCTGAGCCCGCAGTTCCCCCGCCAGACAACTGAGAAAGTCCTGCTCTCAGTCAGTCAGGCTGCCTTGGAAACTGATTTTTCTTCAGTGTTACAGATTCCTTCCTTTCCTTTCCTTTCCTTTCCTTCCTCCTTCGTTTTTCTTTTTTTCTTTTTTTCTCTCTTTCTTTCTTTCTTTCTTTTTCTTTCTTTCTTTCTTTCTTTCTTTCTTTCTTTCTTTCTTTTCTTTCCTATCTTCCTTCCTTCCTCCCTCCATCTCTCTCTCTTTCACTTTCTAAGTTTATTTATTTTAAGAGAGAGAGAGAGAGAGAGAGAGAGCACAAGCATGAGCAGGGGAGGAGCAGAGAGAGGGGAGAGAGCAAATCCCAAGCAGGCTCTGTTCACATAGCACAGCACAGCGCAGAGCCCTATGATGCAGGGCTCAAACTCATGAAGGGTGAGATCATGATCTGAGCCAAAATCAAGAGTCGATTGATTGATCGTGTAACCTGCTGAACCACTCAGGTGCTCCAAGTGTTAACAGCTTTTGGAACCTACAGGGGTCCTCAGTTTCTCAGTCAGTCCCTCCCAGTCACCATCCAAGCTCCTGGTGCCTTAAGAAGCCACATACCCCAGGAACACTTCCCAGACTCACTGGGTTCTGGTGTGAACCGCCCCCCCCCCCCCCCCCACCACAGCACATCTCTGCCTCTTGAGCAGGTGGCCCCTGTCAAGGTTATTGTTGCTTGAAGTCTCCAAGCATTTTGAAACGTGGGAGTTGTCCCTGCTTCAGTGGGGACGTTTTTGTTGTTCTTATGATCCAACATTTTGGGATTTAATTATCATTGGGGGGCATTGTTCAAGCTCATTAGTTTTAAGAGGTTAAAAAAACAAAGGTGTAAAAATAATTTGACATGATATTCCCCTCAAATGAGTTTCTTTTCCTGTTCTGTCTGTGAAGAGTATAGAAGCATGTACCCCAGAGGTGAGCAGAGCAGGGAACCCACCTGGCTCCTATGGGAGAGGAAGCCGAATTATCTTTACTCCTTCAACCCCCTGAGTCAATGGTTCCCGAGCCCCTGCTACCTGGTATAGTCACCTAGCACGTCTTTGAACAAGTTTATATCGTCATGTTGAGTTGTTTGCCTGGTACGTGAAAAATCAGGATGAATAAATGACGGGAAATGAAACCCATCTGAACACATTTGATAGATTACCGAATAACATTCTGAAATGCCAAGTGTAATCTTTCTCTCCAGCTTTCAGTAGACATTAATGGCTAAATTCTGCCTTAAGTTACATAAACACGTTTGACCAAAAAAAAAAAAAGCCTATGCAGCATGAGCACCCTTGAAGAAATAAGAGCCAGATCCTGAGATGGCATATAATTATGTACGAGTTACCAGATTCCGAAATAGCATGTAATATGCCAAATAGATGTTTATTTCCTCTTTTTTTTCAAAAGGGCCCCACCCAACCACCGAAAGGAGTAGCATCAAAATAACTCAGGGTGGGTTTAACCCACCTCTCCTGTTGCCAGCAGACAGACCTGCAAAGGCACTGCTAATTTGGTGCGTACCAAGCCTTCGCATATTTTAGGATGTAGCAGGAATAGTGCATACAGGAGGTTTCCAAGGGCTTCAATTTGAGCCAGTTCATTAAAGGCAAGTGAAGCGCAGGAAGGAATCTGTGGCAAATGTATGATTTAGGAGTCATATCTAGTCATTAGGTCTTATGCTATTTGTACACCCTGAAATGGGACTCACGGGTGTCCAAGCAGGTTGCTGTGCTAGGAGCGAGAGCTGGGATTTCTTGGGCCACAAGTAACCGGCCAAGCTCATCGATGACCCAGGATTTCAATACTGACCTAACGCAAAGTCGACCCTGGTCAATTATCTAGATACACACAAGTCATATACGGACCAAGTTATTGAGGGGTTATTAAGGTCACGTAACAGATTCTTAAACCCCTAGTTTAAATCCTTTCTGGAACAAGACAAGGGATAGACTAAATAATACAAATAACTTATTACTGTTCCCTTCAAAGTAGTTTTGCTGGGTTGCTACATACTTCATTCAACAAGACTCAGAACGTATTAAAGACAACCATAATTATTTTCTGCAGACCTTGTGGTGAGTGGTTTTGAAAATGCTCAATGGGGGTGGACTTGGCCTTGAGGAATAGTTACAAGTCAGCTGAATCTAAGTCTGATAAACAGAGCTGGTGGTCAAGTTGGGTAATGCTGACTCACATCAATGACAGGGCATTCAGTTCAACGTAGAAAAGTAAGACTCCATCACTGCCCTTAAGAGGCTGTGGTCCGGATTGAGAGGAAGTCACACAAAAGACAATTTCAATACTATTTCATAAGCAGTGTGAAAGAGTTAGGAAAGGATGTTTTGGTGTTGGGAGTGATGGAAATGTTCTAAAACTGGATGATGGTGATGGGTGCAACTTTGGTAAATGTTATGAAATTACACACTTAGAACAGATGAATTTTATGATATGTAAATTATACCTCAATAAAGTTGTTTTTTGTAATTTTTTTAATGTTTATTTTTGAGAGACAGAGCGGGAGTGGGAAAGGGGCAGAGAAACATGAGACAGAAGATCCGGAGCAGGCGCTGCCCTCTCAGTGCAGAGCCTGATGTAGGGCTTGAACTCACAAACTATGAGATCATGACCTGAGCTGAAGTTCGGATGCTTAACTGACTGAGCCACCCAGGTGCCCCTAAAGTTGTTTTTTTTTTTTTTTTAAAGAAGGGTGTGGTGGGAGTACAGACATTCCATTTAGTTCTAAATTCAAACTGCAGTCCTCACCACCCTTGTCAAGAGAGTAAAGAAGGGAGGAGAGGAGGTCAGAGACGTGGTTAAGGTTTAGGCTGGTCTTGCTGTGGTTCTTGGGTCTTGGGCCTGCCTTTAAGTGAGGGGAAATAACTCAAGAGCTGCATGCATTCCAACTGCATAGTCAAATTCACATTTTAGATCCACTTCAAAAAAGCAATCTGAAAGATGCCAAGGTTGGAGGCGAGGAGACCAGTAATAAGGACAATGGAACAATCCTGGAGACAGACGGTGGCGGTGGGAACCAGAATGGCAGCAACGGCATGGGAAGGAAGGCACAAGTTCACGAGCATTTGGGTAATGGTGGCAGGACTTGGTAACTGGTGGGGTGTGGGTGGTGAGGAAGAGAGGGGAGTCGGGCAGGCTTAGGTCTCTGTCGTCAGGGAGGGAACGCAGAGGAGGATGGCAGGGGGTGGAACAGGCTGGCATCCCTCTGCAACACCCAGCTGGAAATGCCCAGCAAGCAGGCGTGCACGTGATGTCGACACTTTGGGGGAGACTCGGGATTTCAAGTCGCTAGTCTGGGAGTGGTGGTTAAAAACACAGGAGGGATGAGATGGGTCACAGGGACCGTGTGAATTAGAAGAAAACTGGGCTGATGGAAACCTGGGGGAATTAACATTTGAGGGGCAGAGAGAAGACTGTGACAGGAACAGAAGGAAAATCAGAAGAGTGTGATGTCAGAAAGGCAAAGGAGTAATGTTTTGAGAAGAAGAGAGTAATAGTGTCAAATGTAGATAAAGCTTTAGAAAACAAAGCCTAAAAAGGTGTCTGCTGGATTTGGCTACTGACCTTAGTGAGAGAACAGTTTCAGGGGAGGGGAGGTGACAGCCAGGCCACAATGGGTTAGGAATGAATGGGGAGCCGGGGAGGGGAGGGGGGAGGTGATAGAAATGTAGCTGTCTGGGGACATCTTGGGCTGTGGCCAGAGAAGGACACAGGGTCCTCAGGCAGCTTTGTTCTTTTGTTCTGAGGACAGGAGGGACTTGAACGTGTTTGTAGGCTGAGCCAATTAGAGGAAGGAAATGTCCATGATACAGACGAGAAGTGCCTGGATGGAGAGGGGCTGGGCACAGCGGGGTGTGGACCAAGAACTGGGGCCAGGCACTGGCAGGGAGAGTGTCACTTCACCCTCGGGGCTTGAGGGGCTGGATGGATGCGTAGCCTGGAATGGAAGGGGAGGAGTGCCGTGGCTTCCCACCTGATGGCCTTGCTTTGTTTCCTGTGTGTGTAAAACAGGAAGGGAAGTTCTTTGTTGAAAGTGTGGGGATGGGAGGTCCAAAAAAAAAAAAAAAAAAAAAAAAAAGGAGAAAAGTTTAAAATGGACGATGACAGAGGAAGCTGATGGACAAGTAAACATGTTGATGTGAGTCAACCTTCACTCCTTTCTCTCCCCCACTCCGCCTCTCCATCTATCAGCAAGATGTCTCTTCTGCTTCTGTTTCCTGGGTTGGGCCACATCTCACCGCCTCCACTCCTACCCTCTGGGTCCAAGCCGCCATAATTTCTCTCCTAAATTTCTACCAGGGTTTCCTTACTAAGTTTTTCTGCTGCTTCCCTAGCCCCTTTTGGTCCTTTCCCCACACAGCAGCCAGAGTGATCTGTAAAAGCTGTAAATCAGGGGCGCCTGGGTGGCTCAGTCAGCTAAGCATCTGACTTCTGTTCAGGTCATCATCTCATGGTTTCTGAGTTTGAGGCCCGCATCAGGCTCTGCGCTCTGAGCACAGAGCCTGCTTTGGATCCTCTCTCTCTCTCCCTCTCTCTGCCCTTCCCTAGCTCATGCACTCTCTCTCTCAAAAATAAATAAATAAATACCCCCCCCCCACCTCCCCGTAAATCAGATCATACCACTCCGCTGCTTAAAATCATCCAATAATTCTCAGTGAGATAAGTATAAACTCCTAACACCAAGCTTTGTCCTGAGAGATTCAGGCATCATCTGGCCCTTTTTACCTCTCCTACCTTGTCATGTTGCACATTCTCCCTTGGTCAAGGTGTTTCAGCTACTCTGGCCTTCTTTTGTTTCTTCCAGGGCTCCAAGTTAGTTCCTGCCTCAGGGCCTTTGCACTTGCCTTCCTGCTACTCAGGATGCTCTGGCTGACTCTTTCCCATCTTTTACCTCCATGGCCAAATGTTACCACCCAAAACTTCTGTTTCTTTGCTTCCTTATATATATCAGTAATTGAAACTATCTTACATATTTATTTCCTTGTGTGTAGGGTTGGTTTCAATCCCAGAATACGAACTCTGGGAGAGAGGGGACTTCGTTTAGGACATAGTAGGTACTTAAGAAGTATTGTTAAAGGACAGTGTTGAAGGCTCAATGAGATTAGAAAAATACGACCGTGGTGACTTTAAGCCACACATTTGTGTGATTTTCTTAAGCACAGACCATCAAATAATGATGGATTTTCTTACATGCCTATTCTGGAGACAATTTCAAACACGTATTTCCAAAGGAGGGTCAGGTGGCAGAGGCATCCTGGTGAAAAGTAGATGGATTCCCAGTGTGACCAGTTCAGATATTTATGTTCTTATTCATTGTGCAGAAATTCCGTCAATTTTACAGTCTTGTACGTGGGTTGGCAAGTTGTGGGAGGAAATTGCTGACTTTGTTTCCAATCCCAAAGCTAAGCTGTGTTATACAGGTGAAATCAGGTTACTAAGATAGGTCTGGTTTCCTTGGTGACCCAGGAGGTTTGGTTATATTTGACATTGCTAAGAAGGAGAAAAATCTGATAACGACAGTTCTGTGTTTTCCTAAGGGAAGGAGCACTTTTCAATCCTCGGCTGAGGCTGAGGACATGCCTCCTTGATTGGCGAGGGTTGACCTCTGGCCATCCGGCTGAGCGACACTTTCTAACTGCTCCCAGAATCCCACACCCAGTCTGGCAAGCTTGTCCTATGCCAGCTCTGGGTAATTACATCATGACTCCTCAGGCTCCCTGTCTGGTTTGTTTTTGCATGTAAACACTGTAACTAGGGTGACGAATAGTTAGCTTGTTGGAGAATGTGCTAACACCTTTTTTCTGGTGGGATGACAGTGGAAGGCCATATTATTTTATAAATGGTGCGTCGATCCAGTTAACTCTTTAATGGTTTTTTTCTTGATAGCTGGTTTATCAAATGTCATTTGTTTATCAAAGGTTTGTGAGCCAAGCTCTGTGCTATATACTTTTTCAGTATTATTTTATTTTCATGACAACTATTATGAAGTAGGTACTATTTTTTTTTAATTTTTTGAGTTTATTTATTTATTTAGAGAGAGACAGGGACAGTGTGAGCAGGGGAGGGGCAGAGATAGAGGGAGAGAGAGAATCCCAAGCAGGCTCTGCACCAATGATGTAGAGCCTGACATGGGGCTCGAACTCACGAAATTGTGAGATCATGTCCTGAGCCAAAACCTGAGAGTCAGACGCTTAACCGACCGAGCTACCCAGGCACCCTGAAGTAGGTACTATTATTAGCCCCATTTAAGTTAATGTTTATTTAGTTTTGAGAAAGAGACAGAGCATGAGCAGGGGAGGGGCAGAGAGAGGGGGAGACACAGAATCCGAAGCAGGCTCGGGGCTCTGAGCCGTCAGCACAGAGCCTGCCGCAGGACTCGAACTCACGGACTGCCAGATCATGACCTGAGCCGAAGTCGGACGCCCAAAGGACTGAGCCCCCGGGGCGCCCCATTAACTCCATTTTATTTATTTATTTATTTATTTGAAAAAAATTTTTTTTCAACGTTTATTTATTTTTGGGACAGAGAGAGACAGAGCATGAACGGGGGAGGGGCAGAGAGAGAGGGAGACACAGAATCGGAAACAGGCTCCAGGCTCTGAGCCATCAGCCCAGAGGCCGACGCGGGGCTCGAACTCCCGGACCGCGAGATCCTGACCTGGCTGAAGTCGGACGCTTAACCGACTGCGCCACCCAGGCGCCCCCATTAACTCCATTTTAAAGATGAGGAAGCACAGAGAGTTTCAGTGGCTTTCCATGGTCACACATCTAGGATGTGATGGGTTTTGGATTTTAGGAAACGATTACTGCTGATCAAACACTGATACTGCACCCTGAATTCTCTCATAAAGCTGTAGGCGGAGGGGGAGGATAGTTCTAGTTTTCTACACTTACCTGGTATTCAGAGTCCGCTTTGTGCTGCATGTCCCGCAGATACTGAACATCACTCACGAACTTCTGCCTGTCCCTTGCTTCGTGCAACATGATCCTTAATCCCCAACCTGCATATACAAGATAAATGAATGTGCTGTGGCACAATTCTTTGTTGCTTTGCCATATTTGGCTTTATCGTAGTATAACTGCTTTTATTCTCTTACAAATCCGATTTCCATTGTTTGAAAGCCACAGATGCCCCTTTCAGCCTGCGAAGACTCTTTGTATTGGTGTTGATGCCCTTACAGCCCTCCTATTCCCGGCATAAATAATGCAGCCACGTTCATCAGCTGGCTTCAGTGATCCTGTCCTGGTTATTCAGAGAGGGTTAGATCAACAGACACCTGCTTCAGGAGAAGTTTTACAACTTGACAAAAAAAAAAAAAAAGCAAGCTAAATTAGCGATGACTGAAGTTACGAGCCCTTGGTAATTTAAATTCACTCAATCAACAATTGTTGTGTCCCTACTCCAGCTAAGGCACTAGGCTGAGCACTGGGATAGAGCAGTTGGCCAGAGGAACATGCCCTTTGCCTTTGCCTTTGTGTTGTGAGACCCTCTGGGTTCAGATTTTAAGCCTTTGAGCACTGACAAGGGAACATTGATTGTGATAAGCACTATGGAGTGGAAATGTGGGCTTTTTTTTTTTTAACCTTTATTTATTTTTGAGACAGAGAGAGACAGAGCATGAATGGGGGGAGGGTCAGAGAGAGAGGGAGACACAGAATCTGAAGCTCCAGGCTCTGAGCTGTCAGCACAGAGCCCGACACGGGGCTTGAACTCACGGACCACCGGATCATGACCTGAGCCGAAGTCAGACGCTTAACTGACTGACTGAGCCACCCAGCCGCCCCGGAAATGTGAGCTTCTATGAGAGATGGTTATTATGGGGAGGGCATCACATGATCTAGGGGGCAAAGGTTCCCTTAGGAGATGACACTGGGCTTGCTAAGGAGTGAGCCAGGCAAGACGCTGAACAGAAAGGACAGCAGGTACAGAAGCTTTGGGGGCAGCAGTGAGGTTGAGGAACAGGTGGGCCAGTGCAGCTGGAGCAGAGAGAGGGGAGGACAGCAACAGAAGGGCTGCAGGGTAGGCAGGAACCAGTTCACTTGGAGTGTGGAAGGTTATGACTGGAAGGGCCACACAACGCCACTGGAAGGATCCAGCCTGGGGAGTAAATGGTTAGATCTGCATTTTATTTTATTTTTTTTTAATTTTTTTTCAACGTTTATTTATTTTTGGGACAGAGAGAGACAGAGCATGAACAGGGGAGGGGCAGAGAGAGAGGGAGACACAGAATCGGAAACAGGCTCCAGGCTCCGAGCCATCAGCCCAGAGCCTGACGCGGGGCTCGAACTCACGGACCGCGAGATCGTGACCTGGCTGAAGTCGGACGCTTAACCGACTGCGCCACCCAGGCGCCCTTAGATCTGCATTTTAAAAGGCCCCTCCAGATCTAGTATGGAGAATGAAAGGGGGGTGGGGGGTAGAGTAAAAATGGAAGTAGAAAGACCACTGGGAATATATTACAATAATCCAGACAAGATGGTGACCACACTTGGGTAGCAACAGGGGAGAGGAGGAGGAGGAGGAGGCCATAGGTGCTATTTACTGAGCCTGCTGAAGTGCCAGGCACTGTTCTAAACATTTCCACACGTGAACCCATTCCATCTTCTGGCCCATGCTTGCGGCAAGCATCACATTTCTCTTTTGCTGATAAGGAAACCGGGGCCCAGCGGGAGTAAGTCACTTGCTTAAGGTTACAGAGCTACTAAATGGTGGAGTTGGGATTTGAACCCAGAGGGTCTCACACCAGGGCCCCCGTGCTAACCACGATGGGTTGGAGGGCTACTCAGGGCTGGTGATCATATGGATGGTGCAGGAGAGGGAACGTGGAGGAAGCCGCCCAGGTTACCGGCTCCAGCAGCTAGCTGGTCAGGGAGAAGGTCCCCTCAGACGATTCTGGAGGAGGGGGCAGATAAACAACATGGAGATGTCAAGCAAGCCGTCAGACGCAGGGCTCTGGAGCTGGCTGGAGAAGTGAAGGTCTGGGCACCACTGGCATTTGGGGGACAACCGAAGTCGAAGGCAGCAGGTGTGCTCCAAAGAGGAGAACCCGAGACAGGATTCTGAGGAACGCTCCAACTTAAGAACATGGAGAAACTGCAAAGGAGCCAGAGAAGCAGGAGGAAAACCAGGTGGGTGCAGTTTCAGAGATTCTGGGAAGAGCAGGTTATTTATAACCTTGGTGAGAGCACTTAGCCGAGAGCGCGGCGGGGCTGAAGACAGATTGCAGGGAACCGCGCCTGAGAGGTAAGGAAGGAGCGCCAGTGCTTCCAAGGGCTTTGGCTCGGATTGGCGTGGCCTAAATTTATGGCCCAAATATTTAAGTTCACGAGGTTATTAAACGGCGCCGTTCATAACGAGCCTGCTAGACCTCAGCAGTATGGTCATCTAAGGTCCCGCACCTCCTGCTGATTGGCCAGAGAAGCGCTCTCTTGGTTTCTCTAGGTATTTTTTTTTTAATTTGACATATAACATTCGTTTCTCGCATACAACATTCTGATTTGATAAGTCTAGTTAACATCCATCACCCACACAGAGTTAAAATGGTTTTCCTCTCGTGATGAGAACTTTTAGGATCTATCCTCTTAGCAACTTTCAAATATACAGTATTATTTTATTTTCAATGTTTATTATTTTTGAGACAGAGAGAGAGAGAGAGAGAGAGAGAGAGAGAGAGAGCGTGAACGAGGAAGCAACAGAGAGAGAGGGGGACAGAGGATCCGAAGCCGGCTCTGAGCTGACAGCAGCGAGCAAGATGCAGGGCTCAAACTCATGAACCGTGAGGTCACAACCTAAGCCAAAGTCGGATGCTCAATTGTCTGAGCCACCCAGTAACCCCAGTAACCCCAAATATACAGTATTATTAACTACAGTCACCATGCTGTATGTCACATCCTCAGTACTTATTTATTTCATAGCTGGAAGTTTGTGCATTTGGACTCTCTTCACCCATTTTGCCCACCCTCCCCACCTCCTGCTTCTGGAAACTGCCAGTCTGTTCTCTGGATGTTCTCTCTGCCTGTGAGTTTTGTTGTTTTATTTTTTTAATCCATGTGAGGTTATACAGTATTTGTCTTTCTGTCTCTCTCTCTATATATATATATAATCTAATATATATATAATTATATATCATATAATATATCTCCCATTTATCTATTCGTCCATCAGTAGATACCTAGTTGGCCTCCATGGCCTAGATGGCTTAACATGGAGTTAGTTAGTGTTTTGGATAAATATCCACAAGTGGAATTTCTGGATCATATGGTAATTCTTATTTTTAGGTTTTTTTTGAGGAACCTCCATACTGTTTTCCATAGTGGCTGTACCATTTTACATTCCCATCAACAGTGCACAGGGACTCCCTTTTCTCCACATCCTCACCAACCTTTATTTCTTATCTTTTTTGATACTAGCCATTCTAACAAGGGGGAGCTGATATCTCATTGTGGTTTTATATGCATTTCTCTCATCATGAGTGATGTTGAACACATTTCATGTACCTGTTGGCCACATGTATGTCTTCTTTGGGGAAAAAAAAAAGTCTATTCAAATCTTCTGCCCATTTAAGAATCAGGTTTGTTTTTGTTTTTGTTTTGCCATTGAGTTGTATACATTCTTTATGTATTTTGGATATTAACCTTTTATCAGATATATGATTTTCAAATATTTTCTCTCATTCAGTAGACTGCTTTTTCACTTTGATGATAGTTTCCTCTGCTGTGTAGAAGCTTTTTAGTTTGGTGGAATCCCACTTGCTGGTATTTGCTTTTGTTGCCTTTTTTTTTTTTTTAAGTTTATTTATTTAAGTAATCTCTACACCCAACACGGGGCTCAAACTCATGACCCGGAGATCAAGAGTCTCATGCTCTTCTGACTGAGCCAGCCAGGTGCCCTGCTTTTGTTGTCTTTGATGCCTTTGGTAGCAAATCCGAAAAAATCTTGCCAAGACTGAGGTCAAGGAGCTTACCACCTATGGAGTATTATGGTTTCAGGTCTTAGGTTCAATTATTTAATCCATTTTGAGTTAATTTGTGCATACAGCGTAATATAGTCCAGTTTCATTCTTTTCCATGTGCCCATCCAGTTTTCCCTGCACCATTTATTGAAGAGACTGTTCTGTCCCAGTGGCAAATTTTTGGCTCCTCTGTCATAAGTTAATTGACCACATATGCATGAGCTTTCTGAGGCTCTCTATTCTGATCCACTGATCTACGTATCTGCTTTTATGCCAATATCATACTATTTTATTACCATAGCTTGGTAATATTGTTTGAAATCAGGAAGCACCATGTCTCCAGCTTTGTTGTTCTTTCCTACACACATTTTTAAATAATTACCATGTGACAGGTGCTGCTGTAGGTTCTGGGGAAAACAGTAGGATAAGATAGACAACATCCCTACCCTCAGGTGTCTCTGCATTCTGAACCTTTCCTTCCCCTCTCCATTTTTTTTTTCAGTTGTGTAGATATTGGCAAAATCAGGTTGCCCCTGACTCGTGGTGACTCCATGTCTGGACTGGTCATTGTGAAATCTCACCAGGTTTATCACCTAGCTCTGAGCAATATCATCTAGCCACTTGTGCTGCTTCCTGCAGAGTTACTGTCTCTCTAGTACAGAAAGTTGGTCTTTGAGGGTCCGAACCTGAAACTATAATCCAACGGATAGTTCCACAGACTACACACAAAACCTAAAGTTTGCCTCTGACCAGTTTAGTAGTCACTTATGGAACTGCACGTTAAAAGATCACTTTCAACTTTTCCTATGAATTTGTACCTGCACAGAATGAAGTTATGTTCCCACTCTTTTCAGAAAACAATGGTGTTAAAACAGGCAGAAAGATGAACCCTTGCTGCTACTGTTGGAAAGAGAAGCCTGTCTGAATATTAATCAGGCAGACAACATAAGGATTCATAATGAAAATATGTTAATGGTCACTAAAGGGGCACATCCCAGAGTCCACTTGGATGATACATTTTGGTTACAAAGTTCACATAGAAAAACTAGCTAATAGAGTCTGGCTTTAATGTGGTGTTATTTTAATTTTTTTTTTCAACGTTTATTTATTTTTGGGACAGAGAGAGACAGAGCATGAACAGGGGAGGGGCAGAGAGAGAGACACAGAATCGGAAACAGGCTCCAGGCTCTGAGCCATCAGCCCAGAGCCTGACGCGGGGCTCGAACTCATGGACCGCGAGATCGTGACCTGGCTGAAGTCGGACGCTTAACCGACTGTGCCACCCAGGCGCCCCATAATGTGGTGTTATTTTAAAGAGGCTCCTGAGTCAAGAGGCAAAACTTTGTCTAACTAGGTAGGAAATAACACTATTTGAACTACTTGTTAGGTTACCTCTGACTTCACAAACACCTACCAAATAAAGGACTTTGAAATTACCTACAAAAGTCTCTTTACCCTCCCATAAACTCTCTATTACTGTACTTTACTATAAAATGTATATTTAGAAGCATCATCGTGCCACAAGTGCTTTCTTATTTGAATACCCTAGTACTCTCTGAGAGTAAACGAATACCATAGGCACTAGGCAAACCGATTATTAGGAGATCGCCACAGTTTAAGTAAACAGGTAAACACTTTCCACCTTTCTGAAGTATCACTTGAATTTCATACTGTACTGCAGGTTCGAAAACTGCCCAGGATGAACAAGAAACAGAAATAACTGTATGGAAGTAAGTTCACGTGAGATCATGCTTAATTTGCAGATCTCAGTTTAGTGGGCCTCTCAACCAGATGGCCATTTGAAGCCCCCAATTTTTTCCTCAGCAAATACAGACAGGGAGAGAGAGAGACACACACACACACACACACACACACACACAGAGAGAGAGAGAGAGAGAGAGAGAGAGAGAGAGAGAGAGAGAGAGAGTGTGTGTGTGTGTGTGTGTGTGTGTGTGTGTGTTGGGGGGGTGATAATAAAATGTGGGCAAGGCACATGTTTCTAAAATAGCACCCTGTATTCTCTCCCATTTCTCACCTTTGAACTGATCCTCAATTTAAAATCCACTCATGGTCATGCACACTTCTGTTTTAAGTCTCTGGTGACAATAGATTGGGCCAAACTTGAGCTTTAAAAATCAACATAAGAAGCCATATTAAATTGGGAGAGGGAGAAGGAGAGAAGGGTGTAGGAGGGATGTGGGGAAGGGAGACGAGCCCTGCTTTGCTGAAAGGAAGAGGGAGTGCTTCTTCTTGGCCTCAAAATTCTACATATCTGTGAAATTTCAATGAGGAATATTCTAAGAACTTTGTGACATATGTATTCCTCTCTAGTGTAAGATTGTGATGAATTCAAACCAAGTTTCCCTGACTAAGGAGAACAGACTCTGATTGCAGAATATATTTCAGTTCTCTAAAATATCATACATACTGTCCTGCTCAGTGACCACACTTGTCCAAAGAATTGAAGGGAGCTCTTTTTAATGACATCAACTATTTCACTCTTTTCTTATTAGAAGTTTCTAATATGGTCTTTTAGAAGTATTAAAGCGAATATTTTCTTGGTTCAGCAATCAAGAAAAATGTAAATTTAAGCCCCTCTTTCGGCTGAAGCATCCTTTGAACCAAAATCTAAATGGCCATATGAATACCTGACAATCAGGTTTCTAAAGTCCCCCTTTTCCACAAGTGGGTGCTTGGAAGAAAGACTTCAGAACTTAGTTCTCCTTTTAATTAATTTGTAATGACAAAGATTACAGGATTCCTTTAAGTCTCGGCTTAAAAAAAAAATCTTAAGAGTTTTAAAATCTTATAAAAATGACTTGAATATAAGCAACAAAGATGAGTGATCTGGGGCCAATTTTCCTAACACCCCGCTACTGAGAGACTGCTGTGGCCCAAGGGAAAGTGGAGGAAATGAGATGGATGGGGGGTGGGGGGTGCGCAGATAATCGGGCTCTCCCAGCCAATTTGGTTTAAGAGATCAAGGGCTGGGTTGGGGGTGTGTGTAAGGGGCTCATAAGAAAAGCTCTTTGGCGGTGACTCTTCATTTTATTGTGACACTGTGGCAGAGATGGGCGGCCATACCCTGGGCTTGCAGACCAGAGGAGCCTGCGGGGAAGTTTTGTAGCTGCGGGGCGCCTGCCAGAGTGCGAATATACGTGACCACAGAGCCCACCCCCACCCACCCACCCCGCCCCCGCACCTGTCCCTTTGAGGCAGGAAAGCACGGGGGACAGGGAGCGGCCAGGCCTCCAGGCCTCGGCCCGATTTCCCTCCAGAATGGCAGGAGTCGAAAGGCTAGGTTGTCCCCCTTCTCCTCCCCACGCCTCGGAGGAGGACCGGGGGGCGCAGGGGGCGCGCGCGGCCGGGGCGGGCAGGCCGTTACCTGGCGGGTCAGTCCTTCCCCACCTGCGAGGGCTGAAGGGGCCGAGGGGCGGGGCAGGCGGGCCGGTCCAGGGCGGAGGAGCCGCCCATCAATCACGCGGGGGCCGTCTCGGTGCTCCTCTTCCCCCTCCTGTCTCGTCTCCCCTCCCTCTACCCTGCCCCTCTTCCTCCTCCTCCTCCTCCCCGGGGACAGCTTTCCGCGGCGGCGGCCCGGCTTTCTAGGGGCGGAGGCGGCGGGGGCGGCTGCCTAGCGTCCTCCCGTTCCCTTGGCAACGCGACCTCCTCGCCCTGCGCGCGCGAACGTGGGGGGGCGGGGGCGGGGCGGGGGCCGCGGCCCTGCGGTCCAGAGCCCGGACGCGCGCCCCGCGGTTGCCGTGGGAACGGGATGCGGTCGGGAAGGCCTAGCGGTGATGGCGGCGGGCGGAGAAGACACGCTGAAGGAGGAGGCCGATTGGCTTTGTCTTGATGCCCGAGCCCAGGCCCAGATACTGAGGCCATCACTTCTGCCCTGTGTCGGTGCTGGGCTTTATAAAGAACGTGGTTAGAAAACGAGAGGGGAAAATGTTTTTAACTGAATAAAGTAATATGAAAGACAGTGTACGGGTAGAGGAAAGATAGGGCAGCCCTGGAGTTTGAGGGAGTTTGGGGGATCTCGGAAATACCTGCTCCAACGTAAGAAGAAGTAGATGATTAAGAGGGGCACCCCGCCAGTGGTAGAAGGGAGACCAGACCCCAGTCATCTCCTGGTTATCAGTAATCTTGGCTGCCTTTCCCAAGGAAGGAGGTTTTTAGAGCTTTAGACTAGTGCCCACAGATTTGGAAAGAAGGACCGGAAAGCGGTGCTAGCCTCACCTTCTCTCTGCCAGGTTTATTTCTGTCCGTGGCTTGGGGTATGCAAAGATGACTCTTACATTTATTTTGCATGCGTAGGCACTCAATAACTTGCCAACTGATGTCAAGTTAGGGCAGTTTTGATTGGGTGGAGAACGGGGAGAAAGGAGACTAGAAATTCTTGGACTTTTTGTCAGTGCCCAGCGTCCCTAGGTGTCTGTGGCTTGGGGTGTCTTTTCAGCAAACCCCCAAATCCAGTCGGCATCTATATCTCCTGCAGCATGGCACCATTCCTAATATTCTTTTAAAAATTTTTTAATGTTAATGTTCATTTATTTTTGAGAGAGAGAGCGAGCACGAGTGGGGGAGGGGCAGAAAGAGAGAGAGACACGGAATCAAGAGCAGGTGCCAGGCTCTAGGCAGACAGTGCAGAGCCCACACGGGGCTTGAACCCATGAACTGTGAGATCATGACCTGAGCTGAAGTCAGCTGTTTAACTGACTGAGCCACCCAGGCTCCCCTCTTCCTTCTATTCTCATCACTACCATCCTAGTTTGGACCTCCAGGACTTCATAACTGGATTATTGTAAGGGCCTCCTGCCCACATCTTGAGCCCCTGTCTTCCTCACCCTACCCCCCCCCCCCATTTCCCTTATTCCATAAGCAGCTTAGGTCTCATGGTGTGGTGCCCTTGTTAAGCAGCTCTCTGAGATTCCTCACTGACTGTGGAATGAAGTCCAAACTCTTGACTATGGCTTTCCCTATACCCTCCCCCAGGGCTTGCTTTCTTGGTTCTCCTCTGTCAGCATTTCATTCATACTTCAGGCAGACCAGACTGCATATTACACCTGAACATTACTCGCTGCCTTCACGCCAACCTCTAAGGCATATCCTGAGCCGGGCAGACTCCAGATAATATGTACTTAGGTAAAACCTTTTTGGGGGGCATTTTGTCATCTAACCTTCATTGGTCCTTCAGCATTCACGAGTACCTTTCCATCCACGATAGCTCAACCCACGTTCTGTTCTTGTTCTCAGCTGGCTATCAAGTAATCCTTATCAAAGCATTAATTGCGAATTAAAGCATTGACTGATAAGTACTAACCTAAGACCTCTCCCCATGGGTTTTACATTTGAATCTTTTTAAAAATTGTGTTTTTTTTAAATTCAAGTATAGTTGACACACAATGTTACATTAGTCTCAGGTGTACAACATAGTGATTCGACATGTTTATACATAATGGTTTGCTCACCACAAGTATAGCTACCATCTGTCACCATGCAACGCTCTTACAATATCATTGACTATATTCCTTATGTTGTGCCTTTTATTCCCATTACTTATTCATTCCATACCTGAAAGCCTGTATCTCCCACTCCTCTTTACCCATTTTGCCCATCCCCTCCCCTCTGGCAACCAGTTTGTTCTCTGTATATACTAGGTCTGATTCTGCTGTTTGTTTGTTTGTTTAGATTCTATGTATGAGTGAAATCATATGGTATTTGTCTTTCTCAATCTGACTTACTTTACTTAGCATAACACCCTCTAGGTCCATTCATGTTGTCCCAAATTTGCCTTTCAATCTTTTTTGTTTGTTTTTTAAAGTTTATTTGTTTATTTTGAGAGAGACAGAGAGTGAGGGTGTGAGGGAGAGGCAGAGGGAGGGGAAAAGAGAGAATCCCAAGCAGGCTCTGCACTGTCAGCGCAGAGCCCTATACGGGGCTCGAACTCGTGAACTGTGAGATCATGACCTGAGCCAAAATCAAGAGTTGAATGCTTAACCAACTGAGCCACCCAGGGGCCTCTGCCTTTCAATCTTTCAGACACACTAATCAAAACTATAAGTGAAATTATAGATGTAGACCTTGTTCTGTTGAAGCAAGGACCCCCTTCAAATAAAAATAATCATAATGAATAATGATAATCAGTAACTAGTAATGACTAACAGAGGGAGGAAGTCAAAGCCAGGCGAGAAAGTTGGAGAGAAGGGACATGCTGGAGGACACATGGTAAGTAGCAGACCAGGGCTCAAAAGTAGGGCTTCCCATTCTCAGCTCCTGATTTTGCCTACTAGTAAGAAAAGCACCTTAGTATATATTAGACCCAGATTTTCCTCCTTCCACTTCAACATCCATATAAAATAAAACATTGCTGTGCAGATTAAACAAGAGAGGACAAAGCATTTAACATCATACTTAGTATATAGTAAGCACTCAATAATCAGTACCTTTACTTTCTGAGGCACATTTTAAGATTTTATTTAATGTACTTGGATGCCAGCTGTAAATATTTTCAGATTTTATTGTGTGTGTGTATATATATATATATATATATATATATATATATATATATATTTAAGTAGGCTTCATGCCTAGCATGGAGCCCAATGTGGGGCTCGAACTCACAACCCAGAGATCAAGACCTGAGTTAAGATCAAGAGTCAGACACTTAACGAACTGAGCCACCCAGGTGCCCCTATTTTTTTTATTTTTTAAGTAATCTCTGTGCCCAATGTGGGACTCAAACTCAGAACCAAGGTCGAGTCACATGCTCCACTGATAGAGCCAGCCAGGTGCCCCCGTATTTTCACATTTTTAAATAACAAGGTTGGGAGATGGCACTTCATACCTCAGTTTTAAACTCTTCTACATTTCAAAGTGTTTCTGAAAATTAAGTTCCATGAAAAGCATCTTGGTGCTCTTGAAAGAACGTGGCAGTGCTAGGGGTCAGCCTATAAACGGTTACCCAGTGACTCCAACTTTAGTGTTTAATGAGTGAATTTATGCTTGGCATGTAAGTAACAAATAAGCTTGGTTCTAGAATTAAGAAGCAAAGTGCTAAGGAAGAGAGATATTAGCGTGGGGAGGAAACACAATTTCTGCTTGGACAAAGAATCCTACTCTTCCTTATCCTTTGCAAAATGTCCCTGGTAGATGATGAATAAGTGAAGAAAACAGACTCGAGTAGATCATGGGTTCTAAAGATAGAGATATTTGGTGTTTACAAATAAGCATCAGGAAGTTCTTTAGCTTAATCTAAACGTTCTGCAAAGGGCAGCTTTAAGTATAAAATTTCAGAAATGTTCCATGTCTTAAGTTTCAGAAATAACATTTTTGAGGGAAATAATTGAATTTGTGCAGAGAGTAAGCTGTCCAGAGGGGGTAGCTATGCATTCTAAGCCTCCCAAGACTGGGACTATGCCCTAAGCCTGGGATATCCAAGAGCCTCATGGAGACCTGACTCAGCTACTCACAAGATCCCGAACAACACATACTTTGTCCATCTAATATTTCCTAAGAGAGGAGTCTAACTAGGTCACTTTGTTACTGTCTAATCAGGAGCTCTCCTGAAAGGTAGAGAGCTGTATACTAAGTGGCCTCAGAAGCTGATGGCCTCCCTTATACACGACATGGTCATTTTTGCCTTGGGTCTTGCCATGACTAATGGGTTTCTGTTGTCATCAGTTGAGGCCAATGTGGCGATGTTGCTTTCATTCAATGCACAAAGCATGGGCCATGGCAGTTTTACAGAAAGAACCTCTAGGAGAGGCTTCCCTGAGAAGGGGACTGTGGGCATGGTAGTCCTTTAAAGATTCACGGGTTCTCCTCCAGAACCCCTTTATGCAGGGGATTCATCTGATTATTTTTATTTATTTATTTATTTCATTTTTCAGTTTTGAGAGAGAAGAGAGAGAGATGGAGAGCAAGCAGGGGAGAGGGGAAAAGCGGGGGGGGGGGGGTGCGGAGAGAGAGAATCTTAAGCAGGCTCCACACTCAGTGTGGAGCCTGATGCAGGGCTCGATCCCACGACCCTGGGATCGTGAGCTGAGCTGAAATCAAGAGTCAAGACACTCAACCCACTGAGCCACCCGGGCGCCCCTTCATCTGATTAATTTTAAAAACTGGCTAATGGCTTTTTGAATTTGCCATGGGCTCGTGTGACATTCTGTGTTCATCCCACAGCTATATTTGGCCAGGCTAAGCATGCAATGTGACAGTCTCTTGATGTCACTTATTAAAAGTGGCCTGTATAGGTGTCATTAAAATGGCTAGAGAGCTTGGGTAGGCTGTTCCAAGGTGTGCCCTCTGGACATTTTGAGGGAGGTCACTGAAGACCCAGGATTAGGCCCTCGATTTTCTAAGATCAGAAACACCATTTTAGTTCATTTGGAGCCGATCTTTTTAGGAAACGATTCCCAGTAGTTTCACTCAGCAGAGACTAAATGCCCTCCACTTGACCAAGTTGTTTTATCTCAGAGAGTATAGCCGGTAGCTGACCAGCCCTGGTCAGGTACCAAAAGTACTTTCCCCGGGGAGGGGGGTGGAATGGGGAGGAAGGCATCCCCAGGAGATCAAATTAAAGATCATAAGGCTTGGTGAATATTGAATTAGATCCAAGCGACCTGAGTATTCTTCAGGGATATCTCCAGCAGGCTGAGGAGGCCTTAAGGAATAATGTGCCTTCCCTCCAGAGTTGTTTCAGTCTGGAATAGCTGCTGTGGATTATTCACCTCAAGGCGTTCAGAGACCACGTCTTTGTTTCAGTTAACTGACTTTCTGCTTAACTTCACGGGACCATTTCTCTTCCACTTATGGCATTAACAGCATAGTTTGGGATTGAGAAGAGCGGGGTTGGAGTCCCAGCAGTGACACTTGCTGCGTGACAGTGAACTTTCAGCCCCCTCACACTTCAAAATCCTCATAGTTAAAATGGGAATAGTCAGAGCCTCCTTGCCATCCTTGTGAGGATTAATGAAATAGCAAAGTTTCTGGCACTGAGTCGGCGACGTAATAGCTGCTCAGCAAATGGTGGCTATCATTATCATTTATATCATGTAGATTTAATTCTCCTGGCTGAGATCTGAGGACACACCAGGGTACATCACCTACAAATTTAGCAAACCGCTCCAAAGGCTTGTTATTTCTTTAAAATGGTAATCTTACGTTGCTGATGTCATGGTGGTTAATTTCATATTGATATTTTTTTATCCTGAATTTCAGAGACTGACATTTTATGACCTCATCTCTAATTATGAGGGTGTATCCAATTTGGGGGTTGCAGTCATCCATGAACTATATGAAACTTAGTAGTGCCTTTTGGGCTTTCATAGGTCAAATATCCGAGATTTGATTCTCTTGTGGAACAAAGCAGACTCTAGTAAAGATTGGCAAACTCCCTATAATTGATTTAAACAAATACATCTCCTTTAGGGGATCCCTTAGAATTTTCTTCATTTGGAATTGTAGCTGGCCTATTGTGCTGTCTCACGAAGAGAGGGCAAACTCATTAATGTTTTTGGATCCTATAGTGTTGAGATACTTCTCAAAAGTTCAAGCAGGCTTTGATTTCTTTATCCGTTTTGGATGCCTCAGACTTTTCAGAACCTTCATTATGGCAATTGATGCATCTTATACAAGACTGGATGTGATTATAAGAACTTTGGGGATACAAAACATACTGCTTTTCTAAATTTCTGAGCAATTGTTACCAAAGGAAAGCATTTGACTTCTTTCCAGAAGGAGCATCTGATTTGTTTGGACTTTGGATAAACTCAAGCCATACATGTTTTGGGCCAAGAGTTTAATTTGTGGACTGATCATCAAGCTCTGAGCAAGATGATCCCAGGCTTCAGAACCCAGGCTTCAGAAAGCCATGACAGTGTCAGGATTGCATGTGATCTTTAAACATGTTTCTGGATGGATAAGTACTCAGGCCAAAAAAAAAAAATTCTTATCAAGAGGGCAGAAGAACATGAGCACTAAGCAACTCCTGGACTTTTGGGAAGTAGATGTCACCCTGGGATGTTCTGTTTGGATAAAAGTGCTGAGCCAATGAGGGAGAGAGCTGCACGAACGTAGCTGGATGGAGGAGCAGAGGCAGCTCTGGTTTGGGGGGCAGGTGGCCTCTTTTCCCACCGCCCATTTCCTGATGGTGGCAGCCAGGGAGCTTTGGCTCTGAGGAATGCCCTCTGCACTCACAGGGGCGCAGTGGGGATCCCCCCGTCCCCCTGAGGACCGTACCACGCAGAGGGACATTCATCTCTGACAGAGAGCATTTCTAATCTCTGTGCTCTTTGCTCTCCAGGGCTCGCTTTTTTGTGATGTTCTTTCTGTTTTTCTAATTATACAGATGGAGCAACCGGTTAGTTGCTAACTCTAATGCCCTTCTTTAACTTCTTGAGGCTTCTGATTGAATCTGCCCCACCCAAGGACAGCTGCTTGCCTCCCCTTGAACTAGTAGGTAGCCAGGAACGGCTTCACGCAGCGGGAACATCTTCAGGGCCAAGGTGGGAATGAGTTGTGAGGCAGCAGAGAGGAGGAGGAGACACTTAGTAAAGAAGGGCTGCTGGGGACTGCTACCAGTGTTCAAAGCTGGGCATCCCAAATCGGTGAATCTAGAACATTCCACCTGTTCACTTAATTCACAAATATTTGATAGGTAGGTGTCAAGGACAATTTACAGGTAGACAAATCAATAAATATACATTGACAAATGATAGTGCTGGGACATTAATAGATGCAGAGATGAAATGATGGGGGTGGCAATGGGGAGTGTGGGACCCTATTGAGACAAAGTGGTTGAAGATGGCCTCACTGGGTGAGGCACAGAGGATGGAGAGGAGCCAGCCCTCTGAGGGTGAAGAAGGGGCACAGGTGGATAAAACAACACTGGGAAAATCTTGAGGTGAGAGGGAGCTCACGGGATTCAGGGAACTGTAAGGCAGCAGGTATGGCCACAAGGCTGTTGTGAGGGGAGGCTGGTAAGACTCAGGAGTTGGGGTGGGTTTTATTCTAAATACAATGGAAAGCGATGGAGTGGTTTTTAAAGTGTGAGAGTGTGTGTGTGTGTGTGTGTGTGTGTGTGTATGTGTGTGTGAGAGAGAGAGAGAGACAGAGACAGAGACAGAGACAGAGATATATCATGTGGAGACCTGTGAGGAGGTTCCTTACCAGAACTGCTAGTGATGACCTCATGATCCCTATCCCAGCCTTTGAGGAAACTTCAAAATGTCATTCAAGCACATGCTTGTCCATTGGCACGAGACAAGCTGATTAAAGATGAATTGCAAGCTACTTCTCCTAGTTCCGGGACACTGACACAACCAGAGGTGCCATATTGGGTGGTATATCCTGATTTTTCGCTTCCAGGCTCTCATCACAGTGCATCTCCTCATAACATCCCTTACTGATGCATTTGTGTCACACACTGAGTCTTGCTGCTTTTACACCCCTGCCTGTCCTCCTTTCTCACTCTCCTCCACCTCTCCTTCCTCTTCTCTCCTTTCCTCAGCGCTCTTCACCTCTGTTTCTTCTTCCTTCTCTCTCTGCCTTTCTCATTAAGAGACGGTTATGAGGCGCCTGGGTGGTTCAGTTGGTTAAGAGTCCGACTCCGGCTCAGTTCATGATTGCATGCTTCGTGAGAATGAGCCCCACATCAGGCTCTCTGCTGTCAGCTTGGAGCCTGCTCTGGATCCTCTGTCTCCCTCTCTCTCTCTGCCCCTCCTCCATTTGCACTCTCTCAAAAATAAATAAATGTTTAAAAAAAAAGTAAAAAAAAAAAAAAAGAGTTACTTGCCAAACCACAGCTCTTTGATTTCTGTTTCCCAAATTTCTTGGCTCCTCATTTTTGTCATTGCTTTTCTCCTCTCATTCCATGCTAGTCCCTCCCCTGGTTCCACTCACCTCCCCTCTAGGGGCTTCTCCCCACACTCCCCTCCCTCAACAGGCCTAACCCCCAGGTCACGCGATTTGAAAAATGTCATCAGGAAAAAATGCTCTTGCTCTAGCCCTGTCAAAAGATGTGACGGAATGAACCTCAGTGACATCAGTCTGTGGCCATCAATGCAGTGGAAGACAGGTCTTGAAAACCAGACAAAACAGAAGGTATCACTGTGCAACCTCCTTTCAGTGGCTCACTGCGCCCTCTGAGTCAGGATAATGAGAGCACATTCTTAGAACATGACTTAACCACGCTCAGGCCTCAAACAAATTCCTGGATGTGTGTGGAAGACACGCTACCAGCAAGCCTGAGCACAAACGTGCGGGCGGGCTTGGTAGCATTCTTCAGAGCTGCTACCTGTACAAAGCCACCTTCTGAGCTGGTTAGTTTGTATTACGGGAAAAAAAAAAAACAACAACACAACATGATAGCCAGTTAGTCTGTACAGTAGACACACTCTGGGGTCGTTCATGGCTGCATTTTCATGGTTTTGTGTTGTGTTGACTGGGTCTCTGCCTTGGGGAATTTGGGAGCCTTTGACATCATACTTTAGCAGGAAGAAATTATGGAAAATTCTTGTCAAATATAGAAAAAAGAAACAGGATGTTGTCCGTTTCCAGAACAAAGTAGGGGTAGAAAGTCACAACACAAGTGTAGTTTGTCTTTTATTTCACCTACACCTGGAGGTGTGTGGGGTGTGTGTGTGTGTGTGTGTGTGTGTGTATGTGTGTGTGTGTGTGTGTGTGTGTGTGCGTGGTTAACATAGGCGGCTTATCTGAGTGGATTTTAAGAAATTAATTTAACTGGAAAATGATTAAATTACAAAGAGGAAAAAGCATTCAGTTGGCATCATACGGGGTCAGAGGCCATTGCTAATGCAATATTTCATCAATTGACTCATTGCTATTCTTCCATTGATGTGATTTAGTTTCTCAAATAGCCCTTATCGTGGCAGGCTTGCAATGGATACATTGCACAGATGCCTTATAATCATTTCAGTGTGTTTACTTAAAAAATTTTAAAAGCAATTAAGCGATTTAAAATGTATTTGTGTGTGTGTGTGTGTGTGTGTGTGTGTGTGCACATCCACAGAGAGATTGTCTAAATGTTCGGACAAGGGTTCTGAGAACACTAGGGCAAGTGTTAAATTTATACACTGTAGTGCCCTTCATGCATTTCAAAGAGCTTCATGCAGACTAATGTTAAGCTTTCTTCATACCCATTGAATATACCACTATCTCTTTTAATGCACTGAAGAAACCAGAAGACAAAGAATCTCCCTGTATTCCTTGTCCAAGGCTCCGCAACTGTTGCTGGAACCTTGAGCTTGCTGAGTGCCAGCCACTTATTTGCAGCACATATCGTAAGTGCTGGAAAATGGTGGTGGGTCTGTTTGTTAGAAAGTATAGTCATCAACTGTCATGGGGGTAGGGCTTTGATAGACTCTGCTTTTCATTTATTTTGATACACAACAGAGGATAAGGAGTCATGCTAGTGGCTTTTCTCATAGAAACCTATTGGGGTGCCTGGGTGGCTTGGTCGGTTAAGCGTCCGACTTCAGCTCAGGTCATGATCTCACAGACCGTGAGTTCGAGCCCCGCGTCGGGCTCTGGGCTGATGGCTCAGAGCCTGGAGCCTGCTTCCGGTTCTGTGTCTCCCTCTCTGTCTACCCCTCCCCCGTTCATGCTCTGTCTCTCTCTGTCTCAAACATAAACGTAAAAAAAAAAAAAAACATTTTAGAAACCTACTGAGGTCAGGGGTAAAACAGTGACACATGTCCGTGGGAAAGGGCAGAGCGACAGCAGGTAAGTGGGTCTGTGCGCACATGGGTGGTGGTATCTTCATGCCCTGACCTGTCCTGTGCCTCTTCCTCTTTATCTTCGTTGCGCAACGTTGTGTCCAGAGTTGAGAAAGGCAGGCAGAGTTTGATGCAGGGGAGCCGAGCGCCATGGGCAGGATGACAGACTGTCCTGCTGCCCCCAAAGAGGCAGGGGGGCGCAGTCACACATTCATTCATCGAATGCTTATGAAGCACTTAGGTGCCAAGTGGTGTGCTGGGTTCTGGGGACTCACAGAGGAATAAGGCCTGGCCTTTGTGCCTGTGGGGGAGGAAGGAAAATAAACAAGACCATGAGTAAGTTTGACAGCAGAGGTAGGTGTGGGCCTGGGAGAGGGAGAGGGGGAGATGCGAGAGTGGAAAGAAAAGTTCTCACGGTGCCTCCACGTATCGCTTGAGGCCCTACTCAGTGTTGCCTGCTGGGGCCGGTTCCCTTCAGACGGAAGCATTTCTCACAGTGCCAGACACTGGCTGGACCATGAGCTGGATGACGTCTGTCGTCAGCTCTCCCAGCCTTCCCGACTCTGCCCTCTTCCTCCCTCCCTGCCCTTTCTTTCCCTTCCTGTCTGGAAGGGGGGTCCTGACGGTCTTCTAGGAATCTGCTTAGGGCGGCCACACACACAGTCGATCAGGGTTCATTGAATCGAATTGATCTGAAAGGTATTCACGTTAAGCCATAAATGACTAAGGTGGGGTGCATCTGGGAGCGTGTGCATTTATGAGGCCTCAAAGCCTTAAGCAGAAAGGGCTTCAGTCAGCTTAAGGAGAAAAGCGTTTGCTTAGTGGGCTGGAGTGTTCCTGGCACTTCTGAAATCACATATTCTGGACAGTTGCCTACTCTTTCTGCACTTAAAGCTGGCCCTGTTTCCAAACATCCAGTCTTACATGTTTCCCCTCCTGGCCCTCTATTGTGGCTGCACGATAAGGCAAGGGCGGGGGCTGACAACTGCTAATCTGAGACCTTCTGGCTGGAAATCCTGTTAAGACTGCGGACACAACCACGGTGAGGCATTTGAGAGACAAGTGATGAAAACCAAAGGTGGGTGAGTAGGACATTGAGATGTTGTCCCTTCGAAATGCACTCATTCTTCTAGTTCATTCTTGACCCTGTGTATGCTGCAAGCACACAGCTGGCGGGAGTGCAGGACTGGGGGGAGACATCGGGAGAGGGCAGATGTTTTGAAGTCACATTCCTAACGTTAGGTGGAAGGAATCACCACATCATTGTCCCCACCGTGTTCCACTAGGATTCTCCCAGGGGCTGTATGTGGGTGCACAGAAGTGTCCTACTGGTTAAAGTACAGCTTTTGATTTTCATATCCCCGTCCAACTGAGGCTGGGTAGTTCCAGTAAGTTCTATTAAGAATAGTCCCCTTGTGTGGTGCCTGGGTGGCTCAGTTGGTTGAGCGTCTAACTTCGGCTCAGGTCATGATCTCTCAGTTCACGAGTTCGAGCCCCACGCCGGGCTCTGTGCTGACAGTGAGGAGCCTGCTTGGGATTCTCTCTCTCCCTCTCTCTCTACCCCTCCCCTACTTGCATGCTCTTTCTCTATCAAAATGAATAAATAAAAAACAACAACAAAAAAGAATAGTCCCCTTCTAGGATCCTATGCAGTAAAGACTAGTAATTAAATGTTTTTCAAACCCCGACTGAGTTCATTCTGAGGGGCTGTCTTTTTTTAATGTTTATTTATTTTTGAGAGAGACAGAGAGTGTGCAAGTGGGGAGGGGCAGAGAGAGGGAGACACAGACTCTGAAACGGGGTCCAGGCTCTGAGCTGTCAGCACGAACTGTGACGAACTGTGAGATCATGACCTGAGCCAAATTCGGACACCTAACCAACTGAGCCACCCAGGCACCCTGAGCTATCTTTTTTTTTTTTTTTTTAATACTATCAACTTTATTTTTTTTTCCTGGTTTTTGTTCTGTGTTTTTTTTTTTGAAATTTATTGACAAATTGGTTTCCATACAACACCCAGTGCTCATCCCAAAAGGTGCCCTCCTCAATACCCATCACCCACCCTCCCCTCCCTCCCACCCCCATCAACCCTCAGTTTGTTCTCAGTTTTTTTTTAATTTTTTTTTTAACATTTATTTATTTTTGAGACAGAGACAGAGCATGAACGGGGGAGGGGCAGAGAGAGAGGGAGACACAGAACCGGAAGCAGGCTCCAGGCTCTGGGCCATCAGCCCAGAGCCCAACGCGGGGCTCGAACTCACGGACCGTGAGATCGTGACCTGAGCTGAAGTTGGACACTTAACCGACTGAGCCACCCAGGCGCCCCTATTCTCAGTTTTTAACAGTCTCTTATGCTTTGGCTCTCTCCCATTCTAACCTCTTTTTTTTTTTTTTCCTTCCCCTCCCCCATGGGTTCCTGTTAAGTTTCTCAGGATCCACATAAGAGTGAAACCATATGGTATCTGTCTTTCTCTGTATGGCTTATTTCACTTAGCATCACACTCTCCAGTTCCATCCACGTTGCTACAAAAGGCCATATTTCATTTTTTCTCACTGCCACGTAATATTCCATTGTGTATATAAACCACAATTTCTTTATCCATTCATCAGTTGATGGACATTTAGGCTCTTTCCATAATTTGGCTATTGTTGAGAGTGCTGCTATGAACATTGGGGTACAAGTGGCCCTATGCATCAGTGTTCCTGTATCCCTTGGATAAATTCCTAGCAGTGCTATTGCTGGGTCATAGGGTAGGTCTATTTTTAATTTTCTGAGGAACCTCCACACTGCTTTCCAGAGCGGCTGCACCAATTTGCATTCCCACCAACAGTGCAAGAGGGTTCCCGTTTCTCCACATCCTCTCCAGCATCTATAGTCTCCTGATTTGTTCATTTTGGCCACTCTGACTGGCGTGAGGTGATACCTGAGTGTGGTTTTGATTTGTATTTCCCTGATAAGGAGCGACGCTGAACATCTTTTCATGTGCCTGTTGGCCATCCGGATGTCTTCTTTAGAGAAGTGTCTATTCATGTTTTCTGCCCATTTCTTCACTGGGTTATTTGTTTTTCGGGTGTGGAGTTTGGTGAGCTCTTTATAGATTTTGGATACTAGCCCTTTGTCCGATATGTCATTTGCAAATATCTTTTCCCATTCCGTTGGTTGCCTTTTAGTTTTGTTGGTTGTTTCCTTTGCTGTGCAGAAGCTTTTTATCTTCATAAGGTCCCAGTAATTCACTTTTGCTTTTAATTCCCTTGCCTTTGGGGATGTGTCGAGTAAGAGATTGCTACGGCTGAGGTCAGAGAGGTCTTTTCCTGCTTTCTCCTCTAAGGTTTTGATGGTTTCCTGTCTCACATTTAGGTCCTTTATCCATTTTGAGTTTATTTTTGTGAATGGTGTGAGAAAGTGGTCTAGTTTCAACCTTCTGCATGTTGCTGTCCAGGTCTCCCAGCACCATTTGTTAAAGAGGCTGTCTTTTTTCCATTGGATGTTCTTTTCTGCTTTGTCAAAGATGAGTTGGCCATACGTTTGTGGGTCTAGTTCTGGGGTTTCTATTCTATTCCATTGGTCTATGTGTCTGTTTTTCTGCCATAATACTGTCAACTTTAATTAGAGTTTAAGAAAGTGGACATCTCCTAGCACTGTCCAATAAAAATATAATGGAAGCCACCTAATCGATAATTTTCTAGGGGTGCCTGGGTGGCTCAGTCGGTTAAGCATCCGACTTTGGCTCAGGTCATGATCTCGCAGTCCGTGAGTTCGAGCCCCGCGTCGGGCTCTGTGCTGACCGCTCAGAGCCTGGAGCCTGTGTCAGATTCTGTGTCTCCCTGTCTCTCTGACCCTCCCCATTCATGCTCTGTCTCTCCCTGTCTCAAAAATAAATACAACGTTAAAAAAAAAAGAAAATTTTCTAGTAATCATATTTTGAAAAGTAAAGAGCCAAAATTAATTTTCATTATATATCTTATGAACCCACTCTATTAAAACATTACCATTTCAACATATGATTGATAAAAGAATTATTAAGGAGATATTTTACTTCTTTTTGTACTCGCCATGCAAAGCTGGGTGTGTATTTTTCACTTCCAGTGCATCTCAACAGGGACAAATGACATTTCAGCTGTTCAGGGCAACGTGTGGCTGGTGGTTATCTCATTATACTGGGAAAGTCTTGGTATCTTTCAAATGGCAGCAGTTTAGATACCTTCTCCAGATAAACATATTTAAATTGAAGGAACGAGTGTGCTTTGCACAAGCGATACCTGAATGTGGTTGTAGAGAGTGAATTTAAGGGAGTGGGTGTTTGAATTTGGGTTTGGTGGCTTAATAAATGAAAAACTATGACCACACTTTTTCTTCTTCTTCCTTCCTTCATTCCTTTCTTTTTCCCTCGCTCCCTTCCTTCCTTCCTGTGAAAGAATAGTCTTGGCTTGCAATCTGATACATTACCAGGGCAAATAGCTATTCTCCTGGCACCTGCTACCAAGCTGTGAGACCACGAAATTGGAGACTGGAAAGGAACCTTGGCAATCATGTTGGACCTTGTCTCTCCTTGGAGATCATGTTGAATTGTGTCCCTCTCTGCGCCTCAGAATCACAGAGAGGAATGTCAGGAGAATACTGATTCTTGGATCCCCCTCAGAGAATCAGATTCAGTTGATCTGGGATGGGGCCTAGGTATCAGTTTTAAAAATCCCCCAGGTGATTCTAATGTATGGCCTGGGCTCTGAATGCAGAAACATCCCCTTCCTCTTACAGGTGAAGAAACAGAGGCTGGGTTAAGTGACTCACCTAAGGTCTCACAGCTGGTTAGAGGCAGGAAGTGGGGCAGAATCCGGGTATTCATCTCTACCCCATCTCATATACTGAAAGACATTTCAATAATACCTCCATAGTGGGTCTTTTTCCTGTTTGACCTCAGAATTATTCTCATTCTAAATTGAGGTACAGTACCCAGCTCAACTTAGATTTGACATCACCTCCAAGAAAAGACTCTGAGCCCTTATTTCCCAGAAAATCTCCAGATCAATGATAACTTTGAAATGATTCTCATCTGGGACGATGGCCCTAAATGCCTCCCATTTTAGGTCCACTTGGGTTCTGCAACTCTATACTTTATAATAGAGTTTCATTGCAAGAGTAGGGAGGAATCCCAAAGGAGCAGACACCTGAGCCTGATCAGTCTTGTCTTCATTGACTCACAGCTAAAGCTGGAACAGCTCATTGACAACAGCCTTCCAGGTAAATATATCCACGCACCAAGAAGGCAACATGCGTGAGTAGGGTGGGTTGGGGAGACTCTGGGAGGGGAACCGTCATTGCCCAGCCCTCGCATTTCATGCCTTGGCACAACGATGCAGGCTCTGTTGCCAGACCTTCCAATTATTCCAGAAGACAGGGATGCAGGTTTGTGTTTGTTTTGTTTGTTTTTGTGAAATATCCCGATTTGTGATGTTGACAATGAATTCAGTTTTTTTTTAATTTTTTTTAACGTTATTTATTTTTGACATAGAGGGAGACAGAGCATGAACGGGGGAGGGTCAGAGAGAGAGGGAGACATAGAATCTGAAACAGGCTCCAGGCTCTGAGCGGTCAGCACAGAGCCCGACGCGGGGCTCGAACTCACGGACTGCGAGATCATGACCTGAGCTGAAGTCGGACGCTCAACCGACTGAGCCACCCAGGCGCCCCATGAATTCAGTTTTTAGAAAGACACCCTAAAGGTCAAATAAAGTCCACTCTTTCATAAGCTCTATTCTACCTGCAAGCTGAGTGCCACCTTCTAGATAAGTCTAAGACTGCTTCATCCTCAATATTGAGTTGTGTTGGTTGGCAAAATGTTGATCTGATATCCTCATGCTTACTTTTGCCCTAGACCCTGAGGACACTGATGAACGTGAACATCCATACCAGAAGGAAAAATAGTAGAAAAGCAAGTACCTCAGTTCCTTTTCAAATTTTATTCATTTTCTCACTGACCACATCATTCCTTTTGGGTTTGGCACCTGTGACATGTCATAAATTTTCACAGTGACATTGAAGGTAAAGATCATTACAGTTGCTAAAATCTAGCATCGTTTATTTTTAAATTCTTTTGGAACATAAAACAAGTCAAGCAGTTACTAGCACTTGCCATGGGGGAGACTAGTTCTTCCATACACATCTATAGAAAGAAAATGTTTTCCGTCACCGTAAAATGAAATAGAAGTTTTGTAGCACTACAACAACCTCTTAGCCAATGAAACGATCCAAATAAAAATCAGAATTACTCATAACCACATTTTTCATTTCAAGAAACACCCTGGATAAGTACACGGCATTTATATTGAGAGCCCTTGATTTCAAGTAATCTAAAGTGTTAATCACAGGTGAAGTCTTTTTAGTTAACAATTTAAGAGTTGATGCGAAATTACCCTTTAATCCAAAGTATTCATACAGCAAAAATAAATGTAAGTTATTTGCGGAGCATGTTAGAGATTAACATAAAATATGTATGTCATTTGTATCTTGGTTATTCTTCCTACACATAACCTTGGATTTTGCCTCAGTTCTTTTTTTAAATGTAAAAACCTTAGAATATGTACTTGTAAGAATCTGTTTCAGGTATATTTCTGTGAACAGTTCCACTGTCCTCAAATAACCAGAGGTGGGTAACAGTTTCTGACAAAAGCGGAAGGGAACAGGATTAAACAAGAATTAGAGCGATTATATTTTCTTTATCGAAAACCTTCACGTCTTTGGAAAGCTGCTTGGTTTCTATTTTGAGCCACACTGCCCACATATCTTAACGACAGAATCATTGCATAATTTTGCTTTTCCCCTTTTTATCTCTGTTTGGGTGTATTTATTATTTCATACGTGATGATGCAAAGCTCATGAAAAGGTCCATTTATATTCTTGTTATCTATATGGGGACCTAGCTGTTTTTCTCTTACTGTTTATAGAACCTCACTGTAATATTCAGATTTGCTGGCAATGAGCCCTTGCTAACACAGTATACATTCCATTCCCCTCTGTGACTCTATTTATGGGAGGCTGTGTGATTTACTCAAGGCTAATAAAGACAGTGTAAAAGGATGGGTCACAGATTTATCCACCCATGGAATTTTAGCCCTTTTGGAAGGAGGTTTATCTTCTGGGTTTTTTGTTGTTGTTGTTGTTTGTTTCCAATTTAATTAAAACAACAGCAAAAAAAGCGTTAGTTCAAATGAGTGACAGTTGGCAGATCTGCATTATTCCACTGGAGGGACTCCAGAGTTTCTGATGCTTGGAGATGGACAAGTAATTACCTCCTGTCGGCGACTATTTTCTACCAGGCGAAGCCCAATGTTTATTGTAAACTATCTGCCATTAAAAGCTGTAATAGCAAGCCTTATGTTCCCACACCATAAATTTGACTTGCACTGTTTTTTTATTTACCTTCATGTTTCATTATATTCTTTGAAATATTTCATTTTAAAGGAAGATAACAGAAGAATGAAAATTGAACAAATTCCAAATTCATGCTTGAAGAAAGATACGCTTAGCATACATATTTTCTGAATACACCCGGACAGCTTGATGGCCACTTTCTGGATATTGGCAGCTTCTGTGTAGTTAACTATTAGATGTGGTTGCTATTAGTATATCACTTGTTCAATGGTCTAGAAAATAGCCTACAAATTAAAGTTGGACTAAACCACAGAGGCTTAGCGCAGTGGTTCTCAAACTTTTTGGTCTCAGGACCCCTTTATACTCTTGAAAGAGTTTTTGTTTGTGTGGATTTTGTCTGCCAATATTTCCTGTATAAGAAATGAGAACTGAGACCTTCAAAAAATCATTTACTTAAAAATAATGTTAAAAACCCATCGCATGTTAATATAAATAGCATTTCAAAAGAAAAAAAATTATTTTCTAAAGAAAAAAAGTTTTTTTGAGACAGGGATTGCTTTAGATTGTGACTTGATAGAGGAAAAGTGGGTTCTCCTATCCATTTTTCCATTCAGTCTGTCGTGATCTGTTGCTTTAGTTGAAGTATATGAAGAAAATCTGGCCCTGCACAGCTATGTAGCTGAAAAAGTGTGCATTTTCACAGCTTTTTCAAATAATTATGGGTATTATTCTTGGATTGCAAACCTAAATTTGACAAGTGGTGGTTTTTTAAAGGTTAGTTACAATGAGGAATCTGAAATCCCATCAGTGGACTTTTTTTTTTTAATTAATGGACTTTATTTGTTGAGTTTACTTAAATAAATAAAATCTTGCACCCAACATGGGACTCGAACCCACGACCCTGAGGCCAAGAGTCACACATCCTGATGACCGAGCCAGCCAGGCACCCCAACAGACTTTGTTATTTGTTTGTTTGTTTCATTTTTAATGCTTTTTTCTTTCTGAGAGAGAGAGAGAGAGAGGGAGGGGCAGAGAGGGAGACCCAGAGTCCAAAGCAGGCTCCAGGCCCTGAGCTGTCAGCACAAAGCCCAGCACGGGGCTTGAACTCACAAGGCATGAAATCACCACCTGAGCCAAAGTCAGACGCTTAACTGACTGAGCCACCCAGGCTTCCCCCCCGCCTCTCTCTCTCTCTCTTTTTTTTTTAGAGCAGTTTTATGTTTATAGAAAATTGAGCAGATAGTGCAAGAGTTTTGAAAGAGTTTCCTCTATGGTTAATGCATTGCATTAATGTAGTCTAACATGTGTTACAGTTGATGAGCCCATATTGCTATATTATTAACCAAAGCACACAGTTTAAAGTAGGGTTCACTCTTTGTGATGTATAGTTCTATGGGTTTTGACAAATGCATGTCATGTATCCACGGGCACAGTATCACACAGAATCGTTTCACTGCCCCCAGAATCATTGTGGTCCACCTATTCACCCCCTCTCCTCTTCCCCTGAACCTCTGGTAACCATCAATCTTTTCATTATCTCTGTAGTGTTTCCTTTTCCAGGCTATCTTACAGCTGGAATCACATAGTGTATACCATTTTCAGACTGGTTTCTTTTTTTTTTTATTTTATTATTTTTAATTTTTTAAATTTACATCCAAATTAGTTAGCATACAGTGCAACAATGATTTCAGGAGTAGATTCCTTAGTGCCCCTTACCCATTTAGCCCACCCCCCCTCCCACAACCCCTCCAGTAACCCTCAGTTTGTTCTCCATATTTAGGAGTCTCTTCTGTTTGGTCCCCCTCCCTGTTTTTATATTATTTTTGTTTCTGTTCCCTTATGTTCATCTGTTTTGTCTCTTAAAGTCCTCATATGAGTGAAGTCATATGATTTTTGTCTTTCTCTGACTGACTAATTCCACTTAGCATAATACCCTCCAGTTCCATCCATGTAGTTGCAAATGGCAAGATCTCATTCTTTTTCATTGCCGAGTAATACTCCATTGTGTGTGTGTGTGTGTGTGTGTGTGTGTGTGTGCGTGTGTGTGTGTGTGTGTGTGTATACATATATATATATATATATATATATATATATATATATATACACCACATCTTCAGACTGGTTACTTTAAGCAATATGCATTTAATGTTCCTTTATGTCTTTGTATGACTTGATAGCTCATTTTTTTTTAATCGCTGAATAATATTCCATTGATGAGTATATAACAATCTATTCAGCTTTTGAGGACATCTTAGTTGCTTTCAGCTTTTGGAAATTATGAATAAGCTGCTATAAATACTTGTGTGCAGCTTTGTGTGTGGACATAAGTTTTCAACTCATTTGGGTGAATACCAAAGACTGTGATTGTGGGGTCCTCTGGTAAGACTGTTGATCTTTGTGAGAAACTGCCAGACTATTTTCCAAAGTAGTTTTACCATTTTACATTCCACTAGCAATGATTTAAGAGTTCCTATTTCGGGGGCACCTGGGTGGCTCAGTCGGTTGAGCAACCGACTCCTGATTTTACCTCAGGTCATGATCCCAGGGTTGTGGGATGGAGCCCTATGTCAAGCTCTGTGCTGAGTGTGGAGCCTGCTTGGGATTCTCTCTCTCCCTCCTCCCCTCTCCCTCCTCCCCTCTCCCTCCTCCCCTCTCCCTCCTCCCCTCTCCCTCCTCCCCTCTCCCTCCTCCCCTCTCCCTCCTCCTCTCCTTCCCTCTCCCCCACTCGTGCTCTCTCAAGTTAAATGAGTTTCTATTGTTGTACATCTTCACCAGCATTTGGTATGATCAGGGTTTTTGTGGGGTTTTTTTGGATTTTAGCCATTTTAATAGATATACAGTAGTATCTGATTATTGTTTAATTTGCAATTCCCTAATGACATATGATGTTGAGCATCTTTCCAATGCTTATTATTTTTGAAAAATGTTTATTATTTTGAGAGAGAGGGAGAGTGTATGTGCACACCTGCACACAAACAAACAAACGGGGGAAGGGTGGCGGGGGGGGGGAGAGAGAGAGAGAGAGAGAGAGAGAGAGAGAGAGAATGAGAAGAGAATGAGAATCCCAAGCAGGGTCCACGCTGTCATAGTGGAGCCCAATGCAAGGCTAGATCTCATGATTCATGAGATCGTGACCTGAGCTGAAATCAAGAGTCAGACACTTAGCTGACTGAGCCACCCAGGAGACCCTCCCATGCTTATTTTTTGTGTATCTTCTTTGGTGAGGTGTCTATTGAGATCTTTTCCTGTTGAGATACTAGTCCTTTGTCAGATATGTGTTATGGAAATATTTTCTCCTGGTCTGTGGCCTGTCTTTCCATTCTCTCAAATCAATAGGCTTTCCATACTAGTACAGTGTGATGCCATTGCCCTGATTTATGCTGCAGCCCCAGCAGCATTACCCAGCATTGTTGAGTAACATCAGTGCAAATCTCAACACAGAGAAAAGGCAAATAACATTTTAGTAGTATTGTAAAGACAGTTTTGTGGACACCCCCAGAAAGGCCTTTGAGTTCCCCAGGGCCCACAGACTTTGAGAACCATTGCCTTAGAGCAAACAAGTACAACTCCTACGATTTAGTTCAAGCTTCGGAAAGACCAAATAGAATTGGAAATCATGAGCTCTCCAAATGTGAAATGTTAACTTCGTTTTCTGCAAAAATGATTTAGAAGGCACAGAAGAAATATTATGCGCTGAAGTTAGTGTTCTAATTCATTGGGCAGAGTCAAAACCAATTTTGTTTAGACACTTTTTTCCAATGATTCTTGGCAGAATATTTTCCAAGAAATACATTGTGTGTGTGTGTGTATGTGTGTGTGTGTGTGTGTGTGTGTAAAAATATCAACTAAAGTCTGTGAGCCAATGTCTCCCAATAGCCAAAAAATTGCTAGCTGATGCCCAGTAAATGGGCTTATAGTTTATTTGTATATAGAGACAATATATGGAGCCCCCAACTTTCTTGTTTTTATTCCTCCAACAGTGTCCAACCAGCATAGAAATGGGGAAAGAACTCTAGCTTGGCAAACTAGACAGACCTGGATTTGAATCTTGGCTACGTAATCTTATTTAACTTCTCTGAGCCTTCTGTTCCCCATCTGTAGAAGGGAATGGATATTATGGCTAAGGCTGTGAAGATTTTATATATATATATATATATATATATATATATATATATATATATATGATATGTGAAGGAAGGGTCTGGAACCTCATGGATATCACTCAAGTAATCAACATCATCACCGAAAGCCATCCCCTCCATTTTTAATAGTTTCATAATCTTATTTTCTGGCCCAGGAAATTATGCCTTCTTGTGAGCTTAGTGAAGAAAAAAATACTAATAAGTCTTAGTGTTCCCCTTTAGGAATACTAAGTTTTCACAGGGACCAAAACCAGAGCGAGAAATCTCTAGCATTGTCCGTCTTTAGCAGAGGGACTACAGACATAAATGAACACGAGAAATAACTAGAACAGAACCTAAGGATAGGACCATAGGAGGTGTGACGTACAACTGAAGTGGCCAGGGCCCCTTCTAAAGGCAAAGGTCTAGTAATGGTCAAAAGTTCATGATGAAGGGTGCCTGGCTGGCTCAGTCGGTAGAGCATGCAACTTGTGGTCTTGGGGTTGTGAGTTCAAGCCCCATATTGAGTGTAGAGATTACTTAAAAATAAAACTTTAAAAAAAATTCAAGATGAGACCAAACTATGGAGTGTGTCCCAGAAGTAGCGGGAGTGAAAAAACCAGTGGCCACCCACCAGGGAAATGTCACAGTGATGTACTTGCCCACACAGAATTCCCATGGGCAAGATTAGTTGCCTCTTCTCTTCATCCAGAAACACCTTAATGCTGCTTTTGGCAAGGATGACATACCAAGAAACAGCTGGAATATTTTTAGGGCAGAGGAGGCCACCTTGACACCCTTGAAATTAAAAGTTTGGGATCTGGAGCCACACTTGCTATGCGTTAAGTTCTGGCTCCTTTGCTTGGTACTGAGTGACTGAGGGCAATCACATAAGGCAGTTCTGCCTCTGTCTTCTCATCTGTAAAATGGGGGAAGCGTTCTGAGGACAACACTCCATGTAAAGCATCCAGAACAGTACCTTATGTGAAGTATGGGCTCAGTAAATGGCAACTTTTTGTTATCTTCACCTGTGTAGCTCACTCATCTGACCAATGCTGAGTATAGCTGTGTGAAACTTCTGTGTGGTTTACCCGCACGCCTTTCACCCTTAGACACCACGATGTTCTTATGAAGTGACGCATCCCACTTACGCTTTCACTTCTATTTCCAAATTAATGCAGGGCCAGGATTACCAGTTAATTGATGGGCAGCATGGTGTTTTTAAAAAATTCTTTTTAAAAATGTTTACTTATTTATTTTGAGAGACAGAGACAGCATGTGAGCAAGGGGAAGAGAGCATGAGAGAGAGAGAGAGAGAGAGAGAGAGAGAGAGAGAGAGGATCCCAAAGTGGATCTGTGTTGTCTCGCAAACCACGAGATCGTGATCTGAGTCAATCTCAAGAGTCACCAACTGAACCACCCAGGTACCCTCCACCAGTGACCACAGCTTTAGGTCACTGGGTTTTAAAAACTTCCATCTACCCTTAGAAGGATTTTTGTTTTGTTCTTTTCAGATATAACACATGATCTTTGTAGAAAACTTAGGACACTAAGAAATTTTCAAACACACATCATCTGAGTTAACCCTGGGATTTTGATAAATTTCTTCTAATCCTATTTTTCACCCATACCTGGAAAGCTAAGTTCTTTCCACCATAAAATGCAAACACTGATGGAGAAGGCATACCTCAAGCCTTATCAATTAATAAGCTAATTTTTAGCCAATATCAGTTCTAATCGTTGAGGTTTTAAGTCTGCTCTTGATATGGTAAGAGTCTTTGGGACAATGAAGCACACGCTAGGTCAAGAAGGAAGTAGAACATTAGTCATAATGCATGTATTCATTCAAAAAACATTTATTAGGTTGGCACTGCTGAGCCCTGGTGATACAGAAATTAAAAACAAGCAAATACCCAAACAATCGACTCCCTTGTTTATTGAGGTGCTGTTTTTAATAGGAAAAAAATTATATTTATTAGCAACCTAAATGTTCATTAGTAATTTATGGCACAGCCCTCCAACAGAGTCCTTAAAAAATAAGTAGCAGGATGGTAGAGTTGATTCACTTTTCCCTATTCCTTCCACTAAGTATAGGTAAAAACCCTAGACATTATATATGAAATGGTTCTAGGTAGTTTCACTGCAAACATTTTCACTGCTTAACTAAGAGGGCATCCATTAAAAAGGACATAATGAAACCTGAAAAATTAAGAACAAGATTAAAAAGACTTTCCTGTGAAATACAGAATAGTTGAACACACTTAAAGGATATGTAGATCCATGGCAATACAAGGCAAATAACTGATCTAATTTTGTGGATTGTACCTAAGCACCTATCTTCCAAGTCTTTCATTTAAGGTGTTAAGCTGTTTTTTTTTCCCCTCTCTTGTTGATTTATGTCCTCATTCAGCATGGCATGTTTTCTTTTTTTTTTGTTACAATTTCTTCATTAAGAGAGGTATCCATTTCCAAATACTAGGATGCACACTTTAAAAAAATTTTTTTAATGTTTATTTATTTTTGAGAGACAGAGACTAAGCACGAGCAGGGGAGGGGAAATGAGAAAGAGGGAGACACAGACTCTGAAACAGGCTCCAGGCTCTGAGCTGTCAGCACAGAGCCCAATGAGGGGCTCAGACCCATGAACCGTGAGATCATGACCTGAGCCAATGTTGGATGCTTAACCGACTGAGCCACCCAGGCGCACCTAGGATGCACATTTCTAACTAGCTTTGTTTGCATTATGAAAGCCTTCTACATGGTTGTTCTTAGCATATTGTCACATGTCTGTTGATAGACGTTCTGAAGTTCTATGGGAAATGTGGGTTCAAAACTCTATACCACTGTATAGATCATTATAAAGGCTATGATTTATATAAAAATGAGAGTACTGCATCAATGGGGGAAATTAAACCAAACTCAACCAGTTGATGAAACTAAACTGCCAAACAAACCAAACTATCAACTGGTTATTTTTTCTCTTTCATGACAACATTTCCTCACAGCCAATTAGTTACATGGCAAAAAAACTTGTAGCAAAGATGCTTACAGTGAAAATGCCAGACATGACCTGAAACAGGAGAATGAAAGGTGGAGAAGAGACAGAATGGCTAGGGATTTCGGGACCCAAGGAACAACACGGCAGCAAGTTCCTTGAGTTTTCTTTTTGCCTCCTCTGTCCCAGACTTGGAGCTGAAGAAGCTAGCAACCTAGAAATGCCAACAGAAGTAGACGAGAAAACCCTAACAATAACATGCTGTCTCTAACTAAAGGACTGGGAGAGGGGCTGCCTAGCAAGACAGAAAACTTCTCCATAATGCTATGGACTGAACTGTGTGCCCCCAAAATTCATATATTGAAACCCTAACCATCAATGTGATGCTATATGGAGATGAGGCCTTTGGGAAGTAATTTGGGTTAGATGAGGTCATGAAAGTGAGGCTCTCATGATGGGATTAGTTGCTTAGAAGAAGAGAAAGTGAGAGATTGCATGTTCTCCCTCCCTCCCTCCCTCCCTCCCTCTCTCCCTCTCTTTCTCTCTCTCTCTCTCCATCTTATGAAGACACAGCAAGAGGTGGCCATTGGCAACCCAAGAAGAGCGTCCTTACCAGGCATGGACCCTATTACATCTTGGACTTTCAGTCTCAAGAATGGTGAGGAAAAACTTTGCTTAAGTTACCTAGTCTATGCTGTGTATTTTGTTACAGCAGCCCAAGCAGACTAAGACAGATTTTGGTACTGAAGTGGGTTGCTGTTGTGATAAATACTTACACATATAGACGTGACTTTGGAACTGGGTAATGAGGAGAGGCTGGAAGAGTTTTGAGGTGCATTTAGAAATACAGATGTTAAGTGATTCTGGTGAGATCTCAGAAATGAGGAACAGGTATCTGGACACTGAAGGAAAGATGATCCTTGTTATAACATAGCAAACAACTTGGCTGAACTGGGTTCTAGTGTTTTGTGGAAGGTAGAACTTGTGAATGATAGAACCGGACATTTAGCCGAGGACATTTTGTACAAAAAGTGTCAAAGGAGAAATTTGGTTCCTCCTGAATACTCACAATAAAATGTGAAGGAGGAAAGATGAATTTAAGAATGAACTATTAAACGAAAAGGAACCGCACTTGAAGATTTGGAAAATTGTCAACCTATCCATACTGCAAAAAATGAGAAAGGGTTTTCCAAAGAGAACTCTAAGAGTGGCTGAACATCTATTTGATAAAGAGATAATGGGTGTGATTCATGAAATTAATCTGCCATTTCAACAGAAGGCAGGAAAAGAGATGGGATTATATCAGTAAAGACACTGCCAATTTGAATGAAACAGGACATTTAAAAATAAGATAAAATGAAGGAAGGCTGTCAGATTGCTTAGTTCCTACAGGACTGGACCATAGAGCTATTCAGTTGCAAACAGGTGCTATTCAATAAAAGGGAAGAAGAACCCTGAAGGCAATTTAGAGATCAAGGCTACCACTTGGGTTCCAGCAGGGTTCATGACCTGACTGAGGATAGGGTTCCTGAATCCTTGGGGGTATGATTCCTGCCTGGTGGAGCCAGAGAGGTGGGACTCCTGTCCCAGTGAGTCCAGAAGGTAGAGCATCCAACCAAAGAGGATTATTCTCAAGCCTTCAGATCTAGTGGAATTTGCCTCCGTGTGTTTGGGATTTGCTTGAGATCCATCACTGCTTCCTTCTTTCCTATTCCTCCCTTTAGTAATGGGAATGTCTATCCTGTGCCTTTAGGCATCTACAAAATGTCTACAACAGCTAACATTCTAGTTAATGGTGAAAGACTGATGCTTCCCCTTAAGATTGGGAGCAAGGCAAGGATGTCCACTCTAACCATTCTTAATAAACATAGTGCTGGAAGGTCTGGCCAGTGCAATAAGGAAAGAGAAGTCCCATAAATTGGAAGGAAGGAATAAAAATTCCTATGTGAAGATGACAGATTGTCCACATAGAAAATCTCAAAGAATTTGCAAAAGGGGAAAAAAGAAAAAAACAAAAAGCCACGTGAGACTAATAAATTAGTTCAACAGGGTGTGTGACAGATCTTTTTATATGATTTTTATATGTGGATCTTATATCTGTATACTAGAAATGAACACATGGATACCAAGATTAAAAGTATAATACTATTAACAATCAAGTACTTAGGTATAAATCTAATAAGTACAGGAGTTATATGTTGTAAACTATACAACATGATGAAAGATATCAGAGAAGATCTAAATAAATTGAGAGATTCCATGTTCATAAACTGAAGTCTCAGCATAGCAAAGATGTCTCTTTTCCTCAAATGATTATAAAGATTTAATGTAATTCCTATTAAAATCTCAGCAAGGTATTTTTATAGGTATAGATAAGGCTATTCTAAAATTTATATGGAAAATCAAAAGCTAAAATAATTTTGAAAAAGAATAAATTGGGAGTAATCAGCCTATCTGATTTTAAGACTTACTATAAAGCTATAGTAATTAAGATTGTCTAGTATTGGCAAAAATACACATTAAACACATAATAATAGAATAGAAAAAATAATCTAGAAATAGACCCACACAAATATGCCCAAATGATTTTTGATAAAGATGTAAAAGCAATTCAATGGAGGAAAATCTTTTCAAGAAATCGTGCTGGAGTAAGTGGACATCCATTGGTGGGGAAAAAACAAAAACAAAAACCCTTGACCTAAATCTCACATTGTATACAAAAATTAACTCAGAGTCACAAACTTTTATATGAAGTGTAAAATAATAAGATTTTTTAGAAAAAATAGAATCTCTGAGATGTAGGACTAGGCAGAGTTCCTAGATGACATGAAAAGCATGAGTCATAAAAGGAAAAATTGGTATTTTATTAAAAAAATTTTTAATGTTTAATTTTGAGAGAGCATGAGCAGGAGAGGGGCAGAGAGCAGGAGAAAGAGAATCTGAAGCAGGTTCTGCGCTATCAGTGCAAAGCCCAATGTGGGGCTTAACTCCTGAACTGTGAGATGATGACCTGAGCCGAAGTCAGACACTCAACTGACTGAGCCATCCAGGAGCCCTGGAAAAATTGATAAATTAGACTTCATCAAATTTTGCTCTGCAAAAGACTCTATTAAGAGGATAAAAAAAAACAGTTGTGGACACATTTCTACAGGGAAAATATTTGTAAGCCATATATCTGACAAAGAACTAGTTCTATAGAATATATAAAGAATTCTTAAATCTCAACAGTAAAATAAGCAAAAATCCAATTATAAGATGGCCAAAAGACATGAAGAAGATCTTAAGGAGGGCAAATAAGCACATGGAAGGGTGTTCAAGATCATTGGCCGTTAGGTAAATCCAAATCAAAACCATGCGATACTATTATTTCCCTATCCAAATAGTGTCAATACCCAGCAAGGATACCGAGAAACCGGATCACTTGGAAAACATGGGTCATCTGGAAAACAGTTTGGCAATTTCTTAAGCATGTAACAACCATATGATTCCACCATTACACTCTTGGACATTTATTTCAGAGAAATGAACATGTATGTTCAATTTGCACAAAACCCTGTACACAAATGTTAATTAAAGCTTTACAGCCAAAAATTGGAAACAACCCAAATGTCTCTCAACAGGTGAATGGTTAAATGAAGTGGGGTACAGTCAAAATACTATTGAACACTATGAAGAAATGAACTACTGATACACATAATGACCCCTACATGACCCTCCAGGAGATTATGTAGAGCGAATAGAGCCAATCCCCAAAGCTTATATGTGATTCTATTTATATGACATTCTTGCAATGACAAAATTACAGAAATGGATTAGTGGTTGCCAGGGATTAAGGAGGGGAGGGGGCAGTAAGAGAAGCAGATATAGTAATAAAATGCCTAACATGGGGGATCCTTGTGGTAAAGGACATTGACTGTATCACTGTCCATCCATATCCTGGTTGTGATACTGTGCCATAGTTTTATAAGAAGTTACCAGTGGGGGAAACTGGATAAGGGTATATGAAAATTTTCTGTATTACTTCTTATAACTCTTGTGAATCTACAATGATCCCAAGATAAACATTTAATTAAAAAGAGTCAGGTAATGTTTTTACTGCTTGGGATATGGCTGATATCTTAAAGGGTCCTCCAGCTTTGTCCCTATTCCAAGCCCACCTCAGAATGACTGTTCAACTACTCACTGTCAGTGGTTCCCTGTTGACTCTATCTAGAACATTCCATTTAATGCTTACTGCAACCCTGTGAAGTGCCATTATTCCCAGTTCTCTGATGAGGAGCCTGAGGTCAGTGAGGTCCCTTGACTTGCCCCAGACCACACAGGTACAAACCCCAGTGTTTTCAGACTCTGATGACCATGTTTTAAACCACCCTCAAGATACAGAAGATCACAGTTAAAGTAGGTAAGAGGTGGAGAAAAGAAATACAACACCTGAGGTGTTCAGGGAACTCAGGCAGTTACAAGTCCAATTATAAGTCTCCACCCATCCCATCTTGCCTTTTCAAAAAAAAATTTTTTTTAAGTTTATTTATTTTGAGAGGGACTGAGACAGTGCGAGCAAGGGAAGGGTAGTGACAGAGAGAGAGAGAGAGAGAGAGAGAGAGAGAGAGAGAGAGAGAATGAATCCCAACCAGGCTCCACACTGCCAGCCCAGAGCCAGACATGGGGCTGAAACTCACAAACTGTAAGATCACAACCTGAGCCAAAACCAAGAATCAGATACTCAACCAACTGAGCCACTCAGGTGCTCCGCATCCCATCCTGCTGTGATCATTCTGCCCAAAGGCCACTCCTTCCAGGATGCCTTTTTCTAATTTCTAAGCCTGTGACATCTTGCCCTTTTCTCCCAGATTTTAGAACCTCTGGTTCAGTGTAGTCCACACTGCTTGTTGGTCAACCTCAAGGGGATCTATCTATTGAAGATGATAAACATGTACCCATGGAAAACCCCCATCCTGTGTGACAATGCCAGAGCAATCCAGGAGCCCAGAACGACCAGGTGCTGGCGAAGGGAGAGGGTTGAACAGGACAAAACCTTCAGGGGCAGCAGGTCAAGACTGTGGGTCTTGTCACACAGAATTCAAAGGCAGAGGATGGGGAAGTAGAATGAAGGAGGTTGGCAAGAACCAACTGCACATTTTAATCCCTTGGATGGAGGGTTAAAGATAGCACCACTTGGGCATCACCTTGAGAGATCCAGAATATAGTTCATCTGCAGCAGGTGCAGCCTGGCAGTTCTGACATCCCAGGTTTGGGGGGATGGGGTGGGGCTCGCACACAGGCCCTGAGTTTCCTATAGCTTCCACAACCAGTCCAGTATGAAATTATGGCTATGCTAACAACAAAAAAGTCATGGTTTAGAAATACATACAGAAGTATTTACAAATGAGTTGGTTTATGAGGAGTGTTGAATTCCAAGCTGAAAAGTTTGGTCTGTATTTTGAAGGCTAAAGGTGTCTTTTGAAGAATTTTAAGGAGAAGTGGTTATAAATCAAATTTGTAATTTTCAAAGGTCATTGGCATTTGTTCCAGTAATGTCCTTTATAGCAAAAGAAAGTCCCAAATTGCATTCTGTTGTCACAACTCTTTAGTGACCTTTAATCAGAAATGCCTCCTTAGTGCTTTTGCTGTCTTTCATGAACTTGACATTTTTGAATGGTCTGGCCAGTTATTTTGCAAGTATGTCTTGATTTGGGTTTGTCTGATGTTTCCTCATGATTATATTCAGGTTATGCATTTTTAAAAATGTTTATTTATTTTGAGAGAGAGAAAGAGAGAGTGCATGCAGAGGAGGGGCTGAGAGAGAGAGGGAGAGTGAGAATCCCAAGCAGCCTCCATGCCCAGCATAGAGCCCAGTGCAGGGTTCGATCCCATGAACCGCAAGATCATGACCTGAGCCAAAATCAAGAGTCGGATGTTTAACCAACTGAGCCACCCAGGGCCCCTCAGGTTATACATTGTGACAGGAATTCTCCAGAAGTAATGTTGTGTCCTCCTTAGTCCATCACATCAGATAATGTCAACAGGTCCCGTTAATTGTATTAATTTAGCTCACTTGGTTAAAGTGATGCCTGTCTAGTATTTTCATTGGAAAGTTAGTTTTCCCTTTGTAACTTAGAAGATCATTTTCTTTTGAGGAAATAGATTTTGAGACAATTATAAATATGCTCTTACTCTTCAAATTTTTACCCTTTAGTTTTAGTAAAAATGAATGACTTTTACTTGGATCTATTATTACAATGATGGTTGCCAAATGGCAATTTTTTACTTCCAACATTCCTTCCATATTTATCAGTTGGCTTTATTCTGTAAGATAGAAATGTCCTTTGTCTTCCATTTATTTATTTACACACATACAGACTCCTATTCCTATTTTATTCAATAAATTTCTTGACTTTTAATCTCTTTGCATCCTGTCTTAGGTGTTTCTCTTATAATCAGCATACAGATAGGCCTTCCCCCCCTCCCCACCCCCTGCCCTTAGACTGTCTTTCTAACCTTTAAATGGTAAGTTTTATTCATTTATATACACTGTGAAAATAGTATTATGGATTTATTTCTTAAAAGTTTTTTTTAATGTTTATTTTTGAGAGAGAGAGAGGGAGAAAGTGACAGAGTGTGAGTGGGGGAAGGGCAGAGAGAGAGAGAGAGGGAGACACAGAATCTGAAGCAGGCTCCAGGCTCTGAGCTGTCAGCACAGAGTCTGATGCAGGACTCGAACTCATGAACCATGAGATCATGACCTGAGCCGAAGTCGGACGCTTAACTGACTGAGCCACCCAGGCGCCCTTATGGATTTATTTCCTCAAAAAAAAAAAAAAAAAGATATCTGTATGTAGTCACGTAGAAAAATGGCTAAGATGTAGTTCAAAGGAAAAAACAAATTGCAGGAAAGTATATATAATATGAGCCCATCTGTTGGAGGAAGAGTGCATGTAGGTGTATTTCCATAGTCCTAAAAGTCTGGAAGGTTACACAAGAAGTGTATGTTGTTACACAAGAAGGTTATACAAGAAGTTAACATTGATTACTTCTATGGAGCTGGGGTGGGGGTCTACCCATACTTTTATACATTATTTGAATTTTAGTATCTGTGAATATTTTGGTGTTTTGTTTTTGTTTTTGTTTAATAATTAAAAGGTCCAACATCTGCCTCCTAGAAGCTCACAGCACAGGACAGAGACTGATGAACACTTGTACTGCACGTTAACCTGAGGCCAGTAGAGGAAGGGCTGGCCAGGGTGCTGTAAGGGCAAGCAATGAGAAGAGTCAGGGGAGGCCCCCAGAGAAGACATCTGAGTGTAGTTTTAAAGGGAGGCCTCTTGGCTTCATGGAAAGAATGTAGGCACTGGAAGCAGGCAGGCCTGGATTGAAATTTACCCATTGGCTGCATGATCTTCAGCAAATTCTGCAAGTCCCATAGGGTTGGTGGGAGGATTAGAAATTAGAATCTATGTGTAGAGCACCCAAACAGTGCCAGCATCAACAGTCCATGTATTTTTGAAGAATGAGTAGGTGTTTAGCAAGGGAAGAATGTGGACCAAGAGGGGAAGGTCATCCTTCAAAGGAATAGCAGGTGGTTTACTGGGTGCCGGCCTGGGGCATTAGGGGGGCACTGATTTCTAGGCTAAGGAGTTTGGTTTGCATTCTGAAGGCAAGGGGTATCTGTTGAATAATTTTAAGTAGAAATGGTTACAAAATCAGATTTGTGATTTGGAAAGGTCATTGGCAAGTGATTGAAGGGAGAAGGGCTAAAAGTGGGCTTAGGAAGGCTTGTTCAATTTTATTCTAACCCCTTCTGGGTTCAGAAGGAAGAAGAAGAAGGCCTGGACTAAAGCACTTAGTTATGAAGGAGGCAGAATCAAGACCTTAACATCTATGATCTCTGAGAGTCAAGAAGAAGGAAAGAGTCCAGTTATCTTTGTCTTAAGCATTGTGTGTATGGTGATGGTGAAGGTAGACGGAGGAGTAAATGTGGAGGAAAGAAGAGTATAGTTTTGGCATGTTGAATTTAAGGTGACTTTGGGACATCTGAGTGGTGATTTAGCGAGCCCCTGGGTGTGTGAGGCTAGAACTCAGGAGGAAGTCTGTGCAGGAGTTAAACTCTACTTCATTTAGTGCAAGAGAGGATAGATGGTAAGAAAGGCATGATAGTTTTGGGTAACGATCAAACATGACAGGGTATGGACTTGGTAGATTACTTGGTCTCAAAGTTCTAAATAAAAGGCTCATTAAAAGTTTTAGTATCAATAACAATTAAGATCTAAGGGAGTATGAGAGGTTTAAGGATGACACCAGGAGGCCATTGCTGTTAAAAGAACCAAATAATTTGGATGTCTCCATACCAACCTGAACTGTTTGTGCTTCCAAGGGGAGCTATTAATGTGACAACTGTTGAACACATTTGGCAAGTATCACCTGAAACTGACAATTTCAGCATTTCTTCCAATTAGAGATCTAAAGATATGGTTTGGAGAGTCTCTGATAAAGGCTATTAAATCAGATAAGAATCCTCAGTGAAATACTTGAAAGGCCATGCTCAAAACTTTAGGTGTGGTTCATAGTCACATCTACATGAGAATTAGGTAAAGTGATCAGAGTAGCATTAAAATTAAGAATCCAGAATTTTGCTTCCACAACCAGCACTATATAACTCATAGAGTAACCCAAGGTCATTGCTATGGGCTGATGATGCCTTCCTATGGAGGTTTTCAACCTGGGTCCCTAGGTGAGGGACTTCACAGTCATAGAGACCTACAGATGATTTGCAAAGTATTAGGTGAATATGTATATATGTGCATTGCTGGGGAGAAAGCCCACCCCCCAAATTACTATGGAAGCAGTTGGCTTTTTTCTTTCTCTGACTTCCCTCTTTTTCCTTTTACCTATTTCCCTTTTCATTTTTTCTTTCTTGACTATGCCTTGGTTTTAACAGGCCATGGAAAGAATTTACTTATCCCATTGTCTAGCCCTGTTCATCCCACATATGGTTAAAATGACTGCTGACCCTTGGTCTAGAAAAGTGATTTCAAGTACCCTCATCTCTTTTTTGAAAATAAATATATAATAGAACCTCCCCTAATCTTTTCGTTTTATCAAACAAAATCTTGCATGGAGACCAGTTTAGCAAATGGATTTAAAATACAAAGAGCAGCTGAGTGTGTACTAAGTGGGGAAGCCTGGTCCCACCCACTAGGCTACCTCACAGTTGTGTATTTGAGGTACATTGTCAAGCAGGTCATTGAGATGGAGATCAAGAGGACAGCTCCATGATAATCCCTACAGGGGAGCTGTGTTACCTGAGGTGCCAAGGAGTGCAAGATAAGTATATTGCTGACCTGCTAGGCTTAAAAGCTGACTCAGATGGGGTGGCCCTTGAGGAGGGAAAGGAGGCAAACTCTGGCTCTCCTCCGTTAAGTTGTGGAGTATAATGTGAGCAAAATGGAGGCTTTGTGCCTGATTTCTTCTTTGGTTTGAGCAGTTTCAGGTTGCAGCTGGGCTATTTGTGAGCGAGATAAAGTAGGAGAGCTATGTACAAATCCACCTTTAATGCCAGGGAAGGGAAAAACCAACCCTGCAAAACAGTGCATATGATTTGTCAGTTATGACAAAAGGATCCTTTTGTACACGTGTGTCTTCTGATGGCTACTGGATATTTAAGAAATCAGTAGGAAATTGTGTCTGCGTCCTTAGTCCCTGTTCCATCTTAACCCTTTATTGACTGACTCTAATGAATCTTCATTATCTTCATCCTCTTCATCCATATGCTCCTTCATCCTCTTCTTGGGACAAAGGAGGGACCAACCTTGGTCTTGAAGGTTTTAAAGTAGTTGTGGCTGTTCCTACAGCGGAAGTGCCAGATGCTTCCAGGGTACCACAAAGCCATGTGGCCTGGCCACCTTCTTGTCCAGCCCTAGGTGAGGCCAGATCATCGTCTAGCTCCTAGTGGCCAGGTTGTCTTGGATATCGTGGAAATTTCTACTCGCCTGGGCTTTGGTATCCAGGTTACTGACCTAGTTCCCATGCGTCCACATCCAGTTTTAGATGGATTCTCTTCCATACTTAGCCAAGTTTCTCCAACCATCAGGGTTCAACTCTCTGAGCTGGCCTTACTTAATGCTTTTCTCCCTCATGATCCACTCCTTCCTTTATCCAGGGATTTTATCACCTGCCTGGACTCACCCCACCTAGTTTCCTGCCACATCCCCTCCCCTGCCTCTTTCCTGCCACGTCCTCTCCCCTGCCTCTTTCCTGCCACTTTGCTGCTGTCCCGGGTAGATGTCCTTACTCTCTTGTAGGAGCATAAACTACACAGGTACTTGGAGAGGCCAAGCCTTTATTCCAGCGATGATGGCACTACCCAAAAATTTATTTGTACAGCTCTGGTCTTAAAGCGTGTATCACGTTATTCTGAATATCTTCAGTGACTCTACTTCAGGGGTTGACTTTTTTCAAATGGCCAGACATTATCCAGGGTCATGCACAGTAATGAAGACTGTGATCAGACGCAACACCGTTATTTGTGTCACTAAAGTAATCAGATTGATTTTCTTTTGCAGTTTGTAACCTGGGCTCCAAAAGAAATCCCACTTGACTGTAGGTGTGAGGGCAGGGGCTGTGTGTGCTCTACTCATCACTTTATGTTCAGCTTGGAAAATCGTAGGCGCTTAATAAATAACGTTGAGTGAATGAGTAGGAGGACTTCCAAGAATGTCTAGAGCAGAAGCTTCAGCATTGGAACAAGCAGGTGACCTCTTGAGGTGACAGTCCTTAGAGGACCCCCCTGGCTTAGCGCAGAAATCCTGATACGCCTGGTTCCTCTCCTTTATGCTCACATGGAAATAAACTGCCGACAAGTTGCAAGCCCAGCGAGTTAGTAACAATTAAATCAGGAATGTAAACCTTGGGATCATCTACATGTTGAAGCCATGTGTGCAGACATTGTTTCCAAGTGAACTGCCGTAGAGGCTGATGGTCAGTACCATGTGCCTCGAGTCTTTCCATTGTAAATCATTATTCCCAGAAATTTTTTAAAAAATGTTTTCAAGTACAGCTCAGTGCTTTAGATAGATTTGTTTTTCGCTTCATGTGGTAGACTCACATCTGGACATTAGTGAGATATATTTCATCTAAAAATAGCATTTATCCAATTTACTGTCACTTGAGGAGAGAAATCTTTTCTTTTTTTCTTTGAGGCAGACTCCACTTCTTATTCTCTGCAGTCTTTCATGGCTCGCTGCCATTTAATATGAAAAAAAAAAAAGGTATCAGGTTGTGTGTGTGTGTGTGTGTGTGTGTGTGTGTGTGTTAGAACGTGTGTGTGGAAAGGAAGCACAATGAAATAATTATTTTATAGCCTGCAAAAATATGACAACTACCTTTTCATTCTTGTTCTTGTTTAAAGTTGTCACTGATCTTGGTGGTTATGTTGTTAAGCCCTAAACTCAGCCCTGGTATGAACTCCATCAGACTTTCCTGAGTCATTACTTCAGAGCCACAGCACATGAGTTTGGGGATTCTTACCTGTTTTCTTTCAGACTGTCTTCTCGTTACTCTGCTTGATTGTGTCTTCTCAACAATCTGTGGTTTGGGGTTTGGAAACAAAGGAGCGGAGAAAGGAGTCCACAGTAAGAGGTGAAGCAGTGTTGTTAAAGCGCCAGGCTCGTGGAACCCTGTGGGGCAGTCTGCACACATTTAAGCCAGAAACTAGAATTAAATCTGACTAAAGAAAAATCAGTATGCTGCTGCTGCTTCCTAAGGCACTGACGTTAAGTAAGTCAGAGTCGGCTCTGGAAGGGACTGGTTGTAAATGAGGAGGCATGTACTAGTCCATCCCAACTTTACATTTGTCAAGGTCCTTCGTAGTTCTGGAAAGATTTATCTTTGGGTACAGGACTCAAATGCTTGTCCTGTCTCCCTGAAGAGAACTCTGGCTTTTGCCTTTTTTCTCTGAAGGCACATCTCTCTCCTCAACCCTCCACTCGCCAATGGGATCATTACCATTGGGATGGGCATGGTTTCGTTTCTTTTCTTTTTTTCTTCACACCTTCCAATCAGAACTAATAGTCTGACCTGTAATTGTTAAAATGTGTTAAAGTGGCTTCCCTGGCCTTTGGTACAGCTTGTGCTCGGCATTCCTTTCCATGCTGTGGGTAGGGGTTTGCCTGAGTTCATCCCCAGCCTCTGCCCTTCTCATTTGACCTCCCATAGGGGTGCATGGAATGTAAAATGACAGAGAGATGCTAGGGCTACCGCCTGACCTACGGAATTAAGCAACACTGGCTGAGCCGTATGGTCATTCAATCCAGGCCCTTGGTCTCATCAGTATCCTGTTTAAGCAAGTCTGCTAATAGCCCACATGTCCATCCAGATGAGTTTAAACACATCTGCTCAGAGGATTTTCTTCCAATCCGTCAACACAGGGGCCTTCCAATTCCTAAGCATGTTCAGTCTGTACAAACTTTTGCAACATCAACCCTGAGATTGGACCTATTGAACCATTTTCAAATCATGAAGTATTTTTATAGATTTTTTTTCCTCTGGGTATGTCTCAGCATAAATGAAACAACAGACACTTTAAGAGGGGATTTTCATTTGAGTGCAGTTATTCGCAACCTCCATTTCTCAACTATAAAAATTGAACAGATATGTAGGTATCATGGGTGGAATGAAATTAATTTTTACCACCCACAACAGTTCATTAGTGAAATAAGGAAAGTATTTAATGGATCTGTGCTTGGTGTGCCTAAAATTATTTCACCGTAACAAAAGGTCTTGAAAGACTATGAAAAGGTCTGATGACAATTAAGTTGCCTATCTGAACGGTATTACTGTATGAAAGAAAAACAGTCTTAAAAATAGCTCATTGTAGAGCTGAAAGAGATGGAGAAATTCATAAAGGAAGCACAAAGATGTTGCAAATGGAATGAAAATCTTTTTAAATTTTTTTTAACATTTATTTATTTTTGAGACAGAGAGAGACAGAGCATGAACGGGGGAGGGGCAGAGAGAGGGAGACACAGAATCCGAAACAGGCTCCAGGCTCCCAGCTGTCAACACAGAGCCCGACGCGGGGCTCGAACTCACGGACCGCGAGATCGTCACCTGAGCCGAAGTCGGCCGCTCAACCGACTGAGCCACCCAGGCGCCCCTGAAAATCTTTTTAAAAATATAAATGTCCCTTACTTGCACAGAGTCCCTGTTTTGCACAATTTTTCATGCTTCCATTTCATTCTCGTGGAGGTGCAGCTTGCTTCGGTTAGTTGCCTAAGCAAGCTCTATTTCTCTGCTCTACAAGGTAAACCAGAGCGCCTGGGTGGCTCTTGAGCATCCGACTCTTGATTTTGGCTCAGGTCATGATCTCGGGGTTCGTGGTTTCGAGCCCCACCTCAGGGCTGACAGCAGACTGACAGCAATTCCTGCTTGTAATTCTCTCTCTCCTTCTCTCTGCCCCTCCCCCACTCATGCCCATGAGCACACTCTCTCATAATAATCTTAAAAAAAAAAAAAGGTAAATGTTCATTCCTCCCAAATGTACATCTTTGAGACCTACTAATTAAGAATTTGACACTATTGGGGCACCTGGGTGACTCTTTCAGTTGAGCTTCTGGCTCTTGATTTTGGCTCAGGTCATGATCTCATGGTTATTTATAGGATGGAGCCTGGTGTTCAGCTCCGTGCTGAGCATGGAACCTGCTTGGGATTCTCTCTCCCCCTCTCTCTCTGCCCCTCCCTTCCCCTAAAAAAAGAAAAAAAAAAGAATTTGACACTATCTATGAAAAAAGGCCACCAGAACAGAGAGACAGGAGAGAATATTTAACAAACAAACTTTGCCCAGTCCTTTAAGAGTGCCGCCTTTATGACATCAGAGGGAGAGGGCATTTTGGCAGCCTGTAGTCCAGACCCTCTTTTATAGACCAAGACCATGGAGCAGGGAGAGGGAAAGAGATTTGCTCAAGGGCACAGAACGAGCAGGTGGCCAAAGAAGAGGTGCAGTCTGGTGCGTTCCCTCACTATAGCTCCTGGACACCCATGATCACTTGTTTACCTGATAAAGGCTTTCAGGACTTCAGCACGAATACATTTTCACAGAGATTCGCCTTTATTAACGCATCTAATTGAAAGAAATAAAATCCCTTTAAAACGTGCTCTAATGCAGACTTTGCAGAGGTAACACCTGAGCACTGTGCCCTCTGCTCTACATCCTGAGCCCAGGGCTCGTTTGCTTTGAAGATGTTTTCGTACAGACATTGTTGCAAGCCCAAAGGTAACCAGCAGCCTTTGGTTTCTTAGGTCAAAGAATGGTGACCCTTCTCAAAATGAGGAGCTTCTGGAATCCTCACGGTCCCATGAGACCTGTTTGTCTAAGTCTGCCTCTCCTCTGGTTCTCTTGACTCTGAAAGGCAAAAGCAAGGAATAAAACCCAAATTTCTTTTTTCATTACCTGGTAATGGTGTGCTAAAACAACTGTTTAACTTTTCCGGCTGTCCAGCTGCTTTCCTACTGTCTGAACTTAAAAAAGAAAATTTAAAAAAAAAATTTTTTTAACATTCATTTTCAACAGAGACAGAGTACAAGCAGGGAGGGGCAGAGAGAGCAAGACACAGAATCTGAAGCAGGCTCCAGGCTCTGAGCTGTCAGCACAGAGCCCCACACCGGTACAGCGAGATCATGACCCGAGCTGAAGTCGGACCCTTAACCGACTGAGCCACCCAGGCACCTGTAAAAAAAAAAATTTTTTTTAATGATAAAGAGTTGTGTTGTGAAAGGTCAAGAGAAAGGCGGCTGTGAAATCTGGATTCAGTGTGGGTCCTGCGTTCAGTGCTTAACTCTGCTTGGCATTTGGTATGTGGAAGGAGGGATAAAAAGCAAAATAAACAATAAAGCAGACCAGAGGGTCCCCCTTCTCAAAGAATTTTTAGGCTGTAGGAAACAAAACAAACAACAGAAACAATGAGAAAGTATAGGTGGCTTACTGATAATACAATAACTGTGTGGCTGTCACCAGGGAACTTTGTAAAGTGGGCCACATTTCATCCCTTCTTTCCTCATCAGGCAGCTCACCCAGACGTAAAGAAGGGCTGGAACCAGGGCGAGGCCAGCAAGGCACTTACCCTGCGTGTACAGTTTCAGGGGGCACCAAAAATTAAATATTAATTACTTAAAATATTAATCAAGAATATTTTAAAAATCCAAATTAATGCAAAAAATCAATGATGAACAAGATATCAATATTTTAAATAAAGAGAAGACCAGTGTTAATGATTTTTCTTTCCTCTGTTGCTTTAGGCTCTAATGTGACTCAGCATGGCGTTTGAGTTAATATCCAGGAATCAGAATAAGAAAGTGTGTGTATTTGTGTGTGTGTGCATGAGACAGAGACAGACTGATGAATGACAAAGCTGGAAGAAATCTTAATCCCAAAAGGTTAGTCCAGTCAACTTTACAGGTGAGGAAACTGAGAAGTTTAATGATTTACCTCAAACCAATCATATATATCTTCAAAGATACTAAAGCCTAGGGCTCTTGACCACCCGTCTTGTGGATACTTGCACAGTGGTGGCTTCCAAGGCAGGGGAAACACCTCCCCCAAAAGGAGGCAAGCTCAATAAATTTGTCAAATTAGGGTATTTTATTGGCCACAGACCTAGAGATAGAGTTTTTGTTTATTTATTATTTTTAGAGAGAGAGCACAAGCTGGGGAGAGGGGCAGAGGGGAGAGAGAAAGAGGATCTTAAGCAGACTCCACACTCCGTGCAAAGCCTGATACAAGGCTCGATCCCATGGCCCTGGGATCATGACCACAGCCAAAATCCAGAATCAGATGCTCAACTGACTGAGCCACCAGGGCCCCAGAGATAGAGCTTTTCAAATAGAGGTTCAGGGGTGCCTGGGTGGCTCAGTAGGTTAAGCGTCCAACTTTGGCTCAGGTCAGGATCTCAGGGTTCGTGGGTTCAAGCCCTGCGTTGGGCCCTGTGCTGACAGCTCAGAGCCTGGAGTCTGCTTTGGATTCTGTGTCTCCCTCTCTCTCTGCCCCTCCCCTGCTCATACTTGGTCTCTCTCTCTCAAAAATAAATAAACATTAAAAAAGTTTTTTTAATAAAGTGAAAATAAAGTAAAATAATTAGAGGTTCAGAGCACATGCCTAGTCTGTTCGGATACTGTACCTGTAAAGATTCCTGAAAAGTAAAGCATGGCCTGGAGACCCAGCCACTGCCTCTTTTTGGATGCCAGTGCTTCCAGAGAGTTGAGGAATTATTGAGGAGCTGGGGGTAGTAGTTTCAGGCCCAACTGACACACCTAATGCCCTCGCTAGGAGACCTGCCTGGCCTTAGCCATTGGTGCAAATACTGTCTTGCTTTGTGCCCTGGCCTTGTTCTTTGGTTGTGCTCACCGGTGACTCTCCTGACATGGCTTTTCCTCCCATGGAAGTGGTTTGAGCTAAGGTTTGCATTTTGTGCTTTGGTTCTGATTCAGCCAAAGGGAGCCTTTTCAGGGACACAGGCCAGTTCACTGGAGTTTGACAACAGGGTTTGGGGCCAAAGCGCCAGCAGAAGTAAGTGTTCCTTTGCCCTCAGTGAGTGTAGACTCCCTTGTGACCTTGCAGGAAGGAGTATAGGTGGAGGAAAGGAAGGTTTGGGTGTTGCAGGTCCCTGGTCCAATTCGTAACAGTCCTATATTTCTCAGTCTACAAATAATCTAGCAACATCCCACGTTGACAAGACTTACAAATGTACTCTAGGTATGTGATGATTGTGAAAATCTCTGTTCCTTCTTGCTCCTTCCCCATCCAAATCTAGGGGGACAAAGCCTGCCTTGTGTACACATGAGGGTTCTGAACACAGCAAGAGTTCTGAATAAGGCAAAGGACAGCTACCGCCTGCAGTTCCAGATCTAGCTCTTTCTCCCCCCACGGATTTGCCTAAGCTGTAGGTCCCATGGATCCCGGGGAACAGGTCTGAGACGATAAGTTATAGTTAAATTGATCAATCTGTATCAGGTTACTTGGGACTTTTCTGTTTTTAACAGTGAACTCCCAAGTCCTAGGAAATAGTTACAACGGGCCAGCCTGGCTCTAGTGACCAGCAGCCAGTAGTCATTAAGCTACACAGGGATCTCTAGTCATTATTGGAGGTGGAGCATTTGACTTTTTCTTAAGAATAGGAGGGAAGCCCAAGTGTGTAAAGGGGTAGATGAACTTGCTTTTCAAGTTTGGGCATAGGAGCTCTGGTAAAACCTGTCCTTCAGCCTCTGATAAGAATCAGATGCTTTTGGCCAGGGTCTGTGCTGAAGGCCGCCCTTCCAAAGCAGTAGAGTTGACTACCACCCCCATGGCAGTTAGGCTGTGGGCCAGAGGTGTCTAGAAAATCCTGGGCATTGGATTCCTACAACCATTAGAATCAGGGCAGAGGGAATAAAGGCAGGAACTACTGTATCCAACGTCCAGGGACAGGGTGGCCAGGATGATACTTTGTGGTTGGCCTTACAAGACACTGTGTCTTCACAGTCACGGAACCCATCTTGTCCTCGGTGCTCAGGCTGTCTCCAGAGACGGGCTGGTGGAGATACGTAAGTCAACATGAATAATATGGAGCAGCCTCTCACCTGGATTTTGAGAGGCAACTGTGGACAGGAAGGCAAGAGAGAGAATGAGGGTTGGCAAACCCCTCAGAGTTCTCTTCTCTGATGTGTGCATGTGTGCATGCACGCACATACTCCAGTCTGATCAGAGCATAAAGAATCCTAATGAGAGAAATCAGAAATGTGAAGTCCCAAATGAAGCTGGAAATGAGAGCCCAGTGAGTAGCCAAAGGGATCCAGTTACCCCACAGCTCAGGCAAATTTTCAGTGTGCAGGGTCTCCCTGAGAGAGGTGCATTGCATCAGTTGACTCAGATTATCTTAAAGGCTGTACTTAGCCTCCAGTGATAACTCCCGTCATACTGGAATAAACAAATGCTATAGAGGTTCCAGAGAGACCACATGCTATGGAAGATCTGCCAAGACTGGTTATGCAATGAATAGGATGAAGAGAGGGGTAGGTTTTAGGCAGAGACTGGGGAGACGTATGAGAGATTGAGGGGTGGTCAAAGGCTCCAGTCTCAGAGCTGGGAATGCTTAAAGAAGAGCCTGCATTGAAGCTGACAATGATCTTTATTGCCTTGATTGCCTTACAGTTACTGGTATATATGTCTAATTGTGTCTAATTCTCCTTCCACTCCCCATCTCCACTTTCACATTATAAGATTTATAAGATCCCTAAAGACAGGGCTATGCTTTGCTCATCTCTGTTCCCATATTAATGTTTAGCACAGTGCCTTTAACATGATAGATATCCGGGGTGCCTGGGTGGCTCAGTTGGTTGAGGCCAACTCTTGATAATGGCTCAGATCATGATCCCAGGGTTGTGGGATCGAGCCCTGCATTGGGCTCTGTGATGAGCATGGAGCCTGCTTGAGGTTGTCTTGCTCTCGCGTGCTCTCTCTCCCCCCGCCCCTCCCCCCTGCTCATTTGCACTCTCTCTCAAAATAAATAAATAACAAACAAAAACCAAAAATACCCCATCATAGATATCCAGGAAACATTTCTGATAAAAATTGAAGTAGGATTTAAGCACGGATTTATTAAAGTTTAGGGCATATATTTTGGGACAAAGAATAGCCATCATATATGTGGAAATAAACTTAGTGAAGCAAACTGAAGTCCATTGTAACAAGAAACATCAGAGTAGCCTGAACTACAAGTACAAATTATTTCTATCGCACATGTAAGGCAAGTTATTAAAGCTTTAAAACTAATGTATAAAAAGTATGTATGTGGGGGGGGAGCATGTGTGGCTGGCTCAGAAGGGGGTACGACTTTTGATCCGGGGATCATGAGTTCAGCCCCTCATTGAGTGTAGAGATTAAATCAATACTTTAAAAAAGTACATGGACTTCATCAAATTCGTGCACATCATTTCCATTAATACAACTTTAACTCTTTAAAAGTAGCTCATAAAATCAAAATGTAAATTAGAATGACCAGTTCCATGTGAATCACAAAGACCAATGCGGTAACTTGAAAGGGCTTTGGGTCTGCAGGCTGCCACCTCTTTAGCGCCAGTGAGCTGCTGACTGCTGGCTGAAGCATTTGTTGATGACGATGCTTCACTGCTCCGTTCCTGCAATCTTTTTCTCTTCAGTGCCCCACCTTCTTTTCCTTTTTGCCTTTCTACCTCACAGAGGCTATCATCTGCATGCCCACTCCCTTCTAGGGGCATCTGCCTGCCTTCTGTTCACCACCTAGCTCTCCAGCAACAATTGCTGCTTGTTCCCCCTCTTCCTGAGGCCTGATCGCTCAGATTTCTGCAGGGTTCATGATATTTTACAGCCATCGCCCTCACATGAGCTTGTCTGATATTTCTGTTCTTGTACCCAAGAGCACCTCAGACCCCTTCCCTCTCCTTCCTCCATTGGAGATAGACCTGCCAGTCACCCCCTGATGAAGCTGAGCCTCTATGGTGTCACCCAGGACATACAAGGGATGACGCTCAACCTGGATGCTCTGAAGCATCAGAATATTTCAAAAGGGGTAGATGGTTGAATTTTCTTTTTATTGAAGTGTTTTAGTATCTTGTGGACAAGGCTCTTGGGCCACATTTGAGGACCTTGCTGAGACCATCAAATGAATCTTGTTATGCAAACAAGGGGGATTCATGTTGGTATTGCCACTAAGCCCTGTCCCTGTGCTACATGGAGGTGGTCAGGGATTTCTGGTATTTTTTTTTTAAGAATGACATTTAAAATTGAGAAATAAAGTGAACTTTATCTCTGTAAAAGTATGGCTGTAGAACAGTAAACCGTTTTCTATCTCCAGAAGGGAACTGTGGCAAGAGAATAGAAGCTTTATAGGGAATTACTGGTATTATCAAAGGCTTTTCAAAATAGACTTGAAATGAATAGTTGTGTGCTGGTTTTATTACTACTTTGTGAGTTTACATTTTGTTTTTGTATGGTATTTTTCTCCCCACTATGAGATGGTTGCTAGGGCAGGAGCGCAAATAACCTTTATTGTGTTAAATTTGGGACTGAATACAATTATCTTATAATTTGGGTTCATAGTGCCATTCTTGACAAGTTATATTATGAGCTTTTTGAGGAAAATTGAGCCCACATGCTGTAAGCTGCTTCTTATTCAGTTGCCCTTCGAGTTAGGGTATCTCTGCTCTCCCCTCCCCCATTCCTCTGCACTGGGGCAGCCTCAGGACCAGATGCTGCTGGAGGCAAACCAGATGATTTTGGGTGGAAGCCCCACCGAGCTCCAGCACTGTGTCTTCTGACAAGACCCTTGTCCCTAAGTCAGCATGTTTTTCTGGAGGACTCCACGGACGTAAGTCTCAAGGGTGCTGCCCTTGGCTATCACTACAGGCATGCTGCATTTCTCCGCAGGAAAGTCGTGAGTAAACAAATTTTGTGATCAAGCTTCCAGGACTGTTTCAGAGATGCTTCATATCTCCATTTCTGATTGGTCTGCAGCACTTCTTACCATAGCATTTCTGGAAAGGTAGGTAACAAGCTGTAAATAAGCTCTTAAATGTACCATGGGAGCATACACTTACGGAAATTGTTCATTTTTGAGAGAGACAAAGCACAAATGGGGGAGGGGCAGAGAGAGATGGAGACACAGAATCTGAAGCAGGCTCCAGGCTCTGAGCTGTCAATATAGAGCTTGATGCAGGGCTCAAACCCACAAACCATGATATCATAACCTGAGCCAAAGTCAGATGCTCAACTGAGCCACCCAAGCGTCCCCAGAAATCCTTCTTTTGATCATTTTTCTCTGTCCTTCTTATGGGCCTAGAAGAAGTTGGGGCTCCCCTAGCAGCAGGCCTGGAGATAAGGGTTTACATGCAAATGGTTTCCTAGGGAGGTAATGCCAGGAAACACCAGCAGAGGCTGGAAAGTAATAAAGGGAAGGAAGTCCATTCAAGATAGGACGTGGAAGGCACTACGGTGGGCAAGTGGTGCTCAGTCCTGTTGGGAACCTCTGGGTAGAAGGCACACCTCAGGTTTATACCACCTGGGGGTGAGGGAGCCTGGGGCTGTTCACACATTGGCTCCAGTGTCATTGTCTGAAGGCTGCATTCAGGGACGGGGGTGTTAATTTCCCAGCCCTTCTACCCTCTACATGGCAAGGCCTACCACAATCCAAGAAAGCTCTTGGATAGTAGGTGCTGGCAGTTGGAAGCCAAGTCATAGGTAAATGCCTGAAATGTGAATGGCTGTGGGCAGGACACCAACACATCTGCTACACTTAGCTTCTCAGAGCACATGTGCGATGAGGGTAGGGCTCTCCATTGCTCCTGAAAGTCGCTAAAATAACTACTCCTTACTGGTGTCTTCTAGGTGAATTTTCTGCAAATCAGAAAAGGTTTTTAGGGTGCCTGGCTGGCTCGGTGGAGCATGGGACTCTGGATCTTGGTGTTGTGAGTTCAAGCCCCATGTGGGGTGTAGAGTTTTTGTTTTTAGAGACTCATTATTAGGAAATTAAAGTATACCCCTCAAAATATCTTTATTGTGCAGAAAGCCTAGGAAATGTGGCCTGTCGCCACACCCAATAGATTAATATCAAGCCCTTTCAAAATGCTCCCATCCATCGTTTTTAGTGGATGGAGGGTATAGAAGAAAATAAATACAGCCTTTACTCTAAGATGATCTTTGATCCACCATTAGTGGATTTCCAGGGTTAGCATACGCTTACTGCTTAGATGATTTTCAAAAGTGCTCTCCTATCCTGGGTACCTTGGGGACCCTGGTGTGGGAGGCAAACTATAACTTGCCCAGATGGGCAGGGTCCAAAAGGAGGTATGTGGCACTATACTTTATTTAGGGACCAGCTCCAAACACTGACAACTGGAAAAGTGTGATTAAACCCATGCATCCTAATTCCCATTACATAGTCTTGGTGACCCTGAAACCTCAAGTCCTATTGCTCTCTTTATCTGTAATGTCACTTTGGCAGGTGCCCCAGTTGGTCTCTTGAGAGTTGATAAGTCTAAGTTCCTCATATAGCATCAGAGAGAGACCTTGGCATGAGCTCAATGAATTGAGCTCGTGGAGTCGGTATTGCACACACATGCCACCGACGAGTGGAGCTGAGCTTCCCTTGAGAAGCATATTGATGGATTGGCATCTTGGCAAAATGGAATCCAGAACACTTCTATATCAAGTCCGCCTAAGTGGTGGCCTGTATCAGATCCGTTGACCATTTCCACTTTGACTCCTAACTGTAGTCTCTAATACGTAATTCATGAGGTTTCAGAGTTAGGAAAGACTTTAAAGATCATTTAGCCAACCTGTCTGCTTAACTGATAAGGATACTGCATTCCAGTCTAGTTAAGTAATTTGCCCAAACAGCTAGTGAAGAGCTGGGCCTAAGAGGGAGAGGCCGTCTTGTCCCTCTTTGCTGTGAAGCTACTAAGGCAAAATTTCTCAGTGGATTCAGAAGTAAAGGTTTGGTTCCACACATTTTGTTGAATGCTCACTCAAGACAGCTCAAGGCACAGTGGGAGATTTGAAGAATGAGACATGGTGTCCTCATGGCCCTTAGTAACGCAGGTGTAGAGAAATACAGTATAGAACAGTTTTTTGTGTGCTTATTTTTATTTTTGAGAGAAAACGAACATGTGTGAGCTGGGGAGAGGCAGAAAGAGAAGACGACAGAGAATCCCAAGCAGGCTCTGCACTGTCAGCACAGAGCCTGACGCGAGGCTTGAACTCACGAACTGAAGAGTCAGACGCTTAACCGACTTGGCCACTCCGGCACCCGGTAGCAGAACAGTTTTAATATGTGAGTACACATCATAGACTGAGGCACTCGCCTTGCACCTCAGGTTTGATGAGGCTACTGTTACCGGCAAGGAATCCAGGCTTCCAAATCTGTGCTGGGACACAGGGCTCCAGGGGCATGGCAGAAGAGACAGGAGAGGACATCCATGTACAGGTAAGAGAGTAAACTCCCCAGTCCTCAGCCTCCCTTGACCAAGATGACCAAGTCTGAGGTCTGCTGCGTGGAAAGGTGCCCAGCCACTACCCACCTGCAGCCACTTTCCAACTCTACAGCCTTGGGCAGGTACTTCATCCTAAAGTTCAATTTCCCCATTTCTGAAATGCTATAAATAACAGCATCTACAGTGTTGGCTGGTATGAAGACTAAGTGAGGTAATGCATGTCAAGTTCTTAGCACTCAATAAATATTATCATCAGTGTTATTTTCCCCCATTGCTACCGCTGCCAGTGTCCCATACTATCTCTTCTGTACAGTTTTCCCACCCTTACTTCCTCCCCCTGCTCTCTTGCACTGTCTGATGAAGCCCTTGGCTTCCCAGCTCTCTTTCCCTCCTGTTTCTGCTCTCCACTCTCGGTCTTTATTCCTTTCGACTCATCCAATTCACTCTCCATCCTGCTTTCTTACAATTTATGTCCTTCATTTCAACTCCCCTCTTCTACCACCTGCCTGTCCCCATACCATCAGGTTCTCTTTCCCTTCTCTGCTGTTGGTCTCCCATCCCCCCCTTCAAGCCCCCTAGCTGCCCCTTCTAGACACCTTTGCTCTGCCCTCCTGTGTGTTCCATGCCTAACTGGGAGCCCAGTCTCCACCCCTCGTCTCTCCCACTCCCAGTTTGGGTCCAGGAAGCATACTTGATCACTGTGGTAGCCTCTGAGATGGCCACCCGTGGTCCCCACTTCCTGGCACCCATACTGTCATGGAATCCTCTCCTTTCAGTATGTGCTGGACCTAGTAACTTGATTCTAATGAATAGGATGGGAATGATGGGATAGCACTTCTGAGCTTAGGTTAACTGGCGGCTCAGCCTGTTGAGTGTCTGATTTCAGCTCAGGTCATCATCTCGTGGTTCATGAGTTTGAGCCCCACATTGGGCTTGCTGTGTTAGCCTGTCAGTGAAGACCCATTTCAGATCCTCTGTCCTCCATCTCTCCGCCCCTCCTCTGCCTGTGTTCTTCCCAAAGTTGAAAAAGAAAAAGACTGCTGCTTCCATCATAGGCGTCTTAGGTGTTCTTTGGCTTGCAGAAAGCCGGCTGCTATGCCGTAAACTGCTCTTATGGAGAAGCCCACGTACCAAGGAACTGAAGTCTCCGGCCGGTGAGAAGTCTCTGCCAACAACCAGGTGAGTGATCTACCCCATTTGAGCCTCAAGATGACTGCAGTCCCTCTACCACCTTGATGTAGTCTGTGAAGGATCCCTGAAATCTGAGGCACCCAGCTGAGATGCTCTGGATTCCAACCCATGGAAACTGTAAGATAATCAATGTTTACTCTAAAATTTAGCAGCTTAAAACAGCAATTTGTTATGCATCAGTATTAAAAATGCAGAGTTGTGCTTCATAGATCACCCTTCAGCAATGTTTCCCTTCTATGACCTCGAGCAAATCACTGCTGTTCTTTGGGTCCGTCTCCTCCTCTATGAGATAGGGATTAGAGGCCAGTGCCCCAAGTCTCTCATCCATGAGGAAGTGGTCGGTGATGCTACAGGGCCTATCTCTTCTACTGTTTAGCATAGGAAGCCCCGTTAAACCTGCACATCTTTGTATTTTAAGCTCTATGTCTTTATATTTGCCTCACATTTTTCACTCCTATTATCTGAAGTCTGTTTCTAATTTCTGACAGAACTGCAGTGGCCTATTGTGTGCCGTGCTCCGCATGACATGCCAATTTCATTTTGGAGTCACGGCTATTGTCTTTTTCCCTGCTAATCTCTCTTGTTTTCCAAAATTCCAATAGAAAGTGTGAACATAGAGAGTTGCCCTTGTGCCTGATCTTGGCGTTGTGTGGCCCCCAAACAGGGGTGGATGATAGACAGACAGACAGCCTGTCTGCCACCCGAGGCATCTTTTCTTGCTTAAAAATTTGCTTTCCAGATTGCAGACTCCCTTCCAACTCGAGCAAAGACTGGAACATATTAAATAAGAGCAGAGCTGAAATTGGATGGAATGTCTCAGCCACTTAGATTCAGACCTCTCTTTCAGAGGAACACGTGGAGAAGCAGGGGATGGGACGTGCCTACATGGATAACGTGGGGGAAGAAGGCTTCCATACCTTTCTCATACCATTCAAGCCTTAAGCAGGGGCAACATTTTTTCTTAAGCAGGGCCTGTAACCCAGGATCCATCACTTATGTATGGTGTCCATGGCAACCAGGCAATGGTATGGGATCCCTTCTCACTGGGGAATTCCTTTTATGGCTCATTTCCGAAACCAGCATGGCCAGTACAGGAGTCTGCAGTTTGCCAGTTGCTTAGCAACCAGCTCCAATGCTCTAGTCACTAGGAAAAGCAGAGGTTTTTTTTTTTTCTTTAAGTGTTTGTCGTCAGAATCATATGTTACATTCTCTCTACTTTGTCTCTTTAGAATAAAATAATTAGTGTGTGATAAGGATGCGGGAAAGGGCAACCGCTCCCTGTTGTTAATGCCTCCACTGCTCCTGGCGGGCTGTTGCAGGCAGGGAGAGGGAGGAAAATGTTAGCATGCTTTCGGCTGGTAATTAAGCAGCGCGAGCCATCTGCACATTGAAAGCTCTACATTTTTCACGTCTCGTGGGGGCATCAAGTAAGTACAGGGCCAGCAATTTGTGCTGTTCCCTCCCCCCAACCAGAAAAGCCCGACCCCACCCACAGGTGTCATCTCTCCTTGGCTTACCCTGGGGGGGGGGGGGGGGGAGGATAAGGTGGGAGAGTGAGGTTTGTTGGGTTTTTGGTAGAAAAGGATACCCTATAGCTCTCTTGGACTTACAGTAGTGGTTTTCAACCAGGGATGATCTTGGGCAACATTTGGTAAGGTCTGCAGACATTTTTGGTTGTCACAACTGGTGAGGGAGGGGAGAGGTTACTGACAGCTAGTGGAGGATACTGCTGGCTGGTGGTCTAGAGACCAGGGATGTTGCTAAACATTCTACAATGCGATGGACATCCCCCAACAACAAAGAAGTATCCTGCCCACATATCAATATGCTGAGGTTGAGAAACCCTGAGTTAGAGCAATCAGAATATCCATCTGTCTTGTGAAAAACCAGCACTACAGCTGACTAGGAAAAATGTTGACAAGGTAAAGGGTGGGACTGATCACAATCTGTTTGACATAATTCCAACCTGAATATCTGTATGGCACAGAACTCCTCCGCCCCTGCCAGCAGTGGACTTAGCAAAGGTGTAGAGCAGAGAGCCCTCTGTGGTTTGTGGTAATGGAGGCAACCTCTGAGGTTATAAGGAAATAGCACAGAGATGTAATGGCCTCTCCTTCCAGGGAGGCAAACTTTGGTGCCAAACAGATGTAGTTTTACATACTGGGTCTATTGCCTATGCACCATGGGCTCTTAGGCATGTGACATAATCCGAGACCCAGTCTCAACTCCAAAATGGAAATTCACATGGGGTGCTGGGAGAATTACATGTCAAAACACTCAAAATGCCTGATCTGTTAGACTCCTCCATTCGCCATCTTGTCTCAGCCCCAGGATCCTAATGTCCCCCTCTCTCCAGCTGGGCACTTTGAACTGTAGAAGTCTATGAACAAATGTGCAAGTCCTATGATGGCTGAGATAATTTTTTTCCAGCAATGAGCAAAGGACAAAACTAGCAGTTGTGGAATTTGAGGTGGTAAAGTCTTAGGCTAAATTTAAACATGAAGGCCAGAAAAGAAATGTGTGAGAGGAGAGGCAGTAGGGTCATTAGGAGTGTGTCTAAGCCTCAACTCTCAGCTCCTCCAGTTACTGGGTATGTGACCTTGAGTCGTTATTCAACTTGAGTGGTTTCTCACCTATGAAATGGGGGTAATTATTATCTCCTGCAGTATAATGAGGATTAAAGATAATGTATATAAAAGTGCTGACCATGATGCCTAATATTAGGTAGGCACCTGGTAAAGAGGACAATACTTTAAAAAAGTAAGATTGGAATGTGTGGTCCAACGCAGGATCTTTTCCACCGATGCTGAGGGTGAGGATAGGGCTGTATTTAGGAAGACACACTTGGCCTCTCTATTATCTACAACAATCACCTTTCCCTCAACAACCCAGGATAGTTCCAGCAGCCACAATGTTATGTAAGCAGCTTTGAAGCTATTTCTATTTTCAGCCTATGCCACCTCTTGGGGGGTAAGGAGTTCCATACATTTAGTAACCTTTTTTTACTTCCTTGACCCTATCTCAGAATACTTCTCCTTCTAATAAGTGGGTTTTGGTCTATGTTCACATTATCCGTGCCTTTCAGAATTTTCTAGACTGGAGCATTTCCCCTGTCAGCCTCCAGCCTCCACCCTGGTTTCAAACTGAAGCTCCTGCAGCCCCCTGACTTAAAATGCCTTGCGAACTCCATTATTCCTTTCTTGAAATGCATCCACTCGAACTGCACATTCTTTATAAAGGTAAGGTAATATCTCTGTATTTTTGTTCGTTATTTTTCCTAACAGTTTCCAAAAATTGGTAGGCCTTTTGGGGCCACAGTCTTTGCTGCCCACTCTTACAATGAATCCCAAGTCCTTTTGTGGGGTCACAACAGTTGATTTATAGTGGCAGCATCTCATCTTCTATAGTTTTACTTGCCTGGCAGGTCAATGCTCTTATTGCCGGCAAAGTTTTGGCCACTCACCCAGGCTGGTTTAATCTCACCACAGTTGGCTTCTTGTTGAGTGCCTAATGGAACCCTGCAGATCTCTAAACACTTAGAGATTTCACACCCCCTTCTAGGACATTGTATGATCCCATCTGATTTTGCCCAATCAACAGAAGCTTCTTGGGAGTGCAGCTCTAAACACATCACTGCTAAGATTCTCCCCCTCCACCCGAGATAATTAAATGATGTGAAATTTAGAGGATTCTTGTTCATCCCTCCCAAGGGGAATTATGGAATCTCACCTGGAAGCCACCATAACTGGGAAGAGTAGCAGAAGGGTATTTACTGGGCATGCATCAGCGCAGCCCCCCAGAATGTAGCACACAGGTGTCTTGTTTCTGATCAAGCAGCTGGAGCCACAGGTACCCCAGAACAGGGAGCAGCTGGAGATGGGACATCTCCAGGTTTACCAGAAGGACCAGAAGTGCTCAAAGTATGTAGAGGTCAGGGCAGCAGTAAAGAAAGAATACAGGCAGGCTGGGGAAGGGTCAAGGGGCATCAGGCAGCACATCTGGGGTCCGGGCTGACAGACAGGAGATTCCAAACATGAAACCATTAGAGACCTGAAACAAGGCAAAATTCTTTCAGGGCAAGAACAGAGCTCCAGGAATGAGAGCAACTGGGTCTGGCTGAAAGGAAGGCAAAGGGTCAGCTGCTGAAGGCAGCTCCTTGTAACAGTAAAGCAACAGGGGAATCAGGGAGGGAGGGAGGGGATTGAGGCTGCTTTGGGGACAGATAATTGTCTCCCTATTTGTGCAACGACAATATAGGTTTCTAGAAGATCAGTCAGTTGGTCTATTGGCAGGTAACGTTGATTACTACTTTCATAGAGTTCCTGCGGATGCTAATCTCATGTGGTGCTCCAAGAAAGACAAGTTTATGATCACTAAGTTTGGGATTTTTGCAAACTACAAGCCTGTCTGGGAAATTCACAGTGTACATTAGCCTTTTAAAAGCTCTAAAAACCCCTGCATAGAAATTTGTTTGTTTTAATTCAGTGTTTCTCCCACATAGTTCACAGCAGGATCATTTGTTACGTAAAAAGTATGAATATCCTGTGGACACACCTTGAGAGACATTGTTCTAGAACATTCCTAATCTGGTGTTCCCAGGCCCTTTACAACCTGGGCCTGCCCTTGTTTCCCAACTTGACCTTCCTTTATTTTCCTACCTTCCAGCTGCACTGAATTCTTCCCATGTACAGGCCACTGTTTCACATTTCCTTCTTCATTACGGCAGGTGATTCATCATCTGCCCAAAAATGGGAAAAAAAAAATGAGCCTTCCTCATTTCACTCCTGCTCCCCATTTCTATGTATTAAGGCCTACCTCAGAAGGGACACTTGATCCATCTCTGCCCCAGCCTTCCTGTTACTATAAACAATCCCTTCTCTTCTCTGATGCCTTATGTCACACTGTCTATTACTTTTAGAGCACTTAGCACTTTAAATTTATGTATGACCACTTATGCTTTTCTTTTTAGAACACAGAATCCATATCTGATTTTTTTCGTGTCTCCACCCCAGGATACAGCACATTTGTAGGACTATTATGGGGTGCAGTTAAAACAAATTTCTCAGCAGGCCGGAGATGGCAAAAATCTGGCTCATCTGCTGCCAAGCCACACTCACCTGTGGCAAAAAGACCCATCAATCACCATATGAGTTCCCCGGGGGCCCAGATAGTCTCCTAGAATGCTTCTCAACAGTCATAATCACTGGGTTAGGGCTAGCATGACACAGAAAATCTAATTGTCATCCCTGAATTGGGCTTTTCCATGAAGTGAAAAGAGAATCTAGCAAGCCAAATATGGGAGCCATTTAATACTTCAGATCAGGAACTGTCCATAACAGAAAAGAGCAATTAGCAAAACTATTCATTATACTTTCATGTTCATGTCTAGTCTCACGGCTAATTATTTGTATAATTAACATGTTACCAAATGCAAATAATTGATGAGCCTGATTTCTTGGAATGAAACACGAGTCTTGTGAAGTGTAAATAGCTGTGAATTATCAACAGCTTTCCTTTACTTAGGCTTTCTAATAGGGCAATGACTGTAAATTAAAGAAACAATGTAAGTGTAATTCTCATTTATGTTAAAACAAACTGGCAAAGACAATACAATGTGTTTAAATGCATAGAAAAAAGACACGCTTTAAGTCTCTACCACTTTCCAACTGGGTGACCTGGGCAAGTTACTTAATCTCCGCTTACTCATGTTAACTTGCAAGTCTTAGTTTCTGTAGTTAGTGAATGGGTGTCCTATGGAGTCCCTAGTTCACAGGGTTGTTGTGAGAATTAGAGAGTTCGCTCATTTGTACAAAGCACATGGTAAATGTGAGCCATTGTTTTCATTATTACACTTACCTTGCTTAGATTTTTTTACATCGTGCCTAAGAAACACTGGAGGGAAAGGGACACAAAGGTCTCTGCTGTCACACCATCTATTTGTTCCTGAAAAAGCTCCCATAGTCTACAAAGTGGGCTGGTGTGGACAAAATTAGGTTGGGGCAGACCACTCAAACCCCATACAACTTTGTAACTAGAGGGCTAGCAAAACCTGTCAAAACTAATAAAATGTGAGCTCCGCTAAACCTCAACTTGTAGAGTCATCTGCACATTGCGTCCTGGCCTTGAACTGGGGGCTCCTGGTGGTGCTTTTGAGATAAAAGTCCTGGAGGGCAGGAGCACCTGGGTGGCTCAGTTGGTTAAGCATCCTACTCTTGATCTCAGCTCAGGTCTTAGAGTTGTGGATTTAAGCCCTGCACTAGGCATGAAGCCTACTTAAAACACACACACACACCTGGAAGACATTAATTTGTAATAGGGACCAGTTGAATCACAATTAGGCATTGGATTTAAGGAGTGGTGTTCACTAATCTATCCTGGTTGAAAGTTAGGAAATATCTTCCCAGCTTCATTTGTATCCTCATTTTCTCCAGAAAGCTTGCTATGAGGGTAACATGGGGATTCTTAAAATCAGTCAGTCCTTTTCTGCAGGTAAAGAGGGCAGCTCTATGTATTCTCAACTTTTCCTAAAGGCCTTCATAGAATGTTAAGTTTCCTCTTATTAAAGAGGCAGGTACTGTGGAAGGCTTACCTCTGGTTGCTTTAAACATTAAGAGGCTAGAAAAAAGTTACATTAAGAACTAACATGACTTCATGTTATACCAATTCCCCATTTACCTATAGCATGTGAGGCCATTCACTTAAGGGACACATAGTGTAGCAAAAGAGCATGTATTGAATATCTCCTATCATTTGCTGTGGTAAGAGCTAAATATAAACCATGTGATTTAATCTGCACATTAACCTAATGTGGTATGTGTCCTTGTCCCTGAGACCCAGGGACATTAAATAACTTGCCTGAGATCACAAGTTTTGTTTTGTTTAGCAGAATACTTTTTTTTAAAATATTTATTTTTGAGAGACGGAGAGCGGGAGAGCGGGAGAGCGGGAGAGCGGGAGAGCGGGAGAGCGGGAGAGCGGGAGAGCGGGAGAGCGGGAGAGCGGGAGAGCGGGAGAGCGGGAGAGCGGGAGAGCGGGAGAGCGGGAGAGCGGGAGAGCGGGAGAGCGGGAGAGCGGGAGAGCGGGAGAGCGGGAGAGCGGGCATGAGAAGGTGGGGGTGGGGACACAGAATCTGAAGCAGGCTCCAGGCTCTGAGCTGTCAGCACACAGCTGATGTGGGGCTCTAACTCATGGACTGTGAGATCATGACCTGAGCTGAAGTCAGATACTTAACCAACTGAGCCACCCAGGGGCCCCTGAGATCACAAATTTTTAAGTAGCAAAGCCAGGATTCTTAGCTAGAGTCCAAATGACACCAAAACTCATGCTCTTTGAGACCACAATACCCTGTTAAAAGTGGATGGAGGCAGGAAAGAAAAGACCCCCCCCCCCCAACCTCCCACTGTTGACTGGAAATGAGGGCAGGCCTGATTCCTAACCACAAGCCACTAACATTTAATCTCATTTTTAAAAAAGTTTTTGTTTTTAAGTAATCTCTACACCCAACACAGGGCTCGAACTTACAACCCTGAGATCAAGAGTCACATGTTTCACCAACAGAGGTAGCTAGTTGCCCACATTTAATCTAATTTAATCATCACAACAACCTTGTTACTTAGGGATGCATTCCACTACTTTATAATGAGGAAAGTGAAGCTCAGAGGAGTTATAATTGGCTGGTAGGGGAGCCAGGATTCAGACCTTGACCCGCTGTTTCCTAAACTGGGATCTTTCTCCCTAGTTCCTATTTATGTTCATGCCTTCATGTTTAAAGACACTATTTCTTGAACATCTTGGTCAATCTGCTAGTTTTCAAAAAGCTACAAGTTGGACACCCCCATTCCCCCATTTTCTTATGTGGCAAGTTTCAGTATATGAAACACACACACTCATACAACTGGCAATTCTTATGGGTGCAGCTTATCAAGCATGTTTCATAGCACAGCCATAAAGTAATAGGCTCTCACTTTGTCAGTGTTTTTGAATATTTTCTTTTTGCTATTTCTGTTCACTTTTAAACATCCCAAAAAAGAATTCATCACCGGAAAAATACTCGTACTTAGGATCCAAAAGAAGGAATTTGTCATATCATTTATTGATTCTGTTAAAAATTAAGTAAAAAAATATATTAAGGTGACCATGCATTTGATTTTTACCAAATTATAAAATTTTATTGCCATAATACTGTTCCTCATGTGGAAATGTGTTCTCTACTGATCAGACAACTAAACAAAATTAGATAAATGATGCATGAGCAAAGAGTTCAAAGAAATAAAAACCATCAAAACACCCCCAAATAGAAATGATAAAACTGGGGAAAACAAAACAAAACAATGACTGTACTGAAGAATTCAATAGAGAGCTTTAAAACTGGACTCAACCAGGCAGAAGAAAGAATCAGTGACCTAGAACACAGAAAATGTGATACTATCCAGTCAGAGACCAAAAAGAAAGAGAAAAAGAATGAAGAAACCTTACAGGACTTCTGGGATAAAAAAGAAACAATATCCACATTATGGGAATGCCAGGAAAAGAAGAGAAAGAGAAAGGGACAGAAAGTAGTATATTTAAAGGAATAATGGCTGAAAACTTCCCAAACCTGGAGAGAGAAATGGACGTCAAGATTTGTGAGGCCCAAAGGACTCCAAATAGGTTGAGCCTGAGTAGGACACAAGAAGATACATTAAATAGTCAAAAGTCAAAGACAGAATTTTGAAAGCAGCAAGAGAAAAGAGAAGTTACATGCAAGGGTACCCTCATAAGTCTCTTGGCAGATTTCTTGACAAACATTTTAGCTCAGATGAGAATGGGATGACATGTTCAAAATATTGAAAGAAAAAAAACCTGTCAACCAAGAATTCTATACCCAGAAACACTGTCCTTTGGAAAGGAAAGAGAAAGACTCCCCAAACAAATAAAAGCTGAGGGAGTTCATAATCACTAGAACAGCCTTACAAGAAGTGCTAAAGTTCTCTGAGTGGAAGTAAAAGGATGCTAATTAACATTATAAAAACAAAGTATTTAAACTCACTGGTAATGGTGTGTGTGTGTGTGTTTGTGTGTGTATGTATATATATATGTATATACATACATACAAAGTTAGATTCTGTATTGTAACAGTAGTGTGTAATTAGCTTGTAACTCTGGTTTAAAAGTTAAACAGGTGGGACACCTGGGTGGCTCAGTTGATTAAACATCCAACTTCTCAGGTCATGATTTCAGAGTTTGTGAGTTAGAGCCCCGCATCAGGGTCTGTGCTGACAGCTTGGAACCTGAAGCCTGCTTCCTATTCTGTGTCTCTCTCAGCCCCTCCTCCACTTGTGCTGTCTCTCTAAAATAAATATTTAAACAAAACAAAAAACAACAAGGGGTTCTTGGTAGGTTAAGTGACGCTTGATTTTGGTTCAAGTCATGATCTCATGGTTTGTGAGTTTGAACCCGTAGTCATACTCTGCACTGGCATCAAGGAGCCTGCTTGGGATTCTCTCTGCCCCTCCCCCCACTCTCTCAAAAATAAACATTAAAAAAATAAAAGTTAAATAAATGTAAAAATAACCATTACTGCAATAATCTGTTACTAGTTACACAATATAAAAAATTTGTAAACTGTATCAATAAGCTAAAAAGTGAGGGGGAGAAGTAAAAGTATAATGTTTAGGCTTGCTATTGAAGTTATCACTTTAAAATAGGGCATTACATGGGGCGCCTGGGTGGCGCAGTCAGTTAAGCGTCCGACTTCAGCCAGGTCACGATCTCGCGGCCCGTGAGTTCGAGCCCCGCATCGGGCTCTGGGCTGATGGCTCAGAGCCTGGAGCCTGTTTCTGATTCTGTGTCTCCCTCTCTCTCTGCCCCTCCCCCATTCATGCTCTGTCTCTCTCTGTCCCCAAAATAAATAAACGTTGAAAAAATAAATAAATAAATAAATAAAATAAAATAGGGCATTACAATTTTAAGATATTTTACGTAAGCCTCATAGTAACAAGAAAAAAGCCTATAGTAATTATACAAAAGAACATAATAAGAGAGGTCAAAACTTATAACAAAAGGCATCAAAATACAAAAAATAAAAATTAAAAAAGACAACTGAAACAAGAAACAATAGAGCTATAAAACCAGAAAACAACAAATTGGTAACAGTAAGTCCTGACCTATTAATAATTACTTTAAATGTAAATAGACTAAATTCTCCAATAAAAAAAACACAGCATGGCTGAATGGATTAAAAAAAATAAGATCCAATGAAAGCTGCCTACGGGACTCACTTTAGACTTAAAGATACACATAGACTGAGAGTGAAGGAATGGAAAAAGATATTTCAAACAAATGGTAACCCAGAAAAAGTCAGGGGTAGCTATACTTAGACAAAATAGACTTTAAAAATACTAAAAAGAGACAAGGTCATTATACAGTGATAAAAGGATGAATCCAACAAAAAAGATATAACAATTGTAAATCTTTATGCAGTCAATATCAGAGTACCTAAATATACAAAGCAAAAAATAGCAGAGCTAAAAGGAGAAATAAATAGCAATATAAGAATAGTCAGGGACCCTAATATTTCACTCACAGCAATGGGTAGATATTCACACACACAAAAATAAGGAGACAGATTTGAATAATACTATTGACCAAATGGACCTAACAAAGATATACGGAACATTATGTCTGTATTAGCAGAATACATATTCTTCTCAAGTACATATGAAACATTTTCTATGATAAACCATATGTTAGGCCACAAAAACAGTCTTAGCACAATCAAGAAGACTGAAATCATATCAAGTATCTTCTCTGACCACATGGTATGAAACTAGAAATCAGTAACAGGAAAGCTGGAAAACTCACAAATACATGGAAGTTAACACTCTCCTGAGCAACCAATGGATCAAAGAAATTAAAGGGAAAATGAAGGAGACAAATGAAAATGGAAACACACCATACCAAAACTTATGGGATACACAAGCAGTTCTAAGAGGGAATTCTGTAGTAATAAACATGAAGATAAAGAAACAAGATCTCAATCTATGCCTTTAGGAACTAGAAAAAGAAGAACTGAACCCAAAGGTAGCAGAAGGAAGGAAATAATAAAGATTAGAGGATAAATAAGTGAAACTGGAAAGCAATAGAAAAACATTAAGTTGTTGTTTTTGAAAAGACAAAATTGACAAACCTTTAGCTAGACTAATTAAGGGAAAAAGAGGACTCAAATCAACAAATCATAAATGCAACTAATCCTACAGAAATGCAAAGGACCATAAGAGGCCACTATCAATGACTATATTTAAATAAACTAAACAACCTAGGAGAAATGGAAAAATTCTTAGTAATGTACAACCTACTAAGACCAAATCAGAAGTAAATAGAAATTATGAATGGACCAATTACTAGTAAGGAGATTCAATAAAAAAAAATCTCCCAATAAAGAAAAGCCCAGGATCAGACGGTTTTACTAGTGCATTTTACCAAGCATTTAAAGAAGAAATACCAATCCTTCCCAAACTCTTCCAAAAAAATCAAAGAGGAGGGAACACTCTTCAACTCATTTTATGAGGTATTACCATGATACCAAAGCCAGAAAAGGACACTACAAGAAAATTATAGGTCAATATCCCTAATGAATATGGATGCAAAAATTCTCAATACTAGCAAACCAAATTTAGCTGCATAGTCAAGGGATCATTCACCATCAACAAGTGGGATTCATCCCTGGGATGCAAGGCTGGTTCAACATATGCAAAGTCAATATGATACAGCAGATTAATAGAATGAAAGAGAAAAATACTATGACTATCCAATAGACACAGAAAAAACATTTGACAAAATTAAATATCCATTCATGATTTAAAAAAAAAACCTCTCAATAAATTAGGTATAGAAAGATTGTACCTCAACACAGTCAGGCCATTTCTAACAGCAATGGTGAATGTTTGAAAGCTTTTTCTCTACCGTCAGGAAAAAGACAAGGGGGGCCCACTCTCACCACTCCTATTCAACATAGTACTGGAAGTCATAGCCAGAGTGATTTGCCAGGAAAAAGAAATAAAGAGCATCTGAATCGGAAGAAGTAAAATTGTCTCTATTTGCAGATGACATGATTTTATATAGAGAAAATCCTAAGGACTAAAACAAAACTCTACCCACCCCTCAAAACCCCACAAAGAACCTCTTAGACCTAATCAATGAATTGAGTAAAGTTTCAGTGTACAAAACATACAAAATCAGTAGCATTTTTATACACTAAAAAATCATCTGAAAAAGGAAAATTCTATTTACAATAGCATCAAAAATAAAATGCATAGGGATAAATTTAATCAATAATGTGAAAGAGGTCTACATTGAAGATATCTATCTATAAAACACTGGTGAAAGAAATCAAAGATGAAAGAAATGGAAAGGTATTCCATGTCCATAGGTTGGAAGACTTAATATTGTTAAAATATCCATCCTACCCAAAGTCATTTATAGGCACAACGCAATTCCTATCAACATCCCAAGGGCATTTTTTACAGAAGTACATAAAAAGCAATCCTCAAGTTTCCATGGAACCACAAAAGACCCTGATAGCCAAAGCAATCATGAGAAAGAAGACCCAAGTGAGAGGTATCACCTTTCCTGATTTAACCTATATTATAAAGTTATAGTAATAAAAAGTATGGTATTGGCATAAAAACATAGACCAATGAAACAGAATCAAGAGTCCAGAAATAAATAAATAAATAAATATATATATATATATATATATATATATATATATATATATAGTCAATATTGACAAGGGAGACTAGAATACTCAATAGAGAAAAGATAGTCTCTTCAATAAAGGGAAGAAAATTGGATATTCACATGTAAAAGAATGAAACTAGAGCCAGAAAATAGATTAGTGGCTGCCTAGGGCTGGGGGAGATAGAGGGATTGTGGGGGGTACATGGTTAGGGAGTAAGGTTTTTTGTTTTTTGGGTTTGGAGTGAAGAAAATGTTCTAAAATTGTGCTGAATGCACAACTCTGAATATCCTAAAAGCCACTGAATTATAAACTTTAAATAGATGCATTGTATGGTATGTGAATTGTATTTCAATAAAGCCATTTTTTAAAAAGATCTGAATGACCCTAAAGACTTCACAAAAAAACTGAGAATAAATGATTCAGTGAAGTTGCAGCATACACAATTTTTTAAATGTTTATTTAATTTATATTTTGAGAGAGAGTGAGTGAGTGAGCAGAGGAGGGACAGAGAGAGAGGGAGACAGAGAATCCCAAATGTGCACTAATAGTGCAGAGCCTGATGAGGGGCTTGAACTCACAAACCATGAGATCATGACCTAAGCCGAAATCAAGAGTCCAACACAACTGACTGAGCCACCCAGGTGCCCCAGGATACAAAATTAATATACAGAAATCTGTTGCACTTCTATACACTAATAATGAAGTAGCAGAAAGAGAAATAAAATATCCCATTTACTACATGAAAAAGAATAAAATATCTAGGAATAAACTTAACCAAGGTGAAAGACCTGTATGCAGAAAACTATAAAACACTGATGAAAAAAATTGAAGACCACGCAAATGGAGAGACATACCATGCTCATATACTGGAAAAAATAATATTATTAAAATGTCCATACTACCCAAAGTAATCTACAGATTAAGTGCAATCCCTATCAAAATACCAATAGTATTTTTCACAGAACTAGAACAAATAATCCTAAAACTTTCATGGAACCACAGAAAACCCTGTAATAGTCAAAGCAATATTGAGGAAGAAGAACAAAGCTGGAGGTATCATAAACCCAGATTTCAAGAGATACTACACAGCTATAGTAAGTATGGTACTGGTACAAAAACAGAAACATAGGTCAAAGGAACAGAATAACAGCCCAGGAATAAACCCATGCTTTATGGTCAATCTATGACAAAAGAGGCAAGAATATATAATGGGGGAAATACAGTCTTTTCAATAAATGGTGCTAGAAAAACTGTACAGCTACCTGCATAAGAAACTGAAAACTTTGTTATACCACACACAAAAATGAACTCAAATGGATTAAAGAGACCTGAGACCTGAAACCATAAAACTCCTAGAAGAAAACATAGGCAGTAGTTCTTTGACATCAGTTTTAGCAACATTTTCGTAGCTATATCTCCTCAAGCAAAAATAAACTATTGGGACTGTATCAAAATAAAAACCTTTTGTACAGTGAAGGATACCATCAACAAAACAAAAAGGCAACCTACTGAATAGAAGATATATGCAAATAATGTATCTGATACTTAACTCCTACAACACCAAGAAAATCCAAATAATCCAATTAAAGATGGGCAGAGGACCAGAATAGACATTTTTCTAAAGACCACATGCAGAGGGCCAGACACACGAAAAGATGCTCAACATCACTAATCATCTGGGAAATGCAAATCAAAATCACAAGGAGATATCTCCTTACACCTGTCAAAATGGCTAGTATCAAAGACAAGAAATAACAAGTGTTGGGGAGGACACTTGTGCACTGTTAGTGGGAATGTAATTTGGTACAGCCACTGTGGAAAACCGTACAGATGTTTCTCAAAAACTTAAAAATATATGATCCAGTAATTCCTCTACTATGTATCTCCCAAAACAAAAACAGTAATCTGAAAAGATACATGCACCCTATGTTCATTTGCGGCATTATTTACAATAGCCAAGAAATGGAGGCAATCCAAGTGTCCATCAATAGGTGAATGGAATATTACTCAGACATAAAAAAGAATGAGATCTTGCCATTTGCCAACAACATGGATGGAGCTGGAGGGTATTATGCTAAGTGAAATAAGAGAAAGTCAAGTGCCATTGTGCTTATATATGGAATATGGAAAAAAAAAGACCAAACGAAAGCAGAAACAGACCCATAAATACATAAACTGGTGGTTGCCAGAAGGGAAGGGATAGGGGCATGGGCAAAATGGGTGAAGAGGAATGGGAGATATAGGCTTCCAGTTATGGAATGAATACATCGCCAGGATGAAAGGTAGCATAGGAAATATAGTCAAAGGTATTGTAACAGCACTGTATGGTGACAGATGGTAGCTATACTTGTGGTGAGCATAGCATAATGTATAGAATTGTCGTCATTATGTTGTACACCTAAAACCTTTTAACACTGTATCAGCTATACTTCAGTTTTATAAAGTCATTGATAAAAGGTTTGAATGGACACTTTCCAATGGAAGATATCCATATGGCTAAACATATAAAATGTTCAACATAATATTTATCAGGGAAACACAAATAAAAGTCACAGGGAGATAGCTGTCTCTACATGCCTACTAGGATGGCTAAAATTATGAACACTGATGACACAAAACTTTGGCAAGGATTTCGAGCAAATGGAATGCTCATACATTGTTGATAGAAGCATAAAATTGTAAAACCATCCTGGAAAACAGTTTGTAGTTTCTTACAAATTTGAAGTTATATATATATATCCTATGATTTTGAGCATTCCACATCTAGGTATTTACCCAAGAGAAATGAAACTGTAGGTCCATAAAAAGCAGTTTTATTCATAATAGAAAACTGTAACCAGTACAAGTATCCATCAATTGGAGAATGGATTTTTAGAACTTTGGTATATTCATGCAATAGAAGAATACTCAGCAATAAGATGGAACTACTGATAATATACAAAAACATGGAGGAATCTTTTAGGCATTATGCTGGGTATAATAATCCTGACACAAAAGAGTACATACTGTATGTTTCTACTTATATGAAACTCTAGAGCAGGCACAAGTAATCAATGGTGAAAAAATCAGAAAGTAGTAGCCTGAAAGAGTGTAGGATGGATTGAGAAGAAACACAACAGAACTTCCAAGGTGATGGAAATAATCTAGATCTTATTGATGTATGTATTTGTCAAATTCACAAATTTGTATACTTGTATACTTAAGATCTGTGCATTTCACTTTATTTGTAAATTTGACCTTACAGGAGAAACAATCTTGAACTCTAGTAGGCTTGCTTTTCACAGTGGTACCAGTTAGCAATTCTGAAGCTTTATTCTGCTTATTGCAAATAAGTAAAAATATTCAGGATAATGAGATCCAGCCTTCTCACTATAGAGAATAGAGTTAGTATGGAAAAGATGTTAAAAAGAAAAAAAAACCCTCTTAAGTACAGAGAACAGATTGGTGGTTACAGAGGCAGCAGAGGGTGAGGGGTAAAAGAGAGGTCAAAAGGTTGTAAGTTTTGATTTATTCCAGTTATAACTAAGTCCTGTGGATGTAATGTACAGCATGGTAACTATTGTTAAAACTATATTCTATATTTGAAAGTTGCTAAGAGTAGATTTTAAAAGTTATCTTAAGAAAAAAAAAACCTTGTAACTATGTGGTGACAGATGTTAACAATGCTAATTTTGGTAATAATTTCCCCAAATATAATCAAATCATTATATTGTACATAAAACGAATACCACGTTATATGTCAATTATGTCTCAAAGGAAAACAAAGGATGTATCCTGCAGTGTTGGTTTGGAATGTGGAATTGGATATCAATATGAACTCATGATTGTGTGTGTGCACGTGTGTCTGCTTCCTGTCAGAGCCTAGAAATAATATCACACCAGTAGAAATGAACACATCAAGAGTGAAGATCTTAGTTTCAAAGTATTTCCCACTGAAAGGAACCACTGGGGAAAAGATTAATTCCAGGGCTGAAATAGGGAAAGCACAAGATGAGCCTAGATCTTGTTGCACCAGAGAGTGTCTGAAGGAGCTCCTACTGTCCAAATCTCAGACAATTGGAGCATCATAGTAAATAATGATAGTGATAGGTTATAACTTTTCAATAAAATAGAATTCTGAGTCCATAGTTGATGTAAATAAATGAAAAAAATGCAGAACAGAAAGCTCCTTATAGTAGCAAGGCAACTGATGTACATAGAAGATATGATGGTGTTAGGTAATCTGTGGATACTAAAACCAGTAGGCAATTTCTTTATGGGAAACAGCATATTTACATAATCTCAAAGTATTTCTCCCCAAAATTACTAATCATAAATGGAAAGGTAGTAACTTTACAGTGGAGAAACTGAGCAGACACCATCTAATCAAGTGATCATATTTGATATCATCAACATTGGGACACACATCTATCATGTGACATGTTTCCAACTTATTCTCAAGTTGCTCTGAAAATTAGATATACACAGAAAAGAAAGGAAGGGGGGGTGGGAAAGAGAGGCAAAATGTAATCAGCAACCACAGGGGTATAAGAGAGTTCCTTGCACTATTCTTGCAACTTCTCTGTAAGTGTTACCCAAAATGTTGGAAAAGATGCTGGAGACAATTCTCCATAATCTCCCATGTTTCTCCTGGTCTTGTGGCAGGTGCACGGATAGCTTTTGTCCCAGGCTAGTTTTATGAGGATATTTATTTAGTGAAAGAGCCTTGAAGATAAAGATTGTATCCCTCTTGTAGAGCAAAGAGCAGGTTTGTTTACTGTCAAATATAATGTCTCCCACCAGGGCAAAGTTTGGGCAGTTTCTCTTGTAGCCCATTATAAAAGATTCAGATTCCCTAAACTCAGGGTCCTCAGCTTTGAGGCAAATCTGTGTGCACAGCATCTACCTGCGCCCCTGTGTGTTACCCTTTATGACTGTGGGGACAAGTGGAACAGGTGGAATTGTGAAGCTAATACCGCTTGATATGCCATGAGTAATACAGTTTTTTTTTTGTCTCTGACCCAGTAGTCTTATGCCTTCTGTCAGCATTTATGAAGCAGTGATAGGTTAACCTCTTAACTTGCAAGTACAGGAAAATCTCAGACCCTTCACCATTCTTGGCAAAAGGAAATGTAAAAACAAGCACTGTCAACCAATGTGATAAATGTGGATATGTGTTGTTTTACATTCGCAGGCACACAGTGGAAGTCATGGGGAAAAGTGTGGCTTGAGAGGAGTCTGGAGAGAATGGATGTCAAACAACAGGGAAAGGAGGAGGGAACAAAGACAGCAGAACAGTGGTGGGGGAGCAGTGATTAAGATCAGAATTCCAAGGTATACAATACAGAACCAAGTGTCCCGCAGCAGTAACAGCAGTGAAAAATTGATTTTGGGGGATTCTGGGGGATTATTTAGTTCCCATCTCTCATGTACACACAAAGTAGAGACTCCGGAGAAATTCTTCATTTGGGTTTTTAAGCTAATTGAGGCCAGAGAAAGTGACCTATGTTCCTTTATTTTGCCCCTACTAGCGTGTAACTCAGTGGTTAGCCCAATAAATGACTTTTTTTTGTTTACAAGTTTTTATTTAAGTTCCAGTTGGCATAGAGTATAATATTAATTTCAGGTATAAAATATAGTGATTCACCACTTACATATATCATCCGGTGCTCATCACAAGTGCACTCCTTAATCCCCATCACCTATGTCACCTATTGCCACACCCTCCCCCTCTGGTAACCATCAATTTGTTCTCTATAGTTGAATCTTTCTTGGTTTGCCGCTTTTTCTCCCTATGATTTTTTGTCTTGGTTCTTAAATTCCACACGTAAATTAAATCATATGGCACTTGTCTTTCTCCAATTGACTTATTTTGCATAGCATAATACCCTCTAGCTCCACCCACATTGTTGCAAATGGCAAGATTTCATTCTTTTTTATGGCTGAGTAATATTGTGTGTGTGTGTGTGTGTGTGTGAGTGTGTGTGTGACATCTTTATCCATTCATCAGTGGATGGACATTTGGGCTCTTTCCACAATTTGGCTATTATTGATAATAAATGACTTTTAATTGATCAATTCTATAAGAAATAGCCCTATTTTTGTGCTGGTAGTAAAGAAACAAAACAAATTTTCATGAATTCCCCTCATACTATTTCACTTAAAAAATGCGTTTTAAATCCTCCTTATGGAAGCAATAAATGTTTATTATAATAAACATAGAAAATTAGAAGAAAAACAATTAGATCTCCCTCATTCCACTATTTAGAAAAAAAATCATTAATATTTAACTTATTTTCATTTTGTACAAAATTAAAATTCTATTGTATAATTTTGTATCTTGCTTTTGAACCTAATGTTATACTAAAATAATGTTTACATCATGAAAATTTTTTTGAAAGCATGACTTTAATAGCTACATAATATTATACCTAATGAATCTACCATAATACATTTAATTATTTTCTGGTCTGGGTCATTTTTATATTGTTTCCAATTTTTTCCTTTTGCACGATAAACTGATTATTTGTTTAGGATTTACTTCCATGGGTAGAACTCCTGGATGAAGTCATTGTCAAGTAGCTTCCTAGAAAAGTTCTACAACTTTGCCATTCCATATAGAAACACACTGGTATGCATGTATTGCCTGGGAAAACCTTAATAAAATGTAATAACCACATTTAAGTTAAAATATTTGTTTTATTTTCTGATTAGTTAAAAAGATTTTTTTTAATGTTTGTTTATTTTTGAGAGAGACAGACCGAGTGCAAGCAGGGGAAGGGTCAGAGAAAGAGGAAGACACAGAATCTAAAGCAGGCTCCAGGCTCTGAGCTGTCAGCACAGAGCCCAACACGGGGCTCAAACTCACAAACCATGAGATCATGATCTGAGCCGAAGTCAGACACTTAAGTGAATGAGCCACCCAGGTACCCCTCCTTGTGATTAATTATCAATGAGGTTTATACTTTAAAATTATTAATAAAACACTATGGTATTGGCTTAAAAACAGACACATAGATCAGTGGAACACAATACAGAGTCCAGGAATAAACCCATGCATATATGGTTAATTAATTTATGACAAAGGAGCCAAGAACATACGGTGGGGAAAGGGAAAGGGTCTCTTCAACAAATAGTACAGGGAAAACTAAACAGCCACATGTGAAAGAATGGAACTGAACCACAGTCTTACACCACAAATTAACTCAAAATGGATTAAAGACTTGAATGCAACACCTAAAAACCATAAAACTCCTAGAAGAAAACATAGGCAGTTAGCTCCTTGACATTGGTCTTGGCAACAAAAGCAAAAGCAAAGGCAACAAAAGCAAAAATCAAATGGGATTACATTCAACTAAAAAGTTTCTACATAGCAAAGGAAATCATCAACAAAATGAAATCTTAAAACTTGAAAGGGAGAAAATTTTTGCAAATCATATCTGTCAAGGGGTGAATATATTCAAAATATATAAAGAACTCATACAGCTCGATAGCAAAAACACAATATCACTTTAAAAATGGGGAGGAGATCTTATAGACATTTTTCCAAAGAAGACATACAGATGGCCAACAGACACATGAAAATATGCTCAACATCACTCATCACCAGGGAAATGCAAATCAAAACTCCAATGAGGTATCACCTCACTTGCGAGGATGGCTTTTATCAAAAAGATAAGAAATAAGTATGAGGAGAATGTGGATAAAGGGAGCCCTTTGCATCATTGGTGGGAATGTAATTGGGACAGCTCCTAAGGAAAACAGTATGGAGCTTCCTCAAAAAGATTAAAAATAGAATTACCATATGAACCAGCAATTCTACTTCCAGGTATTTATCCAAAGAAAGTGAAAACTCTAAGGGTATAGAAAACTATACAGGATAGAAAACTCTAAGAAGGTATATGTTCATAATAGCACTATTTACAATATCTAAGACATAGAAGCAACTTAAGTGTCCATTGACGGATGAATAAAGAAAATGTGGTGTATACACACAATGGCATATTATTCAGCTATAAAAAGGGAAATCTTGCCATTTGTGACAACCTGGATGGATCTTGAGGGCATTATGCTAAGTGAAATAAGTCAGATAAAGAAAAATACTACATGATCTTAATGATATATGGAATCTAAAAAAACAATCAAAAAACAAAACAAAACAAACAAACAAACAAAAACAAAACCCAAACCCATACAGAGAACACATTGGTGGCTATCAGAGGTCAGGGGTGGGAAGTGAATGAAACAGTGAAGTGAAAGGGGTCAAAAGGTACAAACTTCCAGTTATAAATATATATAAAATATATATATTTTATTTTTTAGAGAAAGAGGCAGGAGTGGGGGGAGGGGGAGGTGGGGAGAGGGAGGGAAGGAGGGAGGGAGAGGGGGAGAGAGAGAGAGAGAGAGAGAGAGAGAGAGAGAGATAGATAGATATCTTAAGCAGGCTCCATGCTCAATATGGAGCCCGACACAGGGCTAGATCCCTCAACCCTGGGATCATGACTTGAGCTGAGATCAAGAGCCTGGGCAACCCAGGCGCTATCTCCAGTTGTTATAAAATTAAGTCATGGGAATATAATGTATAGCATGGTGACTGTAGTTATTATCGTATTTCGCATTTGAAAGCTGCTAAGAGAACAGATCTTAAAAAAAGTTATCACAAGATGGGGCACCTGGGTGGCTCAGTTGGTTGAGCGTCCGACTTCGACTCAAGTCATGATCTCGTGGTCTGGGAGTTCGAGCCCCGCATCAGGCTCTGTGCTGACAGCTCAGAGCCTGGAGCCTGCTTTGGATTCTGTGTCTCCCTCGCTCTCTGCCCCTCCCCCACTCATGCTCTGTCTCTCTGTCAAAAATAAAATTAAAAAAAAAATTTATCACAAGAAAAAAATTTTAGTAACTACGTATGGTGGCAGATATGAACTAGACTCTGTGGGCTATGATGGAATACAGAGGGAGGAGCTCAAGCTTAGGAGCCAAAAACCCTGGGGTTTAATAATTCCTCAGTGTTGTGAAATTAAACTCGATAACATTTATGAAATATATACTGTATACAAAGTACCTAAAATAATGTCTGACACTCAGAAAATGTTGGTTTTCTTCTCCTATCTGGTTTTCTGGGACTGCAAAAAGGAAATTCTTTGATAACAAGCACGGATAGGAAACTTTTTATTTTTTTATTTTTTAACTTCAGAAAGGCAAAGGAATGAAAAAAATGTGCCTTTCTGTTGATAGACTGATTGCCCAGATCCCAAATGAACTGGAATTTCCAAAAGGTAAACCTGATTTTGGAACATTTTTAATCCAATTTTCTATGTACTTCATGAGAATTGTTTTCTCATTGCCTATACCTTTATTGTCAAACTGTCAAAATAGCCACTTCCTACTTAAGTTATATTTACACAAGCATATAAAGTGCTTTCTATTAAATTTAATCTTGATTGAATTAGATGGAATCTTTTAGAGGAAATAAATCATTCTAATAGCAGTAAGAAGTTGACCTTATGGCACCTTCCTGAGAATGATGTTTCATTAGTGCTGGATCAGCTTTTAGTAGCTGCAAGACAGTCTGAGGTCTGGGGACTTGGAGCCGTACCTCTCACATCCATACTTTATCAAGCTTTCTGCCTAACCCACCTTGATGGTGGCTTACTTTGTTTTTATTCTCTTTCCCTGTGACACAGACTGATGCATTTGAGACAAAACCAGTAAGAAAGCAAGAAGCAGGAGCCATCTTTAAGCATCCCAAGTCAAGTCAAGCCTTTAAAGGTAGAAATGATAAAGAAGTTGTTTACTATGGTCCATTGTGAAAGAGATCATTTGGCACACATCTCACAAATGGAGAACAAAAAATGGGAGTGGAGGTGGGAGAGGGGGACGTTCATATGTAGAAATTGCCAGAGTTTAGGCCCTTGGTTTCTCAGCCTGCGAATCCTGGCTATGATCAGATTTGGGTACACGAACTTTCCAGAGATTGCTGGAGAAGAAATCACCTGCTGGCTGTGTTCTGCTGGTTGGGTCGGGAAGGAATAGGTTTACCCAAGCACTCAATTTTTACTGCAGTTATACATGCCAGCACCAGGGGAAATGGATGGTAACCAATTGTCTGTGTGCTTTTGTTAGTGTCTCTTTTCTGTGGGGTTGGTCTACCCAATTACCGGAGCCCTTGAGAATGCTTATCGTCAATGGGAGTAATTTCACATCCTATCCATTTAGTGAAAAGCTGTGAAAATTGATCTCGGTTCTGTGGTAAGATTGGAACCAGAGCGCAGGCTACAGATGCCTTGGAAATAAATATGTGCCCATCACTGTTTTCATTAGGTGTTGCAGTAGACCAGCCTCCAGGAGAATGAACTCTAGTCGGGCTCTTTCTGTACAAGTTTAGATGTGTCCCCAACCTGGTGAAGTAGGCTGGCAGTTTCATTTATTGTTAGATTTTTTGTAGTGGTTGTCAAGTAAGGGGCTGGCAGCCCTGAAGAGCGCAGTTCTCTGTTTTATCCACAGACAGGAGACAATGTAATTTGACACTTACTGCCAAGGAGGAACCTGTCCTTCCAATTCAGCTTATTGGTTTTTGTTTTTTTTCTTCTTTTTCTTACGGGCTCTGTAGGATTTCAAAAGTCTCTTCAAAGGGCAGCAAAATTAGCCTTAAATAGTATTTCTTGGATGGTTTTTAACAATGGCAGTAAGGCCAAAGCTTCTCATCTTGACATAAGTGGTTCCTTTACAACTTGTTTTTATCTTGCCAGAATAAGCAAAATACAGTACTTTAAAATGTATTTTCATTAAGGCGAAAGACCTTGTTTTAGCTGAGATCTGCAAGGAGAGAACCAATCTGCAAATGTGTTTCTTACATCTCTCTTTAGCTTTCTGCTCCTAAAGCAAAAAGTAGGCGGGTTTTGTTTGTTTGTGTTGTATTGAGGACTGGCCTTCACTTAGCACAATTCACATAGCAACAAAAATTTGTGTCGCCTAAGTTCTACATTTCACTGTCAAGAATCAAACTTTTAAAGGGACATTCAAAAAAAAACTTTTTTTTTTTTTTTTTTAAAGGAGTGCTGGGTGGCTCAGTCGGTTAAGCATCCCCCTTGGGCTCTGTGCTGACAGCTCAGAGCCTGGAGCCTGCTTCAGATTCTAGATCTCTCTCTCTCTCTCTCTGCCCCTCTCCCACTCACACTCTGTCTCTCCCTCTCTCAAAAATAAACATTAAAAAAATTTTTTTAAGTGACATTCATTTACCAAGAGCTGGAATCAAGATAAAAATCTTTAAAATTAAACTTGGAAACAGAAGGCTAAATAAAAGCATAACATAAACGATTTTGTTAAGTCTTCTTCCCTTGCAGGTGACATTAGCCCAACTTTGATCTACAGACATGATATCATCTACAGGGTACGCCCAGTGCCACATGACTGCATTCTTTTGACCAAAACAGTGGTTTTGTGTAGCCTTACAGATACAGCCTAAGTAGCTTCAGAGTTGGCCTGCGTCTTCACAAACAGGTCAGAGCAGATTTGAGTTACACAACTTCTGCGGACAGAGCCTCTTCCCCCATGGCCAGCTGGAGAGTTTACGTTTGTCTATTACTTCCTTCAGGGCCTGGCTCAAGATTCATTTCCTCCAAGACTCCCTCTTTTACCAACTCACTTCACTCAGCCGTTCCCTTCTACCACATCTGCTTATTACTCATCTAATACTCTTTGTTCTGCTCTGCCATGCGCTGTTATGTTTTACCTCGTGATCATTCTCTAAATTTTTTACTTTATCCTTCAGCTAAATTAAAATTGCCTTGAAAGTAGGGCCTGTCTGCTCCTTCTTTTGTGTACTCCTGTAACACTTAAGTATAGTGCTACACGTATAATCGTTTCTTAATAAAAGAGGAATGTTTTGTGGTTGTTGGGTTGGGATCCTGCCTTTGTCTTGTTCCTGAAAACCAAATTCACTGCTTCAACATCACGGGTTTTCCCAGTCTGCTCTAGTGATGGTCTCACCCTGGCATATTCTTCTCTGCTCCGGCCCCAGAAATTTCTCTCCTAACATCTCATGGATTTGGTCTTCCAGGGTCAGACTTTCCACAATCAGGAAGGTAGGGATGAGGAGACAGGGAAGAACCATGTCTGTGCAGAGTGATATTAAGTGGATAGGACAGGATCCAAGAAGGGATGGCAATAAACCTATATGTGGTAGACAGAACAGTGTGGGGCATAGGTAGTTGGGATAGGGCACAGCAAAGAGCTTGAGCTCTTAGCAAGAGGCTCAGATTGGGGAGGGGCTGGGGAAATTTAGAGCAAAGTGTTCAGAATCAATGTCCATTTGAAGAAGAGGCCCAGGTACATTTTGGTATCTCTGAAAAAGACGGTCTCCTACATCTCTAGGGGGAAACACAGCAGGGTGCTAGGGGAAATATGAAGCTGCAGGATAAACAAGGCACTTTTTCTGGAATGTCTATTTTACTCAACAATTTAGGAATCTTTCAGTTGCAAATGGTCTAGCCCAAGCAAACTCACCCCACCCTTTTATGGAGGGGGTTCACTCGACTGGAAAACCTATGAAGCTTCAGGTATGGTTGGATACAATGCTGCAATTACATTCCCAGAGCTCCAGCTCTCTTTCTGCTTTGCTTGGCTTTATTTTGCGTGCAGGCTTTTTCAAGTTACATTTGATTGCTGGCAACTCCAGATCTTCACCCTTGCTTAGCCACCCACAAGAAGAAAAAGGACTTCTCTTGGGGGTGCCTGGCTGGCTCAGTTGGTAGAGCATACAACTCTTGGTTTCAAGGTTGTGAGTTTGAGCCCCACACTAGGTACAGAGATCACTTAAAAATAAAAGCTTTAAAAAAAAAAAAAAAAAAAAAGAACCTCTCCCCATATCCATACACCTATTTAAAAAAGAGGCTGTTGGGCCTTGCTTGAGATATGTGCCAGTAGGGTACTGTGGTCAGTCTTGCCCATGTCAGCAGCCCAGCCCTGTGACCAGGGATCAGTGCCATCATGAATGATAGCTCAATAGCAATGATGCAGCAGGGGACTAGGATTTCCTCCAAGGAAAGGATGCTAGCAGACAAAAACATCATGTCCAGAACACTCGATGTTCGGTAATCTAAAACATTTTTATATTCAAATAAACCCACCGTGGGGTGGGGTACATGGTTTACTTTTTTCTGATAATAGAACTTTGATGAAAAGTTTGAGGAACACTGATCAATATACAAGCTTTTCAAAACCCACAGCTACTGTGTGGAAGTAGGTGTGACTGTATTTATCACGCTGGATGGCTGTGTCTTCCAGAGGGAAGGCTGGCACTGTGGATGTTGTAAAATTAAAGGGTGTGTTTCCAATTTCCTGGACAGCATCAATCTCCTTGCTCCATGGATCACACAGACCTGAATTGTTGACTCGTGTAATAAGAGCCATTCACGGGTGCTGCCACCCATCTTCACCCCAGTGGAATGGACACCCTAGAAAGTGATAGGAGGGTAGGAGATAGGACTGGAGAAATAACAGGAAAATATGCAGAAGTATGAAAGAGAATTGGCGTGGAGGAACACATTGCTCTAGTCAGCACACAAGGTATCCCGCTGCCGACCTGCCCATGCTTGACATGCGTAGCACCAGACCCGCCACGGTTTCATGCTCTCCACATAAAGGTAAAACCAGAATGAAGGAGTAGCAAATGCTATCAGTGCCCCACCTTTATCCCTTTGCCTTACCGCTTCTAATCCAGGACTACCAGACTTCTAATCTCCAGCACCGACATTTCCTTGCCTTATTGGTACTCCCTGGCTACTGCTAGTGTGTCTGGCTAGTAATGCCTGGGTATCATTTCTCCTGTGGCGGCCCTTAGCCAGTGACTGACCGGCAGGAGCTGAAGAAATACACCAGCTCCTCACCTCTTGGATGGGATTCCTCTGAGGTGCATTCTACACTGGCTCTCAGACTCGCCCAGTGGGATTAAGTTCCAGTTGTTGTTCACAGTAGTAGCTGGCTTGGTAACACATCTTTTATTGTCTGTTCTTCCTTCCTTGCATCACTCCCTCCCACACTTCTATCACTTAAATAAACTACTGGCACTTGCACCTTTATCTCAGTGTCAACTTGTGGAGGAACCCAAACCAAGATGGAGCTTCCTGGTAAAGTCTTGGGATCTTTCCTTAGACCGGGGGAGACTTTCTGTCATTTTGGATGGGAAGAGTGGGCCTATTATGCCAATATCCACTAATGTCTCTGTAGATTCATTTGGTTATTAACCCTCAAGATATTAGGCTGATTCTGAGGTTACGGAACCACTGGAGAGCCAATATGACCCCATAACACCTCTGTTGGTTAATTATTATTGCACAACAGTAATCCACCATAATAATAATAATCCCTTGTTATTACAGTTCATGCACCTAGGAGTTTGGGTTGGCTGATCTAGACTGGGCTTGCTCATGCAGGCACAGTCAGTTGGGGTGCTCTGGTAGGCTGAGCTTAGCAGGGCAACTCTGCTCCCTGTGTCTTTCCTTGCACCCTGGGACCAGGCAGCCAGCTTGGGCACATTCTTTTCTTGGCAGTGGCAGAGTAGAAGAGTAACGTGCCCAACTGAGTGCTTTTCTAAGCCTCTATTTGCATTGTGCATATGAGTGTTTCTTTGACAAATGTAAATCAAATGGCCAAACCCCGAGTCAAAGGGCAGGAAAATCTATTCTTCCCCTTTTGGGGGAAATCTGCAAAGTCACAGGACAAAGGGTATGAGAGAGGGAAGAATGAGGAATTGAGACCAAATCTACTCAGCACCTAAGCATTTGTCCTAAGTCCACTTTTCTACTTGTCTGTCCCTGGGAAAGTTGTGCAGGAAATACTTGGCTGTCATCAACTTTAGTAACATGTAAATTATGTTCTGACTTGCCTCTTTTTCTTAAAGAATTTTATATGTATTTTTCTCTTATGCAATAAACCTGTTTTTATAATTTAAAAAGAATCCAATAAAGGTGCTCATCTGAGCTTGCCTTAGTACTGAACTAATGAATTTGAAGTGAAGTGTGCATTTCAATAGCTGAAGCATGAAAGGAACAACCAATTAGCAACCAGGAGCACAGCTTTAAGACAACACACAAATTTCCAGAGGTGTTTAATTGGAGGATTCCTTTTCATGAGGATTCAGACAGCCTTACTTCTTAAACTTGACACAGACCATCCTCAGGCCTTCCCCAGACATGCTGAAATGGCAGTGGTATGGAAACACCTATCATCAGTATTCATGTTAGTCTTTTTTTGCATTCTCTGTCCATCAGAGGAAGGAAAAAAAAGTTTTATGACTCATTGTTTTTCAAGGATGCTGCTTCCTCTGCAGTTTTTAAAGTTGTTTTTGGATAAGATTTTCACCTTGTTTATATACTGCCCACTGAAGTTCTTTTTATATCCCAGGTTTGTACGTTTAAGGGCCCATTAGCAAACTGCATAATACTATTTTCTGCCTCTCAATAGTCTGGTGCTTTGAAACTGACTTGATAGACCAAACAGAAAGAAAGGTGGCTAGATTTAGCCGGTGCCATTAAAAACAATCCTATTGTTTGACCCATTCCTCTGATGATAACCTTTTATGATAGTTCTGTTTCCTTAGATCTGCCTTTTGGGATGGCCTTTGGCCATTTCTGAAGTGGTAAGTTTCTGAGGTTCTCTGGGGAATTGTCCCATAATATGTGGGAGCCCAGGAAGGAATTTTACAGTAATTCTGCTACAGTGAAACATTTGCCTCCAGGCCAGAATCAAAAATAGCAGCTGGAAGGACATTTGGAAAGGGGGGCGCGGTGTGGGAGTGCAAGAGAGGTGGAGAGGGAGAGCTTTTCACATTTGGATAAAAACATTAGCAAAAACACTAGGCAAAACTGAGACAGGGCTGGCATCTTTTACCCTTGAAACCATCCCATCTCCTCGGGCTTGGCTCTCCAAGCCAGTGATTTCAGTGCCGAGAGGGCTGACCGGGGTCAGTGCACTGCGCTTGGCAATAGACAGTGGGCACCAAGATTCCTGGATGTTGACCAGCAGCACTGGCTTCTCTTCTACCACACCAAGAAGCACAGAGAGACTGCTGCTCCTCCCACAGCAAGTTAGCATCCAAAATGTAGACCAGTTTCCTGGAGTAACTAGAAATTGAATGACTAATTTCAGCCCTCTGAAAACTTTGGGGAAGAAATGCTCCAACTTTACCAATAAGCGTCACTGCAATAAAGGACACAGATTATAGAAGGGTTGCACAAGAGCCCAGGAGAAATAAACAAAGGAATGTAAAGGAGGAATAGGAACATCTACATAATCATGATAAAAGAGACTGTGGCAGCCAGTTTGCAAAGATGGCCTCCAGTGAACCATGCATCTCGGTAGTGTGTTAGTGTCCTTGTAAATTTCCTCCCTTGAATCTGAGCTGCCTTGTGACCTGGGACTATTAGAATATGGCTTAAATGACACTGTGGGGCTTCTAAGTCTACGTCATAAGCAGCCTTGCAGCTGCTGCCTGGATTTCTTAGGCAAAAGGAGATTCCTCTGGGACACTCCCTCTCAAACCCAGCCACCAAGCTGTGAAAACCCAAAGGTAGACACTCTAGTGGGCGGCCCAGCTCTACTCCGCCCCCAGCATCAGAGGACTCTGAAGCCAGTCATTTCAGAGGACTCCAGCTGCCACTTGACTGCAACCACATGAAACATCCCAAGAAAAACTGCTCAACCGAGACCACTGAACACACTGAACAGGAGATAATAATGTTGTTGTTTTAAGCCTATTGTTGGTTTGTAAGCCAGCAATAGGTAACTGGAACAGAAGTTATACATTTACACACATGGCCGTATACATTTATGGAAGGAAGTATCAATTGATGGATGAGCTGAATGGCTTTTTATTTACTCATTTATTCATTTACGCAACAAATATCTATCGAGCCTACATGTGCCAGGCACTGTGCTAGTCTCTGGGAACACAGTGGTAAAAAAAAAATTAATTATGTCTCTGTCTCCAAAGAGCCTATAGTGGGGATGAGGGCTAGACAATAAACAAGCACAAACATACTTGTAAGATTATAAGTTACATCAAGTTTTATGATAAAAAAAAAAGACCTTGGTCCTATGCCAGAACAAGACAGGGAGACCCAACTCAGCCTGAGTGATCAGGAAAGGTCCCTATGAGGTGATGATTTTGACGTGGGTATCTGACATATAAGAAGGAGCTAGCCCTGCTAGGGGTTGGTATTGCAAAGAGCTTTCTAGAATAAGGGAATGATGAGGGCCCTAAAGTAGGAAGGAGCTTGGGGCATGGGGAGGAATGAGAGAAAGCCAGCATGGTTGGGCTGGAGGAATTCTCAGGGGGAGAGAGGCAGTAGAGGGAGACCTGGGTCACAGTAGGCAGGCTTGTAGGAGTTTGGATTATCTCCTAAATGCAATGGGAAACCCTTAAAAGCTTTTAAACAGGAGTGACAAGATCCAATTTACATTTTAAAAAGGTCACACAGGCAGCCTGGTAGATAACAGATTAGAAGGGGGCAAGAGGGGAATCTGGGAGGCCATCATCTGAGTGAGAGGATAGGGGCCTGGGACACTCAGCCCTAAGAGGGACCACATGGCACCTGCTTCCCGCCCTGTCACTGGGGCCGCTGCTCCTCAAACAGCCCCAGCAACATTTGTTCTAAGGCAGTTGCTCCATGGAGTGTACGTCTGATTGATGACAAATGCCACAGAACCACCAATTCTTATTCAGAGAATCTAAATTGTTTCAGCCAGTGCAAACACTACCCTTGTTTCAGCTTGACAGAGATGAACCATGCTTACAGCCAACCCACCCCAGTGACCTCCTCACCCACCTCTCTCTAGCACACCATCATTTTACATAAGACATCACCCCAGGGATGGCTGTGGGTGTGGGGCTGTAGGATGTAGGAACATCACTATCCCCCATAGCAAATCCTGTATCTTGGGACTCTTGAGGTCTGTGGGGCCAATCCATTTGGTTGACCAGATTTACTGCCTGGATGAGGCAGTGTTTCCCGACCAAGTTGCTTATTATAACCAGCAGATACTGGGTCCATGTGTTGTTGTTACAGTAGTTGTGAACAAAAGGAAACCTGAGTAACTAAAGCCTACAGTAGCCATAGGCTAGAGAAAACCTGTCAATAGTCATTATTCCCCAAGATCATCATTACAAAGGTATTTAGCTCAGCATGTTCAGCTTCCCTCTGACTTTCTCAGGATTTATAGATTTTACTTTCATAGAAACTGCCAGACACATTTCTGACACCCCACTCCCACCCACCCACGTATAGCCAAGTGTGTGTGGCAGGCACTGAACTGAGCCTTCAGGGGAACAGATCCTGTTGCCTGTCCCCAACCCTCCCCTGGTCTTTGCACCCCCCCCACAAACCCCTGCCGGTCTCCCACCTCCCCCAGCACCATCTGCCCACTGCCTGCCATAAGTCTGGGAGTCAGCCTTGACCTTGTCCTTCCCCCTTCCTCCCAACACTCACAGAATACCCTTCCAAACCATTCACTTTGTTCCCTCTGCCCAGGGAGTTCAGGACGCCCACAGCAGCAGCAGCCACCGCCGCCCTCGCCACATCTCCAGTGTCTGCATCCAGACTCCTCCCACCCAAAATCTGAGGCCTCCTGTTAACTCCACCCCCTGCTCCCACCTCCTCCTTTATGCAGCAGCAATACCCATCAACAGTCCCACAACTCTGCTTTCTCCCAACACTGGGCCTTCCCGTATGCCAAGGAGTCAGCAAGCTAGGATCTGTGGGTTTGCTGCCTGTTTTGTAACTAAAGTTCTTTTGGAACACCTCCATACACATTCACTTATGTGTTGTCTACAATACAACATGCAACATGCAATACTCAGCCGCAGAGTAGTGGCAACAGAGACTCTATGGCCTGCAATGCCTCAAATATTTACTCTCTGGCTCCCTATAGAAAAGCTTTGCTGTTCTTGCTATAGACCATTCCTTCTGCCTGGAACTCTCCTCTCCTTATGTCCTTTTGCCTCATCCATACCTTCTCTCCCTTCACCTGGTTAATACCTACTTATCCTTTAGCTGTAAGCCTAGTGATAATTTCCTCCAGAAAGTCCTCCCTGACCACACCCCATCTCATTTATAGGTTTTTCTAGCACTCTGGTGTTGTATCACAATAACTACATACATGCACCAGTTTCTCCCACAAGCCTTGAGGAGCTGGAGGCTGGGTCTATCTTACAGGCCTGCTTCTCCGTTTGTGGGCTGTGAGGCAAGAGTATAAATAAAGTCCCAGTTTCCATTTGTTTAAATATTTAAGCGTTATAAACTATATTATAAACTACAAGCTAACACAGTTAAAGAATAGGTCTTTATAATCTTACTCTGACAAGCAGTCCTTCATATGCAGTAAAAAATATATGTAAAGCTAGGATTCTGAGGGGATTAAAAGTTGGCAAAGTATTAGAGGCAATTATCGTGTCTGAGGGTTCCCCTAATAGACTAGTGCTATTTAGCTGAGCCATGAAAATGACACACAAGAACTAGCGTATATATACATATATATTTTTAAAGACTTTTTTTTATTTTTAAGCAGTCTCTACACCCAACATGGGACTCAAACTTGCAACCCTGAAATCAAGAGTCGCACGCTCCACCAACTGAGACAGCCAGCCGCCCCAGAACTAGCGTATATTTTATAAAGTTTATTTTTCTGGTCTTGGTTTCAGTTTAACTACTGTTACCATAACCTGATTTTTACATAACGTATGTTCATTTGCTCATAATCTAAAGTATTAGAAATAAAAATTGTGGGGCACCTACGTGGGTGGCTCAGGCAGTTAAGCAACTGACTCTTTCTAAAATTAATTAATTAATCTATTTATCTGAAAGAGAGGGAGAGACAAAAGAATATTAAGAAGGCTCCATGCTCAGCACGGAAAGCGACGTGGGGCTCGATCCCATGACCCTGGGATCATGACCTGAGTTGAAATTAAAAGACATTCAATTGACGGAGCCACTGGGTGCCCCAAGTGTCTGACGCTTGATTTCAGCTCAGGTCATAATCTCACAGTCAAGGGATCAGGACTGAGCCCTGTGTTAGGCTCTGTGCTCAGTGTGGAGGCCGCCTAAGATTCTTTCTCTCCCTCTTTCTCTCCCCCTCCCCTGTGCATGCTTGTGTTCTCTCTCTCTCTCTCTCTCAAAAAAAAAAAAAAATGAATAAATAAAAATAAAAATAAATTTAAAAAATTGTCTTTAAAGTACAAATTTGGGTTAATTTCAAAAAACATTTGAAATTGAAAATAAAAGCAAATTGAAATAAAATTGAAATAAAAGTTGAAAATTTTTGAAATTGAAAAAAAAGTAAGCAAAACATGATTATATGTGCTATTCTTCTAAATTATTAAAAACTATATCTTAAGGGGCAATACAATTAATGAATTAAAATTGTTCAAAGCTACATTTTTTAAATATTTTTTTTTTTTTTGAGAGAGAGAGATAGTGTGTATGAGTGAGACAGGGTCAGAGACAGAGGGACACACAGAATCTGAAGCAGGCCTTAGGCTCTGAGCTGTCAGCACAGAGCCCAACACGGGGCTCGAACCCACAAACCACAAGATCATGACCTGAGCTGAAGTGGGACACTTAACTGACTGAGCCACCTAGGTGCCCCCAAAGCTACATTTCAAATTTAATTTCATAAAAATAATGAAATCTTACTAAATACATATGCATAAAAGGATTCCAATGCTAGTGTGCAATGTCTACTAGTTAAGAAATGGTATCAGTCTTCATATGCTGTAACTAGACCTACACATGCACAAATAGGAATGGTTTAATACAGTTAATATAACACTCTTTCATAAGTACCCTCAGAACTAGGACTTAAAATAATATGAAGGGTGGAGAGCCTGGGTGGCTCAGTCAGTTAAGCATCCAACTTCGGCTCAGTCACGATCTTGCCATCCATGAGTTCGAGCCCCACATCAGGCTCTGGGCTGACAGCTCAGAGCCTGGAGCCTGCTTTGGATTCTGTGATTCCCTCTCTCTCTGCCCCTCCCCTGCTTGCACACTCTCACTCTCGCTCAAAAATAAATATTAAAAATAAATAAATAAAAGAATATGAAGGGAAGCAAGGAAGTGGACCTTCAGCTCCACTGGGAAATCATTTCTACAACTATCTATTGCATTGATGCCTGAAGGAGGTTTTGACAACTTATTTGCTTTTTCTCTTACCGAAGCCCTTCCACTGCTCAAACAGGCTGAAGAAGTATCTTCCTCTGACATTAGCAGTGGCACAAGCCACATCTTTGTGGCATTGACCCGTTGTCTTTAGTCTTTTTAGTCTTAAGGACACACACTGCCAGGGATGCAGCAAATAGTTTTCATGAGCTGCAAGAATAGTTGCTCAGAGTGATAGGTCATGCTGTGCCAATGCTGAGCACTGGGGCCCAAGGGACAGAAGCAGAACATAACCCTTTGTGTTTGGTTGTGTGTGTGTCTGTAAGATGCATAGCCCTCTATGGTAGGGGCCCCTCTCGCTTGAGTGTAAGGGTAATATAGCCCTTATCCATTGTTGTAGCCCTACTTCTTACCATAGAGTCTGACACACAGCAGAGCTCAGTAAGGGCTGACTTAGGTACACTGCAAAGGATTTTTATTGTTTTGGACAAATGAGGCACTAATCTATAAATGACTGGTCTCTGGCTTAACCACCATTAGTGTAGCCATCTACTGGAGCAGGGATCGGCAAACCTTTTCTTTAAAGGGCCAGATAGTAAATAGTTTAGGTTCTGTGGGCTATATCCCCTCTGTTGCAAATATTCGACTCTGCTCTTTTCATACCAAAGCAGCCATAGGCTATGTACACACACACACACACACACACACACGTGACCGTACTCCAATAAGACTTTATAAAAACAGGTGGTAAGCCAGATCTGGCCAGTGGGCTGCTGTTTGCCAACCCCCATACTAGAGTATAGGGGGAAAGGGACAGTGCTGATGGAGAGGACGCAGAGTTGGAAATACTTAGGAAGTGAGATTATCAGGAGATGACTGCTAAGGGCATGGCCTACCTACCCTGATGGCCTTAATTACTCTGGCATGGTAGTGGAAGTCTCAGCTGAAAGTGCCAAGGGATGATCAAGGCATCCTCTAGGCTGGCTTTCCTTCATCTGGGCGGTTCCTCTCTGCTTCCCTGGTTTGTCACCTTGACTATTGGTCTTCCTATAGAGATCAGTTTTCTGTCTAGCTCAGTCCTTCTCCAGCCTGAGTGTGTATTAGAATCACCCAGGGAGTTGATGAGAAAGACCTGTCCGGACTCTCCCAGGTGTAGTAATCTGCTTGGGCTGTCATAACAAAATATAACAGGGGTGCCTGGGTGGCTCAGTTGGTTAAACAAGCGTCCGGTTCTTGATTTCAGCTCAGGTCATGATCTCACAGTTCATAAGTTCGAGCCCTGCATTGGGCTCTGAGCTGACCGGGTGGAGCCTGCTTGGGCTTGATTCGTTCTCTCCCTCTTTCTCTGCCCCTTTCCCGCTCGCTCTCTCAAAATAAATAAAATTTTTAGGAAAGTTACTATAGACTGGGTGGCTTAAACAGAAATTTATTTTCTCATAGTTCTGGAGGCTAAGAGTCCAAGATCAAGGTACTGTCGAGGTTGGTTTCTGATGCAGCCTTTCTCTGTGGTTTGCTAATGGCCACCTTCTTGCTGTCCTCACATGGCCTTTTCTCTGTGCAAGTACTGGCAGAGAGAGCAAACTCTGGTGTCTTTCTTTTAAGGACACCAGTCCTATCAGATTAGGGCCCCACTCTTATGACCTCATTTAACCTTAATTACCTCTTTACAGGCTGTATCTCCAAATATAGGCACATTCCGAGTTAGAGCTTCAACACAGGAATTGTTGGGGTGGGGGAGAGAGGGGCACAATTCACTCCTGCAATACTGGGATTTATAAGAAATATATATTTGGCCCACCGCTCCTGGCACGTAGCTCCTCACACCCTTGCAAAGAGCCTCTTTGTAAAGGGGCACCTTTTGTTACAATATTTAGTTTTTCCTCAGTTCCTGAAATAGCTTCCGAGCAGAAAGTGAGTGTCTTTTGTTATTCATAACAAGCCCCTTTCAACCACACTGAGTTTATGTTAATGAGGTGACTTTTGGAAAGCCCCTAAGGATGGGGGCTGGTTGCCAGGGGAACCAACCAAGATTAGAGGGTTGGAACTTTCAGTCTCCCATCTCCACCCCCACACAGTCTCTGGGTAGGGGAGAGGGGCTAGAGACTGATTAAATCATCATCCGCTCATGATTGAACTTGGTCATGTCTACATAGTGAACCCTCCATAAAAATCCAAAAGGATAGGGTCTGGAGAGCTTCTGGGTTGATGAATAAGTAGGCATCCATGTGCTGGGAGGGTCACAAACTCCAAATTTCACCGGGACCGAAGGTCCAGTGCTCAGGACCCTTCTAGACCTTGCTCTACATATCGTTTCATTTGGCTGTTCTCATCGGGGTCCTTTACTGTTCCTTGTAATAAGCCAGTCATCTAGCAAGTAACCTGGTTTCCTGTGTTCTGTGAACCACCCTAGCCAATTTGTCAAACCTGAAGAGGGGAGTCTGTAAGTTCAGATTTATAACCAATCTGTCAGAAGCACAAGGTGACAATTTGGACTTGAATCTGAAGTAGGGAGGAGGCAGTCCTGCAGGCCTGAACCCTTAGCTTGTGGCATGGGGTACCATCTCCAGCATCAGAATGGAGTGAAATTGTAGGACATGCACCTGGGAATACAAAATTGCTTGCTGTGTGTAAAACCTACACATCTGGTGTCAAAAGTGGTGTGATAGTACTGAGAGTAAAGACACAGACACATAGGAGATGCATTTTTCCTTTAGAAGTCCACAATACCAGATCTAGAGATTAACTGGTTTCAGATGGGGTCCAGGTACACAGATAATTCTAAGGCTCAGTTCAGCTGAGAAGCCATTTAGAGGGTTGGGTTTTTTTTTTTTTTTATGCTTATTTACTTATTTTGAGAGAGAGACAAAGTATGAGTTGGGGAGGGGTAGAGAGAGAGGAAGAGAGAATCCCAAGCAGACTCCACACTGCCTCACGCGGGGCTTGATCCCATCAACTGTGAGATCATGACCTGAGCTGAAATCAGGAGTTAGATGCTCAACTGACTGAGCCAACCAGGTGCCGCAAGAAGCCATTTTGTACTTGGCAGTGAAGGATAGGTTAAAGAGGGTCAGAAATGGAAACCTGGAGAATTTTAGCACTTAAAGGTAGACAAAGTTTCTAGTGAACAAGACTAACAAGGAGCCATTTGTATTAGTTGAAAACTAGAGGGGGTGGTGCCTAGGTGGCTCAGTCAGTTAAGTGTCTGACTCTTGATTTTGGCTCAGGTCATGATCTCACAGTTTGTAGATTTGAGCCCCGCATCGAGCTCTGAGCTGACGGTGTGCAGTCTGCTTGGGATTCTCGCTCTCTCCCTCTCCCCTGCTTGCTCGCTCTCAAAAAATAAAAATAAACTAAAAAAAAAAAAATTTTTTTTAAACTAGAGGAGGGTATATAAAGGAGGAGAAAATTATAAAACATAAGCAAGAAACTAGGTTTAAAAAAAAAATCTTATATATCTCCTGGATTTGACAATTAGCAGGCAAGGACAAACTTCAGGAGATGTTTGGGGGTGTGTGGATACCAGCCTCAGTTTGTCCCTGTTCTGAGCCCTGGAGGGTCCACCCGTATGGGCAAGACCAGTGGATTTCCTGGCTTTTGGCTTCAAGTCGGATTTGGCCAATGGGGAATATTAACAGGAAATCAGGAGAGAGGAGAGAAAGGTCGAGGTATTGATCCCTTCACATGGGTCAGCACAGGCTGGCTGCATGCCTTATGAAGGCCATCACTCTTGTTGGTGGTCCTCTCCATACAGTACTCTCTCTCAGCCTGTGCTCCTCTACAGGAACCTTCCGCTTTTCCTGCGGGCCTAGGGTAATGACAGCTTCCTGCTGTTACCAGCCCCTGGGGTGCCACACTATTCTTTTGGCTACAGTATCCTGTCAGCATCTTTGTAAATAGTCGCTATGTTAAACTCTCCTCAAATTACCCCCTTTGTGCCCTTTGTTTCCTGCTAGGATCCTGACTGATGCAGGACACAATCCAGACTGCAGTGGACAGGGGAATGAGTGGGAGATCGCAGAATGTACGGAATATGTTATTTTGAAAAGTACCATAGAAAAGTACAGATAATGTAAAACTATGTGCCACCAGAATGAAAAAAACATTTTATCATTTTCAGATTAAAAAATAGACGAAGTTTCTTTTGTTTTCCATGTCAATCCCTATCTCCTCTCTTTAAGAGAAAAATTTTTTAATGTTTATTTACTTTTGAGAGAGAGAGAGCGAGCAAGAGAGAGGGAGAGCTCGAGCAGGGGAGTGGCAGAGGGAGACACAGAATCTGAAGCAGGCTCCAGGCTCCAAGAGGTCAGCCCAGAGCTGAGGCTCGAACCCACGAACTAGGAGATCATGACCTAAGCCAAGGTCTCATGAGCCGAAGTCAGATGCTTAACCGACGACTGAGCCACCCAGTCACCCCTCCTCATCTCTTCTCGTAACAGAGGCCACTGCTCTCATGAATTAGGTTTGAAACCTTCTAGCCCTCAAAAAACCCAAAAACTTTACTATTTGTATGTGTGTTTTAGAATTTACCTAAATGCTGCCATACTGTATATATCACCCAGCAGATCCTTTCTTTTCTCACAAATACATCTTTGAGAAGGATCCATATTGTTTTAACTGTTGCTTAGTATTTTTATATATATTCTCCTGTTCATGGACATTTTTATGATTCCAGTTTATCTACTATTAAACAATACTGAAATGAACATCTTTGTACCTTTCTCCTGATAGAAGGTAAATTGCTGATCATAGGGTTTATATATTTAACTTTACTGGGTTTTACCAAATGGACACCTTTCCCAAGCTCCCGAAAGTAGTTCTACAAACTCCTATAAGCAGTGAGTGCAAATTCAGGTCTCTTCACCTCATGGTTAACATCTTAAGTTGTCAGAGTTTGTGATTTTTGAAACTCTGATAATGGTAAAGTCAGTATACAAAAACCAATATACAACCGTTGCTATTAGATGTAAGTTATTTTCGGAGTGGGCCATACATGCACACGGTATGAAATCCAGAAGGTACAAGAGCATATGTAGTGGAAAGGGACTCTTTCCCAACTCCTGTCTCTTAGCCACCAGAGCTCCGTCCAGTTACTGGTTTGTGTTCTTCAGATACATTCTGTAAATGTGTGTCATAACACTAATTGTTTATATTACGCTTCTCTTGCTTCAGTAGATTCTACAGTTTTATAGACTCAATGTTAATTGTGTTCATTTTTATCATAAGCCCAGTTTCCTCAGATCCTGCAAACACAGGTTCGGGTGACAACTTGAAGAACCCCCAAACCTGGAAATCAACGACTCACCACCTCCAAAGATGCCATCACAACTGTTCCGAGGGGATTAGAGAGCCTCTCTATGAAATTCTACAGTCCTAGGGTTACCAATGGAAGCTTGTAGACTAGGTTCTTTTATCAGGGAAACAATCACCACTGTATTTCCAACAGGAAGGGTTTTAGCACAGGGAATTAGAGGCTTTCACAACTCTAAGAAAGCTACAGGAGAAATGGAGGCTAGGAACCCTTTCAGGGAATCTGGAAGTGCACAGATCACAAGGAAACCACTGCTACTGATCTCAGCTGCCTGTAGGGAGGATTCTCAGAACACTTAAAAGCTGGAGGCAAAAGTCCCCCATCACCTGTTCCATCTGCTGCTGCCCATACTTCTGCCCATAAGATCCTCCAGAAAACAATGGCTTCTCTTTCTCTTCCTCTACCAAATATCATGTAAGTGCCTCTCATTGGTGGAGTCTAAGCAGACCATCTTCTCTTGTGGAAAAGGAGGAGCCAGTGCTCAGAAAGGCAAATAGGATACCAAGTATCCACAAATGGCAACTGGCATGGTTCCCAATGAACTCCCTCCCTCTATACATGGGTAATAACTCAACTTTGTAATATTACATTCTGTCCTTCATAGGGGCAGACACCAGGAGAATTTGTAGGACAGCTATAATTTAGGTCATAGATTTTATATAGGCCAACAACGATTAAGCACCTATTTTCTCTTCCAAATGGCCCAGGAGGGGACAAAGATTTGGGGAAGAATAACAGAAAAGGAAAGACAAGACCTGGTTCCTGTTCTTAAGGAAACAGCATTCATTCAACAAACTTTGACTGAGAACCTACTATGTATTTCAGAACCCCTAGGAAAGCAGAACTTGATAGGGACACATAAATATGTAATCAAAGGATAAAAATCTGCATAGGAATGATAAAAAAATTCAGGGTAGAGATTTCTTATGGGTAGGAAGAGACACAACTATAGCTGTGCAAGTGAGATTTTAAACTGGATAGAGTAGGGGTACCTAGGTGGTTCAGGTGGTTAAGTGTCTAACTCTTGGTTTCTGCTCAGGTCATGCAGGATCTCACAGTTTTTGAGTTTGAGCATCAAGCATCTGAGCTGACAGTGCAGAGCCTGCTTGGGATTCTCAATCTCCTCCTGTCTCAAAAATAAATAAACATAAAAAAATAAACTGGATGGAGTATACACATTTGTGTTTTACCTCTAGTTTTTCCTGTGGCTGAAATATTTCATAAAAAAAAAAAAACTAGGTGTCTGTCCTTGGGGAATTTTTTTTTTTAAAGACTTCACTTTTTTAGTTTCGAGAGAGAGAGAGCGGGCACATGAGCAGGGGAGAGACAGAAGGAGAGAGAATCTTAAGCAGGTGCCATGTTCAGCATGCTGAGCTCAATCCCACAACTCTGGGACCATGACTTGAGCCAAAATTAAGAGTCGGATGCTCAAGCGACTGAGTCACTCAAATGCCCCAAAGACAGACTATTTATCTGTTGAGACACAGACAGACACAGACAGACACAGACAGACACAGACAGACACAGACAGACACAGACAGACACAGACAGACACAGACAGACACAGACAGACACAGACAGACACAGACAGACACAGACAGACACAGACAGACACAGACAGACACAGACAGACACAGACAGACACAGACAGACACAGACAGACACAGAATCCCAAGCAGACTCTGCACTTTCAGCATGGAGCTCCATGCAGGGCTTGAATCCATGAACCATGAGATCATGACCTGAGTTGAAATCAAGAGTCTGATGCTTAACCAACACAACCAGAACCACCCAATGCCCCTCAAAGACTTTATTTTTAAGTAATCTCTACATCCAACATGGGGCTTGAGATCGAGAGTCACATGTTCCAACAACTGAGACAGACAGGTGCCCCAAGGAACTTATGTTGTAATGGGAAAGGTCTCTCTCACATAAACACATGTAGACACATACACACACACGTAAAATCAACTAACAATGTCAGAAATTGACATGGGGCTGAGATGCTCTCTTGGGTAGGAGAGCTTTCTGAATACCAATCTTTGTGGAGTTAATCAACTAGGTGAAGTAGTGAAATTATACATGAACTCTGCAACAACAGATAAATTTAGCATTGGCATAAAATGTTAAAATTTTTAAAGTTATTTTTGAGAGACAGAGAGAGACAGAGCATGAGAAGAAGAGGGGCAGAGAGAGAGAGAGAGAGAGACAGACAGACAGACATAGAATCTGAAGCAGGCTCCAGGTTCTGAGCTGTCAGCAGAGAGCCCAAGGCAGGACTCGAACCCTTGAACTGTGAGATCATGACCTGAGCCGAAGTCGGACACTTCACCAACTGAGCCACCCAGGTGTCCTGACAAACTTTTTTTTTTTTTTTTTTTAAATCAAGGTGATCACACTTAAAATGTTTCTTGCTTTGGGAGGTGAGACAGAATGAAACTTAAGGTCCACCTCATGCTGACTTTCTGTGAATCTACATTAAACATAACACTCTATAGACCAAAGAAATAAGTGTAAAGGGGTAGGAGGTAGAGCGGTAGGCAGCAGGTGGTGAAGGACAGGTGAGTTTTGAGGCAGGCTTTGGTAGGTAGAAAAAGGATAAGGAGATGTAAGGAGCGCAGCAAAAAGAAAGGGAAAGAAAAAGAGAAAAAGAAGGCGAACACTAAAAATTCATTTGCAGTTAAAGCTATAGAAGTCCTAGAAAGTTCAAAGCATAAGACATGTTCCCTGGCCTCAAAATCTTAAGTATTTGCCCAAAGGCATGGACTGCCTAGAATAATACTGTGTTATGTGCTTTGCAAGGATGGTCTCTGTTAATTCACACGCTAACACTCTAATCAAGTGACCACTTCTAAGTCCATATTCAGGTGAGGAAACTGAGGCACAGAGCAGTTCCAGAACTCACCACCCTCCACCAAGAAGGGGAGCCAAGTTTGTCAGCACTATTCTGAACTGCTGCCCCCTCCAGGTCAGAAAGACTTTGATGGATGATGGAACTGAGGAGGTCTGGAAAGATTTGTCTCTAGAAGGAAGAAACCTAACTCATTCATTCCTCAGCCTCCTCCCCGGGTCCCAAAGATTTATTTTCTGACTCTGTGCTATTTTAAGTCACATTTCCTTATCCTCCTGCCCTCTCTAATCCCCTTTTCTCCATGCTCATGGTCTCTCTCTGTCCCTCTCCTCTCCCAAAGCCTCTCCAAGGCAATACATATATACCAAACAGTAAGCTAGGCTTTTAGTTTTCCAAATGGTCTTCAGTCTCTGGGTCTATGTTTGGAGGAGATGTTATAGACAATCTCTAGAGAGCCTTTCAGACTGTAATTTTCCCCCTCTGTCCTGCATCATTCCCATCAGCTTGGAAACATAGTTTAGTACTCTCAGCTTTTTGTAGAAAAGTCTTTTTTAAACACCTGTGCTTGACCCCACATACTCTTGTGACCCTATTTCTCTACTCCCCACTTACAGTATCTTATAAGAAGTTGTCTGTAGCCACTGTCTTCATTTCTCACCTCTCTTCAACCCACTTTACTGGCTCCTGTCCCGCTCTCTATGCTGATAACTCCCAAATTTATATTTACAGCCTCAACCTTCCTTCTTAACCAGCTGCCTACTTCACATCTAATTTGGATGTTTAATTTCCAAATTAACATGCCCCAAGGCAAACCCTGGTTTTCCCAGCCTGATCTATTCTCCCAGCTTTCCCGATCTAGCAAATAACTTTAACAAGAGCCCAAGCTAGGAGTGTGGGGCTCGCTCATCCCCCCTCATTAAATCCACCACTGAGTGCTATCCACTCTCCTCTACCTCCAGAATATCCCAAATCTGCCTGCTTCTCTCCATCTTTATCCTTATCCAAGCCATCATCATCCCTCACCAGCGTTACTGTTATAGCCACTTTATATAATCCATTCTCCACATGGTAGCCACAGTAATATTTTAAAGTGCAAGACAGATAATACCATGCCTCCACTTAAAACGCTTTGAGGTCTTTCCATTACATTTAGCATTAAATCTGGCCTTCAAGGCTTTACACGATCAGGTTTCTGGTCCTCCCTGACTGGATCATCCCTTCCCCTGCTCTCCCAAGCCATACATGCCATCTTTGTTTGTTGAGCATATTAAGTTTTGGAGTTTCTGTGCTATTTTCTCCCTCTTCCTAGAATATAAATTCCCTTGATCTGCCATTACTGGCTTCCTCCCAATATTTGGGTCTCAATTCAAATGTCACTTTCTTGGAGTAGCCTTTCCGCATGACCCAGTTTAAAATACTCATTTACTGTCACCCTGTCCTATTTTCATATTTGACCTTGCTACTCCCTAATGCTCCATTTCCGTGTGGGTCAATCCACATTAGAATGCAAGCTGTTAGGACCTTGGATTTCTTTTGTTTTGCCACATGCTTAGCACTTAGAATGGTGCTTAGCACATAGTAGGCACTCAAATATTTATTTAATAAATTAGTGAAAGATAAGATCCTTGAAATATGAGACTATTAGGACTCAAACTTTTTTTTTTTTTTAATGTCTATTTTGGGAGACAAAGAGCATGTGAACAGGGGAAGGGCAGAGAGGGAGGGAGAGAGAGAATCCAAAGCAGGCTCTGTGCTGGCAGCACAGAGCTCAACACCAGGCTCCATCTCAACAACAGGGAGATCACGAGCTGAGCCGATATCAAGAGTCAGATGCTTAACAAACTAAGCCATCCACGTGCCCCGACTCAAACTTCTTTATAACTTTTCCCAACTGCCTAGGGACATTGCTGCACCTCGTATGAGCTCTCAAAATGCTGATGAAAATAGACAACACATCTACCTTAAAAGTTCTAGCAACAAAGGGAAAGTGAAGACCTTAATGTAGGCTTCATTTTAATGAAAATTTCTGATGAGAATTTGATGTGATAAGTAAAAGTTATACTAACTGCAATCCCCCTGTACATGGCAACTTTTTCTAGGTTTGGAGTTCAGGTCTTAGAAACAGTAAGTGGTTGCTAAGTCCCAAAGACAAAGCATTCCTTAACCGCCTTCATCTGTTACCCTCGCCCTCCTTTCTCCTTTAACCTGTGAGGGACAGGAGCAAGGACTATTTAAGAATTCTTCTCTTCAGGGGCACCTGGGTGGCTCAGTTGGTTAAGTGTCCGACCTCAGCTCAGGTCACAATCTCACCGTTTGTGAGTTTGAGCCCCGGATCAGGCTCTGTGCTGACAGCTCAGAGCATGGAGCCTGCTTTAGATTCTGTTTCCCTCTCTCTCTTCCCCTCTCCCGCTTGCACTCTGTCTCTCTCGCTCTCAAAAATAAAGAAACGTTTAAAAAAAAATTAAAAAAAAAATTCTTCTCTTCCATCAGGTAACAATGTCAATAATTCCATGCCCTGGAGAATGTCAGGGTTTCAGAGTCTATATTATGAAACACTTTTTTTAAAGTGGGTTATAGGCACTTTTCTATCCACTCTGTAGAACTCTCATAGGTTGTGTAATGCCTCACGAAGGGCCTGAATGCTCACCACCCACATCTCCAGTCTAAAACTAGGTTAGGAGTAAAATGAAAACTCTGCAGGAAAAAAAAAAAAAAAAACCACATTTCCTCCTGCTCCTCATAAAGTCCTCAGCTCAATTCATATCTTACAGCCATGGAAATCCAGAGCATGTAAAGAGGTCAAGAACCTAAATAATTACTCAGCCACTAATGAACAGTAGCAAACACTACCTTTGAAATTGTGGAAATTCTCATTTCCACACTGAAGCCAAGAGAACATGGCCATGACCAGCAGGCAAGAAGACTGAAGAGATACTTTCCTTATTTACCGGGTAGTTCTTGCCCTACTTCATTCAGAACAATACCAACCTGCCACACCTGGGGTTCAGGTAATTTTGAGGAGGAGGGGTAGGATGGAATGGAGAGACTTTATCTAGTCTGGGAAAGTGCCCAAGTGAAAACAATTGCATACCGAGTCATTTTCCCACAAGGCTGGCAGAGGTCTCCATACATTGTCAAGCTTCAACCACTCTGTAAACTCTAAGATCACTTTAAGGCCCTACTTTCTTTCTCCTCTGGGGAGAGGTCTTCACTCTAAGAGGTTAGCCTGGGAAGATATGGTTATCTTCAAACTGCAACAAAGCCCCTAGTCCTCCCATAGTTCCTGCACTCCACCCTAATTGAGTTTAGGAAACTGATAAGGCAGCTGTGAAAATAGAGTGCAAAACATTCTCTTCCATTCAAGGCAGCTGGCATCGTTTGCACTTTTGACAAAGGGGGCCAGGAGGCTGTTATTTTCCATTTTTAAAAATGGTTATGGATCAAAACACAACTAAGCAACCACACTTGCACTGCATAGTCAATTTGTCCACTCATTAGTGCATATGTAGCTCATGATTATGCATATATTTAGGGCTTTGTGTGATCAATATTTTAAAATGCCCACAAAAGTAGAGAGAATGTCAATGAACTCCATGTATTTGATACCTAGCTCCAGTGATTATCCACAAAAATCCATTCCATGTTAATGCTCTTACAACAAAACAGAACATCTTGCTGTGAGAATGAGCCCATGTGTCTCACTGGGTACAACATTTAATTTGTTATGATACATAATAACTTCTTTAGAGTTTTGGGGCAGAAGAGTAAAACTTCACAAATTCTGACTAATTGGCTATAACTCTGTCCAGATTATTGAAAAAACTGCATTATGCAATTTTTTAAAGGCAGTTTTATCACTTCCAAGTTAAAGAGGATCACAGAAGCATTGCCAAGGAGAGGTCCTATCAGCTTTGCTTTAATGAACACATGCAAATGGTAACTGTAAAATTATTAATTTTCTTTGCATGCAGATAGGTGCTTCAAAGTAACATAAGACGTATTAATCAGCTCATACTGTCATAGCAAAACAACACACACCAGGTGGCTTAAACAACATTGATTAATTTTCTCACAGTTCTGGAGACTGGAAGTCCGAAATCAGGGTGCCATGGCGGTCAGGGTTCTGGTGAGAATGCTCTTCGTGGCTTACAAACAGCCACCTCCCACCGGGTCCTCACAAGGCAGAGAGAGCAAGCAAGCAAGCAAGCGCTCTGGTAACCCTTCTTATAAGGACACTAATCACATCATGAGGGCTCCACCCCCATGGCCTCATCTAAACCTAATTGCCTCCCAAAGGCCCACCTCCAAAAACCACCACATTGCGGGTTGGGGCTTGAGTAGGAATCTGAAGTGTGGGGAGGGATGACAGGTGCACAATTTGGTCCACGGTAAAAAAAAAAAAAAAAAAAAAAAAAAGTTTTCTTTTCTTTACAAATTATAATTATGTAGACATTATGTATTTGTCTAGCACACCGTTTTTATTGATGGTGCAAATACAAACTTCAGAACAATTGATAACATCACAAATTCCGTATTGGATACATTTTATTGACTAGGTTTTACAGTATATGAAATAGCTATCCAGTAAGTGCCTGCCAAACTGACACTCTTCTCTTTGCCCATACATGTTCCCCTAAATAAACTGATAAGGGACAAGAAGTGACAAGGAGTGGATAGGCTTTCTGAGTCTGCCCCTGGTCCTGAAGGTGGAGGCAGGGTAGGGAAGACACGGTACCTTTTACAATGGACTGGTTTTGGGTTTACAGAATTAATTATCAAAGTTTACCTAATAAAACTCAAGTACATACTAAGATTTTCTAAAAGTAACCTAGATTTAAGTCTTGCTTATTTTTTTTTAATGTTTATTTATTTAATTTGAGAGAGAAAGCATGTGAGTGGGGGAAGGGCAGAGAGCGAGGGAGAGAGAGAATCCCAAGCAGGCTCTGCACCACCAGCGCAGAGCCCGAATGTGGGGATGGAACTCACGAAATGTGAGATCATGACCTAAATTGAAATTGAGAGTCGGATGCTTAGCTTACTGAACCACCCAGGTGCCCTTTGCTTGTGTTTTTCTAAAGATCAGCTATTTTTTTATTGACAAAAGTGAGGATGCCTACCAGGAGACCTGGAAAAAATCCAGACCCTTAAAATTCCCCTTGAGTTTTCAAGTGGCTAATTCATTATTCCACTCCTGTCCCACCGATGCCCAGCTGTTGGCGGCTGAACTCTCTCATAAAGGTGACGCCACTAGAGAAGTGAGGTCATGGTTGCGGAGCACTGTTGAGAGCTCACCTTGGGATGAAATGGGGCATCAATGCGCTTCATAAGACCTCTCTGACTGGAGATGAAAATGCTTTGGGGACTTGGGGCCAAACCTCCTGAATTAAGAGTAAAAAAAAAAAAAAAGGTACTTTGTGAAGGGTATCTGAGTTGCCAACACACTGAGATAACTTAAGAGTGATCTGTAACTGACCACAGTGAAATTTTGTCTTGACATTTTCCTGGAAGCTAGAAGTAAATATTGAAAATCAGAAAGCTGGGGTCCCTGGGTGACTCAGTTAGTTAAGTGTCTGACTTCGACTCAGGTTAGGATCTCACAGTTCATGGGTTCGAGCCCCGAGTTGTGCTCGTGCTGACAGCTCAGAGCCTGGAGCCTGCTTCAGATTCTGTGTCTCCCTCTCTCTCTCTCTCTCTGCCCCTCCCCTGCTCACATTCTGTCTCTCAAAAATGAATAAATGGTAAAAAATGTTTTTTTAATTAAAAAAAAGAAAATCAGAATGCTTAGTTTGAGGAATAGCAACAAATTAACTGAAATATGGCTCATTGTGACATATATCCTTATTATACCTGATAATATTATTATGTAATAATATTATACCTAAGATTATTGCTTGTGAGGCTTGGGAGTTCAGGAAGTTCTGAGTTCAAATTCTGACTTTAGTACCTATGTGACCTCAGGCTAATTCCTAGGCCTCCTCACTTTTTGTTTTTGTTTTTTCAACTCCTTAAAACACACCTACCACCACATACCTTCATTAAATAATTGTAAGGAATAAATAGTAAATGTAAATAGCTTGGCATAGTATCTGGTATAGAGTAAGAGCCAAATAAATGGTGACTGCTATTATTAGCATAGCATAATTTAACTTCAACAGTTTTAATTAACTACACTCGCACAATTTGAGTGAAAGATTGCTTTACTTACTTATCTCAACAATCAGAAACACCTTCTCAAGGGAGGGGAGGTAGATTTTTAAAACTCTTGTGAGTGGTAGTTTGTACATCTTTGGAGTATTTTAAAAGATGGTAACCAGTTTTTATTTGTTTGTTTGTATGTTTGTTTGTTTAGCACTTTATAGTATCCTGGTTCATAGGATTTTGGTAGCTTATTTGCCACTTACATAACAGCTGTGTCTTAAGTCTGACTCTGCAGAAAATAGTAGGAATATTCAACAAGCACTTTTCAGAAATAAGAGGTAAGACATTCAGCCAAGATTCTGGGGATACATGTACAGTGCAACAACATAAATAAGGGGTCTCAATGTAATACAAAATGCCACTCAAAATAAGAGTTTACTTCCCCAGTGGTATAGGAGTCACCCAAGTGGGCTTCTCTATTGCAATCACAGTAGAAAGACCAGCTTGAGCTGATTGTAGCCCTGGGGTGCACCCAATGAGATAGTCCAGCCTAGATGCGCCTCTGTTTCTCATTTATGGTGAGGAAAGCAGTGTTTGTCTCAGGGACTGTGAACTCTATCTGTAGATTTCAAGGGGAAGGCTGGAGGCCGAAGACTATGTAAGGAGACAGGGAGTCTTTTAAGAAAATATTGTGAGGTGGTAATATGAAAATGATGCTCTTGAGTCCTATTTCCCATCAGTGAGGTGCTTGAGAATAGTTGGTCTGATTAAGACAGAGAAAAAATATCCATGTGCCAGAAAAAGAAAAGTGGGTCTTGCCTTGTGGTCTCCTTGCTTACAGCAAACTTTTTTTTTTTTTTGGTCTATTAAGAGCTACATAAGGGAGGTGCAAAATTCTGTATTTATGAATGGTGTAAATCAAGTTTCACTAATTGAATTCTAAAACAAGGGGGTGATTAGAAAATTGTGGGGTAAAATGTTTCATCAGTGTGAAGCCTTGTCAGCTGCTGCAGTTGGTATACTAATATATCCCTGGGTACAGCTATGGCGTACTAGTGACAGGAGTGTTCTAGTTAATCTGGGTTTGATAGAATACTGATAATCACGCATGCTCAGTGGGCCTGGGACTGTGTGTTTCAGGTGATGTGTTCAGGCTCCTTCATCCTGAAGGTTTTCACAGTGTTTCTCAATCTCGGTTTCTCAATGATGACCTCTTCTAAAGAGGAATGAAAATTCTCCACTGGTCCTTACATTTATCCAAATCACCCTTAGTATGTTATCTTCATGTAACAAAAATAAAACTAGGTACAAACTCCTAATATTTATAGTTCTTATGAACCAAATACTTTTTCCAGATTGAATTTATTTTTTTTTAATTTTTTTTTCAACGTTTTATTTATTTTTGGGACAGAGAGAGACAGAGCATGAACAGGGGAGGGGCAGAGAGAGAGGGAGACACAGAATCTGAAACAGGCTCCAGGCTCTGAGCCATCAGCCCAGAGCCTGACGCGGGGCTCGAACTCACAGACCGCGAGATCGTGACTGCGCCACCCAGGCGCCCCTCCAGATTGAATTTAAATAAAACTATCAAGCCAGTGATATCTAAATTGACAATATTAATTTAATGAGATAGATATTATTTTGCGAAAACTATATAACTAATTATAAAGTAAGCATGCTACTTATTGCCACAGGGCAGGTTCTTTTGATTTCAGTGCATTTGTAACGGCAATTTTTCTTTATTTGAACCATTAGATTACCTTCCTTAATACAGTGGTAATACATCATTCGCATACTAAGGCCAACTCTATTCTTTTCTCATTTGCCTAGGACAACTGGAGAATGCTACATTGTGCCAATTTGATCACAAACACAAAGCAAACACGAGGAGGGGGCCTGGGTGGCTCAGTTGGTTAAGCGTCCGACTTCAGCTCAGATCATGCTCTCGCGGTTTGTGGGTTCGAGGCCTGGATTGGGCTCTGTGATGACATCTCAGCCTGGAGCCTGCTTTGGATTCTCCCTCTCTCTCTGCCCCTCCCCTGTTGGCACTCTGTGTCTGCCTCTGTCTCTCAAAAATAAATAAACATTAGGGGCGCCTGGGTGGCGCAGTCGGTTAAGCGTCCAACTTCAGCCCGGTCACGATCTCGCGGTCCGTGAGTTCGAGCCCCATGTCAGGCTCTGGGCTGATGGCTCAGAACCTGGAACCTGTTTCCGATTCTGTGTCTCCCTCTCTCTCTGCCCCTCCCCCGTTCATGCTCTGTCTCTCTCTGTCCCAAAAATAAATAAACGTTGAAAAAAAAATAAAAAAAAACATTAAAATTTTTTTTAAAAATAAAAACAAAGCAAACATGAACAAAACTATAGTACTCAGTTATAAAGTGGTCATTTTATTTTTAATGAAAATGTTCTGTATCTGCACTATCCAATGCCACTTGTGGCTACTGAGCACTTGAAGGGGACTAGAGTAAGCCAGGGACAGAATTTTTAATGAATTTCCACTCAAACAGCCAAATGTGGCTAGTGGCTACTGCTGGCCAGTGCAGAAGACTAGCTCACACATTTACTATACACTTTTTTAGATTATCATCAGAATGGAATCACTAGCTGTGTGAGTAGGGCAACGTATTTAACCTCTCTAAACCTCACCGCCTTCACCTATAAACTGGGGATGAGGGGTGCCCGGGTGGCTTAGTCAGTTAAGCATCTGACCTCAGTTCGGGTCATGATCTTGTATTTTGTAAGTTCAAGCCCCACATCAGGCTCACTGCTGTCAGCACAGAGCCCCCCTCTCCTGTTGCCCATTCCCTGCTCATTCTCTCCCTCTAAACAAATAAATAAACTTAAAAAAACAACAACAACAATACCTGGGGAGGAGATAGAACACATTTAATCACTTATTGCAGTGCTAAGTGTAAAGAAACAACGCTCAACCCTTAGGGATGAGAGTAGGCAAAAGGCTGGGAGGAAGGTTTGCCCCTTTTTCATGGTTTCCATCACTGCCCTCTCAAGTCACCCCTGGTTGTACTTACTCTTTGAAATGCACAATTAATATTTTCTCCATTTTATGTGAAGTGCCAATAAAGCATATTTAGCTAAGTGCTATTTTTATTAATCTATGACAGGCAAACCAAGTAAAAACAGTGTGATTGCTATGAAAAAATAGCTTTGATTAGTCACCTGCCTTCCACTTAGATTGTCCCCCCCAGCCCCTCCTATATGGAAATTCTGGAGCTGCCAGTGATCTTGAACAATTGTCACAGGTGCATCAACTAGGCCTCATTTTTATTTCTCTGGAAAACAGTAAGCCTAAACCCCCTTCAGGGTATAGTGGACCATAATGAAACTGGTTACGTCACACTACTTACTGCCTCTGTTGCTGTTCCTGCAGGGGATGCTCTTCCAATCCCCAGGCCCAACTTATACCCCATTTGCATCTGGCAAACATTTAGCCTCATTTTCCAGAACCTGCTCAAATTTCACATCCTTTATGGAGCCTTTCCAAACCCTTCCAGATAAAGTTTATCTCCTTTATCCCCTGTCCTCACCCTGTACTTTACACAGACTTGAATCATAGCAACCACGTTTTTCACATTTATTTTACATTTATTTTTACCTTCTGCTGTTGGCTGAATTGTTTTCTCCTCCAAAAATATGTTTAACTTCCAGTACCTCAGATTATGACCTTATTTGAAAATAGGGTCATTTGGGGTGCCTGGTGGCCCAGTTGGTTGAGTGTCCAACTTTGGCTCAGGTCATAGTCTTGCCGTTCGTGGGTTCAAGCCCCGTGTCGGGCTGTGTGCTGACAGCTTAGAGCCTGGAGCTGCTTCAGATTCTGTGTCTCCCTCTCTCTCTGTCCCCTTCCCCGCTCATGCCCTCTGTCTCTCTCTCAAAAATAAATAAACATTAAAAAAAGAAAGAAAGAAAGAAAGAAAGAAAGAAAGAAAGAAAGAAAGAAAGAAAGAAAGAAAATAGGCTCATTGCAGATGAAATGAGTTAAGAGAAGATGACGTCATACTAGAGTATAGTGGAGTATATTGAATTGTTATGACCAGTATCCTTTTAAGAAGAGGAAAAGAGGGGCACCTGGGTGGCGCAGTCGGTTAAGCGTCCGACTTCAGCCAGGTCACGATCTCGCGGTCCGGGAGTTCGAGCCCCGCGTCGGGCTCTGGGCTGATGGCTCAGAGCCTGGAGCCTGTTTCCGATTCTGTGTCTCCCTCTCTCTCTGCCCCTCCCCTGTTCATGCTCTGTCTCTCTCTGTCCCAAAAATAAATAAACTTTGAAAAAAAAAATTAAAAAAAAAAAAGAAGAGGAAAAGAGAGACACACGAGGGGAGAATGTCATGTGACGACAAAGGCAGAAAATTAAGCAGTGGAGCTATAAGCCAAGCAATGGCAAGGATGGCAGGCAAGCCACCAGGAGCTAAGAAAAGGCAAGGAAAGATTCTCTTCTACAAGCTTCAGAGGGAGCGGGGCCCTGCCGACACCTTGATTTCAGACCCAGCTGCAGAACTGTGAGACGATACATTTGTTTTTTGGAGCCACTCAGTTTGCAGTACTTTGTTATGGCAAACCTAGGAAACGAGTACATAAAATCATAAGCTCCTTGAGGACAGGGACCTTGCTTGATTTATGTGTCCTTTAGAGCTGTCACAGTGTGTCTGAAACAACATGTTGGACGGATAAACCTAAGAACACACTACCTTTTCCTTTGCATTAATCTGGTCTCAAATTGGAAATGCAGAAAAATCATTTTAAATAAATTCAGTGCTGTGGCATATGGCCATACAGGCTTGTGTGATGTGGTGACCTTCAATTATTTATTATTGTATAACTTAATCTACATAAGGAAAGTCAATTGAACAGCGAAACTCCATGCCATCTGTTAGAAAAACGACCACTATTGTGAGGTTCAGCTCTTACTCTGCCCAATAGCAGAAAACCATAAATAATTATCCTCTAGATCAGGGCCTGGTAAACTACAAACTTGAGCCAAGTCCAGTCTGCTTTTGTAAATAAAGTTTTACTGGAACGCAGCCACACTCATTGATTTATACATTGTTTATGGCTGCTTTAATACTACAATGAGAGTGATGAGTGGTTGTGATGGATAGTGGTTACGATATTGCCCAAAGAGCCTAAAATAGTTACTATCTGGCCCCTTACAGAAGAGCTTGCAGAGCCCTGCTCTAGAGAATATAAATTGGTAGACATTGCCAGAATGTTTTATATTAAGTGGTAAAAATCCCACCTTGAAACCGAAGCAATTCATTTTATCGCACTTTGGAAGATTCTATGCTACTACTGTTAATGTTGACATGCCAGGAAAAAAAAAAAAAAAACTATGTGTAGAAAGTAATTTATTTCTTCCTCAAAATGGGAGCCAGGGATTAAAAAGAAAAGAATGTATGAGCTTATTTATGTTGTGTATGTGAATAGGGGGTGTGGGTAGAATAAGTTTCAAGCAAGTCTAATATATGTAACTTCTACAATTAGGTGCTCTATATAGGGAACTTTTTGAACTGTGTCCAGCTCCCCAACTTGGAGAGAGGTGAGAAATGGAGAAATGGATGGAGATCTATTACAAAATCCAGGAGGAGAAATGCTTTCCAGTGTTTATGAGAACAGTCCTGCCTGCAGTTTTATTCTTTCTGGAAAGTATTGTGGAAAGTTTTAGGCTTTTGGCGAGGTCTTATGCATCAAGTCTGCCATGTGACCCCATCACCCTGGTCTCAGCTGATTGGACCAAGGCTGGATGCCTGATCCAAAGGTCAAAGGCCTAGATAATAGCCCGGTACAAGGACTCTGTCTGGTAGGGATGAATACTGGCCACACCAACCACCACATGCTCTCTTTTGGGAGTTTAGAGACTTATGGAGACAGTGAATCTATTTATCAAGACTAGCAAAGCAGAAACAGAGCATACTTGTTACCACAATGACAGGGCAATTATTACCTAAGAAGAGAATCTGCTGACAGAAGTAACACCGCATCCTGAGTGATGCTGTCATTTCCAGAAGTCTCACTGTGCCACAGGTATGGTCTAGTTGTACCATTTTTGTCTTACTGGAAGAGAATGGGTTTAGTTCATAGTCAGCTCAGTTTCTTTATTCCATCACTTAGTCCACTCTCTTCCCATCCTCTATTCCCTTGCCTGATTATCTTTTTATTTTTTTCTTATTCTTTTTATTCTTTACTTTAGAGGAAGAGAGAGTGCACAAATGGGGGAGAGGGGCAGAGGGGAGAATCTTTTTTTAAAAAATATGTCGTAATGTTTATTTATCCTCGAGGGAGTGAGAGATAGAGAGTGAATTGGGGAGGGGCAGAGAGAGGGAGACACAGAATCCAAAGCAGGATCCAGGCTCTGAGCTGTCAGCGCAGAATCGGATGCGGGGCTCAAACTCACGAACTGTGACACCATGACCTGAGCCGAAGTTGGATGCTTAAGTGACTGAACCACCCAGTTGCCCCCAATGCTTTTTACTTTAAATTGACCTACACAGGGTCATGTGAAAAGGTTGCTCACCTGTACTTGATCACGCAATGATAACCTTACCCCTTGTTCCCTGGTATTCACTCACTGGGTCAGAATTACTCATTTCTATAACAGAGCAAGTCTGCTGAGCCTTTCTATTACTCTCCCTGATATGTGCTCCTTTTTTTCCTCCTTTTCTATTCTTCCATATGGCAACAACCCTGTGAGGCTGGGATTATGACCTCCCCGACCACTCCATTTCTTAGATCAGGAAACCTCAGCTCAGAGAGACTAAGTGACTCACCCAAGACCACACAGTTAATAAGTGCCTAAACTTGGATTTGAACTCAGATCGGATGGATTGTGTTAGAGGCTGAACTTTGTCTCCTCCATAAAAGGTATGTTGAAATGTTGCCCCCCTCAGTATCTCTAATCCAATATGATAGATGTCCTTATAAAAAGAATGCCATGTAAAGAGACAGAGGGAGAACTTCATGTCATAATACATGATTGGAGTGATGTGTCTATAAGCCAAGGAACGCCAAAGATCGCAGGCAAGGCACCAGAAGCTAGGACCAGGTAAGGAAGGATTCACCAACAAGTTTCAGAGGAAGTGTGATTTCAGACTTCTGGCTTCCAGAACCGTGAAACAATAATGTTCTCTTGTTCTAAGCCACCCAGTTTGTGGTTCTTTGCTACAGCAACTAACTAACTAGGAATCTAATGCAGATGGCAAAGCCATCTCTCCCCTGTGCCGCACTGTCTTAGATATTTAGGGCAGGGTTGGCTTATAAGGGATGCTCAGAGAAAGAATGTGTGCTTAAAGAGTCTAGAGATTTCATTTCAGGTGAAATCCCAAAAATAGCACCCAAAAGTACCTAAACCATGTTATTCACATTATGCTACCCGTGGATGTGAGGAAGTAGGTCCTCCAGTTGACCAAGTATGAAGTTCACCAAGAAAGAGTACACCAGGAAAAATCAGATGTTCCCCTGGGACCCCTCTCCCACACGTGTTTGTCACTGCCCACCTCCTCACACCCAAATTCAGGATGACATCTAGGGACCTCCCTAGTTATATCCAATATGCTTCCCTCTTCTGTTATTTTTTTCTTCTCCCCACTCCAGAACCCCAACAACCACTGATTTTTTCTCTTCAGCGTACCCTGATTTTCCTTTAAATCTGGCAGTGTCACCCAAAAGCTTTTCTTTAATCCGGCTGGAAGAAAACAAAGTACCAAAATATCTAATCCCTGCTTTACCACTTCAATCCACATGTATTCCTTTGAACAATGTGATGACTCTCCCTGGTGCTGCTATCAAGACAGGGAGTTGGGGGCAGGGAAGGCAGAGAGAGAGAGACAGAATCTGTGTAGCCAGAAGAGGAACAGAGAGGGTAAAAAGGAACACGAAAGTAGACATGGAAGTGGGTGACTAAGGGTCACCAGCTTTTCCTCCTGGAGTGGATGTTCTGGAGCCTCTTGACCCTTGGGAAATAAGCATTTTCTGATGTTTCCCTGCCTTCTGTTCTGAATCTCTTATTCTGATTTTTAGAAGTGAAAAAAATATTTTGATTTAAGCCATATGGCCTTTTTCTCCTTGCACTGGAGCTGTAGAAAACTCAGAGGGGGCAGGTGTGGAAAGCAGTGGCAGCAGGGTGGGTGGTACATAGGGTCTGTGTGTCTATAGCTTATGTAGCTCTGTAACTATGGCAACCATGTGCAATGTCACTTGCATAGCATCATAACATGGCCCTAGAGTTACCCCTCGCTCCTCAACTATTCCTCTTCAATGCACTGTCTGTGCTGCTGTTTCCTAGCTACCATGGCTCTGTTATATTTTTTCAAAGTCGTGCTTAAGTATTGTTTCTGTCTACTGTGCTTGCTGTCACTCTACTTTACTTCATCTGATAGCGAAACCAAAACCCCATTTCTTACAGATACTGTTAATTGTTACAAAATTGTCAGTCCTTGGGGTGCCTGGGTGGCTCAGCTGGTTAAACGTCTGACTTCAGCTTAGGTCATGATCTCGCAGTTTGTGAGCTTGAGCCCGCGTCGGGCTGTGTGCCGACAGCTCAGAGCCTGGATCCTACTCTGGATTCTGTGTCTCCCCATCTCTCTGCCCCTCCCATGCTCATGCTCTGTCTCTCTCTGTCTCTCAATAATAAATAAACGTTAAAAAAAATTTTTTTAATTGTCAGTTCTTAAACACATTGAGTTATAAAGAATCTTGAGCCTGTGATCTGGACAACATGACCACTTGAGACTTTTTCTAGTTCTTAAGGTCCATGCTGAATTCCATTAGAGCTAATGATAGTTGACTGCCTGCTTACTGAAAATCCTTTCTTTTCTTTCCTTTTCTTTTCTTTTCTTTCTTTCTTTTTTTTTTTTTTTGCCAGTTGTTACAATTTCCCAACTACAAGAGTAGTAAAATTAAAATTTACAACAGTGTATGTAACTACATCCCATGGAGCTTGTACACAGGAAATATATGTATGTGTACCCCATAAATGAAAATTTCATTGCATTAATTCTGAAAATATATACATGAATGATTTATTTATTGTTAAGAACAATCCCCAAATCCTCAGAAATATTTCTGCTGTAATTAAATTTAAATGCTTTTTAAAAAATTCATGTGAGTTGGCAATTTACTATGTTCATATTTTAGCTTCCTTATGTTTGGTCATTAATTGTGGTATCATAAACAGCTAAGATTTAAAGCCCTTAACCTTCCCAGGCCCAAGCAGAAGCAAGATGTCAACACCCGTAAGTTATGAGCAGGCTCCCAAAGGGAATGTAATACAAAATACACTTATAATTGAATTAACTCGGGAGAGGATTCTGGGAAGATGACAGCATCAGTAATTTTTCATTTTCTCTAAATCCCTACATAAAAACAGAGAGAAAAACTGCATAGTAAAACCCCAAACCTGTGAACAATATTTACAACAGAACTAGGTGACAAGAAGCCCTCACAAACTCCAAAATATAAGTGGATGGGTACAAACCACCATGAGCCATAAGAGCTGCATGTTATCAGTGTATGTGTGGGAGAAAGGATAAGGGAGATGCATCTGATGGACCTGAGCACGGGAAGACCCCCAAATAGCCAACGGGCATTGACTTTCTAGAAAGAGGGCAGGCCAATTTGAGAACAGCAGCTGAAACTGGGAGGGGTTTTGACCAATACCAGTATTAAGCCCAGGGGGGCGGTGGTGGATGGGTGGGGGGAAGGTCTGATAGGTCCTGTGACCACTCAAAACTAAAGAGAAACTGCTTAGGGTGGAATTAAAAATTTAAGGGGCGCCTGGGTGGCGCAGTCGGTTAAGCGTCCGACTTCAGCCAGGTCACGATCTCGCGGTCCGGGAGTTCGAGCCCCGCGTCGGGCTCTGGGCTGATGGCTCAGAGCCTGGAGCCTGTTTCCGGTTCTGTGTCTCCCTCTCTCTCTGCCCCTCCCCCGTTCATGCTCTGTCTCTCTCTGTCCCAAAAATAAATAAACGTTGAAAAAAAAAATTAAAAAAAAAAAAAAAAAATTTAACAGCACACAGACAACAGAGATGAGAGAAAGAAAAGCTCCAGACCAAAGTGGTGCAACATCATAAAGCAAGCTGCCTTGTTTTTTTACTTATTTATTTTTATTTTGAGAGAGAGAGAGAGAGAGAGAGAGAGAGAGCGAGAGAGTGCAGATGGGGGAGAAGGGCAAAGGGAGAGAGAGCATCCCAAACAGACTCAGCGCTCAGCTCAACCCAGGATCATAACCCGAGCTGAAATGAAGAGTCAGATGCTCAACTGATTGAGCTATCCAGGCACTTATTTTTTAATGTTCTCCAAAACCAACAGAAAAAGTTCTGTGAAGTGAGGAAAGCTTTCCTGAATGCTACCTTATTACAGAAGTTCAGGAAAACTAATTTCAAATTATAAGAAACAACAGAAAAATATAAAGGTAACATAGTTTTTATAAAGAAAAAAAAAGGAGGGGAAAGAAGCTGAATAACATCCCTACAGACAATGAGAGCACTCTGGATAGACATACCCACAAAACAGAGCAAAACTATAACCGCTAATTCCAAATGAGCTAAAAGACATTAAGAAAATAATACAAGATATGAAATAACAGAAAAAAGAATTAGAAACCCAGAGATGAAGTGATAGGACTCAAAAATATAATTAGAAATAAAGAAACAGGGGTGCCTGGCTGGCTCAGTTGGAGGAACATGTGACTCTTGATCTCAGGATTGTTGAGTTCTGGCTCCACATTGGGTGTAGAGATTACTTAAAAATAAAATCTTTTAAAAAAGGAAAAGAAAATAATAATAATCTAAGAAATAATGAGTATTCTAGAAAGGAAATAAGAGAAAATAAACTCAACAGTAGTGCCTTAAGAGAAACAAATGAAATACAAGAAAAGATTTAAATTTTTTTTTAATGAAGAAAGAGATGAACAGATTTGAGAGAAAGCAATGGATATTGAAGAGTGACAAAGAGGATCCAAAATCAGATAAAAGAAGTCTTTAATTTTTTTTTTTTAACATTTATTCATTTTTGAAAGAGAGAGAGACAGAGCATGAGCAGGGGAAGGCAGAGAGAGAGGGAGACAGAATCTGAAGCAGGCTTGAGGCTCTGAGCTGTCAGCACAGAGCCAGATGTGGGGCCTGAACTCACAAACTGTGAGATCATGACCCGAGCTGAAGCTGGACGCTTAACCAACTGAGCCACCCAGGCACCCCTAGGTAAAAGAAGTCTTTAAAGAAGAAAACAAATATAAGGGAACAGAACAAACACCAAAAGTATGTTCAAGAAAACCTTTCTGGAAAAAAAAATTGAAACAATTCAGACAGAGTACACCATGACACAGAGTGACAAATTCTGGCAAGGTTATTGGATTTTAAAGAAAAGGAAAAAAAATCCTTTGGGCCCCTAGAAAAAAAGGAATGTATGGCTTAAAAAAGAAAATATGAGATTACTATCAGACTTACTTTTTAAAATTATTATCAGAAAATGTGGTCAAATCTTTAAGATCACTTAGGAAATAAATATGAGTCAATTATGAAGAACACAGGCAAACTGTTAACAGCATCTAAGAACTCAAAGAATATTGTTCCCATAAGCCCTTCCCAAGGAATTTAGTAGTATATGAACTTCAGGCAAACAAAATGACTATAGAGACATCAACATAAGAACTGGGGGTGAGCACTAAAGAGTTACTGGCATAACTAAGACCAAATAGGAGCTAAAACAGATTATTATACAATGGCTATATGCTCCAACAGTGTAGATATAGCCTAACTATAAAATACGGTTGGGGGATAACTATAAAAAATGGTGGTGGAATTAATATTATTATCTTAAGATTATTCTGGGAAGACAAAAGCTGGAGTTCATGGTCTGTATTATTCAAGATTCTCCAGAGAAACAGAACCAATGGGATATCTATCTATCTATCTATCTATCTGAAGAGATTTATTATAGGAATTGGCTCAAGCAAATAGAAAGGCCAAGAAATCCTATGATCTGCCATCTGAAGGCTGGAGAACCAGGAAAGTTGGTAGTATAATTGAGTTCAAGTCTGAAGGCTGAAAACCAGAAGAAGTGATGGTGTAACTCCCAGTCCAAGGCCAAAGGCCTGAGAATGGAGGCCTGCTTGTGTAAGTCTCAGAGTCAGAAGGCCTGAGAATCTCAAGTGCTGATGTCTGAGGGCAGGAGAGGATGGACGTCCTAGCTCAAGGGGAGAGAGAGAGAGAGAGAGAGAGAAGGGGAAAGAATTCATCCTTCTTCCACCATTTTGTTCTATTCGGGCTCTCAACAGATTGAGTGATGCCTGCCCACAGTGGTGAGGGCACTCTTTGTTAGTCTACTGATTCAAATGCTAATCTCTTTTGGAAATACTCTCACAAACACTCCCAGAAATAACATTTTACCAGTTCTTTGGGCATTCCTTAGCCCAGTCAAGTTTGCACATAAAATTAACCTTCACAGGGGCACCTGGGTGGCTCAGTCAGTTAAGCGTCCAACTTCAGCTCAGGTCATGATCTCACGGTCCATGAGTTCAAGCCCCGTGTCAGGCTCTGGGCTGACAGCTCAGAGCCTGGAGCCTGTTTCAGATTCTGTGTCTCCCTCTCTCTCTGACCCTCCCCTGTTCATGCTCTGTCTCTGTCTCAAAAATAAATAAATGTTAAAAAAAAATTAACTTTCACAGGATCCATCAAGGAGAAAGAACTCCAGAGGTACCTGGGTGGCTCAGTCAGTTAAGTGTCTGACTCTTGATTTTGGCTCAGGTTATGATCTCACAGTTTGTGGGATCAAGCCCCATGTCAGGCTCTGCACTGACGGCTTCGAACCTGCTTGGGATTCTCTATCTCCCTCTCTCTCTGCCACTCCCTTGCTCATGTGCTCTCTCTCTCAAAATAAATAAATAAACTTTTTTTTTTAAAGGAGAAATATGGGCAACTAATTTTTGACAAAGAAGGAAAGAATATCCATTGGAATAAAGACAGTCTCTTCAGCAAGTGGTGCTGGAAAAACTGGACAATGACATGCAGAAAAATGAACCTGGACCACTTTCTTACACCATACACAAAAATAAACTCAAAATGGATGAAAGACCTAAATGTAAGACAGGAAGCCATCAAAATCCTCGAGGAGAAAACAGGCAAAAACCTCTTTGATCTTGGCCGCAGCAAATTCTTACTCAACACGTCTCTGGAGGCAAGGGAAACAAAAGCAAAAATGAACTACTGGGACCTCATCAAAATAAAAAGTTTCTGCATAGCAAAGGAAACAATCAGCAAAACTAAAAGGCAACTGACAGAATGGGAGAAGATATTTGCAAAGGACATATCAGATAAAGGGTTAGTATCCAAAATCTATAAAGAACTTACCAAACTCAACACCTAAAAAACAATCCAGTGAAGAAATGGGCAAAAGACATGAATAGACATTCCTCCAAAGAAGACATCCAGATGGCCAACCGAAACCACAATGAGATACCACCTTAGACCTGTCAGAATGGCTAACATTAACAACTCAGGCAACAACAGATGTTGGTGGGGATGCAGAGACAGAGGATCTCTTTTGCATTGTGGTGGAAATGCAAGCTGGTGCAGTCACTCTGGAGAACAGTATGGAGGTTCCCCAAAAAATTAAAGATAGAACTACCCTACAACCCAGCAATTGCACTACTAGATATTTATCCAAGGGATACAGGTGTGCTGTTTCGAAGGGACATATGCACCCCAATGTTTATAGCACCACTATCAACAATAGCCAAAGTATGGAAAGAGCCCAAATGTCCATCAATGGATGAATGGATAAAGAAGATGTGGTGTATATGTACAATGGAGTATTACTCGGCAATCAAAAAGAATGAAATCTTGCCATTTGCAACTATGTGGATGGAACTGGAGGGTATTATGCTAAGTGAAATTAGTCAGTCAGAGAAAGACAAAAATCTTATGATTTCACTCATATGAGGACTTTAAGAGACAAAACAGATGAGCATAACGGAAGGGAAACAAAAATAATATAAAAATGGTGGAGGGGACAAAACATAAGAGACTCATAAGTATGGAGAACAAACAGAGGTTACTGGAGGGGTTGTGGGAGCGGGGATGGGCTAAATGGGTAAGGGACATTAAGGAATCTACTCCTGAAATCATTGTTGCACTATATGCTAATTTGGATGTAAATTAAAAAAAATAAAATTTAAAAAAATAATAAAATAAATAAATAAAGGAGAAAGAACTCTGATAAACAAGTGTTTTAATTAAGAGTCTTGAAAAGGCTGTGCCCTCACATTAGGGCAAGTTAGTCTTACCTGGATAAAGGTGATATGCCTGAAGTCTGTCTCACTGCCGGAAGAAAATGAGTTCTTCTGTGGAGAGTAATATCATCATTAAGAGTCTTATAATTTTTTATATACAAAATCTAGCATTCAATTAAAAAAATCAACAATTCCAGGAAACAGGACTAAATGATTGAAAATCAAGAGACAAAACAGACCATGGAAATAAACCTACAGGGGACAAACATACTTCACTTATTTATTTAGTCATAATTTAAAAAATATGATTAGTATGTTTAAGGAATTAGATGAAAAGATGCAGAATTTCACCAGAGAATTAGTATTAATAAAAAATAAATCCTTGTAAATCCTAGAAGTGAAAAATATAATAAGTGAAATTAGGAATCTAATAGATGGACACTTGTACACTGTTGGTGGGAATGTAAATTAGTGCAGCCACTGTGGAAAACAGTATGGAGGTTCCTCACAAAATTAAAAATAGAAATTACCATATGGTCCAGTAATTCCACTACTGGGTATTTATCCAAAGAAAATTAAAATGTTAATTTGAAAAGATCTATGCACCCCTATGTTTATTGCAGCATTATTTACAATAGCCAAGATATAGAAGCAACCCAAGTATCCACTGACAGATGAATGGATAAAGAAGACATGGTACACATGCATGTGTGTACACACACATGCACACATACACACAGGCTGGAATATTACTTAGCCATATAAAAGAACGAGATCTTGCCATTTGTGACATGGATGGACCTAGAAGATATTATGCTAAGTGAAATAAGTTAGATGGAGAAAGACAAATACCGTATGATTTCACTTATATGTGGAATCTAAAAAGCCAAACTAATGAATAAACAAATAAATAAAAAGCAGAAATAGACTCATAAACATAGAGAACAAATGGTTGCCCAGAGGGGAGAGGAGTCAGGGAGATGGGCAAAATGGGTAAAGGGGAGTGGGGGATACAGGGTCCAGTTATGGAATAAATAATGCATGAGGATAAAAGGTACAGCATAGGGAATATAGTCAATGGTATTGTAACAATGTTGTATGGTGACAGATGGTAGCTACACTTGTGATGAGCAGAGCACCATGTACAGACTTGTCAAATCACTATGTTGTATACCTAAAACTAATGTAATATTGTGTGTCAACTATACTTCAATTAAAAAAATTTAGGGCACGTGAGTGGCTCAGTTGGTTAGGTGTCTGACTCTTAATCTCAGCTCAGGTCTTGATTTCAGGGTCGTGAGTTCAAGCCCTGCATTGGGCTCTAGTTGGGCATGGAGCCTACTTAAAAAAAAAAAAAGATACCCAATTGATGGGTTTAAACCATCTATTGGACCCTGCAGAAGAGATTAGTGAACTAGAAGATAGGTTGATAGAAAATATCCAGATTGAAGCATAGAGAAAAGACTTTGAAATATAGAGAAAAGAATATAAAAAACATATGGGACATGATTAAAGGTTTTATTATTATGATTGTCAATGGAGTCCCAGAAGGAGTAGAAATGTGGCAGGAGACATATTTGAAGAGACACTAGCCAAGAATTTCCCCAAACAGAAGACAGTAAGTCACAGAATCAAGAAGCTCTATAAATCTGAAGCAAGATAAATACAAGAAAAACCACACCTAGTCAAACCATGAAAAACTAAATGCTAATATTAAAATGCTAAAATTAGCCAGAGTAAAAAAAGGCACATTATCTTCAAATGAGCAACAATAAAACTGACAGCTAACTTTTCCAACAGAACTGATGGAAACCAGAAGACAATGGAGTGACATCTATAAAGAGTGGGGAGAAATTACAGCAGACTTAGAATTCTATAGCTAGCAAAATATTCTTCAAAAATTAAGGTAAAACAGACATTTTAATAAAAATTAGAACCTACAGAGTTCAATATAAGCATATATGCACTAAAAGAAATAGTAAAAGAAATTCTTCAATAGAAGTCAAAAGAATCAAAAAGAAGGCCAGAAATGCAGGAAGGAACAAACAGCACCAGAAAGAGGACATCTAAATTAGTATTGATTGGTTAAAACCATGTCTTGTGTTTAAGAAGCTTTTCATGTACCTATTCATACAGATGGATCAAACACACATTGTCATTCAAACACAGCATGTATATTCTTGCCTCTGCCCTCTGGTCTCTCCCTTGCCCATTCCTCGAGGCCAGATGTACATAATAACATCCTCAGGAAGAGTTTACTGGCCAATCCTTCATTTATGTCTCCTCTCCCACCCCTCTAACTCAGCACCATATTGTGCTGGTCCCTTATTCAGACATAAAATGGAGACCACTTTTGTTCTATATTTTAAAAATGTTTATTTATTTATTGGGGGGGAAGGGGCAGAAAGAGAGGGAGAGAGAATTCCAAGCAGGCTCCACACTATCAGTGCAGAACCTGACGTAGGACTTGATCCCACAAACCATGAGATCATGACCTGAGCTGAAATCAGAAATCTAACGCTTAACTAACTGAGCCACCCAGGTGCCCCTTCAATTTTTGTTTTTATTTAACTTTGTGTTTCTTGATTTCTCAGATAGAATGTAAATTTAATGTCCTTTCAAGGTCTACTCTATGTTATCTATACAGTATGTGTTGCATAGATGTTTGTTAAATAATTAAATTTGTTGAAGAATCAATTGGTAATGAGTGGGCTGACCTTGTTGCTTTCTAGGACAGAATCTTCCATCCATTAGTTAATTATTATTCTGAGATCTGATAAAGGCATCACTATAAACATATACCAAAAAAGTTTTAGTAACTTCTTTTTTTTTTTTAATTTTTTTTTTTAACGTTTTATTTATTTTTGAGACAGAGAGAGACAGAGCATGAACAGGGGAGGGTCAGAGAGAGGGAGACACAGAATCTGAAACAGGCTCCAGGCTCTGAGCTGTCAGCACAGAGCCCGACGCGGGGCTCGAACCCACGGACCGCGAGATCATGACCTGAGCTGAAGTCGGCCGCTTAACCGACTGAGCCAGCCAGGCGCCCCTGAAGTTTTAGTAACTTCTTGAATGAAAGATCCAGGAGGGACAAATTGGATATTCACATTACATCTATAATTTTTTTTGAAATTGATTTTATGCTTGTTTAATAAAATATTTCTTGGTCTCACTGTCAAATGTATAAGGCTGGTTGCAGTATGTCACAGGTATGGCATTTATTTCATTTTAATGTGAGTCATTGTACTATTTCTGGATGCTAAAGAAATAAAAGTCACAACTCTTGAGTTCCCCAGAGGATGTAAAATCTGGAGGCTATAACATATATATATATATACACATACATATATATATACATACATATATATATACATACATATATACATATATATGTATATATATATGTATGTATATATATATGTTATAGCCTCCAGATTTTACATCCTCTGGGGAACTCAAGAGTTGTGACTTATGTGACATACATATATATATATGTATGTATATATGTATGTATATATATATATATATGTATTGAGATGAAATCTAAAGAAATATTTCAGTAACTGGAAGACACTATGGTATAGTGTAGACTAAAGCTACAATAGATAAGAAAACTAAAAATAGTAAGTATCACACTCAAGGTGTGATTACTGGAGAAGTTATGTGAAAAGAGGTATGTTCTGGTTTTAAAGGTTAGATGGAAATATATAGAAGAGAAGAGGCATTGATTTGTTTCTAAGCAGGGAGAAGAACATGAAAAGCACAGAGGCAAAATAGTAAGTCATGTTCAGGCAACTATATACAGACAATCCTGAGGAATGGAGGGAATATGTGAAGCTAGAGAGAGGCAGAGGGGCAGTTGATAGAAGATATCAAATATGTTTATTTTTAAATTTTTTTTCTTTTAAAATTAATTTTATTTTTTTCAATTTACATCCAAATTAGTTAGCATATAGTGCAACAATGATTTCAGGAGTAGATTTCTTAATGCCCCTTATCCATTTAGCTCATCCTCCCTCCCACCCCTCTCCAGTAACCCTCAGTTTGTTCTCCATATTTATGAGTCTCTTATATTTTGTCCCCTTCCCTGTTTTTATATTTTTTGTTTCCCTTCCGTTATGCTCATCTGTTTTGTCTCTTAAAGTCCTCATATGAGTGAAGTCATATGATTTTTGTCTTTCTCTGACTAATTTCACTTAGCATAATACCCTCCAGTTCCATCCACATAGTTGCAAATGGCAAGATTTCATTCTTTTTGATTGCCGAGTAATACTCCATTGTGCATATACACCACATCTTCTTTATTCATTCATCCATTGATGGACATTTGGGCTCTTTCCATACTTTGGCTATTGTTGATAGTGGTGCTATAAACATTGGGGTGCATATGTCCCTTCGAAACAGCACACCTGTATCCCTTGGATAAATATCTAGTAGTGCAATTGCTGGGTTGTAGGGTAGTTCTATCTTTAATTTTTTGAGGAACCTCCATACTGTTCTCCAGAGTGGCTGCACCAGCTTGCATTCCCATTTTTAATTGTTTTTAATGTTTATTTTATTTTTTGAGAGAGAGAGAGAGAGACAGCACAAGTGGGGGAGAGGCAGAGAGAGAGGGAGACTGAAGCAAGCTCTAGGCTCTGAGCTGTCAGCACAGAGCCCAACACAGGGGCTTGAACTCAGGAACTGTGAGATCATGATCTGAGCTGATGTCGGACGCTTAACCAACTGAGCCACCCAGGCCCCCCCCCCCCAAATACGTTTATTTTTCAAATAGTGTGGAATTTTAGTTCTCCTTTCAATAAAAATAACCTTTATGTCAACAGCCCCATCAGACCCCTTAGTGGATATAATGACGATCCCAGCTTCCTAGGCTACTAGTCGCAATAATTTTAGCCATATGAGGGTAATGGGAAAAACACACTGCAAGCGAATTACTTTTGAAATGTATTGCATGTTGACATTTGGGAAATTACACCCTGAACACAATGCACCCTGATTATTTGAGGTGCCTTCCCACCATGAAAAGATAAATTCAGTCTAACAATTAACAAAAGAAGAACTGCATGTTAGATTCATTTAAAGTTCTGTTCTTTGGCAAGGTTCTTCTCAAAACTTTTGGTTACTATTCAGATGAATAACCGTGGGCAGGGATTATTCCTTTCCTAAAAACAATCTGGTCTCAAGAGTCCAGATGCCCTCATTCAAACATATTTCAGGTCAGCCTCTGGCAGTGACTGTCAGCCTAGCCCCATCTTGTGAAGAATTCTGTTGTGCCCATTCTCTCTGTACCCAACGTATCAGTGCTAGAGATGACCCTGCTAAGCTGGCTTCCTTTTAACTTTCTGGAAAAAGCACAGCCACACTTTTCTATGAAAAACAAATGAGTCTTCACTTCTCTATTCCCACTCAGCGAATTCCTCTGGCACCACTGGCCCATCTCATCATGAATATACATTTGCTCTGGCCCTTCCTCCTCCTCCAACAAGTTTTGTGTTGATGGGCTTCTGGGCTGAGCCACAGTAAATTCAGCAGTCCTAAATCCAGAAGCACAGATAAGGAATGAATTTGACAAAGGGCCTTCTGAGATACCATAAATGCTATTTCAAGGCAAAGCCTTCCTTGTTTATAGAATGCATCCAATTTGTGTGCTGAATAGAGCAATGTGATAAGAGGAGAGGAAGATGGACAGGGAGAAAATGGGACCTCACATGAAGATTACAGCAAAGATCTGGAAATTAACTGGGAATGCCAAAAAGGAGTAAGGATATAAATGGAATAGTGAAGGGTCAGTAATGTCCACATAAATCAGACCAGATTATTATTTTGATCATTGAGCTCAGCATGCATATAACCATGGCTTTATATATAATAGCTCTTGGCCATGAATCTGCACTTTGGAGTAAGAGAGACCTGGGTTTGAATCCTGGCTTTACTGCATACCAGATTAATGATTTTGATTCTGTTATTAGACTTCTTCAAATCCTCATTTCTTTATTTATAAAATGTGAATGCTAATAGTATCTCCTTCAATGGGATTATTGTGAGGATTTAAAAGACAGTACTTGTGAAGAGCTTATCACTTTGCCTAGCATGCAGCAAGCACAAAATACATGTTATCTTTTATTGTTTTAGAAATTTAGGTTAGTCTAATTTCTCTAAGGCAAACTGGTTTAAACTCACTAGGAGGAATGTCTAATTAAAAGAATCTTATGCTGGAGTGGCTGGGTGGCTCGGTCGGTTAAGTGTTCAGCTTTAGCTCAGGTCATGATCTCACACTTGGTGGGTTTGAGCCCCGCGTTGGGTTCTGTGCTGACAGCTCAGAGCCTGGAGCCTGCTTCAGATTATGTGTCTCCCTCTCTCTCTGCCCCTCCCCTGCTCACGTTCTGTCTCTCAAAAAATGAATAAACGTTAAAAAAAAGAAAAAAAGAATCTTATGCTAAGTCTTTGGGGGCAGCAAATTATCACCCTCTGACTCACCTTTTTAGTGCATGTGTATTTTCATTGAGTTGGCTTAAGTCAAGTTGCACCTGTAAATATAAGCATGCTTGTGCTGCCATGAGCAAGTTTTCTTATAGAAAGCTAGGCATATATTTAATAACTAGTTAACAGAATTTGTGATTTCCCCAAGGCAGATTTGGTGAATACCTCTAATACCCAAATTCTGTTGTGATTTTATACATATACATTAAACATATAAATATATTTTTACCTATTTTCTATATAAATGTTTAATACATAATATTATATACAAATATTTATAATCATTATAACATTTATGTTATTATAATATATACATATATTATACAGGAATATTATATAAATATATTATATAAATATTATAATATTTGTAAGTTATATACAAATACATATAAAATACATATATTTTATAGCTCAGGACACTGCATCAGAAAGAGATTAAAGTTACAGTCCTTAGTGGATACATCCGCTTGGTCATTTTCCAGGTGTCTTATACCTAAGTATTGTCCAAAACTGAACTCATTATTTCAGCCCACAAACTTCCTCTTCCTTATATTCCTTTTCTCAGTTAATGGCACAGCCATCTACCAGCAACCCAAGCCAGAAACCTGTGAATCATCTCAGACTTCTTCCTCTCCCTCACGCATCATCACACCAAACGCTAAGAGTTTTAACTATTAAATGTTTTTTTTAGTCTGACTTCCTCTTCTCCATTCTTACCACTACTGCTTTTGTCAAGCTTCCACACTTTCTCACTCAAACTACTGCAACTGTCTCCCAGCTGATCTGATACTAGCCATACTGCCTTCATATCAGTCTTCTATTCAGCTGCCAAAATGATATGTTAAAACACAACACTTATCTTCTGCACAGCAAAGGAAACAATCAACAAAACTAAAAGGCAACTGACAGAATGGAAGAAGATATTTACAAATGACATATCAAATAAAGGGTTAATATCCAAAATCTATAAAGAACTTATCAAACTCAACACCCCAAAACAAATAATCCAGTGAAGAAATGGGCAAAAGACATGAACAGACACTTACCAAAGAAGACATCCAGATGGCTAACAGACACATGAAAAGATGCTCTCAACACCACTTATCATCAGGGAAATACAAATCAAAACCACAATGAGATACCACCCCACACCTGTCAGAATGGCTAACATTAACAATTCAAGGCAACAACAGATGTTGGCGATGATGCAGAGAAAGAGGATCTCTTTTGCGCTGCTGGTGGGAATACAAACTGGTGCAGCCACTCTGGAAAACAGTATGGAGGTTTCTCAAAAAATTAAAACTAGACCTACCCTATGACCCAGCAATTGCACTGCTAGGTATTTATCCAAAGGATACAAAAATGCTGATTCGAAGGGGCATGCATCCCAATGCTTATACCAGCACTATCGACAATAGCCAAATAATGGAAAGAGCCCAAATGTCTATCAAATGATGAATGGATAAAGAAGATGCGGTATATGTGTGTGTGTGTGTGTGTATATATATATATATATATATATATATATATATATATATATGTACAATGGACTATTACTTAGTGATCAAAAAGAATGAAATCTTGCCATTTGCAACAACATGGATGGAACTAGAATGTATCCTGCTAAGCGAAATCAGTCAGAGAAAGATAAATATCATATGATTTCACTCATGTGGAATTCAAGAAACAAAACAAATGAACATAGGGGAAGGGAAGGAAAAATAAGATAAAAACAGAGAGGGAGGCAAACCATAAGAGACTCTTAAATACAGAGAATAAACTGAAGGTTGCTGGAGGGGTGTTGGGTGGGGGATGGGCTAAATGGGTGATGGGCATAAAGGAGGACACTTGTTGGGATGAGCACTAGGTGTTATAGGTTAGTGACGAACCACTAAATTCTACTCCTGAAACCATTATTATACCATATATTAACTAACTTGGATTTAAATACAATTTTTAAAAAATTAAAAAATTAAAACAAAAAAATAAAAAACAACACTAATCATGTTGACCCCCATCTTAAAAACTTTCAGTGGTTCCCTGCTTCCTCTAGAATGAAGCACAGGTTTATTAGTATGGACTTCATGATCTCAAAGCACCTCTATCTGAGTCTTAACCAAGGTAATTTAAAATGGAGTGTGTATGTGGTTGTTTCCCCTTTTAGACCCTGGGCTTGTTTCATCTTTGTATCTCAGCAAATAGCTGTGTCAGTAAAAAATTGTTAAACTAAACTAAAATGATGATATCAGGTTTAAAGTCAAGTGGATCAGCCCACACTTTCTAACATGGTATTTATTCTTTAAAAAATTTGAGATTAAATCCACCATTTTGGTATATTCAGTGGTTTTTAGTATATTTGCAGTTGAGCAAACATCACCACTAATTCCAGAATACTTTTGTCATCCAAAAAAAACCCCTGCTTACCCATTAACAGTTATTCTCTATTATTCCCCCTTCCTCTTTACCATCAAGAAAGTGAAAAAGTAATACATAGAATGGGAGAAAATATTTGCGAACCATATATCTGATGAGGGACTAGTATCCAGAATATATAAAGAACTCTTACCACTCAGAAATAAAAAAACAAAGAACTCAGTTAAAGAATGGGCAAAGGATCTGAATACCTATTTTTCCAAAAGAAATATACAAATGACCAATAAGCACATGAAAATATGTTCAACATCATCAGTCATCAGGGAAATGCAAATCAAAACCACAAAAATAACACTTTACACCTAATAGGATAGGTATAATCAAAAGGACATACAGCATCAAATGTTGGGAAGGATATGGAGAAACTGGAACCTGCATACATTGCTGGTGGAAATGTAAAATGGTACAGCTGCCCTGGAAAACAATTTGTCAGTTGGCAGTTTCTCAAAAAGTTAAACATAAAGTTACCACATGACCCAGCGATTCTACACCTAGTGTATATCAAAGAAAACTGACAATGTATACCCACACAAAAATATGTACATGGATGTTCATAGCAGCACTAGTCATAATAGTCCCAAAGTCAAAACAACTCAAATATCCATAAACTGATGAATGGATAAATAAAAGGTGATATAGCCATACAAGGGAATATTATTCAGCTTTAAAAAAGAATAGGGTACTAACACATTCTACAGCATGGATGAACCTCAAAAACATTATGCTAAGCAAAAGGAGCCACAAAAGACCACATACTGAATGATTTCATTTATATGAAATGCAAATGCATTGTATGAAATAACCAAATCTATAGAGACAGAAAGTAGATTAGTGGTTGCCTAGGGGCTGGAAGTGTTGAGAGGAAATGGGGAGTGACAGCTAATGGGTAAAGGTTTTCTTTTTGGGGTGATAAAATGTTCTAAAATCTATTGTGGTGATGGTTACACGACTCTGAATATACTAAAAACCATTGAATTATACAGTTTAAATGATGAATTTGATGGCATATGAATTACAACTTAAAATATTATAAAATAAAAAAGGCAAAAAAAAGCAACATACAAATATAAAACCAACCATTTACACCTGAAGAGGAAAAAGCAAAAAGAAAAAGATGGTTATCCAGCCTTTTCTATCTCAAGTAGGGCCAAGCCTAGGGTATGATGATCAGGTTGGCAGGAATATCACTAGGATCAATTGCTTGGAGCAAGACAAAGGAAAGGGGATTTAAACATCCTTCAAATAAGAGACAATAGCGGTTGAGGGGGTAGAGAAGGAATTGTACATTTTCAGGTTCACCCCAACAACTCTGGTTTAAACAATTGTTTCTAATTTGGGCTGCTACGCCACTCTTGGAAACAGATATCTAGTCCCGCTTATTCTGATCAAGATCTTGAAAGCATAACTGAAGAGTGCTGGCACGGTTTATCCCAGTCCAGGACCTGACTTCGATGCCAAATTTAGCCTTTGGCAACTTCTTTCTGTTTAGAGTCCCTGGGGACTTGTTTGACCTCCTTTTGGAGTGCTGTAAGGGAATTCACTTCTGGACGGTGGCCCGGCAAGCAGGGAGTGGCTCAGCAGGCTGCCTAATCCTCTATTAAGTTAATGATAAAGTGTACCTGGGCACAGTCCACTGAAAGGCCAATTCCCTATATGTGGGGTTTGGACCAGGAATTTTCCAGATATCCAAAGGTAATTCCCAGCATTAAATATTATAATCATTTTGAGAGGAAATCTTACAGAATGTATTATTTACACTCCTGCCTTTTTGTACGTGGGCTTTTTTCAACTGATAATGAAAGTATTACATAGCCACTATGGAAAGCTTGGAAAATATACTGCTATTCTCCTTCCCTAGAGTTAACCATTGCCAATAGTTTGGTGTGCATTTTTCAGACCATTTTTTTCCTCATCTGTTTATAAGCATAGATACACACACACATACATGCACACACACTGATACCCTTAGCAGGTTTTATAATCTTTTTTTTTTTTAAACATAAATAGGAGCATACTCTACCTCTTGGTCTATCACTTGCTTTTCCATTTAACAACATATATTGGACATCTTTCCATGTCAGTACATATAGGTCTACCTTATTCTTTTTTATGCCTGTATATCATTCTTTTGTTAAAAATTTTTTTTTAACAGTTATTTATTTTTGAAAGACAGACAGAGAGGGAGCAGAGGAAGGGCAGAGAAGGAGGGAGACAGAATCTGAAGCTGGCTTCAGGCTCAGAGCGTCAGCACAGCGCCCAATGCGGGGCTCCAACTCAGGAACTGTGAGATCATGACCTGAGCAGAAGTCGGACACTCAACCAACTGAGCCACCCAGGTGCCCCTATGCCTGCCTATCATTCTATGGTATGGATATACTATATTTAATCATTCCCTAATGATGCGTATTTCCTATATTTCAAATGTTTATTTATGATCAAGAATGATGAAATAACTCTTATACAACATTTTTGTGTACATATAAGAGTATTTGGGGGGATGTATTCTCAGAAGTAGGATTTATATTTTGAAATAATTTCAACTATACAAAAAAGTTGCAAGTGTCGCATAATAAACTCCCCTATCCTCTTCAGTTCAATTCCCCACTTGTCATCATTTCCTTTGCTCGTCTCTTTCTCCACTGCTCCACATATAAGTTACATACATACATATAACATTGAGACATCTGATCCATTGTGGGCATAAAGCCCTTACTTCTAAATACTTCGGCATGCACTTCCTAAACACAGGGCATGCTCTTATGTAACTTTAGCACAAGCATCCGAATCAGGACATAGGTATAGAACTTTGAGTTCATGCCAATTTCTCCAATCCAACATCATAGAGTTCATTTTAGGTTTCTCACTTTCCACATTTGTAACTCCCTTCTCCGACAGAAAACCACTTTCACCAGCCTCCATGTACTTCTTCATTTGCCCAATACCCTTGAATAGGACAGATCTCCCTGCCATGCCAGTTATCACCTCTGCTCCGCCCCTACTGCCTGCTGCTTGCTTGGCTCCAGCTATCCCAATCTTAGCCATGTTGGCCTCCACCATGCTGGCTGCTGCCTTTTCAGGCTTTGGCCCTGACCATGCCAATTGCTGGGTAGGGGAAGTTAATTATTTTTGAATGATGTGATATAAGAGATATACCTTTCTGTTTTCTTTAAATGAATAACCGATTGTCCCAACACCTATTCTCAATTATTTGAAATGCTTTCACATGTGTGTGTGTGTCAGTAGCTAAGGATCTATTCTCATTCAATAATCTATTCTACTTATGAGCCAATATGACACTTTAATTACTGTGATTGTATAACATGTTTTGATATCTGGTAAGAAGACCCTCATGATACTTTAAAAAAAAAAACCGTCTAGCTATTCTGAAGTATGTACTCTTCCAGATGAATTTTTAAATTAGCATGTCAATTTCATTAAAATTCCTGGTTTTAGTTGGAATTACACTGACTTCGTAAATTATTTGGGTGAAACAGCGTCTTTATAATATTGAGTCTTCCTATCAGGGAACATGGCATGCGTCTTCATTTATGAACTTTTGAAATTTCCTTCAGTGAATATTTAGTTTTCTTTGTGTAAGTATTGAACATATAGTTTGTTTCTAGGTTTGAAAAATGGTGTGAGGTGGCGTTATTAATGCGATCTTTTCATTTCATTTTCTTTCTATATATTTTATACATCGTTGAGATTATGTTGCATATACAATTCTGTATTCTGTTTTTTAACTTAATATTTTGCCATACAGGTTTCCTAATTAAAAATATAGTTTTATGGTCCCATAATTGTCCAATAAATATTTATGTGTCATAATTTATTTAACCATTCTTTAAGGCTGGTAAATTAGATTACTTCTGATTTTTAAAATGCTAAATACTACCATGATGAACATCTTTGTGCATAAATCATTGATCTATTTTGGGTTATTTCTTATAATATATTACTATAAGTAATATTTCTCTATCTTATCATAATATATTCCCTGAAAAGTCTTGGATGACATAACAGTAAAGTTGAAAATACCTTCATACTTGTTTAAAGTTTTAATATTTTGCTCTTATTCAAAGTACTTATTCTCACAAACTGGTCCTGCATTCTTCCTCTTAGTCACTTTTTGGACATGGTTAGAAAGTAACAAAATAGGGCATGAACAATAGCAGTGTCATAACCCAGGTTGATGCAGTGAGAGTCTGTGTGGGAAAAAAAACCATGTAAGACTGACCATGGAAGGCCATTATCTCCTTATATCTGCACCTTCTGCCCTTACATTCTTTTTTTGGACAGTTCATTTGTACACTTGACTTCTTTACATTTTTCAGTGTGCTAAATAAAATCTCTCACATCTTCACAATTTTATTATGTGCCTTATGGAACTATTTACATAAAGCTGAGTGCTGCATAACTCAGGGAATGTCTTTATACTGAATGTAATTTAATTTTCTTGATTCCTCAGGGTTAATATAGAAACAATTTTTAAAATTTCTTCCCCAAGGCCTATGGAAGTATGTAGGACTGTTTTCTCCTATGCTAAAGGCACTAAATTGCTGTGTTTTTTGATCATGAATTCAATTTTTATGCCTTTTTTTCTCATCTCTGCCCTGTTTAAGACTTCCAGCTTTCTCTTTTCACCGCTATCTGCATGTCTGCATCCGATAGTTTCTCCTCCCTCTTCTAGTTTACTGCTTTTAATTTTTTATGAGTTTGGAAACCAGATTGCCAGGTCTTTTAACATCGAATCCAAGTAAAAATTAATAGCCTCTGAGAAAGGGCTTCAGTGAATCTCTAGCAGTAATGAGTATGATGTTTAGGGCATGGACTTTGGTGATTTGTTTTGTTTCTGTGGAGGTCTTTTTCCACCCCCTGTATTTCCCTAGGTCTTTTCTGTGCTCCAGATAGATGAGATTGTCAGATAATCAAGTTCCACATAAATGAAGTTCCATTACAATGGTTACATTGGTAACATTAAAATGCCTCTTTTTCTTTTCCTCTACTGAATTCTGATTCTCCTGAATTCTTTCTTTTGTTCCTTTTACATTGTGTGTCAGGTTGGGTTGACTAAATCTGACAAAATGTTAATTGGGCCTCAGATGTGTGAGATAAGGTCCAATTGAATCGAAACCTCTCTTGGGGCACCTGGGTGGCGCAGTCGGTTAAGCGTCTGACTTCAGCCAGGTCACGATCTTGCGGTCTGTGAGTTCGAGCCCCGCGTCGGGCTCTGGGCTGATGGCTCAGAGCCTGGAGCCTGTTTCCGATACTGTGTCTCCCTCTCTCTCTGCCCCTCCCCCGTTCATGCTCTGTCTCTCTCTGTCCCAAAAATAAATAAACGTTGAAAAAAAAAATTTTAAAAAAAAGAAACCTCTCTATATTTCACACCAACAAAACTACAATTCCCTTATATTAAAAAAAATAATTTCTTATCTAAAGATTCTTTTGATTAAAAAGGAATAGAGTGTATTCCATTATATGAAAGAAAGACAAGTTACACAACTCTACCATAGTCTTACCTTTACTTTTGCTCATGACTAATTGATAAGGGCTGTGGTACTAAACCAAGATTGTGTGGTCATTCTCTGTAAAGGCCAATCATTCTCCCTTTGCTTCTGATGGCCTCTCCTAATATTTATTAACAACCTTGTAACTACTCAGGTGCTTTGAGTGAAGGTCTGGCAGGTTCAATAAAACCCATACAATATTAAAGAATCAACTCAAATGTCATGACTTATTAATGGTGGGTCGGTGGCATCATTTTTTGTGTTTGGGTACAATAAATACCCTTGATGATGACAATAATATTTTTATGAGGATTAGATTAAATAATGTAGCATATACAAAAAGCCTAGGCATAGGCCTATTATACCGAATGATAACAGTCCATAGAGACTTGCTATGTATATGCCAGGTACTTCCAAATGTAACAACTTAATCTTCACATCAACCCTATAAGATGGGTATAGTATTTAATCCCCAATTCACAAATAAGTAACCTGAGATCTAGAAATGTAGAATAACTTTCTTGAGGTCATACATTTAGTAAATAGTTAATTTAGGATTTGGGCGCAGTCTGGGTCTTAGGTCCTTGCTCTTAAATACCTGTGCTTATCTATATTCCCTGTGCATGAATATTCATTTTCTACCCTTTCTCATCTAAATTCCACCAGTTTACTGGTCTATTTCCACTTGGGTGACTTTCCATTATCTTAAATCAAGAATTCTTACCTGGAGCCCATGGGTAGGTTTCAATTAATATCTTTGACTTCTGAATTAATCAGGACTCTCATATATAAATGGCAGAAATGCAGCTCAAAGAAGCTTAATCATGGTGGAATTTCAATAAGGGACTAGGGTATCTCCTGGAATCCAAGCATAGAAATGTGATGGATCCATGGCCTCAGATGCCATTAGGGTATGTTCTCTCTCTCACTTCTGACATCTGTTTAGCTCTATAAGACACTCTCTTCTCTCATTCTGCATTTAAGCATTTTCTCTTTCTCAGGCTCATGTGTTAGGAAACAGATCAGGCAACAGCTTCCATACCTTTAGCTTCTAGGGATTTGAATATAAAGTACAAAAATTCCAGAAAGGGCTGTGATGGGCCAAGCTTGGGTCAAGAGTACTCTGGCTGTTAATTCCAAGGGTATTCATCACGAATACATAGCATGTATAGGTATGAATAATTTTTTTCCTAAAAGAGAGGATCCATTGATTCCATCAGATTCTTGAGTGATTTGTAATTCAGAAGCAATAAAGTACTAAAAACACAAAATATGCCAACACCATCTTTCTGTCTTCATTTTCAAACCAGTCCTTCTGACTCCTCTGCTTCTGTCTTCTAGACAGTCTTGCCATCTTGCTGTATTTTGCTTTCTCAGTCTTCTTTACCCCCTGCATCCAGTTATTCAGAAAGTTCTGTTAATTCTTCCCACACAATGGTTATTGGAACTATTCTTATTTCCACTGCCACAATTCTTGACTATCAACTGTCACCTTCTTTAGCTCATAAAATAGTAATATCTTCTTAACCATATCCTTATCACTTGTCCTTCCCTGCTGAAATCCACCCATTAGACAAAGCTTTGAACACTGTCTTCTTGTCATTGTTCTGCTCAAAGACTTCACAGTGCCTCCTTTTCTGGGCAATACTCTCTGCAGTTCAGTCCTGGTCCAGATGTTGGTAAGATGTTACCAGATGTTTTATCTCTTAATAAGTAAATACTATTCTATTCATCTACACTTGTTGCTTATTGGCTGTTTTTTTTTTTTTTAGGTTGCATCATGTTTATTTGTAGTTCACACCAATGCTTGTCTTTGTTAAGAAAGCAACTCACCTCCAAAAGGGGTTCATTCTTTGACCTAAGAGTTGTTATACTTATTACCTGTTTTAAACTTTTGTTGATTCTCTAGGGCCCTTCCTGGAATAGTCCTTCCTTCTTTCCATTTACATATTTTTCCCATTCTATTTTCCTCAAGTAGGAGTCCCATATCATTCCAGTCAAAGTTATCTCCCTCCCTTTTATGAATTGTTACAGAACTGTTTTACTCATGTTTTGACAATTTAATATTTAAATGTTTAAAGCATTTTGTTTTCTAAATAGATTAGGAGGTTCTAGTAGCCAAGACATCTCTCAAACTAGTTAAATATGCTCAGTGGCACTTAACCACAGTTATATGCATACAGCAGGCACAAATACTTGTCAAGTGTTTATAACTGTCAGTGTAAAAATATATGGAATTTTGTTTCTTAATATTGTACATGAATTTTTCACTTTCCAAAAAAAGAGATTTACTAGAAACTTTTTTTAAGTAGTAGCTCCTCTGTGTGGAAATACTTTTAAGTGTTAGTCTTGAAATTATTAAATATTCATCAAAAGACCAAGATGGGAGTTGGTGAGGAAAATGTTGAAGCTATTGAATTAGAAGTTATCAACTTCTACAGATAAAAAGAAATCAGATTGTGAAAAACAATCAATGAGAAAAATCTCTTTTACATCAACTTTTCAGACATACCTTTCATTGTGTAATATTGTTCACATTTTTAAAATGATGTATTCTGTGTTCTCATTTATATTTTATATAGCATTATCCTGAGGGTAACTGACAGAGGACAAAGTTTGTTTGGGTTGATTGTGACTCTGTTCACCATTCAGTGTGATCTTGAACTGGTCATTTAACCTCTCACCACCTCCCCCGGCCCCGAGAGAAAACTGGGATAATACTGATAGGATGTTGTGAGAATTAAATGGGGTAGTATATATAGGGCATTTAGTAAAGCATTTGCAGCCAGTAGGCAATCAATCAATGGTGGTCAATGGTGGATGTCACTATTCTTTATTCAACAGGCAGAGAAATGAGGGAAAAGGGTAGACAATGTGAGCCTGATGGTTTACTTAAAACACTTAGAGTTGCCATGGGAAGACATATGCAGAGGTGAGTGTGCAGAGTTGAGAGACCAAAAAAGGGCAATTTAACTGCTATAGATGGCACTGACAAGTTGAGCAGTATAGGGTAAGGGTGGGCTAATTCATGCACATTTGCATGTTCCTCTTACATAGCACACGTTATGTTTCCAAATTTAAGTTATAGACAATATTATCATCTTGACTAGAATGGGTTTTTAGTAAGTTAAAAAACAGCATTCTCAGGATTTCAGGTATCATTGACAGAAAAGCAAATCAGGAGAAGAGCTGAGAATAGGGGTGGCTTCTCTAAACAATGTTGCTCACCATCCCTACAGCACCCCACTACCCTTACCTCTGTCAGGGACAGAGCATTTCCTCCATGAAGTTAGAGCACGGCAGCAAATTGCAAGACTTAACAGCAGTACTATGTGGAAGAGAATGGGCTGAATAGAATCATGTTGGATGATCAAGACAGCAAGGCAGTGAGTTCATTCAGTGGGTACTCACACTGCTCAGTGTGAACATGGGATTTGGGAAAGGTCAGCCAAAGGAAATGGAGACTGATCTTTGGGAGTATGATGAGGATAGTGAGTCAGAGTTACTCACTTCATCAGAGCAAGAGACCCTGTGGGTCACAGCTATGAGAGCTTACTGTGGGAAAATCCAATAAAGAGAGCTCTGCTGCTAAAACTGAACAATTACAGTGTTTTTCTAATTTCCAGGAAAAATGGACTTAAAGGTTTTCATTTTGTGAACTGTTATTAAACTTTTGGTACTTCCTACTTTGTGAAAAGTTGCAAACAAATTTTAAAGGAAAAACACAGACCTATTATTTCTTAAAAATGCACTTCAAAAAAATATGTGAGAGATCTGCATAAACATAATACAGCCAGACTCAATGCTAGTAAAATTGTGTCATGTCCATATGGCAGAATTAAATCTATCAATATTTCATGGGGTTCCACAATGAGCACAATAATTTCTAAGTACTGCCACCTGAACTAGTTTGAAAACTAACACATTACACCCCTGACTGCCTTTTGTTATTTCTTGCATGAAGGGAATGTTATTAGCTTCAGCGAAACTCACAGGCAAAGGATGACGTACAAAGCAATCTTTAAAATAAAAAAAAAAGCCAACAACAAAAACCAAAGGAAAATTGAATAGAGTAAATCTGAGTGTAAGAAGAATAACAATAGCTACTGCTTACCTAAACACTTACTACATACCAGCCTCTGTGCTTAGTATTTTTCAAAGATAATTTCATTTAATTTCTACAATCTTCCTGTGAGGTATCATTACCCACATTAAGTAGATGAAGAAAAAAAAGCCTTGGAGACTTAAGGTCACACAGATGGTAAGAGATGGGTGACACTGAGATTTAAACCCAGGTTTCCAGACTCGAATCATGATGATGTTGTAGCGCCTCTTTGTGTGTATGAATAAATCTTTTTGAATGTATATTAACCCTTGTAGTCATTTGCTAGATCAAGATATCAAACTTTTCTGCCAACAGAGAAGGCTCCCTCCTGCCCTCTGTCAATTCCCCCTTTAGTAATCACTACTATGTGTTTATCGCCATAGATACATAGGTTATTGCTAGAGTAATCTAAGTTTTTGGAGTTATCACCAAAAGATTCCGTATACTGGGGTGCTTGGGTGGCTCAGTCGGTTAAGTGTCCTACCTTTGATTTTGGCTCAGGTCATGATCTCATGGTTCACAAGATGGAGCCATGCATTGGGCTCTGTGCTGACAGTGGCAGAGCCTGCTTGGGATTCTCTCTCTCCCACTTTCTCTCTCAAAATAAATAAACAAACATTAAAAAAAATCCATATACTAACCCTTCACCTTGCCATTTTAGCTGTAGTATTCAAAGCTGTTCTAGCTCTAACTTTTCAAACATTCACTGTAGAGGGTAGCTGTTGGAAATGGCCTCATATGCAATTTCTTGTATTAGTTGAGATAATACTAATGAAAAAACCCACAAACTCCTGGATGAAGTAGATTCAAAGAACTGTTAGCAAACAGATAAAACTATCTTAGAGACACCACGGACATAGGTTCCTCGACTGAGGTTAATTTGGGGTTTCTATTTCCAATCATGGCGTCTCATTAGGGCAGAGATGACCATGAAAGGTCTTCTCAGTTTATGGAAGGGAAGATTAGCCAGGCAGACTACATACGAGTGATTGCTTTGCATCATCTTACAGCACACGAAAAAATATCTTCCACCGTTGATGTGGTTTTATGATGCAAGGGAAAGGAAAAAAGGAAGAAGATCCAGGTGGAGGGTAATGGGAGTTAAAACCTCCCGGAAAGCTTTAATGTGGTGGCTTTCAGGGCCTTGCGCACTAGCTCTTAAAACCACATCACTTCTTGTCCAGCCTGGCAGGGACAGAAGCAACCTCACTTCACATCAGGCTCCCAAGCCATGGTTGGTGAAATTTCAGCAATTGTTCTAGATAACAGTCTCCCTTCTCTCGCCTCCCTCCCCACCCACCTGCTCACCCATCGCTGGTTTTGCACCTCATTCTGATTGCCACCACAGCCAACTGTGGCATTTGAAGCAATTTACAGATTACAATTGAGCATCAGGCAAAGAATGACCGACATATGTAGGATTTGAGGACTCCGGGAGTGAGGTGTACGTAAGGTGACTGAAGCGGGGGAAATCTAGAGGAACGTTCTGGCCATTAACGAGGGAGGACAGGCCCAGAAGTGGGCGCACGTGACAGCAGCAGCACCTCGAGAGTGACATCACCCCTTCGGGGGCGGAGCCGAACTATTTAGGGCCTTGTCTGCTATTGAGCTTCCATCCTTCTTCCCCACCAAATGCCCTCGACCCCACCGGTCAGAGCCCCCTGAGGAAACGAGAAATGCCCAGACCTCACAGAGCGGCAGAATCAGGGCCCAACCTCTCCGCGCAGAGAAGGGTTCGGTTTTCACTCTCGTTCCCAGCCGCTCCCCACCCCCAAACTGTGGAGGGGGCGGGGGCGCGCGCGCTCCACCACGCACGCGCCCCCACGCACGCGCTCTCCCTCCGCGCTCGCGCTCCTCCCCACCCGGGCCCGGAGGGGGCGGGGCTGCGGGCGGCCGGGGAGGGTGTGACGCCCCCGGCGCGGCGGCGGCGCTAGCGAGCGGCCGGCCGGGCGCGGGTTGCTGGGCGCGCTGCTCCGGCGGGGCCCGCTGGCACAGCCGCCTCGCGAGAGCCACCCGCCCGGCTGGAGAAGCTACGAGCACTCCGAGCGCCGGGCTCGGGGCTGCCGGCGCTGCCCTCCCGCCGCCGCCCTCCGCGCCTCCTCCGGACGGCCCCGCCCCCGTTCCCATCCCCCTCGCGCTCACCTCCTGGCTGTGCCGCGCGCGAGGCGGAGCGAGGCGCCTGCCGCTGCTGCCGCCGCCGCCACCGCCACCACCGCCGCCGCCGCCGCCGCGCTTAGGGGCGAGAGCCTGCACCCGCGCCGCCGCTGACAGGACGACCGCCGCGGGCTGCGCTTGCCCGCCTCGAGGCCCCGCCGCGCCTTTCCGGGGCGCAGATCCACCGCGGGCGTCGGAGCGCAGCGAGGTGCTCTGGGAATCGCGGGCGGCGCCGGCGGGCGGCGCGGTCCTCACTGGAGATCCCGGGGACTGGGGCTTGACCCCGAGGTGCAGCGAGCCCCTCAAAGCGGCAGGTAAGACACCGGGGAGCCGCGGAAGGAGAGGTCGCCTCAGTGACAGGGGCGTTCGCCTTCAATGCCTCCGCTCCAGGGAGAGGGGCGGGGGCGAGCGGGGAGACAGCGAAACGGGCAGCGAAGTGCCTCCGGTGTCCAAGGCGTGGGGAAGGTTGGCTCCAAATGTGGCACCCAGGGTGACTTCAGATAGGACCGGGGTTGGTTACTTCGGTGTCACCGAAGGTGTCAAGGAATTTGGCACCGAGGAGAGTCTCTGGATGACGGGGACCCAGGATGAGATGCGAGGCAGATTGCTAAACGTGGCAGAGAATGTGGTGCAGAACGAGTTGCAAAATGTGCCCCCAGAATGCAGCATAAAAAGTAGTTGTGAAATGTGCCAGGTAAGGCGCAGGGTGGGTTGGCCTGTGTGGCATTGAAATTCATGGTAGAAGTGTTATTAGTGATATTAACAGTCTCTCCTGGGAAAGGGGATGTAGTGTAAGAAAAGATTAATAAGGCTCATTGCTAGATATTTTATCACAGGAATTCGAGAGGAGCTGTGATATGCTATTTTTTTTTTTTGAGATATAGTATGTACCCACGTGAAAGAAAAAAAAAAAGCATACTGTATCTGGTTGTGAGATGGAAAAAATAGGGCTAAAATAATTCCAGGTTTCGCCGTCCGCTTGTAGAGCTGTGATATAATTGTATCCTGTCCTTTATTTCAGTTGTGGAATGTTTAAAATGGGTTTCACAAAACATAAACAATGATAATTAACATTAGGAAGATTTGGTGTTTTGGGTGTCTTTCACTCTATTCTCTGCCCTCTCCAGGAAAAGAAAAACAATAAACAAACAAACAAACAAAAAAACACCCCACCACATCTTGACCATAATTCTGAGTTCAAGATCATTAGGCAAAGGGATTTTTTTTTTTTTTTCCCTATGTGTCTCTGTCTTCCTTTTCACACAGGTGAAAATATCTGGAATGAGGAAAACAAAACAATATGGTGAACAAAAGGGATAAATTTTCAGGCATTTTGAGGGGTTGGAGCCAAAAGCTATTGCAGTGGTTAATTACAGTGAATGACAGTAGTGATATATTCTTGCGTGTTTGTGGTGTTGGGGTGGCAAGACGGGGGGGAAAAATACAGTAAATGTAGCCTAAAAAGCAGCAACATGGATACTGTCAGTGGAGCACTTCTTGCAGCGTTTCTCAGGTACATCATCTTAGGAATGAGAGCACAAGAATAAAATATTAAATATTCTTTCTCTATCTCTCTCTGTCTCTCTCTCTCCCTATAAAATTACCCACATGCTGCGAAACATTGTGACTTCCATTTAAGAAGAACATCTGCGTTTTGAGAGGATTGTCAGAAAATAGCTGGAATTTCAGAAGTAACAAAAGATAGTTGAATGAGCTGTGTAATATAACTTACATACGTATGTTCAATGAGTGTCTGTGTCCTGTGAAACCAGCAGGAATATCTGGATGTGTTCATTAGGATATAGTTAATGGTTGAGATTATAGTGTTTTATGTTGTGACTATTGTAGAGAAATTGAATTACTTGCCTGAATGTTGTTCTTATAATAACAGTAAGTAGTTTGCCAGATAATCTGAAAATCCGTACTGATTGGCTTCCTCCTGGATGCACAATTCAGCCACTGAGGGATCATTTGCTTCAAAGACAAAACTGGATTTTCCTTGGTGATTAATATTTGGGTTTTAGTGTTTTCTGTAGATACGTTACTCACCTTGAGGCAATGTTGGGGCTAAAGCAGAGAGGAGAGGGCCAGAAGAGAATAAAGAGCAGTTCTGTTGGGTCTTCCTGTTTTGTTCTGACTGGAAGCCGTGTGTACTGCCACCCCCTACCGTCTGTAGGAAGAGGTGTTGCAGAGCCCCATTCTTTTCTTGTTATCACTGCCCCCTTGTGTGAGGGAAGAAATTGATAGTTGCACTTGGGAAAACTGCTCTCATATTGTTCTTGACCGGGGTGTTACGTGGATCTCTTAGTGATCTTTTCAGAGTTGCAGGGCTTTAAACTTACTGTTAATTAGGCGCCAGATTTGATGTCTGTTTTTAATAGTATCTAGTTTTAGTCAGTAATTCAAATTTCTCAGAATGTTTTCAGTGTGTTTGGGAAGATGGTGGAGTATTATCACTAGTAGGAGAACTACTGGTGATGGCTCACCCTTATGTAGCACCTACTCTGTGCCAGTCCTGTTATACATGTTTTAACCAGTTTCAATGCCCTGTGAGGTGTGTACGGTTATTTCCATTTTCTGATGAGAAACTGAAACACAGAGATGTTCAGTAACTTGCATAGGACAGTCAAGAATCAGATTTAGCTAGCAAGCAGAAGAGTTGAGTTTCAATTCAGTAAGTAGTAAGATGCATAAATATTAAGCCTACAAATATACCAAAATTACAGTTACTTGTAGTATGAACATTTCTCTTCTGGAATTTATTTTTGTCATTTATCTCTGGAATTATGAGTAGAGGAGTATCAGTGTTTTTTATGTGGTTAAGGAGATGTTTGTGATGGAGGTTGGTTTTTGGGAGGGAACTTTAGAGGTAGAAAGTTACTTTCAGGTAGGTTGGTTTGTGTGTGTGTGTGTGTGTGTGTGTGTGTGTGTACATAGTGTGCAATAAAGGTTTACTGGTGCTTTCAAAAAATTTTTTTAATGTTTATTCATTTTTTTGAATGTTTATTCATTTTTGAGAGACAGAGACAGAGCTTGAGCGGGGGATGGGCAGAGAGCGAGGGAGACACAGAATCCGAAGCAGGCTCCAGGCTCCCAGCTGTCAGCACAGAGCCTGACGAGCTGGAACTCATGGACCTCGATATCATGACCTGAGCTGAAGTCAGACACTCAACCACTCAACTGACCGAGCCACCCTACTCGTGCTTTTAAAGAGATAGTACTATACGCACGCACACGCACGCATGCACACACACGCACGCACACACAACTAACTACTATCTCTTTAAGAGCACCAGTAAATTTACTGTAACTTTCTCAAGGAAAATTAAGGAGGAATTATCTATTTTTTCTATCTATTCACACTTTTACGATCTCTGTTTTGTTATTAAAAAGTTTTTTTTTAATATTTATTTTTGAGAGAGAGAGAGAGAGAGAGAGAGAGAGACAGAGCATTAGCGGAAGAGGGGCAGAGAAAGAGTGAGACACAGATCCCAAACAGGCTCCAGGCTCTGAGCTGTTAGCACAGAGCCCAATGCGGGGCTCAAACTCATGAACTGTGAGATTATTACCTGAGCCAAAGTTGGATGTTTAACTGACTGAGCCACCCAGATGCCCCTGATCTCTATTTTATTTTAAAAAGTAACAAAAATGGATTGGACATATATGTATATTTTACTGTTTCCATCAACAGTTGTTGGCTTAGGTTTTTCTCACACTTAAACATTTTTTTATATATATTACATATGAACTAATATTTATAAAAACGTGTAAAGAATATCACCTCTTCTACTTGTAACAATTATTTTCTTTTTTAAGCCAAACTGCCATTCTGTGATTCACATGTCTCATATAATCAAACATTTCTGTATTTTTGTATACATGTGTTGTTAAGGGAATGCAAGGTAATCTACTGATTATGGCTAAGACTTATTCAGGATGTATATTTATGTACTTTAGTATATTTAATAAATTGTTATAGACTTGATCATGCTCTGTATTTTAGGTTGGTTGGTAGTTCCTTTTAGTGTACTTCACTTATAAAGCCTAATTTGATGTTTGCATCTTTATCATAAGGTTTTTTGTTTTTTGTGTTTATTTATTTTTGAGAGAGAGAGAGCACACGAGTGGGAGTGGGACAGAGAGAGGGAGTGAGAGAATCCTAAGCAGGCTCCATGCTCCATGCAGAGCCCAACATGGGGCTTGATCCCACCACTGTGAGATCACGACCTGAGCCAAAATTCAAGAGTCGGACGCTTAACCAACTGAGCCACCCAGGTGCCCCTCTTTTCGTATTTTCTGAATGACTCTCTGTGCATTATTTTGAATGGGGAAGAAAGTAAGCCTAGAAAGAAGTACAGTAATCCCCCCTTATCTTCAGGGGATAAATTCCAAGACCCCAGGGGATGCCTGAAACTGTGCATAGTACTGAACCCTGTATATACGATGTTTTTTTTCCTATAAATACATACCTATGATAAAGTTTAATTTATAAATTAGGTATAGTAAGAGATTAACAATAATAAAATCGAACAGTTGAGCCTGGGTAGCTCAGTCGGCTAAATGCCTGACTTTGGCTCGGGTCAGATCTCATAGCTTGTGAGTTCGAGCCCTGTGTCTGGCTCTGTGCTGACAGCTCAGAGCCTGGAGCCTGCTTCAGATTCTGTGTCCCTCTCTCTTTCTGCCCCCTCCCGCTCATGCTCTCTCTCTCTCTCTCTGTCTCTCTCTCAAGAATAAATAAACATTAAAAAATTTTAAAAATACAGTAAAATAGAACACTTGTAATAGTATGTTGTAATACAGTTGTGTGAATGTAGTCTCGCAAAATATCTTATTGATTGAATTCACTCTTCTTGTAATGACATGAGATGATAAAATGCCTGTGTAATGGGATGAAGTGATGTAGGCAGTGTGATGTGGCCTTAGGTTACTATTGACCTTCTGACTAAGTATCAGAAGGAGGAGCTTCTAGACTGTGGGTGGATTAGCAGGGACTACTGTACACTAAACCAATACTAGTTCTAAAAAGTGAATATTAGGGTAGTTGATACTGATTAGATGTAAGGTAGAACAAGTGTGCCTAAAAGAAATGCATCAAATTTCTTTCCTTGTCATATTTGTTTCCTTTACAATATAATTAAAATTGAATTTCTGAGACATACTGATTAGCCATAGTAGTTGAATGTACTTACAAAGAATCACAGAATGTTAGCTGGAATATTTTTACTCAGGATTCCAAGATTTTATTTCAGGGAGCTAGAACAGGCTGTTGCAGATGGCTGTTTACTTTTCCAGTACTAGTCTGACCAAAGTAACAAATATAAAATAGTTTGGAAACTAGTTTAATTATTTGGACTTTTTTTCCCCCTTTGTGAATGAATTGAAGCTCAGCGTTGTCATATCTGCTGAGTGCCTGTAGTTAACAAATACTATTATTAGTTGGAGAGAAGGCACTATATAAATATACTGTATAAATAAATAGTCTTTGTTATAATACCATGAAAACTGTCACTTGGCTTGTTTGAGTAGCATCTTTTGTATTACATGAAAATTGTTTACAATAAAAAAATGAGGGGCTCCTGGGTGGCTCAATCGGTTAAGCATCCGACTTTGGCTCAGGTCATGATCTCATGATTTGAGTCCATCATTTGACTCTGCACTGATAGTGCAGAGCCTGCTTGGGATTCTCTCTCTCTCCCCCTCCCCCGTGTGTGTGTGTGTGTATGTGTGTGTGTGTGTGTGTGTGTTCACGTGTGCACTCTCTCTCAAAATAAACTTTAAAAAAATGAGTTGAGATGTTTATATGATGATGGAGGGTACCTATGCCTGGTGAGTCTCTTTAAAATTCTCTGGAGGGGTACCTGGGTGGCTCAGTCAGTTAAGCGTCCTGCTCCTGGTTTCGGCTCATGTCATGATCTCATGGTCGTGGGTTCTAGCCCTGCATTGGGCTCTGTGCTGACAGCACGGAGCCTGCTTGGAATTCTCTCTCCCTCTCTCTATGCCCCTCCCCTGCTCACACACACACACACACACTCTCTCTCTCTCTCTCTCAAAATAAATAAACTTAAAAAAAAGAAGATTCTATGGAAAGAAATAGGTTAAAAGAAGAGCTTAAAGATTTATAGCTTTATTTTTCCAGCCAATGGCCCTTTTCCTTTCTTTTAGAGGTATTTTACCTCGAGTGTTTAAGATTCCAGGTAATATTAGATGGAGAACAAAAAATTGGGGCCTAAATTTTAAAAGGTTAAACAGGGTAAGGATGCAATAAATGGAAAAAGTTTCTGATAGGGATTGTTCTTATTCCAGAAATTTCTAAGTAATTACAATACCATAATTATTTCTGGAAACAAATTATTAGGTCAGTTTATTTTATTTAACAAAAATATAAGTCTTTAGAAAGTTGTGTTTGTGGATGTTTTTAGTGTGAGATAAGTTGCTTTTTTATGGGCCACACATTACAAAAATATCTTATTATGTTCAGCCTCTGTTTGTCCTTGAATAGTTGAAGGTAAACTTGACTGAGTTTAAGAGGCAAAAAAATTAAGTTGGTATTAGTTTTAATCATGCTTTTGCCTTACGCTTTTCTTCCCCATAATACTAACTTCTGCCTTTATCCAGTGCATAGTATATATATTCTATCTCTCAAACTTCTTCCTTTTTATCAGAACTCGAGATATTCTGATGTCATTTATTTTATTTTTTTAATTTTTTTAATGTTTATTTTTGAGAGAGTGAGCACACGCGTGACCGAGAAGGCAGGAGACGGGGAGAGAGAGAGGGAGAGACAGAATCCGAAGCAGACTCCAGGCTCTGAGCCATCAACACAGATCCTGATGCGGAGCTCAAACCCATGTGAGATCATGACCTGAGCTGAAGTTGGAATGCTTAACCGACTAAGGCACCACGTTGCCCCTATTCTGATGTCATTTAAACTGAGTAGTTGCATTATAGTGAATAATCTTGTTGGTATGTTTAAAAAAAATCCATTTGCCCTGTAGACATCTTTACTTTTTAATGTCAAATTTATGTACCTTTTTTCCATAGGTACTTTGCTGCCAGAGTGATCTTTCTAACATGGCCATCTGATCATGTCATTCTTTTCTTCAGAATCTTATTGTGGCACCTCATCACTTAATGTATAAAATGGAAACTCCTTAGCAAGCCATGTGAGGTCCTTCATGATGATCTGATTTTTGCCTCCTTTTTAGACTCCTTGCCTGCTTCATTCTTCTTCAAAGTTCTATGCATTAGGAGATATGTGTGGAGAAATATATATACATATACACAACATCAGGAATATTATTCAGAGTAACTTCTGGACTGTCGTTGAAACAAACTCTAAAGATAAACCAAATTTTGTTCCTTATTTATTTCCTGAGTTGGGGGAGGAAGATTAGAAGGTTCTCTGTGTGAACTGAAGCAAACTACAGTGCATGGGCCAAATGCAGCCCAATGTCTGTTTTTGTCTGACCTGCAAGCTAAGATTGTTTTTTTTTTTAATTTTTTTTTTTCAACGTTTTTATTTATTTTTGGGACAGAGAGAGACAGAGCATGAACGGGGGAGGGGCAGAGAGAGAGGGAGACACAGAATCGGAAACAGGCTCCAGGCTCCGAGCCATCAGCCCAGAGCCTGATGCGGGGCTCGAACTCACGGACTGCGAGATCGTGACCTGGCCGAAGTCGGACGCTTAACCGACTGCGCCACCCAGGCGCCCCAAGATTGGTTTTTTATAGTTTTAAATAGTTGAAAAGATATCAAAAGAAGAATGCTTTGTGACATGTGAAAATTATAGGAAATTCAAATTCACGCCCTGAAGAAAGTTTATTGGCATATTGCCATACTCAATCATTTACATATTGGTTATAGCTGTTTTCTGAGTATAGCCACAGAGTTGGGTAGTTTCTAAAGAGACCGTATAGCCCACAAAACCTGAGTATTTACTATTTAGCCCAACTAACTGATACTAACTTTATTAACTGATAGAAGTTACCAGTCGTTAGTTTATACTATAAATGGTCATTGACTATCATGAATTGGAGATAGACCAACTATGTCTGTTGAAGGCCTTTCAGGGCATAATTGCTTCTGTCTATCTACTGAGAAAAGATTGGCTACTTTGCCTTCATAGGGATTTATCTGACAGTCTCCTGTTGTGTCTCCATTTGACACCCATATTATGTCTAACTCTGAAGAAATTTCTTCCAGAGTATATTAATTGACTATTCCTTTTTCTCAAAAGAGGTATCCCAAGTGAAGAGTTTTAGAGCATGGCATATAAGAAGATTTTTCTTTTTCCAAGTCTCTCATATGCATATTTTGCATTAAAAAAGATCATTGTTATATGAAAAAAACCTTGATTTTTTAAATATTAGTTTGCTATATGGATACCTTGTGTTTAAGGTTTATGAGTTCAGTTAGATTACTTATATTGGAAAAATTGGGAGGGGTTATGCAGTATATTAACACATTAGATCATTTGCTTAAATATTTATTGACTACCTGCTATGTATAAGTAGTTACTTTTACTATTGGAGTCTTTCAGTTGAAGGTGGACATTTCAAATTCTTACTTAATAAAAGCTAATAGTGTAATTCAGAATTCTGTGTCCTCATATCCATTCTGCCTCGGGGGAAAATATGGTTTAAGAAAATCCAGTGTGTTACAGTTTGTCACTTCCCTAAAGTTTCATTAGCCAGTGTTGATAAGTTTTACTGTTTTCATTAGGTGGCAAGGTATTATGAAAAGGAAAACAGTGATTTGTACATTCCTTCTTATAAATACCAGCAAGTGTTGCAAACCTAAAATTCACAAAGAAAAGTATATAAACAATAGTAGTGGACAACTTATTCCAGATACCTTTGGACTAGGTATCCTTGTTTATTTCCTTCCTCTAATACTTGCATTATCTAATACTTGCATTAATACTTGCATTATCATATCTGATTATATCAGTTGACATCTCATTATAGAGATTGACAACTTGAAGAAATATGGCAACAGGTTTTTATTGCCATGGAAACCCCTCCTATGGATCCAGCCTTATGAGTGGATTAGTTAGTTATTAAACTTGGAAATGGGATGGGGTATCTAGAGGTTGTGATTCAATCATCTTAGCCATAGAGAATCTGCCTCAGATCTTAGTCAATTCCTTCTGCCTAAATGAAGGAAGTCTCTTCTTAGCACTTTGCAATCTTGGGTTGTGGGGTCCCACAATGTCTAGCCCTAGCTGCTGAAATTTGGTAAGGCAAAAAGCTAGTCAGGCTATGGAAGCTTAATGTGTATTTGTTGTTACTCTAGAATTAGTTCTGTTCAAATCCCAAGGAATTCTGTAGGGCTCCCTTGGATTGGGAATTAGGGTGAATGAAGGTAATTCGTTTTATTAGGATATGTGGGATGAAGATTTACTACATAATCAGAGAATACATACAGCATCAGAGAATCTTAACTCTTCCTTTTTGGGGTTTTGAAGAGGAAGAAAGACTTCCTTTGGAAGTTGTTACAAACATTCCTTTATGATAGGATGACAATACTATTTATGTAAGAAGCTTTTGAAATTCTACAATCATGAGACCCATTTTATAGTAGACCATGAATTTGTGAGTTTTTGAATCATGAAAACATTCAAATTATTGCTCTGTCACTCACTAGATGTATGAGGGGCTAAAATCTATCTTGTAGGGTTTTGATGATGACAATGAAATAATCACTGACAATCCTTAGGACCATGTCTAGTGCTTAAGGAACGGTAATTTTTATTAGACCTTGGAAGGCATCCTGAATTTCTCTTTTTTGATGTGTGCTTGACCCAACTCCTTTCCAGAGTGTTTTACTAGCATTGTCAGTACAGCTTTTCCTTGTCTTGTCTCGCTCTCCTTTTCAGCCTTGCAAGGCATTTAAAAGACCCATGGTTAATCCAGCTACTGATTTATTTTGTATCCTGAAATTTTCTTTTATGAAAGATTTGATGAGAGCTGAGAGAATTCTTAAATAACTGTAAACTTTAAAGATTCTTATAGAAGTGAGATGCTGTTGGGCAGACTCCTGGTGTGCATACCTTTTGGGCTGTTTCCCTTTAAGTACCACAAGCTTGACAAAAATTAGTTTTTAATCTCCTCCATAAAAGAGCAAACAGTGGCATTTCTTTGAGACAGTGAGCCCAAGTTCTTTTTTTCAATTCGATCACGTAAATGTTTTCAATTTTTATAAACATTTCTCACATTTGTTAATAACTGGAATTTTCTATGATAACTTTATCCATCACCCACGTCACATGTTGGTAGCTTTTTGTAATTTTTCTTTTTAAAAAAGTTGTAGGTGGCAATCAGTTAAGTGGTTGCTACTTTTTTGTGTGATTTGCTTAATAAAAATGGCCTTGTTTATTTACAATGTAAAATAATACATTAGGAAAAGTTTGCCTCTCTTTAGTATAGCTATAACAAGTTAACTATTCAAAATCCCATTTTTTCCTGAGTTTTAATTACTTCTGTGACATTTTGCCCATTTATGCTGATCAGTGTATCATGCATATAATTATTCATTGAATATTTTTTTTACTCACTTTTTCTTAGTTTTATCCTTATTTGTCAAAATATCCATGAACTGATAAGTTTGTGCTAGTTATAAGTTTGTGCTGGTTATAAAATAAAAACTAGTTCATCATGAGGTCATCTTGCTTAATGTACTTGAGAAAGGCCATTCTTATGCAGCTTTGGTTCCAGATTGGATTATTTTGTATTTTTAAATAAATGAACTTCATAATGATTCCTCTCCTTGCTTACATAATTTAATTCTAATTTTGTCTTTGGATGTATTAAAGGTAGACATTTATTAGTTGTCAACAAATGTTAATTGTCATTACTTTTAATCTCCTCACCCTCCCAACCCATTCTAGCTTTATAAAAAAATTATAAAGGTAATTCTCTGCTTGCAACCCTGAAAATAAACAAACTAGGGTGAATAAAGGAAAAGTTAGTATTTTCCCTTCCCCTCGGGTCTCTCCCTTCTCTAGTTTTCCTCCTTGGTGTAGCCAACATTAACGAACACTGAGTATTTTTCAGCATCTTTTTCTCACTCAAAAACACATAAGTATGTACACATACCTATACAGGCTTTTTGTAACTTGCTTTATTCATTTACAAACATATCATGGTATCTCTCCAGTGTAGTAAATGGAACTCTAATTGTAAAAAGCTCAATAACATTCTATAGGGTACCACACCATAATTTATTCTGTTGTTATGTAACGGATATTAAGATTCTTTCTTTCCTTCTTTCTTTTCTTTTCTTTCTTTCTTTCTTTCTTTCTTTCTCTCTCTCTCTCTCTCTCTCTTTCTTTCTTTCTTTCTTTCTCTTTTCTCTCTCTCTCTCTCTCTTTCTTTCTTTCCTGTTACAAACATTAGTCCATTCTTACTCATGACCAGAGAAACAAACATTCTATATTAAATGTTGACAAGATAAAACTAGTAGTATATTTAAAAGATAATACATCAGGGGCACCTGGGTGGCTCAGTCAGTTAAGCGGTTAAGTGTCCGACTTTGGCTCAGGCCATGGTCTCCTGGTTTGTGAGTTCGAGCCCCACTTCGGAGCCTGGAGCCTGCTTTGCCTGCTTTGTATTCTTTGTCTCCTTCTCTCTCTGCCCCTCCCCCACTTGTGCTCTGTCTCTATCAAAAATAAATGTAAAAAAAAAAAGTTTAAAAGATAATACATCAGTGTTTATTCCAAGAAGGCAGGGACAGTTAAATAGTAACATAATTTAACATATTAACAGATTACAAGATAAAAACTATATGAGTATCTCTCTCTTTTTGGATGAGTTGGAGGACTTTGTATTGTATTTAGACAAAATAGCATAGGGAAATGCCTGCCCATGCAGATAGTAGTCCAAGTTTTGTACAGTTCTTTGACCCTCAAGGTGATAAGCAGAAGCCTTTTTTTCCAGAGTCTTTGTGGAGACTTTGTGGGGCCTTTCTGCTTTGACCTTGGCCTAACTACAGGACTTTGGTTGCTAAAGCCTGGTACCTTTGACATATGGAAATAAGTATACTTCCTGAGACTGGGATGGATGATAAGGGTGAGCCTATCCAACTTAGGGCTGGCACTTTTTGTGATCTTGTGTTTGATTACTTTGGGCTTAATGAGCACCTTGTTGGCCTCTGTACTGGTGCTCATTGTTTGGAAACATTGGTCTGAATCATTTTGAGGCCTTTCTCATGCTTGTTGGCAAAATATGCATTCCTTAGGATCTAAGTTTCTTGAAGCTTTCTAGGACTGGTTGGTTGTATATAATATTCTTGGATTTGGCCATTTCTATACTGGCAGCCACAACTCTGGGAGTGGTAGAGACTGGAAAAAAAGAGACCCATGACTGTCATAATAGATGCCAGAAAAGCATTTGGAGTAATATCCTCAGTGGATGTGGCATAATTTCTGAGTTCTTGCTTGAGTGAAAATGCCCATCTTTTATCTTGATCAGTGAATGATATCTTGGCTAGATAGTGTTCTTGGATCATCATTCTGTTTTTTTTTTTCCTGCTTTATAACATGTATACCTTATACCACCATTTTCAAGCTTGTGCAACTGATAAGTTTGATGCCTTTCTCCTTTCTTTATAAGTAACTGGTTCTTTATCTCCCACACAGTCTTGCCACGCTTATGTGGTCTGAGATTATCAGATCTAATCTCATTATGCACTTGATCCCTTTTATATCATGGGAAAGCCAGTACTGCCCATTCATCTTGCATTTCCTGGACTCCTGCCTATATTACTGTATTTTCCCCTTTCTGATCCCAGTTTTCTCCTTTTTTTTCCTTCTTATTCTTTAATGTTTAGTAGTAGTATAGTAAAATCATTTTAGTGATTCTGAGTTGTTATTCTCAGGTACAAATTGTTCTTTCAAAATGTAGTTTCAAATATTTATTTCAGTAAAGTTTTTTGACATACTGCTTTTTACTATTCTGTTTTTTGTTTTGAGATCCTTCTTCAGGGGTTCCTATCACTGTATGTTCCATCTTCTTTGCCTGTTTTCAGTATTTGCCAGTTTTTCTCAAATCTTTTTGATCTCTTTGAGTCTTAAATTTTTCTTTTTTTTAACCTATTTTTCTTAAGGGATTATCTGTTTTTATTCATTCTTGTCTTCTGGAATGATTCTTTCCTTTTGTTTTTAATTATTTTGTGTCATGTCATCTCATTTTGAGTTTTTATAATTCTTAGATCTATTCTTTCATGTCTTTTGTCATTTTCTTAAGGTCTTTTAGTTCATTTTGAAATGGCATGTTACAAAGTTGATCTTTTATGTGGGCACGTCTTTCTGGTATGCTTTTATTGTCTGTAGGGATGTTGTTATTATTTTAATGTTTATTTATTTATTTTAGAGAGGGAGAACAGGGGAGGGTCAGAGAGAGAGAGAGAGAGAGAGAGAGAGAGAGAAGAAAGAGAGAATCCCAAGCAGGCTTTGTGCTGTCAACACAGAGTGCGATGCTCGAACTCATGAACCATGAGGTCATGACCTGAGCTAAAATCAAGAGTCTGATTGACTGAGCCATCCAAGTGCCCCTGTAGGGATGTTATTCTGCTCCTTATTCTTTCTTCTTGTAACTTAGTATATGGAATTGACCTTGATACTTTCTGTGATTCATTTTTATTTGAAATTAATTTCAAAAAATCTTTTAGAAAATGTCTGGGTTCAGGAAATCTTCTAATTTCATAGAGCTTTTTCTGTGATTGTTTTTGTGTAGTGTTAAAAAATATGGTGGCTTGTATTCTGAGATTTCCTGGCCTTACTCTCCTCTAGTAGTTTTGTTTGGACCTTCTCTTTCCTTCATCTCTCTTGTTTGATCCCAATTTTCACCCTTTTGTGATCATTAAACCCTTTCTCTCTGCCTTCTGGAGTTCATCTGCAAAACTCCCTTTGTCTTTAACCTCTTCTCTAAACATGAATACCTTCTTGCTATAAGTAAAACTTCTCCCCTGAGGGCCATACTTCCCCATAGAGTTCTAAAGTGGTGGCTCCTCCTATTGATGTGGGTTAAGTGTTCTCTTTGCTTTCTCATAGTTGCTTCTAGACTTCTTTGGGGGCTTACTGGTACTCTTCTACTACTCCAGTTATGATTATTGGTATGTTCAGTATCCATACAGATGACCCTTCTGGTATTCTGTCTTCTTCACTTCCTCTCCTCTGCTGATCTTGTCCTTTGCCTCAGCCGTTGACTTCTGTGGCATATTCTGTGCAGATGTTTTTAAAACCCTCAGTGCATCTGCATTAACTGGGAAGCTTTGAGAAACTATAGGTGCCTAGGACTCACTCCCAGAAATTCTGATTTGGTTAATCTGGGGTGTGGCTTCATATGTTATATTTAACAGTTTTTCAAGGTGACTTTAATGTGCAGCCAGGATTGAGAGTCACTGTTCTAGAACTCCTTATTACCAATAGCTACAATTTTCTGTAATATAATTTCTGGCATTTTACTCTCCAACTATCACCTCCAGTGTTTCTGGCTCACTTCTAAGTACCCAACAATCTTGATTCTTTGACCCCACTGGGACCTTTAATTTACCACCTTTTCACTGTTCCTCAGGGCATACATGTCCTCAGTTCCTTTTCTAACTTGCTGAATTCTGATTATAATTGCTCTTCTGCATCTATCCTCAACCCTCTTCATCTCTTTCCCTTGGTTGTTCTTGCCTGGTAAAACCCGATCCTGGTTAAAACCAACCCTCCTTTTTCACATCTGCACACTTGTAGCTGTATATGGCTCACTAAAACAGTCATGTTGACTTTAAATTCTTAGTACCCAGTGACTTTAACTTCATTTTAGTGCTGCCAAGCTATCCTACTTTATTATTCTAGTTCTTCCACACTCCCATTTGCTTAGTTGATTATATCTGTTCCTTGCATGCAAATCTTCAACATTTCCCTTTATATCCTCTCTTTCAGCTGGTGACCTTCCTTTCTATTTTATTAAGAAAATAGAAACGTTCTTCCCACCACCTGCATCTACTAGTTATTGTGAATTAACTGTCTTTTCTTCTATCGAAGGTCATTCCCACCAATTGGTCCTTTGAGCCCATCCCTTCTTGCCTTCTCAAGGACATTCTTCCTGCAATTCTTCCCTGTTATTCCTTTTCTGGATCACTGTCAACAGATTAAGAGCATATTGTAATTTCTTTCATTTGAAAGAAATGCTCTCTTGACCTTACTAACCCTTCCAGCTGCTATCCCATTTCTTTTCTCATTTATACCAGACTCCGGAAAACAGTTTTGTTTACCTTATCCATCTTTCTTTTTTAAATAGTTTAATTAATAGTGTAGAGGTAATAGTGTAGAGGTACATGTTACAGAATTTACTCATTGTAACAGTATGATTTACTGATTATAGGTAAATCTATAGAATTGTGCAGTTATCACCACAATCCAGTTTTACAGTATTGTGATCACTCCCCAAAATTCCTCTGAGCTTATTTGCGTTCCATCTCCATTCCTAACACTAGCCTTAGGCAACCACTCATCTTTCTGTTTCAATAAGTTGGCCTTTGGACATTCATATAAATGGAATCATAAGTGGGTAGTTTTGTTTTATAATATGCAGTCTTTTGCTTCTGTCTACTTACACTTAGCATGATGTTTTTGAGGTTAATCCATGTTGAGCATGTGTCAGTATGTCATTACTTTTTATTGCTGAGTATTTTTGCATTGTATGGATGCAAAATGCCATCATCGGGGCGCCTGGGTGGCGCAGTCGGTTAAGCGTCCGACTTCAGCCAGGTCACGATCTCGCGGTCCGTGAGTTCAAGCCCCGCGTCGGGCTCTGGGCTGATGGCTCAGAGCCTGGAGCCTGTTTCCGATTCTGTGTCTCCCTCTCTCTCTGCCCCTCCCCCGTTCATGCTCTGTCTCTCTCTGTCCCCCCAAAAATAAATAAACGTTGAAAAAAAAATTTTTTTTTAAATGCCATCATCAAATGATGGGCATTTGAATTGTTTCCAGTTTTTGGCTTTTATGAGTAATGCTGCTATAGTCATTCATGTATAAGGCTTGGTGTGGATATATGTTTTAATGTGTTCTGGATAGATTCCTAGGAGTGGAGTTGCTGGGTTTGTGATCCATTTTGAGTTAATTTTTGGAGGTGGTGTGAGGTAAGGATCTGAGGTTTTTTGTTTTTGTTTTTGTTTTTTTTTTAATGAATATCCAGTTGCCCCAACACCATTTATTGAAAAGATTATCCTTTCTTCCTATGAATTGTCTTGACACAATAAAAAATGTACATATTACAAAATTTACCCTTTGTATTTGGGGTATGAGAAGGGATTATACTCCTATGGCTGTCTCACTACTTCGAACTTCCTCTTAAATCCCCAGATAGGCCACTGGGTTATTGCTTGCTCTGAACAGGATGACAGCCTCAGGCTAGGAAATCTGACTGTTCACTTGCCACTAAGATGGCTACTTTAATTGGTAGTTCTATCAAATTGAGTCCTTTGCTGCAGTAGCAGCAAAGCTCCAGGTTTTCTTTGTCTGGCCGACCCTGCTTGAGCTACTACTTGTAGGGGGCAAGATTAAGGAGAATGAGAGTAGTCCCAGGCAAAATTGCCACAAGCTTCCATTGTTCTTACCGAATTTTGCCTAGTTTGCTTGAATAAACATTTCTTTGTTGTATGCCTTTGGCTGATTTCCAGAGTGCTATAAAGTCAGATCTCCATTCTCTTTGAACCCATCCCAACCAAGCTTCCTCTCCCACCGTTTCACTGAAACTGCTTGTTATGGTCATCAGTGGCTTTCATTTTGCTCAATCCAGTGATCCTTTTTCAGTCCCTGTCTTGCTTGATCTGTCAGCACCGTTTGATAGAATTGATTACACTCTCTCCTCCTTGAAGTCTTCGACTTCCAAAATACTTGGTTGTTCTGTGTCACGGGATACTTTCTTTTTGTGGATTTCTTTCACTTAGTCCTCCTCATCTCATAGCCTATAAAACTTGTAGTGCGTTAGGAATTTTATCTTTCCTGAGGACATTATTTCTCTTTCTGCCCTCTCAAGTGATGCCTTTCCTTTTTTTAGTTCTCATAACCCTCATGCCACTGGATATGGAGATAGATACTCTCTTTATTCCCCTTTTCAGCATTGAAATCATTCTCTTCCCTAAAATTCTTTAGCTTTGAAATTCACGTCATCACATTTTATTTACTACAAACCCTGTTGGTGTTGACTGGATTTTCTGGTTCACCCCCATACAGTGACTTCTGATGGTTACCACCTGGAGTTAGGTCACACTTCACAAGTTAAGGGCATAGTCCTCCACTAGACAGCTCTCACTTCAAATACCAGCTTCAGGCTTGGGGGTTCCCAGAATCATCCTCATTTCTAACCAACTGGCTGTAAAGTAAATGTGGGGATTCCTGCTACTCCCTCACAGTTTTACTGTGGCAAAAAGGATACAAAACAGAACCAGCCAAAAGAAGGGACACAGAGGGTAAGGTCTAGGAAGCTCTCAAATGTGCAGCTTCTGGTGTCCTCCCCCTTTGGAATCAGGACACATCCTCCTCCTGGCACATCTTTCTTCTGGCGCATCAGTGTGTTACAGTACATAGACTATTGCTAACCCTAAGGCTCACCCAAACTTTGGTGTTCTGGGTTTTTATTGAGGCTTTGATATGTAGGCATGATTGATTAAATCATTGGCCACTGATTAAACTCAGTCTCCAGCCACCTCCACTCACTGGACGGCAGGCCTCTAATTATATAGTTGGTCTTTTTGGTATAGCCAGCCCCCATCCTGAGTCATTTTGTTAGCACAAACTATTTAGAGGCCCGCTATGACTCATCTCATTAACAAAAGCTATCAGGTTCCATCATGAATAACAAAGACACTCCTATCACTCAGAAAAAATTCCTAGGATTTAAAGACTACCCCCCAGTAACTGGGAACAAAAGCTAGCCAAATTTCTTTATGACATAGGATTCCTTCCCTCTTCTTACTTTTTGGTTTTATTTTGTTTATACTCCCCTTCTCTCTCACAGTACTATTTCTGATTTCAATTCTTGGTCATTTCAACCATGTAGATAGTTTTTCAACATTCAGATCTTTCAGTTCTTTGGATTTCAGTTTTTGAATCTCTTTCTGTGATCTTGTCTTCCACCTCCCCTAAATCATTATGACTACCAAAGTTATTCCCTAGCAATAATAATTGCAACCTCTCCATAATTTCAGTTGTATGTGTCCCACTCTCTGGCCACTACTTGCTATCTTTCTAATCTTTTCCCCTTTAGTACCCTGACTCCCATAATTCTTTAACCCCACTAGGACCTCTTATCCAGTGATTCAGCCACCACTTCATTGACTCTTTCTCTTGATAACTTCTTTCCCTTCCTTACTCAAGTCACTTATAATCATAGTTCTCCCTTGCACATACCTTTGACATTGTTTCTTCTCTCTTGATTCATTGTTCTTGCTGTGCCAAAACCACATTCCTAGTTAAATCCACTTACGACCTCTTCCATGCCTGCACCCATGAAGCTGAAATGTGGTTGGTGTAAAACATGCAACCTTGCTCATTGGTTTTGTTTTAAATTCATGGCCATAAACCTCAAGTGGAACCATAATGCTTCCAGATAATCATGCTGTATATCCTTAGTCTAGTAGGTGGGAGAATGAATGGATGATTAATTTATACATTTTCCCTCTTTTTTGCCCTCTCATCTCACTTGTAATACTTTCATTCTTTTTCTCAGCTAATGACTTTTCTTCCTACTTGATTGAAAAAGTTGAAGAGAACTTGTGTAGAATTCCACAGTCATATCTACTCCTTTATCAGCATTTACATTCGCATATTCTGACAGTTACCATAGTACTATGTCTACTTCTGTCTGAAGGCAGTTCCTTCATTCGTCCACTAGATCATATCCACTCTTGCCTACTCAAGAACATTCCTTCAGTTATTTTCTCCTCTTTTAATTTTTTTTCTCTGATTCATTCCCGTCAGCATTCAAACATGTTACTTCTCTCATGTTAAAAAAAAAAAAAAAAGTTTTCTTGATCTTACTTTCCCCTCCAACTACCACCTAATTTCGCGGTTCTGTCTTGTAGCAAACCCTTAAAGAGTTGCATATAATGCTGTTTCATTTTTCTCCTCCCATTGTGCTATATGCTGACTAACTTGGATGTAAATTTAAAATACACACATACATACACACAACATACTTTGGTGTTTTTTTCTCTAAGAACAGGGATATTCTCATACACCTCATATAATTATCAGAATCAGAAAATAATTAATATGTATGTATATAAAAATTCAGTATTTATTGTTGGTATAATATATTATCCACAGTCTGTGTTTAGATTTTATTTCTTTCCCTAATAAGTCTTTATAGCATTTTGCACACTGCCCCCCGCCAAGTCTGGGATTCATTGTAGTATTCCTTCCAGCATTGCATTATTGGATTTAGTATTTAATCTGGAGCAATTCTTTAGCCTCTCTTGTTTCTTGTCATTGACACTTTGGAATATTACAGCCAGTTATTTTGCAGACTATACCTTGACTTGGTTTGTCTGTTTCCTTAGGTTTTATGTTTTGGGGGCAGGATACTATATAAATGATGTGTGTTTTTGGTGCATCCTATCAGGAGGCATATAATTCTGATTGGATCTGTTATTGATCATGTTAACTTTGATCATTTGGTTCAAGTGTTGTCCACCAGTTTTTTCTACTATACAGTCATTATTTTATTTTTGTAGTATATGAATAATTCATTGGAAGATATTTTGAAATTGCGGTTGATCTTTAAATGATGCAGGAGTTGGGGATGCTGACCCCTTCATGCAGTAGAAAATCTGGCTATAACTTGGCTCCCCAAAAACTTAACTAATAGCCTGTGTGACCAGAAGCCTTACTAATAACATGAATAGTCAGTTGACTCATATTTTGTATATTGTATTATTATATACTGTATTCTTATAATAAAGTTAGCTACAGAACAGACTATGTCATTAAGAAAATCATAAGGAAATGAACATGTCATGGGAATAACAGGTACATCATAGGGAATATAGTCAGTGGTATTGTAATAATGTTATATGGTGACAGTAGCTACCCTTACAGCCAGCATAGCACAGTGTATAGAGAAGCTAAATCTCTATGTTGTACACAATGTTGAAATGAATGTAACATTGTTTATCAACTCTCCTCAAGTAAAACTTTTTTTCTGTTTTGAAAAGTTTATTTGAGAGAGAGCGAGAGCGAGCGAGAGAGAGCGAGCGAGCGTGTGAGCACTGGAGGGGCAGAGAGGGGGAGAGAGAGGAAATCCCACGCAGGCTCTGCACTGACAGCACTGAGCCCTATGCAGGGCTTGAACTCACGAACCATGAGAACCAAGAGTTGGACATTTAACTGAGCCACCCAGGCGCTCCTCAAATAAAAAAATTTTTTAAAGATTAAAAATAATTTTAAAAAAGGAAAATCATTAAGAAAGAGAAAATACATATGTAGTACTATACTGCATTGAAAAAAATCCATATGTAAGTGGACCTATGTAGTTCAAATCTATGTGGTTCAAGCATCAACTGTATGTAATCAAGTTGCTCATCAACTTTTACCTACTTGTTTTAGTATCATTACTAATTCTCACTGGAATTAATTATTATTACTAGGATGGCTGCAGAATAATGATTCTCTAACTCAGCCATTTTTTCTGCATTTATTAGTTAATATTTAAATTGGAAAAAATCAAGTGTTTTTTTCTTCTTAAGTAGGGAAAAAACCAGGTATGTGCTACTTTGTTTTTCTCTCGTGTGTCTACTTCAACTATTTACACAAAATATTTTATTTCTGACACTTCTAGTCACCAAATGTGTGGGGGTTTCTCCTTACAAAAATAAACAAATCTCTGACACCAGCTGAGTGTCCTACAATTTAATTCAATTCTCACACTATGCTGCCCAAACATAGTGTCAGATCTCACAGGTAAGGGCTCTGTTTCACAAGAGTCTCTCCCTTACCCCGACTTAAGATGCCAGTGTCAGGCTCAGGTTATCACCTGTGTTTGTGACCAACTGGCTGTAAATTAGAGGTTCCCATGATCTCCCTCCTCGGGTTCACATAATTTGCTAGAGTGGTGCATAGAACTCAGGGAAACACATTTACCAGTTTATTAAAGGTCATGATAAAGAGTACAGACAGCTAGATGAAGAGGTACATAGGGTGAGGTATGGGAAGGTCCCAAGTGCAGGAGCTTTTGACCTGGTGGAGTTTAGGTGTCACCCTCCTTGTGTGGATGTGTTCACCAGTCTGGAAGTTCCTTGGACCCCACACTATTGGTACTTTATGGAGGCTTCCTCATGTAGGCATAATCAATTACTAACTTTGTTTCTAGACCCCCCCCCCCCCCCCCGCCTTCTTTGGAGGGTGTGGAGTAAGGATGAAAATTCTAAGCTTCCAAGCCTGGTTTGTCTTTCTGGTGACCACCCCCACTTAGAGCCATCCAGGAGCCCACCTAGAATCACCTCATTAGAACAGAAGATGTACCCCTAGTACTGTCATCATTTAGGAATTTATAAGGGTTTTAGGAGCCCTGTGTCAGGGATCGGTCAAAGACAAATATTAGAACAAGAGTTGCTCCCAGTGTGTGAATCACTTAGGACATTACAACGGTTTTAGGAGCTCTGGGGACAGAGACCAATATATGTATTTTCTATTATTTCACAATATTCTGCTATGGAAGAGCCAGCCAAGCCTTCATCTTCCATTCTTTAATTAACAATACGAACTCATGGGTTCCTACTTTTTTTAGTGGGTTGTGACCTATTTCTGTCATTTATTTGGTGCTCAAATTGTTCCTGGTTTACCCAGTGGGAGCAGCTTCAGGCTGGTTTCTTGTTACATGCACTGATCGTTATTTTGAACACTTCTTTACTTTTTGGAGCACCAAGATATTCCAGCCTCAAATTTTGCTTTCCTATCCCAGCAGTAGAATCAGACATTTCTCCATGGAGCCTTGGATTCCTTATTTTCTTCCTTTTATTTGAGGTATGATTTACAAAGAATTAGATGCAAAGATGTTAATGTTATAATGAATTTTAGCAGTTATATATATCTATGTAACTATTACCCCAAACAAGATATAGAACATTTTTATCATCTAAGAAAGTTTACTCATGTCTCTTTATATCCAGTCCTCTCCCTTCCCCTAATTAAGAAGATCCTTTTTTTGTTTTTTTGTTTTTTTAAACTTTTGCTGCCATAGATTAGTTTTGTCTATTCTTCCACTTCACATACAGGGAATCATACATTAAGTGTTTTTTGGTCTGGCTTCTTTATCAGTCTGAATCTAGTCAGAAGAGAGAAACTACATAGTAATTTGAATAGTGAGTATTTAATATGAAGAGTTATTAACTATAACAGGGAAATGGATAATGAGGAATTGGCTAGTAAGAAGTAAAGACAAATTAGGAATAGCAGATATACGGAGAAGCCACTACTCCTAGACTAAGTGAGATGGAGTGTCCAGGGAAGAGTGCTCCCTCCAGCACCGAGCTGACATCCAGCCTTTGTTGGAAAGGGCATGGCCATGACTCACTTGAATGGCAGAGAAATTGCTGTGATGTCACACTGAAAGAACTTTGTGGAAATCTGACTTCCAGAATTGCTGGAAATCTGTGCCTTGCAAAGGAAAACTATACAAGGGGAGGTGTCTCACCAAAGGTACTCTACTATAAAATCACCATAGGGAGAGTGTTTGGTGAAAGTGTTGGTTGCTGGGTACTCATGGCTGCCATGCAGCCCAGGGACAGGACATTAGAGAAGCTGCACATGCTGTAGTGACTTGATGCTGGAGAAGCTTTGCTATAGGAACTAGGTGCTGGAGAAATCATGCGTACTGTAGTAATCTGCTGAGCAAGCACAGTGGAACACAGAAACAAAACTCTTCCTTCCTGCAGAGTCTGTCCAGTGACTTCTTATAAAGCTTAAATTGTGCGAGCTGTCAAAGGAAAAAATATTTAAAGATCTCGGTTCACTTTCACAGAACAGGCAAAAAAAGGATGAATTTGGAGCTGAGAATCAAAAAGTTATTAGTGCAGGTCACATTTTCTTTGCAATCTCTTACTTTTTATTGTATGCTAGCCATTTTGTATAAAAGAATAGTAGAGACCTAGGTAAATAATATTCACCTCCATAGAGGGGCATGCTGCTGCTTGTGTCTAGCAACTAACTAGAGTAGGATGCTTGGTCAATCTGATTTATCTTTGACCTGTAACTGGGCTTTATTGTTGCCTAGTTAATTTCATTTCACCATTGGCTTCAAATATATTGAAGGTGGTGTCAGGATTCTCTTGTCTGGAGAGCTTAGTATCTGAATATTGGCAAGTTTTCAGAGATCTCTCAGAAACTGAGTCCCCAGCTTTCTGAAATGCAGAAGATTTCTCTCTGTTTTATTGCCTGATTGTCAAATGTTTTTGGCTTATCCTTCCTGTGTTTATTCTTTTAAAAAATTTGCATATACATGCATATTTTTATTTCCTCTTTCTTACAGAAAACGTAGCATAGTATACTACTCTTTTGCGTTTTGCTGTTTTTTACTTAACAATATACCTTGAAAATAATTTTATGTTACAGAGATGTTATTTCCTTTTTTTTTTTTTTTTTACAGTTGTGTATAGTAAGTACTTCATTGTGTATATGGGCCATGATTTATTTATTTGATCTCCTATATTTGGATATTTACCTAGTTTCCAGTATGTTGCAATAAAAAAATACTGTGATAAATAATCTTTTGTGTAAGTATTTTTATATTGTTGGAGTATATCCCTTTTTGAACTCCTAAACAGATACTTACCCTTCCTACTCCAGTGAAACTGCTCTTATCAAGGACCTCAGTGACCTCTGTGTTCCTAAATACAATAGTCATATCTAGATGAAGATTTCATGTCATCTCAGTCTGTATTCACTCCCTTGATGATCTCACTCAGTCTTATGTCTCTGTTTACTATCTATATGCTGGTAACTCCCAGGTGTATGTATCCAATCCAGATTTATTTCCCAAATTCCAAAGTCATATATCTAGCTGCTTACTTGACATTTTTACTTGGACATCAAATAGACATTTCAAGCACATTTTCCCCCAAATTAAACTACTCACTGTTATGCCCAGAATTCGTGATCCCCAAAGACCACTAGGGAGCCGAGTCCGATGCAAAAGCAAAGAGCCTTTATTCGAGCTAGCTCGAGCTCAATCCCTTACCTGCACTGACGCAGCGGTGAGATACCAGGGAAAGAGAGCGAGTTTCAAAAGGACAAAGGTTTTATTGGGGCCTGGGGGCAGTTGGTGAGGTAATGGCTATGGCCTCAGCCGATTGGCTGGGGAGGGGTCCCGGGGAAGGGTCTGGCAGGTGAGGGAGGGTTTACTCAAGGGGAGGAGGTGTGGTCAAGGTGAAGGACACAGAACAAGATGGAGTCAGCTGGCGTAGGCCCGCCCTTTCACTCACTATCCTTTCCCTCTTCCCCCTAACTATTCTACCTGCATTTTTTTCCATCTTGTTGTAGAAACTCCATCCTTGTACTTGTTTGGAATGTTGGAATCATCCTTGATTTCTTGTTCACTCCCCATATTCAATCTGTCAGGAGATCTATTGGCTACCTTCAAAACCTACCTAGAATCTGACTGCTACTGACCATTTCTACCCAGGTCTGAGCTACTGATTTCACTTACCTAAATTGCTGTAGTCACCTTATTGGTTTGCTTCTATAGTTTCTCTTCAAAATAGCAGCTGGAGTGATCTTTTAAAAATTTGCCAGATCATGTTTTTTACTCTTCTTAATATCTGTCCTGTGAATTTTCTTTTTTTTATTTTTTTTTCAACGTTTATTTATTTTTGGGACAGAGAGAGACAGAGCATGAACGGAGGAGGGGCAGAGAGAGAGGGAGACACAGAATCTGAAACAGTCTCCAGGCTCTGAGCCATCAGCCCAGAGCCCGACGCGGGGCTCGAACTCACGGACCGTGAGATCGTGACCTGGCTGAAGTCGGACGCTTAACCGACTGCGCCACCCAGGCGCCCCCGTCCTGTGAATTTTCATCTCACTAAGAATAAAAGGGTAAAGTTCTTACAAGAGCCAGTAAGGCCCTACACATTGTGGCTCCATTCAATTCTCTGAACTCACCTACTTCTCTAACCCTTGCCTCTTGCCCCTGATCCACTGGGTTTTAGCTACAGAGGCCTTCTTGCTGTTCCTTGAATAACCTGAGTGTGCTTCTGGCTTATGACCTTTGCTTTTACTATTCTGCCAAAATTTTCTTTCCCCAGGCATCTGCATAGTTTATTTCATCATCACTTTCAGGTTTGTGTTTATCCAGTTTACAATTATTACAACCCTCCAATCTTGATTTCTCTCAGCCCCCAATATTCCTGTCGCCTTTCCCTGCCTTTTTTTGCCCCCTCACAGGGTTTATCTGACATACTATCTTTACTTATTTATTTATATAAATACTTATATAGACTCTAAGCTTGCTAAAAGCAAGGATTGCTGACTGGTTCCTTGCTGTATCTGTGTAGAATAGCATTTGCCACATAATAAATAACCAGTAATTACTTGTTGAATGAGTTGAATGAGTTAGTCATATCTGGAACTCAGATCTCTTTAAATCTTAAGGCTTAAATATTTTTCTCAGTTTAGAGCATTGGTTCTCAAACTTCAGCATGCCTCATAATCAGAAAGGAAAACTGAAATTTCATTTACTGTAAAAGTATATTCAGAGAAATTGTTTTAAATGTTATGAATGCATGTCAAGATTATAAAAAAATTGGTAGGAAAAATAGGATTTTAATAGATCTTGTAAGACTCACAAGGAGAAGGAAAGGCTAATATTAAGGAGGAAGACTGGGATTTTGTAGAGAAAGAGATAATAGGGGTACCTGAGTGTCTTAGTTAAGTGTCTGATTTCGGCTCAGGTCATGATCTCACAGTTCGTGGGTTCAGGCCCTGCATTGGGCTCTGTATTGACAGCTTGGAGCCTGGAGCCTCTTTCAGATTCTGCGTCTCCCTGTCTCTCTGCCTCCACCACCCCCCTCCAAATGAATAAACCTTTTAAAAAGTGATAATAAATAAGTTAGCTTATCTGGTAGATAGGGATCTGACTGGGTGTGGGTGAGTGGGGTTTTAAGTTGTAAATATAAGTTGTCCTTAAAACTTCACCTCTCTTTTTTATCTCCAGTTTAATCTTCTGATTCTGTCTTGCTCTGTCTTCACCTTTTCTTTGCCCCTTTCCCTGATTATTGTATTGCTTATCTATTCTGAGTATTTTGTTTCATATCGCATTCTATACTCTACTACATTCTGATCCAGAATTTTATGTTGGTAGTATTATTTTTCAGGTATCGTTTGGTAACTTATTTCATTATTTTAAGGTAAGAGTTCTGGCTGTTATTTTAAAAAGTGACTAAACTTTTTCTTAATCTTTAGTTGTCATTAATTGTCCATTTGAAATTTCACTTTATCTGAAATAGAATTCTTAGTTTAGTTGTGAGCCCCTCCCCTTATTTGGACTTTTATTAATCCATTTAATTTTTAAACTGTCTCAAATTCATATACTTCATTCCATAGCATTTGGGCATGCACATTGTGGTGTGGGTATGCTGTAAGTATTAGGTGAATGAACTTATAAGATATAATAAAACTTTCAAGTGTGATTTTTTTTCTTCTTTGTACCTCACCAAGGACACCTTTCTTGATTAAAACTATTCATTCTTTGATTCTCTGCTGATAGAATTTTTGATACCTCAGTTTTTAATAACTGGGTTGTGTGTGTGTGCACGTGTGTTAGTTGACATCCCACTGTTTCATTGCTTTACTGATGAATAATTTAACACTACTGATGAATAATTGAACACATTCTGTTAAATGAGAAGTTTTGTGAGATAATTGCCTTTACTGGTCTTCTGGGTATTAGATTCTTTTCCTAGGTGCTTTTACATTCTATATTAGGGTTGTGTTCAGCTGCATGTAGCAGAAACTCAAGTACAGTGACTTAAAAATTGAACTTCTTCCAGAAACAAAGAAACCTGGATGTAGGCTCAACCGACTGAGCCACCCAGGTGCCCCGATTTTGTGTAAATAGTATTTAAGATATTTTTTAGAATGTGATGCTCTTTTAGAAACGTTTATTGGTTTATTTATTTATTTATTTTTAATGTTTGTTTATTTTTGAGAGAAAGAGAGAGAGACAGCGCATGAGTGGGGGAGGGGCAGAGAGAGAGTGGGAGACACAGAATCCGAAGCAGGCTCGAACCCCAAGAAATGTTTATTGGTTTAAAAAAATTTTTTTAATGTCTATTTATTATTAGGAGACAGAGACAGACAGAGCATGAGTGATGGAAGGGCAGAGAGGGGGAGACAGAATCTGAAGCAGGCTCTCTAGGCTCTGAGCTGTCAGCACAGAGCCCGACATGGGGCTCGCACTCACAGACCGTGAGATCATGACCTGAGCTGAAGTTGGGCGCTTAACCGACTGAGCTACCCAGGCGACCCACATTTATTGTGTGTGTGTGTGTTTTTTTTTTTTAATACAGCGAATACAAGAGGTTTCCTGCTGCTTGATCTTTTGGATATATAAAAATGATGAGATTCTTGTATCAGAATCAAGATAAACTGTGAATGGCGTATGTAGTTTTATTGAGATCTGTTCAGATAGAGGATTATCACAGCATTTTACAAGGACTGTAGTTGGCTTTTCAAATTAAACTAAATATAATAATGTTTAATAACCTGAGAATTGTCATAAGGCAGATCCTTTCAGGTTTCTTTTCTGAATTCATTAGTGTTCTGTGATTTATAATCACCACCTGCCTAAATATTAATATTCTTAGTATGTCTGACCGAAAAAAATCTAATATCTCAAATAATAAAGTGTCCCCAATTTGATATTTTGATAAATGCTTTTATTAAAAATAAACTTGTTCTCATACTGGCAAAAGGTTCCCCATTTTGCTTTATATCTTTTTAATTTCTTATTTGCAAATTCTGGTACTTCATATACTTGTTTGGACCACATAATTCTTCTTTGTAGCCTTACTGATAACTACTCATTAAAGTGTATTTGTTTAGCTTACAAACATGTCGAAGATATGTATAGGTAGAGATATTAAAACAAGTAGAAATTATTATTTACACTGAGAGAAGAACCTAAGTTCTCTTCTCTTCCTCTGCCTTCTTCTCCCACTGCCAGGGTTCAAATCCCATTGATCATAGTTTGGTTGAGGAGGTGGTGGTTTGCATTAAGGAATAATGGGAATTTCCTCATCTCTCCCGGTGAGGGACTTCCAATGCCAGAATAATTAAACTAAACTTACCACTCTTTCAGAAAATATTTATTGAATGTTAACATGGGCGATAATGAGCAATTTGCTAGAGATACAAAGATGAATTTAGGGAAAAACATTACCTCATAGTACATGATTTGAAGCACAGGTTTTGGAGTCTGACAGACCTGAGTTCACATTCTGACTTGTTTATTTGCCAGCTGTATGATTTGTGACAAGTTATTTGACCCCTTGAAGCCTCAGTTTTTTTGTCTATAAAAGACTCATGTCAGTAATTTTGGGTGAAGTGAATGAATGCACTGAAAGTGCTTAGCACAGTTTTTGGCATATGGTAAGCTTCTCAAAAACTATTATCTACTACTGTGGTGATGTATAGTGAGGAGTAAACACACAATCCAGTGGAGAGAAAGTGGGTTTTTTTTTTAGGGGAGGCTGGGGGCAGGAGACTAAAACATATTAATAAGAGAAGTCACCTGTCACATAATTAAAAAGTATGTTAGATTGATATCCTCCACCCTTGTTACAGTGAATTAAGTAAGTCTCCATTGAACACAGTCTTTTTGACTCACCTGTAATTTTTTTTTTTTACTTAGTGTAATAATTTTTCTTGCAAGATATAGGACATATATATGAGAAATCAGATTACCTCGTTCTCAGGATGTCTTAGACTGGACCTACTTTCTTGCTTTAAATCTTTTTTTGTAGGTTTTCTTTGGCACTTAAGCTTTGCTCATACTATAATGAGGTTTTCTCTGGTTACATGTTGAGAATAGCAATGGTGTTCATGTGTAAGAATGATTTTTGAAGTTAAATGCAGTTGATGTATAGTGAGATCATGTATTAAGGTATATAATTGTTTTGGGTAATAGCCCCAAATACAGGAATTTAAAGGAAAATAGATAAGGAAAAAAAATTTAAATGATATACAATTAGGGCTACATAATTAGGGAAAAATAATAAAATGATTCTCACTGAGTATGATTTAGGTATCCCAGATTTACAAATCCAGCACTGAGGCACAGCTCTGACATTTCTTTCAGAGACCAAATCACCACCAACTCTAGTTGTTCAGCATGCCCGGGATCTGAACTTAGAGACAGAAGGAAGCAAGAGTAATATTCTACTTTCCTTCAAGATGGAGAAAAGAAGCCATGGTTTATGTGTAAACTTTCCCTTGAACTTTATTTCAGGGAAGCTAGGAGAAATTATTTTACTTCTGCAAAAGTCTACTTCTAGGAAAGTAGCATTTTAAAAAGAAGTAGGCAGCCAGTGTGAGAGACATGTTATAAATCGAGAACTAAGGAGTTTAGGAAAGTGATGATCAGAAGATACGGGAAAAATGGATGATGGTTTGTGTCTCCAGTGAATACTGATTTTCAGTTCACACTTTAATGTTTAACAATTGCGTAGTAGGTGCCAGACTGTGCTGAAGTGCTTTAGTTGCCTTAATTTTCACAACATATGAATGGAAAGTCACTTTCATTTATTTTTATTTTTATTTTTTAATTTTTTTAATATGTATTCATTTTTGAGAGTGAGAGCGTGAGTGGGGGAGGGGCAGAGAGAGTGGGAGACACAGAATCAAAAGCAGGCTCCAGGCTCTGAGCTGTCAGCACAGAGCCTGACGTGGGGCTCGAACCCACAAACCATGAGATCATGACCTGAGCTGAAGTGCAATGTGTTGTTTTTTTTTTTTTTAATCTTTTTTTTTTTTTTTAACGTTTATTTATTTTTGAGACCGAGAGAGACAGAGCATGAACAGGGGAAGGGCAGAGAGAGAGGGAGACACAGAATCTGAAACAGGCTCCAGGCTCTGAGCTGTCAGCACAGAGCCTGACGTGGGGCTCGAACTCACTGGCCGTGAGATCATGACCTGAGCCAAAGTCGGACACTTAACCGACCGAGCCACCCAGGCGCCCCTGAAGTGGAATGTTTAACTGATGAGCCACCCAGGCGCCCCAAGCCACTTTCATATTATTAGCCTCAATTTGCAGATGAGGAAATGGAGTCTTTGAAAGGCTAATTAGTTTGCTCACACTCAGAAAACTAGTTAAGTGGCTGTGGGGAATGTCCCCAAGCCCCAATCCTTGCCATTATACTAATACAATTAACTGTTTTGTTTGGTGTTAAGAGAGAATCAAATATGAGAGTGTTGATTAAAGACAGATATTGGGGGGCGCCTGGGTAGCTCAGTCGGCTAAGCGACCGACTTCAACTTCAGGTCATGATCTTGCAGTTTGTGAGTTCGAGCCCCATGTCAGGCTCTGCGCTGACAGCTCAGAGCCTGGAGCCCGTTTTGGATTCTGTGTCTTCCTCTCTCTCTGCCCCTCCCCCGCTTACACTCTGTCTCTCTTTCCTTCAAAGATAAATAAACATTAAAAAAAAAAAAAAGACATATTGGGAAACTTGATTTCTAAAGCTGGTTCTGATTTGGTGAAAATTCTGGGGATAGTTAAATAATCTGCCTCACATCCATTACTGAGCCATCTTCTTATCAAGCCTGGTTTCTCTTCTGATATCTTCTGCTTCCTATGTCTGTCAGGTTTAGAAATTGGAGGTTGGTCCTGGCATTATCTTTAAATGTCCAAAGTAGATAGTGGGGAGTAGCATAGAAGCCAAGTAAAGATTGTAAGTAACATTTTTGAAAATTTGAGGATGGTTCATATTTGGAGGATTAATGGATTTGACTTTGGTCCATATATCATGATGGAATCATAAAAAATTGCTTTGCAAGACAAGTATCTTGATAAGAGTAGTTGATTTCTTACTATAATCATTATAGTTATCAAAGTGTTCTTGTAGTTAAACTTATTTTGATCTTAATGACAGTGTAGCTATTCTGCTAACTGCCCAATAAAGTGTGAGTTTATTGACAGTGTTCATTTGGTTTTAGATTGTTGCAATGTCTAAGATTATCCAGTCATTGCTTTCTAAGAATGTTCGTTAGAAAACAGCAAACTATTTTCCATTGTCAACACTTTAAGGATTGAGATTTGAGTCTTTTGGTGGACATAAGCACTAATATACTCACTTCTGTTATATCACTTATTTTGAAAATGTGAATTATTTTAATGTGATTGATATATCAGGGAATGATTTGACCTTAATGGGAATTTCTCATGCTTAAGCACAATTTCCTCCGTGAGAAATACATGGTAAATGCAAAAAACTGTACCCCACTGAAACAGGTTGCATAGGAATATACAAAATGCACACACCTCAAACATGTACCGGCTATCTCAGTTTACCTTGTAGGTTGTGAGTTACACCCATCCACATTAGGTATTACAACTTTATATATGGCATCTGATAACACTTTTTCCACCCTCCTTCACATCTACTTCCAAGTTAAAACCCTTCTGACACTTCCACGAACAAATCTCAGATCTTTTTCAAGGCAAAGTGCCATATTTATTGTAGTATTTCTTTCTTAGCCATTTAATTTGTGTAAAATTGTGCTACTGTGGTTTTACGTTCTTACTGCTGGTGGTTTTTTGTTTGTTTTTTGTTTTTTGTTTTTTTATTCATTACTGACATAGTTTTGAGTGTTGTGTTCTCAACCCCATTTTTTCCATAAGCTTTCTGGTTTTTATCATGTGATTTTGCACAAAATTTTACAATGGGTTTTTCTATTCTGCAAGTCTACTATTTTTATGGCTTAGGTTTTTAATATTTTATTTCTATATTTTTAATACATCTAGAATTTATTTTTGTATGTAGGCAACAGTGGGAATCCATCAACTCCGTCTGCCATTTCTTTCTTTAATGACAACCTCCGCCACTTGACCCAACATTTACTAAATCTTCGTCTTCCCTTGCTCCCCCTTCAGTTTGACATTTTACCTTTTCCTATACTTAACTTTGGACTCTATCTGAGCCCATATCAGTAAAAGTTTTACTTTATATCAGTTAAAGCTGTATCTCTGAATACCTACTGGGGATTAAAAGAAATTGATGTATTTGTATAGATGGAGTCCAGTTCTTAGTTTTAAGTTCTATTAGTGTTTTGACATTAAGAATGTTTATCTTTGTTTGATACTTGGTGTCTTGCATAAACTGCCCTAAACACTCTCCGTAGGTCTAAATAACCAGGCTTATAAAGATAATGATTTTTGTGATTATTTTTTAAAATAGGGAATATGATGAGAGGATGCCGTTTATACTTTTTTTCTTTAAGTAATTTTTTAACCCACAAGCCAGCAGAATAATTTTATTTAAATTCACTAAGATTATTTTCATCTATCTAAAGGTGGAGTAGATAAGCATTTGTAGTTTTTATACTACCCAGCATTTTGAGAATACCTCTGTCGCTGAATTTTACATTATATGAAACCATCTGTAAGGTCTCTTACTTCTCTGTTAGGCTGTGAGTTTTCTTTCTTTATATATATATATTTTAAAGATTTTATTTTTAAGTAATCTCCACATGAAACATGGGGCTTGAACTCATAACCCCAGTATCAAGAGCCATGGGCTCCATCGACTGAAACTTGCCCCTAGGCTTTAAGTTTCTTGAGAGCAGTTCACTGTTGCTATCCGTGGTACCCAGCATGACTCTGAGCGTGTTAGTAGACACTTCAGAACTGTTTGTTTATTTAAATTCTCTTATAAACTCCCAACACTCTTTGTATTTCTCTTGTGCTACTAGCACCTTCTGTTTTTAATTGTACTCGTCTTCGGTTTTCCTTAACTCTCATTACCAGACTGGATGCTCCTTTTAGGCAAGAACTATTATTAACTTAAAAATTTTTTTCTCCAGTACCTTCTCAAGGCCTTATACTTTGTTCATAATGAACATTGAATAACTAGAAGATCAGAAGACATTTTATTTTAAATCTTATTTGTAGATTAAGACTAGAAAAAGATTTGAGGCAGCCTTGCCCATCTGTATTTCACATGTGTTAGAAGTAGAGAAGCTTTCGTAAGCCCAAGAGTATAATTTGTAAAGAATTTTAGCTAACGTGTTACTAAAATAAAGTTTTTACTGTGTGTATGTGTGTTTTGGTTGTTTCTTCATGTTATTTATAAGAATGCTTAGTGCCTGGACTTAGTCCTCTAAAATAGCAGGTTAATTTTAACTTCACTGTCCTGCTGGACTGGTTCATTATATGGTTTGGAGAAACCAAGGGAAAGCAAATGATGCAGGAAGTGGTAGTGGTAGTTCTGTAAATACTCTGTTGATTTGACCTTTTACTGAACCTGGTGGCAAAACAGTTCTATAATGTAACTTTAAAATATTTGATTAGAAAATGTGTATATTAAAAAGGATCTAAAGTTTTAAATTTCGTTTTCATGATTTTGGATTTGTTTTTGGTGTAGTGCCATTGGATATGTATTGAGACATTGTAGGTTGGGGGGATACTCAGTGAGAAGCCAGTCAACTTGAAAGGCAAAGATTTTTCTAGAGTGCTCTCTGATCCTTCACTCTTAGAGATCTTATTTGTTTTGTGGGATTCACAGAAAATTTATACTGACTTAATAATTAAAAATTTTTACTGACAATAATAAATAAATACTTTGGGGGTGATTAAAATGTTTTGGAACTAGACAGAGATGGTGAATGTAGTACATGCCACACTGAATTTCATTTATTATTATTTTTTTAAGTTAAAAAGTGTATTTATAAAAATTTTACCTTTATATCCCTTTTAATACTGTACTTATTTTATATTGGAACCTTTATAAATTTTTATGTACATTTTCTGACAGTTCTAACGTATCTATCTATCTATATATATATACACACACATGCATACATACATATGTCTATAAACTCATAGTTTTAAAAATTATAATAAGGCCATACTTTACATATTACTCTGTGACTTCTTTTCACTTAAGGATAAAACTTGGAGAATTTTTAATCTTGAAATAGATGCCCTGCACATTGTTTAAACTGTACATAGTATTCCATGGTTCATGGAATATGTCATGCCATGGTATATGTCCAGAATTTGATCATTTCCCTATTATTTGATCCTCTTTCTGGTCCTTCTTTCCTACTTTAAAAAAGCAATTAATAAACTTTATTTTTAAGAGCAGTTTTGGATTCACAACAAAATTGAGCAAAAAATACAAAAGTTCTCGTGTACTCCCTGTCCCCCACACATGCATCCTTCCCCACTCTCAGCAACCCACACCACAGTTGTACACATTTGTTAAAATTGAACCTACATTGACACATCATTATTACCCAAAGCCTGTAGTTTACATTAAGGTTCCTTTCTGGTTCACTGCATATTTCACTAAATTACAAAGTAGAAATGGCTAAAGAGAGAATTAGTGATTTGCAGATAGGTTTGAAGAAATTGCCAGAGTGCAGTGCAGGTAAAGAGATGGAAAATATGAAAGAGTGGTGAGTAGAGTAGTTTACTACTTCCATTCTGTAGTAAACTCTTTTGGTTCCTGCTCATAGGACTGTTTTAAGCCTGTTTTAATACTTAGAGGGAATAGATGGCTTAAAAAACATTTTTCAAAAATTGACTCAAGAAATAGAAAACCCGAATAGACCAATAACCATTAAATGGCTTGCATCAGTAGAGGAGAAGACTCAGTCCTGTTACTCTCTTCCCCTTAGTTGAATCCTGTAACTCCTTGTAAAATGGAATACTTCTTTTGCCTTTAGTCAGTAGAGTGTATGCCCCACTGACACTATGCGGCATTGCCAGGCCACATAGAAAGTGTCCTTTCTGGGCATCCTCAGTTCATAGATCAGAATTTTGGTTGGACTCTCTGGTCCAGAGGAAGTGTTGCATTCTATAACTGAACTGTGATTTCTTCCCAGCCCTTCACACTCTGCGTTCTCTCTACCCTTCTCCTGTCCTTCTGCAGTACTGATACCATTCTCATACCCTTGTCCTAGATATATCGCAGGCACAATCCACAAACTGAGGCTTCTGCATTAGAGTATGTGAAAGGGAACTCATTGCTTCCATGTGTGGTAGTGGGAGGTGTCTTCCTTTTCTTTGAGAAGTAACTAAGGACCCCTTAATGCCTAAGGAGCATTAAGTATCCGCTCCCTCTTGTTAGGATTATTCTGTCCTCCTCACTTGTGGGATGGTGATATGTGTTGTTAAACCTGGTCGGTGAATGAGGCTCTTCTCTGCTCCCACTTGGAGCACTACTGGCTCATCTTTGCTTATTAGTGTCAGTTAGCAGGCAGGGATGGTTACTCTCCCTTCTTTTCTCTGCCAGTTCTGGCCCTGGTTTGGTTGTACCATATAAGCTGGCAAGTATCCCTCTGAATCATTAGATATTACTTCTGAGATAGTATACAGCTGTTTGCAAAACCCATTTACTGGAGTACTGTAGTCCCTTATACAATATCCCATTAGTTAGTGATAATTTCTGACATTCCTGGAATAGAAAACATCATTACCTTCAGTCTTCCCTATGAGAAGTGTTCACTTTCTCTCCTTTACTGCTATAGGATGCTACAAATCTTCCCACTTTATACCAATATTCCACTCTCATTTGGGAGCAGTGGCTCAAGTTTTAAGGGTATGTAAATCAAGACTGCTTCAGATACACGTACAGAACTCTGATGACCTCCACTCCTCCTAGATTTTGCCTCAGTGATTTAGGGCTGGAAGCTGTTGATGATGCACTAACAATAATGAATACTGTGATCATAGTTTAAAGATCACTCTTGTTGCTCTGTGATATTCTATTTAATGCTATTAAGGACATGTATGAGGTTTTTATCAATCTATATTTATGAAAGTACCTCTATACAAACTCCTTACATTTTTGGATAATCATTTAACTCAGTGATAAAATTCATACTTATTAACAGTTAATTAGTCTTTCTCTTGATAGTTTCTGAATAGGGAATGCCATATGTTTATTTTCTCCAAATCATCTTGATACATTATTGCCCCCTCAGTCATCTGAGGTGGGTATATAAAGGGTTATTGTGCAAAGGCTTATTGAGGTGGTAAAAAGTCATTACAGGGACACTGATTTTTCCAGCATTGTTTAAAATTGCTGCTTGCAGGCCTTCCCCATCTCTCTCCAAAACTAGGCTATAGATTGGGTACCTGCACACAGGTGCCCCTGCTATTTTCTTGCTGATATAAGATGCTAAGGTCTGGCAGGTTCTCTCTACTCACCTTGGCAAGGGCTTAGTGACAGCCATATAGTCTGTCTGTAATATTTGCTTAGTCTTTCAAAGATCTTTTCTCTAAAGGTGGTAAAATTAGGCCTTTGAGCACAGTCCTCTCTGGGTCTGTTCCTTGTTTGAGAATTTTTGGGTCTGCCTCATAGCTTCTTTAACTGCCTCATAGCTGACACTCATCCAAGTGATGGTTTTAATTTTCTCCTTTAGGCAATATAGCACCATGAGAGACATTCTTGTCTCCTTAACTTACATTCTGCTTTCCCGTTGGTTTAGAAGCTTTGATTTTAGTGTGAGATGCCATTTCTCAGTACTCCATTCACCTGGCCTGAGTGGGGCTAGAGGGGGAGGACATAGGCCTTAGCCAATCAGTGTGTCACATTGGTTTCTTCAGTACTACACACATTACCTAAACCACCTGATTGGAGTGAATCTTAGAACAAAGACCTTGCTCTCTTCTGCTGGACTGGGTGTGCTGATGATGGGAGTTTGAAGTTGTTGGGGACCACAGTGTGGAGGCCGAGAATAGGTCCAGTGTGGGTGAAGCAATCAAGAGTTGGATTCTTGTGATATCCTCAAGCCTTGGTTGCAGCAGAGGTCAACCTTACCCCTGATTATTCTCTAAAATAAACAAAGTTCTCTATTTTGCTTAACCCAGTGAGGATTGAGTTTATTTCCTTGATAGAAAGACTTAACTTCAGAGAATACTATTCTTAAATAATTGCTTCTCCTGGGCGCCTGGGTGGCTCAGTTGGTTAAGCATCTGACTTGGGTGCAGGTCTTGAACTCATGGTTCGTGAGTTCAAGTCCTGAATCTGGTGAGCTTGTGCCCCGCATCAGGTGAGCCCTGCTTTGGGTGAGCTCAGCGCCTACATCGGATGAGTTCAAGGCCTGCTTTGGATGAACATGAGCCTCTCTTTGGGTGAGCTCTGCTTCCCCCCACCCCCACTCTCACTCATTTGCATCCTCTCTCTTTCTCTCTGTCTCTCATTAAAAAAAAATTGTTTCTCCTATTTTTTGTAAGTCCTTCCAGATAGTTATGTCTTTACTAGATGTTGGGATGTTTGTACAGACTCTAAGACTTGATTATCATGCCTGTTTTTAAAACAAACTTAATATGGTCCCTTAAATAATTGTGACAGAACAGTCTTTTGAAAATGTGAAAAATTCCTGGGATTTCTGTAACTCTATTCTCTTTTTACACTAACTATTACTCCTGCCTCATAGCTGGTGTTGCTTTTTTTTTTTTTTAATTTAAATCCAAGTTAGTTAACATATAGTATAATAATGATTTCAGGAATCGAATTTAGTGAGTCATCACTTACATGTAACACCCAGTGCTCATCCCAACAAGTGTCTTCCTTAATGCCCCTTGCCCATTTAGCCCATCCCCCCCCCAACACCCCGCCAGCAACCCTCAGTTTGTTCTCTGTATTTAAGAGTCTTTTATGGTCTGTCTCCCTCTGTTTTTATATTATTTTTGCTTGCCTTCCCTTATGTTGATCTGTTTTGTATCTTAAAGTCCATATATGAGTGAAGTCCTATGATATTTATCACTCTCTCACTGACTTATTTTGCTTAGCATAATACACTCTAGTTCCATCCATGTTGTTGCAAAGGGCAAGATTTCATTCTTTTTGATTGCCGAGTAATATTCCATTTTATACATATATACCACATCTTCTTTACTCATTCATCATTTGATGGACATTTGGACTCTTTCCATACTTTGGCTGTTGTCGATAGCACTGGTATAAACATTGAGGTGCACGTGCCCCTTTGAAACCACTCCTGTATCCTTTGGATAAATACCTAGTAGTGCAATTGCTGGGTTGTAGGGTAGTTCTATTTTTAATTTTGGAGGGAACCTCCATACGCTTTTCCAGAGTGGCTGCACCAGTTTACATTCCTACCAGCAGTGCAAAAGCTTTCCTCTTTTGGGTTTTCCAAGTAGAGTATTATGCCATCTGTGAAGAGTGAAAGTTTGACTTCCTCCTTGCTGATTTGGATGCCTTTTATTTCTTTGTGTTGTCTGATTTTTAAGGCTAGGACTTCCAACACTATGTTGAATAACAATGGTGAGAGTGGACATCCTTGTCATGTTCCTGACTGTAAGGGGAGAGCTCTCAGTTTTTCCCCATTGAAGATGATATTAGTGATGGGTCTTTTGTATATGGCTTTTATGATCTTGAGGTATGATCCTTATATCCCTACTTTCTTGGGAGTTTTTTATCAAGAAAGGATGCTGTGTTTTGTCAAATGCTTTCTCTGCATCTATTTAGAAGTGGTTCTTATCCTTTCTTTTATTAATGTGATGTGCCACATTGATTGATTTGCAGATATTGAATCAGCCCTGCATCCCAAGAATAATTGTTGATTGTGGTGAATAATTCTTTTCATGTCTTGTTGGATCCAGTTTGCTGGTATCGTGTTGAAAATTTTTGCATCCGTGTTCATCAGGGAAATTGGTCTGTAGTTCTCCTTTTTAGGGGGGGGTCTCTGTCTGGTTTTGGAATCAGGTAATGCTGGCCTCATAGAATGAGTTTGCAAGTTTCCATTCCATTCTTTTTTTTTTTTTTTTGGAACAGTTTCAAAAGAATAGGTGTTAACTCTTCTTTAAATGTTTGATAGAATTCCCCTGGAAAACTACCCAGCCCTGGACTCTTGTTTGTTGGGAGATTTTTGATTACTGATTCAGTTTCTTTACTGGTTATGGGTCTGTTCAAATTTTCTATTTTTTCCTGTTTTAGTTTTGATAGTTAATATGTTTCTAGGAATTTGACCATTTCTTAAACGATTGTCCAGTTTGTTGACATATGATTGCTCATAATTTTCTCTTATTGTTTGTATTTCTGCAGTGTTGGTTGTGGTCTCTTTCATTTGTGATTTTATTTATCTGGATCCTTTCCTTTTTCTTTTTGATCAAACTGGCTAGCGTTTATCAATTTTGTTAATTCTTTTAAAGAACCAGCTCCTGGTTTCATTGATCTGTTCTACTGTTTTGTTGTTGTTGTTTTTTTTTTTTTTGAAATCGATATCCTTGATTTCTGCTCTAATCTTTACTATTTCCTTTCTTCTGGTTTTGGGTTTTATTTGCTGTTCTTCTTCCAGGTCTTCAAAAAAAAATTTTTTTTAATGTTTTTATTTTATTTTGAAAGAGAGACAGCTGTGAGCGGGGAAGGGGCAGAGAGAGAGGGAGACACAGAATCCGAAACAGGCTTCAGGCTCTGAGCTGTCGGCACAGAGCCTGACGTGGCGCTTGAACTCACGGACTGTGAGATCATGACCTGAGCTGAAGCCAGACGCACAACTGACTGAGCCACCCAGGTCCCCTCTTTTTCCAGGTCTTTAGGATGTAAGGTTAGAGTGCATATTTAAGACATTTCTTCTTTCTTTAGGAAGGCCTGGATTGCTATATAATTCCCTGGTATGACCACCTTTGCTGCATCCCAGGAGTGGACTGTCATGTTATCATTTTCATTGGCTTCCGTGTATTTTTTAATTTCATTTTTAACTTCTTGGTTAACCCATTAATTCTTTTTTTTTTTTTTTTTCAACTTTTATTTTTATTTTTGGGACAGAGAGAGACAGAGCATGAACGGGGGAGGGGCAGAGAGAGAGGGAGACACAGAATCGGAAACAGGCTCCAGGCTCTGAGCCATCAGCCCAGAGCCCGACGTGGGGCTCGAACTCACGAACCGCGAGATCGTGACCTGGCTGAAGTCGGACGCTCAACCGACTGCGCCACCCAGGCGCCCCGAACCCATTAATTCTTTAGTAAGATGTTCTATAATCTCCAAGTATTCATTGTCTTTCCACATTTTTTCTTGTGGTTAATTTCGAGTTTCACAGTGTTGTGATCTCAAAATATGCACAGTATGATCTTGATCTTTTTGTGCATGTTGAGGGCTGATTTGTGTCCCAGTATGTGATCTATTCTGGAGAATGTTCCATGTGCACTTGGGAAAAATGCATATTCTGCTGCTTTAGGGTGAAATGTTCTGAATGTATCTGTTAAGTCCATCCGGCCCAGCATGTCATTTAAAGCCATGTTTCCTTGTTGATTTTCTGCTTACATGATCTGTCCATTGTTGTAAGTGGGATGTTGAAGTCCCCTACTATTAGGGTATTATTGTCAATGAATTTCTTTATGTTTATGATTAATTGATTTATATATTTGGGTGCTCTCACGTTGGGGACATAAATGTTTACAATTGTGGTCTTCTTGGTGGATAGACCGCTTAATTATGATATAATACACATCTTCATCTCTTGTTACAGTCTTTATTTCAAAATCTAGCTTGTCTGATATAAGTATGGCTATTCCAGCTTTCTTTTGGCAACCATTAGCATGATAGATGATTCTCCATCCCCTTATTTTCAATCTGCAGGTGTCTACATCTAAAATGGGTCTCTTGTAAACAACATATAGATGGATCTTGTTTTCTTATCCATTCTGTTACCCTCTGTCTTTTGATTGGAGTGTTTAGTCCATTGACATTTAGAGTGAGCACTGTGAAATATGAATTTATTGCCACTATGTTGCCTGTAGAGTTGGAGTTTCTGGTGGTGGTCTCTGGTCCTTTCTAGTCTTTGTTGCTTTTGGTCTTTTTTGTTTAGTTTAATCTTTTCTCCCTTCAGAGAGTTTCCCTTAAAATTTCTTGTGGTGTTGGTTTAGTCATCACGAACTGTTAGTTTTTGTTTGGGAAACTCTTTATCTCTCCTTTTATTTTGAATGACAGACTTGCTGGGTAAAGAATTTTTGGCAGCATATTTTTCAATTCAGCACGTTGCATATATCCTGCCACTCCTTTATGGCCTGCCAAGTTCCTGTGGATAGTTCTGCTGCAGACCTGATCTGTCTTCCCATATACATTAAGGACTTTTTTTCTTTTGCTGCTTTCATAGTTCTTTTCTTGTCTTTGTATTTTGTGAATTTGATGGTGATATGCCTTGATGATGGTCGGTTTTTGTTGGATCTAATGGGAGTTCTCTGTGCTGCTTGGATTTTGATGTCTGTCCCCTTCCTCATATTAGGAAAGTTTTCTGCTATAATTTGCTCACATAAACCTTCTGTCCCCTTTTCTCTCTCTTCCATCTTCTGGGACTCTTATGATTTACATATTATTCCTTTTTAATAAGTCACTGAGTTCTCTCAGTTTTGTATTGTGCTCTTTTGCCTTTATTTCTCCTTTTTTCTGCTTCATTATTCTCCATAATTTTTTCTTCTTTATCGCTGATTCGCTGCTCTGCTTCATCTGTCCTTGTCAACATGGCATCAATTTGAGATTTCATCTCTGTTAATAGAATTTTAAATATTGTCCTAACTAGATTTTACTTCTTTTATCTCCACAGAAAGGGATTCCATGCTTTTTTGCAACCGCAGCTGGTATTCTTATTATCGTTGTTCTAAATTTTAGTTCAGACATCTTGCTTATATCTGTGTTGATTAAGCCCTTGGCTGTCATTTCTTCGTGTTCTTTCTTCTGGAGTGAATTCCTTTGTTTTATCATTTTGGAAGAAGAAAAAAAAATAAAAAATTTAAATTAAAAAATTTAAAACAGGGGCGCCTGGGTGGCGCAGTCGGTTAAGCGTCCGACTTCAGCCAGGTCACGATCTCGCGGTCCGTGAGTTTGAGCCCCACGTCAGGCTCTGGGCTGATGGCTCAGAGCCTGGAGCCTGTTTCCGATTCTGTGTCTCCCTCTCTCTCTCTGCCCCTCCCCCGTTCATGCTCTCTCTCTCTCTCTGTCCCAAAAATAAATAAAAAGTTGAAAAAAAAATTAAAAAAAAATTTAAAACAAAACAAAAAACTCAAAGGAAGCTAGATCCTAGGTGTGTTTTGGTCTGCTTGTTGAAAGAAGCTTGATAGAATAGAGAAAAAAGGGAAAGAAAAGAAAAAAGGTAAAAAATTAAAAAATTAAAAAAACTTATAGAATAAAATAGAATAAAATGAAATAAAGAAAATTAAATAGAATACAAAATTTTAAAAAGTAAAAAAAATAATTACAAACTGAAAAAATTCAAAAAAAATATAAAAATAAATTTTTCTCTTTCAGTATCCAAGAAAAAAAAAGGAAAAAAGAACAATTTAAATGAAAACGGAATAAAAAAAAAAAACTAATAAATGAACAAGCAGACAGAATTAAACCTGAATGAAGTTACATCCAGTTTTCCTTAGAACTGAAAATATGAAGTCCTCTATAGTCTGGACACTAAATAGGTGAAGTGACTTGTGCTGGTCTTCTAGGAGATGTGCTTGGAGGGTGCATTTAGGTGGGACTTGGTGTAATGGCTCCGTTCTTCACTAGGTGGTGCTGTTTAGCTTACTGGGGTGGATCAGTGTGGTATGCATGCCCATGCACAGGAGAGGTGGAAATGACTTCACCCAGCTCCCTAGTCTCTGGCACAGGAACTTCCTGCTCTCACTCCTTGATTAAGCACCCCTCCTTTGTCTCTGGCCTCTGTCCACTCCCCGCCGCTACCCTGTTCATGTTCAAGCTGTCTGCCTGCCAGGTGGCGCCTCCCTCAAGAGTTTTATCTCAGATGGGGTTGTGTTTTAGAACCCCACACTGTTCGTGAGATCAGTGCAGCAGCAGAGGTTCAGACATTATGGCAAACCACAACACACAGCCAGTGCCGGGTTTCACCTCAGTCTGGTGTCTTTGTCCCAGTAGCAGCAAACGTGGCTGTTCTCTGGAGTCTGCTGGGACCTTTGCCAGTGGGGAGGTCATGTGGCCTCTACTTTCCAGGCAGGGAAACTGCTTCTCCCCTTGTGGCACGAGGACCCCTTAGACCCCTCTATCTGCCCCGGGGATTTGCCCTACTTCCTTCCCAGAGCACTATCTAGAACTTCAGACTCTGTGCTCCACTGTTTATAGAATCCTGGTGGTATTGAAACCCTCTCCTGTCTTCCTGTCACTGGTTTTGGGGAACAGATTTCTTGTTTGTTTGGTCCCCTGTGAGTGTTTTCACTCGTTCTCTCTTTCTCTCTAGCTACTTTTGGGAGAGTGTTTTCCTGTACTCTCCCGATGTATCACATTCTCCCCCTTTTCTCTCTTCTCTCTCTGCAAAAACAGCTCTCTACCCTCTGTGGCTTTTCTCTGCCCATTTCACCTCTCTGCACCGGATACCTGCCGGGTTCTATGGCTCAAGTTATGCAGATTGTTGTGTTAATTCTCAGATCAATTTCCTAGATGTGCAAAATGGTTTGGTGCTGATCTAGCTGTGTTTCAGGGATGAGACAAACTGAAGGTCTCCATGCTGTTGTGCCAAATTTCCTCCCTCTCCCTCATAGCTGCTTCTTTAATCAACCCTTTTTATTTTGGTAAATTGCTGAAATCAAAACTGTTTATCATCACCCTTTGGAAGGTGCTGGCTAAGATGTATAGGTGGTGGTCCCCTGGGTCCTCAAAGCTTCTGATTGTATAAAATTAGCAGACAGAGCATATATCAGGAGCTTGGTCAGATACTGCACCCCATTTAGTAACATGTATGTTATTATCTGAAATTGTAGTTGGTCAGTCTGATATGTTTTTTTCAGAAACACTGAACAGTTATCTTAATTCTGACCCTTTTCAGAGATAGGGTCAGATCCCACAGGTTAAGGGCTCAGTGCTATAAGATTGCCCCCTCCCTCCCACAGCCCACTTCAGATGCCTATTGCAAGTCTGGGTGTCAGGCTTGTGACCCTACTGGCTATAGATTGGAAGGTCCCATGACCTCTTCCTTGTGTTCAGTTGATGTGCTAGAGTGGCTCACAGAATTCAGAGAAACTTTTTACTAATGAGATTATCAGTTTATTGTAAAAGGCTGTAACTGAGGAGCATCCAGATGGAAGACATGCATAGGGCAAGGTATGGGGCACGGAGCTTCCATTTTGTCTGTGTGCACCCCACTCCCCAAATCTCCATGTGTTCACCAACCTGGTGGAAGCTCTGTGAACCCCATCCTTCTGGGTTTTTATGGAGACTTCATTACATACACACAATCAATTAAATCTTTGGGCATTGGTGATTGATTCAAACTCCAGTCCTTCTCTGCTTCCTCCAAAGTCTGTGGGGTGAGACTAAAAGTTCCAACTCTATCCAATCACATGTTTGGTTCTCTTGGCAACCAACCCTCATTCTTAGGTTATCCAGAGGCTTTCCAAAGTCATCTCGTTAACACAAAAAATAACCTTACCACTCTCTTAGCAAAGTACAAGGATTTTAGAAGCAGTGTGCCTAGAACAAGTCGAAGACTAAGTATATACAGTAAAACCTTGGATTATGAGTAACTTGTTCTGCGAGTGTTCCACAAGATGAGCAAATATTTCTAATAATTTTTAACTTGAGAAATAAGTGATGTCTTGCAATGTGAGTAGTATGTGATGTGATGCTGAACTCCCATGATCACAACTGAGGCAATGGTTCTCTCTCTGGCTGTGGGATTGTGTGTGATCGTCAATGCAGTGTCGCATTTCTACAAAATCTTCAAAAAGAGGCAAAAGCAAGTGTTGTTGGATAGGTTTCTTGTTAAAGTTGCACAAAAAGAAAAAGATTCCATTGAGCCAGTAGATAGCAGTGATTTCCTATGTCATCCTGCATAATAACCCTCCTCTTTCTTGTCTCCCTCACACTAGCTACAAAGGTTGTCAAAGGTAAGTGCAGGTTAATTTATTTTCTTTATATTTTGTATTTTATTTATTATTTTGTATTATATTACAGCATTGCAATCATTTTTATGTGAATATTTTTGGGTTGTGGAATGAATCATCTGAGTTTCCATTATTTCTTATAGGGAAATTTGCCTTGATATACAAGTGCTTTGGATTACAAGTGTGTTTCTGGAACAAATTATGCTCACAAACCAAGGTTTTACTGTATTTCTTTTTATAAAATTATAGTTTCACAGTTGTTAGCAAATAGTTCATCGGTACTGGTCAGGCTTGGAGGGCCAGCATACTGCTGAAGTGTAGTAACTTCTACTTTCTTAACCCTAAGCTTCTTTCAGAAATCCTGGGCATTCCGCAGTGCATCTTATGAGTCCCACTCCATTCAGATATTGTGAGTATTTGTTGAGTGAACCAGGTACAGCAGATAGACCAACTGAAAAATTGTTGTGGCTTATTCATCGTAGCTTTTCTTAACTGAAACTTTCACTTGCTATCTCACCAGTCTCGGGGAAGATAGGAGATATTTGAAAGAATGCTGTGGGGTTGAGTCTAACGCATTGTGGATTCTGAGTATTTCCAATTTGGGGTTCAAAGATTATTTGTTGATCCTCTTTTCCAACAAATGGGAGAAGTTCTTGTGATGGATATAATTTATCAGAACATTGTATATTCGCAGGGTAACAGAAACTAGGTTACTGTTACCAAGGAGTCCTCTGAGTGTTTCTCACTTCCAGAAGATAAGGCTTAGAGGAATTTTTCACTGTGTTCATTATGGCTGTCAGCCCAATAATGTGTTTCTCTGAAACCATGTCTGTTTGTTTCACTAAAAAGGGGTGTTTTTGTCAAGACGGGGGTACGGGTCGTTCAATTCTTGCAAATAGTTCAGTTTCAGAATGATATATTTATAAGGTAAACCAATCTTTATGTTGCTAATATCAATTGCCTCTTAGAGCAGAACTCTGGTGAATTATTATTGCATTGATAATCTCTATATCCTGGGTTTGTATGGATCATCAGGGTCCTGGTGTGATGTGGGGTGTGTGTGTGTGTGTGTGTGTGTGTGTGTGTGTGTGTGAGATTTGCTAATTGTCCTGGGAGGGGATGGACTAGGGCAAGATGTCATTGCAATTCATTTTCTTTGTAATCTAGTTATTACTGTGTTAGTTTATGTCTTCATTTTGCAAATATTTATTGAGCACCTTTTATGTGTTGGACACAGAATGTGCAGAGATAAAAAATTGAATTTTTGCATTCATAGGCTAGTAGAGGGAACAGTTAAAAAAGCAATTATGATAGAATGTAAGTGTTTATTCTATGAGAAGGACAAAGGAGGGATAGGTAACCAGAACTTGGCTGGGGTAGTCCTGGGAGTCTTCTGGGAGATGTCTGAGCTAAAATTTGAAGGATGAGTAGGAGTTAGACAAGCTGAGATAGCAGTATGTTTGACTCTCTAATTTACATAAATGTCTTTATTTTTGTTAAATCTTAATAAAATAGTTATACAATTTTTGACTTTGAAGCCTCCTAAAATAATAGTGACCAATATTTAATGGACTTTTACTATAAAAAATAATATATAATGGGCTTTTTCATAAGCCAGGCACTGTGCTAAGTTTTTACATGAATTATTTAATTTCACAGCCATCTGTAAGATATAGAGAGTTTAAGTAACTTGCCCAATATAACATATCTAGGAAGTAGTAGGACAGCAAGTGTATCCTTTTGATCATTGTGGTGTAGTGCTGTGTTCATAAAAGCCATCTAGTATAGTTCTTCTCTTCTTATGCTTGAATACCTTTTTATCATATCCTGCCTGTGAACAAAGAGCATTCATTTAAAAAGCAGTGGAACATTTTTGAAAACTAAACATGTACTAGGCCCCCCAAAATCTCAAATTTTGCAAAGAGAAATCTAAGAAACACATTCCTGACTACAAAAGGAAGAGCTAAAACAACAAAAAATTGAAATACTTGGGAAATTTTAAAACTCTGTCTTAAAATCCCTCCCTGCCACCTCCGCCCCAGCTTAAAAGATAATCAGCAGAATGATAGATTATATATAGAAGTGAACATCTGTGGGGAGTGTTGGAGGTGTGCAAGTGCTATTTGTAGAAAACTTTACAGTTTTAGAATGAAGCCCATAATGTATAAGTGAATTAAAGCCCACAACATAGAAATGAATTAAACTCTGAACCTAAGAAACCGGATAAAAACAACAAAATAAAAAAGTAAAAGAAAGGAATTTAAAAACATGAAGGTAGAAGTCAATGAAGTAGAACTTTTAAAAATAGATTTAACAAATACACCAAAAATCTGTTTTTTTGATAAGAATATTAGGTAACTGACCAAGGAAAAGGAGAAAATATTTATAAACAACATTCATCTCATGTCTTCACACTTCATATCACCATATCAGCAAATCCTGTAAGTTATATCTTTAAAATATAGCACTTCTAACCAGATAGCATGTCATTTCTGTCATCCTGGTGGTAGTCCTCATAATCTCCTGGGCTACTCAATCTAAGAGTTGGAGTGCCTGCAATCTATTCTTTATGGACCAGTATTTCATCAAAATTCTCTAGTGGTGTCCCATCATATGAGGATAAAATTCAGTCTTTACCCAGATCTACAGTGCCCTTTAAAATCTGAACCCTAACTATCTCTGTGGCCTCATCTACCATTCCTTCTTATTCTTCTCCGGCCACATTGGACTTCATTGTTGTTCCTTGAACATTCCAAGCTCATTCCTGCCTCAGTATTTTTGTAATTGCTTTTTCTCTGGCCTCGGTCTTCATATACATTCTGAAAGATTACCTCCTCATTTCATTCAGATCTCTGCAAATGTCATCCTCTCAGACAAACTTTCCCTGATCTTATTTGTGTAAGATAGCACCTTCTCTCACTCTTTAAATGTTGCCCTTCTTTATTTGTCTTCATAGCATTTTTCACTCCTTGAAATTAGATCATGTATTCATTTGTTTACTTATTGTTTCTTTTCCCTTCTAAATTAGAGAGCAAAAATCTTGTCTGGCTTTTGTTTTAAAGCTTTATATTTCCAGGGTGCCTGGGTGGCTTAGACGGTTAAGCATCCAACTCTTGATTTTGTCTCAGGTCATGATCTCATGGTTTGTGAGGTTGAACCCTGTGTCGGGCTCTGTACTGGCAGCATGGAGCCTGCTTGGTATTCTCTCTCCCTCTCTCTGCCACTTCCTCCCACTCTCAAAATACACTAAAATAAATGAAATAAAAATATAATAAAATAAAGAAGTAAAAAGTAAAGTAAAATAAAATAAAATAGAGCTTTATATTTCTAATACCTAGAATATTGCCTGATATATAGTAGAAAATGATAACTCTTAGTTGAAGGAAGGAGAGAACAAGAGATTTAACTACATATATAATGAAGATTAAGAGCAGGAGGATATTGCATGTAAGTTTTGGTTTACAGATTAAAAAATTAGAAGAAATGATTTTTTGAAGAAAAATTTAAATTATGATATTTAAAAATAATTGGAAACCTATTTATGTGAAAAATCTGGAATAGGTAAATCCATAGAAAGCAGATTAGTATTTATCAGGAGCTGGCTTCTGATTCTGGTATATTAAGTATATCAGGTATATTCGTATATATTAAGTATATCAAATATATATTAAGTATATCAAACTTTCCCCCTGCATTGCTGAATTGATTGATTTTTCACAGTATCACCTCTTCCTCATACATATCTACTGTGGATTTTGTGTGTATGTTTGTGTGTGTGTGTTACCTTTTAGATAAACCTTCCTTATGTCTCTTATCTCCCTTTTTATCTTTTAATTTCATGCTTTTTAAAAAAAATTTTTTTAACGTTTTTTGGGTTTTTTTTGTTTTTTGTTTTTTTTTTTTGAGACAGAGAGAGACAGAGCATGAACGGGGGAGGGTCAGAGAGAGGGAGACAGAATATGAAACAGGCTCCAGGCTCTGAGCTGTCAGCACAGAGCCCGACGCAGGGCTCGAACTCACGGACCGCGAGATCATGACCTGAGCTGAAGTCGGCCGCTTAACCGACTGAGCCACCCAGGCGCCCCAATTTCATGCTTTTTTAAAGAAAATGGTTGTTTTCTGTCCCTGTTTTATGAAGGCCATCTCTTACTGTATTGTCTTTTGGATTCGAATTAGATCCTTCGAAAGGGCATCCCTTTCCTTTGATTAGCTGGATCATAAACTCCATGAGAGAATGGACTGCTTTTTTATCATTAGCACCTAGGACAGTACCTGGTGCTTGGTAGCATGAAAATACATGTTTGCTGAATGAATGAGTGGGTACATGTTCCCTTTATTCTGAAGCATTTTAAGAAAATATGCTTCATATTGATTTACAATATTTTCTATGTTTATCACCAGATGTAGGGGATGGCTTGGTCTTGGTTTTGCCATCCATTTATTCATGATTTATTGAGCCCCTAGAATGTGCCAGTCAGTGTAAGTACAAGGATGGCAGTGAACATGACAAGCATGGTCTGTTGCCTCATAGGACACTCGTATGTTTAGTGTGGAAGTTGAACATTGTAATTTATTAGTGTTATAAAAGATAAGGAACAGGGTGTTTAAATATTGGGAGTTATAATTGGCGGACTAATCTAGTCTGTGGCATGAGTGAAGGTATATTCTGACTGGTTAGAAAAGTTAGGTGAATTAGAAAGAATAAAAGATGAATAAACAACTTAGTGACAATGCTGATTTACTGGGCTAGAAAGTAGTAGCTACAATTAGAGGAGAGTGATATCCAGATAATAGGTGACAGAGTAATGGCAATCAATTAACAGAAAGGGAGGTATTAAGAAAGGATTTTTATTTTTTAAAGTTGAGAGGATTTTTGAGCATAGGGAAATGCTGATGGAAGGAGTCATTAACGGAAGAAGTTCAAAATACAGAAGAAGTAAAAATATAAAAGGTCCCAAGAAGAATGGAAGCGGGTGGAGTATAGAGCAAAGGTAGAGAATTTGAAAGTAATACATTTATCTATCTGCCTATCTATTTTTATAGTGTTAGTGACAGAGTACATTTATTTTTATCCTATTTAGATTGATAACACTTCCTTCTGGAAGGAATTTATATGATTTTCTTTAAAAAAAAATTTAATTCCAGTGTAGTTAACATAGAGTATTAAATTAGTTTCAGGTGTACAATATAGTGATTCAGCAATTTTATACATTACTCAGTGCTCATCAAGATAAGTATACTCTCAATCCCCTTCACCTAATTAATATATTTATTTTAATAGGAGGAGAAGGTGTGTTAATTGGCTTAAATTTGTAGGTTTGTTGGTAGGTAGTTGAAGGAGTTCTTATGATTTTGAAGACATGTGTTTTTCTTTGTGTTAATAGGAGCCAAAACCATTGGCTGAGAGTGATGGAGAGAAATGAGAGGTCAAACAGTGTTGAGAAGGAATTGACTAGAGAAAAACAGTAAATTGCTAAACAGTGAAAAGGGTCAGTTGAAATTTGCAGCTGTGGATTTCTAGTGTATTAGTCTAGTCTGATGACATGACTTTTCTCCAGTAGTGCTTAATGGCCTTGGCAGAGTAGAATCAGCTTGAATTTTGATTTTTGTCTGGTGTATGGAACCAGAGAACAAAGGGGCTAGGGAGTTTGGTCAGAGTGATTGAAATGATAGGTCCAGTATTCTCATTTGGTGAAAGGAAACGAAAGACCAGAGGAAATTGATGCCTAGAACTCAAAAGCCTTCATCTGTATCACCATATTTGTTGAAACCACTTCCTAAAATCTGGAGGAAAAAAGTTTCATGTATATTTTCCTGTGCTGTTGCATGCCACACTTCTATTTATGTGCCCATCTTTTTCTTTGGTGATCTAACTAGAAACCTTTAACATTGTATAGGTTAATAGCAAGATTTGAGGCTAAGATTTAGATTTCTGTACACCTTGCACATCCATGGCGCACCCCAATGCTGTTGTTTTTTGTGATATGTTATGAGACTCAGGTGTCTTGTGAACTTTATAGCTATGGTGTAAATTTTTAATCAGTGTGTGAGGTTTATTTTTGTCACAACTATGTATTATTAGTTGAATGTCTTTTGGTTTGACTATAGAGCTGAGTTAAATGATGTGGAATAACTTGATGTAAGAAGTATAGAATTACTTTAAACTGGTGCCTCCCCTCAAAAAAAAAAAAATCAACTGTTTTCCCTGAGAACTGAGAACTTTTGCTTTTACATATAAAAAGATAGATCTAGAGTAGTATAATAAACAGTTCTTAAATAAGAAGAAACTTGGACAGGTACATTATTAGTGTGGCAGCTGCATGCTTTTATAGGTGTTTGAGACATTGTTATGTGGTAATAATAACTATGTTATACATGTTTGTTGCTATTGTGATTGTATTCATTTCCTGTTGTTCTTGTAACAAATTACCATAAATTTAGTAGTTTAAAACAACACTAAGATATTATATTTTTTACAGTTCTGGAGATCAGAAGGTTGAAATGGGTTGTATATGGGCTAAAAACAAGGTTTTAGCATAGTTGTAGTCCTTCTGGAGGCATTAGGAGAGAATCTGTTCCTTGCCTTTTCCACTGTTTGGAAGCCACCTGAATTTCTGGGCTTATGGCCACATCACTTTGACCTTTCTTCTGTCATTTCATCTTCTGAGATTGTTCTGCAGTTTTTTCCTGTTATAAGGACTCTTGTGATTACATTAGGCTTATCTAGATAAAATCTAGGATAATCTCCCTTTCTTAAATTTTTTAACTTAATCACTTCTACAAAGTCCCTTTTGTCATGTAAATCATAGAGGTTAGAATATGGATGCCTTTGGGAGAGGGCCTTTATTTTATTGACTTTGTCCTTTTTCAAGATTGTTTTGTCTATTTTGGATCCCTTGTATTTCTGTATGAATTCTAGAATTGACTTCTTGATTTCTGCAAAGAAGGTAGCTGGGATTTTGTTAGGTGTATTGCACTGAATCTATAGATCAATTTGAAGAATATTGCCATCTCAACAACATTAAGCTTTCCAATTCATGAACATGGGTGTCTTTCCATTTAATTAGGTCTTTTTAAAGTTTTTTCAATGATGCTTTGTAGTTTTCAGCAAACATGTCTTGTGCTTTTTTGCTCATTTTATTCCTAAATTTTTAAAAATTCCATTTTCCATTGCTCTTGTAAATGGAATTGTTTTCTTGATTTCATTTTTGGATCTTCATTGCTAGTGTATAGAAATACAATTGATTTTTGTGTGCTGCGGCTTTGCTGAATTCTCTTATTGCTCTGATGGGTTTTTTTGGTGGATTCTTGAGAATTTTCAGATATAAGGTCATGTTATCTGTGACTATAGATAGATTTACTTCTTCCTTCCCAATTTGGATACTTTCGTTTCTTTTTCTTAATTGCCCTGGCTAGAACTTTTGTAACAATGTTGAATGGAAGTGATGACAGCAGGCACCCTTGTCTTATTCTTAATCTTGGGGGGAAGTAATGTCTTTCAGCATTAAGTAGGATATTAGCTGTAGGTTTCTCATAGATGCCCTTTATCAGATTGAGGAAATTTTCTTCTAAGTGTGTTTAGTGTTTTTGTCATAGAAGGGTATAGGCTTTTGTCAAATGCTTTTTTTGTTGTTGTTGAGGTGATTATTAGAGTTTTGTCCCTTATTAGTATGGTGTATTACATTGATTGATTTTTCATATATTGATGGTTCATTTCTGTGAATGACCTTGCATTTCTAGGATTCACTCACTGATTATTGAATGTGAGAAAATTAATCTGTCATAAGGTTATCTGAAGACTCATAGGCTGAGATTTTTTACGTGATCAATTTCACCTTCATCAGAGTTGAGAGTGCTGTTGTCTCCTTGTATTCATCTTTTCATCTAATACTTGTAAAACGTCTTCCTTTGACAGTATTCTTCTCTGACATTTTGGGCAGAAAATGAAAATTCCTGTATTCTCAAATGTGTTCTCTGAGGGCTTAAAAAAAACAAAAACAAAAAACAGTGGCTAGAAAGCTGGTGTCACCAAACTTGTGTCTTGAAAGTTGATGCAACACTTTAAGGCAAAGTGATAAGAAAAGCAAAGGAGGACATAGTAGTGATAATTTATTTCATTGTTGAATCATTCTTTTAGAAAATTCCAGATGTTTCTATTTCCTTCTTTTTTTCCCCCTGTTTTTTGTAGTGAACAATACTGTGTAATAATAAAGCAATTTATCCACTGAATACCTTTTCTAAATCCTATTATCTCATCTGGGTTGTTTCCCAGGCATTGTTTCCTAGGCAGTGCACCTCAGGGGCTCAGGTGGTATTTGTAGCTATAGTTGGGTAGGAATGGCAAACTGAGGACATATTGATCCTTGGTCTGTGATATAAAGATCCAGAATCTGGGATGAATTGAGAACTCATCAATTGTAAATCCATCTGGACACATTACCTATGCTAAAATAATTGCTTGAGTTGAAATTTAGAAGTTAGGCAGCTTAGCTTAATGGGGAGGAAGGTTTGGAAGGGTGTAAGGAATAATGCCCTCTTAGATATTTTTAAAATATGTATTTTTAAAATTCAAGTATATGTGTTAATTTTTAGTATGTTTCATTAAAACCATGTATTATAAAATATTACCACTTTTTTTCAACGTTTCCATCACATCTACATCATTAACCACTGCATCCTTTCATACAATATTTAAAAATTTCTTTGAAATTTTGTAAATGTGTGATTGTGTATGTTTTGTTCCCTTACAGAAATTTCTCTGAAGGGAAGCTCTAGGTTGATACATGCTGGAAAATGGGTAACATTTACTTTAAACATATATAATTTACTTTTTCATAGTTATACCAACAGGTTGTTTTCAAGGGGACTCTGAAGGCACTATCCAAATTAGCATTGTGGAGAAAATCATAAAAGGAGGTTTTGTTGGTTGTCTGGGTAAGGAAAGATAATACTCATTAATCCATCATTTGGATCACTATGCATTCTTGTTTTTGTAATTAGAGTTCTACAGATAATGTCTTACTCTATTACCTTTCCTTACTTTTTATTTTCTTACTATTTGAAACATTTTCTTCAGATCCCATGGAACTTTAAAAGCACTTGAATGGTGTAGTTTATCCACTAGGCATAGTTCTAATGTCAAGAAACTTGTTTCTAGAATTGGAAAACAAAAATATAAGAATAAGCCAATCCATCACAAAACCAAAAATGAGAATAAAAATAATACCAAGCACTCAAAATGGAAAAGGATATAGAAAAAGATTTTTGGAAAGCTGGCTTATACTGAAAGATACCCTCTGTGGAAAAGCTAATGGGAATACCATAATTATTTAGCCTGAGTAGTGAAGAAGTGCTTAATAGTTAATTTGATTTTGTTATTATTACATAAACATTTTTATGAATAAAATAGTGTAAGACTATATTGAGTAATAGGTTGAGTCTCCAGCCTTGGTGGACCATTTAGAAAATAGTCAATACTTTTCTTGAATGGTTTAGATCAGGTGTCATAAGCATAAAATGCTTAGGGGCCATGCAGATAACATAATGTTTGAATCAGTTAAGTTTAAGACAATTAGAAATGACTGGGGGGATGTGAATGGCTTCTTTGGTATCTTACTGCCAGAGACTTTTACTTGCCAGGAATTTATCTGATGATTTCTCCTGAGAGAGTTACCATTTTTAAATTTGGATATATAATTTGGAAAAAGTAAGATGAAATTTAGCCATATATTACTGTCATAAATCCAATTAGATGAAATTGCCATTTCCCACTTAGCTTCAATTTTGTGGAGTTTCTATATTAATATTTCATTACAATAAATTTTCTGGTGATGTGTTATCTTGAATAAGAAAGTCATTTTATCAAAGTATAACTATGAGATGGATAATTAGTTTTAAATAAGTATTTTATGTTTCATTTTATTCTTTATACATTTCAGTCAACTTTTATAAAATATTTTAGGACTAGCAAAGAAAAAAATCTCTACACTTCAAAAAGTGATCATTGTAATTATTTTATTGCATACATCATGGTTTTTTACTTAAGTTAACCTTAGAATATTATCTTGGCTTATTTTTAGACATGAGATTTTTATTTATGTTTGGCTCCTGGTCTAGTAAATTTTAAATAATGGTTTAGTCACATAATCTGTGCTGTTAATTTTTTCTCATTTTGAGACTTTGAAGAACTGTACATACATATTCAAAGTTATATGTATATAGCTATATAACTTCTGAGTTAGGCAGAAGTTTGAAGTATGACTAGAATTTTCTTGTCTGTTTCTCATATAAATATTTGAACTTGCCTAGAGAATTTCTGTTTCCCTGGTGCTTAATCATTCTAGGTAGTGCCCATTGTTATAGTTAATTCATAACCTGTTCTTGTCTATTGAAATTTACTTGTATTGTGTCCCCTTACCTCTTTAACAGGTTAGTAATCTGATGAATGCAGTTCTTTGCTCAATTATTCATTCATTTATTTACTCATTCAAGAAGTGTTGAGAGCCTCCCATGAGCTAGGCATTGAGGATAAAAAGAGTTAAGACCAGGTTTCCCTTATAAGGGATTTGATTTGGACAGTGATATACAAACTGAAGAAATATAATTGATTAATTCAATCAATATTTATTTGGCATCCATTGTTTACCAGGCACTAGTCTCCAGTTATGGGTTTGCAGCAATGAAACAGGCAATTTTCATGTCTTCATGGAGCTTATATTCTAGTGGGGGGACAAACAGGTATATCATTTACAGATGAGTATTTGAAGAAAAATGAAGCGTAGGAAGAGTTGGGTGAGAGCTTTGGAGCATAAGTCATACCACAATGTTGTCCCCCTTTGAGTTAAAGGAGATGGTTTTTTGTACCTCTGTATTAAAAAGACATTGGTGGCTCTAGTTAGCCTAGATCATTCTCTGAAGGTGGGAACAGCTCTGAGCCATTAATTAACACCTGAGGAATGTGTACTCTGATCCTGTTACAGGGATCTGGGTAGGATGTCCTAGAGTCCACTAAAGCAGGATATCTTTTCTTTTCCTCCTCAGTGTGTTTTGTCGTAATTTTTCTTGGTACATTTGCAAAGACTAAAGCCAACCTGTAACAGTATGTTTCTTTCTTTCTTTTTTTTTGTTAACTCATTAGATTAAGGTAAAATGAGTTAAAAGGCATTATTTCAAAAACCAGAGTCAAATGGAATAATACTTGAGACTTTTAATTAGGATCACTAGATTTAGAACTTTCATAGTTTCAGTTAATGTTTTAAATAGATTGTGTCCCTTGTATAAGAATAGGCACTGAAGAGGAGGACCAAAAGCACGGGTTCAAATATGGTCTTAAGCTTATATTAGCTGTATAACTATAAGCATGCTATTTTACTTTCCTTTATCTCAAATTTTTCTTTAAAACAAAGCAAATACCACCCATCTTGAGGTTTCGTTGGGGACTAAAAGAGATCATACATATAGAATATTTTACATATTTTGTTGGTGTTTGTATATTCATAGAAAATCTTACACATAAGAAAATAGTTTTTCATTCTCTTTCAAGAAAATAAAAATTGAGGGGTGCCTGGGCGGCTCAGTCTGTTAAGCCTCTTACTTTGGCTCAGGCCATGATCTCATGGTTTCTGGGCTCAAGCCCCGCATCCAGCTGTCTGCTGTCAGCATGGAGCCTGCTTCAGATCCTCTGCCTCTCCTTCTCTCTCCCTCCCCTGCTTATGCGCTCTCTCTCTCTCAAAAATAAGTAAACTTAATCTGATGTGAACATTTACTGAATCTTGACAGATGCATACGTCTGTGTATTCCAAACTCCTTCAAGATACAGAATTTACCATTATCTTGGAAAGTTTCCTTGTGCCTTTTCTCAGTTAATCCTCACATCGACATGCAAGAGACAATCATTACTCTTGATTTTTTTCTACCATTAATTACTACATACACTTTCATGTAAGAGTCTTTTATTCAGCATATTATATTTTAAGATTTGTCTGTGTTGTTGAATATATGAATATATGAATTGCTGAGTAGTATCCCACTGTATGAAAATCCCACAGTTTATCCATTTTCCTACTGATGGACACCTGGGCTACTTTTTGGCCGTTATGAATAAAGCTGCTATGAAAATTGTCAATACTAATCTTTTTATGCACATGTTGTAATTCCTCCTGGATTATATAATGGGTGGAGTCATAGGTATATGCTTAGGTTTATAATAAACTGCTAGACTTCTGTCCAAAGCAGTTATACTGTTACACTAAAACAATATATTAAGAGTTTCAGTTGCTTTTCATCCTGGTCAATATTTGATATTGTCAGTCTTTGAAAAGTTTGCTCTTCTAGTGAAGCATAGTGTTGGCTCTTTGTAATTTGTATTTCTGCAGTGACAAATTGTGTTATCTCTTTCAATATGTGTGTTGGCCATTCATATATCTTCTTTATAAAAGTGTCTATTCAGATCTTTCACCCATTTAAAAATTTGACTGTCTCTTTACTGAGTTGTAGTTGTTCCTTATCTTGGATATCAGTTCTATGTTAGATATGTGTTTTGTGAATAATTTCTCCCAGTTTGTGACTTGCTTATTCGTTTTGGTGATGTTAATTTTTTATAAGTACATGTTTTTTAAAAATTTAATAAAGCCCAAATATATCATGTTTTTCTTTTATGGTTATTACTTTGTGTGTACTAAGAATCCTTTGCCTATCTCTAAATTATGAAGATACTCTTCAGTGTTTTCTTCTAAAAACTTTATGATTTTAACGTTTATGTGATGTTTAATGCTTGATTTACTTTGAATTAACTTTCATGTATAGTGTAAAGCACAGATCAAGGTTAATTTTTTTAAAGTGAATATCTATTTGTTCCACCACCACTTGTTGAAAAGACTTTCCTTTACTTACTCATTAATAACTTGGTAAAAAAAAAATGACCATCTAAGTGTAGGTCTTTTTCTGGGCTACCTATTTAGTACTATTGATCTGCTTGATGATACTTATGAGAGTACCATACTGTCATGATTTCTGGAGCTATAGAGTAAGTCTTGAACTCAGGTTGTATAAATGCTGTAGCTTTTTTTGTTAGTTTCCAAGATTGCTTTGGATATTGTAGGCTCTTTTGTATGCATTTTATGCATTTTGTTTGCATTTTAGAATGAACTTCTCAATTTCTCCAAAAAATGACTGCTGGAATTTAAGATTGTTGTCTCTTTAGAACATTATAGGGAGAATGAACATTTTGACAACAGTGAACTTTCCACTCTATGAACATGGTATATCTCTACATGTTTAAATATTCTTTAAATTTTCTTTTTAAGTAACCTTTGTAATTTTCCATGTCTTCAATTAAGGATTTTTGAGTCCATGTTCATAAGATATGTGGTCTGTAATTTTCTTTTCTTGTAGTTTCTGTTAGGTTTTGGGATTAAGAGCATGCTGCCCTCATAAAATATGTTTGGAAGTATTCTATTTTCTTAAGAAAATTTTATAAGATTGGCATTGTTTGTTCCTTAATGTTTGGTAGATCTATATAGTAATCTGGCCCTGTAGTTTTCCTTGTGGGAGGAGTTTTGATAAGTTCAATTTCTTTAATAGAGATAGGCCTGCTTCAAATTTTCTGCTCAATTTTGTGTCAGTTTTGGTAAGTTATATTTTTCAAGGAATTTGTTTTAAATAAAATGTTAAATTTGTTGTAAAGTTGTTATATTATGTTCCTATTTAAAAAAGCCTTTAAGGGACGCCTACGTGGCTCAGTCAGTTGAGCATCTGGCTCTTGATTTTGGCTCAGGTCATGGGATTAAGCCCTGTGTCAGGTTCTGTGCTGAGCATGGAGCCTGCTTAAGATTCTCTCTCTCCCTTTGCCCCTCTCCCCTGCTCACGTGCTGTCTCTCTCTCTCTCTCTCTCTCTCTCTCTCTCTCTCTCTCTTAAATGGAAAAAAAAAAAAAAGGTCTTTAATATCTGGGGCATCTGGCTGGCTCAGTTAGAAGAGCATGTGACTCTTGATCTCGGGGTTGTGAGTTTGAGCCCCATATTGGCTATAGAGATTACCAAAAAAATAAACTTAAAAAATAAAAATAAAAAAGACTTGAATAACTAAAATGATGCCCCTTATTTCCTTTCTGATGTTTGTAATTTCCCTGTTATTTTTTGATCAGCCTTGTTAGGGGTTTATTAATTTTACTCCTTTTCAGAAATCCAGTGTTTGGCTCATTGATTTGACCTTTTTTGGATTTGTTTTCTGTATCATCCGTGTCTACTCTTTACTCTTTCTTTCCTTCTACTTTCTTTGATTTGCTGTTTGTTTTTGAATTTTTGAGATAGAAGCTTAGATATTGATTTTCATTTGTCTCTTCTAATACGTGCATTCTTCTTTACATTTATTTACAAGTATTGTTTTAGTTTCATTTTCTATGTTTCCATAGTTTATATTTTCATTATAATTTATTGTAAATATTTTTAAATTTCCATGATGATTTATATACTTTTGTTTTTTTGACTCATGGGTAATTTAGAAGTATGTCACTTAATTTTCAAGCAGTAGGGGAGTTTCTCAATTTTTGAAAATTGTTCACTTCTAGCTTAATTGCCTTGTAGTCAGAGAATATACTCTCAGAGACTTCAGTCCTTTGAAATTTAATGAGATTTGCTTTATGATTCAACATATGGTCCATTTTGGTATGTGTATTGTGTACAGTCTATATTCTGTTTTTATTTGGAAGAATGTACTATGTATATTAAGTCTGGTTGGTCACATAGTTCAAATCTTCTGTATCTTGGTAAAAATTTTTTTCCACCTGCTTAATCTTGTAGTGATTAACAAAGGTGTGTTAATCTCCCACGTGATTATGGATTTGTCTGTATCATCTATTAGTCTTGTTTTTTGAACTTTTTTTTTTTTTTGCTTTGTATATATTAAAGCTTTGTTATTGGGTCCATTCATACATAGAAGTATAATATCTTTTTGTTGGTATGACTTTTTAATTATTAAGAAATGTCTTTTTTTTTCTTTAGTAGTGCTTATTGCCTTAAGTTGACTTTATCTGATATTGGCTTAGCTATGACAGTTTCCTTTTTATTGTTTTTTTGGATAGTACACTTTTCCCCATCATCTTATATTTAATCTTTCTGTGACCATAAGTAGTCTTATAGTAGAGGGAATATTTAACATAATAACTATAATTTGAGTTTAAAGTTACTATCTTACTATTTGTGTTTTAATGATGTGCACTGTGCCTTTTCTCTTCTTCTTTGGTTCAATGAAATATTTTAATTATTCTTTTTCTCACCTCAGTTAGCTTTTTTAATGGCTATCCTAGAAATTACTACATGAATTTTGAGTTATTGCAGTATGGTGTAGGTTATTACCTCTGCCACTTCCTGCATAATGCAGATGTCTTAGAAAGTTTGACTCCCATTTACTCCAGTTCTGACTTTTTTAAGTTGATTTCATGCATTTAAAAATTTTAAACTTAACAAGATAGTAATATAATTATTTTTATGTCATTGTTCATGGTCATTGTTCATGTTTGCCAATATTTACCTTTTTTACAGCTCTTACTTTTTGCATTTGTTTTTTTTCCCCTAGTATTATTTTCCTTCTGTTGGAAGAATTTGTTTTTAGTATTTCTTTTACTGATAAATTTTTATTTGTTTTTCTGAAATCACTTTTATTTCATTTTCATTTTTCAAACATTTCTTAAACTGTGAATAGATTTCTTAATTGGCATCTATTTTCTTTCAGAATTTTTTTTTAAAGTTTATTTATTTTGAGAGAGAGAGAGAGAGAGAGAGAGTGTGTGTGTGTGTGTGTGTGTGTGTGTGTGTGTATGTGTGTGTGTGTGTGTGTGAGAGAGCAGGTGAGGGGCAGAGAGAGAGAGAGGGAGAATCCCAAGCAGGCTCTGCACTGTCAGCACAGAGCCCAATGTGGGGTTCAAACTCATGAAACTGTGAGTTCATGACCTGAGCTGAAATCAAGAGCCGGATGCTCAGTCGACTGAGCCAGCCAATCACCCCTTTCAGAATTTTAAGAAGTCATTCCATTGTCTTCTGCCATTCATAATTTCTGTCTAAAGTTATTTTTCAGTCTGTTGATTGTTGCTTGCTATTTATTTATTTTTAAAGTTTATTTATTTTGAGAGAGAGAGTACAAGCAGGGAAGGGACAGAGAAAAAAGAGAGAGAATCCCAAGCAGCCTCAGCGCTTTCAGCACAGAATCTGACGAGGGTCTCAATGTCATCAACCATGAGATCATGACCTGAGCTGAAATCAAGAGTCATTGTGCTTAACCAACTGAACCTCCCAGGCGCCGTGATTGTTGCTTATTTAAATCTGTTTTTTCCTGTAGGTCTTTAAAGATGTGACTTTATATCTTTCACTAATGTTAGAAAGTTCTTGGTTGTTATCATTTCAGATATTGCTTCTGGCTTATGTTCTCTCTCTCTTCGTCTGGGAGTTCAGTCGTGTGTGGTAGAAGCTTTCAGTGGATTCCATAGGCCTGTTTTTCTCTCTTTCACATTTTTCAACTTTTATTTCTCACTGCTTTGGTTTGGATATTTTTTTGGAACATCTGTTTTAGTTCAAGTTTATTCTGTTCAATCTGCTAGAGGCACCAAGCACTAACAACACTTTGGAAATTTTGCTATGAAGAGTAAGGATATAGGAGCAGTAATTGGACCATGTGGGAATAAAGAGAGGGACTTACTTTTCATTTTTGGTTAGACATACTAAATTGTTTATGTTATGATTGAAATGATTCAGAGAGAAAAAAATTAACTCTGTGTGGGAAAGAAAAGATGATTTTTGGCTAAAAGTCTCTGAGGAGGTGAGAGAGGACATAATCCAAAGCACAACTGGGAGAACTTTGCTTTGATAGAAGTGGGACATAAAGAGAATAGGCACTAATTTATTAGTGGTCTTTGAGGTGGAATTCTGGCTTGCAATGGAAAATATGCACTGTTGTAAGTTTCTAGACTCTTAAACTTTGGGAGTGTGTGTGTTGGGCATATGGGAAAATTGTCCAAGAAATAGAGAGTGAGTGAAAGAGTAGACTGTATTGAGAGCTACTTAATACTTTCTTCTACTTCTGTGTGCCCTCAGTGATAGCTGCCTTTATCTTTTATGGTACTCAAAGTACTCCAGTGTACTTTTAAGGAAATACTTAAATGTTTAGTTAAGTTAAATTAATTAAATGTTTTTCTCATACCATTAAAATTTCTTTACTATATATTTGAACATAGTTAATTCCTTAAAGTGCATTTAAAATTAATTATTAATAGTATTTTGAATAGGAAAATCCAGGTTTCTAACATTTTCCCATATTATCTTTTACAGTTCTGTGGGTACTAGAATAGCACAACCATGTTTCGGAATAGTCTCAAGATGCTTCTTACTGGAGGGAAATCAAGTCGTAAAAACAGATCAAGTGGTAAGTGACTATGCTACATTTATTCTGTGTGCTATTTTAGAAAGGGAAGTTCTTTTAGGGATCTGAATTGATGCTACAACTTTATATATTTATTAAGTGGTTAATTTTTAAAAAAAGGAAGTTTACATTTCTCTAGGCTGCCATACTTTTTTTTTTCTTTTTTTAAGTTTATTTATTTATTTTGAGAGAGCGTGAACAGGGGACAGGCAGAGAGGGAGGGAGAGAGAGAATCTCACGCAGGCTCCGCACTGTCAACATGGAGCCCAGTGCAGGGCTCAAACTCACTAACTGCGAGATCATGACCTGAGCTGAAATTAAGAGACAGATGCTTAACTCAGTTATCCAGGTGCCCCAAGGCTGCCATGCCATACTCTTAATATAAGACGTAGGAACACTTAAATATTTACCAGGAACAGTCAGATAAAGGAGTTTGTGGATGGGGGCGCCTGGGTGGCGCAGTCGGTTAAGCGTCCGACTTCAGTCAGGTCACGATCTCGTGGCCCGTGAGTTCGAGCCCCGCGTCAGGCTCTGGGCTGATGGCTCGGAGCCTGGAGCCTGTTTCCGATTCTGTGTCTCCCTCTCTCTCTGCCCCTTCCCCGTTCATGCTCTGTCTTTCTCTGTCCCAAAAATAAAAAACAAAACAAAACAAAACAAAAAAAACCCAAAACGTTGAAAAAAAAGGAGTTTGTGGATGAAACATATTTATTTCTGATATATGAGGGAGTAAAGCTTCTGTGTACTACTTACTAAAAACTTTCTAGACATAAATTTATTTTTTGAATTAACATAGGAAATTATTTCATTCTTAGGCACCCTTTGGGGAATGAGACTGTAGAAATAGGAACTGCCCTCAAAGGGTTGTACAGAAAGTGAAATATAAACTTAGATTTTTACAGTCATTAAAATAAAGTTTATGAAGTTTGTTTTAAGAATAAGGAGATAATTCTTAAGCTTTTAAGGTAAAAAACATAAACTTGTATGTATACTTTTTTTGGAGAAATGTTGGTAAGAAATGTAGTAAATGTTTTCTGTTAATGGGTTGTAGATACTTATTGTTTCAATCTTCTGATTTGCTAATTTTTCTGCATTTTACAAATTTACATTGGCAGTATATTCATTATTATTCACTTAAAAATGTTTTTAAACTCTCATTGTGATTTCTTCTTGAGCCATAGGTATTTAAAGTGTAATTGTTAATTTCCAAACAGTTGGTGCTTTCCTGTTTTCTTCTTATTATTAACTTAGGTTCCATGATAACAGTATAGTTAAGTTCTCTTATATTATTATTTTATTTTTTTGATTAAAAAATTTTTTTTACTGTTTATTTATTTTTGAGAGAGAAAGACAGAGTGTGAACAGGGGAGGGGCAGAGAGAGAGGGAGACACAGAATCCGAAGCAGGCTCCAGGCTCTGAGCTATCAGCACAGAGCCCAGTGCAGGGCTCGAACTCACTGATGCAGGGCTTGAACTCAGCAACCTTTGAGATCATGACCTGAACCAAAGTCGGATGTTTAACGGACAGAGACAGTCCAGGTGCCCCTATTTTTTTGATATTTTTTGAGATTTGCCTTACAGCTCTGCTTATGGTCAATTTTTGGTGAATGTTCTAGATGTATCTGAAAATAATATGGATTCTACAGTTACTGGGTCTAGTGTGGGTCAGTTTTGTTAATGGTGGTACTCAAATATTTTATACCCTTATTTATTTTAAAGAAAGTATTTACTGAGAAAGATGTGATTAAATCTCACACTATGATTGTGGAATTTTCTCCCGTTTCTCCTTCTGGTTCCTGACAATTTTTGCTTTATATATTTGGAACCTATCTTATTAGACACACTGAAATTTAGAATGCCTGTATCTTCATAGTGAATCTGTCTTACCATAATTAAATGTCCTCTTTATTTCTAATAATGTCTTTTGTTTGAAAGTTGACTTTGTTTAATATTACTGTAGCTGTCCTACCTTTCTCTTGATCACAGTGCTTGCCGAGTATAATTTGTTTTATTCTTTTACTTTCAGCATTTCTGTATGGTTTTACTGTTAATAGGGTATAGTTGAGCTTTCTTTTTTTAACTTATTCAGACAAAATTTTCTCTTAAGGGAGATGTTGGTTAATCCACATTAATTCAACCAATGATATATTTGTGTTTAAATATAACACATTATAATGTGCTTTCTACTTATACTGCCTGTTCTGCATGCTTTCTCCTTTCTTGCTTTATTTTTGATATATCAAAACATTTTTTATTATTCTGTATCTCTTTCTTTTGACTTAGAAATTACATATTCTTGTACTTCTTTCCGTGCTTACCTTAAAGATTAAAACATCAATCAAAGTTTGATGTCAAATGGTACTTTTCCTTTCTTCTTGGACAATGCAAGAGCCTTACATTCATTCCCCCTGAATGTATTTTAAACTCTACAAGACATTATTGTTGTTTTATATACTCACCATTATTTAGGTTTACCTATGTATTTGATCATTTCACTGATTCTCATTCCTTCCTTCATCCCTCACTTCTTCTAGATGGGATCACCTTTAATTTTGTCTGGAGAAGACCCTTTAGTATTTCCTTCATGTGGCAAATTTACTTTGCTTTGGTTTATGTGGAAATGTCTTTATTTTGCCTTCATTTTTGCAGGGTATTCTAGCTGGGAATAGAGTTCTAGATTGGCAGTTGTCTTTCAGCACTTTCAAATATAGTTGTCTTCTGGCTTTTTTTTTTTTTAACTTTTTTAAATGTTTATTTATTTTTGAGAGACAGAGACACAGTGTGAGTTGGGGAGGGGCAGAGAGAGGGAGGCACAGAATCTGAAGCAGGGTCCAGGCTCCGAGCTGTCAGCACAGAGCCCAACGTAGGGCTTGAATCCACAAACCGTGAGATCATGACCTGAGCTGAAGTCAAATGCTCAACTGACTGAGCCACCCAGGAGCCTCTGTCTTCTGGTTTCTTGAATTATTTCTGGTGAGAAGTCAACTGTTAGTCTTAATTGCTGCCTCTTTAAAGGCGATCTTTTTTCTCCTTGTTTTTAGTTTTCTAGATTTACAGTGGTGTGCCCAGGAGTGGTTTTCTTTTTTTTTTTTTTTTTTTTTATTATTAAAGTAGAGTTGACATACAATGTTATATTAGTTTCAGGTGTACAATAGTGATTGGACAATTAGTATACTGTACTTTTCATCTCCATGACTTGTTTTATAACTGAGGGTATGTACCTCTTAATCTCCTTCACCTTTTTTGCCCTTCCCCAAACCCCCTCCCTTTGGCAGCCACTAGTTGGTTCTCTGTATTTACAAGTTTGTTTCTATTTGGTTGGTTGGTTGGTTGGTTGGTTGGTTGGTTGACTTTGTTTTTTAGATTCCACATACCAGGGAAAACATATGATATTTATCTTTCTCTGATTTTTCATTTAGCACAATACCTTCTTCCATCATTGTTCATCATCTATTTATGTTTGTAGTGTTTCTTGAATTTATGGCTTGTTGGCTTTCATCACTTTCAAAAAGATATTATCCATTATCTCTTCAGATTTTTTCTCCCTTCATTTTCACTCTTTCCTTTATTTTTAGGACTCCAGTTATGCATTTGATAGACCACATGCATATCATCTCTGTCTCTTAAAATCTCTTCCTATCCTTTTCTCTCTATATGCTTTATGCAGGATATTTTCTTTTTGATAAGGCTATCTTACAGTTCACTAATTCACTTTTCAGTGGTGTATAATCTGCCCTTAACTGTATTCAGTTCTTAATTTTAGTTTTTTGTGTATTTCAGTCCTAAAAATTCCATTTGCCAACTTAAATTTTTTTTGAAATAAATTTAAGCTTACTGAAAGGATGCAATAATAGTACAAAGAACACATGCCCTTTCACACATTCATGAGTTTTTAACTTTCACTGCATTTATTTTATCATTCTCTCTCTATACATACATACATGTTCTGTCTCTCTCTCTCCCCAAGTCTGTCTTCTCTCTCACACTCACTTTTTAAAAAATCACTTGAGAGTAAGTTAAATACATTATGCCCCTTTACTCTTTAAAAATTTTAGTGTGACTTTCTTGAGGAAAGGAGGTTCCTCTATATAACCACAGTATAGTTATCAATTTCAAACAGTTTAACATCGATATACTTTTTATCTAATCTACCATTTATTTTCCACATTTTGTCAGTTTACCGAGTAATTTCCTGTGTAGAATTTTCTCCCTTCTTCCCAAGCTCTAATAAGGATAAGGCGTTACATTACTTGTCATGTCTTTTTATTCTCATTTAATTTGAAATACTCAACCTTTTTTGACATTTTTGAAGAATAAAGTCTCTCTTTTTAAAAATAAGCAGAAGCCCCTAATTTTGTGTTTGATTTTTTTTTTTTTTTAATGACTAGATTCAGGGTATGTATCTGTGGTCTGAATGTTACTTAAATTTATGTTTTTTCTTCTTGGGGCATCACAGCTGGAAGTGCACAGTGTCCATCTGTCTCTCATTAGTGATTTTGATCACCAAATCAAGGTGCTCTCCAGGTTTTTCTGCTAATGGATACTGATTTTCCCCTTTCAACTTAAAAACAATCAACAGGTAGACGCCATTTGATTCTTTTTATGGTTTTCATTTCTTTGTCAGTATTCTCAGTCTTGTCTCTTATGTCCCTAAACATAGTAAAATCTGTGTCTGGTAACTAAATGTGTCTGTTTCTATTGTCTCTCTCTTTTGGTTTTTACTAGTGTTATTTCATTTCCTTGTTTGTCTGTTATTTTACTTTTTATTTTTTTGAAGTAAACATTTTATTTTGGGTTAAATTTGGATTTAGAGAAAAGTTGTAAAGATAATACAGACAATTTTCAATACCACTTACCCACTTTTACCCATTGTTACATTTTATATTATTATGGTCCATTTGTCTGAACTAAGAAACCAACATTAGTAAACTACTGTTTACTAAACTGCAGATCTTTTTTGGATTTCATTAGTTTTTCCATTAATGTCTTCATTATGTTTCAGAATCCAGTCCAGAGAACCACATTACATTTAGTTATTTTGTCTCCCCACACAGTTTGATTGAGTTTGGCAGAATACAGATAATTATTGGCATCACTTTTTGATCACATGCACACACACACACATACTCATAGAGATCAGAGATCTGAGTGGTTTCCAGATTTGACACCTAAAGAAATGGCTTATCCCAAATGTATTTTCTGGCCTAGAACCATGATTTTCTTAGATACCTTCAGTTGTTCACTTTTGACACCAGCACTAGCATTTTCTATCACTTCACAGCTATTACTTTCTATAAGATATTAGTAGAAATCAATAAAGTCATACTAGGATGCAGTTGTGAATAGACCTTTTGATCTGAGTACCAGATAAGCGACTTATGTATACATACTATTCTGATTAAAGGTAGGCATCATATTTGCACTTTAGCAAAATTACAAATGATTATATCTTAGGCTTCAGAGTAAGTACAGCTCTAGCAGAGATATTATTAAATCCATACATGTCAGGGTTCTACTGTAGTATTAAAGCTAATTCCTTTTGATTTACTAGGTATTTAATTATGTCAATAATGATTTTGGGGGGTCTCATTTTACTATTTATTCTTCTCCATGGTTTTTCGTGTAAAATGTTTATAATTTAGTGTAGTTATAAGTTAGATTAGGTATAAAAATAGTGCTTTGTATCCTGTGTGAAAAGAAGCCAAATGTACTCCAAGGTAGGAAATTATAAAGCAAGAATAAATTTTATATTTTAAAAAAAAGTATACCTATCGAATAACATCATTAGTGTTTTCATTATTATTTTTTTTCTTTAACTGTTAATGAATAATTGGGTGGACTTTATTCTTTATATTAACTTTTGCTCCTAGCTTATATTTAAGATTCATAGGGTAAGTTTTCTCATAAGCATAATTATTTGTTTTGTTTTAGGAAACTAACTTAGTATTCATTTAAAAAGAATCTGTAATAAAGGGAAATTGTCTTGTTGTAATTTGTATTTTAAATAGTTGATCTGAACTTTTGTGTAGGCCACTATATAAATATTTCACAGAAATAGATTTTATATCCAAAAATAACAAATGAATTTTCTCAGGCAAAGTTTTTTCCCTAAGCATATGTAAATACCAGTTTTATAACTGAATTTTATAACTTCTTTCAAAATTTTCATGTAAAAATTATTCTTGATACATGTAGGACTAGATACATGTAGGACTCCTAAGTTTTATGAAAAAAAAAAAAAAACAATTGTATGGCTCTTTTTAAAACATTATTAGTTATAAAGGAAATATATATGTTTCTCTTTTTTAAAAGTTACGTTTAGGGGTGCCTGGGTGGCTGAATCGGCTAATTTCCGACTTCAGCTCACGTTGTGATCTCACAGTGTGTGAGTTTGAGCCCTGCATCAAGCTCTGTGCTGATAGCTCTGAGCCTGGAGCCTGCTTCAGATTCTGTGTCTCCCTCTCTCTCTCCCCTTTGCCCACTCACACTGTCTGTCTGTCTGTCTGTCTCTCTTTCTCTCTCTCAAAAATAAACATTAAAAAATTAAAATAAAAGTTATATGTTTATATATTTTCTTAATTTTTGTCTTAACTTACTATTTTAAACATGCAAGTAATTAGTGAAAGTTAAAATATGCTTCTTTGAAAACATTTGACAAAATACAGCATCCTTTCTTGATAAAAACCATTAAGAAAGTAGGGATAGAAGGGTCATACCTCGAGATCATAAAAGCCATATTATGAAAGACCCAACGCTAATATCATCCTCAATGGGGAAAAACTGAGAGCTTTCCCCCTAAGGTCAGGAAAAAGACAGGGATGTTCACTCTCGCCACTGTTATTCAACATAGTATTAGAAGTCTTAACCTCAGCAATCAGACAACACGAAGAAATAAAAGGCATCCACATAGGCCAGGAGGAGATCAAACTTTTACCACTCTTTGCAGATGACATGATACTGTATATGGAAAACACAAAAGATTCCACCAAAAAACTGCTAGAACTGGTCCATGAATTCAGCAAAGTTGCAGGATGTAAAATCAATGCGCCGAAATCACATTGATTGGTGCATTCCTATACAACAATAATGAAGCAACAGAAAGAGAAATCAAGGAATCAATCCCATTTACAATTGCACCAAAATCCATAAAATACTAGGAATAAATCTAACTAAAGAGGTGAAAAATCTATACACTGAAAACTATAGAAAGCTTATGAAAGAAATTGAAGAAGACACCAAAAAATGGAAAAAGATTCCATGTTCCTGGATATGAAGAACAACTATTGTTAAAATGTCAACACTACCCAAAGCAATCTAAATATTCAATGCAATACCTATCAAAATAACATCAGCATTCTTCACAGAGCTAGAACAAACAATCCTAAAATTTGTATGGAACCAGAAGAGACCCTGAATAGCCAAAGCAATCTTGAAAAATAAAACCAAAGCAGGAGGTATCATAATCTCGGACTTCAAGTTGTATTACAAAGCTGTAATCATCAAGACAGTATGGTACTGGCACAAGACCAGACATTCAGATCAATGGAACAGAATAGAGAACCCCGAAATGGACCCACAAATGTATGGCCAACTAATCTTTGGCAAAGCAGGAAAGAATATCCAATGGAATAAAGACAGTCTCTTCAGCAAGTGGTGCTGGGAAAACTGGACAGCGACATGCAGATAAATGAACCTTGACCACTTTCTTACACCATACACAAAAATAAACTCAAAATGGATGAAAGACCTAACTGTAAGATAGGAAGCCATCAAAATCCTCGAGGAGAAAGCAGGCAGAAACCTCTTTGACCTTGGCTGCAGCAGCTTCTTACTCAACACGTCTCCAGAGGCAAAGGAAACAAAAGCAAAAATGAACTATTGGGACCTCATCAAAATAAAAAGCTTCTGCACAGCGATGGAAACAGTCTGTAAAACTAAAAGGCAACTGACAGAATGGGAGAAGATATTTGCAAACAATGTATCAGATAAAGGGTTAGTATCCAAAATCTATAAAGAACTTATCAAACTTAACACCCGAAAACCAAATAATCCAGTGAAGAAATGGGCAAAAGACATGAATAGACACTTCTCCAAAGAAGACATCCAGATGACCAACTGACACATGAAAAAATACTCAGCATCACTCATCATCAGGAAAATACAAATCAAAACCACAATGAGATACCACCCCACACCTGTCAGAATGGCTAACATTAACAATTCAGGCAACGATAGATATTGGTGATGATGCAGAGAAAGAGGATCTCTTTTGCACTGCTGGTGGGAATGCAAACTGGTGCAGCCATGCTGGAAAACAGTATGTAGGTTCCTCAAAAATTTAAAAATAGAACTACCCTATGACCCAGCAATTGCACTTCTAGGTATTTATCCAAGGGATACAGATATGCTGTTTCGAAGGGGCACACACACCCCAGTGTTTATACCAGCACTATCAACGATAGCCAAAGCATGGAAAGAGCCCAAATGTCCCTCAATGGATGAATGGATAAAGAAGATGTGGTATATATATATACAATGGAGTATTATTCAACAGTCAAATAGAATGAAATCTTGCCATTGCAACTATGTGGTTGGAACTAGAGGGTATTATGCTAAGCAAAATTAGAGAAAGACAAATATCACATGACTTCACTTATATGAGGACTTTAAGATATAAAACAGATGAGCATAAGGAAAGGGAGGCAAAAATTACATAAAAACAGAGAGGGGAACAAAACATAAGAGACTCAAATATGGAGAACAAACAGAGGGTTACTAGAGGGGTGGTGGGAGGGGTATGGGATAAATGGGTAAGGGGCATTAAGGAATCTACTGAAATCATTGTTGCACCATATGCTAACTTGGATGTAAATTAAAAAAAAGTAAATCAAATAAAAATAAAAAAATATGCTTCTTTGATAGATGTTAATGTCATTAATTGGTATCATTGCATCATTGTAATTGTAAACCATCATTCAAGTATGAATGGGAAAAATAACTGCTAATTTCACATATTCGAGAACTCAAAGTATAGTACCCTTGTGTAACACAGCTGTCGGAAGAACAAAACTTGAGGGTATCTCCCAGCAAAGTAGAAAATAAATGTAAATAAAGCAGGAGGTATTAGAAAGAAAAGCGGGCCAAAGTAAATAAGTAAAACTTATAGTTAAATATAAATAATTGCTGATAATGTACTATAACAAGTAGAATTTATGCCAGGAATGCAAAGATGTTTATATAACAGAAAATCAACAGGTTTTTAACTTAGAAAAAAAATTAAAAACCACATTGTTGTAGCATTATATTCTGAAATAGCATTTTATAAAACTGAGCAGCAGCCTTTAAAAACATCATCAAATAGAAAGAAAGGTACTTTAAGTATAATAAAAGCTAGTCACCAAGTCTAAAACTAAACATCATACTGAACAAAGAAGTACTGCAGCCACTTCTACTAAAACAGAAACGTGGCCACGATTTCTCCTGTTACCACTCTTTTTCACAATTGTTTGGAAATTCTAGTATATATTAAAGACAAGAAAATAAAATAACTAGTATAAATATTGGAAAAGAAAAGACAGTGTCATCTTTATTTTTAAATGAATTGAAAACCCTAGAGAATCCAGTAAATATCTAGTAGAAATAATATAAGTTGGGGGGTGGTTGACACTTTTAGCTCTACCAGTATTTACTGATTAGAAATGTACATAACAAATTTACATTCACAATGATAACAACCATCATATTCTCAGGGATAAATTTGACAGGGAACCTGTGTAAGACTTGGCCAAATGGAAAGACATATCATGTTATTTGATTTACACATTAATTTGTTGCAGTTTCATTCAAGGACAACAACAGGTTCACTTTTATTTGGTTAAAATAATTTAAGTTCTGTGGAAGAATAAATGAGAATAACTGAAGATGAAAAAGAATAATTGATTTTGGTGAGGGTGTGACTTATAAAGTACTAAAGCTAATTATACCTGGCCACATGGTTAAACATAGGCTAGATGTGTCTAGGACAGAGAGTAAGGAAAACCATGGCATATTAATAAGGCCAGAGCACTATTGCTACTTCGTTTTTTGAAATTGTCCAAGGCATTGTAGGACAAACTGCCATTATGACTGAGGGATACCTCCTAAATTTTTAAACAATCAGAATCTGCCTGTGATTGAGACCTGAGCTAGAGATACAATAAAGGGGTTATATTTTTGTTTTCTTGTGTCATCGTATTACCTTAAATGCTTGGGGTGCTAATTTTTCTGCTGTGTTTTATGACTTGTTCCTGGTGGGTTATTTCCTCATGTGTTTTTAAAGTTTGTTTATAAGCTCATCTTGGGTAGGAATTGTTTTCTGTGGGAGATTCTGTGCTGTTGAATATTGAAATCGTCTGTTCTGCTAGGCATTGCACTAGTATTGCAGGCCATGGACTAATTTTTTGAAGTTTTTTTTATTGTGGTAAAATATATATAACATAAATTCTCTATTTTAACCATGTATAATTGTACAATTCAGTGGCATTAATTACTTTCACAGTGTTGTGCAGCCATCACCACCATCTGCCCAAAACTTCATCAGCTCCTAATTTTTCATCATTCCAAACACAAATGCCATACCTATTTAGCAGTAACTCCCCATTTCCCCCTTCCTCTAGCTCCTGATACCCTCTAATTTACTTTCTGTTTCTCCGAATTTGCCTTTTTAGGTTTTTTACATAGTACAATCATACTATTTTGTCCTTTTCTGTCTAGCTTATTTCATCTAGTGTAGTGTTGCCAAGGTTCATTTGTGTTTTAGCATGTATCAGAACTTTGTTTCTTTCTCTAACTCAATAATATTCCTTTTATGTATATGTCACATTTTGCTTATCCATTCATCTGTGGACAAACACTTGGGGTTTTTTTTCTTCTTCTTTTTCACTATCGTGAATAATGCTACTATGAACATTGTGATACAACTGTCTAAGTTTGTTTTAAATTTGGGGGGAGAATATTTATAGGAGTGGAATTGCTGGTCTAATGGGAAAATGTACAGGGTTTTGTGTGAACATAAGTTTTCATTTATTTCAGATAAATGTCTAGAAGGTAGGGTCAGAACATACTTCAGTTGCATGTTTAGTTTCCAAAGAAAATGCCAAGTCTTTGCCAGAGTGGCTATTCCATTTTACATGCCTACTAGCCTTGTTTAAGTGATCTGGTTTCTCTTCATCCTTGCTAGCATTTGTTTTTGTCACTATTTTGATTTTAGCTGTTTTGATAAGTGTATAATGGTATCTCATGTTTTTAACTGCATTTCTGTACTGGCTGATGATTACTGAGCATTTTTTCAGGTGCTTATTTGCTGTCTGTATTTCTTTGGTGAAATATCTCCTCATATCTTTTCACTGTCTTCTGATTGGATTATTTTGGTTGGTGTGTGTGTTGAATTTTGAGAGTTCTTTATATATTCTAGCCTTTGTTAGATATGTGGTTTGCAAATATCTTCTCCCAGTCTTTTGATTGTCTTTTTACCTCTTTATCAGGGGCTTTTGTAGAGCAATGGCTTTTAATATTGAGGAAGTCCAGTTTATCACATTTTACTATCTAAGTACCAGGTAGGGTACTGGATGTTTGAATTTGAATTTGAGTTAAATTCTCCTTAAATACCCCCATGAACAAAAATTACATTATCTGTAAAAATAAGGCACTTTATTAGAAGTATTTGTTACTGGTGGGTTTTTCCTTTTCCTTTTTCCTTTTTTTGGGGTGGGAGAGGTCTATAGTCCACTGAAGTTAATTAAAATCTTCATTGCTCTTTGAATAATGATTGTTCATAATAAACTGTAAAGAAATACATATAATAGCATTTAATGCAAATATAATTGTATTGTAAAAATATCTTTTTCCCTTCTGGGGACAGTACGTTTTATTTCACTAATAAACCATGAAATTACAGCATATGCTTTTTAAGAGTTTTTACCTTTTCTGTAACCTGTTCTAAACAAAATTTGGTTAAAAAATACACTCTCGGGGTGCCTGGGTGGCTTAGTCAGTTAAGTGCCTGACTTTAGCTCAGGTCATGATCTCACAGTTCATGAGTTTGAGCCCCGCATCATGCTCTGTGCTGACAGCTCAGAGCCTGAAGCCTGCTACTTTGGATATCTGTCTCCCTCTCTCTCTGCCCCTCCCTCGCTCATGCTTAGTCTCTGCTTCAAAAAATAAACATTAAAAAAATATACTCCCATTTAATATGAGGAAAGGATTCTGCTTACTTAATTTAGAGCTACAAAATCTTTTTGTAATATCACCTAAACCGGTCATATTTTTTTCTCTAGTACAGTATTTCCCTTTCTGTTTCTCTGCCTATCAATTTTTCCAATTTGTGGTTGGCTGTTGAGATAGTTCTTATGAAATTCATTTGTCCTTGCCAGTTAAGATAGGTTGTCATGGAATTTGAGGTGAAAAGTCATTGGAGAAAGCAACAGAATGTGGTCATATAACAGAGAATAAGGATTCTTATTTGGCAGTAGACAACAGTGAGCCAGAAAAATTAATGTGGTTGGGGAATGAAAAAAATAGTGAGAACCTTGAAGTTGCATTTTGAAACAAGTTTGATTTTATTGGTTTCGTTTATATTTCTGATGTTTGTAGCAGTTTAGTAATTAAATTAAGAACACTTCTCACCAGATAGACACATACACTCATACTCATGTTTTCACATCTATTTTTTCCCAGTTTAATTCTCATCGCTTTTTTTTAGAGTTGTTTTAGAGTTGTGCTAACTTCACGAGATGAATTGTTATGGTTTCTATTTTTCACTGTGCTTTATGTATCATATAAATTATTTATTCCTTGTAAGTTTAATAGAACTCATACATAAAAATGGTTGACCTAGGTTTCCTGAGGGGTTTTTATTGGTAGTTTTTGGACAGTATTTTCTATTTTATTGTCATTCATAGAATTAGGTTTCCTTTAGGTAATTTAGGTAGTCTGTTATTTTCCCAAAAAATTGTCTATTTCATTGAGATTTTAAAATGTACATAAAGTTATATATATTATGGTCATTTGAGATTAATTTAGCTTCTCCTCATACTATTTTCATATTTCCTATCTCTGAGCTTTCAGGCTTATCTTTTTTATTAGCTTATTTCCAAATTTACAACTCCTTGATTTATCAATTTTATCTTTTTCTTGTTTACATTATGCATTTTCGTTATATAGCTTTTGCCCTATTCCATAAACTTCTACATATAATCTCATTATTAACTATTCACATGGTCTATAATTCTTGATTTTCCTTTACACCTGAGTAATTTAATCAGCTTAAAATTTCCCAAGTCATTGATTTTGTTTGTTTGTTAATGCTTTGTTATAATTTTCTAGTTTAATGTATGGTGGTTAGAAAATGTCCTGATCATTTGCTTCTCTTTAAAGTAGTGATGGGTGAACTACGTCCTGTAAACAAACCACCTGTATTTGTAAATAAAGTTTTATTTACATAGCATCACATTTGTGATAGAGACTGTACAGCCCACAGTCCTAAAATATTTACAATCTGGCCCTAAAAGAAAAAGTTTGCCTTGCTTTTAAAGTATTGGAATTAATTTTTCTTGGCTGAATTTTGATCAGATTTTATAACTAGTGGGTTCTGGAGAATGAAATGTATTTTTAATTCATAGGATGAAGTTAACTATATTTATTAAGTGAACTACTAATTTTTTAACTACTGATCTTTAATTTTTAAACTACTAATTTCTTCTCTTTTATGTTAACTTCTTTTGCTTAGTTGAGCTTTCAGTAATTTTGCCTTAAATATGTCTGGATTTTGTATTTAAGGTGTATCTCTTATAAATGTCATGTATTTTTTGTCTTGTTATATCCAATTTGATTTTCCATTTTTAAATGGTAAAATTAGTCCATTTACATTGACTATATAACTTGATATGATTTGGTTTAAGTTTCTCATCTTGCTCTTTGTTTTGCATTCTGTATGTTTCTTGTTCTTTTTTCCCCTGCTTTCTGTCTTGAAGATTTATCAAAAAAATTTTTTTATATTCTTTCCATTTTCTTGGCCTTTTAGCTACACCTTCTTGGAATTTTTTTAAAGAGATTACACAAGGAATTACAGTATGCATCTTTAACTTTTTATGGTTTAACTTGAATTTTTATTTCACTACTTTGTTAGCACTGTAATGACCTTATGATATTTAATTCTATTTATAGCACACACTTCCATTGTCTTATATTTTACTTCTATAGTATATATTTTACAATACATTGTATTACTGTTGCTTTATGTAGTCAGCAGTCTTCTTAAGATTTAAAAAAAAGTCTTTTTTTATTCACCCATATATTTACCTCTTCTAGTGTATTCTATTCCTTCTTTTAAAATGGTGTTATATCTGAGATTTTTTTTCACCCTGTGGAATTTCCTTTGCATTTCTTGAAGTGTGGGTCTGCCTGCAGTGAATTATCTCAGCTCTTGTTTTCCTATGATGGTTTTTTTTTTTTGCCTTTATTTTTTGAAGGATATTTTCCTTAGGTATGAAATTGTAGATTGGTAATTTTTTTCTTTCAACACTTTAAAGATGTTATTCTGTTATGTTTGGACTCTTATTGTTTCTGATGGGCGTTCACCCATTATTTGCAGTGTTTCTCCCACCCTTCCCAACTTGGAATATAATGTGACCTATGTATTTATTTAATTTGATCTGGTTGTTTTAAATTTTTTTTATTTATCTTGGCTTTTAGTATTGGGCTGTGATATTGCCTAGGTGTATGATTTTCTTTCTCTGTTTTGTATTTTGGAGATGTCTCATCAAATGTGGACAGCCTGAGCCATTATTTCTTAAAGTAGTTCTTTTTTTTTTTTTTCATCTGTGTTTTAGAACTTTATATATATTAGATTCTTTGATATTATCTCTCACGTATATCAACCTGTGTTATTTTTGTTTTTTGGACTTTTTTTTCCTCTTTGGTTAATGTATCTTGGCCTGTCTCCATGTTCATTGATCCTTTCTTCTGCTGTGTTCAGTCAGCCTTTATGCCCAGGAAATTAATTCTAATTCAGATAATGTTTTTCAGTTATAGATGCTCATGTGGTTCTTTTAAAGATAATTACATTTCTCTATTGAAATTTTCAGTCTTTTTTATTTTTTTCTGCTTTAACCTCTTTTTTCTTAACTTACACATACTAGCTAAAAATAATAGTTTAATAGCTGATGTCCCTGCTAAGATATATATGCATCTGCTTCTATTAATTATTTTGCCACTTGATTATGGGTCATATTTTTTGACTTCTTCACATATCTGAGTTTGATCTTTTGGATTTGATGGATCGTTGAAGTGGATAAGGGCTAGGTTATAGTTTAGTTTGTTTCAGTTCACATGTATTCCATATGTCTAGGGTGAGATCTGTGTGTATGTCAGTACTTAGCAGGATTCTGGCTAATTCCATCTGATTATGAGATCATAATCAACTCTCTTGTCAGGCTTCCAATCCTCCATGCTGTCACTGTGAACTTGGTAGAAGTCCTGTGTGGAGAATCATTGGGCCTGGAGACCTAGCTTTGAATATAGGATTTCTTCATCCTCTGTATCAGAAGCTGGCAAACTGTGGCCTGCAGGGTTAATCTGGCTGCTACCTGTTTTTGTAAATAAAGTTTTATTGGGATAGCCATACTCATTTGCTTATATATTTTCTAAGTCTGCTTTCATGCTATAAGAGCAGAATTCTGTGGTTAGAACAGAGACTGAAATATTTAATATCTGATTCATTAAGGAAGAATTTGCTGACCTCTGTTCTATACTATCAGGCAAGTACACAGAGTAAATAAAAATTTTGCTGATTTCTCTTTATCTCACTGGAGCCTCTGCCTGTAGCAGAAGTATTCCTCCTACTACCCATGCTTTGATTTTGTAAATGACCATAGTGATCTTGAATAAATTTCATCGGATCATATCAACCCTAATCTTGAGTCCTACAGTAGTATTAGTGGGTCTTAGAATAAAATTCAAAGTCTTCGTCTAAATTTATAGAGCCTTTGGTAATATAAATACTCCCTAATCTTCAACCTTCTTCTTTTTTTTTTTTTTAATAGACTTTATTGGGGCACCTTGGTGGCTCAGTCGGTTAAGCATCTGACTTTGGCTCAGGTCATGATCTCACAGCCTGTGGGTTCGAGCCCCACATCGGATTCTGTGCTGACACCTCAGAGCCTGGAGCCTGCTTCAGATTCTGTGTCTCCCTCTCTCTCTCTGCCCTTGCCCTGTTCATGCTCTGTCTCTTTCTCTGTCTCTCAAAAATGAATAAACGTTAAAAATATTTTTAAGTAGACTTTATTTTTAGAGCAGTTTTAGGTTTGTGGCAAATTTGAGGGGAAGATACAGAGATTTCCCATATACCCTCTGCTCCCCCACATACATTAATATTCACTGGCCTTTCACCTCAGTCTTCTCACTGAACTTCTTTCTCAGCCCCTACCATGTTCATACTCCATCCAATTACCATTTCTGTCCTTATAGTAGATACTACTTTTTGATATATTTTACTTTGCTTGCTTTGGATTATTGTTTATCTTCCTTAATAAATGTAAGCCCTACAAGTTCACTATCTTATTTCTAGCATCTAGAAATTAGTAGATCTATAAATATTTGTTGAATGAATCAATATACTGTTTTTCTCTGACTCACCATCATCTGCCTTCACTCTCATCCTGCTGCCATATTACTTTTATTAAGGTACTAATTTTAGCTAAAAAATTCTTAGTTGGCAGGACCTGACCTCACCTGCCTTCTGTAGCCTCATCCCTGTAATATTTATTTTATTTTGTATTTAAAAAGGTTTTTTTGAGAGTTTTGTAGAGAGTTTTGTAGAGAGTTTTGAGGTTTTGTATTTAAAAAGGTTTTTTGAGTGAGGGGCAGAGAGAGAGAGACAATATCCCATGAGGGGCAGAGAGAGAGAGTGAAGTGGGGCTTACCTGAACTAGAGCTCAATTTCACCTACTGCAGAACTTGAACTCATGTGAGATCATGATCTGAGCTGAAGTCAGATGCTTAACCGACTGAGCCACCCAGAAGCCCCTCCCTGTAATTCTTATTAAGAAACATTCTACTTTATCTAAATCAGACTTCTTAATACTTTATATTTTCTGTACCCCTTTGATCATGACATTCACCCTGTATAGAATAAACTTGCAATTTATCCTTGAGTTACCTCTTTAGTCCTATCTAATCAATCACTAAAATCCAGCTTATGTGTCATTTTGGTTCACAGTCATCAGTCTTTTCCCTCACATACTGTAGTACTACTTATTGCCTGTATTGCTAATATGAAACTTAATAATGTAATCCCTTCTATTATTTATGAACTTTCTAGAAATGTTTTCCTAATATAGTTTATCCTAAGGGTAAGAGAGATGCACACCTCTTTCTATTAGTTTCCATTAGTTCAGACTGTCACTGTATTTACATTTATATATCTGTATTTCATTCAAAGTAAATGTAAGAAGTCATGTTAAGTTACTGTCTTTGATAAGGCACGTATTGAGTAACTGTTACCTTACATTTGCATATGTTCTATGTTTGACAAAAGCAAATGACTTTAAATATATTACCTAATTTAGTCTGTATAACAAATACCACTTCATTTTACAGATGAGAGAAAAAAGACTTGCCCAAGATAAAAAGACTTTCTCAAGTGTCTACAGCTAGTAGACAGCTGTAGCAGAAAACATCGAATTTTTACTCTTCATATCTGAAGAGTGACTGAATAAATTAGACAGTTCATAGTGAAATGAAGTCTAAACTGAGGTCTGAAAACTATGTCTTTTCTTTAAAGTAGCAAGTTGGATGTTATGAGATCTTAAATTGGTAAGGATTATATCAAAGGAACAAGTAGGCAAGAGTTTGGTGGCTTCATGTTAAAAAAATGGGTACTAGTGTTAGGGGCTGCTGGGTGGCTCAGTTGGTTACGCATACAACTTCAGTCAGGTCATGATCTTGCAGTTCGTGAGTTTAAGCCCTGCATCAGGCTCTGTGCTGATAGCTCAGAACCTGGAACTTACTTTGGATTCTATGTCTCTTTCTCTTTCTGCCCCTCCCCTGCTTGTGCTCTGTCTCTCTCTCTCTCAAAAATAAACATTAAAAAAAATAGGTACCAGTTATATGCTGTGAGTTGACTTGTCAGTTTCCTATAGTTTATTATTTGAAAAAATTGCCTTAAATGTAAACTAACATTAGCATCTCTCCATGGCTTTCGTGATTATTAAATGTACAGTAATACACTTGATGTTAATTTAAAACATTTTTTCATGCAGCAGAATATTGGCCTCAGTCATTTTTCTGCCATACATTCCTGCAATATTTACTGAAAATATTAGGGGCTCTCATCTAGTGTGGTAAATACAGAGATTAGAATGGGAGACGTTAAGTTAGATAATGCTCCACTTCCAGTTGTAGAAATTTTCTCCTCTGTTCTTACTGACTTAAGGTAGAGTGTTTGGGGATGGGCTGGTGGGAAAAGAAAGTTGGCAGACAGAATGGAATGATGAATACAAAGGCCATAGTGAGAAATTACAGCAACAAGTACCCCTTCTTTATGTCCCTCCTTTTATTTTGTACCCCTTTTATATTTTGTCTCTGTTGTAATTATCACTATTTATCTTACTGTGTATCTTGTTTCTCTTGTTTTTTAAATTAAACTAAAAAAATTTCTTTTTATTATATATATAAAGAGAGCATGCACAAGTAGGGAAGAGGGGCAGAGAGAGAGAGAGAGAGAGAGAGAGAGAGAGAGAATCCACACTCAACATGGAGCCCTATGCAGGGCTCAACCCTATGACGCTGGGATCATGACCTGAGCCAAAAATCGAGTTAAACGCTCAACCAACTGAGCCACCTAGGCGCCCCTTATTTCTCTGTTTTATTTTCTTCCTTTCCTACTGGAAAACAAGTTTCATGACAAGTTCACTGTCTTTCCCACTTCTGTATCCTGTCTGGCACCTGGTAAGCACTCAATAGTATGTATTTGTTTTATGAATGAATAACATTTGAAGGAAGTTAACTCTGGGGTCAGTGTATAAAATGGACTATGGTGAAGAGATAGTAGTTCAGAGATGATGAAAGAGCCAAAGAAGTGACAGCAGGGGCTCCTGGGTGGCTCAGTTGGTTAAGTGTCCAACTTTTGATTTGGGTTCAGGTCAGGATTTCATGGTTCACGAGATCGAGCCCTGCATGGGCTCTGTCCTGGCAGTGTGGTGCCTACTTGGGATTCTCTCTTTCCCTCCCTCTCTGCCCCTCCTCTGTTCTCTCACTGTCTCCCTCTCTCTCTCTCAAAATAAATAAACATTAAAAAAAAAAAGGCGACAGCAGGACTAATGAGGTTACACAAGGAAGACATTTTTTGGGGTGAACTAGAAAGGATTTGGGTACTAGGGTATCAGGGAAAGGAAAAGAATGAGCAGAAATAATTTGTTCTGAGATTTCTGACTAGAGAGCCTGGCTTACTGGTGTCATTATGTCATTCCAGGCCCATATGCTATGCACAGTGATCATATATTAAATGAATAACTCTCCAGAAATAAGCTTTTACCTTTTGCAAAAAATCTTGCTTTTAAATGTAATTTAACTCCGTGGTTTATTTCCATTCTTCTGGGTTTATTTGTAATTTACTCTTTTTTTAATTTTTATTTTTTGAGAGACAGCATGTGTGCAAGTGGGAGAGGGACACAGGGAGAGAGAGAATCCTAAGCAGACTTTGTGCTCAGCGTGGAGCCCAACTCAAGGCTCAATTTCAGGACCATGAGGTCATGACCTAAGCCAAAATCCAGAGTTGGACCCTCAACCTACTAGACCACCCAGGTGCCCCTATAATTTACCCTTATTTGACCTTTGAGATTATGCTTCCCCTGGATTTTAGGACAAATTAATGTCACAGCCCTTTTAGCACTGCTCTGCAATATAGCAGCTCAAAGTCATAGTTTGGTACTTTCTTAGTTTACCATTTCCATCATTGTTGCTGAAGAAAGAAGCCGGAGAAAATTATGTAGAGGTTTTGCTGTTAGCACAAGTCCTTTTGTGACTAATTCTTTCCAGCTTATAGGAAGTAAGTTTTCATTCTTCTAATTAGCTTGCGCTTATTTCCAGGTGCCTATACTCTGCATATTGCACAAGGTGCTTGAAATATAAAATACTGATTGAAGTTCCTCTGATGAAACTGACTTCCATTATTAATCCAGTCATATGTTTTATTTATTTATTTTTTTTAAATTTTTTTTTTTCAACGTTTATTTATTTTTGGGACAGAGAGAGACAGAGCATGAACGGGCGAGGGGCAGAGAGAGAGGGAGACACAGAATCGGAAACAGGCTCCAGGCTCTGAGCCATCAGCCCAGAGCCCGACGCGGAGCTCGAACTCACGGACCGCGAGATCGTGACCTGGCTGAAGTCGGACGCTCAACCGACTGTGCCACCCAGGCGCCCCTCCAATCATATGTTTTAAATAGCAGTTTTTTAAAAGATTAAATTGTTTAAACTGGTTTAATTTGGACACTTTCTGCAGGTCAGTTACTTTAAAAAGCCAAGTATATTTCAGATATGCCACTTATGATCCTACATACATAAATCAGGATGTTCAATGAAGAGAGATAAATATTTAGGAAATATGTTCTAATTTCTGATCTAAAAATAGATTTTTTTTTCAGCGACAAAATCTGAATACATATTTATTTTTTTTTATTTATTTTTTTTTTATGAAATTTATTGACAAATTGGTTTCCATACAACACCCAGTGCTCATCCCAAAAGGTGCCCTCCTCAATACCCATCACCCACCCTCTCCTCCCTCCCACCCCCCATCAACCCTCAGTTTGTTCTCAGTTTTTAACAGTCTCTTATGCTTTGGCTCTCTCCCATTCTAACCTCTTTTATTTTTTTTCCTTCCCCTCCCCCATGGGTTCCTGTTAAGTTTCTCAGGATCCACATAAGAGTGAAACCATATGGTATCTGTCTTTCTCTGTATGGCTTATTTCACTTAGCATCACACTCTCCAGTTCCATCCACGTTGCTACAAAAGGCCATATTTCATTTTTTCTCATTGCCACGTAATATTCCATTGTGTATATAAACCACAATTTCTTTATCCATTCATCAGTTGATGGACATTTAGGCTCTTTCCATAATTTGGCTATTGTTGAGAGTGCTGCTATGAACATTGGGGTACAAGTGGCCCTATGCATCAGTACTCCTGTATCCCTTGGATAAATTCCTAGCAGTGCTATTGCTGGGTCATAGGGTAGGTCTATTTTTAATTTTCTGAGGAACCTCCACACTGCTTTCCAGAGCGGCTGCACCAATTTGCATTCCCACCAACAGTGCAAGAGGGTTCCCGTTTCTCCACATCCTCTCCAGCATCTATAGTCTCCTGATTTGTTCATTTTGGCCACTCTGACTGGCGTGAGGTGATACCTGAGTGTGGTTTTGATTTGTATTTCCCTGATAAGGAGCGACGCTGAACATCTTTTCATGTGCCTGTTGGCCATCCGGATGTCTTCTTTAGAGAAGTGTCTATTCATGTTTTCTGCCCATTTCTTCACTGGGTTATTTGTTTTTCGGGTGTGGAGTTTGGTGAGCTCTTTATAGATTTTGGATACTAGCCCTTTGTCCGATATGTCATTTGCGAATATCTTTTCCCATTCCGTTGGTTGCCTTTTAGTTTTGTTGGTTGTTTCCTTTGCTGTGCAGAAGCTTTTTATCTTCATAAGGTCCCAGTAATTCACTTTTGCTTTTAATTCCCTTGCCTTTGGGGATGTGTCGAGTAAGAGATTGCTACGGCTGAGGTCAGAGAGGTCTTTTCCTGCTTTCTCCTCTAAGGTTTTGATGGTTTCCTGTCTCACATTTAGGTCCTTTATCCATTTTGAGTTTATTTTTGTGAATGGTGTGAGAAAGTGGTCTAGTTTCAACCTTCTGCATGTTGCTGTCCAGTTCTCCCAGCACCATTTGTTAAAGAGGCTGTCTTTTTTCCATTGGATGTTCTTTCCTGCTTTGTCAAAGATGAGTTGGCCATACGTTTGTGGGTCTAGTTCTGGGGTTTCTATTCTATTCCATTGGTCTATGTGTCTGTTTTGGTGCCAATACCATGCTGTCTTGATGATGACAGCTTTGTAGTAGAGGCTAAAGTCTGGGATTGTGATGCCTCCTGCTTTGGTCTTCTTCTTCAAAATTCCTTTGGCTATTCGGGGCCTTTTGTGGTTCCATATGAATTTTAGGATTGCTTGTTCTAGTTTCGAGAAGAATGCTGGTGCAATTTTGATTGGGATTGCATTGAATGTGTAGATAGCTTTGGGTAGTATTGACATTTTGACAATATTTATTTTTCCAATCCATGAGCAGGGAATGTCTTTCCATTTCTTTAAATCTTCTTCAATTTCCTTCATAAGCTTTCTATAGTTTTCAGCATACAGATCCTTTACATCTTTGGTTAGATTTATTCCTAGGTATTTTATGCTTCTTGGTGCAATTGTGAATGGGATCAGTTTCTTTATTTGTCTTTCTGTTGCTTCATTGTTAGTGTATAAGAATGCAACTGATTTCTGTACATTGATTTTGTATCCTGCAACTTTGCTGAATTCCTGTATCAGTTCTAGCAGACTTTTGGTGGAGTCTATCGGATTTTCCATGTATAATATCATGTCATCTGCAAAAAGCGAAAGCTTGACTTCATCTTTGCCAATTTTGATGCCTTTGATTTCCTTTTGTTGTCTGATTGCTGATGCTAGAACTTCCAGCACTATGTTAAACAGCAGCGGTGAGAGTGGGCATCCCTTGTCGTGTTCCTGATCTCAGGGAAAAAGCTCTCAGTTTTTCCCCGTTGAGGATGATGTTAGCTGTGGGCTTTTCATAAATGGCTTTTATGATCTTTAAGTATGTTCCTTCTATCCCGACTTTCTCAAGGGTTTTTATTAAGAAAGGGTGCTGGATTTTGTCAAAGGCCTTTTCTGCATCGATTGACAGGATCATATGGTTCTTCTCTTTTTTTTTGTTAATGTGATGTATCACGTTGATTGATTTGCGAATGTTGAACCAGCCCTGCATCCCAGGAATGAATCCCACTTGATCATGGTGAATAATTCTTTTTATATGCCGTTGAATTCGATTTGCTAGTATCTTATTGAGAATTTTTGCATCCATATTCATCAGGGATATTGGCCTGTAGTTCTCTTTTTTTACTGGGTCTCTGTCTGGTTTAGGAATCAAAGTAATACTGGCTTCATAGAATGAGTCTGGAAGTTTTCCTTCCCTTTCTATTTCTTGGAATAGCTTGAGAAGGATAGGTATTATCTCTGCTTTAAACGTCTGGTAGAACTCCCCTGGGAAGCCATCTGGTCCTGGACTCTTATTTGTTGGGAGATTTTTGATAACCGATTCAATTTCTTCGCTGGTTATGGGTCTGTTCAAGCTTTCTATTTCCTCCTGATTGAGTTTTGGAAGAGTGTGGGTGTTCAGGAATTTGTCCATTTCTTCCAGGTTGTCCAATTTGTTGGCATATAATTTTTCATAGTATTCCCTGATAATTGTTTGTATCTCTGAGGGATTGGTTGTAATAATTCCATTTTCATTCATGATTTTATCTATTTGGGTCATCTCCCTTTTCTTTTTGAGAAGCCTGGCTAGAGGTTTGTCAATTTTGTTTATTTTTTCAAAAAACCAACTCTTGGTTTCGTTGATCTGCTCTACAGTTTTTTTAGATTCTATATTGTTTATTTCTGCTCTGATCTTTATTATTTCTCTTCTTCTGCTGGGCTTAGGCTGCCTTTGCTGTTCTGCTTCTAGTTCCTTTAGGTGTGCTGTTAGATTTTGTATTTGGGATTTTTCTTGTTTCTTGAGATAGGCCTGGATTGCAATGTATTTTCCTCTCAGGACTGCCTTTGCTGCGTCCCAAAGCGTTTGGATTGTTGTATTTTCATTTTCGTTTGTTTCCATATATTTTTTAATTTCTTCTCTAATTGCCTGGTTGACCCACTCATTCGTTAGTAGGGTGTTCTTTAACCTCCATGCTTTTGGAGGTTTTCCAGACTTTTTTCTGTGGTTGATTTCAAGCTTCATAGCATTGTGGTCTGAAAGTATGCATGGTATAATTTCAATTCTTGTAAACTTATGAAGGGCTGTTTTGTGACCCAGTATATGATCTATCTTGGAGAATGTTCCATGTGCACTCGAGAAGAAAGTATATTCTGTTGCTTTGGGATGCAGAGTTCTAAATATATCTGTCAAGTCCATCTGATCCAATGTCTCATTCAGGGCCCTTGTTTCTTTATTGACCGTGTGTCTAGATGATCTATCCATTTCTGTAAGTGGGGTGTTAAAGTCCCCTGCAATTACCACATTCTTATCAATAAGGTTGCTTATGTTTATGAGTAATTGTTTTATATATTTGGGGGCTCCGGTATTCGGCGCATAGACATTTATAATTGTTAGCTCTTCCTGATGGATAGACCCTGTAACTATTATATAATGTCCTTCTTCATCTCTTGTTACAGCCTTTAATTTAAAGTCTAGTTTGTCTGATATAAGTATGGCTACTCCAGCTTTCTTTTGGCTTCCAGTAGCATGATAAATAGTTCTCCATCCCCTCACTCTCAATCTAAAGGTGTCCTCAGGTCTAAAATGAGTCTCTTGTAGACAGCAAATAGATGGGTCTTGTTTTTTTATCCATTCTGATACCCTATGTCTTTTGGTTGGCGCATTTAATCCATTTACATTCAGTGTTATTATAGAAAGATACGGGTTTAGAGTCATTGTGATGTCTGTATGTTTTATGCTTGTAGTGATGTCTCTGGGACTTTGTCTCACAGGGTCCCCCTTAGGATCTCTTGTAGGGCTGGTTTAGTGGTGACAAATTCCTTCAGTTTTTGTTTGTTTGGGAAGACCTTTATCTCTCCTTCTATTCTAAATGACAGACTTGCTGGATAAAGGATTCTTGGCTGCATATTTTTTCTGTCTAGCACCCTGAAAATCTCGTGCCAATTCTTTCTGGCCTGCCAAGTTTCAAAAGAGAGATCAGTCACGAGTCTTATAGGTCTCCCTTTATATGTGAGGGCACGTTTACCCCTTGCTGCTTTCAGAATTTTCTCTTTATCCTTGTATTTTGCCAGTTTCACTATGATATGTCGTGCAGAAGATCGATTCAAGTTACGTCTGAAGGGAGTTCTCTGTGCCTCTTGGATTTCAATGCCTTTTTCCTTCCCCAGTTCAGGGAAGTTCTCAGCTATTATTTCTTCAAGTACCCCTTCAGCACCTTTCCCTCTCTCTTCCTCCTCTGGGATACCAATTATGCGTATATTATTTCTTTTTAGTGTATCACTTAGTTCTCTAATTTTCCCCTCATACTCCTGGATTTTTTTATCTCTCTTTTTCTCAGCTTCCTCTTTTTCCATAACTTTATCTTCTAGTTCACCTATTCTCTCCTCTGCCTCTTCAAGCCGAGCTGTGGTGGTTTCCATTTTGTTATGCATTTCGTTTAAAGCGTTTTTCAGCTCCTCGTGACTGTTCCTTAGTCCCTTGATCTCTGTAGCAAGAGATTCTCTGCTGTCCTGTATACTGTTTTCAAGCCCAGCGATTAATTTTATGACTATTATTCTAAATTCACTTTCTGTTATGTTATTTAAATCCTTTTTGATCAGCTCATTAGCTGTTGTTATTTCCTGGAGATTCTTCTGAGGGGAATTCTTCCGCTTGGTCATTTTGGATAGTCCCTGGCGTGGTGAGGACCTGCAGGGCACTTCCCCTGTGCTGTGGTGTATAACTGGAGTTGGTGGGCGGGGCCGCAGTCAGACCTGATGTCTGCCCCCAGCCCACCGCTGGGGCCACAGTCAGACTGGTGTGTGCCTTCTCTTCCCCTCTCCTAGGGGCGGGATTCACTGTGGGGTGGTGTGGCTCGTCTGGGCTACTTGCACCCTGCCAGGCTTGTGATGCTGGGGATCTGGCGTATTAGCTGGGGTGGGTAGGCAAGGTGCACGGGGGCAGGAGGGGCAGGCTTAGATCGCTTCTCCTTAGGTGATCCACTTCAGGAGGGGCCCTGTGGCAGCGGGAGGGAGTCAGATCTGCTGCCGGAGGTTTGGCTCCGCCGAAGTGCAGAGTTGGGTGTTTGCGCGGAGCGAGCAAGTTCCCTGGCAGGAACTGGTTCTCTTTGGGATTTTGGCTGGGGTATGGGCGGGGGAGATGGCGCTGGCGAGCGCCTTTGTTCCCCACCAAACTGAGCTCTGTTGTCAGGGGGCTCAGCAGCTCTCCCTCCCTTTGTCCTCCAGCCTTCCCGCTTTCCGAGCAGAGCTGTTCACTTATGACCTCCCAGACGCTAAGTCGCGCTTGTTGTGGGAACACAGTCCGTCAGGCCCCTCCGCTTTTGCCAGCCAGACTCGGGGGCTCTGCTTGGCCGGCGAGCCGCCCCTCCGCCCCGGCTCCCTCCCGCCAGTCCGTGGAGCGCGCACCGCCTCGCCGCCCTTCCTACCCTCTTCCGTGGGCCTCTCGTCTGCGTTTGGCTCCGGCGACTCCGTTCTGCTAATCCTCTGGCGGTTTTCTGGGTTATTTAGGCAGGTGTAGATGGAATCTAAGTGATCAGCAGGACGTGCGGTGAGCCCAGCGTCCTCCTAAGCCGCCATCTTGCCGCCTCGATCTCAAAATAGATTTAAATAGTGTTCAAATATATACTTTTCGGGATGCCTGGGTGGCCCAGTTGTTTAAGCGTCAGAGTCTTGATCTCAGCTCAGGTCTTAATCTCAGGGTCATTAGTTCAAGCCCCATGTTGGGCTCTGCGCTGGGCTTAAAAATAACGTATATATGTGTAATTTTTTTAAATGCTTTTTTTATATAGCATATTTTGATGTATGGTAATGCTCTCACCAAATTAAAATAGTAAATTAATGCTGTCAAATTTTTCATCTGAATATATGTAGTTTTTGTTTTCTTAGAAATTTTTAAATATTTCAAATTAAAAGCCTCTAGATTATAGATTTGTGGTTTTGCTAATTTGTGGTATTCTATATTATCCCATGGTTTCCTCATACATAATATATAATCATGCTTACTTTTTATGGTATATGGCAGTTTTAATAATAATATATACATGTACTGATGATAGTAAAAGGTTAATGAGAGAGCCATGAAATGAATGAGATGCTAAAAGGAGAAAGTGTCTTTTAAAAATTGCTTTGGTGCAGCATTCATACACTCTTGCCCTCAAGAATCTCTGGAATACAGTTCTGTAAATGGGAAGCATTTTTCATACAAGTATAATTTGTATGTCTTTAAAGAAACTCAATAACCAAAAATTTAACATTAAAAATATGCTCTGCTCCACCCCACCCCATTTTCATAGATTTTTTTCTATCAGGTTTTATTTGACTTCCTGGAAAAAAATAGGTTAACTTAATTTTTTTTTTCCAGATTCAGAATGTTCTGAGCAGGAGTCATGTTTTTTTTTTAATTCATCCCTAAGTATCTTCCATCAAAAATCCTGGTTCTTTAAAGGAATTTCAAAGGAATCTTTTATGCATTATCAAGATGTAAACTGGTCATGTTTTTAAACTAAAGATAAATGAGCTGAGTTTTGTTTTGTTTTGTTTTTTTCCTAAACCACCATTAATCTTTTAATAAGTTGAAGAAACAAGTAACACTGAAAATGTTATCTTTACTATTAGAATGACTGAAATTCTTGCATGTAGCTCTGTGATTCAACAATTTTCAAATGAAATGTCTTTTGTAAAATTACTTTGTGTAATCAATAGGGTGTATCAGTGAAGTAATATTAATAAAAATATATATGATAAAGATATAACTATAACACTAATTTTATTTTTTTAAAGACATTTTTTTAAAAGTTTATTTTTGAATTTTTTTTTGTTTATTTTAAAGAGAGAGAGAGAGAGAGAGAGAGAGAGAGAGAAAGTGGGGGAGGAGCAGGGAGAGGGAGACACAGAATCCAAATCAGGCTCCAGGCTCTGAGCCTGACGCAAGGCTTAAACCCATGAACCATGAGCTCATGACCTGAGCCGAAGTTGGACACTTAACGGACGGAACCACCCAGGCGCCCGTTGAAAGTGTATTTTTGAGAGAGAGAGAGAGAGCGAGAGCGAGAGCACATGTGCACGTACAAGTAGGGGAGGGTCAGAGAGAGAGGAGGCAGAATCTCAAGCAGGCTCCACACTGTCACCAAAGAGCCTGATAGGGGGCTCAATCTCACAAACAAAATGGTTCATTTCCATAACAAAATGGTTTTACTATCCTCAGATGAGTCTATGTCATTGAAATGTCCTTTCTGTGTGTATTGTCAGGGAGCAAGAATTCCTGTCTTCATCAAGATCCTTCTTCCCAGACTAAGAATCAAATGGACATTGACAGGTTAATAGGAGAAAATCAAACTTAATAGGCTAAGAATAGAAAATCCATATAGACAGGAAATTCCAAATGCAGGCAACATAAGGTATATATATGTCATTCTGAACTAAGGAGAGGAAGGGGTCTGGGGCTTTAAAAGGAAGGAATGCATTTCACAGGAAGATGAAAAAAGGTAAATGTTTAGTAAACAAATGTTTGCTAGGCCACTCTGACACAATGGGACATAGAGGACTTTGATCAAACAGATCTTGCTAGGTTCCTCCCTATGTACCGTACTTGGCTTATGTAATAATGTGGTTATCTATGGGAATAGCTCTTTTCCTAGAGTAGATTATCTAAATTCTTTTTAGGCAGTTGAAGGGGAAGGTAAAACACTTTTCTTGAATCTGCAGGGTTTTAATTGATTTTTTAAAAATGTTTTAAAATTTATTTTTGAGAGAGAGCACACGCACACACACACATACACACAAGCATGAGAGGAGGAGGAGCAGAGAGAGGGGGGGGGACAGAGGATCTGAAGCCGGCTCTGCACTAACAGCAGAGAGCCCAACTTGGGGCTTGAACTCATGGAGCTCATGACCTGAGCCAAGCTCAGATGCTCAACTGACTGAGCCACACAGTCTCCCCATTTTAATTGCTTTTTAATTCAAAATGATCTTTATGCCAAAGTGGCCCATCTTGGGGCAGCCTGTTGTTGGCTCTTCCAGTACATAAAGATATAAAACTTGGAAAATTACTTTGTTCGTCTGCATGCAATAGATTCAGGATCAGCATACATTTACTGAATATTTATTATGTGCCTTTCACTGTGTTAAATACTTTAACCAAAATTATACTCGTGTGTTAGTCTGTCTATATTAACTTGAAATATGTGTAAAATTTGAAAATTGTGGGAAAATTTTGCTCACTAAAGATTTTATTTTAGGGAGCTTATCATTTTGATTAAGAAAGAATTTGGTAAATATCATTTATGGTTATTATACAGCCTTTAGGTAGTAGTCTGTGCTCAGACCAAGAATGTTATTGAGAACAGAGACATCTCCTATCTGTTTCGTTTCCTTGGTCCAGTTTTCTTAATAAATATTTGTCACATGGCATGAATTTTCTGAAAAAGCCATAATATTATTTCATGTTATATTTTGTAACTAAAAAAAATCAGATAAAGCTAGTTTTAAATCACTTTGAAATAATTTAGTGACCCTTTAGAATAATACTGTTCAGTAGAACTTTCTGTGATGATGGATATATTTTTATAAGTCTGTATTCAATAGCATAATGGAAAGAACTTAGGACTGCCCAAGTACAGTTAATTAAATCTCAAAGATTTTTTTTAGTACTTACTTTGTATTAAGCATTATGATACATGTTGCGGATAGTTCCTGTTCTCAGGGAGCTCAGACTCTAATACAGAAGAGAGATTCCAAACCTATCAGTGATAATACAGTTGGGGATAGGCAGGAAGGAGAGGAGAATTCAAGTTGAACTTTGAAGGGTAAGTATGCATTAGGGGTCCACGTAGAGAAAGTAGCATTTGCCAGTAGATGAAGATGGGAGACTATATGGTGCATTCCAGCAACTGTAAGAATTCTCTATTCCTGGAACCTAGGGTGAGTTAGAAAGTTGCTAAAAAGAATGGACAGTTAATCACTCATCAGTTAATGAAATGTTTTGTATGCCATGCTAAAGAGTTTGGATTATATCTTTAAAGCCATAAGGGAGCCATTACAGGGTTTTAAACTGATGAGTAAAAAAGATTTTAGCATGACGGCACCTAGGTGGCTCAGTGGGTTGAGTGTCCGACTTTGGCTCAGGTCATAATCTCATGATTTGTTAGTTTGAGGCCCACATCAGGCTTGCTACTGTCAATGCTAAGCCCACTTACGATCCTTTATCCGTCTCTCCCTCTGCCATTCCCCTGCTCGCACTTTCTCTCTCAAAAAATAAATAAAACATTAAAAAAAAAAAAGGAGTTTAGCATCTTAACTCAGTACCCTGGTCCCAGGTTTATTAAGTTTGAAATTTCTAGAGGAAATGAGAACTTTCTGTTAAAATTTATGTTTGATTAGATCTTGTATTATTTTTCCCCTGGTCAGTTTTATTTGCTGTTGTAACAGTTAGAATGGTTAGAATTACCAAAGATCCAGTTTAGAATGACTGAAATATGAAGAAGATTTATAAGTTCATATAGTAGAGAATTCAGGAGGTGTGGTGATTTATAGATAAGTTAATTCTGAGGCTCAGCAGCATCACCAAGGACTCTGTTTCTTTCCATCTTTCTGCTGTGCCATTTTCAGCATCTCGGTGGTGGTTTTCTGGCTTGTCCTTAAATAGCTGCAAGAGAACTACCATACCTTCAGCTTGTATATCTACACACAGCATTGTTTGGAGACTGGTAGAACAACAGGCCTTTGTGGGTCCATTTTTAAGACTGAGGAAAACTTACCAGAAAGCTTTCTCTCTCCCGCCCCATTTGCTTCACATCCCATTGGCCAAAGTAAAGCACATAACTTTTTTTTTTTCGTTTTTTGTTTTTGTTTTTGTTTTTTAATTTTAGAGTGCATGTGAGCAGGGGAGAGAGAGAGAGAGAGAGAGAGAAAGAGAGGGAGAGAATCTTAAGCAGGCTCTATGCTCAGTGTAGAACCTAATGTAGGGCTCAATCCCATGACCCTGGGATCATGACCTAAGCTGAAATCAGGACTCGGAAGCTCAACTGACTGAGCCACCCAGGTGCCCAAGCACATAACCTTTCTTAAACCAATTAGTGGAATTTCAACTGTTACTATTAAGATTTATTTACTAGTTAAGGTTTATTTGCTGAGGCTAGGGAGAGAACCAGCCTAAAATACCTGAAATAAAATCAGGGTTATCTGCTTTGAAGACATATCTTCTTTACAGACTTGGTTTATGACCTGCAAAGCTGAAGACGGCCCTGAGAACCATAGGATTTTTCTGTGTAAGAGGCCTTGCCTGGGAAACAAACCAGCCGATCAACCTAGAAGATAGATTTCTATATTGTTCTTGACCAGGGTTATTCTTTTCTAGTCTAGATTAGGAGTACATGGGAGATTTGCTCTTACTAAATTTTTTCTTCTAAATATGTATTTTTAATGATAATGAATCCTTTTTGTGTCTTTTGTTAAGGAGCCAGATTTTTCAAACTCAAATATTTGGAACAGGTTTGTCTGCCCTTTTGCTGTCACTTTCCATCCTAACCACAAAAGACTTGGCTGCTTGAAGTTTTGGGTGTTTGGTGGGAGAAAGACAATATTGAAGAAAAAAATTGATTATTTCAAAATAATGCTTAGCTGTACTTTTTCTGCTCTAAAAATTTACTTTATGCCCCGTTCTGTTACCTCTGGTATTATTCATGTACTAGTTAGTTAGTGTAGTCATTTCTTTACTCAGAATATTGTGTTACTTAGTTCCCATCTATGGCCAGACTCGGAGTAAATCTCCTTTCTGTTAACCTTCCAATCACTTTATATTCTGAGGCTAAAATACTATTAGGAACTATTTAGATACTTCTTTCCTCCCTTCCTGTCTGTGTGCTGTCTTTTCATCCCTGATTATATTGTGAGCACCTATTATGGGTCAGGTAAAATACTGAGGGATACAGTTTACTTAGAGATTTAAGACATAGTCTCTCCCAGATTATACTCTATGGTATAAGTAAACCTGTAGTATTAAAATACAGTATGAGAACTATTATGATGAAGTTCTGTACAGGATGCTGTTAGAGCATAGAAAAAGAACTCCATCTCAGACTTGAGGGAAATGGAACAATTCTGGGAGGAAGTAGTGACTTGTTTTAGGTAGAGGATACAGAAATTATAATGGCTGAAGTTGTGAGGGAACTTGATACATTTAGGGAACAACATACAGATAGTTTGGTACTTTCTTATATTTGCTTTCTTTATCTTATATCTGCTTTCTTATATCCATTTCTTATATCTGCTGCTTTCTGTATGTCTGTTTCATTCTTTTCTGACCTTACACATTAGTTTCCTCTGTTCAGTTCACATAGTGGAACATAGCTACTAACAACACTTCACTTTTACATCTTAACAGCTTAGGCACCCAGAGGTGAACACCAACTCAATCATTTTGTTTTCAAATCCATATGCCCATGGGTAGGTTCACTCTCTCCTAACTTAGGTCTTGTATGCACCCTGGACAAATCAGTTCTACTCTGGACTGGGGTTTGGGTAAGGTTTGTCATCATGTCACCTTGGGTTAGGTAACTTACCTCGGTAGAAATCAACCATGGCAAAGGGAGGGAGTAAATTAGCAGATGGAATGAAGATTGGTAAAGGGCAGTTCCCAGAAAGGGGTGTGGTATGATAGTGGGCAGGGCAAAACAACGCATGTCAATGTTAGGAGCAGTGGCAGCAGTGTCCAAGTGAGAGATAATGAGGGCCTGAAATTAAAAGGTGGCAGTGGAGATGGAGAGATCCCACTGGACTTGATTGATTGAGTTTGGGCTAAATGAAGAAGGTGCCATCCTTTTATTTATTCACTTATGTATTCACTCAACAAAAAATACTGGCTGAGTGCTTGCTCTATGCTAGCTACAGTTAGGGGTACCGGAGATACAGCAGTACCATAGTTCAAGTTATTGTCCTGGTTATGCTGTAACTTACTCGAAGATTACTCTCATGTTTCTGGCTTAGATGGTTGGGTGAATGGTGGGTCCCATTCACTTGAATTTTAAGAGGGAATGTAATGAATTAATTTTTGGAGATAGTAAGTTTGCAGTGATAATGGTATATTCAGGAGAAGTTAGATACATGGGTTAGGGGCTTAGGAGAGGGCAGAGTAAGAGGTCTAGAATTGGGAGTCATGACCACATGGTGGTGGCTGAAGTTTTAAAAACTTGTAAGGTAGGATTTACTTTGTATGTGTGTATGTACAGTTCAGTGAATTTCAACATGCATATGGACATATGTAGCTGCCACCACAATTAGCATACATAATGGTACAGGTTACATTATGGTACCCCTTCTGGTTACACCCTTACTCCATCCCTAATCCTGAAAAGCATTGAGCTATTTTTCTTTTTCTCTGTAGTTTTTGTTTGTTTGTTTTAAGAATGGGATATAAATGGAAAACAGAATAATAGAGCCTTTAAAGACTGGCTCCTTTCATTCAGCATAATGCCTTTCAGATTCATTCAAGTTGTTGTGTCCAGCAATAGTTTATTGCTTTTTATTGCCCAGTGGTACACCATTGTATAGATGTACCATTGTTTCTTTATTCATTCACCCACTAAAGAACATTTGGGTTGTTTCCATTTGGTAGAAGTTATGAGTAAAGCAACTTAGAAACATTCATGTATAGGTTTTTGTGTGAATGTAAGCTTTCATTTCTCTAGGGTCAGTGCCTAGGAGAGAGATTGTTGGATTATATGGGAGGTATATGTTTAACTTTATAAGAAACTGTTAAACTGTTTTCCAGAGTGGCTATACCATTGTCACTCCCACCAGCAGTGTGTGAGAGTTCCAGTTGTTGCACATCCTTGCTAGCACTTGGTACTTTCAAGATAGGTATCTTTTATTTTTAGCCATTCTGTCAAATGGTCAGTGGAAGCTCATTGTAGTTTTAATTTGCATTTTTCTAGTGGCTGATGATGCTGAACACATTTTCATGTGATTATTTGCCTTTAATATATATATCAAGTGTCTGTTTAGATTTCGTCCCATTTTTTAATTCAGTTATTTGTTTTCTTGCTATTGAGTTTTGAGAGTTCGCTGTATATTCCAGATATCCATCCTTTGTTGGATATGTGAATTGCTTTTTTGGTTCTCATAACAGTGATTTTTTTTTTCAGAGCAAAAGTTTAAAATTTTGATGAAGTCCAGTTTATCTTTGTTGTTGTTGTTGTTTAAATGGGTCATCCCTTTGGTATCATATCTTAAAACTGTGCCTAACCCAGGTCATAGAAATTTCTCTTATTTTTTCCCTGTAGGTTTTATAGTTTAGATTTATGGTCTGTTTTGAGCTATTTTTCATATAACATGTAAGATTAAGGTTGATGTGTGTGCTTTTTACATATGGATAGGCAGTTGTTCCTGTTGTTGAAAAGAACATCCTCTCTCCTTTGAATTACTTTTGCATCATTGTCAAGTCTGTTGGCCATATTTGTTTGGGTCTATTTCTGTGCCATCTATTCTTTTCCACTGATATGTTTATATCTGTGTATAATAGCATACTGTCTTAATTACTGTAGCTTATAGAAAGTCTTAAAACAGGGTAGTGTGGTTCCTGTAACTTGATTTTTCTTTTTCATACTTGTTTTAGATAGTTTAGATCTTTTGCCTTTCCATATACATTTTAGAATCTGTATCTATAAAAAAAAATCCTTCTGGGATATTGGTTGGAATTGCATTAAATTTACAGACCATTTGGAGTAGACTTGAAATATTTACTATGTGGGGTCTTCCAGTCCATGAATATGATATGGTTTTCCATTTATTTAGATCTTACCTGATGTCTTTCATTAGCATTTTTTACCATACAGATCCTATATTTGTTTTGTCAAATTTATGCCTAAATATTTTTCTTTTTTCTTTTATTAGATGTTGTTAATGGGATGCCATTAGAATCTTGTTTTCTATTTGTATATTGCCAATGTGTGTGTGTGTGTGTGTGTGTGTGTATACATATACACACATGTATATGTATATAGATTTATGATTGATTTTTTTTTGACATTGTACTATGACCTTGCTAAACTCACTTCTTAGTTCTAAGAGGTGTTTGGGGGGGGGTTTGTTTGATTTTGGTAGATTCCTTTCAATTTTTAAGTGGACAATAATGTCTTCTAAGGATAAAGATAGTTTTAGTTCTTCCTTTGTAATCTGTGTGCACTGATTAGTACTTCTAGTATGATGGTAGCCAGCAGTGGTGAGAATGTGTGTTCTTGCCTTGTTCCTGATTTTAAGGGTGAAGCATTTAGTCTTTACCACTAAGTATGATGTTGACTGCAAATTTTTGGAGATGTTCTTTATCGAGTTGAGGAAATTCCCTCCTATTCCTAATTTTCTAATGTTTCCTGAAGGGATGTTGGATTTTTTAAATACTTTTCTGCATCAAGTGATATGATGATGCAATTTTTCTTCTTTAAATCATTAATATGATGGATTACATTGAGTGATTTCCATAGTAAACTAGCTGAGCATGCCTAGTATAAACTCCTCTTGGTCACTGGGTGTGTGTGTTTATACATCATTGGATTTGATCTGCTAATTTTTTGTTGAGGATTTTTGTTTCTGTGTTCAAGAGGGATATTGGCCTATAGTTTTCTTATTTTGTAATGTTTTTATCTGCTTTGATATCAGAGTAATTTTGTCTTCATAAAATGAGTTGGGAGTATTTCCTTCTCTTTTCCGGAAGAGATAGTGTAGAATTGGTGTTATTTACCTAAATGTTTGGTAGAATTACCTGTGAAACCATTTGGGCCTGGAGATTTCTTTTTTGCAAAGATTATTTAATCACAATATTTATTTAATAGTTATAAGAATATTCATGTTACTATTTGATTTTGGTTGAGTTTTAGTAGTTATTAATTACTTATTAAAAGATGTGTTTGGGGTGCCTGGGTGGCTCAGTTGGTTAAGCATCCGACTCTTGGTTTTGGCTCAGGTCATGATCCCATGGTTCATGAGTTCAGGTTCCACATCGGGCTCTGTGCTGACAGTGTGGAACCTGCTTGAGATTCTTTCTGTCCCTCTCTCTACCCCTCCCCACTCGTGCTCTCTCTCTCAAATAAATAAACTTAAAAAGAAAAAAGACATGTTTTGAAGACGAAGTTTTGCTGCTGACTAGCTGTGTGACCTTGGGAAAGGTACCTCAGTGTTAACCTCTCTGGTCCTTAATTTGTTCACCTGAAAAATTAAAAAGACTTTTTTTGATTCCTTAAGATTTTTCCTGGTTTTTGAATTCTAGAATTCGGGTAGGATAAAAGTGTATGTGTTTGAAGTTTATGTGAAAGGATTGTGAGCCTCTGTTTCTTTTTCATCTGTTAGTGTTTGAACATTGGTTTACCTTGATTCACTTAGCCTTTTAACAGAGAAGTTCTGTATTTTCTTATCAGTGGATTATGTACTGATGAAAAGGTATGGTTAGAGGCAGGCCTTTTTATGGATTTATACGTGATCTACTTACGGTATACAAAAAATTACTTTCATAATTATGTAAGAAGATGTAAGGTAAATCATATGCTGGCTTTTAATGTTCTATATTTTTGAAGAATTAAATTACCAGTTTAGAATTTATAGAGTGTTAGAAATGTATTTCTCTTTTGGTTATTATTCTTCTGAATCTTCATAATTTAGTGATTATCTTTCTGATTTAAAAAGTCACTCATTTTTAGCTACTTAATGGAGATAATGTCTATAAATATTTTATGTAAAATTCATTTTTAAAAGGTGCACACTTGTGTATCCTGTCCATTTATTGGGTTAAAGCAAAGTGAAAATAGCATACAGATCTGCTGCTGAAGGAAACATTAAGTGGCAGCTGCAGCTGGAGGATTTTACGTAGGCACCTGTGGGTTTGAGTGCGTTCAATATACAGACTGCAGCAGGAGGCTGGCACTGCCTCTGCTGACTCCAGTACACTCCTTCACTGCTGTCTGCCGATCTCTCCACTGGCCAGAAGACAGACAAAATGGTGCAGCACGTAGAGGGCATGGGAAAAAAATAACCGTCAATATGATTCAAAGGTGGGTTTGCTGCATTGAATAGCAGAGAAAATTGTTTAACAAGATTAAAAGCTTGGATATAGTTCAGTATGTCAGAAATCCTTAGCTGTTTTAATGTTTGATTGTGACCATTTAAGAATGAAAATGTATAGTTCTGAAATCTGCATGCTCCCTATATATACAGGTTTCAGGTATATTGCATGTGTAACATTTAATAAATGTATGCATGGTAGATTATAAACAGATTTATATTTGTACTAAACCTGTATAATGTGTGTGTGTGTGTTGTGTGTATATATATGTATAGATAGATAGATAGATAGATAGATATACACACAACACACACATACACATGCAGGTTTTTTTTTCCCTATTAATACTAGATTGTTAAAAAGTAAACACAGGTTTTATATTTTTTCTGTTTTGTATTTGTCGCAGCTCCTACCAATGTCTTTTTCTTTATATTGTTCATTTATAATAGTAGAGAGCATTAGTAGAGCATTCTCTGGTGAGATGGAAAATAAGTAGAATGAACAGTGGAGTTGGCACTTCATATTTTATTGATGACTGTAATGCAGTGTGAGTTCGCATTGCACATAGTCATGATTTAAATGATTACCTCTTTTATGAAAGCAAAATGTTTGTAAGAACGGCCATGTTGTAGACAGTGAGTATAAAATGAAGAGAGGAAGTGGGACAAGTAAAATTTCTCTGTCCTTGGTTTCTTGAGCAATGTTCAGCATTGACTCAAGGCACTGTCATTTTAGAAGTACAGTATAGAAACAATTGAACATCAAGCATAGAAAAAACATGGAGGTTTAGTTTCCCACCCCTTCCCGGAAGCACTTTACTTATGTACTCATATATTTTGGGTTTCAGTGGCTGCATGTTACTGGGGAGCTGTCCAGTTGAGACAAGATATATTTACTTAAGCCACACCCAACAGATTGAGCTTTTTTATGCATTCGGGCACTATTTTAATCCTGTGCTGATTTGTAACCATCATATGTGGGATGCCTTTGAGTTGTAAAAAGAAACAAAATACTAGATTCACAGGTTTCAGCTTAATGTGCTCTTGAATATCTGAGTTGTTTTATTAATAGCACAGAAGAACAGTATTTAAGTTATGCAGCATTATCTGAGGCAGAGAGAGAGATTGAGAGAGGAAATGTTTGTATGGTGCCAGTAAAAGTGTACTGCAAGTGTTCTGATCATATAGGAACAGTGCTGCTGGTATACTATTTTTTGGTTAGTGTTGTAGGTGTTAAATTGGGGTTTGACATTTAGAGTTCAAATTCTCTTCTTTGAGAAAGTATTTGTCCAGGTGTCTTAAATATTTCACTTAATTTTTCTGTGCTTTAAAAAAATTGCAAAAGATTAAGCCTGAGTTTAAATCTATTTATAATATTGTATTCTATACTAGTGACATGTTGTATGTGAAATCTATTTATAATATTCTATACTAGTGACATGTTGTATGTGATAAGAATTAACAACTGTATGGCTGTTTGCCACTGTGTTGGATTACCTCAGCCACTTTACTATAAACAGAAATAAGGAGGATCAGCACGCATCTGAGTAGTCTGCAGAGTGCTCAGATGCTGTATTTTCACAAACTCTTTCTTTTAGACAAAGCAAATTCACTCTGTTTTCTTCCCCGAAAGAAAAATAACCCTCTCATCTATACTATGTTCCTTTGATTTTATTGAATAACACAGAAGAATAATATGGGATTTTTATATGTCAGATTTAGTGACAGTAGATAGCTAACTATAGACTGAAATATCCTATATTATTAGAATGTTTCATGTATCTAAAATGTTATATAACCCTGATGGAATGTTGCAGATGAAACAAAGAAATCTGATTGGTTCCTCACAAGACACAGCAGCCTTGAAATCTATTCTAACCAGAGGCTTCTATAGCAGACTGGATGGCTAGTTAGCATCACAGTAAAAGCATAAAAAATACAGTGGAGACAGGGAGGGGTTTGAAAGAGAAAATGAAGTTAAAGCACTTCAGTAATTTCTATCTTTGGAGCATTTTATTTCCTTGCAGGGGTTCCCCCCCCCAACTTTGGCCTTTTTTTTTCTTACTGTTATTTCAAGGGTGTTATATTCTATTAAGTTAACAAACTTTCTAAATAGTATTTAATCAACTAGAGGAGCCTCTCTGAAAAGAGTTTTACTTTAAGTGATGGTGTGGGTTAATGAAGAATATGATTTCAGAATACTTATTAAATATAGATGAGTGGGACTTGTTGGGGGAAGGCAGGAGGATGTGATGGTAAAGAGTTCTGAAGAACAGGCCACTAATAAGAACTCTTTGGCCCTACCCTTCACCATCCTATTAAAATTGTATTGGATGATTTGTCATCTAAGACTTCAGTGATGCTTGGTGAGGACACGTTGTTATTGACATTCAAACAGCAGCCCATTGCAAGTCAAAACAGGTGGAGAATTGTTTGCTGTCTGCTGGCTGTTAGAAACACCCTTGAAATGTGCGAACAATATATGTTATCTATTATGTATTTATTATTCTTGGCTAGATGGTCTGCTGGAATATAGTTGTAAATTACAGTACCAAATGTCCAACCCTTTATCTTTTATAGAAAATATTTAAAATACATGTGTAGTTTGTTTTATTAAAATTTGAAATTCTTATATATAAACAGTAATAGGTCAACCTCATTTATAGGTTTAGGGGAGGGAAAATTACTGTGAGCAGGAAATGAGCATTTAAATTAAGAAAATTAATTAAATTGAAAGGAAGTAGAGAAACATAAAGCATATTTAAACAGTAATATCTAATATATGGATATATTCTGATAAAAACCAACTGTATCTTTTAGGTTCCATTTCTGTGCTTACTTTCTAAATTATCCGATATGCTAATAGAGTCAGGCCGAAGGCAGCTGGCTGCTAGTGTTACAAGCTGAAAACAAAATGGCTGGCAAGGATTAGTACTGTAAATTTGCAATAGAGAGCTGGATGCAATTAAGATATCTTTTGTTGAAGGAGACTGTTACAAAGTAAGTTGATGAGGGAATGACTGTTGTAGTAGATGTCTTGGGCAATAAAGAAACATCTTTTTATTAAAGAAAATGTAAAAATACTTTATTACAGCATAAAAACAAAAGATTTTATACTGTAAATAAAGAGTAATTCATTTTCAGCAAAGCAATAAAAAAACCTCTTGTTAATATTCATTGAACCATCATTGTCTTTGTAATTCTAAGATCCAGGTAGTTTCTGAGTGTATTATTTATGAATCTTTCAGATTAACAGTATGGTTACAGATATAAGAAATAAAAAATGAATATATTCTTAGAGTAGGGGGGAAATTCAGAGATAAGTTTTATTAGTATTTTATTAGTTTTATTTAGTAATGAATCTTTTAGATTAGAATCTTTCAGAAGGATAAAAGAAATAGAATAACAGGAAAATTTAGACATAATGAAAATAGAGTTTAGAAAGTAACTTCATCTATAGGTTTGTATATTAATATGGATTTTTCTCTGTATAAAATCTGTTGATTTTAAGCAATTGTCAAAAGATTAAATGATGTCAAAATTGTTGGTAGGCTCAGACTGAGAAATCGCTTCAGGACGTTTTAGTTACTTAGGTTGAAGATAGCACGTTAGTTCACAAGTTTGTCTCTCACAGTGTGATGGCTACATACTGTAAAGAGGGCAGACAATATAAATTTGTCATCTCCACTTCTCCAGCACCTAGTGCAATGCCCTAGCACTTAGTGGGTGCCTCCTAACTGGTGAAGAATAATGATAGCAAACACTTCGTATGTGCATAGAAAGACATACACCCACACATAAATACATACATAATTATACTTATTTACTTTTCAGAACCTATGGGATAAATTATATAACAGTTGACCCTAGAACAATTGAGGGTTTGGAATGTTGATTCCTGCACAGTTGAAAATCCACAAATAACTTTTGACTCTCCAAAAATTTAACTACTAATAGTCTACTGTTGACTGGAGGCCTTACAGATAACACAATTGATTAACACATAGTTTCTGTGTTATATGTATTATGTACTATATTCTTACAATGAAGTAAGCTAGAGAAAAGAAAAAGCTAAGAAAAGCATAAGGAAGAGAATATACATTTATAAAATCACGTATAAGGGCCCACACAGTTCGATTCCATGTTGTCAAGGATCACCTGTACTTTATGTTACTCACTTAGCAGATGAAGAAACAGAGGCAGGGAAAAAGAAGTTAAATGACTTGACCAAAGTCATACAGTAAGTATGGAATTTGTTCTTGTATGGTCCCGAAGTCTTTTATCGTCTCTTCCTCAGAGGTGTTAGTATTCACCAATACCCTTAACCCTCAGGAGGACATGCTGTGCATATAATCTGGCAGAAACTGCAGAGCAGAGAAAACCTTTCTGCTGCATCTCTTTCAAAATTGTTTTAACTGATAATTTGTTTTCTAAAATCCTTTTCTATCACTTAGCTATAGCTGATGGACCATTATCATCATCAGCTAGTGTAGATGTCACTTTTGAAAGCTGTTTAAAAGCCCATAGCAAGCGTATTCAGGAAGCAGTTGGGAAATATGTGAAGCTTTCTGCACTCCCAAAATGGCTGCCAACATGTAACCTGCCATCAAGTCCACTTGATTAAAACTTCTGAATGCTTCTCAACTTTGTCTTCTCTTGTCCTCTTCCATTCTCACTTCCTAATTTTAGGATTTCCTTTTTTCTCACTTAAATTATTATGTCTCCAGTCTTAGTACCCTTAGTCCATTCTTTGTTTTGCTACAATAATGAATTTTCATAAATGTAAATCCCCATAACTTTCAAAATAAAATATGGCATGTCTTTTCACTAGTTCTCATTGCTATAACCATATCCTAACACAGATGCACACAGACATAAATAATACAGACTCATACATACAGATTTAGGATTTGCTAAAAAAAAAAAAAAGTTGGTATTTGAATCTCCTTTATCAGAGATGAAAAATCCTAATACAAATGTATCCATGAGCAGTATTTAGTTTAGTATTACACGTATTCTAAAATTTACTAAGTGGTAACATTCTCTCTATAGAATTCTGCATCTGGCTTATTTTATTTTGCTCTTGTTGGTATATAGGACTTGGTTGATTTCTTGTATGTGTTGTATAGTATTCAATTTATGAGCATACTTCTTTTATTTTTTTTCCCTCCTAACAGAAATCTGAGTTTATTTCAGTGTTTGTTTTGTTCTGTGTTATTACAAATAATGCTGCAGTAAATATCCTTACACACATATCAGAGTTTCTCTAGGAGCTATACCTAGAAGTTGAATTGCCAGGATATAGATTATTTGCATTTCACTTTTACTAGATAATTTCTGTGCTGTGTCACCACTAATTTATAGTCTTCTCAAAAGTGTTTGAGAGTTCCCGTTTTGCCATATCCTTCCCAACATTCATATGGTCAGACTTCTTCATTTTCCCCAATCTGGTACGTGGAAGGTAATATCCTAGTGATTTAATTTGTTTCCTTAATTTCTTTGATGTGTTTTGGCCTTTCAGATGACCTCTTTTGTTAATAGCTTTCTTATATTCATTATGCATTTTTTCCCTTGGGTTATATATCTTTTTCTTATTGATTTATGGATATTCTTTGGATATGGCAAACTATAGCCCATGAGTCAAATCCAGTCTACCACCTGTTCTTGTGCAACCTGTGAGCTAAGGATATTTTTTACAGTTATTTTATGATTCAGCAAAAAAAAAAAAAAAACCCATAAAATGTCACAACATGTGAAAATTATATGAAATTCAGATTTCAAATTGTAGATTGATCCTTAGTCCTTGATAGTTATTGCAAATATCTTTTCTCAGTGTCTTTTCTGTCTTAAAACTTTGCTTTTGGTTAGACCAAAACTTTGGTCTTTTGGTTAGACTAAGACTAAACCTCTGTGGAATGTAAGTTTAAAATTTTAATTTATTCATGTTTTTCATTCTTTATTCCCCCTATGTTGTTTCAGAAAATTGTTTTTAAATAGTTGAAGTTTTGTGTTTTTTATTTTCAGATTTTTATTACATTTTGATTTTTTTCCCCTTTCCCCTTAATTTTTTGATAATGAGAATATGGCATGACAGGGGATCTATTTATTTTTTCTCCTGTGAAAAAGTTAATTTTTGTACCTTATTTGTTGTTGAATAGCCTTTCCTTTCTCCAGTACTTTATAATGCTGTTTTCTCCTATATGAAGTTCCTTTATTTACATGTGAGTCTTTATTCAGTTTCTTTATCCAGTTACTTCCTTATTTTTTGATTAAATATTTCTATATTCTTTTTTCCTAATGTTTATTTTTGAGAGAGAGAGAGTGTGAAGAAGCAGGGGAGGGACAGAGAGAGAGAGAGAGAGAGAGACAGACATAGAATCTGAAGCAGGCTCTTACATCTCAGAGCCTGATGTGGGGCTCAAACCCACAAACCATGAGATCATGACTTGAGCTGGGAGTCGGATGCTTAACCAACTGAGCCACCTAGGTGCCCCTAAATATCTTTGTATTCTACTACATCCTAATGATTCCTTTTATTCAACCACTTAATCATTGTTGTATTTACATTTCCTGGTTACTTAAGAGAAAAATACAATATAGTAATACTCTAGTGAAGACCTTACACATGACAAGTTTAGAGAGGGAAATAATGTTTTGAATTTTGTATGTTACATATAACAAGGTTTTTTCTTTAAAAAAAACTTTTTCTGGGGCACTTGGGTGGCTCAGTTGGTTAAGTGTCCGACTTCAGCTCAGGTCATGATCTCGCGATCCGTGAGTTCGAGCCCTGCATCCGGCTCTGTGCTGTCACCTCAGAGCCTGGAGCCTGCTTCAGATTCTGTCTTCCTCTCTCTCTGCCCCTCCCCCACTCATGCTCTGTCTCTCTCTCTCTCTCTCTCACTCTCTCTCTCTCAAAAAGGAATAAATGTTAAAAAATTTTTTTTAAAAAAAACACCTTTTTCTGTAAAACATTTTGACCTTGAATTTTTATTTTCTTGCCCTTATTATAATCAAATAATATAGGCATATGGGATAAACCAAGTATAACTTTTTTTGTGAAAAAAAATTGAGGGATAGTTAGATAATATTTTTTATTGACTTTTTATTACTTTGGTTTTTCAATGAGTGTCAATAGATTTAAACACACTTATCAGAACAGAAAGATGTGCCTTTTCTTGGAGGTGAATTGAGGGAGGGGAATATTTGATTTTTAGTCTGGTAACTATCATCCTATCCTTTAGGGAGTAAGAGGAATAACTATGAAAGTTTATTTTGTTATGAACATATGACATAAAATAAAAATTTTCTATTAGTAGTGCTGTTGAAACTTATCTTCATATATGAAGGCAGAAATTTGAGGTGAAAACCACTTTATCCTGACTTCCCAGGTATATAGTAGTTTCTCATAGACATCCTGAGAGTAGAGGTCAGAAACTGGGGGACAAAGGGGGATCTAATTAGAAATGAAGCAGGAAAATGAAGGTCTTACAGACCATGTTAAGAATTTGTATCTAGGGGCGCCTGGGTGGCGCAGTCGGTTAAGCGTCCGACTTCAACCAGGTCACGATCTCGCGGTCCGTGAGTTCGAGCCCCGCATCGGGCTCTGGGCTGATGGCTCAGAGCCTGGAGCCTGCTTCTGATTCTGTGTCTCCCTCTCTCTCTGCCCCTTCCCCATTCATGCTCTGTCTCTCTCTGTCCCAAAAATAAATAAACGTTGAAAAAAAAAACCTTTAAAAAAAATTAAAAAAAAAAGAATTTGTATCTATTCTAAGGGGGATCACTTTAACATTTTAAACATTAAATGGGAAAGCTATTACATTTGCATTTCTAAATGATTACTCAGCTGTTTTATGGATAAACATTTAGAAGAGAATGGACATAGGAGTTGGAGACAGGTTGGGGTCAAGGGACATTTAGGAAAGAAAAATCAGCAACATTTGGTGATGAATTCATTGAGATGAGCTCTGATAGAGTATCAAGTTTGAAAGTGTGAGGGAAAAAGTGAGAATTTCGTGTTTGGATGTTTTGAATTTGAGGTATATACGATACATTCAAGTAGAGATTTCAAAAAGGCAATTAGTAATTAGTAGACGAACCTTTCCAATTTTTACATAAATAGATGAATAAGGAGCTCCCTAGTAGAATAAAGGATTTAAAAGTAAAACAGAGGGGCGCCTGGGTGGCTCAGTGCAGACAGGTCAGAGCCTGGAGCCTGCTTTGAATTCTGTGTCTCCCTCTCTGCCCCTCCCCCACTCACACTCTATCTGTCTCTCAAAAAAATAATAATAATAAATAAACATTAAAAAAAAAAGTAAAACGGGGTGCCTGGGTGGCTCAGTCGGTTAAGCGGCTGACTTCGGCTCAGGTCCTGATCTCACGGTCCGTGAGTTCGAGCCCCGCGTCGGGCTCTGTGCTGACAGCTCGGAGCCTGGAGCCTGTTTCCGATTCTGTGTCTCCCTCTCTCTCTGCCCCTCCCCCGTTCATGCTCTGTCTCTCTCTGTCTCCAAAATAAATAAACGTTAAAAAAAAAATTTAAAAAAAAAAAAAAGTAAAACATAAGCATTTGTGTTGAGTGTTAAGAATCGTTATAGAGCTCCTGTTGGAGAAATACTTGTTTGGTTTAAAAAAAAATCAAGGGATTAAATAATTTCATTTCTAGCTGTTCATTTTTCCCTCCTTCTAGTCCTAGATCTAGAATTGATAAGGCACTAAATAGAGGTTAAGATTAATTAGATTGTAAATTAAATTCTTTGTTAAAGTGACTTATTATTTATCCTTTGCAATCTCCCATCTTATGTTCTCTATCTTGGTTAATAGAATTACAGTCAGTCCTTCCCAATCATGAGTTCTAAGGCATCCAGAATTCCCTTCTTTCACTCATTTCACTTTTTTTTTTTTTTGCCTTATTATAACAACATTTGTTGCAGTTAATCATTCTCTTTTCCTTGAAGTTTTCTCTTCACTTAACTTCCAGGATACCACCCTCTCCTAGCTCTGTTGCTCCCTATCTCCTTGGTTTGTTCTTTCTCATCTCCCCAGTCTCTAAATGGCATAGTGCCCCAGGGCTCACTTTTCACTCATTAATTAATTCAGCAGCTATCTTTTGAGCACCTACGGGGTGTCAGCGGTTGCTCTAGGCATGGGGGATAGAACAGTGGATACAACATTATTTGCCCTCATGGAAGTTACATTCTAGTAGAGAAACTGCCCAAAATTAAAGTACATAAGTAAAATACAGAATATATTAGTGATAACTACTAAGGAGAGACAATAACCAGGGAAGGGAGACATACTTTTTACTTGTCTATGCACTTGTGTAAAAAAGTATGTCTGTGTAACAAAACTGAGAAGTGACCATTGGATTTAGCGATGGGCTTTATAGGAGATCTTGGTAAATGTGACTTTTCTGGAGCAGTGTGGGCAAAAAGCTGATAGTGTATTTGAGGAAGAAAGGGGCAGGAAAACTGATGATAGTGATTAGAAACATCTCTTTCACAGGGATGCAAGGTCTTTGTGATTCTCAGTCCCAAATATTCCATGAATCTACCCTTTCTTCTGTATTCTCAGTGTTAGTGCATTTATTCAGGCTTTCCTTTCCTTTGGGCCTAGTGCAGTGATCTCTTTGCCTTTAGCCTGTGACCCCATAATGCCAACTTAATATATGCTTGCCAAATTTGTCTTTTGAAAACACTGGTCAGATCATGCTCCTCCCCTGCTCAGTGTCCTTCATTTTCTTCCCTACTTCACTTAGAGGGTGAAGTCTACTCATAAATAATGACTATGCCTTTTGTGATTATGCCTCTGCCAACTTTTCTGCTTTCATAGCCTGCCTCTTCCGTATACTTTCTGCACTCTAGTTCTGTCAAACTCTGGATTTTCCTAAGTGCACCATGTTCTTTTATTCTTGACTGTTTTTATAAATAAAGTCTGGTACTGTTCCTGAACATCCCTTCTCATACTTTAGGAGCTGTGGCTTGCCTGAGACCAGGTTAATGTGAAGAAGCAGAGGCTATTCCAGTTTTTAGAATCTTATTAGGAAGCTTTTCATCTAGGTGACATCATCATCTTGGTGGTATAACTTCTCAAGCCCAGCCCAAAGGAGTAAATTGAGTCTAGTTAATGATAGGTTAAAACCACCTTGACATTACACAATATTATCCCAGTTTAGTCCACAATCCCCCAAGCCACCAAAATCAGTAATAAACAGGGAGTTAACCCATGAATGTAAACTTTATCCTCAATTTAGAGATCATATCCTTCTGTACAGTTAGTATTTTTCTTACCTGTAGGATCTGCCTATTAGCACTGGAAACTTGCAAATGGATCCGGTTCATCACTGTCTCATAGCTCCGCTCAATGTCTACTAACGCTTCTCGACTTTGGCTGCACGTTCAGTCATCCAGGGAATTTTAAAGACCCTGTTATGCTTGGGTCTGACTCTAAGTATTCTCATTTCATTGATCTGGGTGGTAACTTGAGCATAAGGATTTTTTTTAAATCCCTGGATTTCTAGACCAGTCTGATATGTGGCCAAGATTGAGACTTATATGTATCCTCAGCATCCAGTTCCAACAGATAAGAACACCAAAAATACATAAGGTAAGAGAGTGTGTGTGTATACACCTACTGACATTCAGTTATAATTTTTTTTAATTTTTAATGTTTTTTTTTTCTTGAGAGAGAGAGAGCGAGAGACAGTGTGAGTGGGGGAGGGGCGGAGAGCAAGGGAGACACAGAATCCGAAGCAGGCTCCAGACCCTGAGCTGTCAGCACAGAGCCCGACACGGGGCTCAAACTCACGAGCCATGAGATCATGACCTGAGCTGAATCAGATGCTTAACTGACTGAGCCACCCAGGTGCCCTGACATTCAGTTATAATTTTAGCTATTATTAAGTTGCTATGTTGGACTCTCTTATTCAAAGCTTCAACCCCACAAAGTGTTTAAAAAGTGTAAATTGACAAAAATAAACTGAAAATTCCTTCTAGCTCTGTCATTCTATGCTTATCTATAAGAGATATCTATGCTTCCTAAAAATTCCATGCAGAAAAAGCTGCTGAACTCAAGAATTTGAGTGAGCCATACTGAGTATCTAATTTGAGGTGAAGAGGTTTGAAAACAGAGATTGTTTCAAAATCACCTTGGAATTTTTTCATCTTTTTTTGGTCTCCTACCAACTGTAACATGTCATGATATATTTGTGTATAGAAGGAGAACGGTGGAGAAGAGAACAGGCTTTAGAATTAGGCCTGGCTTCAGATCCTGGATCCTGCACTTAACTAACTCCAGCTGTGGCCATATTTGCTGAAAATCTCAACTCCTGTTTCCTGATCTATCAAAAAGGAAAAATGATAATTATATTATAAGGTTTTATTGAGGATTGAGTGACATAAATTTGTAAAACACTTAGCACAGTGCCTGACACATAATAAGAGCCAAAGAGGTAGTGTCTGTTTTCATCAATGTTGGCACAGCTGAAGAAGCTAGGGCTTGAATTTTCTTTTGCAGTGATGTAGGGCATGTCAACATGTCTACCTGTTTAGTTAATTTGAGTGTATGGATAGTGTGCATTCTTGGAATTATTTGATGAGGATAGCAATTTCCCTTTGTGGTCTTCCTCCCCTAAACCTATAACCAAAGTCTAATCATGAGAAAAACATCAGACAAACCCCAACTGAGGGCATTCTACTAAACCGACCCATACATCTCAAAACTGTCAAGGTTACCAACAAAAAAGTCTGAGAAACTAATCTAAGGAACCTAATATGTGATGACTAAATGTAATGTATCACAGACTGGAAAATATATATTAAATAAAAACCGAAGAAATCTCAAAGTGTGGACTTTAGTTAATAATGTATCAATATGATTCATTAGTTTTGGCAAATGACTAATCTAAGTGGGAAACCAGGTGTAGGGTTTATGAGATTTCCCTATACTACCTCAGCAACTTTTCTATAAATCTAAAACCATTCTAAAATAAAAGTTAGTGCTCCCTTTGGCAACACATATACTAAAATTGGAACGATACAGAGAAGATTATCATGGCCCCTGCACAAAGATGACACACAAATTCGTAAAGCATTCCATATTTTTGAGGAGGACAGATATCATGTTTTCATTCCTATGTGGATCTTGAGAAACTTAGAGAAGACCATGGGGGAAGGGAAGGGGAAAAGAATATTTACAAACAGAGAGGGAGGGAAGGAAGCCGTAAGAGACTCTTAAATACAGAGAATAAACTGATGGCGGGGGGAGGGGGGTAGAGGAGAGGGGGAAATGGGTGATGGGCATTGAGGAGGGCCCTTGTTGGGATGAGCACTGGGTGTTTATGTAAGCGATGAACCATGGGGATCCACCCCAAAAACTAAGAGCACACTTTGCACACTGTATGTTAGACAATTTGACAATAAATTATATTTAAAAACTAAATAAATAAAATAAAAATTTTATTAATAAACAAGAAAATGTATCATTGTAGATACATTTTTTGTTTAATTTTTTTAAACATTTATTTATTTTTGAGAGAGAGAGGTACAGCACAAGCAGGGGAAGAGCAGAGAGAGAGGGAGACACAGAATCTAAAGCAGGTTCCAGGCTCCGAGCTGCCAGCACAGAGCCTGACGCGGGGCTCAAACTCACAGACTGTGAGATCATGACCTGAGCCGAAGTTGGCCACTCAACCAACTGAGCCACCCAGGCGCCCCGATACCTTTATTTTTAAAGGTTGCTCCATTAATTTAATTCTGTGTTAGGCTTGACATTTTGTATATTCATCGTGCACTTTGAAAGCACAGTCATCAACTTTTAAAATACATTATTGCTGGTGATTGCTCCATTTACAATTAGCGAGTCTACTTTGTTTTCCTCTTACTAGTCCTCATCATTGATGCATAGCTCCATCATGAGAATCAAAACATTCTGTGTTTAGAACTTTTCTTGAGCCTACGGATCAGACCTTCTGGGATACCTTAGGCAATTTTGGATAACTTAGGCAAATATAAGTTAATAACTCATCATAGGGAAGTTATTTTTCTTATTTAGATTTAGAATATATAAGCTAGATCTGTGAAAACCTGTGAAAAGTACTGATAGTATTATGTTAATAAATACTTCTTAGTTGGTATAGTATGCTTCCTTTTTTCTTTAGAGGAAGAGCCACTATAGATGTTTTCTAACGAACAAAGTCAATTTTAGGTGGCTCTGGGCTTCCCTATGAAAGTTCTTATTGATAATTAAGATCTCTGAGACTGTTATGGAGGATAAGGGCTTAATGTTTAGGATAATGTCACTCTTCTTTTTATAGTTACAGTTTGGATAAGAAAAGAAAAACACTGAACTTCTTAAATTGTGTCTCAAACCACATTAATACCACTTATTTTTTTCTTGAACTTGATTTGGTTTTATGAATGCATTAATTTTAGAGCTGGCCCTTGACAAAATTAATTCAACAATGTTTTTTGTTTGTTTGTTTGTTTGTTTGTTTGTTTGTTTTGAGAATACCCATGCCATACCAGATTCCAAGTTGGCAATGAAAATACCAAGATGAAAAAGGCTTTCAAAGGCACACTTTAAACTTTTTATAGTCCAAAGATAGTCATATAAATAATCATTATGCAGTGTGGCAGTGCTGTAAAACAGAATATGGGTAATGTGCTATAGAAGCACAGAAGAGGGAACAATTAATTCTTAATGGGAGGCATCCCAAAAATCTTATAGAGAGGATCAGGGAATGATATTTAAGCTATCTTTTGGCGAAAGGATGTTGCTACTGATGGGATGATGATAAATGAAGATTCCAATTATCAAAAAAAAAAAAAAAGATTCCAGTTTCCATTTATTCCTAAGTGTTTATTTAGTGCCAGGTGGCATGCTGTGTTTTATATACATTACTGCATTTGTTTTTCACTACAACTCCATAGCTTCAAAAGAAATTGAGGTTCAGGGAAATTAATGAATATTCCTAAGTAGTTCGAAGATTGAGTCCAGCTTAGTTCTGCTAGACACCAATCCCTGTTAAAATGTGTTGGATATAATTTCTTATATTGTCCAGTAAAGGCAGCTGCATTTTAAGTAGAAGAAATAGCGTGAATAAATTGATGGAGGCATTATAATGCATTTCCTCTTTGAATATCATCAAGTAGTTTGGTGTGCCAGCATATAGGGGAATGTATTATTTAGGATGTTACAGTTGCAGGGAATAGAGTATTTGTCCCAGAATTGCTTGAACCCGGGGTTAGCTAACTTTTTCTGTGAAAGTCTGGATAGTAAATATGTTAGGTGTTGTAGGCCAGATAGTTGCAAATACTGAACTCTGTCATTGTAGTGTAAAAGCAGCCATTGACTATATATAAATGAGTGATCATGACCACATGCTAATAAAACTTAATTTATGGACACTCAAATTTGGATTTGATATACATTTTATGTCACAAAGTATTACTGTTTTAACTTTCAGTCATTTAAAAGTGTGAAATCTGTTCTTACTTCGCTCACTGGCTGTACAAAAATAGGTAGCAGGCTAGATTTGGCTTATGTGCTAGTTTATTCACCTCTGGTTTATATGATGGTGAGGATTTATTGGACCAGAAGTAGGGTAATTTTCTTCAGTTATCCAGTGTTAGTAAGGACGTTGGTGTCTTCCATCTCTGTCCTAATTTTCATAGTAATAACTTTATCCTATGATTGATTCCCTTTATTTTTAAGAATGGCAGCCAGAATATCCAGGGTCTCCATGGGTTGTCTTCTATGTCTAGTGAGAGAGAAGACCTTCTCCAGAAACTCTTTCTAATCTCTCTTGAGCTTAATCCCATCAGGTTTCATCCCTACCACTCCACAGGAACCATGTTAAATCATCTACATTGACTAAATTTAGTGATCCGTTCTCAGTTTCATATTACTTGACCTATCAACATTTGATCTTTTCCCTTCCATGAAACTCTTTTCTTAACTTCTGTACTCTTCTAGTTTTGTTTCTGTTCTCTGGTTACTACTCCTTATTGTCTGGTGTTTTTCCTCATACCACCAGCTTCTGCATGTTGGATTCAGCCCCAAGCTTTAGTCTTTTGACTCTCTGACACTCTCTCTGTCTGTCTGTCTGTCTGTCTGTCTGTCTCTCTCTCTCTCTCTCTCTCTCTCTCTCACACACACACACACACACACACACACTCCCTTATGTGGGGATGTCATACAGTTTAAAAGTGGTTTATGTACTGATGGCATATGTATGTTCATGTTCACATCTGCTTATTTGTGTAACAGGCATCTCAAGCTTAGTATGTCCAGAACTGATTTCCAAATACTTCCCTCATACCCAGACTTATTCTCTCACAGTCTTTCCTGTCTCAGTAAATTGCAGATCCATTGGTTGGGTCCAAGATACTAGAATTACCCTGGTTATTTCTTTATTTTTCTCTTCTGACAGTAGATTCTTTCTGCTGTACCTTCAAGATAAATCCAGCATCTGACTCCTTCTCACCACTTCCACTGCTCCCTTAGTCGAAGTGTTCATTCTTCTTCTGGATTTTTGCAGTAGCCTCTGAATTGATTTCTGCCTGCTTCTGCTCTCTTTCCCCTGAAGTCCCCCCTACCACCACTTTAATGATTTCTTTGTTATAGGGGCACCTGGGTGGCTCAGTTCGTTAAACAACCAACTTCGGCTTAGGTTGTGATCTCGTGGTTTATGACTTAGAGCTGTTTCAGGCTCTGTGCCGACAGCTCAGAGCCTGGAGCCTGCTTCAGATTCTGTGTCTCCCTCTCTCTTTGTCCCTCTGCTGCTCATGCTCCGTCTCTCTCTTTCTCAAAAATAAATAAAAATACATTAAAACAATTTCTTTGTTATAAAAGATAACAATAGAGATTTTTGAAACCAGACAATTTGAATTTTAGGATTGTGGTGTGATTTGGGGACAGTAACTTTCCTTCCCTGAGTCTCAGTCTTATATTTAAGGGGTAAATGGGTGATTCAGTTGGTTAAGCGGCCAACTCTTGATCTTGGCTCAGGTCAACCAACTCTTGATCTTGGCTCAGGTCATGTGAGTTCGAGCCCCGCATCAGGCTCCATGCTGACAGTGTGGAGTCTGCTTGGGATTCATTCTCTCTCTCTCTGTCTCTCTCAAAATACATACATACATACATACATACATACATACATACATACATTCTACCTACCTACCTACTTACCTTTGGATACTAAATCTGGCTTATGTTTTTGGTCCTTCCTTTTGTATTAAAAAAAAAAATTCCACTCATACCTTCCAGTTCTTGTCTGCCTTTGTTGGCATTAAGTGTACATAGTTCTTACAGATTCATGCCTGGCCAGTAAAAGGAACCAGAGTTTATAGTTGAATAGTAAAAATATTGTATTTTATGCAGTTTTAATACTCCTCCCATGCTTTCTATTAGGGCAGTATATTTAAAGTTTCCAAAGGAGAATTAAAGGCAACCAAACTTCAAAATTTTAATTTATAATCTCATCTGTTATTTATACTAGCATAGTATTTAGCTGAGAAGACTAAAGATGAGCTTAGGTTACCAAATTCAAGGTCACTTAAATTGTTAATTTTTCAGCTGTAATATTTTGATCCTGGGTTGAGAAGAAGAATCATTTAAAGTATCCCCTACTTACAGAAAAGAAAATATTTTTCTTGGAATGGTTCAGGCACTTTCTTAATAGACTTTCTTTAACTTAAATCCCTTCATAGAAATCACTACATACTGAATATCTCTATATGGTTGGTATTTCTTTACCAGGACTGTTTTAGTGCTATAATACCCCTGAGTTGAAAGCTATCTGCCCTATGAAGTAAATTCTCCTATGACATTTTGCATAGGAAATAATGGGCATAGGAAATCTATTAAGGTTTCTCCATATTAAATATACATTGTTTTATATTACTTGCTGGGTTTAACTCAGTATGCAGGTAAAAAAACAAATGTTCTTTGCTGATTATCTTAAATCCAGGAAACCTAAGTTCTGCTTTTAACAGCTAGCACTTGAGTTGGACAGTCAGGTCTTTTTATTTCTGTACCTGTTACATCAGGGGTTTTCTTCTGTAAAGTTCACAGTATATCTGAAGTAAGTCTTTATTTCAAGTTTGATGAGTAAATTCTGACTTCATAGACGCACCCCTGTCCTACTGTCTACACTCTGGGGTGAGGTAGTAAGTGTCATGCAAATAGCTTGACTTGCTTAATGACTGAAGGTCTTCTGTTTTGTCCATAAATGTTGATGTGTCCTGTGTGGGAGGTCTTACCTGTACTGAAAGAATTGTGTGTTAAGCAAAGCAAAAACATTTATAGTACTGTATGTCACTGCAATCTTGCTATTTTGGATAATGGTTTCGTTGGTTCCATAAGCATACCGCAAACACTTTCAAAGGGGTTGAAATTTTTCCCTACATCATTTTGGGGAAGTGGTGAGTTTATTCTTTTTGAAAAATCTTTATTGTCTACTTTTACCTGAGGGTTAATCTCAGCTCTTACGATTAGTCTCCACTGAGGTAAGGCATGGTTGGTTATAAGGTTTCAGTCTTAGAGGAGTGAACTGCTCAAATTTATTGCAATGTATTTCTGATTTTATTTTGAAAATTTAGGCAGTTAAAACATTATAGATTATGGTGGTATCAAAATTGGTGATTTTTTTTGTCTTCATATTCATTGGCTTGCTGACTCAAAATTATGTCTTAAGCCATTTCTTGCCTATTTTTTTCCTGTGTATTATTTTATCAATACCATAACATTCTGGAGATCATGCAAATTTTTGAAGCCTAGTTTTTTATTTATTTTTTTCCTCTTATTGTTTAGGAAGACAGTGCTGCTGACAGAAACGTCTGTTTTATTCAAAGGACTTCTCACATACTTTAAGAGCATGTTTTGATGTTAAAACAGAAATTTGTGTGTATATATTTTTTTATCCACATAGAAAAATCAGAAAAATGAAAATTTAAGACCTGGCTGAATATGAATGTTGCTCATTGTCATTGATTTCCAAGTAAAGGAAAAAGAAAGACACTTGCATAAAAAAATTAATTACTAGGAAGGAAAATTGACTAGTACTGTATTTGCATATCCTGATTTAAGATGCCATATATTTCTAGTATAATTTTCTATTTTTGATAAAATGAATCTTTATTCCACAATAATTTAGGACTGCATAATACTTTATCTTTTTTTTTTTTAATCTGTTAAAAGACTTAGGTTGTTTGACCTGTAAAATTTCCCATAGTCTGTATTTTGTTGATCATGTGCTTAGGAACAATTCAACATTTTCATCTGTCCTTTGTTTTTCCTGAAAACCCACAGATTCAGTAGTTTGACCAGACTCAGGTTTGATTGAAAACTATAACTGCGCTCCTGTCACCAGGAGACATACAGTGTCTGGTGTTTATTCCCTTTTTAGTGTTATTAGTAATTGATATTCAGTGCCTCTGGAGCTGTTCACTCATGAAATGGTGATATTCTGATTTTTTCTTGTTTCCCATTTATTGTCTGGAATGATTTTATAGAAGATCTCTGTTATGTACTCTTGGGCTACCAGTACAGTTTATATAGGAAATGTAGGAATTATTGAATTCTTTCCTTTCCCCCCAAATTTCAAGATAATGAACTGGGTTTCTATCATGCTTAGAAGGTGACCAGTTAGTGTCATGTTGTTTGTAGACATCATTGTGATCTCATGACCAGTGAGAGCTTCTTTACTGAGTCTTTTTGATATGACCCTAGTTGTACATTGTCTTTGATAGCTTCCTTACAACTGCACATCAGGATGGTCCAGGTTCATTAGTACATATGCTTTGCTAAACTATCTAGGGTTTTTTTTTTTAATTTAACTAAAAAAAAATCTTTAATGTTTATTTTTGAGAGAGAGAGACAGACAGACAGACAGACAGAGCATGAGAGGTAGAGGGGCAGAGAGAGAGAGAGACGGAGACGCAAAATCCGAAGCAGGCTTCAGGCTCTGAGTTCTCAGCACAGAGCCCAATGAGAGGCTCAGACCCGCAAACTGTGAGATCATGACCTGAGCCAAAGTCGCATGCTTAACCGACAGAGCCACCCATGCGCCCCTAACTAAAATTTTTTAAAAGCAAGCTCTACGCCCAACACGGGGCTTTAGCTCACGGCTCCGAGATCAGTAGTTGTATGCTCTACCCACTGAGCCAGCTGGGTGCCCCTAAGCCAGCTAGTTCTTTAAGAAGTCCTGGTTTGTCAAGGGGCGCCTGGGTGGCGCAGTCGGTTAAGCGTCCGACTTCAGCCAGGTCACGATCTCGCGGTCCGTGAGTTCGAGCCCCGCGTCGGGCTCTGGGCTGATGGCTCAGAGCCTGGAGCCTGCTTCCGATTCTGTGTCTCCCTCTCTCTCTGCCCCTCCCCCGTTCATGCTCTGTCTCTCTCTGTCCCAAAAATAAATAAACGTTGAAAAAAAAAATTAAAAAAAAAAAAAGAAGTCCTGGTTTGTCTTAATGGCGAATGGTATTTCAAGATCGCAATCGGGGTGCTAGGAGTGGTCATTGCCACTCAAGCACTCTTTGTAAGTGCTTTTAGTGGACAGAACTAGGGTATACCCGTGACTTATAATATTGTACTTACATTTGCAATGTAGATTCAGTACTACAGAGTTTTTACTTCTGTGTATTTTTATATCCATATTTTCTTTCTTCCACACTGAGAATTCTGGTTCTCAAGGAGACAATAACATTAGAGTATCCCATAATTAATCATTTGCTTTATCCCTCTTTGTAAAGATCTCAGAACATTATTGCCACCGGTTTTGATTACTGAAATCAGTTGACTTTTTGTTGTTTTTTAAAATGCTTTCTCCAACCTCTATCCGCTCCATTTTTTTATGGTAGCACTGCATCTACATTGTCAGATCTTATAGCCATTACATTCTGTAATCTCCCCATTTAAAAACTCTGATTTATTTCGGTGTTTCTCCTGTTGCTTTGATTGCCTATAGCTAGTTCTCTAGAAGAGCCAGGACAAGTTCATTGGGACAGTATTCCCTGAGGTTTTGCATGTTGATAACAGTTTGTCTTTATACTAAAAGGTTAGTTTTACTGGATGTAAAATCGTTGGTTCAAGTTTTCTTTGTGTATTTGAAATTTATTATTTTCTCTTATAAATCATGTGACGCTTTTGCCTAAATGCCCAAAAGATTTTTTTCCCCTTTTTTCTTTAAAGTCCAGTAATTTTAGTAAAAAATTACTTGGTGCATTGATCTAAGTTGATTATCTCAACTACACAGGGTACTCTTGCAATATGTAGTTTCAGATATACTGTATATACATATATATGTATGTGAGAATGTATACATGCATTTATACACACATATAACTATATATCACATATAACGTATACACATTTTTTTCTGGGAAAGCATTTTTGTATTACAGTTTTAAATATTTGTTTTGTTCTCTCACTTTGTTTTTCTCCTTTAGGGCTTCTTTTTTAAATTTTTCTTATTTTTGGTCTTATGCTGAATCTTCTTTGCTTATCTCTGATATTTGGCACCTTCTCAAATCCTTTTTAATGTCTCTTTTTTTAATTTGTTAAAGATTTTCTTCCTTTTTACTCTCTGTTTCTTTTAAGGTCTTTTGTTATGTTTATTTGTGCTTGTTTTCTTACGGTTTAGTCTTCAGTACTGAAATGATTTTTGTTTTATTTCTAGTTCTTAGTTTTTGTCTCATTTCTGAGTTTTTCTGATTCTGATTTATATTGCTGTTTCATGTGTTACCTAATTTTCTTATTATCTCTCATTAGACCTATAAATATAATTTTTATTAGTAAAACATAGAGTCCAGGGGATTATTTGACATACTTTATACAAATAAACAGCTGTAATTAATTTAGACATTGCTTTAAATCTTTAAATCAAAGCTTCTATACTGGAATCTGTGAGTGAACTTTAGAGTTGATAAAATTACTCATTACGTGTGAGGTACAGTGTATAGTATAGGGGTAGGGAAAAAAACACCTTGAATTTCTTTAGACTTCCAGAGGGAAATGTAAACTGTCCTCAAAAAAATATGGGTAAAAACTTTTCATTTATATAGGAAAAAGTCCTCAAATATTTTAATGATTAAGATTATAAGAACTAAAAACAAATGATAGATATTATTGTTTTGAGATACAGATGGCACCATAGATAATTTCATTATCTATTTGCTCTCTTTCTACTTTTATATAGATGGAGGGAGCGAGGAACCACCGGATCGAAGACAGTCAAGTGTAGACTCTCGCCAAAGCCGCTCTGGGCAAGGTAAATTTTCATTAAATTTATTATTAAAATGAAAAAGGCAAGATATCAGTTATTCCTTTCTAGTATTTAATCTGAGGATTGGAGTTTCCTTGGGTCTAGTTTGGATATTCTAGTTTCTCGTTTACAGCTTTAAATGTTACAGTCTAAAAGTTCTGTGATATCATTTATTCAAGATAAAATGAAAACTGGTGTCATGTCTTTTTTTAAATGGTAATACCTTAATAAGGTCTTAAGTAATTTTGGAGCATTTGATACATGTCTGGATATCACTGTTGGGATACAACCAAAAGTAAATTTTTTACATTTATAACAACACACTGGCTTTTTAAAATTTCATCAATGCAGGGCACCTGGGTGGCTTAGTTGGGTAAGCATGTGACTTGGGCTCAGGTCATGATTTCGGGTTTGTGGGTTTAAGTCCCTGTTGGGCTCTGTGCTGACAGTTCAGAACCTGGAGGCTGCTTTCGATTCTGTGTCTCCCTCTCTCTCTGCCTCTCCTCTGCTCGAGCTCTGTCTCTCTCTCAAAAATAATTAAACAAAAAAATTTTTAAAAATAAAATTTCATCAGTGCAATATTGTTTTAGCTCTCTCAGAAGAATAATTTTTGTTTCTAATTTCCATCTTGAATTAGGATTTTCTTAATTAGTTTCCTTTTCTATTTAAAATTTAGTATGTGCTTTAGACTGGTTTTTTGAAGTGACAACTTCCAAACTAGGTAAAAATATCTGGTATCCATGAAATCTTCAGATAGGTCTTCCTTAATTAACTTATTTAAATATGTACTAACTTATTTAAAATAGTAGTTATCCACTTTTTATTTATTTTATTTTCTCTGTCCAAAACTAGAATGAATGCTCCATGATTGCAGAGATTTTTGTTTGTTTTGTTCATTGCTGTATTTCCTGTGCCAAGAATAAGTACCTGATATATAGTAGTTACTAAATAAATACTGCTGAATGAATGAAATGATCTCTATGAGAATTGAGAACCCAAATTGATGAATGTATTATAAAATCTCAGGCAGTCAATTAGTGTGTGTGATTTTTAGAGAATCTTTACTTATACATAAAGTAAAGCTTAGAGTTACAAATTTATGGTGTTTTAATCTTATTAAAGTTCCTGATTTATTTCATAATCCTATTCCCTTTTTTCTCCAAGTTTGCTCTTCCCAAGTTTTAGAGTTGTGCTATTTTTATAAAATTGTTTGTTGCAGAATAAAAAGAGGAATAATATATGCAGGTTGATTTGCAAATTTTAACTTGTACTAGTATTTATTCATTTTTAATTAATACACATGGTATAAGTATGTCAAGAATTTGTCTGATTTTTTTCTTTTTTTCCCCCTTAAACATTTTTATATGAAAAAAGAACTTGAAAAAATGAATTATAGTGCATAAATATATCAAATCAACACATTGTACACCTTAAACTTTCACAATGTCATATGTCAGTTGTATCTCAGTAAACCTGCAGGGAGGGGGAAGGAAAGAAAATGAGCTCATGTACAAAAGACCCTAAAAATAAAATTAGGAGAAATTAATTTTTAAAAGTATACTAATTTTTATTAAATATTATAATTTTTAATATCATAATTTGTATTAAATGTCACAGATATAGATGTGAGAGTTTATTCATTTACTTATATCCCCTGAGCTTGTCTGTTAAAGTTTTTTTTCAAATCAGTGAGTGTAGTTGAATTCTAATAAAAACAGCTGAACTTAGTATGAACTTCATAACAACAAAATCAATGATCTCCATGTTCTTGAGCACAACTACCTGATCTCAGTTAAAAATGACCAGGAATGGCATCATCATCAGAGCTAACTAATAGTTAAATTGTGTTTCTTACCTTCTTGAAGATTTTGTTTGTATTATCTCTTTATTCAAAAGACGGAAATAAAAAATACAAAGCCATTTATAATGAGCTGAATGGGAGTCTGTATTATCTGTATTACCAGGGATGAAGAGATGGGATGAATACACACTTCTACTTTTGCTCCTTTCAGAAACCTGCTAAAAGATCAGTAAAGTGTGATTGGAGAAAAGCCAACATGGACACACTTTTAGAAACTGGAGAGTATGTGAATAATTAAAAACTGAACCCTAAATGCAATAACAGAGAAAGGCAAGAAAACAAACTGATTTACCCTCCAGAAAAAAAACTCAAGAATGGTAGCATGTGGAAATGGAGGCGAAAGGAAGATTAGTGGAAAGTCTGTTGAAGAAACACTTGATTCCTGAGACCTCTTCCACAAAATTAGCTAACCAGTCTGCCGGGCAAGTGCCCAGCTCCCCACTCCTAACCTTGGCAAAGCACAGAAGTTTATTTTTTTGGAATAAAATAGCAATTCTAGACTGGGAGACACCTAACAAACATAGTTGAGGGCAGTCCTGTACTGAAAATAGGACAGTGGGACTCCAGTTGTCTTTATCCTACTGGCTACCAGAGTGCTGGCAGTTAGGCCTTCATATTTCAGGCAGGAGGTTGGTGTAGTCTTTTCTGAAGAATCTGGCTAAAAAGAAAGACACAAAATGTAGTCATCAGAGATTCCTTAAATAAACAGCCCAGCTAGATCATTCTATGTGTCACAGCTCTCAATTAGCCTCTTAGTCCTCTTCTCTTGAATATTAGCAACTAACCAAGGGTTACTAGATATCTGAGGAAACCCTCTAAGGTATGAAATAGATTAAAATAAACAGAATAAAGCAACTTTGAGAGAACAAAGATTTTGCAGAGGAAAATAAAGGAACCATTATTGACATTCTTAGAGAAATAGAAGAAGATCATACAGTCTTTTAAGACTGTTTTTCTTTTTGTTGTGACTGCCTTGTACTCTTTCTTAGGAATCTGTAGGATATGATTCCTCAAAATGAGAAAGTCAGACAAATAAAAGGAAGATATAGGTTATAGGAAATAGGAAATTCAAAGGAGAAAGGTAAAGAAATCTTCAGGATGACAGTGAGAAGATAGGAAAAGAGGGCAACCAGCCTAGGTTAGAGTAGGTTAGAAGCTTCCAGAAGAGTTGTTTCATGAAAATGAGATTGATAGAAACCTGATGCATTTAATTATCTTTAGAAAAATTTTAAACAATTGGCAAAAGGCTTAGGGTTGAAAAGATGATAAATATATGAAATAAGTGAAAAAAGTTCTAAATTCAAGGGAAAACAGATAATGTGTAGGAATTGAGATTTTCTTCAGAATTAAGTCCTCAGTCCTTGAGGCAGGGTCTGGGGTAGCTGCTGTCCATGCTGGTCTTATAAGTTTATTCCAGTGTGGTATAAATATTTCCATTATTTGATTTGGGCCATTATAGTCAGGAAGGAGAGTTGTAAAGTCCAGTGAGCAAATGTGGTCTATGTGGCCTCTTTTTGTACAGTTGATAGATTTGATTTACTAAAACAAGTGGGATATTGACCTTTAGTTTTCTTGTCTTACAGTGCCTTTGTCTGATTTTGGTATCTGAGTAAGGTTGGCCTCTTAGAATAAGTTGAAACTTGAGAAAAATTTCCTCCTCTTCAATTTTCCTAGAACATTTTGTGTAGAACTGGTATTATTTCATCCTTAAATGTTTGATAGAATTTCTCAGAGAAGCATCGGGACCTGGAATTTTCTTTATGGGAAAGTTTTAAAATATAAATTAAATTTCTTTAATAAAATATGACTATTTGAATTATCCATTTCTTCTTGAATAACCTTTTAAAATCTGTAGAATCTTTAGTGATGTCCACCTTTTTCATTCTTGATATTGGTAATTTGGGTACTCTTTGAGATTATCATTCTGGGAAGAGATACATAAATTTTACTGATCTCAAAGAATCAATTTCAGTTTTCATTTATTTTCTCTATTGCTTTCCTATTTTGTATTTCATTGATTTCTGCTTTGCTCTTTATTATTTCCTTTCTTCTTCCTGCTTTGGGTGTAATTTCTTTTTCTTTTTCTGATTTCCTAAGGTAGAAGCTGAGGTCTTTGGAATTTTCTTTTTAGTACAGGAATTTTTGTACTATAAATTTCCCTCAATGTACTGCTTTAGCTGCATTTCACAGGATTTGATGAGTATGATTTCATTTAGTACAAAATACTGTCTGATTTTCCTTGTGTTGTCTTCTTTAACCCAGTATTATTTAGAAGTGTGTTGTTATAGTTTCCAAATATTCAAGAATTTTCCATATATCTTTCTTCTATTGATTTCTAATTTAATTTCATTGTGATCAAAGAACACACTTTCTGTGAGTTGAATCACTTTTTATTGAAACTTGTTTTGTGTTCCAGGAAATGATCTTATGTTCAGTATGCACTTGAAAAGAATGTGTATTATGCTCTTTTGGGGTAGAAGTTTCTATAAAATACCAATCTGGTCAAGCTGAATTGATAGTGTTGTTCATGTCTTCTATACCTTTGCTGATTTTCTGTCTGCTCATTCTCTCAATTATTAGGAAAGGAATATTGAAATCTCAAACTGTAAGTATAGATATATCTATTTCTCCTTTCTGTTCTATCCTGTTTCTCATACCACTGTTCTTCTGGTCAAAAAGGATCCCCCTTCTTCAGAGATTTAAGTATCCATTCAGTGACAGCTGTCAATAGTGAAATAGGTTTGTCTAGGGGTCAGAGCTAGAAGAAAAAGGTAAAAAGGGAAAAAAGCCAAAGGATTTTCCCCACTCTCTCTGTCCTATATGGAGCCCTCCTCACCCCCTTCATTCATACTCTCTAACCAGGAAGAGAAGACTTGTCTTGGATCTTTCCTTTCATCCCTGCTGTGCTGTTCCAAGATTTGGATTTGGATTTCCTTTGAATTCAGGCTGGGAGTTTGGGGACATAAAATAACAAGAGGAAATGTGCCACCAAATTGGTTGTCCTTCAAACTCTGGTTTCCTTCCACAATTTGCCTGCTACTTTTTATTTTTCAGAGTCTTCAGATAGCTATTCTATCTTCTTTACAGGGATTTTAGTTAGATTCAGTTAAGGTGGAGTATGCTTATTCCACCTTACCGCACAACTAGAGCTCTTCCATTTGATTATATTTTGTGTTTGCCTATCTGAAGGGGTAATACTCAAATTATTTAACAATTAACATGCCATAAACATCAACCAGAACAGATGGCAGTCTGTTCATAACATACACTAACTTTAAACAACTGATATGCCTGTATAGGTACATAATGCCTGCTAATCTGCCCTGCCTGATTGTGGATTCAGTTTCTATTTAATGTCTCTTCTCCAGTGATAATAACAGACATGTAATGTAAGGTGTCTGGTGAGCTATCTTATCCTTTAGGCATGATAAGCTCTCCTGTGTGTTAACTAACTAGCTTGGCCTCTGATCTGTCTCTCGGGTGCAATGGATTCTGACTCACACATACCACACTCACTGCTCTAGCTTAGGGGCAGAGACCTATGATGTCTTCTGCTTATCAAATGTGGGAGATGGTAGATGCCTGACTACTTGCAGTGAATCCAGTCCTACTCCACTCATTCAGATTGCTGCCCCTGGGCACTTCCTGCTCCTTGCATCTCACACTTCTGTGCTTAAAACAGACTTGGAAACACTCATCTTTCACAGTTATCCTCCTACGCATGCTCTGGGCTATAATTTCCTCATTCCAGTTGCATCTAGTTTGTGTCTTCCATGGATTTCTTAACATTTCTCCTCTATTATTGGCTTTTTAAAAATTTTATAATGCTTTAAGAATTTGTTCTTACAAATTCTGGGTGCCTGGGGGCACCTGGGTGGCCCATTCAGTTAAGCATCCAACTTTGGCTCAGGTCATGATCTCACAGTTTGTGAGTTCGAGCCCTGTGTAAGGCTCTGTGCTATCAGTTCAGAGCCTGGAGCTTGCTTTGGATTCTGTCTCCCTCTCTCTCTGCCCCTCCCCCACTCATGCTTTGTCTCTCAAAAAAATGAATAAACGTTAAAAAAATAAAAAAAACAAATTCTGGGTCCCTGGGTAGCTCAGTCTGTTCAGCATATGACTCTTGATTTCAGCTCAGGTCATGATCCCAGGGTTGTGGGATCAAGCCCTGCAGTGGGCTCTGTGCTGAGCTTGGAACCTGCTTAGGATTGACTCTCTGTCTCTCTCTCTCTCTCTCTCTCTCTGTCTCTCTCTCTCTCCCTCCCTCCCCCGCTTCTTCTGTCCCTCCCCCATTCACGTGTGTGTGTGCGCGCGCGCACCTGCACGTGCACTTTCTCTCTCTAAAAAAAAAAAAATTAAAATACTTTTTGACATTCCATACCACCTCAGTTATTGCCATTTTAGTCTGAACTACCATCATTTCTTTCCTTTAATAGTGTCTTATTTGCATTCTTGCCAATCTGTAGATCTGTAGTCTGTTGTCCATGTGATAGCTATAGTGCTCTTTTTTTTTTTAATTTTTTTTTTCAACGTTTATTTATTTTTGGGACAGAGAGAGACAGAGCATGAACGGGGGAGGGGCAGAGAGAGAGGGAGACACAGAATCAGAAACAGGCTCCAGGCTCTGAGCCATCAGCCCAGAGCCCGATGCGGGGCTCGAACTCACGGACCGCGAGATCGTGACCTGGCTGAAGTCGGACGCTTAACCGACTGTGCCACCCAGGCGCCCCTATAGTGCTCTTAATAAAACAAATCAAATCATATATTTCCCCAGACTTGAAATAAAATTCTTCAGTAGCTTTCTATCACATTCAGAATAAACTCCAGGCTTTATTATTCCCTATAGGGCCCTACTTTAATTGCCATTTTCCTAGTACTCTAACTCTGGGCTCTCCCTCTCCTTCCACAGTTTATTTTGCTTCCTCTTTGCTGACCTTTTTATTTAAATATGTTGAATATTTTCTATTTAGGCCTATACACTTGCTCTTTCTTGAATAAAAGGCTGTAGATTTCTCCTTAGGCCAAAGAGGTCTTCTGTGACCATCCTATGAAATATGTAGCCCTAACCTTCGTGGTATTTATCACTACCTGAAAATATTTATTTACTTGTTTTTTTGTTATCTTAACTACCAGAAAATAGGGTTTATTTGAGCAGAGACTTTATCTTGTTCACCATTCTTGCCCTAGAACACTTGCATATATGAATTTGTCAGTATTTGTTGAGTAAAAGAATGAGCAAGTAGCACTTAGGGTGCTTGGGAAGGTATATGGATGTGCCTAGGCCACATAGTGATTCAGTGTTCACTTCTGTTACTTAACTAATAAAGTAAAGCAGTGTAAGAAATTTCTTAAATGTGGGTAGTTTATCAGACTACCAACTACCTATTGATTAGTGAAATGAGGCCCTTGGAATTTGATTCTAAAACTGATTGTTCCAGTTAAGCTTCTAAGTTAAGGTCTTCTGAGGTTGGGTGGTTATTTTCTCCTTTCCAGTATAGCATATTGTATATAATCGGATTACATTATTTATTGTATTTAGTCTTTTTTTTTTTTTAAGTTTATTTATTTTGAGAGAGAGAGGGAAAGCATGAGCAGGGAAGGAGCAGAAAGAGAGAATCCCAAGCAGGCTCCCTGCTGTCAGATTGGAGCCCACCGTAGGGCTCAATCTCACAAACTATGAGATCATGACCTGAGCGGAAATGACTAGTCAGAAGCTTAGCCAACTGAGCCACCCATTTGCTCCTTATTTGTTGTATTTAGCCTTATTTGTCTGATGCATCCCGATTTTTCCTAGTAATTTAAGAGTTCACTAACAGTAGGATCTTTGCATCTAGCACAGTGCCAGTATCTTGTATTTAAGCCATTCAGTTGACCAAGGAAGCTCATCAGTTCTATGAATTCCAGTTCTGTATTTCATGTGTTACTTCATCACAAGTAGTTTTGGTGTACTGGCTCTATTTTCTGCAGCAAATGATTTTTCTTTTTCTTTTTTTTTTTTTTCAACGTTTATTTATTTTTGGGACAGAGAGAGACAGAGCATGAACGGGGGAGGGGCAGAGAGAGAGGGAGACATAGAATCGGAAGCAGGCTCCAGGCTCTGAGCCATCAGCCCAGAGCCTGATGCGGGGCTCGAACTCACGGACCGCGAGATCGTGACCTGGCTGAAGTGGGACGCTTAACCGATTGCGCCACCCAGGCGCCCCGCAAATGATTTTTCATTAGAGGTCATCCATATATGTAACAGAACTTATTTGGTTCTAAATATTAAATAAATGCATGAGTCATTGTGATATGGTTGAAACGCAATTTTTATTTACTTTTGCAAGGATGGTACTATGCAGGCATCAGGCTCTGATCACACAAAATGCATGTTGATGTAATAATGCTCATGACCTGTTCATGCTGGAAGACTGGGAAACTGTACAGTGTTTGGCTTTGCTTGATTCCCATTATCTGTATCCAGTTTTATTTGCTTAGTACATGCTGGTGCATTTATAGGAATAATGTACTCAATTGTCAAATGTGATGTCTTCTTTCCTTGCTAATATATAAAATATTTAGCATAAGTGAGATGTTCATGCTCTTGAAACATGCACAAGTTATTTTTCAGTCTGGTAAGTTACAGAGATTTCTCTATTAAGAAACCAACATTGGCTTTATTAAACCAACGTTGTTTTATTACATAAAATAAGGAAAATTATGTCAGTATTTAGCGTGTCATTTTTGTGTCATTGTAAGAGTATATCTGGTATAGTAGCATTGCTAGAGAATAAGATTTTTTATTGTTTTAATAGTTTATCGTTGTGATAAAAAATCATTTAGCTTTCAAAATAGATTGCTTTGAGAATAAAGAAAATAAAACTTTAATAATACCTATGCGCCAGGCTCTGGATGAGGTGCTCTCACATAATCCTCATTTAATTTGCAGAATAATGCCATGAAGTAGGTATTATTTTCCATAGGAAAATATTTCAGACATTGTACTAATCTATATCAGAAGTTTCAATCCGCTTTGTTGGTAGCATGTACTTAGAACCTTTCTGTTCTGATATTTAAAATACAATTTAGGGCACCCACATGGCTCAATTGGTTAAGTAAGAGTCCCAGTCTTGATTTCAGCTCACGTCACAATCTCATGGTTCATGAGTTAGAGCCCGTGTTGGGCTCCACTCTGACAGGAGGGAACCTGCTTGGGATTCTCTCTCTTCTTCTCTCTCTCTGTACCTGCCCCACTTGCGCATGCATGTGATTTCTCTTTCCCAAAATAAACATTTAAAAAAATAAAATACAAATTTGTTTGTTAGTGGGTGGATAAGATCCAGAAGAAAAGATCTGACCTTAAATGATAAATCCCTCTGAAGTATCTTTATTTCTAGTCCTATATTTCTTCTGAGATTTAACTTAAAATACTGATTAATCTTTGTGTAATATTCTTTTCCATAAAATTAAACTTGAAATTGGCCCTTTTTCCAACAACTTCTTACTATCTTGATGTTCTAGGGATAATTCAGAATGTGTTTACATATTTTAGCCATGCTTTATATTTCTTAACTTGAGATATAATAATTTTACTAATTAAAAAATTACTTTTCACCAACAAGGTAGATATTTTAAAAGAACACATTAAGGCTTCTTTAGCTTCCACTACCCTAAAGTAACCAATATTAACCATATTCAGTCTGTATCCTGCCATGCTTTTTCCCTGAGCTCATACTGGCATATGCAGGTAGGGGTGTGTGTGTGTGTGTGTGTGTGTGTGTGTGTGTGTGTGTGAGAGAGAGAGAGAGAGAGAGAGAGAGAGAGGGAGAGAGAGAGAGAGAGATTAAATTTGAAGATTTTAAAAAATAAAATGCAATTTTAGTTCTGTTTTCTCCCAGTTAACAAGATAGCATGACCATCCCTCCAGTAACATTTAATTTCTAACTTTTAAAAATCTGTATAATGGTTCACAGCGTAAGTAATCTATAATTTATTTCACCATTTCCTCATATATATTGTTCAGATTTACAAACCGGTTCATATTCATTCATCTAGTAATATATCAAACTCTTGGCATATGCAACCCCAAACACGTTTTGTGTCAGAACATGCTAAGTATTCTACTTTGCATTCTGATAATTGGCCTAGTTAACACTAGAAATCTTGTGGAAACCTCTCCCTGCTTATCCATATTTATGAAAGAAAAGGAATAAAAGAATGGCAACTAAAAAGGTTGGAAAAGGTATCTTTCCAAACATCTAGAAAGATTTTGACTTAAAATATTCGTGGGGTGCCTGGGAAGCTCAGTTGGTTAAGAATTCAACTCTTGATTTCGGCCTCAGGTCATGATCTCATGGTTTCTTGAGTTCAAGCCCTGCATTGGGCTACCCAATGGCAGTGTGGAGCTTGCTTGGGATTTTCTCTCTGTCCCTCCCCACTCACACTCGCTCGCTCTCTAAATAAATAAATAAACTTTGATATATATACATACATATACATGTGTATGTATATACTTATCAGAGTTTTTCTGACAAATGAAAATCGTAAAACCTCTTTGAAAAACTTCATAACCTTTAATGAAGGACCATACAAAATTGGATAACAAAGGATGAAGAAGAAACCTGTTAGTAGAGCCTGGGATAAAGTTATTAGTGAGTACATTTTTTGTTTTGTTTTATTTGAGGTACAGGTTGGATTTAGTCTTATTCCCAGTGAGAGATTAAAGAGCTGGTTCCCACAAGGGGGCAGACTAAGACTACCTGAAAACCTTCATACTGTAAAGAATATTTTAAATTCATGGTTGATTTATTAAGAAGGAAGAGGAAATTACCTGGGGCTAGAAATGAGTAGAAAGATAACTGGCTGACCATCCCATGAATGGTGCCATATATTGGGGGCATCCACCTACCTCATCCCCAGTGTAAGCATGGACTGTTGGCATATTGGACACTCCGCTGTGGCTATGGGCAGATTGGCCTTGGTGAGTGGAAATCCATATTGCTGAGCCCATGATAAATTCCATCCCTGCTACCATGGCCACTTTGTTAATAAGCTGTTTGGACAAGGCTAGAGTGGCTGTGTAAAAAGACTGGCTGAGTCCTCCAAATAGGTCATGTGGTCTTCTATGTTGTTCAGCATCTTCTCTGCAGTTTGCTCTTTGGTAAGCATTCACATAGGACATAAATTGCTTCTTTTTGGGGGCGCCTGTGTGGCTCATTCAGTTAAGTATCTGAGTTCAGCTCAGGTCATGATCTCATAGTTCGTGAGTTCAAGCCCTGCGTCGGGCTCTGTGCTGACAGCTCAGAGCCTGGAGCCTGTTTCTGATTCTTTGTCTCCCTCTCTCTCTGCCCCTCCCCTGCTCATGCTCTGTCTCTGTCTCAAAAATAAATAAACATAAAAAAAATTATAAAGTCAATAAATTGCTTCATTTATTCTGTGCCCTTTCAAAAGAGGTCTGTTCATATGCCTCATCCCCAGATTTCCTTGTCACTAGTTTTCTAATTACTCCTTTCAAATCTCTGAATATCCATTAAACATTCTCCTTGAGTCAGCATAGGATAGTTCCTCTGTCATCTTTATTCCTAGGCAAAGTGAACAACTAGGGACCCTGTTCAAATTTCTGCCACTGGAATGGTTTCCCTTCACTAACGTCCTTCAAGACTACCACACATTGGGGTTATAGTGTTGTTATCTGCATGTTATCATGCAGGGCTATCAGTAAATATGCCTGATTTTTTTTTTTTCAGTGAGATGGTCATAGAGAATTTACTAGGTTAAGTAAAAAGAAGCTATAGCAAGAGTAGGAACTTTGGGCATCTGGGCTACTTGCTCATGCAAATTATTTGTGTGTTCAGGACCTGCTCAAGCCTAATCTTGTGTACATTTCTTCCTTTTGCTGCAGTGCTGCAGTACACACCCAATCATATTGATTTGTTGGTTCAACAGTACTTAGTTCACGATGGGCTGCTAAGGTCCTATGGTAAGCCAAAAGCTAATTTTCAATAAAGGGTAGTATTTACATAGGATGGCATAGTTTTTGTTGTTTGTTTGCTTTTACAAAGTACTAGAGATCTTCCCTGAATAGTTCTGCAATAACAATGTAAGAGCCCTATATACCATAGATACTTGAAGCAACGTTGGATCTGTTGGGTTATATAACCCAAGAGGCGAAGTAGCCCATATTTGCACAGCCTCCTGTTGGTTTGGGTCTCTCTCATATCCAGCAGTGTTGGTAAATGGTTCACAGTAGCATAACCAAATGAAGTACAGATTGCTTGAAAAAATCAAGGAGGTATAGGCATTGTACCTCTTTCCCAGATGTAAGAGAGAGTAGATGCAACAACCTCTTCACCTTGGAAAGGATATTTTGGATTGCTCGAGACCAGAGGGTTCATAGAAATTTCAGTGTGGAATACCTCTGAATTTTTGTGGGATTTATTTCCCACTCTCTGGCATGCATGTTTTTACCACAGTATCTAGATCAGTTGCTGCTTCCTGTTCATGCTTAATCATCATGAAATTATCAGTATAGTAGACCAGCAAAGGTGTCCTATGAAATGGAGGGATAGTTAAGATTATTATCTAGACTAGGAGAATTAATAGGAGGTTGGAGAGTGAAAATATATAGCTGACTCTAACACCTGAATGCATACTGTTGCTGATTATCTCATTCTCTGGTCAAGAACTGCAAACCAGATATCAGGGATATGTTGATTTGCTTTAGCAACAAAACCACATCTAGAATAGTAGTAGCATTGGGAGTCACAACCTGAGTAAGTTATAGAAATACACTGGTATTCTCCAAGATTTGTCTGTCTTCTGCACAGACCATATAGGTAGGTTGAATGTGGATGTGGGAAGAGTCATCACCCTTGAATCTTTCCAGTTTTTAGTGATTGGATCACTTTTACCATATATTCTAGAGATGGATTAAACTTATTTCTGGATATAGGTCTAGTACTTCACTATCCAGTACAGTATCATTGGCCACATGTGCCTATTGAATACTTGAAGTGTGGCTGGTTTGAAGGGAGATGTGTTGAATGTGTAAAATATATACCAGATTTGAGACTAGTCTATCTATCTGTTCATTACAAGAATGTTTGCCTTTACTTATTGAAGCATTGTTGTAATAGTTGCATAAGGTCTTTAATTCTAACATCTGTGTTTTTTTAATTCTAACATCTGTGTAATGTCAGGAATGCTTTTGTTTATGAACTTTTTTTTTCTCATGTTGAGATTTTCCTGTTTCTTCATATGACATATAATTTGGATTATATTCTGAACATTTTGAATATTATATATGATACCATGGGTTTTACTTAAATCCTAAGGAGAATGTTGATTTTTTTTGTGTGGTCAATGGCCAGATGGCCAGGAAATATTCAGGACACAGTTTCCTACCTGCCCTCCTACCTGCCCCATTGTCAGTTTGGTTTTCTAAGTATTTGCAGTGCTATTTAGATAGGTCCCATGTATGTGACCCAATGTCCATTCTGGGATCATTGTAGTGGTACATCTTGTTGCTCTGTCCTCAAAGCCTATGGTATGCCTTTTAGGGTCAGATCCATGCACACAGAGCTCTGAGTCCAGAAGTTCATACTCAACTCGATGGGATTGTTTTCTTGATATCCCTTCTCACCCCAATCTTACAATTTCCAGCTCCCTCCTTTCCCAGCACTCTTGCTAAGAAACAGACTCAATTTTTTTGTGCTGTTAGATTGCTGTAACTGTTTATATCTAAATCAAGTGATAAAAGGACAGAGGGAGAGCAGGAAAGCAGGGATGATTTACCCTTTGGGGTAAATTATACTCTTGGGATCACAATTCTTGGGGTCAGAGAAAGGGTTCCATTTTCCCAGGGTTTTAGGTACCTGCCCACTCACTACTACCATCTCTGTGTTGCTTCTGACATAGAATTGCCTGGACACTGGGATAGAAGATAAGGGGGAAAAGGGATTTCCCTGGTTTCTGAGACCAATAAAGGCCCTCTTTCCTGCTCCTCACCAACAAGGGAGGGATTTTCTTGGAGCTTTTTCTTACCTGGTATATATACACTTCTGAGTTTTGAGTGTCCAGGTCAGGCAGTACCTGAGGGAAAAAAACATGGTAAACTCATCACCACTTCAATGAAAGTTCATACTTGGTACTCCTTTCCCAATCTGCCAGGTACTGTTAATTTTCAGAGTCCTCAGATAGCTATTCTATGCAACCTTTATGTTTGTTTTTTATGTTTGTGCATTTAAAATCTCTAAAACTAAATTTTATGTTTTAGAGTAGTTTTAGGTTCACACCAAAACTAAGTAGAAAGTACATAGTTCCCAGATGCCTCTTGGACCCACATATACATAGCCTTGTCCGTTATCAACATCCCTCACCAGACTGGTACATTTGTTCTAAAAGACGAACCTACCTTGATATATCATTATCACCTAAAGTCCACAGTTTACAGTAGGGTTTACTCTTGATGTTGTACATTCAATGGGTTTTGACATTTTTATAATGTGTCCACAATTATAGTATTATAGTTTCACTGCCCTAAAAATCCCCTATGCTCCGGCTGTTCATCCCTCCCTCCCCCTAATCCCTGGAAACCACTTATCTTTTTAGCGTTTCTATACTTTTGCCTTTTCCTGAGTGGAAAAGTCAGAATCATATAGTATGTACCCTTTTCCAGTTAGCTTCTTTCACTTAGTAGTGTGCATTCAAGGTGCCCCAGTATCTTCTCATGACTTGATAGCTCATTTCTTCTTGGTACTGAATGATATTCTATTGCCTGGATCTACCACAGTTTATTTATCCATTCATAAACTGAAGGATGTCTTGGTTGTTTCCAAGTTTTGACAATTATGAATAAAGCTGCTATAAACAACCATGTACAGGTTTTTGTGAGAATATATATTTGACTCATTTGGGTATGTACCAAGGAGCACAATTGCTGAATCGGAAGATTCGTGTATGTTTAGTTTTGTAAGAAACTGCCACACTGTCTTCCAAAGTGGCTCTCCCATTTTGCATTCTCACCAGCAGTGAATGAGAGTTCCTGTTGCTCCACATCCATGTCAGCATTTGGTGTTGTCAGTGTTTTGGAATTTGGCCATTTTAATAGGTGTGTGGTGGTTTAATTTGTAATTCTTTAATGACATATAATGTTGAACATCTTTTCATGTTTCTTTGCCAGATATTCTTCATCTATTCTTCAGTGATATGCCTGTTCAGATCTTTTTTTTTTTTTTTTTTAATTTTTTTTTCAACATTTATTTATTTTTGGGACAGAGAGAGACAGAGCATGAACGGGGGAGGGGCAGAGAGAGAGGGAGACACAGAATCGGAGACAGGCTCCAGGCTCTGAGCCATCAGCCCAGAGCCTGACGCGGGGCTCGAACTCACGGGCCGCGAGATCGTGACCTGGCTGAAGTCCGACGCTTAACCGACTGCGCCACCCAGGCGCCCCTCTTTTTTTTTTTTTTAACTGTGGTTTCCATATTCTTGTTTTTGAGCTTGTATATTTTAGATAACTGTCCTGTATTACATTTGTCTTTTGCAGAATCAGGTGCTCAACTGCCTGAGCCACCCTGGTGCCCCACCAGAGCCAAAGTTTTAAATTTTTAACGAGTCTAGCTTATTATGTCTTTTATGGATCATGCCTTTGGGGTTGTATCTAAAAAGTCACTGCCATACCCAGGGTCATCTAGATTTTCTCCTGTGTTATCCTCTAGGAGTTTTATAGTTTTGCATTTATATTTAGGTATATATTTAGGTATATAATCTATTTTGAGTTAATTTTTTGTGAAAGGTGTAAGGTCTGTGTCTAGGTTCATTTTTTTGAATGTGGATGTCCAGTCCTCCTAGTACCATTTGTTGAAAATACTATCTTTTCTCCAATGCTGCCTTTACTCCTTTGTCAATGATCAGTTGACTATAGTTATGTGAGTCTGTTTCTGGATTCTCCATTTTCTTACATTGATCTATTTGTTCTTTCACCACTATGACACTGCCTTGATTCCTAATAGCTTTATAGGAAATTTTGAAGTTCAGTGTCTGTTCCCTGGCTTTCTTTTTCTCCTTCAAATATTGAGTTGACTTTTTGGGTCTTTTGCCATTCCAAATAAACTTTAGCTGCAGTTTGTCAATATCAGCAAAGTAACTTCCTGGGATTTTATTGGGATGACATTGATTCTGTCAGATCAATTTGGGAAAAACTGACATTTTGGCAATATTGATTCTTCCTATCCATGAACATGGAATATCTTTCCATCTATTTAGATCTTTGATTACTTTCATCAGAGTCTTGTAGTTTCCCTTATATAGTTCTTGTACATATGTTGTTAGAGTTATATCTAAGTATTTCATTTTTAAAATTCATAGTCTGATAATTCCAACATCCCTGCCATACCTGTGTCTGGTTCTGATGCATGTTCTGTCTCTTCAAATTGTATGTTTTTGCCTTTTAGTGTGCCTTATAAGTTTCTGCTGAAAAGTAGGCACGACATACTGCATAAAATAAACTGTGGTAAATAGTAATGTAATTGTAAGGTGTCAGGGAGGGGAAGGTGCTCTGTAGACCTAGAATTAGGTCAATAAGCCTGTGTGCCCATATACCCTGAACTTCACCAGTGCTTCTCAGTTGTTGTTTTTCCCCCTCCCTGTTAGGAAGCTGGAAATGAGCTCTCTGCATTCTTTCAAGGGTTTAAACTTGGCATTCAATGGGAGAGTAAAGTGGAATATGCTTATTCCATCTTTCCTGGAACTGGAACCTAATCATGTTTTTCAAATATGTAATCATACTGATACTTGTAAAACACTCATATGATTTATTTCCTTGTATTCTCTTATGTAGAACAAGAGAAAATTTTGGGCTGAAGGCTTTCCTACATGGTATATATTCATGGATTTCTTTCCAGTATGAATTATGTCTTTAAAGGCAAGAGGGATCATTGAAGCCTTTCCCACATTCATTATATATATAAGCCTTCTCTTCTGTAAGTGTGTTCACATTTTTCCCATGGGATGAGTGACTTCTGAAAACATTTTCACAGTCATTGCATTCGTTGACTTTCTTCCCAGGATGTATTTATATGTGTTGGGTAAGTTTAAAGTTTCTGTAGAAAGCTTTCCTGAATTCATCACAGTCATTGTGTTTCTTCCCTGGGTGTGTTCACATAGGCATTGTGAGCTTACTGTTTCTACTGAAAGCTTTTTCTCAGTCGTTTGTGCTTATAGAGTTTCTTCCCAGCATGGATGCTTTGGTAAGAAGTAAAATGAGTGATCCTGTTGAAGGCTTTCTCATAGTCTTTGTGTTCATGGAGTTTCTGCCCAATGTGTATTCTCTTGTGCATCACAAGTCTAGAGATGTTTCTGAAGAATTTTCCACACTGTTTACATTAATAAAGTTTGTCTCCAGTAAAATCTCATGTATATTTGGGGGATGACTACACACTGGACGCTTTCCTGCTCTGAAATTATTTGAAGGGTTTCTCTTCATTTTAATTCCCCCATGTCTCTGAAGAGTATAATGGTTACTGAAGGCTTTCTTAGAATTCTTACATTTGTGATTTGTTTCTCCTTTATGATTTCTCCTGCAAAATAAGATTAGTGCTCCCTCTGAAGTCTTTTCCATGTAGATTACATTCATACAGTTTATCTCATTAAGATTCCCTTTTATTTGCATCTCATTTATGCAGACAGTGTAGTGAAAAGCTGAAAGCGTTCCCTCTCTGATATCTCCTATCACTTCTTTTCTTCAACTGTGCCTAGAGATCCTAGCCAGTGCATTAAAGCCTCTGTAAGGAGAGATGTTCTTTCTGTACTAAGATCAGGATGGTAAGAAAACACTGAAAAAAGACCATAGGGCAGAGCATTCCAGGCAGATGGAAAGTCCAGAGCCACACCCCCAAAGAAGATTGGGAGCCTGAGTCAGCTCTGCCACCTCTGCCCAACCAAGGGCTACCCCAGTATCCAAGTCTCAATTATGCCAAGGGGCAGGAACAATAAATAAACCAGAGAACGTTTCTACTGTTATGAGCTTTCATTGTAGAGAAGCGAGACAAATAAAAGAACCAGGTAATTTCAGGTTGTGATAAGTGCCATCAAGAAAATAAAATAGGATTGGGTGACAGAGAATGAAAAGTGGGGAAAAGAGTGAATGGTAACTTTAGGTTAGTCCTGGTAGGCCTCTCTGAGGAGGGAGCATTTGAGCCAGAACCTTTTAAGACAGAGGAAAGCCAGCTTTGCAGGGGTACCTGGACTAAGCATTTTAGGCAGAAGAAGACAAAAGCCTGAAGTTGAGAATAAATTTGGCCAGATCAAGGAACTGGAAGAAAGGCAGATGTGATGGAAGCATTTTGAATTGAGGGCAAAAGTGAAAAATGATGGCATCAGAGAATTAAGTAGGTGGGGCCAGGTTGTAGGGGGCCTTAAAGAATATGGTAAGGATTTTCAGTTCTAATTGTCTTCTGGTACTGACTGACTATGTGATCCTGTATTAGCTATTAAACTTCCTCTGCCTTGTTTGTGATTAATACAGGAACTTGTGAGAATGTTGCAGACTCAGAGTGATAAAAATCTTGCTTTAAACCTTGCCAAGGTTTAAATTATTAGGAAAAATTTAGGCCAAATCCCTTTGCTTTAGAAATATATGAAAGCACTTTGACAAATTATGCATTAACTATGTCATGTTTCACATGCCTACACTTGTTGTAGGGGCCAGTTTATCACCTATGCTCTTATTTTTCCTATATACTTAAAAAAATAGTCTTTAGTGGCACACCTGGGTGGCTCAGTTGGTTGAGCATCCAACTTTGGCTTAGGTCATGATCTCACAGTTCATGAGTTTGAGGCCCGTATTGGACACTGTGCTGACAGCTCGGAGCCTGGAGCCTGCTTCCGATTCTTTGTCTCCCTCTCTCTCTGCCCCTCTCCCACTTGCACTCTGTCTCTCTTTCTCTCAAAAATAAACAAACATTAAAAAAAATGTTTTTAAGATAGTCCTTAGTGAAATAAAATATGCAATCAGAAAAGTTTACAAATCATAACTATACAGTCAATATATTATCACAAAGTATTGTAGGGTTTTTTAAAGTCAGCTTATTGAAGTTTAATTTATATATGGTAAAATTTATGCCTCTTAAATATATAGTACCAAGAAATTTTGCAAACATATATGGTCATGTAACTATCACTAAGATCAAATATAGATCATTTCCATCATTATGTAAAAGTTTCAACATACCCTTTTATAATCAGTCTGTCCCTCTCCCCCACCCCAATCCCTGCCAACTCCTTGGTCTGTATTCTGTTACTACAGTATACTTAATTCTATAGATGAAACCATATAGTATGTAGCCTTTTGACTGTGGCTTCTTATGCTTTAACGCATTTGAGTTTCATCTATTTTTTGGGTTTTTTTTTTTGTATTTTTGTATATGTGAGTAGTTTATTCTGTTTTATTGCTGAGTAACGTTCCATTATATGTATATCCTACAATTTTGTTGATCTATTCACCAGTTGATGGACATTTGGATAGTTTCCCATTTTTGAAAATTATGAATAAATCTAATTGCGTGTTTGTGGTGAGGGTGGTGGGGGGTCAATGTGTCTTCATTTCTTCTGGGTAGATTTCTAGGTATTGGATTCCTGAGTTGTATGTTAAGTTTATATTTAAACTACCAAATTTATATTTAAACTACCAACAACCTAGTGTTGTATACCATTTTGTATTCTCACTAGCGGTATATAAGATTTTGAGTTCTTTCTTCCCAGCACTTGGTTTGTCGGCATTTTGTTTTTTAATTTTAGCCATTTCACAAGGTGTGTAGTGACATCCCTGATTTGCATTTCCCTGGTGATCAGTGGCGTTGAGCATCTTTTCATGTGTGTGTCAGACATCTATATCTCTTAATGAAGTGTCTGTTTAGATCTTTTGCCAATTTTTTTTGAATTGGAGTTGTTTCTTGTTATTGAATTAAAAGACTTCTACCTATATTCTAAAACCAGTCCTTCATCATATATGTGTTTTGCAAATGTATTCTCTCAGTTGGTACTGGGTTTTTAATTTTCTAAGTGCCTTTTGAAGAGTAGATATTTTAAACATTTATGAGTTCCAACTTACCACTTTTTATAGTTCATCTTTTTTGGGTCCATTGTAATAAATCTTTGCCTGACACAAGTTCACCAGGTTTTATTCTAAAAGTTTTATAGTTTTGGGTTTTACATTAAGGTCTATGATTCACTTCAACTTGATTTTTGTATGTGGTGAAGGTTTAGGTCAAGATTTGTTTTTGCATATGAATATCCACTTGTTCTAAAACTATTTGTTGAAAAGATTATCCTTTAAACACTGGATTGCCTGTACACCTTTGTCAAAAATTTAACTAGGAGTGCCTGAGTGGCTCAGTTGGTTAAGCATCTGAGTCTTGATTTTGGCTCAGGTCATGATCTCATTGTCGTAAGACTGAGGGTGGCATTGGGCTCTGCACTGACAGTGCAGAGCCTACTTAGGATTCTCTCTTTCAAGATAAATAAATAAACATTAAAAAAATTACTTGACTATATCTGTGTGAGTCTTTTTTGGGACTCTGTACTGTTGATTTTGTGTACATTCTTTGGCCAGTACCACACACTCACTGGATTACTGTCACGTTACAGTAAGTCTTGAAATTAGGGACTGCAAGACTTCAGAGTTTGCTTTTCTCTACTCAAAATTGTTTTGTCTGTCTTTTTAATTTTTTAATTTTTACATATAAAGTTTAAAATCAGGGGTGCCTGGCTAGCTCAGGCTAGTAGAGCAGGTGACCGTTGATCTTGGGGTTGTGAGCTTGAGGATCCTGTTGGGTGTGGACATTACTTAAAAATAAAATCTTTAAACAAATAAAGTTAAAAATAAAATCAGCTTGTTGATTTCTACTAAAATACTACTTGATGGATTTTCATTGAAATTGTTTTATTTTTTATTATTTTTTTAATATGCAATTTATTGTCAAATTGGTTTCCATACAACACCCAGTGCTCATCCCAACAGGTGCCCTCCTCAATGCCCATCACCCACTTTCCCCTCCCTTCCACCCCCCATCAACCCTCAGTTTATTCTCAGTTTTTAAGAGTCTCTTATGGTTTGGCTCCCTCCCTCTCTAACTTTTTTTTTCCCTTCCCCTCCCCATGGTCTTCTGTTAAGTTTCTCAGGATCCAGGTAAGAGTGAAAACATAGTATCTGTCTTTCTCTGTATGACTTATTTCACTTAGCATAACACTCTCCAGTTCCATCCACATTGCTACAAAAGGCCATATTTCATTCTTTCTCACTTTGAGGAGAATTGACATAATGATGGGAACCTTCAGATCCATGAACACATTATATCTCTCCATTTAGATCTTTGATTTTTTCATCAGTGTTTTATAGTTTTTAGCATACAAATATTATTATATTATTTTGTTAGATTTATTCCTGATTAACTTCATGGTTTGTTTTTTTTTTTGGAATGTTTATTTATTTTTGAGACAGAGACAGAGACAGAGTGCAAGTGGGAGAGGGAAACACAGATTTGCAAGCAGGCTTGAGGCTCTGAGCTGTCAGCACAGAGCCTGATGCGGGGCTCGAACTCACAAACCGTGAGATCATGACCTGAGCTGAAATTGGACCCTTAACCAACTGAGCCACCCAGGCGCCCCTCTTTTTTAATTATTAAAATTTTTTATAATGTTTATTTATTTTTGAGAGAGAGAGTACGGGTGGGGAAGGGGCAGAGAGAGGGAGACCCAGAATCTGAAACAGACTTCAGGCTCTGAGCTGTCAGCACAGTGCCCGATGTGCAGCTTGAACTCAGGAACAGCAAGATCATGACCTGAGCCAAAGTCAGATGCTCAACTGACTGAGCCACCCAGGCACCCCTAATTTCATGTTTCTAATGGTGCTATTTGGGTGGTATGGTTTTTAAAATGTTTATTTTCCAAGTTCTTGTTGCTAGTATGTACAAAGACACTTGATTTTTGTATATATTGACTCTTTAATCTTTGAGTTTGCCTAAACCCACTTGCTTTATTCTAGAAGCTTTTGGTGTCTGACTACATGATCCTGTACTAGTTATTATACTTCTTTATGCCTATTTCCTGCCTAATAATATGGATCTGTTGTGAAAATATTGCCAAGTTACAGAATGATAAAAGCCTTGAGTTAAAAGGATGTTTGGAGTAATTTAGGCAAACACCTATGTTCTTGAAATACATACAAGCCCTTTGACTTTAAGGGCTAGTTTATTACCATGCTATGTTTTGTTTTGTTTTTCTGTGTACTTTTTATTTTTATTTTTTATTTAAAAAAAAAATTTTTTTTCAACATTTATTTCTGGGACAGAGAGAGACAGAGCATGAACGGGGGAGGGGCAGAGAGAGAGGGAGGCACAGAATCGGAAACAGGCTCCAGGCTCTGAGCCATCAGCCCAGAGCCCGATGCGGGGCTCGAACTCACGGACCGCAAGATCGTGACCTGGCTGAAGTCGGACGCTTAACCGACTGCGCCACCCAGGCACCCCTCTGTGTACTTTTTAAAAACAAACCTTTAAACTTCTTTTTTTTAAAGTTTATTTAGTTTGAGAGAGAATGAGAATGGGAGGGGCAGAGAGAGAGGGAGAGAGAGAATCCCAAGCAGGCTCTGTGCTGTTAGCGCAGAGCCTGACGCGGAGCTTGATCTCACAAACCATGAGATCAACCTGAGCCAAAATGAAGAGTCAGACACTTAATCGACTGAGCCACCCAAGTGCCCCTAAAAATAAACTTTTATTGAAATATAATATGTAAAGTGAAAAATTCACAAATCGTGTGTATAGTTCAATGAAGTATCATGCTGGAGGTTTTTGATATGTATGTTTTATTTGTGGTTATTCATGTAACTTGAAAAATTAGAAGGTTGTTCTCTAGAATAAGTATTGGCCTAGGCTAAAGAATTTATTAACTTGAACTTTAATATCTAATAATCATCTGTATTAAATATAAGACAGTGATGATTGAAATTTTTATTAAGTTATAATTACTTCTAACATTTCCTTAGTATCCATATACTTGATATTCTAGTGCTTTTTTAGTTCAGCTTTTGAATATTTAATCACCAGGTGTCTAGCATAACTGATTTTTTTCTGTCAAATTAGCAGTTTATTTTATTCTGCCACAGTTCTATCACATTATTTCAGTAACTTTATTTGGTTGATTGAAGCAGGAAAAGTGGTAGGAAAAAGAAAGGTAGAAAATGAAGATGAGTATTTGGAATACTACCAGTAAATGTCATTGGTAAACAGGATTCCCAATTTCACTTCCTACCTGTTATAAAATTCATTCCTTTTGGGGTGCCTGGGTGGCTTGGTCGGTTAAGCGTCCGACTTCAGCTCAGGTCATGATCTCATGGTCTGTGAGTTCGAGCCCCGCGTCGGGCTCTGTGCTGACAGGTCAGAGCCTGGAGCCTGCTTCCAATTCTGTGTCTCCCTCTCTCTCTGCTCCTCCCCTGTTCATGCTCTGTCTCTCTCTGTCTCAAAAATAAATAAACATTAAAAAAATTTTTTTTTTAAATTCATTCCTTTTGCTATGCAACTTTTCAGTTCCCGTTGAACTAGGGCTGAGTGGAATGTCAGTGAATAGGGATCTTAAATATGCTCCTTTGGTTTGACTTGGCCTCCTACACTCTTGTGATTTATCATGAGATGAGCAGCCTCACATATTCACTGCCTCTTCAATGACTAGGCCCAGTATTGAAGACCCATCAGAGTAGTTCTGAACCTGATAGCCCAACCTAAATCAGCTGACCCCCATTGAATCTGCAGATTCATGAGAAAAGTAAATGTTGTAGACTATTGAGATTTTAAGGTTGCTAGTTACCCAAGAAAAACTGACTAATACAGTCAAATTCTGTGAATGCTTACCAGTACGTTTCTTTACTTGAAACATATATTTTTAGTTTTTTCTCTATAGCTACAATGTGTTCAAGCACAATTTATAGGACAGAGAAGATGGAGGAAAATATTTTTAAGCAGAAAAGTAAACTAGGACATCCAGACCGGACTAATTGAAGTATTATTCCTTAAGGAGTATTATTAGATTCTAAAATTATCAGCCAAGTTTTAATATTGGAACATTTCAAGTGAAGAGGGATGCTTCATTAAATCAAATACATTCTTCTAGATATATTGCTTTCAAAAATATCTAATGATGATTTTTCTCAACAAAAGGATTCCTCAATTAGGGAATTACATTAATGGCATGACTCTTTGTAAACCTATAAAATACTGTATTTCCATATAAACGATTCTCAAGCCTACTCACGAACGCCCGAAGATTAAAAATCTATGAAAGAAAAAGACTTGAAAAATATGTTTAGGGGGTACAGTATCCATCAGACCACAGTTCCAGAGAGAGAAAAAAAATGGTTGGAAGAGAAGAATTAGTCAACATAGTAAAAGAAAAGACCCAGAGAGTAATGAGAATAAACAAGTTAAATCTTGGTAAAATTTTCTAAGCTCCAAGGATAAGGAATAGATCCTATATTCCTACCAATATAAGTTTTGGGGAAAATAATAGTAATCTGGACTATAGTAATGGTAGGAGAAGTGGAAAGATCATAGCTGATTTAAAATCTGATGTTGATAATCTGCAGAACTTCTAATGCATTTGTTGTGAAGGGTGTGTTAGGAAGAAATTAACAATGGCTTCTGGTTTGAATAAATATGTGAATAAGTGGTAAATATATACATAAAATTATTTTATTGAGGTAAAACTCACCATTTAAAAATGTACAATTCCCTGGATTTTAATACATTTTACAGTGTCGTACAGCCATTATTACATTCATCACCCCAAAAGAAATCCTGTATGTATTAAGCAGTCACTCTCCATTCCTTCCTCCTTATAGTCCCTGGCAACCATACATAGCCTACTTTTTTCCCTCTGGATTTGCCTGTTCCGAACATTTCGTATAAATGGAATCTTACAGCATGTGACCTTTTGTGTCTGTTTTCTTTTTCACTAAAATGTAATGTTTTCAAGCTTTATCAGTATTGTAGCATGAATCAGGCCAGGCTTCTTTTTGTTGCTAAATAATATTTGATTATATAAATATACCACATTTTGTTTATCCATTCACCAGTTAATGACAATTTAGTTGTTTCCACTTTTTGGCTTTTGTGAATAATGCTGCTATAAACATTCATGTTTATCTTTTTGCTTGAAAACTTGTTTTTACTGCTTTTAGGGTATATATACAGAAGTGAGATGACTGTGTTTCTCTTTAACTTTTTGAGGAACAGCCAAACTCTTTTACCCAGCAGCTGTACCATCTTATATTCCCACCATCAATGTATTAAAATTCTAACTAATTTCTCTACATCCTCACCAACACTTTTTTGTTGTCTAGTTCTTGTTTTTGTGTTTAATAGCTACTCTATTGGGTGTAAAGTGATACATCATTATGGCTTCGATTTACATTTCTTTTTTTTAAATTTTTTTAAATGTTTATTTTTAAGAGAGAGAGAGTCAGAACATGAACAGAGGAGGAGCAGAGAGACAGGGAGACACAGAATCCAAGCAGGCTCCAGGCTCTGAGCTGTCAGCCCAGAGCCCGATGTGGGGCTTGAACCCACAAACTGAAAGATCATGACCTGAGCTGAAGTCAGACGCTTAACTGCTTAATTGACTGAGCCACCCAGGTGCTCCTGATTTACATTTCTGTATTGATTAATGATGCTGACTTACTTTTCATGTGCTTATTGTCCATTTGTATATTCTCTTTGGAGAAATGTCTATTCAAGTCTTTTGCCTATTTTTAAAGGCTTTTTTTTTTTTGGCGGGGGTGGGGGGATGGGGCAGGAGGGACAGAGACCAAGGAGAGAGAGAGAATCCTAAATAGGCTCCACGCCCAGTGCAGAGTCAATATGGGGCTCGATCCCATGACCCTGAGATCATGACCTGAACCGAAACAGAGTCAAATGCTTAACTGACTGAGCCACCCAGGCGCCTCTTCTTTGCCTGTTTTTAAGTTGCATTGTCATTTTGTTATTCTTGTAGTTCTTTATTTAGTCTGGATTCTGGACCCTTTTCAGATACATGATTTGCACATATTTTCTGCCATTCCAGGTGTTGCCTTTTCACTCACTTGTTACAGTGTCTTTTGATGCACAAGCATTTTACCTTCCAGTTTACTAATTATCTCTTCATCTCTATCTAATTTGTTTTTCAGTCCATCTTTTTATTTTCATAATTTTCATTCTTAGCTGAAATTCTAAACTTTTGTTTTGTCCAAATCTTAAGCATACTACTCTCTCCTTTTATACATGCAGCATGACACAGACTTTTAATACAGCATTTGGTCAGTATTTCTCAGTAGAAACTCTCAGCACTTTGACCCAGTAATTCTATATGCATCATCTATAGAAATACTGTATAAAGAGCTACATAAGTGACCATTAACAAGAGACTGGTTATTATAATGCATGATGTACTACAGTAGTTTTTTTAAATAGTTGGAATTGCATATAATGAAATTACAACTATAACACATTTGGGAACCTTGAAACACTTGATTTAATTTACTTCTCAGTGTAGGCCACATTATCATCATTTCATGTAAGACCATGCTTGTTTTTTTAATTTTCCACTCTTTTCCCCCAGGTTTGTACTTGTACAAAGTACAAATTGTATATATTTAAGGTATATAATATGGTATTTTAATAAATGTATACATTGTGAAGTCATTACCACTATCATGATAATATCCATCACCTCACACAATTACTCTTCTTGTATGTATGTGAGAACACTTGAGATCTACTTACTTAGGAAATTTCAACTATACAGTGTATTATTATTAGCTATGGTCATCATGGTGTACATTAGATCTCCAGAACTTATCTAATAACTGAAAATTTGTACCCTTGACTGATATCTCTCTTTTTTTCCCCATCCCCTTAGCCTAGGTAACCACCCTTCTACTCTCTTTACTATGAGTTTGATTTTAGTTTTCAGATTCTGCACACAAGTGAAATTATGCAGTATTTGTCTTTCTGTGTCTGGCTTAGTTGACTTAGCATAATGTTTTCCAGATTCATTCATGTTGTTATAAGCAGCAGGATTTCCCTCTCTTTTAAGGATGAATAACACTCATGCATGTGCATGCGTGCATGCCTGTGTGTGCGTGCGTGTGTGTGTGTGTGTGTGTGTGTGTGTGTGTATAAAATCACATTTTCTTCATCCATCGGTTGACAGACATTGAGGTTTTTCCAAATCATGGCTACTGTGAATAATGTTGCAATGAGCATAGGAGTGCAATTATTTCTTTGGGATGATAGTTTTATTACCTTTTGATATATACTTAGAAATAGGATTGCTAGATCATATGGTAGTTATGTTTTACATAATGGTTGTGCCAGTTTTACATTGCCACCAACAGTGTACAAGAGATGCCTTTTCTCCCTATCATTACCATTACTTGTTTTCTTTTGACTTTTTGATAATAGCTGTCCTGACAGGTGTAAGGTGATATCTCATAGCGGTTTTGATATTTAGTGACGTTGAACACCTTTTCATATACCTGTTGGTTATTACTTTGGAAAATGTTTATTTATGTGTTTTGCCCATTGTATAACTAGGTTGTTTGGTTTTTTGCTATTGAGTATGAGTTTCTTACATACTTTGGCTATTAACCCCTAAGTATGTGTGGTTTGCAAGTATTTTCTCCAATTCCATACGGATTGATTTTTCATGTTTGTTGATGGTTTCATTTGCTCTGTAGAAACTTTGTAGTTTGATGTAGTCTCACCTGTTTATTTTTGCTTTTGTTGCCTGTGTATTTGGTATGAAATCCAAAAAAATCATCACCAAGATCAATTTCAAGGAGTTGTTCTCCTATGTTTTCTTCTAGGAATTTTATGGTATCATTGTCTTATGTTTCGATCTTTAACCCATTTTTTCAGTTGATTTTTGTATGCAGTGTAAGATAAGGATCCAATTTCATTCTTTTGCATGTGACTATTCAGTTTTCCTGGCCCTATTCATTGAAGAGACCATCATTTCCCCGTTACATATTCTTGGTGCACTTGTCAAAGATTAGTTGACCATATATGCAAGGGTTTATTTCTAGGCTTTCTATTCTGTTCTCTTGGTCTGTGTGTCTGTTTTTATGCTAACATCAAATTGTTTTGATAACTATCACCTTGTAATATACTATGAAATCAGGAAGTGTGATGCTTCTCACTTTGTTGTTCTTTCTCAGAAGTGCTATGCTAATTTAGGGTCCTTAGTGGTTTCATATAAATTTTAGAATTGCTCTTTTCTACTTCTATAAAAAAATGCTGTTGGGATCTTGATAGGGATTGTATTGAACCTATGGATGGCTTTGGGTCATATGGACATTTTACTAATATTAATTCTTTCAGTCCATGAACTTGGGATAACTTTCCACTTACTCTTCTTCAGTTTCTTCCATCAATGTCTTACAGTTTTCATTGTGCTGATCCTTCACTTTCTTGGTTAAATTTATTTCAAACTATTTTAATCTTTTTGATGTTAAGTATACTACTTTAAATTCTGTGCCCCATTGCCCCATATTGTGAGACTATTTCTTTTGAATGATCTTTCTTATTTACTTTTTTCATATTGTTTTATCGCTTTGTTATTGTTAATGAAGGGCCAGATACTGTATATGAAAAACTGTGGGAGTAATTTGAGACCTATGACGATGTTTTCTCCCTCTAAGAAGATTTCTGTTAGTTTTTGGCAGGCATTAGCAATCCAAGATTGTCTTAATTTAATTTTGTGGTAGACATTTGGAGCTGAGCTTTTTTTCCTGTAAAAGGCCAATCTAGCTTTGGTTCTTACTTACTCTTAGAGCATAGCCCTTTGGGCTTCCAAACAAAAGTGTTGGAGCTTTACCAGCTTCTCCTCTGCATCTTGGTTTCCCCTGCATTCCAATATATGTCCTTCCAGCTCTTTAAACCTGTCAGTAGCTTCTTAGTCTCTCAGATGTCACTATGTAAAAAGTAGCCCCTAATGCCAGGCTTCAGTCTTATTTTTGTAATCCTTCATCATACTATTAACTCTTCAGTGCCTTCAGGAAGATTTTAAAGCATATGTATAGTTCTGATTTTTCTTAGGGAAACATTGGTCTGAAGTATGTAATTTGCCATTACCAGAAGTCAACAGTATGTAAGTGGAAATGAACAGGCAATAATCTTTTTAAAATACTAAGGCAGATTCAAAAATCACCATAAAACAATGTCAGCCTTACCCACTTGTATTTTCGAATACTTTTTTGGAGAAGGGGGTAAGAAATACAATTACAGTGTTCCTACTAGCTATTGCACATATTGGATCATCAAGGCGAATATCATCAGGTGATATTTTCTTTCATGTGTCTTATCAGGAAGTTAACTGGAAAAAAAAAAGTGCTCCAATTGTAACACTTACTGAATTGTACCATGACTATTTTTTTATGTGACTGTATCACTCATGAGACAGTGAAGCCCTTTACAAAGAGGAACGCTGTTTTTCCCATGTTTAATCTCCTAGTGCTACACCTGGAGTTAAGTGTCCAGTAAGTATACAAGTGAACGTAGGTGTTGAGAATACCTTATTTTGCTTTTCACAGTGAGAATCAATGTGGGTATATGCTGTTCTGAATCATCTTAAAAGATAAATTTTAATATAGAAGGAGGAATCTTTTCTTATCAGCTCCTTTGTTTCATCCTTTTCTATCTCAACAGGTGGCATCTCCACAGAAAGCGACTGTGCTTTTGAGCCAGACTACGCCGTCCCACCACTTCCAGTGAGTGAAGGTATGCAGCACATTCGGATTATGGAGGGCATGTCTCGCTCTCTTCCATCCTCCCCCTTACTCACACATCAGTCTATCAGTGTTCGGCTCCAACCTGTGAAGAAGTTAACTGGTAAGGACTTTACCTAAATTTAGTATGTTTAACAGGACACTTTAGGTCATATCAGATATGTTTATGTGCATCTTTAGGTTTTTCCTTTTTGGCCTTCCTAATGTCACAGACTCTTGGAAATTGGAACTCCTACTGATTTTAATTTAGGGAATTAGAATAGTACTCAGTTTGACAGATTGATGTATTTATTTTCTAAGTGATCCATCTGTTGTGGACATATTTTTCTAGGCTTTCAGGAAACTTCTAGTTTTGCCAGAATACACTGTTGTTCTGATTTCATTTATCAGCTTGTTCATGTCAGATTAACAGATGGGGATATTGTAATTTTAGGATAATAAGAGCTTCATAGTTCAGCAAAGGTACCTCAGTCATGGTTTTTGTTTGAAATCCTTATCTGTATATTTCACGTCTATTTCTAAAAGTTTGATTTAGATATTTTCCTCTCCATTGTACATTCCTGAAACTTCTTAGGATATTTACCATGATTCATAACTTGTGGATTGCATTGACTTAAATATGGTCTCAAAATACATATTACCCATTCAGATCAAGCTATTAGGTGTGAAACTGTGTCCTTATTAAATGAAGTTTTGTCCTTTTAAGCTTTTTCAGAGAAGAAATTTTACTCTGTTGGACGATACTTACATGTGAAAATATGCAAGCCTGGGTCATTTTCTTAAGTTTAACATTATCAGTATATATCTTGTGTTAGTAAGTTGATGGGTTATGAGTGATTAGAGGCAAGAAATTAAGTCATTCCCAATAGATACATTAACTACTTCTTACGTGTCTGGCATTAAGTTAGACAGTGGGGAGGTTTGATTATCATATGACAATTCAAAAGAAAATAGGAACAAAGAGGGGAAAATGGAATCTTGGGACTCTTACATCTATTTTGAATGAAAATTTTATAATGTTTATAATTTTCATGAAAATAATAGTATTTTTTATTCTTTAGTTCCACAAAGCATAAGTCATGCCTTTTATATTGTTTACTGCTTTTTTAGGCTTCTTCAAATAACTGAATCAAAGTCTACTTTGATTAGATAACAATCTGTAAAATAGTTTAGTAAGATTTTACTGAAATACTTATTCCCTTCTGATATGTAAAAATAGGATAGATTTTAGGTGCATGGGCCTTAATAAAATTTCTTTGCTTAGAAATTGCCCCTTTTTCTTGCAGTTTAAGGTGTTACTGATAACTGAAAATACAAATAACCATATATGAGATGGCTATCAAATGATGTGCTTCATTTACTATACATGACAAGAGATAGCAAAAGACATTCCGTTTCCTAACAGAAGTGAACTGAATTGCCTGATGTTTCGGAGATAACACTTTCCTATCCCATTTTCCTGTCCCAATTTAAACTTGAACTTAAATAAGCAAACTTTATTAAAAGATAAATACATTTAATAACAAGGTCAATTACATGCCTGATATCAGAGGTGAGACAGGGAAGCAGTGACAAGAATCATACTTGGTTAATTACACGTTTGACCTATTCAGTTTTAATTTTTTAATGTTTGAAGTATTTTGAATACTCTCAAATAGTTTTATTTTTCTGAAGAGTTTGTCAAAGGCCTAAGAATTTAAAGATCGAGAATGCATTTTAAAACTTCTGAATGAAAGAAATCTGTCTCCTGAAAGAGGGTGCCATGAAAATTTTTCTGTGGCCAATTTTCTACCAAGTAAAGCAGATGATAAGTTTCTGGTTTAACCTGGAATGAAATTACTTTGCAATTTAAATTTAAAACCTTGGTTAGTAGATTATTTATGAGTTATCATTCCTTTCCTAATTATATTTTGTTATGAGTAACTAAAAAGAAAGTTGAATAGAGAACGACTTGCTGACCATAAGTAAATGGCCTCCAGAGAATGGTTTTTAACAAAATGCATTAATTCAATCCACTTAATGATTTATCCATTATATTCCTTGTATTCATATTACCAACCCAACTGAGTAAGTGGGGCCAGAATAGTCATCTTATTCTGTTTTCTTTTTGATTTTCCAATATTTATTACCCTGTCTTTGCTATAGTCAAAGTAGTTTGCATATTATTTTTCTGTGCTTTTCACCTAATCGTTCAGCAAATATTTGTTTAGGACTCATAAAATGCCAAGCACTACTCGATACAGTGGTGAAAAATTATAGATAGTGACAAGTAATAAGAGGGTCATAAAATGGGATAGAGGGAGACTGGAGTGGGGGTAGGGTTTCTTTCTGTGGAGTGGTCAAGGAGAGTCAGAAGAAGAGCTATTTGAAGAGAGGTGTGGATAACAAAATGAAGCTGCTCATGGGAAGGTCTGGGGTCAGAGCCTTCTGGGCAGAGGGGACAGCCAGAACAAAAGTCCTAAAGCAGAAAGCAGCATTGGTGTGTTCAAAGAATGGGAAGAAGGCAAGAATGGTTTCAGAATAAGTCAGAGGGGACAGTGGTAGAAGATAGTTTGAAGAGGTAGGCAGAAACCAGAGTCTTTAGGTCATGGTAAGGGAACCAACTCTGTAGGATTTTAAGAAGAGCTGGAATGAGAAGTAATGTGATCTGATTTACCTTTTAATCAGATATTGTTGGCAAATGTGTAAAGAGTGGTGTATGAGGGACTAGAGCATGCCATGTTCACTAACCTTGTGTGTGTTTTCCTGATCTTTAAATAGATCTTTCACTTCTAATAAGTTAATACAGTGGTGAAAAGAATCTTTGTTTTATCTTGTAAGATATAGTGAAGGAATAACTAACCTTTTCCTATCATTTTTATCATAGAACCTTTGTACTCCTAATGTATTTAGCTTAGTCCTTCACTCAGGTGTACATTAGAACCCATTTGGTATATCAATTAAGACTTTTTTTATTCCAAGCAACAGAAGATAACCTAAGGTTGGGAAAGCCTCAAGGTTCATTTGACTTAGTTGTATATGGCTGTGCACTGAGGAGGCATGGAGGGGAGTGTGCAGAGACAGTGTTGGTCCCCGTTACTGTGCCGATGGAAGTGCTCCAGTTCTCCAGATTCTTACCCAGGGCGCTTTCCAAGATGTTTGTGTTCATAATATCCTAACGCCCCTCAAGCATACTTCTTAAAATGTAGATAATTAGGAGTGCCAGTAAATAGTTCATTCATTCAACACTTACCTAATTCATACTGTTTGCCTATTATGTACACTGTAAGTTTAGTAAAAGTTAAATTTTGAGTATTCACATTATTGGTAGGGTAATAAATCATTGCAACCTTTTTGTAGGGCAGTTTGATAGTATGTATCAGAATTGTAACACACATAATCCTTGACACAGCAGTTTTATTGCGGAGTGTTTATTTGACAAATAAACATTTGACAAGTTTGAAACATGTATGTATGTACATATGTGTACATGTATATAGTAAAAAAACTAAAATGTTACTATTTATCATTAATAGTAATCCATTTGTGTGACACACACACATACATGCATACACACAAACATACACACATGCATACATTTTATGGTGGTATGGAGATACATTGACTGTAACCCAAAAGTGGTAGAGGGATGACATAAATTTTGTTGCATACCTTTCTGTAATGTTTGTATTTTTTTTATCACATGTAAAATCTAAAATTTCATGAGGCAGTATAACAAAATGGGCGCTGGCTGCCATTTCTTAACTGTAACCTTGTGCAAGTTTGCTAAAAGTCTCTGTACTTCAGTCTCTGTACTTATTTCTAAAATAGGAATACTAATTGTATCTGCCTCATAGGACTATTAAAAGAATTGGATAAGTTAGTACACATAAAGCTCATGAGACAGTACCTGACAAAGAAGAAGTAGTCAATAAATGTTAGCCACATTTATTATAATTCTAAAGGAGATTTGGGTGACTTTCTGTTGGTTATGTTAAATATGAGTTCTGAGCCTTTGGAAGGTGATCTGCAAGTAATTTCTTTAATTACCTTAAGTAAGCCCTTTACTTTTCTGAGGAGTGACCTTCAAATACTGATATCAAGTGGGTTGTTACATAGTCTTTTGGAAAATCTTTTTGGACTGATTTTAAAAGAATTCACTGTATAGATTGGAATGACTGTGTGGTAGTCCTATTTAGATGGTAAATAAGTCAAAATAACCCATCTGATTGTGCAGCAGCCTCGTTACTTTGGATGCTAGCTATGGCCAAAATATTATTTTCATCATGGATATAAAGGTATCATTGACTTGTTTATAAAGACATCCTGGGAAAAAGATTTAAAGCTATTTTGACATTAAAAAGAGCTTATATTTAATAACAGTTTACATACCCTGATATATTTTAGTGTACTTACGACACATTTTTCACATGATACTTATCTTGCAATTTTTGGAAGCACTGGAACTCAAGATGTACTTTAGTGAATTTTATTATTAGAAAAAAATACAGGGTTCCTGTGAAGATTGAACAAGATTGCTTAAACTTACAATTTAATACATAATAAATGTTAAATAAGTGTTACTTCTTATTTATAATCTTGGATAAAATGGAAACATAGTCTCGAGAAAATTATTGAAAAGCCAATTTGAAAGTATACAGAGCATAGAGATTACATTGGTCTTCATAGTCTGATTTATTGCATTGTATTCACTATTCTGTAGCATGAATAAATCTCTTATAACTTTAGGAAAAAATATTAGAATTCAAGATATATTGTAGTGATTTTATTAGATTAAAAATATAGTAGGTTTATATGATAATCTAAGCTCTGTAACTGCTAATGTTAATATTTTTATTTTACTTTCCATATGGATAAAATAATCTTACCCAGTATCTCAGTGTATGGTCCCTAGACCACTTGCATTAGAAATACTGGGAATACTTCTTTGAAATATGCATACCTGGGTATCCAGGTTTACCTAATCAACTTCACTTCACAGATTCTGTCTCATTAAATCTGGAGCCCCAGAATCAATCAATCAATCTCTCTCTCTCTCTCTCTCTCTCTCTCTCTCTCTCTCTTTTTAAGGTTAAACAAGAAAATGTATATGAAGACTTTTAAGCTCTTTGGAATGATAGTACTAATTAAACTAGGTCCCGACCTCATTACTGTTTCTAATGCATTACTGTTTCTAATTCAGATTCTCTAGTTTTATGGGTTAAATATCATGCTATTGTAAATTCTAGGGTTTACTCAGTGCAGGAGTACAGAAAAGGGGGCCCTTACTTCTACTGCTGTATTCCTCTTGTCTTCCAGACCAAAAGTAGGGAATGTTAAGGGGATGTTATTTAATTCAGTTTAGGTAAGTTCAGTTATCATCAGTCAGTATTGTTAAAACCAGAGCTGGACAGTAGTTAATGTGGTAAAAGATTTTATTCAGGAACTATTGCAATGGAGAAGAGAGACCGTAGTGTAGAACTGGGCTCAATTCTAAATACAGTAAAGAAAGCTAAGGATTTATAGCCAAGGATAAAGGTGGATAGTCTAGATAGAAAATTACTAAAAGGAGACATCAAGGGTAAAGGGATTCTTGCTAAAACCGGTTTAATAGGAAGGACTCTTGCTGGATGGGCCAGGGTGATCATATGTCGAGGGTGGAGGGATTCATACTAAGTGGACTTACCAGGATCCTTGGTTCTACTGAACTAGACTGCAGGCTTAAGGATAAGGCCCAAGGAGGAGACGCAGTGGAAGGGGGCTCAGAGGAGACTGACAAAGGTTAGTTAAGGAGAGAGTCTTTGTCAGTATGTATATTTTGAGCATCTGAAAAATCAACATGTATGATCAAATGAAGAATTCTTTCGAAATATTTACACACACTAGATTTGCAGTGTAATTAAACCGTTTTTTAGGTTTTATAAGAACTTAAGAATTTGCATGTAAGAAAATAACTGTATTCTAATTACTTTCATAATTGAATGGAAGTCACTCATACAGAGTGGCACTATTGTTTATAGTGTTGTAGTATTTATAGTAAGATTATTTATAGCAGCTGTAGTATTGCCATATATATATATATATTTCATTGAAATATAGTTGTTCTGTCTCCATACCTCTACTCAACCACTACCAGGGAAAGTTTGCAAAAATGCCACAATGTTCCTTAATGGAGAAGGGTCGAAATAACAAATTATTTACATTTTTTCTTATGAAATGGTTCTGTTTCTGTCAGGTTAGATGATTTGTATATGGAGACTTTCTCACACAAAAAAATTATGCCTTATTAAAGCAACTGAATTTGACACTTGGAAGAGCAGTTAATTAGTATGTTTGGCTTCAAGTAACAAAATGCACAAGCAGTGGTGATTTTGTGCGATTGAAACAAGTGTAAAGAGCCCAGAGGTCCACCTTTCGAGCCTCCTCATCCATTCCTCAAGTGTAAGAACCACAAATATAACGGAAGTAAATGGGCTTTGCTCTTAAACTAAGTTGAATCTCAGCATTACCTCTTTCTGGTTGTGTTATATGAAGTATGTTAGTTAATTTATGCTGTCTTTGGTTTCCTTCACACACTTACCTTCACACAGTCGCTGTTAAAATTTAAGTGCAATACCTATACACTTTTTTGGATTGTACTTTTTTCTAAGTTTATGCACCTTCTCCAACACACACACATTCACACACGAAAGAAAGGAAAAAAAAAGAGGGAGATCAAATTTGTGACTATAATACTATCGTAAAATCTTCATCTATGTGAAATGCTCATGGACAGTGTTTCTCATTGTGTGGCCCCTAGACTGCTTGTATTAGAAATACTGGGAGTGGGGCACCTGGGTGGGTAGCTCAGTCAGTTGAGCATCTGACTTTTGGCTTTGGCTCAGGTCATGATCTCATGGTTTCGGGAGTTGGAACCCAGCATTGGGCTCTGTGCTCACAGCACAGAGCATGCTTGGGATTCTCTCCCTCTCTCTCTCTACCCCTCCCCAACTTTGCTGTCTCTGTCTCTCTCAAAATAAATAAATAAACTTTAAGAGAGAGAGAGAGAGAGAGGAAGAAAGAAAGAAAGAAAGAAAGAAAGAAAGAAAGAAAGAAAGAAACAAAGAAACAAAGAAAAGGAAGGAAGGAAGGAAGGAAGGAAAGAAGGAAAGAGAAATAAGTAAGTAAGTAAGTAAGTAAATAAATAAATAAATAAATAAATAAATAAATAAATAAATACCAGGAGTGCTTCTTTGAAAAATGCAAATTCCTGAGTATCCAAATTTACCCAATCAATCTCACTTCACAGATTGTCTCATTAAATCTGGAGCCCAAGAAACTCTATTTTTAGCAATCTATTTTGCTCACTGAAGTTTGAGAACCACTACTCTGAAGAGTTACTTTAGATACTTGTTTTATTCTAGTACTAAGAATTTATCCCTTCAGATCACTAAAAAAAAAAAAAAAAAAAAAAAAAACCATTTTGGAAGAACATCTTTTTAAAATGTGTAAGTTACTTATATACTGAATTTAATCTGACCTTTATGACTTAGAGTTGTTATTATGAACATGAAAATGAACTAGTCTATAATATATCTTTGGTAACCTAATGAAGATGTAGCAGTTTGCTTCTACACCATGTGTCCAAACCATCATAGTTTTTCTGTTCTCTCCTTTAATCACAGACTTTCTTGTCAGTTTTCTCTTCTCTGATTTTACCTATTACAGTTCTTCATCCCCTTATAGTTTGAACTTAATGATGTGGACTTAGAAATCCTATCTCTAAACCTGTTGACCTGATTGTGGAATTTACAAAGATGTTCTTTTTATGTGCTATTTTGGTGAGATTCTACAGAGTTAAGGGAGTTTCTGGACCCACATACTGACATTTTAGGGTCTAACTTGACTTAGCCAAGTCTGTGCAAGGTTGTAAGAAACCATGATGGTACTTTTCAACAGAGCTGTGCTCTTTCGGTACCATATTAAAAGAAGTCTTTCTTTATAAACTTTGCTCAGTTTCCCATTTACTTATCTTTCTTGAAATGATCATTACCTCCTACGATGTATTTTTTTTTCATTTGAGGACTAATATTTTCTAGAGGAAAATAGAGTCTTCCTAGGAAAAGTATAGCATATGCTACAAATGAGGATAATTCCTAGGAAGATCTTTCTATAATTTTCCTGAGAAATGGTTATTAGTAGGCCTCATCTGTGTAAAAAATTCCTAGTATGTGTTCTTTTCTTTGATGTACAATTTAATTGGTAAGCTAATGAGCTGGCCCACTAGTTTCTTTTTCTATCTTAATAGTTTTTTTTTTTTTATTCTTTTTTTTTTTTTTTCGTTTATTTATTTTTGGGACAGAGAGAGACAGAGCATGAACGGGGGAGGGGCAGAGAGAGAGGGAGACACAGAACTGGAAACAGGCTCCAGGCTCTGAGCCATCAGCCCAGAGCCTGACGCGGGGCTCGAACTCACAGACCGCGAGATCGTGACCTGGCTGAAGTCGGACGCTTAACCGACTGCGCCACCCAGGCGCCCCTCTTAATAGTTATTTTGTTAGGGTCTCAATCATAGAAAACAGAGTTGTCCCAGCTAGTCTAAACAGAAAGATGTTTAGTGAAGGGTTATGATAGCTTTCAGAATCTCCAGGAGAGCCTGAAGAATGCAACCAGGAACTCGTACCTCCCTATAACCCTAAAGGAACACCACTGCCTCTATCACAATAGCCCCAAAGGAACCAGATGTCTTGACCTTAGTGTTTGCCAGAAAGTGCAAACTTTCCACTTATGGCATTCTCTTACTTTGTCACTGAAGGCATGGGAGGATAGGCACATCCTGTTGCTAAAAACTTAGGTTATATATCTGTACCTTAACTCAAGGCAATTTGAGAAATGTAGATTTTTGGCTTTCCAGCCATAGTAGTATAGGAACACAAATTGGAACAGGTTGAGTAAACCAGCTTATACTGTTTGCCAGAGTGGTCTTCACATTGTTCTTGGGCTTAATAGTTTCATTCTTTCTACTCTTTTAATGAATGACACATCCAGTCAGAGTTAGATTCAGGAAAAAAGTCCCCATTTAGTGCATATTCGTAAGCTGTGTGAATACATCAGTGATGCCTTAGTGCATTTAAACGGCAAGTCTTTCAATATTTCTTATAGGTCTTTTCAGTAATGTGAGTGGTGTTAACTAATAACTGATAATTTATTCTTTTATATTATTCTTCAACGTTTTTTGTTTGTTTTTTTTTGGGGGGGGGGACAGAGAGAGACAGAGCATGAACAGGGGAGGGGCAGAGAGAGAGGGAGACACAGAATCGGAAACAGGCTCCAGGCTCCGAGCCATCAGCCCAGAGCCTGACGCGGGGCTCGAACTCACGGACCGCGAGATCATGACCTGGCTGAAGTCGGACGCTTAACCGACTGCGCCACCCAGGCGCCCCTATATTATTCTTTATGTACTTCTCACTGCTACTCTGGTGCTTGGGGCTTAACAATTAGTCTCTAGGGTGATGAGTATTAAGGCGCTTGGAATGAGCACTGAGTGTTATATGTTAAGTGATGAATCACAGAATTCTACTCCTGAAACTAATATTACACTGTACATTAACTAACTTGAATTTAAATAAAAACTTGAAAGCACACAAAAAAATTGATCTCTATTGGTGATCTGAAGTATTTCATAGTTTAACAGTTGATGCAATTTTACCGATCTAATTAGCACAAATATAGTTTTGTAGATGATTTTACTTTATAATTAAAGTAACTTTTAAACTGTTTATCACAGTACAGATTCTTTTTAGTGATTATATTATAATGATTTATTATTAGGATGGTGGTCATATAAGTGCTGAAGTGAATTTCTTTAAAAGTAACCCTTTTGAAGTCATCCCAAAGGTGACGTTAACATTTTTCTACTTCTACATTTGCCTTCGTTCATGAACTATAGGTCCAAACATTTTATTTTTTTCTATTAAATATTTAATAATATTTTTATATTGACACTTTAATTCTTTAAAAAAATTTTTTAATGTTTATTTATTTTGGAGAGAGAGAGAGAAAGAGCAGGAGAGTGCAGAGAGATAGGGAGAACCAGAATCTGAAGCAGATTCCAGCTCTAAGCTATCAGCACAGAGCCTGACATGGGGCTTGAACTCACAAACCACAAGATCATGACCTGAGCTGAAGTACAATGCTTAACCAGCTGAGCCACTCAGGCACCCCAATACTTTAATTCTCTTGATACCAGTATACCATATAAAATTTTTGGCAATTCATATTATTTTTGATGTGTTTAATTATCAGAATGTTCTAATTATTATAGTCGATTTTTTTTTTGGTGTTGTTACAGTTGACACACAATGTCACATTAGTTTGAAGTATACAGCATAGTGACTTGACAAGTCTATATGTTATGCTGTGGTCACAAGTGTAGTAGCTACCATCTGTCACCATACAACATTATTACAGTACCATTGACTATATTCCCTGTGCTGTATCTTTTATCCCTATGACTTATTCATTCCATAACTGGAAGCCTGTGTCTCCCACTCCCCTTCACCCACTGTTACCCACCCTTCTACTCCTCCCCTTTGGCAGCCATCAGTTTGTTTTCCGTATTTATGGGTCCACTTCTGCTTTTTGTTTGTTTATTCATTTGTTTTGTGTTTTAGATTCTACAGATCAATGAAATCCTATGATATTTGTCTTTTTCTGACTTATTTCACTTAGCATAATACTCTCTAGGTCCATCCATGTTGTTGTAAATGACAAGATCTTATTTTTTTGAGAATAACAACTCAAGCAACACTTGAGTTGCTTCGGTTTCTCGGCCATTGTAAATGATGCTTCAGTGAACATAGGGGTACATATATCTTTTTAAATTAGTGTTTTTATTTCGTTTGGGTAAATACCCAATAGTGGAATTACTGGATCATGTGATATTTCTATTTAGTTATTAGAGTTGAAATAAAATATGGTTTATATCTTTAGAAAGATACATCATACATATCATTGATACATCATACATATAATTGATTTATTTTTAGTTTTTTCCAGTGTGCATTTATGTATATTGTATGTATGCTTGAATGCTATTATTAGAAAACAAACTGAAAGTAATTTTATTAATCATTAACTCAAGGAGTTAGAAGAACAAGTAAATATAAAAGAAATAATAGGGGTGTCTGGGTGGTTCATTCAGTTAAGCGTCCAGCTCTTGATTTCAACTCTGGTCATAATCTCATGGTGGTGACATCGAACCCCACATCCAGCTCTCTGCTGGGTGTGGAGCCTGCTTAAGAGTCTCCCTCCCTCTCCCAATGCCCCTCTCTGCCTGTATGCACACATGCACTTCCTCTCTCTCTTTCTCTCAAAAGCAAAAACAAAAACAAAATTAAAGACAGAAATGAGTAAAAACAAAAAAAAATTATTGATAGTGAAGACATAAACAAATTTATTGGAAAGACTAAGAGAATAGAAACATCTTCGAAAGGAATGATCAAAGTAAAAAAGAGAGGAGAGAGGAGAGATAAGTAATATGTATAACACACACATAAAATAAGAAATGATGGGGCACCTGGGTGGCTTAGTTGGTGAAGCATCCAACTTTTTAAATTTTTATGTTTATTTTTGAGAGAGAGAGCATGGGGAGGGGCAGAGAAAGAGGGGGTTGGAGGATCTGATGTGGGTGCAGTGCTGACAGCAGACAGCCCAATGCGGGGCTCAAACTCATGAACCATGAGATCATGACCTGAGCCAAAGTCCGATGCTTAACCTACTGCACCACCCTGGTGCCCCGCAGCGTCTGACTCTTGATTTCAAGTCATGATCTCACAGTTTGTGGGTTTGAGCCCCCAGTCGGACTCGACACAATGAACACGGAACCTGCTTGGAATTCTCTCTCTCCCGCTCCTCCCACTCCACTTTCTCTCTCTCTCTTTCTCAAAAATAAATAAACTTAAAAAAATGAAACGAAATAGTCACTGATAATGTTTTCTTATTATAAGAGATTATAGTATTGAGCTTTATGGCAAAACAACTTAAAAAAACTAGAGGAAATGAGGTTGCCTGGCTGGCTCATTCAGTAGAACATTTGACTCTCGATCCTCAGGGTTGTGAGTTCTAGCCTCACACTGGTCACAGAGATTACTTAAAAAAATAATAATTAAAAGCACACCTTAAAAAAAAACAACCAGAGGATGTGGAAGAAAACAAACTGTAAAATTGACTCAAACAAACATAAAAATATGACTAGCCCCGTTACCATAGAAATCAAAGATCCCTAAGAGTCAGCAGGCACAGATGATTTTGCAGGCAAGTTTTGCTAAACGTTTAAGTAATGATAATAGTAATAATAGATAATGTTTATTTAGCTCTTTCTATGTTCCAGACAATATTAAGCACTTTACATGTGTGAGCAAATTTAGTTTTCAGAGAAATTTAAGTGGATAGTCAACAGCTTCTGTTGTGAAAACTTGCAAGGAGGACAAGCTTTCTGCTTTGTTGCATTCCTATTCCTTTGTTGAAGAGTTTTAACTGTCAATATTCTAATTTACGTGGGTGGAAATCTGCCCTTGTTTTGTTCCCACCCATTACTCCTAGTGCTGCCTTTTAGCTGTATGACATAAATGAACCTCTCTTTCCCATGGCAGTCCTTTATATCCCAGAAAACTACCATCAGATCTCCTTTTCTCTCACTTAAGCAACTTCATTTAAGACCTTTCCTGGGGCGCCTGGGTGGCGCAGTCGGTTAAGCATCCGACTTCAGCCAGGTCACGATCTCGCGGTCCGTGAGTTCGAGCCCCACGTCGTGCTCTGGGCTGATGGCTCGGAGCCTGGAGCCTGTTTCCGATTCTGTGTCTCCCTCTCTCTCTGCCCCTTCCCCGTTCATGCTCTGTCTCTCTCTGTCCCAAAAATAAATAAATGTTGAAAAAAAAATTAAAAAAAAAAAAAGACCTTTCCAATATCAAGATGGGCCTACCTCTGTGTTATTTCCTTTTTTTCTATCAAAATAGACATGACATTATTTTGGAATTACTTTTCCTTCTGACCCCTTATTGAGTCTTAGTGTTTTTACCTTTTTAAAAATTTTATATCAACTAGTTCATATCTGTATTTTGCCACTGTCTAGTCCTGTAGTCCTCCTAATTTCCTGTATGATTTTGCAAAGACTGCTAGTAGTAATTTCATGTTCCTATTCTTGTGTTCTTTTAGAAACCAAATGTCAGTTGTGTGGGCCTGTGTTTTGAATGTTTTTTAACTCATAACTTAGATTTCATTAATTCTTAGCAATATCTTTTCTACCTTTTTTAGTTTAAATATATTTTCATTTATGGAGAAGATTAAAGGAAATTAAGGGTTGAGTAATTGTTCTATGTCTCTTGGTTGGAGGCTGGATGTTGTTAAGCATGGCAAACTTTGTGGAGTCCATTATACTTGCGTTCAAGCTCTGACTCTGCCACTTACTAGCTGTATGACTTGATCAAGTCACTTACCTACTCTGAGCATATTTGCTTATCTGTATTACTATTATCGTTTTTATTATTTCTGCCTCACAGAGTATTATATGGATTGGAGAAGATATTATGTATGTCAAGAACATAGAGTTTAGGTCATAGCAGCTGATTCATAAGTGGAAGCTTATAACAAAATCATTTGTTATCTTTCTTATGCGCTGGATCTGGCTTTCCCTTGTCCATCTTTTTATTCTAAAAATATCCCAACAATCCTTTGTACTGTCTTAGAAACAGCTCTTCTCAGCTTGGGTTCTATTCTTCCTTGACAATATAATTGAAGGGTTTTCCACTCTTCATCTTTGATTATGTCCTCTCTTTGTGTATTTCTTTTTTGGACACAGATCTGTCTTTATCAGAAAATTCCTGCTATGGCCATGTTTCTTTCTTTGTATTTTACATACATTTGTGAATATATAAATTACTTATTAATTTTTAGCCTATACTCTCAATCTGTATTCCCTCTTAGAATTACTCATCAGTGGCTCATAGCTTCTGTTCTATTCTCTGCTTTTTTTTTCTAAGAAATCTGCTTCCCTAAACTATGAAGTGTAGAGTTGATCAGTATTCCTGTTAGAGTGGTGGCCCACTAAACCAGGGACACCTAGGATCTGGGGTGGAGAAGGCAATTTAGTAAGATGCAGTCTGGTAGCAATCACTAAGTGGAGGCCTAAACAGAACCTAAATATTAGGATGATCAGCTATAGGTAATTGTGTGTCACAGGAAGGAGGTGGAACCTATTAATCCAAGGAAAGGGAATCTAGGAGCAGATGACAGGCAGAGTTCTAAGAGGGCAGGTGGTCAACATCAAGAAAGATGTTTAACAAGGACAACACATCATAAAGTAGTTTTTGGCAGATCTTTATGGAATGAAGATTTAGATAAATCTGTAATGTGGCAGAATTAAGGCTCAGAATTCTAGGCCCAAAAGAACTGATAGTGCCATATTGGTCAAGAGCTAGGCTCTTGGACAAAGAACCAGGTTAAAATTCCACACTCATTAATTTGTAAGCTGTATATCTGGATAGATTAACTCTTTTTGAGCCTATTTTTCTGTAAATGTACAGTAAGAATAATAAAACCTTAGGACTGAGAGTGGTACAGAAATGTTTGCAGTTTCTCTAATGTGCCTAGCACTTACTGATATAAAATGTAAGTATGATTTGACAGTTATTTTTAAATATTATTATTCTTACCATGATTAAGCTCTGTAGCATTCAATACCATATCGTGGATACAATCCTCAATATTTAAAAATGCCTCAAAGAAAATTGAAAATTTGTTTAAATTAATAAATAAAAATTTTGGTACATTAAATCTTTCAAAATGTTCAGTGTATATAATTGGAGAAAATAGTAAAAGAATCCTAACAGGTGGAAAGTTGACAATCATTTGTTTAATAATCTCTGATACCCTTTTTAGCTGCTGTGTGGTGGTTCTAAGAGTTATGTATCATTTTCCTCTTTTTTTCTTTTACGATTTTTAAGTAATCTCTATACCCAACATGGTATTCAAACTGACAACCCTGAGATACAGAGTTGCACACTTTTCTGACTGAGCCAGCCAGGGACCCCAGACGTCACTTTAAAACATGGCAAATACCATGGAGGTTACAGGGGGGGAAAAAAAAAAAAACCAAAACTCCTTTGTCCATGCCTCCTGTGATCTTCCCCAGAAAACTCACAACAATTTTATGCCATAGTTCCTAGAAAGGCTATGTTTATGCTTAATTGGCTGTATCTCTCTGCTTGCTTTTCTGCCTACTTCCTGTGGAATGTAAGCAGGTTTAAAAGTGTCAAGTGTTGAATGTAAAAATTAAATAGTATCGGTCATCAGGAATACTGCTCAGTCACAAAGCATCATGAAAGGCATATAAGTAAATATCCATGATTCAAAAGAAATCCTCTTAGTGACTCTCCAAACAGGAAGTAAATGATAGTATGGGATAATAGAAAGTTTAGCACAGAATATATATTCCCATTATAATAACAGAACTTATTATAATGCTAAACCATATTTTTCTTATTATAAAAAATTATGTGCCCAAATTGATGCATTCAGCCCGCCAAAAGTAATAAACATGTGGCATGACAGAATGCTCCCTCTCTGATGAACATTTTAAACACCAGAGGGCAGAATGTTCCAGAGGACATTTTCTTTATTATAAATACATCATCTTGTCATTTATTCTTTCATGTCACTGGCTGCATTAAAAATAGAGATATGATCATTTTGGAATTGTCTACGTGTATGAATGGTTTGTTTTGTTTAGACAACATAATGAACAATGTTCTCATATGTACCAGTGTTGGTTCAGCATCTAGATTTTCTCTCCCTTTCTAGGTTAAAGTCTATATTTCTGGCTTCTAAAGTGATGATATTTTTTAAAAGTTATGTATACATCTGTATCATTTAGTGAATTTCATAAATTCACATTCATTTAATGAGTTAAGTAAAGTGAGAGGAAGGAGATTTGATATGTATATCTTGTAGCTCAATATGCTCTTTTGTGTTCTATTTATCAATAAAAAAAAATCCTGAAAGAGCCACCTGCAAGCTTAATGATCCTTTTAAAATGTTGAGAATATAATTTAGAAGTAGCATCCCACATTTGGGAAAATTTTTCAGGGATTAGGTAATAAAGTCAACATATCAAGTAAAAACTGTGTATAATGAAAATTATCCTCAGAAGTCCTTTAAATATCATTCATGCATTCATTAAGTAAATACTGCTTTTCATATGTCCAACCTGCCAGCTTATCTTACTCTCCTTTTGTTTTTGTTTTTTTTTTTTAATTTTTTTTTTCAACGTTTATTTCTTTTTTGGGACAGAGAGAGACAGAGCATGAACGGGGGAGGGGCAGAGAGAGAGGGAGACACAGAATCGGAAACAGGCTCCAGGCTCTGAGCCATCAGCCCAGAGCCTGACGCGGGGCTCGAACTCACGGACCGCGAGATCGTGACCTGGCTGAAGTCGGACGCCCAACCGACTGCGCCACCCAGGCGCCCCTCTTACTCTCCTTTTGACCACCAGATGAATAGTTGTCTTATGTGTAGAGGCCACATTATATGATATTTAGGAATGCATTACTTTCTCTTCTCTTAGTCACAATTTTACTGTTGCAAATTGAAGTTATAATCTGGAGCATTAGCAATTCCTAGTAAAGGAAAAACTCCACATTAGAAATCTGGCCAAAACTTGAATTGCTGTAACAAGAAGGATGGATACGTTCTTACTTCTGTGAAAATAGTAATTTCGTGTATTCACCTCTTCATAAGTATTACCCTACCTTTAAACACTGTGAAGTTTAATTCTGATGATTACCTCTTAGAGAAAGCTTATACAGGGGGAAGATCGGAGAAAGAATAAAAATAAAAACAGTAGAAAATTCTGTAAGTTTTAGAATGGTTTACCTAAATTCAGCACAAGGGAGTTAAAAATTAGTAGCCAATGAAATAGCTTAGCCCCTTAAATCTCTCTCTACTTGTACCATCAATTAAGCCCATTTTTACAAAAACAGAACCTATGTATTTTGTCTTTAAAAGTACCTCAACTATGTCCTCTTCCTGATTAGCTAATACAGAGCATTAGCAACATTAAAATGAATGTCAGTGGAAAAATGATTATTTGTCAAAGTTTGCATTTTTTAAACATAATTATTCTGGAATCCATCTAATGCATGGATCAGTTCAACTTGATTTGGGACAGATGTGAACCTGCCCTCTTTTTCCTAAAGGTATTGAGTTCTTGGTATTCTAAAAGTAACAACTAAAGAGAATTTTCCTCAAAAGTAACCATTGTGCCAAGACAATATTTGATTTTAAAACTTTACTAGAGAGAAGAGGTTAGACAGAACTGAGGTATGCTTTCTGTGGAATTTTCAAATCTAACATAAATGCTTACTTTTAGGTTTGACCTATAGTTTTCTAGTTAGGTGAGGTGAAAGTAATTAAAAGTCATTTGAAACAAGTTTCTCACTTTGCATGTTCTTTAGTATTGTCATTCTATAGAAATTACTTACACTACTTTATCTCCAACTTATAATTTTCTTAAGACAATTATTATTAGTCATGTAGGGATGGTGGAATTACTTTTACATGATTATCTTAAATAATCCTTTAACATTAGTCCACAGCATTTCTGTTTACTATTTAGTATCTCTGTAATTCTATTTATTTTTATTTTTTATTTTTTAAATTTTAGAGCGCAAGTGGGGTAGAGGGGCAGAGGAAGAGAGAGAGAATCTTAAGCAGTCTCCATGCTCAACATGGAGCCTGATGTAGGGCTCAATCCCTTGATCCTGGGATCATGACCTGAGCCAAAATCAAGAGTCAGATGCTCAACCAACTGTAAAGTAGGTACCCCATGTTTACTGTAATTTTAAAATGAAATGACTCCTTGCAACAAATATGTGCAGTGTGGTGAGACCAAATATTCAATCAAACATGAAAACCAGCCAGAAATATATTTACTCTTTCTGGCCATTTTCTGCCTATTGACTTCTGTAGAAATCTATTTTCTATTTTATCTTCACTGTTTTGCTTAATTAGGTATTTTTAAATAAGATAACAGATTTTTAGAATTTCAAGGCTTTACATTATTTTATTTCTACCATTGCTTTAGAAAGAAGTAGAAAATATGTTATTACTCAAATTGTACTGCTGATGAGTTTGAGGATTGAAATTAAGGACTTACCAAGCAACTAAGCATTATTACAACCACAATCAGAACACTAGTCAAGTGTGTGTCCTTCCTATTAAACTGTAGTCCTTTTCATTTACATTTCACTGAGGTTATCATCATTTATGAAGATGAACACATCATAAATCTATAACTAACAAATATATAATTATACCAGAATTATTATTACAGTGGCAATACTGCCCACATAAGAGAACAATGTAATAAGTGATTTACCTAATTGTTTTGCTTTATTTTGTATCTGAACATTTCATTATATATGCAGTGCTAGGAGAGAAGCATACATCACTATGATACAGAACACTTGCATGTAGAATTCCCCTATCTAAATAGATGGATAGCACCAGTGGCTCATGTTCCAGAAGCCTACTGAAAGTTGGCTCAGAGCCATCTAGAGTACTGCAGAGGGAGTACCATTGCCACTGCTCAATTCATGCACTGACACTGTCCCTAGTTCTCTCTTCTTCTGTGTTTCTTTTTTGACACTGTCCTGCTGTCCACTGGAAGGGAAGGAACTCTTCTGGATTCCTGGAAGGCAAGGAAAAACTGATGAGAAAGGTTCTCCAGGCCTAGTAGGGGAAGGCCTTCAGAAGCATAGAATGGAACAGTAACCCTGTCTCTCCAGTGATTGACACAAGGAATTTCCTTGATCATAAGTAAAGGCTATGGGCAGTTTCAGGGAAGTTAGTGTCTTTTGAATCTTTATGCTTCTAGAAGGAATACAGGAGGTGGTTTGCCTGTCTTTGAAAATGATACCGTTGCTACTATATCAGTCAGTTGATGGTTCTCTAGTTTTGGTGTATCTGAAACTTACCCTCTGAATGAAAGACATTTAATCAGTTTTTTAATATCTCTGTTTAAAAATAAATTTTCTGCTATCACATTCTTGACAGTTCTTTACTTATCACTGTCTTAATTTTTCCATTTAACCCAATAAATTATGAAGATACCACAGGCACATATTAGCTTGCTAAAGTGTTATTAATCTTTTTCGTTACCTCAGGATGTGGTTGTTTTGTTAGTGTCTACTTAGTTACTGTATTTTGTAATATTTATTCACACAGCTGATTTAGGAATTCAGAACAGTGAAATCTGAGGAGGAATCTGAGGAGGAGGAGTTTATAGCTTTAAGGCACGAGGAGCTTACAGCTTTTTAATATAAATTGTTCCCAGAATCCATGTCACAGCTCCTTATATGGTGCTGCTTTTTTCTTCTCGGTTGCTATGACAACAGCAGCACTGCACCATTCATCAGCTCTGGACCTGGGCTGCATTGCTAGCCCTCTGTGTTACTCCTGAATGTTAAGAACATCCGTGAATCATTCACTATGTTAATGCTGCGCCATTAGAAACCTAAGAACCAGTCCTTCCAGCAGTTTGGTCTACCAGGAGGGTAAACTAAACTGCGCCACAGAGGAAAAATTACATAAAAGCATTTCTTTTTCTCCTAAGGGAATCATACAGTCTATCTCTGCTGCAGTATTCTGAAAGGATAAGCTTCTGTCAGGCGATCTAATGAAAAGAAATCATCTGTAATCTTTCTTGAAATCATTAGCTGTTCAAAACAAGTATCACATTGCATCTCTGGATATAAAAAGAAGCAGGTGATGTTGTTAGGGGTTCTAAGCTCCTTTGGGAGCATCACTTGTGCTTTGGGACCATAATCGACATCTGCTGTAAGAAGTATCACCTGTAACGCGCAGTAAGTTTTGGGCAGTGTGAAGAACTGGCTGGGGAAGATTAAAGTGTGGATCATCACTGATATGTCAGATCTGATAACAGCATGACCAGTGAGTAAGAAGAAGCCTTTCAAGTTTGCAGGAGAAAAAGCTATATAGTATTGACTAATGAGGAAGAAAAACTAAAGCCTGTGAGTATGATGAGTAGAGTATTTGTGTGTTACATGGATTTCTGAGCTGTAAGGCCTACTTTGAGCTTTGTAGGAAAAGAAACGCAACCTAAGAGAATTTGACACTTAGTTTATAGGAAGCCGTTAAGAAATGTCATTAGGCACATTTATTTAATTTTTAATTGTGTTTTCTTTTATTCTGTGTGTGTATGAATCTGTTAAAATAGTTTTCATATTTTAAAAATAATATTTCATTGTGAAGAAAGATACTGATTTTTTAATGTAAGTGTGATGGTCAAGTTGCTTTTTTTTGTTAGATTGTGATTCTAGCATAGATTTCTACTTCTTATTGCAATATACTTATAAGTAAAATACATTTTTAAAACGTGACAGTATGGGAACCTAGAATTGTTTAAGCCTGCTTATTTCATTATCAGAATGCTTACAAATGGATGTTCTTGTACAGTGTAAGGATTTTTTTTTAAACTTGACATTATTGCTGTTATTTTATTTATAGTGTCTGTTTTTCCAATTGAGAAATGTAAATTATTTATCATTCTTGTATTTTTAGACCAGTTAGTAATTATCAATTTAAGGCAAATTGAATTTTTAGATTGAATTTTCTCATAAGACTCTTGTTTTCTGGCTCTTAATTATTTTCTCTTTCTAGTTCTTCAGCTAGCCATGGTAACTTAGAAATGTACTAAAAGTAGGAACTTTGGTTTTTCAAAATTAGAATATTTAGACTGGTCTTCAGCCACTTCACAAAAGAAAAAGGCATTTCATCTGGGCTTATACTTTTAGTTAGTTATCTTCCTTAATTGATCTTCTTAAATGCATGTTGTTCAGAGAAGATATATTTTAGGGACATAACTGGGTTCCTTTAATTTGCACAATGCGAGGGTGGGGGGAGATTTTGTTTCTTTGTTGTTACTACATTTTAATTATAATCCTTCTTCCATTTTTGAGATTTTTGCCTATAGGTCTATACATATGACTTTGCCCAGCACTTAAGAAATAGGGAGAATATATTAAAGAATAATGAAGGTACTAATCATTTACATGTACTGTCATATCTGTCTTTAATAAAAGGGTTTTACTTTTATTTGAAAGCATATATTTAATAGATTAAATTGAATATTCACATTTTACCCATTGTTGTGTAAGAAGATAGGAATTTTAAATTTTGTGTATAGTTAGTAACTGTGTATGTTGCAAGCTGACACTCTTTTATGACTAGTTTATCCCCACAAACATATATACAAATGATTTTGTGTCCCATTATCTCTGAAACCATAATTCTTATTAATCGTAACAACGACTAATTTGGGCACTTTTTAATAAGGATAGTATTTTTAATATTTATTTATTGTAAGGTAATCTTCCTTAGCATATCCTGTGATTTTTTTTCTGTTTGGGGCCTTGCCCAGTGGATATATTCCTGAAAGATTGCATATAAACATGTTTGTTTGTTTATAAATTGTCTAAATTAAAATCTGCCCACAAAGCTCCCTATTTTGAGAGATTCTGCAGTAGGTTAATTTGGTGAGTCTGTATTATCGTATACTAAGTTTTCTTAAGTGAGAGCCATCTGGTTTTTTTCAGTATATAAAGATTCAAATTACAGAATTAACTAGCAGCATTCTATGAAAAAAATTAAGCCTCATGCTATGTAATTTATAGTTTAACCCCTCATTTTAAAAATCTTTGGTTTACTTTTTGAAATCCTTTAAGGTCTTTTCAGTATTATTCGTATAACAGATAACTGGCTAAAGTCTTAATTGGTAGTAGATACTGCTTTTATTTGGGAAGAAATGTGCTAGGAAATAATGTATAAAGCTTACAAGAGGCTTAAGAGTCCTCCCTAGTTGCCGTTAACTAAAACTTACACATGTCATTCTAATAACACTTGTGAATATCCAGAAATTCATTAGTACCACAAATAATGTTTTACAAGGAAATAGGTGCTTCATTTATGTCAGGATCTACATTAAAACTTAAAATCTCACGTTGGTGATAAATTATTTTAAAAGAATGATTCCTAGTTATTTTTTTCTCATGGGAATCAGTCATAATATTTCCATGATAAGTTGTGTCTTCTTCATCACTCTAACATTATATGTATAGTAAAACATTTTAACCATTTGTAAGTGTTGCAGCTTAGGACATGTCAACCTCTCTGAAGCTTCCCTTTTATAAATTTAATGAAATAATGCCTTTTCGCAATGTCATTATAGGCAGTAAGAAAGATAATATATGTAAAGGATTTAGTATAGGACTTAGCACAAAGGAAACATTTTCTGAGTAATGCTCTTCTCTACCCGTCCTCTCCACTGACCTACTTCAGTGGTTCTTGGACTTTTCCTTGGGAGTACCTTTAGGACAGGGGAATTTGAATGCATACCAGAGGTGTGTGGGATGTAGCCTAAAGGAGCTTCCAAAAGCAAATGTGGAAATTTCCTGATAGTCTCATATTTTTCTTTTAAAATAATCTACATTCTACATTTTTTACACTTGATCTTAGCCAAAAGGCCGAGAAGCGATACATTCTACATTTTTTAAATCATAAAACATGTTTTCCAAAAAAAAAAAAATCTTTGAGTAAAATTCCTTCTTCAGGAAAATATGTCTTATTTTCTCCTATTAACATGCATACCCCAGCATATTGCTACCTACCTCTATGAATTTCTAAATGTAAGGCATTCCACTTAGATCTCTTGGTCTGGATATCATTTTTAGGAAATGAAGATCCTGACATAAGAGGCATGTATTTCCCTGAAGAAATAGATTGAGAATCAATAGGCAGGGATGAAAAATGAATCTGGTTAAAGCTGAAAACTTACTCAGTTCAAAAGAGTGAGTAGTGAGATGGAGCTGGTGAAGCTGTAGTGAGATGAGAAAGGAATACCTTCAAGTAAGAAATAAAGAAAAATGACAATGGAGAAACTAATAGTTTATCATTTTTAAAGCTATGAGAAGTCCTGCAATAAAGGAACCTATTTAACTGTTTAATCTAGCACCTCTAAAACTTAATTTGCCAACAGACCCCTTTTTTCTTACACAACTCCCACAAAATCATGACAAGTATTCCAAGGAGCACACTTAGGGACATAAATGACTAAAGGAAGTTATGTCATTTAGAAGGAAAGAAGAGTGGGTGACTGTACAGAACAAAGCTTGGCAGCAATCGTTTTAGCACTGCAGAAGATTATGGAAAAGCTACATTTTAACTCAAATACCCCCACCCAAAGTCTGCTTTCATATTTTAAAGAATCATATTTTTTTTTTAAGGGAGGAAAGATTATCATGTGGATTAGAAAGTGGAGTGATAAAATGACTTGAGTAAAACTTGAAGCAAGATTATACAGGACACATTCAACTAGTAAATAACATTAGTTTGTCTGGAACAGAGGTTTCACAGAGGATGCTGTGGAAGAGAATACCAGGACTGGATTGGGGAGGTTTTTGGGGCAATGGTAAGCTAAGATGGTAGCCATGGAAAAGGTATATGGAGAGGAAGGTTTTAAGGAATAAGAAAATTGGTGACTGGCCAGTTACAGGATCCAGGAATATGGAAGATCTGTCAAAGATGATGCCAAGACTTTAAGAATGAGACTTGATGTTCTCATTAATAGGAACAGAGAGATTAAGGCAACTGGTTTTGAGGCACCGTGAGTGAGTTTGAGGTGGTAACAAGATATCAGAGTAGAAATGTGGTTGCAACACTTGAAAAAGAAGTAAGATTTTAAGGTATAAATGTGTAAGTTATACTTTAAGAGTAGGTAAAAATTTCTTGAAAATGAGAGAACACATAAACAGAACAGGTGGGAAATGAGTACTTCATGAGCATTTAACAGGCATTTCACTTTAATTCACTTGATTTTTTCAGGAGCAGTTTAAATTTTTATGGCTCTGATCTTACAGATGAAGAAAGCAAGACCTAATCAGGTTAACCAGTAAGCAATTTAAGCATAAGAGATCAGGATTCCAACTTAGGTCTTTCTCTAACTTCTGTACCTCCTCTCAGGGGTGAAGAAGAAAATCTTAAGGAATATCCACTTAAGGGAGTGAAAGGGGAAAACCCATGTCAAAAGAAGGATGAGATGAATTAAGGGAGAGTCTGAAAGATACTGGGAGAACCAAGGTGGTAAAACTGTTATGGAAGCCGAAGTTTGCGGGGGTTTTAGAGAATACTTAATCACCATTTTCATTCGTTTAGAAGTCAGGAATATGAATTCATACGGGACCACGAATCTGTTGTTGTTAAGTGATTGTGCTTTTGGTTTTCCGGAACCTTAGTCCAGTCTCTTAGCTGCAGTGATCTACATTAGGCAAACAGTATTCTATTTCTTTAAAGAGGAGAAAGGGAGAGAGGCCACCTAAAGCAGGTGAGAGTAGAGAGGGGAGAAGGAAGCACCTAGCGAGTTATCCACAGCCAAGTACACTTCTTGGAGTGCAGTTGGTTTTTTGTGTCTGTAATATATAGTTAGAAATAGGACTCTTCAAGACGTTTGAAGATAAAATAAGTTTCTCTTCATTTAACATCATCCCAATAAATTTCCCATTTTTATTTTAACATAATTTAAGTTATCCCTAAAGACTATCTTACACATTAATTCCTGCAATATGATGTAGTAGTTCATATTCTACCACCTACTAGCTTTGTGATATTGGGTATGTTCTGTAACCTCTCTGTGTTTCAGTTTCTTCATCTGTGAAATAAGTAGAACAGTTCCCGCAGGGTTTGTCAGGATTTGATGTGTTTTTACGGGCAAATTGCTTTCACAACAGCATTGTGAAAACTTACCATAGGGTTCATGGTAAGTTACTGAATAATAATAATAATTGATGACAATGTCACTTACTGGCTATTGCAACACCCTGTTTATTTCTTCCTGTACCTATCTTTACTTTTCCTGTTTTTCCTTTGGTGATAAGGGAAAGTGTTTTTACTTTTTCTTGTTAGGTTAAGTTATTAAAGTGAGCAGAGAGTAATTAAAGCTCTGATCAGAATGTTTAAAGCATGCCTAGATTTAGAAAACATCTTGCAGTCAATAGCGGTGGGTACTAGTGTGGACTTTTCTCTGGAACACTGTTACAGTAATCATTAATGTTCCAAGTATTTCAGTGTGAATTTGTGTTACTTCCAGGAGAAATTGGTTTCACAGTCGAACTAAAACAATCCATAAGTGTATAATTTCCTTTACCTTGTTTAAAAGAATCCCCTTCCCCGACAATATGAATAAACAAGTATATTGTCATATTATAATTATATAATGAGAAGCTTAGAATTATGGTAAAATTATATATTCAGTGCCGAGTGGGCTTTTCATGTTAGCATTTGTTACAAATATAAGTTTTTAATTATTTAGCAGTGTTGGTTAGCATAAATGGCTGTATAACATAGTGTGTGGACTCTGTAACTAGCCTGCCTGGATTTGAATCCTGAATGACACTTACTAGTTCTGTGCCCTTGGGCAAGTAATTTAACCTCTCTGTGCCTCAGCTTCCTCATCTGTAAAAAAACAGGTAATAATAGTATCTACTTCATACAGTTGTTGTGAGGATTAAATGAGTAAAACACTTTGAATGGTTTCAGATCATAATTGTCTAGTTGTTGTTAACTTTTATTGTGATTTAGTATGTGTGTGATGTAGGTCTTGTCTCCTTACAAGGCAGAAACCATATTTATCCTGTTTATTATTATATTACCAGTTGTTAGCACAGTGCCTGGAACATAGTAGATGTTCAATAAACATTTGTTGAATAAATCAGTGGAACATTCTGAGCTTACCTAGGACTTCAGTAATACTAGCTTGAATTCAGCTAAGCTGGCCAAAGCAGATAACCTGTGTATAATATTAAATATTTTGTTCACTAAGATTTTATTGAAGTGAAGTCTTGAAAATGCCTGACTCACCATTTTATTTATTGATCAGACTTATTAAACACTTTTAAACTGAGGCTAGAATTAAGTATGGCAAATCAGGCTCCTTCTCCCCTCTCTGAGGCTCAAGAATCCCTGAAAATATTATAGTGCCTAGAAGAGGAAGAAATAGCTTTATGCCAATTTTGACTTGGTTTAAGAATTTCTTACTGAAAAGTTGCTCTGATGTATGAGATCAGCCTACCTAAGCTCAAGGCTAGGGGCATACTGTGGTTCTAAGTCTCTCATTTTTAAGTACCGGAAAAGGTCAGATTTAGTTTCGCAAAACTGAGATTAAAAATTACCATTATTTTATTGTACCCACACCTAGGTTTTCTCTATTGTGTTGGGGAATTCTTTTTATTGTACCCAAATGTCTAGTGTTTTCTACTCTTCCTCTTTCTGGGGATAAATCATTGCCTAAAGGGACAGTTTTTGTAGCTATTTTAATATCTAGACTATTTAGCTTAGATTATTTTATTTTTTAATGTTTATTTATTTTGAGAGAGAGAGAGACAGAGCATGAACAGGGGAGGGGCAGAGAGAGAGGGAGACATCGAATCTGAAGGAAGCTCCAGGCTACCAGCTATCAGCACAGAGCCTGACGCAGGGCTGAACTCACAAACCATGAGATCATGACCTGAGCCATAATTAGACACTTAACCGACTGAACCATTCATGTGCCCCCAGCTTAGATTATTTAAATTATGAACTACCTCTTCTACTTCTAACTTAATTTTAATTTTATTCTAATTTTAATTATACGATTTTTCCCAAGTTATGCCTTGGGTTTTGAAAAGACTTTTTTTTTTTTTTTTTTTTTTGGTCAATGTTAATCTATCTGAAGTAGTTTTGTTTTATATTTTTAGTATTGCTTTTGACATTTTAATTCTCCAATAGTTTATTGTTAAGAATGTAGTCAGTAAAGTACCAGGTATTATATGGAGATGTTGAATCACTAAGTTGTACATGTGACGCTAATATTGCACTGTGTCTTGACTGGTATTTAAATAAAAACTTTAAAAAATTGTAGTCAGAACATCAGATAACTCCCTTTTATGGAAATCTCTTCATGCTTTAATGTGGTACCCCATCACTGTTTAGGTCATCACTGTTTTTTTAATTATGGACACTGGCTCTTATCAGTTACCATAGTGGATTGGCAGGATTTTATACTCTGTGTTTTATTTGCAGATATAAATCTTGATAATTGGCGCTTTGCAGGCATCTTGATGTCTGAAGATACTCAGTTAGACTTCTGAATCCAATCTTACATTATCTGCGTTCTGCATGTAACTGCCCTAGGCAGGATGGCTTAGCTCTACTAGTAACAGTAGAAGCTTTCTTAACTGACCTTCCCTTAACTACTTGCAGGATTAATTAATGTTCTCCATTCCCCTTTAGACACCTACTGACTGTTGTTAGGATGAGGTGGATATTACAGGCAGTTGGCCACCTTCTTACTTACCCAGTTACTTCTGTTACCTTATGGTGTCATGTGCTTACTTAAAGGCAGTTAAATTAATGATATTATAACTAAATTTTTATATATTAGCTAATGAAATATGAATGCAACAAAGAGGGCATTTATAATGGTAACGTTTTCGGAAAACTATGTTAAAAATTTTGGAAAAAATCAATTAAAATGTCAACAAAGGTAATTCGATTTTAAAAAATGCTGTAATGAATTAGGATAAAAACACTGAGGGGGATAAGATTGATGGTTTTTAAGGGTACAGACTTGTGATGAATAGTAAATAAGCCATAGAAATCTAATTACAATATAATTAATATCAACAATGATTTATAATTATATGTGATAAATATTGCTGTATCAGCATTTTATTATATAGAAATATATCAAAGCAACATGCTATATACTTCAAATTCATACAGTGTTACATGCCAAATTTATTCAATTAAAAACATTTTAAAAATCTATCTATACCTAGGTTATCTAAATTTGTTTTATTTTAAAGACGGGCGTCTAGGTGGCTCCGTTGGTTGGGCGTCTGACTTCAGCTCAGGTCACGATCTTGCGGTTTGTGGGTTCGAGCCCCGCATCGGTCTCTGTGCTGACAGCTCGGAGCCTGGAGCCTGCTTCAGCTCCAGGGAGTCTCCTTCTCTCTCTGCTCCTACCCCGCTCAAGGTTTGTCTCTGTCTCTCTCAAAAATAAACAAACATTAAAAAAATTTTTTTTAAAGAAAATGAATAGACTCTACATTTTACAATAGTTTATCCAGAAAGACAAATTGGAATTCATATTCAAACAGAAAGGCCTTGGCTTTATATCAGAAGTTTGGTGAATAAATGTACATTTATATTTTAAGTTAAAGAGTTTCATACATATATCATTTTTTGTCTTTCCCCACTTCTTCCAAAAGGTTTTTAAACTGATCACATGCTAACTAGTTGCTATCAGTATAGGATAGGAAGACTTCTAGTGTATATTACCATCATGTTTTTTCCACAGTCCTTTTTTGAGAAGAGAATCCATAGGAATCATAGGATTTGAGAGAATCCATTGATTAGTATGGAATAGGCCTGGTTTAATCTGTATAGAACTTAGGTCCAAATTTAATTGTGAATGGGGATTTGTGTTTAGTAACATGTCACCCCTATCCATTGAGCCTAAATGCCCTCTATCAAACTAGACAGTCGTGTAAAAAGAGTACTCTGTTCCTTGGGGTCGAGGTGCATACCTAAGGTAGTTTACAGAAGTGGTTAAATTCCTGGACCTTGTAATAAGACATATAAAGTTCATTTTCGAGCATTACCACTCATCAGCTGTGGGACTTTTTACAAGTTATTCCTACTCTTCCAGTTTCCGTTTCATTGTTCATAAAATGTGCATAATAAGAGTTACTGCCTCATAAGAAAGTTATGAGGATAAGCAAACAATGTATGTCAAGTGCTTAGCATTGTGTGGCCTATAGTGAGCATGGAATATTACCTACGCTATGCCATTAGTATATGCTCACAGACCTACAAACTTTTAAGTGATCTTTATTACTAATAATGTGAGTAATTTTGAAAACTCTTATAAAAACTGTGATAGAGCTACTAAACCTGAGGTAGACCTATGTACAGAAACACATAACAACTAAGAACAGAGAGTTAGCTTTGTATCTGCCTGTTGTCATTAGTGCAGTTAAATCGAAAAAATAAATTATAGTCACCACCTTCTATTTCCCTTATAGTAATACTGTTATATGTCTACACAGTTATAAAATAGGAAATACAATTAGGAAAGCTATTTATATTTCTCCTTCAATATTTAGGTTGTTTGTTTCATCTTTTTTTTTAAGTTTATTTATTTATTTTGAGAGAGAGAGAGCAGGGGAGGGGCAGAGAGAGAAAGAGAGAGAATCCCGAGCAGGCTCCGTGCTGTCAGCATAGAGCCCAGTGAGGAGCTCTATCTCATAAAATGTGATATCATGACCTGAGCCGAAATCAAGATTCAGATGCTTAACCAGCTGAACTACCCAGGTGCCCCAGTTGTTTCTTTCATCTTAACCATTTTATTTTTCTTATTTAGGTAGCACCATAAAAAGATTTATTATCTTTTGTTCGCTGTTTTTTAATTCCTGTCTTAAAAGGAGTCAGTATTGACAATTACTTTATAAATCTATTAATTCACTGTTTACATTTCGGGGGACATGGCCTGACCTAATTTATAATTTGAATCTATATAATAATAAAATGTTTTATTGTGGATATTATTACCAAGCAATTCTACATATATTTATAAAGAGCAAAATATTTTTTTTCTTGCCATGAGGCTTCCCTGAGAATTTGAAGCTCTGATTTAGTACATTTGAAATTGTATTAAAACTCCAAATTTAGAACTACTTGTTGTAATATATATACCTCCCTGCAGCCTACACTGAGATGCACAAACTCCACTAAAATCTATGAATAATTAATAATCAGTTTCTTTTTTAGAAATCTAAAAACAGATTAACTTTTTATTCCTTCACAGTTGTGGGAAAATGAATTTAGCAAAGTTTACAATTTAGACAGCATAACAAAGAGTAAGCTTCAGGGAATTAAAGCTGAGAAACATGGAGCAGATCAGAAGACACAAAATACTGATTGGAATTTAAAATCCCAGGAGAGGTTTTTCAAGAAATGTGACTAAATAGAATTTACTTAAAACAGCTCTAACCAAACTGCTAAGGAATATGTTGTGTTATAGCAGTAGGAATATAAGACTGATTCTCCACTGTGCTTTTTTAGCTCATAGCACAATTTGACAAAGTAGAATGTTTAAAAGCAAGAAGAATGTAATTACTGCTACATAATGTGCAGATTAAAATTGATCATAATAGAGATCTAGACTAAAAAGATTGCTGCTAAGTCTGTGGCAATAATGGTTGAAGATACATAACATAAAAGCTGTTGGGGGAGAAGGAAAATATCAGGATCGTCTGTCGACTGGGTGTATATTTTGGTTTTTCTTTGTGAACAATCCCTTCTCCACCTCATGAAAAAAAGGGAAGGGAAGGATTAAACATTTATCTCTTACCAAATACCACATTGTCATTACTTTTTCAGAGAAAATTTCTCATTGTTTTTTTCTGTGTGCATCAGTTGTGTGGATTTGTGTGTGAATTGGTTTTCACCACAGGACTGATCCAAATATCCAGTATTAATGGATGTTCAAGTCAAGTGTAAACAACTTATTTTCAAGACGTTTCTGTGACATTATTCCACAGCTTTCAAATTTTGAAGGAACTTTGGAGATCATCTAGTTTAGAGTACGGTCTGTGGATTGGCACCAAGAGCATCACCTGGAGATATTTTGGAAGTGCAGATTCTTGGGCCCCACACCAAACTACTGTATCAGAAACTTGAGGATGGAGTCCACCAATCTGCACTTTAACAAGCCCTCTAAGTGACTCTGATGCATGCTACAGTTTGACATTGACTTATCTAGACAACCCAGCTTCTTGAAGGTATTTTTCACCAGCTTGTTTCAAATAGAATTACACACTACTTGCTTTTGATATCAATTGGAAGGGGAACCGTAGGCAGTAGGTACCTTTGTGTTCTATCTAGAACAAAATGGCTATACTACGTAGATTAAGCTGCCTGGCTATTCTCTCTGTAGTTGAACAGACTGGGTATAAAGTTTAGGGGGCAAACAAAGTACGCTTTGGCCAGAGTTTGGCTGTAAAATGGATTTGCCTTGTAGGGAAGGACTGCAAAGTTCTTAATGACTTGAGCCTGCTTTACTTTAGAATTGGTAGGGAGTAACTGGACTTCCCATAAGAAAAGAAACAAAGAGACATATCACTATTACCATAGGGGAAAGCAGAGACTTAGGTGACTTTACCACCAGCATTTGACTCCATTAAGCCTCTTAAAGCTGAGAGTTTGGCACTTCTTTCTCAGTGAACAGGGCGACCTGTTATCGCTGTAGCTGATTTTATTCTTTCTTGTGTCAAAGAAAGGAAGAGAACCAAACATTAAAAGCTTAAAGAGGTTGATGACTGTTGGTCAAAAGTGACACCTTTATTTTTCTTTTTCATTCTCTTTGAGCCCTACGTATTATTTTCAGTTATCCTGAGATTAATATAATTTTTAAATGGACACTTACTCGACTTTAGTACACCTCATAATACAGATTGTGCTATGAAAATGTTACTATAAGTTGCTTATAAAAATTCTATTACTTATTTGAGAATAAGATAAAACTGACTTCCTGGTAATGTTTATTATTAATAGCTATACTGCACTGACCATTTATGACAATAGCAAACTTTTTCTCAATGTAGATAATTTAGGCTTTGTTGGCTAACAGGTAAAATCAAGAATATTATGTAGGTATTTATACAACCACTTAAAATAACTTCTTGAAAAATTTAAAAGCCATTCTTAATTCATGGATCATAAAAAGTTAGATGGCCAGATTTGGCCCACAAGCCATATGACTTATGATATAGAGAGGATCCTTAGATACTCACCCTTCAAATTTTGAGATGGTATAAGTCAATGATTGTATCATATATTAATTATGCATTTCCATATAATACGGTTAACATAATAAACTTGATTAATAAATTCTTTTTCTCCAGAACATTTAAAAAATATAAACATTAGTCCCTCTTTAAATTACCAAACATACCAAATTGAAGAGTTTAATTTTGTGATATTTTGCATTAATGGGAAATCAGGAAAATTGGTTCTTGGAGGCTCTTCAAGATAACTTTTGAATACTGTGAAAGTATTATAGAAAGATTTGTAAATTTACATCAATTCATAATAAATTCTTAAGAAATTGCTAGTGAGAAAAGAGGGGGAAAAAAGAAAATACATGATAATATGAAGAGAAACTGGCTGTGTTTTATGAATACGTAGAAAAGTCAGCAGTTTGGAATCATGGAGTATTCAGAATTTCAGAACCTAAGTTACAATATCTTATTGCCCAGGAGGAGAGAGGTTTGGTGGACTCTTCTTTGTAGTATTTTGGAAAAATAACCCAGCATGAACCATTTACTTCAGCCAAACAGTATAGGGGCAAAATATGCATAAACAGGTGGCTAGGGCTAGACCTAACAATAAGTCATGAAAGGAAGTCTAGTTACTTGAGAAGAATGTGCTTTTAGAAGATCTGTCTGCCCATTCTTTCTTCTAGGTGATCTAATACATGCCCATGACTTGGAAGTATCTTATGCTGATGTGAAGAACTCAGAACTCTCTTTTATGAACTCCCAGTATTAACCAGTAAATCCAGCTGTCTTGTTGACAACTCTGCATAGATCAGGTTAAGGACTAGGTTTTGAGGAAGAGAAAAAGCCAGTTTTGATGCCTGTCATAATGTCTTACATGTTAAAGCCGTCTGGGTGGCTCAGTAGTTAAGCATCCACCTCTTGATTTCAGCTCAGGTCATGATATCATGGTCCTGAGATTGAGCCCTGAGTTGGGTTCCATGCTGGTCGTGGAGCCTGCTTGAGGTTTTCTCTCTCCCTGTCCCTCTGCCCCTCCCCTGCTTTCATGGGCATGCTCACGCTCTCTTTCTTTCTCTCTTTATCTCAATCTCTCTCTCTCTCTCTGTAAAAAAAAGTAAAAATAAAGTTAGCCAAGGGCCGACTGAGTGGCTCCGTTATTTGAGCGTCCAACTCTTGATTTTGGCTCAGGTTATGATCTCGTGGTTCATGGGATTGAGCCCCCTTTGGGCTCTGCACTGACAGTGTGGAGCCTGCTTGGGATTCTCTTTGTCCCTTTCTCTCTGCCCCTCCCCTGTCTCTCTTTCAAAATAAATATGTAAACTTTAAAAACGTAAAAAAAATAGTTACCCAATAAATACTTAATGGTTTAAAATTTTTCTAATGGGAGAAGCATTTGCTCTCTAATAGGTTTGTGTGTGTGTGTTTTAATGAAAAGTCAAAGTGTACAGAAAGGCTTAAAATGAAAAGCTATAGTCCCTAGCCTTACCCTTTCTCATTGCTAATTCCACTCCTCTAGGGGACAGTCACTTAAACACTTTTGGCTATTTCTTTTGGTAGTTAACACCATGTCTTTAGATTACCATGCTTCTGCTGACATTTATTGATTAGTTTTAAAACATCTAATGAAACAGTAACTTTATTTGCACTGCTTCCGCCTTTCCTCCCAACATAACTGTGTCTCTGTTTTTTATTTTATTGGTTATAGCCATAAATGGTTTATTGTTTACTTCTGTATTTCTTTTTTTTAATGTATGTTGGGAGACAGAGAGCACAAGTGGGGGAGGAGCAGAGAGAGAGGGAGACAGAGGATCCGAAGTGGGTTCTGTGCTGATAGCAGTGAGCCTGATGCGGGGCTCAAACTCATGAATGTGAGATTATGACCTGAGTCAAAGTTGGATGCTTAACCGACTGAGCCACCCAGCCATCCCTATTTCTATATGTCGTGTTCCATTAGGTATAAGGCACTACTTGATTTCCACTTTGTAAGAATATGTTAACACCCCTGCCCTACCTATCTTGCTTATCTCGGGCTGGTTTCAAGATTTTCTCTTTTTCTTTGGTTTTTAGCAGTTTGAGTATGATGAGCCTAATTTGTTTCTGTTCTGTTTATCCTGGATTCCTCGATTATGAAACTTTCTGTCCTTTACAGATATGAGATATTTAGCCAATATTTCTTGGAAAATTTTATCTGCCTTGTTCTCTCTTCTTCTGAGACTCTAATTACATATATGTTAAACCTTTGGATATCACCTCACAGGTCCTGAGGTGTTTTTTGTTTGTTTTGTTTTTGTTTTTATTTTATTTTAAATATTTTTTAATGTTTATTTTTGAGAGATAGAGAAATAGAATGTGAGCAGGAGAGGGGCAGAGAGAGAGGAAAACACAGAATCTGAAGCAGGCTCCAGGCTCTGCGCTGTAGGCACAGAGCCCAATATGAGGCTCAAACTCACAAACTGCGAGATCATGACCTGAGCCAAAGTCAGTTGCTTAACCTACTGAGCCACCCAGGTGCCCCAGTTTTGGTTTTTGTGTTTAATCCTTGTTCTCTGTGGTCTTCAGATTGGGTAATTTTCATTCATTTATCTTCAAATTCACTGACTCTTCTGTCATTTTAAACTTTTCAATTTACTATATACTGTGTGTGTGTGTGTGTGTGTGTGTGTGTGTGTGTGTGTGTATACATACATATATGTACATACTATTTACTGTCATTTAAATTGTCATATTTAAACGTTTAAATACTGTTAGACCTATTCTGTGACTTTTAATTTTAGCTATTATGTTATTCAGTTCTAGAATTTGCATTTGGTTCTTTTTTACAGTTTCTGTAAAATCAGAGATTTTCTTGCCTTTTTTTAATTAAGATTATATATTCCTTTACTTCTCTGAAAATCATTATAATAGCTGCTTTAAATTTCTTATCTGCTGATTACAGTATCTAGAGCATTGCAGGGTTGGTCTCCATCTTTTCACTTGATAATGGGTCCTATTTTCCGGGTTCTTCATGTGATGAGTAATTCTGTGTCCTAAACATTTCATTTAGTAGATACTCTGGATTTTGTCATATTCCTTCAAAGAGCATCACTAATTTTTTTTCTTTTAGCAAGCAATTAACTTGGTTTGATTTAATGGAAAACTCTATCTTTTGGGCATCAGTTGAGCTCAGTTCAATTGTTTTATTCTTAGCCAGTCTGTCCCATACAATGCATGGTTCAGCAATTAGCCAGAGGTTTGAGCAGAGTTTACACACAGAATTTTGGCTGCCTCCTTATAGCGCGCACTCTCTCTCTCTCTTTCTCTCTCTCTTTTTTCTGGAAATCCTCTTCCCCTAACTTTTCAGTGACTGCTATTCCTACAAGCTCTGTCTTTTGATACTTTAGAGTTGAAAAACGGTTTTCTAGTGGAGTTTTATTGACCCCATGCAGTGCTGTGGTCTCTTTTTAACCCAGAAGCTAAAAAATAAAAATAAAAATAATTTTTTAAAGAGAAACTCATCCAAATCTGTTTTTTTGTTTGTTTTTGTGTTATGTTTTTGTTTGTTTTGTTTTTTGTTTTTTGCAGTTGTTAGCTCTCTTCCAGACTGTATTATGTTTAATCTCCAGGGCCTTGAGATAGTTGCTTTTTGTATGTTGTCCAGAATTTAAAGTCAATCTGTGAGAGGGCCCATCTAGCAGAAGCTTACTTGGGTATACAGAAGCAGAACCTCCCTGGTAGGATTTTGAGATTTTTGTCTTCCACAGTATTGAAAGTTTCCCAAGTTATTTGTTTCTAATCATAGAAATATTATCCATTGGGGAGCTGACATTTAGCTTTAGGATGAAATTCTATAAAAACTGACTTTAGTGTTCTTTTCCTTACACTTGTTCTTCCATGCTTATATGTTATTCTGCTTTCTCTTTTCTACACATCCAGTGAGGTGCATTATTAACATGACAGAAATTGTATGGAAAATGGATAGACTCTTAAGCAACACTGCTTCTGCCTCCATCTAACTGCCAGCCTTTTTTTTTTTCAAATCTTAAAGTAATGTGGTGAATAGAACAATATGTTTTATTAGTTTAAAAACCAGGAGTGGGAGGAGACTTATAAAACCCCTAAGAAAAGAAAGACCTCTAAACTAAGTCAGTGTCTACTTTTGCATATTTATAGATAACCTTCTGACGTGCAACCAAAAAGTAATGCAAACAGTTTATTTCTTTTTGTATTAAGGGAAGTCAGAATAAAAATTTCTGCTTTGATCTCTAACTCAGTGACCTGCCTGGTGGTGTGATAGTTCTGTCCTCCAGTTAACCCATGATTTACTTTCCATCAGACTAAGCAACTCATCTTTCCATACAGCTTCTTGTGTATGACCAGATGACCTCAAGGTTTCTGAGAGATGAAAAAAGCAACTTACCCTGTTACAGAGACTGAGACTTACTGAGAGATATTCTCAGGTTGGATGAATGCTGTTTCTTTACCCATGGCTGGTGGGTGGTGAGTGGGTGGTGAAGTGTTCTCTGTTGTGAGTTCTTTATTGTAACAGTAGCAGCAACTGCACATTGCAAAAACAAGCCAGAAAGCTGTTGGGTCTTCACACTTGAGGTCTGAAAGTGTCTCTAGTCCTTTTTGCTCATGGGACAGAGACTTAAGTTTTTGTTAATCTGCCCTTGTAGGATTTCATTGAAGTCTGCATAATTTTTATGTTTATGCAGATCTTAGCAGTTTTCTGCCTCCCACTTTGACTACTTAGGATCTTTTACAGTTTAGTGAAGTTTTGAAAAAGAAAAAAAAAGATTTTAATTTCCTTACCCAATTGTTAACTTTTCTTTCTTTCTTTGTTTTAAGTTTCCATTTATTTATTTTGAGGGAGAGAGTGCACCCATGAACAGGGGAGGGGCAGAGAGAGAGGGAGAGAGGGAATCCTAAATGGGCTTCACAGAACCCGATGCAGGGCTCAAACACACGAATCGTGAGATCATGACCTGAGCCGAAATCAAAAGTTGGATGTTTATACCAACTGAGCCACCCAGGTGCCCCAACTTTTCTTTTTCAACACCTTTTGGGTCTGCCTTGGAGAAATCCACACCATCAGTAAATGATGGTTAACCATTATTTACATTCTTAGTATCGAAGTTTATTTTTCCTGTCAGTTCTTAAGTGTATGTGAAACTATTTTTTCTCAAGGAAGTTTATGTTATTGTACCTAATCAGCATGTTTTCAGCCATTATTGAAAACTGGTGCAAAATGGAAAACATCATTATATGTCATTCTCAAAACACTGTTCTCAGATTATTATTCTTTTTTTAATGTTTATTTATTTATTTTGAGAGAGAGAGAAAGCGAGCAGGGGAGGAGCGGAGAGAGAAAGACTCTTCAGCAGGCTCCACACTGCCAGTGCAGAGCCTGACATGGACTCAAACTCACAAACCGTAAGATCATGGTCTGAGCTGAAACCAAAGAATCCATTGCCCAACTGAATGAGCCACCCTGGCATCTCTGAGATGACTATTCTATAGTCCTTGTCTTCAAGGAGCTTAGAATCTGGTAGACAAAAATAATAGAGGATAACAGAATTTAAACTTGAAAATTAAACCAGAATCTTGGAGCCAATGTCATACAACATACTTTTAACTCAGTTTGTAAAACATTCAGAAACTAACCACTAGGTTTCTCATACTATAAGCACTTCTTCAACTTACTGTACCTTTCAACATCATACATACAGGAGGAACTGTACTAGTACTCTTGGGATAATACATATTCCACTAAAGAGAGTAACTTCATCTGTTAAATAAGAGCTATCCTTTTGGGTGCAGGGAGATAAGGAGACAGAACTGAGGCAAGAAACATGAGTAGATTACTTCTTGAAGTTTGATGTCATAAATCACGGCCTCTAGATGCCGAACATTCTGGTCAGCATCTTGAAATTCACTTTGTACATCTGCATGTTCCTCCATTGCCTATCACATCATCACCATCATCATCATATACTAATAACCACATCATCATCTAGTAGTGAGCACATTCTGTGAGCAAGGCACTATGCTCATTGTGTTACAAAGATGAGTTCATTTAAATCTTTACAATATCCTTGAGAGTTAAGTGGCATATTATCATTATGATTGCGCAGACCACTTAGTTTAGAGATGTTCAAAGGTCTGTTGTGTGCATTGTGGTTGATCCATGAGCCTAAGATCCATATTTTAGTTTCATCTCCAGGGATAGCTCAGTCTATGTCCTTGAGTCGCTTCAGCTGCTTATTTCTAAAGGATAATAATGCTTCAGCTGCCTGAAGCATAAATATGCTTCAGCTGCCTATTTCTAAAGGATAATAAATATTAATATCTTCCATTTTAGCCTTATATACACATTACTCTTTTATTTTTTTTTATGTAATGTTTCGCAAATTTGCGTATCATCCTTGCACAGGGGCCACATCCTAATCTTCTCTGTATGGTTCCAAGTTTTTAATATATGTGCTGGCAAAGCGAGCACTACACATTACTCTTTAAATGTAATCCTCAGGGCACCTGGGAGGCTCAGTCGGTTAAGCATCTGACTCCTGATTTCAGCTCAGGTCATGACTTCATGAAACCATGAGATTGAGCCCTGCGTGGGGCTCTGCATTGACCTAGCAGAGCCTGCTTGGGATTCTCTCTCTCTGCCCCTCCCCCACTCATATTCACTCTCTTTCTCTCTCAAAATACATGAATTAAAAAAATAAATATAAATGTAATCCTCATAACAACTCCTAAGAGATTGTGGCCCACACTTTAAAGATGCAGAATCTGGGGCCCCTGGGTGACTCAGTCAGTTAAGCATCCGACTCTTGATCTCTCAGCTCAAGTATTCACCTCAGGATCATGAGTTCAAGCCCTGCATTGGGCTCCGCACTGGATATGAAGCCTATTTTAAAATAAATAAAATTAAAATTAAAATTAAAAAAAAAAAGATGCAGAATCCAAGCTTGGAAAAGTTGAATAATTTGTTCAAGACCACATAATATAGGTAGTGTGATGCGAGTCTCACTTGAAAGACCTCTTTTAATCACTGTGTTCTTTTCTTTATCCTACTGTTTCTTTCCCCCTACTTTCTCATAGACGTAGGTAAAAAGATACGAATTATAGATGTAATATTTCTGTCTCAAAGATACTAAAGAAAAAATATTTTTTCCTCTAATTTAGAAGAGATAAGGGCATATCTACGAATTTTTAGAATATTTACATCTAACCTCATACCTTATAGTCCTACCACATGTCTGCTCTGTTATTGCATAAATTGCATATGTAAATATGTATATTTTTAGTTACCTTTTACATTTTTTAGGAGAGGAGAGTCATTTAACAAGGGAAAAACTGTGGCTAACATTCAGATTCATGTTAGTGATGCTGCTGTTCTCAGGCATCATACTTTCTCTGTTCATGTAAAATGTTGCTCAGTGAGTTCACTTGCCACTCTTAGGATCTAAGTATCCCTTCAAAGGCCATATTTTATTTTATTTTCTTAAAATTAATTATTTATTTACTTATTTTAAGAGAGACAGAGCATGAACTGGGGAGGGGCAGAAAGAGAGGGAGAATCCCAAGCAGATTCTTTGCCACCAGTGTAGAGCCCAACGCTGGGCTTGATTGAACCCACGAAACTGTGAGATCATTACCTGAACCAAAATCAAGTTGTGGATGCTTAAGGGACTGAGCTACCCAGGCGCCCCTTGAAGGCCATATTTTAAAAAGAGAAGTCAGGGGCTCCTGGGCGGTTCAGTGGGTTAAACATCTGACTTTGGCTTGGGTCATGAACTCGCGGCTGGTGGGTTTAAGCCCCATATCAGGCTCTGTGCTGACAGCTCAGAGCCTGGAGCCTGCTTTGGATCCTGTGTCTCTGTCTCTCTCTGCCCCCTCCCCTGCTCATGCTCTGCCTCTCTCTCTCTCTCTCTCTCTCTCTCTCTCTCTCTCTCTCTGTCAAAAATAAATAAACACTAAAAAAAAGAAGTCATTAGTCATTTTTAGCTGTTTTTTGTTAGCATTAATATTTTATATAAAATAAAATAATCGGAAAGGCCATACTGCTTTGAAACTTGAACAGAAGTAGGATTCTGATAATTTTTGGCTGCATTATTTTTGTTTCTTGTATTTTCCAATTTTCCTATGATAAAACATGTTTGTGTAATATTTTAAATTTAAATATAGTTATATTCCATAACTACTTTAAAATTCAGAGGTTGTGGGGCACTTGGCAGGCTTAGTAGAGCATGCAGCTCTTAATCTCGGGGTTGTGAGTTCGAGCCTCATGTTGGGTATAGAGATTACTTACATAAATAAACTTAAAAAAAATTCAGAAGTTTGCCTGAAAAATTTATAGAATTGCTTATATCAGTAAACCAGTAATCACGCATAAGCCAGCATAGCAAAATTTTGAAATTTGGAACTCCTTTTTATATTATCAAAAACCTAGTGCTTCTTCAGATTTATAGAAATGAAATCTGGTATCACTGATATTTGAGTATTGTGTTGGCATATTTATTTATTTTTAAATGTTTATTTATTTTTGAGAGAAAGAGAGACAGAATGCAAGCTGGGGAGGGGCAGAGACAGAAGGAGACACAGAATCTGAAGCAGACTCCAGGCCCTGAGTTGTCAGCACAGAGCTCGATGCAGGGCTCGAACTCACAGACTGTGAGATCATGACCTGAGCCGAAGTCAGACGCTCAACCGACTGAGCCACCTAGGTGCCCCTGTGTTAGCATATTTAAAAGGCTTTTCTGAACTCAAATTATTGATTTGTATATGCAAAATACAATATTACTAAATATTAAAATAGGTAATTGACATCCATATTGCCTTATTTTATCACATATACCTTGAGTTTGCCATTCACTGAAATAGATAATGTTTACACCATGAGTTGTAAGGTACAGTCATTTGCCTTTTTCTAATCATGTGTATGGGTAAACGAAGACTTAAATCCCAATTTCTTCTTGAAATGAGAATTTCTATTTAATTTATTCAAAATTGGTTGAAGTATGTCTTATAGTAATGTCCTAAAAGTTGTCGTGATCATTTTTGGAGTAACCATTTCTTTGGAGCACCATGTTGTCTCCATATTTATTGCTTGTATGGTCTGTCTATATATCAATGTGTCTAGTATATCCTTTTGTGTAGCACAACATAGTTGCATAAAAATAGAAATTAGATGGGAGGTTCAGACGTACTCTTGAGTTACCTTGGATACAGCTTAGAATCACCTATTTTCTTAGGTCTTCAGCATTAAATGGATGAAGGACACATATCATGTGTACCTCCAAAGTATATGGATAAACATAACTAGTTAAGTCATTTAACAAATAATAGTATTTGCTCTGTGCCCTGCACTACTGTAAGCATTACTAAGACCATAGCCATACATGAGACAGACAAAGGTTCTGCCTTTTGTTAGCCACATCGTGAATGATAAACATCTGGAAAATGCAAATTAAAACAGCATGAGATACTTCTTCTTCCCACTGTGATGGTGTAACCAGTCCTGGACTTGCCCTCCCACTAGAAAAAGCTGTTTTCAGACACTGGACAGTTGACAGTATGATAATGTGATCCCCGAAAGGAAGGTGGAGGGGACTAGGTGAACCCTGGCTTTTATCCTAAATGGGATAACTCAAACAGAGAATGATGATAGTCTTACTGACCTGAGGAAACAGATCAGAAATTTGGGAAGCCAAGGGAACTGAAATTTACAGAGTACTGAAGAATAGGAAGCTGGCAGGAAGGGAACTACAAAATTCTGCAGAGGGGTCCTTTTGAATTGTTAACTTAATACTGAGTTGAACATAGAAAAAAAAAAGCAGCTGCGTAGCCTTCCTGACATTGACTTCCTCTGTTAATGCATCCTTCAAATATCCCTGAATGTGGAAGAGCTTGTACACAGCCTAAGTGTCTTCTAGTGTTTCCCTTTTAACACAACTGTATTCTCAACATATTTTGTTGAATATTTTTTATGGAAAATAAACCAGTCATTAAAGCTAGAAATTAAATGATTATAGTGTGATTATAATGATGATGATTTGTATGTTTGTTTTATGAAAGTCTGAGTCTTTCAGGTGATTTATAGTGTGATTAACATTTATAATATCCATGAGTGCTTTTTAGAACTCACTTTTAAAATCATTTGTTTTATTAAAACTCTTATTTGTAATGCTTACCTTTGCTTTGATTTTCTACTGTATACTGTTCATTTAGCAAATAATTATTAACCAGCTACCATATGCAGACAGTATTCTAGGCACTATAATCTAAAGCATTATATTTGAATGAAAAAAATATATAGATTTAGGCTAACTTTTGGCGACGTATGTTCAGCTTATTTAAAAGAAAGAAGGCTAAATTTACACAGAATTTGCTGCTTTGTTCATTAGTTCTGTATCTTTCATGAATTTCCAAGCTATGATGTAGAATATAGCAAAGAATAATATGTTTTCACCAAAACTTATTCCCTTTCCTCCGCACACAAGTAAACTATATAGCCCAGCCTTTTGTGCAGGTAGGTGTGTTATGTGACTGAATTTTGAACACTAAGAATATAAATAATGTATACAAATTCCAGCTGGCTATAAAACCTTCACATATGCAATTCTTCCCCCCTTTGACCTCTGACCTCTGGTTTTTAGCTTGATGTGGAGAACCCACAAGAAAACTTGAGGCTTATCTTAGGATAAGAAGCTTCCTACAGAACACCCATATTGAGTGAGAACTCTATCGTGTTGTATTAAGCCACTGAGATTTTAGTTCTTGGCCTACCCTGTATAAGGAGGAAACATGATTGTACTGTGACTGTGTGATGTATGTATGGGAGAGGACGGTTTTTACAAATACGTAAGTGAGTTGAGAGACTTGGGTCTTTCTCAACCAGTGTGTTGTGTACACCAGTTCGTTAAGACGAAAACACTGCTCTCTTCCTTTTGGTTCTGTTGCTGGCTCTTGTGCTTGAACCATTGGAAGGGCTGCTTTAATCTATATACTCTTAGATCCTATCTCGATCTCCCTATCAATCTGTATCCTTTCTTCCATCTCCCTGAAATAAAATACTTTCTCCCCTTCTCCATCTTTTCCACCTTTCCTTTTCTCTTTTCTAAATAATCAGGGGCAAATGTTGTTCAAGGTTTTCTTTCTGCGCCATGTTTGATGAATGAGCATGATGAGACACCCTTCACGTACTTGGAAGTGTGGTACACAATTTAGAAACTATGACTGTTAGAACCCACTAAGCACCCATCACATGTAAGCATGACCTCTTGATTTACTGTCAATTTAACAGAGTAATAAAGCTTTTCTGTATTGACATACCACACTTGTTTAAGGATACCACAATACCCTGCACGTAGGTTCTCTGAAGGTTGTGTACTATGTATAACTGATGAGCTCTGTGCCTTTTTCCCCACCTTCTTTTTTTTTTTTTTTTTTTTTTTTTAGTTTAGCTTTTTATTGAATATGTTACAAAGGAGGGATTAGTCAAAAAGACCAAAGCGCACGTCATCATCAGACTCCTCAGATTCTTCTTTCTTCACTTTCACTTTTCATCTTCTCAGCTAGGGCAGCTGTGGTGGAGGGGACAGGACCTCCTGCTGGTGCAGATGAGGCTCCCAGTGTTGATGTTGACCAGGGAGTTTGTAAAAAAGCCTGGCCAGAAAGGTTCAACCTTTACACCAGCTGTTTTAATGAGGGCCTTGATCTTACTACCATCCCTGACCTTCACCTCATCGTCATGCAGGATGAGGGCCAAGTAGATGCAGGTGAGCTCCCAAGGCAGAGGCCATGGTGCAAGCAAATGATGGGCGGATGCTGTCAGGCATGGTGCTAGTTGCTCGTTGAAGTGAGGTCCTAACTTCACCTTGGCCTTAGCTTCCTCAAAGGATTGAGCACCTTAGTGGCAGCTGAGGAAGGCCTTTTTCCCACTTTTGACTTCTGACCATGCCATCAGTGGCTGTTACAAGTATATAGAACTGGATTGGCCCTCCTGAAAAGATGGCAAAAAAAAAAAAAATGTTAAGAGGAGACTGCTCTGATTATCTAATCAAATAACTAGATTACCCAAATGACCATAAATCTATTCATATGAGAAGTCTTTTTTTAGCTTATTTTCACCATTTATAACGGTTATCTCCTGAGTCTTTTATTATCTTTAATGTCTAACCAATATCTCAATTATGACTGAAGTAACTTGTGCTTATTACCTAAAAATATTTCATCAGCTCTATTCCTTCATATTGGATACCAATTTAAATGCAACTGCATTTATAGTGTGATTATATACCACTCCCATCTCAACACAGAATGGAAGGAAAATAGAGACTTAAATTAGTTACCCAGTTGAGATGCAGTTTAGTACAGTGCATGTTTCTCAAGTTTTATTCATTGGCATAGTTTCTTCATGATTTTTGCCATACTTACAACCAGACTCTTTTACCTAATATTTTTGAACTCCATGCTTTTATTTAGATAAACTTACTTTAAAAGAAACTATATATTATTAGTCAAACTGGAAAGTCAGTATCACATGCTGTAATTATAATATTAACCAGAACATTAATTCTAGCTAAACACTTTACCTACAAATGGCACTGATACTGAAATCTTTTCCCTCCTTCTTAAAAAGGGGAATTAGCTGGGGCACATGGGTGGCTCAGTCAATTAACCATCTGACTCTTGATTTGAGCTCACGTCTTGATCTCAGAGGCATGAGTTCAAGCCCTATGCTGGGCTCTATGCTGGCTGTGGTGGCTACTTAAAAAAAAAAAAAATGAAGAAAAAAAACCCAAAACAAGGAGGATTAGCTAGTATTAGTGTATTAAAATTTTCTTCTGGACCTATTTAGAAGGATGGAAACATAATTGAAAAAAGGAATAACATTATCACTATTTCATTAGTCAGAATAAGCTAGACAGTGCTGTCATAACATCACCCTTAAAAATCTCAGTATTTAACACAATGAAAGTCTATTTCTAGTTTACCCAGCAAGCCTGGGCAACTCTCCAGGACAGCTGTTCTCTATATAGTGACCCAGCAATTCAAGCTTCTTCAATCTTGTATCTGTACCATCTCAACAGAAGACTTCTCTGATTTTTATGTCAGAGGAGGAGACAGACTATATCATGCAGGGCCTATGTCACCTGTGTTCTCATTTCGTAAGCCAGAACCAGTCACATAGTCCTAAACTTCACAGGAGCTGGCAATTGCAGTCACCTCTGTGCCTAGAAGAGAATAGAAACTAGGATGTTGGTAGGCACTAGGACAGCCCACCATACTGTGTAATTCACTGCTATTTACTGCCAATTTTATAGATCATTTAAAATAATCTCCTGCTAAAATGAGTTCCATACCTTGAAGAACAATATTGTTAATGAAACTATAAAATTCTAAATCAAAAGACCTGGATATGGTTTTGTAATCTACCACTTAAATACTGTGATCTTGGGTAAGAGATCTTGTGGTTTCTATTTTCCCATCTACAACAGAGTTAATGTTTTCCTCATAGAAAAATCATGAAATTTGAATGAATTTAGGTAAAAATATGAATAAAAGTATAAAATAAACTGTTATATAAATTTTAGCATCCTAAAATTTGGCATCCTCTTTTCTTCAAGGTGTTGCTTGTGTCATTTAAGCACAATCATGAACAGTAATTAATTAAACCCAGCTTTGAGTGGGGGTTAAGGAGGAGGAAATAAACAGTATCACAAATAGTATCTCTCCTTCTTCTCTCCCCGCCCCAGGCTTCCACTTCAGGAAATTCATGGTACCTAAAGCTTTATTTTCTAATAAATGTTTAGGAGCTAAAATGTTACAAACATTCATGTAAGATTCTGCCTGTGAAAGCTTTGTTAAAAACTGTTTGAAATACAGTTTTCCCTTTCCAGGTCAATTTTCCACTGTTTTTCTCTAACTTCCTTAATAGTTCTACAGTTCAAACATTTTACTCCTGTGTTTTCCTCTAAGAGTTTTAGAATTTTAATTCTTACATTTAGGTATTTGATCCATTTTGAGTTAATTTTTTAATAGGGGGTAGATATGGATCCAACTTAATCCTTTTGCATGTAAATACCCAGTTTCCCAAAACCATTTATTGAAAAGACTATCCTTTCCCCATAAAATGGTCTTGGTATCTTTGTAAAATCATTTGACCACAAGGTTTATTTCTGTCTTTATGGCACAGTACCACACGTTTTGATGATAGTACGCTTTATAGTAAATTTTGAAGTAATGAGGTATAAGACCTCCAACTTTGTTCTTTTTAAGATTGGGTTGGCTGTTCAGGTTTCCTGGAGATTCTATATGAATTTTAGTATGAATTTTTCTATTTCTGCAAAAAATGTCATTGGGACTTTTATTAGGATTGCGTTGAATCTATAGATCACTTTGAGAAGTATTGCCATTTTGACAGTACTCGTCTTTGAATCCATGAACAAGAAATGTCTTTCCCTTTATGTGTGGCTTTAATTTCAGCAACAGTTTGTAGTTTTTCAGTGTACAAGTCTTAAGCTTCCTTGATTAAGTTTATTCCTAAGTATTCTTTTTGTTGCTATTTTAAATTGTTTTCTTAATTTCATTCTGGGATTGCTCATCGTTAGTATATTTTTATGTATTGACCTTGCAATTTTGCTCAGTTTGTTTTATTCTCAGTTTTATTGTAGAATCTTCATCTTCATTTAAGGAATGTCATCTGCAAACAGAGATAATTTTACTTATTCTTCTCTGACTTGATGCCTTGTATTTCTTTTTCTCCCTTATAGCTATAATCTTTTTGCTGTGCTCTCACATTTGACAATTAATTTGTCTTAGATTAATTTTACTGAATATGCTTTTTATCGTAAAACCAACTTTGTGGAAACAGTTTCTTGGTACTTTATGTTTGTTCTCATCTTAAATGTATCCTTCAGTTCTCATTTTCCTGATCCTGGCTTTGATTTGGTCTCCCTGCAGACCTATCTCCCATAACTATTTGAGTCTGGTGCCAGTTCCTTCCTAAAAATTCCCACCTGCTTTGAAAACTTCATCTAAGACAAATACTTTAGTAGTTATTCAGTTACTTAAAATCCTTATTTTAATGCCTTTATACCTGCTTGGATTAGGTGTGCTGCAACATTGTCTACAACGTTCCAGTTTACAGAGGCACCAACAGAGGCAGATTTTTCTCTTTCACCATTAACACTCCTGTGTGATATATCTGATTGTGTTTATTGCCCACCCCTTTGTCTCCTCCCCAAGGGATCTTGGGAGAATTAGTATAGAAAATACTGCTCTCCCTCTCCAAAATAGGCCCCACATGATGATACTTATAACTTGGGACTCTTTAAAAAATAAACAAAACATAACACAACAGTTATACTGCTAAAATAGTGACTGGAAAAAAAATACAAAACCTTAACTTGTACCATATACATTAATACTCCTAGAGATGAGGCCTTGATTTATATCTTATTACAGCTTTTTTCTTAGGAAAGCCCCTTTACTGATCTGCTATGATGAGGTATTTATGGATACTTTTCTTTAATCCGTATTCACAAACTTTAGCGTGTATCAGAATCATTGGAGGGCTAGCTAAACACGGAGTGCTGGGCCCCAACTTCCACAGTTTCTGATTCAGCTGATCTGAGGTGGGGTCCGATCATTTCCATTTTTAACAAATTCCCAAATAATGCTCTGCTGCCGGTCACATTTTGAGAACCAGTGATATAAATCATACTATGTAATTTTCTTTTTTTTTACACACATACTTCTCATTGTCTAACCAAAGCCTTTTTGGTTTGGGTAGTCTGCCACCTTCTAAGTTATAACATGTTTTCTTCAATATTATTTCCTTCTCAATTAAAAAAAAAAGTTGGTGATATCACTGTTCTTGTCATTCCCCTATGACACCTTAGAGGTCTTTGTTTTAACCCCCCTCCCAATACACACGCAATTCAGACTTTCCAAATCATGCTGAATGTGTGATGGTGGTGATGATGACAACAGCAAAAACAGCTAGCATTTACAGAGGATTTATTATGTGCTCACATTGTTCTGAGCATTTTATTTAATTAAAAATTTTTTTTTCTCTGCGCTCTCTGCAGAGCCCAGCTTGGGGCTCAAACTCACGAACCGTGTGATCATGACCTGAGCCGAAATCAGGAGTCAAATACTTAACTGACTGAGCCACCAAAGTGCCCCATGAGCATTTATTTCAATTAATTAGTATACTCCTTACAATTCCCCCATGGTACATGTAGGTAATGTTATTAAGTCCAAATAACTGATAGGAAACTTAGAGAAACATTCTCAGCTAGGAAAAAGTAGAAGAGATGGAATCCAACTTAAGCTTTCTGGTTTTAGGGCCCAGACCTTAACTCCTATGCTACCCAACCCCTCACTACTATACTACCATGTTCTGTCACAGTAGAATACCTGGTTTGGTTTTAGAATCCTCCTACCCATCTCATTTCAGCCACTTTTTTAAAAACTATCTGGTAAACCCTTTTGACGCAGAATTTGTGTACCCAGCTGAATTCATCTTATATGTCATTTTTTTATGATGAAATATATTAAAATTCTAGGCTTCTGAGCAAAATATTGTGTCCAGTCTTCCAACCTGACCTTTTATGTTCTCCACTGAGTAGTATTAAGACTATGGACAATGTGTCATACCTATATTGTACCTCCTATGTTTGAGTAACTTACAGATAGCACTAGCTTTTTTATAATTTGGATGAGAGCAACATTATAATCTACCTTAAAAAATCATGTAAAGTCATTATTACACATGTATAGTATCCCATGGATGACAATAGGTATGTAGGTAGGAAAGAAGAATCAAATGCCGTCTATGAGCTGTAAAGGTAACCTCAGTTGGAATTCCTGAGAAGGGAAAATCGAGACGTCACCCTGGCATTGAGCTTCACAGATCTCTAGGATCCTGCTTTAATCCCTTGACTCCACCTCATAATTCTTATACATTCCTCATACCCCCCCTTATACATTGCTCCTGCCATTCTTCAGTTTCTTCCTTACATATCTACCTTAAGTTGCTAATTTCTGTCTGTCTACTATTTTAATTATAAAAAATGTTATTAATATTTTTAGATATATAGTATCCCTTGAGCAGGGACCAATGCTGTCTTTGTCAGAACTCAGCAGGTAAAATAGTATTCTGCTGTATGATAAAATAAAATAATAAAATTCTAGTAAAGGACTTAATAGCTTTTAGAATTAAATTATAGGAATTTCTTCTATACACATCAATAATGGATAAATAAAATGTTTCATTATTTTTGAATTGGTTGGTGAGATTATAATGAAAGAGACTCTAGTGGCTATTAGTAGCCTGCAGATCTGCATATATAAATCACTTGAGATCTTCATTTGCGATAGTGACTGTTAAAAATAGGCTCAATTATTACAGTTTTAGCAGAGGTGAGAGCTCTGCTATTCTAAAGCTTGCTTTTGGCAGAGAACCATACTGTTAGCACCCTTAGCTCTTGTTGCTATGGAGACAGTAACAAGATTTACTTTGTTTTTTAACATACACTTAAAATATACATACATATCTTAAGATTTAAAATGTGATTTAGTTGCCTGTAGGTTTTGAGTATTGGCACATTTCAAAAGTACTTTCTGTATTTTATTAATACTTCATTATTTTTATCCTCCAGAGAAAATAGAGAAGAATTCTGGCCAGTATAATGACAAAGTTTTATATTACTTTTTACAGGGTCTCTTAGGAATAACTTAGAATCCTCTGTGGATCAGTAATGGATGAGGATTTTGAAGAACATGCAGAAACTTTTGAAAAAAGTAATGTGATCTTAAGCACTCACATGTCTTGGACACCTATAGTTATGACATAAATAAAACACATACAACTCAATTTCAGATTCAACTGATACTTTTGAGCCAGTGTTATGCTAAGCACTTTCACCCTGTTGTACTTTATTTAATGGAACTCAGTTAGAGAGTACCAAACTAATCTTCATAATTGTAACTTTTAATGTATTAAAGTGATTATTTAAATGTATATCACTAGTGTTCCTTAACTCTTCCCCCAAAAATCAATAAATAGAATTTATACAAGCCTTTAATAAGTAAAACTTTCCATTTGTGAAGCATGCTTTTTATTTCATTCTTTATAAGAATGAATGGATTCCATGGCATAGAATATTACTAATCCAGGGGAAGACCTTGTGATTATATGTGTAACTAAATCACATTACTTTACCTGTAGCATCCAGTGTCAGACTGGCATGGCCTAGATAATACCTCAGTCCACTGGCAGTTTTGACTTTTTACCTTAAAAGCTGAGCAGTCAGGTGATTGATTTCCTTTTAAGCTAAGTAGATTAATCCTAGTTATGGTATTTATCACAACTGTTATAGTAGTTATTTCTGAATAAAGACAACCTTTGATTACAATTATTATAAACAAATTTTAAAACTTAGCCCTATACTTTCCTCAGTTCATACTTGTATTCAATGGCAAAGGAAAATAAAAAGCTCTTTGCTTTATAGAGAGAAAGTAGCTAAAGGTAATAGATAGTTACAACTTAGGCTCACGGTTTTGAATATTAGATTTTAGCTCTTCCAGTTTGCAGTGACTTCTTAACAAGACCCATCTCCTCTATGAAGAATGCAGTTAATTTTTTTTTCTGGCACAAAAAACTAGGGTAACCTGATCTGAGTCTGACAGAGTGTGTCGTTCATTTAAGTGCTTCCATCTGTTGCCTGCTGTTCCCCTTACTCATGACCCCTCTGTGTTTCTCTCTTTCCCTTCTCTTTCCCTGTTTCTCTTTTCTTTTTCTTTCTTCCTTACTTTCTGTTTTCTTTTCTCTGTCTTTCTCCTTTTTCCCTCTCCCTCTCTCTCTGTCTCTTTTTTTGTCCTTAGCCCCTCTGAGGAAGGCAAAGTTTGTTGAGAGCCCACGAATTCCAGAATCCGAGCTTGGCTCACCAACCCTCGCTTCAGCTCAGAAACTGGACGTGGATGCATACTGTCCTGGTAAGCACGCATGCGAAGTGTCTGCTTTGACAGAGGGAGGTTCGGAGCAGGCCCGTCCAGCAGGGCAGTGTTTAGCATGTATATTATTCATAAAAACGTGTCTGTAACCCCTTTTGCAACTGATCACATATTTTCCATATTAGAACATAGTTTTTACTGAATATCCTTTTTGAATATTGATAGAATAATGAGTTAAGTGTAGAAAACCATTTCAAGGATAATTTTCAAAGGAATTAAAATAATTTTGGTAGATAGTTTTCAGGGTGATTTTTTGTGATTTGAGATACTTGAAGAAATACCACTTTGGCCATATGCAAACAAGAATATTAAAGATATGAATAAAAAGGTTCATTTAACACTAGCCCTTTATCTATGACCCACTTTTTCTAATCCCTATTGGATTTCTGGACAATTACAAAAAATAGTTGTGATGTTGGAAACATTAAACTTAAATTAGAAAAGAAACCTTATAGGTTCCCAATTTGGACTCCTGGACATTCACTTTTAGAAATACCTCTTCTCATGAATGGCCTGTGGGCTGTGAGCACGTGTGGGAGTTCACTAAAACCCTTCTCTTGTGGGAGCCAGGCTGAGACAGAGTCATTATCAATGCCTAGATTCTTACAAACCAAGATGAGTTGCCTGGCAACATCCTTTACACTCACTCTACAGTGAGTCTATAGAGATGTGTCAGAAATGTTCAAAGATCTAGTTGAGGATACAGACCAGAGCTTTAGTAGAGGGCCTTAGAAGACTTGGTTTTAGGTCTTTTGTTTATTCCTGCTCATTAAAATTGATGCTAAACCACAGAGAATGAAACCACTACATATTTACAGCATTAGGGGTCAGCAGAATAAAATAATTTTTAGTTCTAGGGAATGTGTCAATAGCTCTAATCTGAAATGTCAGGATAATAGAGCTCTGAAGTCAGATGAGACATGTTTCAAAAAAAAAAAAAAAGACTAGGTGAAAACCTGGGCCAAACTTAATCAGAGAAATTGATTGTATGAATCAGTTTTAAATATTGAAACACCTTGGGGATTTTACTTTGAGGCTGCAGAATCCTGGGCTTCATCCACTGTTGTAGAGGACTGTTTTTAAAACAAGCACGGTTATATATTAGGAACCAGCTTTTCTGTTTCTAAAAGGAACAGAATAGCTCTTTAAATGGCACGGTAGCACATTGTCAAAAGAATCTTTTTCATGTTTTGAGGTACTGTCACACTGCCTGGGCAGTGGAATAGTGTGCTTTGCATTTCTTCATGCAAATTTTAGTATAATAAACTAAATAAATGTACTAATTCCCTATCCCTGCCTTGAGTTTTGGCAGAGAAACCGTCAGAGGGCTTTTTTTTCCAGATTTGCAAGTCAGAATGTCAGGGAGACTAATCTTTCACTTCCTGATTGCCTATCTGACATCTTTAATCTAATGTAGCTATTATCGGCAGAAGGCAAGGTAGTTGCTGTTTGTGGCAATGCCAGTGCTGAATCACTATGAAAAATCTTATCCACGTTATTATTTATGTATGTTTCCCACAAATAGGAATCTTTGCTGAATTGGAATTGAACCAAACTAAACCTCAGTTTAGATTTTCAGAAAGCCGGGAAGAAACTAAAACATGTGCCAAAATGTTAAATGCCATGCTCCTCATTCTCTCCATTTCTTATCTGAAAGGTTTAAAGCACAGAAACTTCTTACTCTTTTACTCTTTTATAATACAGTTATTAAACTCTCTGAAAATAAGTTTCTACTGAGATAAGATTAGTGCCCTGGGAGTTGAAGCTATTACCTTCTTCACGTACCAATACTTCACAATAACCAGATGAATCCAGTATACTCACAAAGCAAACAAATAATCCATTCTTTTTAAATTTCTCTTACATAGGATATGTTAACAGAACAGAGATATTTTATTGTATACTTATATTTGTATCATGCAGTTAAATCTGTTGTTCTTCTTGTCCATCTGCTTTATTCATGATCACATACAAATTTAGGAAAACAGTGTATCTCACAGACACAACAGTCATAAACCAGAGGTTCTCCAGCAGCGGTTTTCCGATTTTAGCATGCTTTTGAATTACCAGGAAGGCTTGTTTAAATGCAGATTTCTGGGCCCACCCTCAGAATTTCTGATTCAGTAACCCTGGGTTGGGTTGAGGATTTGCTTGGCTCAAGAATTCCCAGGTGCTGCTGAAGCTGCTGATGCAACTTGCACACTTGGAGGAGCAGCTGGTCACAGGACTGCTGCAGGCTGCTTACAAGCAGTCCAGTGAATAGTGCTGGAAGTCTGTAGGGTTCCCTCTGCTGTTGACCTCTGAGGCATTATTCGGGATGTCGTTTCTGTATGATCTAAACTCCAGCCTTTTGATGCCTGTATTTTAGGTTGGAAGAATAAAGCTTTTGTGTCTAAGAAAGGGATATGTCTCTTGGTTTGTCCTTTTGTACCTGTGTACTTACACATAGTTTTTAACGTTGATTCCCCAAAGGAAATTGTGGATCAAACCAGAACTAGATATTCGGTCTGTAAAGTCCAGGGAAAGCTACACTGGGACATAGCTGTCAATCCAGAATATTTGTTTAATAAATTAAGGAATTCAGTCTACATTTCATTAGATTCTAAAATACCTAACTTAAGTTTTACTGTTCCTCAAAATCAGATTTGTTGTATGCAGAAAATGTGAGAAAAACACAAGTAAACAGTATGTTTTAGTTCTTTACTTGAAACCATGGACATGATTGATGGTGTTACATAACTGACCTACCAGAGTGTAGCGGGTGGTAAGTGAACTGTGCTTGATAATCGTCTTACAGTGCGGAAACTAAGACCTAGAGAATTTAAGTGGTTTGTATAGGGTCAGAAGCAGAATTTATTGTTGAACTCTTCAAGTGGACACAATGTGGCCCAGAAATAGATTGCCCATAATTCTATTACTGTTTAAATTCCATAGATACCCCTTAACTATCCTTAAATTAAAAAGCAGAAAATTCAGTTTTTAACTATGAAGCTGAGCTGTAGTCTGCTTTTAGGGTAACCAACTTATATCAGTGATTTTAATAAAAACAATTCCCAAGGTAAAAGAACAGATTCATCCTACACTCTAACTTTCCTGCTTATGTCACTGTTCATTAGCTGTGTGGTTTTAGAAAAGACTCTTAACCTTTTCTGACCTTCAGTTTCCTCATCTGTAAAAATGGGAGTAATAATCTTAAATCAGATTAATAAATATAAAACACTTAGCAGAAAGCTTGGTTCATAGTAAAATGCTCATAAATGTTAACTAATTTTTTTTATTATTATAGTGATAATCCTGAAGTATACCACAGGATGTTAAAGTGTTTTCTGAATAATCGGGGGGAAAAGATGTAAAGATTTAGGATCATCTTTAGTTAAATGTATGTGTTTCAGTTCTGACTTCTCCCCTGCTAGTCCTATGATCCTGAACGTGTCATATAATGTCTTGGTGCCTCAGTTTCTTGTCACAGTAACATTGTATATACCATGATGTTTTTCTGTAACTTAACAAATATGTATTTGTATAGATACTTGAATATATACATTCATAGGGAAAACATGGGTTGCCTAAAGAGCAAGGGAATCAAGATTTGGTTGGAAAGTCAGGAGAGAGTGGGATTGGTGAGATAATGCTCGTGTTAGCAGTGGGTATATGTGGTTGGTGGGATTGTAGGTGGTTTTAAGTTTTGTTCTTGGGCAGCGTATGTTAGGAATGAGAGCTCAAGTTCTAGAATTAGATCTGGTTTAATTTCTGACTCTGTTACCTTCTAGCAGTAACTCCGTGTGACTTTCATAACCTTGAATTCTTTGTCTATAAACTTGTGATAAAAATAGGCCTTTTTATGCTAGGTCTATCTCTTAGGGTTGTTAATTTTAAGTAAAATTAGTATATATGCCAAATGCTTGGTTCAGGCAAAATAAATAAGAGCACCTTCCCTATTATTATTATCCATTAATATCATTACACTTCGTTCACTTTCTAAAATTTCTGCAAAACAAATTTGTATTGAAATTTTTTGGTAATCAGATGTCACTAAAGGATGGTGATACTCTTCATTTATATCTTCATTTCTTAAGTTTTCTTATTGTACATTATAATAATGCGTCATTTCAACCGTAGACCCTTGACACACATGGCAGAACAAGTCAACAGTTTTATAGGACTTTTGACTACATGTACAGGGTTAAGGGCCAAAGTACAGACTAGTGTTCTGAAAACAGGCAGGCTTTTATCCACACTGAATATTCTCAGAGACATTTGAGATTAATCTTTTTATAAGAGATCCTTTTCAATCTCTTTTAAAATGGCATTGTCCTTCAAAGGACAGTGTTATTTAAGGCGACAATAAAATTAGGATGTATTTGAAACTCAAGAATGGAAGAGCGTTTTATGGTAGTTATTTGGCACATATTCATATTACATGTTTTTTAATGTGTAAAGGATTTTTCCTTTGGATTTCTTAGCAGCAGTGTACATTCTGTCGCACAAGTACAAGCCACTATAGATAAATGTTTTCTATAAAGTGAATAATTCCTTGAACCTTGATGATTTGTTTTATCTTCTTTCCTTTTTTTTCTGAAAACATTATCAAATCTTTGTTAGTTAGGCATGCTTCATTTGTTTTGCTTTGAATTTTATACTTAAGATTGCACATTAAAACCTTCTAATAGGATTTTTCATTGGCATATAGAGACCAGAAGCTTTTGTCTTGTAATTCACATCTTCTGTTATGTTTCGTTTATATTCCCTTTGTCTACTCTGTTGTAAATACAATAAGTATAAAGCAGGGTTTTTAATCCGAATTAAATTGGTGAGCTTTAGGGGGGTCTCTAAACTCCTTATTATACACAATACTATTCTATAATGTACATATGTGCTTCTTTCTATAACAGACTCCCAACGTAGTCTGTGACACATACGTTACCCATGTTAAAAAAAAAAAAAAAAAGGAAAAAAGAATTACTGTTTAAAGGTTGAAATTAAACAGAGGCTGTTAATGGCACAACTATTAGAACCAAAAAAAAAAAGAAAAGAAAAGAAAAAGCTAAAATCTGGACAGTGGACAGACTTGTAAATGGACTGAAGGGAATAACTGAAACATAGCACTACCCAAATCACGATGTGAAAGTCAGTACAGAAAGTAGAGCTCAGAAGCAGAGAGAGAAACTGAACACATTACATTGTATTTTAAGTACGAGAGACAATGCCTGCTTACTGGTTATGAAAATAAGCATGCCAAAGAACTAGAATATGAATATGAAAAGCTTTTCTTCCCCACACTTCCTTATCCAGTAATAAGTTCTTAACGTGTTAGAAAGTTACTGCAATGGACAGATGCTTTGTTGAATAAAATGTTTCACTTTGATCGCTTTTAGGTGTTTTCCTGACTTACATTTTATCATCGTTTAAAAGAAGAGTAGTCTCATCCCACTAACTTTTATTTATTTTTTTTATATATGAAATTTATTGACCAATTGGTTTCCATACAACACCCAGTGCTCATCCCAAAAGGTGCCCTCCTCAATACCCATCACCCACCCTCTCCTCCTTCCCACCCCCCATCAACCCTCAGTTTGTTCTCAGTTTTTAACAGTCTCTTATGTTTTGGCTCTCTCTCACTCTAACCTCTTTTTTTTTTTTCCTTCCCCTCCCCCATGGGTTCCTGTTAAGTTTCTCAGGATCCACATAAGAGTGAAACCATATGGTATCTGTCTTTCTCTGTATGGCTTATTTCACTTAGCATCACACTCTCCAGTTCCATCCACGTTGCTACAAAAGGCCATATTTCATTTTTTCTCATTGCCACGTAATATTCCATTGTGTATATAAACCACAATTTCTTTATCCATTCATCAGTTGATGGACATTTAGGCTCTTTCCATAATTTGGCTATTGTTGAGAGTGCTGCTATGAACATTGGGGTACAAGTGCCCCTATGCATCAGTACTCCTGTATCCCTTGGATAAATTCCTAGCAGTGCTATTGCTGGGTCATAGGGTAGGTCTATTTTTAATTTTCTGAGGAACCTCCACACTGCTTTCCAGAGCAGCTGCACCAGTTTGCATTCCCACCAACAGTGCCAAGAGGGTTCCCGTTTCTCCACATCCTCTCCAGCATCTACAGTCTCCTGATTTGTTCATTTTGGCCACTCTGACTGGCGTGAGGTGACACCTGAGTGTGGTTTTGATTTGTATTTCCCTGATAAGGAGCGACGCTGAACATCTTTTCATGTGCCTGTTGGCCATCCGGATGTCTTCTTTAGAGAAGTGTCTATTCATGTTTTCTGCCCATTTCTTCACTGGGTTATTTGTTTTTCGGGTGTGGAGTTTGGTGAGCTCTTTATAGATTTTGGATACTAGCCCTTTGTCCGATATGTCATTTGCGAATATCTTTTCCCATTCCGTTGGTTGCCTTTTCGTTTTGTTGGTTGTTTCCTTTGCTGTGCAGAAGCTTTTTATCTTCATAAGGTCCCAGTAATTCACTTTTGCTTTTAATTCCCTTGCCTTTGGGGATGTGTCGAGTAAGAGATTGCTACGGCTGAGGTCAGAGAGGTCTTTTCCTGCTTTCTCCTCTAAGGTTTTGGTGGTTTCCTGTCTCACATTTAGGTCCTTTATCCATTTTGAGTTTATTTTTGTGAATGGTGTGAGAAAGTGGTCTAGTTTCAACCTTCTGCATGTTGCTGTCCAGTTCTCCCAGCACCATTTGTTAAAGAGGCTGTCTTTTTTCCATTGGATGTTCTTTCCTGCTTTGTCAAAGATGAGTTGGCCATACGTTTGTGGGTCTAGTTCTGGGGTTTCTATTCTATTCCATTGGTCTATGTGTCTGTTTTGGTGCCAATACCATGCTGTCTTGGTGATTACAGCTTTGTAGTAGAGGCTAAAGTCTGGGATTGTGATGCCTCCTGCTTTGGTCTTCTTCTTCAAAATTCCTTTGGCTATTCGGGGCCTTTTGTGGTTCCATATGAATTTTAGGATGGCTTGTTCTAGTTTCGAGAAGAATGCTGGTGCAATTTTGATTGGGATTGCATTGAATGTGTAGATAGCTTTGGGTAGTATTGACATTTTGACAATATTTATTTTTCCAATCCATGAGCAGGGAATGTCTTTCCATTTCTTTAAATCTTCTTCAATTTCCTTCATAAGCTTTCTATAGTTTTCAGCATACAGATCCTTTACATCTTTGGTTAGATTTATTCCTAGGTATTTTATGCTTCTTGGTGCAATTGTGAATGGGATCAGTTTCTTTATTTGTCTTTCTGTTGCTTCATTGTTAGTGTATAAGAATGCAACTGATTTCTGTACATTGATTTTGTATCCTGCAACTTTGCTGAATTCCTGTATCAGTTCTAGCAGACTTTTGGTGGAGTCTATCGGATTTTCCATGTATAATATCATGTCATCTGCAAAAAGCGAAAGCTTGACTTCATCTTTGCCAATTTGGATGCCTTTGATTTCCTTTTGTTGTCTGATTGCTGATGCTAGAACTTCCAGCACTATGTTAAACAACAGCAGTGAGAGTGGACATCCCTGTCGTGTTCCTGATCTCAGGGAAAAAGCTCTCAGTTTTTCCCCGTTGAGGATGATGTTAGCTGTGGGCTTTTCATAAATGGCTTTTATGATCTTTAAGTATGTTCCTTCTATCCCGACTTTCTCAAGGGTTTTTATTAAGAAAGGGTGCTGGATTTTGTCGAAGGCCTTTTCTGCATCGATTGACAGGATCGTATGGTTCTTCTCTTTTTTGTTGTTGATGTGATGTATCACGTTGATTGATGTGCGAATGTTGAACCAGCCCTGCATCCCAGGAATGAATCCCACTTGATCATGGTGAATAATTCTTTTTATATGCCGTTGAATTCGATTTGCTAGTATCTTATTGAGAATTTTTGCATCCATATTCATCAGGGATATTGGCCTGTAGTTCTCTTTTTTTACTGGGTCTCTGTCTGGTTTAGGAATCAAAGTAATACTGGCTTCATAGAATGAGTCTGGAAGTTTTCCTTCCCTTTCTATTTCTTGGAATAGCTTGAGAAGGATAGATATTATCTCTGCTTTAAACGTCTGGTAGAACTCCCCTGGGAAGCCATCTGGTCCTGGACTCTTATTTGTTGGGAGATTTTTGATAACCGATTCAATTTCTTCACTGGTTATGGGTCTGTTCAAGCTTTCTATTTCCTCCTGGTTGAGTTTTGGAAGAGTGTGGGTGTTCAGGAATTCGTCCATTTCTTCCAGGTTGTCCAATTTGTTGGCATATAATTTTTCATAGTATTCCCTGATAATTGTTTGTATCTCTGAGGGATTGGTTGTAATAATTCCATTTTCATTCATGATTTTATCTATTTGGGTCATCTCCCTTTTCTTTTTGAGAAGCCTGGCTAGAGGTTTGTCAATTTTGTTTATTTTTTCAAAAAACCAACTCTTGGTTTCGTTGATCTGCTCTACAGTTTTTTTAGATTCTATATTGTTTATTTCTGCTCTGATCTTTATTATTTCTCTTCTTCTGCTGGGTTTAGGCTGCCTTTGCTGTTCTGCTTCTATTTCCTTTAGGTGTGCTGTTAGATTTTGTATTTGGGATTTTTCTTGTTTCTTGAGATAGGCCTGGATGGCAATGTATTTTCCTCTCAGGACTGCCTTTGCTGCGTCCCAAAGCGTTTGGATTGTTGTATTTTCATTTTTGTTTGTTTCCATATATTTTTTAATTTCTTCTCTAATTGCCTGGTTGACCCACTCATTCGTTAGTAGGGTGTTCTTTAACCTCCATGCTTTTGGAGGTTTTCCAGACTTTTTTCTGTGGTTGATTTCAAGCTTCATAGCATTGTGGTCTGAAAGTATGCATGGTATAATTTCAATTCTGGTAAACTTATGAAGGGCTGTTTTGTGACCCAGTATATGATCTATCTTGGAGAATGTTCCATGTGCACTCGAGAAGAAAGTATATTCTGTTGCTTTGGGATGCAGAGTTCTAAATATATCTGTCAAGTCCATCTGATCCAATGTCTCATTCAGGGCCCTTGTTTCTTTATTGACCGTGTGTCTAGATGATCTATCCATTTCTGTAAGTGGGGTGTTAAAGTCCCCTGCAATTACCACATTCTTATCGATAAGGTTGCTTATGTTTATGAGTAATTGTTTTATATATTTGGGGGCTCCGGTATTCGGCGCATAGACATTTATAATTGTTAGCTCTTCCTGATGGATAGACCCTGTAACTATTATATAATGTCCTTCTTTATCTCTTGTTACAGCCTTTAATTTAAAGTCTAGTTTGTCTGATATAAGTATGGCTACTCCAGCTTTCTTTTGGCTTCCAGTAGCATGGTAAATAGTTCTCCATCCCCTCACTCTCAATCTGAAGGTGTCCTCAGGTCTAAAATGAGTCTCTTGTAGACAGCAAATAGATGGGTCTTGTTTTTTTATCCATTCGGACACTCTATGTCTTTTGGTTGGCGCATTTAATCCATTTACATTCAGTGTTATTATAGAAAGATACGGGTTTAGAGTCATTGTGATGTCTGTACGTTTTATGCTTGTAGTGATGTCTCTGGTACTTTGTCTCACAGGGTCCCCCTTAGGATCTCTTGTAGGGCTGGTTTAGTGGTGACAAATTCCTTCAGTTTTTGTTTGTTTGGGAAGACCTTTATCTCTCCTTCTATTCTAAATGACAGACTTGCTGGATAAAGGAATCTCGGCTGCATATTTTTTCTGTCTAGCACCCTGAAAATCTCATGCCAATTCTTTCTGGCCTGCCAAGTTTCAAAAGAGAGATCAGTCACGAGTCTTATAGGTCTCCCTTTATATGTGAGGGCACGTTTACCCCTTGCTGCTTTCAGAATTTTCTCTTTATCCTTGTATTTTGCCAGTTTCACTATGATATGTCGTGCAGAAGATCGATTCAAGTTACGTCTGAAGGGAGTTCTCTGTGCCTCTTGGATTTCAATGCCTTTTTCCTTCCCCAGTTCAGGGAAGTTCTCAGCTGTTATTTCTTCAAGTACCCCTTCAGCACCTTTCCCTCTCTCTTCCTCCTCTGGGATACCAATTATGCGTATATTATTTCTTTTTAGTGTATCACTTAATTCTCTAATTTTCCCCTCATACTCCTGGATTTTTTTATCTCTCTTTTTCTCAGCTTCCTCTTTTTCCATAACTTTATCTTCTAGTTCACCTATTCTCTCCTCTGCCTCTTCAAGCCGAGCTGTGGTGGTTTCCATTTTGTTTTGCATTTCATTTAAAGCGTTTTTCAGCTCCTCGTGACTGTTCCTTAGTCCCTTGATCTCTGTAGCAAGAGATTCTCTGCTGTCCTGTATACTGTTTTCAAGCCCAGCGATTAATTTTATGACTATTATTCTAAATTCACTTTCTGTTATGTTATTTAAGTCCTTTTTGATCAGCTCATTAGCTGTTGTTATTTCCTGGAGATTCTTCTGAGGGGAATTCTTCTGCTTGGTCATTTTGGGTAGTCCCTGGTGTGGTGAGGACCTGCAGGGCACTTCCCCGGTGCTGTGGTGTATAACTGGAGTTGGTGGGCGGGGCCGCAATCAGACCTGATGTCTGCCCCCAGCCCACCGCTGGGGCCACAGTCAGACTGGTGTGTGCCTTCTCTTCCCCTCTCCTAGGGGCGGGATTCACTGTGGGGTGGCGTGGCCCGTCTGGGCTACTTGCACCCTGCCAGGCTTGTGATGCTGGGGATCTGGCGTATTAGCTGGGGTGGGTAGGCAAGGTGCACAGGGGCAGGAGGGGCAGGCTTAGCTCGCTTCTCCTTAGGTGATCCACTTCAGGAGGGGCCCTGTGGCAGCAGGAGGGAGTCAGATCTGCTGCCGGAGGTTTGGCTCCGCAGAAGCACAGAGTTGGGTGTTTGCGCAGAGCGAGCGAGCAATTTCCCTGGCAGGAACCGGTTCCCTTTGGGATTTTGGCTGGGGGATGGGCGGGGGAGGTGGCGCTGGCGAGCGCCCTTGTTCCCCACCAAACTGAGCTCTGTTGTCAGGGGGCTCAGCAGCTCTCCCTCCCTTTGTCCTCCAGCCTTCCCGCTTTCCGAGCAGAGCTGTTAACTTATGACCTCCCAGACGCTAAGTTGCGCTTGCTGTCGGAACACAGTCCGTCAGGCCCCTCCGCTTTTGCCAGCCAGACTCGGGGGCTCTGCTTGGCCGGCGAGCCGCCCCTCCGCCCCGGCTCCCTCCCGCCAGTCCGTGGAGCGCGCACCGCCTCGCCGCCCTTCCTACCCTCTTCCGCGGGCCTCTCGTCTGCGCTTGGCTGCGGCGACTCCGTTCTGCTAATCCTCTGGCGGTTTTCTGGGTTATTTAGGCAGGTGTAGATGGAATCTAAGTGATCAGCAGGACGCGCGGTGAGCCCAGCATCCTCCTACGCCGCCATCTTCCCCTCCCCTCCCTACTAACTTTTAAATTAACTTTTCTCAAGGTGTTTTGCATCACAGATTCTAAAGACTTAGCCTGTAAATGTGGTGCTTAGATCCATAAGTTAGATATCCAAAAGGAAAGTTTTTCTATTAACTGAAAACTATTTCAACTTACGGTTTTGAGGCAGTAAAATGCACTGGTTTAGAGTAAAATGCACTAGTGTAGACTACAGACCCTAGAGCCAGAGCAGCTGTGTTCACATATTAACTCTGTCACTTACTGTTTGTGTGAACTTGAGCAAATTACTTACCCATAAGTATAGTTAATTTCCTTATCTGTAAAATGGAGATTATAATATTACCTACACCATAGGAATGCTGCAAAGATGTATAGATTAAAATATGTGAAATAATCAAAACAATTATGCATGTGGTCCATAGTGCTATATAAATCTTAGCTACAATCATTATAATTTTTTGGAACCTTTAATGACTTTTTATCTATGAATGCTGTGGGTAAGGCTATCAGCCTTTTTAGAGTACTTTGCAAAGAGGATAAAATTACAGCTATACCCTGTACTCATTGGTTGTTTTTACAAGCAATCTGTTGTATATGCATAGATGCTAAGTTGTATGGGTTTTGGGTTTTGGTGTTTTTTAATGGAGGCGGTTTTTCACTGTGGTAAATAGCCCAGGCCCTGGGATCAGACAGGCTTGGATTCAGTTCTAGCTGTGCCACATATTAGCTGTGTAACTTTTATTACTTAATCTTCCTAATCCTCTGGTTCCTCATTTGTAAAATGAAGATAGTAATATTGCCTACTCCATAGGGTGTTTGTGATAATTAAATAAAATAATATACATAATTTACTTAGCTCAGCTTCTGGAACATCAGTTGTTAGGACTAATAACTTCTCTGTCACATGTATATAGTATTATAAACTTACTTCTGAAAATAAAGTTGGTTTTTACGTTTTATTTTCCTAAGCTGCATATAAGTTCCTGCAGCCCAATGTCCATGTGTTTTTCCTTATCTAGAAGTGATGCGTTACAATATTTGTGCTTATGAGACTTATGGGAAGTGTTGGTTAAAGTCTATTTATTTTCATTAAGAACCCTTGAGAATAGATCCTTGTATTAGTTATCTATTGCTGTATAACAAATTACCATAAAACTTAATAGCTTAAAAGAACAGCATTTACCATCTCACAGTTTCCATGGGTCAGGAATCTAGCTTCTCTGTGGCTCAGGGTCACTCACAAGCTGCAGTCAAGTTGACAGCCTGAGCTATAATCATCTCAAGGCTCAACAGAGGAAGGATCCTCTTTTGAGTTTATATATATGATTATTGGAAGGATTCGGTTTCCTGTGGGCTGTTGAACTGAGGGTCTCAGTTCCTCACTGACTTTTAGCAAAAGGTCGCCTTCAGTTCCTTTCCATGTGGATTCTCCATAGGACACCTTACAACATGGCAGCTTGCTTCATGAGAGCAAGCAAGCAAAAGGCAGAGTAAGTGCAAGCAAAATGAAAGGGACGAGCTTTTAGAGTATGATCTCAAAAGTGATGGAGCTTCTGGCTGGCTCACTTGGAAAAGCATGTGACTTTTGACTTCTGGGTTGTGAGCTCAAGCCCCACATGGATGTAGAGATTACTTAAATAAATAAAACTTTAAAAAAAGTGACATCCTATCACTTTTTGCCATATTCTGTTTGCTAGAAGCAAGTCACTAGGTCCAATCTATACTTAAGGGAGTAAGTTGGAATTTTGAGGAAAGCTGTTCAAATCAAGCAACAAATTTTTCTTCTTTTTTTCCCCCCTACATATTTTATATGTGCCATTCCATGGTCTGGAAGCATAAATCTTTCTCAGCCTCGCATTCCAATAGAAAATTTCCATATATTCCTGGTATCCTACCCTTTTAATATTCAGAAACTCTCTGCTGTCCTTCTTATAACTATCTACAGGTCTTTCCCTTGCTTTCTCTATACAGATTATTTACAGATTATAAATTACTAATCTGCACTATTAAGCAATTTATAACCAATGCTCTTATATCTTTAAGTTTACTGTAATGGATTTTGACTTTTATAGAAAAGTGTATTCAATGAAAGTAATTTATGCCACTTTCATGAGGCTTGGGCTTAGAAAAATCTGTCTCGTAGTGCCATATTAAGATTTTGATGCTGGGGCACCTAGGTCATGTGCTGACTTCAGCTCAGGTCATTATCTCACGGTTCATGAGTTTAAGCCCCACACTGGGCTCTGTGCTGACAGCTCAGAGCCTGGAGCCTGCTTTGGATCCTGTGTCTCTCTCTGCCCCTCCCCTGCTTGCGCTCTGTCTTGCTCTCTCAAAAATAAAATAAATGTTAAAAAAACTTTTTTTAATAAAAAAAAGATTCTGATGCTACAGCTTACATTTGCTGATTTATCTCTTAGTACTGATTTGTTTTTCTTGATCAACATAGAAAGAAGGAATAAAGAACAAAGATAACTTACCACCCCCCCTTTGAACTGTTCCTTTCTTTCCGACCACTATTCAAAAAATTTTTTCAAAGTATAACATTACTTCTCACCAATACATGGCCAGTATTTAAACATATTTGTACTTAAAAAGCACGCACAAATCATATACCTTATAGAAAATTACTATATCCACTTACCATCTTAAGCTATATTTACTATCTGAGAACAGATATCCTTACTTAGAACAGGATTTCCTGAATTGGAATCCAGGGAACTGAGATGTTAGTTTATGCTACATGCATGACGCTAAATTACAAGATCTATGGATGTGGGACTTGTCCACTTTTTTCATCACTGTATCCCTAGTGCTCAGACCAATAACTGCTATCTAAAACTCAACAAATACTAAATGAACCAATGGTCAACTATAAAATGATAGCAACTACTAAAAATTGGGACATTTTGCAAACAAGGAAAATACCAGAATAAAAAGTAGAGGCAAATACTAGAGATAAGTAATAGTAGATATCAAGGACAGAAAATCAGGAGTATATGAAACATACGCAAATTCTCCTAAGAGCTCCTGTGTCAGATAACACCTACACACCACCCAAAACATTCAGCAGATTATTTGGAAACCATTAGAATGATGTAAGGAACAATTTGTGCTATAAGCATATCTTTTGGCATTAGACAGACGAGTCCTTGAAGGAAGGGCAGCTACTGCAAACACATAGCTTCAGTACCACCAGTAAGGCTGGATTCCTGACCCCTTGTTCTTCAATTTCTCAGGGAGATGAAAAGAAAATACCACATTCGAACAACTGAAGAAAGTATTAAATTCTTGTGATGCGCACCCCCAAAAAATTCTAATAAGAGCTAACCCAGGAGAGTCAATTCTAGACCATTCCCCTACTTTCTTCCCTAGCACTTCAGCTTTACATCTCACATCATCAGACTGTACCAGTCACTGCCCTTCCTTGATGCAGCTTCTGTACACTCTGAGATCCTACCAGTCTTTAAAGATTTTAGCTACTAGTTCACCAGAATTCCTGCTTTCCTACCCATTTTATCTTACCTGCTACTTTTCATATAACTATCTGTAGGTCTTTCCCAGTCTATACTGACTATTACAGTACAGTGAAATCTTCCTAGAATGGTGCTTTTCTCTTTAAGCCCTACATGATTAGATGATGCTGTTTTTGTGTTCAGTTTCTAGAATAAAATCCCAGTTTGGAAGCCAGCAGGGGAGTAAATTTGTTATTTAGACAAATATGAGTTTTGAGGATAATACTTTTCCTTACTGTGACCAGTATATAAATACCTAGCTTTCCACATTAGAATAAATTGTGCTATGGATGAGGAAATCCAGGCCAGTAGGGGAATAATATGGAAATACCACATTATAGAAGTAACGTTTCTTTACCATAATTTGTATCTCAAGTGTATGTCTATTCAAAGCAGACATTAGAAACCTCAGTTAAAAACCCAAAGGAACACTCTGTGAGAAACATCAGTCTTAGAGATTTCAGTGAAGCATTCAAGATTCTTGAGCTTGTCAAATACTGCTTTTTATCCCAGCCAAATAGTCATCACCATACATCAATATACACATAGTACTTCTTGTACACTGGAGGCAGTTGTGTAGGCAAGGAAATACTACTGTAAGTGTTTCCAGCAATGAGTACTTTCTGTCTCTATATGTCCTATCTCTGCAGTGATTCCCACTTGAGTGGGAGAGAATCAGAAGTAGAGTGTTGTGATAGAAGATTATTAGCATTTAAAAGCCTGTTTTCTTAGCTAAGTGCCAGACTGATGAATTACTATGTAGAGGCCCTAATCTTTTAAAAATTTAATCCCTAAATAGCAAAAGAGAGAACAACTATGTTTGTGTATGTGTGGGCGACTTTTTGCCCATTTATTTATGTCTAAAATTATTAGTAGAAAGACTACAGGATTATTAAATATTAGATAAATTTACTTATTGTTTTTTAGGAAGCATATTTTTAAAAAATTTTTCCAGCTTTTTGAGATATAATTGATGTATATAATATTATATAAGTTAAAGGTATGTAATATGCATGATTTAATATATGTATATATTGCAAAATGATTACCAATGAAGTTTGTAGACCGTCTCTCCAGTAAATTGCACCTACATAAAAAATTTTGCATGATACCTAGGTTTTCAAAAAATTAATAAAACCTTTAGGTCTGTTGCCTTAGGTAATAATTTTATCTGAAAACTGGTCTGAACAAACCAAAATTAACAAGAAAGGCTGGAGTAGAGTGTTCTACCGAAGTTGCATTATTGCTTACTCCCATTTCATACCCTCAAGCAAGGCATCTAAATATTCCCCTCTGCAACTGGAGAGATTCCCTAAAAGTTGATTCTTTAACTTAGGCTCTAGGTGAGTTAAAGAAGGCAGTAATTTGAAAGAGAAGGAAGGGTTAAGTAGGAGAGATTCACCACTTTTAAGAGATGGGTCGAGTAATTAAAGATTCTTTGGATTCTTATGTATCTTCCCCAACTTAGGCTATTTTTCCTCAATTGAGGATTGACAGTGACCTGTGTCATTGATAGCCTCACATGGATCTAGTTTTCCCATCTATCTCCTGGACCATTCCTCCCTACTTTTCTGTCCTCTGGTCCATACTGAGAGGTAGTCCTTAGAACTATGGAAAACTTAGACCTTCATCCTAACCTCTAACTTCTATTTAACCTTAAAATAGTAGACAACTTTTTCTAGACAATTGTTCAAAAACCTGCTTGGCAAGCATATTTTTAAAAATTAAGGTGAAAATGCCCTCACATTGGCTGTACACTCTGCAGTTCAATACACTTTATCATTTCCTACTACCATTAACCCAGCCATGACAGATCTATCAAAACTGCTTTTATCTCGAAAGTATTTGAATTTACAGCCTTGACTATGGGCTACCGGGAGTCGTTACTTTCTTTAGGAAGTAGCAAAGAGGCACTGGAGGATGGAAGAATGAAAATTTCCTGTCCTCTCTCCCTATTAAAACATACAGTTTCAGGGGATTCATAGTTTCCCAAAAGAGCAGGTAGCAGAGGACCTTGGATCAAGAGTTCCCGATTTAGCGCTCGCTTTGGCAGCACATGTACTTTTAAAATTGGAATGATATAGAGATTAGCAAGGCCCCTGTGCAAGGATGATGTGCAAATTCGTGAAGCACTCCATATTTTTAAAAAGAAAAAAAAGAGAGTTCCTGATTTCGATCATTTTTTAGCTTACATCTGCTACCGTTTGGAATATCATTTGTTATTAGCTGCTGGGGCTAGCTATGAAAGGAGAAAACATTATGTATGACTGAACAGTAGAAACATGAAGTTACTTTGAAAAGAACTAAGGGAGACTTTCTTCAACCAATAACTTCTAGTGGTGTTAGGGAAATATTGGCCATCTCCAACACTGTGATCATCCGATGACTCATTCTTGTAGCTCTTCCACTGCTGTCTCCTTCCTCCATCCCCACGAATCATTGTCCCACAGACACTAGCTAGCTCTTTTCTACCGCAGTTGTACAAGGCTCTGTTAAGAATGATCTTACGAGATGAACTACAGTACTGTAACCCAGTCACCTTTTGCCACGATTACTTTTGCTTATTATTTCTAATAATTCTTTTGTCTTTTCATACCCCTAATTATTTTAATTTGAAAATATTTGTAGAAATTACCTAAAGATAGGACAGTGCTTCCCCCTGCCCCCCTTTGAGAAAAGATTTGTATTTGCTTCTGCCACCTGGGGCCATTTTGATCCAAGTTCAGAGTTGGTATTCTGGGCTAATCAAATGACACAAGTCAGAATTGCAAGGTCTAGTTTACTTCTGGTTTATCTTTACTCCCAGAGTACGGTTAAGGGTTCCAGCCCAAAGCGTAGGGTGCTTTACTAGATTTCCCACTCTTGGCAGAGCTTAGACTTCAGTTTTGTTCCTATGACCTTATGAGACGGCCAGAAGCACAGCTTAGCTGTTCAATCATTTTTTCCCTGTTAACTAATGCCCCTGGCGTTCAAGTGGCCATCCATGCTGGGCAGAGATCTCCCTTCTGGATTTCCGTCTTCTTCCTGGTTTTGTCTTTTGATTTATTACCATCTTCTTAGGTCTTTAATGCTTTTAAAAAGATTTTTAAGGTGTATTTTGTCCAGTTTTTATTGGTTGTCATCAGCTAGAGGGTCTCCAGTTACTGAAAGGTCCCTGCCACCACCATTTCCTTTGGGGGGAAAATTCTAGCATTTTTATTTTTAGATTGCATACACATTGTAAAGTGTATAAACAAAACATCTTTTTCATTCTGTGCTCTCCATGGGAACAGACTATACACTAAAACAGTCTTAGAACACTACCTCTTTGAATAAACCAATCTCCTTAAATTCTGGGAGCTGTATAATAAGAAATTGAAGCTGTGGGGCACCTGGGTGGCCCAGTTGGTTAAGTGGCTGACTTCGGCTCAGGTCATGATCTCACAGTTCCTGGATTCGAGCCCCATCTCGGGCTCTGCACTGACAGCTCAGAGCCTGGAGCCTGCTTTAGATTCTGTTTTCTGTTATCTTGTCTCTCTCTTGCTCGCTCTCTCGCTCTCTTCTCTCCCCCCCCCACTTGTGTTTTTTTTCTCTCTCTCTCTCAAAAATAAATATTAAAAAAAAGAAATTGAGGGGCGCCTGGGTGGCGCAGTCGGTTAAGCGTCCGACTTCAGCCAGGTCACGATCTCGCGGTCCGGGAGTTCGAGCCCCGCGTCAGGCTCTGGGCTGATGGCTCGGAGCCTGGAGCCTGTTTCCGATTCTGTGTCTCCCTCTCTCTCTGCCCCTCCCCCGTTCATGCTCTGTCTCTCTCTGTCCCAAAAATAAAATAAAAAACGTTGAAAAAAAAATTAAAAAAAAAAAAAAGAAATTGAAATGGTATTGTTAGCTACACCTAGGTGATTACTTGAAATACAAAGAAGTTCTCGTTTCAATCAGGCTTTTAGAGTTAATTCATGGTCCATCTCTTTGGGCAAGTTGTCTCCTGTTTGGACTTGGAAACTAAATCTCTGATTTGTATTTTGCATCAGACTTTGCAAGTTTTGCCTATTGTGATTATGATATTACCCATGATACAAAATTGTTGAAAGCTTGCCTTTCTGTTCCTGATCTCCATCTGGCCTCATTTGACCTGTTACCATTAGCTTGGAGAGGAAAAATGTCTGTTTTATCCAGCCACACATCTCAAATGTATTTCATAGATCATTGAGATAAGTTCAGCATTATTATGTTTTCTGCTTCGATCTTAACTTCTGTAGTAGCCATAAAAGTTCAATTATAAATGTGAGTAGATGAAACTGATATTTCTGTTGTTGCCAGAAAAAAAAAATAGGGAATAGGAATCATCGTGCAAAATGATTAGAGAATTTCTTTTCATGTTTGAAGAGAATTGTGAGGCACAAGCTTACTACAGTCTGGCTCTCTGTTGCTTGGCTCTGTTGCAAACCAATTTAAAAGGAGTGTTCTTATCTGCTGGTTAATGTTTTATTAAAACATTAGATATCAAAAGCCACACAGTACATTTTGCATTTACCACAAAATGACTAGTGTATGTATTAAAGACTTACTCTTCTACTAATCCATGTAAATCATCTTTGGCTACAGTAGAACAGAAGGCTACCCTTAAAATCTAAACATATTTGTTTTATAGAAGTAATTTTTCTATTTATAAGTCTTAAAGAACATTGGTTAGAATTCATTTATGTACAAGTAAAATTTCAATTACAGTCAAGGGCATAAAATATGGATGCTATTTTCTGGTATCTTAACAGAATAATGATGCTGATTTTCTTAGTTAAAATTGTATACATTGAGTTCTCTAATACAACAAATGCCTTATCTGGTTCCTAACCAAGTAACATTTTTTATAATGACACGGATGATATGTTGTTTGCCCTAGAGAAAAGAAAAAGTTAAACTATGGATGGATCATAGTGGCATTTTTTCCATTGAGAGCTTTTGATTGACAATTATTCCTCAAACGTTTCTTCTCAAATATCCAATCAAGTAAAAATAAACACTAACATTATCAAAAACACCCATCTGAACAATTTAATGCATTTTCTGCCTTATGCTTACCACTGTATCCACAGTACTTATTGTAGTAAATGACTAGTACATAGTAAATGTTCATTTAGTGTGTATTGAGTGAATGAAATGAACCCAAAAAGCCTGAGGAAGGCAAAATGAAATAATTTAATATGTTATAAATATGTATCAATGACATAGATTTCTCTCTACTAAGAATATATCTTTTTGCTTTCTAATTTACTACAAAGGCGTTCAGAAGCTTGAATAACCAGAGCTATATAATAAAACTGGAGCTCAGTTTTGGGAGAATGTGGCAAAGCCACGTGCTGGCTTCAACACTTACTGTGACAAATAACAGCCCTGCTTTTAACAGACACCCATTTTCTAATATTCATCAGAAAATAAAAAAATTAGGTAATCATTTAAGAACTAAAATGAAAATATAACCAGGTTTGCTTTGGCATTTGGGCCAAGCTAATCATAGGTTTTATAACTCTGTTACAGAGAAAGAATGGGTTTCTTTATTTGATTAAATGTGGTACAAATTTCTGAGTTTTGAAATAGATGAGAACAAGCAGTTTATAATTAACGGATCGTAAAGGAAAATGTAAACAGCTTGATGTGAAAATGCCAAGAGAATGCTGAGAATTTAGAGAGTCTATAGACTGAGACCCTGTGTAGCCTGCCATGTTAGGGATGCAGATTAGGGGTTTGGATACATTAGCTGTTAGACATTCGTTTCTTGACACAATTTTAGTCATTGTCTAATCCCTCTGCGGTTTGGCTACTTTAAATAGAAGACATTATTTTGCAAATATAAAGTGTAAACCATCTCTGAAAGAATTGGTATCATCAAGAAAAATAAGGACCAAAATGTTCAGCACTTTCTTGTTTACAGCATCCTATTTCTTGCCTGCATTATATTTCTGATATAATTTACTACGATTTAATTAATTGATCTTCTGTTTTACTTCTTGAGACTATAACCTCCTTAAGAATAGGGGCTGTACCCCTTATTCATAAAGGTACATGTAACACCGGAGACAGCACTGGACACGCAAAAAGTAAATATTTAATGAATGCTTAATGACTTAATGAAAGCTATATTTATATTTATTGTCTGTTATCAGATAACGCAGGATGCTATTAAAGATAAAAATAAATAAAATAACCATATAAACAATTTGTATTCAGCAATCATATATTTCCTGACAAAATAATGAAGTAGTTGAGAACATAGGCTCAGGAGCCATACAGCCGCTGAACTTCAGTATTAACGGTCATTTACCTAACTCTGTAACCATGGACAAGCAAGAACTCAGTCTTTGTGTGCCTCACTTTTACTATCTGTAAATAGGGAATGTTGTTAAGGTTAAATGATTTAATACATGTAAAGCACTTAGAAAAGTACGAGACACTAATATCCCAGTAAGTGTTAGCTATTGTTGTTATTACTAGTAGTACTACTATCAATATTATTATTCCAGAAATAAATTTAAAATGCTCTTCTAAACATTAAATATAGTGCATTTAATCCGTTTTGAACTTAGAGCTCTGTATTTTGTTGAACTAGTAAATCACATAGAATTTAAATTTGAAAACTGTTCCCTCTGCTCTTTTTCCCTAACTCCACTGTTAGAGAACCAACTTCATCCACTATAAGAATTTTGGGTATAACCTCCTCCAAGAGATCTTCCCTCCTTTTCCTGCCTCCATCCTGCCAAGACAAATTTAATTGTTTCTTTCTCTGTGTTCTCTAGTACTTCCTTTAATTTATAAAATATTTCTTATATGCATTGGCTTCTCTCAAGTTGTATGTCTTTGCTCTGCTTTAAGTTGTTAACTGGTACAAGAGGAGTGGCCAAGTAATTTCTAATTTTGTACTAAATTTTGAAATACGTATAGCATTCTTTTTCATAATTCTAGACTTGTTTCTTGAAGGAAAAAAACCCAGATATTGTGCATACTGCTTCATTCTCAAACCTAGTTTCCGTAAAACATTTTCTGAAATTTCTAAAAATTGAAATAGAAATACAGAAAGGTACACCAATCATAATTATGTAGTCTCAACGAAATTCTATGAAGTGTACACACCCATATAACCACAACCTAAATCAAGATAATAGAACATTCCTGGCACTTCAGAAGTTTTCCTCGTGCTTCCCTCACATCATTATCCACTCTTTAGAAGTATAACCACAATTATGAGTACCATTCTCAGTTATTTCCTTTCCCCATTTTCACACTTTGTACAAATGAAATCATTTAGTGTGTATTCTTTTGAATCTCTCTTCTTTTGTTCAGTAGTATATTTGTGAGATTGTTTTTTATTGATCTCATATTTCATTGTGTATCTACTCTTAATGGACATTTTCAGTTTGGGCTATTATGAACAATTCTCCTATTAATATTTGTTTGCATGCATTTTGACGCACCTATGTATATAATTTTCCTTTTGGTATATACCTAGTAGTGGACCTGGTAGAGTTTCAGAATGTTCAGCTTAAATTTTTTTCCAAACCTTAAAGCTGCCAATTTACATTCCTACCAGCACAGCAGTATTTAAGTATTCTTTTACCCCATATTGTCAGGGTGTTTGTTAGTTAGTTAGTTTGTTTGTTTTGTGTGCTCTCTGCACTGCACATATGCAATTGTGCAGAATCATTGTGATTTTGGTGTTCATCTCCCAATGTTAATATGCTTTTCATATGCTTATTGGTCATTTGGACATCATCTTTTGTAAATGCCTATAGATTTTTTTTGTTTACCTTTTAGTTGGATTGTCTTTTTTTTCCTTAGTGATTTGTATGGATTCTTTATATATTCTAGAAAGAAGCCCTTTGTTGGATATATAAATTAAAGATACCCTTTCCTACTCTGTGGCTTACCTTTTTACCATCTTAATGGTGTCTTTGGTGAAAAGAAGTTTTTCTTATTAATAAACTTCACAAAAAACCAATGGTTAGTGCTTTTTGTGTCCTATTTAAAAAAATCTTTGCCAAGTCCTAGGTCATGAAGATCTTCTATTAGGTTGTCTTCTAGAAAATTCATTGTTTTACCTTTTATATTTGGGTCCATAATCTAACTGGAATTGATTTTTATATATGGTATGAGGTAAGGGCAGGTTTTATTTTTATTCTTATCATATTGATCCATCATCATTTACTGAAAATACCATTCTGTTACTAAACTATGACATTGGCACCCTTGTCCTAAATAAGGTGAATTATGTATGTATAGATATGCTTCTGGATTCTTTATTCTGTTCCATTGGTGTTTTTATCTATGCTTGTGTCAGTCATACTCTGTCATAGTGCTTTAGCATTATATTAAATCTTGATATTAAGTAATAGAGGTCTTTCTTCTTCAAGTTTTCTTTACTATTAATGGACCTTTCCATTTCCATGTAAGTTGAAGAATCTTTTAGTCCTTAGGGTGCTGTATTCTTCATTCAGTGTTCTCGGAACAAAACCTAATGCATAAATGTACTCCTCCCAAATGGTCAAAGTGAAACAAGAGCTGTAAATTTAAATAGTCTTGGGGTGCCTGGGTGGCTCAGTCGGTTAAGTGTCCGACTTTAGTTCAGGTCATGATCTCATGGTCCGTGAGTTCGAGCCTCGCATCGGGCTCTGTGCTGACAGCTCAGAGCCTGGAGCCTGCTTCGGATTCTGTATCTCCTTCTCTCTCTGCCCCTCCCCTGCTCACACTCTGTCTCTCTCTTTCAAAAATAATTAAACATTAAAAAAAAATTTTTTAATAAATAAAGTAGTCTTAATCAACAGAATGTATGAATGCTGTATCATTTATTTTGTGTAAAATGCTGTATCATTTATTTTGTGATCACCTTCTTTTGTTTATCACATTCCAAACTCATTATTAAAGAAGCCGCAGTAGAATTCTGCCCAAGGAAAATACTTTGTTTAGGGACATACCTTAATTGAGCACATTTGGTTACGAAGATGGTGCCCTCTTCACTCTTCACATTGCCTGGATGGTCATGGATGAGACAAAAATATGGGTAAAACATTTAGTATGAAAATGTAAGATGAATTTTTATAGCAAATATTTGGTATGAGGATTTAAGAGGAATTTTGAGAGTGACGAGAGCAAGTACCCAGGGTAGACGGGTGGTAGGGAGTGATGCCAGCAACATGGTAAGGGACTGGAATCAAGGATGATAGTGTAACCTGGGGTTAAGAGTTTGAGTTCCGGATCCAGGTCGCCTAGGCAGCCACTAACTAGCCATATGAATCTGAGTAAGTTACTTATTCTTTCTATGCTTCACTTTCCTTATTTGTAAAATAGGGGTAAGAGTGCCTACCCTCATAAGGTGGTTATGATAATTAAATGATTTAATATACATTGTGAAATACTTAGAAATAGTACCTGGCATATAGTTAATCTTCATATGTGCTAGCTGTTATAATTAATAAAAGATAATGTGTGAAAAATGTGAGAGGTATCATATTTTTATTTACTTTGTTCTGTGCCTTGATATATTTCCCACCCTTGACATACACAGTGTATCCCCAGTAAAGTCCTGTCTGGGCACCAGCATATGACAAAGGCATAATGGAGACTGAAAAGATTATTAGGATCTAGTAGTGCAGAGAACAAACCCCACCCTCATAAAGGAAACAGTCTAAAGAAAGACTAAAAATTCATTGTAAGCCAGATATTGAAGTAATTCTAAGAATCCTCAGAAATAACAGATTGGACACTTGTTTACCTACTGACTCTGTGTTGGTAGTACATCCAGTTTGACAAATTTCATTATTTTGTGAATGTTTATTTGAGAGAGAGAGCAAGAGAGTGCACAAGTAGGAGAGGGAGAGAGGGAGAGGGAAACACAGAATCCAAAGCAGGCTCCAGGCTCTGAGCTGTCAGCACAGAGCTGGACGCAGGGCTCAAACCCACAAACACGAGATCATGACCTGAGCCAAAGTCGGACGCTTAACTGACTGAGCCACCCAGGCACCCCCAGTTTGACAGATTTTAAAGGGTGGAGTTATTCTAGCTGTTTCAAGGTTTCTCAACCTCGGTAGTTGACTGTTGTGGCTAGATAATCCTTTGTTCTATTGAGCTGTCTTGTATAGTGTAGTATGTTTAGCAGAACTCCTGGCCTCTATCTACTAGAGCTTATGTTCACACAAAACCTTCTACATGAATGTTCATAGTAGCTTTATTCAAAATATCCAGGAACTGAGGGGCTCCTAGGTGGCTCAATCGGTTGAGCGTCCGACTTTGGCTCAGGTCATGATGTCGCTGTTCGTGGGTTCGAGCCCCATGTCAGGCTCTGTGCTGACAGCTCAGAGCCTGGAGCCTGCTTCGGATTCTGTCTCTGTCTCTCAACAATGTATAATGTTTAAAAATAAAAAATATATATCCAGGAACTGAAAACAACCCAAATACCCTTCAGTGAGCAAATGGTTAAACAAAATGTGGTACATCTATACAATGTGTTACTACTACTCAGAAATGAAAAGGAACAAACTACTGAAACATGCAATAATTTGAATGGACCTTAAAAGCATTATGCTGAATTTTTTATTTCTTTTTTATTTTTATTTTTTTAAATATATGAAATTTATCGTCAAATTGGTTTCCATACAACACCCAGTACTCATCCCAACAGGTCCCCTCCTCAATACCTATCACCCACCCTTCTCTCCCTCCCACCCCCCATCAGCCCTCAGTTTGTTCTCAGTTTTTAAGAGTCTCTCATGCTTTGGTTCTCTCCCACTCTAACCTCTTTTTTTTTTTTTTTGTGCTGAATTTTTTAAAAGCCAATCTCGAAAGTTTACGTACTGTGTAATTTCTTCTATATGATGTTCTCAGAATAACAAAATGGCTCATAGAACTCAGGAAAACACTTTAGTATTACCAGTTTATCATAAGGGATATCCTTAATGATACAAATGAACAGTCAAATGAAGTGGTACATGAGGGGAGGTCCAGAAAAGTCCCGAGCACAGGAGTTTTGGTCCTTGTGGAGTTTAGGTGAACCTGTTTATCAACCTAGAAGCTCTCTAAACTCTATTGGTTAATACTTTCATGGAAGTTCCATTATGAAGGCACATTTGACTACATCATTGACCACGGCTGATTAACTCAATGTTCAGCCCCTTTTCCCCTCCCTGTAGGTTGGGAGGTGGTCCTGAAAGTTCCATCCCTCTAATTACACAGTTGATTCCTCCAGCAGTTAATTTCCATCCTGCAGCTGTTTAGTGGCACACCAAGAGTCACCTCAGAAGGCTTATGAAAAACAAAAGATGCTTCTCTCACCACTGTCATTCAAGAATATCCAAGAGTTTAGGCACTCCATTCCAACAACTGGGAACAAGGGCCAAATATATATTTCTTATTATATCACAGTATCACATATACTGTAAGCAGTTTGCCTCTTGTTAATAAGTTGTCTCTTATCTAAACATTCTTACTGTTTGTAATACTACTTTCCAATGAGGAAGCAATATAACACTGGGAGCATTAATTCTGGGAGCATGGATTCAGGGGGGCTGGGTTCTTAACTTGGCTGTACCATTTATTGCTTGTGGGATATGAGCAGGTATCTTAATTTCTCTGTGCCTAAGATTTCTCATCTGCAAAATGAAAGTAATAATACATATTTCATAAAATTGTTATAAAGACTAAGTTCACTGTAGAGTGCTTTAAATCGGTGGCTTGCACATAAGGTGCACTATGTGCCAAATAAATGGGTCGTGTGACCTAACATGTCTTACCTTTGTACAGGTTATAAACTTTTTAAAGTCGATGCCTGTATCTCCACATTCTATAAATCCTCAACGACTATACCTCCACGTCATGTAAATTCTCATAATACCTGATGTTAACATGTACATAGAAAATATTTGATGCCAGGATAACTTCCTAGAAGAAAATGAAATGGAGCCCCAGAATATCTAGAGGTCAGGAATCTATGCCAAGAAGAACTTGGAAAAGCTTAGCTAGTTTAATCTATAGAAGGGGAAGAGGTGGGACGCCTGGGCAGCTCAGCTGGTTAAGCAAGCGACTCCGGCTCAGGTCGTGATCTCACAGTTCGTGAGTTTGAGCCCTGCGTCGGGCTCTGTGCTGACAGCTCGGAGCCTGGAGCCTGCTTCAGATTCTGTGTCTTCTTCTCTCTCTGCCCCTCCCCTGCTTGTGCTCTGTGTATCTCAAAAATAAATAAATATTAAAAATTTTTTTAAAAAGGGGGTAGAGGGTAATTCATCAGTTTGAATATAGCAGTTACCTTTCTTATTTTATCAAGAAATAAGAAACTTTCATTCTTGGGGTGGCGGGAACAAAGTAAACTTAAATATTTGTAAATAAAAATACCCCTATCGATTCTACTGTATCTGTTTTGTGGCAGAGAAATCTGTTTTTGTTGACTCTTGGAGAGGAAGTAGGGAAGAGAAAACAGGGTCTGTTTTTCTACTCTGACATAAATTCAATGAAAGTTCTATATAGATTTTCCACAGATGGAATACTGGAGTTCAGTCATCATATACAGAAATGCACACATAGTCCATTCCTCTGACCCCCAGCTTATAACTTTAGTAGAGAAGTTATGATAAATATAAATTGAATAATAATAATAATAATATAAATCTCACTTTCTTGTCATATGAAGCAGTTTAATGTATAAGACTGAATATCCTAAAAAATCAAGAAGCTATTATATTTTGGCCTCAAACCATATGACATTATAGCTAATGCTTGCTATGCTGAAAGGATGTGTCTCCCTCCAAAAAAAAAAGAATTTTTGTAATGTCCTATAGGATCTGTGCTACTGTGGATTGTTGTAAAGTTAGACTAAATGTATCTGAATGTAAAACAAAATCTGAAAAAATGTTGACAATGAATCAAGTTAGTATAAACAGTTTAAATATATTATTTCTGCATCACTCTTAGAATAGATCATCTTGAGTTCCCTGGCTCCTTTTCTGTAACTTCTATATTTGAAATAATTTTATGTTGATGATGAATCCAAGGGAAAACCTCATACTGACTTTGTTTATCATCCCTCATTGAAAAGATTTGAAAAAGAATAATTCCTATAGTTGGTAACCACTGAAAAACAGCCTAAGTAGAAAGAATCCAAAAAGCAAATTGTGTGGAAAGAATGTAGCAGTCTGGAAGCAGGGGATTAAAATGAATGCCAGCCATCAGGAATTTGGGGGGGTCTAAATTTCAGGACAAAAATGAACTTTATTAATGGGGTTTTTTTAGAGTGATTAAAATATTGTAGTATTAGAAAGTGACGATTGTTTCATAGCCTTATGAATATACTAAAAGCCACTGAATTATACACTTTAAGAGGATAGAGTTTATGGTATGTGAATTATATATCAGTTTTTTTAAAATGACCCTGACTGTGGGGGAAGTGCTAGTCAGACTCTTGTGGCATGGGGTAGGACCCCAGCCAGGGAGAATAGAGCATCTGTGTGCAGGGTGGCAGTGAGGAGCAGTGACATTTGCACTGCTGGATGAGCACTATTTGCACTGGGGGGAGCAGATTTCTCACTATTGGAGAACAATTTTACAACTTTGGGGGAAAAAATTGTGAGAAAAAAAACCCTAGAATTAACCTTATCATATTGAACTGGAATTAGAGTGTCACCGTGAACTTTTGGGGTGTGTGTTTGTATACAGATTTGCAAGTGAGAATGAATGTAAGAATGTGTGAATGTGTGTATATATACATGTATGTATATATGTGTATGATTATACTGCTTAACTCTATCCAAGTGGACCTGGAGGACAGTGATGTCCTAATAGCAATGAACATACCTTTCTCCACTAAAAAGAACCAGGGCTTCTTGGAAAAGTGTCTGACTCTAGGGCTAGGGCAGGGAAAAAATGAGCCTGGAACATCTTGTGCCAGAAAGAAAAGAAGGCTCAGAAAATGACACAGGTCTGTTAGAGGGTTCCAAGAGCCAAATTGGAAGGGCTTATTACCCTGACCACATTGGAGACAATTGGAGCAACAAAATAACTAATGATAGTAGCAGATTATAACTCATTGAATAGATAGGAAATTTTGAGTGCACATAAATAGGTGAGGAAAAGAAACTAAGCAGTAGAAAGAGTAATGGATTAATGAATGCTAAAAAATAGTGGGCAAAAAGTTTGTTGAGAAGAGATTCAGACTGATACTTTTACACCAATGTCCATACTATCACTATTCATAATATTTAACATATGGAAACAACCCCCAAGTGTCCACCATCAGATAAATAAACTGTAGTATATCCATACAATGGAGTATTATTTATTCATGAAAAGGAGTGAAATTCTGATACATGCTACAACATGGATGACCCTTGAAAACATGTAAAGTTAGATAAGCAAGACAAAAAAGGATAAATATTGTGTGATTCCCATTTATATTTGCCTAGAATAGGCAAATTCATAGAGTGTAGCTGGGGCTAGTAAGAGGGAGGAATGGGGAGTTTTTATTTAATGGGTACAGAGTTTCTTTGGGGGATGATGAAAAAGTTCTGGATATATGGACAGTAGTAATGGCTGTACAACATTGTGAATGAACTTAATGCCACTGAATTGTGCGTGTAAAAATAGCAAATCTTGGAATGCATATTTCGTCACAAAAATATTTTTTAATTTAAAAATTTGTTGAGAAGCGGGATGTATTTACATAGACTCAAAGTATCCCTCCCCCCCACACACACACAATATTTACTAGTTACCAAAGAGAAAGAGTGTAATTTTAGAGTAGGGAAATCTGGCAAATGCTACCACAACCTAGTGATCAAAGTTAACACAGCATCACTTTTGTGATATTTCTGCCAGAAATGCATAACCTGAGTCAAACCACAGGGGTAACATGAGATAAATTCGAATTGAGGGACATTGTGCAAAACAACTGGCATATTATCTTCAGAAGTGTCAAGGTCATGAACGTTAAGAAAAGACTGAAGAACTGTTCCAGATTAAAAGAGAATGAAGAATGAAATGTGCTGTATGTCCCTGAAATGAATCCTTTGGCTAGAAAGGACAGTACCAGGACAAAACTTAAATAGGGTCTATGAGTGAGATTATAGCAATGCCAAATGTTAGTTTCCTAATATCTGTGCTGGCGCTGTGGCTATGTAAGAGAATGTCTTTGTTTACAGGAGATACATACTAACTAGGGATGATGGGCATCATGTCCATACTTTCAAATGGTTAAGGGAAAAATGTACTTTGTACTATTCTTGAAACTTTTTTGTCAGTTTGAACTAATTTCAAAATCGTGAAAAAGAAAATAAAAGAACCTAAGTGAAGGTGGCGATTACAGCAGCAGTTAGATCCCAACACAGGGACCAAATTGGAAGGCTAACTGCTAAAGAAATAGGAAACATCCTCTATTCAATAGATTACACACATTCTCTCAAACTCAGGTGTTTCAAGTAGATACTTTGAAGATAATACGAGTAAACCGTCTATCAGTTATAATATACAAAAGTGGGAAAATCAGCTTCTAGGCAGGGACCTTGTAATTTTGGGTTTAGAATGAAAACAAAGGAAATGACTGAATTGAATGTAAGATTAGTTGCAGGATGAGGTCATTTTATTTTGAAAGATTCATGTGTTTCAATGTCTGCCTCTTATAGGTGATGCTGAACAGGAACTTGGTCCCCCTCCATCTGTAGATGAGGCAGCAAACACACTCATGACTCGTCTGGGTTTCCTCCTCGGAGAGAAAGTCTCGGAAGTTCAGCCAGGTGACCAATACAGCATGGAAGTACAGGATGAAAATCAGGTAAACTGCTTGCTATCACCTGTGAAACATGGGATAAATCAGCCTGTTATACCAGGGAAAATGTTGCAGGGTGTTTGCATATGTGTATGTTCTGAGAAGAAGAATCCCAATTTTTGAACGACTTTTGAGGCCTGATGACATAGCTTTGATTTTCCATTATCACTGTATTTCTTTACTTTATGAAACATCTTTTAGTTATATTCATAGGTTTAAAAAGCCACTTGGTTTTGATTCATTTGTGGAATGAATGAGGAAATAAATAAGTTCATAAGCCAAGAAAGAGAATTGACATATGGAGAGTATGACACCCAGAAATGTAAAGTATACTTCGTTTTCAGGTACATGTGGATTATTTACCAAGTTGACAATGTGCTGAGCAGGTCTCCACAAATTTGAGAAGATTCTAATTATTGTGATCGTAGTAGAATTAATCAATTACAGAATGATAACCTTGAAAATGATAGCTAAAAGATAATTTAGAAAATCCCCCAGATGTTTGGCTTTTAATATACTTCTAATATACTTTCAAAGAAGAAATCACAAGAATTTAGAAAATATTTTAAACTGAAAAAATAACAAAATATAACAAAACTTATATTTTTACATATTTGTAGTATATAAAACTTGTAATTAAAGATGTGCTCAAAAAGAAATTTTAGTTTTGAATACATATATTAGAAAAGAGAAAATCTAAAAAATTAATGATCTAACTATTCATGTCAGAAAGTTTAAAAATATTAGCAATTTTTTCTTTTGGCTATTTTTTAGTTTAAATGTAGCAAAGGAAATACTAGACTTGGATTCATTTGTAGGGTCTTAATCTTTAAAATGTATGCTCTATAGGGACCCCTGGGTGGCTCAGTGAGTTAGGTGTCCAACTTCAGCTCAGGTCGTGATCTCATGGTTCATGGGTTCGAGCCCTGCATCGGGCTCTGTGCTAACAACTCAGAGCTGGTAGCCTGCTCCAGATTCTGTGTCTCCCTCTCTCTCTTCCCCTCACCCGCTCGTGCTCTGTCTCTCTTTCAAAAATAAATATTAAAAAAAAATTTTTTAATGTATGTCCTATAGTGAATCAGTTTATTCTAGAAGATGATAAATTAATTTCATCTTGTATATTCTTAACAAATATGTGTGAAGATTCTATGCTATATGTTAGTTTTGTCATAAAATAATAGTCTTCAAGGATTATTTGGATCATGTGGATCATGTTCAGGTGTTCCAGGGCTCTCTTCTCAGACTTCTCTCTTTTTTTCCTCATTCCCTAGGTCATTGGTTTTGCTGGAGGCACTTTCTAATCACCTGGGCAGTTTTTATAAAATTCAGATTCCTGGAGCGTCTAATCTTACTGAAATGCCTCCATTCTTTTGTTTGTTTGTTTAATATTGTCTTAACTCCTGAATTGCCTCTATCCCTGCCTTTCCCGTTGACTCCAGTGTATTTCCAGCTGCCTGTACCTTTTCTATCTGTGTGTCCAACATACATCTCAAATTTAACATGTCAAAAACTGACTCTTGCATTTTTCGCAGAGCCTGCTCCTTCTGCAGAGATCTGACTGAGAGAACACAATGGAAAAACTATTCTCAGCCTGGAGAAGGGTTAATGTTGTCTTTCTGTGCCTAGAAGAGATTTCTATATCTCATTAACTAGCCTCCTTAAGTAAATATAAAGCCTGCCTTTTAATTCATAAGCCATGAGCAAATTACCACTTTCTTTTTTTTTTTTTTTAATATATGAAATTTATTGACAAATTGGTTTCCATACAACACCCAGTGCTCATCCCAAAAGGTGCCCTCCTCAATACCCATCACCCACCCTCTCCTCCCTCCCACCCCCCATCAACCCTAGGAATTTATCCAAGGGATACAGGAGTACTGATGCATAGGGCCACTTGTACCCCAATGTTCATAGCAGCACTCTCAACAATAGCCAAATTATGGAAAGAGCCTAAATGCCCATCAACTGATGAATGGATAAAGAAAATGTGGTTTATATACACAATGGAATACTACGTGGCAATGAGAAAAAATGAAATATGGCCTTTTGTAGCAACGTGGATGGAACTGGAGAATGTGATACTAAGTGAAATAAGCCATACAAATTACCACTTTCTAAATGGCTTGATCTTTAAGCTTCGCTTTTACAGTTAAAGCTTTTAAAACATACATTCTGTGATATAAGCTTCATTTTGTAGAAAGCAACTTGTAGTAAAAATAATAGATGTCATTTGGGCTTAACCTCCACATTGGCTGTATTATGTGTATAATACAGTTTCCTCTCTTAAAGAACAGACTGAGAATCTTATCTAAAAATGGAAATGAGTTGCTATGGAAGTAATAGAGTCATACCAAAATGAAACTTTTTCAATATGGAATGACTGTAGATATATTTAATGTAAAAAAATCCTAGTATAGTTCATTTCATCTACCCACATATTTTTTAAACTGAGGATTGAGGAGGTTAAAAATTCGCCACGTCAGTTTCTAACTAAGGAGGATTCTAATTCAGTACGTCTGGGGTGTGGGGCTCTGTGTCTGTCAGTTTTGTTGGGGAGCTTGTCCTTTTATATTCCACAGGTGATTCTTCTGCATGCCCAGTTAAAAATCATTGCTCTGGTAGGCCAACATCATTTTACAAAAACAGGAGATTACAAAGAAATTGAAACTCCTCCCTCCTCTGAAGAAAAATTACAGAGTAGAAGAGAAATGACATAGATCTGAGGAGTTATTGTATTACTAACAAAAATCAGTTCCTGATATTATTAATATGATTGAAAAGATTTGCTTGGTTGCAAGGTTCTGCGAAGTGTCACTTGTGCTTTAAGTTGAATGTATCTTTTGTGATCTGGTTATAGCATTTAAATTAAACACAAAACCTGGATTCAACACATGTGATTAAATACCAGGGATTGTATCTAAAACTCATTTTAGGGTGACTAAAAAGAGCCTTAATCTTCTCACATCTAGTGATCAACACATTTTCCAGTCAAGTTGCTAAATGTAAACCCTCAGTTTTAGTGGAGAGGATATGAATAGTGACTGTATAGGTAAAGAAAGTGAAAGGCTTCTTTTAAATTTAACATTTAAAGGGGCGCCTGGGTGGCGCAGTCGGTTGAGTGTCCGACTTCAGCTCAGGTCATGATCTCACAGTTTGTGAGTTCGAGCCCTGCGTCAGGCTCTGTGCTGACAGCTCGGAGCCTGGAGCCTACTTCGGATTCTGTGTCTCCCTCTCTCTCTACCCCTCCCCTGCTCATACTCTGTCTCTCTCTCTCAAAAGTGAATAAACTTAAAAAATTAAAAAAAAAATAAATTTAACATTTTAAGATGTCAAATTTGTCATTAGTGTTCCTTCAGGTAATTTTTTCATTGATCACTAACCATTTTTAAAAGGATAAGATTTTTTAGTGTTTGAAAAAATAGATACTTTTGTTCATTATTTTGGCGATTTATTTGGGTAGAAAGAGCTAAAGAAAAGTGCATGTCATTAAATTGTGTAAGCCAGGATATATTACCACCAGTCTTTTTCGTGATTATTCACTCCTTCCTGTCAAAAAACTTTAAAATGAGGCGACCTCAGATATAAGAATCATTCAAGATACAAAGCAATTTCAGTCTGTAATCGGTTTCCACAGAGAAATTATTTAGTTTTGTTTTAAATGAACATTGATTGATTTTTTAGATAGACTTTCAGAATAAGGCATTTTCTCTGCATTCAATCCAAAGAAGAGTATTAACAAGACTAAGTTCTAAGCCTTCAGAATAGTCTTATTGATAAGAAATAGCAAGGACAACTTGTGCTTAATTAAAAATTCCTTTATCAATTCATGGCAGTGATAAAGAATACTTGTCACTAGAAATTTCTGAGGCAGGAAAACTGGCCACAGTCTCTGCTTGTGTTAAATTTACCCAGTTTCACCTTAATTGTACAAGGCAGAATCTCTTATTCTGGAGGGCAAAAAAACAACTAGTACTGAGTAGATGTAAAAGCTATATATGTACATTTTCTTCTTTTTCGCATCAAAGCATATGTTTTGCCTAAGATATATTTTACATCAGCACCCGATCAGTTTATCTCTTTTATTTTTCATTCCAATTTTTCAGACTTCAGCAATCACCCAGCGGATAAGTCCCTGTTCCACCTTGACTAGTAGCACTGCCTCTCCACCAGCCAGTAGCCCCTGCTCCACCCTCCCGCCAGTCAGTACAAATGCAACTGCCAAGGACTGCAGCTATGGGGCTGTTACTAGTCCAACCTCTACCCTTGAAAGCAGAGATAGCGGCATCATTGGTGAGTTGGTTTTTATATTAATCATTTTGTGGGGTTTTTTTTCTTTTTAAAATAATACACAAGCTTAAGGTTTTCAAAAATTATGCTTTTGAGTTGTTGAGATGTTATATAATGTATGTATATATTCAGATGTATATATAATGTGTGTGTATATACATATATATATGTATATATGTACTTATAAAGGTTTATCTACTTCTTCCTGTAGATTCATCTATCTGCCAACAGAAGTGGTTCAGAAAATGTTCATTCCTCACTGAACTAGTAGAGTTTCATGGAGGTTCTCAGTTCTGCTTATTGTATACTTAGTAAGGGGAGTCAGTCAAATGGAAATTAGTGAAGTGTTGGGAAATGAGGATCTGAAGAAAGGAAACGTACAGAGAAGAAACCAGGAGTGAGCACAGAATCTTAGGGCACATTCAAATTGAGCAGGAAATTAGAGGTGGGAGAATGAGCCAGTGGATAGGAGTAGTCAGACAAATAGAAGAATTGGGACAGTATAATGTTACCAAAGTCAAAGAAGATAAAAGGTTCAGAGAAGGGAAGAGGAGAGGCTGGTCAACAAATGACAACAGCTGAAAAAGCCAGGCATACTGGGATCAGTTAAGGAATAAAATATTTCTTCCTCATTTGGCTTCCTTCTAAAGGTTATCAAATCACACTAGATAGTATAGCAGATATTAATGCCATGGCAACTAAATATATCTCTATTATTTAAATGCATATATATCAACATGTGAATTTATTCCTTTAAAATAAGTATTGAGTAGATAAAAAGAATATTTTTACAGCAAAGTTGCAGGATACAAAATCAACACACAAGAACCAGTTGCATTTCTTCTATATGCTAACCATGAACAATTAAAAAAGAAAATTAAGAAAACAATTCCATTACAATAGCATGAAAAATAATTTTAAAACGTGGGAATAAGTTTAACCAAGTGTACACTAAACAGAAAATACTGCAAAGAAATTTTAAAAGATTTAAGTAAATGAAAATATAATCTGTGTTCATGGACTAGAAGATTTAATATTGTTAAAGTGATAATATATCTCAAGATTTCTACAGATTATTGAAGTTACTATCATAATTCCAACAAAGTTTTTTGCAGAAATAGAAACACCCATCCTAAAATTCATGTGGAATCTCAGAGGACTCTGACTCAGAGGACTCAAAGCAGACTTGAAAGTGGAGAACAAAATTGGAGGACTCCATTTCTTGATTTCAAAATTTATTACAAAGCTTCTTAAAGGCAGGATTCATGTCTTACAGTTTTTATATATCCTCGTGACTTAGCATAATAGTTTCTAATTTGTCAGTTATTTATATGAGAAGTCTTTATGAAGATATAGTCATTAAGTAACTAAATATTTTAACAAAATAAAATAGAGAAATAAAATGTAGAAGAGTAGCCTCTTTTATAACCTCTGAAATAGTTTGTGAAAGATTGGAATTATCCTCTCCTTGTATATTTAGCAGGACTTGCCATTAAAATAATCTGGACCAGGTGCCTGGGTGGCTCAGTTTGTTAAGTGTCTGACTCTTGGTTTTGGCTCAGGTCATGATCTCACAGTTAGTGAGTTGGACCCCCTGCTTGGGGGTCAGCCCCTCTCTCTCTTTCTCTCTCTCTCTCTGTCTCTCTCAAAATAAATAAATAAACTTAAAAAAATTATCTGGACCTGATGTTCATGTAGATTTTTTTTAATTACTACTCCACTGTATTTAATACTCTAGGACTTTCTAACTTTTCTCTTTCTTCTTGAATCAGTTTTCCATAGCTATGGTTTTTTTCTTTTTCAAATTTATTGGTATAAAGTTGCCCAAAATATTCACTACCTACCCAATAACCCAAGCTGAAAAGCTGAGAGGAGTCCTTGTCATTTCTCTGCCCCCACCCTAAATTTCTTATCCCTGAATTTTATTTTCGTCTTTTCTAGTATGCTTTGGTAGTCCCCATTATCTCAGACTTAGAGTAATACAAACCTGAGTATTGTCTCTGCTTTTCATTTTGTCCTTTCCAAGTCTGTTTTTCACACAACCACCAAAGTGAATTAACCAAGAACCAGTTACTCCTTTGGTTGTATTACCTATAAGATGAACTATCTAAAAATCAAATTTGATCACATCACTCCTTTCACTGCCATTTACCTATAAAATAAAGCCTAGACTTTCCTGATCTGACCACGGCCAATTTCTTCAGCCTTCTCTAGCCTTGTGTATATTGTTCTAACAGCATTAGACTTTATTGTTACTTGACGATTCGTTTTTCCATGGCCATTCTGCCTGTAGTCTCCTCTCTCTTACATTGGAATGACTCCTATGGACTTTTTAAGATTTGGCTAGGTATTCTGTCACTACCACTACCACCACCTGTCTTCAATTCTCTACTCCAACTCTTATCCAATCCATATGATTACTCCCTGTTCCCTATAATACCCGAGCAGATACATATCATGACATGTAATGTGTGGTATTAGAATTACTTTTTGAACCTGCTTCCCACTATTAAACTGTTAATTTCTCGTTAGCAGAAACTTTGCCTTACTGATCTGTATCTGTAGCACCTAGTCCAGTAACTGGCCTGTGGTAGCATAGTAGGTACTCAAGTAAATGTTTACAAATGAAAGGGGGGCTAAAGGGTAGAAGGGAAGAGGACAAAGGACTAACCTAGCAATTTGCATCATTTTTTTTTTGGCAGTGATTAGAGTGACCATTAGGTACAAGATTACGTATTGATTTATTAGGTTTTGAATAAATAGTAGGGATTAGAATTCTCTGTCGACCAATTTTATTCTCTTAAATTCTCTTAATGATTAATTTTAACAAAATAATTTTTATAATCCCTAGGCAAGCTTCTTCTTGGGTTCTTCTCTTGATATTATTAGTCTATCACTCTATATCATCTATATTACTATACATAATATATCATAATATATCATCTATATTACCATACATAAAAAATATCATCTATATTACCATACATAATATATCATATCATAAAAATATATGTATCATATATATCATATATATGATATATATGATCATAATATCATAAAAATATATATCATATATCATATATATGATATATATATGACATATCATAATATCATAAAAATATCATCTATATTACCATACATAATATATCATAATATATCATCTATATTACCATACATAAAAAATACCTTTAGAATTGTGTTCAGCCAAGCAGAAGGGACGGTGCTGACAGATCAGACCAAATCTATTCACAAGTAGTTACCTTTCAAAGAGGGAAACCTAACACGTCAGTGAATGTTCAGATTACATGTTCTTACGTGCTGAAAATTAAAAATGGAATCCTGCTTTGACTTATAGCAGGAATGTTCCTCTGCTTTTTCTTTCTGCTAAATTTTCAAAATTGAATTCCTTGTACCATAAGTGCTTTTGTAGATAATAGATCTAATTTAAAGAACAATGAAATACCATTCTTTAATGTATATAAATACTGAAACAGATTTGCTTGTAAAATTACGAGAGAAGAATGAGAAGAATATCTGGTCATAAAATTACTTCAACTGTAGAATAGTTATCAAATTATATATAAGCAGTTCATCTTGAGAAATGATTTGTTTCCCTTTCATTTTTATTTTTCTAAATGCAATTTTAGTTGGAAGAAACTTTATTATGGCATAAGTAATAATAGTGAAAGATACACTGTTATTACCTTGGAAATCTCAAGACTTACCTACCTAAACTGTTAAATATGCTTTAAGTATTTCCGCCCCTGATTATACAAGCGTCCACTTCTCTGAATTACATATTGCTTACATTATTTCAAGCAAAAACTTCCAAGATGGCCTATTGTTTATTCATGTCCTATATTTAAATCCTGCCCTATCAGCAAACAGGCACAAAAGTTATTAAATGTATTGATTTATCCATTTTAAATTCCTTTACAGGTAAGTTCAGTATGATCCTTTTTAACGCACTACATTTTCCACTTAAAGCTATCAGAATTTTTAGCCATTCATGTGCCTGAATGTATCACTTGTACAACATGCCAAAATATGTAGAATCCTAGTAACGAGAATTGGAATACCAGAAATGCAGACTTCCTGGGTTTTTTAAGTATTCTAAATGTAAAAAGTTCCTTTCTAGGGTTCTAAAAGGTTTTAAATAACTGTGACTTATTTGATTCTATGTAGTTGGATTCACCACAGACTAAGTTAATTTCTACCACAGAAAGCATTCTCTGTTTCAATCATAGCTTCCTTCCCCAAATTCACAACCCTTTCTAAATATGTGGTGAAATACCACCAACACAATTGTGTATTTGTATAGTAATTTTATGACTCTCTTTTTTTATTTTATTGGTATGACTCTGTATAATTGTCTTATATGTGTGCCCAGTTGAGATACCACTAATGACATATAATCACCTACCAGCTGTCTACCTACACGTACACACACACACACACACACACCTTAAAGGAAAAATCTTGATAATTGTAACCTTTGTGAGATATAATATTTCTCTCCTTTTCCTTTTTCATGTTAAGTTTTAATAATGGTCCTTTTGGGTGTGGTTTTTTAGCAAAATGAATTTAAGCATGGATCCATTTTGTTTCTCCTTTTGTTTATCTGGAGGTCCTAGTTCTTTCCAGCATGGTATAATTCTTGAATTTCTTTTCATCAAATCTCAGAATTTTTTAAGTCCTGATTTTATTCCCAAATTTGGTCTTCTGTCCTATAGCCTTGTATCATTTAACACGTACAAAGATGGAGGTTCTGTGACTATGCCCATTGTTTGTGATTATGTTTTCCAAATGTTTCACATTAGTAACTAAAAAGCAAAATCAGAAGCTCCTAATAAAAGTAATAGTAATATATAATCCAGTAGGATGTTGTATATTCTTTATTTGATTCAAACTATCACATTTTGAAAGTCATACTTCCCAGAGGGAAGGGGTTAAGGGGATGGGCAAAATTAGTAAAGGGGAGTGGGAGATACAGGCTTCCACTTACAGAATGAATAAGTCCTGGGGATAAAAGGCACAGCATAGAAAATACAGTCAATGATATTGTACTAGCATTATATGGTGACAGATGGTAGCTACACTTGTGAGCATAGCATCACCTATAGACATGTTGAATCGCTATGCTGTGCACCTGAAACTAACGTAATATTGATTTGTCAACTGTATTAAAATAAAAATTAAAATTAAAATTAAAATTAAATTTACCCTCCTGGGTCACCGACTGAACATTAGATAATTTGAGTTATTTTTTCATGTTTTCTCCAACCTGTTTTCAGAAATGTGTAGGTTTATTTTTACTACTGAGTTTTTCTATTTATTGTACTAGTGACTCCGTCATCCTTCCCACCTCTCTAATACTAAGTAAATTTTAGTAGCTGTAATGTGGCATGTTTGTTAAAGAAGTCTGGACACTGCTTATTCAACTGATCAAGAAGACCTAGTAAAGCATTTCTCTTGCATATTAACCTAAGTAATATAATAATAACCAGCATTTATTGAGTACAATGAACCAAGTACCATTATTTAATCTTAATGGTCTCATATGAAAATAGTTGTAAAGATTTCACAGGATCATACAACTGAAAGGATGCAGAAAACTCCACAAAGAATGCTTACAAAAGCTTTTAATAAAGATACAAAATAGCAGGTGAAAGAGAATGCAAACAAGCCCAGAGGCCCCTAGACACTTGCAAGTGCAGCTCTCCAGGTTCTTTCTTAAATAGAATATGCTCTGTCTCCAGAGTGTCAAGGACCAAGATTTGTACAAGGAATCGTGGTTTCACGAGAGCTCCCCAAAAGTTTACAGTGAAGATTTTTATGCCCCTCTGGTCATATAGCCAAGTCAGATTGTCTAACTAAGTCCTCCAGGTGTAAATTGTCAGTAAGCAACTAGTTCTGGGTGCTACAGGAGAAGCTTAAAACTTTAAGCAGCAAATTACAAATCATTAGTTATCCCAGTTGACCTTATCTTGGTTAAGAATCAGTACTAGACTTCCAGGCAACCCCAAAGATAAGCGTAGGACTGGCCCAGTCTAGTTGTAAAATAATTCTGTCTTATATAATAGTGTAATAATCTTTCTTAGAATTGGAAAACTGAGATTCAAAAATAATTGGTCTCAGGTCACATAGATAGTAAGACGCAAAGCTCAGATTCAAGTTCAGATGTGTATGACTTCAAAACCCATGGTCCTAATCATTACAGAAGAGTTCATAGTTCTAAAAACTTTCTGTCTCAGTACAGATGATCTAAAACTATTACATGGCATTAAAAATTTAGTCTATGTCAACAAAAGTAGAGTAGTGAATCAAGATAAAAATTAGTCCTATTAGTTTAAAAGTATTATTATAGAAGATGGACAAACCAATTTTATTTTATATATGTGTGTGTATTAAAAAAATTACTTAGTGTAGCTGGCACACAATGTTACATTAATTTCAGACAAACAATAATACAGTGATTCAACATTTGTATCCCTTATACTGTTCTCACCACAATATAGCTACCATCTGTCACCATACAACGCTATTACAATGTGATTGACTATATTCCCTATGCTGTGCCTTTCATACCCGTGACTTATTCAGTCCTCCTCCCCTTTTCCCATTTTTCCCATCCCCTTCCCCCTTTCCCTCTGGCAACCATCAGTTTGTTCTCTGTATTTATAGGTCTGATTCTGCTTTTTGTTTGCAAACAATCCAATTTTAAAACATGGAAAAGACATTAGATAGACATTTCCCCAAACAAGATACGTGAATGCCTAATAAGCACAGAAAAAGGTGCTGAATATCATCAGTCATTAGAGAAGGGCAAATTAAAACCACAGTGGGACACAACTTGACACCTTCCAGAATGGCTGTTACAAAAAAGGACCCAAGTGTTGACAAAGATGTGGAAAAATGAGAACCTTCATGTATTACCCTTATGTATTACTTTATGTTTATGAAGTAAACATAAACTTACCATACAATCTAGCAATTCCGCTCTTAGGAATAGAGCCAAGAGAAATGAAAACATGTCCAAGGAAAGAAGCATTATTCATAATAGCCCCAAACTGGAAACAATCTAAATATCCATCAATTGGTAAATGGATATACAAAATGTGGAATGTCCATACAGTGGAATACTGTTTTGGCTATAAAGTGGAAGAAATTAATAAATGCTACAGAATGAAATGACCTCAAACATAAAGACTAGATATTGTATTATTCTGTTTATATGAAATTCCAGAAAAGGCAAATTTATAGACAGCACATCAGGAGTTGCCTAGTATTGGGATGAGAACAGAAATTAACTGCAAACAGGCACAAAGGACCTTCTAGGGGTTATAGAAACATTCTAAAACTGAATTGTAGTGATGATTGCACTTATCTGTAAATTTACTAAAAACCATTGAACTGTATGTACATTTACAGTGGGTACATTTTATGGTATGTAAAGTATACCTTAGTAAAACTGGTTTAAAATATATAGCATTGATTTTATTCACAATAAGTCTGTGTATAAGCCTTTGATTCCTTCTTCCTCACACTAACTCTTTCTGGCCTATGTGGCAATAAAAACAGACATGTCACATATGCAGTTTTTCATATTGAGGTAGTGATTTTTTTCCTATATCAAAGCAAGAAAATGGAGAACGTCTCAGAAAAATCTCTTTAGTTACTTGAGACTCAGTACTCTCTATCCGTTGTTCCACTTGGTCATACTAGAAATAAATGATAGATTAGGGAAACAAATAGGTGTAGTTTTCATTGAAGAACCATGTCTTCCTTTCCAGTCCCGTTCATAGAAACTTTGCACATGGGAGTGCTTAATTCATCTAGGCCAGCTTATCTGGCACAAAGACTGCATGCATGGGCTTTGGACTTTTGAACCTTTAGTAGTCACATGCACGAAAATATTACTGCATTCTTGATGCTTCAGTCACCTTGGTGACCTTAAATCATATAAAGTCTCACCATAAAGGAATGGTTAAGTAAAATAGAATGCACCCGTAAAGTTGAATAATACACAGACATTAGCCTGTTGTTATTAAAAATAGATTTCATTTTTTGGCTCTTTATTTTTCTGTATATGGCCTCTTTTGCCTGGAACTGTCCTTGTTCTCAGATTAAGGATTTAGGACCTATCTTGTTCCCATATTCTGCACATATTAGTTATTAGTAAAAATTTATTGGATAGGTGGGTTAATGGAATTAACCAGAAGTTACCAAGTTCATGAAAAGCATCAATGAAGCAAAAATGCACAAAATTCCTAAATGGGAAGTTACCCAGAAAATTTTATTTCTGGTATTTTATGTGAGATGTCTGTTTTTACTTTCTGTGCCCCAATAATCCTAGACCATTATGCATTCTAGACCATTTATTCATCCTTTTGACAAATATTTATTGAGCATATACTGTGTGCCAGGGACTAGATACATTTCTATCTAGCGAAAAAAGGCAAGAAATACCTGAGGCTTCATAGTTGAAAATGGGTGAACTGTGTAATAATAGGTTATGCAAATAGTACAATAGTCATAGTTTTCTTCTCACACTGGGAAAACTAGATGTTTTGCTTGTCTTTACTTTTAAATACCTTGGCCATAAAAGCCCTCCCTCATTATAAAATTTAGCATTTTTTTAAACTTATTTAATTTTTTATATCAAACTAGATTTTATTAATTTATTTTTACTTATAAATTTTTTAATGTGAAATTTTTTATATGAAATTTATTGTCAAATTGGTTTCCATACTTTAGCATTTAAGTAATAAAGTAGGGCCCATAGGCCACATTTAAGTAATAAAGTAGGGTCCATAGGCCACTGAACAATACCACCTTAGTGCTACAAACTCAAAGTTTCTCAAATCTTTCCACCACCGATCAGGTATTCCATAATTTTTGTTGGTAGATCTCATAGTTTTGAAAAAATGTTCAGCATCCCTCTATTCATTATTTAGTAGTTTCTCATTTTTAATTTATCAAACATGTATCTCTGCCAAAGCTTCTGCTTAAATGAGAATAACTACTGTTGTCACCCTTGATAGAATCCTCGCTATGTTTACAGAAGTTTGACGGTGTAACTAGTTAACAGTAAGCATATTATTTATAAATTATTTGAAATACTGAAAATAGTGAACCCCATTGCTACTTTCTCACACCTGTAAACCATGTGCTCATGGTTTATCTGGAGAAAAGGGGTTTATACCAGGCTGGGACCACACAGATACAGGTATATCTTAGCCAAATCTGGGACTTAATAATAAAAACATCTGCTGGACACACACACACACACACACACACACACACACAAAACATAAAAGGTAAGGGGTTAAATAACAGGCATTTTACATGTAGACAAATCCTCTGGGAAACAAGAGTTTCCATTCTCTGCCTTTCAGCATACTGACCCTAGCAGCTGTGTGAACTCCAAGCTTCTTGCAAAGAATTACAAATGAAATTATATTTCAGTCAAATTTTCCTGAAAATAAAAGTTTAAATATATTTTAAATTAATGACACAGTTTTCAGAAATTAGGATAAGAAGCATACATCCACTTTAAAAGAACACACACAAGTACATACACACATATTATAAATATGCTATCACTGAACACATTTAGAAATTATAATTATACAATAATGCCGTGGAGTCCATGATAATCTCATTGGGGAAGGTGCAATATTATGTTTGGTGGCAAAATGGTTAGGAACTATTGGGCTGTTTATGACTGAAAGTCTGAATATATGAAATTAATTTTTAATTAAAGTGAGTAGTTTAGATTAGATACCAAAATAATGTAATAACTTAATATGACTTGAACATTGGCTTTTTTTAAACGTTTATTTATTTCTTTTGAGAGAGAGAGAGAGTGTGGAGAAGGTGCAGAGAGAAAGAAGGGAGAGAATCCCAAGCAGGCTTTGCACTGTTAGCACAGAGCCCTATGCAGGGGCTCAAACCCACGGAACTATGAGATCATGACCTGAGCCAAAATCACGAGTCGGATTCTTAACCAACTAAGCCACCCAGATGCCCCCTTTGGATTAGCTACAAGAATATGTGGCCCATAGTTTCCAACATTTTCATCAGTGAGACTTCCTTAGCACAGATTCCTCAGAGCCTGAGACAAAAGGTTACGTGCTAACACTATATTAAGGGAGTATAAACCAAGGAAACAAGTGAATGAAAGGGGAGTAAGGCAAAGAAGAAACAAATATAAGAAAAGGAATTACAGAGCTGGCAGAGGTGATTGCTTTATTCAACTGAAATCTTCAGAGAGACCATACAATTCCTAACTATGGAAGGGGGAATTACAAGGGGCTCTTACTGCTAGTTCCTGTTTCACATTGGTGTGTTAGCCCTACTAGGGCATTGTTTCCCCTACTTTACTATTGCACAAATCCAGTAGCCCTACTGCATCTCATGTCTCAGCAACAACCAGGAAGTCCAGGGACAGAGGAGAGAGTCTATACAGCATTACACAAGACATTGATTGACTTGTGCTCATGATTATCATAAATGACTAGCAATAGCCACTATAGCCAACCCTTCAGTCTGAAGCAGGATGTTAATAACAGGGACCCAGCTCCAACCCATGGGAATAGTTCACACCATCACTAGAGCCAATGTAGCTAGACAGTGGCAGGTAAGTATATCTAGAATGGCAAATCCAGTAAAGTTCAACCCTTACACCACATAGATCCAGTAATACTCTCTTTGGCATCTGTTCTCACCTGGGAACACGATACTGTGAAACTCTGAATTCTTTTCTGAGAGGAGAGATCTAAATCCAATTCTTCAAGAAGATGACCAGTGCAGTCTCCCAAAAAGACTTAGAAAGGGTTAGTAAATGAAAGTAAGTCCCTGCTGCTCCTGCTGGTCCTGGATTCCATAATGTATGCTCCTTATCTCCCTCCTTCACCCATTTCAGAGCAAAGAATATCAAAATAGATTTCAGAACAAACAATGATTACCTATCAAGGAAGGTCATTTCATAATGATAAATGGGTCGTTTTGTCAGGAAGAAGTAACAGTCCTAAATGTTTATGCACCGAATAACAAAGCCTCAAAGTGGCAGAAATCCGCAAATGTAGAGATTTTAACTCATCTCTCAGTGGTTGAAAGAACAATTAGGAAATCCATTAGCATGTAGATGACTTTAAACAGTTCCATTAACCAACTTAACTTAATTATTTTTTATACGACAGTCCGCTTAACAATAGCATAGTTCAGATGCTTTTTAGGTATACACAGAAGATTCACCAAGACACCAATATTCTGGTCCATAAAACAAGTCTCAGTAAATTTAAATGGACACAAACCATTACAGTATTCTCTGACCACAATGTGTTTACACTGGAAACCAGTAATAGAAAAATATCAGGAGGAGTGCCTGGGTGGCTCAATCAGTTGGGTCTCCAACTGTTGGTTTTAGCTTGGGTCATGATCTCACAGTTCATGGGATTGAGCCCCTCATCAGGCTCCATGCTATCAGCACAGATACTCTCTCTTTCCTCTCTTTCCTCTCTCTCTGCCTCTTCTCCCCATTCATGTGTACTCTCTCTCTCTCTCAAAATAAATGTATAAACATTAAAAAGAGAGAGAGAGAGAGAAAAGGGGCACCTGGGTGGCACAGTCGGTTAAGCATCCAACATTAGCTCAGGTCATGATCTCCCAATTCATGGGTTCGAGCCCTGCATCAGGCTCTTTGTGCATAGCCCAGAGCCTGGAGCCTGCTTCAGATTCTGTCTCCCTCTCTCTCTACCCTACCCTGCTCACTCTCTCTCACTCTCTCAAAAATAAATATTAAAAAAAATTTTTTTAAAGAAAAATATCAGGAAATTTTACAAATGCTTAGAAATTAAACAACATATTTCTAAATAATACTTGGGTCAAAAAAAATCACATTGGAGGGGGCCTGGATGACTCAGTCAGTTAAAAGTTGACTTTGGCTCAGGTCATGATCTCGCAGTTTGTGGGTTCGAGCCCTGCATCAGTCTCTGTGCTGACAGCTCAGAGCCTGGAGCTGCTTCAGATTCTTTGTCTCCCTCTCTCTCTGCCCCTCCCCCACTCATGCTCTGTCTGTCTCTCTCAAAAATAAATAATAAAACATTAAAAACATTTTTTTTAATCACATTGGAATTTAGAAATATTTTTAATTGAAAAATAGTGAAAACAAAACCTCAAAATTTTTAGAATGCAGCTAAACAAGTGCCTAGAAGGAAATTTATAGCATTAGATGCTTATTTTAGAAAAGAGAAATTTATTTCATTAGTGAACTAAACTTCTTAAGAAACAACAACAACAACAAAAAAAGAAATTCAAATCAAAGTAAGCAAAGTAGGAAATAATAAAGAGCAGAAATCAATAAAATAGGAATAGAGAAAATTAATGAAACTGAAAGCTGGTTCTTTGAGAAAATCACATTAATAACCCCCTAGCCATATTAACCAGGAGAAAAAGAAGATACAAATTGCCAAAATCAGGAATGCGAGAGTCTATCATTATAGACCCACAGACATTAAAAGGATAAGGGAATGTCATGAGCAACTTTATGCCAATAAATTTGACAGTTTAGATGACATGGACAAATTCCTTGAAATAACAAATGACCAGAGCTCATTCGAGAAGAAAGAGATAACTTGAATAACTTCATAGCTGTTAAATATAAATTGAATTTGTTGTTTAACACTTTCCTGCAAGGGAAAGATGCCCTGACAGGTAAATTCTATCAAATATTTAAGGAAGAAATTATACCATTTCTACACAAACTGCTCCAAGAAGTTGAAGTGAAAGGAACACTATAAGGCCAATGTTACCTCAACACCAAACCAGACAAAGACATTACATAAAAAGTAAACTACAGACCAGCATGTGCCATGAACAAGATATGAAAGTCCTTAACAAAATTCTAACAAATTGAGTCCAACCTTATGTAAAAGATAACAGGGACAATATATTAAAAAGGACCTGTCATGACTAGGCAGGGATGGGGAGCATTGTCATCTGTCAGAAGCGTAATGATGACTGCCCTCTCTGATGGAGTTGACAGGGAGATATTGCCATGGAACTGGGCTCTCTTGGTATCAGTGAGGATACCAAGACCACTTGGCAGCACTTAATTCTCAGATGTATTATTGTAAAGAGCAAAAAGGCTGGAAGGCAACCATTTGTTAGCTCATCTTTTACCTTTGTTACTACAAAATCCAGAACTCCCATTTAAATTTCCACAGAGAAAACCTCACAAAGAGGCATCATGGAAATTACCTTAAAAACTTGGGTCTCTTCTTTTAATAATAGGTACATTGAAGATGTAAGAAGAGAATATGAACTAACATTAAAAATTCTCCAGGGATGGGGCACCTGGGTGGCTCAGTTGGTTGAGCATTCAGCTCTTGATTTTGGCTCAAGTCATGATCTTATAGTTTGTGAGACTGAGCCCCCATAGCGCTGACAGCATGGAGCCTGCTTGGGATTCTGTCTCCCTCTCTCTCTGCCCTTCCCCTGCTCACTCTCTCTTTCTCAAAAATAAACACTTTTTAAAAATAAATAAAAATAAATTCTCCTAGAATGACCTGTTTTATTCTTATAATTATTGCTAAGATTTTTATAATCTAGATTTTATTGTTGTTAACCATTGGCATTTCAAGGCTTAATGAAAATGTTTCTGTTTATAAGTCCTGTTTATAATTAATGGTAAGACTAGATAAAATTCTAGATTTTTGTTTTTGTTTGATTTCATTAAGGGACATCTAGGGTTAGAGCTACAGAGTGTAGCTGTACAAGAAAGCCCTGTACTGTTTCCTTATTTGGACAGATTATTTCTCCTATGTTAGCATCTACTTAAGACCTCTTATTTTTTTCTAATTCATTATTACATATGAAAGGCAATAAATTTAAATGAGGGAGAGGAAAATGTGGGATAAAAAGAGTATAAAGATCTTTTTGAGAACTGTGGGGCTTTCCAGCAATCCATGAAAATTCTTTAAATTCCCTTTTTGATGAAATTCTGAAATTTTTCACATTCATAGGTCCTAGTTTTAGATCTTTTAGCATTGATATACGAATTTGTTTAGTTCCATTCAGAGAGAGTTGTTAAAGTAAATGTATGAGAGATGTGAGAGAGAACATGTAAGGGATCGTTATATTTTGGTTTCGATTATTTAAACTTCATGGTGGAGATGAAATGATCATCAGCAACTTTTAAAAAAATATTACTACTGCTCTTATTATCTAGTCACGAATTTGGATAATAATGAACAAATTAATCTCTAGGTTTATGGGTGTTTTGGTTTTTTTTAACTTGTTTTACTCTCTTTTTTAGCTACATTGACAAGCTATTCTGAAAACGTGGAACGCACAAAATATGTTGGGGAAAGCAGTAAAGAATTAGGATCTGGAGGAAACCTGAAACCTTGGCAGTCTCAAAAATCCAGTATGGATTCGTGTTTGTATCGAGTAGATGAAAACATGACGGCTTCCACCTATAGTCTGAATAAGATCCCTGAGAGGAATTTGGAAACTGTTCTATCGCAGTCAGTACAGTCTATTCCTCTGTATCTTATGCCACGGCCAAATTCAGTAGCAGGTAAGAGTTTTTAAAAATTGACCATTTTACTGGCGTGTATACTGAAATGAAAGTAAATTCTGCTTTAACAGAATTTTCTATTCATCTTCTTTGTTCTTTTGTGTGGCTAATATGCATGTGGATATCTTTTTGAACCTGGGGGAAGGCTCATGCTCAAGTGGTGATTCTGCTCCCAAAATGTGTAAAAACACTCACAAAATCATAAGTAAAACCTGTAAAGTGTATGGTTGAATTTCTAAAAGTATTTTTTTCATATCTGAAGTCTTTGAAAAGATTTCAGTCTGTGGTTTTTAAAAACATTAGTTTAAAAAAAAAAACATTAAATTGAAGAGTATTTCAGTAGAATTTATATTATTAGAAATCATCATCCATAGTTTGAAGGAGAGGCAGGCAGGCAAGAATTTAGCTTCCCAGTCCATGAGCTCAATATTTCCACCATATCCATCCTATCGTAGAAGAATCACCAGGTACCTACAAGTGCTAAAGAAGAACTCAGACACTACTAGCAGGCTCAGTCAGAAAGTCATAAAGGAATGTCAAGGGATGCCTGGGTGCCTCAATCGGTTAAGCGTCTGACTCTTGATTTAGCTCAGGTCATGATCTCAGTCATGAGAGTGAGTCCTGCATGTGTAGAGTCCGCTTAAGATTCCTCCCTCTGCTCCTGCACCACGCACATGCATGCGCTCACTAGCTCTCTCTCTCTCTTTCTCTCTGTCTGTCTAAATAAATAAATAGATAAATAAAGAAATAAATAAATAAAAGTTTTTAAATAAAGTAAAAAAAGAGAATAAGTCAGACCAGGAGCTTTTGCAGATAGTTGGGCAGTCGGGCATTTTCAAAATGCAGCAGCATCTACACTTTGTCCCTAATACAAAATCATAGTCGTGATTGTCTGTCTTACTTGCTCGATGAATGCCTAAAAGGTTTATCTCACGGACACAAAATAATAAAATACCTATTATAGTTAAGAGCTCTTATTTCCCAGGTGTAATGATTTATGTTATGCAGATAATAGTGTGATGCTTCTTGCCTTTTTGTACTTTTCTAAAACATTACTCTTTGTTCTGTCCTCTGGGAGACCATCAGCATCAGTCATCACATGTGATTATGTGGTGATGGCTCATCTGGAAGATCAGTAAGTGTAGACAATTTAATATGTATTTTTCAAGATTATTCATTTTTACATAGTAGCAAAAAACTTTTCCCTCCTAGGTTCTTTGGAATATGTTGGTCCCCAGGGATGATGTCATATTATACTTTAGAATGTTGTAACTTAGAAAGGGCCAGGCAAATTCATCTTTCCAGGAGAGAAACATATAAACCCTTGCTTATATAAAATTGGGGAAATATAGCTACCAACCTTAATGGTACATCCCAATTTATTTAACTAAGCTACAGTGATTTCTAAGAAAGTTCTGGCTCTGTTATTTGAGAAGGGCATTGAGCATTTAGTAGAAGACAGAAATATAAGCTTCTCTTGTCCTCTCTTTACTGGAAAAATTATAAAATACTTTGCCCTTTTTTTTTTTACATTTTAAATTGTGTTTAATTTTATTTATTTTTTTAATATGAAATTTATTGTCAAATTGGTTTCCATACAACACCCAGTGCTCATCCCAACAGGTGCCCTCCTCAATGCCCATCACCCACTTTGCCCTTCTTGAGCATAAATATCTGTAGATTTATTATTTTACCCTATGCAGATACTAGTGTGTACAAAGAGTTGTCCAGGACTAATTAGCCAGATATAATTCTTCCCTCTAAGGTTTTTTAACACTGCTGCTTTCTAGAAATCAGCACAAGGCAGCTTTCAGAAGTATCAGTGAGTCACCAATTATTTCTCTAATACATGTAGGAGAAATTAACTGTTAAGCTCTATCACAGAGAATAGAACCCAGTTTTCTATACCAGGTATTTTAATCACCAGGTTAAAAAAAAGTTTGCCACTTGAAATGTTTTTTTTTTTTTTTTAAACTTCACAAAGCAAGCAAGAGTAGTAGGCGAAGAGTTCAGTCTTTCATTTACATGGATTGTAAGATTCTTGTTTATTTAGAATTTTATCTTGTAAGAACTGATATCCTAGTTACTTAATAAAATCTTTTAAGTTATGTTCAATTTTCAGGGAATTGTCATCTAATTTATGAATTTGGATGGCTTCTAAACTACCTCTCGTGATATATTTTTTGCTAACTGCCATTTACAAACTTTACCGCTTATAAGCATCAATATATTTGTGGCTACACTTAGACTTAAAGTTTTTGCATATTCTTTGGGACACTGACTTCAGCAAATATTAAGATAAGAATTTTATGGAGAATTACAGGATAGAATTCTAATTGACAACCATTGTTGTGTTTGTAAAATAGCATCAAATTTACAGTAACTTTGGTATATTTATAAATAATACAGTAATTTATAAAGTATCATACAGAGGAGGGAAGCATCTGAGTGCAAAGGAAAAGGGTAGAGAGGAATAGAAGACATCACAGAGAAGGACAAATAAGAAGTCACAGAAAAAAGAGGAAGGAGTTACTAAGAAGTTAAAGAAGTTGGCACATTATTTCAGCATGACCCAACCGTGGGATACAGTGAAGAAATAGTAGAAAATGATGTTGAAGGTGATACCAAGGAGCTTATATGCTCTGATGATAAATGTTAGGTTTATTTTGTTGCTAGTCAGGAGTATAAGCAGGAGCTGTACTATCAAATATGCTGTTTAGAAAATGGCTGAATAGCCATCTGTATAGGATGGACTGAAGGAGGAGAGCCAGGAGTTAGAGAAGATAGTTCTTTAAAAGCTTGTGGTATTATGCAGTATTATAGAGAGTGAATCATCAGGTATCATCAGTAGAGTTGAGAAAATGGTTTAGGAGAGTTTCTTCTTTGTTGCCTTAAAAAATAGCATTTATTAGATTTTTTTTTAATATAGAGAAATAACAAGGAAGAAAACAAAACAAAAATGAGCCATAATTTCCTTTCCCAGTGGTTCCTGCTGACATATTCTAGAAATTAAAAAAAATCATGTGTGTTACATAATAAATATGCAAATCAAATAAAAATTCAAATTCAAGCAAAAAAATACAAAAGAAAAAGGGAAAGCCTTCCCTTTCCACCTAGTTCCCCTCTCCAGTGATAAAGTGATTAGGGTAAGTATGGGCAATCTGTAGCATTAAGTCTTAAGCTTAGTTTTCTGAATATAAATTTGGATGTTCATACACCTTTAAATTAAAATTCTAAGATATGAAAAATAAAAACTACTGTCTTTTATTGTTTTCAAAATGTGAGCCACTACTGCATGTTTATTTTTTAAGCCCTTTGTAGTTGGAAGGAAGTGGAGAACCTTGTGGATTTGCGGTTGCATGGCAGAAATTATCAGAGAGTAGGATGTCTCTGGTCATCCTGGATGTCTTAAAAGGAGACTGGCTGTGAATTAGAGGGATGTGGGAAGCAGGAAATGTTCACTTGCAGCAGCTGTCCTCAGGGCTTTGTGTGAAAATGAGGAGTCTTCAAGGAATTATAAGCAGCAGAAGTCAGTTACAATATAAACTCTCACCATCTACTTGTTAATGTTTGGAGCTGCACATTTTCCTAAGAAAAGGATCTTAAGAATCAGGTAAATGCAAAATCGGAATCATGGGGGATTTGGATGAATCCAATCAGAAGCTTAATGAGGATTTTATAAAGAGGAAAAAATGGGCTTTTCAGCAGTCGGAGTGTTGGCTTTATGAATCAAGGGCATAAGGACAGCAGAGTGGCTTCTTGCCCAGGCTGTAGCAGACAACGTCATCCAAGATCCCTGCTCAGGTCAGCCAGAATGATAATCGTGCTACTAAAACCTGTTTGCACTAGTAACACCTGATCTAAGAAGAAACAATTCAAACGGGTTTTATACTCAATATAGAGTTGCCTCTGGAATGTTTTGTACCAAATGTCTGCTGGATTTTTTTTTTCTGCCCACTTATTTAAGTTATTTTGACTTCAAAAAAGTATGTCAGTTAAATGTTCTATAAATGAGTCAGCTGTTCCAATCCTATGAAGTCTCAAAAAAAAAATATATATATATATATATGTATATATATATGCTCCCTTTTTCCACTTCCCTCTTGGACCTTTAATGACATAGATTTTACTTAGAGATAGATTTTACATAGAAGTTTACTTTTTAAAAACATTTTCTTTTCACATAAAATTTTTTAAGTAGATTTGTTTTTCCTCTTTCTTCAGTTCACTTCGACTTACCTAATTATCTCCTATGCTTGTATCTGGAAAGTGTTCATTAAATATAGTATTAACTTGATGAAATTATCTCGAAAAAAATTGGCCAGCACAGTTTCACAGTAAGAGTACCACTATGAGGTGGGGATATGTGTGTCCCTATAGATCTGTCATTGGTATTTGTATGTGATGATGATGTGCAAGGCATTGTTGCTATAGCCACCTGCTTCATCCTTAGCTTTCAAATAACCCCATAAGACACAACCTAATTTTTTATTCATTGATCATTTAAATGTAGTCAAACACAAAGTGTATATTAAATACAATTATTAGGCAAGCATTTATTGAGCATGTATGTGCCAGGCACTATTTGAAACACTTGAGAATCATCAGTAAACAAAACAGAAATTCCCCCCTCATGGACCTTACATTCTAGCCAGGGCAAATAAAATAATCTTAGTAAGTAAGTAATTTATATAGCATGGTAGAAAGCGATATGTACTTTAGAAAAAAATAGAAGAGGGAAGAGGGATCAGAAGGAAGGAAGGAAGAAAGGAAGGAAGGAAGGAAGGAAGGAAGGAAGGAAGGAAGGAAAGGAGGGAGGGAGGGAGGAAGGAAGGTTGGTTATATGAACATCATTGGAGCTGAGCATATTATCATAGTGATGTCTGTTAAGCATTAAACAGAGCAATGAAGAGGGTGAGGACAGAGCCAGATATATCTAAATCTACGTAGGACCAGTCTGGAATTCAGTTCTATATTAAGCATTATGTGCACGGTACTCTGATTTACTCTGAGGGGATAGGGTTATCAAAGATGAATCAGACATTACTTTCTCACCCTCAAGAACCTACTATAATAAGGAAAGACAGCCATGTAAGCAAGTTGCTGAATAACATAGGTCCTAATTAGCAATATACGTATGTGGTTGCTAAAGGGGAGAAGCAATTAATTTTGACTAGAGGATCTGTCAGGGAAGGAGAGAAGATATAGCCTTAGCAAATTTTGTGACAAAGATTGAGATGTTTGACAAACTAAGACGAAGACTTTCTCTCAGAAAGTGGCTTGCAAATAGAAGTTTCAAGAGATTATGAGGGAGAGTAAATGTGTACAACTAGCAGAACACAGAGCCCCAGCTAACAGAATCTCAGGTCTCCTGCCTCAGCTTTCCAATATTTATCTCATATTCCTTTAAATAATGGGCAAGAATTTTGAAAATGATTAAGCAGTGAGAAACAGAATAAGACTAAGGAGAATTATGATTTAATAAGGAAGAAAGGCTGTGAAAAAAAATATTGGAATATTTGATAAAGAAAATTGTTATACAGATATCAACAAAAAAGATTTTAATTGCTAACATAAGAAAAAGAACAAATGTTTTAATAGATGTAAGTAACACTAAATAAAATGTATTTGCAATCCTGATTAAAACAATAGTTCCCCATCGGCTGATTTCAAATCTGTGCCCTGAATCAGGGCTTCAGAGCTATAGCCCTTAATACCAAAGATCACTGCTTTTCCTTAGTTCACTGTTTGCCTATGAGTATTTGGATTTGTGAAGGAATGAACTGTTCATTCAGTGACTGTAGTATTTGTCTTTTTCCCCTAATGTCATCTGGCTGAAAGTGAGACATGTGCTCATTCCAAAACATATTTATGACATTTCTTGATCTTGTGAAATAAAGCAGTAGAACAATTGATGTCCATTTTCCTAGGAATTGTGATGGTGAAGATTAGTTTAGCAAAACTTGTTAAGTTCACATTAACCATTTATATTTAATAAATGTTGCCAGCAGCTCTTTGAATAGAAAGCTGACCCTGTGAAAACTAGGCTGTGGCTAAAAGTACCTGCCAGATCTTTCCATTAAAGACAAATGAGAATGGATTATCTGTTGCTCACATCTGTACTCAAAGTATAGAGCTCCCTTTAAAAGAGTCATAGATGAACATAATATAGAAAAAAGAAAGACCCTGGGATTTTTTTTTTCTTAACACAGCTTTTTGCTCCACTCCATGTTGTATATTTCTCTATCATTCTGCCCACTGTTAATGAAATAAACGTCTTTTTATTAAAATGTATCAAACCATGTTAGTGTGTTGGCATGTAGAACCATTTTAATAAGAGAACCTTGCTTTAAAATTATATAATGTGCCATCAAATATTGCCATAACGGTAATTCAAAACTTAACATTCATCCACCTGTTAAGGGTTTGTTTGCATTGTGTTTTAATGTGAGTAAAAGATTCTCATTGTCACTGATAATTCTTCCATATTACTCTTCAGTTTATCAGCTTTAGAAAGTAACTTTACATATTTTTTCTTACTAAAAAAAAATTACAAATTTGGGGCTTTTATTTGTTCTTTTGTTTCTTACTGTGGAAAATATTTGAAGCCTAGAGATTTATTAGCCTGCAATCACAGGCCTCTTCACTTTGCATACAAGGTCTTTATTATTGCCCAAGTTTGATTACTTATCTTTGAAGCCATAAAAAACAGAGTTGAGGGAAAGTGACAAAGATGAAGAAGGGATGAAAACTAAGATTCTTAAGAGAGAATTAAATCTGTTTAGCTTTAAAGAGGGAGAGATGGTACAATGCAAATAGCACTCACTGGATTGACGGGCCAGATAGCTGGTTTTGAGGCCAGACTCTGCCATAAATGAGTGATTCACTGTAGACAAGTCACTCTGCTGTCTCCTAATATATAAAATGAGGGGATTTAACTAATTTAGGGTCAAAACACTTTGTATATAAAGACCATCTAGTAAATATTTTAGACTTTGCAGGCCAAAATGGCCTCTCTGGCAACTACTCAACTCTGTTGTAAATGACTACCTGATGAATAGGCAAGGCTGTGTTCCAATAAAACTTTATTTACAAAAATATGCAAGAGGCCAGAATTCATCTACAGGCCTTAGTTTGCTGACCTCCGGACCAGATGACCTTTAAGATTCCTCTCACGTCTTCGTTCTGTGATGCTGCTTTATTATCAACATACATATCTGAAAGGATTGCTTCTCCATTATTTTCTGTACCAGTTGGGGCTAGCCAGGAGGCAGGAACCACAGTTATTTTAACAGAAAATTCGATATATAAAGAATGGTAGACTATGTTTAAATGAACTGGAAAGGTAAAAAGAAAACACAGAGGTAGTATGGGTTTGGCAACTGCCGGAAGCAGCTACCACCTCTGAGCCTGTGGAACAAGAGGAGGGTGGGATTGTTAAACTATAGAAACTTGGAAGAAAGGCCTCACAAAGCTGAAACTCCGATCTCTGTGAAAGGAGCCCTGCTCAGCTGATGCTAATATTTCTGAGCTCCAAGGAGAGCTCTATGGGAATGGGACCTCTGAGGGTTCCCCCCCTTGGGGGTGGTGGGGGATAGCTACACATAGGAAGAACCAAACAAAACAGACTTTGATTAAAGCAGGAGAGACACTATTAAACTTCAGAAAGAACTAATTCACAGAACCACATTAGAGTACCAGTGGGAATGGTGTAAGTCATCGTCCCCAGTGTTTTTAAATGAAAAATCATGTAGTTATCTTTCCTGGATAGTTTTAATTTCAGAACGCAGAGATCAAGATTATCTCTTATTCCTCTGTTACTCTCCCAGTGGGAACGGTATAAGAGTCATTGTCTCCAGTGTTTTTAAATAAAAGATTAAATAGTTATCTATTCTGGATAGTTTTAATTTCAGAATGCGGAAATCAAGATTATCTCTTATTCCTCTGAGACTCTCCCACTGATGTGCAACATGGCATTTGACTTCCTTTCTTGGTTTAGTTCCCTAGACTAGCTTCCAGAGACTTTTATTTCCTCATAGAAAGTATATCTGTGATCTAGTTAAGTTCCTGTCATCTCGGTTTCCAGTAGACCCAAGTAACTAAGCTAATTGCATTAGTTGAAGGATGAGGGGAATATAGATCTCTGGCACATGTTCTCTCTGTTCTTTTCTGTTTTCCTCTATCTCTTTTCTCTTTTCTCTGTCTTTTCACTCCCTTTTTCAGCCCAGAGAGCACTTTGTGACTTTCTTTGTGCCACTTAGTCATAATCCACTGTGTATTGTTGTTTGTGTCTTATCTCAATTGGGGATGTGGACAATACTTCATTAGAGCTCTCCAGCCAAGAATGATCTCAGTTTGTTTCTTCTCACCCACTCAAAACAGTCACCAGAGGCAAACTGGCAGCTAAGCCAGGGAGGGCATCAAAAACAGGGCCTGGCACACAGTAAACTCTGGGTAAATAATTGTCATTGAATAACTGAGTAACCCCCGACACAGTATCTTACATAATTGGCAACAGATTGAATCAACAGTTTCATTAATAATTTATAAGCTCTAAATAATTATTTTCTGACAGAAGTTTGGGGGTTGTGTTGTTGTTGTTAAAAACTATTTTTGTGCCCAGCACTTTCTGATTCTTAATTTCTTCATTTTTTGGTTTATTGTGAATGGACCCAACAGCTCTCAGTATACAGCAGTGCCAATACCCATTTATCCCCCTTTCTTGTGCCATTTTCTCTCTCTGTGTTGTGCCTGGGTTAAAGGGTTTCTTCATTCAATGGGAGACCATTATTACCTATGTTCAGAGGGCAACAAAGTGCTTTTTAGAATTCATGGACGTTGACAGTTCCCTAAATGCTCTTTAGCAGTTCTCAGTCTGTTGTCCCAGGTGCCCATCTTTCTAATATATACATACAGGTGAAAAATGTTTTCAGAATGTTTTCATGTTTCATTCTTGAACATGAAGGGAAAATGTTGAAAATAGAACTTCATGTTTTTCTTACAGCTCAATCTGATGATGTTTATACCTTGTTCTACAAATGGCATTTGTGACCCCAAAGAAGCGAAAACTAATAGTCTTTGTTATCGAGTACTAATGTGTTTGCTAACTTGTTGCCAGTACTCTTCATAAGCTCAGGCAGTTGATAGTGATGAAGGAGATGAAGACGACTCTTGACATTTTTTTCCCTGGAACATGTTCTAGACACTGGTGAGGACGTTGAGTTCAGCAAAACTCCTGGTAAATATATATGCTGGAGTAATCTCTGATTCCCAAGTTTGGGAGGTACAGACTAACTGAAAGTTTTCTAAGCTTACGTATTCTGACTAAACTTTTCTGTCTTGTCAGCCACAAGCTCTGCCCACTTGGAGGACCTTGCTTACCTGGATGAACAGAGACATACACCATTGAGAACTTCTCTTCGAATGCCGAGGCAGAGCATGGGCGGTGCTCGCACACAACAGGATCTGAGAGGTTAGAACCCCAGAAGGACTTTTTCTGGGGATGCCCAGGCGAAAATGGAAATGGGCAATAGGCGAAAAGTTTCTTTGTTTCCAGTTTCCACGCTCACTTAAGTCTCCCTTAACCATAAGCCTATAACCATAGAATAGAAAGATAAACACAAATACATTATACTCATCATATACATTGTAATTTTGAACAGTTGGAAGCATTGATTCCTGGAAATTCTGAAAGAAAACAAGGGTAAAAGTGGTGATGGGGGAAACAACCTTTTTAAGGTCCTGGATTTCAGAAGTGAGTGTTGACTAACTTCAGCCCTAGTCACCCAGGTGAACTTGGTGCTAATAGTTACGTGTTTTGTAGAGAATGTATTTCATTTTCATTCTAGTGGCCATTTCTAGTGATGCACAGTACTTTTATTTACTTGGAGTCTCAGACAGTGCTTTTAGTCCTGTCCTGGCAACATCTAAACAACTTAGTCCTTTTCCCACTCAGGCACCTGTTTCTTTACACTCTTTATACATACTGCATGTTTCTGCAGTCAGGAACCTGATCTTTTCAAAGACTCTCATTTTGTTGATCATTTCAAAGACAGTCTAATTGAGAGACCTGTTTGTTGTATCACTGCTTGTGCCTCTTATTTATTTGTTCAAAATGAACCAAACTGTCTCCAATAGCCTTAACAAATAGATGGTCTGCTTCCTCTAGTACCTAGTAATCCATAGCTCTACTCCCCCAAGTGCATTTTTCATTTTATCTTATAGATTATGTTCATCTTTCCTTTGGTCTCCTCCTCACCCCTTGTCCAGTGCTAATCTATATGGCACCACATGCATAACTCACACAGGAAAGGATTCATTCATGCCTGCTCTCCATTCTGGAATTCATTATGCTGAGTGTTTTTCAATGACTGACCCAGTAGGAGCATAAAATAATTGATTGTGTTGCTGCAATTACCATACCTCGGTCAACTATAGTGAGTTGATGACCTCAGTCAGTTTTAGTTCCCAATCCTATTCATCCTGCTCACCATTTCTTCAGTTAACCACATGCTGGTTGCTTAGTAGATACAGTTGTGTATTTCTAGCCCAGAAAGGAATTGCATTCAGCTTTATTTTAGTGCTGATAGATTGATTATATCCAAAGCCTGAATAAATCTAGTCAAAAGACTAAATAAATGATTTGTGCCAAAACCAGAATGCATAGCCGTAATAAAACAGGTTGGACACATGATTTCACTCATATGTGGCATTTGAGAAACAAAACAAATGATCATAGGGGAAAAAAAGAGAGAGGCAAACCAAGAAACAAACTCTTAACTATAGACAACAAACTGATAGTTACCAGGGGGGCATAGGTGATGGGGATTAAGGAGGGCACTTGTGATGAGCACTGGGTATTGAGCTGTGTAGTTTTGAGAACCCTTTGTGTTGGGTTCTGTTGATACTTGATGGTATATCTCCGCTCTATATAAAGATTTAGTAAGATCTTTGGCAGATGTATTCTAGTGAGCTTGATATTTAGACACTGGTATCACTTGTATCTAGAAAACAACAGAAATCTTTTCTATTGCACTGAGCTTCAGCCTAAACGTTCAGTAAAACCAAAGTAAATCCAACGATTTTTCAAAGCATGCCTAAATCTTTAGGGAGCTCTCTGCCCAAATAATGCATTCCTAACAAAAGCAATTGTATATCCTTTACAGATTGTGTTTCATCTTATTGTTTACACTAGAACTTAAAGACACAGTTTTCCATTGATACAGGTGCTATGATATTAGTGTTTCAGCTCCTTAACGTTGTCTTTTCTTTCAAGACCTTTTCTTTTAGCACTCTAAATGGTTAGAACATACCATTCAGTTGAGTGCTTTAATCTGTAAGAGACTGGATATTTACTAAGCAGTATTTGCCTTCTAAAATTAGCATACTAATCTTCCCTCAAAAAGTAATATGTTATCTTAATTGCTGTTTACAAATGAATTCTGTGTCTTACCATATGACTTAAAACACATTTACAATGGGGCGCCTGGGTGGCGCAGTCGGTTAAGCGTCCGACTTCGGCCAGGTCACGATCTCGCGGTCCGTGAGTTCGAGCCCCGCGTCGGGCTCTGGGCTGATGGCTCAGAGCCTGGAGCCTGTTTCCGATTCTGTGTCTCCCTCTCTCTCTGCCCCTCCCCCGTTCATGCTCTGTCTCTCTCTGTCCCAAAAATAAATAAACGTTGAAAAAAAAAAAAAAACACACATTTACAAGAAAGGAAAGCAAACTTGGATTGACTTTCCTTATATTTCTGTAGACCTGCTTGACAAACCTTTATAATTTGTGCTTCTTACATCCAAAACATTGCACTTTATCACAGAAACAGAATCATATTGTTTTCCTGGCATAATTTTAGAAAACATGTCACATCATGCTTTCTATTTTATTTAAAAGAACATACAAATTGCAGTCATGTTTTTGTTTTATATATTTTTCTTTGGTTGCGGTTGAAGTAAAACAACTTTACCCCCCAAAAAATAGTAAAGTGATTGAAACTTTTTGTAGTATACACTAAGATAAATCCTTGTACATTAAAGATATATCTTTCTATATTTTAAAGTATTACTCAAATGCTGTGAAATAGTTTCTTAATCACAGTTAAATGGGTTTTAAATCATAAGTGATGAGGGAGGGGCCCTGAGTGGCTCAGTCAGTTAAGCATCCAACTTTGGCTTAGGTCATAATCTCATAGTTCATGAGTTCGAGCCCCACGTTGGGCTCTGTGCTGACAGCTTAGAGCTGTCCAAAGCTCTGCTTTGGATTCTGTGTCTCCCTCTCTCTCTGCCCCTCCTCGGCTCACCCTCACTCTGTCTCTCTCTCTCAAAAATAAATAAACATTAAAAATAGTAATAAATAATAAAAAATAAATAAATCACAAGTGATGGGTTTTAAATGACCCTCAATCTTCAGTAGTGAGGTAGTGAATGGTCATGTACACTGTAGCCTGGCTACTAAATTTGCTGGCTGATTTGAAGTATGGAGATGATCTGAAATAATACTCTTGAGGATATGTCTGAAGAGGTATAAATCATTTATTGGGCACTTCAGGCATTCTTGCACTAGTCTGTTTAGAGCAGTGGTTCTCAAACTTTCTGGTTGTCAGCACCCTTTTACACACTTAAAAAAATCACTGAGGATTTGGGGCGCCTGGGTGGCTCAGTTGGTTAAGCATCTGACTCTTGATTTCATCTCAGGTCGTGATCTCAGAGTTTGTGGGATCGAGCCCACACGCTGTCAGTGTGGAGCCTACCTGGGATTCTCTCTCTCTTCTCTCTCTACCCCTCCCCTCACTTGTGTACTCTCTAAGTAAATAAACAAACGTTTTTTTAAGTTTATTGAGGACCCTAAAAGCTTGTGTCTATATGAGTTATATCTATTGATATTTACCATATTAGAAGTTAAAACTGAGAAATTGTTAAAATATCTGTTCATTTTTAAAAAAAAAACAAGAGTAGACCTGTTCTTTGTGAATAATCATATAAGCTCTGGAAAATTCTTCTGTACTTGGGAAAGAATGAGTGTGGAAAAATACAGTAACCTTTTAGTATTATGAAAATAGTTTTGATTTTGTGGACGCCCTTGAAAGTATCTTCAAAACCCGCAGGGGTCCCCAGATCACACTTTAAGAACCACTGGTTTGGAGAGTACCACTGCAGTTGAAGATAAGTGCCTTTACACGTTTAAGGACCACACATTCTATTTACAGAAATGCAAAAAAAGTGTAGTTTTAGAATTGGTTAGAAGTTGTTCATAAACACATTGTTTCAGAGAACAGGCAGAGAGCTGTACTTTTAATCTCCTGACTTAATTATTTTATGACTGGAAGTTTGTACCTCTTAATCCCCTCTATCTATTTCACCCATCCCCCTACCCACCTCCCCTCTGGTGGCCACCAGTTTGTTCTTTGTATTTAAGAGATGTTTGTTCATTTGTTTTTAGATTCTAAATATAAGTGAAACCATGAGGTATTTGTCTTTCTTTGTCTACCTAAGTTTTTCCCAGCTCTTTACACTTCCAAGCTGGCAGGACCTCCTGTAGCTGACAGGCCCTACTCTTCCAGCTTTGTTTGCGAGTACTTTTTGAATATTTGTCCTGAATTCACTTAGGTTTTAGGAGATACCTTCGTTCTGGAATTCTGTCTAAGCTGTCAGTGTATAATTCTTTACTCATCTTATCACTAGCATTTATTATGATAACTTTGTGTTAGAAGGACCAGCCTGTTTTCACTGATGTTCTTTAGTTGTGTTATTTCAGTGCAGTGACTAACACCTTACAGATTATTCCCAGATTTGATGCACAGTGGCTTTGTAATTGTCTACTGACCATTTTGTATGAAACTCAACACTTAATGCCAGAAAGAGTACATATGCAATAAATGTTTGCTTGAATTAATAAAAAGAGTACAGGCGTAGCTCGTTTGATAGTTACCTTAATAATAACTGCAATGGTTTGATCATCGTGATAGTGTTTTGACCACTGAAGCAGAAGTTGCTGGATAACATCTGAGCTACAAGTGGGGTATTAACACTAACATTTGCACAAAGAAAAAAAAAATAAAAGACTAGAAGGGAGATAAAATACAAAATAGAAAATTAAAATTTCTAAAAAAGTTAACATTTGCTTCATTAGTAAAAAGTCCCTTTTTTTTACTTCTCAAGACAGCTGTTTTGAACAACTGTTCTACCGAAATTGATGCTTCCAGATACCCAGCCCAACAATGGGGAAAAGGTCATTTAAGTGCACTGTCCAGGATCCCGCTGCAGCAAGTACTAGATTCCTCGCTGTCAACCATCCAAGAACCTGAGCTTTAATGATAAAATAGTTACAGCAGATTGTGTACCAGTATGGAATATATAGCTGGCTAACCAACCATAAGTGCCTTTTCTAGTCCCAAATCCTAATGTCTTTGAGAGATATTAATATGAAACATTATTAAAGTTTTTAACTCAAGTTTTTAAAATTATTTTGGGGTCCATTTTAAAAAATTCATCACCATTGTATTAATGTGGAGTTATGCTTGAAGTAACCAACCTGAAACCTGTCACTCTTTCTGACCATCTTAATGGACTATCTTCTCCCACGAGAAGGACAGAAACTAAGTTTGCTGCTGAGCAAAAAGAAAGATAAAGGTTATTGGTTTTTATAGATAAATGTAATAAATCTTTTTTTTAAGTCTCTCTTTTTTTAATCTATGTATTTAAATTCAAGTTAGTTAACATACAGTATAGTATTGGTTTCAGGAGAAGAACCCAGTGATTCATCACTTAAACACCCAGTGCTCATTCCAACAAGTGCCCTCCTTAATGCCCATCACCCATTAGCTCATCCACCCACCCACCAAGATAAATATAATAAATCTTATGATGGAATATATAAAAAGGACAAGGGAGAATTAAAATACACAAAGCAAATCACAGCATACTGACCTCAAATAGTAGCTACTTGGGGTAAATTAACAGTAGATTATTAATGGTAATACTCTAACTTGCCTGATGCTAAATCATAATTACACTGTCCTGCTTTAAGAAATTACACATTCCTAATTAAAACTTATTTCCCAATGTATGTTCATTTCCTTGGGACTTGTACTGAATCCTGTAACTAAATGGCCATTCATAGGCATTGGATTTAGTTAATAGCTGCTTTAATGGATACTAGGTGAGAAGGCATATGTGCAAATGATAATCTGACTCATTGGCAGAATTTCTGTGAAATTGACCCTGCCACAATTATCGTGGCTTAGTCAAAGCAAAGAATTGAATTTTCATCAAATAAAATCAGTGTTTCACATTATTTGTGAGGCCCTTACTTTTCCAAAACAATGAATCCTTTATGAAGATGACTAAGATGCATGTCATGAAGCTAATATTCTTGCTTTAGCCTACTGAGTCACACACCCCTGAGGTTGTGAGTCATCTTGATCATGACCTGGCTGGCTCTCACATTTACAAGAGAATATTTCCATCAGCCTCTTCTCTCTCACTGTTCATTGTTTTGTTTTTACAAGATTAAACTTATTTCTTTATATTTAAAATCCAAAGATAAGGTTGCATGCACGTAACTGCCTACAGGTAAATATTAAATGCATAGATTGTCATATTCAGTTGTAAGAAGTTGACCCTTGCACCGCCAGCCAGCTCTTAAAAACTGAGAACAAACTGAGGGTTGATGGGGGGTGAGAGGGAGGGATGGGTGGGTGAGGGATATTGAGGAGGACACCTGTTGGGATGAGCACTGGGTGTTGTATGGAAACCAATTTGACAATAAATTTCATATTAAAAAAATTTTTGAAAATGTAGTATTCAACCTGGATATCTTTGAATGTCTGCTAGAAACTATGCTTTTTGGAGTAGTCTGGGTATGGTTTTTTAAAAGCAGATCACTACTTGTTAAAGTGGCTCTAGATAGGTGCACAGATCTTGTTTTTATGTAAGCCAGTCTTATTTGGTAAATTTCATCTTAAAGTGTGAGAATTCAAAAAGTAGCTAATATACAACAAAGTTCCCTCACAAGACCCTCTCCCTCACAAGGGAGAGATAACTTTAAGAGAAGAAAGAGACTGTAAAATACATAGTCTTATAATAGGCACAGATTGACTCCTCATATTAAATAACACGCTACTTAGGGGCACCTGGGTGGCTCAGTCGGTAAGCGTCCAACTTCAGCTCAGGTCATGATCTCGCGGTTTGTGAGTTCGAGCCCCATGTTGGGCTCTGCTGACAGTTCAGAGCCTGGAGCCTGCTTCAGATTCTGTGCGCCCCCCCCCCCTTCTCTCTCCACCCCACCCCTGCTCGTGCTCTGTCTCTCTCTCAAAAATAAATAAAACATTAAAAAAAATAATAACACACTACTTAGAGAAAAGAAAGCCTGTGGAGTAACATGAGAGAGATTCTAATCATAAGTCTGCAAGAATAAATCTGAAAATATTCTTTTTTTTTTAATTTTTTTTAACATTTATTTATTTTTGAGACAGAGAGAGACAGAGCATGAGCAGGGGAGGGTCAGAGAGAGAGGGAGACACAGAATCCGAAACAGGCTACAGGCTCTGAGCTGTCAGCCCAGAGCCCGATGCGGGCTCGAACTCATGGACCGTGAGATCATGACCTGAGCCAAAGTCGGACGCCCAACTGACTGAGCCACCCAGGTGCCCCTGAAAATATTCTTAAATACCTTAAGTGCAATAAAGAAAAATAAGTAACCATTATGACATTTTGATGTTTTGATCTAAATTAGATTTAAACAAATTTTTTAAGTTTATTTATTTATTTTGAAAGAGAAAGGGAGAACACAAGCAGGAGAGGGGCAGAGAGAGAGAATCCCAAACAGCACGGACCCCAACTCAGGGCTCAAGCCCACAAAGCAAGAGACCACGACCTGAAACGAAATCAAGAGCTGGATGCTTAACCGATTGAGCCACCCAGGCGCCCCTGAGCTAAATTAGATTTAAAGAATCGCCTTCCCAGTTAATCTATCATTATTTTCTCCAAAAGTGAATAAATATTATTAAAGTAATCATATCACGAGTAAATTTACTTAGGTAACACTTTGCAAAAACATTTTTTGATTCTGTAAAATGATACAAGCTTTACAATCTTGTATCTAAAAGTTTTTTTATGGAATAACTTCCCAAGATAAAACAAAATATAGAACTGGAGAATTTCCTTTGTAGGACCATGGCTATTTCATCACTGAATGTTCACTTAAAATTGTTTAATCTTAAATTTCAAGTAATTAACCAGTTTTGATGCTCCAATAAAAATAAATCTCAGGTTTCACCTTCAAGGCCAGCAATTTAATAGCACAAAACTATGTTGACATAGTTACATAATTATTTTATAAAATGTTTCACATTTTAAAAGCTTTACTGTTTTTGTATTTTCTCTACATTTTGAAGTATTCAACATGAGGAAACCAATAAAAAGTGACATTTGAGAGAGTTAGGTTTTCCCGATTTCTTTTACTATTTTCCAGAGATCTTTCTTCCCTTCCCGAAAATTCCAGTCAGCGGTGACTCCAGATTTTTCTCAACAAATGTTTTCCTTTAAGACCTATGTCAGAATGCTGAAATTTAATATGCAGTTATTCAGAGACTCAAAGTATTATTTACTAGAGTAAAATAAGCCTCTTCCCTTTTTTATCCCCGCATTAGTAGGATACAATGGACTTCTTGAAACGTTACAACAAATGTTGAGAATGGGACACTTTTAAACAGATATAAAAATGATAGCTTGCATTTACTGAAGTTCTTATTCTCTGTAGAGACAGTGCTAAGAGCTTTATACGTGTTCTTACTTAATCCTTGCAACCCTTTGATCTAAGCAGTGGTAATAAGGAGACAGGATTTAGAGAGGTTAAATAACTTGCCTAAGGTTACATGTCTAGTCATGGGCAGTGCCAGGATTCATTTCATATCTGGCAGACTCCAGAGCCTGTGCTCTTAACCATGGTACTGTACAGTGTTATAGACAGTATAATATAAAAAGCAGTAAGTCATGTAATAATGTAACAATACAATGGTTTATTGTAGATACTCAGGACTCTAATGCATTAGGTATGGGGGAGAGAACTGCATATCAGCACTAACTGCCAATGATTGTGGCAGCTCTGATCAGACAAGGTACCAGTGTGACTCAGCCCAAACTAGCTCCTACTTCCCCATTTCTATTAATAGTGCCCCAATTTTCCTCTCACCTGGCTTTAACTCTTGAAGTCATCTTTGAATCACTGTCTTCATTATCTCCTACATCCAGTCACTTATGATGCCCTGAGGATTCTACTCTCCTAGGTTCTCACATTCTTCCCATGTTCTCCATTCTCAGTACAGCTAATTAGCTTGTCTCCCTCCTCTGGTCTTTTCCATGTTTGAATCAAGCTGATGCCTGGCTTGCCAGATTAATCCTTCTAAAAAGCAGCTCAGATAATGTCATTTCTCTGTCTTACAGTTATCATCGCTGTCATCCTTCTCTAATACAGAAACCAGAAAAATAAGTAGTTTGGGAGAAGACAGATTATGGTTTGTTAGTACCTTAAAAATTCACTCTATTGATACTGTTCCTCAAAGTGGACACTGCCAGATGGACCATGAAACAGAACAGGTGGTGGACAAGAACTAAAGGAATATATTAGATAATGTATGAGAAACTGCCTAGACAGCACTTAATGAATTTTATTAACTTATTCAAAAACAAGGACTAAAATCACTTCCATCCTAGTTGAGAATTAACACAATAATCTGTACAGTCAGACCCTTTTCCATATAGAGTCCCAGACAGCAACTCAGTATGTTTTTAGCTGAGTTAACTGAACCATAACAAGGACAGGTAGAGTAATTAACAAAGAAGAAATAGATAAATAAACATATTAAACTATGTTTAAGATAAGGAGGGGAAAGTTGAATTATAATATGAAACATATATGGATATCTTTTTAGAGTACTTAAAAAGAGAGTAAAAAGGCAACTTGTGGAATGAGAGAAAATACTTGCAAACCATATAACTGATAAAGAGTAGATATCCAAAATATATAAGGAACTCCTGTAACTCAATAGCAAAAAAATTAATAACCCGATTTTTAAAATGGGCAAAGGACTTGGATAGACATTTCTCCAAGGAAAACCTACAAGTGGCCAACAGGTATTTGAAAAGATGTTCAACATCACTACTTGTGAAGGAAATGAAAATGAAAATCACAATGATAGATCACCTCACACCTGTTAGAATGGCTGTTGGAAAACACACATATACAAAGAAAAGAACAAGACAAGGAGATAGAGAAATTGGAACCCTTGGTAACTGTTGTTAGGAAGGCAAAATGGTGCAGCCACTATGGAAAGCAGCACAATGGTTCCTCAAAAAATTAAAGATAAAACTACCATATGATCCAGCAATCACACGCCTGGGTATATATCAAAAAAAAAAAAACCCTGAAATCAGAATCCCAAAGAGATATGTGCACTCCCATGTTCATTCCAGCATTATTCACAATCGTTAAGAGGTGGAAAGAACCTAAATATCCATTGATGGATAAATGTGTAAAGAAAATGTGCCATATACATACAGTAGAATGTTATTCAGACATTAAAAAAGAAGGAAATACTGTCACATGCTAAAACATGGATGAACTTTGAGGACATTATGCTAAGTTAAACCAACCACAGGAGAACAAATACCACATTATTTCACTCATATAAGGTATCTAAAGTAGTCACACTCCACGAAGCACAAAATAGAATGGCAGATGCTAGGGCCTGCAGGGAGGGGAAAATGAGTTGCTATTCAATGGGTGTAAAGTTTTAGTCATGCCAGGTGAGAAAGTTGTAGAGATCTGTATGACATTGTACTTATATTGATGATCTTGTGTGCTTATTTGCCACCAAATGAGTATCTTCTTCGGTGAAGAAGCATCTGTTCAAATATTTTGTCCACTTTTTATTGGGTTTCTTTTCTTGTTATTGAGTTTTGAGAGTTTATTATATAGTTTGGATATAAGTCCTTTATCAGATATAGGCTTTGCAAATATTTTTTCTCATAGTATGGCTTGTCTTTTCATTCTCTTCAGCAGTGTCTTTTGAAGGACTGAAGCTTTTAGAAATCCAATTTATGAATTTTTGTCATGATGGCTGTGTTGTGTCTAAGATTTATTTGACTAACCAAAGGTCACAAATATTTTCTCCTATATTTTCTTCCAGAAATTTTACAATTTTAGGTTTTACATTGAGGTCTATGATTAATTTTAATTTTTATATATGGTGCATGACATATGTGAAAGTGGTTTTTTGAGGTTTTGTTGTTGGGTTTTGTTTTTGTTTTGGGTTTTTTTGTTTTGTTGTTGTTGTTGTTTGCATATAGGTATCCAATTGTTCAAACACCATTTGTTGTAAAGACCACAAAGAATTTTTTTAAGATTTGTAATTCTCATTTCTGGTGTTCTTCATTTCTTTGTGTTAATCCATATGTCTACCCAGTGACATTTTTCTTCTGCCTGGAGGGCTTTTAACCTTTCTTGTATTGTGGATCTGCAGCTGATTAATCTTTTCAGCTTTTATATTTCTGAAAAAGTCTTTATTTCACCATTACTTTTGAAAGATAAATTTAAATTTTCACTGGGTATATAATTTTAAGGTTTTTTTTCCTTTCTATAATTTAAAGCTGTAGTTCCAATGTCTTCCTTTTTTTTTTTTTTTTTAATTTACATCCAAATGAGTTAGCAAATGTGAAACAAGATTTCAGGAGTAGATTCCTTAATGCCCCTTACCCATTTAGCCCATCCCCCCTCCCACAACCCCTCCAGCAATCCTCAGTTTGTTCTCCATATTTAGGAGTCTCTTCTGTTTTGTCCCCCTCCCTGTTTTTATATTATTTTTGTTTCCCTTCCCTTATGTTCATCTGTTTTGTCTCTTAAAGTCCTCATATGAGTGAAGTCATGATTTTTGTCTTTCTCTGACTGACTAATTTGACTTAGCATAATACCCTCCAGTTCCATCCACATAGTTATGCAAATGGCAAGATTTCATTCTTTTTAATTGCCAAGTAATACTCCATTGTGTGTGTGTGTGTGTGTGTGTGTGTGTGTGTGTGTGTATACACACACATATATATATACAAACAACACTTCTTTATCCATTTATCCATCGATGGACATTTGGGCTCTTTCCATACTTTGGCTATTGTTGATAGTGCTGCTATAAACATGGGGGTGCATGTGTCCCTTCAAAACAGCACACCTGTATCCCGTGGTTAAATGCCTAGTAGTGTAATTGCTGGGTCGTAGGGTAGTTCTATTTTTAGTTTTTTGAGGAACCTCCATACTGTTCTCCAGAGTGGCTGCACCAGCTAGCATTGCCACCAACAATGCAAAAGAGATCCTCTTTCTCTGCATCCTCGCCAGAGGATGGTTTTGATTTGTGGTTTTGATTTGTATTTCCCTGACGATGAATGATGTTGAGCATTTTTTCATGTGTCGGTTGGCCATCTTGATGTCTTCCTTGGAGAAGTGTCTATTCGTGTCTTTTGCCCATTTCTTCACTGGATTCTTTGTTTTTTGGGTATTGAGTTTGATAAGTTCTTTATACATTTTGGATACTAACCCTTCATCTGATATGTCGTTTGCAAATATCTTCTCCCATTCTGTAGGTTGCCTTTTAATTTTGCTGATTGTTTCCTTCACTGTGCAGAAGCTTTTTATTTTGATGAGGTCCCAATAGTTCATTTTTGCTTTTGTTTCCCTTGCCTCTGGAGACATGTTGAGTAAGAAGTTGCTGCGGGCAAGATCAAAGCTATACTACAAAGCTGTAATCATCAAGACAGTATGGTACTGGCGCAAGAACAGACACTCAGATCAATGGAACAGAATAGAGAACCCAGAAATGGACCCACAAATGTATGGCCAACTAATCTTTGACAGAGCAGGAAAAGAATAACCAGTGGCATAAGGACAGTCTCTTCAGCAAGTGGTGCTGGGAAAACTGGACAGCGACATGCAGAAAAATGAACCTGGACCACTTTCTTACTTTCTTACACCATACACAAAAATATACTCAAAATGGATGAAAGACCTCAATGTAAGACAGGAAGCCATCCAAATCCTTGAGGAGAAAGCAGGCAAAAACCTCTTTGATCTTGCCCGCAGCAACTTCTTCATCCACTGTCTTCTTATTTGCATTGTTTCTGACCAGAAATCTGCTGTCATCCTTATCTTTTGTTCCTCTGTACTTCATATGTCTTTTTATTCTGTGGCTGCTTTTAAGATTTTTCTTTTTATCTCTGGTTTTGAGTAATTTGATTATGTCGTGCCTTGTCATTTTCTTCATATGTCTTGGACTTTGGGCTCATTGAACTTCTTGGATCTGTGAGTTTATAGCTTTCATCAGATTTAGAAATTTTATAGCTATTGTTTCTTTAAACATATTTTCTGTCACCCACCTTACTAGTTACATTTGCCCACTTGGAGTTGTCTCACAGTTCACTGATGCTTTTTTTATTTTAGAGGATGTTTTTTCTCTGTATATTTAATTTTGGATAGTTCATATTCCTATGTCTTTAAGGTCACTCATCCTTTCTTCTGTACTGTTAAATCAGTAATTTCATCTAGTATATTGTTCATTTCTGTTGTTGTGGGGTTTTTTTCCTGACAGTTCACTTCGGTCTTTTATATCTCCCATATCCCTACTTTTGAACACATAGAATATTGTTATAATTACTATTTTAATATCTTTCTCTGATAATTCTAACATCAGTGTCAGTTCTGGATCAGTTTCACTTGATTGATTTTTCTCCTAATTGTGGTTCTTTTTTTCCTGCCTCTCTGCATGCCTAACAATCTTTGTTTGGATGCCAGACATAGTAGATTTTACCTTACTGAATGTTAGATATTTTTGTATTTTTTTTAAATTTTTTTAATGTTTATTTTTGAGAGAGAGAGCTGAGTGGGGGAGGGGCAGAGAGAGAGGGAGACCTAGAATCCGAAGCAGGCTCCAGGCTCCCAACTGTCAGCACAGGGCCCGTAAGATCACAACCTGAGCCAAAGTCAGATGTCCGACCACCTGAGCCACCCAGGTGCCCCTGTATTCTTATAAATATGCTTCAACTTTTTTCAGGAATGTTGAAGTTATTTGAAAACAATATGATTAATTTTGGGTCCTTAAGATTTGTTGAGTAGACCCAGAACAATATTTATTATAGGTCTTAAATTTCTATACTGCTGAGACAAGACCTTTCTGGATATCCTAGCCAGTGTCCTGTAAATTGTGAGGTTTTCCATTCTGGCTGCAAGTTAACAGGCACTGTTTCTGGCCCTATGAAAGCAGCAGGCTGTTTTCCCTCTAATCCTCTTGGATAGGTCATTTCCTGGCTTTGGGCAATTTTCTCACATATATATGCTAATCAGTACTCTACTTTTCACACATCTCCAGAATTATTACTGTTTTGCTCTCACCTTCTCAGAACTCTTTCCTTTGAACATTTGCTGCCTTGGTCTTGCTGAATTCTCAGTTCCATATCCTCAACTCAGGGAGTCTGCCAGCATCAGAATGGGTTTTCCCTCCCTACATCATGGTCTGGAAATTCTTTTAAGGCAGTAAGTGAGCATAGGATTTGCCTATTTGTTTTCCCTGTCTCAGGAATCATTATTTTTCATTGACTATGTCTAGTGTCTTGAAAACCATTGTTTTATATACTTTGTTTAGAAGTCTGTTTGGGGATTGTTTTGGGTAGGGGGGTAAATATAGTCCTTTTCACTCCATCTTGAGCAGGAATAGAAATTCATGTCATAGTTTTAAAAAGAAAATTATAGGTGAAGTGGACCAGAGCATAAACTCATCTCTCATTAGAAAATGACTGGCTTGAGGGGAGGGGAGGTGATGGGCATTGAAGAGGGCATCTTTTGGGATGAGCACTGGGTGTTGTATGGAAACCTAATTTGACAATAAATTTCATATAATAAAAAAAAAAAGAAAATGACTGGCTTGAGGGGTGCCTGGGTGGCTCAGTCAGTTAAGTGACTGACTTTGGCTCAGGTCATAATCTCACGGTTCGTGAGTTTGAGCCCCCCATCAGGCTCTTTGCAGACAGCTCAGAGCCTAGAGCCTGCTTCGTATTGTGTGTCTCCCTCGCTGTCTGCCCCTCCCCTGCGCGCGCGCGCTCTCTCTCTCTCTCTCTCTCTCTCTCTCAAAAATAAATAATTATTAAAAAATACATATATACTTTAAAAAGAAAATGACTAGCTTGGTAGTTAGAATTGAGTTCTCTGAACTAAACTATGTATTGTACATGTAGTGATGCAGAATTAAATATGGTCATTTCTAGCACAAGAATAAATCTTACATGTAGCGTTAGCAAGACTTCAGTTACTAAACTGATTTGTGTGGCTCCAGCTTTCTCAGTAACTTTTCTAAAAGAAAACAAGAATAGTCTTTAGAAATACCTATCCATAGGGTGCCTGGGTGGCTCAGTCGGTTAAGCGTCTGACTTCGGCTCAGGTTGTGATCTTACAGTTGTGAGTTTGAGCCCCACGTCGGGCTCTGTGCTGACAGCTCAGAGCCTGAAGCCTGCTTGGAATTCTGTGTCTCCCTCTCTCTCTGCCCCTCCTCCACTCATGCTTGGTCTCTCTCTCTCTCTCTCTCTCTCTCTCTCTCTCAAAAATATATAAACGTTAAAAAAATTTTTTTTTTAAGAAATAGCTATCCTGTTCTCTCTGAAATAACTAGCTATCCTGTCCTCTCTGGGCATTAGCTCTAAGACACTATTTCCTCCCTTCACCCAGCTTCCTGTAGGAATAGTATTCTTGATTGTGGTGCTTTGGTCAATATCCAGGCCTTGCCTGTGATATTCACAGAGCTTGGAAAATAATATTTGTTTCTTCTTTGTCCTGCTATTTAATGGTCCACTGGTTTATGATAGTTGCCTTTAAACAGAAATGTATCCCTGAAAGGTGCCAAACAAATGATCCATTTCTTTTTATTATTATAGTACAGAGCAGTGATTTTCAAAGACCTCTATTTGCATCCTATAACTGCCTCCCTCAAGCCCTCCTGTTCTACCAAAGCAAAGTGTATACATATTTCCCTGTGTGGTTAAGGATGGAAAATCCATATTAACTATTTTCGTTCATGAATTCATTTGTTAAATGTTATTGAATATACCTACCGAATGACAAGAACTGTACTAGTTAATAAGGACTTAATAGGCTCGGTGATTAACATAGGGTGAGATGACGACTTGTGGGTTAGAGTGTGGAGGTTGACATGATCATGTTAGAGATTTGGTAGCTCTATATATGGGAGGAATAAAAGCCTCTTTAAGGATATAGTAAAAGCAAGGATGTTGAGAACCTAAACTATGTGACTGACATTCGTTGAGGATTAAGATTCTAAGCTAAGAACTTAACATACATGTTCTCATTTAACCTAATGGGGTAGATACTCTTCTTATCCTCGTTTTACAGATGACAAAACTGAGACTTAGAGTGACCAGCACCTCCTCCAAGGGTACACCACTCTAGTAGCAGTGGAATAGGAAAGAAAAAAAGGAATTATATCTGAGAAATAGTCCTCAAGAACTATTGAGAGGACTTGTGACAAATTAGATGTAAAGGTTAAGGAAGAAGAAATCCTGATGAGTGCCAAGTTTCTACCTGGGAAGACCAGGCAAATGGGTGATACTTCATTAACTGAGTTATTAATAAATGGAATAGAAAGATTAAGGTGAGTGAGACAATAACTTTGAAACATTTGAAGTTTGAGGTTTCTATCAGAAAGCCAAATAGGATAACTTTTGTAAATAGTTGGACATGCTGTGTAGGAGTGTGGGAATGAGGTCTGGAATAGAAATACAAACCATCACCACTTAGATAGTTGTGAAAGCTATTAGTCTATTCCTTTGAGACTATCCAGGGAGATCACGAAGAACAAAACAATGAAATATAGAACCTAGTATTGGCATTATCTTAGGGAAGGGCAGAAGAGGAGGAACTATTAAAGATACATCAGAAGGAGAGGACTAAAAAAGTAGAAGAGGGGGCCTGGCTGGTTCAGTCAGAAGATTTCAAGGTCATGAGTTCGAGCCCCATGTTGGGTGTAGAGATTACTTAAGTGAACAAATAAATACTTAAAAAAAAAAAAAAGAACTAGAAGAAAATGTTGTCATGTTAAGCCTAAGAGGGGAATGTATTTCAAAAAGTGGGGATTAGTTAAAAGTGTTAAAGACTGAGGAGTGGTTAGGAAGCATAAGGACTGGGAAAAGAAATCATCATACTTAACAATTATACTTCCTACAATCATACTTCAGTGACTTTAACCAAAACAGTCTCAGCAGATATACTGCTGAATAATATGAGAGGAAGTCAGGCTAGAATGCACGATTGCTGCGCAAGTGAAGAGAGCAAACAGGGCTCTTTCACAATGTTGGGTAGTAAAAGGAAGAAGGGAAGAGGGTTTAAAGAGAGTCAGTATGTTCTCAGTATCCGTTTTCTGAGTTTTGTTTTAAATGAGTGTGTCAGGGAAAGGGGGGGTGGTTATGGTTACTCTGGATGTCTTTTTGTCTTGATGGTGTCGATGGTGGTAGCAGCTAACGCAGTTAACCACCAGATACTTTCCTAGGCATGTCACATATATTAACTAATTTAATCCCCACAGTGTCATTGTTATCCCTACTTTTAAAATGAGGAAAACTGAGATCTCAGGAGCACAAGTAATTGTCCTAAGGTCACACAGCCAGTAAGTAACAGAGACAGGATACACACCGAGGGATCCTAGCTCTGAGTCTAGTTTTACCTACTCTGCTGTGTTTCCTTGTTGACCTGAAAAGTGATTCTGCTTTATTTAACCTTTTCTTTTTTTTTTTTTTCTCAAACAGCAGTTATCTGTAGTGAACGTTTCTCAGACTGTTATCTTTAGATTGTCTTTTAGGACCTTCTTCAAATTGCTTTACATTCTTTAGAAACTCATTTCCTGGTGTAGGAATAGCTGCCTACTGGAATCCTATCCAGACCAGCCGGAATAAACAACAGACCTTAAAGAGATTCGACTCCTGTAAATGGTAGAGTGAACTTTCTCAAAATTCAGTAGACAAATCAACTCCTGCCCTGCTTTAAGCATTTCTGAAGAAAAAATAAGCATGTTTTTTGACTTATGTTTGAGACTGAGGTGATATCAGGTTTTGCCTGAAGCACATGTGTTTCTCTGCTTTGTGTCGAGAAGGGCACACATGTCCTGAATCCTAAGGATGAGGCTGAGACTATCCTTTGTTAGAGGAACAGAGGTACTTCCAGGCTAGACTTTACAGTCATTGTGGGAGAATGCTAGGAAAGACAACCCTGCTCCTGTTTGCACCAGGCCTGGGCTGTATCACACACACCCTTTCTTCTGCCAGGCCTGGGACTGACTCCTTTTAGGATGATTCATGATTGTTTTCCATGAGTAAATATGCTTTAGTCTAAGTCCAGTTAGAGCTCGTTTGCCTCCACTTCCCCTTCTCCTTTTCCACTTACTGCAGCTGTTTGTACTTGCATTTGGGCAGAGCTGATCTGTTAGCCTCAGTGCACTTTGTGTTATTGTTTTTTTAATGTTTACACTTTGCTTCAGTGAAAGAAAGGTCCATTTTCTCTATAAGCCTAGATGTGTAGTTATACTTATTGATGGTCTCACAGAGACCGTTTCCTAGAGAGAACTCATTCGTCTGCCTCAAGCCTGATTTGCATTGAAGAGATGCACACACTGAAGAGGTGCCCACACCCATCTGAGTCTGGAGTTGTTATTAAACCCTTTTAAAAACCACTTTCCAAAGCTTGTCTTATTTGTGTGTCGTATTGAAATGTGATTCCTTTCCATGTTTTTTCCTTCAACATTTTATTAGGAAAATTTTCAGATACACCAAAAAAGAAAGAACCTAATAATCAGCACTCATATACGCACCACCTTGATTGTATCATTAACACTTTGCTGTCTTATCATCTATCCAACTGCCCATCTCTTTACCCATGCATCTTTTTTTATGAATTTTGAAGTAAATTACGGATATTGCTATACTTTAGTAGAATGCTTTGAGAGGGACGGGATGGTCTTGCTGCCCGAGGACTGCCAACTCTTGAGTGCCAGGAGTAAGAAAGCCACACACATTACTAAGTGGTATGGATTAGCTCATTTTTTTCCCCTTAGCTCAGCTGTAGTTGCAGTGGTAATTTCTCATAGATTATTTCAGTGTTTGTGCCTTAGAAAATCTCTTGGAAGCCAGCTGGTACCCCAAACAAACACTTATTAAGGAATATGAACTCCACAGAGAACATCCATTACCTCCATGTCCCACAATGCAGGCCAAAGTGCTTTCTTGTTCGTATGCCCTAAATTTATTGTTGAACATAGGAAGTAGGGCTCTCTTTTATCATATAGAGCTGACAAAAGCCTTAGGTTCTGAGGTACAGAAATTGTTTCTAGGCTGTTCTTGGCATCTACAGTTGTTTTACCATATGGTACTGGGCTAATTTTATCTGTTCTTCCCTTGAGGCTTTTGTGAATTGATTACATTTTTAGAAAATTTTTTAAATAACTTTTTAAAATGTCAGAGCTTTCTCAGTAGAATAAAATATGATGAGAGATTACGTCAACAGGAGAACAAGTTATCTTAAGAGAATTTTTCTCAAAAACTTAAGCATTTCAATTGCAATTTCAATTGCATACTCCATATTATAAATTAGGATTGGTCATGTTCACGAAAGCCCCTTTTGATACAAAATATAAAGTAATCTTGGACCTGAAGAGATAAGTCTGTTAGTTCAGAAATCAAATGAAAGTTTCTACAGCTCTTCTCTCTCTGGAAAGGTCATTTCCGGCCAAACATGTACTTCCTAAAGGGAAGCACAGGAGAGGTGAAAGAGAGAGAAGACAGCTTAGCCCATCAGCTAGGCCTAATCAGTCCTGGTCATCCATGGGATCATTCATGTCACTTTCAGATTTAAAGTGACATCCTATAGAGCAGCTACAACATAATAGACAAAGCCTGGATTTTTGAGCCAGAATTAGGTTTTATTTCTAGTTCTGAAACCAGCTGTGTGACTTTAGGTCTCGCTAGGCCTAGTTAGACTCACCTCAAGCCAACTGACCTATTTTCATTCCTCCCGGGGAATCCTATCACTGCTCACCCCGAGCTCAGAGTAACTCTCTGGGTGCCCACTGAGCACACTCAGGTGCCCTGGAAGCTCCAAGTGGGTAGCAGTTACCTACTATCAAGTGACATGGAAAGCGGTGGAGTAAGGAGCTCCAGGAATCAGTCCCACCACGGAAGCAACCACTAAGCTGGCACGTCTGACAGAATCAACTTTTTCAGAACTTTGGAATTGCTAAGTGAAAAAAAGCAGATTATGAAACAGGATATATAGTATGATCTCATTTGAGGTTTTTAAAATAAGTATTTGTGGTACAGAGAAAAACTCAGAATATATGTGAATAATGTTTCTCTCTGGCTACTGGGAGTACAATTATTATCTTGTTTATCTGCTATTCCTAAAATTTTCTATAGTGAATATATATTACTTCTGTAAAAAATAGCAAAAGCAAAATAGAACAGTTTGGCAGTTTCTCAAAAGTTAAACATAGAGTTTCCAAGTGACTCAGCAGTACCACTCCTAGATACACACCCAAGAGAACTGAAAACATATGTACACAAAAACTTGTACGTGAATGTTTATACCAGCATAATTCATAATAGCCAAAAAGTGGAAACAAATCAGATTACTTGTCAGATAAATTGGTAAACAAAAGGTGATGTAGCCACATAATGGAATATTACTCAACAATAACAAGAATAAAGTCCTGATACATGCTTCAACATGAATGAACCTCAAAAACATTATTCTAAGTGAGCTAGACACAAACGGCCACATATTACATAATGTTTATTGTCCAGAATAGACAAATCTGTATGTCCAGAATAGGCAAATCTGTAAAGACAGGATGTCTCTGGTTGCCAGGGGCTGGAAGGAAGGGGGACTATGGAGTCACAGCTAATGAGTATAGAGTTTTCTTTGGGGGATGATAGAAATGTTTAGGGATTCAATAGTGATGGTTTCACAATTTTATGAATGTATAGTTGACCCTTGAGCAACACAGATTTGAACTGTGCTGGTTCACTTTTGTAGACAGTACTGTACATGTATTTTCTCCTCTTTATGATTTTCTTACTAACATTTTCTTTTCTCCAGCTTACTTTATTGTAAGAATATAGCGTATAGTATGTATAACATACAAAATATAGGTTAATTGACTGTTTATGTTACCAGAAATATATAGTAAAGTTTTAGGGGGCATCAAAAGTTAACCTGTGGATTTTCAACTCCAAGAGGCATCAGTTCCCCTAACCCGCATGTTGTTCAAGGGTCAACTGTACTGAAAACCACTGAATTGTATACTTTAAAAGGGTGAATTTTATGATCTATGAAGTATAGCTCAATAAAGTAATGTTTAAGAAAGGTGAAATAGACTATAAGCTACAAGAATTAGAATTAAAAAGAATATATTTAGCAAGTTAAAGTCAAATTTTTCACTGAATTCTGTAATTATAGTTATGGATTTTTTTTTTAAGTCTTTAAGTCCAGTTAGTTAACATACAGTGTTATATCAGCTTAGAGTTAGGAATTTTAAAAGTGTAAGTTTCGGTAAAGAGATGAGAATCAGGAACTTATAAGCGATTATGTAGCTGAAGCTCCACAGCTCCCCTTTTTTTTTAGTGAAAATTTGGGACATTTTAAAACTGATATGGGAAACTATTTTCTTCTCTTTTTAAAGTTTGGCTTTGTATTTTTAATTATTTGCACTATTTTTGGAATTGTTATCTTTTTTTAATGCAAACTAATCATTCTAATAGCTTTCAGAGAATTTTAAATGAGAGTGTAATACATGTATACTTAACTTGCGAGCAGATTTTCTCAAGTAAGCCACCATCTCTAGATCCCACATGATGATGTATAAATGGTTTAAGTATGTTCTAGAATAATATAAGCAGTATAAATAGATCTCATTTACCCCCTTATGATTTCCCTTTCTCTTGCCCTCATCCCCTTCCCCTGGCCTTTTATGCTCCAAAATGTAAAATGGGATTAGAGTACAATACCTTATTTTCAATTAATTCTTTCAGTAAGCATATATTGAGTGCCTACTATGTGTCAAAACACTGTGCTTAAAGTTAAAGATACAAAAATAAAATATGTGACCCTGGGGCACTGGCTGGCTCAATCAGAAAAACATGTGACTTGATCTCAGGGTGTGAGTTGAAGCCCCACACTGGGACAGGGCATTGAGCTTACTTAAAAAAAAATAAAATAAAAATAAATAAAAAAACACCTGGTTCTAGACAGATAAAATGATACATCTTAGAGCTACTCTCTGAACAGTTAGGAGGGCACTTAACCCAGCTAAGGAAGGTCAGTCAGGACTTGTTTTTACCGTTAATATAATTAGAAGGTTGATCTTTGAAAGCAAGTTACACCTATTATGCATTTTTAGAAAACTATTAAAAGTAGAGCTCATGCTTGACTGTTAGCACATCCTACAACTACATACGCACAGAAAAACATCTTGAGAAAAGTGGTAGGATCTGTTGTCTCCAAGATGTGTGTATAGGCCAAAACTCTTTTTTTTTTTTTTTTTTTTAATTGGCATGAATACAGGCAGTAGAGGAGCAAAGACCTGAGGTCAGAGTTTGGTTTCTGCTTCCTTGACTGCTAAACATGTTGAAGACTTTTTAAACTATCAGAGCTTTTATGGGCTCTGCTTATACTAATATATCTACCAAATTAAAAAGAAAAATATCATCGTGAACTTAAAGGATTTGCTATTTTTCACTGGTATCTTTTTAAAAAGCAGACACATCATCTTTGCATTGCTTTCTGCAGGACTGATATGTACTGATATGGTCCTATTAGTTGTTAAATACTGAAATACATCCTTACTGGTTGGTAAAAAGCTGATGCTTTAAGCCACCTGGATGCTCCACCACAGTCTGTACTCTCCCCCAGGGACTCCAACCCTACATCTCTCCGCAATCCAACAACTAAAAGGTTGTCTCCAGGCATAGCAGGAAGCCTTAAGGACTCTGTTTCTGTACTACTTTGGCATCCATTCTGACTGCTGGTGCTGGGCCATCCCCACTGTTTAATAATTTTGAATCTCACCCCGACTTTCTGACTGTTCCATAAACCATTGTCATTTTAACTGTGTTTGTTTTCTGCCAACTAGAGTATCCCATGGCCCTAGATCACCTGCTCTCGCTTACCTGTGTAGAACCAAAATTGAGTTGCATTATTTGCTGAGTAACCCAGAATAGCATTGTACTAGAACTAATAGTCTCCTAAACCATGCTGCTTTTCTTCTGTATTTCTTTCATAATGACAGTTGGGCCTAAGTTCTGTGTCCTCTTATTGTTCCTTCCAGTTCATTTTGCACCTTATAGGCCTCCAGATATCTCCCTGAAGCCTCTGCTCTTTGAAGTGCCCAGCATCACTACAGAGTCAGTGTTTGTTGGCCGGGATTGGGTTTTCCACGAAATAGATGCTCAACTTCAAAGTTCAAATGCCAGCGTGAACCAAGGAGTAGTGATTGTGGGAAACATTGGGTTCGGCAAAACTGCCATCATCTCCAGACTGGTGGCCCTCAGCTGCCACGGAACACGGATGAGACAGATCGCCTCAGACAGCCCACACGCCTCCCCCAAACGTACGTATTCCTTTTTAAATAACTCCCTGCTTCATTGCCCTGTAAGTTTTTCTGATAGATTAAGTCTTACATCCTTTTATTTTCTGATCTGCAAAACCTAACTTGCATGTGAGGACCATTAATTCAGAGTTGAGAGAAAGAATGTAATACTCTGTTTACATTTAACCCACATATCTAGCGGTCACCTAAGTGTGACTGAGAAAACCTTTCTGTGGGAATAAATTTATGAGTCTTCCCTCTGGCAGTCTGGCTAGTCTGTCCTTTGGATAATGACTGTAGCAATTGCTTATAAGAGGCATTTGCCTCCATCACTGTCAGCTTTTGCTCAGCCTGTGCCCATGTCTTCTTGTTACATGCCAGCACAGTCTGCTTGCAGCATTCGATTCCTTGCTCTTGATGTCAGTATTGCACTGCTTGGGCTTAAACTTCATTGTGTCCTTGAAGGGTTTCTCCTGCTTCCTTGTGAAAGGATGCTGAGATCTCGTATGTATTCATGCTCCTTTCATCCCAGGCCAGGCACAGCTTAATGATCACCACCAGGATCTTGTTTGTTTATTTCTAAAATACTTAGGTGGTCCTTAGCACCAGGCACTAAGAGCTTAACAAATATTAATTCATCCAATCCTCTTATCAACTCAGAGAGGTAGTTCCTATTATCATCATGTCACAGATAAGTGATCTGAGGCTCAAAGAGGTTAAGTAGACCTCCCAGGTTTCATAGCCAGTAAATGGTGAAACAAGTATTTGAGCCTAAGCAGTCTGGTTTCAGAAGCCATTCCCTTATCCACTTTGCTGTCCTGCCTCTCCTTAATGGAAGAACTCACCTGAATAAAGGAGACGAGAGGAAAATAGATGTTCTTCCTATACTCTGTATGTATAGAACCAGTCTACCTGGTTTCTGTTAGTTATGAGAAAACAAAACCAGAAACTATTGCTCTGCTAGTCCAAATCATTAATCTAGCTCACCATAAGTTTTCAGACAGCCACCACTAGAAACTTGAGATTATAGTAGTTACAGTGTCTAACACATGCTAGAAACTCAATAAGAGCTCACTGAGCACCCTCCAGACATTCTGGCTTCCTAATGAAATTAATTGACAGTCTTGTGTCATTAAGTGGGCACATTGTCTCTGGTTAACTAATAGACATCTCACGTGGAGAAGAAGGACTAGTGTGTACAGAGAGAACTGGTTGAATCAAGAGACCCTGTTTACCAGGGTCTGGTAAGAATTGGTATGGAAGAATTCCTTTTTCACAAGCAATGTCATGCTTAGTTTCTACATGAAGCTTTTCTCAGGTAGATTGGCATTGTGTCAGGAGAGTCAAGAGCTCAGATTTTGAGCCCCAGCACTCCAATGACTATATATACTCTGTAACCTTGAGAATTTTAATTGAAATTTTTAGATCTGTTTTCTCATCTGTAAAATGAGGAAGTGGGGACTAAGTGATCTTTAAGATTTGTTCCTGTGTTAAAATTCTGTGATTCTAAAAACATATCTTCTTGAAATTGAAAAGTGGTTGAAATTAACTTTCCAACCTATTCCAGTGTTTTCCTTTGAGCACTTAAATATCACACCAGACTACATTTTATCTGAGTACTCCAAGACTCTTTAACTCTTTGAGTATGTCAGAAAGAAAACCAGATAGCTAATAATCTCTCTGACTCCTCTATATATCACTGTTGAGATAACGTAATGGTAGAATCCTGTAGGACAGAATAAATCCCAAGGGCAAGAAGAGCTGCTTTCTCAGAAAGCAAAGGTATCTGGGAGTCCCCCCCAACTAAGGCTGGGAAAGCAGGAGTTAATAGAAAACAGTTCATGTGCTCCCCAAAGCAGAGGTTCTATAAAGGTAGTTCATTAAGTTATTCTCTAACATCCATTGCCTCTTATCTCCAGAGACACTCTAAAAATACCAGGACATTCCAGTTCTTGAGATAAATGTCCATTTGTTGTGACTGTAGATTTGGCCTGATAGTTAACTTTCCTTTTTTTTTTTTTCTTTTTTTTTTCTTTTTTTTTTTCTTAATTTGAGAGAGACAGAGAAAGAGGGCACACAAGTGGGGTAAAGGGGCAAAGGGGAAGAGAAAATCTTAAGCAGCCTCCACATTCAGTGTGGAGCCTGACGCAGAGCTCGATCCCACAACCCTGGGATCATGACCTGAGCCGAAATCAAGAATCAGATGCTCAACCAAGTGAGCCACCCAGGCCCCCCTCTTTTTCCTTTTTGCCTGATAGTTAACTTTCAGAACTTGAAAACCGTGTCAAAGGAGAAAGGATATGTGGTTATATATTTATCAGAATTTCACAGAACTAGCAGTTGCCTTGTACATAATAATTTTTGTTGTAATCTGTCAGTGACCAAACTACATTCTACCTCTGCCATCTTAACAGAGCCACTAGCCCTTAAGAAGGGTCAAGAATAAGTGACTGATAAAGTGCAAGCTGTTTTTTGGCATTAATATGTTATTATGTAAGCCAGCACTGGGAATTTGACTGGCAGTAGCAGAATTTCTTTCATTAATGACTAAGAATGATGTCTGTATAGACAATTGGCTTAACTTTTCACAGTTTAATTTACATCTAGCTTAGATAGGTTTATTTGAATTTCCATTGGCTTTCCTAACCCAGTGTCAGTGGTACCAACGATACAGTTGTAGAAATAATGAAAACAAGGTAGAAAATCGTTGGCGCTCCCATCTCTGCATCATCTGTCTTCTCTCTTCTACCCCTGTCACACTGAGCAGCACTGCTGTGGAAGACGTGAGCAGTGTAGCCTGCGGTACCACATTGCCTGGCTCCGTCCTTCCCCCACAGACACTCAGCCCCCAGCCCACCCCCTCCTTGTCATTTCCCTGGGAAGGTACAGAAAAGCTGTCAAGGCAGGCACTAGCCTGTCATCTGCTTTCCGCCTACACCCCTTCCCAAACCTGACTCCCCCGTCAGGCTCCACCACCATCGTCATCAACCACCCCCTAGTACATACACACAAAGAACAAAAACATTTTGTAAAAATAGACCCGTTGTGTAATTTAGGCGTTATTACGTTAACTACAAGTATACTCAGTACAGTAGTCAGGAAAGCTCTAATACAAGACTATCTTTCCCCATCACTAAGAGTCAGTATAGTTATTATTTGGATTTGACATTTGCCAGCAGCTGCCAACCCCCCAAACAGCTGTTCAGTAAGTCACCCCACCCTCCCTGCTCTGCTCATGTCAGTAGTCTGTTTTGCTGCTGCACATCGATTGCTGCCTACCTGTTAACTTATTTCTCCTGTTCCCTGAATACCAGAGAGTTAAGATACTCAGAAAAAAAGGAGGCCATCTCCAAAAGGCGGTAGCGAGAAGCCAGAGGGCATTTGGGCAATAATTGCCCCCAAAATCAAATATCAGATAAAGGGGAATGCAGTGGGGAGAAGGAGTGAGCCACAGAAATGATGCATCGACAGTCACTGCGCTTCACCTCCACTCACACATTTTCAGTCTTTTTCCACTGCTGCCACCCACTCGTACCCTCCTGCAGTTATTCTGAACTTGGCTCCAGTGACCAGAGCATTTACTCTCCCAGCAGATAGAAGTCTCCATTCAGTCCTCGGGTGAGGAGTTCAGTGAGGACTCCCTTCCCCTATTCCTCCTCCTTTCCAGTGGCTCTTGACCATCAATAATCCCCTTATTTTGGTGTACCCATTTGTACTGTGGTCTGTAGTCATGTATATAGTCTGTAATTCCTAATGGAGATAAGACATTTCCTAAGTAACATGAACAAGTGGAATTTTTTAAAAACAGTTTTATTAAGCTGTAATTCACATACCACACAGTTCACCCATTTAAATTGTTCAACTCAGTGCTTTTTAGTATATTCACAGAGTTCTACAGCTGTCACCATAATCTAATGTTAGAACACTTTTGTCCCCCCTAAAAGAAATGCCCATTGGTGATCAATCTCTATTCTCCCCTTAACTGCCTGCCTCTACCCCTACATAACCACTGATTTGTTTTTTGTTCCTACGGCTCTCCCTATTCTGGGAATTTCATATAAAGAGTCATACAATATATGGTCTTTTGTAACTGACTTCTTTGAGTATAATATTTTCAAGGGTTATCCATATTGTAGCATGTATTGGTATCTCGTTTCATTTTATCATCAAGTACTATTCCATTGTATGGATATTCCATATTTTAACTGTTCATCGGTAGACATTTGGGTTGTTTTCACTTTTGCACTATTATGAATCTTGCTTCTTTGAACATCTTTGTACAAGTTTTGTGTGGATATAAGTTTTTATTTCTCTTGGGTCCATACCTAGGAGTAGAATTGCTGGATAATAGAACAAATGGAGTTTAACCAATCTTCCTTTAATTCAGGGTTTTATGATTATCTCATACAAACATCTCATCTTTTTAATCCAGATGTGGACGCCAACAGAGAGCTGCCACTCACACAGCCACCCTCAGCCCACTCGTCCATCCCCAGTGGAAGCTGCCCAGGGACCCCAGAAATGCGCAGGCGGCAGGAGGAGGCCATGCGGAGACTAGCCTCACAGGTACAGTAGGGCTCCCAGGGTGCAGACATGCCAGCTCCATTGTAACCCCAAGGGGCAAAGGTAGGGGGACCCTTGGCAAAGTGGACAAAACGTATACAGCTATACCATGAGACCGTGGGGAAAATTTTCTCTTCCGGCTCCTAGAAAAATGCTTTGTTATTATGGAATCAGAGCCTTTTTGTTTGAGGCCCTCAGAAATAACCAGAGTCCCATAATGAATAGATAAGGAAGTCGAGACTCGAAGAAGTTATATGATTTCCCCAAGATCACAGTATTAGCACTCAGCAGTTTTTTATTTTCACTCCTATTCAAAACTCTTCTGCCATACTATACTGTCCATAATATTTGTTAGGTTTTTGAGTTTTAAATTTCTATTTTATTGAAAGTAACATATGCATGATTTTTGAAAATTGAATAATACTCAAAGACTTCTAATAAAACCCAGCAATTCTTTTCCCCTCCTCACCCCACCCTCTCCCCAAAGGCACCACTTTCAACTCTTAGGGCTGTTCTTCTGATCTTTACCTCCACTGTTTCTAAATAATATTCATATACTGCTATAACTTTTTTCATCATTTTTATACGTTATCTATTGCTGCTTGTTAAGGATGTTGAGAATTTTACATCTTTCATTTTCCTTCCTCCCTCCACCATTTCAGTATGGTTATATCATGATTTTTGTCAGAATCCACATTATAATATCTTCAGTATTAGTACTGTGCACATATGGTTCACTGTGGAACCAAGGATAATATTTCCTTCCTGAGCAATTTTGTTTTTCCTGGGATTTGAAATGCTTCATTTTAAAATTTGCTTATTCTTGCTGTGGTGGGGGAGGCGCCTAGCTGGCTCAGCCAGAAGAGCATGTAACTGTTGCTTGGGGTCATGAATTCAAGCCCCACATTGTGTGTGTAGCCAACTTACAAATTAAATTAACTAAATTAAATTAAATTAAATTGGCTTATTCTTTTTTAAACCTATCGCTATAATCCATAATCCTTAATAACTTTGTAAAAAGCCTCTTGGTACAAGTTTACACATCAGTGTCATTTCCCCTGAGACGTCCATCTCAGCTCAGGCTGGACCTAGGACGCTCTTGAGGCTAGTTGTTATCCTGCAAATTCCCATTACTTCTCTTCCATGTTTGCTCCCACATCATCATCTTTCTTGATTTTATTCCTCATTTTGGTGGAACATGTCCACCAGTGGCATCCTAAGAAAGAATGCACAGGAGGTAAGTTTTTGAAACTTAATGTTTCTAAAAGTATCTTTATTCCATTCTCATACATTACTGTTTATTTGACACAACATAATTCTAGGTTAAAAATAATTTTCCCTCAGAATTGTGAAGGCATTGCTCCATTGTCTTGAGCTTCTAATAATTTTGTTACTAAATAATTATTATTATTCCTAGTTCTTTATACCTGTTTTTCTCTCCAGAAACTTTTAGGAACTTCTTTTTTATCAACTTTTTTCTTGGATCTTTTTTCCATTTATTCTGTTAGCATCTAGTATAAACCTTACATAAACTTCAAATAATTTCTGTATTTTCAGTTCCCTTCCTCACCCCGCTCTTGCACAGGACGTGGTGCTTCCAACCTCATGCTTTTCTGAGGTTTTACAGCTGCTTTGGTTTAGTCCTGTTGTTATTACTTCCAGCAGGCATTTGTTTCACCTAATTCTATTTGTTAAGTCATTTATGAAGCCTATATCCACTTTCCATCCTTATATGTTATAAGCTGAGGTCATAGATAGATATCCCTATAGGTGGAGTTTGCATTTCTCTTCCTTATTCTCCATATTTTTGAGGATTTTCAAGAGAAGAACAAGAGTTTAAAATGTCTGTCTCCAATATTTAAAGAAATTTCTTGGCATGGTTAATTACTAATGAGGAACAGAGAGTCATCTGCAATATCATAAAGTTCTAACTTCTTCATGGAAATCCAGTCCACCCAGAGCCCAAAACAGCACATTTCCCCCAACTGCATTTTTAAGTGTCTCCACTTATCAGTGGGCCTTCTGAAAACAGTCTGAGATTTCCCTCATATTCATTGCTAACTCAGTGCAACTTTAAAAAAACATCTTTTTTTTTCTAAATAGTTTGTATAAACTAGTTCCAGCCTCTTCTTTAAAAGAATCTAAATAAATGTCACCTTGGAAATACTGTACACTGAATGCTGAAGTCCTTCCATCATTACAGTCACTCACATACTCACTTAGAATTGATGTGTGGAATGACTCTAATACAAGCCTGAAGTTAAGGTGGTGAACAGAACAGACAACAATCCCTGCTGTTACATGGCCCACGTTCTCACGGTGGGAAAAGCCAGCAAACAAACATGTAATATGTCAGATCGTGACGAGTGCTGAAAAGAGCTCAGGGATTGTTGTCACTTCTTAGTCTCTCTCTCATCAAGAGAAAGAATCTCAAGATGTTTATGTTCAATATTCGGAAAATGTTACATATCGTTAGCAGGAAATTAGTGACTGCACTTACTTAAGAGGTGATGTCATTTTAAATTCCATGCTTGTGTCTATCTTAAGCAAAATACTGTATAAATAAATCATTTTTGTGCCTATAGATGGGATATTTTTAAATTTATATTAAACATTGTATACAAAATGGCCCTTTAAATTAAAATTAATGTTTATATTCAAGATTTGGAAATGTTAAATATTGTAAATAGGAAATTAGTGATTGTTTACACTTACTCAGAGAACATAATTTAAATTTCATGATTATTTCTTCCTTAAGCAAAATATGAATGCACCTTTTTGCACCCAGAGATGGGATATTTTTAAGTTTATAGTAAATGTTGTACAAGAAATCGCACCTTAGATTAAAATTAAATATTCTCCTGGTAATTGTGCCATGTGTTACATTTCAAGTATACAATTTGTTCTTAGTAGCCTAGAGCAGAAGCCAGCAGTCTTGCCTCTCGCTATAACAAGCCAGTAAGCAGAAACCTTTTCAATAAGATTTTGAAATCAATTAGTATTTTGATGAGGTAAGCTAATATATGTGAGTTAAAAGTGTTCTTGAAAAACCTCTTGATTTGACAGACAAAGTTCTTAGTGCCAATTCTTGTGTATCAATAATTACCATTGGTATTTTCAGGATGTACTGTTAGGTGGGGAGGAAAGTACAAAGGAGTGTCGATGGGATGCTAACTTTCATATAATAAAGAAAGGGATATAAAAAAATACATGTGTACCTGCTTATTTGCCCAAAAAAAATGTAGGAAGGATAAACCAGAAAGAAAAGATACTGGTTACCTAAAGCAGATGGGTAGGAAAGAAGGAGAGTAGAAAGAAATGGGTAATGAGAATGGGGTACAGGGATGAAGAGTAAGTGACACTTCTCTGAATACATCTTTTCGTATAGCTGTGACTCTTAGAAACATGGTAATGTTTCACTTACCCAAAAAATAATTAAAAATAACCAGTATGTGGGGGCTGGGGAGCCCAAAGTGTAATGCAAACACTCACAAATACACCCAACTGTATTTCACATAAATAACATGACCACACTGAAAGAAGGCAGAGGAGAAAAGAACTTAAATAAGTTTGGAAGGTAACATCTTGACTGAATACCGTAAGGCTAAAGACAAAAAAGAACTGTGCATAAATGCTATATTCTAATTAATAAATGTTTTCTCACAGGAGCATGGCTCACAGTTTTGAAAATCTTTCATGTATTTATTAGAAATGATTGAATAAATAAATGTATTGTAAATAGCAAGACCAGGTTTCTCATTGTTGGAGAAAGAAGTTAAGAGATGAAGAAAAGGAAATCTAAAGAGAGCCAGGTGATACTGAATTGAAATCTGAGGTATTAGTATATACTCACAATTTTTAATATATGTATCTATAGATATTTCTATAGATATATATAGAGAGAGATACAGCAATATAGATAAATCTTCATATGTGAGTTAATATATTACATGCATTTCCTAGCTCTCTCCACTGAGAGGGCCCCAAGTCACAGTCACTTCAGTAGCAGTATGCACACCTAACTAATTCAGATCTTGTTTTCTAACATCATTCTCCAGTAAAAGAAACCAGGGCTCTGAAGAGGTTAGATGATGCCAGGTCTGGGGCAGGGTAAATACAAGATGAGCCTGGAGCATCTTCTGATACCAGAAAGCAAGGAAGTGCTTTTAAAAAGATGGGGGGCGGGGGGCGGTGTGTGTGCTTCTTGAAAGAGCCCAGACACCAACCCGAAGGAGATCCTAATGTCCAAAGCCAGACCAAAGTGAGCAACAAAATAAATACAGTATTGGATATAACCAATGGAATAAAATAAGTCCATATATATTAAATCACTCAAGTAAATAGATGAGAGAGAAGGGACAGCTCTTTATTCCAGTAGAATTCCAATAATAAATGTAGAAGGAAAGAAGGAAATAGAAAATCACTATTAGGCAAACACCACGTGATAATTGTTATAGACAAGATCCACTGATGGATACTAAAGTTAGTGGGCAAAAGTTTGAGGAGAAACAGGATTTGCATTGTTTCAAAGTGTCTCCCCCAAGATATTTATTAACTACGAAGGGAGAGAGAGTAACTTTATAGTACAGAAATCTGGCAGAAATCTTTACCTTAACCAAGGTGATGAAGGTCGGCATCACCAGTGACAAGACATGTCAACATCATGACCCCATGATATGATCCATGAGAAGGACACAACATTGTTTTTGTGGTATTCTTGCCCAAAAATCTCAGTTAGATTATGAGGAAGGCATCAGACAAACTCAGACTGACATTCACCAGAATAACTGGTCACTACTCTTCGAAAGTGTCAAGGTCATGAAGACAAATACCAAAAGCTCTTACAGACTACAGGAGTCTGAGGAGAAATAGCAACAATAAATGCAGTACAGGGTCCTGGATAGAATCTTGTTGCAGAAAAAGGACATTAGTGGAAAACTAGTAAAATCTGAATAATGCCTTTACTTAACAATACTATGCCAGTGTTATTTCCTTGCTCTGATAATCATTCTTTGGTTATGTAAGATATTAATAAAAAGAGAAGCTGGGTGAGGGATATACGGAAATTCTGTGTACTACTTTTGCAACATTTCTGAAAGTCTAAAATTAGTTCCAAATAAAAAGTTAAAAAGTAAATAAAACTCTTACTGCCAAAAAAAAAAAAAAAAAAAGTAGAGCTCTGAGCTGGAAAATTACTGAGGCAGAACCCAAGTCTGGGAGCTATTCTTAGCTTCCAGCCTGAGTGAGGATTAGAGTTGGGGGACAGGGAAAGGGAAGAGAAGGTCATTATTCATACTGAACCTCCTGGTCCCTGGAAATCTTGGAAGCCACACTAACGTGTTGGAAGCGATGCGCTGAGCAAGAAATCAGGTGGGGATGAGGAGATTCAAAAAGTGATGAAAAGAAGACAGGGAGTAAGAGTATGAGAGCAGACCTGAGGGAGAGCACTTGCAGCATTAGAATTTAAATGATACAAATGCCAGTCATTACGCAAATCAGATGTTTGTGTCCAAATGAATTCCACATAGAGCTGTCTTTTCTTTATATGAGATTAGCTTAGTCCTGTCACAGATTATTCATTTCTTTAAAGTGGAAAATGGTCTTTGGAGAGTGAAGGCCTGGGACTTGTGACGCAAACCTGACAGATTTCCTGCCACTCAGTCATTTGATTAGGGCCTTTGATGAGGATTATACTTCATTTTATGATTTCTTGTATACAGCATTAAGTCAAAGCTTTTTTTTTGAGATTTTATTGTTTAAGTAATCTCTACACCCAGTGTGGGGCTCAAACCCACAACTCTGAGATCAAGAGTCACATGTTCCACCAACTGAGCCAGCCAGATACCCCAAATCAGAGCTCTTTATACCCAAAGCTATACTGACCTCTGGTCTTTTCTTTTGCCTATGTAGCCTACAAACCTACCCTTTTCTTTCTTCCCCTCATAGGAGTAATCTAAAATTTACTTGCTGTCTTCCCCAAAGAATTAATATAATTCTGGTCATATTGGGCATACTTTGAATAGAATTATTTCAACAAAAAGTATAGAGATTTAACATAAAAACTTGAGATGGAGAAAAATTAATATGACAGACATAGCTGAAAATGAAATTTCAACACATCACCAGGAGAGACAAAAGTTCCCAAGGAGAAAGGTTTCACCCACTGGTTTACTAGGGGTGGACTAATTCTGAATCACTTCCAAGAAGTTGGAATAATAGTGACTGAATATAGGTGGCTGTGATAACTTTCTCAAAGCTGTAGGGAGGGATCTAATACCACTGAACACTGGTACGATGAGAGACTGAAGAAAAAAACCACATTACCAGACTTGTTTCCTATTTTATATGTAGGAAAAGTTGTGAATGAGGTCAATAGATAATTTGGAGGAAGTACCAAATAGTTTGGACAAATGTACAGATGTTTGTAAATTACTGTGTATGTATTGTGTGCTGCACAACTACTTTGAAATGTCTAGTAAATAACCTATTTTGAGCCACACTTCATATTTTGTGATGTTGAATGGTCTTTCTGCTTGAATCGAGCAAAGCAGTCGAGATTTTATATTTGGAATGCCAAAGAAATATTTTAAATTAAGAGAAAGGTAACCACAGAGGGGTATCTTTGTTAGGTAAAACCTCACTCAGCCAAGAGCACAGCTGATTTTTAATAAAACCAGTAAGAGAAACCTCTTCCTAAGTTTTAGAATTTTTATCTTCCAACTTCTATCCCATGACTTTAGGTAAAGGGTAAGTTACAGCTGATTTTCTTAGCTGTGCTTGGCCTCCACATGTGGAATCAATTGAGGTAAAATATGATGAAAGTTCTTATTGATTCAGAGGTTTGCTGTTTGCTTCTTATGAAGTGGATATTTGTATCCATGCAGATATAACCACTGACATTCACTGTTCATTGAGAGAACAGAGCAATTGCTGCCAGGTTTTCTCTTTGGTTCCTTATATTGTGCTTGTGATAGGCAGTAAAGCAGTGACCAATCCATCTGAAGAAAAGAGTGGAGATTTTTAGAATATAACTTCTTATTTCCAGTTCCATATTGTGTTCAGATATCATTGCTTCACTCAGAAGCAATTCCTATCGTCAGTCTTATGTGTATAGTAACATCTCCCCATATTAAGGTTTTGTGTGTATGCTTAATGAGAAGGATTTCAGGTTTTTTTTTTTTAAGTGACATTTCTAGTATTTGTTAAAGATGACCATACCTATAGGTCAGGAGCCTTTTCAGAATTGAACACTTTAATGGATGATTGTTCTCTGAGAAATGATAGAAGAACTGAAGTCCCAGTGGTATATCTATATCTCCTAGGGCAATTTTCAGCTGCCTAAAGATGCAAAGCCAGTAGCTAAAAAAAAGACTATACAGAATCTTGATGATGATGATGATGATGATGATGATGATGGAGAGGAGGAGGAGGGCGATGATGATGATGATGATGATGATGGCAGCATCAGCTAACATCACTGTGGACCTACTTTGTGCTGAGCTCCATGCTGAGTACTTTCCATATATTGAGGCTAAATCTCCCCTGCCAATTTCATGTTACCTCCTCAGTCCCATCACTTTTGTGAGTAATATTCAGTCAACAGAGTGCTGTAGATTAAAACCACCCTCGGCACACCTGGGTGGCTCATTCGGTTGAGCGTCCGACTTCAGCTCAGGTCATGATCTCACAGTTCATGGGTTCGAGCCCTGTGTCAGGATCTGTGCTGACAGCTCAGAGCCTGGAAGCTGCTTCAGATTCTGTGTCTCCCTCTCTCTGCCCCTCCCAACTTGTGCTCACTCTCTCGCTGTCTCTCGTTCAAAAAGAAATAAACATTAAAAAATACATTAAAAAAAAAAAAAACACTCTCTGCACTTGGTCTTGAGGCAAAGAAAACAACCAGGAGGTATGGAGTGAGCTCTGTGCAAATTCTGACCAAAAAAACACCCTAGAGGTTAAAACCAGGTTCCAGCCAGACAGCCTAGATCCTGGATGATATTAAGACTCACACGTTTTCTAAAGTTCTTTGAATTTAAGACCTGCATCTAGCAAAACTCTCGCTCCTTTCTTTTTTCCTCTCATCTAATTCTGATTGTCTCTGGATGCTAGAAAATATTTAATGTTAATTCTTAAATCTGAATTATTTTTTATAAAGCTATTTATAAAGCACATTAATTTTAAAAAGTAAGGACTTAATAAGTATATGTGGTTATTGAGATTAACATGGTTTTCCTGTGATTATTTTATTCCTAAAGCTTTGTTACAAGATTGGACTTTTTCCTTTACTGTTCCGTGCTCAGTACCTATTAGAGAGATTAACGTAAATCTTTATTCTCAGTCTTATTTCCTATCTCTTATAATCCAAAACCCACATCCTGCAAAGGAATCTTCTAATCCAAAACTCAGTTTGCATTTATAAATTTTAGTTGTGAATTATGATATATGTATACAATAGAAATATTGCATCAGATTTCTGATCTTAGATAAATCAGGCAGTTTCTAAGATAGCAGCTTTTGTTTTCGCTTGAAAAAGTTGAGGAACGGGGAGACAGAAGACAGTGTTAGAGAATGATCATACAATAATCATGGCTCTTGTTCCCAGTAAACCTATTTGTATTCTCATCCTTCTGTTGTAGGTGGTTGCCTATCACTATTGCCAAGCAGATAATGCCTACACCTGCCTGGTACCAGAATTTGTCCACAATGTTGCTGCCCTGCTCTGCCGCTCACCTCAGCTGGCAGCCTATCGGGAGCAGCTTCTTCGGGAGCCTCATTTACAGAGCATGCTGAGCCTTCGGTCCTGTGTTCAAGACCCCATGGCCTCCTTCCGGAGGGGAGTCCTGGAGCCCCTGGAGAATCTCCACAAAGGTACAGAAGGCAAAGAAGGTGAAAGGTGGAAGCTTTGGAGCCCAAGTTCACCTATAGTGTGTCATAGAAATGACTATTTTTATTACATTGCCAAAACCGAATGTTCCATGGCTGATGTCCCACAGGATACAGTTAACAGATAAAAGATTTTTCTGAAAAAATAAAACTTCATATGGGAAATGCTACTCCCTCCTTTCTTTATAAAGATTCTCATTTCCAAAAAGAATACATTTTCCTTGCACTAAACATAGTAGAGCTTCTAGTCCTTTCTGTAGAATTCAAAAAATCAGTAAAGCCATGACTCCAGCTCAGTGCTGTGGAGTTTGTGTGGTTAGAAACCTCCTCATCTTTATGTTTGGTATTTTTTTTATTACTTCACAGTTGAGGTAGAATGAAATGGCATCCATGGTCTCACAACTGTGTGTGTGTACTACAAATCAACTTTCCATTAAAACTATTTAGAAGGCATTGAAGATATTTTTAAGAAGTGGGGGAAAGTATGAAATGGAATCCGTCTCCCTCTCATGCCTCTCCTCCCCTTTTCCTCTGCAGCCCCAGTGTCCACCATGGCGTACGTTTAGGCATCTCCTTCACCCTTGTCTGCCCCATCCCTTTAACAATTTTTTATCAGTGCTGGAAGCCAGAGGAAAGGACTTGAGTGAGCATGAGGTTCCTGAGCAATCCTGTTTATCCCCGAGAGACTTTTACATCTTTCTTGAGGGTTTCAGAGGTACTCAATAAGAAAAAGTGATCATAGTTTCCATTCTCCTGGCTGCCATCTTCAGTTATTTCAATCTCCATACTAGTTACTTGGGTATCAGAGTTTCAGACTTTTCAACTCTGATGACCTGTCTACACCTCTCCTACCTGTTAGCTTCTCTATACCCCAGATTTTTTTAAACCTTGGAATTTCTCCACAGATATTTTGAAGCATATTTTCTGTACAGTTAGTCTGCATCCTGCTAATTGCACCTTCATGATGTTTCTTACATCCATCAATCTCCTATTCATTCCTGCCATTGTGAACCCAAAGTCCATTCAATGACCTTTGCTCACAGCATCATATCGATTACTACCTTCCTGGTCTTCTCTAGTTTTTTGGTTTAGTGCTTCTTTCACATCATAGCACAGAAAATTATAAAAATTTGTATCGCATACTAGGATAAAAAATTCACACTCCTTATGGCTAGACATGAATGGCCTTGAAGTTACAGCTATGCCAAGCTCCCAGTACCTTGAGGGCTAAAAGGATTCATTTTTAAGCACACCTCTAACCCCTTTGTGACCTATCTGGTGGGGAAGCTCAGCCCCACCCTCGGCGGTCTTCTAGACTTTCTATACTGCTTCCAAATAAATCTTCATCAAGTTTTACTTTCATCACTCAATTTCCCTGTTCAGAAACCTCCAATGACTCCCTGTTGCCTAATGAATTAACTTCCAGCTTCTTAGTCTAGCATTTAAGGTACTCAATGGCATGGATCCAACCCACTTTCCAGCCTTACTATATACTCTTATCTGTATTAATCCTGTGTTTAAAATGTAAAATATTCACCAGTTCTTAAACACTCACCAACATTTTCCTGCCTTCATACATTTGCTCATTGTTTCCTTTTCTTGTTATGCCTTCTGCTTACACCTCTGTCAAAATTCTACCTGTCTTTCAACAACCAGCTTAAATGCCGCTTCATTCATAAAATGCTTGCTGATCCACCTGTCACCCTATATAGAGCATCCTTCCAAATTGACATTAGGGGTTTTTTTATTTCTAATTTATGATACTTAACACATTGTTATATGCATAATAAGAATTTAAAATTTTATTACTAACTTCTACAGAACAATATGTCAAATACTGTACTTTGTGCTTTATAAGAATAGTTATTTGTTTACTTGTCCTATCCCTTTAACTAAATTTTATACTACTGAAATTAGGAACCTTTGCTCATACATCTTTTATCTTTCGTAGTGGTTATCTCACCTTGAACATAGTAGTCATTTCAGGAAATAAAGTTTGAACAAATGAGTGAACATAGAAATTGCTCACAATACCGAGTGCCTTGATGGAAGGATAGTGATAACACGGACCTGCATCCTAGGCTGATTCAAGGAGAAGATCCAAATGCTTGCAGACTCAGCTCTGGAGTCTCAACCATGACTAACATGTTTTAATTTTGCTTCTGGATATATTTGCTGCTCACATAGGTCTCCAGAAACAGCTTTAGATACCCTTATTGATAAATATTATTCTAAGTGAATTTAATTATTCTACCTAATTCCCATGTTCTTTTAAAACAAAATCCCCACCATGATCAATAGCTAGAAACGCAATTTATAAAATAAATGAAATACTAAAAATTATTTTATTAACTAATAAGGCAGGAAAGAGAATAAAAAAATTTTTTGAGGGGCGCCTGGGTGGCGCAGTCGGTTAAGCGTCCGACTTCAGTCAGGTCACGATCTCGCGGTCTGTGAGTTCGAGCCCCGCGTCGGGCTCTGGGCTGATGGCTCAGAGCCTGGAGCCTGTTTCCGACTCTGTGTCTCCCTCTCTCTCTCTGCCCCTCCCCCGTTCATGCTCTGTCTCTCTCTGTCCCAAAAATAGATTAAACGTTGAAAAAAAAAATTTAAAAAAAAAAATTTTTTTTGAAAGATGGAATGAGAGGTAATAAAAGACAGAGCATAGAGAATTCAGTCAGTGATACCATAAAAGTGTTGTACGGTGACAGATGGTAGCTACACTGGTGGTGAGGATAGCATAATGTATGGAGAAACTGAACTGTGTTACATACCTGAAACTAATGTAGCATTGTGTGTCAACTGTACTTAAGTTGAAAATGTTTTTAATTAAACTTTTTGAAAATTAAAACAAGAAAATAAAATGAGTGCTGTGTTAGGCTGCTACAAAAAGAAGCATTAAGTCAAGCAGAGAAAGAAAAATACTATATGATCTCATTTATCTGTGGAATCTAAAAAAAAAAACAAAACAAAACAACAAAAAAAAAAAAAACCATCTCATGGGTACAGAAAACAGGTTGGTGGTTGCCAGACATGGAGGGTGGGGTATGAGAAATGGAAGAATGGGATCAAAATATACAAACTTCCAATTATAAAATAAATAAGTCATGGAGATGTAATATACAGCATGGTGACTATAGTAATTATACTGTATTGCATATTTGAAACTTGCTAAGAGAGTAAATCTTAAAAGTTCTCATCACAGAAAAGTTTGTAATTGTGTAAGGTGATAGATGTTCCCTAGACTTGTGATTATCATTTTACAGTGTACACAGATATCGAATCATTATGTTGTAGACCTGAGAGCAAAAAAAATCAAATTAAATGTTTTTAAAAAGATGATAGACTTAAAATCAATCATACCAATAATCACATTAAGTTTAAATGGACTGAGCATTTCTATTAAAAGGCAGAAACTTTCAGACCAAATAAAAAGCAAGACCCAACAATATGCTATAAGAGAGGTCATCTAAATACAAAGACGCAGATTAAAAGGATAGAAAAATATATACCTTGTAACCACAGAGCATAAGAAAACTGGAGTGTTATATTAATGTGAGGCTGAGTAGACTTCAAGACAAGTAGTGTTACCAGAGGGGCATTTGATAAACATAAAAGGACCAATTCCTGGGAAGATAAAAATAATCCTAAGTGTGTATATACCGAATACCAGAGGCTCAAATTATGTGAATCGTTGTCAAATTGCCATGTTGTACCCCTGAAATGAATATAACATTGTGTATCAACTGCACTTCAATAGTAAATATTTGTATGAAAAAAATTATTTCAAAATAAAAATTTTAAGTTAAAAAAATACATGAGTCGAAAACTGATAGAACTGAAGAGATGAACAGGAAAATAATCATAGCTGGAGATTTTAACACCTCTCAGTAAGTGTTAGAAGAAGCAGATAAAAAGTAAATATATAGAAGATTTAAACAACACTATCAACCAACCTGATACACTCGCAATTTATAGACTACTACCCAGTAACTACAGAATATACATTCTTCTCAAGTGCACAAGGACCATATTCTGGGCCATAAAACCAAGTCTGAAGATTTCAGGAAATTAAAATCTTATGGAAAATATCATTTGAGATAATGGAACTAAATAAGAAATCATAAAAATAAAATCCTCAAATATTTAGAAATTTAACAACATACTTCCAAATAATCTTTGAGACAAAGAAGAAACCACAAAGGAAATTATAAAATATTTCAAAATGAGTAATATAAAATCAACATCTAACTTTCTGAGTTAATAAACTAAAAAAAATGAGGAAAATAAACCCAGAGTAAGCAGAAAGAAGAAAATAGTAAAAACAAGAATAGGCATCAATAAATAGAAAAAAATTTAACATTTAAAATGAGTAAACCACTAGCAAGACTTATCATGGAAATGAGAAAAGAAAAACTCAAATTAACATCAGGAGTAAAAGAGGAGATAGCACTACAGTTCCTAGAAGACATTAAAAGAAAAATAAGGAATTAGTATGAAGACCTTTATAACATAAATCCAATGACATAAGCTGGACAAAATCTCCAAAAAATATAGCTTACCAAAAGTGACTCAAGAAGAAATAGAAAATCTGAATAGCTTTATCTAGTCAATTTAATTTGTAATTAAAAAAAATTTTTTTAACATTTATTTATTTTTGAGAGACAGAGTGTGAGCAAGGGAGGGGCAGAGAGAGAGGGAGACACAGAATCTGAAACAGGCTCCAGGCTCTGAGCTGTCAGCAGAGAGCCCGATGCAGGGCTAGAACTCACGAACTGTGCAGTGATGACCTGAGCTGAAGTCGGATGCTTAACAGACTGAGCCACCCAGGCGCCCCTTAATTTGTAATTTAAAAGAAAAAAAAATCTTTAACAAAAATACTACAGGCTCATATGGTTTCACTGATGAATTGTTTTCAATATTTAATGAAGAAATAATATCAATCATACACAAATGTTTTCAGAAAAATAGAGAAGGGAACATTTCTCATTTTGTTAGACAAGTATAATACTGAAACCAAAATAAGGTACAGATCTTGCAAGAAGAGAAATTCGGACCAGTATTCCTCATGATCATAATAGCAACATCCTGAAAAATTTAATAGCAAATCAATTAATTCTACTTGATCAGACATGCAATGTTTAACATAGTGTAATTCATCATATTAACAGAATAAATGAGAAAATCTATATGTCTTTATATAAATATGTGTATGTAAAAAACATATGTATATATATAATCTTCTCAATAAATGCAGTAAAGCATTTGACCAAATATTACAACTAATGATACAAACTTTCTGAGGAATAGAAGAAAACTTAGTCTAATAAAGAAAACTCCAAAAAACATACAGCTAACAATGAAATGTTAAATACTTTCCCTCTGATATCCAGAGCAAGACAAGAATGTTCCCTCACTCATACCACTTGCATTTAACATTCACCATTCCACTGGTATCCCAAGCTACCATAATAAGAAAGCAAACAAGCAAGTAGTAAAGATTGGAAAGGAAGAAATAAATCTGTCTTTATTTGAAGATTTTTTTTACCTAGGATATTCTAAGGAATCTACAAAAGAAAAATTAAACCAACTTGAACTAATAATAAATATAGAACTTCAGGCTATCAGGTCAATATGCATATATCTATTGTATTTTTATACTAGCAGGAAAAAGTTGAAAACTGAAACTTCTAAAGTAGTGTGGTAGTTCTAAAACATGGCTGCAAATTCTTTGACATTCCTTCCATCCAGAGTTGGGGGGTCTGGTGTCCTCCCCTTGAATCTTAGCAGGCTTATGACGGCTTCAACAAACAGAATACTACAAAGTAATGCAATGTGACATCTTGAGCCTGGGTCATAAATGCCCATGCAGCTTCCATCTTGTTTGGAGGATTCCATGGGGCGCCTGGGTGGCGCAGTCGGTTAAGCGTCCGACTTCAGCCAGGTCACGATCTCGCGGTCCATGAGTTCGAACCCCGCGTCGGGCTCTGGGCTGATGGCTCAGAGCCTGGAGCCTGTTTCCGATTCTGTGTCTCCCTCTCTCTCTGCCCCTCCCCCGTTCATGCTCTGTCTCTCTCTGTCCCAAAAATAAATAAACGTTGGAGGATTCCACTGTCATGTGAGAAGTAAAGAAGTGAAAACCACATGAGAGGCCATATATAAGTGTTCTTATATGACTGTTTCAGACATCAAGTAATTCTAGCCCTGACATGTGAGGTTTTGTTCCAGATGATTTCAGCCCACAGCCATGTAACTAACCCCTAGTTGTCTGATACAGCAGTAGATAACTGGAACAAATAACTTTTTCTGCAGCATCAAAACACTTAAGAATAAACGTAACAGCTGTATAAGACCCCCACAGTGAAAGCTGCAAAACATTGCCGAGTGAAATTAAAGAATTTAGTAAATAGAAAAAGTATACCATGTTGGTAGATTGGAATTTTTCCCCAAACTGGTCTGTAGATTCAACATAATCCTAATGAACAAAAGATTTAGATACTTCACAAAAGAAGATATACAGATGTGCCTACAAGCACATGAAAAGGTGTTTAACATCATTAGTCATCAGGAGAATGCAAATCAAAATCACAATGAGACACCACTTTACTCCCACTAGAGTAGTTAAAATTTAAGTTGAACATCAAATGTTGGTGAGGATGATAAGCAAGTGGAACTCTCACACATTGCTTGTGGGAGTATAAAATGGTACAACTACTTTGGAAAACTATTTGGCAGTTCCTTATAAAGTTAAATATAAATCTACTTTATGACCAAGAAATTCTATTCCTATGTATTTACCCAAAAGAAATGAAAACTTAGGTCTACAAAAAGACTTGTACAGGGATGTTCATAGCAGCTTTTTTCATAGTCATCAAAAATGGGATACAACCCAAATGTCCATCAACAGAAGAATGGATAAACAAATTGTAGTATATTCATTCCATGGACTATTTCATAATGTTGAAAAGGAACAAACTAATAATACACTCAGCAATGTAGATGAATCTCAAAAACATGGTAAGCAAAAGAAGCAAATGCATAGCGATAGAAGAGTGATTGCCTGTTGAGGATTGACTATGAAGGAACCTAAGGGAATTTTCTGGAGTGAGGGAAATGTTCTATATTTTGATTGAGATGTTAGTTACATGAGTGTATATATTTGTCAAAACTGATCAAAGTGTACAATTAAGACCTTTGCAATTAACTGTATATAGCTTATCACAGTAACTTTTAAGATAGAGAATTTAAAAATTTTTTTAATATTTATTTGAGAGAGAGAGAGAGAGCGAGCACAAGCAGGGGAGGGGCAGAGAAAAGGAGAGACAGAATCCCAAGCAGGCTTCACACCATCAGCACACAGCCCTATGCAGGGCTTGAACTCACAAACTGCGAAATCATTACCTGAGCCGAGATCAAGAGTCAGACGCTTAACCAACTGCACCATTCAGGGACCCCTAAGAGAATTTTTTAAAGGTACCTGAAGTTTTCCTTCCAGGAAAGTTCAGTGGAAAACATTTCCAGTTTAGATTCAAAAGCCAGGTTTCAAATTGTACATTTTTCTTTAAAAAAATGAGTCAGTATTTTCACAATACTTTAAGATTCTACAAGTGTGGTGACTAAACCACATACATACGTACATACAAACATACATATATACATACATACAAAGCAAATGGAAAAGTTTTGAAGTCTCCTGGTGAGCTTTTGCTTCAGCCACCAATATGCAATGAAAGGAGATACTAATTTGTTATCATAACTGAAAGGAAGGCAATTCATATGTAATGTGCAGCTTTTCTGAATGAAAATGTCTGATATGAGCCTTATTTTTTCACTTTTGGTAATTCCCATACAATATACCAGTAATAAAATCCCATGCATTAGGATTTAGTTCTGACTTCAGTACTGGCTACCGTCTCTTCTCTTGCAGTCTCTGTAATTCTTGTTTCCCTCAGATACGCAGGCAGTCTTAGAATGGGGCTGCTAAGGACATCAGTTCCTTAGCAGTACATTTAAGTGTACGTGTAAGTGAGGGCAGTGGAGAATCCTTGGTGAATATGTATTTTACAAGGCAATAAAAAACAAAGGTTAAAGGGCTTAGAAGCTTTTCCAGGGACATGTCAGCTAGAACAGTGGCTCCTAAGCACCAGTCGATTTGAAGTTTCCATTAGTCCACTACAAAATTAAAAAATAGAAATAGCCTAGAATTTGTGTGGATGTAAATATAAATATAGTTTGGTATATATGTGTATGGAAAGATTATGTCTTTCCTGTTTTTTAATATTAAAATATTTTTGTTCTATGAATAAATGGTGATAGTAAATGGTAGTTGCACTTTAAATGTTCTCACATGGCAGGGCGCCTGGCTACCTCAATCAGTAGAGCATGCAACTCTTGATCTTTGAGGTGGTGAGTTCAAGCCCCACATTGGGCATAGAGCTTACTTTTAAAAAAATAATAATAGGGGCACCTGGGTGGCTCAGTCAGTTAATTATCTGATTCTTGATTCCAGTTCAGATCATGATCTCATAGTTTGTGAGTTCAAGCCCCACATCCCTGCATCGGGCTCTGCACTGACAGTACAGAGCCTGCTTGGGATTCTCTCTCCCCCTCTCTCTGCCCCTCTCCCACTCTCACTTGTGCTCTCTCTCTCTCTCTCTCTCCCTCAAAATAAATAAACTTAAAAAAATAATAATATTATTACTAATAAGTAGTAGAAATCCTTTGTTGGTTCCCAGTTATTTTTTTAATTTTCACTTGTCTATAAATCTTTATGGCTACTGATGATATAGACTATGTATTTAACCTACAGAGGGGTGCCTGGATGTCACTTGGTTGGGCATACGACTCTTGATTTTGGCTCCAGTCATGATCTTGCAGTCTGTGGGATTGAGCCCCCACATTGGGCTCTGTGCTGGCAACACAGAGCCTGCTTAGGATTCTCTCTCTCCCTCTTTCCCTGCCCCTCCCTCACACATGCACTGTCTCAAAATAAATAAACAAAATTAAAATAAATAAATAAATAAATAAATAAATAAATAAATAAATAAAAATAACCTACAGAAGTTTGAAAATGAGCATGCAGAAGCATTCTTGTAAGGCTGGTTGCATTTGAGAGGTGAAGTCTACAGATCATTAAAGCCTCATCTCTTAAATTTATAAAACTGAAAAATCTTTTAGGAGTACTTCTCATTGTTTTTACAATGTTAGTACCATTTGGAAATCCTTTGCACTTACTCCGAATCCTAAAAAATGTAATCTTAGATAAACGTGATGCCCTTATTTCTTAACAGATGAAATATTTTTGACACTTCATATCCCCTATATTAATAGATAATTTCTAAGTAACCACTTCAAGGAAGCAAATCTCAAAAAAAGGAAAAAAAATAGGCACAATTCAGAACAAATCATTATCTTAAGTAGGGCACACATTTCCTTTTTTTAAAAAAAGAAATCATACATTGTCTGCTCATGAGATGAATAACATAATCTAGAAATTTGTGCAAATGAAAATTTGATTTTATTAGCAATTGAATTATTTCATTCATTAAAATGTCCATATCATAATTGAGAGTATATTCTTGATCTTTATGCTTAAGAATGCCTCTGAAATGTTTTTCCCAAAGAAAAATCTCAGCAGATGCATTATCACCAGCCTTTTCCTCCCCTGGAAAATCATGGCTTTCTTAGGAAGAAATCTGGGTGAAGTTAAAGGAGGTGTAATTGGAGTGGTAGAGGCAATGGTGTGCTGGTAAAATTTTAACAGCCAGCTGGGGAAGGAGGGCTTGTAACATTTGCCGGTTTCCACTCTGTAAATAAATATTCCCACCTCAGCCAATTTCAGGCTACCGGCTTCTTGACAACGAGCTCTTGAAAATACTGCAGTGGGCTGTCCCAGGCCAGTCCAGGGTGGCTCCAGCACGCCACCTGGTCAGGCAGGGTGATGGTGCTCAGTAACAGGGAACAGATCTATTACAGCTGCCAAGCAGCTGTATGATAAGAAATTTCCTCTATGGACATTAAGACAAAATTATGCATAAGGGTGCCGTGGTCCACAAAATCAAGAATGCTAAGAGTCCCCAGTTTTGTGGGTCAATCCATTAGTTCCAAGCAACCTTTTTCTCTTCCTTAATTCTTTAGATTCCCTACAGGAATAATGTTTTTTCTCAGTACTACGTCATCTAGGATGCCATTTCGTGAATAATCATTGTTAATAAAGCTGGAATCCATAGTTCATTTCCTAAAAGGTCACCAGATAAAAGTAATAGTTAAAACTCTTCATAATTTGAGAACTGACTTATATTATATTTCTTAGGATGTTGAAATTAAATTCCTGTAAATACAAAGCTTGTACTTTGGGGAAAAATAAAGTTTTATTAGTCATGAAAAAAAATCTGCATATTTTCAAATAGAGAACCAAAATATGTATTTTCAGTTGGTCTTGACTCCTTTAAAAGAGCCAATCTTAGGGGCGCCTGGGTGGCGCAGTCGGTTAAGCGTCCGACTTCAGCCAGGTCACGATCTCGCGGTCCGTGAGTTCGAGCCCCGCGTCAGGCTCTGGGCTGATGGCTCGGAGCCTGGAGCCTGTTTCCGATTCTGTGTCTCCCTCTCTCTCTGCCCCTCCCCCGTTCATGCTCTGTCTCTCTCTGTCCCAAAAATAAATAAACGTTGAAAAAAAAAATTTTTTTTAAAAATAAAAATAAAAATAAAAAAAATAAAAGAGCCAATCTTATACAGAAACCCACAGACTTTTCCTTTTGTCCACAACTTCCTGCTTTTCCTCCTCAGGTGTAACCAGTTTTTCACTTCAGGTATCCAGTGACTTCTTTCTTCCCCCTACTTTCCTGCCTTCAGAGCCTGTCAAGTCCTACTCACCACACTTGATCCTTGAACAACCCAGAGGTTAGAGGTGGTGACCCCCACAGAGTTGAAAATCTGCGTATAACTTGTGATTCCCCCAAAAACTTAACTGATAAAAGCCTACTGTGGACCCGAAGTCTTACCGATAACAATTAACACACATTCTGTATGGTATATGTATTATATAATTTGTTTTTTAATTTAGAGAGAGCGAGCGGGGGAGGGGCAGTGAGAGAAGGGGACAGAGGACCTGAAGTGGGCCCTGTGCTGACAACAGCAAGCCCAATGTGGAGCTCAAACCCACAAACCACGAGATCATGACTCAAGTCAAAGTCGGATGCTCAGTCAACTGACCCACCCAGGCGCCCCTATATACTGTAGTCTTAGAATAAAGTAAGCTACTGGAAAAAAAAGCTAAGAAAATCATAAGGGGGAGCACCTGGGTGACTCAGTCGGTTAAGCGTCCCAACTCTTGATTTTGGCTCAGGTCATGATCTCATGGTTCATAGGATGGAGCCCCACATCAGGCTCTGTGCTGATAGCATGGAGCCTGCTTGGGATTCTCTCTCTCCCTCTCTCTTTGCCCATCCCACACTCATGCTCTCTCTCAAAATAAACATTTTTTTAAAGAAAATCATAATGAAGAGAAAACAAATTTACAGTGCTGTACTAAATTTGTTTTTAAAAATCCACATTTGTTTTTAAAAATGTAAGTAGACCCTCACAGTTCAAAGCCATGTTGTTTAAGTGTCAAATGTGGTAACTTTTGCTTATTACCCCTAATTCATTTGTACTAATGTGTACATTCACGTGGGTTTTCTGAGGGTTTTTTAGTTTATTAACTTTGAAAGAGCGCGCACGCATGGTGGGGAGAGACAGAGAGAGAAGGAGAAAGAGAATCCCAAGCAGGCTCTGCACCAGCAGCGCAGAGCCCAAGGCTGGGCTTGAACTCACACAGCATTCCAGAGTTGGACACTTAACCAACCGAGCCATCAAGGCGCCCCAACCTGGGGTTTTTCTAATCTGTAATTTGTTCATTATAGATCAAGATTTACTAAGCATTTAGTGAGAGTGAAAGCCTAAAAACTCACCAAGCCTTTTTCTAAAGCCTAGCCCTAAAGCTAAACTGATTTTGCCAGTTTAGGAGAGGGTAGAGTCCAGGAGGGAACTGAATACAAAAGTGACAGGTATTTGTCTTTCCCACATGACTCCTCCCTCCTAGGAAGATCACACAAGGGTCTGGTCTTCGTGAATCTGCTTAGGTATAGCCTAGGAAGCTGCTAGTTCTTTTTTGTTTTGTTTTTTTTTTAATTTTTTTTTAATGTTTATTTCTTTTTGAGAGAGAGAGAAACAGAGCACAAGCAGGGGAGGAGCAGAGAGAGAGGGAGACACAGAATCTGAAACAGGCTCCAGGCTCTGAGCTGTCAGCACAGAGCCCATCGCGGGGCTCAAACTCACAAACCGTGAGATCATGACCTGAGCCGAAGCCAGACGCTCAACCGACTGAGCCACCCAGGTGCCCCGGAAGCTGCTAGTTCTATAAGATCTTGGGATCCAGCCTGCCTGGTTAAAATCTGTGTACTGGCTGGGATTCCTTTTCTCTGTTCTACCACCCTTACTTCCCACTGCACATTCACATGAAGTCATACATACTGCTTTGGACTTCACATTAAACGGTTTTTTTCTTTTTTTTTTTTCTTTTGGAAATTCCCAAAGGAACATGTGATTGTATTCTCTTCAGTGCTATCAGATGAGGTGGGGGCAGAAGGGGAAGCAAATTCTTTTCAGCTTTTTCAAGTATGAGAGAAAAATGAGTTTCCATGTTCAAATTTTCACAAATGTTCAAATTTCCACAAATGTAGTTCAGTCTGTTTCACAACTGATAACATGAGGGAAATGATGATGATGATACCTGGACTTCATGTATTACATATGGAACAAAACTTTTATCCCTGGTAAAAACAAAATGAATTCACTAAATGAATTATTCTTTGTCTTTATAATAAATTATGTACTCTAAGCATTTAGTAAACACAGGAGACATCTTTTCTAATCTTTTTTTCCCAAACAGACACGTGATCAAATACCCAAAAAGAACTCAGTTATCTGCTTGGTAATTATTAAGTAATCTGTTTCTTTCTGTCTCAGAGAGAAAAATCCCAGATGAAGATTTCGTCATCTTAATTGATGGATTAAATGAAGCAGAATTTCACAAACCGGATTATGGGGATACAATTGTGTCATTTCTGAGTAAAATGATTGGAAAATTTCCGTCTTGGCTCAAACTGATTGTCACAGTTAGGACCAGTTTACAGGTATGTGTTTGATTGTTTGGGGACCATAAATAATTTCTCTTGGAGAGTGCTTAAACAGAAAAAGTTCTAGATCCTTGTTCCCTTACTGATGAGTCTTTCTAAACCCCTGTCATGTCCTGGAGCACTAGAAAGAATAATTCCCAAAGAGTCTATTTTGAGAGTAAGAGATACAATGACCTCGAGAGAGCATTCTGTGTATATGACTCTCTTGCTCAGATTCCTGTTCCCATTGCTCTAGATAAAGTGTCCCTCAAAATAACATGAAAAGAAAGTCTATTTTCTACTTTGTCCTGAGGATAGCAATGCAAATAGAATCCCTCACTCTAATTTACTGTTTGACTTTTGTTTTACCTTTTTTTTTTTTATCGTGTGATGCCATGCAAAACCCAGTTCAGTCTGCCATCTAGAGTCAGATTTTCTCCTTCCCTCTGCTTCTACTTGAACAACTTTTCTGTAGCATGAAGGTGTATGCCTTCCTCTAAGAAGTATTGGCAGACTTAAGGCTTTAGATTAAAATTACTACCACTGAAACATAAGATTTTTTTTTAATCTTTTTTACCTTCCCTCCTCACTCACTGATCATTTAATGGCCTGGAAGAAGGACTAGGAATATGGATCTGAACCTGTAAAGACACGCAGGCTAAGGATAAATGACTCCACCTTCTCTGCCATTTTCTTTGTAGCTGAGTTAGTATCTCCCACTCTTTACATATTCATACTTAGTTTAGAACAGAGTTTCTAGCCTTTTTTTTTTTTTTGCCTAACCATTGCCTCTTGATGAACATCAAAATCTCACATATTATACACCTATCCCACTATTTTGATACAAACCACTTGTAACAATTACTAGTGTACAGAAAACAGTCTTAGCTCCCTCCATTTCCCTTCTCCCAGGGACTAGGAGTATTCCTACATACTGACCGATTAGCTTTACTAAAGCAATCTCAAAAGACATTTTAAGTATGACCTGATGAGCAGATGACTTTAACCTTTCAGCTATACCAAAGACCAGGAAAAGTACTCTATGTATTAATCTACAAAGTCAAAATTTCAGTGTCCTCATAAATCAACACCTGTAATAACTTCCCAGATACTTCATTCACTTCAACCAAGAATTTTCTTATTTTCATTCGGCTCTGACAGTGAAATCATTCATAGGTCTTACGAAAGAAGAACCCTCATATGTGATCATTCATTATTTCCACACGTATTTAACTTCAAGTGTGGCGGGCATTTTCTAGGAACTGAAGATACAGCGGTGAACAATACAGACAATGTCCCTACCTTTTAGCTTTTATTCTAGTGAGGAATACAAACAAAAACTAAGTAAAAAATTAAAATTAAAATTTTAGGTAGTTTTGGTGTTACGAAGACAAATAAAATAGGGTAAGGATAAATGAGGATGATAGTTATTTTAGATAGAGCAATGGGAAGGCCCTCTCCAAGGAGCCTGGCAAAATGATGAGATCTAATTTACCTTTTTAAAAGATTTCTTTGGTTGCTGGCTACATAGGTAATAAAATGTAGGGAATCAAGAACAGGAGCAGTAGTATAGGTGAAAGGTGATGGTGGCTGAGATGAGGGTGGTAATGGTGGGGACCCTGTGAAGTGGTCATACTTTGACTATGAAGGGGAATCAAAAGGACTTAATGATGAGCTGAGTGTGGAGGTGAGCAGGAGAGAAGATTCAAAAATGAATCACAGGTTTTCAGTAAGCAATTGGGTAAATGCCGGTATGAGGAAAAGAGAAAGATCCCAGAGACCTCCTGTGATTTGGTGATGGGGTCATTTATTGACATGGGAAGGTTTTGTGGTGGGGGGGAAATGCACTAGTTCTGATTTGGTCACATTAGGTTTGTCTACACAACATCCAAGTGTAAATGTTGAGTAGACATAGGTATACGATGAGAGCTCAGAGGAGAGGACTAAGCCGGAAACACAAGGTTAGGCCTCACCCACAAGTAGATGATATTTAGAACCATGGGACCAAAGAACTATTGTAGGGAGTGAGGGTGGCTAAATAGGAGAAAGGAGTGGAGACCCAAGCCCTGGGTGCAATGAAAGAGGAGCCAGGAAAGGCTGGTAGGAGTGGCCGGTGTGCTAAGAGGAAAATGAGGGGGACATGCTACGGAAGCAAGCTGCAGAAAGTGACTCAAAAGGCGTGACCAGCTCTGTGAAACACTACTGAGAGGCTGAGCAAGGTGAGCCCTGAAACATGGTTATTGAGTTTGGCAAGGTGAAGATTACATATAACCTTGACAAGAACCATTTGAGTGAAGTGATGTGGTTGAGGTCTGCTGGCAAGACAGAATGGGAAGGAGGAATGAGAGTTAGGAAGTAGGGAAAACTCTCCAGTGAAGTTTTGCTAAAAATGGGAACAGAGATATAGGACAGTAGCCGGAGGGAGGAATTGAGGTGTCATTTGTCTGTATGACCCAGTGTAGGAGAAGAAATTGATGCAGAACAAGAAAGTGGATACTTACAGGACCAAAGTCTGTACACAGATAAGAAAAGATGGAACCCAGAACATGAGTCACCACAAAGCCCTACAACCTTTCCCCAGTATAATTTCCAAGCAGAGCACCAAGGTACCAAGCTTATTAGAAGTATTCCTTTGGGGTAAGGTATCTCCAGAAAGCCTTCGTTAATATGTAGTCATCTTATTAGGAAGGTTAGAAAGGTACGTGTTTATATGGAGTTCTCTGAGTCCTTAGACGTTTCTCTTACTGAATTGTACTTTACATCATGCCGTGGTTTACACTGAGAAAAATTAAAGCAAAAGAGTTATGTGGCACTCCATTTTCTATTTATTTTAGGAGTGTTATGTAGAATATTGGCCATTGAATCACTCCTAAAGTACCCTTTATGAAGACCCATAAAAAATGATCTCAAGTCTCAATATTAGGAAAAATTATGTCGCTTCTGTGCAACTAATTTGTTTTAATCTGTGGATACTAATACTTAATCATATTTCCCTCTTTGGCCACTCAGAAGTTTAGAATAAATTTGTGGACCTCACAATTGATCACAAGAGTTAGGGGAAACTGAAGGTCTTTCTGTCTCTCTCTCTCTCTCCATCTGTTTTAGGAAATTACCAAGCTGCTGCCTTTCCATAGGATTTTTTTGGATCGACTAGAAGAGAATGAAGCCATAGACCAGGACCTGCAGGCTTACATCCTGCACCGGATACACAGCAGCTCAGAGATCCAGAATAACATTTCACTTAATGGCAAAATGGACAATACTACATTTGGCAAACTCAGTTCTCATCTCAAGACCCTCAGTCAAGGGTCCTATCTATACCTGAAACTCACATTTGACCTCATAGAGAAAGGCTATCTAGTGTTAAAGAGCTCTAGCTACAAAGTAGTTCCTGTTTCACTCTCTGAGGTTTATTTACTCCAGTGCAATATGAAGTTCCCAACCCAGTCTTCCTTTGACCGGGTGATGCCTCTCCTGAATGTGGCAGTGGCCTCCCTGCACCCACTGACTGATGAACATATCTTCCAGGCCATCAATGCTGGTAGCATTGAAGGCACCCTAGAATGGGAGGATTTTCAGCAGAGAATGGAGAACCTCTCCATGTTCCTAATCAAGCGCAGAGACATGACTCGTATGTTTGTACATCCTTCTTTTCGAGAATGGCTTATCTGGAGAGAAGAAGGAGAGAAAACCAAATTTCTCTGTGATCCCAGGTAAGCCATAGACCTGTAATAAGCAATTCTGAGCCTATTTTGTATTTATTGCATGGAGCATGGGTATTGAAAGCAGTGAGAAGTGTTCTTCATTGAACATTTCACACAGAGGAAACATCATCTCCGTTTCTTCTCCAGACCAGGTTGTAATGAGGTTAACTAATTTATTTCCTCACAATGTTACTTTTAAGACACAAAATCTGCATAGATATTTAGAATGCTCCCCTAGATTCCTGTATATTTGTAAATTTCTCTGTGCTAGTGGACCCAGGCTATAATTAATTTAGCCATTTAACACACTTGCTTAGTGTTCTTCAGATATGAAGAAAAGAATTGGTATATTGTTCATCTCTTTGACTTAGAGCAGAATCATTTTAAAATCACGATTACACTTTTAAAAGCCATACCATTGTCAAAGCCACCAGTGAATAACCCCATTAAAGCCCAGCCCATGCTAAGATTTGTGCTGGAAAATGGAATCTTAAACCTCACAGCTGAAACAGACCTGAAGAGATCAGCTGGTCCAGCTGCTCTACCTTTAGATGAATAAGGTGCCATTGTCCGTCCCCATTTTACTGCAAAGGCCTTAAGATGCTGAATCAGTGCTGGAGGTCATCGAGTTAATAGGTGGGGGGAAAGGAGGAAGGACTAGAAAAAGCATGGCAAATATATGGTATGTGCCACCACTCCCCTGCCCTGCATCCACGCATCCCCAGCACTCTTTCCTGATGAGCCTGACCCTGACTTAATAATCGTTCTCAGCTCAACAAACCAGACCAGGTATGAAACTGTTTCCCATTCCCTTGGGTAGAACTAGATCTCTAGCATCCTAGTGGGGAGTGCTTTCTACTCCTCCACGCTAACCTTTTTAAAAGACTTATTCCTTTAATAAAGTTTTCAAAAGCAGATCTATCCCTGACTTCCTGGAAACAAAGAAGACACCAATAACATAGCTGGCAGATGCAGAGTATATTCTGGCTAAAAAGAAGAGGGACCAAATTTGCCTGTGCCTCTGTCCGTGACTCACCAGAGAGACTCAACTCTGACCATGCTGGGGTTTTATTTCTCTCCTGGCATGTTCTTCACCCGGCCTGACTACACACAACTGTGCTTGTGGGCATGCTGCTTGGCCTACTTCATGCCAGTTCATTAGAAAATTAGTTCCAGATTCTGATGAAGATATTAAGCCAGGCAGTAGATTTTGTGGTATTTTCCTGAGAGGGAATCTTTTAAAGAAACAAGCTATAGTGGAAAGAACATGGATTTTTGAGTCATTACCTGCATATAAATTTCTTCTAGGGACTGTGACCTTTAGAGAGTTTTATGTTTCTGAGACAATTTTCTTATCTATGTAAAAGAGATAATAATTCCTAAAGTTGTTGAGAATTAAGTGAGGTCATGTAGTACCTAGAATAGTACAGAGTATGAAGAAAGTGTTTAAGGAATGTTCTTTTTCCTCCCATCTCTTTGCAGTAATAGACCCTCAACTAAATCCTGTGGCTGATTGGATAGGCAGCAGTAAGTAGTCTTCTGCTGTTAGCATTCAGGGGCACAAGATTTTTAAAAAAACAAAAACCAAAAAAAAAGCAAAAAGATAAAACAAACAAACAAAAAAAACCCCACTGAGTCTGAGTCTCTTCTATGAATTGTATGGCATTCCCAAGAGTGTTTTATTATAAATCCCACTAGTACTGCCATGACGCTTAATACACAGAGTTGGCAACCACATATTTAAGAAAAAGAAACCAATCTAGAATTGCCTAATGAAGACTTTGAAACCAGTTTCCAGAGAACTTTGCTAGTTGATCTGCTCCCTCTCTTCTTGGAACATCTCAAAGAATTGAAAGCTGAGGTCCAAGGCAGCCAGGTTTCTACTGAATCAACCGTATCCTTACAACAGGTGAAACCCTTAGGGGCTCCCAAAGGAGAAAATATGGTTTGTTGCTGCCATATCATGACTTTCCAGGATTACCTTCTCAACATGATTTATTAACTAGAAGCATTTTGGCAACCAGCTGATACACTGGGACAAGCAAACACTTCTAACTTCAGACGCTATGTAGTCTGTTCCCTGGTGATGAAATAACACTCAGAGCTGCTGAGGGATCATCATATATCACTTAATGGCAGAAAGAGTAAAATAGTAGGACCAGGAGTTATCAAAAAAGCTTCCTTACATTTCATTTCAGTTGGAATTCAGCCTTCTACCCAGCACTGTCTGGCACCAGCTTTGTTACTAAAGTATTGATCTTAGAGCTTGAGGCCCCCTGGGTCAATGAGATGGAAATTCACTAAGAATTTAATGCTATTGGCAAAGCCCAAGCTGGCCTTTCAAAGAAACTGACTGTAATTGCTTTCCGTTTCAGGCAAGTCTGATTAACAGGACTCTTTCAAAGCAGGGTTTGTCTTTGTGGCCTTCAGCCTCTACTTCCCGTACATTCCCCCTCTGCTCTCCAGTTTCTCCCTAGTTTCTCTGTAGAGCATCTCATGTATTTCAGTAGACCAGAGAGACCAACTCTGTGCCTCTGAAATCACATTACATAAGCCAGTGCCGACATGCCTGTCTCAGTGTAGGGAGAACTCTCAGAGGCCACAGAACATCTCTATTTTTCCTAGTCCATTTTCCTGGGTTTTCAACACTCACTCGTTCGCCCTGAACTTGCCGACCTTATTAGGGAATTAGACACAGATGAGAATATTGTATTGTGAAGCCAAAAAGTAGTTGATCCTCGTCAGAAACAGGCCACCCACAGAGGTACTTCTGCTAAGTTGAAGAGAGTCAGTAATCTGAGGATGTACTGGAAAGAGGAAATAGAGCCAAAGGTCAGTGCTACAGCCAAGATAGAGTTTTCCTTATTTTAAGTATCAGACAGCCTGTTGTCCCAGGATCAGGGCAGATAACTGACATCCCAGAGGGAATAACCTAGTGTTGCATAAACATACAACTGTCACAGGAAGATGAGTTATAGATGTCCTTTCTCAACTTGGTAACAGGATGGGTGTGTGTGTGTATCCAACTGTAAGCAGAGTGAAAAATCTTTTATCACATCAGAACTTCTAAGATTTTAGACTTGCATTCTGTATGAAAATATGCCTCTTGAAGCCCTCACAAACCTCAGACCTCACCACCTTATTCTAGCTTTCCATTTCCCACTATTCATCACTGTCATATCCTGAAATTAATCCATTTTATATTTTATTCCCATGGGCACTGAGATATCAGATTAACTCACTAATCTTATAAACTGATCTCTGCTATTCTAATAAGAGGGAGATAGCAAACCCATTTGAAGCAACTTGTGCATTTAAAGTAAGGCGTTTGAGAAAAGAAGTCATCAGTCTTTGTTATCTAACCTATTAATGACTTTGATCGTTGAAATTTGAGGCTGGGAGAGTAAACAGTTGGGGGCTGCTGGCCTTGTGCTGCTTAACATTTCTGCACAGCGTTAGGCTAGCCCTGCATGAACACCCTTTCTTTTTTTGTTTCCTTTCTTCACCATCTCTATCTTCACAGTATCTAGCCTCCCATTCCACAGGAACAGCTCACAGATCAATGTTTACATATATATAGGAATATATATGTAAGACTTTTATATCAAGATTAGAAGATTCGGTATTTTTAACTTTTTTAATAAAACACATGATGCTTGTGAACTTTTTTGAGTACTGAGCTGATACAACCTAATGAGGTTATGATTTGGGAGCCTAATTTGGGTTGACCTGATTTCCTCAAACTAAGAGAAATAAATTTTATGGTGGGTAAAAAAGGGGAAGGGCTGCACAAATCCTACCTATTCCTTGTGGGTATAGTTGAGTATTTACTTAATTCTTTGTGACCAGAGTTGATGTCTTATAATACGTGGTCTGTTAAGATTTGTCCTCATCATTTTGGTCATGTTAGTCCATGAATTACACATTGGAGACCTGATGCTCCAAAATCTGTGCCACAAAGCAGAGTGTCGGAGAAGAATCAATGTGCCTAAGTTAAAAAAGAAAGCATTCTCCCTAAAAAGGAAAACTAACTCTGTGCGGAGGACCTGCACAGCCTGGCTTCTTATAGAATACATGGCCTGAGATAACCATAAATGGTTATGGTGATGTTGTTTATTTGTTTGTTTTAATCCAAACATGAGCCTCCAGGCAGGATGACATTCAACCTTGCCATCACTGAAACACAAACTCTAGATTACTACTGATAGCCGTTGCAGGCTCCCACAACAACCCCTCAAAGTGGGAATGGGCTCTGTGCTTTCTAGAAGCATTAGGGAAGAATTCAGCAAAGTGATGGATCATTGGAAGGAAGGAAAAACAAAAAAAAGGTCCGGGAATAAATCAGCCCTTAGGAGAGGTTTGGAAGAGTTCAAACAAGGAAAAAGGTGGTGTACCAAACATCTACTAGCACTTGACTGTCAGGAGGTGATCTACCTGCCTGGAAATATTAACTCTCTAATCTCCGTTCTGGGTCTACATCTGCTTCACTTCTAATTCTTTTCTGTCACTAAGGGGAATTCAGTCTTCTGAATTCTTCTGTTATGGTTTGAATGTAGTTTCCATGAAGAGATTTCAAGGACATATTATTGGATATTTGCCTAATTTTCCAATAATTTTTTTCCGTGTTGTCTAATCCAGTTTCTAACTCCCTATTGGCGTCAAGACTAAATGTGGAACTCCTATCTGAAGTATTCTAGTGACTGAAGGTCATGGTTTTGTGATTTAATGCAAGGGAGAAATTAGATGAAATCTAATGTATATCTTGGAATATATCCAGTTTGCCAATTGCATGAATGTCCTTCAGCTTTACAAATTTCTTTTCTCTCAGCATAAATCATGGGACTCACATCTATTAGTCAAATAGGCAAACTGTTCCCATCTTTAAAACTCTTGTACCTTTGAGGATGGACAGCAATAACACTTTTTTCCTTTTCTAAACTTCCAAAAATCAGTTTGGAAAAACCTAGTAATCATTCTTACTGCCATAAAAACTCATGTGAAGTTTGCTAAGTTATTAAATATACAGAGAAATAGTTCTGCTTATGAGAAGATGGAGAGAGAGCATTATTTTATGAGTTGGCAGGCATGCAGAAGAGTCAACTAAAGAAAACACAGAAGGACTTATGCTCCCCTATATTGTTTGATTTTGGTACAAGATAGTAATGTTGCTTTATATGTTGAAAAGTGTGTGTGTGTCAGTACACACACTTTTTTTTTTAAGTGGGTATGCCCTGAATAGCAAATACTGGTTAAAACAACTTACCTAAAAATCTAAACTGGGGAGAAGCAGAGCAAGTGATTAAGGCAGTTTTGATCCTGAAAGTAGCGTCAGAAATAGAGGCTAATTTGTCCTGTTAATGAATCTCTAAAGCAATAATGGCTGAATGAAAAGATGGGAATCCCACAGGCTTTCCCAGGTTGTCAAACCAAGATTAGTGGCACGGCAAACAGAGGGAGTTATCGCCAGCTTAGGGGGATAAGACAGCACATTTTCTTTTTTGTGAGCACAGTAACTTCCTCAGCGGTCTCTAGAGACTTTCAAAAGGAGATCTCCACATTTGGTAAAATCAACCCTAATAGCCTTCTATCCTCCCAACTGTAAGAACCCCCAGCTGTGGGGCATGTATTGACTGCAGCCATCAGCTTACCCAGTTGGTTCTACCATTCAAATGTTACTTGTAAGTATTCACTCACTTATTTCCACCTCTATGGACCACACCCTAGGGTCTCATTTGAGCTGCTTTTGCCTCCTAATGGGTCTCTCCTTCAAACCATTCTCCACCAGCAGCCAAAGTAATTTTTTTAAGCACAAATCCAACCATGTAACCTCCTCCTGAAAATCCTTTCATGGCTTCTTCAAAGCCCTGTACAACAAAAGTAGCTTCTGCCTACCTTTTTAAATTGAGCTCATTCATTCTCCCTGCTATTCATGATACTCTGGTCATAACTGATCATCTGCTAATTCCTAGAACTTGCTGAGCTCTCTCCCACCTGTGGGCCTTTGCACTTAACAGTTCCCTCCATCTGGAGCTCACTTTCCCTGGCTTGTCACATGGCAGCATCTCTCACTCCTCCTTCAGATCGCAGCTTAAAATGCCATTTCCTCAGAGAGACTTCCACTTGTCACCTTATATAAGTAAGTCCCTCCTTGTTTTCCTTATCATAGCAGCTTATATACTTTTTTCCTAACAGTTACCACAATCTATTATTAATTTGTTATATGTGCATTCTTGTTTATATTGTCCATTTTGCCCTCTAGAATGTGAGTGAGTTCATGAGGACAGGAACCTTTTCCGTCACACTCACCCTGGTCTTCCTAACGCTTAATAAGTATCTGGCACACAGTAAGCACTCAGTAGATGTTTTTTCAGATAACGAATTAATAAGTAAACAAAGGAATGATAAGTGGTACTAATTTGAAGCTTGCAACTAAAAATATTTGAGAAACTCTTCTGGCAATTCAACAGACAGTGTCTTTTGTTCACTCTGTCACCGTGTGTCAGGAGTAAGTGGAGCCATGCATTTCAGCAAGGATTCAGTGAGCACTTATAAAGTAATATTTTCAAGGCTCCGTGTTAAGCACTGCAGAGGATACAAATACAAGTTAGATAGATCGTCTACCAGGAATTAACAGGTTAGTGGTTTTAATAGACACATTTATAACTAGCTATAAATCAAGGCAGAGTGCTATGCTAGGGGTATAAACAAAGAGCTGAGCAACATGGGGGAGGAAGAGATAAATGATAAATCTGAAGTGCCTGCTGTTACTGTTTTAAACTGTGACAGTTCAATGGAGTCATAGCTCTTCTGCCTCGTGAAGCCCTGCCAACTGCCTAAAGACTTCATTGTTGAGGAGAAGTGTCCATTTGCCTCAGGCCGGTGATGCATTAACAGAACAGAAGGGCAGTTGGAAACTGGGGGACAAAGTGGTAGGAAATTTCTATCCAGATTCCATGTTTAAAAAGAAGTAATGCCGCTCCACCCATTTCTACAAAGACGTATCTTGGGCACACTTGACTTTTACAGTCCATTACCTATGGTTTACTTTCATCAGGCCCTTTCATTTCATTTCCATACTGAATATGAAACAGTAGGACAGGCTGACTACAGATGTATTTTGTATTCAGGTTGCATGACAAGAACATGCCAAAGCAGTTACCGGCTGATAAGCTAAAGGTGGAAAAAAGAATTTTTGCAAAGATGTGTGGGTGTCATTTGCTGAGAACTGACAGCAACAAGCAGACTGTAAGGCAACATCCACCAAAGTGTGGCTGTGGGCAGCATTTTTAAGATGAGAGATGAAAAAGAGGATTGTCATTCTCTTCTCAATATTTGAGTCATGGTTCTACTCATTTCACAGTCAAACAGTGGCAATGTAGATGCCCACAAATTCAAGGCCACAGTGGGAGTGAATTAGAAAGCAGATCTGGAAGTCCTTGTGCTCCTCTTCCTTGAGCCCATCCGCTTAGCATGTGTTCATTTCATGAAACGTTTGTTGAACTTCTACTCTACACCAATGACTCTGCCAGCCACTCGAGAAACTTAGGTGAATGAGATCCCACCCAGCACTAAAGCCATTACCTTCTAAAGGGAAGTCATGAGCAACCAACAATTGTGCCGTACTACAGAGTACCCTAGGAATCCGGACCAAGAGAAAATACTTTGCAGAAGAGGTGATGCTCAAGTTGAGCCTTGAAGGATGAGTTGATTCCATGAAGCACTGGAATGGGAGTGGGAGAGCACTATAGACAGGCAAGAAAAGGTCATGGCAGGAGAAAAAGCAGGTGTAAAGATAGGAAAGTCTTTGGGGAATTGTGAGAAGATGTGATTAGAAGGTAAGACACATGGTCAGAAAAAATGATTACAAGTGTCACTAGGAAAAAAGCTTTGAATACTGTGTTTAAGACTTCACAGTTTATTCTGTAAATAACAGGGAGTCTCTGTATCTTTTTTTTTTTATGTTTATTTTTGACAGAGAGAGACAGAGCATGAGTGGAGGAGGGGCAGACAGAGGGAGACACAGAATCTGAAACAGTCTCCAGGCTCCAAGCTGTCAGCACAGAGCCCGAGGTGGGGCTTGAACTCACGGGCAGTGAGATCATGACCTGAGCCGAAGTGGGATGCTCAACCGACTAAGCCACCCAGGCACCCCTAGTCTCTGTACCTTTTTAAGGAAGAGGAGACAATGATCATTTAACTCTGATGATGTGAAAAATAGCCCTGACAAGCGGTATATGGAAGATGGGTTGAAGAAGAGGAGAGAGTACAAGTAGAGATACTTGTTGTAAGGTTTATAGCAATAGCGTAGGTGAGAAATGCCAAGACCTACAATGTGAGAATAGAGAGCAAGGTGTATGTGAGAGAGACATTTTGGAGATACTTAAAAAGCAGTTGGTCTTTTTTTGTGTGTAGACGGTGAGGGTGGAGGGCTCACAAATGACTCCCAAAACTTATCTTGAATAATGGAAAGGAGTGAAGCTACTGACCAACATAGACCATTCTGACGGAGGAGGGCTTCTAGTACAAGCAAAGATGGGAGGAAGAATAATAGGCTTATGGGGAGAAGGTGAGTCCTGTTTTGGACATGTTGATAATGAATTACCTCCAAGGAAGGTGCACAGGAATGTTTAGGAATGTGACTTTGGAAAATAGGGAAAGAGAACATTTAAAGCACAGAGTGATGGATTATCAGCAGATAAGTAGACAATAGCAGCTGAAGGGCTAAACAAGATCACCCAAGTTAAGAGTATAAAGCAGGAAGTTTAGAAGCATGAGAAGAGAATAGTTTCATTTAAATGCTAGGAGAGGGGCGCCTGGGTGGCTCAGTTGGTTAAGCGTCCAACTTCAGCGCACATCATGATCTCGTGGTTTGTGGGCTCACGTCAGGCTTTGTGCTGACAGCTCAGAGCCTGGAACCTGTTTCAGATTCTGTGTCTCCCTCTCTCTCTGCCCTTCCCCTGCTCATACTCTGTCTGTCTCTCTCTCAAAAATAAATAAACATTAAAAAAAGAAGAAGAAAATAAATGCTAGGAGAAAATGATGAGCCAAATAATAATAATTTATAAGGGGAATAGTAGAGTTAGAAGAAGCAACAAGAGAAAGTAAGATGATGGAAGTCAAAGGAGAAAAGTTTTCTGGGCCAGGTCTAAAGTGATGAATATAATTTCTGCCTGCATTCCATCAGCCAGAACTCTGCAACCGCACTTGAATGTGAACATGAGGCTCCTGGCAGAGTAGCTGCCTCCCAGCAACGGCTGCTGGCGGTGGAAGAGAGCACAGATCTTTCGTCGGCAGCTGTCCCCCTCTGTCCCATAATTCCAATCTCACTAGGTCTCCTTAAATAATTCCCCACATCCACCTCTATACCATACGCACATTCCACAGTAGCACACAGTATTTCCGCCCAAATTGTAAGATAGATAAGCTGGCTTCAGATTGTAGGCAATGCCTGGCCAGCGGGCTGTAACTCTACTGCTTTATCACATGTGAGCACTGCACAGAAGAGTATCAAAACACCTACCTAAGTGATGTTTCTCTGAAACACTAGCATGTTGTATATCGACTTTCCTCATAAGAGCTAATGAAATCTATGTGACTACACATCAGTGCCTATGACTAGAACAATGGAGAAAACATCCATGCTGGAAATATTTGAGCCCATTTGTTAGCATGTTCCCCTACTACAAATAGAACCTTTAAGTCTAGCTACTATCTCCCTGGGGTGCTAAGTGAAAATCTGTTAGAAAAACAAACATAGAGCCATTGTGTATTTTGTGTAAAACAACTGCTCTTCAATTTCCAAACTGTTAAATGGGCCAAAGGAAGGGAGAGTGATTCTTGCTTTAGAAAGGGTTTTTTCTCTAAAGGACCCCATAGCTCTGAAGTCTTGAGGCATAAGGAAGCAGGGTTATCATGTAAGAGTAGCACCTCACTGCCTTGTAATCTGCCACTGTCCAAGGGTTGGCATCACTTGTCTCCAATTACCTATATCAAGGGGCTGCTGATGCCTGCAAAGGGGAATAGAGGTAGGATCTACCCTCTGCTATTCTGGATACTACCTTCTGTACCTTTGTCCGAACATAAACATCCAGGATAGAGGAGAGGCAACAGTGCTGGGGGAAGAATCTTCAACTCTTACCTGTGATTGGTTCTCCGCTAAAATACCTAAAAGCAAATCCATCGTGAATATATGGTTTAACATCCTCCTGAAAAACCTCTGGTCTACATGAGAAACTTCTATTCATCCTGTTAGCTTAACTTTTACTTTCTTTCTTAGGAACTATTTAGCTCTGTCCTTATCCCCCCACTCTGCCTAAAATTATACTACCAAGTTTTCCTGCATTGACTAACAGTGTATGGCACCCATACCCACTGATTGTTCCCTGATCTGTGGATTTATCTTTTGGCTGTGAAGCTATTGAGGTCAAGGCATGGAGGGGTAAGGATTGAGGTTAAGGATAAGGTCTCACATTTCACCCTGCTGCACACATTAAAGATGAAAGCTCTGTTTGAGCACAGTCATCTTCCAATATGTTTAAAGTCATGTGTGGTTAATATTCATTCCTTTAGTGTGGCACTGTGCTACTTATCGAGAATGTAAAAGAAATATAGAACACATTTCACTTAATATAGCTCACTTAATTCTTACCACAGTCCTGAGAGGTAGTTAACACCGTTCCCTTCTTACAGAGAGGTTATGTAGTTTTTCCAAGGTTGCAAAGCTTTTCCAAGTGGCAGAACTAGGATTTGAACATAGGTCTATTTTAATTTTGTTTCACAGATGAAGAGGCAGCACTGTGAATTCAGACAGGGAAATCTGCAATGGAACTTTGAATCACAAGGTGACCTTGTTATATAAGCTATGTGGAAATCATTCTACTGCCTTCACCACTGCCCCCCCTCCATTTGGTCTTTATCACCACATTTGAACCCACATAAAGTTGACTTTGATTAGCATCATCTTTAATTGTAGAGGGAAAACGCAGTTGTGTTCAGTCGTGCATAAAATCAAGTCACACTGATGAGAGCTCCCTCTATTTCGTAGCTAGTCTCTCCCAAAATGCCAATCAAAAAATGTCAAAATTAATTGTTGATTTTAATTATGTTAAGGATTCAGAGTTTATACCGTACAAATGAATACATTGCTCTTTACATTGGTTGACTTCTTCACACAAATATGCCCGTTTTTCACACGAATGAAAACCAAGTTGCTAATCTCGTCAGTGTGCTAACAGAACTAGGTTTCAGAAAACCCTGGGTTCTCATCCCAGCTCTTTTATATCCCAGCATTGTGAGCTGGGAGCTGTCCTTCAGTCTTGCCAAGTCTCAGTCTTCCACCATAATATTAGGAGTAATATTTAGTCCTAAGTGTTTGTGAGAATCTAAGAAAGCGTTAAAGTATTTTTAAAACCACAAGGTAGTGTGCAACTTCACAGTATTACGAATTCAATCTTCTTTAAATATGTGTTCCTATTACCTAAGAGTACATATTGGAGACAACACGGCTTCCAGCCTCCATACAGTCTCGCAGGAAGACTGGCATGCAGACAGCGTGCTGCAGCAGGTGTGATGGAGGTGTATACCAACAAGACTCTAAGGGAAGAGCCCCTGGGGTATCTGGTGGGACCAGGGAAGACTTCACAGAGGAGATGCTGTGAACTGAGACTTCAGGAAGGAGAAATAGTTGGCCTGATGAACTAAACAGGGAAGGGAATTCCAGGCGGAGGGAAAGTACATTTGAAACCCTAAAATAATTTACTCTGTCTGAAATTAGAGGCACCAGGTAAGGAGGTAAAAACAGAGAAATAGATGTGGGACAAGTTATGGAGAGCCTTTGAATACCATGCTGAGGAGTTTAGATTCTGTCTAGGAGGAAGTATAAATCCACTGAAGAATTTTGTGCAGCATTTTTACCAGGTTTCTGCACTGTAAGATTATTGGCATGGGCCAAGGAGCAGGCAGTGGGAAGAATGAGGCTCTTGCAATTGTCCAAGAGAGAAAGTATAAAGAGAGGAGAAAACACCTGCTAGATTTTATGTCTGAGTGATTGGCAGTATACTAAAAAATAAATCTTAAAGGGATTTGGATTTGAGGGAAAGCTTCAACTCCAAATAATGTCATATGACAGGTCATTTGAATTATCATTTGAAGGTAGAAGGATCCAGCAGGCAGTTAGAGAAGCAAAACAGTATGTCTGTGCTGGAGATCTCACTGCAGTGAGAGCTGGAGCCAGGAGACCTATGATATGAGAGGAAATGGAAAATAAAGCAGAGAAGTTACATCATGGAAGGAAATGGGAGCTGAAGTGTCAGGGTGGTGTCACAGATGTCAGAAGAGAGTTCCAGGGGAGGTAGTTAATAGGGCCTGATGCTGGAGGGGAAAAAAAGAAAAAGACAAAACTCAAAGGCTAAAAGGCAACCAATGAAGAGGCCGCTGGTGATCTTAGAGAATGGTGAGGCTAGGAGTCAAAAGGAGTAAGGTTTGAGAGTGAACAAATAATTAGAAAAATAGAAATAAACACAGACATATGTAGTGTAACACATTCAGACGGTAGGTTAGCCAGTGGCACCACACCTTATCAGAACAGTAAGGGATAAATGGAAATGCCAGCATATAATATAAATTACTATTATCCTTCGTGTCCTGAACATATAAACTCTGTGTCCAGCGAACTGTTCAGAACCATTTTTGTGAATAATGTGATATGCTTGTGTCAAAAAAGAAACGAATTACCGTTGTCACCTTCATCCTTTCCTTGACCTGTATTGCTTGCTGGTTCTCCTCGATGCCAGATCAATAACAGCAAAAGGAAGCATTGTCATCTCTAGCTAGCTGAAATGCATACTAATGCAAACATCTTACCAGGACTTCTCAGTTATGGTAGTAAAATTAAAGCACGAGGGCAATGTCGATTCTGTGTCTAATCCGTTTCCTTCTCAGATGTGAGGTTTTTTTTTTTAATCTTACCCCTGATGGGCATGGTTTCTCATTAATGGCCTGAAGCATCGGGAGTAGGTCAGAGGCCTGTATTCAAGGGTCCTAGTACTATGTAGAGGAGTCTACGGATGAGTCAAAGTAATAATTCTTACACCAGAGAGGCTGCAATAATTTCAATGTTAATAACTGGATAGGGTTTTGAGAACTTGAGATAGGGCTCTTTATAAATGTTTCATGTCATTCTCACTTAACCTGTACCCTGTTAAAATAGCCTACCAACTAAATTGGGCTTTCTAAGGATAAATAAAAGTTCAGTAGCAATTTCCAGGTTTTGTGAATGTGAAACAATATGAGCTCATACCTTCAGATGATACTGATGATTCCATGCAGGCTACACTTCTCTGAGACACTCTTTTAATTAAATAACTTCCTGTCTGTTATGGTTAATCTTATCCAGTGAAGTAAGTTGGCACGGTATCCACTAGAATTCAGAAATTCGTGAAGCTCAAGGTTAGAACATGGTAAAAGTTCTTTTTAAAGTCTTTTTGGAATGAAATCTCTCAATAATGATTCCTCTGTAAGATGGGAGTTAGCCCATACCCTATTATTGAGATTCTTTACTGAAGCTTAAAAAAAATCAAAGAAGAAATTAAAAATGCATTTGTTTTTCAGACTTAGTATGAGGTCTCTCCAGATGTTAAACCTGGCAGAGTAGCCAACGTTCAACACAAGAGAAAACCATCCAGTAGATATTTGGGCCACTTTTCAGGGAAGCATCATCAATGAAAATTTACTTGCTGTTTCCTTCTTTTTGGTTAATTTATTAGGCTTGAAGCTGAGATAATGATTTAATTTCCCTCTTCTATGATACTCCAAGTGAAAGGAATAGAAGAGTTTTGTTACCAGTGGCATAAAGAATTCTACTAACCACTAACCTGGTGGGGGTGAAGAGAGACAGTTCTAAGTGTCCACGGCTCCCACAGGCCAGAGCAAATGTGGCAAGAAGGCACATCCCAAAGATGTGCTTTGCTTCCAAAAAATTGTATTGAGAATTTTTTTTAATATGAAATTTATTGTCAAATTGGTTTCCATACAACACCCAGTGCTCATCCCAACAGGTACCTTCCTCAATGCCCATCACCCACCCTCCCCTCCCTCCTACCCCCCACCAACCGTCAGTTTGTTCTCAGTTTTTAAGAGTCTCCTATGGTTTGGCTCTCTCCCCCTCTAACTTTTTTTTTTCCTTCCCCTCCCCCACGGTCTTCTGTTAAGTTTCTCAGGATCCACATAAGAGTGAAAATTTGGGGGGCGCCTGGGTGGCTCAGTCGGTTGAGCGTCCGACTTCGGCTCAGGTCGCGATCTCGCGGTCCGTGAGTTTGAGCCCCGCGTCGGGCTCTGGGCTGATGGCTCAGAGCCTGGAGCCTGCTTCTGATTCTGTGTCTCCCTCTCTCTCTGCCCCTCCCCCGTTGCTCTGTCTCTCTCTGTCTCAAAAATAAATAAATGTTAAAAAAAAAATGAAAATTTTGTACATGCAATACACTGTGTTAGGCACTCCAGCGAATATAAATAACTCAGAATTTCAGTCATAAATATAAATATGAATACACGCACACACACACGTATACACACATACATTGACACTTAAAGGAATATATCATTAGGATGCTTTGAGCTAGAAGAAATAGAAAATTCCAACTCAAATGGATTGAACAAATAAATGTATTACTTCATATAACAAGTCCAAGCTTTAGGCAGCTTCTGATTGTCATACAGTCAGGGCTTATGCTCTATTTTTCTGTAATTCTCTCAGCTTAGCCCTTCTGTTATCTTTGTCCTCTGACCAGATGCCCACATGATTGCAAGAGAGCCATGGAAGTTCTGGTATCATGGGCTGATAAGACAACATGCAGAGGCAGAAAAGAGGGTTTTCTCTTAAGAGATTAGGGACCCATTAGCAAGGTGATGGGGAGAATGGATGCTGTTAGGAAACCTACAGTCAAGTAGAGGAGAGAGCAAGAAATACTGTGCTAGATACTGTACTAGAGAGATATACAGTCTATAAGGCTTGTACCAAAAAGAAAGTACTGCCCTTTCTCGGCTGGGGGAAAGGTAGAGGCGGATCAAAGACAACTTCACTTGGACAAGAGGTTGTTAATCCATTGGGGACATGTTGAGCTTAAGATACTGTGGGACCTCCAGGTGGAGAAATCCAGTAGACAGTTGGATGTATATTGATTGGAATAAGTCTGGGAAATCTAGATTGAGAAAAAGATACAGGTGGTGGTGAAGGCTCTCAGGATGGATGAGCTAATGGAGAGAGGACAGACTAGGACCGGAAAGGAGATCCTGAGGAGCACTGACATTTTAAAGCACGGGTAAAATAAGAGGAGTTCACAGAGACAGAAAATAAAAATGAATCTTTTAATGCCATCTGTGTGTGGGATGGGTGCAAGCCAACTAGAAATGACATTTTGTGGTATTCACACATGTGATCTGGGTAAAGGACTGGTAAAAGCGAGGAACCTTTCAATAGCCATTATTTGCCCAGCATCAGGTGCTGTTCCCTAAGAAACTGGTGGAATGAGACAGAGTTTCCCTGGAGGTATGGCTAGACCTGAACAGACCCCCACCAACACAGAACTGGAGCATTAAAATTCTAAAATGAGTCTCTTTTTCTTTGCAGGAGTGGTCACACATTACTTGCTTTCTGGTTTTCCCGCCAAGAAGGAAAACTAAACCGACAGCAGACTATAGAGCTGGGACATCACATCCTCAAAGCACACATTTTTAAGGTAATTACAAAAGTTGAAGAATTTTCTCTTTCCATCACCAGCAGGCTTTCCTTAACACTGTGTGTGTGAAGCTACTGTCATTTTCTTATACTCCCTGCTTGTTGTAGAGCTGTTCCATCTCCTAAAATTTATGGCCTGTTCCTCCATAGACCTTTGGGAAGAGAATGACATTTGTCTTCTCCCAGTTTAGCCGATTGCTAGGCTTTTTGGGACATGTACATGTATAATCATTTAGGTAAGAGCCATATACACATACATATGTGTACTCTATATATGACCTACCATGTCCTATAGCAATCAGTTGCAGATTTTCACAATGCCTTAAAAAAAAAAAAAGAAAGAAAAAATCGCTGAGAGCAGTTATTCTTTCAGTTTTCTTGTAATTGTTTTATGAAGATTTTTTTCATATTCTTGGTGCTATGATTTTCAAAATGTTTATCTGGAGCCAGCATTAACCTTTCTTTGGGCTACCTCCTCTGTTCGCCATTCAAATTACAATCCCAGTTGTTCCCTCAGTAGTTTCACAACATTTAAGAACTCTATAGCATCTGCTTCCCTCTCTCAACATCCACAAGGCTGGAATGGAGGACCCAGAAGAGGGCACAGAATTTGTCCGTTTGTGTATGCGTGTGTTCGGGTGTTTCCTCAGCACTTACCTGGGCATTGTCCTAGGTCCTAGGGATACAAAAGCGAAAAAGATACTAGTCCCTAGTTTCAAGGAACTTATAGTCTAAGTAACAGTTGTGGGATAAAGTACAAAAGTCAAGAAAGAAATTTGCTCTCCTGGTGTTTCTAGCCCACAGTTTGCCATTGCATCTGCTACCTCCAATCCCCACAGTCTCTTTAGAGTGCTCTTCCTGCCTCAGGATTGAGAAATACTAGTATCTTAAATAGTTCTCTGTGTTGGACTTCCCCCAAGGGATACTATTAAAGATAAAACAGTGCTCTTCAGAGAGAAAATGGCATTAAGGGCAACTCCAAGAGCCTAGCAAATTCTTCCCAGTATATAAGCGCACAGCCAGAGAAGCCTGTTCATCAGACATATAGAAGTGAAACCCACAGTGACAAGTCCTTTATTTGAATCACAATTGTCGTATCTAACAAATCACTGTACCAAAAATGACTGTACCCAGTGACCTTACTTAGCGGGAGCAGAGTGAGACTAAAATAACAAGCAAGGTGTCTCATTCCAACTTCAAGTGGACCAGAAAGGGTCTGCTCCTTTTGCAAACTCTGAGATCATTATCCTTCAGTTAGATAGGAAAGTAACATTAAGTATTCAGCATTACCCCCTTTAAACACTTTAGCATTTAGCGTCACCATCTGCTTCAGATCAGATGCAGAGAAGTTGATTCCTGTCTTTTCTGTATAAAATAAACACCACATTAACAGATAAATGGTACGAAGTGTCTTTGACCTAGTATGATTATATCCAATACATGGAAACCTACATTTAAACCCTGCACTCCTATCATTGACACAGTTTTATCTTACGTTGCTGCAGACAACATGGTTGCCTGAGATAAGACTGGCTCCATGTGTGATTCAGGCCATAAATACTCGGGTGTGCACCATATGGTGATGACATGACCGTGGGCTGAAGAATGTAGACTCGCACTATGGCTTTCCTGATGGCGCACTTTTCAGGGTCCTTTAAATGCACAGTGCTCCCTGTTTTTTTTTTTTATTTTTTTTAACATTTATTTATTTTTGAGACAGAGATAGAGCATGAACAGGGGAGGGTCAGAGAAAGAGGGAGACACAGAATCTGAAACAGGCTCCAGGCTCTGAGCTGTCAGCACAGAGCCCGACGTGGGGCTCGAAACCACGGACCGCGAGATCATGACCTGAGCTGAAGTCAGACCCTGAACCGATTAAGCCACCCAGGCACCCCAGCTCCCTGTTGATACACTTTAGCTTCTCCCAGACGCCTAGATTTTTCAGTCCCCGTCAGTTGAGGGTCATGAAAAGTCAAATACAGACTCTATGGTTATAACCAGTAGAACATATAGTCCGATTTATATTTCTTTCCAATATATTTTAAATTCCCTTTGTTTTATCTTTGTTCATGAAAAATTACATATAATGTCATTAACTACCTTAAAAATATGAGGTTGTAGGTCTGTAATTCTCGATATTTGGCTGGCAAGGAAGCCCTTTTCATTCTTTTTGTTTTTAACAGCTTTATTGAGGTATAATTCATATACTGTAAAAGTAACCGATTTAAGTGTACAAATGAGTGACTTTTAGCGTATTTACAGAGTTGTGTGGCTGTCACCACCATTAGTACGTTTCCATCACCCTAAAAATAAACCTCATGCCCACTTGAAGGTACTCCCCATACTTCCTGGCAGCCATCAGTCTACTTTCTCTCTATAGATTTGACTTTTCTGGACATTTTATATAAATGGAATCATACAGTATGTGGTGTTCTGTGTCAGGCTACTTTCATTTAGCATGTTTTGAAGGTTCATCCATGTTGTAGCATGTATCAGCACGTGATTCCTTTTGATTGCCAAATACTCTGTTTTGTAGATATACCACATTGTATTCATCCATTCACCAGTTGGACACTTGAGTTGTGTCTACTTTTTGGCTGTTGTGAATAATGTTGCTATGAACATCAGCTTATAGATTTTCCCCTTTTTTGATTTTTCTTAAATAAAATTAACCATTTTAAAGTAATAACTCAATGACATTTAGTACATTTGCAGTATTAGTGTCCACGTTTTTACATGAACGTGTCTTCACTTCTCTTCAATATATACCTAGGAATGGAATTGCTAGGACATACAGTAACTCTTTGTTTAATGTTTTGAGGAATTGCCAGTCGGTTTTCCAAAGTGGCTGCACCATTTTACATTCCCACCAACAATGTATGAGGATTCCAATTTTTTCAAGCCCGTGCCAGTACTTGTTAGGTATTGTCTGTCTTCTTTATTGTAGCCATTTTAGTGAAGTGTTATCTCACTGTAGTTTTAATTTGTGTTTCCCTAATGACCACTGATGTTGAGCACTTACAATTCTTTTATAATCCTCTAATTGCCATTTAGATTCTTTTTTGTTTAATCTATGAAAAGAAACCAGGCTGTTTACGAATTATGGCCAGAGATATTTCAATCTAGTTTATAATGCAGGGTGTTTTGTTGGATTGAGTCTAGTCACTGGAAGGATTTCAGAGTGCTCTAGTGATTAGCTCCCTAAATGCTGCCCTCTAAAATGTTTTTTTAATTGATCAGTTCTGTAACATTTCTTACCAGAACAGATTTGTTGGCTGGGGGAGGGGGGGGGGATGGACAAGTGCTGTAAGTCAGCATCTGGTGGGTAGAAGAAAGATCCTTTGACATCAGTCAAAAGGCATGGATTCGAGTACAGACTCTACCACTTAACTTGAGCCATCTCAATTTCCTCATCCGTGAAACAACATCTAACTCTCAGGATTGTTTTAAGGATCATAGATATAAGATATATTAAAAAAAAAAGGGGGGGGGGCGCCTGGGTGGCGCAGTCGGTTAAGCGTCCGACTTCAGCCAGGTCACGATCTCGCGGTCCGTGAGTTCGAGCCCCGCGTCAGGCTCTGGGCTGATGGCTGGGAGCCTGGAGCCTGTTTCCGATTCTGTGTCTCCCCCTCTCTCTCTGCCCCTCGCCCGTTCATGCTCTGTCTCTCTCTGTCCCAAAAATAAATAAAAAACGTTGAAAAAAAAATTTTTTTAAAAAAGGTATATTATAAAATGCAAAGTACCAGACATATATCTAAGGTTGTATGATCAAAATTATTAGTAATAATCTCTTTTCCTGATAGTAAGACTTAATAATTGCATAAATTCCAGATGGTAATACTACCTTTTTGCTTCAGAGGTTACCTAGCATCCTTTGTAGCAGTGATCAGCAAATACGGCTTTGCAGTCCATATGATCTCTGTTGAAACCACTTAACTCTGCCATTTGTAATTCAAAAACAGCCAGAGACAATGCATGTATAAATAGATATGGTCATATTCCAGTAAAACACGATTTATAAAAACTGGTAAAAGGCTGGATTTAGCGCCAGGCCATAGTTTGCCCACCCCTTCTCCACAATGAAAGGCACCATCCTGTTTGTTTCCCAGGATCCTTTTATTATAACCAGGCATGGCCACATGGATGGTCAGATAAGAACAATAATGATTTATTTATTTGAGATGCTTCAATATCTACAAGTGGATCACTGATGATATATTTGTAAATAATTCTCCTTAAGGAACCTCATTGCATGAGCCCCTACGTTAGTTTTTGCCACGATCTTAAGATACTTGAGCCATAACTAAGATCCCTAAAATGAGATTGCTGTAATTTCTTTATGCTTTCCCTGTTTTCTTGAAGTATTCAAAACTACTGAGCAGCTGCTAGGCAGTGGTACAAATTTAGACCCTAACAAAGATTTGAGGAAAGGACTACATTACCTTCCATCTCTGACAGAGAGAGATCCCTTGTTGCCTGAGCAATAGTTACAGATACTAAAGAAACACTTTTCTAGTTACTTGAACCTAAAGTTCTCTTTAAGAATCCATGAGTTCATAATTTAACTATAGGTTATTTTTGGCTACATCCTACCTGATAATGGGATCCTGCCTGTCACCTTTATCAAGTTGAATTTAACTAAACTGAAACTCTTTCCTCCTGTACCTCATAGAAGCAAAGAGTCAACCCACCAAGCAGAAGAAATCAGTAGAGCAAGTCCATGGCACAAGCAATGCTAATACTCCAAATCTGTATTTCAAGCTTATCTCCTGTGTATTTACTTCAACCTCACTGGGACCCCCGGTGCTATCTTGTGCCCCATTTACTGGACCATTTCACTGAAGTTCATTTACCAACGTCTATTCTTACTCAGTTCCCCTACCCATTTCCTTCTCGTCTGACCCTTAATCAAGTCAACTAACTCCCCACACAGCCTGACTTACGAGTCACTGAAGAAATCCTAGCCATTGAGTGTGAGTGCCCTTAACTATTCTCCTCTCGCCAAAAAATCAATCTGTAGTATCATCAGTTCTTACCTCCCTTTCTCTTGTCTCCAAGGAGGAGATATCCCTGTTCTCCCCTTATAAAATTTTTACTATAATTCAAACATATCAGAAAGCACAGAAAACTAAATAATCAAGTACTATCTATCATATTAAGTGTTAAGATTTTTCCATGTTTTCTTCAAATCTTTTTCTTTATTTTTGAGAAATGAAAATGTAGGAGTCTCCTTTACCCCATTTCTCTCCCTTTTCAAATATCATTTGTACCCTAAAGTTCACATGTGTTCTTCTTATCCATATTTTGTACTTTTCCAACATAGATATGTATTCAGAAGCAATATACAGCATTATTTCATTTTTTTTTTAACTTGACATAAACAGAATCATACTCTTCATGTATTTCTGTAACTTTTTGTCACTTGACTTTGTATATTCAAGATTTATCTATAGGTCTAGATAGATAGACTTTCAACTTTGGCTGTCCATTAGATTCTCCTGGGGAACTTTAAACACGCACACACACACACACACACACACACACACACACACACACATATACATCTGAGCCTTACTCCCAGAGATTATCATTCATTGTTTTCGGATAGAACCCAGGCTTTTTTTTTTTAAATAAACCTAGTTTCTTACAGCAATTTTAGGTTTACAGAAGATACAGAGAATTTCCATACACTCACTCCCCCACCACAGTTTTCCGTATTATTAACATGTTACAGTGGTGTGGGTACACTGTTATAATCGTGAACCTATATTGATGCATTATTATTAACTGAAGTCTGTAGTTTATATTAGGGTTTAACTGTATTATATGCTTCTGTGGATTTTGCCAAATGCCTATGTATTCACCATTTCTATGTCATACAGAAGAATTTCACTGCCCTGCCCTAAAAATCCCAAAGCTATCAAAAGTACTCCTAACTAACTCTGCAGAACTGGCAGACACATCGAGGAGAAAAGTAGCTCTCAACTGCTCTCCTGGGCTCCTTCCTATCCTTACTTGGTCTAGTAATTCTTCTCCAATACGTTATTCTTCCCATTTCTTTAATGAGGATAATTTTTGAATTTTGTACAGCCTTTCCTAGTTGTCCTTAGCAGGAATAAGTTTGCATCCACCATTACCAGAAGTAGAAGTATACCCAAGACCCCTTGAGCAAAAAAATTAAACTTGGCATTCTGGGAACATCCAGCTTTTCTCTAAACATCTTAGGCTTTCTCATTTAAAATTCCTTTGGTGCCTTTTTAATGAAACTGTCCTGCATATCACAAAGAAAAAAGAAGCAATTTACATTCAAGAAAACTAAACCCAAACTTACAGGCCCTGAGCAGAGGAGTGAGTTGCTGCATCTTTCTGAGATGCTAAATACAGTATTTTCCAAACTCCCTCTGATGCCAGAGACCTTGTGCAAAAGTAGAATTGCCGTGTGACTTGAATAAACACTAGTCCAGCAATAATCTTCTGTAAAATAATCTTCATAATATTCTATGGATTCAGTGAACATATCTAAGGAATCTCATTTAAATCCATGTTTAAGAGAAAGTTGTTACAGGTCATTGCCATAGTTTTGCTTTAAATAAGTTTTGCTTTAAATTTGGTAAAGAAATAATGCTTAGTTGAAGTCATAAGAGTAAGGCCACAGGAATAGATCAGATTGTGTAGGATAAAAAAGGACAATTTGGGGTGTGCCTGCATGGCTCAGTCGGTTGAGCGTCTGACTCTTGATTTCGGCTCAGGTCATGATCTCACAATTCGTGGGTTCTAGCCCCATGTTGGGCTGTCCACTGACAACACAGAGCCTACTTCAGATCCTCTGTCCCCTGTCTCTCTGCCCCTCCCCAGCTCATGCTATCTCTCTCAAAAATAAACAAACATTAAGGAAAAAAAAAAAAAAGGACAACTTTGGGAGAAGAGGCTCAAGGGTAGAGAATGGTTCGGAATTAAAGGTAATGGAAAAAGCCAGCAATCAGCCACTTTGCTTATTCTAGTCGCTACTCTGCCAGCTAAAAATTCAGAACTGAAGTCCTGGCCCAGGTTTAACATAGTATAATGGAAGGAACATGAACTTTAGAGTTAAAAGGACTTGGGTTCTAATTCCAGCTCCACTTTTTAATAGTTGTATGACTTTGGGCAAATTACTTAGCCCGCTCTGGGTTGTTTCCTCCTATATAAAAATAGTAGTAAATTCTACTTCATAGGACTGTCATGGAGATTAGATTAAAAGAGATAATATATTAAAAAGCCCTAGCACAGAACCTGACACATAGTAGATACTGAATAAATGTTGGATTCCCTTCCTTTTTTTCCTTCAATCATAATATATAGAGCTTGTCTTCCATTGTTTCCTCTCTTGGACTACAAATATTCATTTTTTTTTAAATATGAAATTTATTGTCAAACTGGTTTCCATACAACACCCAGTGCTCATCCCAACAGGTGCCCTCCTCAATACCCATCACCCCCCTCCCCTCCCTCCCACTCCCCATCAACCCTCAGTTTGTTCTCAGTTTTTAAGAGTCTCTTACGTTTTGGCTCCCTCCCTCTCTAACCTTTTTTTTTTCCCCTTCCCCTCCCCCATGGTCTTCTGTTAAGTTTCTCAGGATCCACATAAGAGTGAAAACATACGGTATCTGTCTTTCTCTTTATGGCTTATTTCACTTAGCATAACACTCTCCAGTTCCATCCACGTTGCTACAAAGGGCCATATTTCATTTCTCATTTCTTTCTCATTGCCACGTAGTACTCCATTATGTATATAAAACACAGTTTCTTTATCCATCACCACTAAACCAGCCCTACAAGGGATCCTAAGAGGGATACAAATATTAATTTCTAATGATATTTCTGTATAATTGGTTAATATAGTGTGCTGTTCTTCAAAAGATCTGGGTGAGGTTCACAGGAGACTGAGGCCCAGAGAGGGAATCAGAGCTAAATTTCCTGGTTTTCCAGGATCTACATTGGAGGTGAGCTCTAGACCCTAACTTGCCTGGACTCCAACACTGAATGAGTAGCACTTGGAGTTATTCCAAAAAGAACCAGAAATATGTTTCTCATATGAAATTTCCAAATAGTGAATCTCATATGTGAAAATAATCATAACTACTTAACAATGTGTTTGCCTCAGTTTATTTGTTTGCATATGAACTGGTTAGCCAAATAAGAGAGATTGCAATTGATGTCCCTGCTGGTAGCACAAATGAAAGAAGCCCTAAAGTAATAATGAGCAATCGGAAAATGTGGCAGTCCTTCCTACTCTTTTCAGAGCACCCCACTTGCTGTGCCAAGTGGATACTGGCGGAGAGATTCACAACGGAGTTCAACTCCTCAAGGCCGGAGAGGATGTGGATAATGTAGAAATTTAGCAGCCATTTTCAAATAGTGGAGGAGGATAAAAGTGGGAATAATCCCTGTGTGGTATAAAGGTTTAAAACTGGATTCTGTTTCAGCCTTCCAGCGTGGGAGTATGCTTTTGGGAACCCAAAGATCTTCTATGCCAGGATTTCACCCAGCCTTTCTGACTCACCCTCTTGTCCATTATTTATCATTAGGATAGGGTAGACAAAAAGAGTAGATGTAGTTAGTTAGCATCATCCTTCCTCGTTTTGTCAAATTGTCAATTTCACATTGGGTGTTTAGACACAGTCCAGCCACATCGACAAAGCCCTGTTACAATGGCACAAAATACAAAAGCATCCACTTCGAGAGATACATCCTACAGATATACTTGCACAAGTGTATAAAGATCTATGTACAGAGATGACCTTTGAAACATAGTTCTAATAGTAAGGAAAAAAACAGAATACCTAAATATCCATCTCTAGGGACGTGACTTAAGTAAATTATGTTTATGATACATCCATATAATGGACTACTATGTCTCTCTTAAAATAGAATGAGGCAGGGACATCTGGGTGGCTCAGTTCGTTGAGCATCCGACTTCGACTCAAGTCATGATCTCACAGTTCGTGGGTTCGAGCCCTGCGTTGGGCTCTGTACTGACAGCTCAGGGCCTGGAGCCTGCTTCGGATTCTGTGTCTTCCTCTCTCTCTACCCCTCTCCCACTCACACTCTGTCTCTCTCTCTCAAAAAAGAATAAACATGAAAAAAAAAATTTTTAAGAGAATGAGGCAAAAGCGTGAGTACATGTGTGGAATATGTCCACAATATTTTGTTTAAAAAATTAATAGAAGGAGACCCGTGCAGACCCATGCAGGTGAACCCAGAGTCTCAGCCTGGGACATCCCCTTTGGCAGGGCTAGACAGTAAACACAAAAACAGACACATACCTCTGCCATCTACAATCAGGTCTTAGGGAATCCATACTTCCCCTGCCTCTCAAACAAAGAAGTGTAGAAGCCAAAGGACTTTGAACACCAGAGCCTGGGAGGAAAAGAGACTGAATCTACTATGAAGAAAATAGGAAAGCTGGGAAAAAAGATAGGTGGGTAACTGTGAACTGGGGGAGGTTAAAAAAGGCCACGTGGGAACGAAGGGGAGAGACCCTCTTCTGCAGAGAGACAAAGGGAAGAGAAAGAGCGGCTAGAGAAGTGCAGGACCCTATTTGGACAGGGGAAAGACCTCGGACTGAGACTGAGAGGCATCCCATCTCTAACTGCGGGGCTTTCTTCCGACTGGGGCCAGCTCCCTGTTCGAGCACCTGGGGAGAAGAGGGGAGCCAGGCCTGGGTGCGGGTATAGGTCAGGGTCTCGGTCCGCAGCTGGAGAAAGTGGCTCCCTCCCTGGAGGGCTGCGCGATAGTACAGAACCTGCCTGCGTCCGCCACTCCCAGGCACGGTGGCTGGGCCAAGGGCGCAGTCTGCGGAAGGATAAGGCCACCATTTCTCTAGAGTGCTGTGGGAAAAGACAAAGGCTGCCTGCGTCCGCCACCCCAATGGCTCGAGGTGAGGGTGAGGGCGGTGGCTCAGTCCACAGTGGGAGAAGGCGTTCCTCCCTGAAGTGCTGTGGCACAGACAAAGCCAGCCAGGACTACATATCGCCACACTGGGAGGCCCACAGTGCCGCAGCGCACGGAGCGGGACTTTGAATCCTAGCCAAGCGCAGGGTCAGGGGAGTTGGAGTGAGAAGGACCGCCCCATCTGCGCACATGGCACAGTGAAGCTGATTGAAACTGAGTCCACCGGTCCGGCTCCGTGGAAAAGAGACTGGGGGATCATCATTACCGCCCCACCACCAACACCACCACCACCACCAAGGCGGGGCCTCAGGGATCACTCCCAGGGCCCATAGTGGAGGTGGGTTCAGAATGGGCCAAACCACGCCCCCTTGCACTGGGTAACTGCGTGTCCACCCAAGGGGCACAGACCCTGCGGACAGCTCCTCCTGACAAGCGATGCAGCGTTGCCTGGATTAACCCTAGGTCAATTCTGGATATATAGATATATTCTCCCCCTCTCCCCATTTCTCCTCCTTATCTCTTCCTTCCCCTAGGCTGGTTACTCTGGTTATTAGTCTGTCTAAACAGACATATTTAATCCATTGTCTTGATACATGTTTTATACCTCCTTTCTCTCTCTCTGATATAACCAAGCCATATAGTTTCTCTGGGTAACTTTATCTTCGTTTCATTTTCCCCACCTCCTTCTTTATTTTCCTTTCTCTCTCTCTCTGGATTAAGCCTTTTAGTCTCTCTGCCTAATCAATGTTTATTTTTTCTCCCACCCCCCTCTCCTCTCATTTCTCTCTTTGTATGTGCTCTTCTATCAGCACTGCCTCTATCCTCTTCTTTACTTACAGTCTTCTTTACAAAAAGCTTTTGGGCTTTTTGTTTTTAGCCTTTAGGTTTTTGGTTTTTTTGTTTGTGTTATTTGTTTGTGTGCTTGCGTGTTTTTGTCTCCTGTTTGTCTATCTGTTTTCCTTTATAGGGCTACTCCAAAGAACAAATCAAAGCACATCTGGTGGAGGGTCCAAAATATTACTACAAGTAGGGTCATAAAATAACCAAAGTCACAACAACAGAGAGCAAGTAACAATCCCCCAAAAAAAAACACCTTCTGAAGGGCGAGGCCCTGGACAGTGTATGACCCTCCTTTAATATAGCAGTGCTCACAGGTGCAGAGCATACAACAAGCTCTTAAAACACATAAGGGACAGAAAACTAGCCAAAATGACAAAACAGAAGAATTCTCCTCAAAAGAAATTCCAGGAAGTAGCTACAGCTAACAAATGGACCAAAACCAATTTAAGCAATATAACGGAACAAGAATTTAGAATAATAATCATAAAATCAATCGCTGGGCTTGAAAAAAGCATAGAGGACAGCAGAGGATCTATTGCTACAGAGATCAAGGGAGTAAAAAATGGTCATGATGAATTAAAAAATGCAAAAATGAGGTGCAAAATAAAATGGAGGTGGCTACATCACGGATTGAAGAGTCAGAAGAGAGTATAGGTGAATTAGAAGATAAAATTATGGAAAAAGAGGAAGCTGAGAAAAAGAGAAAAAAATCCAGGAGTACAAGGGGAGAATTAGAGAACTAAGTGATGCAATCAAATGGAACAATATCCATATCATAGGAATTCCAGAAGAAGAAGAGAGAAAGGGGCTGAAGGTATATTTGAACGAATCATAGGTGAGAACTTCCCTGATCTGGGGAAGGAAACAGGCATTGAAATCCAAGAGACACAGAGAACATAACTTGAATCAATCTTCTGCATGACATATCATAGTGAAACTGGCAAGATACAAGGATAAAGAGAGAATTCTGAAAGCAGCTAGGGATAAACGGGCCTTAACATACAAAGGTAGACACATAAGGGTAGTCGCAGACCTATCTACTGAAACTTGGCAGGACAGAAAGGAATGGCAGGAAACCTTCAATGTGATGAACAGAAAAACATATGCAGCCAAGAATCCTTTACCCAGCAAGTCCATCATTCAGAATAGGAAGAGAGATGAAGGTTTTCCCAAACAAACAAAAACTGAAGGAATTCATCACCACTAAACCAGCCCTACAAGAGACCCTAAGGGGAGACTCTGTGAGTGAAATGTTGCAAGGACCACAAAGTACCAGAGACACCACTACAAGCATGAAACCTACAGATACCACAATGACTCTAAACCCATTTCTTTCAGTAATAACACTGAATGTAAATGGACTAAATGCTCCAACCAAAAGACATAGGGTATCAGAATGGATAAAAAAAAAAAAAAGACCCATCTATTTTCTGTCTACAAGAGACTCATTTTAGACCTGAGGACACCTTCAGATTGAAAGTGAGGGGATGGAGAACTATCTATCATTTGCTACTGGAAGTCAAAAGAAAGCTGGAGTAGCCATACTTGTATCAGACAAACTAGACTTTAAATTAAAGGTTGTAACAAGAGATGAAGAAGGGCATTATATAATAATTACAGGGTCTATCCATCAGGAAGAGCTAACAATTATAAATGTCTATGCACCAAATTCGGAAGCCCCCAAATATATAAAACAATTAATCACAAACATAAGCAAACTTATTGGTAAGAATGTGGTAATTGCAGGAGACTTTAATACTCCACTTACAACAATGGATAGAACATATAGACAAAGAATAAATAAAGAAACAAAGGCCCTGAATGATATATTGGATCAGATGGACTTGACAGATATATTTAGAACTCTGCATCCCAAAGCAACAGAATATACTTTCTTCTCAAGTGCACATGGAACATTCTCCAAGATAGATCACATACTGGGTCACAAAACAGCCCTTAATAAGTGTACAAGAGGGGCGCCTGGGTGGCGCAGTCGGTTAAGCGTCCGACTTCAGCCAGGTCACGATCTCGCGGTCCGTGAGTTCGAGCCCCGCGTCAGGTTCTGGGCTGATGGCTCGGAGCCTGGAGCCTGTTTCCGATTCTGTGTCTCCCTCTCTCTCTGCCCCTCCCCCGTTCATGCTCTGTCTCTCTCTGTCCAAAAAATAAATTAAAAACGTTGAAAAAAATTAAAAAAAAAAAATAAGTGTACAAGAATTGAGATCATACCATGCACACTTTCAGACCACAATACTATGAAACTTGAAATCAACCACAGGAAAAAGTCTGGAAAACCTCCAAAAGCATGGGGGTTAAAGAACATCCTACTAAAGAATGAATGAGTCAACCAGGCAATTAGAGAAGAAATTTAAAAATATATGGAAACAAATGAAAATGAAAACACAACAATCCAAACCCTTTGGGATGCAGCGAAGGCAGTCCTGAGAGGAAAATACATTGCAATCCAGGCCTATCTCAAGAAACAAGAAAAATCCCAAATACAAAATCTAACAGTACACCTAAAGGAAATAAAAGCAGAACAGCAAAGACACCCCAAACCCAGCAAAAGAAGAGAAATAATAAAGATCAGAGCAGAAATAAACAATATAGAATCTAAAAAAAAAAAAAAAAAAAAAAAACAGTAGAGCAGATCAATGAAACCAAGATTTGGTTTTTTGAAAAAATAAACAAAATTGATAAACCTCTAGCCAGGCTTCTCAAAAAGAAAAGGGAGAGGACCCAAATAGACAAAATCATGAATGAAAATGGAATTATTACAACCAATCTCTCAGAAAAGCAAGCAATTATCAGGGAATACTATGAAAAATTACCTGCCAACAAACTGGACAACCTGGAAGAAATGGACAAATTCCTAAGCACCCACACACTTCCAAAAATCAAACAGGAAGAAATAGAAAATTTGAACAGACCCATAACCAGTGAAGAAATTGAATCAGTCATCAAAAATCTCCCAACAAATAAGAGTCCAGGACCAGATGGCTTACCTGGGGAATTCTACCAGACATTTAAAGCAGAGATAGTACCTATTCTTCTTGAGCTGTTCCAAAAAATAGAAAGGGAAGGAAAACTTCCAGACTCATTCTATGAAGCCAGCATTACTTTGATTCCTAAACCAGACAGAGACCCAGCAAAAAAAGAGAACTACTGGCCAATATCCCTGATGAATATGGATGCAAAAATTCTCAACAAAATACTAGCAAATCGAAATCAACAGCATATAAAAAGAATTATTCACCATGATCAAGTGGGATTCACTCCTGGGCTGCAGGGCTGGTTCAGTATTCACAAATCAATTAATGTGATACATCACATTAATAAAAGATAAGAACCATATGATCCTGTCAACCAATGCAGAAAAAGCATTTGACAAAATTCAGCATCCTTTCCTAATAAAAACCCTCAAGAAAGTTGGGATAGAAGGAACATACTTAAACATCATAAAAGCCATTTATGAAAAGCCCACAGCTAATATCATCCTTAATGGGGAAGAACTGAGAGCTTTCCCCCTGAGATCAGGAACACGACAGGGATGTCCACTCTCACTGCTGTTGTTTAACATAGTGTTGGAAGTTCTAGCATCAGCAATCAGACAACAAAAGGAAATCAAAGGCATCAAAATTGGCAAAGATAAAATCAAGCTTTCACTTTTTGCAGATGACATGATACTATACATGGAAAACCCAATAGACTCCACCAAAAGTCTGCTAGAACTGATGCATGAATTCAGCAAAGTAGCAGGCTACAAAATTAATGTACAGAAATCAGTTGCATTCTTATACACTAATAGTGAAGCAACAGAAAGACAAATAAAGAAACTGATCCCATTCACAATTGCACCAAGAATCATAAAATACCTAGGAATAAACCTAACCAAAGATGTAAAAGATCTGTATGCTGAAAACTATAGAAAGCTTATAAAGGAAATTGAAGAAGATACAAAGAAATGGAAAAACATTCTGTGCTCATGGATTGGGAAACTAAATATTGTTAAAATGTCAATACTACCCAAAGCAATCTACACATTCAGTGCAATCCCAATCAAAATTGAACCAGCATTCTTCTCAAAGCTAGAAACAAGCAATCCAAAAATTTGTATGGGACCACAAAAGGCCCTGAATAGCCAAAGTAATATTGAAGAAGAAGACCAAAGTGGGAGGCATCATAATCCCAGACTTTAGCCTCTACTACAAAGCTGTAATCACCAAGACAGCATGGTATTGGCACAAAAACAGACACATAGACCAATGGAATAGAATAGTGACTCCAGAATTGGACCCACAAATGTATGGCCAACTAATCTTTGACAAAGCAGGAAAGAAAATTCAGTGGAAAAAAGACAGTCTCTTTAACCAATGGTGCTGGGAGAACTGGACAGAAACATGCAGAAGAATGAAACTAGACCACTTTCTTACACCATTCACAAAGATAAACTCAAAATGGATGAAAGACTTGTATGTGAGACAAGAAACCATAAAAACCCTAGAGGAGAAAGCAGGAAAAAACCTCTCTGACCTCAGCTGCAGCAATTTCTTACGTGACACATCTCCAAAGGCAAGGGAATTAAAAGCAAAAATGAACTATTGGGACCTCATCAAGATAAAAATCTTCTGCACTGCAAAGGAAACAATCAACAAAACTAAAAGGCAACCAATGGAACGGGAAAAGATTTTTGCAAATGACACATCGGATAAAGGGCTAGTATCCAAAATCTATAAAGAACTCACCAAACTCCACACCCGAAAAACAAATAATCCAGTTTCGAAGAAATGGGCAGAAGACATGAATAGACCCTTTTCTAAAGAAGACATCTAGATGGCCAACAGGCACATGAAAAGAGGCTCAACGTCACTCCTCATCAGGGAAATACAAATCAAAACCACACTGAGATATCACCTCACGCCAGTCAGAGGGGGCTAAAATGAACAAATCAGGAGACTATAGATGCTGGAGAGGATGTGGAGAAACGGGAAACCTCTTGCACTGTTGGTGGGAATGCAAACTGGTGCAGCCACTCTGGAAAACAGTGTGGAGGTTCCTCAAAAAATTGAAAATAGATCTACCCTATGACCCAGAAATAGCACTGCTAGGAATTTACCCAAGGGATACAGGAGTGCTGATGCATAGGGGCACTTGTACACCAATGTTTATAGCAGCACTTTCAACAATAGCCAAATTATGGAAAGAGCCTAAATGTCCATCAACTGACGAATGGATAAAGATGTGGTTTATGTATACAATGGAATACTACTTGGCAATGAGAAAGAATGAAATCTGGCCATTTGTAGCAACATGGATGGAACTGGAGAGTGTTATGCTAAGTGAAATAAGTCAGGCAGAGAAAGACAGATACCGTATGTTTTCACTCATATGTGGATTCTAAGAAACTCAACAGAAGACCAGGGGGAAGGGGAGGGGCAGGGGAAGTTACAGAGAGGGAAGGAAGCAAACCATAAGAGACTCTTAAAATACTGAGAACAAACTGAGGGTTGATGGGGGGTGGGGGGAAGGAAAAGTGGGTGATGGACATTGAGGAGGGCACCTGTTGGGATGAGCACTGGGTGTTGGGTGTAACCAATTTGACAATAAATTTCATTAAACAAATAAATAAAATTAATAGAAGAATATCTAATTTTTTATTTATATTTTTAAAGTGTTTTAAAATCACTTACAGCATATGGACCTTTTATGGATCACAATTCAGACCAAAATAAATTATTTCTTTGTTTGAGGCAGTCAGGGAAATCTGAACACTGGATATTTGATATTATAGGGTCCATGTTAATTTTAGGTATGATAATGATGTTGAGCTTTGTTTTAAAAAGAGCCTTTATCAGGGCACCTGGGTAGTTCAGTCGGTTAAGCATCCCTCTTGATTTCAGTTCAGGTCATGATCCCCAGGGTTGTGGGATCAAGCCCTGCATCGGGCTCTGTGCTGAGCATGGAACCTGCTTGAGATATATTCTCTCTCTCTCTCTCTCTCTCTCTCTCTCTCTCTCTCTCCCCTCCCTCCCTGCCTCCCTCCTTCCCTCCCTCTATGCCTCTTTCCCACTTGCACTCTCTAGCATTCTCTCACTTTCTCTCTCAAATAAAAATTTAAATAGAGCCCTTATCTTTTTTGAGGCATTTACTTAAATAGTTATATAGTAACTTAAAAGATGTTTGGAATTTGCTTCAAAATAATTTAGTCATGGGGACTGGGGAATAGGGGCAGGAGTATAAATAAAATAAGATTGGCCATGAATTGCTGTTTTGGACATATGCAGGTATTCTAGGCAAAAACAACCTACATTTCAAGGAACAAAGCAGGCAAAAGTAGCTTAAGTTTTTTAAGAGAATACCTCCCAGACCCACTTATTAGGTGCCAAACTTCATTGTTAGTATCTTCCTTTCCTCAGGATTTCCTGCTTTAACTCACTTCACCCAAATATAGGCAGAAGAGTAAAATGATTGCCAGAGAATACATGACTATCCAGAAATTTTCAAAATTATTCTGACTTCCTTTTGGAGAAGCCAGGTGAAGGGGGCAAACATTAGTACATGCGTGGGACCTATTCAGTCATACTAGAGAAAATTTATTGCTGATGGCAATCAAACCTATGTTGTTTTTGTAGGGATGAACAGATGTGATCACTTTAGGGTGTGTTAGTCACGGTGAGGGGTGCTAGCTGCTATAACAAACCTGTAGGATCTCAGTGATTTGAGAACGGTTTTTTTCTCTCTCACATTGCAGTTCAGGGAAGGTTATTAGGCAGGCTCCCTCCATGTAGTAGTTCTGAAATAGTCTAGGGCCTCAGACTCCTCTGCCGAATCTTCCAGCCCGCAGTCAAGAGAAGCAATAGAAAGTGGGGGGGGGGGGGGGATTGGGGCCAAGCCTGGATGCAACATACTATTTCTGCCCATACTTCACCGGCCAGAATTCAGTCAAATGGCCCACCTAACCGTAAAGGAAGCTGGGAAACATCTTTTCCCAAATGCCCAGGAAGAAAATGAGATGGAAATCAGTGACCACACTGCATTATCTTTGTCAGAAAAGATGTGGGGAAAGAATTACATCCAGCATAGCAGAAAAGAGGGGTAATAAGTAGATTTGTTGCCAGAGACTGCTAAGATAGAGACCATTTAAGTTAGCTTGTTGCCACAGGACTAGTCTTTATCCCCATGAGTAGATTGGTTTTGCTGGCCATGGACATTGTTGAGGCAAGACTCTACTCTCATTTATTCGTACAACAAACCTAGAGGCCACTAACTCACTACCGACGGTCCTCTTCAGCTGGGCTAATAATTGACTTGATTTCTTTTTCAGGGTTTGAGTAAAAAAGTTGGCGTGTCCTCCTCTATCCTCCAAGGTCTCTGGATCTCCTACAGCACAGAAGGCCTTTCCATGGCATTGGCATCTTTACGAAATCTCTACACTCCAAATATAAAGGTAAATGCATGTAAATGACAGATTAAAGAATTAGCTGTGCAAAAGTAAAATTAGGACATTTAAGTGGCTGTTTAATTGATCTTTGACTTGCCTTAGACTGTCTCCTACCAGTCAGTCTTTTATTGATAATCTAATGTATTTTACACTTGGTCTTAGCCAAAAGGCGGAGAAGCAGTAATAATCGGATGTATTTTAAATTGTTGCATTTTTTTCTGTGAATTGAAGACCAGACCTCTTAAACTACTACCTTCTCTGAGCTGGCTCTGGTTTATAGGATCAGGTGCTCCTGCTTCTAGGCGGTAAATTGATCTCAGGTAGGCTTTGTGTCAGTAGGAGCTTTTCTGAACTGTTGTTCACTTAGCAGAGACTGTGTGAACACAACTACTGTGTGGGTGACATTTGCGCTCATGACTGAGCAGCTCATGTAAAGGAGACAATTTACCACCCTTTCTAAAGGCAAAGTATTGAGAAAGGAGCAAGTGAAGACTATAAAATAGGGCAGCTACTAGATGCTGCTGGGTGCTGTTGTGGGGTCCCAGGGGACTTGATTAAAGGTGGCTGAAAGATTGCAACTGATCTTGGCCTGTGTGTAATTTCTGTTTACTTCTTTCCAGGTCAGCCGACTCCTGATCTTGGGAGGTGCCAACATTAATTACCGGACAGAGGTTTTAAATAATGCTCCAATTCTGTGTGTGCAGTCTCATCTTGGTTACACAGAAATGGTGGCCCTGCTGTTGGAGTTTGGGGCCAACGTGGATGCGTCTTCGGAAAGTGGCCTGACTCCTCTGGGCTATGCCGCGGCAGCAGGCTACCTGAGCATCGTTGTGCTGCTGTGCAAGAAACGCGCCAAGGTAATGGCTGCCCCACTCTGCTCCTCTTCCTTTCCTCCTTTTCCCTCCCTCCCTGCTGTAGAGTCTTCCTTGTCTCCTGTGTTACCTCACGAGTCTAGGCAGAGCACATCAAATACATGAGGGAGCAAATCACAGGGAGCCCGGTGTGTGTCCACTTGCCACTGCCCATTCCACACCTGGACACAGTTTTGAAACCCCTGGGAGGTACTTAGGAAACTGCGTTTATCAGCAGCCACAAAAAGTCCCTACCTAACTGCCAAGGAGTTTTCTACTGGGCGCAGGGCGAGGAAGGAAGGAGAAGTGCAGGAGCAAAGACCCTGCGCTGGGAGTGCCTAACTGAACTGGCCCACAGACTCTGAGCCTTTCATATGTAGAGAAGGAAAACTAGCCACGGAGGTGAGAACAGGGGCCAGACTCCCTGACCCTAGCCTTGAAGACCAGCGCCATAGTGGTATGGGGAGAACATGATTCAGATGCCCTCAGGAGTGTCTCTGCTGGTGTATTTTAATTCTCAGAAGACCTTTCTGAAAAAGTGTTTGTTTCGTGGTATTTCAAGAGCTGCTGATAAAAAAAAAAAAAAGAAAGAAAGAAAACTCTCTTTCAAAATTTTGGTGAAAAGAAAAATGCTGGTCTCAAAAATGTCGGCCTCTAAGGAAAATTGTAGCCTTGTGGCATTTTGTTTGTCTTGAAAACAAACTGACGATTTTAGTGGTTTTGCGGTGAAATATAAGTAATATGTATGACCTCATTCTGAGGTGTCCAGTGTTCTCACCAGGGAAGAAGGGGGGGACTCCTGAGACTTTCGGGAACTGGGACTCGAGACTCTCAGTTAAATCCCAGAACCTTAGATATTTACTGTGACACAGACCTATAATGTCCACCTATAATCCTGCTCATTTGAATGAACATCCCTAAAAACAGAACAACTGGACCTTGTTACTACTGCTGCAAACTCATATTCTGATCTCAGTTGGATCTTCCCTACTGCCCAGTTCTCATTCTAAGCCCTCTCTTGTTTTCCCCAGAGCAGATACGGAAATCATTTGCATTCTTCCCAAGATCCTGCCCAACCTCTCCTGCCCTCCTACATTACCGAGATTGAGTTCATCTCAATGTGCCTTCATCTCAAGACTGTTAATCCTTACCTACGCTCGCTTCACTGCTGCCTCAAAGGAGGAAGTGCTTCCCTTCCTTTCCAGAGCACTTGGCTCCACCTGTGTTTTCTATCTCTGTGTTGCTCTTCTCTCACATTTTGTTTCATTCTCTTTCTGAATTCTCAACAAACCTATGAATGTGTCCTGTAACCCAGACAGCAACTTCCCACCCTCCTGCTGACTGGAAGCACCACTCCATCTCTTCCCTTCCACACCCACCAATCCTGTCCTATGAGCCATCTCTACCTGCTTCCTCACTGCCCCTTCAACACTTGTAGTCTGGCCTCCATGAAAGAAAGAGGAGTTAAGTCATTAAAATAAAAAACTTTGGGATCAAACATCACATGGTCAAAGCCTACATTTACACTTACTTTCTGTGAGCACTTGGATGAGTCATTTAACCTCTGTCTCACTATTTGCATCCATCAAAAGGATTAATAGGGTCACCATGAGAATTAAAAGTGATAAAGCCTTTTTAAAAAGAGAGAAAGTCTCTTTTCATCTCTTTCAGGGCCTAATAAAAAATATTCCTTAAAAAAAAATGGTAGAGGAGATGCCTGGCTTGTTCTGTCAGTGGAGCATGTGACTCTTAGTTTTGGGGTCGTGAGTTTGAACCCCACGTTGGGTGTAGAGATTACTTAAAAATAAAATCTTTAAAAACCAACCAACGAACAAAACACCTAACCTCTTGACATTCAACCGAAGCTACTCTCAAAAGTTGTTAACAACTGCCAATCACCAAGTAAAGTAACTTTTCTCATTCCTCACCCCTTTAAACCTCTCCATAGTGTTGGCAATATTGACACGTTTCCCAGAATTTGTAGCACAGGCCTGGTTCCCTTCCTGCCTGTCTGGTTGCTCTTCTCTCTTCCTTCTCCTAATGACACTGTTCACTGAGATTCTCTCCTTTGGTCTTCTCCACCCTCAAACTCTCTCCCATGGCATCGGCACCAAAATACTGAAGAATTTGTAGTTATTTGTAGAATATTATTATTTTTAGAATGTTCTTCATTTGTAGGTTGATCTTTTCTCAGCATTAGATGAGAGATCTTTAAAAAAAAATTTTTTTTAACATTTAATCATTTTTGAGAGACAGAGACAGAGCATGAGTGGGGAAGGGTCAGAGAGAGGGAGACATAGAATCTGAAACAGGCTCCAGGCTCTGAGCTGTCAGCACAGAGCCCAACACAGGGCTCAAACTCACAAACTACGAGATCATGACCTGAGCTGAGGTCAGACACTCAGCCGACTGAGCCACCCAAGCACCCCAATGAGAGATCTTTTAGATAGATCTTTCCTCATCGTCAGATCCCCTCTTACAGGGATGCTAACCTCTCTCCCTTGGGCAGGACTGTGCCTTCCAGATTTCTCAGTTCTGAAGCCACTGTGTTTCCCTTTGTAATTAAGAAGTTTCTTTTAGGGATATGCTTTGAGACTAGGCAGATAGCTTGTTTCTTATGCTTTTGCTCACTGATTTTAGGGTCCCACCTGTCAGAGATTCTTGCTGCAATGATTGCTATGGTGTTTTTGCCTAATGGCGAGTTTCTGTTTCCCTCATTCCTTCAGCATTTATTAATTAGAATTTTAATGTAAAGAAGAGTTGTCCCTTCTCCCCTGTGTATGTATCGGATTATTTATTTATAGCACTATGGGTTCCTTTATTTATTTTATGTTATGACCTATGTAACCCATTACCATTATTATTTATTTTCTTGCTCAAATTGCCCAAGATTTGGCCTTTGGGACCTCCCTCAAGTTGGTTCCTGTATCCTTTCAACTTCCACTAAATTATTTTATGAGTGTTTCTGTGCTTTATGGCACCACAAGATGTTCCATACTCATTGTTTACTAGTAATGCCCCAGCCCAGGAATTAATCATTTCTCCAATGAGCCAAAACACATTTTATTCATCCTCTTAGTTTTTGAAAATACAGTATGCGCATGAAAATTCTCAATGACTCTCCATTACCTACTGATTAAAATTCAGACAACTTAGCCTGGCATTCAGAAGTATCCGTACCCTGGTCCCAAAAGACCCTCTCAACTTTGTAGTTGAAACTTCCCCTTCATGTGCCTTACCTTACAACAACTAGAGTTAGTCATTAACTATCTCAGCCAGTTGAGATGGGCCTTTTCTTAGTCTGTTGGGGCTGCTATGACAAAATACTGTAGACTGAGTGGCTAATAGACAACATTTATTTCTCACAGTTCTGAAACTAAGTCTCAAGACCATGGTGCCAGCAGATCCGGCATCTGGTGAGAGCTTCCTGGTTTATAGACAGCACCTTCTCACTATGTCCTCCCATAGTGGAACAGGGAAAGCAAGCTCTCTGCGACCTTTCTATCAGGACACTGATCACTTCTCCATTTAATATCATTACACTGGGGGTGAGAAATCCAACATACAATTCAAGAGGACAAAAACATTCAGACTATAGCACCTTTCCTTCAGAATCTGTTCCTGATTCTAGTTGGGAATTCTCTCCAGTTTTATTGCACTTTTACTTTCCATATGACATTTATTATTCCTTGTTGGATAGGCTTTTGTTTATATTGGTCGCACCTGCCCTACCTTGGTTGAAAGTCTTTGAGAACAGAATCTATATTTACTGTCTTACTCACCTTTTCATCCTGTGTGGTACCTTGCACATGGTAGGCATTCAATAAACATTTGTTGAATAGATTGCCGGGTGGAACTAAAACTGGGGAGAACCAGGTGGAGAACTTACGTTTCAGGTGCTCTAACTACCCCTGGAAGCCTGCCTGCCAGACGAGGCTACTCTTCTGTTGAAACTTGTAGCTACCTTATGGTAGACTGATCTTTTTTTTTTTTTTTTTTGAACGTTTATTTATTTTTGGGACAGAGAGAGACAGAGCATGAACGGGGGAGGGGCAGAGAGAGAGGGAGACACAGAATCGGAAACAGGCTCCAGGCTCTGAGCCATCAGCCCAGAGCCCGACACGGGGCTCGAACTCCGGGACCGCGAGATCGTGACCTGGCTGAAGTCGGACACTTAACCGACTGCGCCACCCAGGCGCCCCATATGGTAGACTGATCTTAACCAGACTCTTCTTTCAACCTACACTTGTAACCACCACTGCAGCTAGCAAAGCTGCTATTGGAACATGGTCTAGCCTCAAGCTCCAAGTACCGCTAGCCATTTTGGCCAGATCCTTGAGATTCCGCCCTCCCGTTGGAAGGAAGAAGTGGCCTCCGCCAAAGCTTGGTGGTCAAAAGTATGATTCATGATATGAGGTATTTTGCTTCTTTGGAAGACCAAAAAATGTGAGCTTCAGAATGTTTTTCTTCCCTTTCATGATTTCAAAGACAGTTTTTTGTGCCAGCAGAACTAGTCTTTCAAATCTTGGTCTGAAAAGAACTATTTGAGGACAAAGGAGAATGTATCTCAGGAAAACAAAGCTGGAGCTGGGAGTTTTGGTTGGGTTTTTGTTTGTTTGTTTGTTTGGTCCCTTTTTCTGTGAAAACAAAAGTCTGGCCTTATGAAAAGAAGTTCTCCCCTGAGGGATATCTACCAGAGTTACAGCTCAGCAATGATCTAGCCTGAGTAGGCGAGAACTTTCTAGATTTTCTCTAGAGAATGGTTCAGGATATGGGAAGGGATGACTCTTGGTAGTGTAGTCGTGTGCAGTGGGCCAGTGTGACTGGATCAGAAGTGCGGCCACAAGTCTTTGTTCACACACATTTCTCTGTCCTTCCCCTCGAGGTGGATCATTTGGACAAGAATGGGCAGTGCGCTTTGGTCCATGCTGCACTCCGAGGTCATCTGGAGGTTGTCAAGTTTTTGATTCAGTGTGACTGGACGATGGCCGGCCAGCAGCAAGGAGTATTTAAGAAGAGCCACGCCATCCAGCAGGCCCTCATCGCTGCAGCCAGCATGGGCTACACCGAGGTAAGAAAACAGGTGATAAGGTTGAGGACTTGGGGGATTTTTTTCAAGCCGTGTATTGAAGGACTGAGGAAACAGGCTAAAAAGGGTTGCATTATTACAAAATTACCAGCCTAATTAGTATGAATTAGCTTTTTGGTCACTGCTTTGAGGAATAGGAAATTGAACTCCATGAAGCACTTGAATTCTCAAATACCAGCATATGTAGAATTATGAATATAGCACTTGAGAGTTGGAAAGTACTTTGGAAATCGGCCAGTCTAATTCCTCCCCATCTTGCCACTCTGATATAACAGACAGTGACACTGGGCTCCTCAGGATTATTTACTGACCTGCATTCACATGGGGAGGCGGTTTGGAAAGGGAAGAGCACAACATTTGGAATCTCAGAAGGACCAGGTTTGAGTCCCAGTTTGCTACTCATTCTCTCTGGACCTTGGGTAATTTACCTAATCTCTTAGAACTTTAGTTGCCCATCAGGAAAATGGGTCTAATAAATACTTTTTTTTACAAAGCTGGTACGAAAGGTGCTTTTGAAAACTGTTAAACACTATACAAACTGTATTTTTGCTAATTTATTTATTACTGATAGTAATAATATAGTGGCAAATATATGCAATTGATACTTGCCAGAAAATGTTTAACATCTAGCTCCAAGATCCAAGAGGGTAGTGTAGTGGAGCAGAAGTGTGTGTGTGTGTGTGTGTGTGTGTGTGTGTGTACGTACATATGTACTTAAAATTAGTGTAAATTTTACGGCTATGAAGAACACATAGCACACAGTTTACAAATAATGAAATATACAATACTTTTAATGAAATGCTCTATTTTTGTGAAATTCATATCTTAAGTCAACCTGTGGTTGCATCTCAGCAATCATTTACAAATGGAGCTACACTCCAATTTTCTCTTTTCCCAATAATTTTATTGTCATTAAATCTGATATGTGATCTATGTTAAACTACTGCTTACCCTCATACCAATTATATTAATTAAACTGGAACCTCTTGGAGCTTTAGCAGTAAATCAACTCTTGATGTGAAATGTCTGCCAGTTTCCAAGGTGTAAATTCTCCCACCGCAGCTGATGTAGAGTGACCAATGTGACAGCCCTGAGGACAGGGTTGTGAAGAGATGCACAGAGGCACAGCACACCACTGTGTGCTGTCTCCACCAGACAGACACGATCAGGAGTACAGACAATGCACAATGTAGTTAAATAATTAAGAAGTCATGAAATTTTGTATTTTTAACCTTTGTTTTTAATATAATGTAGTTGGTTGTTACCTAACTTTAAACAAACACCTTCGTTCAGCAACCGGCTTACAAAACTGGCAATGTAATGCTCGGCTGTCACGGGCCAGTAACTGTTGGCTCATGGGGCACGGGCTGCTGCAGTGACACAGCTACCCTGCCCACTGACCTGATGTGCCACCGAAGGGATATTAAGTAAAACTGGAATATTTAATATCAGTGGGTTTGTGAGCTCTCTCTACAGACAGATCCCTGGAAACAGCTGTCACTTTTGCTTTCATGTCAGTAGTCATTCTCCCTTTGCTGTCCCCACAGCTGTCTTGGTATTTCTGAGAGGAAAAAAATCATCACTGCTGTACTTTGATGAAATACAGCCCTAGATTTTCTCCATATTTGCTTTCTGGTTTTTATTGATTGATTAGTATTTTCTCTTTATTTATTGGTATTTTTATTGGGAGAATGAGGGCTTGCTTCTTCAACTTAAATACAAGGAATAAAAAATGTTTTAAAAGCCACATGCTATGTAAATGAATGGTGTTGAAGAGAAACATAGAAACCATACCCGATAGGGGCACCTGGGTGGCTCAGTCAGTTGGGCGTCTGACTTCGGCTCAGGTCATGATTCACAACTCGTGAGTTCGAGCCCCGCATTGGGCTCTGTGCTGACAACTCAGAGCATAGAGCCTGCTTTGGATTCTCTCTCTCTCTCTCTCTCTCTCTCTCTCTCTCTCTCTGTCTCTCTCTCTCTCTCTGTCCCTTCCCCTCTCATGCTCTGTCTCTCTCAAAAATAAATAAACATTAACAATTTTTTTTGAAAAAAAAAAACCGCACCCGATAAAACAGATGCTCATCATGGAAGCTTTGGGTTTCTTGGCTGGGATAGTCAGTTCTGATTTCTTTCGTGTGCAAGAGATCTTGTCACCCTTGGGTCATCCAGGTATCTTTCAGACCTCACAGGCTAGAGCTGGTAGCATAGTTTCCCACCTGAAGTGTGAGCTGACACAACTTCTTGTTTCAGATTGTCTCCTACCTACTTGATCTTCCAGAAAAAGATGAAGAAGAAGTAGAGCGAGCACAGATCAACAGCTTTGACAGTCTCTGGGGAGAGACAGGTACTTCTCATGGACATTACTGTCTTTTCTCATAAATGTGTTGTATTTGTGTGGGGACACGCTGCATCTCACACCCTGATTTTTCCTCTGGTATACCTTTGGTAGTCTCCATCTCGATGGCTTTTGTCCTGGAGATTGATTCAGCCAAAGTGAAAAGTCAAGCAATGGCCTTCTTCCTCTTTCCCTTTGGATTCTCTACATCATTAGCACCGGAGTCTTCTTTCAACCAAAACTTCACCGTGTTCCTGTTGCCAAATATTTTTAAAAGACTAAAAATTTCCTTCCAGTGTGCCAAACCGGAGCAGAAAATAGTTGTGGCCTCTCTTTTATGTGATCCTTGCAGTAGTTACGTGTAAATGTTTCTCCCATCAAAATGGCTCCACCTGCAGTTGTAAACCGGGAGATTCAATCTGTATCCGTACCTCCGGCTTAACCAAGTGTTATCAGGCGGAGTGGTATCTGACATGGTTATACTGCTACATTACAAGTACAGTTGCTCTCTGGATGTGAAATGAAGGGACCACCGTCTCAGGCACAGCCCATGGCAGTCCCTTCTGATCTGTAGCCAAGAGATTTCTATATTGCTTGCTACTTACCACATAAACAGAAGTTTCTTCTTTGTGGCCTTTGCAGGAAATGATTATTGTCTTTCCCCCAAGTCTAAACTGGAACATCTGGAGAAACATTAGTAACCTTTTATGTGTTTTTATGAGACCAGGGCAATGAAAGCTGTAGAGTCACCACAGATACGTATCATATTTGCCAGAGGTAGACCAATATTGAGATGGCCAATTTAGGGGGAATATTTTATTAAACAAGAAGGGTATGTGTTTTGGTTAGAGTCAGAATGTTACTAAAAATAAAGAAGGCACTTGAATTCATTTAAAATTTACAATGAGCTATCTATCAAATTGTCTTATTTCCATTGATGGCAAAAATCATAGGTAGGTTTCATGGCTTCTTTAACATCATGTAGAATGGTCCACAGCTCAGGAATTTGTTTCTCAAACAATCCCTCCCTCTGTAAGAGCCAAAGGGAACAGATGCCAGGCAGCTGCAGCTTAAGAGCCCGTGACAGATTAAAGGAAACTGTGCAGCTGGAAACAGCTGCCGTCTCCGGGACTCTACCCTACAGGAAGCTAGAGGACAAACTGAGGAGAAGGAACTGACCAGGATGTCGGCAGTTCTGGAGTATGTATGTTGCAACAGAGCTGCCGAAGGGACGGACATGTTGGGACTTCCCGGTAGTTCGACCTTTCCCAGCACTGTGTTGCCAGGCCGGCCACGTGGAACCCCAGGGGAGGGCAAAAAAATAAATAAATAAATATGGCCTGATGGTGATAGGGGATAGGAATTGTAAGACTAGTAATCATAGTGATGAATATCAAGCATATTTTAGTGCTGTACTTGAAAGAATTTCTTAAAAATGTTCAAGAAGGGAGTGAACCAAGTGGAAGACTTACTTTTATTGATAGGAGTTTCTCATTAGAATAAAACTGTGTGCCCTCAGGTCTTTTTAAATATCTCATCATTTTAAGGTGTGCAACGAAGTCTGCTACATTAATTTATTTAAATATGGACCATATCTCAAGATTGTAAAAAAAAAAAAATCCAAGCTTCATGTCAATTTGCTTGTAATCGGAATTATGTTGTGTTTAACTTGATATTTATTGAGATAATTTAAGCATTATAAACATAAAATGCTTTTTAAATAGAGCTAGAATAAAATGCATTTGTAATACAACTTACAGATCTATAAACAGTTATTTGGCTTCAGAAAATTTTCTAGGAAATTATGTTCGCACTATGTAAAAATGTCCCTACACCTTCACTACTAATATTGAAGAGACTACGAGTTGCTTTTCGGTCTATAGTGATGGATTTACTAAATATACGTACGTGTTCCTTTCTACCTTGTAGCACATAGTCATTTACAGTTTATAATGACCCATCGAACTGTGATGTTTTATTTCTCCAATGGCAAAATCTTATATATGTCCCCTTTATATAGAGAATGAAGGTCTGTGACCTGCAGCCAGCTGGTTGGGTCTTGTACCTACATCCCTGGTCTGAACAACACAATTTTTACCTCAGGAAAATACAGTGGTTGTGATGTTCCCAACAATCTGTATCATTTACTATATCAATTCTAAGGCACCGCTAACTGCAAGAAACTATATAGCCATTATTTTTTGTGCTACTACAAAAAAAGAAACCCTCAGCCTATCAAATGCCACCATTCTTTATTATCACATCACTTGCGAAATTCACCCTAATTTTAGAGTTGTTAAAACATGAAGGGAAAAAAAGTGCATCTTAGAATCAGTGAAATTTATCTTGGCATATAGTGAAATATTAACTGAGATATAATTTTTATATAGTGGGTTTTCTAAAAGCAGGTCAATAGAATATCCTAGTTGCCTTTGTCCTCCTTTTGCAGCCTCTTTATCCTTCCAAATAGTATCTGCCTACATCCACCCTTCACCATCTGGCTGGTCTCCTCCCATCCCACAGGGTTTCCATAGACTTCTTATGGAACAGTACAGAAGAAAAGCAGTTAAGGTGACAATATTGTTCACCACTCCCTCTTCTCCCTTGTCTTACGAGCATAGACCAAGACCAGCATTAAAAGCTTCTAGCAACTCTGGAGGGCCTGAACCATCCTATGACCCAAAAGAAGCAAGGGTTCACAAAATAAACAAGATGCCCATAACTCATGCCCTTATCATCCTCGCCTGCCTTATTGCAACTGCCTCCTAGCTGATCTTATCACCCTTTCCTGATTCATCTCCCTTGTGACTTCAGCCAAAGTGATCTTTGTGGGCCACAATCTGTTTATGTCACTTTCTTGCTTACCACCCTTTACTGACCACCTGAACCATTAATGAAGTGATTTAGCATATTCTTAAGAAGACCAGTCATGATCTCTAGCCTCATCTATTGCCTGGCTTCTCTAGTAACTCCAGTAACAATAAACATGTTGTTTCCCACATCAGTGCGAACTTCCTATGGGCTCTCCCTGTGCCTAGCATGCCTCGCCTTGTCTTTGCATGCCTGTAAGTCTTCTATTTCTCTTTCAGCATTTAGCTCAGATTAACATCTCTTCCTAAAGATCACAGACACTTCTTTCTCTGCGTTACCTCCAAAAACGTATACACTGGATAGTAGTGTATTTTTTATTTGTCTGTTATCCTTACTCAACCTTGAGTTCCTTGAGAGCAGAGGCAGTCAGTGTCTGACAAATAGCTCAATAAATGTTTAATTAATGTTGTTTTGGATACCAGTGATCAGTTTATGTCTCCCCAACCACCTCCCTCTCATTGGCCGTGCACGACCCGTCTGTGTTATGTTCTTTCATGGTTGAAAATAGATAAACAGAAGAGCCATTTGCTTTGCTGCATTCTGCTTAGTGTCACCATCCCATCCAAGCAGACTTTGGCTATTTTCCCAACTCTGAGTTGCATCCTGTCTGCCTCGTTAGACTCCTTAGATGTTTCACTTTGAAAAAAAGACCATTTATGTCAGATAATCTCATCAGATGCTGACAGGCTACGGAACAAATTCTGTTACTGGTCTTTTAGGAAGAGATTTGGCTCCAAACTGCTGTTTGCTCTAAGAATCAGTTTGTTGTTTTATAGAACTGGCTTTACCTTAATCTTCTTTCTTTCAAAAAGTTTTAACAGTTTCTGATAAGACTTCTATAAAATCCAGCCAGAGCAGTTTTTTGCTCTTGGATTTTGAAAAATACAGATCCCATTTTACATAGTTGTGTTGTTCTGAGATGAAATTGGCCAGCTGTGTTAATGGCCATGTCCAGCTATCAGCTGGAGATTCCTGCCAAATTACATCATAACCTAAGCAACAGAGATGATACAACAAAGAAAAAAGCCAAATGGAACATTCCTTCTCATATAAATGTGTTATCCAATGAGTTGAAATGGGCCAGCCAGAGCAGTCTAACTCCAGGTTAGAGTGAACAATATAAATTTTAGCTTTCAAGATGGGCACTGGTTGTACATTCTCAACAGTGTTCTATAAACTGGCATCATGGGTGAAAGGCTTGATTCTGAAATACTGTCTATATTTTCTCCAGCAGGCTATAAATTCTTCCGTGAAAAAGAATGTATATACCCTCCCCCACCATACCCAGGGAATTGAAAGGGAGGTTTGCTGCAGCCCTGTCACCTCATAGCTACTTTAAATGGAATCAGAAAGTAAGAGTTAGAAAATTTCCCAATCATTTATTTTATGTACCAACAAGATGATTCTTAAGATTCCTAACAAGTGTCTACCCCAGTCAAGTTCTTTTTTTTTCCAGCTTTATGGAGATATAATTTTCACATAACATGTGTAAACTTAAAGGTGTACAACATGATTTCCAGTCAAGTTCTTAAGCCACTCTTATTTTCTCACCCAAGAATTACAGTGTTGTTGTTGTTGTTGTTGTTGTTGTTTTTCCTGAACTGTTAGATATATGAACTTGGCAAAGAGGGAAGATCACCTTGATGTAAGGAACAAGAGACAAAACTTCAAGTAAATAATCATACCCATTGATACCTATATTCACTCATTCAGGGCTTGGAAATGACCCTCATCTCAGATAAGCCACTACCCTCCTATGAGGAATAGGACAGAAATGACAGTGTTAACAGTTCAAAAATAAAACTGAAAACACACATAAGACAAGGCATAGATACATCTAGTTTGAGTGAATACATCTTCTAAAACTGTCACATTTTTCTTCATAAGCCCTTCTTATCCTTGAGGGAAGAAAAGATTACTTGAAGTTAATCTTAGTGGAAACTACAGGTAGTTAGTTTGGCTTTGCATTTGAGTTAACTGTAGATGAATTTGACCAAGCCCAAAGACAAAAATGCCACAGATTGCCTTCAATGAAAAAAATTTCAAGTGACCATTTGATTTGAATTTCTGTTGCTTCCCTGATTAGATACCAACATTTGCAAACTGAAATATTATCTGCACTTACCAAATATTGTCTCTTTCTGATTTGTCTTTGGAGTAGGTAGCCATAATAAAGGAAGGACTTGCTGATCAGCACATCAGTTTTCCAAGTCAACTTGGGAAAAATTTCTCTATCCGCATTCTTTTTAAAACACTGCATTTGAGACCCCATGGTGAAATGAAAAATTTATATTTGTTCAAGGATGGATTTAGTAGGGCACCTGGGTGGCTCAGTTGGTTGAATGTCCGACTTTGACTCAGGTCATGATCTTGCAGTTCACAAGTTTGAGCCCCATATCAGGCTCTGCTGTCAGTGCACAGCCCTCTTTGGATCCTCTGTCCCCTTCTCTCTGTCTTGTGCTCTCTCTCTTTCTAAAAAAAATAAACGTTAAAAAAATATATATTAAAAAAATTATGGACTTAGTAGAAAGTATATCTTCAAATCCTTCTTGCAACTATTGAAACTGTACTCAGAGAATGAAATCGGCACCCATGGACTCTCTACTCTATCAAAGATCATGAACGATGGACAGCAGCCCAGAAAGAAGAATGTTAAGTTTCTTTCTGTGTCCCTTATAGTTACTGTAGCTATTTTTTTTTTTTGATCTGTGATTCCATTATTTTGTCTTCAGAAGAACCTTTGTTACACCTCTTCTCTCATCTTTAAGACTATTACCTTGAACAGTTCTGACCCTCATATGAAAATAGTTGCAAATGTACTAGAAACTTCTGTCTCAGCTAATGAAGAAAAAAAAAAGTGAAAACTGGCCCAAGCCCCTGTGACCTGCAGATCCTGACTTTAGTTCTTTAGGTTTAAGGGTCCAGGAGTAGAGGTTGGCCAGAAGTGGTTCCTGACTAATTCTAAAATAGACCTTACTCTGCAAAGGCCCTTCTGTCTGCATCCCACCCAGGCATAGATAGACCCGCGAAAGGTTTGTAGTGAAGAGGTACCAAAAAAGAGGGAGGTCGAAAGCAGGGATGACAGGCTAGGTAGGAAAAATGAAACCAAGTAAGTTTAATCATAAGTTTATTATTACAGTTGTCTCCATATATTGTGAGCCCATTTAAATGTGATTTTATTGATGATTTTTCTTTAAGAGTTTCTTTCGTGGAAGGGTGCCTGGGTGGCTCAGTTGGTTAAGCATCCAACTTTGGCTCAGGACATGATTTCAGGGTTCCTGGGTTTGAGCCCCACGTTGGGCTCTGTGCTGACAGCTCAGAGACTGGAGCCTGCTTCGGATTCTGTGTCTCCTTCTTTCTCTGCCCTTTCCCTACTTGCACTCTGTCTCTCTCTGCCTCTCAAAAACAAATAAATGTTAAAAAATTTTCCTTCGTGGTAAAAGTGGCTAATATCATTATTCTTGGAGGTAAAGTAGCAGTTACATTAATCAAACACAGATATACCTCTGTGCTTAACATAGAGGGCTAGAGAGGACAAGCCCCACCTGTTCTCAGTCTGTGTTCTCTGCCCTTAGCACTGACAGCTGCAGCTGGAAGGGGCAAACTGGAGGTATGTCGTCTGCTCTTGGAACAGGGGGCAGCAGTGGCCCAGCCAAACCGCCGAGGGGCAGTGCCCCTATTCAGCACTGTCCGCCAGGGCCATTGGCAGGTAAGCAGGGCAGCTACTTCCAATCCCTCACGTAGGGGTGAGTTCTAGACAGGGCCTTCTGAGGCAGAGAGCAAAAAAATCACAAAGTTTGGGTTACTCAGCCATCATCATGTTTGACGACTTGGGCCTTTGTTATTAATATTCTGGTTAACTGAGAATATGTCAGAAAGTTAACATTCAGAATCATCATCATTAAAAAAAAATCATCAAAAAAACTTTAAGAAAGCGGGGGGCGGGGGGCACCTAGGTGGCTCAGTCGGTTAAGCATCCAACTTCGGCTCCTGATTTCACAGTTGGTGGGTTTGAGCCCCGCATCAGGCGCTATGCTGACAGCTCAGAGCCTGGAGCCTGCTTCCAGTTCTGTGTCTCTCAACCTCTCTGCCCCTTCCCTGCTTGTGCTTTCTTTCTCTCAAAAATAAATAAATGTTTAAAAAAATTTTTTTAGACATCATGATCTATATTGTATAGAAGAACTAGCTACTTTTGGCCTGGTCATGGAGTGACTCCTTCTCATACCTCACAGTATCCACAGGTTCTCTGGAAGGTTTATACCCCAACAGACCCCTACTAGCTTGCTTGCAGGTATCTCAGGCTTGCCAAAAGAAAATGTGGTGTATGTAAGTTCTAGCTGTGCAGTCTTTCCAGATGTTTGAATTCCAGATAAATGCTAATTTATACACTTAGGATGGAAAAGAAAGCATATTGGTATTAATCTTTGGAAGCATTTGTGTAGAAAAAAAGGCTCTAGAAGCCAAACAGTATTAAAGAGTTATCAAGGACACTTTATTATATTCCCTTCAGTCGTAAGTATTCACTGCAGGTAGGCTTACAACCCCTACAGATCAATAAAATGGCACTGGCATAAGTAGTGACTTATGTTGGAGCTCCCATTATGAGAGCATCTTTGTCTACGTGTTGGCCTTTTTTATCTTAAATTCTCTTTTACTCAGGGGCTGAATCAGAAATACACAGTTGAATTTTCATGTGGCTATCCTTTAAAGAGTCAGACATCAAATCACGTGGTACTAGCACTGTGCAGACACTAGAGGGAGTTCTTGCAGCAGAAAGTTACATGCAGAGGTGACTCACCTGTACAGCAGGACGAGATTCCACAGTGTAGGCAACAACATGCATGTGTCTGCCCAGCAGCTCTTCCTGGATAATTTGTCCCTGTTTCTCTGCATTTGCAGATTGTTGATCTTTTACTCACCCATGGAGCTGATGTCAACATGGCAGACAAGCAGGGTCGTACCCCACTGATGATGGCTGCCTCTGAAGGCCATCTAGGAACTGTGGACTTTCTACTTGCACAAGGTCAGTCCTGGGATCCCAGAGCTGGGGATGGTCAGTGCCTATAGTAACCCAAGGAATTCATGATTTCCAGTGATGGAGTCTAAGAGATGTTAAGAATAGATACTATTCATCTAGTTGGTTAAAATATGAAGGTCTGTCTCCTTTCCTCTTGGATACAGTGGGACCCTTTCACTCTGATAGTCTTTGTTTCTTTATGGCCTGAGGGATTTTTGGTATTCTAATCAAACTAACATGTTCTAAATTCTTTAACTCAAATCTGTAATCTTCAAACTTTGATTTTTTTAATATACACTCAGCAGATGTTCATCTTCCAAAGACTGCAGTTTTTCTTTATCAGTTATCTTGTAGGCCTGCACAACTAATACTTTTCTTGTATCCAGAGGAGGCAGACAGAGATTAAGACGGTTGCTTACAGTGGGACCCTATATGAGAAATCAGGATATTATTATTTCCCTGTTGTAATAAACTCCTTTGACATTAACCAACATTCATATACTCCTGGTGAATGGGAAATAATAAAGCAGATTGTAGACACACCACCTTCAAAAGCGTTTCAGGCTCCTTTTGATTGCTCTGACCTCAATCATCTGTACAAAACAGAGGTGCGTGATGGTGGACTTGTATCGTGGGAAAGTCGCACGTGACTCTACAGTACCATCTAGTGGAGTTTGAGCATTTACATGAAGCAGAAGGTAGTAGACTGTGAGGAGCCTAATGATTCCATTCCAGATAGCCTTCCCTCTAAGCAAACTGGACCTAAACATCAATAATTACATCTCTGGGCATGCACACTTCAGGGAAACCAGCCCCCTGAAGAATCACACCCAGGCCAGCACAACAGCAGGTAGTTGAGTTAGGAAGAAAACAAGGTTTCTTCTAAGATTTCAAACTAAAACTCAGCCAAAGATTTATTGGGTCTTTAGCTATATCCTCCAAAGATTCGTTTGTTTCCACAGCCTCAGACTCATAACACTGGGTCTGAACCAGAGAACTGCTCTTCCAGTGTGCAAAGTGGTTCTTGCTTCCCCAATACAAGCCAACAAACAAGTCTGGTTTCATGATATCTATCCTCACTTCTGCCAAGAGGGGGTTGGGGGAGAAAAAGGGGCGTACCTAGATTCTCAGGATAAGATGTGGCATGAGTAAATGTCCCAGAACAACCCAAGTCTGCTGGAAAAGGCAGGACCTCTTCAGCCACTGATAACCTTCAGATCACTGCACAGTGTCTGTCACATGCCAATAGAAGCTTATCAGACACAGATTCCAGAGATTTGTTCTCCCTTACCATTGCAGACATGCTGGTCTTTGTACTACTGACCTTCCTCAACTTATGATGGGGTTACGTCCTGATAAACTCAAGTTTAAAATATCTTGTTGAAAATATCTTAAGTCCAGAATGCATTTAATACATCTAACCTACAGAACATAATAGCATAGCCTTGCCAACCTAAAACGTGTTCAGAACACTTATATCAGCCTTCAGTTGAGCAAAATCATCTAACACAAAGCCTACTGTATAATAGTGTTGAATATCTTGTATAGCTTATTGAATACTGTACTGAATGTGAAAAACAATGGCTGTGTGGGCCCAGAATGGTTAGAAGTGTATCCGCCATTGACCCTCATGCTAGTGCAGCTGCCAGCGAGCCGCGGCTCACGGATATTAGCCAGCATCACAAGAGAGCACCGTCCCCACACATCACTAGCCTGGGAAAAGGTCCAAATTCAAAATTCGCAGGATGGTTTCTACTAAATGCGAATCACTTTCACACCATCGTAAAGTTGAAAAATTATAAGTCAAACCATCATAAGTCAGGGATCCACAGTATTTCATTTTTTCACACTTAATTCAGAGACTTCCACTAAAGCAACAAACCCTACAAACAGGTATGTAGCCCACATTATTCGCAGAACACTATTCTAGTGATATGCCAGTGAGTGATTTTCTTTTAACTAACACACTATAGTCTGTGCCCTGTAAGAGTCTGTAATCTGGGAAGGAAGGAATGGAACAAAAATACCTGAAAAGCCAAGAATCCTAAGAGCTCTCATAAAGGTATTTCAGTTAGGAAAGGGCAGACCTTGAAAGGTGACTAGGAAAAATGTTTTGTTTTAGGGAGGGGATCGTAAATGAAAAGTTAGGGAGGAGAACCAACACACAACAGGTTTAAAGAAATATGCGAGTTGTCCAGTGAACTCATGACGGCTCTTGGGAAGTAAAATTGGAAACGTATGTGGAAAGAAACTGAAAAGGAACAGATTAAAAGAGGTTTTGGCTTAATTCTGAAGGCAATGGGGAGCCTTTCAAGGTTTTTTAAAAGAGAATTGATGCCAGAGTTGTGCTTTAAAAAAAATCACTCTGGCAGTAGTGCGAATAGTAGATTTGATGGAGAAATTAGAGTGGACCAGGGGATCAATTAGGAAGCATTGTAATAGAATAGATGAGAAGTAATGAGGCGCTAATCCAGGTGCAGTAGCTGTTAGACTAGAACAGAAAGGCCAAGTGCAAAAAATGATTTGGGATATAAAGAGCAATTACATGTAGGAAGGATAGTTGAGTTGAAGCTAACTCCAGAATGTTAAAATGGATGTTTGGAAGAGGTGTGATTCCATTAACTGCAAACGAAAGAAAAGAAAGAAGAGGAAGATTACATATTGAATTTTGGATGTAAATTGAATATAGGGGTTTATTTCATGTGTATCTCCAATTTCTTAAATTCCAGCTTTCCTCTTCTATGGAAGGTCACCTTATCTGTAACATACATCTAGAACGTTCTTATCCTGCTTCTTCCACCAATGGAGGCTCTGTCCAGGGAATTTATAGATGTTGCATCTGAGAAAACTCCTTAGGTTCTGTCCCACATTCAAATCCATTCTGTGTTAGAGTCAATGTTTTCATTGCAATATATGACAAGATAACCCTATACATAAAGGGCTGTCATAAGGGCTAGAGGTATGGTACCTTCTAGCCCTTCATCCTGCTGTGGAAAGCCACAGAGTCTGGTTGCCTGACCTCTAGGGATACAAAGGTGATAGGGCGGGTAACTGCCAAGTAGACCCTGAGCCCAGCTGTGGCGCATCTCATATCTGAATCCTGTCCAGCTGAGGAGGCAGCCTGGAAAGTATTCTGTATGCAGTAAGCTGATCCTAATTTAGTTAGTATAACATGGCAACTGTGTGAAAAGAATTGTCTTAGGTACTCTTCACAACTAGCCAGGAAATGACAGGCTCTTTGCCATCCAAGAGCTTACAGTCTAGTCTAAGAATCAAATGTATATTGAATTTTAGACTAATTACAAAACAGTGTATCAAGTGTGCTTGATCCTTAGAGATGAAAATACAAATGTTGAAGAGAAACAGATGTAGAATACCAAAGAGGCTAAGAGAGTGGGGATGGGATCACTGAAGGCTGACAAGTTTAATTAAACTCTGAATTTCCTTGTGGCCTGGGCTCAGGCTCTTCCCGTGAGTTCATTTCCCCCACATTCTAGGGAGGGAGAAAGTGGCCTGGTACTGTCACCAATAATAAACATGTACTGAGCTCCTCCTGTTTTACAAGATTCTTTCTAGGAGTTTATACTACTACAAAGGGAAGACTTTTGCTGAGTTCTGAACACATCCATCGAGAAATTATTACATGCAAGTAGGATACATAAAAAAGATTAATAACGGAATAAGGTGACATATGTTATGCAGATTCAAGATGAGGTAACAGTGATCAGAAGCTTCCTGGAAATAGGGGGATTTTGAAATGGTTGCTAGAGAATGGGTAGAAGTGAGGCAGGTCATGGGGAAGGAAAAGATTCCCCATGAGAAAGCAAACATGACCAAAAGTGAGGATACAGAATATTATGGGAGAGTCTAGAGGCAGTGAGCACATCCATTCGGCCCAAGTAGAGGATTCTCCCAGGGGTGTAATGTAATGAAACTTAAGCATAGAGAGGAAGTTTGGGGGTAGATTGTGGAGGACCTGGAATACCCAGTAAAAACAACTGGGCTCTCTTCTACTGAAAGCTTGTAGGATCTTTTTTTTTTTTAACAGTTTTATTGAAAGACCACTCACATACCAGAAACAAAGCTGTGCGTTGGCAGAGCATACACCTTAAGTACCAGCTTTCCCTCCTGCTCTGAATTTTCATGTTTTTTGGGTTTCCTCAGGCTTGTGTTAATACTTACTCTTGTAGGTGCCTCCATTGCTCTCATGGACAAAGAAGGGCTGACAGCCCTCAGCTGGGCTTGTTTGAAGGGTCATCTCTCAGTAGTACGTTCTCTGGTGGATAATGGAGCCGCTACGGACCATGCTGACAAGAATGGCCGCACCCCATTGGATCTGGCAGCTTTCTATGGTGATGCCGAGGTGGTGAGTGCCTTTAAACAAGCCTCTGGGTCATAGGGATCTTAGGGAAGATTCTCCGTCCATAATGTTTCCTAGGGTTAAGGGTAGAATAACATGTAGATGGTTCCTGATAGAAGGTTCTCAAATCCCTACTTGCTAGAGGACAGGAATATTCAAAATACCACTAAAGACGAAGAATACAGGAATGGCCTGTAAATACCATGGCCCCAGCCTGGTTTAGACCTGTGGTTAAATAAAGTCCAGGCAGCAGCCAGACTCAGTGGAGCAGCGCTGAGCCCTTGCACTTGTGTTAACTGTTCTCCTTGATCCATGTCCTAGGTCCAGTTCCTGGTGGATCACGGGGCCATGATCGAGCATGTTGACTATAGCGGAATGCGCCCTTTGGATAGGGCTGTGGGGTGCCGGAACACTTCTGTTGTTGTCACTCTTCTGAAGAAAGGAGCCAAGATAGGTAGGAGAAAGGAATAAGGTGCTGACCATCTGTGCCCAGGGGCCAGACTGGTCCAGTGGTCTGGCCGCCCTGGGTGTTTGGTGTGAGTGTGTGTAGTTTCCCCTCTGCCCTGGCCCAGTTATTGTCCAAGTGAACAGAAAGGCTCTTGGCCCAGAGCAAGCACCATCTGAGCCATGGTCTACACTACTCTGTGTCCAGAATCACATGGTTATCTGCCATGCCCCACGTAGCCTTGACCGGGAGGCTACTCTAACCTTAAGCACATCTTTGTGCTAATGCCTCTGTGCCAGCCCCGCCCTGTGAGCATCCTCGATCCCTGCGCTGCCCTGAGCCTCTGCTTTCCCTTGCTCTGTATGTGCTTCCGACTCTGCAGTCCCTGCTGCTGCTGTCCCACCTGCTCCCCCATCCCACAGACCTGTAGGCAAGGGTTGGCTGATATGCTGGCTTTTTTGCTGCCTGCCTCTCACTGCTGCTTTTTCCTTCTTTTTTTTTTTTTTTTCACCTTCATCCATTTTTTTTTCCTCTCCTACAACTTTTTGTTTTCTCCTTTCTTTGAAGGTTGTCAGACGTTACCGAGTCGCCCACGAGGTATATTTCACCGCTGTCAGCATCAGGCGTGGTCTGATGGCTTGGTCAGCTTTGCCTTCTCCTCTTTGATTTAGCCTGCATGAGTTCCCTACACCTCTAATCTTTTAATTTACTTCACCTTAAAAGAAGATTTTTTTTAATGACTGTTGTAGAGAATAACTTGAACTTTTGATAACTAACCCTGAAAAGCTTAGTTGGTAAATAATTCAGGTGTCTATAAACTAATCAATTTAACCTCTTCTTTCTCTTTGTGGGTAAAGTCGTCCTCAGTAATGTTGGCTTGTTTCACATCTTTTGACATTCAAATTGTACTCCTGCTTCAGAGTAAATCCCATGGAGGCCTATTTGATACTTAACAAATTAAGGGAGCCTTTAGAATCTTTAATGGTTCCCCTTCTGCAAAGTACAGATTTTTAAATTAAGAGACTAAACAGCTAGGGATTTTGAGTCCCAGGTTCTAAAATAAATTGCCCTTTTTGGATTTTTTAAATCTTGTGGTGACATTTAATGCAAACTCTTTCTCCCAATTACCTTATTTAAAATAACTCCAGACTTAGCCATGGCCTGCCCAAATACAACACACAGGCTTTGCTGCCCTCCTGTGGTGCAGGCTCAGACAGTTCAGATATTCTTATTTTAAGGTGAATACAAATCCAACGCAGCTTCTTGGCAGTGGGAGTCCCTAAGATACTCCCAGGTCTGAAAGATGAGGAAATTGTTGTGGAGCAAGTTGTTCTCTCAGCAGAAATTCCCCCAGGATGTTTTTTTCACCTAGCTTCCTACCACCCTTACATTGTCTGAGTTTTTTACCCATCATGCATCCTGTACACTACAGGTCCAGCCACATGGGCGATGGCCACCTCCAAACCAGACATCATGATCATCCTGTTGAGCAAGCTGATGGAAGAGGGGGACATGTTTTATAAGGTGAGAGGAGGAAGGAACAAAGTTTCCTCAAAGCAGCCACTGACTGTTTTCTATATGTAGAATCTACTAAAGTCTTGACACTCTCATCCGTGTCTCTAGAGGCAGAGGGAGAATGCCATCCCTCAGTGATGGGCTCATAAGTTGAGGATCCTGAGTTTTAAATTTCCCAACAAGAGAGCAAAAGTAGCCTACATAAGCCTGCAGCTGATCAATTTAAACACCAAATTTTACCTAGTTACTAATAGGCAGTTACATAGATTCTGCATGGAATCTGCTGGAAACTCATGGGACAAGTCAAATTATGTAGTACAGATACATAGTACTGGAAAGAGGCATTGATCTTTGCTTTCATATTTAACACATACATTGGTTTTTAAAAGTCTGTAGTGATAAAACTGGTCAGCATCCCTGAATAAGATAAGGAAATCGAGACAAATAGCAATTATAAGATTTGCTTAAAGTCACTCACAATGACAACAAAAAAAGTATGGAGTCTTTTTGTACTCATAATTGAAGCTTAAGTCTCCATAGCCCTAACAGAGACTCACTCCTGTGGCCTCTAGGAAGTCCCATAAGGACATTACATGTCAGGGGCTGCCTGGCTGGCTCAGTCAGAAGAGCACATGACTCTTTATCTCGGGATTGTTAAGTTTGAGCCCCACGCTGTGGGTAGAGATTACTCAAGTATATAAAACTTAAGAAAAAAAAAAATTACGTGTCATAGTTCTCTGGTTATGTTAAGATTAGCGGCATCTTCTTCTAAAGGTAAATACAAATCCAACCTCACTGAGATATCCCTGGGCCTGAAGATGGGGAATGATTATGTAGCACGTTATTTCCATGTCCCACCCATCCCTGTGTAAGAAGCGTACAGAGTTCCTGGGAGCAGGGTTGTATTTCCTGAGGACCCTTTGTGTGAAAGTCATGATAATCTAGGACTCTCAGGCTTCTATGAAACTTGAGTCCTGACCCAACCAGGATTTCACATGACTTCCAAGAAGGGTCTCATTACTCTAGGACTTTGGGATAGCACTGCTGTCAAGAATCTAAGCCCTGGTTAGAATATAATTTCTGATATTCTGAGACAAGGAGTCCTACCTCCTAATGAGGTTAGGCAAGCTACTGCTGTTCCCACCCAGAATTCTACCTTGGCCAACTCTAGATCTGTCCTTAATGAATGGTGCTGCAGAGAAAATCAAAAGGTCAGGATCCCTGGTAGAGTTGCAGCTGTACAGAAGGAATGGAGTAGATTAAGATCAGCTAAATGAATGGGAGATGCCTCGTGCATCTTTCTGAGCTCAGCTGATAGATTTTCAGATACAAAATGTAAGAAAAGTTCAAGGCCCCTGTGACCAGATCCCTAGGCTGGGATTTACTTCATGGTGGAAAATCCCTCCTGCACAGATGGATCACACATTCTAAACTTCTCTTCTCTACTACCACCTTACCCCAAGCCTTTTTTAAAGACAGGGGGAAACTGACTGATACTATTTATTCACTGAGATTAGGGAAGCAACAGCTAGACTGTTTTAGCTCCCACCTCCTTGCAAGGAAGAGAATGACCTCTCCTAGGGGACTGGCAAGGTGGGACATCAAACAGGAAAAGAACTTTCCAGGCAGGCCAAAAGTAAAGAAGTAGTAATAACTCTGGAGTGGTTGAGACTAGGAAATGATGTGTGTCCCAGGGAGATCAGGTCAAGAAAAAGCTCCTTTGAAATGAGCAAGGTCCGTCTCTTGGGAATCCAGTTGGGAAGCTGGAGGTTCCAGGTGTTGGTTCTCTGGCTTAGGTCTTGGGTATCCCCTTCAACCTTGCCCGTCCTGCCAGGCGAGTTTCCTGTTGAAAAGACTGGGCCCTCTGCTCTCACCACCAGGGCCAGACCTACTCCCTAGGCTGGTGGTTGGGAGGGCTAACTTAGTACTTGGCTGCGGAGAGGAGGAAGGGAGTGGGGCCACACCTCCTCAGCTGCTCAGCAGACCAACTGTGTGTTTTGCCGTCTTGTACTCCCGTTAGAAAGGTAAAGTAAAGGAAGCTGCCCAGCGCTACCAGTACGCTCTGAAGAAATTCCCTAGAGAAGGGTTTGGTGAGGACTTGAAAACCTTCCGGGAACTAAAGGTGTCTCTCCTCCTCAACCTCTCTCGATGTCGCAGGAAAATGAACGTAAGTCCCTCTCCTCCCAGCTGCTTTCTACAGCCCTGGAAGTTGACAGCCCGTGTCACTCACTGGCTCTTACCAGGCCCCTGAAATCGTTCTCTGCCCCATTTGGAACTTGGTTGTCCTTCACAGAGCACTGACATTTGCAATTTGAAAGAAATCAAGTCTAAGTACAATCCGTATCTGAAACTATAAAAAAGTTAATGCTGTGGGCACTTTGGTAGCTTTCTGAATTTTTAGTTCCCACTGAAAGTGATTGGAATACCATCATCATTACCTCCTACCCCCAAGTCAGTTTTCTGGTCTTTGGGAAAATGTGAGAGCAGTGGTCACTAGAATTCCAGCTGCAATTAGATATGAATTTTAGTCACTCCCTTCCCTTCTCATAGACCCCTAGTCACTTAAGGCAGGGCTGGAAAGAAGGCTCAGGACCATGGACTTCAAGGTTTATTTCAAAGGCTAGTCTTGAACTTTTCCCTCCTCTCCTCATCTTTTTACTCCAGCATGCCATGTCCATTCTTGTCAAAGAGGGAATCTTAGAACTCTTCCTGGTCCTCTGTTATCTCCCACGTAGTACTTGGTCCTTCTCACCTGCCATGCACATACCGTCTCTGATGCCCTCAGCCACTGCTCCTGTGACACACAGATGCTCCCAGGCCAAGAACCCTCTCTCAGAGACCGGGAGTAGCTGAGATCGTGTCAGGAATCTCTGACAGCCCCCCCGCCTGAGGTCTCACAGTTACTTCAGGAGCTAAAAACAATCCACGCCAAACAGGAATGCTGATACTTAGAGAGCTCAGCTGTGCAAAAGTGAGATTTCAGCTGCAGGGGCAGGGGGTCTGCTGGCATTTCCAGAGAGGGGGTCTGCTAGCAGTTGTGTACATGAGCTTCACATCCTCCGTCTAAACCCTGGCAACGAGAAGAGCCTTGTAGACGCACGTGTCTCAGAGGACACAGTTTCGGCCCAAGGAGGCAGAGTTGCCCCAGGTGCTGAGGAGAGGGGGAATGCAGTAGCAGTTCCTGTGGGAAGAGGACACCCCAGGGGAAGGCAGTGAGGCCCTTCTGTGAAACATAACCAGATCAGCAGTACCCAGGGTCCCCCGTGGCAGCAACCCATGAGAATGAGATGAAGCTAGGAGCTGCCGTCAGCCTGCTGCCTTCTCTTTTGCCTGAACAAATAATCTGCTCCTTAGAAGCATTCCAAAGCTTGCCAGAAATGGTGATTGTCCAAAAGAAAAGAAGGGTAAGGTTGGAAACAGAGTAGCAATAGGTGACTCCCATAAGATGGAATACTTCCTCTCTATAGAGCTCCACACTTGCTCAGAAACAGGTGACAGCCACCTCCCATGACCAACACTGAACCAAACACCTGAGGTCTGCGTCTCAGTCAGAGATGGCCCATCACTTTTTCTGGTTAATTTCTACCCAGGCCCCAGGCCCTTGTTCCACCTCAGGAACACGCATGTCACCAGAGGTTACTGTACTAAGGCTCTGACATTGAAAGAAGAGAAAGCACTCTGTCTTTAGCTTAGTATGGAAGGCTGCCTTTAAACGTACGGCTCTGTTACCCATGTGCCTGTTCCCAGGGTTCTCCTAGGAGGACACATGAGACCACACTCCTCAGGGACCCCACTCCTCAGATCACACCCTCAGGGACCTCAGGATCAAGAGATGAGGGGACAACACAGACCCCGGTCATAGCCTTGGCCCTCTCTTATTTTAATTTTTTTGTTTTAAATGCATCTAAGTAGGGAACCAGTTCAGAGAAGGAGAGGCCAGAGAAGCCCCTGTGAAATAGAAAGGAAACTACCAGTTACCGAGCCTCCGCCATGTGCCGGAAACCGCATCAGGGGCTTTCCAATGCGTCATCCCACTTACTTGCACTTGCAGAGTAGACATGGGTGAGAACACACGGCACACCCTCTCAGGGGCTCCAGGGGGGACCAGAGGCCTGAACCCAAGTCTGTCTGGGGTCCCTACCCTATCTGGTCTCCATGGTCAGTGCAGTTCTCCTTTACGCAGACCGCATCCTGCTGGAGCTCACTCACCCGTTAGGAAGCCGAGGAATAGTGGGTGTGACAGGAAGCCAGGGGTAGGATGAGCGCCTGCGTGAGGTACATGGATGTGTTTGCCTCACACACACCGTGTAACAAGAGTCCCGGTTTCCAACTTCAGGAGCTTCACTGGGTTAACATCTGGCTTCTGGGCTAGAAAGAACTTCATTAGAACAGCAGAAAGAAGGCAAATTAAAAGTATCTTCATGCTTCCGGGCAGATAAATTCCCCGGGAGCTGTTGCAGGGCCACACAGGGCAAAGGTGAAGGAACTCCCAGTCTGGGCCACGTGGCTAGAGCCGTGCCAGGCATGTCGAGAATCCCAGGTGTTCCATCCATAAATGTCAAACAAATGTACCTGTAATCTGTTTTATTCCCAAATTGTCTATTTTTCATATCTCTTCAATGACTCATTTGCACACCTATTGTAATGACAGGATTTTGGAATGGCGGAGGAATTTGCTACTAAGGCCTTGGAGCTGAAACCGAAATCTTATGAAGCTTACTATGCGAGAGCAAGGGCCAAACGCAGCAGCAGGTGAGGAGAGAGAGAGAGAGGGTGAAAAGCAAGAGATCTCTGTTCCGAAAATCCGGCCAAAGCCATGTAGGCCGTCCTGGGACCTATGTACCCAAATGTGTCTATCCCTGAGGATTTTTAGGGCCAAGCTTTGGGGATGGCTCCCATAGCGCAGAGTTCCGCTTAAGACTGGCGTGTCTTCAGGGCTGTGGAGCTCTAAAACATTTCACTTTGGGAGAAAAATGCCTTTGCGTTGTTGGAGAATGGCACCTTCTTCCAAGAAGCCTCTGCCGTATCTCAGTCACTTTTTAACCCCTAAAGCAGATAGCATAAAGAGACACTGGTGACTTAAGAAGAGGTCACATAAGTAAAACATCTTCCTGGCCCTTTTAGAGAAATAGGATGGGTCACTTACACCACAGGCTCCTCTTTCTTTTCCTAGAGGCATTTGAGGAGTCCCTGTGGTATTCAGTCTTCCTTCTGGGGCTCTCCTCAAGTCTGGTGGCATCAAACCTCCTCCTCACCTAAATCCCCACCACCACCACACCACACACTCATGGAGACAGGAGGTCCTTGCTGCCAGGATTGAGGGGGCCCAAGAGAAACTCCATCCCTCGTGTCCATCTGCTGTGGCTTGGCCAATGGGAAGGAAAGGCTCCAGAAAGACCTAGAACCAGCCATCACTGATCTCTGGATAACTTGTCACTGTCCTTGATGCTTCCTGCCCAGTGCCCTCCCCTTCTCCTTAACATGGCCTGGGAAAGAACTGCTTCAGGGTCAGTGTTGTGGCCAGGGGCGATATGGTCCTGAAAAACCAAATCCAGGTTAAGTCTCAGCAATGATGGTGGCAGAAATATTAGTCTTAACTAGCTGGGGTAACAGAGTCCTTACAGAAGCTTGACTATCAAATTCTCTTTTTCCCCAGATAATTCCTTCCCCACAAGGCCAGTTGCCCCTTTCCTGGGCAATCTTAATAGAGAGGATGGGAATATCTCTGAGAGTTCTTGTCCTCATCTGTAAATTAGAATCCGAGTTGCCTAGTCAGCAAGCGTCATACCTGCCCAGCTCTGATGTAGCAGAACAGAGGAGCAACAGTGCTGGGGTGCAAGGGGAAGAAAAGGGCGGAGGACAGTCTTCTGGCCTAGGACGGAACAGGCCTGAAATTCGGAGCCAAAATATCGAGAATATAAAGAAAAAATTATGCTGGATCAGCAAGATTCTTAAATATTGTAGTTAACTGTTTTGTTGCTAAGCTAATTGACAGTGACCCTGTAAATGACAACCCCACCCAACTCTGATACTGCCTGGTGTGCATTTGGGCACTAAGAGAATCTTCCTGAAGGGCCTGGCTGGACTGATGAAATGGGGCCATTTCTCTACTAATCCCAGAGAGGCCAGAAGGAAGATGGAGGGTAAACAGGCTAAGGAAGCATTCTGGACTCTTCCAGAATGACAGCCTACCTGTTTCCTTCCTTACAAATCAAACAAAACCACCCCCCAGACCCCCACAGATGCCACCCCAGTTCTCTAAAATAGCGACCGTGGTCCTCAGCTCTTGGTGATTCCCGTTGATTCAGAATAACCCCAGTTCCTGTGTTTACATTTTGTCAAGCAGACAGTTTGCAGCAGCCTTAGAGGATCTGAACGAGGCCATCAAGCTCTGCCCAAACAACCGTGAGATCCAGAGGCTCCTGCTGCGCGTGGAGGAAGAGTGCCGACAGATGCAGCCGCCGCCGCCGCCGCCTCAGCAGCCGCCTCAGCCGCCGCTACCAGAAGAAACGGAACCCGAAGCACAGCACGAAGATGTATACTCTGTACAGGATATGTTCGAGGAGGAGTACCTGGAACAGGATGTTGAAAATGTCTCCATTGGCCTCCAGACCGAAGCTCGGCCCAGTCAGGGGCTCCCGATAATCCAGAGCCCGCCCTCCTCCCCAGCCCATCGGGACTCAGCCTACATCTCTAGCTCACCGCTCGGCTCGCATCAGGTCTTTGACTTCCGTTCCAGTAGTTCTGTAGGCTCTCCCACCAGACAGAGCTATCAGTCCACCTCACCCGCTCTTTCTCCAACTCACCAGAACTCTCATTACAGGCCCAGCCCACCACATACGTCCCCAGCCCACCAGAGCGGGTCTTACCGCTTTAGCCCCCCTCCCGTGGGAGGGCCAGGCAAGGACTATCCAAGCCCTCCTCCGTCCCCCCTCCGTAGAGGCCCTCAGTACCGGGCCAGCCCTCCAGCTGAAAGCATGAGTGTCTACAGATCCCAGTCGGGCTCACCCGTGCGCTATCAGCAAGAAACAAATGTTAGTCAGCTTCCTGGCAGACCAAAATCTCCATTATCCAAAATGGCCCAGCGGCCCTATCAGATGCCTCAGCTTCCTGTGGCAGTTCCCCAGCAAGGGCTCAGGCTACAGCCTGCCAAGGCCCAGATTGTGAGAAGCAACCAGCCCAGCTCAGCGGTTCATTCAAGCACCGTCCTCTCCACAGGGGCCTATGGCCAAGTAGCCCACTCAATGGCTAGTAAATACCAGTCTTCGCAAGGAGACATGGGAGTAAGTCAGAGCCGGTTGGTTTATCAAGGGTCAATTGGGGGGATTGTAGGGGATGGGAGGCCCGTGCAGCACGTCCAGGCCAGCCTGAGTGCAGGTGCCATCTGTCAGCATGGAGGGTTGACCAAAGAAGACCTTCCACAGCGACCTTCCTCAGCATATCGAGGTGGTATGAGATACAGCCAGACACCACAGATTGGCCGTAGCCAGTCTGCATCCTATTACCCAGTCTGTCACTCAAAACTAGATCTGGAGCGCTCCTCCAGCCAACTAGGTTCCCCTGATGTGTCACATTTAATCAGAAGACCTATTAGTGTCAACCCTAATGAAATCAAGCCCCACCCACCAACTCCCAGGCCATTGCTGCACTCCCAAAGCGTAGGCCTGCGCTTCTCTCCATCTAGCAATAGTATCTCATCAGCCTCCAACCTCACTCCTACCTTCCGGCCATCTTCCTCGATTCAACAAATGGAGATCCCACTAAAACCGGCGTATGATAGGTCATGTGACGAGCTGTCACCGGTGTCTCCCACTCAGGGAGGTTACCCCAGTGAGCCCACCCGATCCAGGACCACACCATTCATGGGGATCATAGATAAAACAGCCCGGACTCAACAGTACCCCCACCTTCACCAGCAGAATCGGACCTGGGCCGTGTCATCCGTGGATACCGTTCTCAGTCCCACGTCTCCAGGCAACCTGCCTCAGCCTGAGTCCTTCAGTCCACCATCATCCATCAGCAACATTGCCTTTTATAACAAAACCAACAATGCACAGAATGGCCATTTGCTGGAGGACGATTATTACAGCCCCCATGGGATGCTGGCTAATGGGTCCCGCGGAGACCTCCTGGAGAGAGTCGGCCAGGCCTCCTCATACCCCGATGTGAAGGTGGCGCGGACCCTCCCTGTGGCTCAGGCATATCAGGACAACCTGTACCGGCAGCTGTCCCGGGACTCTCGACAAGGGCAGACATCCCCTATCAAACCAAAGAGACCATTTGTGGAGTCTAATGTTTAAAAGACGTTCGTTGGAGTGAGACCCATATGTTTTCACTGCACATCTTCAGGCTTGGTTTCCACATCTGAGGTAGTTCTCTGGCTTAATTTCTCATGCAGTTTCTGTGTGGTGTTTAGAGGTGGCAGCCCCGTGCTGGAGTTCTTTGCATGCAGCCGACTGGGAAGCTGGCCTCCCGTGAGCCAGGACTTCAGTTTCTCTCGTCTGTGCCCCAGCCACATGCTCTCTCCCTCTCTTCCGATGCCAGCGAGGAGATTGTTGTGCCGTGTGCTTTAACCCAGGGAGATCAGACACACTGGTCAGCTTTTTCCAGGAGACAATCGCTTTCACTGATGTTCTTGTTGTGTAAATGTCTTTCTCCTTTTTTACAAAAATAAGATGTTCTTGTTCGTTTTCTTCTAGGAACTTTAGAAAGAGTATGACGCCCCTTTGCCTTTGCATTCTTATCCAGTGTTATCCAAATAGCCAACCCCAGTGCATTCTTGTGCCATGGTGTCCTCCCCTGGACTGCCAGCTCCCTGCAGTCATCGGGTCTAGAATGTTCATTTAGATTATTGCTGGTCTTCCTACGGGGGCAAAAGGATCAAGGAGAAAGAGAAGAAACAGGTCGATTAAATTAGAAGAAAAAAATATATATATATATATATATATAATTATTTGAAATGTCACTATGTTGATTTTTCAAGAAGCATTTTATGAATATTTAAAGAACAACTAGCCCTTTAAATAGTTCACCCAGCCAAGGAAATTGGATGAGAATCATGGATATTTTTAAATAATCCACTGAGAGTTATCCTTTAGGTTTTTAGCCAACAATTAACGATTAAAAGCTATTGATTTTCCATGGGGGGGGGGGGAGATACATAAATACATAGAAAGAGAGAGGAAGAAAGACTGTTCTGGATTCTCAGAAAAAGGCTATAGAAAATCTCTTGTCTTGGCGAAGTCTACTTTTTAAGTCCTGGTACATCACTGAGCATCATATCTCATAAAAGCAAACTCTTCGCCAAAGTTTGGTACAGTAGTCCTGTCGGGTCTTCACCTGGAGCCACATTGTGTTCTACTGGCCCTCTTTCTTTTAAACCCACATGGTACCGTGAAGAAATTGGTTCTTTGAGAAGCAAATTGAATTCTCTTGGGGCTGTAAGACTTTATTCCTGGAGTTTGCACCCAGGACTGTTGCACCCCATGCCAGGTGTCGTCTGATTCCGTTTCAAGATCTATAGTTTCATTATCTGTTTACTCTAGGGATTGTTTCTTCGTTTCTTTCTCTAGGTAGGAGGGTTTGGGGAGTGATCTTTGAAAACCAGGCACAGTGAAGTGTTTCAGGGAGCAGACAGACCCCTTTCAGCCCTGGGTGGGGGAACATGAGATAGATAGCAGGTCCTCTGATGCAGTTACCCTCCACACTTCTTCTGTGTCTTGAGGTCGTTTGCTGACCTGTCCTTTGCGTGACTGAGGCCAGCACAAGATGGACAGCAAGAACACTGAAACCAAAGCCTTAGCACAGGCCTGGTACTGACTGCGCATCAGCTCTTAGAACTTAAGAAGCTGAACAACAGAGAATCAGTTCTCTGTTACTACGAATCATTCTGCTCTGTGAGTAAAGAAAGGGCTATAGGAAGGGCAGTTTCCTGAATAAAAATCCAGATGTGACCAGACCTGTTTGTCATAGTAAGTGTCCTCTGAAAGTATCACTAAGACCTGGGGAGCATGCAGCTGAGATCAGAAACATTTCTCTACCAATTTAGATTCTGCCAAATAGACGGACCCCTCAGCCCCCAAGCCCGACACAGGCCAGGACTTGTCTCGGGGCCAGCTCAAGACCCAGAATCTTCCCACTCTCAGATGCCCAGGGACTGTCTCCTACTCAGACCAGGGTGGGCGCCAGTGTCTTGTCCCTTCCCTTCCCTTCCCCCTCTCTTGCTTCCATCTAGAAGGGGAAGCGTAGAGCTGTAGCATCAGCCTGCAGCCGGGAGCCCAGCTCCCGCTTTGTCCAGGTCTCAGCCCTACAGGGCCCTTTGCATCTCACCCCTCCCTGCCCACCTCTCACTGAGGAGCTGCTGCTACATTCTGAAAGACGTCCGTGTCTGTGAGGAAAGTGCCCCTGTGTGTCTGGAATGCCACACACACCACCTGCACTCAGCTGTCTAGGTGAGCGAGCAGCTTCTGCACCTCCCAGACATGCCACTGATGCCACTTGTCCCCAGGGTCTCTCTCGGCTTTCCTGGACAAACCGGAGATTTAGGGTCTATGCCTTATTGGGCAAAACACTTAAAACAGTCAAAATGCCATTCTTTTTTAGCCATTATAAGAGGGAGTGAATGTCACTACTGGGCGCCAGTTGAGTTTGACTAGAAAATGCCGACTGGACCTGATTGGGGGCAGGAGACCATTTTTCCTTGCTCAGCTGACTGCCCATGCCCTGTTGTGCTACTTCACTGCCATGGGATGATCTTAGTACTGTATCCCGGAGACGCCCTCTCCCCCAGCAGCACTCACTGAGTCCGTGTCTGGCTCCTGGTGGGGGAAGTTTTTCAGATGAAACTGGTTAAGTTCCAGTCACCCAATTCACACACCCTGAAATGGAGACAGTGGTAACAAACTTTAGCCTCTAGGTTTCTCACCAAATTGTACGTTTGTGTTCACCCAGAATCCTTGCACTAATGGGTTTTCATCACATCATGTCTATAAATGGGTGCACTTTACTGTTTGAATTTGTAACTCTGATAAATACTGGATATTTAAGTGTGCGTAATGTCTTCATTAGAAAATAGCAGAACCGCTCTTGTCTTTTAGTGTATCTTTCAAGGGAAAAAAAAAAGGAAAAAAAGGAAAGAAATCAAGCAGTGGATCACAGCATTTATAGCACAAGAAATAACTGTTGTATATAAGCATCAAAAGGATTAAGAATTTTTAAATACAAAAATATTTGCAGTGATTTTAAAGTGCTTTTCCAGCAATTTTCTTAGGGACTCCTGAGACATGGTTACTTTATTTACTGGATCAGTAAGGCACACAATTAACAATTAAAAATTAATGTTTATTTACAAAGTAAAGGGAAAACCTGTGTAACATGAGAATTTGGCATGGACAAAATGGAGACCATTTTGTATCTGCTGTTGTATCTTGTCCGGGTTGCAGACGTGCACTATTAAAGCCCCAAATTAATAGAGCACAAACCCTTCTTGTTCCTCTCCCACGTGCCCCTCTTTCTAGATGTGTTTAACTTAAACTCGAAGGCTCAGGAAAATTCCACTAATTAGAATCATGTACAGTACCCCAGGTCGTTGTCCAGAGATACAAGTTTGCTAATTTAGTTAAGCCTGGATTATTAAACACTTTTCCTAAATTATTGTAAACAGAACAGCCTAGAGAAAGGTATTCTCAGTCCTTATATTGTATAGTAGTTTATGAACCCCTCTCTAAATATTGGTATTTTTATATCCCAGAGATGTACCCAATAGAAAAATTAACCAGTATCTAATTTAATATCCATAAGTATTTTCCTTAGATTTTAGTCATATACAGTGGGTTATGTAGACGTCACCTTGCTTCAACCATATTCTACCACTAGGTGTCACTGTGGCTCTGCACCAGGCTCGTCTGGTGGCAAAGACCGGCAGCGCGTCCTCTGGAGGGGCTGCTTCCAGGGCAGCAGGCAGGCCCAGAGGGTTCAGGAAGGAGGGGACAAAGACCTGGAAAGGGGTCTTCACGCATCCGTGCCAGTCGTGGCAAGATAAGCTCTTTGACCGCTACCTGCTTTGGACCCTCAGCCAGGCAGAGGCCCAGAGAATGTTGACTAGAACTCCCTTCCTCTGATGGCCGGGTGGGTATGAGGAAGTCTCCTTTACTCCCCATGAGCTCCCCTCTCAGTTCCTCTTGGCCTCCAACTTGTACAACTCCAGAGATGTCACAGGTGGGTGGTTTGGTTCAAAAATAGTTATTTTTCTACTGCAGAAATGCCTTGGACAAAACCAGTTGCTCACTGAACCTTTGCCACAAAATGGAACAGGCTCCCCAGGGGGCAGGGTGTCCCCTCCCCGTCCCAGCCTCTCCCACCCTGTCTGTCTGTCCTTGGGCTGCCCACTTCTCACGAAGCCAACTTGCAAAGGCAGCCTGCTGCTGCTTCCACACCAAGGCCTGTGCCGCCCCGTTGCGCGCACGTTGGGAGGTGTGGCTTTTTCTCCTTTTCCTCTAGGAATTCCAGACTGACCATCTACCATGACTAACAACCATGAACAAAAAGGGCTTAGGGGTAAGAGCTACCTACAAAGACGTGTCATGGAAACCTTCACCATGCAATGCCTTGAACTCAGCTCTGGCTGCTCCCAAGAAAAGGTGGCTGGCTGGGGGCCTGGACACAAGCACAATGGGAATGGTGGAGCCACTGTGCAGAGCTACTTGAATAATCACTGGGTCTTCATCAACTCCTTTTATAACACAGACCACTCAAGGGCTGAAGTGTTGGTAACCTGCATTTCGGTGTCCAATGCCTCACAGCTGCTGAACCACCCTGAGATGCTTGTGGCCACGTGATGGCCACAGTCAGAGCTTTGAAAGTCAGTACCAAATGAATGCGTAATTGGACACCAAAAATCAAGTGTTACTTTCATGTTTCCTCACCCATACCATCTCACTTCTTCCTGCTGACTCTGATAATCTCCACTAAGCTGACCTGTCGGGTTTTTAGCTGAATGCATATAGGTGCAGGCCAGCATCACTCTTGTTTTTCAGACAGACCTACTCTGTGGACAGGAAGGAGCCTAGCTGCTTTGTTTTTGTAGCACTTACTGGCTGGAGTTTTCTTTTGCCTAACCGCTAACCAGAACACCTGGTTAGGGGGACTCCACTCGATCCCTTCGGTCCCCAGGACCAGACAGAGAGTTAATTCTGGAAAATTTAGTACTTGAATGTACCTGCCTTATTGTGTACCAGCTTACTGGAAAAAAAAGATAGAAAAGCCGGCTCCAGATCTCTCCTCCATTCACAGGTTATTTTGGAAATCCTGTAAGTTACACTTCCTGTTCTAGTTTATTTTTGTTTTTGTTTTTTCCTTTGGCTGATTCCTGCTGAGTGGGGCCAGTTCCTCCTCAGGCTCAGGGCAGGTGCCATTCTCAGGCATGGCCTCCTTTCCATCCAGCGCAGCATCTCCGTCTCTGTTCTGTCTCCTCCAAATCCAAGATGATTTTAATTAGTACAGACATGTACAGTCTACAATTAAAGAGTGATTTGTACTAATATGATTTTGATTCTTCCTCCTCTTTGCTGTCCTTTCAAGACACTTGCTGGAAAAAGCTTTAATGCACTTAGTTTTCCTTTAGGTTTTCTATGACTCAGATGTAAAGGACTTTCTCTGTACAGTATATTATCCAATGCATGTTTGTTCTCTCTCCCGATATATTGAACACCACACAGTTGTGAACTCGTGCAGTGGGGATGTCCCGCACCCCACAGAGGCATCTAGCCCCCTGTGTATAAGGAAAGACATTTTCCTTTGCTGTACTTGCTTGAGCAGTTGTATTGTCTGTACATGTGAGCTGTGTGAGGTAGATGTGAAAAGGTAAATGAATGCATTCTCCTGCCCATGTGTACAGATCGCCATCCGTACAATGAACTGTATGTATGAAAGCAAATGTACTTATTTATAAAGGGTAACACTTGGAAAAACACGGTGTTGTGGTGCTTTCTCCTTACGTTACGATACCTGCCCGGGGGGGGCTGACTCAGGCTCCCCCCTCACTGAGGCCTGCCGTGCCGAGGAGCCCTCCCCCAGGGACACGACTTTGGCAGGTTGAGACAGAGGCCACATTCCTGATGATTTGGTTGGTCTCTTGTGGAACAAGCAAAGTCACCTCTTTGGGCTCGTATTCACTCAGCGAAGTGACTGAGCACCTCCTCGGAGTTGGGACAGCACTGTAGGCGCTCTGGAGATCTGTGGCTAAGAAAAGACTGTTCTAAGGGCCTTTCAGTGAAGGCTGGCAGCGCCCGCTGAGAAAGAGAGGCTTTTTCTTTGGTGAGTTTCTCTCCAGCCAAACCAAGGGAGCACCGAGCTCTTCTTGTTTCATTGTAGTAGCCGAGGCCCGCACCCCTGTCTTGCTGCCCGAAGCGGGCTGCAGTGGGAGCCTGAGGTGAGGGGACAGCCCCAGCTAGAGTCCTTGAGGCTAACTCCATCAAAGCTGCTTCCAGTGGCTTCATCTTCTCTTCAGAAATCTGGCCAGAATTTGCCATCCTCACCATCTAGAGAGCTAGACGGCTGCATCGTAAATGGAGAGGCTGCGGGTTTCCTGCCCGGCTGGTACCTCTCTGTCTACTGCAGGGACAAGCAAGGGAAGAGACCGCTTCCTCTAGACACCACGTTGTGCTGAACAAACATCCCTGTTGCATAACCACATCCATTTCCCCCAAACAGAGCCAGGGTAGCAGGAAAACTCCGGGCACGCAGTCACGCACCCTAGATGCCAGAGTGGCCTTCAGAGAGGAGAGGAGAGGACTCCGGAAGCAACCACCTGCTTGGTCTGAAAACTTTGGGACTTGGGGGGTTCCAAACCCAGTAAGGTGAGGGACTCCTGAGGAGGTGAAGGAGAGGAGATGCGTGTCTAGAGGGAGAGGCGTGGCCTTCGTGTCTGGGATCATTTGAATATTCACAAACACAAAGACCCTTGATCCAGAAGTGAGCACAAGAGCCGGAAGTGAGACAGCCTGCAGACGGGCCAGCTGCTTCTCCCCGCACACTGAGAGCCAGCTGTGATCTTGACTGAGCGATCAGCTTGGGACATGTATCATGCCACGTGCTTTGCATGCTTTTAAGCAAATGAAGTTTCGCACAGAAGCCTTGATTCAGGAGAAAGATTCTACAGATGCAGAAAGCAAAGTCCTCTGGAGAACACAGAAAATAAAGTAAATGTTAGGAAGGACTCCTGTTCCCCAAGGATTACTCCTCAGAGGATTTGCTGCAGGGGTCCCTTTAACTAGTGTTTTGCTTTAGGTGACGGGAGCGCAGCGTATCCCAGCGTGAGATCCAGCCCAACTTCACATAAACACATCTCCTGCCTGGGTCTTAGGAACTGCTCTCAAGTGGAATCCCGCCTTGTTCTCAAAGCTTTGCTCCTCTCCTTAAGGAATAAAGAGACATCTCTTTTAAAAGGTAAAAAGTTGAGCGACTACTAGGGAAAACTTCTTGCCGAGGCCCTTACCACGCTCCACCCTCCAGGCCACTGTCTCTGGGTTGGGAAAAGGGTTTCTCTAACCATGAGGAAGAGCCTCCTGCTCTGGCTCCAGAGACTGAACAGCCCCTGGGCCATGACAGAGATCACGAATCGCTTTACCTTCTGTGCCCAGCGTGGGGGGAGGGGAGGTTCAGTTTCTGTCGAGCCTGGTAGAACTAACTTCACATGTCTGATGCCGCTAAAAGCACTGGCCCCTTTTTTGCCAGGGTGAATGAAGAGAACAGGCCAGAGATCAGCTGTAGACATTTATTGAATCATCTGTTGCACCGACGCTACATTGTACTTCACAGACAACTGGCCACAGGCAAAGTAAAATAAACCACAAGGGATCAGCTTCCAGGGGGCCTCCTTAATCATCCAACATACACGTTGGCAAACAGACCAGTTTACAGATTTTTACTGCAGATTTAAGGTTCCGTTTCTCTAAGTGGCATTCTGGGGGGGGGGGGGGGGGGGCGGGTAGATACACAGTTGTACTTTGGTAGTTTGTCCAAGCAGGAGTCTCTCCACCTGTAAAATACCTGGCTATTCAGCGTGAGCCAGGTGGTGAAAGAATTGACGGAGCCCCTTCCTGGCGGAGCACGCGGTGTAGCCTCCAGACAAGCTGCAGCGGAGGCAGGGAGGCTGGGTCAGGGAGGCCGGGAGAGGCTCCGAGGGGCCTGGGCAGCCCTGCTGGGGAGGGCTCCTGACCTGCAGGCACCTGCTGGGAGAACTGGCGTTGTTGCCTAAGGCAGGGCCTGTGGCAAAGCGGAGGGTTAGAAATCTGAGCATCAGAAGCGGCCAGCCCCTTTCTCTAAGGCAGCGGTTAGGTGAGAAAAAGGCAACCCATCTACAGAACAGTAGCCGGGCTTAGAAACCTCATTCATTTCTTCACTTAAGTAAGCTGTGTCTGTCTCAAACTGTCATGTTCCTCAAAGCCCAGAAAATGAGGAAAACAAGAAGAGAGCATTCCCCAAGTCCAAGAAGCACAAGGTCAATGCTCTGATCACGTTACTTCCAGACTGAATCCAAAGAGTGACTCAGGCGGCAGCATAACACACTTACACAGCTGGGGGGAATTAACCCAATTCCAACTCCGTCCCAACCTCCTGCAAAGATGGGCCCAGGTAAGGGGATGAGGCTTTCCTCCTGGACAGAAGCAGGCAGCCCTGCCTTCCCCACTGAAAGGGAAAGGGGGCAACAGGGCAGTTTTTTGTTTAAAAACAAAAACAAGACGTATGCCCTCGGCCTCGAGTCAGAGCCAGCCTGTGAGGGCAGGGACACCGGGGGCACTGGTGGCCCGGGCCCCTGCAGGGAGTGGCCAGCCCACCACCCGGCCCGCCAGTGCGAGGGGCCACCTCCTTCCCCTTCTCTCAGCCGCCAAGTACAGTTTGTCTCAGTCCTGTGCCCTGTCCCTCTCCCAGCACAGCATCTTGGGGCTGAGGACTGAAGAAAGGGGAGGCCAAGAGCACAGCTGGGCCGAAGCCACATCTCCAGAGCTTCCCAGGGGCCAGTCCCTCCCCTCTCCTGGGGAACCTCGCTCCGAATACCAACATATTTTACACATAATATCACTTGCTCTACTGCCAAAGACTGGGCCCATTCACACCACCGTGTTATTCAGACTAGCGAGACTCCTGGTTTGAATTCAGTGTTACATAAAGCAAGTCTTGGCCTTGCCAGGCCTGTCGCTGAGCCCCAGTTTATCCCACAGCTTTGTGCTCTCTGCAGCCACTGGACGCGGCCCAGCATCCGCTGCCTCAAGGGGAGAGCCCCCCTGCATCTCCTTCAGGGATCTATGCCTTTGTGACCAGGACTGACCACCCAAAACTCTACCCAAAGCTTCTTGATTTGAGGGGGTGACAGCGACAACAGGGGCAGGGGTCTATGCGTGACTAACAGGACTCTAAAGCAGCAGCAAGGAGAAAAAAGTAGAGGAGGTCAAGCCCTAAACCCCAGAAATCAGCGCTCGAGGGGGAACGCTGCCCCCACGGTCCCTACCGACACTGCCGAGCCCTCCCCAAGAGCCACCCGGCCTAAAGACGGCCTCGACAGGGCACGGCAAAGACGCCTATCAGAACCTCCCGGAACCGAGGAGGCCAGCCGCAGCCAGACCCTCCCTGTGGGACAAGGGCGGGCCGTCACTGGGAGCTGGGGCTGTCGCCCTCGGTCAGCGTCTTGAAGTCCATGGAGAGAGCTTGTTCCTCCGCCTGGGGTGGCCGTTTCCAGTCAGCGCGAGTCAAAATGTAGAGCACAGTCACGCCAAAGCCGGCCAGCAGCAAGCCCAGCATGTTGGCCAGGACGCCCTCAGGCTCAAACGTGCTATACTTGGCCCTGCAGGGTTTGGGTGGAAGGGAGAAGCCACCCGAGGGGTCACGGTCAGGCCCAAATGCCATTCACACCAAGGCCAGAAAGCTGGTGTGGTATTCCAATCCCAGCCCCACCCGTCCCCCGCCCGGAGAGGAAAACCGCTGCTTCGCTAACTCCACAGGAAGCTGCCTCAGAAGGCAGAGGCCCAGAGAAGCAGAGGGCAGGGCTCCGTCTCCCGAGGCCCGTGGTGGCACAGGACACTCACCCAAGTTTAAACAGCAGTGCCTCCTTCAGGCCCAGCAGGGCTGTGCCCACAGCGAGCAGGAAGATGGTGGCGCCAAAGAAGATGTGCTGCGGGCGGTAGCGGCTCCGCAGAGAAAACGAAGCTCCAGGGAACAGGAAGAAGCCAAAGCCCACGAGCCACTACAAGGAAAGGCGGGGTGGTGCCGGAGACTGAGCCGGCCGCCGTCTGACCCACCCGAGGTCACCCCACGTAGGCCGTGTCCACACGCGGTCTGGGAACCCCTCCATCCACTGCTTGGCTTTCTTCATCTCAAGAGCAGGGGTGGGGGGAGCAGTAAGCGCTTTGGGGAAAGGTCCCGGCCCCGGCACTCGAGGCCTATCTCGGTTCATCGCGCTCGAACGCTTGGAAGCCCAGGCCCGTGGCCAGACACATGTGCCGCGTCAGCTGGAAGGCGGCCTGGGTCTGAGGCACCCTCGCCTGGGAGATCCTGGCTTTCGTACCCACTTGGGGATCCGAAAGCAGCGTCCAACTGTGCTAAAGCACCTCCTCCACTCTCAGGCACACGCCCGGGAAAGCGGGCCCTTCTGTGGCACAGGTGGCCCCGTCGTGGCCTCGTGCACCCCCGCCCCCGCCCCACCGCCGTGGCTCGGAACCGCCCACCTGCACGAAGTAGAGAATAAACGCGAGGATGCCACACCAGCTGTGCAGGCTGTACAGGTCAGCGTAGCCCTTCTTCCTGTGGTAGTCAAACACCGCCACCAGGCCTGGACCGGAGAGAGGGGCCGTGTGAGGACAGGGCTGGTGGGGAGGGGAGCGGGTGAGGTGACCCAAGGGAAACCCAACCAGCCGGGACTTCTGGGATCTGGTCCCGGCTTGAGGGCTGCCAGCACCCAGCGTCCCAGCTGGGGATGCCTGGGGGGTGGGGGATCGCGGGAGGGATGGGGACGGGACCACAACAGAACCGGCGTGGAGACCAGACGTGTCAAGCGGCGACCCCCCCACCAAGTTAGAAGCAGAGGTGGGGGAAAGGGAAAGCCGTGCCCAGGAACTCACCCACCAGGGCGATGATGAACGCGAAGACGTGTAGCAGCCCGTGCAGGACTTTGGTTGTGCGTTTGGTCTCGTTCCTGAAGACACGGTAAACCAGCAGGGCTTTCAGGGAGTGAGAAAGGGAAGGTCAGGCCCGCCTGCCACAGGCAGCGAGGAGACGCAGCTTGGCTGGCAGAGGTGATCTGCACCAAGGGCTTGGCAAGGCACCCCAGCCACAGGCAGTACAGACTCGGTGGGGCCTCGCGGGGGCCCTCGGGTAGGTGTGCCCTAGCGCCCCTGCCACCACCACTTTCTTATCAAGTGTCCGTGTATTCTGGGCTGTGTCCTCGGTTTGTCATGCAGTCACGCTGAGGTGTCACCAAGCTTCTGAGTTCACCTCTTAGCTCTGATGGTCCTCAAATAGCCCAGTATTGAAGCTGAGCAGATACTCACTACCTTCCGCAACCAGGTTCCCTAGGTGGGGAACCCGATTCCCAAGCTAATCCCCCTCACAGGGCTGAGCCGGACAGGGCCAGGTGGCACGGGGAATGCCTCTTAGGAATCTGCTGCTGGGGAATGGCTGTCACCAGGACCGCCCCTAGGAAGAATGGGTCAAACAGATCCAGATCCAGCTTTCCTGTTACCAGAGCAGGCCACACAGAAGGCAGGGTGGGGGCCAGTCACAGGCTCACTCCTGCCCCAGAGAGGAGCTGCAGCTCTGCCAAGTCCACCATTCCCCCAACACATACACACATGCACACACACACACATGCGCACACACACGCACACTCACCGTTTTTCTTCCAACTTCAAACCACCCCTGCAGAAGCCAGCCTCAGCTCACAGCCCAGCCCCTGGGCTGCTTGCTCTACACGCACACCCTTGGATGCTCCACAAACCTCAGGCCCCTGGATTTGGATGCCTGGTGTTCCCAGGCCCCAAGCCAGCTTCCTTCCTGTCTTTTCTAGAATCTTAGATGTGTCTAAGTGCAGGAGACCCCAGGGATGATAGGGTTCCTGCAAACCGCCGCTCTCAGGAGCAAGGGTGGGACTCACCATCTCCCTGCAGGAAGATCAGGCCTATGACCATGCAGAGGGGATGCACGTTGAACTGCAGGACGCCCTGCCAGGCGATGCCGCCCCTGTACAGACCGAGCCAGGCACCGGTCGTGGCCACCGCGATCAGGCCCAGCAGCTGGGAGAAAGCTACATAGTAAGGCAGCGCCCTGGGGGTGGCCGCCAGGCCTGCGTGGCTCTCCATGCTGAGGCAGCTGCTGGAGGGAAAACAGCAAGGCTCAGAGTGGCCCACAGCTTCCAGAGGCCACGTCCCGGCCTCCCGATGCCCGCTGCCCCCTTCCACCCACCTCTCCCGGCCCCTGTGCTACAGCAGTGCTTCCATCCCTTCCCGAGATTCAAGTACAGCTCAGCAGAGGTGCCCCGCTTCCCCCAGAGACAGACAGGCCAGCACCTGGCTGAGATGCAGTGAGGGTGCAAGTGAAGGTCCTCCAGATTCAGAGGTGGGGGGACGTGCCTGTGCCTTGCATTGTTTCCCAAGGCCCTGGCTTTTCTCAGGTGGGGCTCACAGAGGAGGTTCAGAGAAGTGAGAAAATCCCTTGAAGGTACAGAGTTAGTCACGGTTTGTCCTCCAGATGGGTCACAAGTACGTCCAGAGAGAATGAGAAAGCTGACATCCCTGCACCCATGCACCCAGCGTGTGGCCGTGTGGCGGACAGAAGGAGAAATCCTGCCCTCCCCAGGAGCCTGGGTGCAGCCCCCACAGCTGCCCCTGTGCTCTGACCCTGCTTTGCCTGAAGACGACGTGGGGAACAGGAGCAGCCCCACAGCCTGCTCCCCCTGCCACAACTTCCTCCCCCCACGCTCAGGGCCCGCCGGGTCTGCACCCCTACTCAGGACAGGGAGTAGCACCTTGGCATTCAGAGCCCATGGGGTGTTTCATACACATCACTTAATTCATAGCCATCCTGTATGGGACAGTAAAGCAGGTAGTTACTGTCCCTATGCCACAGATAAGAAAGTGGCAGTTCCAGGAGGCTTGGGAAAGTCTTGCTCAGGGGTCTGTGCATGTGTGCCTGTGTGTGTGCACCTGCATGCGTGTGTACGTGTGTGCATGTGTTTGTGTGTGTGGTAAGCGCATTTCCTGGCTCCTCTGCCCAGTGCACCCCCATGTTAGCCTCCCCCAGGGTCAGGATGGCCTTCGCGCAAGCTCTTCACCCTGAATCGGATAGTTCTCCAGACCCGGAGCCCAGGCCTGGCCCACACGCCCAGTCAGGAGAGGCAGCCAGGGCACGAGGCCGGTGATGAACAAGGATGGCCTCCTCCATCTGTCTGCCTCGGTGCTGCAGGGTCCCGAGCCCACAGAAAGAGGTTCTCTGCCCACAGTGTCCTGGGCTTTCCAAGCAGCAGTGGAAACATTCCAGAGAATGACAGCAGCGCAGAGACATGGCCTAATGGGTTCTGGGTCTCCCTCTAACACCCAGCGCTTGCTGTCTCTCTCCACCCTGTACCGCTCAAGAACAAGTGTCCAGTCGGCCCGGTCTTCTACTAATAATTGGGGAGGTCTCTTTTTACCCCCTGATTCTCTCTGCCACATCTGACAAATTTTGGCAACTTCAGCATTAAAAAAAGTTGGGGGCAGTGGCAAGTGTTACTAATACATACTCCCTACAGTAAAATACAGATTAACATATAAAGGGAAAAAATTACAACTAATCAGCATTTTCATGTGTGTCCTTACATCCTTTTTTTCTCCAAACATATACGTTCTTTTATAAAAACAGAGACATACCGATTTCTAACCTGCTTTTCTACCTTAACAGTAGATCCTGTGTATCTTTTCCTGTCCATGAATATACATTCACATCATTGTCTCAATGACAACACAAGACTGCACCATACAGCTGTTCCACACTTTAACCAAACCCCAATCCCAACTGTTCAACATTTAGCTAGCTTCCAGTTTTTCACTAAATAAACCACACCATGCGATCACCTTTGCACGTGTGTCTCATTAATTCCTAAATGAAGAAATGGAATCCTGCAGCAAGGCTATGTTCTCGTTTAGGTTTTTGACATTTTATCAAATGATCTTCCAAACACACTCCCATAGCAGGTGGGAACACCTGTTTCCAGAAGCCCTGGCAGACAATGAACCCCTATTTCTGAGACTCTTGCCACCGTCCATATCTGTCACCTTTACCCAAGGCAACTCCTACATCTAGGGCCAGTTCTGTCCTCTCCCCCAAATACAAACCCCATTTCTAGCTACCCACCACACATCTCTACCGACATCAGCAAACACTTCAAACTCCTCCGCACATCCCTAGTCAATTCATCTGCCCATCGTCGTCATAACCAAATCCAATCCTGACCTCATGCAGGTAGCCACTGCGGCTGTCCTCCTGGTCCCGACGCTGACACCTCTACAGACAGGCCACCGAATCCTCGGGGTTCTCCCCCAGGGTCCCCACCATCACTTGCCTCCTGGCCATCTTCATTGCCACCACCCCAGCCAGAGCATGGAGCTTCCACCCCAATCTCTGTACCCCTTCTAACCCGCCAGACCTGCCAGGGACGAGGACGAGGCCAGTTCCCCAACTCATGTTGTCCCACCTTGTGCAAACAGGGGCACCTGCCAGTGAAATGGCAACACCTGTAACACGATCCTAACTCAGTTTCCATCTGCAGCCCCGCATCTTCTCACCAAGTCCACTCAGCTTCCCTGGCTCTCACAACACTCTGCCTCACTCCCTGCGCCTCTCTTCTGGCTCCCTGCCACTCACCCTCCCCTCCATCCACCTGCCCCACAACCTAAAAGGGACATTTCTTTCTTCTCTGTCCCCACCTCTGCATCCCCAACACTGGCCTGGAGCCCACTTACCCCGTCGGCAGTCTGCCTGCCTGCCACGAAGCTCGCCTGTGCCTGTCTGCTGTCGTGCCTCCTCCGAGGAACGCGTCCTACTCTTCCTTGGGTTTCCTGGGGATCTATTCCTCTGCCCTAACTCTAACAGGAAAAATCTACCGGAGAGAGGCTGTCCTCGGGTCACTTGTTCTCCGTCCTCCCCGCCTTTATTAGATTTATCCCCAGAGAGCCCGGGGCACAGTCAGAATCTGATTAGCTCTGAATCAGGAAGAACAGAAGGAACGTGCTCTGCGGCTGGCAGACCTGCCACAGCTTCTCCCTGCCCAGCAGAATAACCAACGACAGCAGAGGGAGCTCAGGGTCGCAAAGGGGATCGTCGCCCCTGTATCTCGGAGCTGCTCTGTGGCCGGGCAAGCCAGAGCCAGCATGTTTCCCTCCCAGCCAGTCTCCTAAGGAGGCAGACGGAAACCAGAGCAAGGTTCTCTTCAGGGCTGTGATGTTATGACTTATAAGAAATATATAGGATGGGGGCACCCGGGTGGCTTAGTCGGTTAAGCTTCTGATTTCAGCTCAGGTCCTGATCTCACAGTCTGTGGGTTCGAGCCCCGTGTCGGGCCCTGTGCTGACAGCTGAGAGCCTGGAGCCTGCTTCGGATTCTGCGTCTCCCTCTCCCTCTGCCCCTCCCCCCTCTGTGCTCCTTGTGCTCTCTCTCTCAAAAAATAAACATTTAAAAACTTAAATATATATATATTTATTAAATTAAATATATATATTAATATATATTAATTTATATTAAATTAAATAAATATATATATATGATGGAGCTCCTAAAACTTCTAAAGCTCCTAAAATTTCCCAAGAAAGCCCTAATGCTGTCTTCTGTTATGTTACTGAGCCCCCTAGATAACCTGTAGATGGGGGGGGGGGTTGGGTGCCAGGGGAACTATGTGACTGAAGGCTGTACCTTTGAGTTCCACCCCTCAACCTCTAGGGAGGGAGAAGACAGCAGATTTGTTCAATCACCAATGGCCAATGATCTAATCACCCCTGTCTCTGTGCTGAAGCCTCCATTAAAATTCAAAAGGAGCTTCCAGGGGGGAGGACGGCTACCCTAGTTCCCTGGGGATAGAGGCTCCTGTGCTCTGGACCCTTCCAGACCTCGCCCTACCTACCTCTTCAATCTGGCTGTTCCTGAGTCACATCCTTTTGTCATAAACCTAATAAGTAAAATAACTCTCTGAGCTCTGTGAGCTGCTCTAGCAAATTAACTGAACCTGAGGAGAAGGCCACGGGAACCTCTTATCTACAGCAGGTGGGTCGGAAGCACAGGTGCCAACCTGGGTTTGCGACTGGCCTCTGAAGTGGGGGCAGTCTCGTGGGCCTGAGCCCTTAACCTGCCATCTCCAGGCAGACAGTGTCAGGATGGAGTTAAATTGTAGGACCTCAGTCAGTGTCTGCTGTGAACTAGGGAAGTAGCTGGTGGCACTGAAAAGAAATCACACTTTGGAGCAGTGAGGTGACCACACGGGGGGCTCTGCCGCTCTGCACTGTACACTTCCACCCTGAACTCCCCAGGAAGGCAGACTGCTGATGCCGTCCGCACCCACCGCGGCAAAGAGCGGGGGTGCCCGCTCGTGCTGGGGGGATGCCAGGGGCCTCACGGCAGACTGTTTGTTCTCCATATCTATGAGTCTCTTACGTTCTGTCCCCCTCCCTGTTCTTACATTATTTTTGTTTCCCTTCCCTCATGATCATCAGCATTCTTTCACGGAACCTTCGCCATACAACCATGGTGAGAGGAGTGCTGTCCCCAATCAATGCGTGAGGACACTGGGGCTCAAAGAGGATAAAGGACATGCCCCAAATTACCAGCAGCAGATAGCTGCTCATTTGTTCATCGAGCCCCTGCCGTGTGCTGGCAAATACTGCTGGACACCGGAGCTATACAGCTCAGACTTGATCCCTGCCTTCAGGAGCTTACAGACAAGTTACACAGCAGATGCAGATTTTCTTAGTAAAGGGTAGTAAGAATTCAAGCCACAAGTTCAACTCAGGCCGCCAAGAGCACTTTCCACTATACGCACGGAAGACAGTTTTCCCCACCTTAATACCTTGAGGTGGCACTCCCTGAACAGCTGGCTGTCTGGTGGCAGTGTGGCTTTGCCGAGAATCTAGGGTGGAGCTCTCATGCTTTCCAAATACTGAAGCCAATCAAGGATCCAAATGGGCATGTGCCAGAGAAGTCGCTTTGAAACAGAGCTCCAAGGAGGTCTCTCCCTGTCCCAGGCCAGTCCTCCTGTACCCCTCACCCCTCAGGAAACCATGCTCCTAAGGCGGTTTAAGCCCACCACGGCAACAAGCACCAGTGTTCCCTGGGAGCTCTCCTGGGAGCGAAGGAAGCAGGACGGGAACAGGTAGTTAAGAGAGACGGGGTGGCAGGAGGATGAGCCAGCTGCTCCATGAGATCTTCCTGTCAACTGCTCCAAAGGCAGCTCACCTGCCCCACCTGTCCTAGGGAACTAAGCATCCGGGTAATGAGGCAACCAGGAGGAAGCCACAGATAAAGGATGACCTTTGGAACTATGGAGGACCAATCCATCTCCCCCACCCTCCCTTCCAATTTGATGGTGATTTCAGCCCAAGTATGAGGGATGCAGGAAAGCTCACACCAAGCAAGACCATCCTGCCTCGGGCAGGCCTGTCTGTGCCTTGCCTACAGGTGACCCCTCAGTCCAAAAGTTCCGAGTGTGAAAGATCCAGGTTCCTTCAGCAATGGCATTCACCTGTTGCCTATTCGGTTCAAGTCACTGGCAACCTATCTTTGTGCAAGGAGGGGCTGCTTCCAATTGCTGAAGAGAGACCGCATCCTACTGACTCTGGCTGGAATCCGACCCATCCACAAACACATTTTGCATGTGCAAACTTTGAAAGCAGTTGAGATTCACTCCCTAGCAAGCAAATGCCTTTGAATCAGGCCCCTTCATTTCCCAAACCAGACAGTGAGAACACTCTCTTCCCTGCCAGCTGGGTTGGCCCCCAGAACCCCGGGCCTCCTTTGTTCCCAGAGCTGAAGTGTGGGGGGCAGCATCAAGGGCCTTGAAGCTGCCACTCTCCACCCCAAAGTTCCCCTCTGCCGGGCAGACCAGAGTTATGGAAGCAGAGGAGGCTCTGATAGCCCTCAGAGCCCCTTACACAGCCACCCTCCTTCCTGTCAGAGCACAAGACGGGGGTGACAGCTCTGGCAGCTTCTGGAACTTTGGGCTGAGACAGTCACCCCTCCCCTCCCACACCAACTTGCAGTCAGACTCCACTTAATGTCATCAAAAAGGGACAGGAGATACCCGCAGGGGTTGAACGTGCTGAGAATCACTCTCCTCATGCCCACAGTTTTGTTAAAAGGCCACCAGGCCTAATCTCATTATGAGGACCAGACACTGCCCATGTCCTAGAGCCTGGAGGCAGGCAGCCTGGCCTGGCTGCAGCCCTCCTTGGCCACAGCAGGGTTTTAATTGGGTTAGGCAAGATTATATTGGGGACAGAGGTTACATCTTTTCTAAGATCTAACCAACCCTCCCTCCCCCCCCATTGAAGGGATGACTCAATTGCCCTAGAATGCCCTAGAATGTGATGGAAGAGAAAGCAAAGTGAAGGTTGAGCTGTCAGGCAGGGCCCCAAGTAGCCCGCAGGAAGAAAGCAAAGCCTGGTTCTCCATTAGGTACAGTGGGCTTGGTGCCAGGGTTTCCAATACTTGTAGGGACCCACAAAAAAATGTTATGATTTCTGCTAAAATCAGAAGGAGAAACAAACTTAGTGCTGAAGAAAATGTTTTAATTTTTAATCTGGCCTGGATTATACTTGTCTTTATACCAACACAATTGTAAGATATAGGTGTTTTTTTTTTAATTGTTGTAAAATATAGGGTTTTTTAAAAATTGGTATTATTTTTAGTGGAAGAAGGGTCCCAGCAAGGCAAAAGTGCCTACGACCCATGAATGCAGCTCTGGTCAAACGGATGTATTTTTAAAGCCAGCCCCTCTGCATCTGACTCTGTGGTCCTGGTCAAGCCAAGTCCCCTCTCCGAGCCTGCTTCCTCATCCACAAGATAGGGGATATCGATAGTCCCCTATCGATAGTCCCACCTCATTACTCACTGGCCTGGCAAAAAATAAGTGGGATAAATATGTAATAGCGGTTAGCAAAGTGCCTGCCACATGGTAGATACTCAATCAGATAACAGTCTGACAAAAACTAAATCTGGTCCTCATAGCACCTTGGGAAGAGTAAGGTGAAGAGTCACACACATCAGAAGTTGTTGACACAAGAGGTTTGGGGCCACAGAGAGCCAGATGGCAGCACTACCCCCTCTCATAAATCCACACTCCCCTCCGTCCACTCTCCGTCCCCCACTGGGCAGAAAACCCTGGGTCTGGGGCAGCTTTCTCCACCAATACCTTCTGGTGCTGCTGAAGCACACCGCCTTAGCAGCAGCCCAGCTCTGCGGGCCCAGGGAAGGCGGCCAGGGCGGGAAGCGGTGGGGCAGGCAGGCTCCACCTCCAAGTCCGGGAGGCTCCTCCTGCGTGGGGGTGGGGTGGCAGCAGCCCTCTCTCTATGTGGGCCTCACTTTGGCACTTACGAGTTTTCTCTCGGTATTTTCTGCCTCAAACCCAATTTCAGAAGAGAAATCAAGGTATCTAAGAGAAGGTGGCAAAGCTTTGGGATTTCTTCATTTGCTGTGAAAACAAAGGAATAGAATCCAGACATCCTGAGACGAGCTTCATTTAATGAGATTCAGAAAATCCCCAAAGACGGCCAAGTTCCGGGGTATGACGGAAGAGAGGCCACCTCGAGGAGAAAAGCTGGGGACAGGGTCTCCTTCTCTGTGGAGCCCTGGGGGAAAGAGCAGGCAGAGAGTGGAGGTGGCCCTGCCATCACCTAGGTGTCAAAGGCAGCAGGGGACCCCTTCCTCCGCTCAGTTCTGCACCCCCTGTCCGCACAGCTCAGGGGCCTACCAGGCCCAACCCAACGAGCCAGGATTTCCCAAACGAGGAACTCCTACCCTCACACCACTAAGCTGCGGATGTTCCAGAACAAGGAAGGGATCTCCTAGCTAGCCATTTCACCCCCCCAAGAGGAGAGAGGCGAAGCTGAGGGAGGGCCCGCCACCAGCAAAGCAGTTGGGCCCGTTTCAGGTTTCAAAAGAACAGTCGTGGCAAATGGTGGTTGATCCACATCTACCCCAGCTCGTTTCTAGAACGTGGCAAAATATCAGCCGTGAGCCCACTGACAAGCGTGGGGTCACCTGCCGCTCGGTTCTAACTTCCGCAGACTGGCACGGAGGCTGAACCAGGGCCAGAGGCCGGCAGCTCCAGCAAGGAGCACGGCCAGCTCTTTCACCTCCGGCCCAGCCGCGTGGGGCTCGGGAGCAGCTGAGGTGAGGTGAGCGGCGGATGCGGTGGCGGAGGAGGGACTCGCGGCCGCTCGGCGCGGGGGGCGGGCCCATCCCGCTGCGGGCGCACCTGGGCCCCCTCCCCGACTCCGCGCGGGGGCTCGGCTCGCACCCACCCGCCCGGGCCTCCTACCTGGCCGGGCGCCGGGCCCGGAGCTCGTCCCCGCCGCGCAGCGCCCCACCGCGGACCCACAGGCGAGCTCCCCACGCCGCGCCCCGGCCGCTCAGCCGGTTCCGGCGGCCGCGCCCGCCGCGGAGCTACGGCGTCTCCATGGCGACAGGGCGGCGGGTGGGGCGCAAGGCGGGCGGCGCGGCGGGGGTCACGCTGAGGGCAGGGGGCGTCGGAAGCGCTTCCCTCACGTGCCCGCGCTTACTGCAGGGCCCGGCCGCCACTGATGCCCAGGTATCTGGACGCGGCCCCGCCAGGTCCCGGGCCCCGACCTTGACGCCGCGTGACAGGGACTGCGGCGCAGGGCGATGAGGGGTGACAGCCGCGGCCACCGTGACCCCGGCCTTCTGGACCCGAGCTCGGGTAACCTCCGAAATCCGGGCCTCGCGACCCGGCCTACGGGAACCCCGCGTTCAGGGACGCAAGGGGGTCTGCGACCCCGTGGGTGTGGCGGCCTCCTGCCCAGGCCTGACGCGGAGGCCGCGGGCGCGGCTGGGGGGGGGGGGGGGGGGGAGGGCGCTGCGGAGTGGGGACCGGGACCCGGGAGGGGGACTGAGCCCGGGAGACGACGGAAGGGGCTGCAGGCCGGAGAGCAGCGGCCGGGCCTCGGCCCGGGGTTCGCGCTTCCAGATTCCCTCCCTCCCCCTCTTCACTCCCACCACCTTCCCCTCCCCCTCGCCCCGCCCCGGGCTCAGGTGGCCACTAGGTGTCAGACACGGCCCGGGCCTGGGCCCACGCTGCAGCTTCTGCAGCTCTGGGGGAACACACCTTCTTCCTCCTTGCCCCGAGGGAGATGTCACCGTACGGAAGACTGGACTCACCCCTTCCCCAGTACCACCCTCCCGAGACACACACACACACACACACACACACACACACACACGGTGACTTTTCCTGCCCCCCTTTCTCACGGGGCTTTGTCTGAGACTGACTACCCACCCCCAGGCAAACCAGCCTAAGGATAAATACCAGTTCTCACCAGCCGAAGGCCTAGACCTTGCCAGCGGCAGCCTTGCCTGTCCCAACAGCTAAGAGAGGAGGATGCCAAGGCCAAGGCTGGGGGCCAGCCCCTACCGCAGCCCCTGTTCAGGAAATGCTGTGGGTAGATAACAAGTCCAGCTCAGACTTCTTACAAGCTCAGAACAAAAGGTTCTTTCCTGTCAGATGCCTGGCAAGACTTACCAAGAGCCTGGGGGTAGGAGGGAAATGGGGTTTCCTCCCCTGGAGATGTAAAAGAGATACCCCTCCCCCACATCGTGGCTCCCCCTCTCCCTCCCTCTACCTCCCACACTGTGGGCTTCCCATGGGCAGTGTCCAGAGGCTCCTGGAGGACCCTGGCCAAGCGGGGCCTTGGAGATCTAATACCCCCTCACAGAGACAACATACTCTCAGGCACATAGCAGAACACCCAAGGGTGCCCACTGCCCTGGGCACACCTAATAATGGGGCAAACACAGCAGGTCCCACCCCTCAGAGTGACCAAGCTTAAACCTGCTACAGCATAAATTCGTTTCGAGTAACTTTCCAGTTGGAGGGAGTTAATGGACATTTTAAATTAAGAAACAGCTTCCTTAGCGTGCCAACAGGCAAACAGCAGGCAACAAATGCTCTGTGTGTTAAATGTGGAACTGAGCCATTTCCCATTGTTTAGCCTGTATATCTGGGCTTAGAGGAGGAGAACTGGAGTGGGCAGGGTGGCACAGAGGAGCAGAGCCTGCTGGGAACTCTGTGATTTGAGTGCTGAGCTTCCCAGTATAAGGCTTTCAGCCCCTTCCAAAGCTGGGAGAGATGCCTGCTGAGGCAGGAAGGGGCCCCTTGGGTCCTTCTTCCCCCTGCCCCCACGGTCCATGGCCCTGGGCTGCGGCATTTCCCTCTCAGAAGGGAGAGCATACCCTGCCAGCAGTGTTCTCAGAGGTCTGCTTAAAGTGGGGAAGGGGTGGAGGTGGTGCTCTGAGTGACATAAGGTGCCTCCATGGGGAGCAACCGCACAGGGACTTAGCTCTAGGGGCTCATGGCTCCTCTCAACCCTTTTAAAGAGCAGATGATCCCACCAAACTGCTGTCAAGCACCAGAATCCCCAACCCAGGATGGCAGACATCCCCCTCCCCCACTTCCTGCTGTCCCCACACCCCCTGCTGCTGAGACTGCCGCCACAGAAGCTAGAGAAGCTTCCACCCTACAGCTGGGGGCAGAGGTGGGTAAGAGCAGGCTGGCAGAGCAGCACAAAGGCCCCTTCTTGAGGACTGAGGATGCAGTCCAGGGCATGCTGCATGCAATCCCGTCCCTGCCGGCATTCACAAAGCCACCACCAGACTCACCAGATTCACTCCCACCTCAACTTTGGAGTGCGCCAATCATCACTTGGTTCATTCTTTCAAATCTCAGCTCCTAAGACAGGCCTTCCCTAACCATCTGATCCAGCAGCTGGAGTTGAGGTTGTGATGTAGGGAGAGACTCTGTGTTAAGTGTGTCCGTGACAGCTCTGGGAAACCACACCTGGCGTTCACCTTGTTCTTTGGCCAAAAGCATTTAAAGAGCAGGAAGAACCAAGACAGTGAGAATACCTCATGAATAGGACCTCAGAGTCCCACCGGCACCTGGCTGATCGGGGCTGCCCTTACTAGGGCTTCCAGATTGAGAAAGATGGATTCCCAGTTAAATTTGAATTTAATTTTTTTTTTTTTTTTTGGCACAAGCATGCCTCACTTCATGTAACATACTAAAAATGTGTTCATCATTTATTTGAAATTCAAATGTAGCTGGGTATCCTGTATTTACCTGGCAAGCCTACCTTGCTCCTGTTTGGGAAAGACAGGAGAGGGACCTCCTGGCCATTCTGGCCCCTCCCAGCAAAGCTTCCCCATCCCCAACAGGCTGAAACAGCTAGTTAACTCCTCAGCACGTGCTGCAGACAGAGGCCTTAACCTTGGGCTGCGGAGAATACAAAAGGCATAGGAGACCGGGCTCCCCAGGCCTAAGGTTCTGCAAAATGCACCCAGAATTCGTTTGCTCTTTACAAGAATTTTTATCAGGTCCCTTCAGTTTGCCAGGTGCTGGGTGATGCTGGGAATGTATCCGTGAACATGACAGGCACAGCCCTTTCTCTCAGACCTTAGTGCATAGAAAAGGTGCTTACCCCAGATATGAGGGTCAAGGAAGGCTTCTGGGGCCTGGGACATCAACTCAGAGAGCTACAGGACAAGCAGGGGTTAACATGGCAAAGGGACAGCAGGGAGAGGGCAAGAAGGTCCTGGCCAAAGACACAGCTAGAGGGACTAGAGCATTCTGCAGGAAAGAGGAGGTGGCCTAACTAGTTCCCCCTCAGGGCTCCTGGGCCACTGCCAGGATCAGCATGCCTGAACCAAAGCCTGCACCAGCTCTGGGAGGTAAGCCTTGCCTTAGGATGGCAAATAACTGAAAGACACATACCCTGACCAGTATACAGAGGTGGGAGCAGCCTGCTGCTGGGGGTGGCACCTTCAGGCCCACTCCCTGAGGAGCTTGCTCCAACTTCCTTGAAAAGAAAACTAGTCTGAGTCTGAAAGCACATGGCTACTTTGATGAGCTTAAAATGGAACTATACTCACTTGGAGAAAAACCTATCTTGCAGCTTCGGGGCAGCAGCCCCAGCAGGAGCAGCCAGAGCGTCCAGCGGAGCAGCAGCAATGGGGAAGGAGTGGCAGCGAGGCAGGGGACTGGCCACTGATGAAGAGAGTGAGTCACCTGGGACCTCCAGAATTCCAGGAGATTGGGCTGAGGGACGTCACAGGCTGTGGGGCCCAGGCTGACCCCCAAGGTGGTCCAGTCTAGGAAAGCAGGATTCAAGACAGACAAGAACAAAACCTGCTCACAAACCAATGTAACCCTGCAGGATGGACAGAGAAGCGGTGACGGTCAGGAGAGTCAGGCCAGCTTTCACCTCTGCCGGGCTCTGAGGGACAGGACGTGGGTTGGATAGGCAGTGGGGACCAGCCTGGTGCAAGAGGTGGCATGATGGCACCGGGTGCCCGAGGTGGGAGGCAATGGAAGGGGTGGGCTTTCCAACCTCTCTTTGTGTTTGTGTGCAGCCCCCTGGGGGAGGGAGGGATCCGCAGGACGTGTTTCCCCTTCGCCTGCTCTCCCTTCTTCCCTCCCTCTCTCCCTTCATTCTTCCTTCCTCCCTCCCTTCCTACTCTTCTTCCCTCCCTTCTTTCCCTCTCTTCTCTTCCTCCCTCCCTTCCTCCCTTCCTTCTTTCCCTTCTACTCCTTCTTTTCCTTTCTTTCAGCAAAGGTTTATTGGGCACCAACTTGTGTCAGGCACTGTTCCGGGCCCTGGAGAAATAGTAATCGATAAAACAGAAGGTCCTGCTTTTATGTGACTTACATGAAGTGGGGGCATCAGATAATTGAAAAGGAAACTAACAACACATATACACACGTACATGTAAATGTACACCGACACACAGACCTAATTGTGTGTAGCAGCAAGTGTTATGAAGAAAATAAAGCAGGGGAAGGGCTGGAGTGTCACAGGACAAAGACTCTGAGGAGAGAGGGGTAGAGGTGCAGGCCCTATGAAGATGTAAGGGAAGGTAAGTCCAACAGATGGAAGAGGAAGGAAGGGCAAAGGCCCTGAGGCAAGAATGTGCATGGTCATCTCCATCCTGCCCTACCCTCTAACACTATCTTCCCCAACAGAGGAGAAACTGTATACAGAGTAGAAAACAGCAACGTAAACAGGTTCTCAGGGAGAGCAGAGGGTGAAGGTGTAAGGTGTGTAGCGGGGACCCCGCAGCAATTCCCGGGGTGTCTAAGAAGTGTCCATAGGCTCATGGTTGTAGTTGTATCCGATTACTGGTCATGTCCTTCACTCAATGGAGAATCTGGACATAGGGTCACAGTCCGTGAGGCACCGCCAAGCCCCCCTTGTCCAGGCTGGCCTGAGCAGGAGGCATGGGAGCCCAGCCCCAAGACCTCACTCCCCTGGGCCAGCCCTCCCCTTCAGGAAGAAGACATGAAGAGGTGCGTGTCCCAGTGGTGTCTTCAGTCCCCACCTCCCTGCTGTTCTCTGTGAGTAGGCCAGTCTGTCAGTCAATCAACAAACACTGAAGACCTGCTATGTGAGTGCTAGGGGCGTTCGTTGTGGAAAGCAACAAAGACCCCAAGGAGCAAGTGTGTGAGCCTGGGGGTGAAGGGTGGCCGGAGCCTTGGGTGTTGCCAGCAGAGGCGTGGGGAGGGAGGGGATATGAGGCTGATAATGATAGCCACCTCATCAACTCCACAAACCAGCCATAAACTGCAGACCCAGGACTCTTGCACTTTGTTCCAAGCCCTCGAAAGCTCTGAGTTCTCATCTTGACTCTGAAAGCCATGCTGACTCTGGATCCATCCCCCCTGGTTCTCGGCCAAGCCTCTCATGACAGGAGAGCAGCAAGGGAGTGGGGGCCGCTCTGAGCTCAAAGTGCAGGATGACCAAGCCATGGCCCAGAAGATGCCCCAGTGTGACCTGGGCGGAGGCTCAGGCAGTGTTCCCCAGTGGTGGCTTTATGGCCGCCCTCTCCAAGTCAGACGTCAGCTGAACACAGAAGAGCCAAAAAGGGGGGCACTCATATAAGGCACTGTCTCTGATGAGTGCACAAAGGCTGGTGACTCTTCCAAGGTTATAACAAGTTAGCAGCACACCTGTCCTAAGTCAAAGGCTTCACTTAACCCTGGCTCCACCCCTCCCACCTCCGTCCTGTACACTCCTCTTGGCCTTGGCCATCACCTACCTGGAGTGCTCCTATCAGGCCAACTGGTCCTTGTCAAGAGCAGATTAGATTTGAAGGCACCTCGACCTTGGCTCAGAACCTCCCTTACCCAAGAAGCCATGTTCCTTTGATTCCTCCCACCCAGTGGGAGACCCTAACAAGTGGGCTGCTACCAGGGAGAATCATACCCCCCAGCTGGTCCCCCAGTTTGGATTGATCCTTGTCTCTTGCCTCATCCCCTGCTGTGGGCCAGTCATACCTCTTGCTCTAGCAGGGATGCAAGGGCCCCTTTCCCAAGGGGATCCAAGGGGCCAGAACGCCTCTCCTGCTGTTACTGCAGCAGGTGGCTCTGGGTAAGCTTCCTTCAAAGTGTCACCCTAAAGTTCAGGGCCCAAGAGTGTTGCCCAAGGGCTGGCTCACAGGTTCCAGAACCTAAAGCTGTATCTTTAGAAGGCATAGATTAGATACTACTTGGAGTCTTTAATAAGTCATCCATCCCAATGTATCATTACTATGAAGTGATAGCCCTTCAGAGGTTCAAGGGCAGTGTCAGGTCCTGACACTGATGAGACTTTGAGAACTCTCATGTATTCTGAGTTTTTCTCCTCATCCAAGGGCCTCTCCTCATCTGGTAAATCCAAGCACCATTCAGGGCTTTTTAGACGGAGGGCTCAGTCCTGGCTTCACTTCCCTGTAGAGTCAAGACCCAGCTGCACCTGCTTGCCTAGACAGCTGTACACAAGCAGATGTGGTGGCCCCATATGAATGAGCTCAGCTCCTGGGCTTTGCCACGCCCCCTAGATGACCAGGCCCACTGCAGAGCCTGGCCCCAGGCAGGTTCCTCCATGGAGAGGCTTCTCCCCAGAAGCCCTTCACCCTTCTTGCAAAGCTGCCCATCAAAGGAGGTCTACTAAGATAGAAGGGTCTCAGCTCACATTCTTTCTTCCTCCTGTTCATGTTAGTCAACCCCCCTCACTCTCAAGGTGGGGGGGTTACAAGGTGGCCTCTGCCTGGCCACAGAAGTCCACTGCCACCTACCCCTCAACATGAGACTTTCTGTCTGACATCTGCATAAAAGGCCTCTCAAGAGGTCCTTCCTAAAACAAACTACTACAAAGTAACTGAACTAAAAACGAAATGGCATCTTCTTCCCTAGGGGTCCCTCCTCTGATGCATCTTTGGTGCCTTAAGGGAGTTTGTTTATTGAAGGGCTGTCAGGGACCAGGGTGCTGCCTGGGCTGACAGCAGGGCTGGAGGCCCCTCAGGAGTCCTGAGCATTCAGAGGACTTTGTCAGGGCCCTGGACTTACTAGAGGCGAGGGGTGGACCCTGAAGTGAATTTGCCTCCTGTGCTCTGGGTCGCACAGTGAGGACTGTGTCAGAGCCAGCAGGCAGGTGCCTCTCCCCCAGCCCAGTGGCAGGCTCGCTGGACCCCCAGCTCCAGCTTCCCACTGCCGCCACTCTGGTGGCAACTGCCCCCCTTCTCTGTGCGTGCCCCATGTTTGTCTCTACTGAAACAGACCTTGTTTCACTTCTCTCTGCCTCTCTTTCTCTCTCTCTCTCTCTCTCTCTCTCTCTCCCTCTCTCCCTCTCTCTCCCCCTTCCCTCTCTGCCTTCCTGTCTGACCTGAGGTTCCCTGGGCTGCTGGGAGGCAGATGATAATCTCCAGCACTTCAGAGTGTGGGCAGTTTCCTGGCCCCTCTCTGGGAACAACGCTTGAGATACACACAGCTGCAGGAAGGCACACACGGGGCCCTTAGTGCTTTAGGGACAGTAGGATGCCACAGCCCCCAAGCACCTGAGCTCCACACAGAGGGGGCTGAGGAGGAGTCACCGTCACCCAGTCAGGCCCTCAGGGCAGGAGAGGGATGGCAGTGCCGAAGTCCAGGCAGGCATACAGGCTGACCGCTGCAGCCAGCGAGCCCTGGGCGCCCCCACAGCCCCTCACTGCCACCACAGCCGTTCCTGCTGCCAGGGAGGTTGGAATCGATTCGTTCTAGTCAGGATCTCAGCAAATCTGCTGTGTACGTGGGAGGCCGCAGCTGCACCAGGCTCTAGAAATGTATGAGGATGCCCAGTTTCTACCGCCCAGAGCTCCATGGGGAGACATGTGAATGACCACAGTCCTACTCACCGAATACTGTGCTGAGTGCCAAGGCCTTGCTTTAGGAACAGAAGGGCAGGTCGGGCCTGGAGGGACGATGGCTGATGAGCAGGTGATGGGAGGAGGGGGGACATTGCAGGCAGGAGTGAGAAGCAGGAAAGACCCCGGGGCCTGAGAGCTCAGGGTCTGCTTGATGTGCCAGTGGGCAGCTTGCACAGACTGCTGAGTCGGGAGAAAGATGGAATCTGACTGGAGTTGCAAACACTTTAGTTCACCCAGTAAAGACTTTTTTCTTAAATATGCCTTTTTCTCACATACACCATCTTATGAAAGAAGTAATATTTTAACTACCAAAAAAAACAAAAACAGAAAGGATATTTGGATTAAAAGATATTGTGACCAATAGGACCAAAACAGGACAGCTGGTGACTTGGCTAATATATGCCGATTGGCTTTCTATATCTGACTGTTCTTGTCCCACCCCCTTTCTTGCTGACTATTAAACACTTTATCAAGGCCAGAGCTGCCACCAGTGGGCCTCTGGGAGCATTGATACCTGTGGAGGTAGGGCCAGAAATGAGGATGTGGAGGAGGCAGGGGGAGGAAGGACCTTGGACTTCACTCCAAGGAGCGTGGATTTTATCACTCAGCTGAAGCGTGGGGAAGGGTTTTGCAAACGGATGCTGTTTTCAGGTTTGTGCTTTAGGACAAGTATCCATTCCCAGGCTGTGTGTGAGAATGGGCTACAGAGAGAGAGACTGAGGATGAGAGCAGAAGGGAGGGCCTGCGAGAGATGCTGAGGGTCCGTAGGTGGGACAGTGGCAGTGGGTCTTAGGGCTGGGCACTGCAGTGAACAGGTAGGGCAAGAGGAATGCACAAAGCCAGGAAGTGGCAGGTGTCATGCCTGTGTATGTTCATGCCGGGACGGCAGCAGAGGTCACCTCACCAGGAGCAAAACCAGGAGAAGTGGGTTTAAGATTTGGGGTTAAAAATAAGAACATCTAAAGGATATGGCACTTGACACGTCCCACAAAAGTGGACGGAGACAGCATTGTGGAGCGGAGAGAAGGAGGGGACAGTGGAGTGGCTCATGGTGGCACTTATCCGACTTTGCATTTGGCCTCCATCACTTGTGTGACCTTAGTCAACTTACTAACCTTTTTGTTAGTAAAAAGTAAAAAGCCTTCATTTCCTCTCCTGTAAAATGGGAATCAAATGTAGCTAAGCCATAAGACTGCTAGGAGGTTTGAATGAATTAAGATATGTAAAGCACTTAGATGCCTGGCTCAATGGACGTGGCCTGATTTTGTACACTGTCGTATCTCTAGCACCCACATAGCACCCACAGCATAGAAGGGCCATTAATGTTGGTGAAAGGGAGGAAGGAGGCGTGACTGGGGCAAATGCCAGGCCTGGCTTCGCAGAAGGACAAGGGTCTGGGACAGTACTTTGAGTGTTCCCGAGTCCTCTCCAGGCAGCCCTCACTTGCCTCTCCCACATTCACCAAACAGTGATTGAGGTAGAAAATTTGGTGGGCTTGGGGAGGGGGAGGGACTCAACACCTCCTGAAGTTCTCTTGGGTGGATGTCCTCTGGGGCGCAGCAGCATCTCGACACCCAGAAGGCAGGCAGAGAAAAGGGGCAAAGGATCCCGTGGAGGGTGAGTGGACCCACAGCAGCTGTGGGAGTGAGAAGAGCTGGCCCCTCCAGTCGCCCACCTCCTCACACCAAAGGACCAGCACCCTCCAAAACCAGGTCTTCATCTCCTTTCCCTCCCACCATCCAAACCTGCTTCTGGAATGTTCCCCTCCTAGGAACATGTCACCCCCCTCACCTCCTCCTCCACCTCCCCTCAACCAGTCAGCTCCTGCCTCCTTTCATCCCCACCTCCCTTGGCGCACACTGAATCTACCAGTTCCCTCAGTCTCTGGGGGGCCCTAGGCCACTGTCTTCTCCTGTCACCTCTGCACGTTTGCTAGCCACATCTTCACTGGTGGCTCTGAAATAGGTTTGTGGTCAGGGCACTGCCCAACCCAAAGCCTTCCTGAGGAGGACGTCTGACTGCCCACCTCAGCTTTGGCAGCCTCAGCCTGCTTTTCCAGCCTCTGCTCACCTCCTAGTGCTGACCAGCATAAGTTTGTTCCCTCCATTTCAAATGCGAGCCTTCCGACAGCTGGTCTGACCAACCCCTACCCCTTCTTTCAGGGCTCAGCCCAAGCGACACCCCTAGCCGGGGCTCAGGACCCGTCACGTCTTGGATCATCCAAGATCATCCAGGTAGTCTGTGTTGATGAGACCATCTCTAGCACAAGCACAGTGGTCTCAGGAGAAATGTGCAGAGGAACAAGTGAGAGAAAGAAAAGTAAAGAGACATTTTTAATGAAGACCAGGCAAGATTAGGCAATAGGAGACAGGACAGATATGAGTCAAAGATTACTCAGATGTTCCTAGCCTGGGGGGTGGAGACGGGTCATCACTGTCCACAGCTATGGAGCTGAACTTCACCCGGGGCCCCGAGTGAAGAAACGCCCCTTCCCCTTGGCCCTGCTTCCTGGGAGTCAGGGCCCTGACACCCCAAAGGCAGAGTGTAATAGAGACAGGGTCCAAGGATGCTTACTTGCCACAGCGCATTGTCCTTGGAATGTCAACTTTGAAAACAAAAACAAAAAACGATAGCTTGTTTATTAAATTTGTGCTTGACATGAAGCTACAGGGAGACGTGAACGCTAAGACAACTTTCTCCAAAGGGAGGAGTGCTGAGCCCAGTGCAGAGGAGTGAATTCTACAGATACTCTGCATTTTAGAAGGTGAAAATGCACATAAACAAAGTAATTTTTCACATGAAAAAGATCTGAGGGTTTTCACCAGCTCTCAGGGTCGGTGTGAGCCACAGAGCTGACAGGGCTTCCAGAACTGTCAAGACACTCTGCAGCTGCACCAATAGACTCAAGTTAACTGGATCAGGCCCCCCTCTGCACCAGTTAGACCAGCCCTGAAGCTTTCCTCAAACAAGGGCATGCTGTTCACAAAAGATGCGGAAAATCTGCAGTCTGTTCACAAGAGGGTGACCAAGTGCAGAGGAATCTGGAAACCATCTCTTCCCAGGAATCAGTGAAGGTGCTGTATTTCTTCTGGAGAAAAGGAGACACGGATAGACCTGGATGCTACTTCTCATGTTAGAGAGTGGTCATGTCAAAGACAGAAAAGCCTCACTAAGTGTTTCTCTAGAGAGCAGCGAGGAACAGCAAGTGTAAATGATGAGGCGGGAGACACAGTTAGCATAAGAAACAGTTTCTAACAACTAGAGCAGTCCAGCCCACCAAGGTAGTGAGCTTCCTGGCCCTGGAAATGTTTAAGTGGGGGCAGGGTGATGTCAGGGCTATGGTAGGCCTCGCTGGCAAGAGAGCGGTGGTTCCCAACCATTTTTCCCCTCCCAAGCATCCCACTGTTAAGGAATGCCATGTTTTGAAATATTGTATCTATTTAATAAACTATACTGCTTCAAAGTAAAAGTTATCCCATTTTAATAGTCGAAAACCTCTATACTGTCAATCATCTGATGCTTAGGCAGGTGAAGCCCACTGAATAGAGGAAGAAGTGCTCAGCTTTGGGGGGCTGGAAATGCTTCTAAGAGGAGGTGTGCCTTTCAGCCGGAACTCCCTCTTCCAGCAAGGTGCCAAAATGACCACAAAGGGAAGGAGGAGAGGCACAGGTAGATGTTCTCTAGGCCTTCTAGAAAGCATGGAGTTGGTCCTTTGGCCACCTACATGCAAGTCTTTAAGAAAGGTAAAATTGTAGACATCAAGGGAATGGGCACTGTTCAAAAAGGAATGCCCCACAAATGTTACCATGGCAAAACTGGAAGAGCCTGTCGTGTTTCCCAGCATGCTGTTGGCATTGTTGTCAACAAACAAGTTAAGGGCAAGATTCTGGCCAAGAGAATTAACGTACGTACCGCGCATATTAAGCGCTCCGAGAGCCAAGATAGCTTGCCGAAATGTGGGAAGGAAAGTGAAAAAAAGAAAGAAGCCGAAGAGAAAGGTACCTGGGTTCAACAGAAGCGCCAACCTGCTGCACCCAAAGACACATTCTCAGGGAGAACGGGTGGAAAAGACCCTGAGGCACCAGAACCTGTTCCATAAGAATTCATGGTTTAATAGGTGTAAAAATAAGTCAATAAATAAAAGACCTCTGGACTGGTTTAAAAAAGGGAGGTCATGCCAGAACTGGGATTTGCAGAATAACTTGGGGTTCTGTGAGCCAACAGGGGGATGGTCTGTGGGGCAGGGAAAGACTCAGGTACAGAAAAAGCTCCAGAATACATCACTGACTACAAAGTGGGGCTGCCATGAGGCTGGGGCAGGAGGATGCAATTAAAAGGGATGTCCGTGCTCTGCTCTGGAGCTTGTCAGTTCAGTAGGGGCCAGGCTGGGGCTTCGACCAGGAATGGGGCATGATCTAGAAGGAGTGAAGAGGTGCTAGCCAAAAAGGGAGAAAATAGACAAAATCCAACTACTTTAGAAGTAAGACCTTCTGTGATCAAGAGACACCCCAAGGAAATGCAAACAAGTCACAAACTGGGAATTATATCTGCAGCACATTTAAATGACAAAGGACTACTAGCCAGTGTATTTGACCAACTGTATCAATCAAGAAGAAAAAGGAAAAAACTAAATGGGCAAAGGAAACAAACAGGAATAGCACAGAAGGGGGAGCACAAATGTCCCCTAAACACATGAAGAGGTGTTCAACCCCATCAGCAACAAGGGAATGAAAATATGTCCTACCCAGAGAACCGGAGCACATGTAAAAATTGGACAGTAGTAAGTGTTGGTGAATATGCAGAGCAACGTGGGAGCTCTCATCCAATGCTGGTGAGAGTGCAAATCAGTGCAAGTATTTTGGAAAGCAGTTTGACATTGGGACTCCCTTGAACTTTTGCATGTGAACATCTGCATACCCTTGACTCAGCAATTTTACTCCCAGTATATTCCCTAGAGCAATATTGCTCAATGAGGACCAGTTTCGTTTTTGTTTTAATTTTCAATCTGCTGGGGGAACAATACTTTCGTAAATTATAATGAGAATGAATTTCTAAAAAATGAAGCGAAAAAAAGACCTATAATATACAAGCCCTGATATTTTATTCAATTCAACATGCATAAAGTTACTTACATATACCAAGGAGATATACACAAGAGTGCTACTGGCAAATTGTTTTGTAACAGCAAAAAAACAAGAGGTAACTCACATGCCCAGTGACAGGATTAGAGATTGGGGAAATAAATTGTGTCATCATGATGGGTTATGGACTACTCTACAGATGTAAATATAAATGAACTATAGCTCTATGCAATAACACCAACAAAGTCTCATAAACATAATTGTGAGAGAAAAAAGCCTCAGAAGACTCTAATATGATACCTTTTTGGAAAAAGCTTTATCAAAGTACAATTTAATTTACATTTCCATGTTGCAGCATGATTCACCCAGCTTAAGTGTACAATTATTAGATTATTTAGAGAATTGTGCAACCATCACACTATCTAATTTCAGTATACTTCCACCACTTCAAAAACAACCCTCATGCTTATTTTTGGTCACTCCAGCCATACTCACGCCCTGCCCCAGACAACCCCTGACCTATGTTCTGTCTCTCTAGCCCTGCCTTTTCTGAACATTGTATATAAATGAAATCATACAACATGTAGTCTTTCATGTCTTGTTTCTTTCATTTAGCATCATGTTTTTGGAGTCCGTCCGTGTTCTAGCTTGCATCAGAACTTCATTTCTTCGTCAGTTCCTTTATGCAGATACACCACATTTCGTTTACTCATTCACAAGTTGGTGGACATCACAAGTGGTGGTTTCCACTTGTCAGCTATTTTGAATAACACTGTTTGGCATGCAAGTCTTTGAACAGATACGTGTTTTCGTGTCTCTTAGGTACGTTCCTAGGTGACACTGTTTTTATAAAACTCCAAAACAAACAAAACTAAACTGTGAAATACACAGTACTGAAACTATTCTTTAAAAGTGAGGAGAGCTGGGATGCCTGGGTTGAGCGTCCTACTTTGGCTCAGGTCAGGATCTCACGGTTCGTGAGTTGCAGCCCCGCATCAGGCTTGCTGCTGTCAGTATGGAGCCCCCTTTGGATCGTCCGTCCTCTTTCTCTGCCCCTCCCCTGCTTGTGCTCTCTCTGTCTCTCAAAAATAAATAAACATTTTTTAAAAATGTTTACAAATAATACAAAATTAAAAATGAAGAGAGTAATAAACACAGCATTCAGGGGAGTCAGTTGGGGGTGCATGTGGAGAAAAGGGAAGGACTAGTCTCAGCTAGACAAGAATAATATTGGAAAGTGAGTTTATGGTATTCATTTTATTATGCTTCAAAAAGTACATTACATTCTATATCAAGTATGTATACATGTTTATACTATTTATAATGTACATATGTTACATAAAAAGACATTTTTAAAAATGAAAGGCTACCTCAAATACCCAAATTCCATTCATCCCAGGATAACCAGGTCCCTACTCCAGCCGACAAGATTAAACACGCTCTGGCCACCTGTCTGCCCTTAGCCTGCTCATGGCTCCCTCTGCTTCAGCCACCGAGGCCCACCCCCCCTGGCTGTTCCTCAAAGGTGGGGACTAGCTCCTGCAGGGTCCCTGAAGAGCCCCTCCCCAGATGTCCACAAGGCTGCTGGCTGGCTTCCTCCAGGGCCCCTCTTCCCTGATGCCCCAGGTGGAACAGCACATCTGCACATCCTCCTCTGTGTGCTCCAACCGCAGCCTCATTTATTTTGCAACATGACATTGTCATCTCCCCAGCACAGACACACATCCAGCTGGGCTGTTTAGCTCTCTGCCGAGACCCCAGCATGCAGAAGTGCCTGGCTATAACATGGTCTCAGTAAATACTTTTAGACTGAATTAAAGCAGCCAAGCTTGTGATCAGATGGAGATTACTGGTGTTACCCAACAGAGCTCTTCTCGTGTCCACCAAAAGCACGAATGGCACGCTTTAGGTAACCCATGCCGTAGACGCATCTGGGGGAGATGTATGATTTCAGTTAGAAAGCTGCAGGTGTTGAAAATGGTTGTCTGACCCTCATGAGCACCTTCAAGAACGCTAGGCATCCAGGATCCCATCTGGAGGCAACTGGGCCAGGCGAGACTGAAAGTACTCTGCAAAGCTAGGATTCCATGTTTCCAGGGCGGGGTGGCCTCTGGAGGAAAGCAGTCCTACGGTCCTCACCATCCTAATCCAGACCTCAGACAGATAATTCCAGAAGGCAGCTGAGCATGTGCCTAGGGCCCAGGGAGGTCTGGGCTGGAGGTGTGGATTTGGAAGCTATCTCCAGCTTCAATCCCATGATCTACCCTCATAATCTTTTTTTTTTTTAAGTTTGCATTATTTATTTATTTACCTATTTATTTGTTTATTTATTCTTAAGTAAATGTAATCTCTACACCTAACATGGTGTTAAACTCACAGCCCCAAGATCAAGAATCATATGCTCTACTGACTGCGCCAGCCAGGTGCCCCCTAGTTAATTTTAATTTAAAAACAGAAGCAGTATAAAATATCTTCCCATTAAACACAACTTTATTGCTTTAGTAGGACTACATTCCACTCTGGTGAAAATTTAGCATCCGAATTGTGATGTGTAAAATGCACACCAGATTTTTTTTTTAAGTTTTTATTTATTGATTTTGAAAGAGAAAGAGCACCTGTGCAAGAGCAGGGGAGGGGCAGAGAGAGAGAATCCCAAGCAGGCTCTGCACGCTCAGCTGGGAGCCCCACGTGGGGCTCGAACTCAAGAACCATGAGATCATGACCTGAGCCAAAATCAAGAGTCAGACACTTAACCGACTGAACCACCCAGGCACTCCAATGCACACCAGGGTTTTAAGACTTAGGCTGCAAAAAAAGGTAAAATATCTCATTACTAATTTTTGTATTAATCACATGTTGAAGCGATAACATTTTGGATATATCGGTTTAAATAAAATATTAATTATTAACTCAATGTTATTAAAATGTTAATAAAATGAATGTTACCTCTTTTTTTATGTTTTTAAATGTGGTTACCAGAAATTTTTAAATTATATATATGTGGCTCTCATATTTCTGTTGGACAGACATTTCCATTATCACAAGAAAGTTCCACTGGACAGTGCTGGTTGAGTCTAAACAAACCAGATTCACCTTGGCCTCCAAGCATCCTTGTTAGTCCCCTCCCACACTGGGCTCCTGCTTTCTGCTAGGGGGGTGGTGGGGTGGAGGGGTGCCTACCTCTCTCAGATTCTGCCTTTCTCCAAAGGAAGCTCTCTTGCCTGTCCCCTCCAGCCTACTTGAACCTTCTTCCCCTGGACTCCTTGGCACCTACAACTTACACCAGCCTTAGGCACGTGGCCTCAGAGACCTAATTTTCTCTTCATCTCAATCTTTATATTAAAGGTGATCTTGTATTTCTCAGTGTCTTGCATATAAAGAATGCTGATGATTTGTATGATATTAATAACATATTGTTTGTGTATGATGACTGACAAGGGATCAGTCTTCATTTTCTCACAATGCTTAGATGGGGGGATGGGTAAAAGTGTCTACAGCCATTTCACACATGAGGACACTGAGGCTCAGAGAGATTATTTTGCTCAGGTCGTAAGACATATAAGTGTGGCCCAGCTTTTTCTGGCTCCTAATCCAGTGCTATTTCCCCTATACTTTGCTTTTGGTGCCTATGTGACTTAATGCTGAATAAATATAGAAAAGAGAGATTAGCATGGACTTAGGAAACTAGACCTTTTCATGGGCTGGGCTTTGAGAGATGGGTAGGTTTTGGCCAAGCAAACAGGAGTAGGTGGGTATTCAGTAAGAGAACCATAGCTTCTCTGAAAACCAATCAATAGTCAGGAGATTGCTTGATGATCATAGAATAATAGAAGTAAACATTCAGGCATATTTTTTAATAACAGCTTTATGGAGATGTAATTCATATACTATAAAATTCCCCCTTTCCAAGTACACAATTCAGTGGTTTTCAGTATATTGACAGAGTTACCCAACCCTCACTGCTAATTCCAGAACATTTTCATCATCCCAAAAGAAACTCCATACCATTGTCAGTCACCTCCATTTCCCCTCCCCCCAGTCCCTAACACCCACTAATCTACTTTGGGTCTCTGCAGATTTGCCTGGTCTAGAAGTTTCATATAAATGGATTTATAAAATATGTGGCCTTTTGTGACCGACTTCTTTTGCTTAGCATAATGTTTTCAAGGTTCATCCATGTTGCAGCATATAATAGCGTCAATACTTGTAGCATATAATCAATACCTCATTTCTTTTTATGGTTGAATAATACTCCATTGTATGAATATACCACTTTTTGTTTATCCATCCATCAGTTGATGGACATTTGGGTTGTTTCCAGTTTGAGGCTATTATGAATAATAATAGGCTTCTTGGGAATTTGTGTGAAAGTTGTTGTGTGGCTGCGTTTTCAATTCTCTTGGGTATATACCCCAGAATGGAGTTGCAGGGTCACAACGGTAACTCTATGTTCAACGTTTTGAGGAACTGCCAACCTGTTTTCCAAAGTGGCTACCACCATTTTATAATCCCACCAGCAATATGTAAGGGTTCCAATTTCCCCACATTCTCAACAACATTTGTTATTGTCTATCTTTTTAATTTTAGGTGTCTTGGTGGGTGTTAACTGGTAACTCGGTTTGAGGTTTGATTTACATTTTCCTGATGACTAATGAAGTTGAGCATCATCTTTTCATGTGCTTATTGGTTATTTGGTTGTCTCTGGTGAATGTCTATTCAAATCCTCTGCCCATTTTTTTTCGGTTATTTATTTACTTATTTATTTGTTTTGAGAGAGAGTGAGAGAGAGGGGGGTAGGGGCAGAGAGAAAGGGGAGAGAGAGAACCCCAAGCAGGCTGTGCTCTGGCAGCTCAATGTGGGGCTCAAACTCACGAAACTGTGAGATCATGACCTGAGCCAAAACCAAGAGTCGGACGTTTAGCTGACTGAGCCCCTCAGGCGCCCCTTTATGCCCATTTTTTTTGAAGGTTATTTATTTTGAGGGAGAGAGAGCACACAAGTGGGGAAGAGGCAGAGAGAGAGATGAGAAAGGGAGAATCCCAAGCAGGCTCCTCACCATCAGCACAGAGCCCAACGTGGGGCTTGAATTCACAAACCAAGAGATCAGAACCTGAGCCAAAGTCAGACACTTAAGCGACTGAGCCCCCAGGTGCCCCTCTTCTGTCCATTTTTTAAACTGAGTTATTTGTCTTTTTGTTGAGTTGTAAGAGGGACTCAACTCAACTCAACTCAAGAGGGACACAAGTCCCTTATTATATGCATGCTTTACAAATATTTTCTCCCATTTCGTGGGTTGTCTTTTTCTTTTTTTTTTTTTGATGGTATCCTTTGAAGCACAGAAGTCTTTAATTTTGATGAAGTCTAATTTACCTAATTTTTCTTTTATCACTTGTGCTTTTAGTGTCATATCTAAGAAACTACTGCCTAATCCAAGGTCACAAAGATTTATATCTATGTTGTTGTTTTTTTTAACATTTATTCATTTTTGAGAGGGAGAGACAGGGATTGAGCGGGAGAGGGGTAGAGAGAGAGAGAGAGAGAGAGACATAGAATCAGAAGCAGGCTCCAGGCTCTGAGCTGTCAGCACACAGCCCAACGTGGGGCTCGAACCCATGAACCATGAGATCATGACCTGACCCAAAGTTGAACGCTTAACCAACTGAGCCACCCAGGCACCCCTATATCTATATTTCTTCTAATATGTTTATGATTTTAGCTCTTACATTGTCTGTGATCCATTTTGGGTTAATTTTTGTAAATGATATGAGATAGGAATCCAACTTCATCTTTTGGCATGTGGAAATCCAGTTTGTCCCAGAACCATTTGTTAAGAAGACTTTCTTCCCTTTCCCTCCACCCCATTTGTCTGGGCACCCTTATCAAAAAGTCAAGTGAATGTAAATGTAAGGGTTTATTTCTAGACTCTCAATCTTATTCCATTTGGGAGCATATTTTTCTAAGGGATTTTTTTTTCCTCGATCTGTGGTAGCCGGTGATCTCTCCTCCCCTGGAAGAGAGGTGGAGATATTGAGTGATCTCCCAAGCAGGCTGCATTTCCTTTGTTGGGTCAGGCATCCACAGCGCTGTGCACTGGCCTAATCACAGTGACCTCCTCCTATAGGAATCAGAAACCCCTCCATTGTTTTGATGGCAGCCAGGAAGCAGCTGACTGACCAAAGGACCTTATCTCTTTCCTACCTCTCAAGGTTATTGCAAACATCAAATTAGATAATTTCCACAAAAGAATTTAGGAGGTCTAAAGTGCTATCCAGATGTAAGGTGTATTCTTACTATAGCTCTCCCTCATGAATAAGAACCTAAAAACAGAGTGAGAAGTTTTTAACTTTTACTCATTGGGATCAAGGCAGTGTCAATGTTATTGCAAATTCCCGATTAGTGAGGTCTGGCTCTTCCTGTTGTTCTTGTAGGCTGTGAGCCTCCCACCTGGAAAGTGAATACGATTGGTGTTTATTCCTTTTATCCACGTCCCCCCTTCCTTGAATGAGGGCCTACTTTGTGCCAGGCACTGTGCTAAGCTCTAGGAAAACCCGAGAATAAGGCAGACAGAGTCTCTGTCTCCTGGAGTTGATGGCGTAGTAGGGAAGCAGCACCCCTCAACAAGCTATTATAGTAAATGTGACCGTTAGAGAGGTGCAGTGACGCCTCCAACCAGCCCTGGTATCAGTTTGCTCCACGCAAACCACAGGGATCAGACTGTCTTCCCACCTGTTTACCTTTCTTCTGTGATTTTTCGGCGAAGCAGAGGCTGCTCCATGCCGAACCCAGATGTTCTGTAGACATCATCACAATGCCACACAGACCTGAGAGGGGACCAGCCTGCTCTACCATCGTCCTAGATGTGGTTCTCAGGAGCTCTTCAGAGGGCAGCCCTGGCTGAAACCTGCCTCCATCCTGCCTTCCTGGGGTTTCTTTCCTGAAGACAGAAAAAGGCTCCCTGGTTACAAGCTAAGCCTCCCGCTCTTTTTGCACTGCACCCATCCTCCTCTCCTCCCCCCTCCTCCAGGGGCTGAAAGGGTGTCGCTCTCACCACCCCACCCCACCCCCACCCCACCCAAGCCTCCGGTGGAGACTCTTCCTTCCCAGAAAACAGCAGCTCACTTGTGTGCCCCATGGCTCATTGCCCTCATAGCATGGAAAACCAAGCTATGAGGACCCCCTGAGAGCACCTTCCTCTTCAACCCACCTCTACCCCCATCCTCCTCCACACCTGTCTTCCTGGCACTGTGTCATCTGACAAGACGGCACCATCTCGGGGTTCCTCAGGTCACGGCCTCCTGCACATGCTCCATGACGAGGTGAGCCCATGTGTCCCTCAGAGCTTCAGGCTCCATCCACACGCGGGTACCCAGGATCCCCAACTGCCCCAAGCAGCTGAACGCCTTGTGGGCGCCTGCGCAGCTCTCGACTGCTTCTTTTCCTGCTGCTTCTGCCCTGCCTCTGCTTCTTCCAGCCTCCCCTCCCACGCCCTTCTCCACATTCTACTATAGCATATAGGGTCCTCCCACCTCTGGGGACAGATGTCCCCAGGAGGAGTTAGGGGAGGACCCTCAGCTTCCACAACCTGGGGAGATGCCATTCTCTCCCTTCCCTGTGCTTGTCACTTGGAGGGACACGTGGATGAGACAGGGAAAGAATGAGGAGTGTGGAGGCCTGAGGTGACTTGGAGCCAGCCACTCAACCTAAGTCTTGATCTCTTCATCTGTCAGTGAAGGGGTACTTCCCATCAGGAGGCTCATCTCTAGCTCTCAGAGGCTGCAGGTCTGTGTGGTTGTTTCTGTGTAAGCGACTGACAGCTTGTGTCCCCAGTGGGAAGAGGGCATGTGTGCCAGCCCTCCCGTCCCTCTATGCAAACCCTGTCACAACAGCCCCCTCCATTCTTCCCCCCTTTCCCGGTAGTCCCCGCCCAGTGTGCAGGTGCGCCGGGGGCTCTGAGCATCTCTGCGGCACCTCCCCCGGGGCGCCTCCAGCCTCCAAAGCCGAAACTTTCCCCGCGCGGGTGCAGGCCACACCCCCTCCCCCCAAGGCCTGGCGGAGAAGCTGGACCCGGTGACTGATCATTAACCCCATCTCTGCTGCACCAGCGGCGCTGCGGACAGCTCCCCCACTTTGTCACTCGGGAACCCAGAGAGGCCTGGGACGGTGAGGCCGGAAGATTGAGCATCGCAGACCGCCGGGCTCCCGGGGGCCTGCGCCGAGGCTGGGTGATGGCAGGGAGAGGGCACCGTGTGCAGACTAGGGTGTTCCAGCAAACTGCTGGCTCCCTCAGCTTCAGAGGTGTGTGTGTGTGGAGGGGTCCCCCTTTCAAGCTTCCTCTGTGAGAGCCTGACCTGAGCCCCCTCCGCCACCGTCACCCCCCCCCCCCGCCCCCGGCTGCAGTTCGCAGGGGGTCGCCTTGGCCCCTCCCCGGCCAGTCGCCCCTGCCCGGGCGGGCCAGGAAGCTTCGGTCCCCGCCCCGCTCGGTTAGGCCCGTGGCTGGGGGACTTTGGAGCCGAGGAGGAAGCGCGGCGGGGCGGGGAGGTGGGGGTGTGTCGGAAGGCGGCGGCGGGGTTTTATAATCCGCAGGGCGGGAGCGGCGCGGGAGAAGGGGCTGCGCCGCGCCGTACACCGCATACCGCGCCATGGGGGCCGCGTCGGGCCGTCCTCGGCGGGGGCCGCTGCCGCCGCTGCCGCTGCTGCTGCTGCTGCTGCCGCCGCTGCCGCTGCTGCTGCCGCCGCCGCCCGCCGCCCTGGCGCTCGACCCCGAGCTGCATCCCGGAAACTTTTCCGCCGACGAGGCCGGGGCGCAGCTCTTCGTGAAGAGCTTCAACTCGAGCGCCGAGCTGGTGATGTACCAGAGCACGGTCGCCAGCTGGGAGTACGACACCAACATCACCGAGGAGAACGCGCGGCTCCAGGTGGGCGCGCGGGCCCGGGGCGGGGGCGGGGGCGGGGCCCGGACGCCCAATCACAAGCCTGCGACCGGGAGCTGGGGGGCGGGAAGTCACAGCTGGGCGCGCGCCCCCGACCCCTGAGCCGCGGGGACCAGGTGAGAACCCGCCGGCGCCCCCAGCCCTGCTCCGCCCCATCAGACGCGCGGTGGGTGCCCAGTACAAGAACCAAATGGATAAAGCTGGCTCCTCCGACCTCGACCCACCCCCCTACCTACCCCCCCCCCCCCCAGGTGGCAGCTCCCTGGGATGACCTCGGGCTGGGTCAGCGGCAGTCTGCGCTGAGGGTGCCCACTCTGCTCTGGGTCCTCATCCTCTGTAGCCGAAACCTACCCCTGTCTCCTGTTCCTGTCACTGCTCATCACTGTCTATTTACCCTCTCCTCCACCTGCCTCTCTTCTAGCCCCAATTTCTGCTCCACTGCCCACCTTAGGCAGATTCCCCCAGTTCCTGACCCCGAAGGCCCCAGAGGAGGGAGCAGTGCTCCCGCAAGCCCCAGTCTCCAGGCGCCCTTGGTCTTCCTCCCCTTCTCCAGTGCCATGGCCTCCCCTGTATCCCCTCTGGTGCCCATAGGAGGAAGCAGCCCTGCTCAACCAGGAGTTTGCTGAGATCTGGGGCCAGAAGGCTAAGGACCTGTATGACCCAATCTGGCAGAACTTCAGTGACCCGATCCTGCGAAGGGTCATCAGTGGTGTGCGCACCCTGGGCCCTGCCAACCTGCCTGTGGCAAAGCGGCAGCAGGTGGGCCTGGTGGACCTGAGGGGTGGAGGCAGAAATGGCCAGTGTGCCTTCCAGTGCTGCACTGTGGTGGTGGTGGTGGGGAAGAGCCTGGCAGGGAGGGACCCTGGGATCTGTATGCACCCCGATTGTAGGGGAAGCCTCTGTAAGCACAGAATGGCTTCCTGAAACATTGATTTTCCTTAGAGATGGGGTATAGAAAGCGAAATTCAAGTAAACAGATGAAAAGGGGTTTTTCAAAATTTCTCCATAGTCTGGTTGGATTAATGGGCTTCCTTAGAAAGACTGAGGAGGACTGAGAAGGCATCAGGCCAGAGAGTGAGAGGGATTTGCCCTCACTGCAAGGCAGTGGCTGAACTTGGACTTGAACCCCATCCCAAATTCTAAGGACACTTGTTTCCACCTCCACAGGCTGCCTCCACTGGAAGGGGAATCAGTGTATTAGTGATCAGAAGTGCCCTGAGTGCCACTGAGTGGCCTTGTCCAAGCCACATCCCCTCTCTGGGCCTCCTTTTCATCCTAGCAGAAAGAGGAGGGGGCAGCCACATTACCTCTGGGGGCTGTTCACTACTAACATTTTCTCAACTCTAACTCCCCAGTACAACTCTCTGCTAAGCAACATGAACAGGATCTATTCCACGGCCAAGGTCTGCTACTATCCCAACAAGACTGCCATCTGCTGGTCCCTGGACCCAGGTATGGCTCTGTCCCTACTATCTCTCTCTGCCGGGGCTTCCCGGCCCTTCCCCACCCCACCCCACCCCACCCCACCCCTGCAGCCCTGCTGTACCCATAAAGAGGGTATGTTTAATGGGAGGGGCCGTGGAGGGAGTGGGTAAATCCAAACCCAAAGGCACTGAACTCCAGTTGAGGCTGGACTGTCAGATGCCCCCGCACCCTTGCTTCTCTGGGCAATCTGATTTCTGAAACCTCCAGCCTCCAGCTCCCATCCCCACCCCAACCCCCACCCCCATGCGTTCTTTGGCCTCTCCCATCCCTACTAGCCTTCCTCTTGGCTGCCTGGTTTTCCCTTTTATGGATCCTCTCAGTCTCCCAAGAGCCCTCCACAGGACTTAGACCCTTGTGACTTCTGCTTATACCTTCCTATTCTCCCCCCACACCCTACTCCATCCACTAGGCAGCCTGAGGTTAGCCACTGTAACCAATGAGCCATGAAGAGTCTGTCTGGAACTGGCCTCTGGATGTCCTCCTTTTGTCCACCTCCCTTTCCTAGGGACAAGGGCCCCTCTTGGGTGCTCTCTTTGTATGGCCCCCAGTCCCATCCCACCCGGCCTATAGGCAACCCTTGGCTTTGGGGGCATCATGATGTTGAGGAAGCAGGTAGAGATGGAGAGATGGTGAAGACCAGCATGGGTGCTTTATTGAAGACCGTCGCTGCCTTCAAAGGAAGCACCTGACCCCACTCACCTGTGTCTCAGAGCTCACCCACATCATGGCTATATCAAGAAGCTACTCCGTGCTGCTCTATGCCTGGGAGGGCTGGCACAATGCTGTGGGCATCCCGCTGAAACCCCTGTACCAGAACTTCACTGCCCTCAGCAATGAGGCCTACAAGCAGGATGGTGAGTTTACCCACCCCATCCGTTGTGTGAGCACTGCCCTTCCCAGACGGCAACGTGCTCTCCCATCATCTACTGTCCCCACTGAGCCCAACCCCAGAAAGAGTAAGTGTTGCAGTGACTCTGTACACTGACCCAAGGTCGCACAGAACCAGCTCGAGCCCCATCTGCCTTCCTCTGGGCTGCTGCCTGGCTCTCACACTGGCCCTCTTGCCTGCCTCTCCTGTCACACCTCAGAGCCCCAGCACTCATCTTTGCCTCTCCGGGATCTATTTAGCTAGAATTGGAATGACCCTAGTTGGAAAATCACAGAGCAGTGGTCCCCAGGCCATCTTTTCTAAGTAGCTGGCGGATACACGGGCCGCAGGCCAGGAGAATGGCGAAGAAGTAGCTGGGCATGGAAGTGCCAGAGCCTGGGACCTGAGCTGCACCCCAATACCACCCCTGCCCCCTCCACCAGGCTTCTCAGACACGGGGGCCTACTGGCGCTCCTGGTATGACTCACCCACCTTCGTGGAGGATCTGGAACACCTCTACCATCAAGTAGAGCCCCTCTACCTGAACCTCCATGCCTATGTCCGCCGTGCGCTGCACCGCCGATATGGGGACAGATACATCAACCTCAGGGGACCCATCCCTGCTCACCTGCTGGGTAAGGACATTGCCTTGCCTCTATGCATGTCCCATGGATTGTCCTCCTCATGCCTCACATTTTAGAGCATCATCCTGTCCACTCTCACACACGAGCCCACGTAGCTCACCCCATGACCCCATATAGCAGGCGGCCCTTCTCATCACCATTACTGTTCCTACTTTTCAGACAGCGACTCTGAAGTTTGAGGTGCATAAATGACTTGGCAGAGGGCAGAGAACTAGCAAAAGGCAGAGCTAGGAATCACACTGAAGACTTTGACTGCATCCAGCGGGGAAGGGATAAGATTATGCCCCAGGATGCAAGCCCAGTGGCCTTGCCTCAGGGTTGGGAGGCAGGGACCCCGGCACCACCAGGAAGGACCCCAGCAGCATCATGTGGGCTCACACCGCCGACCCCAGGGATCCTGGAGCATTCAGGAGTCTGAGTGGGACTTATGTAGAAAATGTTTGGTTCAGCCGGCCGAGCAGGCTACCCTTGAGTTCCCAGGGCCCAGGTGCCAGGGACCCAGATAGCTGCCCAGCAGCACATATGGGGAAGCGGGCAGGGAACTAAGCTATCTGGCTCCTCTCCTCTGTCTAGGGGACATGTGGGCCCAGAGCTGGGACAACCTCTATGATATGGTGGTGCCTTTTCCTAACAAGCCCAGTCTCGACGTGACCAGCACTATGGTGAAGAAGGTAAGTTTCGAGTCAGGCCAGGGTGGGGGCAGCAAGAAGTAGTCAGACACGGGGAGAAGGGCAGGAAGAAGTCATGGGAGAGAGACGGGTAAGGCAGGGACCTCAGTCCTGCCCTTTCTACATAGCAGCACCCTTGAGTGTGTGTACAAGCAGTGATCTGGGGTCTGTGTCCTGGGCGAGGTGCCAGCCCCTCCTTCCAGGATCCCACAGGTGGGGTGAGAGCAGCCGTCTACTTTTGTTTATCCACTATGGTTAGTAGGGGCCCTGCCTCTGGGAAGGGAGGCCACAGAGCAGAGATGCCCTTCACGAGCAAGGAGCAAATCTAGGTGGGAGACCTTTAGACCCACCCCTGGGGCAGCCACAGTGAGCTCCCTCTGCTGGTCCCTGACCTGGACCTGCACCACCACCCTCCAAACCAGGGCTGGAACATTACGCACATGTTCCGAGTGGCAGAGGAATTCTTCACCTCCCTGGGGCTCCTGCCCATGCCTCCTGAGTTTTGGACAAGGTCCATGCTGGAGAAACCAACCGACGGGCGTCAGGTGGTGTGCCACGCCTCTGCCTGGGACTTCTACAACAGGAAAGACTTCAGGTCTAGACATGGGAGGGAAAAGGGGGGTTTCTGGAGCTTCAGGAAGGGTGGGCAGCCTGGGCACAGGAAAGCCATTTCCCAGGCCAACCTCTACCCCAGCCCCAACACTGTTTGGTGGACAGGGTCTGTTCCAAGGCCACTGGGCATATGAGACCATCTAGGCCACCTTCCCTTAGCAACTCTGTACATTGGAATGGAGGACAAAGGCCTGAGTGTGGGCTGGGGCAGGGCAAAGGATGCGTATGTTTCCACCAGCTCCTTCAAGGCCCAGGGCAGCGTCCGCCTGGTCCCTTTCCCTCAGGTGCCAGCCTCCCCATGCTCTGGTCCCTGCCCTGTCCTTCACCCTCACCCTCGCCATCTCCCTGCCCCAGGATCAAGCAGTGCACGCGGGTCACTATGGACCAGCTGTCCACGGTGCACCACGAGATGGGCCACGTGCAGTACTATCTGCAGTACAAGGACCAGCCTGTCTCCCTGCGCCAAGGGGCCAACCCTGGCTTCCACGAGGCCATCGGGGATGTGCTGGCGCTCTCCGTCTCCACTCCTGAACATCTGTACAAAATTGGCCTGCTGGACAATGTCAGCAATGACATGGGTATGGGGGGTGGAGAGGACCCGGCCCGGCCCTACCCAGACCCCACTCCATCCCACGGCAGGACTCAGCTTGCCCGTGTTCCCACCTGCCCTTCCTGTTTCTGCCGCTCTGCCCCAGGTCAGGCAGGTTTGGGGATCCACCCGGAGCCTCACAGCCCACCCCGAGTCCCACCTGGACACTGCCCAAGGGCCCTCTTCCAAGCAGGGCTCCATGTTCCTGAAGGCCAGCCTTCCTTTCTCTGCATCGGCCAGCCCCTCCACCTGCTGGCTCCCGCCGGCTCCTGCCCAGGCCCACCCTGCCCTAGCTGGACCCCCATCTCCCTCTGACCTCTCTTCTCATCTCATCTTCCGACAGAAAGTGACATCAATTACTTGTTAAAGATGGCACTGGAAAAAATTGCCTTCCTGCCCTTTGGCTACTTGGTGGACCAGTGGCGCTGGGGGGTCTTTAGTGGGCGAACCCCCCCTTCCCGCTACAACTTTGACTGGTGGTATCTTCGGTGAGCAAAGGGGAATCAGGAAAGGCCTAATCCCAAGCGGCCCTCCCCACTCTCCTGGACAACCAGGAGCCTCCTGCCTCCATCAGTCCACCCCCCCCACCCTTTTCCCCATACATTCTGTCCTGCCTGAAACTCCCTCCTCCAAGAAGTCTTCCCCAATTCACCAGGAGGGGAAGGGATGGCCCCCGTGGGAAAGGTGGGAATGCCTGCTTAACAGCATTTTTTGCAAAGGCTAAAATAGCCTTCATGCAATCCTTACATCCTAAGACAATTTATCAATCCTCTTCTAGAACCAAGTATCAGGGAATCTGTGCTCCAATTGCCCGAAATGAAACGCACTTTGATGCCGGAGCTAAGTTTCATGTCCCAAATGTAACACCGTACATCAGGTACTACTGCCCCCCCCCCAACCCCTACCAGTTTTCAGGGCTTGTCCCCATGCTCTTCTGGGCCCCCCACGAGCCTGGAATTTTAAGTGGGCCTCTCCCTGGGGCCAGGCTTGGTTTTCCCTTCTCCCCCGTCTGGCCTCTGCCCTGTGGGGAGCTGAATGGTGCCCGGGCAAGGGCCCCCCCCACCCCCCTAACACCCAGCCCGTACCTGCAGGTACTTTGTGAGTTTTGTGCTGCAATTCCAGTTCCATCAAGCCCTGTGCAAGGAGGCGGGTCACCAAGGCCCACTGCACAAGTGCGACATCTACCAGTCCACCCAGGCGGGGGCCAAGCTCAGGTGTGTGGGGGGACCAAGAGGGCAAGGGGGAGGTGAGGGGAGAGGGGGAAGGAAGATGTGTCTAAAAGGCAACTGGCTGCTCATGGGAAAGTCACAGGGCCCTGCTGGCAGAGGGAGACTTTCTTCCCTCCCACCCCCTCCTTCCTCGCAAGTATTTACAGAGTGGGCCTCCTGGCTAGCACGGGACGAGACAACGTCCCTGTCCCCTTCCCAGAGCTCCTGGTTCCCCAGAATCTTACTGTTGCTGTTCTTGCAGGCCAGTGGGGGACGGAGGTGGGCCAGGGACCAGTACTGGATGCTGGCCTGTGCCCCCTGTGCCCACCGCGCCCATTCTGCCTGACAGGGAGGCGCTGCGGTCAGGCTCTTCACGGCCATGGCAGGAGGTGCTAAAGGAGGCGATTGGCTCAGATACACTGGATGCTCAACCTCTGCTCAACTACTTCCAGCCGGTCAGCCGGTGGCTGCAGGAGCAGAATCAGCGCAACGGCGAAGTGCTGGGGTGGCCGGAATACCAGTGGCGGCCACCAGTACCCCACAATTACCCACAGGACATTGGTAAAGCCCTGATGGAGGGTGGGGTGGGGTGCTGAAGCAACTCTCGGATTCTGGGCTCTGGACACAGGCCCCTGGCTCCTGGTTCCTGGTGAGCTGCTCCCAGCTGGGCCCCAGCGCCCTGCCCTAAAGGGCCTTTGCTCATCACAGCTTGGTTTGGGCGGGGGAGGGGGGGTGGCGGACAGGTATGTTTCTTCCCCATCATTCTAGAGAGGGTGTGCCCAGATCTGAGGCCCCTCCCTGGGGGCAGCTGGCAGGCACACTGCTCTGTGAGGTCACATTGCAGGCTCCATTCTTATTGGCCAGGGGGGCTGTGGCTACAGGGCTCTGCTCTCCTGCGGCCATGGGCCAAGGTTGGGCTGCTCCAGGACTGCCTAGCCTCTTCCTTCTCCTGCTCTGCTGTGGGCACCCCATGCTGGTCCCCAGCCAGGAGGCCACCCACCAGGTGACAACCAACCAGGGAACAACCAGCCAGGCAACAACCAGCAGCCAGACAACAACTCGCCAGACGACAACCAGCAGCCAGACAACCCAGAACCCAAGTGGGACCGGCTGGGGGGCGGGGCGGGGCCTGGGGGGGCCGGTGAGGAGGGAGAGGCAGGGACAGTGGCAGGCTTGGGCCCACCCGCAGCAGAGGGCAAGGGGAGGCCTGTCTGTTTGCCTCTACTCTGCCCCACAGGCCTGGTGACCGATGAGGTGGAGGCTAGAAAGTTTGTGGAGGAATATGACCGAAGATCCCAGGTGATATGGAATGAGTATGCTGAGGCTAACTGGAAATATAACACCAACATCACCACAGAGGCCAGCAAGATCCTGGTAAGGACCCCCTCCACGTCCCCCCTCCCCCCACACACACACATACACGCACACACGCACACAGACACACCGCATGTGCCTGCTCCTCCTCCCAGGGACCAATCCTTCAAACCGAAGACAGAGCCAGCTGCCCCCTCCCCCCACCACACTCAGTGTGTGTGTGTGTGTGTGTGTGTGGAGGGAGGCTGTCAGGATTTGTGAAAAATCCAGAGGAAATATTTAAAATAATACTCAACTTCAGATTTGGGTGGGTAAATGCTCAATGCCCAAAGAAGTTGTCTCTGATTAACAAGCAGTCTGTTGTTAGCAATAGAATGATTTGTACATAAGGGCGCCTGGGTGGCTCAGTTGGTTAAGTGGCCAACTTCGGCTCAGGTCATGATCTCACAGTTCGTGAGTTCGAGCCCGGCATCGGGCTCTGTGCTGACAGCTCAGAGCCTGAAGCCTGCTTTGGATTCTGTCTCCCTCTCTCTCTCTGCCCCTCCCCCCCCCCCTTTTTCTCTCTCTCTCAAAAATAAATAAATGCTAAAAAAAATTAAAAATGATTTGTACATAAATAAGTAACAGTAAAGGTGGATTTGTAGATTGAAAGTCCCTGTTTGCCATCACAGCAAGGACTAGCTTCCCTTCACTCCACTCTCCACCTGTGTGGTGAGTGCAGATTATACCGAGGTGAGCCACTGAGAACTAGCATTTCTTTTTTTCTTTTTTAAAACATTTGTTTATCTTAGAGAGAGAGAGAGAGGAACAGAGTGCAAGCAGGGGAGGGGCCGAGAGATGGGGAGACACAGAATGTGAAGCAAGCTCCAGGCTCCGAGCTGTCAGCACAGAGCCTGACACGGGGCTCGAACTCACAGACCGCGAGATCGTGACCCGAGCCGAAGTCGGATGCTCAACGACTGAGCCACCCAGGGGCCCCGAGAACTAGCATTTCTTGAAGACCATTGTGTGTGCTGTCCACAGTTCCTTGGCGCTTTACATCTGCTGCCTCATTTATTCCTCAGTAGCTTGCAAAACCAGTGATCTTATTCCCGTTTTACACATGGGACCCTAAAGCTCAGAGAGGCCACAGAACGAATGCCAACCTGTCCGTCTGCTAACAAGACACAGGGTGGGCTTCCCCTGCTCTTCCCCTGCCAGGATAGGTCTTGCATGACCATGGCTGTCTGTTGAGGGACACGGACTGCATCCAGGACATTATAGACAGTTCAGGTTGAAGAGGGTCTTTGCAGCAAAGGCAATGGACTTGATAAAACTGCCCCCTCACTGCACCCCTCAGTCCCTTCTGCTCCCCCTATGGCACCTCCTTCTCAGAGGCCACTCCAAAGCTCCTGAGCCTCACGCCACGGTCCACTCTCCCCCTGTGCCTTCAGCTACAGAAGAACATACAGATGGCAAACCACACCTTGAAGTTTGGCACCTGGGCCAGGCAGTTTGATATGACCAGCTTCCAGAATGACAGCATTAAGCGGATGATGAAGAAGATTCAGGACCTAGAGCGGGCAGCACTGCCTGCCAAGGAGCTGGAGGAGGTATGTGGCTTGTGGCGGAGCAGGGAGGGGAAGATCCAAGGTCAGGACCAGGTCCTAGCTCGGGGTCTGGCCTTCAAGCTGCTTCCTCTTCCTCTGAGTCATGACATCTGCCACATTGACGTACACCTACATGCTCCCCCAGCTCCATAGTGCCCCCTGCCCATGATGGCGCCTGGGGCAGAACGGGTAGCAAAGGGGTACAGCCTCTCTTCTTCCTCCTGCAGTATAACCAGATCCTGCTGGACATGGAAACCACTTACAGCGTGGCCTCTGTGTGCCACGCCAATGGCACTTGTCTGCAGCTGGAGCCTGGTGAGGGCATGTGGGGAGTGAGAGGGAGGGTGGGGATGCTGAGCTTGACCGTGTTAGGGGTGCTGGCCCATGGAAGGGGGGTCAGGGTCTCCTAACTCATGGGGTCGGTGCGCCCAGGAGATTCACTCCTCTGTTTTCCCCCAGGGGGTTCTCTGCCACCACTTAGATGGGGCACAGCCCTCCTTTGGGCCATCTGCCCATCTGCTCCCTCTAGGGACCCCCTAGATTCCTCTGTGTGTTCTCCCCTTCAGAGTAGGAGGTACCTCAGATTTGTGTGCCAAGTGCTTAGATGCCCGACTAGGGATAGTAATTCTAAGCACCTTCCTTCCTCCGCCCTCTCCACATCTTCCCCACCTTCCCTGGCCCCCGCCCTCCACCTCTCCCCTAAAACCAAAGCCACAGCTCAGAGAAGCCACTTCCTGCCGGAAGGAGTGGACCAGCTCTCGCTTGTCCCCTTTCTCTCTCCACACTGGCTGGTGCTTCTTACCTTCTCCCTTTTGGAAGCCTCACCCTGGACACCCAAGTACCTGCACGCAGATACGTCCTTTCCTGCCTCCTGACTCACCCTCCCAAGGGTTGGGGAGCCAGAGGCTTAAACATTCTTCTCCTGAGGAATCGCTACCCAGAAACCATCTCTTCCTGGCCCTCCTGCCAACTCCCACATTAGAACAATGACAAATAGAAGGGGAAATGGAAAATAAACAGGAGAAAGAGACGGCTTTCCTGAGACAGGGTTTGGCCTACGGTTTGTATACATGGGTATGCACGCAAAGCACAGCGGAGACATATGTGTGCCTGCATGTGTATGTGCGTGTTTACGGAGAAGAGCATTAAAGGGAGCGCAGCCTTCAGCCTCCCTCCCCCCATCAATTAGCCTCCTAACCCAGGCCTGGGCCGTCAGAGCACTGCCATTAGTGAAACTAAGAAGCACCCACAGAACAGAATGCTCGCATCGGCAGAGGGCAGAGGTGAAATTCTCAAAATACATTTTTTTCCCTAAACAGAACTAATTTGAATGTACTTTATTCTCTGTGAGAAGTAGATATCATGAAGCACGTTCTGAAACAGGGAGAGAACGCGAGTCAGTGAGGTGTGGGGGACCCCAAATGCTGTCCTCAGGCAGAAAGAGAAGCCACCATCGGTCTGTGTGAGGCTTCCGAAATGACACAGGAGCTCAGGCCGTCCTCACCCCAGCTCCGAGAGGTGCGTGTCAGCTCCACTTAATCTATGTTGAGGAGGCTACACGCACAGTCCCATGGCTTTGACAGGACACAGACCCAGGACTTCGGGCTCCCTGATGATGTTGGGATGGCTCTCTGTACTGTCTTCACAGCAATCCTTTTATTCAGTCCGGTTCACTAACCGTTAGCGAAAGGTGCCCGGGGCCCTGTGAGGACTCAGCGACCAGCAAGGCTCACTCCCTGCTCAGGGGCCTCGTGCTCCCTTTTGATTTTTACACCCCACGAGTGCTGGATTATCCCCATTTTAAAGATAGGGAGGGACACCTGGGGGGTTCAGTCAGTTAAGCGCCCGACTTTGACTCAGGTCATGATCTCACGGTTTGTGAGTTCGATCCCCACGTCGGGCTCTGTGCCGACAGCTCAGAGCCTGGAGCCTGCTTCAGATTCTGTGTCTCCCTCTCCTTCTGCCCCTCCCCCACTCACACTCCGTCTCTCTGTCTCTCAAAAATAAATAAAAAATGTTTAAAGGTAGGGAAAGGAGGGGGGGGGTCCTGTGACTTGCAAGGTAATTTTCGGGTCAGTGGATGACTAGAGAGGAACTCAGGTCTTGTGACGGCCAAGCCATTTGTCCCTCCCACAGAGGGGTTTGCAGGGAATCAGTGAGGAGCAGCAGCCCTGGAGTCTGGGTTTGTGCCTGGCTGGGCCACTTCCTGGCTGGGGGGACCCGCCATGTCACCAAAACGCTGATGTGCAAACCCGCGCACCCTTCACAAGGCTGCTGCAGCCCTGAGGTGGTGTGCATGCAGCGTGGCCCTGGGGCCACCCGCCCTGTAAGTCTTTGTAGAATTGGTACCTCCCTTTCTCCCATTTCACTAGACTCGCTGCCTGTACAGGCCTTTTGACGTGAGTTCACCAATTTTATCCGAGTTCCAAACTCCTATGACTAAGATCACCTTATAGGAGGTGGGAGGTGAGCCCAGGGCTGGAGGCTCAAGTCACTACCCCCCACTCCCCCCAGATCTGACGAATCTGATGGCCACGTCCCGGAAATATGAAGATCTGTTGTGGGCCTGGAAGAGCTGGCGAGACAAGGTGGGGAGAGCAATCCTCCCCTTTTTCCCCAAATATGTGGAACTTGCCAACAAGGCCGCCAAGCTCAACGGTGAGTCCCTCTGGCCGAGATCTCTGGCTCTCTGGGGCCCTCAGAGGGGTCCTCTGAGCCCCTAACCTTGGTGAGAGGGAGGTCCTAGAGGGGGCGGGGCAGAGGGTGCTCAGGGAATGGTCGGGTGTTGAGAGAGCCTGTGCCCCCTCTGCAGGCTACGAAGATGCAGGTGACTCCTGGAGAGCCATGTACGAGATGCCAACCCTGGAACACGACCTGGAGCAGCTCTACCAGGAGCTGCAGCCGCTCTACCTGAACCTGCACGCCTACGTGCGCCGGGCCCTGCACCGCCACTACGGGCCCCAACACATCAACCTGGAGGGCCCCATTCCAGCTCACCTGCTGGGTGAGCGCAAGGACTGGGCCTGGGGTGGGGGTGCGGGGTGGGGGACAGACACAGATGAGGAAAGGTGGGGCCGGTGCTCTCCACATGGCAGAGGGCAGGCTGGGCAGGATCTTAGGATGCTGTATCGGGTGGAGGGAGTGAGGGTGTGAGGCTGGAGGGAACGTTGCCGGGGCCGGGGTGGGGTGGCAGCTGGGTTCGGGGAGACGAGCCCCTTGCTTGCATTTAGCACGTTTGCTACAGAGCCACTCGGTGCAGGTCGCCACGGGTGGAGCAGTGACAGAATTCATAATATCATCGCAGGAGACCATATGACCCATGATGCTTGGGCAGGGGTGGTGAGGAAGGGGCTGGGAATGAGAAGTGAGCACCACCACCACCCCCCCCCCCAAGGAAGTGGCACATGAGCAGAGCCTTGAAAGATGAGAGGTTCTGGGAAGGCTTGGTGGCTCAGTTGGTTAAGCATCCAACTTCAGCTCAGGTCACCATCTCACGGTTTGAGCCCTGCATCGGGCTCGCTGCTGTCAGCACAGATCCTGCTTCGGATCCTGTGTCCCCCTCTCTGCCCTTCCCTGCTCGAATGTGTGCTCTCACTCTTTCCCTGAAAAATTAAAAAAATTTTATAAAAGATGAGAGATTCTGATGGAAAAAGTAGCAGTAGGGAGTTAGAAGGACAACACTCAGGTGAAGAGGAATTAGGAGAACAGAGAATATTGAGAGTGTAGATCCATCCCAACTTTTGGACCCTCATTTTTTCAGGGGTTGCAAACTCAAATGCCCTGAATGAATGAAGTAGGCAGTGGAAGACAGTGAGGGCTGGCAGGGACTAGAGCAAAGCGGAGGCCACCAGGTTCTTGTCCCTGTCGAACCACAGAGAACACATCCCTGGGGGGTTCCTTACTATGAGCAGAGAGGCCAGACGGGGCCACAGACCATTTGCCAACCATGAGGGAGACTCCAGAAACTCATCCAGCTTTGGATCTAGTTCCTGCTCAGTCTCTAGGGTCCTTGTAGCCCAAGACACCAGCCATCCTTGATCAAGGATGTGGGAGCGGATATCAGCTCGATGACTGAGAGACACAGACCCCAGGAAAAGGAGGCATTACGCCCAAGTGGCCCCAGAGTGGGGGCAGAGCTGGGGTTTAGAACTCAGCCCTTGGCACTCAAAGCAGGGCTGGATGTGCAGGCTAAAAACAATGTATGTCAAATCCCAGCAAGGTTTGCAAATAGCAGGTGCTTGGGATACATTTGTGATCATAAGGCTTGGGATCTGGTTCCTTCTCCATGGGTGATGGTGTTGAGTGTAAGAAATAACATCTCTCTCTCCTCTGTCTGCCTTCTCTTCCCCTCCCTGCCTCCAGGGAACATGTGGGCTCAGACCTGGTCCAACATCTATGACTTGGTGGTGCCTTTCCCTTCAGCCCCCAAGATAGATGCCACAGAGGCCATGATAAAGCAGGTGCGCACTGGGCCCCTCATCACATTTCTGCTCCTCCAGGGCAACCCCAAGGCACAAGGGAGGGGAGACCTCTGCCTTGGTGGGAGAAGGCCTCTGCTTCAGGAATTCCCTCTGGCTGAGCCCTCTCCTAACCCCCACCCTGACGCAGTACACAGTCTGTCCCCAGAGGCCCCAGGTTTGGCAGGGCTCCCTCTGCTTGTAGGGCTGGACACCCAGAAGGATGTTTCAGGAAGCGGACAATTTCTTCACCTCCCTGGGGCTGTTGCCTGTGCCCTTTGAGTTCTGGAACAAGTCAATGCTAGAAAAGCCGACTGACGGGCGGGAAGTAGTGTGCCACGCCTCTGCCTGGGACTTCTACAATGGCAAGGACTTCAGGTGTGTCCAGGTTGCAGCCAGGGGACTTTATCAGTGGGCAAGGAGATGAACCAAGTACAGCTTCCACTATTGTCCCCTCAGCCAGAGTGAGCAGAAACAAGTACAGGGGCCAGAGCTTAGCATGAAAGGTCAAGAGCATTGGGCCTGGCCTCGGGTTGGCCATTGGCTTCTGGCAGGGGAGCCTTGTCTACGAGGTGAGGGTCTTCTCAAGCACTGACCAGCTCCACTAGCTTGGTTAGTGCCCAAGGTCCCAGTGCTAGGTGAGCACTGTGAGAGCTTCCCAGCCTTCCCTCATTCTGGAGTGACCTCTGCCTACAGCAGGCCATCTTCCTGGGTGCATGTGTCTTGACACAGACAGGTACATGAGAACATGGGGGGCTTTGCACAGATCCATATTCACCATTGGCAGAGACTCAGAAGCTGTCTTCATTGGAGGACAGTTGTCTATTGCTGCATAGACAGATGCACAAACCACCCCAAAACTTACTGCCATAGAACAACCATTTGTTTATGTTTGTGGTTTTATCAGTCAGGAGCGCAGGCAACATGCAGTGGAAATGGCTTGTCCCTGCTGTGCAATGATGGAGACCTCAGCTGGGGTAGCTCTGATGGCTGGAGATGCTGGTGTAGCTCAGTGGGGCCATGTGTCTGGAGCCTTGGTTCTGGCTCTTGGTTGGGTACCTCAGTTTTTCTCCATGTGGCACATGCTGGGACAGGAAGCTTCATTTGGCTTCTGTACTCACATGTTGGGTCCTCGGACTGGGATGACTGGAGAAGCTGGGGATTGGTGAGAACATCTTTCTCCAGGCTAGCTTGGGCTTCCTCCCAGTATGACAGTCAGGCAGTCAGATTTCTTACTGGCAGTCAGCATCCCACAGAAAGAAAGCAAGAACAGCCTGGTTTCTTAAAGGCTAAATCCAAAACTGGCACAGAGTCACTTCTGCCACATTTTCTTGGCTGAAGCAAGTCACAGATGCAAAGAAGGAAAAGAAGACCCCACCTCTTGGGAGAAGTGGCAAAGATGATCTGCCACTATTGATGAAGTTTCTTCTAGTAAGAGTGGACACAGAGAGACTAGAACAAAACAGCCAGAGTTCACGGGATTGCCTATCCTTGGGCCCTTCCTTCAAAGGCATGAGGACTGCAGCTGTAGGGATGGATGTACAGAATCAGAGGGTTGAGAACTCTTTTGGGAGTTTTCCTTGTATGGGGAGTCATAGGAGAAGGTGGGCAGACCCCAACCTCGGTGTTACCAGGATGCCAGGAAGTTCTTCCCATCCCAATACAACGGCAGAAAAATGTGGTCAACTGAACTGAAGGGCTTTGGTTATATCCAAGGGAGAATTTGATCAGCTCACAAAAGAGAATGAGGAAAGATGAAGGGCGAGGTTGGGCCTCTGATGTGGACAGCTCTGTAGATGTCATTTCAGTCCTAACCATGAAAGTCCTGGGTGAATGTGTTTGCTGGTGTTGGGCACATGGGATGTAGAAAAGCTCAGAATAACTGTTGTTCCCTTCAGGAAACCTAAGTCTTGGAAGAGACAAAATGTGTGCATGAAAAACACAGAACCCACATTCTAGAAAGTTCTGCACTAATCACAATTGAGTGCAAAGCCTCAGTTATGCCTTTTGAGCAAGTACATTGCACAGTCAGAAAACAGCATGGCAGTGAGGGGTGGAGTGATTCAGAGAAGTTGGAAGCAGAAGAATGGCCTGGATGACCATGCTGTAGGGGCTTCTGACCCTCAGATTCCTTCTTTCTCGGGCTCATTCCATACCTCCTTTGGTTTTCCTTCCCATAAAGCTGTGTTCCCTGCATATAGCATTGATGGGGGTCTGCTTTGTATGCAGTAAGGACAGCGGGTCCCTTTGCCCCACCCCCCGTGTTCCAGGATCAAGCAGTGCACCACTGTGAACATGGAGGACCTGGTGGTGGCCCATCATGAAATGGGCCACATACAGTATTTCATGCAGTACAAGGACTTGCCTGTGACCTTCCGGGAGGGTGCCAACCCTGGCTTTCACGAGGCCATTGGAGATGTGCTGGCCCTCTCAGTGTCTACCCCCAAGCACCTCCACAGTATCAACCTGCTGAGTAGCGAGGGTGGCGGCTATGGTGAGAGAGGAATGGGAAGTCCTGGTGGGCAGAGGGACTAAGAAGGGGAAGTGAGCTTGGGAGGCTGGGAGAGGGGACTTGATGGCTCATAGGCAGAGGTTGGGACAGAACAGTGGGGAATAAGGAGGCCACCAGCAGGGTGAGCCGGGAGGATGGAACTCCCATACCAGCCCAAGAGGCAGGTCGCTAGACCCAGAAAGGCACAGAGCCCACTCCTCCCCTCTCCACCCACCGCACACCCATCATGGCTGAGCCACTGGGATGTGGCAGGAGGCAGGCAGACATCTGGTGACTAGGCTCCCTTCCCTTGGCAGAGCAAGACATCAATTTTCTAATGAAGATGGCACTCGACAAGATCGCCTTTGTCCCCTTCAGCTACCTCGTCGACCAGTGGCGCTGGAGGGTATTTGATGGAAGCATCACCAAGGAGAACTACAACCAAGAGTGGTGGAACCTCAGGTTCTAGAATGATCCTGTGGGGGTGTGGGTTCAGGAGGGGGGTGTCTCCATGGGTATCTGTATATGTGAGTGTGTGTGTAAGTGATGAGGTGCACAGGGGGTGATTGTGCACAGAGGCACAGCACACCAGAATCTGGACTGTCCAGTGGAACCCCCGGGGCAAGGTTCACCCTTCAGCTCAAAACTACCAACTCTTCCTGACATTATTCTCCCCAAACCCTCCCTCCAACATCTTTCCCCTTGACAGGCTAAAGTACCAGGGCCTCTGCCCCCCAGTGGCCCGGGCTCAAGGGGACTTTGACCCAGGGGCCAAGTTCCACGTTCCTTCAAGTGTGCCTTATATCAGGTAAAGGGGAAGGGAAGAGGCTATTCAATGTTCAAAGTGCCGTTACTGCCCTGTGGGGAGCTACCTGTCTCGGTGACCTGGGAGGCCTGGCTGCATGGCACATTGTACCTAGGCCACTTACCTGCCACCAAGGCTCATTGTTGTTTCACACTTTTGATGTGATGAGAGCCTCTACCCTCCAGGCATTTGAAAACAGAAACTCTACTATAATTGGCTAATGGTTACAAGACCTTGGTTGGATAGTTAACATTATTAACCATGACCCATGACCCATGGCTAGAGCTAAGCACTGTTTTGTTTTGTTTTGTTTTGTTTTGTTTTGTTTTTAAACAAGATTGTGATTTCTTTAATATATATTCAACATATTGCCTGTGATATAATTGGAATTATACCTGGAAGACCTTCTACACACTAAAACTAGGGTTAGAGACCCAATTGGATTGGGAGGCTATGCTCTCAGGGGCATGGAGTCAGGCAGAACTGGGTTCTGGGGTCAGGCAGAACTGGGTTCAAATCTTGTTTCCACTTCTTTGTTTCCTTAAGCAAATTTTTCAGTGTCTGTGAGCATCAGTTTCTGCACCTGTGAAATCGTAGCAGATTTCACAAAATTGTAGCAGAACTTAACTTCTTAACATATTGTCCAATACAGAGCATGATCAGGAAATGGTGGCCATAACGCACTAGTATGAATTTATATTCTTTTTTAAAAGTTTTTATTTATTTTGAGAGAGACAGAGACAGCGTTAGCAGGGGGCAGGGGAGAGAGAGAGGGAGAGAGAGAGAATCCCAAGTAGGCTCTGTGCTGGCACCCCGATGTGGGGCTTGAACTCCCAAAACCGTGGGATCATGACCTGAGCCAAAACCAAGAGTTGGACGCTTAACCAACTGAACCACCCAGGCACCCCTGAAGTTACACTCTTAACTGGGACATGTAAACACACCAGTGCTGTGAGTCACATAGCCAGAGTGTAGACATGTCCAGCCCTTCCCTTCTGCCTGCTGCAGGAGAGCACTTACTGAGGGCTAGGAAGGGTAATTGTAGGGTCTGGGACCCTCCTGGTAGAGAAGGGTCTGGGGACATCTGAGGGGAGGGTCTGTGTGTCCCTGAGCTGCAGATAGCCCAGGCCACATGTGAGGCAAGGCAGAGGGCAAGGAGGGCTGTCCCAGGAGGGCTCTGGTCACTTCCAGCCCTTGCCACCTGTGGTTCCTGGAAGCCCAGTGGGGGAGGGCTTGTGCTCATGGTGCCCACCTTTCCAACCTAGCACCTGGCATGATGTCAGCATATAGTCAGGACCTAATAAAGAAGTGTAGGGCAGGTGAATTGTGTTCCCACTGTGTAGGAAAGGAGAGAAAGCCTTCTCAGATGTTCCAGAGAGCAGCTGTGGGCAGGGGACCAAGGGGGATCCAAGGGCCCTTAGAACAGGCCCAACCTGGACAATGTACCAGGATGACCTGTGAGGAGGGCTACCACCTGCCTTCTCCACTGGTTTCCCAGCTTCCAAGCTGGCATTCACTTTCATGTGAAAGCCAGGCCCAAGTGAATGGTTAGCTTCTGAGCTTAGAGTAGATAATTCTCCAGGGCAGGGGTGGGCAAAGGAGACACATTCCAAATTCTGACCAGCAAACTTGGCAAAGCACTTTTAAGAAATGCCAGGAAAGTTAGTGGCACATGGCTTATGCCCAGCATTCAAAGTGGGAGGCCAGCGCTGCTGGTTTGGGACATTCTGAACCAAGTGCAGAGGTGGCTCTGGCTTTGACCTGCAGATTTATACCAGGGAATCCCTGCTGTTTGGAATAAAGGGGATCATTTGGGCTGGCTTCCCTGCCCAAACCACCCTGCCAGAAGCGTGGGACTCTTGAGGCAACACCTGGCCTCTACTTGCATACACCCCAGGGATGGAGACCTTACTGCCTCAGAAGCAACTGTCCAAATCTTTGAAGGGCTCTGCCCTGACCCTCCTCACCCATGAGTGATCCCCAGAGCTCCTCAAAGCAGGTCCTCCCGAGATGTGGAAGGAGCCTCTTGGGTGGGAGGCATGGGAACAGGGAGCCTTGAAGACCCTAAAGACCAGAGGGTGAGCTCCCTGAAACACCCGGGCTGCAGTGGAAGGTGACGGGCAACTGGGGCTCGGTGGCACAGGTCCTCAGCCACCCCACCCCACACCATGCTTCCCTCCACTCCAGGTACTTTGTCGGCTTTGTCATTCAGTTCCAGTTCCACGAGGCTCTGTGTCAGGCAGCTGGCCACAAGGGCCCCTTGCACACATGTGACATCTACCAGTCTAAGGAGGCAGGAAAGCGCCTGGCGTGAGTCTTTTCTGGCTTTCTTTTGACCATTTCCCATGCTCTGACCCCAGTGGGGCTTTTCTGGGAAAACCTGCCATTTTGGTGTCTGGGTTGGGGATCCCAGGTGGAGCCTGTGCCAGACCTTAGTGTGCCACCCCAGTGGGGAACTAGAGCCCTCTGGGCCCCAACCATCCCTCCCCCATTCCCATCCCCTACCCCCAGACCTGCTCAAGCCCTCCCAATCCCAAAGGAGGTTTAGGCCAGAAGAGGGGACATGGAAGGTGGGAATTAGGCTGGAGCAGGAGTAGCAAGCCTCCCTACCTGTCCTTCTGACTGACTCTGTGTCCCTTCTCTGGTGCTCCCCCAGGGATGCCATGAAACTGGGCTTCAGTAAGCCATGGCCAGAAGCCATGAAGTTGATCACAGGCCAGACCAACATGTCTGCATCCGCCATGATGAACTACTTCAAGCCGCTGCTGGACTGGCTTCTCACTGAAAATGGGCGGCACGGGGAGAAGCTGGGCTGGCCTCAGTACAACTGGACACCAAACTCTGGTACCACACCCCATCCCCCTCAGCCCCAGGCCAGCCCCCTCCCCAGTTCAGGCAGACTGCAGTCTGACCTCAGAGCAAGAACAGGGAAGCGAGCCTAACCAAGCCCCAGCCCTGCCCATCGGCCTGCCCACTGCCTGCCCACAGCCTGCCCATCGCCTGCTCTCCTTGCTTCCCCTGCCCAGCTCACTCAGAAGGCCCCGTCCCGGGCAACGGCCGTGTCAACTTCCTGGGCCTGGACCTGGAGGAGCAGCAGGCCCGCGTGGGCCAGTGGGTGCTGCTCTTCCTGGGCGTAACCCTGCTGGTGGCCACCTTGGTCCTCACCCACCGGCTCTTCAGCATCCGCCGTCACAGCCTCCACCAGCCCCACCATGGGCCCCAGTTTGGTTCCGAGGTGGAGCTGAGGCACTCCTGAGATGACCGGGCTGGGCTGGGCCTGCCGGGGAGCTTCTGCCACCAAGAGACCAGACTGGGGGCGTGGGGGCGTGGGCAGAGGACCCACCGCTTCTCTCAAGGCTCACCTCAGCCAGCCCCCCTCCTCCCACCCCGTTCCCCCACTACCATGTCTAGAGTCCCATACTGACCATCTGCCCTCCAGACCGCAAACTCCCACGGACCCTGCCCCCAAGTCCCTGGGCAGCAGGCCGCCTAACATGGAGCCCCCTCCCAGTCTCTCTGTGAATACAATTAAAGGACCTGCCTCCCCCATCTGAGTCTGTGTCCCTCATAGGGAAGCCAGGGACAGGGACTGGGACGCTCTCCCACCTCCTGGCAGTCAAGTGGGTCACTTCACTGGACATCTTCATCCTCCTCCAAGAAGAGCCTGGGAAAATGCCCTGGAGCTCCGGCCCCAGCACCCGCCCCTAGCCCAGGCAGTCAGCCAATGTCCCGCCGTGGCCAGCAGCCCCTGCCCAGCCTCGGCACCAACCCAAGAAGACGGGGGAGGGAGCAGACATTCTGGGCTTCCGGCCTTCCATTTCCACGTGCTTCGGGAGCCCTGCCCCAGCTTTCCCATAAATGGCAGGTCCTTTAGATGGAAGACTTCTGGCTCTCCTCCGGGTCCCAGGGGGAGAGCGCCTTGCCCGTGTCTGACTCAGTGAGGGTGCAGAACTGACCACATTGGTCACCTCAGGCTGCCTGCACCAGCTCCGTGTCTACTTGTATGACTGGACAGAGCTATTTGAGTATTGCCCATGGGGTCCAAGGCTAGACCCTTTTCACCCCAGATGGAGAAGGACCCTAAATGCTGGAGCTTGGCAAGAGCTAGCAGTCACACAGGGATTAACTTCCGGAGGCCACCCCTTCCCATTCCCCCAAGCTCATTCTCTCACCCTGAGCCTTCCCTCAAAAAGCCAATGTGGGCTTGAGGAACTAGCATTTTAAGGGACATTTTTATAACTTTTATCTACATGTTTAGTATAGAAAATTTGGAAAATACAGAAAACTATAAAGACAATAAAAGCCCTTTATATCAACACCAAGAGAAAAGCACCACTGACATTTTGGTATACAGTAAAACCTTGGTTTGCGAGCATAATTCTTTCCAGAAACATGCTGGTAATCCAAAGCACTCATATATCAAAGTGAAGTTCAAGAACCATTGGCTCTGTTGTGATTGTGTGACATTCAGCATCATGTACTACTCGTAATGCAAGACATCTCTCATTTATCAAGTTAAAATTTATTACAAATGTTTGCTTGTCTTGCAGAACACTCGCAGAACGAGTGACCTACCATCCCAGGTTTTACTGTATATCTTTCCACTTTTTTTTCTCAGTACATATTTTATTTTTAATTTAAAAAATGTTTAATGTTAATTTTTGAGAGAGAGAGAGAGAGAGAGAACGAGTGGGGGAGGGGCAGAGAGAAAGGGGGACAGAGGATCTGAAGCAGGCTCTGCGCTGACAGAAGAGAGCCCAATGTGGGGCTCGAACTCACGAACTGTGAGATCATGATCATGACCTGAGCTGAAGCCTGACACTTAACTGACCGAGCCAATCAGGCGCCCCTTCGGTACATATTTTAAATGAGATCACAGTGTATCTATGCTTGTGTATCCTTTTTCCAATTAACACAACAATCTATTTTTCAGATAGTCAAATGCCAAATCTAGAACCTGGCAAAATGGAAGTTGATCAGTTGCCCAAAGCCAGAGGCTTCCACTGCCAGCCTGGCCCCTCTGTGAGGACCCCTCATCAGAGCCTATTCCCAGCTTTGCTGATGCCTTGACTTCAGCCAGGCCCAGCCCCCAACATCTGTCTCCAATATCCATTGCTCCAGCTTTTTTGCCCTCCCAATCTCCAGCTGCCATGTGTGTCTGTGTCTGGGCGTGTATCTGTGTGTGCATGTGTCAGTGTGCATGTTGCACATAGACTAAGTTGTACAGGCCTGTTCCATGGAACAGGATGTGGGGTTGAAGTATTTTGGATATGCAAGAGGGTAGGAGTTTATGATTAGTTAGGACAATGGAATTTATAAACATATCCTCTAAATAGTTCTAAAGTTCTACCACCAAAGACTTTTAATTACCCCCCGTCCCCAGCCTGACGTTTCAAAAGCTCTTTGCCTGCCAGACAAAGGTCATTGTCACAATACCGTTTCCTATCTTTGTGAACACAGGAGTTCATGCTGCCTGAAACAGCTTATGGAAGAGCATGAGGGCACCAAGCAGTCAACATCCAAAGGTGTGACTGAGGGCAACAAGACTTAACATGGGGGTCAGCCTAACCAGCCTTATCCCCTAGGCTTTTTGAAATATGAAAATTGTTGGGACTCCTGTTACTGTCTCCTAGGGTGAGGGGGGTACAGCTAGGTCTAACTAGAAGAAGGCAGAGGAAGAGGAGGGGTGACAGCAGAAAGAAAGGCCATTCTGGCATTTTCTACCAGTGACCCTGAAGTCTGAGCCCTTCCCTGTGCTGCACCTGCTGATGTCTGACAGCTGATCACTCCTCAGCAGCTCTTAACTATGAGGGCCCAAGGTAGGCATGGTTGCTGGACAGTTTCTCTGATCTCTCAAACACCCTCTTCTTCCAATTGCCCACCCCCATTCCAGCCTACCCTGGCTCTAACGTGAGTGAATCCAGTGGCTTTGGACTAGGCCTGAGTCAAATCCTGCCTCTGCACGTAGTACCTTAGTGGCCTGGAGAATTCAATTTTCTGAGCCTCCATTTTGACACCTACGAAATTGTTCTTACAAACCGTCTTAAATTTCTGCAAAGATTAAGTGAGATAATATAGAACTTATAGTATATAGTTTCCTCTCTTTATAAAAAATGCATCACCTCCCCACGTCACAGACCATGACAACAGGAAAGCCAAGCAGAGATCAGCCCCTCACTAGACAGATAGAGGAAAAGGTCCAGAGCAGCTCACTGGTGACAGTTGAACACTCACATCTCCCGTGTCTTCCAGGAACTTTCTCATGGTTTCTGCACCATCGACTTCCCTGGAGCGCAATGAGTTTGCTCACCTGAGGGACTCAGCTTTCCTCAGTTCTGGAAACACAGGCGTCATCTCTTTGAACGTCACCCTCCTCCTTTCCAGTCATCTCTTTGGGGACTCTTCCCCGATGCTGCCTGGGGCCATTTTGTCCTCTGTCTCCTAATCCTTGCTCATATTTCTCATCTCTTCCTCTGTCCTGTGTTCCAGGAGATTCCCCAGTTCTGCATCCCAGCCTGCTGCTTAACCTGGCCAGAGCGATTTTCCTTGTTCCAACTTACTGTTTCTCATTTTCACATCTCTCTCTCAAATCCCCTGTGTTTTCACAAAAGCCTATTCTTCATGGATCCTATTTTTTCTCTTTTTTACCACTCTAAGATCAGTATTTTTTTTAAGTTTTGGCATAATGTACCTCCATACAACGTGCCATTTTAACCATTTTTAAGCATGCAGCCCAGTGGCATTGAATGCATTCATATTGTCCTGGCAACTAGCACCACTGTATCTCTCCAAGTCCCTACTTTCATTTCTTTTGAATATGTACCCTAAATTGGAATTTCTGGATTATATGGGAATCCTTTGATTTTTTGAGGAACCATCATACTCCTTTTCACAGTGGCTGCACCATTTTATATTCCCAGTAGCACTCTACACAGGTCCGGTTTCTCCATGTCTTGGCCAACAGTTGATGTTTGGTAATAGCCATTCTAGCGGGATCTCATGGTTTTGATTTGCATTTCCCTAATAATTAATGATATGGAGCATCTTTTTAAGTGCTTATTACGCATTTGTATATAATCTTTTGAGAGATATCTACTCAGATCCTTTGCCTATCACTGATTTGGGTTGTTTTCTCATTGTTGAGTTTGAGAGTTTTCATGTATTCTAAATATTAACCCTTACCAGATATATAATTTACAAATCTTTTCTCCCATTCTGTGGGTTGCCTTTTTACTCTGTTTCTCGTGTTCTTTGATGCACAAAAGTTTTTAACTTTGATGCAATCCAATTTGTCTGGGGTTTTTGTTATTGCCTGTGCTTTTGGTGTCATATCCAAAATATCATTGTCAAACCTAATGTTGTGAAGCTTTTCCCATATGATTTCTTCAAAAGGTTTTCTGATCTTAGCTCTTATATTTAGGTCTTTAATCTGGTTTGATTTAATCTTTCCGTATGGTGTAAAGATCTATATTTTAAGTCCCTTTCAGACTGCAGTTAGACCTGTCCTTCCTCAGGTGTGTCTGTCATTTAGCACAGGCTGTGGAGCCAGAGCATGGGGGTGTGAGTCCCACCTCCACTATTTGCTAGCTATGTGACTGTAAGTTCCTCAACCTCTCTGTGCCTCTGTTTCCTAATCTATAAAGTGGGTGTATTGATCACAGTACTTACCTCATGCATTTTTTGGTGAGGATTCATATACTAAAAGCTCTCAGTGGGTCCCTCGCACCTGGAAAGTGCTCAGAGGGGACTGGTGATCATTATTAATCTTCATGGCACTGCACTCTCTTTGGAACTTGGTAATCCTGACCTATGAGCCATTTTCAGTGGGAACATTCTTCTGCAGGGTCCAATGCACACACCATGTTCATGTGTTCTGAAGATGTCCCTAAAGTCAGTTTCATGGATGCTTCTTGCAGAGCCCCCTTAAAAAGGACGCCATCTGCTAGCTCCCATCTTGATGGAGGCACAACTTCCACTGTGATCAGCTATGTCCATGCAGACAGCAATGCTGCAGCCCTCTGGGCATGGGTGCCCTCTGATTTCCCGCACGGGCCCCCACTCACTGCTGCATGAGCCCTCTTTGTCTCCTCAGCATCTGAAGAGTTCCGTTTCTTGCACTCCATCTCAGCTCTGTATTTTACATTTTAGGGGCGCCTGGGTGGCGCAGTTGGTGAAGCGTCCGACCTCAGCCAGGTCACGATCTTGCCGTCCGTGAGTTTGAGCCCCGCGTCAGGCTCTGGGCTGATGGCTCGGAGCCTGGAGCCTGTTTCCGATTCTGTGTCTCCCTCTCTCTCTGCCCCTCCTCCATTCATGCTCTGTCTCTCTCTGTCCCAAAAATAAATAAAAAACGTTGAAAAAAAATGTATTTTACATTTTAAAAAGCATGATTTTTTTAACCCCAAATAGCCAAAGCAATTTTGAGAAAGAAGAATAAAGCTGGAAGCATCACACTTCCTGTTTTGAAACTATCTTACAAAGCCATAGCAATCAAAACAGAATGGTATCAGCATAAAAGTGGACACACAGATCAATGGAACAGTATAGAGAGTACAGAAATAAGCCTGCCCATATATGGTCAGTATACTTAAGACAAACCAAGAATATAAGATGGGGAAATGATAGTTTTCTTCAATAAATGGTGTTGGGGAAGCTGGGCAGGTGCATGCAAAAGAATGAAACTGGACCCCTACCTTACACCATACAAAAAATTAACTGAAAATGGATTAAAGACTTGAACATAAGGCCAGAAAGCATAGAACTCCTAGAAGAAAACTTAGATAGTGAGCTCCTAGACATTGGTGTTGGCAATGATATTTTGGATTTGACACTAACTACATCAAACTAAAAAGCCCTTACACAGCAAAGGCAATCATCAACAAAATGAAAAGGCAACCTAAAGAATGGGAGAAAATATTTGTAAATTACATATTTGGTAAGAAATTAACATACAAAATATATAAAGAGCTCATACAACTCCAAACAAACCAACTAAAAAATGAGCAGAGGAACTGGATAGACATTTTTCCAAAGAAGACATACAGATGGCCAGCAGTCACATGAAATGGTTCTCAACATCTCTAATCATCAGGGAAATGCAAATAAAAACCACAATTAGATATCATCTCATGCCTAGTAGAATGGCCATTATCAAAAAGATAAGAAATATCAAGTGTTGGCAAGGATATGGAGAAAGAGAACCCTCGTGCACTGTTGGTGGGAATGTAAATTGTCAGCCGCTACAGAAAACAATATGGAGGTTCCTCAAAAGGTTAAAAATAGGGGCACCTGGGTGGCTCAGTCGGTTGGGCATCTGACTTCACTCAGGTTGTGATCTCACAGATCGTGAGTTCAAGCCCCACATCAGGCTCTGTGCTGACAGCTCAGAACCTGGAGCCTGCTTTAGATTCTGTGTCTCCCTCTCTCTCTCTACCCCTCCCCTGCTCGTGCTCTGTCTCTGTCTCTCAAAAATAAATAAACACTAAAAAAAATTTTAAGTTAAAAGTAGAACTACCATATGATCCAGCAATTTCACTCCTGGGTATTTACAAAGAAAACGAAATCAGTCTTGAAAAGCTATCTGCACCTTCGTGTCCATTGCAACGTGATTTACACTAGCCAAGACATGGAAACAATCTATGTGTCCAATGACAGGTGAATGGATAATGAAAAGGTGGTATACATATACACACCAAAAAACTGAGCTTATAGATACAGGGAACAGATTGGTGGTTGCCAGAAGCAGGAGGTGGGATGGTGGGCAAAAAGATGAAGGTGGCAAAAGGCATAAACTTCTGGTTTATGCCTGGGTGGTTCAGTCGTTTAAGCATTCGACTCTTGATTTCAGCTCAGGTCATGATCTCACAGTCCATTGGTCAGTCATGAGATCAAGCTCAGAGTTGGTTCCACCCTGGTTATGGGAGCTGCTTAAGATTCCCTCTGTCCCTCTCCCTCTACCCTTTTCCCACTTGCACACATGTGCTTGCTCTCTCTCTCTCTCTCTCTCTCTCAGAAAAAAAGTCCTAGTCTGCCCTTCCCTGATTGTGTATACTCTTTCTCTCTCTTTCTCTCTCTCTAAAAAAAAAAAAAAAGTAAGTCCTGGGGATGTGATGTACAGCATGATCACTGTAGTTAATGACAAAATACTATATTTTTTTTTCAACGTTTTTTATTTATTTTTGGGACAGAGAGAGACAGAGCATGAACGGGGGAGGGGCAGAGAGAGAGGGAGACACAGAATCGGAAACAGGCTCCAGGCTCTGAGCCATCAGCCCAGAGCCCGACGCGGGGCTCGAACTCACGGACCGCGAGATCGGGCTCGAACTCACGGACCGCGAGATCGTGACCTGGCTGAAGTCGACGCTCAACCGACTGCACCACCCAGGCGCCCCGATTTTATCAAGTATATCCATATGCTTGAAGCAGGAGAACTCACTTGGCCAGCTTAACCAGAAGTGTCATTGATCTTTTTCTTTCTTTGTGTTTTAAGTAATTTTGATCATAACATCATCTTTGGAGGGTTATTTGGCCAGTTTCTCTGGTAATGGTGTCAGCTCCTGTGAAGGGGTGAAGCGTCAGTGAGGCTTTGGGTGCACCTGGGCTGAGCAGAGTAAGTGAAAGGAACATAGGGTGGAGGCAGTATGAGTGTGGACGGAAGTGAGTCTGAGAAAGAAGTCCCAAAGTGAGGCAAGTGGTCTGGTTTCCCCCAGACTAAATGTGTCAGGTTACTGGGGAGTCATCAAAAGCTAGCAGAGAGCTGGAGTCCTGGTAGCTGGTACTCTAACCAGGCTCAGGTACTCAGGGACATGAACCCTGAGTGGAAGGTACCAGCCACACATTCCCACAGCCCTCACAGCCCTCTACCTTCCATGCTTCCTCCTGATTACAAACTCATAGCATCAGGCTATCCCTGGAAAAACAGCTATAAGGACAAGGGGAATGGAGGAAGGGTCCTACATACCCCTAGGTATGATTACACATCCTATAAGAGAGAAAAAGGCTAGGGGGGCCTGGGTGGCTCAGTCAGTTAAGCATCCGACCCTTGGTTTCGGCTCAGGTCATGATCTCACAGTTTGTGAGTTTGAGCCCTACATCAGGCTCTGCAATGACAGTGCAGAGCCTCCTTGGGATTCTCTCTCTCCCTCTCTCTACCCCTCCCCTGTTCATTCTGTCTCTGTCTCTCTCAAACTAAATAAAATAAAATAAAATAAAATAAAACTTAAAAAGAGAGAGAGAGAGAGAGAGAGAGAGAGAGAGAAAGGCCAAAAATGAGAACATAGGAAGTCAAGTCAGAAGAACAGGGAGAGACAACTGTGCTTCCAGAGTCCAGAGGCCCAGAGATGTCACTTTCATACATCTGTCCATCCATCATCCCTCCCACCTTCTCAGAAGTGATGCCAGTCTTTGGAGGGAAAGGGTTTCATCAATCCCTGGCCAAGGTTGGAAGGTTGTTCTAATGCCAAGGAAAAGTTACCAACTAGACTAGAACAAGCTCTAGCCCTGCTCTCTTCTTGACTTGACCTCAGTCTCCTCACCTGTAAAACGGGAACCGTTGGATCAGAAGGTGGGTGGGGCTTTCCAGTTCTAATATTCCATGGCTGACTCTTCAGCCCCTGATGTCACAATATGGAGCTGGACCGTGATTGGCCCATAGCCTCAACCAGCTCTGCTGTTCTCTTGGTCATGGGCACAAGATGGACTTGTCATGGACCTTCCCTATTTGTGCTCTTCTGTTATGGGCAGCTCTTGCCATGGCTCAGGACCGAGGGTGATCAGAACTTAGGTGGGGCTGGGACCTGTAGGAGCATGGGAGCAGACAAGGGGACCAGTCGGGGCAGGCCCCTCCCAGGACAGCATGATGCCCACCTCCTTCTCCACAGACAAGTTCTACAATGAGACCATGGCAAAGATGTTCCTGCAGTTTTATGAGCATACCGCCCAGGTTGTATGGAACCAGTTCATGGAAGCCACCTGGAACTATGTCACCAACATCACCAAGAAAAACCAGGAGAAGATGGTGTGGTACCGCCTCAACTGCAGCCCCTCCTTCCCTTGCTCTTCTCAGGGATCTCGGGGGGGATGAGAAAACCACACCTTCTGCCCCCTGTCCAGAGCTAGAGAAAAGAGGGAATCCCTAAAGTACATGTCAAAGCAGGCTGCAAGCTCTGGGCCTCTTGGTAGCCCCAAAAAGCTCTCTGGGCAAGAATCTCTTGTTTCTTTCCCCTTGTACATATCACCTCCTTGCTTTTCGGGACTCAGGCTCCTTCCTTTCTCCCATTTTAGCAATTCTTTAGTGATTCTGAACCGTTAAAGTGGGTTTCGGGAGGAGGTTGGGGGGCTGGGGTCCTTGCTGTCTCCAACTTTCCCAAGACAAATATGGTGACCCTCATTCCAGCTGCACAAAGACTCAGAGAGGTCCCAGCACATGCCGTACTTTGGCACTTGGGCCCGCCTGTTTAAGATCTCCAGGTTCCAGGACCCGGCCATGAAGCGCATGCCGAACATAGACTGCAGAACATAGACTGCACATGAACATAAGCTGCAGAACATAGACAAGGCAGCCCTGCCCCAGGACGAGCTCGGGAGGTGATGGGTGGAGCCCCCATGTCTCCAGGCATATGCTCCCCACCCCAGGGGTGGGTGGGCTGGCCAGGTGGGAAGCCAGAGAGTCTGGGCAGGGGGGAGGTTGTCAGGAAGGACCATGAGCTTCCTTTGGGGGAGGGAAGCAGAGGCTGAAGGGAAGATGCCTCAGATAGGCCTGCCCCTACCAGCTGGAGGGGTTAGCGCTGGGGGTGGTCCCAGGGGCACAGGCCTGCCCTAGGTGACACTTGCCGCCCAGTACAACATGCTTCTGGCCTACATGGAGACGACATACAGCATGGCTCAGGTGTGCCTGAATGAGGGACCCTGCCTACCCCTGGAGCCTGGTGAGCACCCAAACACTGCCCTGTCCATCCCCAGAGTCTCTAGTATCAGCCCCTTCCACAAGCCTACCCTGACCCCCCGTTGTCTTCCATGCCTCAGGTGTACTCACTTTTGAGGAGTGGAGGGTCTGCCTAAGGCAGGTAAGGGCAGAGGGAAGGCAGGAGTGGGGGGGGGGGCTGTCCCACCTTGGCTCCTTTTCTGGGCATAGACCTTGAAGAAGTCATGGCCACCTCCTGGGATGAGAAGGAGCTGCTGTGGGCCTGACAGGGTTGGCAGGATGCTGTGGGTCATCAGCTCTGCATCACCTTCAAGTGCTATGTGCAGCTCAGCAACAGGACTGCAAAGCTCAACGGTGAGGCCCCCAGCCCCCCAGCTGGCCAGCCCAGCCCATGCAGATGACACACTGCACAGGTCCCAGGGCAGTTCCTGGGAAGGGCGAAGCAGAGTCTGCTGGGGGTAAAGGCAGTAGTAGGACCTTGAGATGGAGAACCTGAACCCCGCCCCACAGCTGGGGGAAGCAAAAGTGGTTCATTCACCATTGGTCCACAAACATCACTTGAGCACATACTGTGTGCCAGGTCCTGGAGAGGTTCTAAGGATGCGTAGGTGAAAAGACAGAGAGGAGCCTGCCCTCCTAGGTAGGGCTTACAGTCTGAGAGACAGACAAGATTTGTGCAAACGCACATCTCAGGACGAGTGCTAAGAGAGAGAAGAGGAGGCCTGGAGACACTTCCCCAAGGCCTGAAAGAAGGCAAGCAAGAGGTGAAAGAGAACCCCAGGCCCCACAATGGGACAAACCAGTGTTTGGGAGGATCTGGAAGGAGCCAGGGTGGCCAGAGGGCTTGGACATGTGGGGCTCAAGGTGGGTGCCAAGACCAGTGCCTTATCCAGGTCCTCTCCAACCAGGCATGGTGAGAAGCATGGAGTGTGTATTTTTTAAATGTTTTTCCACCCCTGATCTTATCCAATCAGAACAGTGACCTTGGGGGCACATTTCCCATTTGGCAGATGAAGACCCTGAGGACCAGGGAGGCCAAGTGGTTTCCCCAGAAAGTGCCTGGGTCTCCTGCCTGCCAGGCCAAGGCTGAAGGAAGGGCGGGCGGTGAGTGCTTCTGAGCCCCCTCTCCTGTCCTAGGTTACAAAGACATGGGGGCCTTGTGGCGGTCCAAGAGTCTGACACCCTGGAACACGATCTGGAGCAGCTTTACCAGGAGCTGCAGCCACTCTACCTAAACCTGCACACCTACATGTGCCGGGCCCTGCACAGCCACTACGGGTCAGAGCTTATCAACCTGTGGGGACCCATCCCTGCCCACCTCCTGAGTAACGCCCTAGCTGGTAGCAGAGTGGGGTGAACAGAATAGGCCTCCAAGCTGGCACTTAGTAAAGGGAGAGACAGTGTCCTGCCTCCTCTGAGCCCCTCCTCTCCTTCCAGGGAACATGTGGGCTCAGTTCTGGGTCAACATCTTAGACCTGGTCCTGCCCTTCCCAAAGAAGCCTCTTGAGGACATCACAAAAATCATGAAAAGCCAGGTCAGTGCTCGGTGTCCATCTGACCCTGCCAGCTCCACACCCTCGGGCTGGGCCCTATGTATCCCCTCTTCCACACAGCACTGGAAGCCCTCAAAAATGTTCAAAGGGGCTGAAAAATTCTTCACCTCCCTGGGGCTGCTTTCCACCCCTCCCAACTTCTGGAAAACTTCAATGATGGAAAGGCCAACCGATGGGCGAGAGGTGGAGTGCCACGCCTCTGCCTGGGACTTCTACAACGGCAAGGACGTCAGGTCTCACGGGACACCAGCACCACCCTCCTCTCCCTCCCTCTCTCTTCCTCCACTGGTTCCACTCTCCACCTGCCCACCTGTCTTAGGAGGTGGGCAAGGGTGGGCAGGGCCGGAGCCAGGCAGCAGAGGGGGATGTGAGCTGGCAACATGAGCGAGGGGGACCTGGAGTGAGAAAGGACAGTACCCAAGACCCTGCTGGTCTCTAGCCCATCTGCCCCAGTCCCTTAAGGGAGTCTGAATGGAGAAATCTCCCCTTCTCCCAGGGCCTCCCTATGCTCCTTGACCCCTGCCCTTTAACCCTAGGGTAAAGAAGTGCACCGAGGTGACCATAGAAGACCTGCTCTCCATCTTCCACCAGATGGGCCATATCCAGTACTTCTTGCAGTACAAGAACCTCTCTGTGATCTTCCGTGCAGGAGCCAACCCAGCCTCTGAAGAGGCCGTGGGGTCGATGGTCACCCTCTCGGCCTCCTCCCACAAATACCTGCTCAACAGAGGCCTGCTCAGCCACCAGCACCAGGACTCAGGTGATGGGGGCCAAGAGGACCATAGCAGGGCATCTGAGCCTGAGGCTGCAGCCAAGGCTCTCTGGGCAAGGCCGAAGGGAGGTAGAACCAGGAGCCACCAGCTGACTGCCTCACCTTCCCCAGAGGAGGAGGTCAATTTCCTGATGGGCATCGCCCTGGAGAAGATCGCCTTTATCCCCTTCGCCTACCTGATGGACCTGTTTCGCTGGAAGGTCTTTGATGGCACCATCCGGAAGGACGTCTACAACCAGGAGTGGTGGAACTTGAGGTGGGGAGGACAACTGCCCTGGGCTCTCTGCCCCCTCCCACCCCTGCTGTGGGTGGGACTTTCCGGTCAGCCTTAAGGGCACTGCCCATTGCCAGAGGATGCTGCTGCCTCTCTTCAGAGGGCAGAGCTAGGGTGTGCCACGCTGGTGACCGGGGGGGCCCTGGGGAGGCCCCAGGGTGGTATTGGCTGTTTGCTATCACCTGATAAAAATACCCCTACTGAAGTGGATAGGGCCAGCACCTGCAATTATGGGACCTTACATTGAATCTGGCACTGGCACTGAGCACACCTCTTAACCTCTCTAGGGACCCTGGCAGTGGCCCTGCCTGCTCCTGGGTAGCTGGGAAGCTCACACAGGTGTGCACCCGGGCTCCTCCAAGAACAAAACATTGACCACCAGGCAGGCCCACCTACTTCTCCTCTCCCTTCCTATTCTCACCAGCAGCACTGGAAGAAGAGTGTTTGGTGACCTGAGCTCTTTCTCCCCCATGGAAAAAGTCCCCATGGGAGAGAGGCAAGCCCACAGCCCCCTTTCCTGCTGCTCTAACACACTCTCACAACTGCCTCTGGTTTAGCATCCTCAGGCATGTCCAAGGTCAGAACTGGCTGCCAAAAGAGCTCACCAGCAGTCAGGCAGCACCACTCTTGAGGGAGGGGCATCCATGTCGCATCCTATCACCGACCATTGGCTGACTGGATAATGAATGCCCATGGCCCAGCTTCTCTACCTCCACCAGGCCTCAGACTGACCTGCTTGAGTCTGCTGGCCACAGCATGGTTTGGGGCTACCAGGAAGCAGCTGCCAGCTCTGAACCAGGCCCCTTATGTTTCTTTGAACTTGTACAGCATCCCATGATCTTTCACTGGAGAAGAATCTGTGACCAGCCTGTGGTCACACAGCAATTCAGGGGTGGAAAAGTTGGGTGCTCCTCTCTTTGTCCACTCACCCTCCCACTGCCATCCCAAATTCAGGCCCAGGTCTCACTGGTGGGGTTGGCACAGTCTTGATCTTGTACTTCTCCAAGGGCAACCCCCACAAGCCATCTGAGGTGCCTGCAGGGGTCCTTTTCCTCCCTTGGCCAACTATAACCACCACCACCTATGATGGAAACCAAGGGTAAAGGGAGAGAGGTGACAACTTCCTGGCCCTGAATAAGGAAGCCTCTGTCAACTGGGAGGGGAGCCTCCTGGCTCTGTTGGCCCCAGAGGATGGCTCAGGGCAACCAGTGAGCCAACAATGAAACAACCAGAACTTTTCATAGGCTTTGTCTCATCCCACAGATGGATCATTTTATCCCCATCTTGCAGACAACAAGACTCAGTGACAATCAGTAACTTTCCCACAGTCGCACAGCTCAGAGGGGCAAGGTCAGATCTGAATTTGAAAGTTAATGGGATCTGCCAGGGACTAGTTCTGTGACCTCCCACCAGTTCCCTGACCTCTAAACTTTGGTCTTCTCATCTAAAATGGGAATAACAGCAGCACTACATTGCAGAGATGCTATTCTGTTTTCTTCTTGGCACTTCTTACCAGATGAAGTGACCTTGTAGGTCTATAACCATCCCCATCATTAGGATGCAAGAAAGACCTTGAGTAGCCCGTTCCCTCCCATGTCCCTAGAATCGGGACAGTGTTGAGTGAATCTGTGTGAAGAGCTTAGCATGGTTCCTAGCACAGAGGAAGTCAATGTTAACTACTGTTATTATTTGATTCTGATTCCCAATTCCCTATCCCATGTGTTTTCAACTCATTTATTTAATCTATAAAGATGCAGTAAGTGTCCTGTGCCCACCAGTTTTGATAGAGGTGCACGTGCTTCCAAAGGAAAAGGCTCTGAGAACCCAACTGCATGGTACCAGTCCCCTGTCCTCCCCGACAGGTTGAAGTACCAGGGCCTGTGCCCCCCCCCCCGTCCCTCGGACAGAGGATTACTTTGATCCTGGTGCCAAGTTCCACATTTCTGCCAGCGTGCCCTACATACGGTAACGGTCTGGGCCCTGCCAGCAGAACCAGCTCTAGGACTTGGGGACTGGGGGCATGGGAACTAGGCTGAGGATTTCCAGGAAGGCCCTAGATCCAAATGTTCCCCTGTTCCCCTGCCCACCTCTTCCAATGAGTTGTGCAGCATCTTGGGGGCCACACCCTGGACTCTTGGGCTTTCAGAGCAGATCCTGTGTGGAGGCAGCGCTGATGGGAATATTCTAAAGCATCTCTGCTGTCCCCAAGAGGAACGCAGGAAAGAAGGAGGTAAGGGTTTGTTCAGGAGGCTAAGAAGGGTATATTCCAAGGCCAATCTGAGGTGGGACCTTGGCAAAGGAAACTCCACCCAGCAAGGTTGGGTGGCTGGGCCCTCAGACCACTGCACGTCAGAGCTGCTAGGCTCCAAATGGCTCTGGGCTTCCCATCCCTGACACCAGCTCCCAAGCCTGCCCTTTCGTCCCTCTCCCCAGGTACTTCATCAGCCTAGTGCTCCAGTTCCAGTTCCACGATGCTCTGGCCTCAGGCCATGTGGGCCCATTGCACCGATGTGACAGCTATAACTCCAAGATAGCTGAGAAGCTCCTGGAGTGAGTGCTCTCCTCCCTCACAAAGCTCCCTGATTTGTTCTCAGCTGCCTGCCCCTTGCTGGAATCCTGCCCATGGCTCCCTCTCCTCAATAGACCACCGTGGGCACCCTGAGCAGAGCCTCATTGACCTTTTAGTTTAGTGGAAGTTCTTCCTTGTGTCAGACTCCAGTCTCTCCTCTAGAAATCGAAGCCTATTTCCTTGTGTGTAGCCTCTCCTGGTCAGAGAGACTATTTGGCCCCTTCTGCTCTCTCTCTCTCTCTCTCTCTCACACACACACACACACACACACACTTACACACACTCACTACCATACATTCCTTCACCCATGTGTGCACCTGAGCACGCACGCACACATGCACACACTCACATATGCCAATAAATCAAACTGTCTCAGATGGGAAGCCAGTACTGGAGTCCTGCCTCAACCTTCAGTCCTCCATCCAAATGCCCTTATCTTTTCTGCACAAGGTGCTCACCGATCTTCAGCAGCATTTGATGCACTCTTGGGTGTACTCTGCTTTTCCCATCTCTTCTTGGAGGTGCTTGGATCCGGCTCCCAGGCTGATCCAGGTTGCTTTCACACCAACCTTTGTGATGCTCTGGTCAGCTTGTGGTCCATTTTGACTCCCTAGCCCCAATCTTTTTTCCTGCACTTAGTATCGAGCCCATGGTTTCCATTCCTCCCTCTGTGGAGTTGGTTTTGGTTCTGAAACAAACCTGGAAGAATGGGACGCTGACCTGATGGTGGGAAGCCTTGACTAGTACCAGCTGGGCTCTCTGAGGAGTACTCTTACAAGGTTTCATGTTAGCAGTTCATAACTTGCAAAGTGGGCATGATTAGCCACATTTCACAAATAATGTAACTCAAACTAAGAGAGATATTGTGATTGCACATCATTCATCTAGCAAGTGGCAAAAACCTGCTTTGAGTGCTGAACTGATTCTAGAACACGTCATCATTCACACTGTTGCCTCTAAGAATCAAGGGATACAGGTCTGGTGAGGTTAGACCTAGGTCTGCTGGTTCCATGATCAGGGCTTCAACCACTTAGGTGCAGAGCCCACCCACTGATATGGTTTTTTCCCCACCAATTTTTCTACCCAGTTTAGTGGGTCCATTTCCCCGATTGGTCAAGGTCACCTTGAATTTTATTCCTGTCTCCCAGAGGATTAACATAGCCACATAATTTAGTCTCCTTTGCAAATTTAATGAGCATATTTGTGATTCCACTGTGCAGTTTGTCAGTAACCACTAGGCCAGATGGAGTTGCAGGACTGATCTCCTGGCTTGGCTCCCAGGGAGTGCTGCACCTTCCATGCCGATTATCAACCTAGTCTGTTTGCTTTTCTATCTTTTCACACTACAGGGGTTTATGGTAGCCAACTGCCCATGTTTGAGCTTTTCTGAATGTGTGGAACATAAGGGCCCTCTCTGCTCTCTGCATTCATGTCTCTGGCTGCCCAACACTTATTCACTCAGCAAGTATTTACTTGTGCGCATGCCAACCAGCTTGGGCAATGGGCCACAGGATAAACCAATAACCATAACACAAGAAAGGAGATGGTGCAGTAGGAAAGGGCTTTAGTGAACATGCAAAGAAGGTGAGGAGGTCATGTCCAGGGACCAAGGATGGATCTCTGTCCCCAAAAGCAGGAGTGCAAGAAATAACAGACATTGTTTTCTACACATCAACTCACTTTTAACTCTGAGCCTTCATTCCACTTAATTGGTGGGAAATTTGACCTCATTCTCACCACCACCTCCTCCCCACCCAGGGCACACAAAGCTCCCAGGATCTGACTTGGCACCAAAACATGTAGAGGCCCTGCCAGTCATCACTGGTCATTGCTCACCTGTCCTCACACATTGCCATCCAGACCCCTCCCTGGCCAGGGAAGACCCTAGGTTCCAGGTTTAGGACTTTGAATGCTATCTTCTGGGGAGAGGGTGGAGGAGAGGACTCTGAGAAAGTGGGATGTCATGAGCTCTGGGGACTTGAGGGAGCAGCAGAGTGAATATAGGTTGTGTGTGGGGGGGTGAGTGCTTGCAGAGGAGAAGGGGGAGGGCAAGATTCTTGGCTGCTCTTTTACCTAATATATCTTAGAACTTGACTCATCTTCCTATATGTGATTGCTCTGGGTTGGATCTGCTGGGAATGGAGAGTTGAAGTGGACTTGGTCCAAGTTCCCAAAGCCCTTGCCTCATCCGGCCAACCATGATAGGGCTGACCTTGTCCAATGGACTCATTGCTGCGACCTTGGATTTGAGCGTCAGGAAGTGCTCAGCTGCCATTTTTGCAGGTCTCATGTGCTGGCCACATTGGCCGTGAGCCGGGCTTTGGTCAAACCTCTTGCCCCACTGAGCCTGAAGGACTATTTCTAAATAGGTAGATTTTCAATGGTCCAAACTTTCTCCCCATCAGGTCCCTTCTTTTTTCCCAGGACCCAGCATCTGATATAATCCTACCTAAAGTTAGTTGTGGGATTTTGTTTTGTTTTATTTTGTTTTTCTTTTCATCTTGATGACTTTCCTCCTGCATTTCTCTAGGATCTTAACTACATTTTCCCCCACGGGTTTCTGTCAAGGATCCACCAAACTTTAGTTTCCCCTCATTCTTTCTCAGTTGTTTATTAAGTGATGTGTATAAGTCTTTGCATGCTACGAAGCCCTCTTTCACTGCCATTATGTGACTTAATCCTCACCACAGTGAAGGGTAGATATTAAAAGGGCACATTTTGCTGATGAAGAAACTGAGGCTAAGAGCAGTTGAGTCAATTGCCTAAGGTCATGTGGCCCAGAAGTAACACTGCTGAGTCTTGAACCTGGGTCCTGTTAGTCTAGACTCCATAGTCTGACTTATGGGCTTCTAGACCCCATCTCTCTCGTGGCCAGCTGGGGACACAGGTTAAGAAGGATCAATGTATGCCTATCACTGCCTCCACAGGGGCTCTGGGGTGGAGAAGCCCAGAGCTTTGGCTTCAGCACACTCTGTACCTCCACCATGAGTGTGGGGCCAAGCCTAAGGCTGGTCCCCTGCCACCAAACACTGCATGTGCTTTGAGACACAGCTGACATTAGTGCAGCGCTGCAGGCAGGACACAGAGCACACTCCATGCTCTAGATCTCCCTAATCCTCCCAAACACTCCCTGTGAGACTAGAAAGGGCTGAAGAGCTGCCCCTCCCTACTGACACTGAGCACCTCATGGGAAACAGTGTCTCAAGACTTTATTCCTGTTTGAGTCCAGAATAATAATCACCACAGTAGTGGTAATAATAATAATAATAATAATCAGCTAACATGTATTGCCTGCCTACTATGCTCTCAGAATTGTGTTTATTTAATCAGCATACCAACCCTAGGAGGTACATACTGTTATTATCTCCATTTTATGAGTATGGAAACTGAGAGTCAGAAAGGTTATGTTACTTGTCCAAAGTCCCACAGGATTCAAACTCAGGTTGTTCTTATTTCAGAACTTGTTATTTTATCCACTGCTCTGAGCTCTATGGGAAGAGTCTGGCTAGCAAAGCCATACGGCCAGGGTTGGGCACACTGAGGGGTCCCAGCAGCACCAGCTGATGCCCCCACACAGCCTCACAGCTGTATCTACTCTCCCAGGGATGTCCTAAAGCTGGGCTCAAGCAAGCCCTGGCCAGAAGTCCTGCAGAAGATAACTGGGCAGACCAAAGTGTCTGCAAAGGCCCTCATGGCTTACTTCAAGCCCCTCTTGAACTGCCTGGTCACTGAGAATGTGCGGCAGGGGGAGATCCTGGGCTGGCCAGACTTCAGCTGTACCTTTGAAGGTTTGATAATCTGACCCTGGTGCCAGCTCTGGTCCAGCCCCAAGCCCTACCCTAGCCTGCCCTGGGCCAGTCCCTACCCCAATCCAGCCTTAACCCCTAGCCTATCTATGACCTGGCTTGAACAAGCACAGCATTGTTGCTGCATGACCCTGTCTGCATCTGATGCAGCTTTGGCCAAGACCACAGCCCCATGGCCCAGCCACTGGCTCAGTTGCTTCCTTGCATACTGTTCATCTAGACTGCCAGGTAGGCATCTGAGCACAAGGTGGACTTCTTTCCTCCCGACCCTTGCACAGAGCCATCACTGGGCACCATGGGGGCATAGCCCTATCTGTGCCCATCTCCTCCTTTCCCTTCTACTCCTCCTCACCCTCCTTCCAGGGCAATGCCTTCACCTATGGCTTAGAAGGTAGGTGCCTGAGGCTGAGGGAGGAGGCCAGTGGCAGTCAGGTGCTCTGATTTCCACAGGGCACCCCAGGGCTCCCTCCCTCATTCTACCTGCTCCGCAAGACTCCCGTGTCTTCCACAGAAAAAGACACAGACAAGGTGACATTTCTGAGTCTGGAGCTGGACGCTGACCAGGCCAAATTTGGGCAGTGGGTGCTGCTGGCCCTCAGCTTTGTCATGTTCCTGGTGGCCCTACTGCTGGCCTGCAGGCTGTACTCCCTGGAAAAAAGGCCATTGTCCCAGAACACCAAGGCACAGAACACCGGTTCACAGGACTCCAGTGCACTCAAAACACAGCCCAAGGCCTACTTCCTGGGGATAGCCATGGAGCCCTGCCTGGTTGCCAAAAGACAGTGGATCCTGCTGGGCCTCTGCCTCACCCTGACGCTGTGCTCAATCAGCCTGATCATTCAAATTCTCACACAGCACAACAGGAAGCCTCTGTGGATGAGAGCTGAATGGTGGAGCTGGGACTAGACACCAGTACAACTGGTAAGGCTGGAGGGCAGGAGGAAGGTGGCCAAGGCAGAGAGTACTGGGGCGGGGAGGGGGGTTAGGGAGGAGACAGTTTGCATGCATAGTGTCCAACTTCAATTGGGTGCAGCTGTGGCAGATCTGGGTACATGGAAGTTTGTAATTGTGTGTATGGAATTCATGTATGTGAAGCCATGTGTACAGGCTACTGACTCTGTGTGATTCCATGTATGTCCTGGATTCCAGACCAACTTCCTTCCCCTAGGGGCTCAGGAACCATGGTTTCAGTGAGCCCAGTGACTCTGTCCCTCCAATTCAGCCACCACCCCAATTCATGCCCCAAACTGTTATTCGCACAGCCTTGTTTTCTTCAAGAGCCCAACTGTGGGGCTGGGCCAGGACTGCAGTGTCCAAGGAATGTCCTCTGGCTAGAAACAGGACACTGCTTCAGTCACCTTATAAAATGTATTCAAGTAAAACTGGACATTCTGTACAAATCACTGGTGCCCAGTTCTTGAGCACTGTGCTCTGTATGCTATATCCAGCATATCTTTCTGCTGATCCTCTGGCCCACCCTGTGTTGGGCTGCATAATCCAGCCCCAAAAGCTGCTTGTCGGCTGCCTGAGATGCAAACTTCCCCACAGCCCTCCCTGCCCCAGTCCAGACCTTCCCAAATGGAGACAGTGGGTAGCTGGGCACCAAGCCAGGCTTGATTAATGATTGACTTCTTTAATATTTAAACAAAGCTCATCTCCAGCCACTCCGCTCCAGAGATGGCCTTGTTCAACACACACACCTGCTGCCTGGCCTGTTGCCCTGGGGACCGATCATAGGGCAAACAACACCTTTCCAGGCTCAGTGGGGGAAGGGGAAATGGGATGGAGAGGGCTATAGGAAGACATTTGGGAAATGGGTACTCTAGAGACAAGTTTAGGACAAACTTGAGAAAAGAGAGAGAAGGCCTCTGCTCCTTCCCCTTCTAGCCCTTCTTTCCATTCTGGGTCTACCCACCATTTGGATGCCACATCCTATATATGCCACATCCAATATAACACAGTCCAACTGCATTGGACAGAGGCCCCAAGGAGCTCTTGGAGTGGATAAGAATCAGTGCCTGTCAGTGATTAGGGGAGCCTTGTGGCAGGTAGTAGCATAGCCAGTAACCAAAGAGAAGTGACACTAGTAGTTGAGGCAACTCAACTACAGTTGAGTTGGTGAAAGGGTGGCCAAAAGATGAGACTGGCTCTCTCTAGATTAAGGATCTGAGCCCAGAAGTCAAGGTTCAGGGGAAAAGAGGGGCTGGGCTGAGATCTCCATGGGCCTAATCTCTGCCCAGGTTTCAAGAAGTCTTCTTGAGTTCTGGCTGAGCCCAACAAAGTACTGCTCCAAATCCAGGCTCCATAGCACTCTTGTTTGATGCCTCTGTCACTGCTCTTACTTTGCTGTGCTATGATGTCCTTATTTGTTCCCATTATTAGCTGTTAGCACTGTAATGGCAGGACACCCATCAGGAGTGTGCCCCTGCATAACATCTTTAGGTGGCACAGGCCATAGAACATAGAAGACTTGGAAACTGTATGAATGAGAAAGCTCTAAGTCCCTCCTCAGAGCTCAGCATCCTGCTCTGAGTTCATGAGAAACAGCCCCACCTTTCCTACACAGTCAGCCTGCACCCCCACACAAGGGGCAGCCAGGACAACTCTGCCTCACTAGGAGGCCACACTTGCAGCCCTCCCATTCCCCAGCCACAGTGGCCAACAAGGCCCCCATCAGGCATTGTGGCTCTGCGTGGCAAAGGCACACCCAGCCTAGGACTCCAAGCCTCTCATCTGGACTCCAGTGAAAACCTCACTGAGCCTCCTTGTCCATCCTCTCTCCCCCACCCGCCATTGTAAAGTTTCTTTCACTGAAATACTTCCTTTGTGTCTAACTGCTCAAGAACTTGGTTGTCCATCAATTAAATATAGATGTTCAAAATGGCATCTGAGGGTCTTTATCAATTCACCTTTTGTCCAAACTTCACCCCTCCTATGCCCCAGCTCAGTCCCTTTGCATTGATTCCACCATGGGCCTTTGCCTAAGGTGCATGCCCCATTTGAATGTTTGCCTTCGAAGGCCTGACTCAAAACTGGTCATTGGATACTCTGCAAAGTTCCAAGACCACTGAGATGCTCAATGAACAGTGATCCCTTTCTCTCTCTCTCCTCTCCAAGAAACCTCTTTCAATAAACCTCACCCCATCCCCATCTGCTCTTCTAGTGTATTCATTTTCAATCAGTACTCAGACACTTTTATCAGTGGTCACTTGCTAATAGGTGGTTTTAAATCTATTCTCCTCCCAAGCAGTGCCTGTATGCTAAGAGCTCTCAGGTCCCTGAAGAAGGTACCTTATTGTATTATTATTATTATTATTATATATATATATATTTTTTGTACACCTTCATATGCACTCCAACCTCATTATCCCAGGGCCAGGGCCACGTTAAGCTTGCCACTTAGGAGCTCTGCATGGACACTGGGATTGGGCACTTAGTAAGGTCGTGTTAAGAGGGCTATAATAGCTCCTTCTGCTCCCCCACTCCCCACCTTCTACCTGAAAGACTTGGCCCAGCAACGTCCTGACTGCCCTTCGGTATCGGTATTGGGAGAGGGTCGGAGCAGGGTTGAGGCCATTGGCCAGTGGGACAGGAGCAAAAGAAGCTCCTGAGAGGAGCCCTGACCGCATTCCTGGCTCGGCACTTCTGCCCAGCTCCACCCCCTAGGAGTCAAGGCCCCGCCCCTGCCCCGTCGGGTCCTGGAGAGGTTGCCCCCGCCCCGCGAACTCCGCCCCGCCGCCGCGCTACTTCTTTCAGCACCGCGGCGCGGACAGCTCCGGGGCGGGAGCAGAGGGAGTGAGGTACGGCCGCGGTCGGTCAGGGAGGGCTGGCTGTGCAGGGCAGGGGAGGGTAGACGCAGGCGGGCAGGCAGGGCACGGAGCCCCGCGACCCTCCCCGGAGGAGGCACCCACCCGGAACCGGACGCCGCTGAGCCCGAAAACAGACGGAGACGCAGGGAGCCGGGGCACTGGTGGCTCCGGGGAGAGGCCGCGGCCAAAAGATGCCTGTCCGCAGGGGCCACGTCGCACCCCAAAACACGTACCTGGACACCATCATCCGCAAGTTCGAGGGCCAGAGTGAGTCTGTGCGTTGAGGTGGGGGGAATGATCTGAAGTCCTGGTTCTGTGGCAGGAGTGGCGGGACCCCTTTACTTACCTCAAATGGAGCGGGGCGGGGGGCGGGGGGAGCGGGGTACTGATGCTGAATGCTCTAATGTCCCCGGACACATTCTGTTCCAGCGATTTCCACTTGCTTCAATACCACTCTCTCTTTTGAAGCAGGAGGGGCAGACTGCAGCCCCACCCTCCTCCCCTGAGTTGATTTCTTGGTACCCCAAGCGCTGACTTCCCCTTCTATCACTGTCCTTCTTCCTCCTCCTGACACCCCCCACCCCCACACACTTCCTCCAGAAGTTTCCTTGACTCCCTCCTTTTTGCCTCTTGGGTGTAACCACTCTAATCTTTCTAAGAGCTCTCTTCAGGCCTGGGGCCTATCTGGTCACATCCCTACTCCTTCTTCCTGACTCCCTGCGCTGACTCCAGGAAGCCTTGGGCCTCTTTCCTCCTTCACTGACCCCACTACTGCCCTGGTCTCCCCACCATCCCCAGGCCTGACTCCTCCTCCCCAACTTCTCTGGTCACTGTTCTGATCCCCTATCCGAACCACCCCCCCTCATTACTTTCAAAGTCCCATGACCTTCCCCCCTTGACTCTAGCCACCTAGGTCTTCCCACCCCCACCAGACCTCACTTCTCCTCTACCTCATTCTGGTCACTCCTCTTCTCCCCCATCTAGACATCCCCTCACCGCTGTCAAGAATCCCTGTGATCTTTCCCTCCCTGCTGCCCAATCTTGGTTGCCATGGGCTTCCCACATCCCACCCCAGGTCGGAAGTTCCTGATCGCCAATGCTCAGATGGAGAACTGTGCCATCATTTACTGCAACGACGGCTTCTGTGAACTCTTTGGCTACTCCCGAGTGGAGGTGATGCAGCGACCGTGCACCTGTGACTTCCTCACAGGCCCCAATACCCCACGCAGTGCCATGTCCCGTCTAGCGCAGGCCCTACTGGGGACAGAGGAGTGCAAGGTGGACATCCTCTACTACCGCAAAGATGGTGAGGCTCCCTTGGGCCATGGGTTCTGCAAGGCAGACTCTGTCCTTCTCTTGTTCAGCCAGAGTGGCCAACTGGGAGGCCACTGACCCAGGGACCAAAGGGCTGGGACAAATCCTGTCTCCTCTCTGTTCCTCAGTTTCCTCATCTGCAGGAGGAAGCAATGGGCATTGATTTCAGTGCCTTCTGAGGTCCTTTTCAGAAGCTGGAGACCAGGCTGACTCACTGACTGGTCCTCACCCCAGGCAGGGCCTCCCGCTCCACCATCCCTCCCCCATGTCCCCAGTCTCCTGGCCGCCCACTCTGTCACTGTCAGCCCCAGCTGTCAGGCAGCTGGAACGAAAATTAACCTTTCCTCATCTCCGTCTGCTCTGGGGATTAGGGGAGGAGTCACCCCCTCAAGGCCTCTGTGGGCAGTCAAGGCTTGGGTGCTGCTGACTGGGAAACAGTAGACCCGGCTCACTCAGCCCCAGATCCTTAGAGAGATAGGTCCTGCAGTTTGTCCTGACCCAGAGGTTCATCCAGTTTGGGATGTCACTGCCAGCCCATGTTTATCGCAAGCAGAACAGAACCATGGGGCAGGGGCTGAGAACAGAGCTCTGCAGCCCTTTAAGACCTTCCCCCTAGGACCTCAGAGACAGTGGGCAGGAAGGAAGGGAGAGATGAGTGGGAACTAGGATCCTGAAATTCCCTTGGAAATCACTTGGATTAATGCCCCCCTCAACCTGGTTCTGCATTAGAATTACCTGGGGCATGTTTTCCAAAACACACCTTCCCTAGAGAGAGGCTGACTCAGAGGTGTGAGTTGAGGCCAAAGCAGGTGCATTTGGAAAAATCTCCTGGGCGGTTCTGATGTTCTGCCAAATTTAGGAACCACTGGCTTAGATAAATCCCTTCATTTCATGGATGAAGAAACCAAGGCCCAAGAAAAAAGGAGGGAGTTGCCCAAGATCCTACTGCTGGGATCCAACCTGGGGCCAGAACCCAAGTCTGGATTTTTTTTTTACTTGAGATATTTGTTCTCTGTAATACCGAGAGGGGAAAAAGGACCCCAACTGCCTCTACTCCAACTGCAGAACATCTGGAAAAGGCAGGCATGAGGGCCATCTGAGTATAGACAAAGGGCATGTTCCTTTGGATTGGGACTGAAGGGTACTGAGAGCCTGGGTTCCAAGGGCCTGGAGTGTGTATGGAGCATGAATGTAAGTGTGAACATGAGTGCGCATGCGAGTGTGTGTGTGTGTGTGTGTGTGTGTGTGTGTTTGCATTTAAGGGCTTCCAGGGTGCTTCATGGGCAGATCCTGGCTGTCCCCCTAGCTGTCTACTGCTGCTACCAACCAAACAGATGCAGGGGTAGTGATTAGGGGACTAGGAAGAATCTGGCTAACTTTGGTAGCACTCACAGGGTTAATGAAGTCAGAATATTTTTAAAAGCTGTGACCTCACCTCCTCACATCATTTCAGGGAGGAGGTGACAGCCAGGGGAGTGAGAAGGGTCCTCAGGGAACAGGATGGGACCGCAGGAAATGGGGGGAGGGGGAGAGACAACAGTTCCTTGTCTTTGACCCCAGAGCTTTACCTGGGCCCTAGAGTGGTATATAGGCTCTTCTCAGATTCCCGGGGACAACAGATCAGGTCTCTTAGGGTCTCTACAGCACACTGCGTGTTCCTGGGCAGGGGGCAAAGATCAAGACCAAGTATCAGCCCTCTGAGATCAGGACTCAGGTTTTCAGAACACTGCTGGCATCCTCCAGCTATCAGAAGAGACCCCAGGACCCAGTCTTGGAGGCTGGCCCTCAGTGAAAATGGAACATTACCATATACCTGATGCCCCCAGTCTACCCCACCCAACCCTAAGCCCTTCTCTGTCCTGTTACCCAAGCCTTTGACTACGTGGACTTGCCCGAGATTGGCCTGAAACCCAGAAAAAAAGAGCTTCTTGGCCTGCATTACCCTAAGGAAATGATGTGGTACCCAGATAACTTATGTTCACCTTATGGTCCAATCTGACCACATGATTCTTTTTTATCATATTCACATATATCCTTTAGTCCTGCTGACTGGCATCCTAATGGTGATTTCTTCCCTATTCAAGTCAATATCTCTTCCTACTCCCTCCCCCTGACTCCAGCGAGGTGGAAAAGGGTCCTGAACAGAACTCTAGCTGGTTTATTTATAATCCTCTTTTCCTCTAAAAGGGTAATCCACTGACAGTTCTCCAAGTCAAAATGAAAGGTCTGTGTCCATTTATCTCCACATTATACAGCTGCACAAAATTGGACTCAAAGAAGCCAGGGCACTTGGCAAAATTATCGCATGAGATAGGGCTCAGAGACCCCTGAGAACCTGGATCTTCCTCCATCTGCCTTTACTAGGAAAAGTAAGAGCCTAACAGATAAGGAAGAATGGGGATGGTCACAAGACTGGAGCTAATGAGAGTCTGGAGGGAGGGATGGAGAGCACTACATCTCTCCCACCTCTACCCCTGCCCCCACTGGGCACTTACCAGAGGAGCCCAGCCCTGCCTGCCTGGTCAGGTCCTCTTCCCCACACCAGAGAGTTTCCTAATCTCCAAGCCACACTAGAGGATGCCTGGGGCTCCTCCAGTCCTCAGCTCTCAATGAGGAGGAGAGGGCAAGGGCTTAGGTTAGAGGCCTCCAATGTTTTCCACATACTTACCCATGAAATCCAGAAGCACCAAGCAGGAGGCCGCCCTCACCAGCCACCCTCTTAGTGGCAGCATTCTGTAGCACCAGCTCCTCCCTGAAGGCTCACTGCAACCCTGGGTGGTGTGGGCATAAAGAGATGGGGGTGATAGACAGCAAGGAGACTGTGCAGAACAGGGGCAAGGGCTGGGAGGGGGAGGGGGTTGGAACAATGAGAAACTGAAGGAAGGAGCAATCCAAAAGGCAGAGAAGAGCAGAGAGAAGGACTATGAACCAGGGGGCAGACAAATCTGCTGCACTTGGTCAGAGAAGAGGTGGGCACTGGGAGGAGCCCTCGGAAGGGAGAACAAGGCAGAGACTGTGGCTCCTCCTCCAGCAATGGGACAAGAGCACAGGGACACTGCCATTCCTGGGCACAACTGGGGTGACACACTCACCCACTTCTGGTCGCCCAGACACAGTTACTTGTGAGCAAGGACAGCCTAGGGATGGGGGGAAAGGATGCTCTGAACTTGCCAAATCCTCACAGCCTCCTGTCTCTGCCCACCCTACAGGCAGCAAGATTGAAGGCTGGGCATGGGGTGCCACGCACAGCTCCCATGTAGCCCTCACTGCTATGATGGGTCTTTGGTCTGTTCCCAGCCTCAGTTTTCCAAAGATAGCATCAGTGGGTCAGTCCAGCCACTTGAAGATGGGGCCTTGACAGCCCCCAGCAGCATAGAGAGCCTGGAGGCCTTGATCCTCTGCCCAGTGCTGCCTTCTCTCTACCCTCTGCCAGGCAAAATCTCTGTAGTGCCAGAGAGCGAAGAGACAATCTGGCCTTGGGGGGAGTGTCTCAGACCACCGGCCAAGGAGACTTCCTGGCTAGGTCTCTGTGTCCAAGCCCCTCCATGTCCCCGGCTGACAAGAGTACCCAGTTCTGGTCTGGGCCGCAGAGCCTAGAGCACTGTGAGCCCAGGAGTGGTCACAGAGGCAGGTGGGTGGCCTTTCCTCGGTGTGGATATCTCCCCCGGGGCCCAGTGCAGCAGCTGGCAGATGGCTGCTTGGTGCCTGGGAGTCCGGGAATCTGATCCAGGAGATTCCTGCTCCCGGAGAGGAAGGTGGGAGGGAGGATGAGGGCGGCTCGGCTGCACTGATAGTAGAGGAGGTGCTTTGGGGGATGAGCGATTCTAACGGACCCCAAAGTAGCAATGTTCCTGCCAACCGGCCTTCCACCCACTCACATTTACACATTCTTTTATTCACTCACTCAACAAACAACACCTGGGACAGGTGCTGACCCCTCAAAAATGAGACAGGTGCAAACCTGCCCTTGAAGGGATGGCAGCTCCGCCTTCTTATTTGCATATTTACTTGAGGCCCCTGCCCCTTAGTATCTTGCCCTTTGGGCCTGATACCCACCAACAGTTTGAGCTCAGGGACATGGGACCACTGGGTACCATGGAGAGGGGGCTTATGGGACATCCACCTACCCACTCAGCCCATAGGCTGGGCTCTGGGGGTGTGTGGCTGACTTAGCTTTGATTTGTCCCACCCACCTATGTGGATGGGAGACCCTGAAGCTAAGAAAGAGGAACAGTGGTCAATGGCTAGGTCTAAGCTGCCCAAGAGGGCGGGAGAGTGGGTCCTGGCCTGCCCCCACCCTGTCATCTCTCTCCCTCTCCAGACCCCAGGTCACTGCCCTGCCTGCTCCCCAGTCCCAGCATCTCTGCCTAGGGACCCCGAGTGCCTTTGAGTCCTGGGGCAGCAGCCTGGCCTTCACTCCAGTGTCCTCATCCTGGACCAGTCCCTTCCCTTGCCCCAGCTGTTGTGTGCTGAGAGCTGTTGTGTGCTTGGAACCCCACTCCATGTCCCCTTCCAGCACCAGCCAGTCAGTTTCTCAGAACCCCAGGCTCTGCAGAATGGGGGTCTATATCTGCCCCCTGAGGATCCACTAGCCACCACTGTGGATCTTGAGGCCTAAAGTGCCAACTGACTCAGGACACAGCACTTAGTGTGTTCTCAACAGCGAGTTCCTTCCAGCAAGGGGCGTGGGCGGCATCTTTGTGGGACAGGAATATGGGAGCTGAACCCAGGGTCGGCCAGAGCTACGTGGGGGTAGAATGCCCGACCTCACCTCCCCACTTAATCCACCCCATCTGCTCAGCTTTAATTACAACAGAAGCAAACCTCAAGGTTAAGCCCTGAGCTGAGGGCTGAGTGTGGACTTGGGCCTGATGCTACATTATCTCCTAATGAGCAGCTAAGCTGCTCTCCCCACCTCTGGCCTGTGGGTAGGACACCTGCTAGACAGCATCACCAACCCTCTGCCCAATAGTCCAGGCCTCCTCACCTCGTGGCTGCCCTTGACCTCAACCCAGCCCCCTCCCTGGCTTCCCCTGGCCAGGTTACTGCCGGAGAAGATCCTTTCTGTGACCCCTCCCGATGGTGTTTGTAGCCTCCAGCTTCCGATGCCTGGTGGACGTGGTACCTGTGAAGAACGAGGATGGAGCCGTTATCATGTTCATCCTCAACTTCGAGGATCTGGCCCAGCTCCTGGCCAAGAGCGAGCGCCGCAGCCTGTCCCAGTGCCTGCTGTCCCAGAGCTTCCTGGGCTCCGGTAAGGTGGGGTGCAGGTAGTGGTGGGAGGGGTGAATGGGGGCCCCCAGTGGGGCAGCTGGTCCCCTGGCCTGGGCTGCTCTGACCCTGGGCCTGGTTTCAGAGGGCTCTCATGGCAGGCCAGGTGCACAGGGTCCTGGCACAGGCAGGGTCAAGTACAGGACCATCAGCCAGATCCCGCAGTTCACACTCAACTTTGTGGAGTTCAACCTGGAGAAGCACCGCTCGGGCTCCACGACAGAGATTGAGATCATCGCACCACACAAGGTGGTGGAGCGGACCCAGAACGTCACCGAGAAGGTCACCCAGGTGCGGGCCACAGGGCAGGGTGGGCGGGGCTGTGCTGGGCCTTGAAGGTCCCTTCTCAGGCTTGGGGTCTGGGCTCCTCTGGGGCTGGGAGTGGCAGAGGCAGTCAGCTTGGCCAGTCCCCAGAGGTCTGGTCTGAGCCCCAGGCCTCCTGTCCTGCTGGGGTCTGATTTCTTAGACCTAAAGGCCTACCCTGAGGCCACCATCCAGGTGGTGGAGCATGAGGAGGTCAGAGTCAGCAAGGCCTGTGAATAGTGCCACATCTTAGGTCTGGAGGAGCCTGGGATGGGGGAATACACAGGCCACCATGGGGGCCTGTCCAAGGCTCTGCCAGTCACAGAGAAAGAGAAGTGGAGAGAAGTGTCAGCGCCACTCTGAGAGGGAAAGAGGAGGAAGGATGGAGGGAGGCCCCAGCCCTACTCCTGCCCCTGTTCCCCCACCTCCCAACACACAGCAGGAGCCTCCTACAATCCAAGCAGAGGGGAGATGGCCCTGGAATCTTTAGCTCTCTTTGAGCAGCTTCCCGGAGATCAGGCCCTGAATGCCTCCCTCCCCTTCAGCCCCTCCTTGGCCAGCCCAAGGCAAACCTCCCTGGGTTCTCTGTTTCAGCTGACCCCCATGTCCCTTTGCATGGGGCCTGAGGCTCCAATCCCCACCTAACCATCCTAGAGGGAAATGCAAAAGCCCTGCCTGAGGTTCAGATGACCAGAGTCCTGACACTGACTTGCTGTGTGACCTTGGACAGGGGACCTTGTGCCCTTTCTGGGTCCCAGAGCTCTCATGTGCAGAGAATTGGACCTTTTGACATTCTTTTGACATTGAGTAGTACAGTCCCCAGGAGGCATCAAGAGGGGCTAGGCCAGGGCTGAGCAAGGAAGTGTAGGTCATGGGGGGCAGGGAGGGCCTGCACCCAAATTTCTGGGAGGCTTTGGCTTCACGAGGGATGGGAGCAGTTCTTTTTCCTCCCTGCCCCCTTTTGCCTGAATCACAGCCTGTGAGGGAGCAGGTGGGATGGAAACTCCCTGTGACCCAGCCCCTCCCCACACTCAGAACCCTGGAGAAGGAAGTACCACAAGCTGCAGGGCCAGGCCCGTAGAGATCAGGCAGGGTGGCCCAGTGGCCCAACCATGAGGGACTCCACCTGGCCACTCACCCCAGGGCTCTCAAGTTGGCACAGGGGTTATGGGGGCTGGTAGACTGGAGAGCCGCCCATGAAGACTGACAGGCCTGGCTGGGGACTGTGGTCCCTGCCCCACCCAACCCACTGCTCCTATCCTGCCCCCCCCACCCTGCCCCAACTAGTCTTGGCTTTACTCGCTCCCCTATATGGGCCCTAAGGTGGGAGAGGCGTCTGACAGAGCTCAGGGGAGGGAGCTGGCAGGGACCCAGAGCAGAAGAGTCACTCTGGCCTCAACCAGGGCTCAGAGGGCTGGGACCTCATACCTGAGTTCCTACATCCTGAGGACACTGCAGCTCTGGGCAACACTGGGAACTGTCCTCATGCTGGCTTCAGAGGCAGTGGGAAAGTATGGAGTCTGTGTGATAGGGGGATGACACCTCTGTCTGGGGGCCTAAGGAAGTGGACATACTCTTGTCACCCACCCCTGACCTTCTGAATCTGTGCTGCCTTGAGACAAGCCCTATGCTTTGCTGTTCCGTCTTGGTGTGGTCTTGAGCAGCCAGGGAAGGAGAGGAATGGCTTAACGACCCAAGCTCTCAGTGCTCATTCAGCTCAGTTGACTGAGGTCATTCCCTTCAGCTGAGCCTCCATGTAGACTAAGTGGAGCAGTGTGTTCAGGGGTGTTTACAGGGGACAAAGGGAAAAATCAAGAAAGAGGGTGAGAGGAGGCTTCCTGAGAGGCAGAATAGGAGCTCAGGCCTGAAAGCGGAGCAGGGGGTCACTGTAGGGTGGGGACACTGTGACCCCTTCTAGGGATTTAGATGGCTAATCAGGGACCCACAAGGTGAAAACAGCCCTTTGATGGATCTTCCTTATGGTGACATCATCTGTTAATTGGTCTCGTTTGCAAGGTCAGAACCTTATATTGCAGATTTTCTCAAGCCAGAGCCATCTGCCAGTGCCTATCCAGCGGTGGTGGAGGGGTCAGTGGGACACCCCTCAAGTTCCATCCTTGTTGGGGCAGTGCCTGACACAGGATGAGCAGGGAGGAGGAATCCTCATAGATCAGCACGTGCCTTGGAGATGTGCCATCTCATTTAATCACGATGCTAAGGAGTTGGTTGTCCTTTGCTATCCATTTTGCTGAGGAGGGAACTAAGGCGCATAGAGGCCATAAAATTTGCCCTGAGACTTAGAGCAATGTCAGACCTGAGATCAACCTGGGAGGCCTGGCTTCAAAATGCATGCCCTTCTTGATGCCCCAGCTGTTTCTTGTGATGGGTAGCTGGGTAGAGCTTGGGTCTGTTGGGCTGGGCCTGGTGACCCTACATTGACCGTAAGCTCCGAGGCAGGGTTAGGAGGGGCAGAGCAGAGGGGGCTCAGCTGAAAGTAATGATCAAAACCCTCTTGGGGGAGGCTGGGTGGCTCTGTTGCTTGAGTGTCCAGCTCTTGATTTCTGCTTGGGTCATGGTCCCAGGGTTGTGGGGTCAAGCCCTGCGTTGAGCATGGAGTTTGCTTGGGATTCTCTCTCTCTTTGCCCTTCTCCTCTGCTCATGCTCTCTCTCTCTCTCTCTCTCTCTCTCTCTATCTCTCACTCTCTCTCTCTCATACAACCCCCCCTTGGACATGTGCAAAATAGTCGGACCTCCCTGGTGCCCAGGACCTGTCAAAGGCTCAGATTAGCTACACGCCCCCAAGTTTGACTCTTTCCATGAAGGCTTTGCAAGTGGGCCCCAAGGAGGGCCCTCGCTGGTCTAGGCTCCACAAGGTCTTCAGGAATGAAGGGGCTATTCTGGGAGTGACTTGTTCCCATCAGGAATCTTGGCCACTGGGAACCTCCCAAACCCACCAAAGAGGATCGGGCCCCCAGCTACCCCCTCAATTTAGGCTCTTCTCTGGAACATGACCACAAATGACCCTGAGCCTAAATCCCCCTCCCTCCCCTCACCCCTGCCCTAGCCCTGTCTCCACTCGAAGATGGCTGTTTGTGAGGGAATTGGTGAGCTTTGAACCTGGGGTCACTATGCAACAGAGCTGCACCCCTCCTCTTGTAGCCCACTTCCTCCCAATACACCTGTCCCCTTATGAGTTTGCCTCATACACACTCTATCCCATCTTTGCTTCATCCCCTCTGTCCTCCACAGCCCTCTTCACCTACCCTCTCCCACAGCCTCCTTCCCAGGCCTCACCCCTAAGTCTTCATCCCTCCCAGGCCTGTCTCACTAGCAGTGGACACCCTGCTGACTGCCCTATGGCCCCCACCCCCAGGTTCTGTCCCTGGGCGCGGACGTGCTGCCGGAGTACAAGCTGCAGGCACCACGCATCCACCGTGGGACCCTCCTGCACTATAGCCCCTTCAAGGCCGTGTGGGACTGGCTCATCCTGCTGCTGGTCATCTACACAGCCATCTTCACGCCCTACTCGGCCGCTTTCCTGCTCAGCGACCAGGATGAATCTCAACGCATGGACTGCGGCTACACCTGCAGTCCACTCACTGTGGTGGACCTCATCGTAGACATCATGTTCGTTGTGGACATTGTCATCAACTTCCGCACCACCTACGTCAACACCAATGACGAGGTGGTCAGCCACCCTCGCCGCATTGCCATCCACTACTTCAAGGGCTGGTTCCTCATTGACATGGTGGCTGCCATCCCATTTGACCTTCTCATCTTCCGCACCGGCTCTGATGAGGTGAGCAAACCCCATTCAGGCCATCTGCTGTGGCCGTCCCCTGTGCCCCAGCCCTCGGGCCTCCCAGCCCCACAGCCCTGGCATGAGAGATCTGGTTTGGGGTGCCTTTGCCAAAGCAGGTGGAGGTGGGAAGGCGGCCTAGGACATGTGTCATCTCCCAGCCCTGGAGAATGACCAGCCAAGGCTGTCCCCTAGGCCTGGATGCCCTCCCTATGCTCCAGAATTCTGCCCCTTCTGGGATGGGCAGCCACCTCGCATGCCCTCATGCTGGCTTCTACTTACCCTGGAGTTGGAAAGGGAAGCTATGGGCTGCTCCCACAAGACAGCCTGACCCCCCTCTCACCCCCTGACCCTCCACTATGCCCACTGGCTCCCCATAGCTGACATGAAGGTATTTGCAGGCTCTTATTTGCAAGCTCTTCTCATAGCTTCTAGTCCCCCCTTTTGCCCCACCTCCTTGAAATGAACTTTCCATTCTGTTCCAGTCACCCCCCCACCAACAGCCTGTCCAGCTAGAGTAGAGGTATCCATCATGACTCCCTGCTCCCACACCCACCCTTTGCCAGCCTCACCTGCCAGCCTCACCCTTCCACACAGAAGCCAGGACCAGTTCAAGATCACTCATCTGACACTGTCTGCAGAACATTCCGTGGCTCCCAAAACCAAGCTCATTTGGGACCTTGAGGCCCATGGGAGCAGCCCGTGCACACCTTCCAGGCTCATTCCTCATCACTCTTCTTCTGCTATGCACTCCAGGCAGCAGCACTGCACTTGGTTTTCCATGTGGGCTGTGCCATTTCACACCCCCATGCCTTGCTTGGCTCATTCTGTTCCCTGTGCCTAGAATGCCTTTCACTCTCCCTCCTGTCCGCCTGCAGACTCAGCCTCATCACTCAAGATTTAGCTCATGTGTCACCTCCTCTATGAAGCCTCTCCTGCCCTGCACCTGCAGAATTGATCTCCCTTTTCTCTGCACTCCCCTGGACTTCTGTCCTAGCAACTATAACACTGTTTTGAGCTTTAGGCTGAATGCTCCTTAAGGTCCTGCACTGTGCTTCACCGGCCAAGAGCCCAGAGCAGGTTCTCCATAAGTGTTTGTTGAATGACTGTGTGACCATATGCCCAAGTAAACAAGCATGGCCCTAAGTGCAGCCTTTCAAGGGCTGACCCTTGGCCCCATGGCCCCCTTCCTGCCCCGCCAGACCACAACCCTGATCGGGCTGCTGAAAACGGCGAGGTTGCTGCGGCTGGTGCGTGTGGCACGGAAGCTGGACCGCTACTCTGAGTATGGAGCGGCCGTGCTTTTCCTGCTCATGTGCACCTTCGCACTCATTGCACACTGGCTCGCCTGCATCTGGTATGCCATCGGCAACGTGGAGCGGCCCTACCTGGAGCCCAAGATCGGCTGGCTGGACAGCCTGGGCGCCCAGCTTGGCAAGCGCTACAACGGCAGCGACCCGGCCTCTGGCCCCTCAGTGCAGGACAAGTATGTCACGGCCCTGTACTTCACCTTCAGCAGCCTTACCAGCGTGGGCTTCGGCAATGTCTCCCCCAACACCAACTCTGAGAAGGTCTTCTCTATCTGCGTCATGCTCATCGGCTGTGAGTGGCCCCTCATGCCTGGGCCTGACCCCTGGCATTCAAGTTTCAGTTTTGTAATGAGCCATAATACAGTAACATTGGGTGCAATGGGCAAATACTAAGCACAGAGCACAGTGAAATTTTGCATAGGTGCCCCTACCATGCATGAAACTCAACACCCTTACAAGCCCTTGCTATGTGCCAGGGACCAGGACCAGCTTACATGATTTGCAGGGCCCAGAACAAAATGAAAATGTAGGGCCGTTTATTTAAAAAGTCTGAAAGATTTCAAGAATGGTGACAGCCGAGCATGGAACCGAGCAGGGCCCTTCTTAGCACAGGTCACACACCGGGAAGCCAGCTGCCCTGTCAGGCACTATTCTAAGTGCCTATCAAAGGTGCACATTTTGTTTTCATCACTAGCCTATGGGGGCTATATTACAAGCCCAGTTTACAGACCAAGAACCTGAAGGTCCTAACTTTCCAGGGGTTACACAGAGACCCAGTTTCATCCCAGGGGGCCAGCTCCTCTGGCTGTGTATGTTCCCAGGCTCTGCACTGTGTTGCCTGCTTCCTAAGACACTGGGTCTAGGAACACAAGAGGCAGTGTGGAAGTTTACACGTAGATTAAGTTGTCATGTTCAGAGTATTTAGAGATGTGAAAGCCCAGAGAAACAAAAACAACGAGAAAAAAAATGGGTGAAAACAGAGACCAAGAGTTTTCCCTTTATGATGCTTTTCTACAACCTGAAGGAGAAAACAAATCTGTACTAGAAAAAAAAAAAATCATTGCCCTAGTTCTCAGGAGTTTGGCCTCTGGGCCCAGCAAGATGCCAAGAGACACAGGACAGAGGGAGGACGGCAGGAAGCCCGGGGCCTTTGTCCCTCGTGTGCCCTGGCGCTGTTTTGGGCACTTCTGACTTGGCCCTAGACAGAGGGGCCCCTGATCAGAGGACTCCTAGGGAGAAGGAGGTGTGGAGCATGCCCTGGGGTGCGATGGCCTGGTGGGGGTGTGGAGGAGCTCATTCCCTGCACCCCCCGCTGCCTCACTCCAGCCCTCATGTACGCCAGCATCTTTGGCAACGTGTCTGCCATCATCCAGCGTCTGTACTCCGGCACTGCCCGCTACCACACGCAGATGCTGCGAGTCAAGGAGTTCATCCGCTTCCACCAGATCCCCAACCCGCTGCGGCAGCGCCTGGAAGAGTACTTCCAGCACGCCTGGTCCTACACCAACGGCATTGACATGAACGCGGTGAGAGCCCGCCGCCCTGCCTCTGGTGGGGCAGGCGATCCAGCTCCAGTCCCAGCTCTGGCTAAGTGTCCCAGGGGAGGCCAAGGGCCCGCGGGCACAGGGCGTCCCCAGACCCCTCCCCACCCCGTTCCCCCAGCCCCAAGCCCAGCTGCACTACCCTGGACGCGGCCGCCCCCCTCGCAGGTGCTGAAGGGCTTCCCTGAGTGCCTGCAGGCCGACATCTGCCTGCACCTGCACCGCGCGCTGCTGCAGCACTGCCCAGCCTTCCGCGGCGCCAGCAAGGGCTGCCTGCGCGCGCTGGCGGTCAAGTTCAAGACCACGCACGCACCGCCTGGGGACACGCTGGTGCACCTCGGCGATGTGCTCTCCACGCTCTACTTCATCTCCCGAGGTTCCATCGAGATCTTGCGTGACGACGTGGTCGTGGCCATCCTAGGTGGGTCAGGCAGGAAGGGCCAGACCGGTAGGGTGGGTGTAGTGGAACTAGCCGTGTCCTGCCTGGACTACTCCATTCCTAATGATGATGGTGGCACCTTTTACCGGCCTGCCATGTAAGCATGAGCAACAGAGAGCTTTACGCCCAGCTCACCGGATCCTTAAAACAAACCCCTACCATAGGTTCCATTTTCCTGGTAGGGGAGTAGAGGCTCAGAGAGGTCACATTGGCAAGTGGCCAAACAGGGATTCAAGGGCTATGCGTCTAACTCCGAAGTCCAGGAAGGCTCTTACCTTCTTCCACTTTTGGGGAGCTCAGTGTGAGAGGGCAAAGGTTTGGCTTGGGTGGAGGGAGGACCCCAAGCTCATTCACTGCAGCTACAGGGACAGCTGGACACTTTGCAGGAATGAGATGAGCATTGGACAGGGGACAGATTTGGGGCCCACACGGCCTCTGCCACTTACCAACTATGTGACCTTGGGCAGGTTACTTCACCTCTCTGAGATGATTCTCATCTTCCTTGCCTTCTCCCTGATGTTAGCCCACCCCAAGACCCTGATCAGGATGTCAGCCTCTCCCTCCTTTGGTCTCTGTGGCTGGGCTCTCCTCCAACCCCACTGGACAGCACCCCCTCCCTCCCCGCCCAGTTCCTCTGTTTAGTCCTCTCCCTTTGGCCTGCCCTCGACTAGTGTTCACCAAGTGCGGGCTCTGCTTTCTTTTCTTCACCCTCCACCCTCTCCTGAACTACCTCCTTGCTCCCATGCTCTCAGCCTCATATATGCCACAGGCCCCCCAGAGCTCTGTTCTGACCCCAATCTCTCCTTAGAACAGAATATTCCATTCCTTCCTGGGTAAAGCCACCCTATATTCCATAGACAGACCAAACAACATATCTCAGTCTGAAATCATTATCTTTCCCCAGAAGCTGCTCCTTCAGAATCTCCATCACTGTTGAACCATCCATTGCTGGGGCTAGAGACCTGGGAGTCAACCAAGGGAGCACTCTTCTCCTTTCCTGCCCCACCCCCACCATGCAGGCAGCCACAGACTCCTGTTTGTTCCCCTCATTAATACCTCTGTGTCCTACACCTGTCTCCCACACACCTGTCTCCTTGTCCCTGCCTGGCTCCAGCCCTCACCATGTCCTTCCTTTTCCTGTGTCCCTGAATCTGGACTACCCCCATAGCTCATCTTCGATCTTCTGCCAGTGACCTGAAATTCACATCTGCGCATACTCCTCCTCTGCTCAAAATCTTCCCATGGCTCCCCATGACCCCTAAGACCCATGTAAACCCCTGATGACAGCATGCATAGTCCTCCCCAGTCTGGCCACCCTAAATCCTGCCACCCTCCCCCGGTACTTCACGCTCCAGCCATACAAACTACTTCTAGTTCTCTACTGCCGTCCCTGTCACACCTCCCTGCCTTTGCACGTGCTGCCACTCTGCCTGGAACACCTGCCTGGAAGACCCCAGTCATCCTTCAAGGCTGGGCTCAAGACAGGGGTTCCTCTGTGAGACCTTCCCTCACTTCCAGCCTACCTTAGAAGTTTCATCCACATGAGAAGGACAATAATTCTATTTGATAATTAAGAAGCCGGTCCATTTTAAGTTTCAGTTAGAGACCTGCAATCCTCCTATTTTGTCCTGAGTGGAAATGAACATTAGATCATAATCCTTCATCTACTGGATAACCATCATTTTATAATGTTGCCCAGATTTTGTGCTTATGGGTTTCATATGTGACTCTGGTGAGTCCCTTCCCTCTCTGGGCCTCAGTCCCCCTCCTCTGTGAATGACCTTTGATCCTGTTCTCGTGGGCAACAGGTCTTGACTTCCATCCATCGTTGTCCATGCAAACCATTAGCGCTTCTGGTTGGTATCGCCAGGCTGAGGGGCTGGACTTTCCTGTGGGGGAGTGGACGTCAAAGCAATCATGGTCCCTGGTACCCCGGCCCTAGACTCTCTGCCAGCCAGCTCTGACCTCACAGCTGTTTCTTCTGCTCTGATGGCCTTCCTGCTGGGGGCCCAGCCAGCCTCATGGTCACAACCCAGCCCCCGCTTCACTTCCTCTGTACGCCCCTCCTCCTTGCCCCTACCACTCCTGGTAGCCCGTCCCCCCTCCTCAGCCCCTTACTTCTTGGTTCTCCCTGTTCTAAGTCTCTATAGATCATCTGTAAACTAATTGGTTGCTTATGTGCCTGCCTTGTAGGGATTTGAGGCTCCTTGTGGGTGGGACAGCATCTTATTCATGCCCATTCACTGTGGCCAGCACAGTGGCCCTGACACCAGGAGGGCCCAATATCTTTGCCACATGCCCCAAGTATCACCAGCCTATGTCTACCCTGGGACATCCGTCTGTCCCAATGCGTTGTATCAATCTGCCTGGTGCCTCTTGCTATTTGAGGCATTTTCTCAAGCATCACGTCTGTGCCTCTGGACAGTCCAGTGGGGCAAGACAGATACAGTTATACTTATTTTAGAGATAAGAACACTGGGGTCCAGAAAGGGGAAGTGACTTTCTCAGGCGTGCTCTGCCAGGGCCATGCTGGTTATGTGGCCCCACAGTAGGGAGTGGGAACACAAAGAGACAGAGGCCTCAGGCCTTGCCCTGGGGGAGCTGGGTGCCCCTGGCCCTGGGTTCCCTGCCCTCTTGCAGTACCACCAGGCTGAGGAGAGAGGAAAAGTTTGAGCAGGGACCTTTAGTGTCTCTTCCTGCCCACTGTCTCCTGGAGTTGGGGAGCAGGGGGGTGGATAGGGGCAGTGCCACAAACCATGGAAAATAGGAGCGAGACTCTGACAGAGGGTGGTCCTAGGAGGCCAGAAGATTGAGGCAAGGGACCCACATGTTGGGAGGGTATGTGGCCTCTGCAGAGCTCAGAGAACAAAGGAAAGGCAGCTTTTGCATCCAACTCCCACCCCCTGACCCCCGGCCAGCACATCCAACCTTGTCCCTAGAGCTTGATCCCTGAGCACCAAGCCAAAGCCTGGCAGGATCCCTGAGGTTGGGGGTGGGGTGGGGTGGGGAGGAGTTCACGGCCAAGGGGCCCTCAGGGAGGCTCTTCAGAAGAGAGCTTGGAGCCAGACCCTGGAGAGACCCCCTGCCCCTCTGGCTGGCAGGAAAGAACGACATCTTTGGGGAGCCCATTAGCCTTCATGCCCGGCCTGGCAAGTCCAGTGCAGATGTGCGGGCCCTGACCTACTGTGACCTGCACAAGATCCAGCGGGCAGACCTGCTGGAGGTGCTGGACATGTACCCTGCGTTTGCAGACAGCTTCTGGAGTAAGCTGGAAGTCACCTTCAACCTGCGGGACGTGAGTCTGGGCTGGGTGGGCCAGGGTGGGTAGGGGTCCTCGGCCAGCTGGTAATGGGGAGTGGAGGCTGCTGAGCACTTGGCCTGCCTGGACGGAGGGGACCCATCTGACCACCTCCCTTCCTTTCAACCCCATCCTGCGTCCTTCACCACAATTTCTTCTGTGCCTGCCACGGCCAACATAATGCTAAGTATGATGATAGCTACCAATTATCAAGCACCAACCCCCATGCTGAGCACTGGGCTTCTTGTACATGATCTCTTTTAGTCTTCACCTTGCACTTAGTGTTATTTTCCCCACTTTCCAGATGAGAAAACTAAGGGTCAGAGAGGATGATAAATTGACCAAAGCCATACCACCACATAGTCAATGGCAGAGCCAAAATGTAGACCCAAGTTTGTGCGACTCCACAACCCGGGCACCCAATGGCACCAAGCTGGAAGAAGGGGTGTCTGCCATCCCTAGGTCCCAGGCGTGTAAACAAGTGGTAGAGCCTCTCCTCCTAAGCTTATCACCCAGTGGAGAAGATTATAACAACTCAGAGAAAATAAAGAGTTGTGTAGTTCAATAACCAAGGAAGTCACGAGGGTGTGTGGCGAGACCAAATGTCTGTGGAGCTCAGGGTTACCAAGGAGTGGGACAGCCGGTAAACTGGAGTGCCCGGACGTGACTGTATGGAGGAGGGGGTTTGGAGTCAGCTAGTGAGAAGGAGGGGGCTGTTGTGTCTGGCGGGGGCAACAGTGGCGGAGGCCCCCTGGGGCTGCACCTCCCACCCCCAGCCTCAGGAGGAGGGGCTCTGCTGGCTCAGGCCCCATGCACAGCATCTGGAGGATGATGCCGAGGCAGGTTTTCTTGCCATGGACAGCCTTCCTCACCCTGTCCCTTCTGCTAGTCTCCCCTCCCCCAGCCTCTCTTCTTCCCACCTGATCTGGTCTAGGGGACATCTTGTAAGGATGCTGCCTTGGGGGCCCTAGCCACTCGGAGCCATCAGGTGGCCCGAGTGCTCAGTGGCCGGACACCGGGCAAGAGGGATGTGGTCTCCATGGCCTGGACATCTGTTGCCCCTGGGCATCCCACCCCTAAGTCTCATGGTGCCAAGAGGGTGGTCTGCCAAGCGTGCTGTTGAGGGTACCTCCTGGATGGATTGGGGATTCCAGACCCAGTCTCCTTGGAGGGAACTCCCCAGTAGCCCAAGCTGAGGACAGCAGCACCAGGGCATTCAGGAAAGGAAGGACTGCCAGAACACCTCCTCTGTATGCCCCGCCCCCAAATCTTGCTGCTCAAGGCAGCCTCTTCCAAGACTCTGTAGGGGCATCTGCTCATCTCCAAGCCTCTGTTTGTCTCCTGCCCACCCACGCAGGAGAGAACCTGTAGGAAGCTGCCTGGAGCCTCAGGGGGAACCCGGCCACCTGTCACCACTTTCTCACCTAGTTGTCACAAGGGCCTCAGGAGGGGGTGCAGGGGAGAACAAAGAGGCCTTGTCCCAGCTTTGGTACCTGTTACTTGATGCTCTTGTTCCCCACAAGGCAGGCGGGGGTCTCCAGTCATCACCCCAACCAGCTCCAGGCAGCCAGGACCACCAAGGCTTCTTCCTCAGTGACAACCAGTCAGGTGAGCAAAGCCATCTGCCACCAGTGTCTGTCTCGCCCCAGCCTGAAGCCCCTGCCCAGCCTCCTTCCCCTTTTCTTGTCCTTCCCAATTTGCCTCATCTTGGGAGAGGTCTCCCCAGCCCCTTGATGAGAGGAGAGGGGCTCCCTCTCTAGGCTCAGTGATAGAGGCCCTTGTCTCCTTCCTCCCCCTGGGTCCTCAGAGCCTGAATGGGGGCTGTCCCCCGGGGTGGATACAGGCCAGCCCAATGAGGTTTCACATAGAAGCTCCAGGGGACTCGCTGGACTGCAGCTCCTTGGACAGTGAGGCCAGGGCTAGAATGTCCCCACCCAGCCAGCCCCCAAGCTGGGGTTCCAGCCCCCTTCCCAGGGCTACAGCCTTCTGGAACCTGGAAGTCCGACCTCTGTGGGGACAGGACCTTGTACTCCAGGGCACTCAGGTAAAGAGATCCACTTCTCCTAACCTGTGTTCCCAGGACAGGTAGGGGAAGCAGATGGGCTCTGGTCAGGTCTGCGGAATCAGACGGAAGCTCACTCTTCCCTTTCCCTCCTGCAGCTGCAGCCCCTTCTCTGAGCATCTCAGATGCATCTGGCCTCTGGCCTGAGTTGCTGCATCAAATGCCCCCAAGGCCAAGGGACAGCCCCCCAAACCCTCAGGGAGACCCAGACTGCTGGCCTCGGGAGCTAGGCTCCAGGCTGGAGCAGCTTCAGGCCCAGATGAACAGGTGAGTGCCCTTTGGGACCAGGATAGGGGTGGCTGCAGAGAGCACAGCCAGCAGTGGGCTAGGCACGAGTGCCCCCTCTTGGTGGCTCAGGGACATCACACTGAGTGCCCTGCGGGTTTTAGAATGACTAACCCTCTTTAGTTGCAGGCCTCCCCATCCCTAAGTCACTAAGCCTGGTTCCTTGGATGGCTTGTCCTAGCAAACCGCAGAACAGGCAAGGAAGCCTTCTTAGAATAGGGGAATAACCTGGCACAGAAACAAATTCCATAGTCCCTTGGAGAGGGCATGTGGCCTGCGGATGGCAGGACCGTGGTGGTAGAGTGAGGGCTTGGGCAGTATGGTCCTGAACTCCAAACCTGGCTCTGCAACTTACCAGCAAGAGTGTGGACAAGTTACTTAAGCACTCTGAGCCTCCATTTGCCTTTTCATGAAATGGGGATAGTCAAAATACCCATATCAAAGCTTCCTTATGAGGACAAAATGATGTGTGCACAGTGCCTGGTCACTGTCATTATTGAAGTCAGGGACGTGCTAAGGGAAATTTCAGCAGGGCCTGTGGAGTGTACCAGGGAAAGAGTTTCAGGTAGGTCCCAGGGTGCCATTCCATCCAGCAGGAATGGCATGCAGGCTACAAAATCCAGAGCTGCTCTCGGGACCTGAACAGCTCTCCCTTGTCTTGACCCTGACCCTGACCCTGACCCTGACCCTGACCCTGACTGTGGGGTTCTGTCTGGCAGGTTGGAGTCCCGCATGTCCTCAGACCTCAGCCGCATCCTACAGCTCCTTCAGCAGCCCCTGCCCCAGGGCCACACTGGCTACATTCTAGGAGCCCCTACCTCCAATGACTTGGCCTTGTTTCCCGTGGCCTCAACCACTCAGAGTCCGGGAACTAGGCTGCCCCAGGGTGGTCTGCCCCCTGCACAGGTGAGCAAGTGAAGGGATTCCCCAGGGCCTTTCCTGGAGACAACTACACGTCTTCTTCTCACTGTGACATCAGGCCCACGGCCTCTGTGCTCTGAGAGCAGCCATGGGTTCTGCTGTCCTCTTTTATGTTTTGAGTCACAGTCAAGGAGCCTGGACAGGTGGTGGAAAAGCCCAGATTGTGACTATAGACCCCACAGCTGGGGCAAGGGCAATGGGACCCAGCTTCTGCCGGTTCCCATCCCTGAAGCTGGTGTCCTCCCCCTCTCTTGCCCTTCCCAGGTCCCAGGCTGTGGTGACTTGAACAAGTGTAGGCTGAAGCGAAAGAACTCCTCCTCCGGGGTGCCTCCCCTGGTCATGGCAACAGACAAAATTCTCACACTGTCCCTGGAACAGGAGCAGCCTGAGGGGCTTCTGTCACCCCTAGCCTCACCTCTGCATCCCCTGGAGGTACAGGGACTCATCTGTGGTCCCCGTTTTCCCTCCCTTCCTGAACACCTTGGCCCCGTCCCTAAGCAGCTGGAGTTTCAGAGACATGGCTCAGATCCTGGGTTGGCCAGGAGTTAGAGCCACTGAACCCCAAGATAGAGATAATATGAGGGGATTGAAGGTGGGTGAAAGTTAAGGATTTAGGGGAGGCAGACAGCTGCCAAATTGGCCTCTGAAAACCATTCATTCTTCTAGTATAGCTACAAACTGCCAACCCAGGTGACCAACGATGGCATGGGTGAAGATGGTCAGGACCTTCCCAGACTCCTCCAGGGCCCTATTTAGACAGTAGGCCTCGTGGAGAGTGGGGAGGCTCAGGGGTGGAGGTAGCTTACAGGACAGAGAGGTCGGTGAAAAAAGGAGAAGTTTCTGATCTGTATGAGAAACTTACTCCTTATGGCTCAGAACTATCCACCGCTTCACGGACCAGGACCCAAGGTTAGTGAGACCTCCTGCCAAGAGCCTGTAAACCGACTGGAGATGAAAGTGTCCTCTGTAGTGGACACATCAGAGCACAGAGTTCCAGCCCCCAGCCGCTCTGCCCCTCATGGTTCTATGATGACCTTTGGGACTCTAGCGGGCAGTGGAATGTCTCACAGCTAATAAAGTCTGCACATTTCATGTTAGGCTGGGTGTGTTGCTTACCTGAGGGTCATCAGGTCCTTGACTGTGCTGTGACTCCAACAGCTGTGGTCTTCTCCAAATCCCTCTCACAAGGATTTGTGTGGGGGGGACCGGAAAGTGCTCTGCTGGGTTCAGTAGCCCCAGGAGCATGGGGCTTTTTGCCAGGCTGGGGTAAAGGGAAACAGAGAGTCTCTGACTTGGTCACCATCAAGAACCATGACATGTCCATAGTGCTCCCTCCGTGCCAAGTCCCTGCCAACTGCTCTGCAGACATTACTTCATCGAAGCCTCACAACAACCCTGTGGGGTTGGTATTACTAGCCCCATTTTAGAGATGAGAAATCAGAAGCAGAGAGAGGCTAAGAAATTCACCCAAGCATGCAGGGGACTTCTGGGGTGCTGGTACTGTTTTGCTTCCTGATCTAGGAGCTTTTTACATACGTGTATATCAGATTGTGAAAACAGGTGCATTTCTATGTGTAAGTTATACTCTGATTAAAAAGAAAAAAGAATCTTACCTAACAAAGGAAGCAATTTCTACCCAGATGGTCTGGCTTGAGAACTCTGCAGTTAACTACTCCAATGAGATGGGCTGTTGTCCAAAAAGTACCTGGCCACTGGCCTTCCGTCCTTTTTTGGTACTCCTTGAAAGAATTTTGAAAATGAATCCCCCGCCCACCACATTTTAAGTTAACATTTTAAGTATCTCATTGATAAGTTTAAATAGTTGCAAACATGTTATTTCCAGTGTATTGTGACTATTGATACTGTATAAATTGCTTTATTTATACCAATATATTTAGACACAAATAGCATAGTGATTTGAGAGCCAACATCATTCATTTTATTTATTTTTTTAGAGATTCCTTAGTGTTTATTTTTGAAAGAGAGAGAGAGCAGGGCAGGGGCAGAGAGAGGGAGACACAGAATCTGAAGCAGGCTTCAGGCTCTGGGCTGTCAGCACAGAGCCCTCCCTATGCGGGGCTAGAACTCAAGAACCACAAGATCATGACCAGAGCTGAAGTCAGACGCTCAATGGACTGAGCCACCTAGGTGCCCTGAGCCAACATCATTCATTTCAAAAACACAAGAATGAATGGGCGCCTGGGTGGCTCAATCTGTTGAGCGACTGACTTCAACTCAGATCCTATGATCTCACGGTTCACAAGTTCGAGCCCTGCCTGGGGCTCTGTGCTGAGGGCTCAGAGCCTGAAGCCTGCTTCAGATTGTGTCTCCCTCTCTCTGCCCCACCCCTGTTCACACTCTGTCTGTCTCTCTCTCAAAATTAAACATTAAAAATAAATATTAAATAAACATTACAAAATAAATAAAAACACAAGAACCAGTTGCCTGGGTGGCTCAGTTGGTTCAGTGTCTGACTTCAGTTCAGGTGGTGATCTCATGGTTTGTGAGTTCAAGCGCCACATGGGGCTCACAGTTAGAGTTGGAGCCCCACATTGGACTCGTGGCTGTCAGTACAGAGCCCCTTTTGGATCCTCTGTCCCCCCTCTCTCTGCCCCTCCCTCAGCCACACTCTCTCTCAAAAATAAACATTAAAAAAACACAAGAATAAGCTCTTCTTTATTCTTTTTTCTCTTCCTATAATTCCATTCTATTCCCACCGTTTATGCTACATGTAATTTATTTCCAGATTTAAGACCTATTATTGATAACCTGATCATAACTGCAACAAATGCACACACACACACACACACACACATCTCAAAATTTTAAAACTACGTTTTTGTAAACTTATCAAGACTTTAAGGGTTACACTTAGTACAGAGTTATTCAAAAGAACATAATTATATTTGAAATTTTTATAGAAACTAAAATTTTATTGGGAATGCATCTATAAAAGGGTATTTTCTTCTCATTAGCTCATGAGTGTGGATGAATATCACTTTTTATTAGAATAAGACAAAGTTTAGCAACACTTTTTTTTAAATGTTTATTTATTTATCTTGTGAGGGGAAGGGGCAGAGAAAGAGAGAGAGAATTAGAATCCCAAGTAGTCTCCTCGCTGCCAGCCGGGAGCCGGTGGTAGGGCTGTATCCGACCAAAGGCGAGATCATAACCTGAGCCGAAATCGAGAGTCAGTTGCTTAACTGACTGAGCCACGAAGGCGCCCTGGGTCAGCAACACTTTTATACCTATTTTTCTTGACTTTTTCATAAACTTAAGCAGAGAAAACTTGTTCCAAGAAATAAGTAGATTGAATGAGCACTGGGTGTTGTATGGAAACCAATTTGTCAATAAATTTCAGGAAAAAAAAAAAAAAAAAAGAAATAAGTAGATTGAACACTAAGGGGTTATACACAGCAGTCACTCAACTCTTTCGATTCTGAGTTGTCCAACAATCCACCATATTTAAAACGATATTTAATGAAATCATCTAACAATTCCATAGAATTTTCCTTTCATTGTGTTGAAAGCAAAGCAATGGAAACCATTTAAATTACAAAGAGAGGTTACCTAGATTCAGGCCCTTCTCCATTTCAAACTAAGGACACATAGGTCTAGGGCTTGATTAGCTTTTCCCTTAGGCCTTGATGCAGAGAAAGGATGGAATGAATGGGAACCGACAAAAACTTACGGCCAAGCAAGTAGGGTGGCTGATTACTGAAAATCAACCCGAAAATCCCGAGCATTTATAGAATGGCCAGGAAAGCGCGGGAAGGCCCTTGCGGGACAGGGAGAACAACCCTCCGGTGTTCAAGGCTATGGGCACCAGGAGGAAATTAAGGTGATTCCCATTTGGCACGGGCTGAGCTGCCAGGCCGCAGGCACTCAGGTAAAGCAGAATTTACATTTTCTACTGGACGTGAGGCCTCTGGGAATGGCAGCTACAGAGAAGAAGCCAGAGGAGGTCACACAAGACGTTTCACTCTCAAAGATTTGGCCTAGAACTTGGAGGCCTGCTGCTAAGCTGCTAGCCTGTACGCCACCCACGCCCCCATTCACCCGCACTGCGCCGTTATCTCTCTGACTGACATTTTTGTCAACCAGTCACCTTTAGAGCTGAGAAAGCGTCTGCCCGCCCCCCGATATTGGGCGGGGCAAGTCATTGGAATGACAGACATTTGCGCCAATAGTGAAGAGTTTCAGAAGCTACTGGTGCACTAGCCAATGAAGAGTAGGAACCACTGGAAAGGACGTATCAGGCAGCCAACGGCCGGCGCCACTGGTCGCGTGGCTTCCGTTCCGAGAGGGCGGGGCGGGGCTTCAAACGGAAGGTGGCTGTGGTCCGAGCCGAAGCAGGTTTGAAACTGGGGGTCGGGCCCGGCAGTCGTTGTCCGTCGCCGCGGCCCCGCTTCCGGGCTAGGCCGTCTCTGCCCGCCCCCGCCCCGCCTCCTTTCGGACCCCTCAGTCTCCGGCCCGGCTCCCGGTCTGACTCGCGCCCGGCCCGCAGCAGCTCGCTGTCGTCCCGGCCCGCACTGCGGCCCCGCCGCCGCCACCATGTCCCTGCACGGCAAACGGAAGGAGATCTACAAGTATGAAGCGCCTTGGACCGTCTACGCCATGAACTGGAGCGTGCGGCCCGACAAGCGCTTTCGCCTGGCGCTGGGCAGCTTCGTGGAGGAGTACAACAACAAGGTGGGCCGGGCAGGGGCTCGGAACCCAGCTGGCGGGGAGCGGGCCCCTGGAGTACTCTTTCCGGGCCGGAGCCCCGACCTCAGGACCCTCCTGCGGACTTGCCTTAGCGCCCCGGAGCGGTTCCTCTGTGTCTGGCCCTGTGCAGAAGCTTTCACGCTCGTTGTCTCATTTAATCCTGGCAGCATTCCTGTGTAGTCAGGAGCGTAATTACCCCCATTTTACTCATGGGGAAACTGAGGCACCGTGTTGTGAGTTGCTCGAGTCAGAAGCTAGCTGATTCGTGGGGGAAACGGCACTCAAACTCGACTTTACACCCAAAAGCTACGCCGTTTATCACTCCAGTCTTCCCCCTTCCCGCCGCATTGCCTCAGTTGGGGGCGGACGGGGGAAGAGAGAGAGATGGCTGTGAAGAAAACTACTGGCGCATCAGTTGGTGGTCTCACACTCTTGGCTACGCTAAGTTTCTTTTAGGGCTGTTTACTGTGCAGGCTTCCCCGCCTCCTACTCCCACCCCCAGGTACTATTCAGGGACCACCCCTACCACGCCACCCCGCCCGCCTCTTCTGCCAGGAGTGGGTCACTGCTATTGCTGCCTGATATCTGTCCTCTTCAAAATGATCTCTTTTTGGAAATTTTGGCCCGTGACCGTGATCCTGTCACTGTTTTCCGAAAGGAGAAGGGTGACCTTTTCCTTATCTTTTCTTGGCTTTCGTGCCCATACAGAAGTGTAACCTTGAGTAGTAGTAAGTCTTCCAGGACATCAACAATTTGAAATTTGAGGCTCTTTCATAGAAGCACAGGCAGCAGGTGGAAGCTTTTTAAGCTGACATTGCAGCATAGATTTATTTTTGAAAGTTGTTGAATACATCAGTGGGCAGAGTTTTCTTCCCTTTATCCCTTAATCTCTTCCTTATTGTATTAAACACTGTGATGGGGATCAGAGCAACAGAAAGCCTTGGCTAGTGGTGTTTAAAGTCTTATATTTATACTCTTGCTGGACACCATGAACACCATGACTTAAGAAGAATGAAACTGTGTGGACGGTGATAGGCATGGTTCAGGGAAAAGAGCCCAGTCGAGTTTGGTTCTGTCTGGTCCACTGACTAGCTGTGGGGTGTTGCACAGGTTAATCTTATTCTTTTTGACCCACAGTTTGTTGGAGGCAAAGAGTTCTTTTTTACACATAAACAAAAAGCATTTGTACATTGTAAGTTTGCTTACAGTTTCCCAGGAGCATTTCTCTAGAGTCCAGGGCTCAGCTTTCCTAGAATCCCCTTTGAGAAATGGATGAAAGCGCTGGACTCTCATTGCTCAGACGTAACATGCACAGTTTACACACAAATCCCAGGGACTACACACTCATAGTGAAGTCTACCCATTGTCCACAGAAAGCAGAGAGTCCTGAGCGAAACGTAGTTTTATTTTCTGTAATGGCTGGCCCTTCCTTATGGCCCATAGTGGATAGCAGAATGGAACGGAATTCGAGATCCTGATGTGGAAACTGTGGTAGTAAAATTGAGACCCTTATTATTTAAGAATATATGTTTAAAAGAAAAAAAAGTAAAATCTGTCAAAAGGCTTGAGTTTTTTAACGCAAATTGATGTCCCCTTTTTTCTTGCAATATCTTCCAGAGTCCGTTTGGGTAAACAGTAGTAGCCCCATTTCTGAGAGGAGGAGCTGAGCCACAGTTAGGCTGCTGGTAGAATCAGTGAAGTAACGGGTCAGACGTTAGTTGCGGAAACTCTGCCCCAAAGTGTGTCCTTTCATTTAGCAACTTACTGGAACTCGTCTGTGCCAGGCTACGCAGGCAGTGTGGGTCTTAGTAGTAAAATGCAAACTAATAATCCTAATAATCACAGGATAGGCAGTTACTTCTGTCTTAACTCCCTTGCATGTTACTGGCATTGCAGTATCTTAAAACTGTTGTGCCCCAGCCTATCTAGGTCCGGGTTCTTAACTTTGTGTGTGTGTGCGCGCCATGGACACCTATGACAATCTGAAGCTGATAGACTTCCTTTCATAATTATGTTTTCAAAGACACGAAATACATAGGATTAGGAAGGAAATCAATTATATCAAACTACAGTTATCAAAAACTTTTTTTTTTTTTTTAGTGTTTATTTTTGGGAGAGAGAAAGCACCCATGTGTGGGGAAGGGCAAAGAGAGGGAGGAGAGAGAATAGAATCCCAAGCGATTGCATACTGCCACTGCAGAGCCCCACACACAGCTTGAACTCATGAACCGTGAGATCACGACCCGAGCTGAAACCAAGAGTCGGACACCTAACCAAGTAAGCCACCCAGGCGCCCCTCAAAAACACTTTTTAAAAAGTGGAGCTATAGTAATATGTAGTTGTAAATTAATTTGTTAAATTACACCATCCAGCGTAATTATTATAATTTTAAAGTAGTAATGAGGGTAAATAACATTTCAGAATGTTTAATTAAAGTGATGTGATATGATAAAAATCTGATTTCTGTCAGTAACAAAGTCAGATATTGATGTGGCTGTGCATAGCCACCTCCCTTCGTAATGGAAGGAAATGCTAAATTTCAGCCAGAGGTTAGTGAAAATATGAATGTGAGTGATTCAAGCTCATGGACTTCAAGTTAAGAAACCCTGCTATAGAGGATCTGTGCCTAGGGGCTGATGAGCAGTAAATACCCCTTGAACACAGTGACTCTTAGGCTCAGTTTTAGAGAAAACTTTTATCACAGAGGTGCCACACTTGACAATTTAGAGGAATTTATAAGTTATTGGTTGGAATTTTCAGATCTTTGTTTCTTGCTTGCTGTCAATACTGATTGCCAGCAGAGGGCAAAACAAATGGACACAGCAAATTAGCATTGGTGAAAAAGCCCAGAAACGGCCCTCTTTTTTTTTTACTGTGGAGACATTGACATAAGAATACACATTATTATAATTTCTAAAATTTTTGAATTAATGCAATCACGTTTTCCTATAGTGAAATTATTTGTATTTCAACAGAATTAAATTTATTAGCATTTCAAGAACAACTTGACTTTCAGGTGTTCCATCATCTGAATAAATTTGAGAATTGTTTTAGAGTAAACAATTGAGTTGATCCTATCAACTGTACCTGGAATAAGAAGTCCCATCATCAGTAGTTGTGTTTCATGTTCCCTCCTTGTGGTCTCTGCTGGAGGATACAGCAGCATTGGTGTTGGAGTGGTGGTTCTCTAAATTTTAGTGTGTGTGTGAGAATCCCCTGAGCGACTTGGCACATTCCAGGGTTCCATCCCTGAAGTTAACAGACACTTACGTGATTAAGAAACAGGTGGTCCAGATGGCTCTCTAAGAACATTACCCTGGGATTACCTAGGCATCTGCTGACCAGAAGTAGAAATCCTATCTTTTTGCATCTACATTCGCCTAAACATTGATTCTGCTCTTCCGTCCCATGCAAAAAGCTCTGTTACTGAATAGTCCCTGGGACGCCTGGGTGGCTCAGTCTTTATGCACCAGATAGCCCCTTTGAGGTACTCTGTGGCTAGGTTATCAGTCCTGCCTCTTCCTAGTTTTGTGTGGTTTGAGCAAATTAACCTCTGTGCCTCAGTTTCCTCATCTATAAAATAAAGGTAATAAAATTAAATGAGTTAATATATGTAATGGGTTTAGGAACTCTGCCTGAGACAGACATAGTTAAGCAATGTAGAAATGTTTGCTGTTGGGGGTGGCTCAAGTGGTTGAATGTCTGACTCTTGATTTTGGCTCAGGTTATGATCTTCCAGTTCGTGGGTTTGAGCCCCAGGCAGGCTCTACGCTGGCAGAGCAGAGCCTGCTTGGGATTCTCCCTCTCTCCCCATCTTTCTCTCCTTCTCTCTCTGCCCCTCCCCTGCCCATGCGCAGAAGTGCTCATGTGCTCTCTCAAAAAGTAAATAAACATTAAAAAAGAGAAATGTTGGCTATTATTAGATATTATTGTATCTGTAATTGAAATATAATCAAGAAGGGGTGCCTGGGTGCTCAGTTGGTTAAGCATCTGACTTTGTTCAGGTCATGATCTCGTGGTTTGTGAGTTCAAGCCCCGCATTGAGCTCTGTGCTGACAACTCAGAGCCTGGAACCTGCTTCAGATTCTGTGTCTCCCTCTCTTCTGCCCCTCTCCTGTGCTCACTCTCTCTCTCTCTCTCTCAAAGAGAAATAAACATTAAAAAAATTTTTTTAATAAAAGAAAGAGAATCAAGGAGAATTATATGGGTGTTAGGTAAATGTGATGTATTTTCCAGAGGAAAGGTACCTCAAAATGTCATTATGTTCATTCCTCTGCCTTTTAAAGACCCAGAGGAAAAAATTTTCTTGATTCCTTTCAACTAAATCCATTTTTGTGGTCTAGAAGCTTCTTGTAGTCAGACTCCAAGTATTGTAATGGTCTAGTTTAAGCCCATTTTCTCTTGTTCTACCTGGGTTAGACATGGTAGTTGATAAAAGAACTCATGTATTTCTCCTGAGTTTTGAACATATCTGTGGTCTGTAGACAGGTGGTATTTCCCCTGTATTATGGGGAAAGATGGGTAGCAGTTCCTGGGTTTCTGTTTCACTTAGTTGCATGTTTTAGGGTTGGTTTTGAATAGAGTTGGCAGAGTGATACGGATTTATTTTGCCCTAATATTTAATTAGCTGACCATCGTGCTTTAAGATTTAGCATCTAGAAAGCATTTTTGAGGTTCTGAGGAGAGAAACTGTAGGTATACATGATGCTTTTTGAAGAATACTGATAGTGAATCTGGGTAAGACTACCTTGTACTTGAAATACACATGGGATGAATGCTTGCCTTTTCATCCTGTGTTGATGCCTCTGAGACTTTAAGTAGTTGCTTTATCTGTTTGGCACATAATGATTTTAACTCTGGCATATAAATGTTCATTTCTTAGTATTCATTGCGGCCCTTCAGGAATATCTTCATTTAATTCAACAAATATGTGGGGCGCCTGGGTGGCTCAGTCGGTTGGGCGTCCGACTTCAGCTCAGGTCACGATCTCCCAGTTTGTGAGTTCGAGCCCCGCATCAGGCTCTGTGTTGACAGCTCGGAGCCTGGAGCCTGCTTCAGGTTCTGCGTCTCCTCCTGTCTCTGGCCCCTCCCATGCTCATGCTCTGTCTCTCAATAATAAATAAACGTTAAAAATTTTAAAAAATAATAATTCAACAAATATGTATTGAACACACAAGCAGTGTGTTTTGGGCACAATGATGATACTTAGTAACCTTCTGTAGACTTTGTTAGCAGATGTGAGATTGGCAACAAAAAAGAGAAAGTGTTTTAGTACACGGAAGTATTTTGGATAGATACTTAGAATTTTGCAGTGCTCCATCAGTCCCTGGCAAGACTGTCAACAGGGAAATTTACACTATAAAACTCTTCTGGTTTTAACTTCCTCCTTTCTTTTTTCTAGACAGTGAGAGGACTAATTCCTCCATGGGACGACGGGATAAAAGTGCTGCTGCTATATTGCTTTTTGCCCTAACCTGGTTCACACAGGCCTACTGGAGATGCTGTGATTTGAACAAGGAATGAATCTGTGTTCTATAGGTAGTATGGCTTGCCTGAGGCCAGGATGCCAGAGCTGACTGGTTAGCCTCTGAGACAGGAGCCAAAGGGGCACTATGCCAGAATTCATCTTAAAGTTTAACAAGGCAGGACTTCTCTGCAAACATTGACCAATAATAATCAGTCAGGAACAGGCTTGAAGGGAGGACAGATGGAAAAGAACAAGAAAAATGGGCATATTCTCTCAGAATTTTGCTTAGCTGATTTTGGTTATATTAATCACAGAAAATGTTCCATTCACTGGAGTGGTATATTGATTTGCATAACTTGGGGTCTTTAAAAAAATTACATACATACACACACCTTCACCCTCATGTTCTGGTACTAGCATTGTGTATAATAAAGTGGAATGCACAATTTCCTCCCTCAAGGAGCATATAATAACAAGACAAACATGACATCTTTTTAAAAATTTTTAAATGTAAGATACATGTAATGTGAATAGTAATTTATGTTGCTATTCATGAAAGCATTTGAAAGTGAAGATGTGGTCATGTCTTCAAGGGGTAAATATTTTATGTTGCATATATGCTTCTTAGGAGACATCTGACATAGTAATGTCCACAGTTTTAAAATAAGTAAAAATGATCTTTATAGCCCTTCCTTTATAGAGGCATTTTTTTTTTCATGCTTGGGGTAAAGTATTGTGAAGCAATAGTTGCAGAAGGACGGGGTGGGAGATAAAAGTTTAATAGGACAGGAAGACTCTGGAGAAAAAGGCACAAGGGTAACCTAAATGTGAACAACAAGATGTTTATGTGTTTTTTTTATTAAAGTTTTTTATTTATTTAAGTAATCTCTACAACCTATGTGGGACCCGAACTCACGATCCTGAGATCAAGAGTCTCATGGTCTTCCTACTGAGTCAGCCAGGTGCCCTGACAATAAGATGTTTAAAGTCGGATAATTTTTCCTTATGCCCCCAACAGTAAATGCAGAAGGACAGCAGTATAATGAAGATCCCATGGGTATAGGAAGATGCTGAGAAAGGATATCTTTGGTTGCAGATTTCAAACTCATACAGTTCTCCAGAATAGGATTTTGACAGGCAAGATCAACATTGCTTTATTTGGAACAGTGAGAAGAAGGTGCACAGGCTGGCAGCAGGCACTTCTCCAGACCCCATTTGACCCCTTGGGTAAGAGGGGAGCTAAGCTACACAAGGAGACACATAGACATGCTGTCTTCTTTAGAAGCATTAGATAAGGCAGGTTGGAAGAGATACCGAATTGTGAGCAGCTGGACCATTTCTCATCCCTGTTGGCTGGGGAGATGCTACAGTTTCATGTGTTTCTGCTAACTTGGAACATGGCCCTGGCTTCTCTCAGGTTCCCATAGGAACCTCCTTCAGATCTTATAGGAAGAACTTGTCTCAGTCAAAAGACATCAGCACAAGATCTACAAAGATAGATACTATAAGACAAAAGGAAAATATGGGAAACAAGTGGCAGGTAAAATAGCCTCACTACAAAGATGTTTTTTTACCTCAGATGAAAATTAATGGCCATTCCTGCCACCATGAATTCAGAGCACTTAGGAAGGGAAGGAACTCCAAGCAGAGATACAGGAGATCAGGTAAAATAAGGCATGCTGACAGGAGGAAATGGAACATCAGCAGGTAGAGCCCAGGAAAATAGTGAAGAGAAAATAAAAGTTATCACAGAATTAAAAGCCACATTGGAAAGAGAATAAAAATGAATATAAACTGCTGAAAAATTAGTGAAGGATAGGGAAGACAGATTACAAAAATGAAATGGAAATAAACAATTAGAAAGAATGTAGTAGATACAGAAAATAAAGAAGATCTGACTTAGGTATAATTGGTGTCCCCAAAGAAAAAGATCACAAAGAAATGAAACACAAAAACTCAGGGTACCTGGGTGGCTCAGTCGGTTAAGCGTCCGACTTCGGCCCAGGTCATGATCTCATAGTTTGTGGGTTTGAGCGCCATGTCGGTCTCTGTGCTGACAGTTCAGAGCCTAGAGCCTGCCTTGGATTCTGTGTCTCCCTCTCTGTGCTCCTCCCTCATTCATTCTCTGCCTCTCTCTCTCAAAAATAAATAAAAGTTAAAAAAAAAAAAACTCAAGTATGTAATTAAAGACTTTATGGAAAAAAATGTTTGAAGTAATGAGCTTAAACCTTATCTCAAGGGGCACCTGGGTGGCTTAGTTGGTTAAATGTCTGACTTGATTTTGGCTCAGGTCAGGATCTTGTGAGCCCCATGTCAGGCTCCAAACTGAGTGTGGAGCCTGTTTAAGATGCTTTCTGTTTCTCTGCCCGTCTCCCATATGCGCATGTGTGTGCATGCACACTCTCAAAATAAAAACCTTAAAAAAAAAAAATCAAGAAAAATGGACACAAAACAATTGGCACTGAAAACTTTCCTAGGAAAGTTTCTTAATTTTAAGGGTGAAGAAAGAATCTTTTGGGCATTCAGGCAAAACAGTTGAGTCCTCTTGAAGAAAAAGAGAAATTAAATAAGGCTTACCATATTTGAGAATAGAAGGTAATGGAGTAGTATCTACAAATCTGCAATTATTATAGATTGTGCCACTATAAATAAATACCTGAGAATATGCTTAATAATATATGACTTATACTGTAAAAACAATGCACTTTTTAAAAAGATAACTCAAGGGGCGTCTGGGTGGCTCAGTCGGTTAAGCGTCCGACTTCAGCTCAGGTCATGATCTCGCGGTCCATGAGTTCGAGCCCCGCGTTGGGCTCTGTGCTGACAGCTCAGAGCCTGGAGCCTGTTTCAGATTCTGTGTCTCCCTCTCTCTCTGACCCTCCCCCGTTCATGCTCTGTCTCTCCCTGTCTCAAAAATAAACAAACGTTAAAAAAGAATTTTTTTAAAGATAACTCAATTTACAAAAATTGACCACATATTAAAAAACTTTTTTTAAGTTAAGGGAAGTCAACTGATTAAAGATACTACGTATAAGGGGCACCTGGGTGGCTCAGTCAGTCAGTTCAGCGACCAACATTGTTGGCTCAGGTCATGATCTTGCATTTTGTGAGTTTGTGCCTCGCATCGGGCTCTGTGCTGACAGCTGAGAACCTGAAGCCTGCTTTGGATTTTGTGTCTCCTGCTCTCTCTGCCTCTCCCCTGCTTGCACTCTCTCTCAAAAATAAACATTAAAAAAAAAATTAAAAATACTGCATCTCAAAACTTAAGGGAAGATGAAGAAACTTAAGCCCAGATATTATAAATGACTTGCCCAAAGTGACATAGATGGTAAAAACAAGGCCAGAATTGGAATACTGTTTGTCACCAGAGTCTTAAATATATACAAATGTCAAAAAAAAAAAAAAATTAAGAGGAAAAAGAATGTGTTGAAAAATGGAAACAGTTGCTCTGCCAGATTAGAATAAATATACTGGAATTGGTATAGTTATAACCAGAGAGATTGGTGGAACCCCGTGTTCCAAAGCGGATCTAAGTATATATAGAAATGTAGTATGTGGTAAGATAGAACCTTAACTCACTAGGAAAAACATCAATAAGTTGTATGGCATAATTGGCTGTTCATCTGGCAGAAATATTTAGAGCCCTCTAATTCACGTTGTATATGACAATCAATTCTAGATCAAATGCTTAAATGTTAGGAAAAGTCGCACAAGCAATAATAGAAGAAAACTGACTAGGAAATATATACTGAGGCAGTGGGGGTAAGCAGAGAAGAAGGCAGTCTTAAATCATTAAACTCAGAGTCAAGTAAGGAAAAGATTGACAGATTGTGGCACATACAAATAAAGCATTTCTATGTGAAAAGATACGTGGTGGACAAAGTCAGAAGATACATGATAGCCCAGGGGAAATATTTTCAGAACACGACAGGTTAATTTACTTGGTGTGATAGAAACACAGACAAAGTATAAATAGCCAGTTGATAGGGGAGGGAATGCAAGCGCTCAATAAATAGGAAGAAATGCTCAACCTCACAGTTAAGGCAAATGAGAATTGACTTTGTAATTTTTTTCCTTTCAAATTTATAAAAATTAACTGCCTTTAGTGTTGTTGATGGTATGAGGAAATGAACACTTTTACATATGAAGATAGGAGTGTGAATTGCTACAGCCTATTTGCAAAGTAAATCAGCATCCTTTAAAATTAAAAATGTGCATACCTTGGGGCGCCCACCTGGTTTAGTTGGTAGAGCTAGAGCAGGCGACTCTTGATCTTAGGGTCACAAGTTCAGGCCCCACGTTGGGCATGGAGACTACTTAAAAATAAATAAGTAAAATAAAGCAAGTATTACTGCATTAAAAAAAATAAAAAGTAGTAAAATGTGCATACCCTCTAATATAGCAGTCTCATTCTTGGGATTCGCCTCCAGAAATAAAGATAGCAAGCAGTACATAAGCACGTATTACAAGTCATGTAAGAAGTAGTAGTGGCAAAAAAAGGGAGACCATGTACATCATTAGGGGAGTTGTTAACCCACATAGTATGGTACATTTATTCTGTGAAATACTGTGTATTGATTAAAGAATGAGTTGAATCTACATATTGACCTGAGGGGTGTCCATTATTTTGTTAAATTAATGAAAAAATTTATAGCATTGGATATAGTATTTCATTCTTCTAAAAGTTGAAGGAAAACCCTGCACTTAGTGTGTATATATGTTTGAGCATAGAGAAGCAACATACACTAAATAATTGTGATATAATGGGGATGGGATAGGGGAAAGTTATTCACTTCTTTTGTATACCTATACTTTGATTTTATGTAATGGTCATACATTTTGTAATTCTTACAATCTATAGAAGTTATTAAAGAGTGAAATAAACCCAATTGCAAGATCATTCAGTTAGAACTTGTAAGTCTGAGCAAGAAAATGGTAGAAGATATAATGGTAAGGGTTTAGGGTAGAATGTTGGTGTCTAAATTCTATCAGTCACCCCCTTTCCCCTCGGGAGCTTCTTATCAAGGAAGTTATATCCCAATAATAAGAGCCAAAGGAGAAATCTAGCCTCAACCTAGTAATGGCTGAACAAGCACCTCCAATGTGGTGCTATTGCCTGGTAAACTAAGTTGGAGAAATGCAGATTGGCCTTAAAACCCAAGTGAGACTTTCTGCTTTTCCATGTCTAATTTATGGGCAGACCCAACCTGACCTCACCTACTCAGCTGAAGGTGGAGAGAAGCTGGAGAAAGGATGGCCAGACCCATAGTGGGTAGGCTTATTTGTCTCTCCATGTGGGAGCAGAAGGGGCAAGAGAGAGCTGTCGTGCCTGCCTTAACAGAGCGGTCAGGCCCCTGGTTCAGGCTCAGGCTTTGGCCAGCTTAGCAATTGGAACTAGTTAAGGGTGGGGATGGAGAAAAAGAACTCACCCTCAGTATTTCTTCCTGTGGGGGACAGGGACAAGAACTCCTTTTCCTATGGGCATAGGTGGACATATGGAGTAGGAGGAGGGGGGTGTAAAGATGGAGAGTGCTATTAACAGTTTTTAAGACTATGCCAAAAACCTAGATGAAGTACAGTGTTTTTTTCAAATGTTTTAATTTCTTTTTGAGAGAGAGAGCATGCACGCCAGGGAGGGGCAGAGAGAGAGGGAGACCAAGGACCCTGAGTGTGCTCTGCACTGACAGCAGCAAGCCCATGTGGGGCTTGAACTCACAGACCTGTGAGATCATGACCTGAGCCACCCAGGCGCCTCTGAAGCATAGTTTTAAGGGCAAACAAAGTGCAAAACTTCAGTGGAAAATCTGAATAATTCCTAAGGATTTTTTGAAGAATTGAAAATGTAGTCAAAGATCTATCCCCCAAAAGACACCACCCTCAGAGTTTTATGGGCAAACTTACCAAAGGAAATATATAACAAAGGCACAGTAACCATCCATAAGAGTTCCTATAAATCAAAAAGAAAAAAGACACAGTTCCATAAAATATACTGGGCAGATGTTTTAAGTTGGTGTTTTTCTAGGTAAAGAGCTTGGGTTGTAGGATGGTACTACCTATATTTTCAAGGCAGCTTCATGATTGTGGACAGGATACTTACCATCTCTTTTACTCAAGCAACTAGGAAAGTGGGAAGAAGAATAGTACCTACCTCATGAAGATGTTGAAAGGATTAAATGAGGTAGTGCATGTAAAGCATTAAGCATGGTTCTTCTACTTGATCCATTGTAAGCACATAGATAATTAACAGTGGTTACTGTTAATCAGAAGTATAAATAGTAAACATGCTCAGCCTCAGGAGTAAAATGGCGAAATACCATTTTTATCCATCGGATTAGAAAAAATGTAAAAGATTATTTTCAGTGTTTTAAAAGTTGTGGAGAAATTGGCACTCTCTTATACTGTTCATGAAAGTGTAAATGGAAGCAGACTTTTTGAAAGCTGTTGGATCAAATCTCTTAACTGTGTTTTTAAGCTTAACACACATTATCTCATAGTTTCTGTGGTGTTAACATTTAAAATGTGATGCAACAATTACACTGCTAGCAATCTATCCAATAAAGCATTTGCACATGTGTACAAAGTATTGTTTATAATAGCCAAACAATGGGATATAACCACAATGACTGTGTATGGTTAATTATGGCGTGCCTAACACAGCCTGCTGTAGAAGAATGAGCTAGAGCTGTTACGCTGACATGAGAAGACCTTCCAAGATAAGTTAAGAGCAGGTTGTAGAATACATTTTCTGGTCCAAGCCTGTTTATGTTTCTTCAAACACCCCACAGACACTTATGAATACAAATGCGCAGAGAACCATTTGGAAAGATACCTACCAAACTGGTTTGAGAATAAGTCGAATTGGGGATGGAGCTAACAGGGGACTTTACCACTTCCCTCTGTATTATGTGAATATTCACAGAGGACTTCCATTCTCTTTCATCACCACATTGTAAACATATGAGCATCTGAACAAAAATGACTCATGAGTAACAGTGAGAGCCAGGTGTTACTCCTGTCAATACTTGGTTGGGGACTCGGAGCAGAAGAGCTAAAGTCAGGTTAAGGATAAAACACAGGTCTGTGCAACACTTGCAGTCTTTGGGGAGATCAGGAAAGCTTAAATCCCAGCCATTACCTACTTCTTCCCTGGGTTAGGAGGTGCTGTTGTGCAGAGGTTGTCAAAGCTTGCCGAATTAGTCCCCCAGGGAGTTTGTTAAGAATATAGATTCCCAAGGGGCGCCTGGGTGGCGCAGTCGGTTAAGCGTCCGACTTCAGCCAGGTCACGATCTCGCGGTCCGTGAGTTCGAGCCCCGCGTCAGGCTCTGGGCTGATGGCTCAGAGCCTGGAGCCTGTTTCCGATTCTGTGTCTCCCTCTCTCTCTGCCCCTCCCCCGTTCATGCTCTGTCTCTCTCTGTCCCAAAAATAAATAAACTTTGAAAAAAAAAAATTAAAAAAAAAAAAAGAATATAGATTCCCAGGCCCTACTTGACACTTGTTGAATCAGAATCTTGGGCTAGAGTTGGGGGCTCGAGGGATGTGTAAAGCACTCCAGGTAAATCTGGATTTGGCCAGATTTGGAGACCATTGCTGTCTGCAGTACAAGCAGAAGTAGGACAGGCCCTGTTTTTAAGGCCTTTACTAACTAAGTGAAATAGCAGAAGACAGTAATGTAAGTGCTTTCATGAGCAGTATGGGATAAGTCACCAAATGGATGGTCTAGATCAACACTGAAAGATCACCATACCGGGGAGACCCAGATGGCTTATGAAGGAGGTGGGACGCAGTAGTATTATTAAAAGCTCACACACCAAGTATGGCACTAGCCTAAGTAATTTACTTACAAAGGTTGTTTATATACAGAGTGTTACAAAGAACTCTATGAGCTGGGTGCTGTGAATGTCTTCACTTTACAGATTGGAAAACCAGTTTAACAAAGTTAAGTAACATGGTTAAGGAACATAGTTCCTACAGCTAGCAAGCGGTAGGTAAGGGGCCCTGGATGCCTGATGCCACTGTGCTATATTAGAATTGGGTGGGATTTGAGTTGATGGAAAGGAGGTAGGAGGGTTTTACAAGCATAGAGGACGGTGTAAGGAAAGGAACCTGGAAAAGATGAGAAGCAGTAACTAGGTAAATAGGAGAGCAAGTGTGATAGGCTAGGGCCAGGTGGTAGAAAGCCTTAAATGTCTGGTTAAGAGGATCCTATGTGGCAAATGCTCACAGGATCTGATATTTCGAAGCTGGCGAGAAATCTCTGATGACTTGAAAGGTAGCTTCTAGAAGGGAGTGTAATGTTTTCTCCATTTTGCCGCACGGTAAATATCTGTATGGTTAGAGAAATTGTGTCTCTTGTGCTTGCTGCCATATCCCCAGCACTTAGATAGCTCCTGGCACCAAGTAGCCATTCTTTACAATTTGTTGAATAAATACATGAATGAAACATTTGGCTCAGAATCTGTAGGAGAGACTTATTATTTATTCTGCCCAGTGAACCCCCAAATTTAACTTTTCATCTGTTTTCGCCTCCCTCCCCCACCAAGGCTGATGCCAGTTTTCCCCATTCCATCTAGGATCTTCCTTCTTTATTATTCTCTGCAAAGGTCAGAATTTTAAATTCTCAAGGAACTGTTCATTTGGTCAAAATCCCTCTTGTGGCCATCTCTGGTTGCCCCTTGCCCTTCTCACTACCTGCCACCATAGGGCCCCTAACCTTTCTCAGTTTTCCTGTGGAACTCTGGGCTGAGCCCCCTGCCTGGCAGACAACCTTCCCCGGCATAACCAGGCCTCATACTCTTACCTCCAAGGCCTTATAGTCTGCTGCCTTCTTAGACACCTTCACAGGGGAAAGCCCATCTAGGTCCTCGGTTTCCTTTCAGGGCTCTGCGGCCTGCCCCAGGCACACCTTCCCGGCCCCATCTGCACTGCTCTCTCAGATGGTTCCTCAGACAGGTTTCCTTGCTGCCACCAGCTAGATCATTTAGTTTGCCACCTTAGTACGCTCATCTGCCTGGGTGCCTTTCCTTCTTGGCCTCCTCAGAACCCTCCCACGAAGACTGCTCAGATCCTATCTCTACTTTCCTCACTTGCCCCCTTTGAATTATTGCTCTTTCCTCTAAACTGTTACCAATTAACTGTCACAAACAAGCAGCTTATCATGTGTTACCTGTGACATCACTTTTATTGCTATCTTAAGGCAGTGTTACTGTGTTTTAGGGCACTGGGTGTTTTCTCTCCTTTTGCATCTTTCATACATCATCTATATATGTATGAGCATTATATGATTTTTGAAAGCCTGTAGATGTTCCATAAAAATGAATAGGTTTACTCATCTAGGTTTTTAAAAGTCAGACATGAGTAGCAAGATCTATAAATAGATTCCTTAGGAATCTACAAAAAAAGCTACTAAAACTCATAACTAATTTAGCAAAGTTACAGAATTCAAAATCAATGTGCAAAAGTCAGTTGTATTTCTGTACAGTAGCAAAAAAAATGGAAATGGAATTTTTAAAACAATTTCATTTATAATAGGATAAAAACACTAAGGAATAAAGTTAATGAAAAAAAATACAAGACCAGTACACTGAAAACTTCAAAACACTTCTGGGAGAAATGAAAGAAAGCCTGAATAAGTGGAGAAAATATGCTGTTTCATGGGCCAGATAACTCACTATTGTTAAGAGAGCAGGTTTTCCAAATTGATTTATAGATACAGCATAATCCCCAGCTGAATCTCAGCAGACTTTTTGTAGAGTTTGACAAGCTGGTTCTAAAATTTACACAGAAGAGCAAATACATGGAATAGCAAAACAATTCTGAAAAAGAATAACAGAGTTGGAAAACTCATACCATCTAATTTCAAGACTTCACTGGGAAGCTACTACAGTCAAGACGATGTGGTACTGGTAAATGGATAGGCCTATAGATCAATAGGACAGAATAGAGACTCCACAAATAGACGCGCAAGTACACAGTCAGTGGATTTTCAACAAAGAGACCAAAGTAACTCAAAAGGAGAAAAGGTAGTTTTCATCACATGATGTTGGGACAATCAGGCATTTATATGTAAAAGAAAGTGAACCTTGATTCGTACTTGGCACCCTAAAAAGCAATTAACTTGAAATGGGTTACAGGCCTAAATGTAAAGCCTAAAACTATAAAACTGTTAGAAGAAAGTAGAAAAAACCTGTGACCTGAGGTGGGGCAAGGATTTCCTAGCAAGGACACAAAACCATGAGTAAGAAAAGAAATGATAAACTGACATCATCAAAATTTAAAATTTCTGTTCTCTAAAGAACACTGAAAGAAAATGACAGGACAGCCACAGACTATGAGAAGATGCTTGTGGAAACATGAGCGAGGGCTTGCATCCAGAATATGCAAAGAACTCTCAAAACTCAGTACAGAAGAAAACAACCAGTGAATAATGAAGTGGACCTACTCTGTATGATCCAGTAATGGTGGACACATGTCATTATACCTTTGTCAAAATCTATGGATTGTACAACACAAAGGGTGAACTGTGGACTTCGGGTGGTGGTGATGTGTTGGTGTAAGTTTATCCATTGAAGAAATGGACCACTTTGGTCCAGGTACTTTGATAGTGGAGGTTGTGTACATGTGTGGGGGCAGGTGGTATATGGGAACGCTGTTGTTTCTGCCCAATTTTTCTGAGTCTAAAAAATCAAGTCTTTTTTATTTTATTTTATTTTTTTAAGTCATTTTTAAAAAAGAAAATATCTGAGCAGGCTTCAACAAAATAAACAGGGATAGCAAATAAGCAAATGAAAAGATACTGTCATTAGTTACTAGGGTTCAATGCAAATTGAAATACTGCTGCACACCTATCAATGATTTTTTTTTTTAAAGCTGGTAATACCAAGTGCTGACAGGGATGTGGAGTGTTTAGAACTCTCCTATATTGCTAGTGGGAATGCAGAACGACACAGCCACTCTAGAAAACAGGTTAGTTTTGTTTTTAATAGCAATGATTGATTTTTTTTAATGTTTTTATTTCTTTTTTGAGAGAGAACGTGCGAGCAAGTGGGGGAGGGGCAGAGAGAGATGGGGACAGAGGATCTGAAGCAGGCTCTGTTGACAGCAGAGAGCTGGATGCAGGGCTCGAACTCATGAGCTGTGAGATCATGACCTGAGCCGAAGTTGGATGCTTAACTGACTGAGCCACCCAGGCAGTTTGTTTTTTAATAAAGTTAAAACTACATTTACAACACAACCCAGCAAATCTACTCTTAGTTGTCTACTCAGGAAAAATGAAAGCTTGTCTAAGAAAAACTTATACATAAATATTCATAGCACTATTTATAATGGTCCCAAACTAGAAATAACCTGAAAGTTCATCATCTGGTAAATGGATAAATAGAGTGCTTCCACATGATGCAATGTTTTGAGCAATAAAAGAGAAGACACTACTGATAACACACAGCAACATGGATGAATCTCAGGGGCATCATGCCAAAAGTAGCTAGTCACGAGACTCAGTACTGTATGATTCCATTTGTGCGGTATTACAGAAAGGGCAAAACTAGAGATCAGTGGTTGCCTGGGGCTTAAGAGTAAGGGATTAACTGCAGAGGAGCCCGAGAAAACTTTTTGGGGAGATAGAAATGTTCTATATCTTAATTGCTGTGAGGGGTTATCCAATTGTATACCTTTGCAAATGTATACATTCAAAATCGTTGAACTGTACACTTAAAGTGAATTTTATTGTATGCAACTGAACCTAAGTAAAATTCTTTTTTAAACAAGAAAGGGGCAGAAAGACACTGGTGTCTAAGACTGTAGTCAGGCAACATTAGAAGGAATTCTGTTTTTCTGCTGTGTGGTTGGTGTTTATCCACTTATTATGGATCTTTACCAAAAATTCCCCATTCCATCTTCCAGTTGGTGGGAGTTCATAAACAAACAGTTGGTGGTGGAAAGAATGAGTGGCATTTCTCATGGAGCAAGATTGAGTTTGACAGCAAAGAATGGAGATTAATACTGGTCCATATCCACTCTAAGAAAAAGTAGCCCAGAAATCAGGGAACTTGACCATCAATGATGACCTTTTTTTTTTTTTTTTTTTTTTAAGATTTATTTATTTTTGAGACAGAGCGACAGATTTCCTAAGCATGCTCTGTGCTGACAGCAGCAAGCCCAGTGTGGGGCTTGAACTCACAAACTGTGAGATCATGACCTGAGCCAAAGTCAGATGTTCAACAATCTGAGCCACCCAGGTACCCCTGCAACCATTTTATGCCAGTTACAGCCGTTCGGGTTCTTGAATGCTTGTTTGACACATGTTTGTGCATAAGCACATTACTAGCCAGGGTGTTGGGAGATGGGGGGAAGGATTTGATGTGTTTGATACTGCACCAGAAAAACAAATGTTAACGTGGCTCAATTTGGTTGTTTTACAGGTTCAGCTTGTTGGCTTAGATGAAGAGAGTTCAGAGTTTATTTGTCGAAACACTTTCGACCATCCTTACCCCACCACAAAGCTCATGTGGATCCCAGACACAAAAGGTGTCTATCCAGACCTACTGGCAACAAGTGGCGACTATCTCCGTGTGTGGAGGGTAAGCAGGTGCTCAGTTAGCAGCCCGACCAATGGGCTTTCTCCATGTCAGCTGTTACTAAGCCCCATGGAGTCACAGAGAACAGACTGGGGTTGGAGGCAGCGAGTGTCATTGTAGCCCGGCAGAAACCAAAGGTAGTGGATCTGGAATGACCTTGTTTGGCTCAGCAGATTTCTTAATAAATCTAGCCAAGATTCTTTGAAGTCCTGCTGCAGTCAGGCTCCAGTCAGCCCTGGAAACTTGAGGCTCAGTTAACCTGAGGAAATGAAGGTAAACTTCTGGGGGTGGGGTGGGATGGGCGGGGCTATCTGAGCCTTCTTATTCTGTCTATAGCCAAGATATTTTTGAGTAAATTAGAAACAAAGGTGGGCCATTGATGCTAGTAAAGTATATGGTTGGATTGTGGAGCCTCACCTCTCTCAGCCAAGCTGGTCATCAGCGGCATCTCTTTTAGCCTGGAGGTATAGTGCCAGCCAGGCAGGGTACAGAGATTCTGGGTTGGACAAGGTGAGAAGACCTGTCCTCTAGGAAAATCGGGGGGTGAAAATTTGGAGAACAAAGCTGGGCAGAGGAAAAAGCTTGGAAAGAATTAGTGTTCAGGGAGTTCCTCTGGAATTTATTACTCTGTATGTTCTTCCCCTGTGTCTTCAATTTTGTAAGGTATTGTCTAAACAGAGCTTTTAAAGGTTTTCTGTGAAGATAAGACTAGCTGATTTTTAAAAATTGTTGTTCCTTCAGGTTGGTGAAACAGAAACCCGGCTGGAATGTTTGCTAAACAATAACAAGAACTCCGATTTCTGTGCTCCTCTGACCTCCTTTGACTGGAATGAGGTGGATCCTTATCTGTTAGGTAAGGGAACAAGGGAGTGCATATTCCAGTTTGAAGAAGCAAAGATACATTTCCTCAGATATAACACTAAGCCTGAGGTACATGCATGTATCCTAGATGGGGCCAAGACGGAAAGAGGCAAAATGTGGAACGGGTCATGAATTCTTCATGTGGAGCGAGCTTCCCATGTGTGTATATCTAGTCAGCAGAGTCTAAGGTCCTGGGATAAGGATTAAATACTTGATTCTTGTTGGCTCTGCTGGCACCCTTCTCATGCTAGCAAGTATCCATGGCATGTCCTCTCCTGGGCTAAACAGAGGAGTAGGTGCAAGGAGGGAGGCCTCACTCTTGTCAGCCGTTGACTTGCACTGGCTGTTTCTAGGTACCTCCAGCATTGATACGACTTGTACCATCTGGGGGCTGGAGACAGGGCAGGTGTTGGGCCGAGTGAATCTTGTGTCTGGTCATGTGAAGACCCAGCTGATCGCGCATGACAAGGAGGTAATGATCCCATTCCTCTTCTGCTTTCCTCACCCGCTCTCTTGTGAGCTGCCTTCAGTTCAAGGTCAGACCGTTCTCTTACTATTCTGCATAGTATGTGGAAAATCATAATAGAATGCCAATGTCTTCCTGTTGAAATTAAAAACAGTAATGTTTCAAAAATAGCAGTGAGCGACCCTTGTAAACTAATGTTTGTGTGGGGTTTTTTTGACTGATATAAACAACTTAATCTGCCATGTGTAGTTTTCTGTACCAGAGATTGCTGTTCTGTAATGATGAACTCTCTTAGAGACAAACTTGGACCTGATGTGATTCAGAAATAACACTTATTTTGAAATATATTAATTTTTGGAAGGAAGTGGGGGGAAGCCAGGTAGAGGGAAAATTTCTTGGCAGACAAACCTAAATCATTTTTTCTCTCAACTTGGCTTATGAAATTCTAGTATGTTCCTTAATAATTTTAATACGGTTTGGAATGGAACATGGCTTATTTTCATGGTGATGTTTCTCCTAATGTTTATTGGGAAAGCTGGGGGGAGCTTTTGTGATTGTGTTTGGATCAAAGCATTTTTCTGAGGAGTGCTTTTGGAAATGGGTCATAAATCTTTTCCTCCCAGAGCTGCTGCATGCTCCTTGTACTCTGATTTCCTGTGGGTAGTGTTTCCTTTTCTTTTCTCCCTTACCCTGCGCAGCAAGGAGTATTAGTACAGATTTAAAAAAAAAAAAAAAAAAAAAAAAAAAAAAGCCTTGACCTCAGGTCAGACACTTGAGGTTGTCCTCAGAATGGGAAGATGGTGACCAGGTTATCACTCTTAGCAAGGGCTTGGTCTTTGGCTTTCTGCACCCCTAAGGGTAAGATCTGTTACAAGACCGCCGGACTTGGTTGCTGCTAAGCCAAAGGGCAAAGGAACAATTTGTCCTACAGAGAGGACCAGTAAGGAACTTCTGGAAGCCCTCTTGGCATCAAGTGGAACAGTTTGCTGTATTTTAGTTACATGATGACTTAGCCTGCTCTTCTCTGTCAGGATCCAACCCAGACAACTAGAACTACTCTACATATTTAAACTCGGGCTTTAACCTAGGGCATTGCCCGTAGAGACCCTGGTGAAGCTGGAAAGCCACACTGGCAGCAGTGAGGTAACGGGGAGAATGGGAGCAGTGGGGAGCTGCTACTGTCTGTCGACTAGAGGGGCTGGGAACCAGGGGCTGTGTCTCCCTGGCAGAAGCCAAAACCATGGAGAGGATACAGCCACTGCCAGAGACACTTGAGGAACAGAGAGAGGGAATGAGAACACCTTAGCTTCTCCCTACCAGGAGCAAGGACCAGGAATGGGTCTTAACAGCAAACCGACCCTGGGACAGCACCCTGGCTCTCAGAGAAGCAGTGACACCTCCTAGGCCTTTGCTTTTCTCACTCTACCTCTCTCTGTCAAAGTGGAGACTTGTGAGGAGGTTCTAGTTGCTGCCTGCCGCAGAGTGTGGAGGAGGGTAGCGGGGACTTTCACCTTCCCTTGTTTTATGATGAAATTCCCGGTGGAACACGGCTGAAAGAGCAGTCACTCAGAGCTGGGAGAGCTTTATACATTCGGCCACATTGCCTGCAGCGATGCAGCTGTGGTGTCCCTGTCCCCAGGAGTTACCTGGAGCCAGCCCGTGGGGTACGCATCCTGTAAACAGCCCTTGCCCTAATGTAGCTGGACAGTGCTGGACGGAGCCTAGACCTGCCAGGCCTCATTGTGATGACCGGCCCGGTTTGCATTTGAACCACTCCTAATTCCTACTGTAGAAAGAGAAGCTCAATTTCTTCGTTGTCAACCAGAGAAAAAGGAGTTTATGAGGTTGAATAGAAATAGATGCTCCTTTGGCACTGTCCCTTAGGCAGAACCTCAAGAAGGCTGGAGTGACAGTAGTGGAGATGCCACTTATGTCTCCCAGAAGTCAACTGTTACTATCCTTGACCCCAGAAGGTCCTTGGCATTTGTTTTTCAGTTTTTTCCTCTCTCTGCTCTGGCTCTGGCTTTGTCTGTCTCTTCTCATCCCTTTCTTTCTCTGAAGCTCTCTGTTGCTCTCTGCCTCTGATACTTCATAGATATTAGAGGTGTGCAATGTTTGCAGCAAGTAATAAATGCAGAAAATAATTATTCAAAACCTAAATTGATTCACTTCTCAACACAGACCAACTAGGAGAAGAAGCCGAGCATGTCCTAGGATAAGTGAGTGACACTAAACCTCTTTGTGAATATAGGAACACCTGAGTCTCCCATGATTCAAAACTGCTATTACTTGTTTCTTGAAAATGAGTCTCAGGTCCAGGTTTCACAGCAGAACCAGCCTGGCTGCTATTAAGTGGCCACAGGAGGGCTGCTTCCACCTCTCAAATTGATGGCCTTAATGTGGTGGTCATGGATCTGTCTCTGAGCACGCACAGACAAAAGCCAAAACCAAAGCCCAGGAAATAAATGTTTCAATTTTATAGTGTGGCAGAAGACAGCTACTGGCTTGCAGCATACAGAATACTTGCTCAGACTTGTGCCCTGCTGCTCAGCAGGGTATGTGGTCTTTGCTTTATCACCAGGGTGGGAGGAAAAAGACTTGGAAGGGCAGGAATGCAGGAAGAAGCCAGCCAATTTGTGTAGCAGAATGATCTTCATTCTTTGGAACGTCACTGATGTTAGAGCTCTCAGCTGCCAGTATTCACAGATATTGTTTGGCTTTACTTACCTCCTCCTGTGTCTTGAGGTGGGGGGGTTAGGTGAGCTAGGGATAGCCGTGTTCCCTGCTACCGGAAAAGAAGGTGACGGATCTGAATCTGACTGAAACTTCTTATTCACCAACAGGTCTATGATATTGCATTTAGTCGGGCTGGGGGTGGCAGGGACATGTTTGCCTCTGTGGGCGCTGATGGCTCCGTGAGGATGTTTGACCTCCGCCATCTAGAACACAGCACCATCATTTATGAAGACCCACAGCATCACCCACTACTTCGGCTCTGCTGGAACAAGCAGGACCCGAATTACCTGGCCACCATGGCCATGGATGGAATGGAGGTGAGTGCCCTGCTTCAGGCTGACATAGGCCTGGCCACCTAACGGTGGGACTGCTTAGTGTATCTAGAAGAGTGCCTCTCAGCTCGTGGCAGTTTTCTCTCCAGTGGATTTTTGGAAATGTCTGGAGACATTGTGGGTTGTCCCAACTTGGGGGCAGGGGACGGTGCTACCAGTATCTAGTAGGCAGATGCCAGGGCTACTGCTAAACATCCTGCAATGCACACAAGAGCCCCCAGTAACGAATTATCTTACCCCAAATGTCAAGAGTGGTAAGATTGAGAAAGCCTGATCTAGAACAAGGACCGCATGTTAAGAACTTTTACTGTTTGGAGCACTGGAGTTGGAGCCAAGAAAAGCAGTGTCTAAAAAGTAAACCAAATCATATGTGCTTATGGTGCTGAGTAGAGAAACAGGCGGTTATCCCCTTCTCGAGTCTGGACAGATTCTTCCAGCTTTAGCAAACACACATGGCAATGGCAACTCTCTGTGGCCTGTTGCTTGATAAAAGCAGTGAAGTGTGGGTGGAGATGATACAGTCATGAACTTTTGGTGAAGCCAGTACCTCAGACTTCTTACATTTCACTTTCTGCTTTGGGGGTTGTGGGAAGAGGGCTCTCATTCTGTCAGCTGAACATGCACAGAATTCTTAGCACATGTATCTAATAGGACTTGGTGGATTATCCAAATTCATGTTACCTCTCCTGCTTCTCACCTTTAGTTCAAAGGCCCTATGTTGTTTGAGATACAGACTATAAACTACCTGGGTCTTTTTCTTCCTTTCTCAACCCTATCGCTGCTTTTGGGACCAAGACCCTCTTGTCTCTAATGGTCTTTAATCCACAAATGGACAAGTTATGCTTTCGAATTTTTTTTTTTTCTTGTGTAGTGTCTTATTTTCCTGTTACACCCTGAAGTTCCGGGGCCTTTTACTTGTTATTTCTGCAGGTAGTGATTCTGGATGTCCGAGTTCCCTGCACACCTGTTGCCAGGTTAAACAACCACCGAGCGTGTGTCAATGGCATTGCTTGGGCCCCGCATTCATCCTGCCACATCTGCACTGCAGGTAATCATGGTGGTGGGGGGTGGGGAGGAGCAATGGGGAGGGAGAGGTCAGGAGATCTTCTTATCTCCGTAGAAGTGTAATCCTTAACTATTTTCTAAGGATGGTTTGAGAACTTTAACAAAGGAACTCAATTTGGAGCTTCCCCCCACTTGTGAAATGGAAGCATTCCAGATTTCCAGATGACCTTGTATCTCCGTGATAGTGGAGCTTCTTCTGTATACCGTTCACATCATGTATCAGGTGTAGGCTGTGCCTCACACTGATACTTCCTGGGGACACAGAACGAACTTGCAGTGGGCTCTGGGTGTGTTGAAGGCACTGCATGGCCTGATCAGTAGTGTGTGACTTGTAGTCCCTATCTCACCATTTGCCAGACCAAAAACTGTACCCCTTAAAATATGCTGGTAGTCAGTGTGCTTTTATTCTGGAAATAATATGAGTCTGTTATTAAAAATTAAAACAATACCGAGGTATATAAAATAGGAAGGTGAAAGTTATCTTTTCTCCTTCCTGCCCTATTTCCGCCTCAGTCCCATTCTCTGTAGAGGTGACCTCTAACAACAGCGTGTCTCTTTGAGACCTTTTTATGTGGGTGCATGCATACACACATCCCCTAGTATGAATATCTGTCCCTTTATTTTATAAAGACAGGATTCCGCTCGCCCCGTCGTGTTCTCCTTATCTTTTTCATTTTCAGTGCCTCAGGTTTCCTTCTAACATACTTTTCCCTCTCCTCGCTAATCAGTAGCATCCTCATTTTCTTGTTCATTATGGAGCCAAAGGAGCAATGTCGTTTGGTGGTTTTCTGCTATTTTAGTATTAATTTGGAAGGCATGAAACTTTTCCTGTTTTTGGCCCTCTGCTCATGCCTGTATGTCATTGAGGAGCAGTTGGGGGCCTATGGCCTGTGCACCTCGGGTTGCGGTCTGATTCCTTCATTGTTGCCTTCTTTTTCCCCCAGGGGTGTGGATAGGGAAGGGTGAGACAAGGAGAAAAGAAAGATGTTGTCCATTGTTTGTGGAGAACAGTACCAGTGCCCCCCAGTAGAAACCCATCTTCTGCTCCTGGCAGCTGCCTTTGTCTGGCTCGCTGCTATGTATGTTGCACCTGTTTTGAGTCCCTTCAGGTGAAGGAGCTGTGGCTGAAGAATGCGCTTGGTTGAGAGCAGCACCGAGAAAAAGGAACTTAGTCCTTTAGAGGTCCTGAATGTTGCAAATAAACCCCCAGGGTTCCTGACAGAGGTTGTCCCTGGGAAGGGCCCAGGTTGTACGGCCTTGGTAGAAGGCTAGTGCTGCCCACATGAACCTGGCCTGTTAGGGCTTAGTTTATTCAGATCTACTGTGTATCAGAGACAGGTTTTCACATCAGGATGGGCTGATGGGATCAGGGGACACCATGGTATTGAAGGTCATTGCCTCTTTATTTTTCGTCTCTGAAATTAAGAACTTATTATTTTGATTATAAAAGTAAATAACCACATTACAGATCACTTATCAAATAGAAAAAAGTAAACCTAATTCATTACTTTGCCATCCTCATAATATGTTCTCATTTTTATATATTTTCTTCCAGTCATTTTTCATGTGCTTATTTATTTTTGTTAAGGTTATTACCTTCTTTCTGGTATTTCCCAGGGCACTTTTCTAGGGAAAATTGTTTTGTTTTGTTTTGTTTTTCAACGTTTATTTATTTTTGGGACAGAGAGACAGAGCATGAACGGGGGAGGGGCAGAGAGAGAGGGAGACACAGAATCGGAAACAGGCTCCAGGCTCTGAGCCATCAGCCCAGAGCCTGACGCGGGGCTCGAACTCACGGACCGTGAGATCGTGACCTGGCTGAAGTCGGACGCCTAACCGACTGCGCCACCCAGGCGCCCCTAGGGAAAATTGTTTTTAATAACATGCGTCCACTCAGCACTTTATCTCATCTGATAACAACACCTCATCGAACTATAAAAGTCCATAAAATGGGGTAAAATCCCATTAAGTGGAATCATTAGAGAGGTATCTTTAATCGCTGAAATACTTTAAGTGGCTGAAAATGACGTGTTTGGGGATCATTTTTTATCCCATCATCCTTTCTTGATGTTGCCCCAGGTGAGAGGTGCCCATTTAAGTCCCATTCTACCATCTCAGCTCTGCTGCAGCGAATGGGGCCCTGGGACACATCAGAGGCCTTGCTCCGAGTCCTGGCTTTGCCATTCCCTGGCTGCATAGCTCCGTGGTTTGGGGCGAGTTCCTTAACATTTCTGAATCTCAGTTTCTTCATCTATAAAAAGGGGGCTTAAAATAAAACCTCCCTTGCTGGGGTCTTGGTGAGCAAATGCTTTGTGAACTGTGATACCTCCACCTACCCCAGATGCTGGGATCATTATCCTCCTGACTTGTGACCTTGCTTGCTGGCTTTCTCTGTCACTAGCGGATGATCACCAGGCTCTCATCTGGGACATCCAGCAAATGCCCCGGGCCATCGAGGACCCTATCCTGGCCTACACAGCCGAAGGAGAGATCAACAACGTGCAGTGGGCATCGACTCAGCCTGACTGGATTGCCATCTGCTACAACAACTGCCTGGAGATACTCAGAGTGTAGCACTGGCGGCGCCTTGCCCACGTGGCAGGGGCTTGTGTGTTTCCTGCCTCTGCCCCGTCCCCAAAGTAAGAAGCAACGTGTTTCTGGTGGCCAGTATGTCTTTCATTGCTTTGCACCACTGTTACCAGAAGCTGCTCTAGGAGTTCCTGGCCAGTCATCCCATCGCTGTCTGTGCCAGACTCAGTGCTGTCGGCGCCTCCTCAGCCCAGGGCTGAGTTTTAAGATGTTCTCTCCTTTCCTCTTCTCCTTTGGTTCCTCCATTAAACTTTTCTCTATATTTGTTTGTCAGCTGTTGTGTTAATGAGCATTACAGGCACTGGCTGTGTTTGTATTCATCTGTCCCAGATGTCTCTTCTCTGTCTGCTGCCTAAGGCAGCAATCCGTGTCCATGTCATGTTAGCACTTAAGTGGGAACAATACCAATTTGGAGTTTTTTCCTCTTACTATCAATGTCTTTAACAAATTTCAACTTTGTATATTTTTTACCTATCAGGCTAATTTTTTTATGAAAAGAATTTTACTCTTCCTGGTTTCTGCCTTTGTTTCCTAGTCCACCCTCTTAGCACTTCCTCTCTCCCCTCAGTGCCTGGATCTGGCACTGGGCCCTTGACCCCATGAGCAGTTTGCCTTCTTGAATCACTGAGTGCAGCATACCTGACCAGGAGTCCCAAACCGCCCCGGTGCTCTGAAGTCGGCCAGCTCTCTCACCTTTCCTCAGCCTGCCTCTTCGCAAGGGCATTCTGGGCTCCAAAACAGACATGGGAAGCCTTCTGTTACTTCCTCAAGTACCTCTGTCCAACCCCGGTGGGACCTACTGGGAACGTGTTAGAGCTGAGAGAGACAGCATGCCTGACGTGAAGGGAATGGTTTCAGGAAAGCTGAGCTTAGAGTGCATTTCCAGCACACAGTTTCCTAGTCTGTTCTTCTCTCCAGATGTGAGTCTCAGACCATTTTCTTCCATGGCTTGAATGATAGACAAGCACAATCTGTAAGCTGATCTTTATGATCTCTGTTGGGTTAGTTTGCTGTGACTGGTGGTTGGCCACTCTTGGAGCGCCGTGGGGTGAGAGAGTCCTGCTTGAGAGGCACATCATCAGTGCATCTGATCCTGAACAAGGTCTCCTGTCCAGTGTGGGAGACCGTCAGCCCCTGGAAGGAGTGGACTAATAGGCTGTGATAATCCCTGGCCGTCAAGTGAATAGATAGCTGCAGGCCAGCCAGTTTGTGCACACCTGTTACCTTCCCACCCCATTCGGGTTCTGAGCAGTATTGGACTTGCAGGCCGCAGTGTCTGTTTCCGTTATGTGGGTGAGCTCCATGGAGGGGGCTTGTGTGTGATTCCAGTGGAAGATGAGTCTTTGGGCAGGTGGAGTTTGGGACATGCTCAGAGCCCGAGGGGACTTCGGTCTGTCGTGTTCTGCCACAGGTTTTTGAGCCCCTCTAAGTTGCGCATCTGTTCAGTAGGAGAGTCGCAGACCTCAAGGCTGGTGGTTTTGTCTGCTTGGGCTCTCACCTGCGCTTGAGAAACAAAACAGTTTTGTTTTCCTGGGCCCTTAAACTCTTTTGGTCGAGACTTCTTTTCCAGAGCAGATGTATTTGTATCCCTAAAGTCACGGCTCTTCGCTTTACTACACGGGGGCTCGTTCAAAAAAGGGGGCTCTTTTCTTAGTGTATTTCCCCTCCTTTTTCACTTTATTATTCTGGATTTGGGGCTCGTTAGCTTGCCATCCATTTGAAGTTGACTTTTCTGCAGTTGCTACCAGATTTGCTCTGTGTCATTTGGCAGCGTGAAGCGAGCAGTTCTTGGTCAGAACCCTCCTCTGTTTGCAATTGTATTTGCTGGTTCCAGGGTCCTTCTTAAGGGTAGCAAGTCTGACTTGATGGTTGCTTGCTTTAGGAGGCCATCATGTCCTTACCATGGAAAAGGGCCTGAAGTGGAGGTCAGAGGTGATAAGGAGGGGCTGGGCCTGCTGGGGCACTGAGTTCTAAGTTAAGATTCCTGATCTGCACTTAAACGTGGTCTGAATGGTGAGACGATTTGTCGACCGGAACTCAAAAACAAGGGAAAGATATTAGCCAATAGTAATTAGAATATGTTTGCATAATTTTGTTATTTACTCTGGAAACCAACAACTTTTGGTGGTGGTTTTCCCTTGCCCTGTGGACTCCCTGCCCTCTCACCCCTCCCTAGGCCCTGCAATGCAGTCCTCCTCCTGACATCCCACCTGGGGCCCAGGTGAGACTCCCCAGTCTCCCTGAGCAAACACACACACACAGTCACAGTTGCTGAGATGCTGGTATTTTGATCAGCTCTCTTGCCCTCCGTTTTTACCAGAGGCCAGATGGCCCCTTGGCTGAGGGGGGGCTTTCTGTAGTCTCAAGATTTAGAAAGCCTCTTAGTCAGGCATGCTCCAGGAAATGGAGATCTGTTGTAGTCTATTTAATTGGTTTAGATTTTCAAATTGACACCAGGAGGGAATGGGTGGGAGGCTCTGCATCTGTTGTCCTCTGGTGTGAGAGGAGCAGCGGCCAGGACTTCCCTGGGAAGGCCAGGCAGCAGCGGCGTGTCTGGGCTCTGCTCTCCTGGTGGTGGCCCTTTGATGTGCTCCTGCACCCTGGGCCGAGGCTGCTTCTGTTTTCCTTGTCTGAGGAGAGGGAGAGGTGCTGAGTAAATTCGGCCTAAGGTACCACATCATAGAGTTGGTGAATGGGTACAAGTCCTTCAAGGACTTGAGTGTTTACACCCAGAAGAGTTGGAACTCTCTCCTTCCAGGGAGGAATGAGACAGCAAGTTGAGGACTTGAAGAGGGGAGATACTTGATAACTGGGTGAGAATTTCTTAACAGAACGAGGATCAGCTCTCAAAGAACTGGTTAAGATTTGGAAAGAAACAGAAAAAATTGAGACTCCTACGAGGTTTTGATGATAGTTTTGGCTGAAATTTTCAGAGGAGATTTAGGATTTGGGAGAAAGTCAATGGTAAGTGTTTCTTTAGATCTAGGGAGAAAATATCAAAGGGCAGGAAAGGTCTGAGGTGGCCATGGAATGAGACTGCGCCCTCGGCTTGTGTCAGCCTTTCTGGGCCATTCATCGGGTATGACCTGGGTAACTGGGGACAGGAGCCTCTTCCTGCAGTAGTGCAGCCATAGGTGATGTTTGGTGGCAGAAATCTGTAGGTGTTGGGAGTCCCGTGACCATTCCAAACCATGGCTTTTCTTGGTTGTAGATTTGTACAGAGCAGAGGAAGCAGAGGTTATAACCAGTCATGCCTACTTTTCTCCCCCTCCTTTTTCTTTTCTCTTCCTCTGGCCTTGCCACCATGGAACTTTCTCCCTGCTGCAGCCTGGGCCTCGAATTCTGAGGCTGTAAGAACAGTGGGAGCTGCAGGGTTTACCACACATGGGAGGGGCAGCTCCGTGTGGTCCTGCCACCTTCCCCAGTTTGAGAATATGGCAGCTCCTTTGCCTCCTGGCTTGGAGTAAGGGAGACCATTCAAGTAGACGCCTCTCTCAAAGCAGACACTTCCCTTTACTCTCTGCACTCCAGGATGAGGAAGGAGGGTCATGCCTGGCACTTAGGTTGTGATTTCCCAGGGAGGAGAGCTAAGCTGAGTAGTCACTGTGAACCCTGGACAAGGCTCTCTGTACTGGCTGGGCCAGCTGTCCAGAGTGTCTCATGTTGCAGAGCCTTGCCCACCTCTCCCACCTGCACCCTTTTCTCCCACCATTGTCATTGCCGCTGGCACTCAAAGTCAAAGGTGTGGCTGCACAGTATGGGCCCGGTCCTCTCAGGCTACTTTGTGGATATTATTTTTTTTAAGTATGGAAACATGCAGGTGCCTTCCCAGAGAGGCTTAGACTGGTGTATCAAACCAGAAACAGCTAAGCTAGTGAAAGTATGAACTCAAGAAGAAAGATGTTGGCAGTCTGTGTAACAGCTGGAAAACTCACAAGGACCCACCTTGAGGACAACCCAGTGAATATGGACTTGTGGTGTCTGCTGTTTAAGAGAAATGTTCTCACCTGGGGTTGGCTGTGGTAATACAGTGTGTGACAAAACTTGGTGACCTAAAGCTTTGACTTGCTTGAGTTGAGAATGAATCACTTGCTTGGGTTTCTGTGTATATTATGACCCTGTCAGTGACTACCCCCCCCCCCCCGCCCCGAGTGTGAACTTGTAGCATGATTGTACAAACCTCTATGTAGAAAATGGAGATTTCTTATTCTCTGAAATGTTAAGCTCTAGCCAATCAGTTTCTGCCCCCTTTAGCCTAGTATGTCTGAACTTAATTTCTTGTTATATATTTAAGCTTTTCCTCTATACTATAGGTTTTGTGACATCCCATGGTCAGGTGGAGAGGAAGCTGCCCCCTTGCAGAACTGTACTATCACCATTTTTCTTTTTAAAATATTATTATCACAGGATTGATTGTACACAGGGCTTGTAATAAAATGTTAACACTGTGCTGTGAAACCACAATGGTAAATCTCCATTGAAGGCTACTTCAAAGACACCTGAAAGTGGAGTGTTACATCTATGACTTTATTTCTTGCTTCCTGAGTATATTAAACCTAATTTTCACCCTTTCATTCTGTTTCAGCCTCCTGTATAAGAAGTACCGTATTTTCTGCCCATCATACTTTGTAATAAAACTTGAACATGTATAGACTGAATTTCTTCTTGTAATGAATTCAGTTCTTCCCATTCTGCCACTGTGGGCACATTCCAGAGACTCTGGCTGGGGGGTTAGAGTCTGCCCCGGCCCATCACACTATCTGACAGCCTGACTCATCACCTTTAACCAAACACAGAGCATCTACCCTATGCCAGGGGCCATGGCCTTCAAATTACTTGCAGTCTCCCAGAGGAGACATCCACATAAACAGTTACTGGCAGTGTTATGCAATAATGGGTATGTTTAGGCTTACAGGCTGCCTCCTGAGGAGGAGGTGATCGCCCAGAGAAGGTGATCACCTGGGTGATCTGAGTAGGAGCCAGAGGAGGTCAGGGAAAACTTCACAAGATGAAGGATGTTTGAACTGGGTTTTGAAGGCTGAGTAGGAGCTCTCCGGGAATAGGGAAAGACATTTAAGGCAGAGAGAATATCCACATACAACTCTAGAGGCAAGAAATAATATGGCCATATTCAGAGAAAAAGAAGTTGATACGGGGTTTTGTATGGGGAATGGCAGGAAATGAGGCTAGAGAGGTAAGCAGGAGCCAGATGAAGCAGAATCTTTTGTGCTTTGCAGAAAGTTCAGGCCTTAACTCCTATATGAGACTTTGGAAAATTTACATAGAGGGAAGTCATGCTCAGAATTGCACTTTAGGAGGCCATGAAAAAAATGCCTGAGTAGGAGGTGAAATGGAGTCAGTTCACCTATTATAATAATCAAGATGAGAAAAAGTAAAAGCCTGAACTAAAGCAGGAACAGCAGGAAGGAGAGGACAGGGCATAACTGAAGAGACTTAAGAGATGGGGTAATAAGATTCAGTGAACTATTGGCTGTGAAAGATGACAAATGATAACTCCCAGACCCTCGGGGTTTGGACACCAGGTTCTGATGGCTAACTAGGGTTTCCGCGACCAGGCCAGTTTGCTCAGCCTACGCCCCAATTTGGTAGGAGGGAGGAGTGCCTATCCCCACTGCTATTCAAATGCTCCAGGTCCTAGACGAACACTCCCTCCATTTATTTTTATTTTTATTTTCATTCTGTGCTTATGTTTAACCATTTCAAGGGAAGAGAAGAAGGGCAAATTGTGATTGATGCCATGAGGCAGTATTTGGCAAGTAGTTGCCATTGTGTTGGAAGCGTTGATCTGGGGATGGCAGTGAGTCTGGGAAAGAAGTGTGCACTCTAAGAGTTTAAACTGTGTGGCAAAATAAGCACCTTCTGGCTCTGTTAGAATTGTGCTGTATGGTCTGACAACATGTATTTTATGGGAAATATGAGATTCCTGCTCTTTGTTTTTTAAGGGGAGAACTGGGAGAGTCAACACTGGCATTATTCACCTTGATAGCCTGGGCTAAGCTGCAGGAACAAACCCCCAAGCCTCAGACTGAACACAACAAAATTTTACTTTTTGCTTACATGAAGTTCTTTGGAGGTTGGTCAGCTAGATCATCCAGAATGTGTGGGAGGGAGAGATACGTTTTTCAAGATAGGGTCTGGAAGTGGCTTACTCACTTCTGCCCATATCTGCCAGATTTAGTCACATGATTCCAAGGAAGGTCAAGAAGGATCATCTTCCTGTATGCCTCGGAAGAGGAAATAAAAGTGGCAGATAAATAGTTGTATCTCTGTCATACCATGACTTCAATGATCCTGAAAACCAGGCTCTAGAATGGTTCAGTCATCTGTGAATTTATCTTGAGAACAGTTAAGTATTAGCTCAGACTGAGAAAGTAAAACTCCGCCCTGCTGTTCATCACAGATAGAGACACAGATAAAAGCAGCTGCAAAGTTAACAAGAAACAATACTTCTCCCAAGCATAGCTGTGTCATAACAGTGACTACTTTCTTTTCTTTTTTTAATTCACTGAAAAACTTTGTTCTCTAAAATCATAGACTGTCAGCAAGTTTGCTGTTTGAAATGATATCTGTGAGAATGAAGACCTACAGTCTTGCTTGGAGAATCCAAATCACTGGCAGAGAAGCAGCCTTGATTTCCAGCCAGGTATAGAACCTCAGAGCAGGGGTTTTTGAATATAGCATTCCCCACTTAGCTTTGTAGTTTCCACAGAAACTAAACTCTGTCTGCTTTGCAGTCCAGAACTGATGTTCACCCACTTTTCATACAGCTCTGTGTTCCTTTGAGCCTATCAAACTCTATTTCATTGAAATTTCGCCTAACCTCCACCTTTGTCCATACTATATGTATATTAGTACATATACTATATTAGTACATATACTATATTATACTATATTAGTACATATACAAATCTTTTCCTTTGTTTGGTGAGACACCCCACCATCCCTATAGTGCGCAGTTTTCCTTGTTGCAGTGAGTCTATAGTCTGACTTTGTTGAACTACAGATTTGCCTTGGTAGACTTAGGCTGATTGGACAAGGGCAACCTCAAACTTCACTTTGGCCTTTATGCTTATTTGCAATTATAAATTCTCTTAATTTGCTTTTTGCTATTCAAAGTAACATTTATATTATACTATATTTTTAAATTACAAAAAGTAATACTATCTATGAATAGTATTTTAATAAGCACATGAAAAGATGTTTGACATCATTCGTCATTAGGGAAATACAAATCAAAACCACAATGAGAAACCACTTCATGGGGCACCTGGGTGGCTCAGTGGGTTAAGCATCCTACTTCAGCTCAGGTCATGATCTCAGAGCACGTGAGTTCGAGCCCCGCATCAGGCTCTCTGCTGACAGCTCAGAGCCTGGAGCCTGCGTCAGATGCTGTTGTCTGCCTCTCTCTCAGCCCTTCCCCCCCCTCATGCTATGTCTCTCTGTCTCAAAATGAATAAACATAAAAAAAAAAAAAGAAACCACTTCATACCCACTAGGATGTCAACAGCTATAGTCAAAAAGAGATGTGTTGGCAAGGATGTACAGAAAAGTGGAAACCTCATACGTTGCTGGTGGGAATGTAAAATAATGCAACTGTTTTGGAAAACTGTGGCAGTTCCTCAAAAGGTTGAATGGAGTTACTATACAACCCACCAGTTCCACTCCTTGTTGTATACCCAAGAGAAACAAAAACATGTCTGTACAAAAACTTGAACATAAATGTTCATGACTATTATTCATATAGTCAAAAGGTGGAAACAACCCAAATGTCCATCAACTGATGAATGGGTAAATAAAATTGGTATATCCATACAATGGAATATTTTTTGGCAATTAAAAGGAATGAAATACTGACATATGCTACATGGATGAAGCCTAGAAACACTATATGCTAAGTGAAAGAAGGCAGTCACAGAGGACCACATATTGTATGATTCTGTTCACATGAGATGTTCAGAATAGGCAAACCCATAGAGGCAGAAGTAAATTGGTGGTTTCCTAGGACTGAGGGAATTGGGGGGAAATGGGCAATGACTAATGGGTAAAAGGTTTCTTTCTGGGGTGACTAAAATGTAAAATTGATTGTTATGATGGCAACACAAATCTGTGAATACATATACTAAAAGCCATTATACACTTTAAATTGGTGACTTGTATGACATGTAAATCATGTCAATAAAGCTGTTTAAAACAAAACAAAACAAAAAACCCGAAGAACTGTGCCAGACACAAGGGTACCAACCTGCTCTCAAAGAATTTAATACTGTGGCAGAGCCATAAACATGTTTATATTAAAAAGTTATGTGCTAAGGTACAGACGTGTACAAAGAGTTATGTGAGCACAAAGTAGGGCATCTGAACCCGACTGGAGAATCTGGAGATGTTTCCATTTGGTGGAAAATGATGCCTGAGCTGAATCTTGAAGGAAAACAAAAGTTAGCCAGGTGAAGTCAAGTGGAACAAAGACCAGCAAAGACAGGTTTGTGTTGAACAAAGGAACTGGGAGAAGTACTAGGAGTAATCTGATGTTTCTAATATGGCAAAGTACGAGGAGAGTGCCGAGCCCATCGCAAAGAAGCTTAGATAACAATAATAAATTCCTAAGTGAACTATTAGTTACAGCTTAAAAAAAAAAAAAAAGGTCGCCCCGCTTCGCCCCAGCTCTGCACAGGTACGACAAACAAGCGAGTACCGCGAGGCGGAACGGATTTTGTGGGCGATGGGGGCACGTTTCCGGAACGGACCGCGGAAAGGAAGTGTGTTACTTTATGGAGGGCACCCACTCCCGGCTTCCGCGGGGATGGTGCAGGGTGCTTCGTGTCACTACTTCCCCGGCCTGGCCTGAGCACTTGGGTCTCCGGTGAAGGGCGGAGGTAGCCGCAGGCTCGGGACCTGCTTGTTTCTCTGGCGGACACCACGGGCTGACCGTGGTCGCTGCTCTTTGGCTGCTCTTGCTGACCTTGGCCCAGGGTCGGACCCGATGGCGTCTTGGGCCGCTGTCAGCCTAAGCAGAGTTCCTGCCCGGTGCTTGTGGGCGCAAGGCCCCGGTGTCCGGGCGGCTCTTCCGTCCACCCTCGCGGCCTCCCAGCCTGAGCCCACGGGCTGCAACCCCGCTCCGGGCAGGACGCTGCACCTCAGCGCGGCGGTCCCCGCAGGGCACAACAAGTGGTCCAAAGTCCGGCATATCAAGGGTCCCAAGGACGCCGAAAGGAGTCGCATCTTCTCCAAGCTCTGTTTGAGCATCCGCCTGGCGGTTAAAGGTAAGAACCTGACGGTCGTCCGCTGCTGTCCTCTCCGCGCCCAAAGCCTCGCTTGCCTCTCAGAGCTAAACCAGAGCCAACCCCGATCCTTGGTCCTTCATATTCTTTTCTTTTCCTAATACTCACCGTTGCCCACTTTATAAACGTTCAAAACCCCTCCCTACACTGTAGGTCTCCACTCACCTTTCCAGATGCTGAGCGTATGCCTGCTTGTCACAGAGTTGCTCTTAGGATGATAATGGTGAAAGTGACTTCATTCTAGAGTGTAGCTGGGTACTTCTTAGAAACAGACCCTAAGGGTAAGGTCACTCGTGTGTCTTTTCAGTAGAGACAAATCAAACCCTCTAGTCCCCTCTGGTAGCACATAGGTTGTGTGGCAGGGGCGTTGAGTAAAGCTGTTAGTTGCCCAGACTCAGTTTGCTTTGTTAGGGTTTCCTAAGACACATTTTCTTGGAAGGTAAGTTTGCAAGCATGGTTTTTTCAACTGTGTAGCCACTGTAGAAAGGCTTTTTTGTTTTTGTTTTTGTTTTTGTATTTAGTGTCAGATACCTGTAGGAGTGGAGAACAAGTCCTATAAAAATTATGGACTTCAGAGTCAAGAAGACTTGGTTTCTGTCACTTACTATCTGTATGACTTTGAGCAAATGGCTTAACCTTGATGAGTTTCAGTTTTCTTTCTTTATTTTTTTAAATGTTTATTTATTTTTGAGAGAGAGAGAGAGAGTGAAAGCAGAGGAGGGACAGAGAGAAGGAGACACCGAATGTGAAGCAGGCTCCAGGCTCTGAGCTGTCAGCACAGAGCCTGACGCAGGGCTCGAACTCATAAATGATGAGATCATGACCTGATCTGGAGTCGGACACTTAACCAACTGAGCCACCCAGGTTCCCTGAGTTTCAGTTTTCTTTTTTTAAAACTTTTTTTTTCAACGTTTTTTATTTATTTTTGGGACAGAGAGAAACAGAGCATGAACGGGGGAGGGGCAGAGAGAGAGGGAGACACAGCATCTGAAACAGGCTCCAGGCTCTGAGCCATCAGCCCAGAGCCCGACGCGGGGCTCGAACTCACGGACCGCGAGATCGTGACCTGGCTGAAGTCGGACGCTTAACCGACTGCGCCACCCAGGCGCCCGAGTTTCAGTTTTCTAATCTAAAACAGGGATAGTGCCTACCTTGAGGTCATTTCTGGTGCATAATAGGCACTCAGTAAATATAAGTTTACCCCTAGAACTCATGCCTGATATTTCTCTTTGCTTCCTTTTCTTCTAAAATCTTGATACTGAGTTAGATAACAGTATTGAATGTTTGTTATGTGCACTGGTAATACAAGACAATGAGATATAGCCCCTACTCTTAGAGACAGCATGATTACATGCTGTCATGTGAATGTTTCAATAATTACAAAATAGTGGTGTCAGAGCAAGGGGTATTAATAAGTCCAGGAAATGTTGGTACCATTTTCATTTCTTACCCGATTCAAAGTGGTGTTCACTGAAACCTAGCAGGAAGATATCCGCCCTTAAAGAGTGAATTAGAACCTTCTTTTCCAAAATACTTCTCTGTATTCAAACGCTGAATTAATTTCTAAATGAACTGAGAGCTAAGTGGCGACCTGCTGCTCTTCTGGCTGGAGGTGGGTAGAGTGGCAGAAATCCCTTCTTTCCCCCTGGCTGTAATGCAGTGTTTTCACTCACTCTTTTCTCTCTATCTCAGAAGGAGGCCCCAACCCTGAACTCAACAGCAGTCTGGCCAACATCTTAGAGGTGTGTCGCAGCAAGCACATGCCCAAGTCAACGATTGAGGCATCACTGAAAATGGGGGTGTGTCCTCACTTTGACATTTTCTTATTGATCACAGCCCCTCCGGGGCCCATGTCTGGAAGGCCACTAAACACTCTGAAATTATCAGAGAGAAGAGTAGCATTGTGGTCGATACCCTCAATACAGAGCCTTCTGGTGGCTCTGTGTCCTTGGACATTGGTTGTGGGAGCATAATCAGGAACAGGATGAATAGACAATGTACAGAAGCATATGGCCTAGGGACCTAGGACTGCTTAGCCAAGTATGTGAGGAGATGAGAGAGAAAGAAGGGACACAGTGTGGGGAATATTAGATTGAGAAAAGGTTTGTTTTTCAGATATTTATGCCCTAAAGGAGAAGAGCCAGTAGAAAGAGAGACAGGGGCAATAGTGATGGTGGGAGGGGCAAGGATGTAGAGCCCAGTTATGTGAATTGTCTTTGAGCCCAGGTGAGAGGACACCTCTTCCTCTGGGACAAGTAGGAAGGATTTGAGGAATGATAATCATCTTAATAGCCAATAATTATTGAGTGCTTACTCTAGGCCAAACACTTTGATAAGAACTTTGTATGCGTTATCTCACTGAATCCGCAAAACAACCTTAAGTGGAAACCGGGAAACAGAAAGATTAGGTGACCAAGTCACAGAGAAAATGACAGACTTGAAACCAGACAGACTCTAGAGCCTGTTCTTTAACCATTTATAAATACTGCCTTCATGTGGGCTGTGGAAGGAAGAAATTGTCATTTGGGAGTTCCTGGAAAGGCAGCAGGGCAGGGTGCTTGGAGAGAGTCGTGAAAGTTGTGCAGGCAAGGGATAAATGGAGGTGGCATGGAAGGTCCAGATGAGATTGATTGGTCATTAGACTTCTGATGAATTGTTTGAATTTTGTGGCCCTGCTATTTTCAGTGGTTCTTATGATAGGGCCCAAGTGTGCTATTTCCTGAAGCAGTACTCAGCACCCCAGGGGAGACTTCACCGATGGGTTTCATGCAGGGTGGGCATAGGAGGAGGAGTCTTGGGAGTTGGGTGGGGTGTGTGTGTGTGTGTGTTAGATGTGAGATTCAGCTGGGAAAGGGAGGAAATGAAACTGGGAGATGGCTGACTGATTGTTCAGGGACCAGAGAAACAGACTCCCTTCCCAGTAAGGGGTTATACTTTCAGTTACCTCAAAAGTTGGTCCCAAGGGCCACCGCTCAGCAGTGGGGGACAACAATAAAGACTTGAGAGTCTAAGCTCTACTCCAGAGAGCCCCTCCCATGGAGTTGTTATCTGTGTTCTGGGCTGGGATGCAGGAGGGAACTGGGAAACAGGAAAATGTGCTCATGTTGTTTATTGCAGAAAACCAAGGATGTTTATTTGCTGTATGAGGGCCGAGGCCCTGGTGGCTCTTCCCTGCTCATTGAGGCATTATCCAACAGTGGCTCCAAGTGCTATTCAGACATCAGACATATCCTGAACAAGAACGGGTAGGTATATGTGTAGGGAAAGTGGAAGGCTATGAAGCCATAAAGTTCCAATTCTTTGCAAGGAAAATACTGTTGTTCTTGGCGGTGTTTCAAGTTTTAAGCACACTTCATCCTTAGCAGAATCCAAGTGGGATCATTTCTTCTCCCTTGTCTCGTTCTGTACTAGGCAGGATCCAGAAGACTTGTTCGTTAGATGTAGAAGGGGCTCTTTGGCCTATTTTCCTCATGTGTAGCCATATAATGTCCAGGTCTTAAAATGTACTACCGAGACTGGAATCTTAAAAGATGAGCAAAGTTTTTGCATCCACTAAACTCCAATCAGGGCAGAAAGTAGGGGACGGAGATATGTTTGGATTATTCCCTTGCCAGGTCATAGCTGCATCTTCTCCTTCAGAAGTATGTATGTCTATACTCCGAAGGCTGGGTGGGAAATAAGAGTATTAGAATGCAGTGCTATGTGGAGGCTGAGTCTAAAGGCATTTGGTCTGGCGCATTTCCTTTCCTTTTAGGGGAATGATGGCTGATGGAGCTCGCCACTCCTTTGACAAAAAGGGGGTGATCGTGGTTGGAGTGGAGGACCGAGAGAAGAAAGCCGTGAACCTAGAGCGTGCCCTGGAGATGGCAATTGAAGCAGGAGCTGAAGATGTCAAGGAAACTGAAGACGAAGAGGAAAAGAACATTTTTAAAGTGAGTATGAAGACTTAGTGTTTGGTGGACTTCTGAGAGGATCCTAATAGATGCGTTAAGGCATGCCTCTCTCGGTTTCTTCTTTTGTGCCCTGGGGTACAGGTGACATAAAGAGTTCACACATTGCACAAACATTTATTATGTGAATACTGGAAAGGGCTTACTGAGGACTTTGAGAAGGATTCAGAACTCTGAAAACTATATCTCTGCTCGTAAAGAACTTAAATCTGGTGATTCATAATAGTAATTGCATTCAGGTTTTGCAGAGTTCTGACTGGCCTTACCCTGTTACCTCCTGACTCCTCACCAGACTTTCCTTTGTCCCTAGTTTATTTGTGATGCCTCTTCACTGCATCAAGTGAGGAAGAAGCTGGACTCGCTGGGCTTGTGTTCTGTGTCCTGTTCGCTAGAATTCATCCCCAACACAAAGGTGCGGCTTGCTGACCCCGACCTGGAGCAGGCTGCCCTTCTCATCCAGGCTCTTGGCAACCACGAGGATGTGATCCAGGTCTATGACAACATTGAGTAACCAGGCTGTATGTGCCCATGAGGTCCTTCCTAGGCAACTGGCAGCCCTTTCTGGAGCACAGGCTTTCGCAGCGTACTCTGAGACTGAAGCAGATTGGAGACCTAGCAGCTTAGGAGACACAAAACCAAGACCTGCAGCCCTTTGAGGCCAAGGGAATCACTACATCTCTGTGGGGCCTCTTTGTCAGTTCTGCTGATGTCTCATAGCCCTCCTGGATGCAGGGTGGAAACAGCCAGCTAATCAGACTCTGATCTCAGGGAAGGATAGGTGCCCTGAGGACCCATGTACTATAAACTACTTTTTTTTTTTTTTTTAAGAGAGAGAGAGAGAATGCCTGAGCAAGGTAGAGGGGCAGAGGGAGAGAGAATCTCAAGCAGGCTCCACGCTCAGCATGAAGCCTGACACAGGGCTCAGTCCCACAAATGACCTGAGCCGAAATCAAGAGCCAGATAATCAACTGAGCCACCCAGGCACCTCGGAAGCTACTCTTAAATAAGGTGATTGAAAAAAAAAATAATAATAATAAGGTGATTGATGTGGGTTGCTGCACTGCTATTGTGTGGGTCTTCTGTTTCCTGGGTTTTTGTCCAGCTGTTGGAACCCTGTTGACTTCCTTTGACATCTATGGGTTTAGTTCCACTACTCCAGAACTTTTTTTTTTTTTTAATTGACCAAAGAAATGTAGCTCTCTTTGGGTACTACTCTGTGCTCTAATGCTGGTTTAATGGCCTAAACCTGTCACTGATCATGCAAATAGTATTTGTCAAACACCTGTGTACCAAGACCTGTACTTACCAGGAGTACAGGCTATTTATTTGGTGCCCTGAGTTAGATCCTGCCCTAAGGCATAAGACCTCAGAGGTCAGACACAGGACTTCTGTCTGCTGGAGCTATCCTAGGGCAGTGTGAGCTGCTGTGCCTGCATCCTTGTTCTCTTCAGGTGGCCTCTGTGCTCTGCTTCTGCCAGAGAGCTTAAGGTTCTAACCCAGTAGGAAACCCAAGTGCCAATAATAAGGGACTCCCAGGCCCTGCTTTGCCCAGCCTTCCATGTGTTCTGAGATTGGTCAGAGTGGACCTGTGAGCAGATTGGACTGCTCTCAGGAAAGGCTATGCCATGCTGGTTTTGAAACTTGCTTGATCCCCAGAACACCCACCCTGTCTCCTTTTCATCCCTGCTGCTAAATGATGGGGCACTGGGAACTGGAGAGGAAATGAGAATAGAAGGAAGGGTGAAGGACTGAGTCAGAGCCTGACAGCTGGGGAATAGGACCCTTTGTACATTATGCTCTTCAGAGTCACTTTTGGGTTTAGAGAGACCAAGAGTGCCAATCACCTGTGCTGGAGCCCGTCAAGCATGTCAGGCCTGGAGTAGCTTTTTGATCCCTATTATTCACCTACTCAAGTTTTTTAAGCCAGTTCTGAACTCAGTAATTTTCCTGAAGGAGCCTCAGGTAAATGAGGAAAAGAAGAAAAACCAATTTGGCTATAAATAATAACTTCCTCCTTCTAGGAAAAGATTCCTAATTCCATCATGACTTCAGCAGTTGGAGAGCAAAGGCAAGGGGGAGGAAAACCAATGAATAAACCATGAAAATGCCAAAGCATATGCTCTTATACCTCATTTCATAATCATGATACTACCTGGAATTTTGTTTGTATAGGAGATAACTCATCCAAATATCTGATGAACACATCATTAAAATAGTGCAACTTAAAGTTGAAGTGCTGCTTTGTAATTTATAAGATGATTCTTTCATATGTTATTTATTTGATTTTCACAGAAAACCTATAAAATAATGAGGCCAAGTATTTTATGAACAAATGGTCTCATACCAAGCAGGTGAGAATAGGTCTAATACTACATTTTCTATTGATAGACCTTGGTTTGTAAAATAGCTCTGTTTTGTAAACTTTGAATATAATTATAATTTGGAGGAATGTGATAATTTCTGATATGAGACATCTGCACCAGGAAAGCCATCTCTGGAAGGGAACTTGGCTACTCATGTGAACATTCCTCTAGTCTAATAGGTAGGATTTGTTAATAATTTTCGTGTAACCAATTTTCTTCCAGCAAGGCATACTAGATGGCTCTGCACTGACCCCTGGTGGTGCCCCACAGTCTTTCCTGAGGTTAATATGGAAGAGGCAGAAATGAAACCTTATTTGGACCTGTTCTGCTTCTAAGTCTGCTAGAGCGCTTTAGCTACATAGGTTAAGTAGTTAAATAACTATTTAGCTGAATAGTTAATTAGAGAGGGTAGGAGTTATTCTTCTACTAAAACTTATTTTTCAAAGAATATTTTAGTTCAGAAAATGTTTACAATATAATGTTAAGTGGAAAACAAAGATGTGAAAAACTGTATAGTATGGTCCAAATTTTAAAATCTAGTCATATCTATGTATGAACTTAAAAAAAAAAAACAGAAGGAAGTGTATCAAAATCTCAAAACTGGTTATCTCTGAATGGTGATGTTATCACTGAGTTTTATTTTCTATAATCATATATTTTACCAGGGGAAACATTTTTTCAAAAGAAAACTCGTCACATTATTGTCCAACTAGGGAGACCACATGTGAGAAGCCAGGAGTCAGGCATACCTTAAAGTCAAGAATGAGGTCTGGTCCTGGCTTGCCTTTACCTTGTCTTTGGTCATTGTCTTAGCAACACAAAATCATTCAATACCTTGCAGCTGGCTTGGGCTCACTTTCAAGTGACCTTTTAGTGGGATGGGAGTATTGGTGACCAGTTCTGTCCATAGCCTTGACTCTTAAAAGAAGTGTTCATGTGCTTTGTAGCTGCCTTCACTCTGCCAGAGGCCCCAGCTGAATCAAATAGGAACCATGAAGGCTTTGCCTCCAGCCAACAATAGAAAAACCATGAGTTACTGAGTTATTTTTTTGTCTTTTTTTTATTCTCTGAAACTTACAGTACAACAGTGAGTATGACTTCACACTGGAAGAAATCGCAACTTGTAGACTTTTACAAGTCCCCTGGACTCCTCTAGAGATGTTCTGAGGAGGAAATAAATGAGCCAGTAGGTCTGACAAGAGAGAATGTTATGATAGATGCTGTATTAGTCTTGACTGAAATGGCTTTCTCTCCTGGTGCTACCCCTGGACACTGAACAGGATAGTAGTTTCTACTTTTTCCTCTTTTTATCTTTCTTTTGACTATGCCAAAAAGGTAACATTGGGTTTTTTTGAATGAGTAAGTGAACCTCAAATGGGGGACTTCCCTACCCCCTTACTTGTAAGATACAACCAACATTAACAATCTACTCTTTATTATTCAACTCATTGGAACTGATCTGCTGGGGAATAAATTTTAACTCTTCCATTTGCCAGCAACCTTGGACAAGAACTTCACCTCTTTGTACCTGTTTCTTCATGTATAAAATATGGATAATAGTATCTATCTCTTAGGGCTATTTTGAGAATTAAGTAAGTTAATATATGTTAAGCACTTAAGACAGTGCCTGGCAATAGTAAGTGCTCAATAAATGTTGCCCCCCCCCCCCACTAAATATGAATGAACATTTTTTTAAAACTGAAATGTGATTGCCCTCTACATTTCAGCCTTATAAACTATTTTTGTTTTTGTTTTTGTTTTTCACTTCACAATATATCCTGGATGTTGCAATCAACATTACTTACTTTTGCTCATTTGCAAAGTGTTCCTTTGGGTAAATTTATAGAAATGGAATTTCAAAATGGAAAAGCAGTTTTACTCTATAAGTTAATGTCAATAATAAATAAAATATCATGGTTGTAAAAATCTTCTATGAGGTATACATCAATCCTTAACAATGCAGATAAAGTGTTTGAACTGGTAACCTGGATATATTCTACTTTACCTCTGAATTAAAAGAATTTTCAGAAAATCAGGTGGTAGTTTTGTTTTCTTTTTTTTTATACCAAATTCATCGAACTATCCCAAAGAGCATTCATTTGTGTTTATTGTTCCCTATCTTGTGTTCAAGTGTCCCTCTGCTCTTGAAAGAAAAAAAAGGAAAGTAGTAATGCAGCTTGTATATGACAGGGCTGCCTGAGGCCCTGAGCTCTAGGGACAGGTCGTGATCCTTGAAGTCAGGTATGGTTCAGGTATTTAATCAGGGGCATCTACTCAGTATAAAACCAGGGTAACAGACTTGAGAAGATATGACACAGGTGGGAGGCTTCACATGGGGAAAATGAGTGAGGAGAGAATATAGAAAGAAAAGATACATAACATACTTGTGGAGGCTACAACTACTGACCTCCCCATTTGAGGTTCACTTACTCATTCAAAAAAATATGTTTTTTTTTAATGCACTATGAAAGATGCTAGGCATACCAATTTGAATGACAGCTTCTGTCTCTGTGCCTACTTCCTTTAAAGCCAATTACAACAGAGTGGAACAGGTGCTTTGATGAAGAAAGTACTAGGTGCTCTGGTACCCAGAATTGTATTTGTCTGGAAGGGCTTTCTGGAGGGAGTGATGTTCAGGCTTAGTTCTTTCCTGGAAGAATGAGGATGGGGGCAAAAGTGGAGGAGAAGAGTGTTGAAAACAAAATAGCACATGCAGAGGAAAAGAGGCAAAACAAACTGCCAGTGGTCAGTGTGGCCAGAACATATGACGAGGTTGGCAGAGGTAGGAAATGGGAAAACTTGTGGCTGGAGAGGCATAGCCTGGGTCCTGAAGGGCCTTCTTAACTACATTCATATATTCGACTTATCCTAAGGGCAATAGGAAAAAACTTAAAAATTTTAAGCAGAGCGTGACAAGATCAGGTGTCCATTTTAAAAAGATCACCCTTTGACATAAGTAGATACTGTTACATTAGGTTTCAATTGGGATGGTGGAGCTGAGGATGGGAGAGGAGTGGACAGATTGGTAACATGGTCAAGATTAGCTGAAGGGGGGAAGGAAATGGTGAGGAAGAGTTCTCCAAGGTAGAGAACTCAACTTGGAGTTGAGAACCCAACTTGGGAAACTGAAGATGGCAGAAGAAATATAGAACTATGGAGGAAAATAATGAACTCAGTTTGAACCTGTAGAATTTGAGGTGCCTTTGAGAGGCTAATGGATGATGTTTGGGAGCTCAGAAAAAGTCTGATATGGTAACTTCAGCGTGGGAATGTTTGAGATGGCTGGTTAAGGTACAGACAATGGAAAATAAGCCCTCAAAGAAAGCTCTTGCTAGAAAGAAAGACAATCAGAAGGCTCTTTTTTTCAGCCAAGTACTTATGTGGTTGTACTATAGTTCTCTACCATGTGCAAGGCAGTATTCTGAGTGCTGGTGATGGGGCAGTGAACAGGACAAAATCTGTGCTCCTACGTAGCTTATGTTCATTGTAATTAAAGGAAAGACAAGTAAATGTAATTTTTAAAAAGGTGCTTATTTATTTTGAGAGAGAGTGTGCTTGCACACGCAAGTTGGGGAGGGGCAGAGAGAGGGAGAGAGAGAGAGCTCTGTTGGCACAGAGCTTGACACGGGGCTCGAACCCATGAACCGTGAGATTGCAACCTGAGCTGAAACTGAGAGCCCAACGCTTAACTCACTTAGCCACCCGGGCACCCTGTAAATACGTACTTTTAGACATAGACACTGAAGAAAAATAAGGCAAAATATGGGGATAAAGAATGATGGAGAGGAGAGAGGCTCTTTTTGAATGGGGTGGTTAGAAACTCAGAAGAGTTGACAGTTTGAGTGAAGACCTGAATAAAATGTAGGAATTAGCCATGGGAACACCTTGTGGGGGAGGGGGGATGGCGGAGAGCATTCCAGGTAGAAATGGCAAGTGCAAAGTTCCTGAACTTGACAGGTTCAAAATAGGGTAAGAAGGCCAGTGTGGCTAGGAGAGAGGTCATGGGAGAGAAGTAGAGATGAGGCAAGAGAGGATGGCAGGGCCAGCTCCTACTAAGCCTGAAAGGCCATGGCAAAGAGTTTGGGTTTTATTGTAAGTGTGATGGAAAGCCATTGGAGGGTTAACAGCAGGGCAATGACATGATCTGAATTACATTTTACAAGTATTGCTCTGGCTGCTGTGTGGAGAATCATTTTTTGGGTGGCCACAGAGGAAACAGGTGATGGGTTAGGAGGCTAAGGCAGTCATCCAACAGAGGGTGGCGGCTTGGACCAAGGCTGTAGTGGTGAGAAGTGGATTGGATTCAGATACATTTTGAAACAATAGGTGAGAAACTTGCTGAAGGATTAGATGTAGGGGTAGGGAAAGAGTAAAACCAAGGAAGACTCCTCCTAGGTTTGTATTTTCACAATTGGGAAAACAGAGGAGAGGGGGTGTTTGGTGGGGAGGGGGAAAGGATAAAGAGTTTGGTGTGAAACTTGTGAAATTGGAGATGTGTTTTAGACTTTCCAAGACAAGCTGCTGAATAAACCTTCCAACACAGGCAATAGAATACTAACCAGATTTCCACTTGCATGGTTGTCTTTTTTTTTTTTTTTTTTTTTTAATCTCATGGGTCAGTACAATTAAGGGTCAGATATGAGCCTCAGACCGGTATATTGGGACCTCTAGCACTGGCTTATTACACACATTCTCAACGGGGTGATACTCCAGTGAGGTAAAAAATGATTCGTAAGGGATGAGAAAAACCTTAGATAATACAATCATATGTGGCCTTCAAAGCTCAACCCTACTTGACAAAATCTTATTCCTTAGTATTTAATTTCTCCCATTAGAATTTACATTTAATTAGGGTTGCCTGTGTGGTTCAGTCAGTTGGGTGTTCGACTTTGGCTCAGGTCATGATCTCATGGTTTGGGAGTTGGAGCCCTGTGTCAGGCTCTGTGCTGACAGGTCGGAACCTGGAGCCTGCTTTGGATTCTGTGTCTCCTTCTCTCTCTGCCCCTCCCCTGCTCACACTCCTGTCTCTGTCTCAAAAATAAATAAACGTTAAAAAAAATTGCATTTAATTAATTCAAAATTTTCTCCTTGCGAGGTGATCATGAAAAAGCAGTTGAGAAACACTGGCCTGGCTTAGTAGAAGAGCATGACCTCTGGGTGGCAGACAGACTGGGTATGAATTCTGGCGCTCCTACCCAGACATGGTACTTAAACTTCTCTGAGCTTCACTTTCATCATTTAAATGCCAATAGTATTGTTTACCTCAGAGTTATGGGAAAGATAAAATGAGACGATGTGCCTGGCATATAATAGATGACATAATTATAAATTTTCTTTCCCCTTTGCTCTTTCTCCCCTCCCTAGGAAAGAGATTATTATAGTTAAGGAAGTACAATAAACTGAATAGGGATCTAATCAAGAAGAATGACAGACTTAAAAACTCGTTGGAGAAAAAGAAACAGCTTGGACAAGGGGCCTGATTAAATATTGTGGGGAGGAGGGAGTGTAAAGAGAGGAGTCTAAGGTAGTTCTTGAGCGATTTGACACCCAAAGCAAAGCCACCACCAAAGGTTCTTAGCTGACGGTTGAAAATGGCATCAGGGGAAGATTATTCTGGCGTCTGATTTATATTCCACTGGAACAGGGACTAGAGGAAGGGAGCACATATTAATTGTGATGGACTTGGCATCTAAAGATGTGGGTGTAGAAAATGTTGAACAATGGGGGTTGGGGAAATTAATTACGGTCATTCTCTATTTTGAAATATCATGCAGCCAGTACAATTGTTTTGGAACAATATTTCAGTGGCACGGGAAAACACTTTTAATAAAATGTAAGCATACTACAAAACAGTATGAAGCCATTTTTGTCAAACGTTGTATACCTTTGTAGGAAAGAGATAAAACTATCTCTGGGGTGCAATTTTTTCTTTCAATTTTAATTCAAAGAGCTTGTATTGCTTTCATAACCAAAGAAAAACTCTTATCCGAAAGAACCTCTCTGACTTTGCCACTTACTGCTTTCTACCCTGGCCAGCAGCGGAACTCCCAGGCTCCCGAGGACCCACATTCCAGTACTATCCCAGCCCCTCGGAGGGTGTGGCCCCGGAGGTAGGAGACCCGGGAAAAGGCGGGCACCGGTGAGGCCGCCCCCGCCTCCGGGCAAGCGCAACGTCTGGACCAGAGGAGTTGTCAGGAGGTCTGGCAGCAAAGGTGGCCACACGCCGGGAAGCGCTCAGAACCAGAACTCTCCCCGCTTATTACGCGCCCGGTGTGGGCACTGGGGGGGGCAGGACGCTGGCCTCAGGGCCCGCCTGGACTGCCGAGAGCTGAGAGGGCGGGAGGCCGGGGGCCCCTCCAGCCGTTTTCCCAAACTCCAGCCCCAAAAGTAGCCGGAGGGGAACACCGCCAGCCCGCGCGCCAGCCGAGCCCTCAGTGACTGACGGGAGGTGGGAATGTGGGCGGAGCCTCACGCGCGAGCTGTGATTGGAGCAACAAACACCTCCCGGGGAGAGAGGGAGGCTGAGACGGCAAGGATGCGCAGAGGCGGGTGCTCAGAGCCCTCTACGTGATTGGCTAGAAGAGAGGGAACCGGGTGCTGTTTCGATGATTGGCAGGCGGTAGACAGCCTTCGGAAACGGCCTTGGCTTCGCCCATTGGCATACTGAGAGAGTGGGCGGGATTGGTTCATGGTGTGGTGCTGATGATTAGCTGGCGGCTGAGAGTTAGGGTGTTGGGGAGAGAGTGGGGTTGGGGGGCTACTGGGGCAGAGACTTCTTCCCTCTTATTGGCTAGCGAAGTGAGCGGGGGTGGTACGAAGGTCCAGCGACTGCCTGGGATTGGCGGGCGCTGCAGTGAGTGACAGACAAGGGGGCGAGCTGCGCGACCAGCGGTTTGTTTTTCGGAGCGTTCCTGAGGTGGAGAACGGTGGCCGGACGGAGCGACTGCGGGACTGAGAGACGGGCGGGCGGGCGGGCGGGCCGAGCGGCGCCGCCGAGGCCGGGCTGGGCCGAGCCGAGGAGCGCCGGGGATGTAGCGGGCCACCCTGCCCATGCCACAGCGCCCGGCCGCGGGCGGAGCCGGAGCCGGAGCCTGGGGAGGCGGCGGGGGCCCCGAGCGCAGCCCGCGCCCCCCGCGCGGAGCCAGGCCCGCTGCCGTCCCCGCCGCCCGGGCCCCCGGCATGCAGCTCCGGCTGCGGAGGTGACACTCGGGTCCGAGCCGCCGCCGCCGCCATCGCCACCATGGGTGAGTGTCGCCACCGCCCCGGCCTCTGCCCGCGCTGCTTCGCGTCGCCCCGCCCCGGGCTGAGGGGAGGAGGACCCTGGGCCGCCGCCTGACAGGCATGGACAGCCCGCCCGGCCCGGGCTGCGGACCGCCGGCGTCCGCCCGCCCCGCTCGCGGCTCGGCGGCCCGGGCGGGGGTTCGGTTTTTCTTGGCCCGCCGGGGCGGTCCGGGCCGGCGGAGCCCACTGGGCAGCCTCCTTCCGGGCCGCGCGGCAGGCGCATCCCGAGGAGGAGGCGGCGGAATCGAGGGCCCGTGCTCAGCGGGGCAGCCCGCTCCGGCCCGAGCGAGCCGGACCGCGAGCCCGAGGGCGGGGGAGCGGGAGCTCAGTGTGGGGCCCGGGCTGGAGGCTGGTGCAGGCCCAGCTGCTGTTGTGTCTTTTCCTTGATTTGCTTTTTTTTCCTGCCTGTGTCATTTCCTTCCCTTTGCTCACACAGGCCGGCCAGCGAGAGTTCCCGGGGCTTGCTCTTCAGCCCTGTGCGCGCCCCAGCTCAGGGGGCAGGGCGTGCGGGGAGATAGGCTGGGAGGTGATTAAAACGACAATCTCTGTTATCAGCAGCGCGGTTGAGAAATGCGAGACGCACGCAGATTGCCGGAGGTTAGGAATTGGTCGGGGACTGCCAGTTAGTCCTACTTTTTGAAAAATACGGTTGCAGTGTTTTACATTTATTATGTTTAGTTAGCGGCATCCCTGAAATTATGTAACTTTTTAAAGGAGCATTCGCTATGTAAAAGAATCTGTTCAGTCATTTTTTTTTTATCAATACTTGCGATTTCTTTTGTGAAGATGTAATCTAAGAATCGCTTTTAATGTCTTCCACACGCGGCATTTGACATTTTCATGTCCTTTTTGGTAATTTAGCAAATGATTATTGGACTAGGTTATGAAGCAAGTAACATTTTAGATGTTCTTTGCTGCTTTTGTTGGATCAGTTACTGTGATACTGTTGTCCACAATCACAAGTTTTGCAAAGCGTTTGGTATTGTCCTAAAAATCAAGGAGTAAATTTCAGTGAAAGGATCCTTTGCAAAGGCATTCATTGCATCTGTGAAGTGCCCACGTGAAGAGGGAATGTTAATATTTGCTTTGCCTTATAGCAAGGTCAGGTCATTTTTGTAGAAGGTTAAGTGTATGCTGTGTCACATTGGGCAGATATTGTTTTGCTGCCCGTCTCTACACTATGGCTTTGAATGAATTGCCTTGTTCTGTTCCATGCTGCCCATGTACAGAAATGGATGGGTTTGGTTTGTTCATTTGCTGGGTTTACTGCTTCCTTCCCATGCTTTGCTTCGAAAGTGCTTGCTCTTCTGGGGTAAGTCTCCTGTGACAGTAAGCAGAAAAGGAACCCAGTAAGGCCTGTGATTTAAATCTAGAATTCAACAAATACTTATCAGACATTTATTACTATAAATGGGGCACGTAATTCTTCTTGTCCTCCCCTTCAACGTTTATCTTGTGTTTTGGAATTTGATGATCGAACTCAATCCTTGAATTGGTTTGTGATAGTCTTTCCTCTTTGTCTTGTGAGGGCAGTCTTAAGTCCCAAAAGGGAGTGTGTATTACTTGAGGGTGGGCTGACTCCCATTCCCCACTTTCTGGACTGCTAAATCAGTAAGAGTGCACAGATGTGTTGATTACATTTTAGTATCTAAATGAAAATAGATGTCACCCTGTTTTCACATTTCAAGACGTTTAAAAAATATACTTTAAGTGTATGAGTATATAGAGGGACAGTGATGGGGAGGAAAGGAACTGTATAGGTAGGGGCCAGAACCCCAGAGAAAAAAAAGGGCCCTATCATTTGTCTGCATGTCAGTTTTACGTAAAGAAACTGAGGCATTGAGAGGGGAAGTAACGTGCATGGTGGCTGCAGTATATTAGGCAAGTTGGTTTAAGAACCACTGCCTACCTTTCTTCAGCAGTTTCCTCTCATACTATTCTCTGTTTTTTGTGGATGACCTTGATATGCAATTAGAGCTAGTACTGAATCTTCCAGAACCTACCTAGAACTTTAATTTACTTTATATAAGGTTCAGCAAGGATATGTGTACATGCACGCGCACACACACACACTCACAGAGTCTGTTTCTTAAATACTAGTTTCCACTTTGGTGATGTATGTGATGAAAATTCAAATTCCCAGGTTAGTTTCCTTTAGTTGCTGTAGTTCTAAATAAATTGCAATCAACAAGAGGTTGATAAGAGAGACGTACAGAATTATTAGTATATTCATTATACTTGTTAAACTTCAGCCCAGTGAGGAAAGGATCAAAACTAATTTGACTCCCTGCCCTGTAGGTTCTTTGGTTAACAGTCATGTTTCCCTGAGCTGTTCAAAGCCCCGCACTCAAGCTTGTTTGGCAGCTTGGGTTGGTAATAAAAACAGGTTAAATTTTATATTGGCTGTTAGCCTCAGTAAATTTCTAGTGGGAACTACACTTATCCCTGTAAATAATAGGAAATATGGAAATAATTCACCTTTTTAAAAATTTTTTTTGGCTTTGATACTATGGCTATTAAAAAAATTCAGATTAACTGGTCATTTTTGTTGGTCACGCTAGAATTCTCTCCCGGTTTTATTTATTATTTATTTTTTTAAAGTTTACTGTATTTATTTATTTATTTTGAGAGAGAGAGAGAGAGAGAGAGAGCAAGAGCAGGGGAGGGACAGAGAGAGAGAATCCCAGGCAGGCTCTGCACTGTCAGCACAGAGCCCAATGTAGGGCTCAAACTCAGAAACTGTGAGATCATGACCTGAGCCAAAATCAAGAGTTGGACACTTATGGAACTGAGCCACCCAGGTGCTCCTATCCCAGTTTTAGTAATTATGTGGCAAATGCTGTTAGTAACACTTGAGACTAAATCTCGAGTGTTTATTTGGACTTTTTATATGTGCATTCTGAAACTTAGTGGGAAGTGTTTTTGAAAAACATGTAACAATTTGGAAATGTTACAGGAAACTATAGTAAACTGAGTACAGGATTAAGGATGGTGTGGTTCTGGTTTGATAGCTTGGTTAGAAGTCAGAATCATTGTGATTTACAGACACCTTGCATCTCTAAAGTTCCAACAACCTTCCGAGGCTCCTTCCAAGGCTAACTGGGAGCTCCCAGTTAGACCAGTCTCTATGTAGACTCTGGTCAACAACTGTTTTGATTGAAATTTGGGTCACAATTTAATGAGTCAAGCTGGCCATGTGTTGACTAGGTTTCTGATATTTTTTAAATGACAGTTGGACTTTAAAACTGAATTTTAGGCATTTATAAAAAGTAAATATCTATCCAACTGAGTGTTACTTAGGGGAATACATAAAAGATGAGAAACCGTTTTCTTGGTCCTGTCTATGTAAGCTATTCCTTTATTCTTTGCCCATTTGAATGTCTCTTATGTGTCAGGTGCAGTATTAGGCCCTGTATCTGCATTTATCCTGTCCTTAAGAAGTTACAGTTAGGTAAGGTGAACCAGAAACATGTAAACAAATAAGTGCAAGGAGTTGTTGTAGGTACTTTGTCAAAACTGTGTAAAGATGCATAGGAAGGAGACATCAATTCTATAGTTTTGGGATAAACATACATAATCCTATAGTCTCCAGACCTTTGGGTTAATTTCATTAAACATTAAAATAAAATATAGTGGTGATATGTTGATTCTTATGAGGAAGCAATGGCTTACTTTGTAATATGTATTTTTAAATTTTGGATCATCAGTTACTTTAAAAAAAATTTTTGTTTTTTAAAGTGGGCTCCGTGTCCAGTGTGGAGCCCAACACAGGGCTTGAACTCACGACCCTGAGATCAAAACCTGAGCTGAAATCGAGAGTTGGACAAAACCAATTGAGCCACCCATGTGCCCCCCCACCATTAGTTATTTTTGAAGGGCTGTTATGGGATATCCCAGAAACAGAAAAATAAACACCAGGGTTTGACTTTGAGATCTAGCAAAGGTTCAACCATATCCATGAAGGAAAAAGTTTCTTATGAATTGAGGCTCAGACCTTTTTGCTTATATTTACTATAAAATGATGTTTGCCCGGGTATTGACAATGTGGAGGCAGTGGGAGTGTGAGAAATGTCACGAAGAGTAAGATAGTAAAATCTGACATAAAGACATTCTGAAGACAGCATCTCCTGGATTAGCAGTATACACAGATGATCTGGGAGAACTGGGTAAAGAGTTGGCCACATGAAGAAATAACATTGTTAGTTAACACAACAATTAAAACATTACTGTAGGGATTTGTATATATGGAAAGGGGTGTCTGACATAGTAAACAGATGTTAAACAGGACAACAATGTTTACTGAAGGACATGGTGCTACTGGAAACTTTTCTGGGGTTTTAGCCAAGGGGATTCATAAACAGGAGTGCCTTAAGACCCTGCTTTTATTTTATTTACTTAAATGTTTATGTATTTATTTTGAATGAGAGAATCCCAAGCAATCTCTGCACTGTCAGTGCAGAGCCCAATGCGGAGCTTCATCCCATGAACTGTGGGATCATGACCTGAACCGAAATCAAGAGTCAGATGCTCAACTAACTGAGCCACCCAGGTGCCCAAGACTCTGCTTCTATTTATTTATTTTATGTTTTATTTTAAAATAATGTTTGTTTATTTATTTATTTTGAGAGTGAGAGAGCATGCAAGCAGGGGACTGGCGGGGGGCGGGGGGGGGGGGGGAGAGAGAGAGAGAGAGAGAACCCCAAACAGACTTTACACTGTCAGCACAGAGCCCGATGGGCTCAAACTCACAAACTGTGACATCATGACCTGAGTCGAAATCAAAAGTCGGATGCTTAACCGACTGAGCCACCCAGACGCCCCAAGACCCTGCTTTTTGAAAGAATAGTTCATTCTGGAAGATTGACTTCCTGCTGGAGCTAAGGAAAGAGGTATATGCTGCCTGGCAGCCCCCATACCATAGGTCAGGGTATCCAGAGAAGAAGTACATGCTGCTGGATAATTATGGATAGCCGTCCGCTTAAGACTGCTTCCACTGCTTAAGACTTCCACTTTTCAAGCCTGAACTCTAATCCTAGTTTCATAGACCCCTTCTTTTCTATTTTCTATGAATACTTGCCTCCATAGTCATAACCTCTTAATCTCTAGAATTAACTTCTTCCTCTGTGCTTCTTCCTGGTAGCTTTTAAGTGTGTCAAACCACCTCCATCCTCAGGAAATCTTTTCAAGGTGATAGCACACTATTACCCCAGCCTCAAGTTGTTCATGTGTAAAGTTCACAAATGAATTGTTGATTTCCACTACTTCCAACTTCCTTTTAATCTCCAACTTCTTGATTCCCTTTAAAATTTTGTTTCTGCCTCTATCACTGTATTGGACCTGCCTGGTCTATGCCTGCTACTGTCTTTCTTTGGTCCTGACTTGCTGTGGTGTCACTCTTGTATTTTTCCAGACCTCTTAAAATCTTTGCCAGCATACCTTCTTCCTACTCTACTCAATAAGGATTAATATCATTGAGCTTCAATCCCTGACCCAGTTTTCTTCCCCTCAGCCCCTCACTTGCTTTTAGGTCCTTTCTTAAGTTTATTTTTCTAATCTCTCCTACATAGCTGGAAAAGCTTACTTTTCTGAAAGAATCCTTATTCTATTAATAGTTATGTAAAATCGTCTATAAAACCTCTTGCTAATCACACTGTAAAAAATGTTTTTTACACGGATGTATTTATGTGCTCTAGTTTGTATATTGTCTAAATCAATTGCTTTACTTGTTTAACCTTGTATTTCGGTGTCATTCATCCATTTACTCCTAGAGTTTGAACAGCTTGAAGTATCTTTCAAAACTATCTAATGTATAACACATATTAGTACTCAGTAAATGGTTATTGGTAATGACTAATAAAAATTCAGGAATAAAATTAAGCATTAGGATAGATTAAGTAGTGTCCAGTCTTTTCCCATTGACCTTTCTCCATTGAAAATAATAGCCAACATTTTTTTAGCATTACTAAGTGTTAGGTACCACGAGGGAATAATTTGTAAGTTCGTTTTTCTTTTAACTCTCACAGCAGCTCTGTGATATGATATATTTATTTATCTCCATTTTATAGATGAGGAAATTGAGGTTTAGGGAGAACAGTGATTTGTTCAAAGCCTCCTTAAATCCAGGTCTTTCTGACTACATATAAATGACTGCTGAACGCTAAGAAAGCTGCTATTTGTTTTTAAAATTTTTGTTTGATTGTTTTTATTTGTAAGAAATACCATACTGGAGGGTTAATAATTAAGTTAAAATCTCAATCCAGGAAGAAATGCCTAAAAGAGCCACTTGATTTACTTCCTGTCTTTATCCACGTCCTCAGTTTGAAGTCTCAGTTTAAGAACCTGTCTGCCTCTAGCAATGTTTTCGACTTTGACACAAAATCAGAATTCTATTACCCTGTGTCATTTGTGTCAGTTATCCCGGGTTTCAGGAGATAGTGCCAAACCATTCCTCAAATGTGTTCTCAGCGCTGGAACTACCAAACAAGTTTATCCATGAAGTAATGCCAGGAACTGGTTAGCTTCCTGGAAACAGAATTTGTCAACCTGATAAACCAGCTCTTATAATAGCATCATCTTACACAGAATTAGAAACGCTTTCTGTAGTCCTGCTTGTTGTGGATTTGACTTAAAAAGCATGCGTCTCTGTGTGTACTCACATCCATCTCAGTTCAGTATCTGAGTTTAGACAACAACAGAAATTACCAGTTCTCAGAGTGGTTATCTTGATAATGAAAACTCCATGTATTCTGCTGTTAGGAATATCACTCACTGGATGTGCCTCAGAAAACACATACCTAGTCATGATCCTCCTTATAGTGATCCCAATTTACTGTTACAGTTGGTCCAAACATCGTATACACATATTAAATATACATAATATATAAGCTTATGTATATTGTATATATAAGCCAATCTTCCTATCTTAGATGTTATGCTCTAATTTTTAAACTTTTGTTGGGAAGTTAAAAAAACAAAATATGCAAGTCTCTTTCTTTAAGGAGCCTATAGGAAAATCACTAGAAAATATAAAATAATTGATGGGATGTATGTGTTTTAATTTTGACAAATGTCTTTTTGTAGGTACCCACTTTCTTTTTACTCATTATCCCATTTATTTATCCTTTTGGTTCTACATAACCTCTCAAACATACTTTGGTATATATTTTGAAATGGAATTAGATAGGAAGCTACTCTACTCATGTTTTTCCTGCACATTTTTAAGTCTAATTTTACGTTTATGAGCAGTCAGAAACCTCTACAATGGGCACCTTTCTCCTTCCTTTCCTGCACCTTCTCAGAGGGCATGTAGGGTACCTGAGCAGATTTGATCTAGAAAGAAGAGAGGCAAATAGCACAGATTTACTTCTTATACTTCAGGCTGTTCTTTCCTTTCCACAAGGTATTAGAATATTTCCAAGGCATGATGATGAAAGACAAAAGATAGGTGCTCTATGGGTGGAGTCTTTTGTACTTGCTTCTTTTAAGCTGTGCTTCTGGTCCTCAAGTGACTCAGTCGTCACCAAAACAAGTGTAACAACTCATCTGTCATGTTCCTTTCCAGATCAACAGATTTATTTTCAACTCCCAAATGCTATTTGAGTAGACAAGGATGTCTTGAAAGACCTGGGAGAATTTTGCAAAACATGGAATTGGGCTGGTTTGAGTTCTGGGTTTTGGCCACTTGTCTTCAATGCATGAGAATTCCAGTACTCTGCTATTTCAAGAAAAGGGGATTAAAAGTAATGCCAGTAAGGCAGAGACAATGCATTGCTTGGCCAGTTAGGGAAGAAAAACAATAGAACTGCCTTTTCACTTCCCTGTGGGAAGCAGAAGGCCTATAAACTTGTAAAGAGTTGGGAGGGGGGCTGCTCAAAGGCTAGGCATGTAAAACAACTTCTGTTCAAAGCAGCTACCTTGAGGTCCTTGTTTGGTACCTTTTAGAATGTGCTTTTCTAGGGGCACCTGGGTGGCTCAGTAGGTTAAGCATCTGAGACTTCAGCTCAGGTTTTGATCTCATGGTTTGTGAGTTCAAGCGCCATATCAGGCTCTGTGCTGACAGCTCAGAGCCTGGAGCCTGCTTTGGATTCTGTGTCTCCTCTTTCTGCCCTCCCCTGCTTGCTCATGTACTCTCCCCCCCCACCCCCCCCCCCCCGCCAAAATAAATAAATCTTAAAATAATAAATAAATAAATAAATAAATAAATAAATAAATAAATAAAGTGTGTTCTTCTAGGGGCAACTGGGTGCCTCAGTCAGACTCTTAGTTTCAGCTCAGGTCAAGATCTCATGGCTCATGAGTTTGAGCCCCACATCTGGCTCTGTGCAAACAGTGCAGAGCCTATTTAGGATTCTCTCTCCCCCCTCTCCCCTCCCCTGCTCGCTCGCTCTCTCTCTCTCTCTCTCTCTCAAAATAAATAAACTTAAAAAAAATTTTTTTTAATGTGCTTTTCTACCTGGGATGCTTTAAGAATAAGTCTGTGTGTGACTCTGTCCCATAATCAGCTCTCCATGAATTCATCTTTTCACTCAGTACCCTACTACACTGTGCTGGTTGTTGTTCACTCCAACTTTTCATTTGTTTTTCCTGATTGAGTTTCTCTGGCACTGGAAGAATTGCCCTGTCTGAGCAACTCCCTTGCTGCCAGTGAATTGGTAAATATTGCTGCCAGAAATCTGATTGGAGATATGTTAAGAATCCATTAAAATTTAAATTGCCAGAATCTGACCTCAGTTATCTACTTTTCAGAGACATCAAATGCATGTGATTATAGTTATAGGATCTGTCGTTTTACCTGGGCAGAACTTACAATTTTTAGTACTAATTTGCTGGCCTGTATTTTATTTTTAAGTTTTTATTTAAATTCCAATTAGTTACCATACAGTGTAATACTACTTTCAGGTGTACAATTTGGTGATTCAGCACTTACCTGTGGTCCATTTTAAAGTGTCTTAGCCCATGTGTTCTCTTTCATTGCAGACGAACAGGAGGCATTGAACTCAATCATGAAGGATCTGGTGGCCCTCCAGATGAGCCGACGTCACCGGGTGCCTGGATATGAGACCATGAAGAGCAAAGACACGGGTCACCCAAATAGGCAGGTGTGTGTGGCCATGGCAGACCCACCTACGTTGCTGGGAAGGGGTTTTCAAATGGGCAATATTTGAGAAGCCAAGGATACTCTAATACCAGGTTGGAATGCTTTTGGCCCCTTTCTTTCAGAGTTTAGTAAATGGTGAGTGGTATATACCAGCCAGGTGTGGGTCCTGATCTGGATCCCCAAAGCCTTGTGCATCTGACCTTGTGTATAGTGTTGTATCTGTGGAGAATAAGAATAATTCTTCATGTATTATGGGGACAGTATTCATGTAACTCTTCCTTTACTGATTATTGGCAGATGTTTAATCCAGATTCATAATCTCTCAGGAGGTTTTTTAGCTACCTTACAGTGTATACTCAGGAAAAATTAGTTAATTTTAGTTTTAGCATATGTAAAATATAATCAGGAAGGGAAATTTACTTAATAAGATGTCACATAATATATTCTAAAGGTAACAATGAGTGATTTTATTATTTTTGTTCACACTTGTTTCCCCTTATAGTAACTTAGGTAGTTGAGAGTGTCTACTCTACTGAGAGTTGTGTGCTTCTTTAGGAAAATAGTTACTATTTTTATTAACATTTAAACCTGTGCACTGTTGAGAATCTTTTTCCCATCTCTTTTGTCATTTACAAACTCCCTGTTTCCTGGGTACTTTGGCCTTCAGAGAGGAGTGAATGATGGGGAGCTTTCCTCCCTAGTGGGTTATCTAGTGCTATATCATATGGCATATTTAGTGTATTTGGTGAAAATTTGTACATGCCATTCTCCTTTGTGGTTCACTTCCTTATCAGCTAACCTTCCTTCTCTTTCCTCATTTGTACCTTGTTTACCAATTCTTCAGAAGAATCCTTGGTTCCTAGAGAAAAAGTAAGGCCCTAGAACCTTTTCTGTCTAAGGTCTTGCTAGATATAGTCTCACAGAGTATTTCCTGCCTTTAGGAAAACTGGGGACCCTGCATCCTTTTGTTTCATGATATAACAGAAGGATTAGCTTAGAAGGCTGGTTTGTTTTTATGGCTACCTTACAGAACTGGGGGAATAGGGCCCATTCTTTTACTATTTTCATACATTATTCTGTCTAATTGTGTGGGTTCTGCCTTGTGGTAACTCTTTGCTATTCAAAGCTGCTTTTGGAAGGAGCATTTTACCAGAAGTGAGTCCCCTCCCCCAGGCTTGAGCCTAATGACCTCACTTTCCTTCCTGTCTTCCTATGTGGAGTGTGCTGCTCCAGTCAGCTGATCTTTCTCCAAATGGGGCTGATAGTGTGGATATCAGTTAGGTGAAAAGGGGAAGCTTTCTTGAGTTGGAAGGCCCAAATGGACCAGGCCGGAAAGAGGAGGGTGGCATGGCCTCTGATCATTCCTTGAAGGGAGTTACCTTTTAGAGATCCTTCTTTCTCTTCTTCTTCTTCTTTTTTTTTTTATGTTTATTTATTTATTCTGGGGAGAGAGTGCATGAGTGCACACAAGCGGGGGAGGGGCAGAGAGAGAGGGGGAGACACAGAATCCAAAGTAGGCTCCAGGCTCTGAGCTGTCAGTGCAGAGCCTGTTTTGGGGCTCAAACCAGGAACCGTGAGATCATGACCTGAGCTGAAGTCGGACACTCAACCGACTAAGCCACCCAGGTGCCCCTAGAGATCCTCTGCTTAGAGCCTAAAAACTATTATAAGAAAAGTCCTGATCTTTACTGTGCCTGCTGCTGTGTTATTGGAATAAAGTTAGTGGTTATGAAGGGAGAAGGCTGTGAAAAGGATTGACTGCTGGTTAAGAAGTAACCTTAACAAGAGGTAGTGGCTCTAAGGACCCACAATTTACTTGAATATCATCATACTTTTTCTGTTGCATGGAGGATACACATTATTAACCTCAGTTTTTTTGTTTTTAAAGAAAAAACACAGCAGCAGTAGGAGCTCAGCCCTTCTGAACAGCCCCACAGTAACAACAAGCTCATGTGCAGGGGCTGTAAGAAAAAGAAATTTTTGGGAAAGAACCACATTACTCATTAAAGCTAAAATGTGCTTTCAAATCTGATCCAAGTGCTGGAAGAGTGTGGAGTTCATTTCCCAGACAAGTCATTTTAGTGGATTTGTAGGGAGCACTGGTTACTTATAACCTGTATTCTGTGCTCTTAGCCACCAATTTGCAGAATAGTATTATTCATAAGCAGTGTCTGTCAGTGCTGTCCAGTATACTTCGTGTGATGATAGAAGTGTTCTGTATCTGTGCTGTCCAGTGTGATAGCCACTAGCCACACATAGCTATTGATCAACTGAGGAAGTCAATTTTAGGTTTTATTTTATTAAAAAAATTTTTTTTTAATGTTTATTTATTTTTGAGAGAGAAAGAGACAGAGCATGAACAGGGGAGGGGCAGAGAGAGAGGGAGACACAGAATCCGAAGCAGGCTCCAGGCTCTGAGCTGTCAGCACAGAGCCTGACATGGGGCTCGAACCCACGAACTGTGAGATCATGACCTGAGCCGAAGTCGGACGCTTAACCAACTTAGCCACCCAGGCACTCTAGATTTTATTTAATTTTAATTAATTTAAATTTAAATAGCCATATGTGGCTAGTGGCTACTGTCTTGGACAGCACAACTTTATATACTATAAGATACTGTTGGTTTGCTGGGCAAGAAATTAAGTGCATGCTTGGAGGTGTTTAGCAATTCATTGGTGTACATTCATTCTTCCACGCAGGTCATGTGTTTCTATACATTGTGATAAGCTCATTCATGAGAATCCTATCTAAGATTCTATTCCAGAGGCATGGGGGCTGGAGGGTAGTGAAGCTGTGGAACTGACATGACTGTTTAGAAATGGAAGCTCAAAGTTGTATGCTAATATCAGACAGAAGGGCAATGAAAATGTCAAGATCATTTTTCCCCCTTAATAAAGTCAAGGTTGTAGAATGGCCTCTCCTGGGAATTGTAGCAGATGTTCAGCTTCTGACCAGGGGAGGTATTCTTCAGCAAAATCCAAAAGGAGAAAGGGGGGGAAAGTCTCAGTGAATATATTTCTAGGAAGGATGGGGTGAGATGAAAGTGGAGGAAACCTTTGGAGGGAGATGTGTTTATAGCTTAGTGTAATGAAAAGAACCTGGCCTAGGAGTCTGCCAGTGTTAATAATCTGTTAACGTAGGACTTTACAGACTGAATCTCTATTTGTTATTATTGTTGTTTGCTTAGGCTTGGGATAGGATTAAACTGTATTCTCCATTACCAGTTCCTCTGCCAGAAAGTCCATACTTAGCAGAGAAGAATGAAAGATCAAAACCTAATTTAAATGGCTAAGAGATGCCAAATTGAGCTAGGAAATGTCAAATAGGGCTAAAGATTCAAATTGCAGAGTACCAGTTGAAAGTAACCAAGTGTTTGGTTAGAAAGGTTGCTTTTTCAGGCAGGGGATGGCGCTGACAGAGGCAAAGGGCACTTACTGCAGCATGAGAAGCGCAGTGCTGGCCACAGGGCAGCGCTAAGATTAGCAGAGCCTTACGGGGCTCAAGCTGGACACAGCAAAGGAAAGCCAGAGGAGCTATGGATTGACAATTGCTGCGGAGCTGAGGCCTGGAAGAATTGGAAAACCTAATTTAATATCTCTGCTTAGCAGGACTTCAGGCATCCTCTTGCCTAAGTGAGCAAGCTAGGTAACTAATTGAAAAAGAGAATGCGTTTGGCAACAACTAAGCGTTCTGAGCAGCTTTGGACGTACATGGGCAATGAGGTGCTCAACTATGAACTCTTTGCTAGGAGGTAGGATCTGGGTTCTCTGCATTCTTCCTCTTGTACGTTAGATCCCTGGAAGCCTACAGCCTTGTTAGAGCTGGCCGAACAATCTTAGATGTGTGGCCCATCCCAGTGTGTGGTTGGGGCCTACGGACAGTTTTGCAGGCGGTGATGACAACACCCCTTTAGCAGTCATCAGCTCACAGTGCTTTATCAATAGGTGCAATTTCTCTGTGAAGCTGACAGCTTAGTGTACTGAAAAGAGTACTGGCCTAGAAGTCTTGGAGTTGTTAATAATCCATTAACCTAGGATTTTACAGTTTACCGAGTGCTTTCAACAACAACAGTTGATAGCACTAACAACTGTAAGCATGTGTATGATGCTTAAAAGTTTGCAGAGTGCTTACGCAAAGGTATTTGTAGAGCCAGGAAGCAAACCCAGATCTTCTGACTCCTGGTCACAGTAATTTTACTGTATATAAGTCTAATCATCTTTCTAAACCTCAGTTTTTCCATCTGAAATAATACCCGTTGTGTCTACCTCTTAAAGTTGTTGTAAGGTCACAGGCAGAATGTAAAGCATTTTGTACATCGTAAAACAGATGTACAGATGTAAAGTGGTAGTGATTATATCACTCTGTTATGTTCTGGCACTGCAGGTATGAGTTCTAGTGAAAGCCTCTAATCAGAATTCTGCATACTGTCATGGAACTGAAAAGGTTAAGGTTTTCTACCTTTATTGGATTGTTATTCCTGTCTATCAGATAGTTCTTTACAAATTTCTGAAGCTAGCCTAATTTCTTAAAATCCCAGGGGAGGAAGAAATAGAATCCTTAATTCCCGTTTCTCTCAAGTCTTACCAGTAACTGGTAAGTAGAGGCTTGAATAGCATCCAGGCTCTGGGTCTGACTTTGCAGGTGTTCACTAGTGGGTGCTTCAGAATGGAAAAGTTGCTTTCCTCATTTCAGGCACTAGCAGGACAGGACTCTTGGCTATCAGTTCTAAAGGAGGAAAATTCTGGGGGCTGTTCCTCCAGTATGGCCAGTGATTGAGCAGACTGTCTTTTGCTTTTACTGTGACAGACCTGGCTCTTCAGGACTTCCATTCTCTTTCAGGGGTTCTTGATAAGATTGTCTGGCTAGTTTGAAAATGAAACATAAAGCAATATATAAGCTTGATACTTTATTTTGTAAGAAGGCTGCTTTATTTATATTTTATACATATATATATATATATATATTTATATTTGTGCGTGTGTGTGTGTGCGTGTGTGTGTAGCAGTGGTTTATTAGGCAGCAATAGCTAAGCAATATACCATTCAATCATTGATTCATTCAGATGCTCACTGAGCTGCTCCTGCATGCCAGACACAGTGCAAGGACTGGGCATATAGAAAGAACTAGGGCAGAGAAGGTTGCTTTACAGTCATCTCTTCCGTTGCCCTTAGGACTTTCCAGACCCCCACAAAATTATTTTTGTTGTCCTTTTTTTTTCCTTTTCATTTTTTATCTTTGGCAAAATAAGGATTCTAGTGCCAAAAATATGGGAGCCATTAAAGATACATAGCAAATACAGGGAAAAGGAGAGCTACAGAATCAGAGTGCACTCTGAACAATGGCTAGCTGAAACCTTTGTCAAGTCCAGTTAGTTCACAAACATTTGCTTAATAAACCCAGATTTGCACAGGGATTCCTGGGAGCTTTCTTGGGTTGCATGTTCAGTTGTTGAGTTTAGACTTTGAGAAGGTTATTTCTACTTCAGTTTGGCATCATTGTTGATTACTCCTATTGTCCCTGCTGAGTTCCCAAATCTGTAGTTCAGCCAGGAGGCCTACACTATCTTCCTGAGATTGGCTGTGGTGGCAGGCGACTTGAACTTGCCTAGACCTGAATTTTTATACTGGAACTTCTTTTCTTAGCAGAGATGGCACCTCTCCCTTCAGTTCAACATGTGCCTGTAGTCAAGCCTCTTAGATATACAAAGAAATGTGTTATGTTCCCTGTACCCTGGGAGCCATACAGTCTTATTGGGAAATGAAAACTACACTAAAAAAAAGAAACTGAGGTAGGATGCAACTATGCCTAAATATATGATACAGATAGTGAGTGCCACGAAAGTGTAAGGTGAGCTTGAGCCGAAGGAGTTACAGAGTCATTTCTGGAGGGGGTAGCACTTAACTAGCCTGTGAAGGAATGTGTGAATGTTTAGCTAGGTGGACAGGAGGAAGGGTGGCACTCCAGGTCAGGCAACTGAAAGGCTAAAGGCTTAGGGCAAAGAACGAACCTGGCTTATTTCAGGAAATAGAGTGGGCATTGTTTGGGCCGGAGAGAGCAGTCCTGCTGAGGACAGTGTGAGATGGCTAGGTAAAGTCAGTGAGCTTAAATTCCAGAGGACTTTGAATGACAGCTGAGGATTTAGACTTTATTGTATAGATCAGGGGTGTCACTGATTACTTTTTGAACAAGGAAAGGACATGGTGAAAGTGGTGGTTAAGATGACTGAAACCGTAGAGGAATGTACACTGTGTTGGCAGAGGGAGCTCAGAAGTGCAGAGGCCGCTTTAGGAATCCAGGAGTAAGGGGAAAGGGTCTCAGTGAGAGTGATGACAGAGAGAATGGGGTTCTGTCCCAGAGGCCTTTGAAGGGAGAATTGGAGGGGAGAGGAAGGAAAGAATCAAGTGGAACTCAGAGGTTTGTCTTCAGTCAAGAGAGCAGTGGTACCAATGTTAGAAATGGCATTGATGAGAAAGGAGACTAGTTTAGGAGGATGGTTGGTGCAAACATACATGTAGTGAGGTTCAGTTTGAGATCATAGTAAAAAAAAAAAAAAAATTCAGATTGTGTGCATGTGTGTATGTGTGTTTTTGCAGGTCCACAATCCTTTATCTGCATTTCTGAAATCCAAAGGGTACTGGAAACTGAAAGACTTTTTTTTTTTTTTTTTTTTTGGTAAATTTGTGGCAGACTCATTTGGCAGCAAAACCTGGTTTGAGTGGACGTAGGGCTGTTTATAGTCTTTCTTTATTCCACTTATTGTGAGTATTCACACTTTTCACTACAAAAACTAGCTTGTACTGTGTTAACAGAAAAACCCTAAGTCTTAGGTGACTTAACACAATATGCCCAGTGTGGGGAAGGGAAGGACAGTGTTCCCCACAGTCAGAACCCTGATCGAGGGTGGCCCCACTGACCTGGAACATGTGGCCACCAAAGAAGAGAGTGTAGAACTCAGTTATGTTCCCAGCTCTTGGTCAGAACTAGTGATAAAGTCCCAAACTAACTTCAAGAGAGGCTAAGCAGGACAGAGGTGCATGGGGGAATACCTGTTCATGTTCTGCCTGTGCCGTGGAAGCGCTGCCCCAGAGACCCTCCCTGGGGGGAGGCGTCACATAATATATATGACAGGTACCATACTTCCTCTCTAAGCTAAAAAACACATTTTGAAACCCTTTTCGCCCCAAGAATTTTGGCTAAAGGCTAATGGGACCTGTGTTTTCATTTATTGAGCACTTACTATGTGCCAGGTACCATTCTCATGTCTTTGCCTAATTATTTCATTTAATTCTTCTGATAACTCCATGAGATAAATATTGTTACTATTCGCACTTGACAGATGAGGAAACTGAGTTACAGATAGGTTAGTCAAATTCAAGGTCATAGAGCTAGGAGGTTGTAGAGCCAGGGTTTGAAGCCAGATGGTTTGACTCTGCTGTCACATTTTTTTTTTAATTTTTTTTTTTTCTTCAACGTTTTTATTTTTATTTTTGGGACAGAAAAAGACAGAGCATGAATGGGGGAGGGGCAGAGAGAGAGGGAGACACAGAATCGGAAACAGGCTCCAGGCTCTGAGCCATCAGCCCAGAGCCCGACGCGGGGCTCGAACTCACGGACCCCGCGAGATCGTGACCTGGCTGAAGTCGGACGCTTAACCGACTGCGCCACCCAGGCGCCCCTGCTGTCACATTTTTAAGAACAACATATCTGCCTCAAATACATGGCAGACAGAGGAAGTTTTGCTTGAGAGATTGGGGCTGGTCATAGAGATTTGGAAATTTTCTATTTACAAGTTGCCTATTTTTTTATTATTAAAAATTTTTAAGTTTATTTATTTATTTTGAGAGAGGGTGGGGGAGGGAGGGAGCATGTGTGTGCCAGCATGAGCAGGAGAGGGGCAGAGAGACAGGAGACAGAATCCCAAGCAGGCTCCACGTTGTTGGCACAGAGCTTGAAGCAGGGCTTGATCTCAACAAATCATGAGATCATGACCTGAGCCTCACAAGATCAAGAGTTGGACACTTAACCAACTGAACCACCCAGGTGCCCCTCAAGTTGCCCATTTTTTATTCTTACTGAAGAGAGGATGTGAGGAAAGCAGGAGAAATCCAGAGGCCAAAAGTCCAAACATCAACATGTGGGGGGAGGGGTGGGAGAAGGCATGAGGAAGAGGAACCAGCAAAGAAGCAGAAGTGGTTAGAGTGGTGGCAGGTTCCCTGGGCTGGGATAGAGTCACAGAAGGCAGGGGAGGAGAGAACCTCATGAAAGAGAACTTGGCCACCAGTGTGAAATGTCTCAGAGAAGCAAGGAGAATGGTTGGCAGGAGGAATTGAATATATTTATCTTTATCTGAACTTTTCTTATCCATGGCTTATTCTGGTCAGCCTGACAGGGGGAACTTGGATTTAGGAACTTGGCAGATGTGGACACACCATGTGGTACATGCCAGCATCCTGCCCTAGAAAGGCTGTCACCACATCAAAGAAGGGATTCAGAGCCCTAAGCATCTTTGTTTACACTGCTTACTAATCACAGGCTTGGTTGGTCTTGAGTAGGAGTGATTTGTGGTTTAAGGCAAAAGTTTAAATTCCCTTTCTAACTGAATTCACACGGAATAGTGCTTGGATTATGGTCATCATTAAATAAATTCATTCCTTCAGTCCCACAAAGGGACAGAGGGGATTCCTTTGTAAGTACATCGAAGTATAATGTCCCAGTTTATGAATAAGAGCTATTGCTATATGTTTTTTATTGCTATAAAAAATGAGATGAAAAGCAACAAAAGAATACAATTTTATTTTAAATCAACAGAGAGAAATAAATCCTAAGGGGCTTTAGTTAATACATCAATATTGGTTAATTAATTGTAATAAAAACAAATGTACTATAGTAATGTATGATGTTAATAATAAATGAAACTGTTTGGTGGGAGGAAAGGTATGTGGGAACTGTTTGCTCAATTTTTCTGAAACTCTAAAGCTGTTCTAGAAACAGAATCTGTTAATAGAAAATACTAACAGTGCAAGCTACACCACGGTATGCTGGACTGTGAGCAGCAGCAGGTGAAAGGCTCTGGTAGCCCCCCTGCGGGGGCAGACAGGTTTTCAGACTTCGGTGAGCACTTGGGTACTCCCGAGCCAGCTGTGGGACCAGAGAGTGTAGGCAGCTGGAGGTGGCACGTCCGTGTGCAGCGGCATGTCGGGGCACTGTGCTGTGGAGGGCCCTTGCCATGCTAACTGCTCAGCATTCCAGGGAAGGAGAAAAAGAGGACAGACAACTGCTGTCACCTGTGTAAACCTCAAATCCACACAGTAACTTTCTCTGCAGCAGTGCCCCACCTTTCTGCTTGCACATGCCTGCACGTGCGCGGGCACACACACACACACACACACACACACACACACGCTCACACTCACCTAGAGTGCAGACCAGATGGGGCACGGTGCTTTTCCATTCTACTTCCTCCATCCCCATCTACTCACAACCTCAGCCAGAGCATCCCCTACTGGCTCCCCAGGCCCCATAGCTTGCTGCATGATTGGCACCTCAGTGTCCTGGTTCTGACTTCATTATTACTCCCATCTCCTCCATGAGTTCCAAGAAGTAAGGTCCCATTGAAGCTCTGCGTCTGTGAGTAAAATAAACCTCCTTTTTTATTTTTATTTTTTAATGTTTATTTATGTTTGAGAAAGAGAGAGAGACAGAGCGATAGCAGGGGAGGAGCAGAGAGAGAGGGAGAAACAGAATCCGAAGCAGGCTCCAGGCTCTGGGCTGTCGGCACAGAGCCCGATGCGGGGCTCGAACTCATGAACTGTGAGATCATGACCTGAGCCGAAGCCGGACGCTTAACCAACTGAGCCACCCAGGTGCCCCAAAATAAACTTCCTTTGCCTGTGTGACACTTAAGTTGTGGCAAAGCATGATGGTTAAGAGCTGGGCTTCCAGGGTTTGAATCCTGGCTCGCTCTTTAAAGCATGGTGACCTTGAAGGAACTTATTTAACTTTATTGTCACTCAGTTTCTCCTGTAAAATAGGGACAATAATAGTATTTGTTGTGAGGATTTGCTTAATTGATACATGTAACAGGCTTAGAACAAGGCTTAATACATAATAAATGTTCAGTAAATGTTAGCTATTGTCATATACTATTAATGGATGAAGTGGTCTACATGTTACATTAAAGAGTGAGAGGGCAAGATCAGAGCTGTGTTTTGAAGAGTTGTCACATTGCAGGTCAGCAGAGTGGGAGCTTTGCCATCCACTGTTTAGTATATGAACTTTCAGGGACATGAAGCTCTTTGAGCCCCAATTCCACCTTGTCTTTAAAATAATGGGATAGAGGATGGCATTATTATATTTTGATTCAATGATTCTCAAGCTGTGGTCTAGGGATCCCTGGGAAGTTCCCAAGAACTTTTCAGGGGGTCTGCGAGGTCAAAACTATTTTCATATTAATACTAAAATGTTACTTGCCCTTTTTACCCTCATTCTCTTAAGAATGTACAGTAGAGTTTTCCAGCGGCTGCATGATACGTATTATCACAACAGATTAAAAGCAGAAGTTGACATGAGAATCCAGCTGTCTCCTATTAAGCCATGCATTAAGGAGATTTGTATTCTGTCACTAAACTCTAAAAATATAATTCTTTTTTATAACAGTGTGTTTATGTTAGCATGTAATATCTTTTAAATTGTTTTAAAATGAACAAAATAAATATAAATTTTGTTTTAATTTCTAATGTGGCAAATATCAGTGGATACAATCTATGCAAACAAAAGCTCTTTGAGGTCCTCAGCCTTTTTTTCTTTTAATTTTTTTAATGTTTTATTTTATTTTTTGAAAGAGAGAGACAGAGTGCAGGCGGCGTTTGGGGGGGGGGGGGGCGGGCAGAGAGAAAGGAGACACTGAATCCGAAGCAGGCTCCAGGCTCTGTCTGAGCTGTCAGCACAGAACCAGAGGTGGGGCTTGAACCCATGGATATAAGATCGTGACCTGAGCCGAAGTCAGATATTCATCCGACTGAACCGCCTCAGCCTTAAAAAAAAAAAAAAAAAAAAAAAAAAAAAAAAGTTTATTTTTGAGGACAAGAAAAAGACATGAGTGGGGGAGGGGCAGAGAGCAGGGGAGAGAGAATCCCAAGCAGGCTCCACACTGTCAGTGCAGAGTCTGACGCAGGGCTCAGTCTCAAACTGCAAGATGATGACCTGAACCGAAACCAGGAGTCAGAGGCTTAACCAGCTGAGCCACCCAGGTGCCCTATCCTCAGTCATTTTTAGGGTGTAAATTAGAACCACTTGTCCAGTTCAGTGGACTATAAGAGAATTCTAGCTTTCTCATCTCTTGGGAAAAAGAAGTTCTTTATGTACCCACCCCACCTTTCACATTCTGTCCTGTTTCTGTCGACTTCTCTGTCTGCTCTGTGTTTCTCTAAAGATACTCTGAAACTTTCTTCTTTCTTCCAAGCCACAGCCTATTAATTTCTCTTTCTCAGTATACTTTTCACTCACTGTCCACTCTTCCTTTCCTCCATCTCTGTTATTTGTTGGTATCCTGACAGGCTTAGTTTTATTTTTTCACTATACGTGTTCTTTTCTTCTGTAATATCTCTTCCCTTTTCCTGCCATTTTAAACTCGCTTGCTCTTTACAGTATTTCTTCGTCCTTGATTTGTTTCTTAACATTCTAATGCTTCTACTTCTTCCTATTTCTGACGTTTACACTCAATTCTGTTCTTGCTCAATCAATTTAATAAATATTAGGCACAAATATTAGATACCATTTCCTTTGCTTGTCACTGGTAATACAGAACCAAGATAGACACGGTCCATAGGCTACCCATGATAATCAGTTAAGACAAATCTGGAGACACTTCTAAGGAAAATTGTCCAGGGTCCTGCTTTATGCCACCAGGGGTAGTCTTGAAAGGGTCATGGAAATCCATTGTAACAGCAGCAACTGCATGTCTACTATGTATGAGGTATCTCGTGTATATTATGTTGTTTGGTTCTCATAGCTCTTCAAATCAGCTATGTTTAGCCTCACTGTACACATGGAAAACTAAGATTCATAGAGCATAAGTAACTTGCTTGTGGACTTATAGCTAGGAAGTATCCATCCCAAGATTTCTTTTTCTCTTCAGTCATATCAGCCAAGAAGAAAAGGTGTCCTGGCCAGGAGGTGATATGGTAGGAGAAACTCCAGAGCCAGTTGTAGAAATAGAGTGTATGAACTTAGAAATGACATGTCAGCATAGCAGCTGAGCTGGGCAGCCACTTAGAGATCTTGTCCTAAGAGCTTTGTTGCCCCTGAAGTTAGAACTCAAAGGCTACAAGTCACTGGAAAGGAATGCGTATGAGGTAGAGACGCTGTAACGGGAGCCATCAGGGATGTTTGCCTAAGGTTGCTAAAGGACTACCTGAAGCTTACCTGGGAATGGCAGGATAACACATGCCAGAGAACCCGCTAACCTGTCTATCATTCCTTTGACAGAGTGACGTCAGAATCAAGTTTGAGCACAACGGGGAAAGGCGGTAAGTCTGCCTTCTGATCAGTGGTTGTGTTCACGTGTGCTGCGGTTCTCAGAAAGCATCGAGCTTATGGAAGCTGTTTCCCTGGAGTGATCCCTGTGGGCTCCCTGGCTAGATGATGGGGTTGATTTGGCATAAAAGGGCAATTTTTACTTTTGGCTTGGCTTACCAATTAAACTTTATTTTTGGTCTTAGGAATGGAAGCCATTTCAACTGCTTTTACTGTTTTTACTCTTCTGCTATTATTCTGCTCCTGTGGGGTCCACCATTTTGCTAGGGGAGGAAGTCAGGACTCCAGCCCTACTCAGTTATGACTTCCAGATACACTGTCACTGTGCCACCTGATAGCATCAGAAGGAGATCAGGAGGCGTCTGGGTGGCTCAGTCGGTTGAGGGTCCGACTCTTGATTTCCACTCAGGTCATGATCCCAGCGTTATGGGATTGAGCCCCATGTCAGGCTCCATGCTAAGTGTGGAGCCTGTTTAAGATTCTCTCTCTCTGCCTCTGCCCCTCTCCTCTCTCTGTCCTCCCTCTGCCCTCTCCTCTTCTCTCTCTCTCTCTCTCTCTCTCTCTCTCTCTCTCTCTCTCTCTTCCCTCTGCCCCTCTCTTCTTATCTCTCTCTCTCTCAAAAAATAAAAATAAAAAATTAGTTAAAAGAGGATCAAGATTCTCCTGTGGTGTGGTACTATTTCCAGCCCAGTAGAGTGGCCCTGGCCCCTGGCTTTGTCCACATCAGGGCCAGGTTAGTGACTTGGAAGTTTCTTTATAATGTGTCAGGGTCATGGGAAGCTGCATCAAGTCTGTCAGTTGTGAAAGATTTCAGATCATTTGAGGACATAGAAAGAGGGAGTTTTTCAGTCTATATTCAGTATCTTACCTTGTTAGGGAAGTGAAAGTAATGTTATGAAACCCTTTTGTCCTTTCCTCCATTGTTAGTATTTAGTTTTTTGTAGGAAACCAAGATAGAAGTTTTTAGTGGAGAAAAATAGGACTCCACTTAATTTCTAAAGTTATTTAAGGAAAAACTTATTTTTTTTAAACTCAACATGGGGCTTGAACTCACAACCCCAACATCAAGAATCGCATGTTCTGACTGAGCCAGCCAGATGCTCCTTAAGGAAGAACTTTTAAATAAACTTTATTTTGAGAGAGAGACAGAGCATCCCAAGCAGGCTCCACACTATCAATGCTGAGCCCAGTGTGGGGCTTGATCTCACAACCATGAGATCATGACATGAGCTGAAATCAAGAGTTGGATGCTAACAGACTGAGCCACCCAGACGCCGCTTAAGGAATAACTTTTGAAAAGCATACAGAACTCTGGTAATGGGATAATTGGGACCCTGTGTGTGCACGCATGTGGCGCATATGTGCCTGAGTGTGCTTTTCAATATGTTTCCTGCTATTCCAGTCTCTCTCATTGATACCCCACTTTTGCCTTTGCTTTGAGCATTTGGAAATGTGAAGAGCAAACCCATGAGAATAAGCTCTTCCTATTAGATTAGTTCCATCAGAGGGACATTAGTGCCTCCAAACATTGTTAGCACAAGTCCAGATATGTGGCTGCTGTTCTCCCTTAAAAAGATATGTTAACAAGCCTGCAAGGTTGTCAGAGGTTGCCTGGTGAAAACACTGTGGTCTGCAGAGCCAGAGCCCTGCTACTGCGGTGTGTGTTCTAGGGCTGTTTCAGGCCTGGAGGGAGGAAAGTCTTCTGATTTCTGTCCCCAGCGGCTCATCCTGTGTCCTGCGAGTAGCAGAGAAGTTGAATTGTCACTTGATTGTTGCTGCTTTTCACACTTCTGACTTGACTGGGTTTTGGAAGGATTGCCAAACTCAGACTGGCAGAGAGTTTTCAGAAGTAGATACAAAATCAAAAGCTCAATTGTGTTGGAGCCTAATTATGTGGTTACGCTCTCCTGAATTCCTGTTCCCAAAGTGGTATGTAGTTACAGTGAGCAGACTTACACTGAGAAAGTGTATGTGTTTAGTTTCAGAGAAGCTGCCAGATCGAAACCACAAATATTTAAGGTGGTCAGGTAGGAATGGCCTTTCAAAGCCTGAACAGCAGAGTGTTGGTATCAAGATTTCGAAAACTGTGCATTCTCTTTTTATGGAGCTGTTTTCAGGAGCCATTGCACTTCACTGTTTGTGTACTGTGTGTGGAATTGAGGACTTTTAAGTTGGTGCGGGGAAGCCAAGTTGCAGCTGCACTATGCCAGACAGCTCTGGTTTCATGTGTTTTATGTCTTAGGATTTTATAGAGAATATGATTGTGGGCTTTCTTTACTTTTTGCAGGGAATATGGATAGTATATATCTAAATGTTGTAGGCCCTTAGAGAATTAGAATGTACAGAAAAGAGGGAAGAAATAGTCTTTTTCCATTCACCTATGCTAAGTATCCATTCTGTTTCCCTTTGCTTTGGAAGGGTAGGGATCCGGCTCCTAACGCTTTTACCTTTTAGCCCCAGGAGGGCAGAAGAGGACTGTAGATTCAAACTCCTTCCCTTGGAAAGCTTCCCTGTCTGGACACTGGTGAAGGTGGTTGTCACAGGTGTTAGTCCCCTCTTTGAAGCATTGGCTAAAAATGCCTACCATTCAGGGTGATGGCGGCAGCTTCGATCTTACCAATGCTGATAGTCCTGGTTTCTGATCTTGACTTTGGGGCTGCTTTTGAGGTTTTGAATGGCTTGTTGCCAGGCAAAATGCAGGAGAATTTATCTGAGCCTGATCCTTTTCTAATGGTGTGCTAGGGACATACGAATGGTCTCCTGGTATTTTATTCAGGAAGACTGGCCCCTGTTGCTGAGATGCTGATGAAGGAGATATTATTTGCTATTAGGAATTAGTGGAAAGCCATTCTCTCAAAAGTCTCCAGAAAACGTCCATATCTAGATAACCCATATCTAGATAGCATTACACAGTATCATTTCTTGGCACAGTTGGTTTGAGGGAAAAAAAATACAAGGATTACAGTATGAATGGATTCCCAGGTGGGATATGAACTAACATATTCAATATAATTTCCAAAAATGAAAGGTGGTGATGGATAAAGGAAAAGTTATGGAGAAATTATCTTCCTGGGATGTTAGGCTTTGTGTGAAGGATAGACTGGTTGAAAGAAGTATGCTATTAAGGTTGTCCAAAAGAACTTTCTGCTATAATGTAAATGTTATGTACCTTTGTTGTCCAGTATAGTAACCACTGGTCACATTGCCCTGTGGCTAGTGAGACTGAGGAACCAGTATAAAATTTAATTTTAATCAATTTGAATTTAACCAGCTGCATGTGGCTAGTGGCTACCACATTGAATAGTACAGTTCTAGGATGATGGAAGCTTTTATGCTGCCTACTTATTTGTGCCAGCCTGGCACAGAAGAACATTAAAGAAATTATCTGGTCAGATTCCATTAAAATCCAGTAGCTTAGATCCCTCTGTCCTGTGGTTTATTGCTTCTTACTCTGGTTATACCACTTCCCACTCTGGAGGAGCAGAGAAGATGTAAAAAAACCACACACTTCTCAGCATGAGGAGGGCAAGAACTGTAGAGGCTCCATGGCTGAATACTGCTGCTCTACCAAGCACTAGTCATATTTCGTCCAGTCTAGGCTACTAAGAGATGAAGGTCATTTTGATATATATTTTCCCCCATCACATTAAGCATAAATTCATGTGTTTATTAGTCATTCATAACTCTTTGAATTGTCATAATATCCTTGTCTATGTTTCTGTTGGGTTGTTTGTCTTACTGATTTTGCATGGATTATTTTTCCACGTTTGATATTTCTTAACTTTGTTGAGGGCTGATCATTTTGCTATCAGAAGTTTAAATTTTTGTTGTTAAATCTGCCTTCTTCCTCCTTGTCTTCTGTATTTTATATAATGCTTAGGAAGACCTTCTCCACTCCAATATTTTTTAATCCTATGCATTCTTCTGTGTGTGTGTGTATATATATATACACACACACACACACATACACATGTAGAGAGAGAGAGAGGGAGAGAGAGAATATATGAGTTACTTTCTGATATTCTCTTGTTTTCACTTATCTCATTGTTTATTTTTATCTTAAGTATTTAAGTTGTAATGTATTGGGTTGGACCCATATGGCTGCTTTTGTACATCAAAAATTGTTGACTACCAGCAGCAGACAAAGGTAGAGAGAATGTTATACTGAACCCTTCTGAACCTGTAACCCAGATTTGATATTACCAATATTTTGTCAATTTTTTTGTATATTTCATTCTTCTGTTTCATTCATTTTGTATGTTTAATCTGAACCCAGTTTTAAATTTTGCTGTGATGTTTAATTGACAGATTCTTTTAACACATCTTTGAACAAGTTCTTACTCTACTCTGTATTTATAGACATTGTTTTTTGGGGGCACCTGGGTGGCTCTGTTGGTTAAGCGTCCGACTTCGGCTCAGGTCATGATCTCACGGTTCGTGAGTTCGAGCCTTGCATCGGGCTCTGTGCTGATAGCTTGGAGCCTGGAGCCTGCTTCAGATTCTGTGACTCCCTCTCTCTCTGCCCCTGCCCTGCTCGCACTCTGTTTCTCTCTCAAAAATAAATAAAACGTTTTAAGAAAAGTTGTTTTTTGAACTGACCTAATGAGTTTCTCTAGAAAAGTGTCAATATCAACACTACTTATATGATCATATGTGTCACTTGTTAAAAAAAAAACTTAGGCATGTAACCAACTCAAGGGGAATTCTTTTGACTCTTAGGTAGGAAATCTCAATTCTGAAGATAATCAGCATTGAGATTCCTCTGGCATCAGCAATGGATAAGACCTTTCAAGTCCTGGAGTTGAGTCATTTAGGAGTTAAGACCATGTTTTCAGGACCACTGCTCCAGTCTCCAGGTTTTCTTCCTAACAAGAGTGTTTAGAACCTAATGTTTAAATCCAGATGTCCTGCTTTTTTCTTTTTTTAAGTTTATTTATTTATTTTTGAGAGAGACAGCATAAGCAGAGGAGGGGCAGAGAGAGAGGGACAGAGGATCCTAAGCGGGCTCCATACTGACAGCAGAGAGCCTAATGTGGGGCTCGAACTCACGAACCGTGAGATCATGACCTGAGCCAAATTCAGATGCGTAACTGACTGAGCCACCCAAGCGCCCCAGGTGTCCTGTTTGGATACTGAACTGTCATTGATAGAAAAGATCTGAGCTGAAATGGTAGAACAATTATTGGGACTGAGCAATGTTTGTGATGCTCAGGAGAAAGGTAAAATAAATAAAGTAGGTAAGAGAAGAAAAGAAAAAATAAAAAGTCAAACTGTATGAAGGAGAAAAAGAGAATCCTATGTTTAAAAGAACAGGAAGATATTCAGAAGTCCTAGCTTTCCAAATCTGACTTTTAAAATATACAATTAACGATGCTTCCTATTCCTTTTCAGAATTATAGCATTCAGCCGGCCTGTTAGATATGAAGATGTGGAACACAAGGTGACAACAGTGTTTGGGCAGCCTCTTGATCTTCATTACATGAATAATGAGGTAAGAAAGTAGATGGATGGTATGGAGACAAGATGGGGTGACAGCTGACTACCTTTTTCTTTCTCCTTAACTGAGGATATTTTAGTTTGTTCCTCTAATATCATCTGCAGGTTTTCCTTTTCTGGAGCCTCTTTCCTTAATTTCAATAATTCTGGGATTTCTGGGTTTTGCTACATGGGGGATTCCATAGCTACTTCCATTCTGCCTGCTCAGTGAGTGGTGGTAGCTCTAATACTCCATGGTGGGAACAGGTATGGTACTGGGGCCAGGATGTATATTGTCTCTGTTATGTTTTGTAGCTTATCTTTTTCTTTCCAGCACAACCTTAACAAGAAGCAGAGGTTTAGGAGGGGCTGGAGAGGTGTGGAAAACTGGTGGGTAGTTCCTCTATTGACAGTCATAAATACTGGACTCTTCTCTCAAAGTTTAACTCCCAAGTGTAGTTTGTTTCCAAAGTTAGCACCTACTCAAGTGATTTCTTTAACTCTTCTTCCTCCTGTCCCCTGCTCTTCCTTCCAGTTCTTATTTTTTCATACTTTGAATGTCACCCAGGAAGGGATTCTTCTGAGTGTCAGTTACTTGGCTGCTTTTCCAGCTCCAAGAAAGGTGCTAGAGGCTACAGTCTGCTTGGGCTGATGCTTTGCATTAGTCTGAGAGGCAGTGTGTTGGTGCCTAGTAAAAAGTGTGCATCTTGAGGGAATTGAATTGGGGGACAAGACAAGAAAGCTGGGCCACATCCTGGCTCTTTGAGAATTGGGTCCTTACTGTGTAGTTTTGTTTTATTGGTTAAAGAGTTAAGAATCTCCTCCATAAAGCAACCCAAGTGTCCATCCATCCATCAATAGATGAATGGATGAAGAAGATATGGTATATATAGAGAGTGAAATATTACTCAGCCATAAAAAAGATGAGATCTTACCATTTGCAACAACATGGAGGGACCTAGAGGGTGTTATGCTAAGTGAAATAAGTGAGACAGAGAAAGACAAATACCATATGATTTCACTTATAGATAGAATCTAAAACACAAAACAAATGAATAAATAAATGAAAAACAGAAACAGACCCATAAATACAGAGAACAAACTGATGGTTATCAGAGGGGAGAGGTAGGCAAAATGTGTAAAGGGGGTGAGAGATACAAGCTTCCAGTTATAGAATGAGAAGTCATGGGGATAAAAGGTACAGCAGAGGGGATATAATGGTATTGCAGTAGCGTTATATGGCAACAGATGGTAGCTACATTTGTGGTGAGCACAGTATAACATACAGACTTGTTAAATCAGTGTGTTGTACACATGAAACTAACGTGACATTATGTGTCAACTATACTTTAAAAAATAAAAGCAAAAAACCTTCAGCTGGAGAAAAAAGGAATTTCTTCCATAATTTGGGGCTGACATCTATAGGGGCTGAGATTTGTTGGCTAAAACCCCCCAATCCCCTTTTATGCAAAATATACAACTACAATTGGATATGTTGCCCAATAGCTAACAAAAATAAGACTGTCTGATCTTTTGTTTTTTTTGTGACAAATTTTAGAAATACAGCAGATTTGGAAAATAAACCACTAGCTCTATAGTTAATAAGTAATGCAGATGAACTTTTAAAAATTGCAGCTCAAGCTTCAGTCACTGCATAGAAAGCAAGGCTGAAGTCTGCCAGCTAATCAGCATTAAAGAAGGTATTCTTTAGTGAGGAAAGACTTTTCGGAATGATTTAGTGCTCATTTCTCTTTCCATTAAGAATTCCACATGTCCCAAAATCCATTTTCAAATTCTTTGGGCAATAAAGTGGCTTCCCAGAATGTTAGTCGTTCCTTTATTTAAATATTTATGCAGATGTTAATTCTAAAGCCAAACATAATTAGTAGTTTAGTAATTATTTTAGATGATGCATGTCTTTCCATGCTCTGCTAATGTGAATGACCGAGAATTGACTAGTTTACATTTTATTAATTTAAAAATCCCTCAACCTTTTTCTTTTCTTTGCCCTCTAAACCTTGCCACGTCAGGATTTGAGAACCACATGTGAGAAATCGGTTGGTATTTTATTTTATGTTTACTTATGTTTTTAATAGCTTTATTGAGGTACAATTTACCCACCATAACATTTACCCTTTTAAGCTGTACAATTCAGTGGTTTTTAATATATGTACAGAGTTGTATAACCAACACTACTATCTAACTCCAGATACCCCAAAGAAAAGGCCTGTATCCATTAGCAGTCACTTCCTATCCCCTCCTCTCCCTAGCACCTGGCAGGCAAACACAAACCTACTTTCTGTCTCTTTGGATTTGCCTGTCCTGGACATTTCATATACATGGAATCATATAATATGTGGCCTTTTGTGTTTGGCTTCTTGCACTTAGCATAATGTTTTCAAGATAATAATATTCCATTGTATGGATAAACCACATTTTGTGTACCCATCTGGATACTGGAATTGTTTTCACTTTTTTGACCATTATGAGTAATGCTGCCATAAACATCTGTGTACACATTTTCATATGCACGTTTTTTTTTTCAGTTCTCTGGAGTATATACCAAGGAGTAGAACTGTTGTCTTACGGTAACTCTATGTTATCGTTTTGAGAAACTGTCCATCCTTCCCACATCCACTGTACCATTTTACATTCCTACCAGCAGCATAGGAAAGTTATAATTTCCCTATGTCCTCATCAAGACTTGTTACTTTTTGGGTTTTTGCATATCTGTTTTTTAAATTATAGCCATCCTAGTAGGTACGAAGTGGTATCTCATTGTGGTTTTAATTTGCATTTCCCTAATGACTAATGACATGGAGTGTCTTTTTGGTGCTTATTGGCCATTTGTCTGTCTTCTTTGCGCGATGTCTATTCAAATCTTTTGTCCATTGGAAGAATTGGATTCTTTGTCCTCTTACTGTTGAGTTGTAAGAGTTCTATATATATTCTGGATACTAGACCCATATCATACTTTTGCACAATTGTAGTTTATTTGTTTAAGTTAAAGCCTACTCCAGTTATTTCTTTATCTCTCTCCACCTCCCACAACAGTTCTTGTTTATTCATACTTTGAATGTTACAGGAAGGAATTCTTTTACGATGTGATAAGATTTGCAAAATTTTCTCCCATTCCATGAGTTGTCTTGAAATTTTATTTTATTTTATTATTTATTTATTTATTTTAAGCAATCTCTGCTCCCCACACGGGGCTCAAACTCACAACCCCAAGATCATGAGTTCATGATCTTTTGACTGAGCAGCCAGGTGCCCCTTGAAATTTTATTTTAAATACTGTTCTTGCTCTTTGTTTTCTCCTGGCCTAGAATTTAGTGTTGCCATCTCCTTTTATTATAAAATGGGAACTGAAGAAATGAATTGGACTTTTGCTTGATTTTGTGTTTGCCACAAACGTGTAAGATCTGACATTTGCTGGGTCCTAGGCAAAGTGTACTTTTGCATTTTTTTTTTTTTAATTTTTTTTTCAACGTTTATTTATTTTTGGGACAGAGAGAGACAGAGCATGAATGGGGGAGGGGCAGAGAGAGAGGGAGACACAGAATCGGAAACAGGCTCCAGGCTCTGAGCCATCAGCCCAGAGCCTGACGCGGGGCTCGAACTCACACCGCGAGATCGTGACCTGGCTGAAGTCGGACGCTTAACCGACTGCGCCACCCAGGCGCCCCTACTTTTGCATTTTTTAATACTAAGTACTCATAGTGTCCTCTGCATTTAACAGCAAGTGAGACTTATCCATACCCTCAAGGGCGATCTCTTTAATACTTCAGGGGAATGAAAACAGAGGAGATTGTTTCTGAATTCTAGTCACTGATTTTTATCTTTAAACGTTAAGATATTAAACTCTGTTATGTGGCCTAAATTCGTGTTCTTATTTGAGTAACAGTTTTCATCCTCTGCCTATCCCCCTCCTCCTCCTATGCCTTCTCTGCTTGTTGTGTTAATTGCAGCACAGGCTAAGGTGAGATATTTAATTAATTTGGGAAGAAATAAATGGGGCTTTAACTGTTTAGGATTTGATGCTTTGGAGAAAAGAGTATTTTTAGAGAGGAAGCTCTTCTCAGAAAGTATCTTGAAACAAACTACTGATGTGTTGCACAGCATGGATAAACTCAGAAACATTAAGCAAAAGAAGTAGATACAAAAGACTATGAACTGAATTGAACATGTATGAATTAATAGGATTCCATTTATGTGAAATATCCAAAAGAGGTAAATCTACAGAGACAGTAGATTCATAGTTGCCTGGGGCTACAGGTGGGAAGAGGGAGTGACTGTAAATGGGCACAAGAGCTTTTTGAAACAATGGAAATGTTTTAAAATTGAATTATGATGATGGTTGCACAACTTTGTAACTTTACTAAAAATTATTGAATTGTACACTAAGGAAAAGAAAAAGTACCTAGATGGTTTGAATTAATTTTACGACCCCATACTATCCAATTAGATTGTTTTCATTCAGGTATTTTTTTTAATTTAGCCTGTTTCTAAACTAAAGACATATTTTATATGATTCCCTTTTTCTGTGTCTGTGTCCCAGCTTTCCATCCTGCTGAAGAACCAAGATGATCTTGATAAAGCAATTGACATATTAGACAGAAGCTCAAGCATGAAAAGCCTTAGGATATTGCTGCTGTCCCAAGACAGAAACCATGTAAGTAGCCCCTCTGATGACCTGGCGGCTGGACAGAGGGCAAAACTTGCTGTTCTTTAAGAGTTCACCTGGTTTCCTTGACAGAATTTTGTATTCCTCAGCTGCTGCTAAAGCAAGCAAGCACGTACATGGAGCCCAGCACAGCCCACTGTGCCAGTGGCCAGATAGCAGTTTGCATGTGATTTCACTGTGAAGTCAAGTCACCTGTGTTAAAGTTGAAGCTAAAGGTTACTTGGCTTGTGGCATGGGAGGAAGGAAAACATTTATGATTAAAGAGAAAATTCTTTTTCTCTATATTTATGTTATTTCCATTTGATTTGGACCCTAACAAGAGAGATTTGATGAGGGTGAAGGTGCTTAGCGAAGGCTGCTAGGGATTTGAGACTATCCTGTAGACCTACTCTTACAACCCCTCAGCAACCGTGCCTGTCTCTTGAGATACATGTAGGAAACAAGCTTTTCCTTCTTTTCAATGGGAGAAAGGCCATGGAGTGGAGGGCCTCTTGTAACTTACCAGCCACTCCCTTACCAAATGGCAGACGATCTGCAGAGGCCGTCAGAAGTGAAGGATTATCCCTTGTTAACTTCTGTAAAAGGTCCCTGGGGGCCTACATTTCACAAGAATGATTGCAGTCTGTGTGTCTTCTAATCACTGATTTCTGTGCCAGTTTTCTTGAGATGCATGTTCCTAAAGGTTTCTTGGCACTCTTTCCCTTCCCTTTGCTCGAAGACAGCCAGCTGTGACATACCTTCATGAACACACCATACCAGGACGGAGTTTAGGTGGAATGGTGCTCATGCTGACCACTTATTTTTAAAAAGATGCATTGATATTTGGCTGTCCTACTGATTAGGGGGGAGCGCAAGAGAATGCAGTTAGGAGGCCTTAGGAGGGGGAAGGGCAGAGAGAGAGGGAAAGAGAGAATCCCAAGCAGGCTCCACATTCAGCAAAGAGCCCAACATGGGGCTCAGTCTCACAACTGAGATCATGACCTGAGTCAAAATCGAGAGTTGGATGCTTAGCCAAATGAGCCACCCAGGTGCCCCAAGAAGACATTTTCTAATATTACCGAAGTGTCCTTGTGATTGAGGATGGTCTTCTCTGTCTTTTTTCTGGCTTTGTGCTGGAAAGTATTCTGAAATGAAATATATCCTTTATTATTTTACTTTTCTGTTCAAGTTACTCACCTCCTCTTTATAGGCTTTATTTCTTTCATAGGATCCTATCATAGGATCTAAATTTAGCCTAGCACCCAGGGCTTATCACTATCTACCCTTGCTTTCAACTCCCCAGTCTCATCTTTCCACATTCTTCAGCATACTCTCCCCTTTCTACAGTTCTTACTTTTTGCTCTTTCCCAGACCGTGGCTATTTTTAGTATCTGGCTTGATTTACCTGCTACAGTTTGGTCAGTGTTTTTGCCTGAGCCATCTTGATTACTTTCTGTTCTTTTAGTCATTGGATATAATTTGTATACTTGTTTATAAGTTGCTTACTAATTCCCCTCTAGTTGTTGCATATTTGTACATGTTATCCCAAAAGATTATTGAGGTCCTTGAGAACAGGAGCTGTGACTTACTGTTTTGGAACCCTTCCCCACCCATCCTCTTAAGAAAACACAGTGAATGCTTCTTGATTATTAGCAGAAGTCAAGCAGAAATCATATTCAGCAAATCTTCTATATGGAAGAAGCTAGAATCGGGGTTTGGTTTAATGATGTGATTGCTTGACTGGGAGCTAGCACACTTGATCATGATCCCTCCATTCCCATGATGAGAAGGTATAGACAACTTGATCCTTACATCTACTTTCCCATCCATTAAGGAGTGTACATGGCTGCAGAGACTGACACAACACTGTGAGCTGCCTGAAAGACGACCATCTGAGCTCTGATACCCAAGGCATTGCATTGCATTGCATTAGATGTTGCATAAAATAAATGCCACATTGTTGCCTCTCTTTCTTTCTTCTTTCTTTCTTTCTTTCTTTCTTTCTTTCCTTCCTTCCTTCCTTCCTTCCTTCCTTCCTTCCTTCCTTCCTTCCTTCCTTTTTATGGAACACTTCATGAATTTGCATGTCATCCTTATACATGCTAATTTTTGTATTATTCCAGTTTTAGTATTTGTGCTGGCAGAGCAAGCACTGATGCCTCCCCTTCTAAGGACCTATATTTTAAAAAATTACTATAAAGTCAGTATAACTTTTTTATAAAGTTTAAAAAAGAGAGAACTATCCTATGTAATCCTATCAGTATGACACATTGATTGATATTTACATGTGCCCCTGTAGTTTTTGAGCATATGTGTACATACTTCAAATGTTGTCATGGTAGTAATATAATTTTCTCAATTATTTTTTCACTTAATATTGTCACGCACATTTTTCTATGTTGATATGCAATCTTCATAATTATAATTTATAAGCATTCATAATTCCCTTGAGTGGATATACTATAATAACCATTTTTGTTACTGTCAAGTCATTTAAGCGCTTTATTTTATTTTTTTTTGCATTTATAAAGATTTACATTTAAGACTAGCAGTGGTAATGGTGGTGATAAAACCTTTCTTTGGGAACTTCCTCAGCTAGACCTCAGACTTCTTAATAAACACAAGTATCATGATCCAGATTTGCTATGTGTTCAGGAATCCCACCTCCAGAACAGTGCTTCTCTAAGCATCTATGATGCAATGTCAGTTTTGTTCTGATTTCTAGTCTGTCATGCATCAGTTCCTTTTAAAACACAAAAACTGAAAAATGAAATGGAAAAGGAAACCAGTGACATACAAAATACAAGACCACAGTTTTTATTATTAGATTCAATAGACAGAAAGTCAGTCTGCCAAATTGCTGTAAAAGTCTGTACAGAGTTATTCTCCGTTTCTGTATTTACCTCGTTGAGGACTGTTATACCACGGCTTGTGGCCTGGTGCCAGCCTACAGATCATACTTTGGTATGCTGCTCCAGGATACCATAGCACCCTGCCTACCTCATCTCTTGCTGGCAACTCTCAGCCACTTCGTTTCTCTACTGAGTTTATTTTCTTTTTAGCAAGCGATTGCCTCATCCACCTATTGTTATCACTTATACCTTTACTTTCCTTCTTATTCCTGTTTCTAAATGTGTGGTCTCAATAAATAAACAAACAAACAAACAAATAAATAAATAAATGTGTGGTCTCTTCTCTCTGAATTCCTTTTCTGCTGATCCTTCTATGACAACTTCTAATCTTTCCTCTGCCTTTACCCCTCACCAAGGTGTATATCATACCCCTCTCACCTCACCTGTCCAAGGCCATGTCTTAGGCTTCAATATTGATCTTACCTGAGAACTCCTGGATTTTGGTCATCACAGAGTCTGAAGAGCCTCTCTCTAGCCTTACTTTCTCCTGCCCTTTTAAGAAACTTCATCATCTCCTTCATTAGTTCTTGCCACATTAGGCCTGTGCCTGGAACCATCACCTCTTAGATTATTGCTATTACAGACTTCTCTAAACATGTGTGCATCTGTTAGTTTATCTTTCCTCTCTTGATCTTATAACTTCCTAGACCCAGCTTTTCTACTCTCTTAAAGTAATCTCAAGCTTAACATTCTTTTTTTTTAATAAGGTTTTTTATAATTTTTATTTTTTATTTTTTTGAGAGAGAAAGAGAGCAAGCAAGTAAGCATGGGGCGGGGGGGCGGGGGGAAGAGAGGGAGGGAGGGAGAATCCTAAGCAGGTTCCATGCCCAGCACAGAGCCCAACACAGGGATCAATCTCACGAACATGAGATCATGACCTGAGCTGATAGCAAGAGTCGGACACTTAACCGACTAAGCCACTTCAAGCTTAATGTTCTTTTGTCACTTATATCCGAATATGATAAAAACTAAATACCCAGCCACCTTAAACTGAATATGGCACTTTATTTTATTACCTCAGATTCTCCCTGACAAAAGTAAACTTCTAATCTTCTCTTCCAAATGTTGCCCAGTTCCCAAATATCCCATCAATGAGTTTGATGCTATCTTGTCTGCTATTTAAGTTCAAAATATCAAGGACAATGTAAAGAGTAATCCATTCTTTTTTGTCTTACTAAAATAATGGGGCAAGTGCAAGAAGACAGGATCAAAGTTGTTGAGTGGCATAGCTTCAGTCTGGTCCCTGTTTAAACATGGAAAGACCTTACGTGTGTAAGTGCTTTTGTCTCTCATTGATTCTTGCAACTTTGAGGGGTCCAGGGCAGGTATCTGTTCTTGCCAGTCTAAACCTGGGAAGACTGAGACAGAGTGACTTGCCTGAGGTGAAGCAGTAAATGGTGACAGAGCTGGTCTAGAATCCAGATGTTCTGTGTAGTTCAGTACCTGTCAGTTACCATCCAGGATGGGGATCTTAGAATTATTGTAGTCCTTGGGAAACCTCCTCCAGGTTCCTCCACAGTTTGTTAGAAACAGAACAGAAAATATAACGTTGCCCATGGGGAGAAGTTGTGAGATGTTATGTCACTCTCTTCCCCACAGCTCAGAGGGCAACTGAACTAGAATAGGTCTAAGGGAAGATGAAATTTTCAAGGGGTTGAAAATTCACTTTTATATATGAATAGCTTAAAAAGCCTGGAACTCTTTAGTCTGGAAAGGCAGCCTAAGCATATATGTAATCAGCTACGAAGCACTGAAGAGTAGGGATAATGAAAACACAGATTTAGTCACCTTGTCCTGGTTTGGATGAACCCCTTAAATATTGGGGGGAATATTTGGTGCAAAGTCTCTTGTTGCCACCCTTGAGGCAGAGGCCTGGTGAGATCCAGGTGCCGTTTCTCACTTGATGCTCCTGCGAACCAAACTGACACAACCACACACACACACCCCTTCCCCCTGCATAGTTGAGCCTACTTGTTCACTTTGTCTCATACCACCAGATCTCTTAGCAAGGTAATTTGTGAATCCACTTTTGTGACCTTCTTCTGATTTTCTAGCTTCCAGTCACTGCAATCTTTATGAAATTGGTTCCCTGGTAATTTTTCATGTCATTTGTATCAGCCAGACACACTGCTACCTGCAGAGTCCTTCAGTGAGGCACGGGGTAGGCAAATGCCACCTTCTGTTTGCTGTCTTTAGAACGTTCTGCTGGCCACCCACTCTATACCCGTGGGCTCTGCTTTCACTCCACTGCTGTCCCCTTTTGGTTTTCCTAGTCCCACCTTCCTCCTTCCTCTCTTTCCCACTTCTCTGTCTTGTTCAAGGTTCCCTGAATCCTTGCATGAACCTCATTTTTGTTTACAATGCCATTGCCTTTTATCCCCTTAAATCAGGGTTTTCAAAATTGACTGAATATTACACACACTTGGGGAGATTTAAAAAATACCAACCCTTTGGCCCCAGCCCCAGAGATCCTGTTGTAGTTGGTGTGAGGTGTGTGTGGCCCCACAGGTAGCTCTTTAAGTGGGTGGCTAGGATTGGGAACCGTGACCTTAAATTGAAGTGTCACTCTCCTCCTAAGACCTCCTGCTCAAAGTGTGACCCATGGATCATCAGCATTAGCATGCCTGGAAGCTTGTTAGAAATGCAGATTCTCGGGGCACCTGGCTGGCTCAGTCGGTGGAGTGTGTGACTCTTGATCCCAAGCCCGATATTGGGTGTAGAGATTACTTAAAAATAAAATCTTTAAAAAAAAAAAGAAAAAGAAATGCAGATTCTCTACTCCATCCCAGACCTACTGAGTCAGAATCTCTGTTTTAACAAGGTTCCAGTTGGATTTGTGCACATTAAGGTGTGAAAAGCCTGCTTTGAAACCTTCATATGTTTTCCAACCTGTTGCCACAACTGCAGCCTTTCCTTCTGTAGGTCTGTGCTTTTGCTGGCCGTGGAACCTACTTTCTCATCTCAGCTTTTAGAATTTAGAATTGAGAGTTTAGAGTATATGTTCTTTGATACATTTCAAATTCACGCCACCAAGATTTCTGGAGTAGGCCCTGTGTGTAAGTAGGTGTCCTCGGGGGGGGGGGGGGGGCTCATCACGTGGCTCTTCTCTTTCTGACTGCAGGGCTGTGGCCTTCCCTTGCCCTTCACTGGCCTGCTTCCCCAGTATGTGGCTTTGACTGTTTTTTCCTTTCTGACTCTCAGCAGAGAGCTATTGCACATCGGAGGCTTCTGCAAGAACATTCACTTCCCCTTGGTTCTGACTTCCCGTTAGAGCAAGACAGTTTGTGAAGACAGCCCTGCATGTGATAAAGTCTGGTGTGGGGAGACCAGAGGAGGCTGCTTGGCAGCTGAATTACCCCTGAAAGCGGGAAGCCTTTTTCCTGGAGGACAGGATATAGTTTGTTTAGGTCAGACTTTTTTTTCTTACTCGAGGTAGAAGAGCTCGAGAAGCAACTAGAAATTTGACCCAAGTTCTTTAGAGTCCTGACCTCCCATCCCCACTCTCTGGAGTGCTCTGCATGTTTGTGACTGCATCCTGACGCCACTTGCTCACCACTGAGCTTCAGTTTTTAGCTTTCTCAGTGCAAGGGCCCCCTTTGTTGCTTTGATTTTTTTTCTAGGGCTCACTGGTGGCTTGACTGGGACAGTGCCAGAGCAAGGGTGCATGTGGTAATGTTGATGATCCCATTCTGTTCTGAGATCCTTGACCTCTGGCAGAATGGTACCTTTGATAGCCTTTCCCAGATGAACACAATCCTGAGATGGTTTTCATGGAAAGCCTGGTTATGTTAATCAACTGAGACTTTGCCTTAATTTTGAGGTAGTGATTATGATTGGGGCAGAAGCAGCACATCAAGCTACTTTGAGAAATACATGTTTATCACCCAGATTTCTGTTGCGCAGGGAGGTTGCCATCATTCTCTATTCTGACCCCCCACTCAGCAGGTGATCTCGCTGCCGAAATAATTTCCTGCTATTTTTCCCAAGCTCTCTGGAGAATTTTATGAGGGAGTGTTTACAACTGTCTTTTCTGTTTGGCATATTATTATAGGAAAACTTGTTATTCCTCCATGCCTAGGTCATCACTCTTTAAACTGGGGCAGTGGGTCTCAGTGCTCAGATAACACTGAAGCTGTAAAACTACTGTGAGGAAATAGTGATTTGCCAAGACATATTGAGGAGTGAGATTTGGGGGAAGACTGGGTAGCTCGTGTATTGAAAGCATGAAGGCAGCTAAGAACATGAGTCTTAGGGAAGGGGAGGAGGCCTTTCTTGGCCTGCCTGCCTAAAGATAGCTCAGCTTTTTTCCTCTTATCTTGCAGACCAGTCCCTCTCCCCATTCTGGGGTGTCCAGGCAGGTGCGGATCAAAGCTTCCCAGTCTGCAGGAGATATAAATACCATCTACCAGCCCCCCGAGCCCAGAAGCAGGCACCTCTCTGTCAGTGAGTATTTCACCCCTTTTTTCCCTGTCATCTAATTTATCTGCCCATGTTTTTTAAAAATCAAATATTTATTAATTTAAAAACCATCATTTGTAGATTACTACCCTATGCAAAATAATCCTCTGTGCCTTTATTTGGGGGGAATGGGTAGAGAAATGACTGGAATAGTGTCCCAACCCTCAAGGAGCTTATAGTGTAACAACATGATGGCATGACCAAGTTCCTTTTGAATATGTCTGAAAAAGTGATCTCCTCAAACATCTGCTTGAAGACCTCCAACGACAGTCTACCCTCATTTTTTGTAACGTTTATTTATATTACTTTTGAGAGACAGAGCATGAGTGGGGGGGCGGGGCAGAGAGAGAGGGAAACACAGAATCCAAAGTGGGCTCCAGGCTGTGAGCTGCCAACAGAGAGTGCAACGTGGGGCTGAAACCCACGAACCATGAGATCATGACCTGAGCTGAAGTCAGATGCTTAACTGACTGAGCCACCCAGGCTCCCAGTCCACTCTCATTTTTGACCATCATTTTGCCAAAGAACTGGGGACTTGTCAGGTTAGGAGTCAGGTCCAAGTTTGAGTTTTGACCTTAGACCTCTTGCTTATGATTCCTGAAGAGTCCTTATGCTCTGAGGAAGATGTTGACCAATGAAACTCTTAGAAAATCAAACTAAGTTGTCCGGAAAGGACAGCAGACTGTTGACAGAGTATATATGATTGGCTAACTAGGAAGAAAGCTATGTAGCTGCTCCCAGGCCTCCCCAGAAAGGAAATCTAAGTCAGGTCTGTGCCTTATGCCAGATAATCCAATATTGTACTGGATCCCATTTCCCAAGTCTGAGGAGAAGGCCACATCCTGAATTGTGGCATCTGTATCAAGAGGGAAACCAGGCCTTCAAACATTTGTGGTGAGGTTACTGCTGCTGCTAGGAAGGCAAGTTCTCTTCGTAAGGTAGAATTGCATCAAATTAAACTGCTCTCTGAAGATCTTGAGCTGAGCTTGGGGAGTTCTGAACATCATTCCTGCTGCTGAGCCTGTCTGTGAGTGATAAGCAGGAAGAATGTGTTACTAAGGCACTGACTTTGCCTTACTGAGTAATTTCAGGAACCTGAGCAAACACTGGTAGTAAGTGTTGCCCAGCTGAAGGTCCACATATGAGTTCCATATTTCTCTAACATTGTAAATAACTGGTGGCTATGTTTTTAATAAGCTGGTTGAGGAGAAAGAGCCAGAACCCCAGCAAGGAGACACTGTCCAGAACATCTCTAGTCCTGGTATCTAGGTGCCCTGACTCTGCCAGAATGGCTTCTGTTCCAGAACCCTCAGAGAGACTGAGGGGCTGGAGGAGGGCAGTATTGTTCATTTGTACAGTAAGCAGTGAGGATCGACATGGGGCAGTGATTGGACCATTGGGCCTCCTGGTCCTAAGCAAGAGCCCATGATTTGTGTGTAGAGGCAGGGCCTAAATGCTAGGCATTGTTGTGAAGAGCCATGTATAGAATTTCCTTATCTGAGAATGCTGAGGAATAGGATTTTTATGAAGTAGTTCCTTTGTATCTAGAGATTGGGCAGTACAGCCTCCCAGCATGTGTAGATCCTGGGTTCCTTCTTTCAGCAAGCATGATATACCAGCCGTTGGGCTGAGATGAGGGCTACAGTGGACACATGTACAATGAGGCTGCAGTGGAGGGCAGGGTGGGGTGGGAGCACAGAGCAGGCAATAACTGACTCTGCCCAGGCTTTGGAGAAGGTCTTCCACAGAAGAGGAAACACCAGAGCTGACACATGAAGATTTGTTTAGCATAGAGATATTCAAGGCACAGGAAGGGGTACCTGCCAGACATAATTGAAAAAGAAGGTGTTGGGTTCCAAGAACCCCAGATGGTGTGGAGTGTGGCTCAGAGATCATGGGGGACTTCTATAGGCAAGGATGAGGGGAGAGGGCTTTTTGACTGTTAGCCTGTGGAAATCTCACTTGTGCTTCAGACTGGCTGATGTATTTGGAGGAGAATAAAGGAAGGTGAGAAAGGATGCCTGGGCCACTTCCTAAGGAGCCTTTAATGCCCTTGGGCTTATTGGTAGGCAGTGGGAAGCCACTGAAAATGTTGCTCCCTTATGCCCATCTCTGTTACAGTGTTTGTCACATTATCTCCGTATCAAATGACATTTTTATTCATTCATTTATTCACTTCAGGTTTAATTGTCAAAATATCAGCTATGTGCCAGAAACATGGGAAGGCAAAATGACCTGGTTTCTGCCCCTTATGTCTCTTGTAGATGCATAAGACAATTTGTCTTTGGGAAGACAAATACTTAATCATGATGAGATTAATGTATGACTTACAGGCTGTGGCTGAAAGGTGTGTGGTGCTATGAGCATGTATAACAGAGAGATGTGCCCTGACTTGGGGGGCCAGAAAAGCCGTAGCCTATGATCCAGAGCATGAATGTGGGAATTTTGCAAAGGGAAACAGGGAAGAAAGTCTGAGGCAGGGGGAGCTATACGTGTGGAGGCCTGCTGGCTGGGGGAATATGGTGTGACTGAGAAACAGAAAGAAGCCCTGAGGCTGGAGAGCTGAGAACAATGGGGAGGAACCATCTAAGGCCAGGGAGGGAGGCAGAGCCTTATGGTCCATGGTCCTATGATTAAAGATTTTGATCTTTAATGTTGAAAGCAGTGAAAATCCACTTTCTTGTTTTTAAAGTGAATAGAAATGGGTAATGTGACATATTCCAATTTGTGTTTTGAAAAGATTGCTCTAGCTACATTGTGGAGAACAGATTGCAGGGGAGCAAGAACAGATCAAAGAGAAACCATGTTGTGCTGTTTCGAAGGGGCACATGCACCCCAATGTTTATAGCAGTGCTATCGACAATAGCCAAAGTATGGAAAGAGCCCAAATGTCCATTGACAGATGAATGGATAAAGAAGATGTAGTATATATATACAATGGAGTATTACTCGACAATCAAAAAGAATGAAATCTTGCCATTTGCAACTATGTGGATGGAACTTGAGGGTATCATGCTCAGTGAAATTAGAGAAAGACAAATATCATATGACTTCACTCATATGAGGAATTTAAGAGACAAAACAGATGAACATAAGGGAAGGGAAGCAAAAATAATATAAAAACAGGGAGGGAGACAAAACATAAGAGACTCTTAAATATAGAGAACAAGCAGAGGGTTGCTGGAGGGATTGTGGGGGGGATGGGCTAAATGGGTAAGAGGCATTAAGGAATCTACTGAAATCATTGTACTATATGCCAACTAACTTGGATGTAAATTAGAATGAATGGATGGAAGGAGGGAGGGAGGGAAGAAAGAAGAGAAACCATGTTAGGCTAAAGCAGTTTGGTCCAGAGGAAGAAGACAGAAACTTGGATTAGGCTGGTGACAGTATTGGAGAGAAGGCACAGGTGTATTTGAGACATTTAGAAGGTAAAAACAACAGAACACAGCATTGTGGTGGTTCTCAAAGTGTGGTCTAGGGTGGGGACTCAGTGCAGGGGGTCCCTGAGATCCCTTCAGGGGGTCTGCGGTTTGCCTTTTTACTGATTCTCTCATGCGTGAGTTGATGTCATTGCTCTGATGGCTAATAGAATGTGTGCTTGTGTATTAATGTGTTTTCAAAAAAAAGTTGTTTTTTAAAGTTTATTTATTTATTTACTTATTTATTTTGAGAGAGAAAGCACGAGTGGGGGAGGAGCAGAGAGAGAGGAGAGAAAGAGAGAATCCCAAACAAGCTGTATATTGTCAGCACAGAGCCCAGCTTGGGGCCTGATCTCTCACGAACTGTGAGATCATGACCTGAGCTGAAATCAAGAGCCAGATGCTCAACTACTGAGCCACCCAGGCGCCCTGTGTGTTTGCAAAATTTTTGAGCTTTAATATCTAATACAGTGAATATCAATTGATAAAACCCTCTTAATAAAAGCTATTTGATGTCCTTGGTTTTTAAAGTGTAAAAGGTTCTAAGACCAAAGATTTCAGAACTACCGTGATACTATATTGATTTTGCAGGGGTTGAATGAGCAGGAGATGAGTTACTGGTTTATGGATCTGGGTGAATGGCACTGCCTTTCACCAAAACAGAAACGGTCGACGAGAGCCTGGTTTCGCATGCTGAGAAGAGGCAGACCTGATGTTTTAGAGGTTGAATTAGAGGTGCCTTTGAGAGAGCTAAGAGGAGATAGCAAATGAACAGTTAGATATACAGGTCTCTAGAGGAGAAAAGCAGGACTAGAAAAAAAAATTAGAAATTGTCCAGCTGAAGCCATGTGCCCAGGTGAGGGGCCCTAAGGAGAGACTGCAGAGTAAGAAGAAGCCTAGGACTGAGCCTTAGGAATCCAGACACTTCATGGCCAATTAGGGGAAGATGAACCTGCAAAGGACACAGCAAAGGAGTGACCAGAGAAACAGGAGGGGGTAGAGGGAGGCCTTACATGGTACCAGCCAGGTTGGAAAGGGCAGACCAAGGGCAACTTATCGTTTGGTCCACAAATGTCTGAGTGCTTGCTGTGTTGGTGCAGCGTAAGGCTGTTTGGAAGTGGAAGGAAACAGGAAGAGGAAAGAGTCAGGGTTTAAGCATTGGGCAGTAGAAGAAGTGCTTGGAGTAGAAATGGGGTCAAGAAGCCTTAGCCATTCAGCCCCCAACCAGCAGGAGCAAGTGGGGTTTGCCTCCTCCCTCCACCAATATGAAGGAACCTGTATTTAGTGAGAGACAGTAACATGCACATCATTCAGCCCCCACCGCACCGTGTTCAGTGATGGGGAAGTGCAAGTCCAATTTTAGATCATGCTATTTGTTTGAAGTTTTTCCTTATATTGAATTGAAAATCTGCCTTCTCTCACATTACCCAGTGACTCTGGTACTGCTCTCTTGAGCAACACAGATGTACAGATAACATCTTTCATCTGACAATTTTTCAACTATTTGAAACCATTTATCATGTTTACTTTTTGTTCTTTCCATTGTAATATACATACCTTGAATTTTAATTTTTTCAAGCCAATTAGTCTATTAAACTAGTTCATGCTAAAAGCTAAAAACAAACAACAAACAAACAAAAACAACTAGGTGATGAGTTAACCCAAAAGAAAGATCCCTGTGGGGAGATCTTCAGACAAGGCAGATGGAGTTTCCCTATGTGACGATGCCCTTCCTCCTATCTTGCCTGTAGAAATTTTACCCACCTTTGAAGCCAAGCTCGAGCACCAAATTTTTTCCCATATACATTGGGTGGTGCCCTTAAGCCATGTAGCCAAGCCCTGCCACCTTCTGACTCATGTTCCATCTAGTGTGTCTTGTTAAGTGCCTTTGCCTCTGTTCCCGCTCCATCTTATTCCTTGTCTTGCTACTGCAATCCCACAGTTAGGCAAACCAGATTGCAGCCCCTAAGGAATGGGTAGTGGGGGAGCAAAGGCAATCAGTTCTTTCAAGGAGCTTGGTGGTGAAAGAAAATCAGAGATGGGTTAGTGGTTTATAGGAGAGGTAGACTGTAAGCTAGAGATCTGAGCATGCTCACCAGGAAGGGAGGCGCAAAGTCAGGTGAAAAGAGTGCTGAGGGTGGTGCCAAAGGAACCGTGGGGAAGCCGACTCCTGTGGCAGATGAAGCGAGGAGTGCAGGTAGAGGGTGCAGAATGCTTTGGCCAGGGGAAGGAGAGAAGGAAAAGTTCAGGCAGAGGAGGAGAGAAGTGTTGAAAGGATGAGGTGACTGGAGGGAGCCATGGCAGCAGTGGGGTAGAGAGCTGTGCACAGTGCAGACCTCCTGTCCCCCCTGTCCTGGTGCAGTCGGAAGGGCGGGGCCTGGGATCACACAAGTCAGCTCCCTTCACTTCCACAGGGCTCTTCTCCTTGCCAGAAATTCTTCTGTGATGCTAGATGAGACCAGAAACTGTTTAGTAGTGGTGACAACTTCAGAATAAAATGGGAATTTTGAAAGTTGAAACACATTAGGATGTCCTCCGGGTCTCATGGGATGAAATGTTCTGCACAGCCTGGTCCAGTGTGAGCACACTAAGAAATACTGGTTAAGATTTCCCACTGAAGAAGAAAAAAAGATTCAATTCCTCCCCCAATCTCATCTGCCCAGCAAGAGACAGCAGAGTTTAGAGAAAATAGTTGATGTCCAAAACAGCTATCTCTTTGTACTTGGAATGACCTGCACATTAACACTGACCCCAAACCCTAGAACTCCCTGCAGAGGCAACTTCCTGACTGCATCAGCTTCCTGACAGGAATCTCCTATGAGAACGGGTAGAATCTGAGAGCCAGTCTTTCAGCTTTGGGTGAGAGTTTTGCTCGGACTCTGCACTATGGGTTAAGGACCTAGCAGAGAGCTGGCATGGCCCGGGAGGAGCACAGACGGCCAGCAGCTTAAAGCCCTGGCTTTCTCCTTATGTGTAGAGCACCATCATGCAAAGCAGTGGGCCACTCTGGACACAGGCCTACTACTCTGCTTTGTTGCTTCAGCTGTTGCTGCTGGGGCCCCTTGGCACAAATGGCCTCATGAGAATAGAACAAGATTGGGCTGGAATGCCAGGGAAGGGCATCCCAGAGAGCCTGCTGTCCCTGCCATGCCTGCTTTCCAAGGCCTGAGTTGAGTGGTCTTGCTTGCATAGTGCTGTGATTTGTGCTGTCTAGCTCACTGCTGTCTCTGCTGGTAAATGTGGGCGCATCAGTGAGTCTTGCAGTCCAGTGTCCTGTCCTTTTCAGGTCCCTCTCTTACTTGGTCTCGACTGCTGTTGTAGCCCCCAATTTCTGAATTGAAGATAAAAACAAAACTGAAAATGCTCTGGAGCAGTTCTGCCAACTCCTGGTTTTTCCATTTGCTTCCTCTGATAGCCATTGGTTTGGGGAGACTTCCCTTTCCTGCCCCAAGCTGTGGGCCTGTGCACAATAGCCCCTGGCCCATTGCCCATCAGATAATAAGGCTGGCTCTCTGCAGGCAGCAATGTGTATTGGAAAAAGTGAAAGTCTCTGGCTGGAAATAAAAGCTCAGAAAACCTTTGCTATTTTCCCCCAGCCCCTCCTGGGTCTGTAGTGCTGGCCTTGTGAGCCAGTCCCATCCTACCTGGAAAACCAGGGGAGAGTTCAGTGGTAGCTGGTGAAGAAGAGAATGGATGTTGCATTCTTGGATATTCTATCCCAGGGAGGCTTCACCTAGACACTCCATGTAACAGACTGGGGCAGTTCATCCTGTCTGGGGATAGTTTAGATCCCTGTCTGGGGATTTCATCAATAAGTGGGTTTTTCTTTTTCTCTCATCAGTCCCTTACAAGAGACATTTTTTGTTCATTCTAGGTCAGATGTGTAATACCTTTTTACCCCAGCACGTATTGCTCAGGGTTCAGGTGCACAGAGTAGAATCCACTCTAACTAGTTTCAGGAAGAATAGATTTAGTGCACATCTTGGCCTACAGGGTGGAGAGAGAGAGAAACAGACACCACAGAGCTACTCCCTCTTCTGTAATCTGGAAGCTACCAGATTCAGAAGCACAGTGCCCCTCTGCTCTGCTTCACACCACATACATAGAGGATGCCTGCGTCTGTGTCTTGACATCGGAAAAACTGGAGACCAGGTGTGGGGCCTCTGGTAACACTGCAGCAGGAAAACCGCGGCTCCCATGACTGTGTCCAGGAGTGGTAGGAATAGCAGGAAGCCATCTCAATCTCACACAAGTGCATCTGATTGGCTGGACCCCAGGGGGTCTTAGATGTAATAGCTTTTAGCTGATTAACTTCGAAAGTGCAGGAAGGCATACCTGAAGCGTGGAATGGATCTTGAGTCTAACCCATTTTATCGGCCACATACAGTGAAGGAAACGAATGGAATTCTGCTGAGCTCCTACCTTGTACCAGCCTCTGCAACAGACATTTGGTCCGACCTGGTCCTGTGTCTGCTCCTCTCAAGGGCACATCCTGGCCTCTGTTGTAAAAGATCTTGTTTCTGTGCTCTAGGCTCCCAGAACCCCGGACGAAGCTCACCTCCCCCTGGCTATGTGCCTGAGCGGCAGCAGCGCATTGCCCGGCAGGGGTCCTATACCAGCATCAACAGCGAGGGGGAGTTCATCCCAGAGACCAGTGAGCAGTGTGTGAGTATGGGGTCCGGGATATGCCTTGGAGTGTGTCAGACCAAGGCTATGAAGGGGCTTCTCAGTGGTCGCTAAGAGCGACTAAGAGCACTCTGAGCTCTTAGAAATCACCTTCGGTTCCTTGCCATTTGGCTCTCTCACAATATGGCAGCTTCTTCAAGGCCAGAAGGAGAATCTCTTGCTCCAGTTTGTGGATCATAAAATGTAACATGAAGATGGAGTCATCAAATGTAACATAATCACAGGAATGAACATGCCACCCTCTTTGCCATAGTCTGTTGACTAGAAGCAAGTTACAAGTTCTCCCCTTATTTAAGGGAAGGGGTTTATACAAGGCTGTGACTCATTGTGGGGGTCACTCTAGGGTACGTCCTCCAGTACAGCTTACCCATTTCAATGGCTAACTTTTTAACTAGTGGCTCGCTTGTTGAAAATGACATTTTAGCTTAGTGAATTCAGCGAGAGCGAGATCTCTGGCTTCGTTCTGAAGTCTTGTCACAGAGCTTTGCTTTGATTGCGTAAGAGAAGGATCTGCACTTATAAATGTTTAGGAGTTCGTCTGGGAAAGGGGGATTTCTTAAGAGTAAAGTGTCCAGTAGAAGGACCAGCACCATCACATGAGGGATTTTACAAAAAAACTGATCCTTGTAACTTTTCTTTCCCCTAAAACTGATTCTTACAACTTTTCTTTCCCCATGATAGCTAATCTCTGAAAGCGTTATCCAAACTATACAGGCTGTGAGAAGCCCTTTACACTGCTTCTTCGCTCTTCTGTTAACTCTTGCTTTCCAGATAAAATTATGTTTATGGAGTGCTTTTAGATAAGGATTCCCTTCTTAGGTATTTTACTGACTATTCTTTCTGTTTTCTTTAACCAGAGCACTTCTGGACATTGGCTGTGTTAGAGGTGACTTGGGTGTAAAATCTCAGATTGCAAATGAGTTTATTGCCTTTGGTCTTGATCCCTCCCCGTGGCCCTATATTCTGGTCCTTTTACTTCTTTGTTTTACCTGGCTAGCCCTAGAAGGTGTGGGAGTATTAGACTCCTAGAGAGGACAGACTTTTAGAAAGAGGCCAAAGAAGGAATGCATAGGTCCTTCCCTGGTGCCCCGGCCTCTTTAGCTAAAGTGAATTGTTCCTGGTAACGGACCATTCAAGATAAATCCACTTAACGGAGACCAAAACATGTATGTAGTGAAAGAATATTCAATTGGGCCTTTCTGGAAAAGTGAAACTAAGATAAGTTTATTTTGTTGTTTCTTTAATCAGATTAAGGGGATAGTTGCATCTATTTGCTAATTTTTTAAATGAACAAAAGCATGATTCAGGTAAAATTTTTTGGCTTAATTTTTATATCAAAAATTTTGCTAACACAATGTAACTTCCTTGACTTCCTCTTTGATTTCTTCAGCATTGTCATAAAGATTGTCCTTTTTGGGGGCTCCAGGGCATCTCAGTAAGTTAAACGTCCAACTTTGGCTCAGGTCATGATCTCACGGTTTGTGAGTTGGAGCCCTGCATTGAGCTCTTTGCTGTCAGTACAGAGCCCACCTCAGATCCTCTGTGTCCCTCTCTCTGTGCCCCTCCCCTCCTTGCTCTCTCTCTCAAAAATAAATAAACATTTTTTTTAATGTTTATTTTTTTTTTAACTTTTTTTTTCAACGTTTATTTATTTTTGGGACAGAGAGAGACAGAGCATGAACGGGGGAGGGGCAGAGAGAGAGGGAGACACAGAATCGGAAACAGGCTCCAGGCTCCGAGCCATCAGCCCAGAGCCTGAGGCGGGGCTCGAACTCACGGACCGCGAGATCGTGACCTGGCTGAAGTCGGACGCTTAACCGACTGCGCCACCCAGGCGCCCCTTAATGTTTATTTTTGAGAAAGAGAGACAGAGTGAATGAGGCAGGAGCAGAGAGTGAAGGAGACACAGAATCCGAAGCAGGCTGCAGGCTCTGAGGTGTCAGCACAGAGCCCAACTCGGGACTCGAACCCACGAACCGTGAGATCATGACCTGAGCTGAAGCTGGACACTCAACCAACTGAGCCACCCAGGCGCCCCTCCAAAATAAGTAAACATTAAAAAAAATTATCCTTTTTTACAGAAGACTTAGCAGGATTCAGTGAATTTTCCAAAGGCCCCTTTTGAACCTTTGGTATTCCTGCTTCATCATACCTGCCATGTTATTGTACTTGCACATTCTTCTTCTGTTAACTGGTCTCTCTTTGAAATTATGGGCAAGATGGACCCTAGCATTAAATAGGAAGAGATAATTTGAGTTGGAAACTAATTTTATGAAAGTTGTTAGTGAATTTTCTATAAGTCTCATTTCTGCTTCTCTATGTAATTTTTAACTTTGTCTCTCAGATAATGAATACGCTGATAGGGAATACCCCCTTAGGCTAAATGAAGGGAGTTTAGTTGGAGAAAAAACTAATCTGAAGGCTTTTTATTACTGCATTCGACCAAGGGCCAGAGAAACACTTTAACTTACATAGTAGGTACTTATTGCTTGTATATGAGAACCAGGAACTAGGAAATTTTTCATCTGTATCAGCTGTACAATAACTAGTTTCATGACTTTAAACAATTCTCCTAACCTTCTAGACCTGCAGTGATTTGTCTGTGAAATGAGGACAATACTTGTCTTTATAAATTTTAAATTATGGAGTGTAAACAGAAGCATTACAGTCCCACCCAGATGCACTGGAAGCCTCTGCAGGGTAGTACCAGCTCCATCGCCAGGCTCCCAATGTTCACGAGCCAACAAAATGCCAACAGGAGAAGTAGCATCTCTGCCTTGCTCTCCTGGCAGAGCTCCTTGGGATGCTGGCCAGGCACTTTTCTCACTCCTGGAAACTTGCCTTCAAACTATGGGGGAGAATGATACCTTCCTAATTATTCTTCCCGCTGCACAGGCAGAGAAAGGGCACTTTCATATTTTGACAAAAAGCACCATTTGCTGGACTTGGCTGGGCCGTAAAGCCCTGAGTCACCTGGCTGGGATTGGGTTTTATTGTATGACTTGCCTTGCAGATGTTGGATCCTCTGAGCAGTGCTGAAAATTCCTTGTCAGGAAGCTGCCAATCCTTGGACAGGTCAGCCGACAGGTACGGGACTGTGGCTGCTCTGGGGGTTAGTGCGTAGGCATTTTTGGGACTGGTGGGCTGAGAAAATAGAGTTAGCTAGTATGTCTCTGATCTAGACACTGGTCTGCAGACCCATGGTTAAAGCATCATACTTCTGGGAAAGAAATCTCTTTCTGGGATTCCTAGCCATCTCCTTAATTTTTCTTTTTTTTTTTTTTTTTTTTTTTAAATTTTTTTTTTCAACCTTTATTTATTTTTGGGACAGAGAGAGACAGAGCATGAACGGGGGAGGGGCAGAGAGAGAGGGAGACACAGAATCGGAAACAGGCTCCAGGCTCCGAGCCATCAGCCCAGAGCCCGACGCGGGGCTCGAACTCACGGACCGCGAGATCGTGACCTGGCTGAAGTCGGACGCTTAACCGACTGCGCCACCCAGGCGCCCCTCCTTAATTTTTCAAATACCGTGAAGAATGTTATGTTTGTATAGTTTGATGAATGTAATAGAAGCTCATGATAGCAATTCACATGTATTAAATGCTTGCTCTGTTATTCTGAGTGCTTGACATGTTCTGAGGTTCTGTATAATATACACGCTGCTCTTGTGCTCTTGGCCTCATTGCTGTGATCTGGCCTGACAAGCAGTGAAGTTCAATGTTTTGGGGACAAAATTGAATTGTTACCTGTGGGTTTACCTTATTTTTTTTCCTCCAAGTGTTTCTGGCGGAATAAGACACTGGGCTATAAAAAACAGAAAACAAAATATCCAGACTGCCTAGCTTACCATGCTGCTTGGTGTGGAATTTTGTTCACACACTTGGAGAGGGAACAAGTGCTATCTTTTACATACCAAATGGTTCTGTGGAGCTGATTCACCCATCGGCAGGGGTATGTTTAGAGTTGGCTTTAGCACTTATCCAGCCAGCCTCTCACCTTGACCTTGTTATTTCCAATAGCACATTTGATCATGTCTGGCTGGGCTTAGGGCTGTGGTCAGAGGCTTTGGAGCAGGTTTGAGATGTTTGTTTTGTTTTTTTCCCTGTGTGTAACTGATTAATTGTTCATATGGGTACTGACCTTGTGACTATGGCCAGATCTGTATTATGTCTTTCCTAACAGATCTGAAAACTGATGAGCAGTGTCATAGAATTCAGTCATAGTTACTTGCTAGTATCCAGCTCATAGCCTTGTCAGGAGCTTGCTCTTCAGCCAGAGTAGCAAGAAGGCCCAGGCAAAAGTGGCAAAAGTGCCAGGAGTTACTTCCACAAACTGTAGGCTCTGCCAGGACAGGGACCAACTCTGGCTTTGGGTTATCTCCTAAGCTTTGTGGCTGAGCAGGGGTGGGGAGTGGGGTGGGCAGTGGGACAAGACTACAGAAAATCTAGTAGTTGTGAAGTAGGGGGCGGCCCCTGTGTCATTGCCTTGACCGTTTCTGACCTGTGGCTCTCTCAAAAGGCACTTACATGTAAGAGAGAAGACCCTTCAGGTGAATGCTAGGAAAGATAGCTAAATGTACCCACTTGGTTCTTGGGTTTTTCCTCTGCCCCTTCAATACTTTGTTTTCTTTCGCTTGGGAATGAAACCCAGTGACCTGGACTTACTCCCTTGAGGCCCAGCCTAAAGCATAGGGCTTTCCTCTCCTCCTCTTTATGGGATCTGGAGCCATATAGAGCCCAGCTCCACCAAGTAGAAGTCTAATAGCTTGGGACAAGTCCCTTAACCTCTCTATTCCTCAGTTTCTCCATCTCTAAAATGGGATGGTGGTGATTAGTCTGAAAGGAAGATGCTTGGTATTGTTGCTATTTTTATTATTGCCCTGGACAAGGGAGTTTTTTCAACTCTTCCCCTGTTACTAAGGTGGGAGGAATGGGCAAGAAGGGAAAGTGTTGTGCTGCCAAGGTGGAATTTGGGAGGCCTGGAGGGGTTTACTATTCAAGGTTCTGTCAGATTTGGGCCTCAGACTAGTAAAGAGAAAGTGGTAGAAGGCTGAACTCAGAAGAGGGCCGTTTCTCTCAAACTCTGCTTCCTTCCCAAACTGTGAGAACAAGACTCCACACCAAACAGCTAAGCAGTTTGGATATCTTGTTTTCTGGGTTTTCTATCCCATGTAATGATGCGGGAGGGAGTTAGAAAAGGGAGTGCATCTGGATATCCTGCCTTCTGCCCTAGTGGGCAGCCTTTTGAAGTACACTGAGCCGATGTCCACGTCGTGATTTCGTTTTGTTTTTTCCAGCCCATCCTTCCGGAAATCGAGGATGTCCCGAGCCCAGAGCTTCCCCGACAACAGACAGGAGTTCTCTGGTGAGTTCCCCAGAGTCTGGATGAGTACTACAGGGCTTCCGGGTGGGGCTGCAGGCATTCTACTCTTGCTAGCTGAGTTGGGAAGCCAGGACTGTACTTTAGTTCTCCTCGGGCCTGCTGTCCTGAGGTCTCAGGTGACATAGGGGCTTAAATGGCTTACTCACATTGATCTACCCAGAAACCAGCGATTCCTCTATCTTATTCAGAGCGGGAAACTCAGCTGTATGACAAAGGGGTCAAAGGTGGAACCTACCCCCGGCGCTACCATGTATCTGTGCACCACAAGGACTACAATGAGGGTGAGTGCACCTCCACCCTGCCCCCTGCTGGCTCTCTCAGAACGGACTCAGGTAGAGCTTTGCCACACAAAAGCACTGCCAGGGGCTGGGCCTAGGCACCCCAGACCCCATGTTTCTTTCCTTTATTCCTGAGAAAGTGTGCCCAGACTTGAGGCACTAGAGACTGAGGGGAGATGAGGGAAAGGACGGCATTTAGAAACCAAGATGCTGGCACTGGGAACACTGTCCTTTGTCTGAGCGTGCTCCATGACACCAGCTCTCCAGCGCCCTCTTCTGCCCCATGGCAGCAGACAGAATGGAGCTTCCACAAAGGTTTGATTTGGGATTACCATGCCAGGGAAGACAGACTTCAGCAGTGGATTGGCCTTGTGAGTGATGTGGCACCCGAGGGCCAGCCCCGTGCCTTCCCTTTGGCCAGGGCTTCCTGAGCCATCTGTGGCTGCCTTCTAATTCCTGCTTTTGTCCTGATTCTCAGGGTGCTTGTGACATGAACCATTCTGGCTTGAGTTAGGTGAAAGGGCAAATGGTGAGGCTGAATGATGTGACGTGCACAATTAGCCTGGTGGGCAGGGGTCTGACTTGCTCTTCTCTGGCCCCTGCACTCCTTCAGGCAGAAGAACATTTCCCCGAATACGGCGTCATCAAGGCAACCTCTTTACACTGGTGCCATCCAGCCGTTCCCTGAGCACAAATGGCGAGAACATGGGTTTGGCAGTGCAGTACCTGGACCCCAGAGGGCGCCTGCGGAGCGCGGACAGCGAGAATGCCCTCTCTGTGCAGGAGAGGAACGTGCCTACCAAGTGTGAGGAGTGGGCCCTGGCTAGGAGGAGACTGCCCAGGGGGTGCTCAGACAAGCTGCAGGGCAGGAGACCGGTGGTCCACCGGGCTCGTTCAGCTCAGCAGCAAGCTGCTCTGGCCCATCCTCACCACACTGAAAGAGCCTGTGGGTCAGCAGCAGATCCCTCAGTCCACTGCTGTGCAACAAGCCACTTCCCCTCTCTGGTCTCTAGTTTGACCATGTTTAACCAGAAGAGCAGTGTTCTCGGTCCTTGCCGTATTAAGATATTTAGGGGGACGCCTGGGTAGCTCAGTCAGTTAAGCGTCTGACTCTTGGTTTCAGCTCAGGTCATTATCTCACAGTTCATGAATTCGAGCCCTGCATCAGGCTCTGTGCTGATGGTGCGGAGCCTGCTTGGGATTGATTCTCTCTTTCCCTCTCTCTCTGCCCCCCTAAATAAAATAAATAAACTTAAAAAAATATTTAGGGACTTAGGAAATAAAGATATTTGATCAATGCAGAGGAGCATTTAACCATGACGTTAGCTAATCATCTGCTTCTCAGGACTTGGGCCTAATGGTCCAACTGATTGGGGCACTGGGCCTGCTCCAGGTGGGTGGGGATGCTGGGCTGAGAACTAGAGGGGGTCTTGAGCCAGAGGTGCCATCACAAAGCCTCTGGAAACCAAGGCAACATCTCAGTAAATAATGTGCCCGAGCTAATGCTCTTTCCTTCCATTCTCCTGTAGCTCCTAGTGCCCCCATCAATTGGCGCCGTGGGAAGCTCCTGGGCCAGGGTGCCTTCGGCAGGGTCTATTTGTGCTATGACGTGGACACAGGACGTGAACTTGCTTCCAAACAGGTCCAATTTGACCCAGACAGCCCTGAGACAAGCAAGGTACTGCCTTCCGCATGGTCTGGCTTACAGTCCCCTACCCCCTCCCCAATAAAAATGCCTGTCTTGTTGCATAAACTAATTGCTCGAGATGCTGCAGGATCTTTCCCCCATTATTCTCCTTCCCAAGTTCCCTTGCTTTCCACTCTGGCCATGGCTATGGGGCAAAGGGACTGTGGTCCAAAGAGCATCAAACCCTACAGGGGAGGGATTAGGTATGAGGAACTAATTTGATGCCAAAGTACCAAACCACCCAAACCGAGAGGCAGTGGCCAGTCCTGGCCACCCTCACCAGATGCACAGTCTCTCTCAGCCCTCAGTCCAGGAAGGAGCTTATCTTTGGAGTTCAACTGTGATTGTGGCCTGTACTCCAGTCTGAGTGGACAAATAGAGCAGTTACCGTAACTAAGCACCACAGCCCATTCTCCCACCCCACTGCCTGCCCTCTTCCAGCATGGGAATGCTACCGTCCCATGGGCTACCCAGCGTTGTGTCCAAGGGCCAAACAGTTGGGAGAGACTCCCTTGCTCCAGCTGAAGTTCCCGAGGCAGACAGACCCCTCTAAAGTCACTTACTAGGGAAGTTGAGCTGATCCCACATGGGCAGAGCCAGGACCCTGGAAGCCAAGGTGACCACTGAGCCCCTCCCACAGGAGGTGAGTGCCCTGGAGTGTGAGATCCAGCTGCTGAAGAATCTACAGCACGAGCGCATAGTTCAGTACTATGGCTGCCTGCGGGACCGCGCCGAGAAGACTCTGACCATCTTCATGGAGTACATGCCAGGGGTATGTGCTCCTTGGTGCATGTGGGACACACACAAAGGAGGGCCAGACTTGGGCCGTGGGCTCCGGGGGAGGGGCCCCTTGGACATGCTTCTGATCACTTGAGACACCGGAGGCTCAGGGAAGAAGGTGAGGTGATACTCAAAAGTCAGGGGGGGGTCCTCCATCTGGCCACAATGACGGTGTGAGATGTGAAGTGTCCCAGGTCACCCTGACCCGAAGCTTACAGGGTGATTGCACCATCCAGTAAGTACTGCCTGTAGCTGGTGCAGAGGGCCTTCCCTTCTGGATGCGGGTCACACGTTGCTTGATGAAAGGGCTGCCTCATGAGCCTGGTGCGTTGCTCATGGTGGGTGGCTAAATCGCTCCTGCTACAATGCTGGGGGCTGGAAATAGCCTTGCCCCTTCCTACCCCTTCCTGAGCTGACTCCCTCTGACTCCTGTGGCTGTAGGGCTCAGTGAAAGACCAATTGAAGGCCTACGGAGCTCTGACAGAGAGTGTGACTCGCAAGTATACCCGGCAGATCCTGGAGGGCATGTCCTACCTGCATAGCAACATGATCGTTCACCGAGACATCAAGGGTGAGCAGGCACAAGCTGTGGGGTCCCCAAGACCTGACCACTTAAGAATTCTGGATTTTCTGAAAAGTGGGACCTTAATTGCTTCTTGGGGGGATTGGTGCAGATTGGTTGAGCACTTTGGGAAAATACTTGTTGGGTGTTGTGCAGTTGTTGGCCCTGGTGATGATCATTTCATGCTGTAGGGCTGAGCCAATAGCATGTTTCTATTCATGTCCAATTCATGGTAGAGTCCATCCTCTTCAGCAGCCCTGTGACCTGGGAAGGTGGGGGGAAAGGGTGGATGGTAGAAAATGCCCAGAGGGTGGCAGCCTCTGTTCTTTCATGCCTTAGGAGCCAACATCCTCCGAGACTCTGCTGGGAACGTGAAGCTGGGGGACTTTGGGGCCAGCAAGCGCCTGCAGACCATCTGCATGTCGGGCACAGGCATGCGCTCGGTCACGGGCACACCCTACTGGATGAGCCCTGAGGTGATCAGCGGTGAGGGCTACGGAAGAAAGGCAGATGTGTGGTGAGTGCCGGGGACGTGCTGGGATGGCATATCTGTGTCTGGTCTGTAGTGACTCCAACCTAGAAATGAGCTCGTTTGAAATGTTTCAGTGTGGTGGGAGGAAGAGGAGGCTCCCCTCCTGGCACCTGAGCCATATGCAGGGAAGTGGGTGCCTGCAGCAGCCCATAGGGCAAATGTGTTGCATTTTAACCCCAGATAGCACCGGTTTGTTATTGCTGGGAACTTAGGCCACAGAAAACATCCCTAAAGGAAGTAGCACCCATTCTGAAGGCCTGGGTCAGTCTCTAAATATTAGCAAGCTTCTTCCTTTCCTAGCATTCAGATGGCTTGCATTTGCTCGCCCTAACTTTATGTCCATCCTCTGAAAGGGCCTGGAGGTCGTGAGAGCATCTCTTCCCCTCACAATGTCATTGTGGTAGGCTGAGTATGGTTCCCTGAAGGTGCCCACGTACTGACCCCATAACCTGTAAATGTCTCCTTACGTGGCAGAGGGCCTTTGCAGATAGGATTAATTTAAGACTTTTGTGATGGAGAGATTATCCTGGATTATCCAGGTGGGCTCAGAATAATTGCAAAGGTCCTTACAAAAGAGAGGCAGCAGGCCAGAGTGGGTAGCAAGTGATGTGACAGTGGAAGCAAGAAGCTGGAAGGGGACATGAACCAAAGAGTGCTGGCAGCCTCTCCAGGCAGAGCCTCGGAAAGGAGCCATCCCTGCTGACATGTTCACCTTAGCCCATGGAGACTAGTTCTACTAGACTTCTGGTCTCCAGAATAAATTTGTGTTCTTATGCCACTGGGCTCATAGTAATTTGTTACAGCAGCAGTAGGAGACTAATACGGTTATCTCAGAGCTCTTTCTGTCCATGCCTAAGGGATCTCTTCCCCAATCTCAAGACCCCCCTGCATGGGTATTGGTTGATGAAGCCCATGTAGATGAGGCCAACAGTGCTTTGAGGCCTCTTCTGGCTTTGAGGACTCTCTACAGAGATGTCAACCCTCAGCTTGGCCCATCCTGCCTCAGGGTTTTCTGAGAAAGGCACCTCCTTCCACGGCAGTGGGCAGGTTAGGGAGCCTGGGGCTGGCCAAGGGGTGACATGGGATTCTCTCTCCAGGAGCCTGGGCTGCACTGTGGTAGAGATGCTGACAGAGAAACCACCTTGGGCAGAGTATGAAGCCATGGCCGCCATTTTCAAGATTGCCACCCAGCCCACAAATCCTCAGCTGCCCTCCCACATCTCTGAGCACGGCCGGGACTTCCTGAGGCGTATTTTTGTGGAGGCTCGCCAGAGACCTTCGGCCGAGGAGCTGCTCACACACCACTTTGCACAGCTCGTGTACTGAGCTCTTAAGGCACGCTGCTGCCCGCCGCCCCTGCTGCACAGGCATGGGGCTGCTGTGGGGCTCAGGAAAGCTGCTGCTTCTCCCAGGCAAGGCTGTGGACCATGGAGCTCCAGTCCAACCAGCGTTTGTCTATGCCCCTTCCACTGCTGGGGCTCAGAGCCAGGGTGGGGTGGCTGCGGCCTCAAGGACTGGGAGCCCCCAGCCTGCCAGACCCGAGAGCTCCAGCATCCTAAGCTCAGTGTGGAGGGGAAGGGGCTAGGAACAGTGTGCAAAGCACTGAGGGCCTTACCCTCAGGGCTGTGTCCTGACACTGCAGTCGGCACCAGAGCCCCAAGGGTCTTGGGGCACAGGACAGACACAAGGGTCTGAATAGTGTTAACTTTCATGCAGAGTGTTATTTTGTTTCTCCTCCCCATGTCTGGAGACCACCAGGGCGTCTCTGGGCTGGATGAGCCCACCCAAGCCTGAGGTCACGCCCAGCATCCCACAGCCAATGGAAGGCAGAGGCCTGGGCTGTGCTCTCCCCAGAGCCCCCAGGCCAGCTTTGCCAGTCCCTGTCCTTTACCAAAGATGAATGAAGCAAATGTTTTGCTGCCTTATTCAGGGAAGGAGGAGCCCATCCTGCCTGCTCCCATGACCCTGCACCCCTCCCCCACCCCCAGCAGGGGCCTGAGATGTGGAACTCCCCCACTCGAGGTGGGGAGACCCAGTTTTGTCAATGCAATTGTCTCTGTTTTACAAGTTGGAGTCACTCTTATGCTGTACCCAGTTTCTAAACTGGAGACTTTGTGTGCCCTTGGGCTCTGAGTATCCCTGTTGTGGGCTTGGGCCTTTGGGCTGGATTGGAAAGAGCTGAAGGTAATGGCCTTTGTGTTCCTGACCTGGCACCTGTCTCCCCACTGGAGCAGAAAGGAAGATGGACAGCATGGTGAGGGCACCTGACCCCACTAGCCGCCCTGAGCCCTGGGCAGGCTCTTCTGGATAGCCAGGGAAGTTGTATCAGGTTGTCTGTGAGTTGTGACCCTGCTAGGCCAGAGCCCTCCCTGGTAGAAGGGAGAGTCCATATGATGTCACCAACTGTGTCCCAGACTACCATCTCTGTTCCTCCTTGGCCAGCCTTGCCCTCCCCCATGAGGTCTCAGCCCCTTTCCCTTCTTGGAGGAGGAATGGTAGCAGGGGTCAGGGAGCCAGTATCTCCAAGCAGCTTAGAGTTGGCCTTATTTACCTCAGCCTGGGCGCTGGTCCTTTCTTCCGGCCCCTCCCCTCCAAAATGTGCCTATTGCTAGAGCTCCTCCCTCCCAAAACCCAGTTCCTTGGGAGTTGTCATTAAAGGAACAACAACAACAACAACAACAAAGCCAGTGCCCAGGGATGGGTCTCTCCAGGGAGCTGGGGATTAGTGCCAGGCAGCTCATTGCCAGCCATGCCCACTTCCCCACGGGCACCAGAACAAGCCAAAGCCTTCGTTGTATGTTGACGATGCACTTTTATGAATGTAGTTTCTATCGCTGTTTTTAGCCTTTTCACATCATGTAATGTGAGGCCTTGTACTTGTTAATTTATATCTCAGATCATATTTGATGGTTTTTATATATATCAATTCTAGATTGTTACAGGTGATGGACGCCTCGAGAGAGAGAAGAGAAAATGAAAGCAGCTGGTTTTGCGGGAATGTGTGCTGCACGGTGCCAGTTGGGCCGAGGCCCCTCTGTTTCCATCCTCGTCCGTCAGGGGCCTGTCAGGCACCTCCAGCCCAGCCCTGTGAAGACAGTGAGCAATGTGCTCCTGTCGCCACCTCGGCCCTTGCCCAGGGTGGGGACTGGCCCCTCATCTTGACCAAAGCTGCCAGATGGCAGCTCGGCCTCTCCACGACCCCGTCCTGACGGCTGCAGCACTCTTCTTGGGCCCACATCCCTGTGCCCAGTCCCTGTGCCCCAAGAGGAAACAGAGCACAGTGCCCTTGCCGCAAGACGACTCTGTGTGTCCCAGCTTCAGGCTCTCACAGAGCCCCACGCCCCGGGGTCTTACCTCACAGGGAATGGGTTTTAAAAGTGAATTTACAAACAAGCCAACAAACGCTGCACTCCAAAAAAACAAAAGACCCTGACTTTTTTGTGCCAAAAACTGTGGACATGCTGGCTCAGCATCCTCAGGACCAAGCTGTTGCTTAATTTTAATTTATTGTCTTTATATTAATTAACCCAGATGACAAGCTGTGGGCCTAGGACAGCCTGGGCCCAAAGATTCTGAAAGGCAGCCCCCTAGCAGCCCCAGGCTTGCTGTGGGAAGGGCCATGCTGCCATTTGCTCATCATTCCATGGGCTATGCCGGCCTTGGCCAAACCTTCACGGAGAGGTCAAGGCTGGGGACGGTCCACACCCTGCCACCCTCCTGCCCCTCCCATGCCCCTCCCGTCCCCCTCACTCTGTGTCTGTGTCTGAATTGTGGATCGTGCAGAAGAACCTGCAGCCATAGTTATTTGACTATATCTCGACCGAGGGCTTGCAGTGCAAAGCCAGGCCAGTGTCGCGCATTACTTACAATAAAAGGGATCATTTATACCCAAGGGGTCCTGTGGAAATGCTTTTGGTTGAGGTGTGGAGTAGGTGTTTGCCTGGGGGGAGCCAGCTATGGTGCCCGACAACCAGCTTGGGTCCCTCAGCAGGAAATTTGACTCCAAGAGGGGTCCTAGGAGGGGATGACTTGACTGGTACCACTGTTAGCTCAGAGGTGGCTCCCCTCTTCCCCCCACTCCCAGGAGCTCTGCTGAGGGTGCTTCTATCGCAGCTGATTATCAAGGTGGTATACTACTGTCAGCCCCACCTGACCCAAGTGTCACCAGTGCTGGGTTCCCAGGACTTTTGTGGGCATCTAGTAGTCATCCCGCTGCAGGTACGTACTCCCCAGAGCCATATCCTTGCAGGGCAGAGTTCAGGTACCTCCAGGAGCCACCTCTCTGGCATCTCCCCCTGGTCTGCCTGCTGCTGGTGCTTAGCTCGGAGCCAGGAGAGACTGTCCTTGTCTCCACCTGAGACCTCCAGTGCAGAATTTGGGCCTGCTTTGCATGAGGCTATCAGCTCTCATGCTGAGGACCCAGTGCCACCTCTGCTGAGTGGTAGCTCTACTGCTTCGAGGGGCAGGGTCCACCCCCAACACAGCACAGTGGCCCATCTGCCACTGGAATTTGAGTCCCAGCTTCCTATCCTGTCCTATGGCCATGAGATCATTTAGGAACTTGAGCTGTATGGGGCGGTGGCAGCAAATCCCCCAGGAGTCAGCCCTCTTGTTCCATCAGTTCAGGTAGCCCACAGGCAGTTTGGGGGAAATCAGGACAGTTGGGTCTGAGACAGGACAACCCAGATTTCCTGCCTGTAATCCGCTGGGGGTGGGGTGGGTCTCAGTTCCTCCAAGCTTGCAGTATTCGCCCTGCTGTAAACTGTTGTCCCTCAGAGAAGCACAGGAGCTGTTTCTCCTTGAACTACATGGGAGTGACCATGGCTGCCCCACTCCCCAGAGCTTGAAAAAGCAAGGGGAAGATAACAGATGGGGAAGGGCACAGAGAACCAGAAACCCTTTAACAGCACTTGCTGAATCTGCTGGTTTCCACCAGCCTTTGTTGATTTCTAGGGCAAAGGGGGTCTAGGCAAGGACAAGAAGGGTTCTGCCTTGCAATGATATACTTAAGTGCAGTGAGGCCGGCTCCACATCACCTGCTGATGGCCTGACCTCCTTCTTCTTCTTTTTTAATAGGCTACACACCCAATGTGGGGTTTGAACTCACAACCCTGAGATCAAGAGCCACATGCTCTACCAACTGAGCAAGCTAGGCACCCCAGCCTGACCTCAATTTTTCAACCGACGTGGAGTTTCAGTTTTAAAACCACTCTGGGTACGACAGCATGGAGACCTGGCTGTTGAAAAAGGAGCACCCCCTTTTTCTCAGGCTGGCTGGTATTTCCCTGACACCCATTTCTCAGCCCCCATCCCACCCCAATCAAGTCCAGGAGTGCTCTAGGCTGACCATGTCCCCTGTCACCTCTACATGACTAGTCTGCCTCTTTCCTGCCACAAAGCCCCCCATCAGGCCACATAATACAGAGTCAGGATCTGTTAAAACATGTTTAAAACAGGGTTGATCGCAACAGTCAGAACCGGCAGCAATAGGGGACAAGAGGAGGGGAGCATGGCCAATGCCAGCCCCCACCCAGCCAGTCTCTGTGGCTCTCAGCCTGGCGGTGCTTTAGCTTCCGCTTCTTGACTCCGGTGGTGCAAGATGGGTCCCCAGCCCCACTGGGCATGCCCTGCCTCGCCTGTGGGGCCGGGGGGGGGGGGGGTGGAGGGCAGGGCTAATCAACTTCCCCCTCCACTCCCCCACAGGGCCTTCCTTGGTGGGCATTCTGTGAGGCCCAGCGAGGGCACACTGGCTCTCCTTCCTCCAGTCTCCATGGCTCAGGACCAGGCTAAGGGCAGAGGTAGATGGGGAGATGTGGGGGCCACAGAGGGCCCCAGGTGGCAGTGAGGGAGCTTGGGACCCTGAGGGGGGCATGCTGACTCCTTGCTGGAGAAAAGGCACCTAGATAGGGAAGCTGGGCTTGGGGACCTCCCAGGGGGCCATAGGGTGAAGTGGGGTAGGCTGAAAGAAGTAGGAAGCAGGGTGGTGAGAAACCCCCAATCCTGATTCCCAAACCACCACCACCCACCCCCAGGGAGAATGAAACAATCCTGGAGCTCTGCCCCCCCAACCCTCTGCCTGAGCAAGATGACCTTATCCCCCTCCCACCCTGCCCCCCAACCGGAGCCCAGGTCCAATCTCTTTCCCACCCTTCCCACTGCCCCACTCCAGGCCCTCTTCTATGGAGGGGGTGGACAGCAGAGGGGCCTCAGGCCGTCTTGGTGCCGGCGTCCACCTCCTTGTGGGCCCAGAGCTCCTTGTGCTGCTTCCGGCCAAAGCCCTCATCATAGTTGCCTTTGCTCTTAAACAGCTGCTGAAAGTGGGGCTTGCAGTAAAATTCCCCGTGCAGTGCCGCGTAGCTGCCCAGGCTGCAGAAGCAGAACAACTGTGGTCAGGTCAGGTGAGGGCTGGCGGGCGAGGGCAGGGGCAGGGCAAGGGCGCACCTCAGCTTGGTGTGACAGTGCTTGCAACAGAAGCAAGAGTTGTGGAAAATGAGCTTGTCCGCCACCAGGCGCTCCATAGGGTACACGGTCTTCTGGCAGGCGGCACAGCTCTCCTTCACCTGGGCCCGAAGGCTGAAGGACTGTCCCGGGGAGAGAGTCAGCTGGGGGCCTGACGCATGCCCATCCCCTTCTCCCCCAACACCCGGGTCTCAGGGCCCTACCTTGGAGCGCTGGACAGTGCTGCTGCCACCGCTGCCTTTGGCTTCCTATGGGAGAGGGCCAGTCAGGGCCAGGTCAGCGGAGGGATGCCCCAGATCATTGCTGGGGTCACCGGCCCAGATCCCAGGGGCATGGGGGCGGGGCAAAGGGTGGCAGGCAAACCCGCCGCCCCTCACCCCTTCACCCCCAGGCCAGACGCCTGCGGCGGCGGGGGTCTCCCACCCCGCTGATCACCTACATGAGAGGGGGTGGCCTGGGCAGCTCCTGCAGCCTGGTACATGGCTCGGTGGAGGTGATGGAGGCCCCAGGTAGAGACGCGGCACCCGCTGGGTTCTGCAAGGGGAAGTCGGTGGGTCGGGCCCCACAAGCCCTTCCCCAGCCTGCAGGGTGGGGTGGGAGTGTTTACAGGCAGGGGGCTGGGGGGCTGCGGTTGGGACTTTCCCTAAGTCATTTCCTGTTGCTCTGGGTCTTGCCACTTCCGCCCCCCACCCACCTCCCCCTTCGCCCGCCCGCCCCCCACGCTGCTCCCGGAGGGGCAGGGGGGGTCCCTGAGCTTAACCAGGTGTGGGGGAAGAACGGAGAGAGCCGGAGCGGCCCGGGGAGGGGGCACCGCGCAGCCGCCGTGAGCCGCCCGGGACCCCGCCTGGATGAGGGGAGGTCAGGGGCAGGCGGGCCAGGCGGGGCCTCGGTGAGAATCCGCTGGCCCCGCCTGACCCCGGCCCGACGCTGCTGAGGCCGCGGGCGCCCACCACTCGGCCGGCCCAGCCCCTGGACAGCGCTCCCCGGCCGTGCCGCCCGCCCCGCCCGAGCCGCCGCCCGCGCGCCCCGCTTCTCGGCTCCGGGGCCCGCGAGGACGGGACCGTAGACCCGGTACCCGTACCGCGGGCCCCGCCAGGGGGCTTCGGCCCCGTCCCCGCTTGGAAGCCCGCCCGGGAGGACGGCCGCTGGTCCCGGAGCCCCAGCCGAGAGCGACGGGCGCAGGCGCTGGGCGTCGGGACCCCCGCGGGCGGCGGCCCTCGCGCCTGCACCCCCACCTCGGCGCCCGGGTTCGTGAGGCGGATGCAGGCCCCCTCCCCGGCCCGTCCGCGGGTCTCACCGGGGCCCCGGCCTGGGCTGCGGGGCGGGGGTCGGTCTCCGGGGGGCGCCTCGGGTGCGAGGAGGGCGCGGGCGCGAGCTGCCGCCGCTGCCAGTGGTCCCCGTGCGGCCGCCGCCGCCACCGCCTTATCGCGGCACCGCCCCCGCCGGCCCCCGCCCCGCGCCCGCCCATTGGCTCCGCCGCGCCCGGAGCCGCCTCCGGGGCCCCCGCGCCGCCGCCGACCCCCTCTGCGCTTTGTCTTTCCCTCGCTCGCCGTCCCCTGCCTTTGTCTGCCCCCCGCCCCGACCCCGCGCTCCCGGCACTCGCGCTTTGCCCGCCGCCCCGTCGGTAGGTCCGCTCCCGACCGAGGCCGGGACTGGAGCCGGAGGGTACCGCACGCCTCCGGGCGCGGACGAGTTCAGGTTGAGACGCCGGGGGTCCCGGGACAAATGGCGCTCCCGGCGACGCCCCTGGGGCGAAAAAGGATAACCGGAGTGCCCTTGGGCCTTTAGGTGCCTCAGTTTCCCCCGGTTGGCCCTCGGGCCCGCCCGGATCTCCGTGGGCGCTGAGGTTTGACAGACCCCGCGGGGGCGGCCCGGTCCCGGCTCCCACGCCCCCGCCGGCCGCGGAGTCCTCCCGCCGCCAGGGGCCGCCCCCATACGGCCGCCCGAGGAAGGTGGCCGCGGCTGCTGGCACGCGGTCCAGCCACGCGAGGCTGCGAGGCCCGGCTGCCCCTGTGTCCTGTCACCTTGGGCCGCGGGCTCACCGAGTGCCAGTCTACACTAGAGGTCCAGCGGACCACCCCCACTCCCTAGAGCCTTCTCGCGCGACCCCATAGACAAGGTACCCGGGATCACCAAAGGCAGCAGCCCTCCAAGGCCCGCCGTCCTAAAACGTTTGTGGCCGGTTTTTGTGGCATTAGTCACCCCAGGGTCCTGCGGGCGGGCACTATTGCCTGCGAGAAATCAGGGGCTCCCCCCTTCAGGGAAGGAAATTTACATCCGTCAAACAAGCAAATCTCGGTGTCCCCTGACCCCATTTAACACAAGGGAGCGAGGCCTGAAGATGTGAAGAGCAGCAGGGCCGGTGCCAGAAGCCAGGCCCTCCAGCCCCTCTGGCCCAGCCGGCTGCAGTGCCTCCAGCACACAACACAGGTCCAAGGCACCCGGGAGGCAAGTGGCTGGCACCTGGTCGGGGTGGAGCCTCAGCTGTGCCCCACACGTGGGGCCCCGGCTTCTTGGACGACCTCTGCTGGGAGATCGGGGTCTAAACGGCCCCAGGGACTGCTGGGCTTTGCCTGATGTCTGGCTGGAAACTGTTTTCACCACACAGCCCTAAACATAGCTTGTTCCCACACTGTGGCAGGAATAGAACTGGTGGCTCCAGAGCGCAGCCCACACAAGCGTTAGGGAACAGAACAACTCAGCGCCTCCGTGCCTGGCATGGGAGGGAGGGAGGCAGCAGGCTTCCCCAGCCACCCCGCTAGCTGTTCCCTTGGCTCCCTCAGGGCCCCCACACTGCAACTGGCTTTCCTCCCCAGCCTCCCACTTCTCCCTAGAGGAGATATATGTTTGGGTGGAGCTGTAGGCCCAGGACTCCCATGATGGTTTGTGTGTGTGTGTGTAACTTCAAAAATTGTGTGCATCTTTCCCGGCAGATGGCACAGAGGTCATCAAATTCTCAAAGGCGGCCGCCCTGCTGCACCAAGGTGCAGCAGGGAGCAGGCTGGGTGGACAGCAGACACCCAGCAGCAGCCTGGGCCCAGAGGTGGTAGGGTCTGCAGACAGCTACCACAGAAGCAGCAGGCAGCCTGGGCACTAAGGATGAGTGGAGAGCAAGGTGAAGAAAGCAGTTCAGAAGGAAAGAAAAACAGGCTGATAATGGTGTTGAGAAAAGGGAACTTGAGGTTTCGAGAAAAAAAAAAAAATGAGCTGGGCAAGAGGAAGGAGGAAGGCTGGAAATAAATGTGACCTGGCCTCCACCTCATAGTGGGGATGGCATCGTTCCCTTCACCTCAACTGCTGTAACTGCCCAAAGGAGGGGGGGGGGGGTATTTTTCTTTTAAACTGGAGTTACAATTTCTGAGGGAAGGGAAAGTGAGAGCATTTGATGGTTCAAGCAGGGAAGAGGGAGGGGCACTTCCTTCACCTGAAGTTTGAAGTGCCTGGGCTGGGGGGGGGGGGGGGGGGGGGCTCGCCAGGCCTGTGCTGCAGGCAGCACCATGGAGACCCAGGTCAGAGTCCCCCCACCCTTGCCGGCCAGCAGCCAGGATGACAGAGAGGGGACAGGTCTGGCTCTTAGGTTACCTGCTCTTTGGGTATTAGTTCCAGCGGTAAGGAGACACTGCCAAGTCATGTTACAAAACAAAACCCTCTACCTCGTTTCCTGCCAAAGGTAAGCCTCTTCTGCCTGGACTCCTAGCAGCCCAGAAGTGGTCCCACACATTGAAGGGCTGGTCTTTAGCACCTAGACCTTCCCAGCCCCAAAGTGGTTTGACGGCCACAGGCTAAAATGAATAGTCAGGTGATACATCTATTACGGGTTTTAAAAGAAACTGGCATGTTGTGAGGCTATCTAATGAAAGCGGTCATGGTTGGGCTTCCACGTGCACCCGTGGGACCACTCTTGGATGGCAGAATGTGGCACTGAAGGACTCCCATCTGAGCCTGTAAGGCCAGCACACAGCAATGCCACTCTCCAATGGGTTCTCTGAAATGTTTAATTTGTTCTGGCAATGAAACTAACGTGGCATAAGGACTTAAGTCCTCAGGCTAGGCAAGACACTGTGGCCTTGGAGAAAGCCTCAAGGAGGCTGGCAGGAGGCAGTAAGATGGTGTGAAAGGGATGAGCTGCACAGAGGAACTATGGGAAGGCTTTAGGTGTTGGGGCACAAGTGATGAAAGGGGTGAGGATGGATTGCCCCAGCCTTGACCTGGTGCTTAACAAGAAAAAAAATGCCCTTCCCTTCAATTACCAGGGAGAAGCCTGGGGGCTGGAGAGGGGGGGCAGGTGGCTTATTGCTTACCCCTCCACGGACCTCTAAGATCTGAGAGCAGAGGGAGAGAATGCAATAGGCTGGTAGGACAGCTACAGTGAGAAGAGGAAGTCACACAGTCCCCAGGTCAAGGAGTCAAACCCTGGGCTTGGCCTTTAGCCTTCCAGGGCCAGAACAGCATCTCTTTCTTCTGAAGAGGTTGCCTGAACTCCCAGGATGGAATGTCAGATTTCTGGCCTCTGATCACCGGTTGCTGGGATTCCCTGGTGTCTCGGAAGTCCTGGAGCAGTAAAAAAAGGTTTCTCTCCAAGAATTTCTTTCCCAGTGAGTAAGCGGCCAACTCTCCTGGCAGAAATGTCTTTTCTACCAACCTGCACCTGGGAGGGTGGGAGTGTGGCCGGCCCTCAGAAAGGGCCCCTGAGGCTCACATGTTCCAGGACTGAGAACGTGCACCTTCTTCGGAGGCTCAGAACTCCCAGTCGTCCACCTCCAGCTCTTCCAGGTTTGTTACCAGGCCAAAGATCCCGCTGTGATCCTGAGGCTGACTGCCCTCAAAACTGGTGATGGGGGTGACAGGGCGAAGTAACTCAGGCAAGGCCTCTGAGGCGCGCCGCTTGATCTGAGGGAGGAGAGGCAGTTAGGGGTGGATCCTGTTGCTCTGGGTCCCAGGACACCATCAGGCAAGAACTATGACCCCATGACAGTTGGACTGTTAGAGCCAAGAATCTCTATGAGAGGAAGGCACAGCGCCTTTAAGGGGCTTCAGAAAACTGGGCATTTCTCTTTGATTCAAAGGGAGGAGGAGAGAACACCTAAGGACCCCGAAGCTAAGGGGGTTGAGGGTCGTTAGAAGCACAGGCAAGAAGAAAATCCCAGGGAGCCTCAGGAGAGTGCTACCATACCTGCTTGAAGAAAGAGTGGTTCAGGAGGGTACTGGCACTTGGTCTGTGGAGAAAGAGGAAGAGAGCCCAGCATTACCCCTGTGCCCCAGGATTCCCAAATCCTGCTGCTCACACCTTATCCCCAGGCTCCCTCTGCTTCTTCCCTCAGCTCTAGAAGAAACAACAGCCCGAGCTACCCAGGTCGCTTCTTAGCAAACCGTTGTGTTGATCCCTCTGGCCGCAGGAGCTCGGGACTCCTCCAGGAACCCAGCCCTCCACAGAACAGATGAATCCTCTCAAACCCTGCCTTCGACCCCCCAGGCCCTCTCTGCCCCCCACAAAGCCCGGCTCCCAGCCCACAGGAAATACCTTACGTCTGGACTACGCTGAAGGCACTGCTCCACAAAGTGATGGAAGTGGGGGGAAAAGGTGCGGTGATAGGGGTGGGAGGGCGAGTCGCCATTGGAGGTCCTGGGGGTGCTGGTGGCCAGGCTGTCACTCAGGCCAGAGTTGGCTGCTGAGCGTGAGGTGCTCATGGTCAGCTCCTCGGCAGGGATGGTGCTGGTGTCCAGCAGGCAGGGCACGGTGCCATTCAGCTTCTCCAGCAGCATCTGGGGAGGACAGAGCCAGGACGCGGGCTGGAGGGGGGTGCCCTGGAAGATCTATGGAGTTTCTTCACAAATACACTTTTCCCAGTATACAAGTGTGGTTTAGGGGAGCAGAGAAAAGAAAAGTGGAGTAAGTCTAGTTTTCTCAAAGGTATGCTGGCCACTGGCTCCGCAGCCATACCCCAGCTCAGCCAAAGGGAAGAGGAGGAGAGGGCCTGCAAGAATGCACCCTTCCGCCATGGCTGTAAGGAAGGTCCCCGTCTTCTCTCCCGTTTATAAGACTTCTTCACGTCCTTTTAACTGTAGAGCACTCACCCTAGGGTGAAGGCGGCTGTCAGGTCATTGTCTTTGGAGCCCAGCCCCAGTCTCTTGTGCCCAGGTGGTTCGGGAGGGGTGTGTTACACAGCGCCTGCCAGACACGCCCTGGGTTGTTGCTGCACCGGAGCAGGGTGCCCAAGGGCCGACTAAGCTTGGGCAGCTGTGCCACAAAGTCCTCTGATGCCACACATGCAAAACAGCCCCAGCTTGGGGATTGCTGCCCTTGGGGTTGTCCTCCTGAACTTCCAGGCCAGAACCCAGAAGTCTCTCTAGAGCTGTGCTGTCTAATGTGGCAGCCACCAGCCACATGTAGCTATTTATACTTACATGAAATTTGGTTTAAAATTCAGTTTCTCAACCTCACTGGCCACACTGTAAATGCTCAATAGCCACAGGTGGCTAGTGGCCACTGTACTGGGCAGCATAGATAAGAGAACGCTGCCACTACCTCAGAAGATGCTATTGGATAGTGTAGCTCCTGTACCTCTCGTTCACCTTAAATAGCCGCCTACCTGTCCTGAGCGCTTTCTGTGACTCTCTTACTTAGATTTTCTAGACTTATTACTGAGGTTTCCATACCCTCCTAATGAGTCTGCTAGATCTAATCTACCTGCTATTGTGATCTTTCTGAACTATGTATCTGATGCTATCACTCCTGGGCTTAAAAGCCTTCAGCAATTCTCCATGTGGTTTGGGACCGGAACCAAATGCCCTGGTGTGGCACACAAAGTCCTTCATGCTCTGCCCTGGCTTCCTGCTCCAGCAACATCACCCAGCAGCCCCCAGAAGCACCTGTACTTCAGCTATTTGTAACCATTGCTATTCCCCAGATCCTATCCCTGTTTGACTCTGGGTCTTTGCACATGCTGTTCTCTCTGCCTAAGTTTCCTTCTAGTTCCCATTCCTCACACAGCAAACAATTACTATTTGCCTTCAAGACTCAAATGTCACCTCCTCCCAGAAGCCTCCCTGGGTCCCCTGCTCTACAGAGCTCCCCTCTGGCCACTCTCTAGCTGCCCCTATTCCCACAGGGCAGTCTGTGGGTTCAAGGGAGAGACTCACTCAGAGCCTCCACCCCTCCACCCCCTCCCAGTTCTAGATCATGCTCCAGATACTTAGGATTCAGGTAATTCTTGCCAAAATGACCCGAGTCTGCTTCCTAGACTTGATAAAGCCTGATAAGCCTCTTCCCTGGTCTGTCTCCCAAAGGTAGACTATGCCACTGGCTGTGTGTGCCAAGGAGTGGCCAAAGGACAGTCATTGTAAGGGGCATGAACAGATGTTGAACTTGTAGGCTGGAGGTTCCAAAGGTACTGGCCAGAATATGGTAGCACAGAACCTGAGAAGCCTGAGAACTCTAAATTAGAAACTGGCCTTCCAGGTATATTTATCAAGGTAGGACGGAACATATTTTGTAAATTTATGAAATTCATCTAAGTAGACAACATGGTATGTGGGCCTCCATTTGCACCCCTGCTCCAGGCCCTGCAACAGTCAGTGGCAGGCCTGCTCCTGGGCTCTCCTTCTCCAGGGTCCCCTCCCACAGCAGGGGAAGGCAGTGGTGGGCAGGTAAGAAGGAAAACAGGCTGAGGGCTCACCTGGGTGGCAGGCATATCCTTAAAGGGGACATGGCCATTGGCCAGCTCACAGGCTGTGATTCCCACACTGTAGATGTCAGACTTGGCATCGTAACCCTGCAGATTCTAAGTCAGGAGAAAAAAGCCATAGATCACTCCATTTGTAGCCACGGTTGTTCTTAGAAGAGACCGGCATGGGGCAACATCCGAGGGGAGGAAGACAGTATCTGTCTCAAATCCAGCCCACTTTCCTTGCCTGTACTACTGAAGAGTAGCTGATATTGTAAAGGAATGAATGATGCTGTGTAACAAGCAGGAAGAAGTGTGGGTCCCCATACTCCTGCTTAGTGGAAGGATGTGGAGAGCACTGAGTATTTCAGGAATGCTCACTCTTCCTATAAGGAAGGTCTCTGAAGGGAACTGAAATAGCATTAGGTCCAGTTTGGGACCCCACAGAGGGGAAACACCACCATGTGCAACGGGCTGAGAGGCCTCCCGGGTCCACCTACCAGCAGGGAACCCCTCCCTCTGGAACCCCTTACTCCACTCAGAAGCAGAGCACTCCCATCTGGGGAAATTCCTGAGGGCTCCCTAGGGAAACTGTGAATTGGTGAGGGATAGGGGCTTCTCAGGACTCAGTCCACAGACCTGCTGGAGGACCTCTGGGCTGAGCCAAGGCAGAACCTTGACACTGTACTTGGGAAAGTCGTGGACCACACGCTGCCGCTGCCCATGGCTGATCATGCTGAGGTTGCTGCGTAAACCAGACAGGTAGACCTTTCCCTCCGAGGAAATCAGAATGTGGCTGGCTTTGACGCTCCTGGGGTGGGGTGGGGTGGGGAGCAGAGAGAGGGTGTCACGGGGCCACAGGAGCCCTTCACGTCACAGACCTCTGATCTTCACATACTAGGTAAATATTATATACACATAAACACATTTTAATATAATACATGCATAAAAAAAGAGAAAATAGCATGACCCAATTTACATACCACCAGATTTTAAATCTTTATATTTTGCTAAAGTTCTTTTAGGCTCACAGACCACTGCTTGGAATCTGTGGGTATTCTTACAAAGCGGATCATGGTGTGATATCCATATATTTTCAATTTACCTAAAGGTACTGTGTTATGCATCCCATCCTTCCTTCACTCCTCAGTGCTGTTTGTAAGATCCATCCGTGTGGCCACCTATATACAACCAACCTTTGCTTCTAACTGCCACCTGCACTCTGGGGTGGGATCGAACACTTCTACTGACCCCTTCTTCCAGGAAGGAACATTGATGCTGCCTCGAACCACCATGGATATGAATGATGGCATCTACATATGTCCCCTGAGAGGCCTGTGTGAGGGTTTCTTTGGGGTGTACCCCCAGAGCAGCATTGACGGCCCCAGTGCCGAGTGACCCTGACTGGTTGCATTGGGCCATCTTCCACTGTGCGGTCAGGAGACCCCACTTCACCACGCTGGGCCTCAGCCAGCCTCCAAATGACACTGGCCTCAGGTGTGTAGGGTGACATCCTCCTGTTTAATTTGCTTTTCTGATTCTTATTAGATTTGAGTGTCTGGTCATATTGAGAGTCCTTTGGGTTTCCTCTTCTATAAACTTCAAACCCTTTGCTCATTTTTCTGTTGCTTTGCTTATCCTTTTCTTATTGATTCACATAATTTCCTTGTTACTAATCTGTGTGTTCTAGACACAGCTAACATCTTGCACGCTGTCACCCATTTCTTAATTTTGTCCATGGTGTTCTTTTTTGGAGAGATATCTTTAATCTTGATATAATCAAATCCATCATATGTTGTTTTGTGCTTCTAAAATATCTAGACATTCTTCTGTGCCTCAGGTCACAAAAATATTTCCTTCTATCCAAGTCTGTAGTTTTATATCAGACATTTAGGCCTTAATCCATATGAAAAGTGCTCCTTTGTACATGGAATTAGGTAAGGGTCCAGCTTCCCTACTGTGAGTGTCTTTTCCTAATACCATCTATTAAGCAGCCCCTTGCCCCAGCCTCTCAGCACAGGGCTGACTGTGGGGCACACACGCAACTTTAGGTGCTCCAAGGAAGGAGGGGGGTGGGGCACAGAGGCCCATGCCAGATGTTCTTCTCACACAGCACTCAGGACCGAGCTGCTCAGTAAAGACAAAGTTGGCACCGATAGGCTAAATGCTCTACCAAGTCAGAGGCAAGGACAAAATCCCAAGCTTTGATTTAAACTCTGACTTCACTAACTTCAGTCAACCTTCTCCTCCCTTCCCCTGTTTACTTGAGGGCTCCTGGGCACAGATCCCTGCTCTTGTCAAGGGCGATTATGCCTAAGAATGCACCTGTGTACGTATCCCATGTGGTGGATGTAGTCCAGGGCCTTGAGCACCCCCTGCAGGATGTAAGCAATCGCCAGTTCATTCATGCCGTCCATGAAGTGTGTGCAGATGAGATCCTTTGCAGAACCTGAAGAATTGTGGGGACACGGGGAAGAGTAACAAAGAAGGGAAACAGACATGAACCTGCTGACAACAGCGTTCTCAAAGCACCTCTCTGCCAGGACCCCTGTTCCACTCACCATATGCCATGAATGATGTGACAACCCACAGCTCATTGTCTGCAATAAAGGTGGCTCGATATGGCAGGATATTGGGATGGCTGAAGAGTTTAGAGACATGAAGCTCCCCCTGAAAACAATGGTAAGCGGAAGTCAGAATCAAGGGGTCCTGAAGAAGACGCTCAACATGAAGGTGGTGGCATGAATAACATGGGGACCCAGTCTTTCCTGGAGCTCTTCTCAGAGTCCTGGGAGCAGCCCAAGCAGGTGGCCACCCACATGAGAGAAGCCAGGCTCTGCTGTCTCCACAGGGAAGCCAGCACTACTCTGCCAGCTTCTGCCTGCGTTTGGCTCCACTAGCCAATCTAAGAGAGAGCCTCAAGAAAAATTCCCCACCAACAGTGAAACTGCTAACAACACGGTAGAGGGTCACAGCTTGCCACGTCAGAAATGATGAGAACCAACAGTTGACTGAAGACTTATAAAGTAATAAGCTTAGTTCAACTTCAAGGGCCAAGGCACAGAACTCCTCTTTAAGATAAGAAAACAAAAAACACTGGGGGACCTGTGTGGCTCAGTTGGTTAAGCATCCGACTTCGGCTCAGGTCATGATATCACAGTTCGTGGATTTGAGCCCCATATCGGGCTCTGTGCTGACAGCTCAGAGCCTGGAACCAATTCTGTGTCTCCCTCTCTCTCTGCCCCTCCCCCCACTCACACTCACCCTCTCTCTCTCTCTCTCTGTCTCTCAAAAATAAACATCAAAAAAATAAAAATAAATAAAAAAAGGAAAACAAAAAACATTTTCCTCTTATAAAGGAAAATGTTGTAATCGATAGGACAAGGAAACAAAGTTATCAGAGAGCAAACACGAACTACTAGACAGCCGAAGGTACTTCTCCAGCAACCTAGGAGCGAGAGAGCAGCTACAGAAAGTGTCAGACCTATGGGATTTTAGAATGAATTTGGACAAAAGAACTACAGAAACTCAGGGGTCCTGGCCTCTGGGACATGAGCTAAAGGCCAAACAGGCAATACTTTCTGCCTATATACTGCTCCAAAGAATTTAAAAAAGAATCCTAAAGTCCAACATGCTCTAGAATGAACTCAGATATCTTTCTTCCCAAATAACTAAGCTCTTTCGGTTCCATCCTCAGACCCACAAAACTACTCTGAACACGAATGGGTGTTAGAGCACCATCAGAAGAGCATGAATTCAGGGAAACACTGTGATGAAGAAGAGGGATAGGTTGCAGTCAAACTGCTGAAAACACACTGACCCAGGCCCTGAATCTAAAGAGCTCCCGGTGCAAGCCTGAGTCAGGGAGGAACCCAGGCCCCTGCCGGCTGCTCTTGGATCTGTGGTGTCCCCTGTAACAAGAGGGCAGCTACCTCCTTCCCCAACAGAAAGGAACCTCAGGAAACAGGACAATGAGAGCCAGAAGGTGGCTGTCACAGCAAAGCAGGCTGCCCCGAATCTGGAACAAGACTGCCTGGGTTTGAATCCTGTCTCTACCACTCACTAGTATGTGTGACTGTGCGCAAGTTACTCGGCCTCTCTGAATAGTAAATAAATGAATAAATGAGCCACAAAGGCATCTTTGGAGAGGAAGAAGGGAGTATAAATTGGCCTGAGCAGAATTACAGAATCCTTAGTGCCAAATGCCCACGATTCTTCGTTAAGAGCTTCTGTTAACTTCCTGGTTTGGTCCGCCTTCATTTTCTGCCAGCTATTTTCAGAAGACAGATGTAAGAGTTGCCTTGTAATTGCGATTGGAACTAAGAGCCCATCCTTGAAGTGTCCCAACACATTTTATTACCTGCAAGAACGTCACCATCTCATTGGAACAAGCTTCCAGGTTAATCCTTCGTACCGTCACGTACTCTCCTGTCGGTTTGTACCTTGCTAGATTCACTGTCATCAGGTCCTCAAATCCTTTGCCTAAAAGAAAAGGAGAATGTCATGAACAAGGGCAATGGCAACAGAGGTAGCCTTAAAGAGACTTGATTTAAAATGAGAACTCGGGGCGCCTGGGTGGCTCAGTCGGTTGAGCGAACGGCCTCAGCTCAAGTCATGATCTCACGGTTTGTGAGTTCGAGCCCTGCGTCGGGCTCCGTGCTGACGGCTCAGAGCCTGGAGCCTGCTTCAGATTCTGTGTCTCCCTCTCTCTCTGTCCCTCCTCCACTCATGCTCTGTCTCTCACTGTCTCAGAAAAAAACACTAAAAAAAATAATAATAAAAAGAAAACTCAAAACTTTCACTAACAATTCCCCTTGTGGCTGACATTTCTTGATTTTTCTCCTATCAGTTCCTTCTCAGCCAACCACTTGAAGTGCCTATGGTCCAGGACATCAGAAGCCAAAAAGAAAAAATTGCAAAAGAGCTTCTCTCCTAGGGATGCCTGGGTGGCTCAGTCAGTTAAGCGTCTGACTTTGGCTCAGGTCATGATGTCACAGCCAGTGAGTTCGGGTCCCGCATCAGGCTCTATGCTGACAGCTCCGAGCCTGGAGCCTGCTTCAGACTCTGTGTCTCCCTCTCTCTCTGCTCCTCCCCCACTCACGCTCTCTCTCTGTCTCTCAAAGATGAATAAATGTGAAACAAAAATTAAGAAAAAAAAAAAGAGCTTCTCTCCTGGTAACATGATCTCTTTTCCCAGATTTGGAAGACAGAAGCAAAGGAGAGTCACAAAAGCCAGTTTTGTCACCCTGAGTCCCGCTAACTAGCTGACAGCCTCTGGCACACGCTGATCTGGGGATGCAGAGGAGGCCACAGGAGTGCCCAGGAGCCTGAAGGTAAAATAGCAGTACTAGGACTTTACCTATGACAGAGAGTAGCTCATAGCGCCCTCCTTCCGGCAGGAAGCTACTCATGATCTCCTGTTTAGACAGGGATGCTATCGACTCTGAGCTCGCCTCATTGGTCTAAAGAAAAAGAAAAATAGGTTAATAACAGAAAATTGGGTGTGGGATGGGAGTGGGGAGGGGGTGATTCAGACCCACAAGGAGACTGGCGTCTAAACATACAAATTCTGACTCGGGGTCAAAGAAATAGGTCCAACACTATTCGATGAGAAATGTAGAACACCAGATGTTCAGTGTAGTCATTAGCACTGACATCAGAGCCAGTAAGTGTGAGCACCATCTACAAATGGGGGTAGGGGACAGGGCTGGTTCCTAGTCAACTGTTGATTTGCTTGTCCTTTCCAACAATTGGCTCATTTGCTAAAAATTATGAAATTCTTACTTGGGGAAAGGATGTCTAGACAAAAGTCATGTTTAGAAAAGAGAAGGGGGATGGAGAAGTGAGGGGTTCTCTTGAATTTCCTGCTGTATTGGGGTCCTACTTTAGGGCCCTGACTACAAGACTCCAAAGGTCACATGCTGAATTTTGCTATAGGGGAAATTTGGCCATAAGAAGTACCCTCTTGAGCAAACCAAGAGCCCAGACCAATCATTCTCTGACATTTTCTTTCTTTAAAAAAAAATTTTTTTTAATGTTTATTATTTTTGAGAGAGTGAGACAGAGAGCAAGCAGGGAAGGGGCAGAGAGAGAGAGAGAGAGAGAGAGACATAGAATCGGAAGCAGGCTCCAGGCTCTGAGCTGTCAGCACAGAGCCGACGCGGGGCTCAAACTCACAGACCGCGAGATCATGACCTGAACTGTAGTTGGCCGCCCAACTTGACTGAGCCACCCAGACACCCCAATTCTCTGACATTTTCAAGTGAAGCAAGAAAACAGAACACATAGGGCTGCAGGCAAGGCACAGGGCTGTCACGTCTCAGCCATCATCCCAGGCAGAGGAAGTGACCTGCTTCCTGGTTCCTGCCGTAAATGAAGCTGGACCTCAACCAGTTAGGATGTGGGCATCACACCTCTGGGCTTTGAGGTCCTAAAGGAAAAGTGCCCAGCAAAATTGATGGCAGACCAACTCTCCCTTCAGCTCAAAAGGCTCAGACCTAAATTTATTTGTGTGATTTAGGGGCCATATTTTTCTTTCTTTTGGATCCTCTTTCCTACTGAGATGGAGTACCTTAGGCCAGCTCAAATTTCATATGCTGTATTCCTAAACCTGACCTCTAGTTAGGAAAAGATCTTTGTGAACACAAGAAAGGCCCCTCACCCAGCACTAGCCAGAAGACAGGGAGTCAAGAATGTTCTGACATGGTGGTACCTCCTTGCTGGGGATCCCTGACGTTTCAAAGGCATCCGGTTTCAAGAGTTGATGGAACTGCCAAGGGGAAAGAAACCAAGTGGGGTTCTTCCTCTTGCACCACTTAAGTATGACAGTAAGAGGAATCTACTCAACCAAAAGTGAGCCCTGTCAGCAAATTTCTAATTCAATCAATTTTTTATATTTCCAAGATTCATCCCATATTGTTGTATTTAGCCATGCTGTACACCCATGTTGTGTAAGAGTCATCTTGTGAATATACCTGTTTATCCATTCCAGTGTTGATAGGCTTTTGGGGTTGTTTTTGGTTCTGCTCGTATGAACTGTGCTATTAGAAACCCATTTGAATGTGTCTCTTGATGTGTATATGCAAGAGATATTCTAAAGCTTATACCCAGAAACTGAATTGCTAGGTTACAGAGTATATGAACAATCGACTTTACAAAATAATGCAAAATTGTTTCCCAAAATGGTTAAACCAATCTACACTCCCTCCAGTACTGTATGTATGTTCTCATTGATCCATTTTCCCCCATCACTTAGTATAATCAGACTTAAATTTTTTGCCAATCTCATTGTGAGGGTGATTTATATTTCCGTGATTGCTAATGAAATTGAGCATCTTTTCATGTATTTATTAGCCATGTGGGTTTTCTCTCAGGTGAAATTGGCTCTTTGTGTCTCTTGTCCATTTCTCTACTGGAATGTCTTAATGTAGGATTTCCCCAAAGTAGGCCGCCTGGAACACTGACCTTGGCAGTTAAAACATATAAATGGTTTACACGTCCAATTAAATGAGAAAATGAAGCATTCTCTCTCATGGAGAATCACAAGGTGTGCTGGCATAAAATGGCTTCAAGAAGTTTTGTAGTAAGGAAACTTGTTTAATTTGTTTAACCTAGCATTTCCCAAATCTACTTGTCCAGAGAACCTTTTGTATCTCATATCTGTTAAATTTTGGGAAAGGTAATTTGGGAAAGGCTATTTTAAGTAAAACAAGTAAAACATATGGTATTATGCAAAGACTATAGGCTCTGGGGCCAGACAGAGGCAGAACTTGAACTCAGGTCTATCACTTGCTCTGTGACCATGGGTAAATCATGCTAAATTCTTGGGATCTCTGTTGTCTCATTAATGGAATAATTCCCAGTTTATAGGGTTGCTATGACAAATGAGATAAAATATGTAAAGATCTTAGTGCTACCTGGTGTTTCATAGGTATTCAGTAAATGTGAATTCTATTCTTTTCCTCCCTCTTTTGCTGCCTACTGTTTGGTCACTCTCCTGTTCAACAAATAAGATGGAACAGAGAAAATGGAGAAACCAGAGTATGCGGGGGTAGAGCTTGATCAATAGTTAAGGTTGGTTTGATTTTCACTTTTACAGTTATCTGTTTTCAAATGCTCTGAAAATACGTTCTAGGAACATTTATAGCCATTGTGGCTTCTTGACACTGTGGTGTTCAGAATAATCCCAAGTGCCTCTGCCAGCTGAGAGACACACACACAACTATGGGACAAAACAGAGTAGTAATTTGAGCAAAAAGCCCAAACCAGGAGCTCTGAAATGGCAACCTACCATTTGTTTAGAATTTATAAGCTGCAAGCTAAGTTAGTCTTGAGTCCCACCAACTTCATACCTCTCACCACCTGTGCATAATCTTGTTCTACAGATCCTGTTTTCTCAACTATCAATCTACCCCTCATAAAATCGGCGTCATCAGTTAACACAAAACCCAGGGTGTGGCTTTCAGACCCAAAGTCCCTACTCTGATCTGTGAGTATCCACATGATTCGGCCCCTGCCTACTTCTAATGACTTCATCCCTTACCACATCCCTGTGACTTGCTACACTTGACCCATACAAACAGGTGCACTTCAATCTTAGGAAGCTCACACCAGCAGTCCCTTGGTTTGGAAGATTCCTGCCCTACTCCTTCCTGCCCCTGCTATTTTCTCATAGCTGCTTCTTCCCTACCATTGAGATTTCAACTTAAATGTCATCTATGCATTGAGGACTCTGAGCAGAAAGTAAAGTAGGCTCTCAGTCACTTTATTATGTCATCTTGTTTTACTTTCCTCACAGTAGTTATTATTGTGTTCATTGATCTGTTGCCTGCCTCCTCAATTAGAATGCAAGCTCCATGAGGGTATAGATCCTGACTGTCTTGTCAGTTTGGTATTCCCAATGCCTACAGTGATGCTGGCACATAAAAAGATGATTTAAACAAGTTTGAGCTGAGGTTTCCTGGCCATGACCTTGTCATTGCCATGAGTTAAAGAGGACAGTAGGGTACATGTACCAGCCAGTTCCACTGGAGACAGAGTTCAACATAATGACCTATACTGGAAAAACCAGCCCTCATGCAACGCACTCACTGGATCCCCTGCTGCTAGGGGCACTTTATAGATCAGAATCTGGTACCTGGATGTGAGAAAGTACTGCATTTTTTAGCAGGTAGAATCTAGAACCACTATATATTTGAAGGTCTTCCCCCTGATCTCCAAGCAAACTCCAAAATATTTCTCTAATTTGAAAAAGAGGCTATGAAGGACAGCTGGAGTTGTGAGATTAAAGTGCTTATTAAATGCATTTTAAAAAACTCCCATGGGAAAAACTACTGATAGATACTTTTTTATTACCTATGACCCTCTTCCTTGCTAGAAGTGCATATAAGACATGCTGTCTAGGCAATACACTAAAGACATACACTTGCTGAGCCAAGGTAGGAAATTATGCATTAAACTACTGATATGATTAGGTAGTAACTTGACCAAATATTTCTACTATCTCTGTTGACTACAGAATAGTACTCAAAAGTGTTAGTTTTAGGAAATACAATTCCTTAGTTAATTGGGAATATGAATTCTTGGCAATCTGGAATTGCAAGAAATGAATTTGTCTCTTGGTTATTGTCCTTGTCTCACTGGGAACACTCCTAAAATGGGCAATTTCTACATTGTGGATGTTCTACAAGTCTGAACTCAGAAACCGATCTTTATTTAGGAAAACAAAAACAGTGTTTGAAAGGAAGAGGTCTGGTGAGATATCGCCACAAGAGAGGCGGGTTAGCTCAGTAGACTGTTTCAGAGTTAGAAAAGGACAAAATTCAGATGAAAAGGATGAAATGTTTAGTCCAGTCTCTTTAAAAAACACAGCACAGCATAGCTTTATTAGTATGATATATAATCTCAAATTGTCTAGAGAAACTAATTCTAGCAAAGCTATGCTTCTTAGTTTTTTCCCACCATGAAAAGCATTGTTGTTTATTTTGAAGCATTTGAAAAATACATAAGCTACTGATATCCAGAAAGCACCATAAAATAACACTGTTTAAAGAGTTTAAAACAAAATACAAGAGAGCACACAAAGACTATATTTGTGAAATGCTACATCCAACCCCCCACAGGTTTCACACAGGATAAGTCTTGGCATAACACCGGCAGCTGTGAAAATATAAAAATTATATAAAATGGGCATTCTCATCTGGAAAAATATTTAACTGATCATATAGGGAATGTTTTTAGTCTCCTAACTGGAAAATATTTGGATCTGATAGAGAGGTGCTCCTTACTAGAGCGTAGTCAAAGCTTCACTCAAAGAGAAATTCCTAGTCAACGTCACCACCCTTCTGCTGTTGGGGCTGCCTGCCAAAGGTGCAGATGTCTGTCATCTGAAAAGAAGAAGTTTATTTAGAAAAGCGTTCTTATCCTCTCTCTTTAGAAGACACTGATTCACATTATCAAAAATAGCTTGGTACGCTGTGCACATCTGTGCACATGTGGTGTTATTTACTTTGGTAAAATAAACTACAAGAGTAGGAAACAGAACAAGTCTTCCAACCCTTGCCAATTAAAAAAAAAAAGTACACTTTCTGTTTTGTACTTTTTAATGTGGGGTTTTGATTTTAAGGTAGGAGATTTGATATCCTGCCTATAATCTAGGGAAAGCTCTGTAGTATCTCTGTGAACTGAAATCTATCAGCAATAGACCACAGAGGAAAAACTTAGTATCACTAGCCACTAAAAGTAACCATATCTTAGATTGTTGAAATTTTCTTTTCTTTTCTTTTTTCTTTTCTTTTTCCTTTCCTTTTCTCTTCTTTTCTTTTCTTTTCTTTTCTTTTCTTTTCTTTTCTTTTCTTTTCTTTCTCTCTTTCTCTCTCTCTTCTTTTTTTTGGAGGGGGTGCTGGGCGATTGGTAAGGTTGGGAAGGGGAGGAGACCTTAATCCCCAAGAGAGAGCAAAAAGTGCCTGAGACTTTTTCAGCTTCTAAAGTACAGGTCAAAATCTTTCCAGGGTGAAACCTGACTTTCCACAAGTAAAAGAATTATACTACAAATAAAACTCAATGAAATAAGCAAAAACACAAAATGATAAGCCAACAAAAAACACAAATTTCCACAAGAAGTCATTCCCATGCAACAGCCATAGAGCTCAAGCCTAGAAAGTCACTTACTTTTCTCCGAGTGTCACCCGGAGGCTGCTCTGGAGTAGAGAAATTGATTGTTGGCATTTTGTTTTTTAGCAGAAGACACATCCACATTCAGAACAGCAATTATTACACTTAGAACTACATTTATTAATAGAAACCACCTAAGAGTCATTATAGTAAAAAGTGCCCGCAGTGCTATATATAAACACATACATGTACGTACACACACACACACACACACACACACACACACACAGAGTAAAAACACTACACATAGATGGGATTTTCAACATGAATCTATGGCTCTTGAAAACATGGCAAGGCTACTATTCTATGGGTATTCTTCTGAGTATAACTCAACTGCTATAATCCCAGTCTTACATTTACTTTCCATCAGCACAATGTTAGTTTCAATAGGCTGGTTTCAGAGTCATATACTGTGAACAAAAAATTTATTATAAAGTTATAGAGATGGCCGGCTATTTCCCAGAGAGTGCAGAGGCTAGAAAACAGGCTTTAAAAAAAAAAAAGGCAAAAAAGGTTTTAGCAGCAACATGTACATGTGAGACCATAACCCAATTAGATTCACCAGACACATACATTCTATTCTGAACACAAATAAAGCAAGGGCTTTCTGGGCCTCTGCTACCCTTGGTGAAAATAAAGCAAAGGGCAACGGAGATAACATTCTGCTCTTAAATCAGATAAATTCTGTATCTGTCCTTTTTATTTTCTCCATTCTATAAAAGTGAAAAAAATCATCAAAGTAGATTTTTAACTGGAAAGTACTGGAATGATCACACATCTCCAAATATCTTAAATTAGAAATCACAGCATCCAACTGTATTATTGAAGGAGATTGGCTGCACAGTAAATTAGCCTCAATTTGTCAAAATAAGATTTTTTTTTTTTGGCCTTGGACATCAGTTTTCTGGTACACAAATGGCAGGTGCAGTTGCTTAAGACAGTCTGTTAAAGGTAAAAAACCAAGTGAATAGATTAAAGGAAATCAAGCCCAGTCTCACAGAGTAGAAGGCAAATTCCAGGTTGTATAAAATTTGATAATATATACTTCATCAAGCTGTAAGCAATATACGGAACAACCTCTTCACCCTCCTCAGATCAGTCAGTGATGAGGCAATTGTCAAAAGACCGCCAGAGATCCCACACTCAAGACACTGAAACCAAAATCCTTTCATTCAGTTCACATATCCTGTAATATTTTTAACTAATTGTAAACTGGACTTCCAACTCAGTTTTCACCAGGGCCAATGTTTACTTTTAAACATGGTACTCCTGTTAATGATGAGAAGAAAATGAGAACAGGACCAGAATGCTGTAGTTTTGTTCCATTAGCTTTTCCTTTACTGTGTGGCTAATTTTTATTCTTCAGAACTAAAACAAAAACAACTCATCATGTTTCTAAACTCTCATTTGTCTAAAACATAACATTTTGACAGAGTTCACAAATAATACTCCTCTGGAAGTTTTTGAATGCATTAGGGAAAATAAATTAACAGGTACCATTTAGTAACTAAAAAGTTTGAATTTTCAATGACCTGAGCCTACCCCAGGGTATTTTGTTTGGATCAGTCAACCAACACACTCAATCTGATAACCTGTTTCTTTAACTATAGGAGCTGAAGAGAGTGTCTTTGGTATTCAGACACAAAGAATGGGGCTCTAATATTATCATTTGTATAGAAAAGAATTTTCTTTGCCTTAAATTAACATAGCAGTTCTCAAAAAGGCTCAATTGGAAAACAGCCAAAGACAATGCCTGGCCCTGTTAAACCTCAAAGTTGCAAGGCTACTTCCGAAATCAACATGTGGATTTTACAACAGGAAGTTAATATTTTTGTCCTGACAGATTTTTTTCCTTAGTTCTCCTAAGTCTCATAATTTCTACCACGAAAAGATGAGTCAACTAGATTGATCAGTAAAACCAGAACTTTTATATCATTGCTACCACTGTCCTGACTATAGTTTTATTTTTAAAATCTTCAAGGTTAGAAGCTTTTGAACACTTAGGTTTTTTCCTTTAAGAATATGTATTTTAACTGGACAAATACTTAGAAGAAATAAATATGCCTTTAAGTAAATACTCACTTTCTAACAATCAAGACAGATCAAGGTCAACTGCCAGATTAGTCCTCAAATCTTTGGGAAACCATAGATTCAAAATGGAACCAAACAAATATAACAACTGTAATTTACACCTGCCCTTAGAATTGCTAATTTCTATAAATTGATTTAGTCAACAAGAGTAGTAATGTTTATCCTGAAGTGATGGCTAAATGCCAGACTGTACTTACCTCCAAATAGTTCCAAATCTCTTAAGCCCTCAACAATGAACTTTTCCGAGACCCACCGCTAAAGAGGAAAACCCCAAAGAGAATTAGTATTTCTTCCAAGCCACAAAAAATTAGCTATCAGCCATTAGACAAACAAATAAACTACAAAACCAGAATCATGCAGTATAGTTAAGATGCATTTCTATGGAAAAGTTTTAAAAAGAATCTTGAATTTAAATCAACTGTAAACAATAGGTTAATTCCTTCCTCTATCCTTCTGTGCCTAATTTGATAAATAATCCTTAAATCTCACAGACTGATGAGAACCATGTAGGACTGGCCCTAAACAAGAAGAATGTTTTTGTTCTTCCTATATATACAACTACCTTCTGGTTCCATCTTACTCATTCAATGGCTATTACAGATGCTTTGGATCATAAATGCCAATGTGAAAAATACTACTGAAATTGACAACACAGAAAACAGAGATGAAACTGTTTTTCACAATCCTCTATTAGTTTGTAAAAGAAAACAGTAAGCTGCATGTTCTTTCATCCACTAGGATTTCTAAAAACATCATCACCACACTTACATTTTCTATCAAGTTTACAAGGACCAAACTAGCATCACCAATGTGTGGTTCACTTTACTATCCTATTTCCAATGAGTATTGGATTTCCTTACTGATCAATGGTCTGGTGTCACCCGAACCAGGCAAGGTTGAAATAGAAAAGAAGCTCACATGTAAAAGTAACAGTATCAAGATAGCATTTCACTTAAGGACTGGTGTTAAAGTTTGGCTTGGGGGCATTCTTTCCACCTGGCAGAGTTCAGACTAAGGAGAGATTCTATTTTTTCCTCTTAATTAACAGTGAAGTTTACTCTTTCCAGTATAAATTATTCTTATATATACAAACATAAGAAAAAAGAAGATTAACATTCAAAAAAAACAGGTTGCATAATATGGTTCATGAATTGGAACTATAACATCATTCTCTGTCCTTCTCTATATCAATTTTTTTCTAAATTTAAAAAAAAAAAGGAACACCCAAAGTAAAAAATTTGGTATAAAAAAATCATATGTACTGTATCACAAAATATAACGTATACTTTAATATTTAGAAAGTGATATATTCATGCGTCATAGCACTTATATCTTGTTACAAAATTTTAAAATAATAACTACTGCATTTAGAAATCAAATACTTGATAATAGATAATAAATAGAATACAATACTTTTTTTATGGCATCATGGAAGCTATTATAAAGAAGCTAACTCCAGTGTTTGTTGGGGTCATTTTAGCTGGTGAGGTTTTTCAGGTTTAGTAACATTTTTCATGTTCAAAGAGGCTCCAATTAAACCTATGATTATACTTAGAAAATGTGTTCCAATAATTACAATTTGATACTGATTTTTAAAACATAGAAACTCATTGAAAATACGTAGGAAATGGGCAGCTTATTAGCGGTTACATACCTACAGTGAAAAGTGTCACTGATTCATTTAATTTTGTATGACTGATATTCATAAAATAAGCCACCTTGTTTCTTCTCTATCGGACAAACTGTTGGGTATATTTAGTGTCTCTGGTCAGCCCTCTGCTTGCAAGCTCTCTCCTCGGGAGTGGAGGCCGCAATGTCTGCTTTACTTCCTACATCCCTCATGTTTGTAGGATTCTGAGCATCATATAAAAATACCACCTACACTGCTTTACAGAAAATAAAAATAGTAAAGCCAGAAGAATAGAAACACTCACCCTAATTCGCTCTGGTTTACTTACAAGAAAAGACATGAGTTCCTAATGTGTAGACCTACTTCAATTTCAAAAATTTAAACCTAAAAGGGAAATATAAACAGGTTGAATTAGTCAAATCTCCTTTTATAAAAATGCTTTTTGATTAACAAAAACTTACTATGAGTCTACCATTCAAAGCACTGTACTAGACCTATACATTTCTAGATTCTAATGATTTGTTTACAGAACATTTCAGTGACAGTAAAACTGGATGTACTGGCCAAGTACATTGTGAGATACTGCAATCTCTATAAGAAAAGACAGGTTTATTATTATATGGTTTCTTCCTTAATTTTCAAATTTCTCTTGACCAAATTCCCCACTGACTCTTTCCCAGAAGCAGTTACCTTCAGTTCTTTTGGCTGTTTCAAGTTTATCCTTTTTACTATCATTCTTAAATAACGTTTACATGGCCATGACTCATCCATTTGAGACAGTTACCTACTAACTTCACTACTGTGGTAGATGAAGACTAAGCTCTCTTATATCACCTTCCTGCACCCTAGTTTCCTGCCTTCATTCTCCCAACATAATTCGAGCATAATTTTTCTATTAAATCAACAGTCTGCATTTACATTGCTATGACTGTGGAAACATGGTTTAGAGCTGAGGCAAACAGTTAGAGATGACCATGTCTTTCTTCTTGTACACCATTTGTTTTCCTAAAGTTAATAACGGATTCATTTCTTTTTCACTTGCTTGGTTTCCCATATAGCTATAGTTAACTTTTTCTGAGTACTTCAATATCTCTGCTATTCGTCTTATCAATATATTTTCTCATACATTCAAACTCATCCATTCCAATTTTTCCCTGGAGGTTGCCTTTCCAAGGCCCTCCATCCCCCTGTTGCTGAACTCACAACCCCAAAATCGAGACGCATGCTCTACTGACTGAGTCAGCCAGGCAACCCTGCAACAACCTTTTTAGTGTGGAAATCTGGATCTTCCAATTCTGAGAAATATTCTTGTATTATTTCTTTGATAATTTTGTCTCCTTCACTTTCTCTGTTTTCATGTTACAGAATTCCTAATAGTTGAAGACTTACTTCTAGAATTACCTAGAATTAACTTATGCTTGTTTCACTCCTATTTTACAACTCTCTTTTCCAAGAGATTCCTTCCATTTTATTTTCTAACCCTTCTATTAATTTTTAAATCTTGGTTACACATTTCCAAGACCTTTTGCCATTTCTCAAATGTGTCTTTTTTCATGTCATCCTGATCTTCTTTTATGTTTGCTTATAGTTAAAATTATATCTAGAATGGCTAAAAGCTTAATGCATCATGACCACATAGGGTTTATCTCAGAAATGACAGTCTTAACATTAAAAAATGAATCAATGTATACAAACTGTCTTTGTCTGAAGTTGTTGGCAAATAAAAAACAACCAATTTTAAGGAATTTTAAAAAGTGAATCAATGAAGCGCACTTGCTGGCTCAGTTGGTAGAGCATGCGACTCTTGATCTCGGGGTCGCGAGTTCAAGCTCCACACTGGGTGTAGAGCTTACTTAAAAAAAAAAAAAATCAATGTAATTTTACTTGAATAAACAAGAAAAAAATACAATCATCTCAATAGATGGAGAAAAAGCATCTGAAAAAACTCAGCATCATTCATGATTTAAAAGAAACTCTCAGGCAACTAGGAATAGTAAAATAGGAACAAGATAGAAATAGAATTTACCAAGTCAACTTGGTAAAAGATATGCATAAAAAATGTATCACTAACATCATACTTAATATGAATTCTTTTAATACTTAAAAAGAATTAATGAGTTCCCTCTAAGAATAGAAGCGAAACAAGAATTTTCTTGTTATCTCATCATCATTTCTGTTCATCATTGTTCTGGTGGTCTTGGCCAATGCAAAAAGGGAAAAAGAAACAAAAGGCATACAAATTGGAAAAGAAGGTTTAAAACCCTTTATTCATAGACAACGTGATTGTATACATAGAAAATTATAAATATTTTACAAAAAAGACATTAGACCTAAAAAATGAATTTAGAAAGAAGGTCAATTACAAAACACAATTGTACTTCTATATACTAACAATGAATTAGTAGAAAATGAATTAAAAAAAAATGAAAGCTTACAGTATCAACAAAAACATAAAATAATTAGGAGCGTTTTCTTAAATTATAAATAAGATATGTATGTTTAAAATTATAAAACATTGCTAAGAGGTATTAAAGATAAGCTAAACAAGAGATATTCCATGTTCATAGATTGGAAGACTCAATATTGTGAAGATGTCAATTCCCTCCAACTTGATCTATAGATTCAGTGTAATCTCAATCAAAATCCCAGCAGACTTTTTAAAAGAAATTGATAAGCTGATTCTAAAATTTATACAGAAATACAAGGGACCTAAAATAGCCAAAATAATTTCGAAAAAGAACAAAATTAGAAGACTTATGATACCTGATCAGACTTACTTTAATGCTATAGTAATCAAGACAGTGTACTTTGGTTTAAGGATAGACAAATGGATCAATGAAGCAGAGTAGAGAATCCAGAAATAGATCTCTTTCCAGAGAGAGGACAAAGTAATTCCCTGGGGAAAAATAATCGAATACAAATGTCTATCTATTTAGAAAAAATGAACTTTGACCCTTACCTTACACCATACACAAAAATTAACTTGATGTGGATCACAGAACTAAAGAAATAGTTAAAACTACTAAATAAAACAGAGGAGGAAATCTTCATGATGTTAGGATAAGTAAAAATTAAAAAAAAAAAAAAGGAATATCAAGAGCATGAAAGGAAAAAGAAAAATATGATAAATTTATGAAAATTAATAAATTCTGTCTTTGAAAGATACTACTAAGAAAATGAACAAGTTGGGAGAAAACAGTGTGTGTGTGTGTGTGTGTGTGTGTGTGTGTGTGTGTGTACATAACATTTTATATACAGAATATTTAAAGAACTTCTACAATTCAATAAAACTCAATTTAAAAAATGGGCAAAAGATTTGTACAGAAGATATAGGAATGGCCACTAAGCACATGAAATGGTACTCAACATCACTTGTCATCAAGGAAATGTATATAAAGCTACAATGAGATACTACTACACACCTACCAAAATGGCTAAAAATAAAAACTGACAATACCAAGTGCTTGACAAGGATAGTTACCAACAGGAACTTTCATACATTAATGGGGATATATGGGGATAGGGATACAAAGTAGTATAGCCACTTAGGAAAATAATTTAGTAGCTTCCTATGACCAAATAATTCTGCTCCTAGGTAGTCTATTCAAAAGAAATGAAAACATATGTTCATATAGATTTGTATATGAATGTTCATAGCAGCATTATTCATAATTGGCCCCAAACTGGAAACAAACGTCTATCAACTGGTAAATGAAAAAACAAAATGTAGTATATATACCAGCAGAATACTACTCAGCAACAAAAAGAACTTTTTGGGTGATGAAAATGTTCTGTATCTTGATTACATGGTAGTTACCTAAGTGTATCTGTCAAAACTCAACAAAACCATTAACTTAATGTAGGTGTATTTTATTGAGGGTAAATTACATCTCAACAAAAATGATTTTTAAAAAAATTTTTTTCATGTTTATTTTTGAGAGAGAGACAGACAGAGTGCAAGCAGGGGAGGGGCAGAGAGAGAGGGAGACACAGAATCCGAAGCAGGCTCCAGGCTCCGAGCTGTCAGCACAGAGCCCGACGTGGGGCTCGAACTCACGAACTACGAGATCATGCCCTGAGCCTAAGTCAGCCACTTAACCAACTGAGCCACCCAGGCACCCCACAACAAAAATGATTTTAAAAATCAAATGACGAGAGACACCTGGGAGGATCAGTTGGTTAAGTGGCTGACTTCGGCTCAGGTCATTATCTCATGGTTCGTGGGTTCAAGCCCCGCATGGGGCTCTGTGCTGACAGTTCGGAGCCTGGAGCGTGCTTCGGATTCTGTGTCTCCCTCTCTCTCTGCCCCTACTCTGCTCACATTCTGTCTCTGTCTCTCAAAAATAAATAAACATTAAAAAAAATTTTTTTTAATTATAAAAAAAACTCAAATGACTAAAATAATCAGAAATGCTTTTGAATAGTCTAGAAAAAAAAAAAACACTGCCAAATTCCTCCTTTTTTTTTTCTAGGAATCCTTAGAACTGCTTCAGAGAAATCAAATAAATAGTTTTCAATCCAGGGGAGAGAGCAGGCCTTTCAAAATAATCTATAGTGTTTTTTTTGTTTTTTGTTTTTTATCAAATTGCATTTATCTTCACCCCTATCCTAATTTTCTTACAGAAGATCATCATCATGTTAAGAATCATTTATCCTGGCATTAAATAGTAAACATATTGACTGAATTTGAAGAAAAAAAGATTATTAGAATACACATTATTTAATAACATTAAACACAAAGCATCATGCAAAAGAAATTTAAGAGGAAACAAAGTCCACATCCATATGTAGTCTACAACAGAAAGAAAATAGAATATTAATGTAGATAAAAAGATGATTTTTATCTGAAGGAACTGCCTATGATCTGGAAAAATACTAGCAATAGAAAATAAAGTCAATCCCAAAACACTGTATAAACTAATATAACAAACCTAAAAACTGGTCCTAGACCACCACACCAACAGCTTCATTAATTATCTGAACCATTGGCTCCCAAACCAGGATGTGTTTCAAATTAACTTGTTAGTTATAAAAACCTTTGGATGCTCAAACTCCCCCCTTCAAAAATTTTAATCCAGCAAGTCTGGGGAATGCACAAGTAGAAACGGGCAATTCATTATGGTGTTCAGCAAAGGGAAAAGACAAGGGACCTGAATAGTTTTATGGAAGGGATGGGGGGTGGGGCTTGAATGTCAAATACAACTTAAAGAAAACAGCAATTCCAAGCATGAAATAGTATTACTACTGATTTTTAGTACATTCTTTGTTTTGTCCACACATGTATCTCCCAGTTTCTAGAATAGTGCCTATCACATGGTAGGCACTCAGTAATAATAAATGAGCAACCAAATATACTGACAAATGTGTTGGCACTTTGCATACTCTCCACTTAATGTGAGGCCAGTAATAGGAGCACAAGTCCACATATATGAGAACAATGAAGAGGCCTTATGTGAATGCTAAGAGTATCGACTTTCTTCACCAGGCAGTAGGAAGTAACTAGGTTTTGAACAGAAAGGTGACAAACACAGAACAGTGGTCTAAGTGTCTCTCAAACTTTATTACGCATTCAAATCATTTGAGGATACTGCTAAAATTGCAGATTTTGATTTAGAGATCTGGACTGGGGCCTGGTAGTTCTAAAAAACTTCCAGATGATGGTAATGCTGCTGATCTGTGCACCATCGTACTGACTAATGTTTGAGAAGCCTTGTTGGAAAGAACATTCTAAGGAATATTAATCTGCAAAGGGATGGGAGAAGGGGAGGTGAAAAAACCCAGAGAAAGGAATGCCAGTTAGAACACAATGCCAGTGGACCATATTTGGGGTGATAAGAGCCTGTAGGAGAAGGAATGGTAAGAAATAGATGGACAGGGGAGAAGGAAAAATAAAGAAATTATATTTAATTAGCAAGGACACCATAAGCCATCTAGCCCATCCTCCACCCTTCAGAGGAACAGCTTTTACAAACTCCTGAATGTAAGGTTACTTTTAACCTCTGCTTGAAAACTTCCCCCACTCGAGACTCTACCTTATCAGGGAACCCATTCTACTTGTGGACAACTCAGATGACTCCTGATTTTTTTGTGCCCAAGGAACTGGGAAAGAGTAGTGTGTCAGCGACAAAACAGGAAACTCAGAGGTGGAAGTGGTTTAAGTGGAACGATGAGTTCGAGTTTTTAAATCATAAGGAGGTTGAGAAAGTAGTTATGCATCCCAAATGGGAAGGTGTAGCAGTCAGTTAGAAGAGACACATTAGAGATGGCTATGTGGACTTGGGAGTTAGCAGCTAAAGCTCTACAAGTGACAAACTCACCAAAGGAGAAAATGGGGAGAGCAAAGCAGGCTGGGCAGCAAGCCTTGGGATAGGTCCATACTTAGGACATGGCACTTGAAGGCAGGTAGGAAATGGAGCCCAAAGGAAAAACTTTAAAGGTTCTGCTTCCCTTACTGGACCACTTTTGCTCCTCCAACCTGGTTAACTTTGACTTGTCACTGCTTACTACTCATCTCAGGTGTCCTGTGCTACAGAAGCTCTCCCTGACCACCGCTCCCCCCGCCCCCACTTATGTTAGGTGTTCAGTCTCAGTATTCAATCCTTACACCTACCACAATGTTAACTGCCAAGAGTCTTGTCCACTAGTGCTTTACTCTGCCCAACACATAATATGGGCACTCCCGTATCTGTTAAATTATTAATAGTTAAAAAAACAAAACAAAACAGTAAGCATTTATGGTGAACTTACTATGTGCAAGGATCTGTGCCAAACGCTTCACAGAGATCAGCTCACAATAAGCACTATCATCCTCGTTTTACAGATCAGGAACTTAAAGCTCAAAGAGGTTAAGTGCCCCAAATTCCCCACAGGCAAGTGGTAGAGGACTTGTTAGATCTTTTCCAAAGCCCGTGCTCTAGAAGCCAGAGTGATAACACAGAAACATAGGGAGAAGTGTCAAGACTGTGTGTGCGAAGATGCAAAGATGACTGAGAAGACATCGCCTGATTTGACAATGCTGCTGACCAGATGCCAAACAGTACAGAAATAATTCATTTGCCTTGATTTATTTTTCTTTTTTCCCTATTTTTGTCACTGCTTTCCTAAACTTCTTCAATGTCTGGGGTTACAACTATAAACACTGCATCTGAGTCACAAAATTCTAAGAAACCTGATCAAAGGCTGGGGGAACAGACTTAACCAGTTCAGCACTGTAACTAATGGCTGAATAGGATCCTGGCCTAAGGCAGGTAACCGAGTGAGACTTGCTTTCAATTCTCAGGGACAAGAAAGTCTTGGGTGTCTTTAGACAGTATCAATCAGTCAGTGAAGAACTGTCTTAATCCCTCAAATACATATTGGAATACGGTTCTACTTCAACAGGTAGTATACAATAAGAAAGGGACCAATACTAATGGCTTTTCCTCTTTGAGGGAATCAAATTAGAATATGCTAGGATATCTTAACAGGGAGCTGGGCTGATAAATTAGTTCCCCATTTCCTGGAAACTTGAACAATTTTATTTAACCACTCCCCTTCCCTCGAGCTCACTTCCCTACCCCCACCGCCCATCTCCACCCCAAATCTACTGTGGGCGCTGAAACATTCTTGGAAAACAAGACAATTAGCAGCTCTTTGTTTTTGCTGATTCAGGGAGTCACCTAAATCGTTCTCCTAAGGGGGTTTGCCTGTCCAGCCTGGGATAGATGGAAATTGGGGTTATGGGATCGGGGAGGGGGGGGACGGGGGGGGAGCGGAAGAGGTCAACACAGGATCGGCCGCCTCTTTGAGCAGGACAAACTGACACCTGGGCCCCAGGTTCCCCACCTGGAAGTGTGGGGGGTAAGATGGGTACGGAAAGCAAGCGCTCGCCTCTCCCGGCAACTCCACTCCGGTGTCTCCCGGGCAGGCCCAAGCCTATTCTGCTCTCAGGCTGCAGTCCCTCATTGCGGGAATCGAGGAACTGGGTGAAAAAGGGGCCCGTGGAGGGTGAGGGGGGGCCGGGATGGCCGATCTGACGAAGGCCCGCCCCTGAGGAGATGGAATCGGAGTCAGGGCGAGAAAGAACTGGTCCTGGAGCGCACCAGGCGGCCCCGCCAGCCCGGTACCTGGTCCTGGAGTTAGCAAGCAGTCCCGACCCCGTCTCAGCTCCGCCTCCTGAGTTTAGGGCCGCGCAGCCAGGCCGGTTGCTGGGGGGGGGGGGGGGGGAAGGGGGGGGAAGGTACGCAACGTGCCATGCGCAGTAGCGGGACCCGGGGAGGGCTGGTGGCTGAGAGCTCCACCCCGCCCCGGCTCAGCCCGCGCGAGCACGGAAGCTCCGCCCTCCCCGGCCCAGGCGGGTGAGGAAGCTCCGCCCCACCCCCGCAGCTGCGAGCCAGTGGGGCAGCTCCCCAGCGGTTGGTACGTCGCCTCGGGGGCGTCCAGCCCCAACGGAGGGCCTTCCTTTGCGGTCGCGTAGAATGCGCTTCTTCGCTTCAGAGTTAGCTCGGTCCTTGACGGAATCAGACGCAGTCTGTCTCTAACAGAAGGGATCTTTTTCCCCATGTGTGTGGAAGCCCGAAGGCATTAGCTCGTCCTCGGTGGGGCCTGTGGGGTTCGACAAGAGCTCCCGGGAGCCTCCGCGCCCCTGCAGCAGGAAGTAGGATAATTTCAATAATGAAGAGTCAGAGGGACTAGAGTAGGGCAAATAGCTGATGACTTGGGTACTTTAAAAAAAAATTTATTTTTCGCATTTTGTGTGGCAGTACTTCAATGGAAAAAGCTGTTTCGCACTCTTCTTTGAAGACCTCTCAAACGCCCTTCCAGCACCAAACGAGCTGCAAAGGGGAAACCCACTCCTTCTCTGGAGATGCCTCAGATTCCTTATTTGTAAAAGGAGGAAAAATAGCTCAACTAACGCGAACTTTTTTTTTCCCCTTCTGGATCTTTACGTCCCTGGATCCTTCCCAGTGCACAACTCTGAGAGACGTTCTGTAGACACCCGTCAAGCCTAAGCCGAGCTGTGTTGGTCTTGACAGAGGAGGACACAACCAAGTGAGACAGATCTGTGAGACTGCGGTTTTTTTCCAGTGACTTACCCTCGGGGTGGGGGGTGTGCCCACAATTAGGTAGCCCATCAAATATTGAACACCGGCTCTTCGCAACTCTGACCCTCGACACAGATTTGTACTGGTCTAACTTCCAAGATGGGGGAGAAGTTCTGCTGCATCCAAACTGATGGATAAATGACGCTGAAACTCAATGTGAACTTTGCCTAGTGACTGATAACGCGCCTCGGGGCCTCATTCAATTTTACATACAGCACTTTGATGTTACCTAGTCCTTTAACATTCCAAAGCACGGCCCTCACTACTCTCTCTCTCCTTCTCTCTCTTTTTTTAAGTAGGCTTCAGGCCCAGTGGAGGCCAACACGGGACTTGAATTCACAACCCAGAGATCAAGACCCCAGCTGAGATCAACAGCTGCTTAACTGAGCCACCCAGGTGCCCCTATTCTATCATTTTCAAATTAGGATGGCGCTGTCTGCAGCAGATGTTAAACTGACAAAGCAAGATGGTAGAAAACGAAGTCAAATTCTTGGCCAGTTCTTCAGAAAAGACCTTCACATGTGGTCTTTGCAACTGAGGGTGCTAGAAAGGTCAGTGCCTTTAGAGATGGCAAGTGATGCAGCCGTCACAATGAGGAATTTATTTATTTATTTATTTATTTATTTATTTATTTATTTATTTATTTTTAACGTTTATTTATTTTTGCAACAGAGAGAGACAGAGCCTGAACGGGGGAGGGGCAGAGAGAGAGGGAGACACAGAATCTGAAACAAGCTCCAGTCTCTGAGCAGTCAGCACAGAGCCCGACGCTGGGCTCGAACTCACATACCGCGAGATCGTGACCTGAGCCGAAGTCGGAAGCTTAACCGACTGCGCCACCCAGGCGCCCCACAATGAGGAATTTAAATACGGAGGCTCCGCCCACCACCTGTGGCCAGGCAGCTGTCATTTTCTAACTGGATGTTAATCAGGTAAGGAGGCTCCAAGGTCTCACCATCTTCATGATTGCCCACAAAAGCTAGCTAGAGAAACTTTTGGCCCAGACTTTGTGACTGTTTCAGGGAGCAAATTTCCACTCACTTTAGTTTTCCTTGCGAAAGCATCTCCTAAATCCAGATAGCTTAGAAAACCAGTGTTAATGGAAGGTCAACTTTCAGAGTTTACAAAGTCTTCCTGCTTTGCTTTTGACTTGCTACGGGCAAGTTTTGCTTTGAACTCTGCGCATCCAGTTTATTTTTTTTTAACGTTTATTTATTTTTGAGACAGAGACAGAGCATGAACGGGGGAGGATCAGAGAGAGAGGGAGACACAGAATCGGAAGCAGGCTCCAGGCTCCGAGCGGTCAGCACAGAGCCCGACGCGGGGCTCGAACTCACGGACCGTGAGATCATGACCTGAGCCGAAGTCAGCCGCTTAACAGACTGAGCCACCCAGGCGCCCCTCTGCGCATCCAGTTTAAACTAAGCGCAATGGCCTCTTCAAGATAAATGATTAGAAAGGTAAGGTAAAACCAATTGCCTAGAATACTCAAGTGAGAGAAATGCTCATGATACTTGGTTTTAGTAAATTGGGTGGGATTATTTAACTTGTGGAACACCTTATACGTCAAAACACATTATACATGGTGTTTGTTAGGTCCTCTGAAGAGCCATTTCAGAAGGGGGAAGAGTGGATAATGCCCACTTATAGAGGAGGAAACAGACTTGTTCAAACACTAAGACCGCACCAGGGTCCCTGCCTACAAACCCAGGGCTCTTTCCTAAAGCGGAAAACTAGCTTCCAGCTTGGCTACAAACTTTCTAAGTGATACAGTTACATGCAAAAAAAAGATGCAGAAGAAAGCTATTTGAGCACTTACGTTCAAAATGTGATAGGAAAGCAGTTAAGAGTTCTCCCTCAAGCAAAACTGATACAATAACCTAGGCAGATGAACTATCTGATTTCCAAATGTAACTTCCACAGAACTAATCACTTAAAAAGGCTTGGGTGTCTTTTAAGTAAATAAAAGTTATACTATTTGGATAAGACCAAATAGATGAAGTTAAAGAAGGCAGTTAATTTTAAAAGATGAAAATGAAAACACAATAGCCATTAAAAGTGGTACGGGAGATGCAAGTTTCTGCCTTTTAGGGAAAAAAAAGTCAGTTTTCTTCTGAAATCGGTATTACTTCTCAGTTAATGGAGCTGAGAAGATGGCATTTAGCTTGTCCAAAGATTAAAACATTACACTTTCTTCCAAATGCAAACAAATCTTTTGCTGGTCACCAAACTCCAGAAACGGAGAAAAGTAATACTTTTCACTATTGTTTTAGCAGTCTGTACTAGAAGCCACTCCTATTGGGTAGAACTGCCTCCTCCCTTTGACATCCTTTAAAATCCTTCAAGATAAGTAGAAATAGGAACAGTAAGGAAAGAGAATCTGGGATAATACAGTATTTTACTCGTCCCACGAAAACCAATAAATCCACTGTAGAACACTGCTCTAAATAATTTTCACGTTGCCTATTCCCACTGGACAGGTGGAATGAAATACCAATCAGTGTTTTCCTTTGGTCTACTTCCCATCTAAAGAAACGAGTTTCACAGCCAGTGCATGACAGGGAAAGGTTCTATTACTAAGGAAACAGAAATGTATATCATCCACGCCTCATTCCAAAATACCCTGTCAGATTTTGCAGCTAAAGTTAGAGAACTCTGAGAAGATCTGCTTGGTTTCCATTGGGATAAAGGAAAGCAAAAGAGAGTAAAGCAAAGATACACTATTTGGAGAATAGTCCTAGATGATACAGAATCTGAAACAGGCTCTAGGTTCTGAGCTGTCAGCACAGAGCCCAACACAGGGTTTGAACGCCTGGACCATGAGATCATGACCTGAGCTGAAGTCAGACGCCCAACCGACTGAGCCACCCAGGTGCTCCCTTTTTTTTTAATTAAAAAATTTTTTTTCTTTTTAATGTTTATTTTTGAGAGAGTGTGAGCCAGGGAGGGGCAGAGAGAGGGAGACACAATGATACCTTACATTTTTAAAGTGCTATAGTTTATAAGAGAATTTTACACATTACCTCTTAGTGTTGACCTACCTATGGAGTAGGAAAGAAAATAATTACTATCCTTACTTTCTAGGAAGAGGAACAGAACAGAGACTCAAAGAGGCTAGTGACTTGCCCAAAGTCAAGGGCTTAGTATTGATTTTGCTGGCACTAAAGCCAGGTCTTTATCTTCCTGGCCAGTGCCTGTTTTGTCATTGCTAAGCGCCCAGGCAATGCAGAAAAGGAGGGCTTAATGGTTTTCCAATGTGTGACAGTCAACAACATTCTCTCATTTATAGGAGAAAGAGATAATGGTGCCTTAACTAAAGAGGGGGGACTTTGAGGAGCCCGTTAATAATATATATGGCTCTAAAAATAGAAAACATCCTAAAAATAACTGGTAACAACTAAGGGATTAATATCAAGGCCAACTCTTTTGAAGGAAAAGCATTTCAGTGCTGACTTGCGTGGAACAGAAAGAACACTTCTATGGGCTTATACTTTTAATAGGGCAACCCCAGAAAAGTAAAGGCGGCACTCTGAGATTTTTGTCAATTAGTTTAATATATGTCCATAGGTAGTTCATATGAATGCTTAAATTACAAAATTAGCTGCCATGGTCCAAATGTGTGGGACTTTAAGAAAGCTTTTATTAATCAAAAGATAGCTAAGCATATCAACTTTGATTTCTAAAACCTATTTTAAACTTTGTAAAACAAGGCGAATTCTAGAATTCTATAGCATTAAAGTAATTAAATGTTATTTTTGTTATTTTAATAACTTAATTTCATGAACTGTTAAAAAAAATATTACATTTGCATCTCCCAGTTTACACATTTCTGCATTAACTTAGAGAAAAACCCATGTGGAAAGTTTCCATGCAGTTACAAAGGCAGCAGCACATACTGTTTTCACAGCAACTTGTTATTGCCTAAGAACACACCTGTACATAAAGCATCAACAAAAAAATATCCACCCACCCCTCTCCCACCAAAAAACCCAACCTTTTCCCATCCCCAGCAAAAATTACCTGGTACAAGCAGTGACTTAAAAAATGCTTTCTTAGTAGGAAGCATTTATAAAATGCAGAAATCTGAACAAGCTAAATGCTCGTGCAGATAGATGGGCCTCTCCTCAAAGAGTTCCTTCCTCAAGAGGCAGAAAGAACTCTCAATAGTTTAGGAAAGCTCATTTTTAAAAGTATATTTATGCATATTCATGGCTATTTCTTTGAAAGAACATACCCAGCCTCAACTGTGGAAGAAATAAAAGCAGAAGGAGAAGCAAAGGGACACAGCCATACACAGAGAATAGAGCTTCTCTATGAACATCCAATAGTTTGCAACAACCAAGAAGGAAAAACATGTGTGACTTCACATAGACCACTGATCTGATCTAGGTGAAGCAGTTAATTTTTCATGCATTTGTTACTCAAGGAAAACATACACCCACTTAAATACAGCATTCACATTGTCGTTAGCTCATGGTATCAGGTAAGGAAGAAACTGTGCTCCTGTACTACCTATCCTTAGAATTTTCCATGTACATGTAAGTATCCTAAACCCTATAGATATAACACTGTCATCAGCACCTCCCACCTACAAAACATACATTGAACTACATTATGTTTTGAGTCCCTGAAATTGCACTACCACACATAGTGTTCTAAATTTTACTTTTTTATAATGTTAATGTACACACAGAAGAAAACACCAAGCAATGTTTATTGTGCAATTCCAATAGTTATTTGTGGAATCTTGGTTTAGAGTCAGTCTTCATAGCCTTTGCAACTACCCAGTTTAAACAAAAAGCAACAATCTAATTATATATCTATAAACTTCGTGATATTTCTTCAAACATCAAAGCACTAAAAGCACTGATGATTTGTGTTATAATTTTAAAAATATCTTAACACTACACAAATCTTGTATATTCCTTTCATAAAATAATCAAAACAATTTGGTTATTTGGACGAGAATTACAGAAACAGAGTCCTTCCCTTGCATCTGTAAAACTCCAAAAACAGAACAGATGATGAAATAAGGATTTCTTAGTCACTTGGGAGTGTTTGGACTTTAAGATGAGAAAGGGACTGGTATTTTTTGTTCTCTGTGAATTCAGAGCTTCCAGGTGGCACCAGGACTCAGATCTCTGGGATGACTTTACATGGCTTTCACTTTGATTTGTTTCATTTTCATTTGCTTCTTCTCTAATTTCTTTTGTTCACGCCTCAAGGCAGCTTCCTAGAAAAAAAAAAGGGAATCTAAAGTTCTAAGCACACACACAAAAAAATCAAAACTAGAATACTGACTATATTATTATTCAAAAACCTAGGCTTGTACCATAAATAACATTTGAAAAAATAGTTATAAAAATTCCTTGTATCTATGGTGGTTAAAGAAAATTAGCTTGAAATGAAGTAAAGGTAACTCAAATCTCAAATTAGAAAGAAATTAAACACTACGTTTAAGCAGCCTTAAACAGCATTTAAGCAGTAAATCAGAATACTGACTTTTCCTATACTCGGGAAACACCAACTTAACTTTTATCATCACATTTACATGTAGCTGCCAAGGATTTGTACTGCAGTTCAGAAAACCTTAAGATCTTGTTTGTTCAGGCTAACAAGAGATGTTAATTGTGCATCTCTTATTAGCATAGATGTTAAACCTAAGCACAATATTTCAATGTGTAATGTTCAATTGGGAATTTTTATCCTATTTTTATTTAGGAATTACGAGGTTAGATAGAAAGAGAAAAAGAAGCTCCAAACACCTTATTTTGGTGGTAAAAGTCACTGGTTATTATTACCTGTACGGAGGGAAACCTTAGAGGCCAAGCCAAAGTATGACTTCACTGTTGGTTACTAGGGGTCACAACTGATTAAAGATTATTTCATATGTAATCTCAAACTTAATATTTGTAGAGGTTTGGGGTAGAAATGTGCTGAGAAATATACTCCCCTATTGGTATAGGATTGAGAAGATATGGAATAGGGAAAACAGAAGCACGTAGTATGGACAGTTATTGACAGCATAACAAATTACATTTCAAAGGGTGACTTGTAAAATTAGTGGTTTGGGAACTTTTGACTATGTTAGGTTTCAACATTAGATAAGGAAAAACTATTTACCAGTGCAGCAGTGGGAAGCTTGAATGTTTATCCAAACATAGCTGTGCTATTGTGTAAGTACCCCAAAGAACCGAACCATCATTGTTAACACTGCTTTTATTTTTAATGTTCATTTATTTATTTTGAGAGAGTGAGTGAGAGAATCCCAAGCAGGCTCTGTGCTGTCAATGCAGAGCCTCACGTGGGGCTCAATCTCATGACTGCAAAAGCAACGACTTGAGCTGGTATCAGGAGTCGGACACTTAACCAACTGAGCCACCCAGTGTCCCGTTAACACTGCTTTTATAGGAAAACAAAATCAAATGAAAAATGGTGGAAAGGATAAAATGGGAGGAGGCCTGTGGTATCCTGGGGACTGTACTCAACGGCATTAATGACACCACTGCAACTGCAGTGCCACTCAGCAGCCTCACCGCTTCTTGGCAGCAGGTCTCCTTCATTTCTAAGGATTTTCTTCAGTTGTCGAGATTATTCTCATTAGAATTCACATCTCCCAGAACTTTATTCTCTCTCTTTTTTTTTGACCAGCATTCACAGGGTTTAAAATTTAGAGATGGACCATGGCATCTTATTTCAAAAAAATGTGAGACTGTGCTGATGTTTAAAACATACCACAACCTATAAAGCTCTTGAGTTTGAGATTTTGGTTACATACAAAATAGAAAACAAAAATACAAACAAAAATATTAGAATTGTCTAATTCTATAATCAAATTAAAAATCTCATAAAACAAGATGTATTTGGACACATGCTGGCTTCTATTAAAATTCCTAATTTCTTTCTACTTAAGTTAGGTGTTTGGTTTGAAAAATCATAGTGGAACTTTCAAAATGGGATTGTGCTGGGGAAAGGATCATTTATATCATCCTCCAGGATCACAGACTCAATCTAAGATGGTTTGAAAAGGAAGGATAATTTATTCTCCTTTATAGTGCTATCAAGTAACTAATAATATCCCAAGTACTGAGAAAATGCTAAACCTTTAAGTCTGTGTACATTCCTACACAGAATTACCTTAACAGTCAATATGGCACAATAGGTATCCTAATAAATCCTAGTTTTACCACTAAGCAGGGAGAAGAAAAGTCTTACCTCCAGCCTGCGCTGTTTCTCAGGATCTTCCTCATTCATGATTCGCTCCTTCTCTGCTCTTTTCTTTTCCTCACGCCGAGACTGTGCAGCTTCCTGTCTTTGCACATGTGTTAGCTTCAGGAAGTTTTCTTCTACTCGAGCTCTATTTTTATCTGCTTTTTGTTTGCCCTTTTCCCCAAGAAACAAAGTGTTTCATAAGAAATCCATTTCAATCCATTTCAAGTCCCCTTTAGTATTCTTTTACTTTTCTTTTTCTTAAGTTGGTTTATTTTGAGAGAGAGAGGCAGAGAAGGAGCTGTCAGCGCAGAGACCAACGTGGGGCTCAATCCCACAAACCACAAGATCATGACCTGAGCTGAGATCAAGAGTCAGACACTCAACCCACTGAGCCACCCAGACGACCGTTAGTATTTTTTTAAAAACTATTCCCATTTAGTACTTTCAAGTCAACTAGCAAACTAGCAAAGATATAATTGCTGAAATCATTGCTCACTGACTCCCCTGGGGGGAAAATAACAATAAAAGGTGCCAACTTATAATAAAGGCTGTGGGTCTTACCTCTCTGTTGAGTCGGAACTTTTTGGCTTTATCGATAGAATAAATCACCATGTTCATCAAGGGTAGCAAAGCCTCCATATCCTTTGGGTAAGTGTTACCTGAGCCAGGCACTGGAAAACAAAGCCATTTACCTATTGAGTTAATGGCAGCATTAATACTTCTGGGTCACCCAACTCTGGTGTTTTGTTTTGTTTTGTTTTGTTTTAAATAGGCTCCTTTCTCCTTAGTGTCTTAGGCAGCTAAAATGCAGCAGGAAAAAACAAATTAAAATAAATAAAAGGATCTCTTATTGAAGAAACCCAAAAACCAAAAAGCAGGCATGGAGGTAATTTTAAGGTAAGTTTTTGTGGCTTTTAGGAGGGAACAATACTCTCCTTAAGATCGTCTCACAGAAAATGAAGAACTCAGGCTAAGCACAGAACACTTACCATTAAATGTAAACAATAGTGTCCTTTTAGTGTCAGGTAGCTTTAAAGGCTGACCCTCCCTGTCATAAAAGAAAGGCTATTTTAGAACATAAGAAAGATACTTTCCATTCACATAAGTCACTCAATTCACTTAGATGATCAGATACCTGCAAATAATCAGCACAGTATTTGGCTTGGCATCCCAAAGTTGAATAGAATCTCAAAGCCTGAAGGAGCTTTACAGATCCCCTGGTCCACTCGTCTATCTAATGGATGCATTCCCAAGTCATCTTCATTTTACACCTGGGAATTCCAGTGATGCTCCCCAGGCGGGATATATTCCTCTTACCTGGGGAGCCAGAAATGAACTTGTATTTAAGTATGAGGCCCGCATTTAAAGAATATGTTTACTTATTTTGATGGATTTTTATGTTTTACTTCCAACTTCTATCTTCCTATAATGAAACATCTTATTTTTGAGTCAGGGCTCAGAATAAATTTATAAATGACCTACTATAGCATACAGAATTTAGTTCCTACTCACCAAAGATTCCTTTGTAATCTTTGACTATCAACCCTCCTCTCTTCCCCCTACACATAAAAGGCTCCATGAATGTCACAATGTGATACTTTGCCCACAGTGTTGTTACTAAGTTGAGCAAAGCAAGGATGATGCAATACTATCCAGAGGCATAAGGACCTGAATAATTTTGACACGCAACTAAAATCTGGATTGGCTTTTAACCCAACTCCATAGTTTATGAGAGAGAAGCCCCTAACCAAAAATTTAGGTCAGAACCAATTCTACACCAAGGGTAAACTTAAATGAGTATGCGCTCCTGAGACAGGATGTGATTTCAAACAAATTCGGGTCCTGAATGTGAACATTCAAACAGTATTACTCTAAAGCCAGAAACTCTTATCACATTGACAGCATCTGATAATATACCACGAAAGAATACAATCACTGAACTATTCAAAGAAGGAAGCCAGAAAGGGCCACGAACTATAAAATGCAGAGACTTGCAATCAAACATAAGTCAAACATCACAGATTCATATTAGAAATTAAAAAAGGAAAGAAAAATCTCGATTACAAAGGACAAAGAGATTAGCAATTACATTTTCTTAGTATTTGCCATTCTGTAAGATTATCATACACCTCACTGAGCGGCTGGTGCATACATTCGGTGACACACAGCAAACTGGGAGGCTTGTCTCCCATAGGTTTTCAGTTACCTTCATGACACATGCAGTCCAAGCAAAGGAAAACTTTGGATGCCTGTCATCAACTTCCCTCATTCAACAAGAAAAACTGCAGAAGCACCTTGTGGGTGTTTCAACACAGAAAGCTAGCGGGGACAGTTAATTTCAATATTTTTATCTCATACGTACTCTTGCATAATTTTTGGACCAGAGAACTGGTCTGAAAAATGAACGGATTCAATCTTGTCAGCATAGTGAGTAAGAAAGTGAACCATCTGAAATAAAGAAAAAAAATTTTTTTTTATGTAGGGTTTGATGCATTTCCCTTTTTTTCATAAAGATATTCACTTTTTAATCCTCCTTTTTCAAAATGGCATTAAGGTTAAAGCTTTTAAAAAATGAAATTTAAGATAAGGGATGTCTATGATGAAAATAGCATCTTTCTTTGGTCATACCAATGATCGAATTTCTTATTGAACAGCTGAAAATACGTCTCAAAATAATGTTCCAAACAAGAATGAAAGCATGAAGATAAAATCTAAAATGGTTTCAGGGGAGTCTTCATAAGCACATCAACTTGAACTTACATGAGAACTGTCTTTAAGCTACTCCATGTTTTTAAGATACTGAGATGTGCTACTACCATTCCACAATCAATAGAAAAAAAAAATGGACTAAATGCCATGGTGATAAGGATTAATGTTGTAGTCCTTGAGCAAAAAACTTGAAAGCCACTAGCAATCCTAGGAATAACTTGCTCTTGGTTTAGAGAGATTTACTTGACTAATCAAGCTATCTTTTTTGACAAACTAATCTATTGCTTAAAGAAGGTATTTTAATGTTTTTGAGGGAAAGGAATAGAGCATTGTCATAAAATGAAGGACTTGTGCCCTGTAAATGCTGAGGTCTGCAAATGTTCTGTCTTCTATTGCATTTACCTTTGTATCCATCATTCCCTCCGTGACTTCTCCCATCTCTGACAGGATGGCCAAGGAGTCTGGCAGTCCATACTTTGCTCCAGACTTAGGTTTGTCGCTACAGAACTCACTCTAGAGGAAGAAGTAATTGAAGATAAGACATGACATTTTATTATAAACAAACTTTCTTTCTCAAGAGAGTATGTTCTGACCTCTTTCAAAGTGGTGCTTAACGATTCAAGTGATATGATTAAATACCCTATGCCCTCAAGTTGAATGTCTATGTAATAAAGAGGGACAGTTTTACATGTATTTAGTTGGAACAACATACCAGATCCTGCATCTCCTTCTGGAGTCGCACCAAGGCTTTCCGAGTGCCAACAGCAAATACATAGGTATCCATGTCTTCATCGTTCATGGTTACTTTTATTTGCTTTAAAAACAATTACAAAACTCACCTGTTAGTTTCCTATGATAGCCCCCAAGATTCCCACCCCTTGGTGTGTACATCCTCCCCTTGAATGGGAGGAACCTGTGAAAATGATGGATATCATTCCCATGATTATGTTGTGTCGTGTGGCAGAAGGTTGCTGATTAGATGACCGAGTTAGTCAAAAGGGACTTTATCCTGGAATGATCTAACCAAGTGAGCCCTCAACTCAAAAGGGACAGGGCCCTAGTTGAAGAGGGAAAGGGCTTATGGGGGGAACCATGTGCCAAAGACTGCAGAATGGCCTTTAGGAGCTGAATGGTTTCCAGTTGGCAACAGTAGGAAACTGGGAACTTAACAACCATGGGGACATGACTTCTGCCAACCACCTAAATGACCCTGAGAAGAGGACCCCATGCTCTAGAACTTCAAGTTGCCGAACATTTAGATTTGCTGGGAGGGCAGTACAATCCAAAGAGAGCCTGGAAGCTCTGCACACCACCTCCACCCCCACACCTTACCTGATGCCTCTCTTCCATGTGGCTATTCCTGAATAGATTTCATTTTTAAATAATCTCCACATCCAACCATGGGTCTTGAACTCACAACCTCAAGATCAAGAGTCCCATGCTCTACCAACTGAGCCAAGGAACTCTTGATTTATAGCCAGGTGATCAGAAGTACGATGGCCTGGGACTTGCAACTGGCATCTGAAGTGCGAGCAGTCTTATGGGACTGAGATTTTTTAATTTGTGGAATCTGGCACTAACTCCAAGTATACAGTATCAGAAGTGAATAGAACTGAATTGCTGGACATAAACAGCTGGTATCTGGACAATCAGAGAATTGCTTGCTCATGTTGGAAAATACCACAGAGATAGGTAAATAGTTTTTAATAAACTGCATTGGACCAGGGAGATAAAGTAAAAAAACCTAAAGAGTCTGGTATGATAAAACATGACACTATTTGTCATGTTAACCATATTTTAAAACGTCTGGGCCAAAAATGATCAGTATTTCGAAGGGAAGTGTTAGTACAGAAATATAGCAAAGACCTGGCAAGATGGCAGCTATAAAAGGAAAGATTTTCTGCTTTTCCATTGTTGAGCAGAAATTACACAAAACAACACCTTAAAAGAAAACAAACAAACCCAGGAAAAGGACTAAAAAATATAGAAAATCATGTTTGTTGAGGCTGTTTATCTTTGCAGAAAAAAAGGGATAAAATGATTGCTGGCTGAGGGAAAAGAGATTAAATCTACCTCAGGGAAGAACTGAAAAGGATTAAAACAACACTCTAAAGAAGAATTTCCACAAAAAGATAGCTGAAGATGCAGCAAAATTTCCTCCTTTCTACCTAATCAGATGGTAACTAGTAGGAGAAAGAATGACAGGACTCTTAACTGACGAGTCTCTAAAAATTAGTAGATTGAACAATCAGCGGCCATATTAGAAAAATTAAATGAATAAAAGATAGGTTTGCAACTAAAAATGAGACCTTTAAAATGAGTTTCAAGCCAATGACCTCCCCCTGGCCCCCCAGCAAGTTCTGTGCCCAATGTGGGACTTGAACTCACAACCCCAATATCAAGAGTCATACACTCCAGACTGAGCCAGCCAAGTACCCCAATCCAATGACATTTCAAAGTATCTAATTATATTACTTATACAGCAATTGTTAACCAAATACTGCTTTGTATTTTGACACATATGCAGCCATTTCTTGTTCTACTAGTATATATGAGAGACTGTATTTTTTTATATTTTGGATTCTTGTAGCATTGGGAGGCAGCACTTACTTAATGAATGGAGAGGGGGGAATGTGGCATTTTTGACAAAGGACACAATCTGCAGATCAACATGTTGATTTAAATAAAGGGAAGAAGGTATACCAAACAATAAGGTCCCCAGATCACAATTTAAGCTCATTCAGCCAAAGACGTATTATTTGAAGCAAAAAATATTTGAAAAGAAACCCATCTTGCTGTCAAGATAAAAGCATACACAAGGCACAGAGTAAGACATGAGGGCAAACTGTCTGTGACAACTATACCCACCCCCCCCCCCCCCATCATCCAGGCTAACTCAGCAAACCTACCTAGTGATACAGTATTATCTCCTTCCCTACAAAAAGCACATGTTCCCACTCCTCACAGTTGGCACCCTAAGTAGAAGGTAATCTGTTGAAATAGAAAAAGGTCCATTTTTGGCAAGGGACACAAGTTGCCTGAAATTCAAACAGAATCCAGGCAAGGAATGGAATAGACTCTAAGAAGTTAAGAATTCAATGTATACATAGAAAACTATTAAAAATACATACCACTTGATCACTCACTGGTCTCATCATCCGGGCCAGGACATTCAGTAAGTCCTGTCTCTTGAGGAACTGAGAAAACAAGGGAATAGTTGCAACTTTTATTACTATAAAGAAAAGACCTTGAAAGGGGAATCACATGTTTTATCAAATATACTCTACATTTACCAGTTAGTAGAAAGATGATTTTTTAGACCTAATTTAGTCAAAAAAGAAAGGATAAGGGGCGCCTGGGTGGCGCAGTCGGTTAAGCGTCCAACTTCAGCCAGGTCACGATCTTGCGGTCCGTGAGTTCGAGCCCCGCGTCAGGCTCTGGGCTGATGGCTCAGAGCCTGGAGCCTGTTTCCGATTCTGTGTCTCCCTCTCTCTCTGCCCCTCCCCCGTTCATGCTCTGTCTCTCTCTGTCCCCCAAAAAATAAATAAACGTTGGAAAAAAAAAAAAAAAAAGAAAGGATAAGACACTGAATTTGGACTTGAAATCATACTGGAGAAAAATTAAAGGAAGATATACATTGTACCAGAAATTCTGTACTTACCCTCAGCTGGATAAGCATCCCTTCACAGCACACTCGACCAGAACACCACAGGTTGTAGATATGTTCATTCTCCTGGTTCAGCTTTCCTGTGCTTGTGGCTTCTTTGTTAGTTCCATCATCCCCTAGGGGTAAACCCACTTAATGTGATTCACTGAGAATGTTGGGGCCTAATCACCACATCTTCCTCCATTCTGACCCCCAAATGATCATACCTTTAGTGAAGCAATACTTTGCTATCTTATAGAACTCTTCTTTGGACATATGTTACAACAGATGGGCATCATTCCTTTTAATATTCTTTATTGTCTCTACCAAAAAAAACTAGACTCCAGGGTGCCTGGCTGGCTCAGTTGGTAGAGCATGCAACTCTTCATCTTGGGGTTGTGAGTTCGAGCCCCATGTTGGGTGTAGAGATTACTTAAAAATATAATCTTAAAGGGGCACCTGGGTGGCTCAGTCAGTTAAGCCTCTGACTCTTGGTTTCAGCTCAGGTCATGATCTCACAGGCTCTGCACGGACAGCATGGAACCTGCTTAGGATTCTCTCTCCTCCTCTTTCTGCCCCTCCCCTGCTTGCTCTCTCTCTTTCAAAATAAATAAACTTTAAAAAAAAAAACATTTATTTTTAAATTATGGACTCAAGATGACTTATTAATGATGATCTGATTGGAATATAAATGCCTCAGAATTAGATACAAAATGGAGCAAACTCAGTTTAAATGTCTGTCAAAAGTTAAAACTAACAAAAAAGAAACTCCTATGCAGTAAATAAAAAATACCATTAATACAAACTATTCACCACTCCCTCTTGTGTATCCTATGGATTAACTTTAACCAAATTTGCTTTTCCAACAGCAACATGGTAACATTGGCATTGAGTTGTATTTTAGATCTAGAAAGACCTCAAATTCCAATCATTTCCTCCCTTCATTTAATCCATTAAGTGTACAAAAGAAATTGCTCGACCTCACAAGGTAAAGCAGACTGACACACCAAATGAAAACACATGAGGGGAAGTGGAAGGCATTAAAGGCTGTTTATTTTTTTTCCTAATTTCCAAGTCAAAAAGTACTCTGAAATACTATGGTACAGTGGAGAGAGCACAGACTTTGAAAGCAGGTAGACTACATTCTAGTATCATGTTGCAATGTACTAGCTTAGACAAATTGTAACATTCTTGGACTTTAGTTCCTCTAGAAAACAGAAACTGTTTCCAAATAAGTGTTGTTACAAGGATTAAATAAGAAACAATGTATGCAAAGGACCTAATATAACAAAAAGGCAATCTGCTAAAGAGCTGAGCAGATAGATACTTACTTGCTTACTGAAAGGAAACAAAGCATGAAAGATCAAACTGAGGTGAAGGTGGGTTGAGTTCACTTTACTCTCTAGGTCACACAAGTCCAGGGGTTCCTCTAAGGTACTTTAGTACGTACCTTCTCAGTAGATCCAAAACTAAAGTTCCCAGAACTTGAGGGAATTCTAAGGGATTTCTAATTTCTAAAAGATGAACTGAAAGCATTTATCAAGCTACCTAAAATGTCAAAATTCCTTACTGACTAATGAAAAATTAGAAAATTACTTCATAAATGCAATTAATTCAGTACATGCAACCTAATAAAAATGGGGTCCTTGAGGAAAAAAAAGCATCCTCTTCAGCAGTCCACGAAAGCAGTTAGAGGCTTATACTGAGGGCAACAAATAGTTCTTACCAGGTGGCGTTCGAGCATGCAGCTGGATTTGTATTGGCCCAACTTACCTACTAAGGTAAAGTTGCTCTCCAGAAGCTCTCTATGAGTGTTAAACCAGGCTTGGGCAAGGCGGCTGTTTTTATTCTTCCCGATGATATAATTCATGATGTAGGCGAGCAGACCAGTTACCATCAAAATTTCTAGATAATAACTCTCCCAACTGTTCTGGAGGTGTGCAGGAACCTAAAGATGAACAATCATTCCATTTAATGTTGGCTGAGGCTGAAGGAGATGGAATCCATCCAACTCATGAGATAAAGGAGAATAAAAAAACCCATAAAGAGAAGTGGATAATTTAGATAACTGTCATTGATCATGGTTATACTTTGAAAAATATGCCCATTTTGTTTTCTAGGTCAGCCTCAAAAAGATTCTTTAAGGAAATGTGAGAACAATCAAACAGAATGAAAAGCTGGAAAGCCCTCTGTATTAAACTTGATTCTGAGTCCCACCCCAAATAAAGCCAGTTTCTAGTCTTATCATTCCTCGATAAATAAAACTAGGAGGGCCAGAATAAGAACATAGGGGTTGCTTCTCTAGGTGTGGTTTTATCAGAAGAATTGATGACAAACTCTTTCACAGCTCCCACCATTACATCAACACCAGCTACATGTCACTAGTTATATTTCTGGGATTAATGACAACCAGATATTTTGTTGGTTAGTTTGGAATTCAGAATCCTGTATACCTACATCAACAATTGTTATTGGGTCTTTATTTTTGCTAGAAGAAGTGTCTGGTTTGTCTTCATAACCTTCAAATTCTTCATCATCATATGGCTCACTCTCCGTATCTCCCTCCTACAAAAACGAGGCACAATCTGTTTCCCCCTACAAATGTGGCCAGCAATTGCATCTCATTTTTGTAGGCAGTATTTGTAGAGGAAAACAGAACATGTAAGCAGCAGCACAGAACACAGATATTCCATGTTTGTAACAAATGATAACTCTCCGTGCATTTCAACTCTGATACAATTCCCACCCACACATGGTATTCACTACCCCTTCCAGCCAGGCTCTCCATAGGAGAAAAATACAATCCATTCTTCCATCAATGTAAAAGGTGGGGACCTACCAAAAACATTTAGAAGAGTTCCACCTACCAAACAAAAATAAAGATACCAGAGGGTAAGATATCACTCCCTAGATGTGGGTGTTACTTTTTTTTTTTTTTAACGTTTATTTATTTTTGAGAGAGAGGGAGTGTCTCACTCTGTCTCTACAGAGTGAGAGCAGGAAAGGGGCAGAGAGAGAGGGAGACACAAAATCTGAAGCAGGCTCCATTCTCTGAGATGTCAGCACAGAGCCCGACACGGGGCTTGAACTCACAGACCACGAGATCATGACCTGAGCTGAAGTCAGACGCTTAACTGACTGAGCTACCCAGGCACCCCTGGGTGTTACTTTTCATGTCTAGGGAAAGTGTCAGTTACAAATTTTCCCATGGTTCCACTTTCTTAAAAAATCAAGAAAAAGAACTTCACCTGGGTATCTGCATCTTCAAAGTCTCCTTCTTGGTTTTCATCCTGCCCTTCCAACTCCACGGTGGTCTCATCTTCATCATCTTCAGTAGTTATCACCCGTTGAGGAGATTCAGTAATAGAATCTTCTGTGACATCTTCAAATTCAGCAAAGTCATTATCATCATATTCTACTATGTCTTCCTCATCCTCAAAATCATCAAATTTGGCTTCAGAGACACTCTCAAACACCAAAAGGATAACACAGAAAGCAAGGAAGGCTTTCATTGCACCTTAAAAATGAGTTAAAAAAAATAAAAAACAAAAACCCTTAATGGACAGCCATTCTGCACATACCAAATTTTGTAATAAAAAATACATCTATGACTCTCTCCTGCTTTAAAAAAATTTAATACTATTCATTTCAAACAGTGTTATATAAAGAGCAATGGTGAGGGTCAAGAGATCTGGGTACTAGTCTGGACTGTGTCACTACTTATCTGTTAAATCCTGGACAAGTCGTTTAATTTCTTTAGGTTGGTTTCCATTAACACTGGGTATTAAGTTTTGTTTTGTTTTGTTTTGTTTTGTTTTGTTTTTGAGAGCCTATAAAAGCTTTATACAGGAACTGGGAAGTGGTATAATGAAATAAGAATGAGATCCAACTATTGATCTATTAGCAGTAATACATGGTTAGAAAAGCTACTCATCCTTAGATCAACTTTGTGTGTATCCGGATATCTCAACATCAATAATCAAAGCACATGTTTAATATACAAAAGTTCTAGGCCCTGTCCTAAAGGCTTTACAAAAAGCAACTAATTTAATCCTCATAACAACCCTTTGAGGAAAGTAACATATTAACATCCCCATTTCACAGACAAGTAAAAGGAGGCAGAATAACACAACTAGTTACGCTAAGTAACACAACTACCAAGTGGCATAGAGCTATGATTTGATCCCAGTTATGTCTCCAGAATCCCTACCATATGAACCACTTCTCAAGTGGCTTCTCAAATGTAGGCCAGTGACTATGATTTTTATATCACTTACTTACTTAAAGTAGTAATTAAATAAATGGAACTAAATTCATCAGTATTTCACAGCTTTCTAAAAAGAACACTAGATGTTCCACCACCCAAATAAGTTTCTGAACCAACAAATAAAATGAAATCAGATCTGTGACAAAAATGTGCCAAATGATATGAAAACATAGAGGACAATGAAATCATCTTATCAAACAGGTAAGGCTTTACCAAAAAAAGGAGAACATTTGATCTAGAGTTTGAAAAGTAGTTAGATTTAAACCATCAAATCTATTTAGGCTGTACTTCCAGTCCTCATCTCTCATCTAAACACCAGCCCTATAGCACCGATTTTCTAACAGACACATCCATTTTCATGTCCTACAGACTTTTTTTCTGTACAAGGTCAAATAATAAACATTTTAGGCTCTGTGAACAACATATTGGTCTCAATTGCATATTCTTTTTTAAAACAACCCTTTAAAAATGCAAAAAAAAAAAAACCCCATTCTTATTTAATAGGCTATACAGAAACAGTCTGTCTCTCAGGCTGCAGTCTGCTGATTACTGCCTGACGATCATCTCAAAATCAACAGGTACCTGAATTTCTCCATTAATATCAATCCCATTTTTCCAGTCTTAACTTGTTGAAAAGAGTGACATATCTAATCCTTGTGTTTCCTTCTTTGGTTCCCAAAGTCACCATGATAATCCAAGTTACCATCACCTGCTGAACAATCAAAGTATTATCCTAAATGGTCTCCCCATCTCAACTCGCTCCCTACTTCTCTTACCAAAAAAACTGTATCGTCTTCCTAAAATACAACTTTTGTTACCTAAGAATTCAATAACCACCAAAGGCTAACAAATTCCTACAGAATATTATAAACTCCTCTGGCTTTTACTGCTTTTCAGAAGATGATCCTACCATATCCAATCAAATTACCCTCATTGAACATATCACCACATCAGATTAACTATGGCAAGAGAAGTAAAACATGATTCCTGAATAATCATAAATTTGCATGATACTTTAGCTTCAAGGATATGTGTTACAATATTATGATAGTAAAAAATTTGCAACTCTTAGGTTAAACTATGGACACATACAAAAAATAAATTTACTTTTTGTCCATTAAAAATCATTACAAATAGGGCACCTGGGTGGCTCAGTCCGTTAGGTGTCCGGCTCTCCATTTCCACTCAGGTCATGAGCCCCACATTGGGCTCTGTACTGATGGTGCAGAGCCTGCTTGGGATTCCTCTCTCTCCCTCTCTCTCTACCCCTCCCCTGCTCACACACTCTCTTTCAAAAAAATAAACAAAAAATCGTTACAAATGAAGCGAGAAACCTGTTGTTTTAGAAGCACATACACAAAACCAAAAAGGTTTAGAAGGACATAAATATAAGTAATTATTTTGTATGGTAAGATAATGAGCATTTTGCCTTTACTTTTTTTTCCCTATGATGTGTTTTTGTAAAAAAAATTCTCTTAAAAACTAAAAGCATGGTTCCTGCATGAAAGAAGGTGCTGCAGACTATGGAATAGCTATATCACAGACTCCTGAAATAATGTATTTTAAAGTCTGGTATGATAGAGCATTGGGTTTGTAGACCCAAGTCAGAGAAATTAGGCTAGAAAGGACAGCAGGAGCCAGATCATGATGGTCCTTATTTAAATACCACACTAAGAAGTCTGAATAATTAGAATCACCTAAAGGATTTAGGTAGGAGTGGCACTATCACATTTGCAAGTTAACCCTGACAGCTCATATACAGGAAGAATTGGAAAAGTAGAAGTGTTGAGATAGTCAGATAAGATTGAACTGGCAGTGGTATTGGGAATGAAGAGGAAAACAGATTTGACAGATACTAAGAATTATACATGTCAGCATGCAGTGACGGGATGCAGGGAATGTGGGAAAGGAAAATCTGGGTGATCCCAAATTTTGGCTTGATTCATAGCCAGACAAAGTCATCCTTGAGATAAAGAAAAAAGCGGGAGGGGGAAGACAATAAATTAAATTTACTACCTGTTGAAAAGTCTGGAGTATGTTCAGGCAGTATGTTAGATGATTAACATTTATCTCTTGATTTTCACAAAATCCCTACAAAAAGTATAACTTATTTTAGAGAGGGAGAAAAGGAAGTATTTGAAATACTTATATTGTGTAAGTATTGTATATAATACTTATATAAGTATTTCAAATACTTATATTTGAAATATAAGTCTGGAGTTCAGCATACAAGTCTAAGATGCAAACAGAGACGGTGCAGGAATGGATGAGATCACCATGGAGTATTAAGAGTTAGGTTTTTAAAAAAAGCACCAGGACACCTGGGTGGCTCAGTTGTTAAGCATCCAATATCAGGTCAGGTCATGATCTCATGGTTCATGGGTTCAAGCCCCACTGACAGCTCAGAGCCTGGCGCCTGATTCAGATTCTGTCTCCCTGTCTCTCTGCCCCTACCCCACTTATAAACATTAAAAAAAAATTTTTTTAAAGCACCAAAAACTCTTGAAACATATCATTACAGCTAAGAACTGGAATGGGAAAGTAAGGAATGGTTAGAGAAAAAGAAGAGACTCTGGTCAAAGAGGTAACATAGAAGTCAAAAGGAGAAGTATATTTCTAAGAAGGAAACAGAGCTCAGTTTCAATTGCTGCAGAAAGTTCAAGTAAGATATGGACCAGAAATTTCCAAATGCTAACAATGAAATCATTACTGGCAACTGCAGGGAAGTGGTTAGGATGAAAATCAGAATGCAGGGAGTTTAGTACTAACAGGGTGAGTGGTGGCAAAAGGGAGTATGCACAACTCTTCTTTTTTTTTTAAATGTTTATTTATTTTTGAAAGGAGAGTGTGAGCAGGGGAGGGGCAGAGAGAGAGAGGGAGACACAGAATCTGAAGCAGGCTCCAGGCTCTGAGCTGCAGACAGAGCCTGACACGGGGCTTGAACCCATGCACTGCGAGATTATGACCTGAGCCGAAGTTAGACGCTTTATCGACTGAGCCACCCTGGTGTCCCGATGCACTACTCTTTCAAGGTGCTCTGGGACAGTGAATATTCTATATCTCATATTTACAACACTGTAAATTCTTTTTTTTTTAAAGTAGGCTCCATGCCCAACATGGGGCTTGAACTCATGACCCTGAGATTAAGAGTCTCATGCTCTTGTGACTGAGCCACCAAGGTGCCCCAACAACACTGTAAATTATTAAAGGAATCAGTTCAATCAAAGGTTATTGCCTAATACCTTGCAATGCAAGGCTGCTCAAGAAATATACTCCGAACTGAACAAAGTTCATAAAATTTGAAAGGCACAAATGATTTGAGAAATGCCATAAAGGACAGGCTAATCCTTTCCAATATCTGATCTTTAAAGTTAGCACCAGGGGACATTTTATGGAAAAACATAGTTGCCTTCTCAACACCAACCTCAAAAGAGGTTTGTGATGTGTCTCCAAACATTGTTAGCTTCCTTTAATTATCTTTATTATAGTCAAAATTGAAAGAAATATGAAAAAGAGTATGTACTTTGGTGGAGTTACATTTAGTTTAAAACATCAGCCCTACCATTTACAAGTCATATGATCTTAAACTAATTACTTAAAATTCCCTGTTCCTCACATACAAAAAAGGGATATCCATTCACTACATGCCTCATAGGGCTGTAGTTGCTATTACAGGAGATATGTGCCTGGCACATGTAAAGTATTCATTAAATACTAGTTCTCATTATTTCCTTCCCCTGTGCCTTAGGAACACCCTTTAAGATTTAAAAACCTTAACTTTTAGTGCTTCCCTTTTCAGATCCCAGTTTTATACTTTTTCAAATAGAAGCAAATAAAGATTAACATTAGCACAGTCAACTTGCTTAACTGCCAAAAAGTCTGATCATTTCCAATTGAACTTCCACTTAGAATGTTCACACCATAGAAACATTTGAAGAAAACTCAGCACTGTAACAAGCCACCTTCAAGGTTATTTAGGTTAAAATTATCCAAGTCACTTATACCTTGGCCTTCCCTCTGAGAAGTTTCTCAGCTGCACCTGTCATTTCATTTCTCAAAAGCACAACTCCCTGCCAGGCCACCCAGTCCTGAGAGTCCTGGGGCAGGGAACACAAGCACTAACAAGTCTGGTTTGATTATCTCCTGCTAGCTCACCCGGTAGTCTCTCCAAAACTGGATCTGGACTTAAAAACCAAAGAGGAAGAAGTGGAGAAATCACTCCTTGTTGTCGTTTCAGATTAGGCCTTTCTGACAACTGCCAGACTATGAGACTTCTGGAAAACATGCAGACATTCCCGTGTCTCTTTACACCCGTTGGATAAAAATACTTTTATGTTAGAAATGGCCACAGAAATTGTTGCTTCTGTTAAACCACCAGGGTTTTTCCATGGAGAGTCAATTCATCCCAACGGTCATACTCCATTCTTCCTGCTGCACACTTTAAGCTTCCCGTAACTTTGCCCTTCTAGTTGGCATCTGCCCACAGCTCTGCGGGTAAGTTCTCAAAAACCGTTAAAATCACTCCAACCTCGAAGACCAAAAGAAAATGGGCTTTGGTGTGGGCAAAGCTTGTTTTTTGTTTTTAAGGTCAGCAGAGGTGAGAAGGAGCGATCCATGTCACCCTGAGCCTGACAGGGGGGTTGGGTGGGAATCAGGACCGGAGTAGGCCACGCAACTTAAAAGTCACCGCTCGGTCCGGCCCGGCCCCACCAACTAACGCGTCATGGCCCGTTTCCTACCTGTACCGGCGGCTAGAACCTAGCCAAGCGCTCCTGCAGCCGTCGTTTCTCCGCCCGGCCGCCACCTGCGCGATCACCGAGATTTCACCACTCCCGATCCCTCTAGGACACAGCCGTACCAGGTAGCTCAGTCACGCTGAGCCACTCTTCACGTACCCTCCGCTATCCGTTACGTAGAATGCGTGCGGACTGTCCGCGCCTGCGCGCAGTTGGGGAGCGGGGGCGGGACGCAGCCTCGGGAACCGCGCGAGACCTCCTCCTCCCCCGCCCTGCTGAGACAAGGTGGGGCTGCTGGGAAAATTACATAATCCCGGCCCCCTGGCCGGAACCGCCCACGCTGTTCCCAACCCTCTCCACTAGGGTTCAAATTGTCATCACTCTGAGCTGGGTGCTCCGGAAGCTAAAGGTGGCCATGCTCTATGGGACCACGTGGCTAGAGGCATGCAGAGAAATGTTGCCTAGGTCGTATTTAAAAAGGACCAGAGTTTAGGGAGTCCACAATTTTATGTATAAGTAGTTTCCGCCCAAGGCCTTTTCTTGAGATTTCTAGGCGGCTATCACTGCTACGCTTTCTTCACCCGTAGGCCCACTTCTCGGGCTACAAGCACTGCCCCCCTCAAAGCATCAGTGTCCGGAGAGTGAAATTCTGCGAGGCGTTCTAGAGCTTTAAGGTCCGGAGCCCGCGGCGCCTTCCGGGAACCGTAGCCCGAGGCTCCGCCTTCCGGCCCGCTCTCTCTGCACTGCGCATGTCAGCTTTGCATTCCCCTCCCCCCGGTCAGCAACGGGCCGAGAAGCGGCGGCGGCGGAGGCGGCGGCGGTGGTGAAGGGGGCGGAGAGGAAGGAGCGCGGCGGACGCGGCCTGGACCGCGCGTCCTCTGGCCTTGGGATTCTCCGCGTCGGCGGTAGTATCAGCTGCCGCTGCAGCCAAAGCAGCAGGTCTGTGCGAGGAGGTTCTGGACTCAGGGTCGCTACCCCTCGGGGCCATTGGAGGCAACTGCGGGGCCTAGCGAGGGCCAGGGAACCGCGGCCTCGCTTAACAAAGAGTCTGCGGAGCTTTGGGGCACCGGAGACCCAGGGGGCCGGGAGGGGTGGGAGTGCGAGGCCGAGGCCTCTAGGGGTCCTCCCCAATCTCGTTGCCCTCCCACGGCTCCCGCTTCTCCCGTAACTCTCATTCTGGCCCAGTTGGCGGCTTTCCGGAGGCGGCGCCCGCCCGTCCTGCTAAGAAAGGGATTTGCAGGGTGCCGGTCTCTGGGCAGGGATAGCCACAAGGAGGGTTCTTACCCAAGTCGGCAGCACTTGGCAGATGCAGGCCTCCAAATCGGGGAGACCCGATAGGCAAAAGTTGCCAAATCGGAAGACAGAAAAGTGATCTTTGTGCAGACTTGAGTACATCACTATCGTCGCACAAACTTTTTTGCGGCCTACTTAAGAGCTTATCTGATGCGAGTAAATAATTTATGTGGAGTTGCAAGTATACACACCAATACTATAAGGAGGAACTATCCTACCAGTCGAGTATTTGGGGGAATCCTAGCTTTCCTTATTACCTTAGTGGTGATTCCCCCTTTGCTCCTCAGTTGTTTAGGTGGTCATTTAATTTTCTCTAGTTGTATATTGGGTTTTTTTGGAAATGATATCTTTATGTCCATTCTCCATATGCACGCCCTGGAGCTCCTAAAAGGCAGATATTATGTCTTAATTCACTTGAACTTTCCAGAACCAAGCTCAGTTCTGGCACATAGGAGGTGAACAATATGTGTTTCATACAAAAATTAAATTTTAGACTTTCAGCGGTGGGAGGGGAAAAGTATGTTGTATGTTCCTTTACCTAGAAGGGGAATTATATGGCCTAATCTGCAGTTCATTCAAGGAATATTTTTATTGACATTTGCTGCGTGCCTGTTTTCTAGCACTGTTCTACGTCTGTGACCCTTGCCGTCCTGCGTCTTACTTTATAGTGGGGGGAAGAGAGATAATAAATAAGTAAATTATGCTGTATGTTAGAAGATGATTGTGGATTTAGGCTTAAAAAGGGGGGGGCTAGAAAGAAGGTTGGGAGGCATTGCATTTTGAAATAGGGCGGTCAGGGAGATCAGTACAAACAAGCTGATATTTAAGTAGATGAGGGAGTGAGCCCAGTAGTATCTGGGGAAAGGAGGGTTCCAGGCAGAGGGAACAGCAAGTGTAAAGACCTTGAAGAGGACAATGCTGGCCTGTTAGAGGAACAGTTAGAAGACCATTGTGCTTTGGACCACTGTGAGCAAAGGAGTAGTAGGAGAGAAGGTCAGGGAGGATCTGGAGGAGGAGCGCCAGAACAACTAGGAACTTTTAGGCTGTTATGAGGATTTCACTTTATCTCTGCCTGAGTTGGGAATCATCTGAGGCTTTTTTTTTTTTTTTTAACGTTTTTATTTATTTTTGAGACAGAGACAGAGCATGAATGGGGGAGGGTCAGAGAGAGAGGGAGACACAGAATCGGAAGCAGGCTCCAGGCTCTGAGCCATCAGCCCAGAGCCCGACGCGGGGCTCGAACTCACGGACCGTGAGATCGTGACCTGAGCCGAAGTCGGACGCTCAACCGACTGAGCCACCCAGGCGCCCCTCATCTGAGGCTTTTGAGCAGAGGAGTGGTATGATCTGACTTACATTGTTACAATTTATTGTAATTCACAGAGAAATGAATTTCTTTATATTCTAATTTTATCAAATTCATATGATCATCTTAGTTTCTTTAAGCTAACGGAGAGGGAAAAAAGGCTTCCAGAATAAATGTAACCAGAATTTACTCGTATTTGGCTTTAGAAGAATATGAAGAAATTCTTGGGTTTTGTATAGATTCTAATTTAAGAATGTATAGTGCCCAGTGTATAGTGTGTGAGGTGTTCTCAGGGCAGATTATTAGAGTGGATGCAAATCGTCACTAGAGGTTTCTCCAATTCCAGAAACAAATGATAAGTAACATGGTTTTATAATCAATTGTTTTGTAGTCCACTGTTATTAAAAGTCATTTAGATCAGATCTTATTTTTCACCATTGCCCAAAACATGTACCCTAGCCAAATTATCTTCCTTATGTTCCACGCTTATTCTGCCTTTGCTTATTCTTCCTAACCTTGGCTATATCTAGCTTTCCTCCTTAACATGTTTTCTTTCTTCACACTTCTCTAATCAGCTTGCATCTTTCTGTGCCTGGGGTTCTAGCTGTCTTATGAAGCCATCCCCACCTGTCAGCTCTTCGTGATCTCTGACATCTTCAGTGTCTTGTGGCACTTGTATGGGATCCCTGAGTTGAAAGAGATTAGAGAACTCTGGCTTGATATTCTCCATTTACTAGTGGAGAAATTGACTTCTGGAGAAATAATAATAATAATGATAAACATGATGGCTAATACATATTGTGCACCTACTATGTGCCAAGCTTTCTTGTAAGTGTATTTTTCTGTATGAACTCAATTTTTCATACCAACCCTGTCAAGTAGGTGATATTCTCACTATCTTATAGGCCTAGAGAAGCCAAATGACTTTTTTGAGGTTCACATCAAGTTAGTGGCAAAGCTAGAGTTTGTGAACATATTCTGGTTGCATAGTCTGTGCTAGTTTACGATGCTGTTACGATTTTCTACTAAGTCATAGCATTTTATTACCTAGAACCATACCAAGTGAGACTTTATGCTGTCTTTAGTTTTTCTCCTTGGGACTCCTGCATATTGAATAAACATGAATAATGACTACATGCTGTGGAAAAGAAAAGAGATAAAAAATGAGTAAGTCAGCTTCTTCACCTATAAAACTTGTAACTTGGAGTTGGTGAGAGAAAGAGCACTAATAGTTATGATTAAATATTGGGTGTTTTAAGACTAGAAAAGGAGTTTAAGGAATGAGCTACCACTTCTCTGGGGGAGTTGTATTCATGTCATAGGTTCTAGGAGTTGGTATGTGAGATGGGCTTTGAAGGAGAAGACTTAGGTAGGTATAAGAGAGAGATTTGGTGGGGAAGGAATCCAGGTTAAGGGAAGGGCATTTACCAAAGTGCTTGGTTTTCTGGGAACACTGATGCATGCATGAAAACCCTGGGAGATATGAATGGTGAAGTATATATAGTTTGTTGCCACAATGGAGAGTCTCATTCCAGCTTGATTGACTAACTGTGGAGAGCTACTGAACTGAAGGGAATGACAGAATGAGAAATGCGGCAGGAAGGTTCGGGGTCAGGATCTGGAAAAACCTGGAAGAGGGTTTTTTCTAAGCATTGGCCCACCAAAAGTCATATGACTTTCCCTAGTTCCACACTATTAACAGACCAAAGGAGGTGAAAATTCATTTTCTCTTTTGTTATGTATCTCTCATTTTTTTTATACTTTAGCACATAGACATTTTTCATAGCTTACGGAATATTTGCTGGTTGTAGATACATTCTCTAGGTGTACATCATCAAGAATTTTCCAATAAAACAGACATTCTTAGAATAGTAGAGTTGAGGGGGTGGAGGGTCACTTGTTAATTGTCAACATCAGTCATCTCAGAGAGGCCTTACCTGATTTCTTTCTCTTGTAATAGCTTACCTCTTCTTGCTTGCTTTTTTCTTGGTTTGGTTTGATAGCACTTTTACTACCTGAAATTATGATTTGGTTTTTCTTTCTCCTGGACTAGACTGAACTCCCTGAGGGCTGGGACTGTGTCTGATTGTGTTACTATGTCCAAAGCACCTAGAAAAGGGTCTGGCAAAATAGGTACTCAGTACATTGTGAATTATTGATCACTCTGGTCGTGGTGTAGAGGCTGGATAACAGGGACTTGTTAAGAAATTCTTGCTATAGTGGAGATGGAAATGGTAAGGAGAGGTATCCCTCATAGCATCGACACATAACAAAGTAGTTAGTGGTCAGTATAAAATAAAGTTATTACTAAGACCAGACTTAGGTTCTCTTTAAAGCAGGTGCTCACTAAACTTTGTTTATGCTTCTATTACAGAGCTAATTATTTTTAAATTAGAAATTTTATTTTTAGATGTTTATTTATTTAGAGAAAGAACACGGGGTGGGGGGGGCATGAGTATGTGAGAGCAGGGGAGGGGCAGAAAGAGGGAGAGAGAGAATCCCAAGCAGCCTCCACCCTGTCAGCACAGATGGAGGCAGGACTCCATCTCATCAACTGAGAGATCTGGGACCTGAGCGGAAATCAAGAGTCGGACACTTAACCTACTGAGCCACCCAGGTGCCCCTCAAATTAGAAATTTTATTTTTCAAAAAAAATTTTTTAATGTTTGTTTATTTTTGAGACAGAGAGAGAGACAGAGCATGAATGGGGGAGGGTCAGAGAGAGAGGGAGACACAGAATCTGAAACAGGCTCCAGGCTCTGAGCGGTCAGCACAGAGCCCGACGCAGGGCTCGAACTCACGGACCGCGAGATCATGACCTGAGCCAAAGTCGGCTGCTTAACCGACTGAGCTACCCAGGCGCCCCATCAAATTAGAAATTTTAAAAAGCGGGTTTTTTTTTTTTTTTTTAAGAAAAAGATGTAATCAAATTTTCACAAATATGTTTGCATTTCAGAGTAGAGACTGAGGTCTAGACAGCATTATTCCTTATAAACTAATAAAATAGCAACCTAAAAACACTTGTGCAAATGGAATTCTAATCCTTTAATTTTCATGATTTTTTTTGTTTTTATAATACGCATAGAAAAATCTTAACCCATTTTGAGCGTATAGTTCAGTGGCGTTGATTACATCCACATTGTTGTGCTGCCATCACCACCATAGTGTTCACAGAACTCTTTTTATCTTGTAAGACTGAGACTGTATACCCATTAAGCAATAACTCCCCATTCCTCTGCACTCCTGGGCTTTGGCAACCAATTCTACTTTATTATTATTTTTTAAATTTAGTATTTTAATTATATATTTATTTTAATTATTTTTTAATTTTTTAAATTTATTATTTATAAATTTTAATTATTGGTTTGTTTATTTGACAGCACAAGTGTGGGAGGGGTAGAGAAAGAGGGAGAGAGAGAACCTCAAGCAGCCTTCATGCTGTTAGCGTAGAGCCTGATGCGGGACTCAATCTCACAAACCGTGAAATCATGACCCGAGCTGAAATCGAGAGTTGGACGCTTAACAGACTGAGCACCCAGGTGCCCCAACCTGTTCTATTTTCTGTCTCTGAGTTTGACTATATTCTGCCTAATACAAGTGGAATCATACACTGTTTGTCCTTTTTGACTGGCTTATTTCCTTAACGTGATGTCCTCAAGTTTCATTCATGTTGTTGTAGCACGTGTCAGAATTTCCTTCCTTTTTAAGGCTGAATAATGTTGATATATGTACGTGTTTACATAGGGTATGTGTGTGTGTATATGTGTGTGTGTGTGTGTGTATACATATCCCGTTTAGTTTACTCATCTATCAATGGACACTTGGGTTCCTGCCATCTTTTGACTGTTGTGAATTGTACTGCTAAGATCATGGTTCAGAGGGCACCTCAATGGCTCAGTAGGTTAAGCATCTGACTTGATTTCAGCTCAGGTCATGACCTCACAGTCATGAGATTGAGCCCCACGTCAGGTCTGTGCTGGGTGTGGAGCTTGCTTGAGATTCTCTCTCCTTCTCCTTCTGCCCCTACCCCCCTTGCACTCTCCCATGCTCATTCTCTCTGTCTCTGTCAAAAAAAAAAAAAAAAAAAAAAAAAAATCATAGGTCAGATGTCTGTTCCTGCTTTCAGTTCTTTTGGGGATATTCCACCCAGAAGTGGAATTGCTGGATTATATGGTAGTTCTAGGATTCGTTTTTTGAAGAACCACCATAATGTTTTCCACAGTGGCTGAACCATTTTATGTTACCACCAGCACTATACAGGGTTCCAGTTTCTCCATATCCTTGCCAACACTTGTTATTTTCTGTTGTGTTGTTTGTTTTTGTTTTGTTTTTTAGTAGTCATCCTAAAGAGTATGAGGGGGTGTGGTTTTCTTTTTTTTTAAACGTTTATTTATTTTTGAGACAGAGAGCATGAACAGGGGAGGGTCAGAGAGAGAGGGAGACACAGAATCAGAAACAGGCTCCAGGCTCTGAGCTGTCAGCACAGAGCCCAACGCGGGGCTTGAACTCACGGCCCGGCCCGTGAGATCATGACCTGAGCCGAAGTAGGACACTTAACCGACCAAGCCACCCAGGCGCCCCGGGGATGTGGTTTTCATTTACATTTCCCTTCACTAGGGATGAGCATCTTTTCATATGCTTATTGACCATTTATATATCTTTGGCGAAATGTCTATTCAAGTACTTTGCCTATGTTTAACTTGGGTTATTTAGGATTTTTTGGTGGTTTGTTGTTTTTAAGGAAGTCTGAACTTTAACTGGGTGTGGAAGCCATGTGGTGATTTTACAGGGACTGAAGCTTGCAGGTGTTTTCATCTTGTCAATGTGAGAAGTGTTTAGGGAGGCAGAGGTGAAGTTTCAGAGCTGTTTGATAGGAGTTTGCCAGCTTGGTAGGAAGGATGTACCAGGCATATTATTATGTTATTATTATCTGAGAGGAGGCTTAGAAGCATGGGTATGTGTGCATGTATGTTAAGACCAAATAAAGGGAGCTTTGAGAAGACCCACAAATAGCAGGACTATAGTTAATTTTTAAATCTCACTAGGTTTATTTCTTTCTTAACTCTCCACTAGATGTCTCTTCTCCAAACAATATTTGCTTAGAGAATGGAAATTAGTTTTAAAACAGAGGAGGGTTCATCTTTTTCTTTTTTTTAAACATGCAACCAAATGGAGATTAGGTTAGCTGTCTTTTGCTTGTTGTATCAGTTATCCCTCAAACCTCTGATTGTCAAGGATCTGTAGTCATATACCTAGGTAGTAAAGCCTACATAGTTGAATAGGAAGAATTATTGTCAACCCTAAGGAATTAATGGTACATTGAGGATGATTGGCTTAGATTTAATCAGGAAGGTTGGATGGCAGGGTTTGTAATAATGGAAGATGATGGTTTTCACAAATACTGGGGTGAATTTTGAAGAGCCTGAATGTATATTTATTCATCCAACAAAAAACAATATTTTTAATATTTATTTTGTTTCTGAGAGAGAGAGAGAGAGAGAGAGGGCAGGGAAGGGGCAGAGAGAGGAGGGAAAAAGAATCTGAAATAGGTTCCAGGCTCTGAGTTGTGAGCAAAGAGCCCAATCGAGGATCTACCACCAGATCATGACATGAACTGAAGTTGGACACTTAACTGACTGAGCCACCCAGGCTCCCCTTCAAACATATTTCCATTAAAAAAAAACCAAACAAACATATTTCCATTGAAAATGGAACATTGGACATTTCTTTCTGCCTGTAAAATTTCTCTCCTCTTCTATGCCACTATTCTCTACTGTGCCCCCTTCCTCCTTTCCTTCTCAGGTTGCCACATGAGTTTCTTTTCCCCTGCCCATTCCTAACTGTTGATCAACCCTAACATTTGTCTTGTCCCTTTTCTCACTCTCTGTGCCCTCTCTCTGCTAGCTTATCTATACCATTAACCTCAAATGCACATGTCTTGTATCACATCTGTACTCCATCACAGACCCTTTTTGAAGTTATAGAAAGATGAAGTTAGCATCTTTCCTTAGCTCTCCCATCTCCTGTTCTGCCTGCTTCTCCAAGCGTGGCTTTTCTAGGCTTCTATCTCTGTAAATGGCCCCACCATTCCCCCAATCTGTAAAAGCCAGACACTTCCAAACTTATTCTAGACCTTTCCTTGCTCCTTAGCTTCCACATCCACTTGTCACTCACCCGCCCCTATTGAACTTTCTCATAGACACTTAATAACTCAGATCCACCCACTCCTTCTCCTTCCTTGTAGCCACTTCCTTAGTTCAGTACCATGTTACTTTACATCTGTTTTTGGTTTTTTTTTTTTTTTTTTTGGGACAGAGAGAGACAGAGCATGAACGGGGGAGGGGCAGAGAGAGAGGGAGACACAGAATCGGAAACAGGCTCCAGGCTCCGAGCCATCAGCTCAGAGCCTGACGCGGGGCTCGAACTCCCGGACCGCGAGATCGTGACCTGGCTGAAGTCGGACGCTTAACCGACTGCGCCACCCAGGCGCCCCACATCTGTATTTTTATGATAACCTCTTAGCCACTTTCCTTGCCTCCTACTTTTCATATTGTCTACCATTTAATCTTTCTTCAACACTGATCTGAAACATGTCCCCTGTTTGCTTAAAAGTAATGATTTCTTATAGCTGGTAAAGTACAGTTGTGTATATTTTTAGCATAGCAACATCTGGGCCCTGTCTGTCTTTCTGAATATGTGACCTACAACTTTCCTAGAAGTCTCACTGAACTCTAGCTGCACGGCACTATTTCCAGTTCTCCGTGGTACTGCTTACAGTTTCCTCAATCTAAAATGCCTTCCTCTCTTAAGAAACTAAAAACAGGGGTGCCTGGGTGTTTCAGTTGGTTAAGCATCTGACTTGGCTTCAACTCAGGTCATCAACTCCGGGTTTATGAGGTTGAGCTCCACATCAGGTTCCTTGCTGACAGTACGGAGCCTGCTTGGGGTTCTTTCTCCCTCTCCCTCTCTCTCTCTGCCCCTCCCCCGAGTGCTCTCACTCTCTCTCTCAAAATAAACTTCAAAAAAGAAAAAAGGGGGAGGGGGGAACCAAAAATAGAACCACTCTATAAGCCAAGAATTGCATTATTATAGGTATTTACCCAAAGGTTAGCAAAATACAGATTCGAAGGGGTACATGCACCTCAATGCTTATATAGCAGCATTATCAACAATAGCCAAACTATGGAGAGAGCCCAAATGTCCATCAACTGATGAATGGATAAAGAAGATGTGGTGTGTATACATACAATGGAATATTACTCAGCCGTGAAACAGAATGAATTCTTGCCATTCGTAATGACATGGATGGAGCTAGAATGTACTATGCCAAGTGAAATAATTCAGAGGACAATAAATACCATATGATTTCACTCGTGTGAATTTAAGAAACAAAACAGATGAATGTTTGTTGGGGGCGGGGAGAAGAGAGGGAAACAAACCACAAGAGACTCTTAATGATAAAAAACAAATTCTGGGTTGACGGAGGGATATGGGCTAGATGGGTGATGGGTACTAAGGCGGGGGCCTGTTGTGATAAGCACTGGGTGTTGTGTGTAACTGATGAACCACTGAATTCTCCTGAAACCAATATTGCACTATATGTGTTCCAACTAAAATTAAAAAAAAAAAAAAAAAAAGCCCTCCTCTCACCCTTTTACCCTGGTCTAATGCCTCTTCAGATTTTTTTTTTTTTTAATTTTTTTTTTTCAACGTTTATTTATTTTTGGGACAGAGAGAGACAGAGCATGAACGGGGGAGGGGCAGAGAGAGAGGGAGACACAGAATCGGAAACAGGTTCCAGGCTCTGAGCCATCAGCCCAGAGCCCGACGCGGGGCTCGAACTCACGGACCGCGAGATCGTGACCTGGCTGAAGTCGGACGCTTAACCGACTGCGCCACCCAGGCGCCCCGCCTCTTCAGATTTTAAAACCGAACACCAGCATCATCTCCAGAAAAGCTGAGTCTTCTCCATTCATCCTGGGTTTAATACCTCCTTCCTGGGCCACGAGTGAATGCACTTTGTGCAGTACCTGTGCTACAGCACATCATGTTGGTTTATTAGCAACCACACCATGAACCCCTTGAAAATGGGACTGTATTTTTCATATGTAAATGCCCAGAACTTGGGGGCATCTGGGTGACTTGGTTGAGTGTCCGACTTGATTTTGGATCAGGTCATGATCTCCTGGTTCGTGAAATGGAGCCCCACGTCATGCTCTGTACTGACAGTGCGGAGTATGCTTGGGGTTCTCTCTCTCTCTCTGTCTCTCTCTCTCTGTTCCTCCCTCATGTGTACTCTCTCTCAAAATAAATAGACTTAAATAAACAAAATAAATCCCCAGCATCTGGTACACTGCCTGACATTTCTCAGCAAGCTTTCAGTAAACCACTGAAAGTTTCCCTGCTAGGAGATTGTTCATGTGATTCTTTTTTTTTTTTAATTTTTTTTATTTTTGAGAGAGAGAGAGAGAGAGAGACAGAGTGCAAGTTGGGGAGGGGCAGAGAAAGAGGGAGACACGGATTCTGAAGCAGGATCCACACTCTGAGCTGTCAGCACAGAGCCCGATGCAGGTGCTCAAACTTGTGAACCATGAGATCATGCTCTGAGCCGAAAGTCAGATGCTTAAACAACTGAGCCACCCTGTTGCCCCCATGTGATTCCTAAAATCTACCCAAACCTACAGAATGTTTTTTTTCATCCTTCCTTTGCTTACATTCTGATTTCTGTTTATGTATTAGCCCATTGCAATATTTTATATACATTAGGAAAAATGAGGTTAAAATTCAGATCCATCATTTTTGTTGTTTGGGAATAGCTCTTGTAAACCCAGGTTCACAGATTGGTTAAACAACATTATCAGATACTAAAATTTTCTTGCTTATAAATATTGTAACTAAATTTCATCCATCTGATTAGAATTATGTTGATTCTCCCTAAGGGATTCAAGAAGAAAGCAGTAGATGGTCTTAATTAAATTCAAGCGAACTAGTACTTATTAAGTACTTATTTTAGCCATGTGTAACTGTAATAAAAGGTCCAAAATTATTTTTTTAATGTTTTTTTTTTTTTTTAATTTTTTTAACGTGTATTCATTATCGATAGACACAGGATGTGAGCAGGGGAGGGGTAGAGAGAGAGGGAGACACAGAATCTGAAGCAGGCTCCAGGCTCCGAGCTGTCAGCACAGAGCCTGACGCAGGGCTCGAACCCACAAACCGTGAGATCATGACCTGAGCCGAAGTTGGTCGCCCAACCGATAGAGCCACTCAGGCGCCCCTAATGTTTATTTTTTAAGGACAGAGAGAGTGTCAGCAGGGGAGGAGCAGAAGAGATGAGACATAGAATCCAAAGCAGGCTCCAGACTCTGAGCTGTCAGCATAGAGCCCGATGCTGGGCTCGAAGTCAAAGATTGTAAGATCGTGACTTGAGCTGAAGTCAGACACTTAACTGATTAACTGACTGAGCCAACCAGGTACCCCAAAAGGTCTAAAATTATTAAAGACAGTCCCCCCCCGCCCCCCCCCCAAAAAAAGGAAATTCCTTATTTGAAACTAAGGGTGGAGATTGACACAGCATAAATCAGATTTAATACTCAGTAGACTGGACTACGTGCTGTATAATAACAGTTCAAACAAAACTTACAAGGTGTATATGGGGAGGGGCATAGAACCAGAAAAGTAGAGCATATTGTTAATGGTCTTTTCAACAATGTCATCATAAAAAGCAGCTTTAGGAACTTTTTTCCACATTGGCTTCAGAGTCCATTATAAACATTTTAATTTTTCCTGTTAATAGTAAACCTTAATACAAAGAAATAAGTAAAAATGGAATAACTGCTATTAAAATTTTGAGAAACAGCCCTCCAGCTATCTGTATATGTAACACATGCTTTTATATTGAGTTACATTGAACCATACCACCCACCTTGTTTCACGCTCTTATTTTACTCAGTGTGTATCAGGTACTTTTCCATAAATGTAAGTAGTAATTAAAATTTTAAAAAGTTAAAGTACATATTCCCTTTGGCTAAGCAATTGCATTTTGAAAATTGATCCTGAAGAAATAATTATAGGTATGCACAAAGGTAAGTGATAGTTTTCACAACATCATAAAACAGTAGTGGAGAGATGTATTGACATTTAAAGATTTTCATAGTGTATCTTTAGGTGAAGAAATTGGTAACTAAAACAATATAGTATGGTTTGTTTTTAAATTGTGTGTTTGTGTGTGTGTGTACACGTAGTACAGAAAAAATAGCAAAGATATTAAAATTATGTATCTAGGAGAGGAAATTTCAAGTAGTTTAAAATTTTGTTCCTTTTTGCTTTGTGGGTTTTCTGCTTTTCTATAAACTTAGGTAGCTTCTGTTGTTAAAAAAGGTTTTTTGGAGCCAAGACTAATAAGATAATATAGCATTTTTTAAAATACAGTATTGTTTTTAAACTGATTTGATTGATGCTCAGGAAATTTCGTTGTAATCCTTAACCATTGGCTAACTAGTACTTCAAGCAACAGATCAGTGAATCATGGTTTCTTCCTGGCTAGTGTTCTAGTGGGCATTGCTCAATTAATGTGTGGTTCATAAGTATCCTTCAGAGACACTTACATAGATACTATCTACAAATAACTAAATTAATCTTTTTAAGTTTCGATTCTTTCATTCTTGGTATCATTACTGGAGAACAATCTTTGATTTTGTTACAATAGGCATTACATTATATTGTAATTATAGGTTGTTTTAGTCTCTTTTGGGGGGTGAGGATCATCTATTTCCTGGTAGACAATAATATAAACTCCTGGGAATAAATATTAAGAGATTAAAGTCTTTTTCTGTTGGTACTTTTTGTTGCCAAACACAAGTACCTATCATATCCCCAAAATATTTGTTACCTTGTGAGTATTTTTGGCAGCTTAAAGATGTTAAATTAGTGGTCAAATCATTTTGAAGAGGATGATATTAAATCTTGCATTCCTGTTTGGATTGTGATTCCAAAAAATGAACAACAGTTTTTTTCAGTGTTTTAGAAAATATGACAGTTTGTTGAGGTTAGCATATTGTATAGCTGAAGTACAAAGTTAGAGTTTTCATCGAGAGGCAGAAGTTTAAAGATGTAGGTAGAAGTTGGAAGGGACATAAAACTCCGTGAGCTATTGATAAAAGTTGAATTTATTATTAATGTATCTTGTTCCTAACAGATAAGTCATTGACACCATGAATTGGAATAAAGGTGGTCCAGGCACCAAGAGGGGATTTGGCTTTGGGGGTTTTGCCATCAGTGCTGGAAAGAAGGAGGAACCCAAACTCCCACAACAGTCCCACAGTGCCTTTGGGGCAACCAGCTCTTCTTCCGGATTTGGAAAGTCAGCTCCACCACAGCTCCCTTCTTTCTACAAAATTGGATCTAAACGGGCCAACTTTGATGAAGAAAATGCGTAAGTGGTAATCCTGGTAATTGAGCAAAGGTTGGGCTTTGAGATACTCATTCCATCAACAGAAAGTGAGATGAAGAAACCCTTTGTTTCCCAAATAATAATAAGACCTCTTCAATTGCTTTTCCCACTGAATTGTGTTGTTCCTAATAAATTAAATTGTTGAGTTTACTCATTTGTAAGGAACCTAATGCTTATGTGCTTGCTTATATCTTTCCTTGCTCCAAAAAAGATTTGAGGCCATTGAAACCTAAATATGACTGAAGAGTTTTAAATAATTCGTGTGGTTTTTGATGACCTTTACTGAAGCCTTTTATTGACCCCAGATAAGTTTTTGTCACAGGCAGTTGTCACAGCTGGTAGAGAGACACATTTGGTCTCAACTCCCAAGTCTGAAAACTGTCAGGTTGCAACATCTTATGGTGGGAGAAAAATCTATTCAGGTTTTTGCCAGCAGTTCACAGGAAACATATTTAACAATTATCTTTTTAAACTTGGTAAAGTGGTTGTTAATAAAAGCTGGGGTTTAAAGGTTGGAACTCTTAATTCCTATAGATTATAAATTTTTTACTGACTCTAAAGAAATCTCTCACTGCTATTATTTCCAACCTGGTTGTGACATGCTTGAGAGTTTTCCTTTTTTAATTAAGAACTCAAGGGGCGCCTGGGTGGCGCAGTCGGTTAAGCGTCCGACTTCAGCCAGGTCACGATCTTGCGGTCCGTGAGTTCGAGCCCCGCGTCAGGCTCTGGGCTGATGGCTCGGAGCCTGGAGCCTGCTTCCGATTCTGTGTCTCCCTCTCTCTCTGCCTCTCCCTCTCTCTCTGCCCCTCCCCCGTTCATGCTCTGTCTCTCTCTGTCCCAAAAATAAATAAACGTTGAAAAAAAAAAAATAAAAAAAAAAAAAAAGAACTCAAGATGGGAATTTTTCAAGTACACAGCGGTGTCTTTAAAAACTGGTTTGTTGCGGGGCGCCTGAGCGTCCGACTTCAGCCCAGGTCATGATCTCACAATCTGTGAGTTCGAGCCCCACGTCAGGCTCTGTGCTGTCAGTTCAGAACCTGGAGCCTTCTTCGGATTCTGTCTCCCTCTCTCTCTGCCCCTCCCCCACTCACACTCTGTCTCAAAATATGAATAAACGTTAAAAAAACTGGTATGTGGCAGGAATACAGAAGTAGATGTTTAAGACTTAGAAAAGTCAAGGATCATTATTCTAAAGAGCATTTTACCAGTTCAAGGATACTTTTTCATTAGTTAAATGAGACCTATATAAATGAATATGCGTGTGTGTGTGTATAGCATATAACAGTTGTTAGAGCTTTTAAGATAATTCCTGCAAAAACCTGAAATGCTTTAAAATTTTAAACTGCAATTGTTATTTATTTAATATTCGGTTGTAGGGGCGCCTGGGTGGCGCAGTCGGTTAAGCGTCCGACTTCAGCCAGGTCACGATCTCGCGGTCCGTGAGTTCGAGCCCCGCCTCAGGCTCTGGGCTGATGGCTCGGAGCCTGGAGCCTGTTTCCGATTCTGTGTCTCCCTCTCTCTCTGCTCCTCCCCCGTTCATGCTCTGTCTCTCTCTGTCCCAAAAATAAATAAAAAACGTTGAAAAAAAAATTAAAAAAAAAAATATTTGGTTGTATTACTATTTAATTTTGAGGTTAAATGTAAACATTGTTTTTGTTGTGTTTTAGTTTATAAAGAGCTATAGAGAAGGATACTTTTCCAGACCTTGAAGTTGTTTTTCTGAATACTTAAGTATGGGGAATGATTTTAGATTAAGAATTTATTTATTTATTTATTTATTTATTTATTTATTTTAAAGATTATTTATTTATTTTGAGGGAGAGAGTGCACGTATGCGTGCATGAGTAGGGGAAGGGCAGGAAAAGGGAGAATCTCAACCAGGCTCCGTGTTGTCAGCACAGAGCCCACATGGGACTTAAACTCACAGAACAGTGAGGTCATGACCTGAGCCAGAATCAGGAGTCCAACACTCAACCGACTGAGCCACCCAGGTGTCCCTGAGCATATATGTTTAACTGTAAGTGTTCTGTCCTCAGAAAGTAGCCCAACATTTCTGAAGTCCCTACCTAGCCTTGTGAATATATTGCTAAAATGTTTTTGAAGGATTATATTAAAAAAAACACACTAGATTTTTAATATTTCATACAAAAGTAATTTTTTCCATAGCACAAACTCTAATATTTGATATATCTATTCAACAATGATATACTAAATTTGTACTGAAAACTCATCCCTTTTAACAGAACTAGAATGTGATTTGAATAGACGCCAGAAATGGGAGAATTTGGTGTGACTGCTTTTCCCCCCGCTTTTTTTTTCTCGGTATTAGAATTTTGTATATATTAAACAATAATAATTAGGTTGTTTGCTAAAGCCTGGAGATCTCTAATTTAACATGTAGAGTTCAGATCTTTTAATAGTAACCTACACATACCATAGTAAAAATTTCTGTTGAACAAAGGATCCACCAACCCCAAAGTAAACACTCCCTTTATTAATTGTGCATTTTAATTTTCAGATATTTTGAAGATGAGGAAGAAGACTCTAGCAATGTTGATTTGCCTTATATTCCTGCTGAAAACTCACCTACCCGCCAGCAGTTCCATTCCAAGCCACCAGATTCTGACAGCGATGATGATCCCTTGGAGGCATTCATGGCTGAAGTGGAGGCAAGTATCGTGGCTGTTTTGTTAGAAGTTGCAGCAGTTAGAAAGATACCAAATTAACCTAGTTATTCAGTCATTCAGAATTTGCTTTCTGACCCTTTTTGGGGAGGATTTTGCTCTCCTACTCTATAGTTTCTTAAACATACATCCACATGCCCTGTAGCATTTTCAGAGATGATCAATGCCTAAAAATTTTAACTGTGTCCCTTGAACAAGGGTAGCTCAAGATTTGTATGTGTGTAAGTTTTAATATTTCTTTGTATATTCTTAAATGGAATGAACATTATTTCATTCAGTGTCAATTTATGTAAGGCAGTTAAACTTCTAAGGAACTTGCTAAAATTATGAATTCTGTACTTTGTTTTTTATTAAAAAAAATTTTTTTTTTAACGTTTATTTATTTTTGAGACAGAGAGAGAGCATGAACGGGGGAGGGTCAGAGAGAGGGAGACACAGAATCTGAAGCAGGCTTCAAGCTCTGAGCTGTCAGCACAGAGCTGGATGCGGGGCTCGAACTCACAAACCATGAGATCATGACCTGAGCCGAAGTCGACCGCTTAACCGACTGAGCCACCCAGGCGCCCCTGTATTCTGTACTTCTAATGTTTATTTTTTAATATCAGCATCTATGACCTCCCTGTAGAAATTGAAATTTGTAACCACTTCCTTCTTAAAACTCTTCTCACTAGGCTTTAGTGATTTTGCATTTTGTCCTTTTTCTCCATTTCTCTGACTTTTGTATTTATTTACTTTTTATTATGAAAAATTTCAAACGCATGTAAGTAGAATAATGAGCTCCCACGTACCCTTCACCCTGCTTTATCAGTAAGCAACTTTTGGCCCATCTTGTGTTATCTAGCCCTCTCTTTTAGATTATTTTAAAGTAAATCTCAGACGTACCATTTCATCCATTTGTATTTCTGCACCTCTATAACACTTAAAAAACATAACTACCATATCATACCAAGAAAAATCATTACATATCTCTCTGTTGTCTGTTACTGTTATTAAGATCCTCTTCCAGTTTCTCAGATATGATTATTGTTACAGTTCTCTATGTCGATTTGCTATTTTCACTCTTTATACATTCCTAGTGACCTCATTCACTTCTAAAACTTAACTTCTGTGTGAATAATTCATGCCTTTAGTTCCACAGTCTCTCTTTGGTTTCAGCTCTGTTTTTCTAAAACATATTGGCCATTTTTACATGGATGGTGTCCCCCTGGCATCTTTTTCTTCCTCAACCAGATCTTTGTCTTATATATTCCTCTTAATGCCAGATAATCAAACATGTTCATGACTTCATTTAATGCTCAAAATAACAATAGGGATTGGCAGAAAAGAATACATAGAAATGTAATTTTTTAACTAAGAAGATTATAAATTGAACCCTATGGTAATTCAGAGCCCTTGTCCTAAATCCCATTGGTGCTTTGTGGTAGAGCTGGGACCATATTTTTTCTTGCTTAGTAGTCCTGAGAACCTAGCTCTTTCCAGTAAATCATGCTACCTTTCCCCTCCTTTGGCAAGTTCTGTTCATCTTTGTAGTATTTTTTGTGTCTGTTCCTTTCTGCTTCCACTATAGTCAGTGTGCTTTACACTTTCATTACCTCTTGCCTTATCTAAATTTTCTCCCTGTTTTAGGCTTTCTGTTCTCCCATTTATGTGGTATACAAAAACAGAGTAATTAGACTAAAGCATGTTGCTTATGGTGTTATTCCTCTTACTTAAAAACTGTCACTTCATTGCTTATGAAATAAAGTCCTTCCAGGTTTCTCAGTTACTTGTAACCTAAGTTTTAAGCCAGATCTCCTCTCTAAGAAAAGAGGGAAGAGAGAATCCAATATAGATATTTTTGTTTGGCCTAGATACTGCTTTTTAAATATGTGGGCCAGAATTTTTAAGATCAGGAGATTTTGTCTAAAAGTGCAGACTCTTGAAAAGTGGACACTGGCAGTATTAAGCCTGCATTTTGCATGGCAAAAATAGGCTTGTGCTGAGCAAATGGTTGCCTCCTTTAGATAGGGCTCACTTTTTCTGGTTCACCTTAGTTCTATCAGGCTGTTTTATCTTCCTGACTTTGAGGCTGCCACTTAGAACTGTTTATCATCACACTCGTGTTGTAGTTTTCTTACGGTGGAGAAATATTTTTCTGAGCTTAGGTCTCTTGTCAAATATCAGAAAATAAAAGACTCAGGGCCATGTGATTGATACAGGAAAAATTAGAGGTTGCTTCTTTAGAATATTCCTGCTTGTTAAAATGCAAACAAAGCATGTCTATACCTAAAGAAAAAGAAAACTTTTCTTATCCTGGTTTACTTCCTACCGATTGTCAGATTGGTACCCATTACTCAGTTTCCCATCTTTGATTTAGAATAACCCCAATTACTTGCCTCTTAAAGAATATGCACTTTATAAGTAGCTGAGCCGGAATCAGTTCCAAATCTCATATTCTTTTCTGCTGTGTCATTTTGTATCTGAGTTCTTGTAGTACTGTATTTCTGCCATAACACTTACCAGAACTATTCAGAACTTTCACGTGCTTTGCAACATGGTAACAATTTAGTAAGTATGTTAAGCTGTTCTCTCTGCAAGTAAAGGCAATAAATGGTTTGTCATGTTTGGGGTGTCTTATATGTATATGTATCTTTCTCCCCCCTCTCTCTTCTTGACGTTCGGACATTTCCCAAAGGGCTGTTTCTCATTATATCTTGCAATCCCTGATGGTGAATAAGTAAAATCATTTCTTGATTTTCTCAGTTTTAATTCAGATTTAAATTTTTAGTAACACAAGTTGGTGTAACCCTTTTTGAGTGGAAGTATCCAAGAATGTCCCAGTTTCTCCTGTTTGGCATTTCAAGTAGTTGAAGCTGTAGGAGGGTAAATCTTTTTGACATGGCATCATTCTCCTGGGTGTTTTTTGGGATAGTGTCGGAAAGGGTTTTGCTGATTTTAGGATAGAGAGACTGGATATTGTCTGATCTTGGAGAGAGTGTTGTTGCCACGATATTGCATTAATCCTTGATCTCAGGTATATTCTGTTCTGGAAAGTGTAAACTTTTTAGTGTTTGAACTCACCATGAAGATGTATTTTTAGCAAGTGTTTCAAAAAAAAAGATTCATATGGGCTTAAAAAAATATGTCCTGTGTTTGTGGCCCTTTCCTTATGTTACATTATGTCATTTTCACTTCAGTTACAGTCTCGAGTATAGTGTATGTCTGTCTCAGTTCCTTAAAAAGTAGATTTGTTTGTATGTAGTATTTCATTTTAGAATAACTCCTCTTTATCGCGAACATTTGATTAGATAGAACACCTGACCATGCTAGGTTATAGTTAGTGACAGTTTTTTAAATCACAGAAATCAGAAAAACTTGCTTTGTAACAAGAAACAATAGTGCAAGGATGTGTTTAACCTTGGGGAAAATTACTTAATTCTTCTGACCTTGATTTTCACATGTATAAAACAGGGAGTTAGATCAGTGATTATCACTTTGCTGTATACAAGACTTGCCTGTGAAAAATGTGAAGTACATGCATTTAACTCCATCTCCAAGGATTCTGATTTGGTAGGTTCAGAGCAGTGTTTTCCCAACCTCAGGACTTTGGCATTTGGGGTTTGCTAATTTGTTATGGGGGCCGTCCTGTGTATTGTAGGATGTTTTTCAGTATCTGTGGCCTTTACCCACTAGATACTAGTAACAACCCCCCCTGTTTCCCACACCCTCCACCCAGAAGCAACCAGAAATGTCTCCAGACATTGCCAAATGGTGAGAACAGTTTTTCCAAAGTCAGATCCAGAAATTTGCTTTTTTTTTTTTTTACTAACTCCATTGGTAGTTTGATGTAAAAGGTCTTAAGCTATGCTTTGAGAAAGGCTAATTTGCCTGAATTTAAGGCGTTTTACAGCCACAATTCATTTTTTTAAAGAGTAACCAATCAAGGAATTTTTTTCTAATTTTTCCATGTATGCAATGCAGTCCATATATAACCAAGATTTTAGAACATTTCTCTTTGAAAAAATAATTGTTAGGCGCCTAGATGACTCAGTTGGTTAATAGTCTGACTTTTGATTTCAGCTCAAGTCAAGCTCTCAGAGTTTGTGAGTTTAAGCCCCACATCGAGCTCTGCACTGACAGCGCAGAGCCTGCTTGGGATTCTCTCTCTCTCTCTCTCTCTCTCTCTCTGTCTCTCTCTCTCTCTCTCTCTCTCTCTCTCTCTGCCCCTCCCCTGCTTTCTGTCTTTCAAAATAAATATTTTAAAAATTGTCAGAAGTGCACTTTGATTGCATCAAGATATAATTGTCAAAATGCATAGCCAAAACTGTGATTTCACTAGTTCAAATCTAAAAATTCTTTATAAAGAAATTCCCTTCATAATGTTTTTAGTGGATATGATTCCATACAGGCTTTTGTTTCATTAGGATCAGGCGGCTAGAGACATGAAGAGGCTTGAAGAAAAGGACAAGGAAAGAAAAAACGTAAAGTAAGTTGTTTTCTTCTCCCTCACAAAGGTTACATGAAAAATGCTAAAGTATTGCAAAGCTTATTCCCCCAAAGTTTATAGAGAAACATTAAAATTCTCAAATGTCTTGACTTGAAGTTACTCCTGTATCTTGAATATTATTTTTGTAGGTAATAGACATCACAAAAGTCTTGCATTTGCAATAATAAGCATTCTTTTTAGTATAATAGTATTTGGTGTTTAATTGTAAATAGTTTTTAGTAGATACAAGAGTGAGTTACAGTAGGAATTAAGAGAGTACAATTACTAAAGTTTGGGCTCATTGTTCTGAGTTTTGTCCCATAATTAATATAAAGTAGGTTAATGTCTGTATGATTGCTTATGAGGAGTAATGGTGATTACCATAAAAAAGTGTGTTATTAACAAATGATTAACTTGGTTTACTTAAGGAGTGATATCATGCTTTAGCATCTAATCAGAACTTGAAATACTTTATTTTCTGGGAAAGAGAATTCTCCTCTTTCCCTTTCTGAATACACCCCTCTTAAGGCTTTTGCTACCAGGCACAGGTAGGCGTGGTTGGATTTCCTCCTGTGTGGCAGTCAGTGCCTCAGGCCCCCCGCAAGGTTCCTGTGCCATATGGAGGTTCGGCCCTCTCTTTGGTGCTTACCGTGTGTTGTACCCTCTTCCAGCTGCCCTGCACTGGTGATATTGCCTGCCTTGAGAACAACAAGTGCTCTAGGTCAGGCAGAAAGTCTGATTAGAAAGACATGGTTGTGGGAACTTAGCAGCCGAACTTTCTGTAGCTCCTGACAGGCGCTGCAAGTGGCGATGGCCCCCCTTCTCCATGGGAACTGCTTAGGAGTTTTAGTACCAAAGTTACAAAAGAGTTAAGATAGTTTTTCTTTGTCCCCAAGGACTTTGGCTGAATCCAGTCACTCCAGATTAGAAACTCCGGGGAACATTAAAATTGTGATATTCTTTTTAGTGTATGCCAAATAGAGAGGGTTATTTTTTTTTGTCTTTTTATAAAATGCAGTTTGCTTTTTAAGATGCGTTTTACAACTGTATTGTGTTTGTCGTATGGGGTCAACAAGGCTAGGATCCTTGGGTATCTATCTTCAAAAGTTTTTACTCCTTATCCTCGTTAGTAATTGATGTTTCTAGGAGTACCATATCATCCCATGCAAACTGCAGCTTCTAGAGTGAAGCCACACATGTATGATGGATGGATAGTTTACAGTGTGCTTATTGTTGCTTTGTTATTGTTAGTGTTGAGTGTTCCTGTGCTACTGTATGGAATTCAACACTAATCTGCTATAAGTATGGAGCTGGGTATGTGGAACATTTGCAGGGAAGTTTGTTTCTCCGCTTGTTTTTCCAGGGGTATTCGAGATGACATTGAAGAGGAAGATGACCAAGTGAGTTCCTATGCAGTATTTCTATCTTTTATTTTTACCCCACAAAGTCTATACTGGGGACAAGCTAGAGCTTGCCTTCACTGAAATGGCCATTCCTTGCTCCTTTTCTACATGTATGACTAGTTGGTAATAGAAAAATTCACATGGCTTTCCCCCATGTTGAAGATGGAACTTTTGATCAACTAGGACATCAAAAACAAATCATGAGCTTTATTCAGCCTGATTTTTTTTTTTTCAAAATTAATGTTTATACTGCTGAATCAAGAAGTAATATGGGATCTACTGATGGCCTCTAGCAACATCTAACCTCTACCTCTTTCTAAGGGTCTGTTTGTGATTTTTGTATTTCAAGATGGAACATTAATTTAATGACTGGCCTTTAGTATTTTTCCACCAATGTCCAGTTGTGGGATGGTGAGAAGGGAAACAGAATGAGCAGTAGCCCTTTCCAGGTTTGTGACCCTTCTAATCAGTGTCAACTTCCAAACTTGGATGGTAAATCCATAGCATGTGTTCCACAGCTCTGGACAGGATAGGTAGACACCCCACCCCAGGAAGACTGTGGGACAGACAGATTTGTAAAGCTTCTTGTTAAATCATTGTGTAGTACTAACTGTCTCATTCGTTTTTTCTGATTGTCCCTATGAATACTGCTGTTGTTAAAGGAATCATTGCTAGTTAAAGTTTTGCCTTACTTGGTAGGTATTAAACTGTGCAGTCATCTGGTACACTGTGTGCACCAATTACAGGAGCAGAAATGTTCTTAGTTGTATTTGAATATGATTATGTTCTTGTGCTTTCCTGCAGGAAGCTTATTTTCGGTACATGGCAGAGAACCCAACTGCTGGTGTGGTTCAGGAGGAAGAAGAAGATAATTTGGAATATGATAGTGATGGAAATCCAATTGCACCTTCCAAGAAAATCATTGATCCTCTTCCTCCCATTGATCATTCAGAGGTATGGTGTTTCCTGCTAAATTTGATTCTCATTTCAAAAGCTGATAGTTCTCTTCAGCTTTAATACTAGGTTTTTGCAATATTTGAGTAATCCTGATTCATACTCCTTATGTCACGAAAATATGTGTTCTTTGGGATCTTCTCATGTCTGCTGTGTAGTTGAGACTGAAAGTGACTGAGTGGTTCAGGCTTTATAGCCTATGTTGTTGTTCAAGGTTTAGCTGAATCTCTTGCTCCCGTTTGATTTTAGGCTAAGAAGTTTTTAAAGCAGTGTTTTGTACTTGTTTTCCAGACCATCATCTACCTTTCAAAATGATGATGTTGAAACATCTGTGAAAAAACACAGATGTTTTTTTAATTGCCGTTAAGTCTTGTTTCTCAGATCTGGAGCAGATGAGAGACTGTTGCTTCAAAGTGGAACTAGGAATTTTAGTTTCCTTAAGTCAGGAAAAGAGAATGAGGATATTGGTATATCCGCTTGAAAAAAATTTGTGTTTCATTCAGGTTAAATATCAGACTAGACTTTGCATGCCTTAGGGAGTCTAGGTCTAAGACAGTGGTTCTCACATTGTGGTTCAAGGACTCCTAGAAGGAACTTCTCAGGGAGTCCACAAAATCCAAAAGAATTTTCAGGGGTGCCTGGGTGGCTCACTTAAGCATCTGACTCTTGGTATCAGCTCAGGTCGTGATCTGTCAGTAGTGAGATCAAGCCCCACGTCAGGCTCCTCAAGCTGAGCATGGAGCCTGCTTGTGATTCTCTCTCCCTCTCTCTGTGCCTCTCCCCTGCTTGTTCTCTCTCTCTCAAAATAAACAAACATTGTAAAAAAAAAAAAAAAAAAAAAGTGACCACTGATCAAGTCTTAGTATACTATCAAAGAAGAGTAAAAATCCACAATAATTTGAAGACTATTAAATACTCTCTTCCCTTTCCAATTACATGTTTGTGAGGCCAGATTTTCTTCATAGGTTTCAATCAAAGCAATATGTTGCAACAATCTAAATATAGTAGGAACCAATTTCTTTTAAGTCAGACTTGTAAAAAGATTTGTAAAAAAGGGGCACCTTGCTGGCTTGGTCGGTAGAGCATCCAACTCTTGATCTTGGGGTTGTGAGTTTGAGCGCCAGAGTGGGTGAAGAGATTAAGATCACTTAAGTAAAACTTTAAAAAGGATTTGTAAAAATGTAAAACAAGGTTATGACTTTTTAAAAATTAAAGCTTTTATGTTAGAGTATAACGAGTGTATTATTTTCAAATGAGTAGATCTTAAAGACATTTCTCAGTTTTAGTTTTAATATGGTAAATGTCAATGCATGAAACCCACACAAGCAAAAGTTCGTGTTTTTTAGGGCATCTGAGACAAAAAAGTTTGAAAACGACTGGTCTAGACTATGGATTATATTCAGTTTTTGAAATGTTTCCTTTTGCACAGATGCTACCAAATAATGCCTTGGTATTTTACATGTGGCAGATGAAACTAAGTATGTGAGACTGATGTGAGAGGAAGCATCTATGACAAAGGATGACGGCCTAATAAGGAAAAACACATAAGTACTTGAAATAATCATCTCATAAAATATTTGAGATCCTTGGTGAAGCTCTCAAATCTCATCATCATGCTAGGGTGGCCCACAGTTGTTCACATGTAGTGTGGGCAGTCTGCCCAGAGAGACCAGCAGTAAGGAAAAGGATAACCCTTCTGCCTATAAGTAGCTTTGTTCACATTCACATTAAGTATTTATTTATACAAATAAATACTTTATGACTCTATTTCATACCCATATGCAAAAAATTACATATTTGTATGTAAAATTTGTGAACAAGAATTCTTGCCCTTGTGGAGCTTCCATTCTGATAAAGAGAACTGAAGAACATCCTGTTACAGCTTAGTGCAACAGTGTGGGGAGCATTCCAAAAGGTTCTATTAGTAGTGCTAAAGGGGAACCTTTAAAGCAATGCTTACTTTTTTTGTTGATCATACCATAGAAATATAATTAAACTTTAGGTTGCATCCACAATTAATGTCATTTTATTGTAGATCTCTTATGTGGTTAAAGAGAATCAGCCAAATGTGTAAGTGGTGATATGCCTTTTTTTTTTTTTTTTTTTTAATGTTTATTATTTATGAGAGAGAGAAACAGAGTGTGAGCGGGGAGGGTCAGAGAGAGAGAGGGTGACACAGAATCCGAAGCAGGCTCCAGGCTCCAAGCTGTCAGCACAGAGCCTGACGCGGGGCTTGAACCCACTAACTGTGAGATCATGACCTGAGCCAAAGTCAGGTGCTTAACTGACTGAGCCACCCAGGCACCCCTGATATGCCTCTTTTTATAGTCCTGGTACAATAAGTTATGAAAAGAGTGTCAGGAATGACTTCTTCCCTCTTTAGAATAAGAAATACTTAGCCATACAGTTTTTAAAAGTTACATAAAGCGTTTCAGGTTTTAAAAAGAGTAGAACTCCCTCTAAAGGCAGAGCTCTCCTCAGAGGAAATATTAGAAATGTTTCTAAATGCTAGAGCTATGAGGGGCACCTGGGTGGCTCAGTTGGTTAAGCATCCGACTTTGGCTCAGGTCATGATCTCCCAGCTTGTGAGTTCGAGCCCTGCCTTGGGCTCTGTGCTAACAGCTTGGAGCCTGGGGCTCACTTCTGATTCTGTCTCCCTATCTCTCTGCTCCTCCCCTGTTCTCTCTCTCTCTCAAAAATAAATAAACATTTAAAAAAAAGTTTTTTAAAAATGCCAGAGCTGTGTGAACAGCTTATTCCAAAACATGTATTTAAATGTTATAAGGTGGAATGTCTTTAAAATACTTGTCTTCTGAGGCCTTTGGCATTGTAGATTCCTTAGTCTGCATCACGGTTGTTCAGATCTGAGGTATCCTTTAAGAGTGTCTTTAGGAAGTAGGTTGGTGGGGCACCTGGGTGGCTCAGTTGGTTAAGCGGCCGACTTCGGCTCAGGTCATGATCTCGCAGTCCGTGGGTTCGAGCCCCGCGTTGGGCTCTGTGCTGACAGCTCAGAGCCTGGAGCCTGTTTCAGATTGTGTGTCTCCCTGTCTCTGACCCTCCCCCATTCATGCTCTGTCTCTCTCTCTCTCTCTCAAAATTAAATAAACGCTAAAAAAAAAAAATAATAAAAAATTAAAAAAAAGTAGGTTGGTGTTTATATAGAAAATGAATACAGGAAAAGATACTGGCTGTACATTTGGGATGTGTGTCATGAATAAGTGAATTCTTTTGTCCTCACTAACTGGTTAAGGCTTTACTTGTGTAATATGTGTAAAAGGTTATTTTGCATTAAAATCAAACTTACAGGATTGACTCTTGAATTCTAGACTAACTTTGAATAATTGGACCTGCAGATTGACTATCCACCATTTGAAAAAAATTTTTACAATGAGCATGAAGAGATAACCAACCTCACCCCTCAGCAGCTAATAGATCTCCGTCATAAGCTCAATCTTCGGGTAAGTCAGCCATGGTGCTAAATATTCTTATATTAATTAGTTGACAGTTACTATTATTGCTTATCCAAACTAAAATAACCTTCTTTTCTAATGGTCCTTGGACTATCTTTGATAGCAAGGCTCCTGTGTCTTGATTTTATTGTTTTAGTCTTCCACCTATTTGGGGATAGAATTGTTATATCTTTAATGCAACACACATGAATATTCAATTTTGAATGTTGTATTGAAATAATAAGTCATTGTGACCTTAAAATCAGTAAGTAATTCTGCAACGAGTACAGTGTGCTAGGAACTGTGTTGGGTGGGCTAGAAATGAAGAATGTAAGTCCCAACTTCAGGAAAAGGAGACAAGATTAATAGATGGAAACAATATGTGGAATCCTAGGATATTTTTAAATTAAGGTATACTCAAATTAATATGTAGCATATGTTTAAAATAATTAGAAGAAGAAGAAATTAACACCTTAGAATATGCACTCATTTCAGAATAATAGTTTTAAATTGCCAAAAAGCTTTGGGTTGCACATTGACCACATTGTTTAGGCACTCCTGGATGTTAGTTAAGTGAAACACACAGATGGTACAGTAATATCTACTCTAGTGCAGACAGCTTTCTGGCCTGTATCTGCCTTACCAGTTTCTATGTGACATTTGAACTTCTGTTTTCCCAGAGAGGATGCATGCATATGCACGTATTGTCTATTTTCCAAGGCTAACCGCCCCCCACTCCTCCCCCTCAAAAAAGCCCTTTAAGTGAAATACTGATTAGATATATCAGTATGAGAAGCATTGCAAGGCTACTACTGTTAGAGTCAAAAAGGAGGCTATAAACCCCATTCTTCACCTGAGTAGTTTGAACAATGTTTTACTGTGGCTGTGGACCATCATTAAGTGGGATACTTAATTCTTCAGACAGAACTAAAACTGGAAACAATAGATTGTATCCAGTGGGTATAGACATGTCTTATTTGGAGCTCATTTGCCCTTTTTATTTGAAGAGTAAATTTTAATTTTTTTCTACCATCTGGTTAATAGTTACTGCAAAATGGCAAAAAATACTCATGTCTTTTTCCAATCATTGAGCAATATTTTTTATTTCTTAAAAGGAAATCTTGATTTAAGAGCTTTCTAGGCTCTTAATCATTTAAAAATTTTTTTCAAATCTTTCCCAGTTTATCTGTTTTGTTTTTTTCCTTCCAAGATTTTATGTAGATTCAAGTTAGTTAACCTGTAGTGTAATATTGGTTTCAGGAGTAGAATTTAGTGATTCATCACTTACATATAACACCCACTGCTCATCCCAACAAGTGCCCGCCTTAATGCACATCACCCATTTAGCCCATCCTCCCTGTCCCCCACCTCTTCTCCAGCAATCCTCAGTTTGTTCTCCATAGTTGAAGAATCTCTTATGGTTTGTCTCCCTTCTCTGTTTATCTTACTCTTCCTTCCCTCCCCCTATTTTCATCTGTTTTGTTTCTTAAATTCCACCTGTGAGTGAAATCATAATGGTATTTGTCTTTCTCTGACTTATTTTGTGTAGCATAATACACTTTAGCTCCATCCATGTCATTGCAAAAGGGGCACTTAATCATTTTCAATCATATGACAATTATCTCAGGAATATTTAACATGGAGTTTTTTATGTGAGGTTTTAGATCCGTTATTATTTGAGTTCTACCTTTTCAAACAGTGTATGTGTTTGGCCACAGACTTGTATTTTCCCTTTTTTATACTCAAGCTAAGTATAAGATACAGGTAAACACCATTGAACTTCCGATGCTGCTTATTTTGAAGTATGAGTCATTCCTGGGAGTTGTCTTTATCTCTAGGTCTCTGGTGCTGCACCTCCTAGACCAGGAAGTAGTTTTGCTCATTTTGGGTTTGATGAACAACTTATGCACCAGATTCGGAAATCTGAGTACACACAGCCCACTCCAATACAGTGCCAGGTAAGTAAAACATAATGAAAGAAAAACAAGGTAGAATCATATCCAGTGACCATACGTATTCTACAAACAATGCAAAACAGTAAAACAGCATTTGGTCCAGAATTATATTGACGTGGAAAGAAGTGGTCTAAATATTTCCTCTTTGGCTTAGTCCTTTTGCTTTAATTAAGGTGGGGGGGGGGGGGTGGGGAGAACATACATGAAATCCAAGAATATTTTTGAAATCTTTAAAAATTAAAGAGCAGAAGTGAATTATTTACCATTCTAAGATGTTGCTAATAGGGCTGGGAAATATTCTTTTGTATCTGATAAATGTCTTAAAGATACATCCTGAAGAAAGCAATTCATTAGGCCTAAACGTAACAAAAAAGATTTGTGTGTAGACAAATATAGCACTGTCAGTGACTAGGAATCCTTTGTCTCTGATATGAAAATTCTCACCTCTGTAACTGGAAGTAATAACTTGTTTTCCATTTATATGTTGGATTTATTCATTCCTATGCAGAATATGAGAATTTTCTGGATGAGTGAGATAGTCTACCTTCTCATGGGGAAATTTTATTTTTTAATTTTAGCAATCCACTTACACTATGAATTGCAATTTTTCATTTCTGTATCTCAGGCTAAATATAGTCATTCATATTTTGTAAATGGTGGCTGATCCACCTGAAGAGAATGATAATATTATTTCCTATAAATCAGGAATTTTATGGAAATGCTAGGTATTTCTTGTTAATTTATAGACAGTGTGCATAACCCATCAGGTTATTTCTTGTTTCTTTGGAAATGAATGTCATTGATTTCCCCAAGATTTCCTTCAGTACATCTTTAAAATTTTAAAGTTTAGGGTAGATATATTTTATTTTTTCTGTAGGGCGTGCCTGTGGCGTTAAGTGGTAGAGACATGATTGGTATTGCCAAAACAGGCAGTGGAAAAACGGCCGCCTTTATCTGGCCGATGTTGATTCATATAATGGACCAGAAGGAACTGGAACCAGGTGATGGACCGATTGCAGTGATCGTGTGTCCTACTAGGGAGCTTTGCCAGCAGGTATGTACTTGGTGTAGAATGCTCCCTTTCGTATGTGAACTAATGTGGGACTAGCCAGTCAGTTGGATAGGATTAACTGGGAAACTTTTTTCATTTTTTAATTATGTATTTATTTCAAAAATATGTCTATTTTAGAGAGAGGGAGTGAGAGAGGGGGTGGGGCACAGAGGATCTGCTATTAGCACATAGCCTGACATGGGGCTTGAACTCACAAACCATGAGATCATGACCTGAGCCAAAGTCAGACACTTAACCGACTGAGCCACCCAGGTGCCCCGGGAAACTTTTTTCAAAAATATGGTGAAATGAACATAACATTTTATAATTTTGATCATTTTTTAAGTGTATGGTCCAGTGGCATTAAGTACATTCATGTTGTGCTACCAGGAAACTTTTGGAAAATACTGTTACGTATTTTCTACATAATGAAGTACATACTTTTCCCTAAAAAAAACTGTTTTAAGAGAAAAAATGCATGGGAATTGTTTGTGTTTTCCTCCTGGGTTAATTCATTTTGTTTGGGTAGAATGGATTATAATTATAATGGCAAAAAGTTAAAAAAATGAATAATCTAGATTGTAGACAGTCTGTTGGGATGTACGTGATAATGGTTCGTTTACTTTTAGAACTCACTTTTGCGTAGTAACAGGTACTTGTCAGTGTCATGGTTTGTTCATGTCATTGTGTCCACAACTTTGCAGATCCATGCAGAATGTAAGCGGTTTGGGAAAGCGTATAATCTTCGATCAGTGGCTGTGTATGGAGGAGGGAGCATGTGGGAGCAAGCCAAGGCTCTTCAGGAAGGGGCAGAGATTGTTGTGTGTACCCCAGTAAGTATGTCTTAGGTTTAAATGGCTCCTCGGCCACTTACGGAATGGTATGGAAAAAGGGTTGGTTATTGAATGGCATGCCCCCTAAAATGTGATATAGCTGGGTGAAGAATACTCACCCTGTGACTTTGGTTTAATTTTGACTGGTTGACTAGATTAGCAGTCTATTAAGATTAATAGGTGTAAATTCTCCTTTGTTTTAAATCGGTTTTTGTGTTGTTTTTTTTTTTAATGCTCTCTTGGAAAATGGGTCTGTGGTTACTGAGAGCATCAAGAATCAGAAAGATATTTGGAATATAGTCAGAATTGCCTAGAAGAGTATAGTCTAAACATTAAAGCCCATCAATAAGGTTTTAAATTAGGTCATTTTAAAATACCTCACAAAATAGTTCTGGCCATTTTCTCACAATTAGGTTTAGGTTTTTAATTTTTCTGTTCTTTTGTGCTCTGTAGTGCATGAAGTCCAAGGCTGTCAGACCCAGTGTCTTACAGTCTACAACTGGATTATTAGCACTTTTGCCAGGAACACAATTATAGAAAGTTCTTGTAAATGCCTTTAATTGTACTCACTATGCATGTTGTGAATCTTATAGGGTCGACTGATTGATCATGTGAAGAAGAAAGCTACCAATCTTCAAAGGGTCTCTTACCTTGTGTTTGATGAAGCAGATCGCATGTTTGACATGGGATTTGGTATGCCTTTAATACTAGTTTCTTCTGCTCCCATCCTCATGATACTTGCTTTTTCCTTGTCTTTCTAGACTTAACTTTTTTTCTTTCTGTATGAGAGAAGCTAAAAATACTCTTGTACAGGATTAGATCGTTAGCTATTTTTAGGAGTTCTCTCAGGAAGTATACATTAGGCTTGGCTGGGTTACAGATATTTGGAAGTGCCTTTGTATATAGGAGGAATATTTTCTCTATATTTTTATTCATATGCCTTTAATCATAGAGGTCAAGTTCTGTGTTCTTAGGTAGGTGGATGTCGTATCATTGAAGGCCCTTTGCTTTCCTGTCCTCCCTGACTAAGCCAGATGTGTGAAATTCTGAATAACCCATCTTTCCTGATTGGAACACTGCTGGGCCCAGCCCAGCTGGGAGGAGGGAAAGTGTTTCTGGGTTTCATACTAAATGATAGGTCTAAGAGTTTCAAATTTTCCTTAATAGTTATAACTTCTCACAGGAAGATTTTTACTAAAATGACTTTTTCCCAAGCATCCCAAACTATAGTACAGACTTCTAATGTTATTTTATTCTGCTTCCAGAGTACCAGGTGCGATCCATAGCAAGTCATGTCCGTCCTGACAGACAGAGTATGTATGAAGCAGTTTTATTAAGTCACATTTATATTCAGAATAAACAACTAAGTATTTTATAAGCACTCACAGTATGGCAGCAAAAATGATCATGTGTGTCCTGGTGAGAGCCATAGAGGAGGATATAAAAATAGTCTGTCTGAACTTGACAGGACTTTAGAGATCATCAGATGTAACTCACTTGTTTTTGCGGAGGATAACCCCAGGCTGAGGATTAAGTGACTTGTCCCAAGTTACACGATGTTATCAGTATGTAGAGGCAAAGCACAGTGCAGATCTGCTGATTTGAAGTCAGGAGCCTCTTTGAACCATGCGGACAGTCCCTGTCTTACCTGAAAATGTATAAAAATAGAAAAAGGAAAATGTTTTTTCCTTAGTAAATCAGTTTTGAAACTAAGTTTAAAGTTCAGGTGGGTTTATTTTATAAGCTGAATAATTCTGAATGTTAGTAGGAGGCTTAGTGGATATTCAAAAAAGAAGTCATACTGTTTATGTAACAGAATTTACTCTACTTTTTAGCCCTCTTATTCAGTGCAACTTTTCGGAAAAAGATTGAAAAACTGGCCAGAGACATCCTGATCGACCCTATTCGTGTGGTGCAGGGAGACATTGGCGAGGTAACCCTAATAAGCAGGGCCAGATGGGACCCCAGTGGGTTATTTCTCAAATTATGAAGAAAACAGAATTAATTTCTCCCTTTTGAGAGGAAAATTATGTTGTTATGTATTTACAAATGAGGCAACACGATTCAGATTTGTTTTAAAAAACACAAGGTAGGAGGATAGAGGAGACAACTAAATTGTCAAAATAGGGATAATTATTGAAGCTGGGTGATGGGTACATGGGAGGTGATTACGTTCATTTTGGGTTTTTTGGTTTTTTTTTTTTTTGAATGTTTAAAATTTTCCATAATAGGGGCGCCTGGGTGGCGCAGTCGGTTAAGCGTCCGACTTCAGCCAGGTCACGATCTCGCGGTCCGGGAGTTCGAGCCCCGCGTCGGGCTCTGAGCTGATGGCTCGGAGCCTGGAGCCTGTTTCCGATTCTGTGTCTCCCTCTCTCTCTGCCCCTCCCCCGTTCATGCTCTGTCTCTCTCTGTCCCAAAAATAAAATTAAAAAAAAAAAAAAGAATAAAATAAAATTTTCCATAATAAAAGTTAAAAACTTTTAGGGGGAAAGAAAAGGCTTTGCCTGGAAGACTACTAGTCAGTTAGGATGGAACTGACATTTTGAATGCTTATAGGAGTAGCAGGCTAAGTGCACAGCATGGAGTGGGTGAGACTTGAAAGCCCTGGTGAAAACGAGCTCGTGGCATTTTCCTTACCTGTGCATACGTCCTGTGTGGGAGATCTCTGAATTGTGATTTGGAATTAAAGTTGCCTAGAGAATTCCTTAAGTTGTTTGAATTCCTTAAGTTCTGTACAGTTAGTGTTTTGACACTGCCCACTTTTTTTCTTTAAAAAATTTTTTTTAACGTTTATTCATTCTTGAGAGACAAAGACAGAGTGCAAGTTGGGGGAGGGGGGGCGGGGAGGAGCAGAGAGAGGGGGAGACACAGGATCTGAAGCAGGCTCCGGGCTCTGAGCTGTCAGCACAGAGCCCGACGCGGGGCTGGAACTCACGAGCTGTGAGATCATGACCTGAGCCGAAGTTGGACACTTAACCGACTGAGCCACCCAGGCGCCCCTGGAAGTTTTATTTTTAAGGTTAACATTTCCATCAGCATTGCCAAAACAATATATTGCGTTTTGATTCTTTTTTTAATTTAATTTAATTTTTTAAAATTTACATCTAAAATTAGGGGCTCGAACTCACTGACCATGAAATCATGACCTGCGCTAAAGTCAGACACTTAACCAACTGAGCCACCCAGGCACCCCTGTCTGCATTTTGTTTTTTAGTGCCTTCTATGTGCATGTATGAATTGTACTAGGAGCAGTGAGTGGGAAGGACAGAAAAGGAGCTTAATTGATTAGGGATAATCTGAACAGGCCTATAAAGAGGTCTTGCGAAGTACTTGGGCTTACGACTTAGGTGTATGTACAAATCAAGGGAGATGGAGAGCACAGCAATTTGAGAAGGAATGCAGGTTTTGAGTTGTACTTGACTTGCTGAAGGAAGGCCCAAGGAGAAGAGGGACTGTTCAGGGTTCTTCTAGATGCAGGTGGAACGTGTGCCATCTGGTCCTTGCTCAGGTGCCCCTTGGTGCAGATGTTATAGTCATCTGTTTCCTCTTTTTCAGGCAAATGAAGATGTGACACAGATTGTGGAGATTCTTCACTCTGGGCCTAGTAAATGGAACTGGCTTACCCGTCGTCTGGTGGAATTTACCTCTTCAGGAAGTGTCCTCCTGTTTGTTACTAAAAAAGCCAATGCTGAAGAGTTAGCCAATAACCTTAAGCAGGAGGGTCATAATCTTGGGCTGCTTCATGGGGACATGGATCAGAGTGAAAGAAACAAAGTCATTTCAGACTTTAAGAAAAAGGACATCCCAGTCCTGGTGGCCACAGATGTTGCAGGTAGAGTATGACTTCCCCCAGTGACCTTACATTTCTGTGTTCTGAACAGGCCGAGAGATGGCATTCTGCTGGCCTGGCTGGCCACACCAAATGGAACAAGCGGTTCAGAGTATAGTGATCACAATCCGGAGCTTTGGGTACCACTTTTCACTTAATGTTTCTCTTTGAAAAAAAGAATCCCTGGGGCGCCTGGGTGGCGCAGTCGGTTAAGCGTCCGACTTCAGCCAGGTCACGATCTTGCGGTCCGTGAGTTCGAGCCCCACGTCAGGCTCTGGGCTGATGGCTCGGAGCCTGGAGCCTGTTTCCGATTCTGTGTCTCCCTCTCTCTCTGCCCCTCCCCCATTCATGCTCTGTCTCTCTCTGTCCCAAAAATAAATAAACGTTGAAAAAAAAAAATTTAAAAGAAAAAAAGAATCCCTGCAGTGGGAAGACACTCAGGGGGGAAAAAAAATGTTGAGTCAGTTAATCATAGGCGAGGCCTTTGTTGTATGTCCGAATGTAGCACTGTCTTATGTTAATTGGGCCTACTTCACTCAAGATCAAAAAGGTTTTTAAGTATGGTTCTTGGCTTGCATTGTATTCTCGGTTTTTTGTTTTTTATTTTTGTTTTCCAATTTTCTTTTTAATGCTTGTTTATGAGAAAGAGAGACAGTATAAGCAGGGGAGAGGCAGAGAGAGAGGGAGACACAGAATCTGAGGCAGGCTCCAAGCTGTCAGCACAGAGCCCGACATGGGGCTCAAACCCGTGAACTGTGAGATCATGACCTGAGCCGAAGTTGGACACTCAACCGACTGAGCCACCCAGGTGCCCCGTGTTTTCAGTTTAATAGTTGCCCCTAAAAACTCGTGTTTTCTCCCCAAAAGGAGATAATTTCTCAGCTTCAAGGCAATTTGATGCTGGCTTTAGTTATTTTATATGTTCTTGGTGCAAGAGAGAGGCCATGGCAGAAGGCATCTGTCTCAGGCTAGATGGCCTGGCATCATAGAATCGACAATGGTGGGATTTGCTCTTGAAGGGTAACTTTAATTAAATGCTTGTGTATTAGCTCACCAAACCATACACTTTGCCTAGAGTAGAGGAACGTGGTTTCTTAAAGAGCTAGCATTTTGGATTACATTGTTTTTTCTGACTCATGCTGAAAAATAAAAGAATTTGGTTGTTTTTATTTCAGCCCGTGGTCTGGATATTCCTTCAATTAAGACCGTCATTAACTATGATGTGGCACGAGACATTGATACTCATACTCACAGGATTGGCCGCACAGGACGAGCGGGTGAGAAGGGCGTGGCATATACCTTGCTGACCCCCAAGGACAGCAATTTTGCTGGTGACCTTGTCCGGAACTTGGAAGGAGCCAATCAACATGTTTCCAAGGAACTCCTAGATCTAGCAATGCAGGTGAGGGGCTGGGCACACTTCACATTGCCCCAGGTTATAAAACTAAGTGAAAAAAATTCAACAAGCTTGAGAAGATAACATAGAAACAGGACAGGAAAGTTGGTGCCGTGGGTAGGGACAGTGCTTATGACAGATCGGTATTATAGGACATTAAAATTCATCTGGTCCATCTGCTGATCCTCTCCTTTCAGCAACATCTGTTTGAAAAGCTATTCCTTTTTGTGCAAAAATCTGTCCCTCTGAAATTTCTGCCTGCTTGCCTCATAGCATACTTGTAAGTTTAATCTCAAAGATGGCTACTATTACCCTTACCACTCTTTCTCCCAGTCTTCTCCTTGGGGGGTTAAAAATGTGTGATGTCTTAAGAAAACGATATATTTAACTATTTTACGTAGACTTAGGTCTCAGACCTTTGATAACCTTGATTACCGATCCAAAGCTGGGCGTTCTACTGAATTAAGTCTTGAGTCATCTTTTATTTTATTTTTTTTAACGTTTATTTATTTTTGAGAGAGACAGAATGCGAGTGGGTTAGGGGCAGAGAAAGAGGGAGACCAGAATCGGAAGCAGGCTCCAGGCTCTGAGCTGTCAGCACAGAGCCCGACGCAGGGCTTGAACTCACGAGCTGTGAAGTCACGACCTGAGCCGAAGTCAGACGCTCAACCGACTGAGCCACCCAGGCGCCCCTAAATCTCGAGTCATCTGAACACATCATCCCCATATTACAAATGGATTCAGTATAAACATTCTGATAGTAAAGACTTTGTGTTTTTTAGATTTACAAGCCAGCTCACAGAATAGCTTATCCATAATGTACTCACAGTGTGGTACTGCTGTCCATGCTCGGGGTTCTGGGAATAAAGGACCTGCATTGCAGGAAGGAATAGGATACGGTTTCCTTCTCTTTCCTGGGTACAGAGAGCCAGTCGTAAACTACATTTTCAAACAGGATATATCTTGTCTTTGGCTTTTTCCTACATCCCTTTTTGTGCCTCATGTTTCCTGTGCTCTCAGACTGTGTGATCAGCTTCCCTGGCCAGTGCCTTTCTGAAGCCAGCCCTACCTCTTAAGTACTTCATTTAGATTGTAACATGTGATTGTCAGATAAAGGACTAACCTCTCCCAGTCATGTTGGCATTCTGAAGAGAATGTGAATAAATCTCATGAGTAGTGTTCTGCTAGTGATAAGTTCAAGGAACATTTTGGGCTATGGGTAAATAAAACTTTCAGTTATGGGGCTACCAGTCCTGGACGTCTGCCCCTAGAGCCAATTCTGATGAGCCTCACTTTACATAGCCTTTTTCCTTTACTTCTGAACCCACCAGTTCTTAAAAGCTCCATTATTTGTATAGTCCAGTGGTATGTATAGATTGAGATCTAGAAAATCAGTTCATTTTCCTCTAGGAAATTAGAAGAGGCCAGAGTAAGTGTTTCATATCTGAGGCTTGTGTGATCACTTCCCTTCCTGGTGCTAAGACTCCTGACAAATTTGGTGGACTAAACTGTTCCTATGAACAGTTGCCATAAAAACGTTGGCTAAACATGAAGCAGTAAGTTCCTCCCTCCCCCTTAATTTCCTGTTTGATGTTGTCTTCTTTCTCTGGCCGCCTCTTCTTCCCCTCGCCTAACCTTGAATTATGTTCAACACAGAATGCCTGGTTTCGGAAATCCCGCTTTAAAGGAGGCAAAGGCAAAAAGCTGAACATTGGTGGAGGTGGCCTAGGCTACAGGGAGCGGCCTGGCCTAGGCTCAGAGAACACGGTGAGTCCAGACTACAGTAGTGCCCTTAGGGCTGGTCCTGAGTCCTGGAAGAGGTTATGACTGTCCTCATCTACCTGTGAAAGCCTCTCTGAGTTCAGAACCTTGTCTAGAAGGGAATGTTGTGACTTCTATTGAAGAAGCACCCATGTGTACGTGGTGACTAGACCTGCTCAGGAAATAGTCTAGATTAGCAGTGGTTTGCAAACTGTGGTCTCTGGCAGCAGCAAACTGCAAACTTGTGCACTATCCCAGGCCTGGTGAGTTAGAAACTCTGGGAGGTGGGGCCCAGCAGTCTGTTGTTACAAGCCCTCCAGCAATGGCCTAGAGCCTGCTGCTACGAACACAGGGTCACTCTGTAAACTCTACTGTATCTTGTAACTAAACTCAGGAATGCTTCCTACATTCGGTGGGAAATAGCACCAGAGTGAGGTGAGAGCTAGCTTTTCTCACAGAACAGTTAACAAAAGTGTCCCCTCACTGGCTTTCTTAACTTTGATTCCAAACCAAAGTAGAAAGCTGCCAGTCTGTTTCTGGAGCGTTACAGTTAACTCAGTGTCTTTGAGAAGAATCTGCTCCTGTGTCTCAGTAACAATGATGCACAGGACACAGATGCTAGCGATAGCTACCATTGAGCACTTACTGTATGCCAGGGCCAGCCACTGCAGGCCGTCCTGTGTATTAAGTCCATCTTTACATCCACCCAGTGAAAGCAAGTACAGGTGATAAACCTGAGGCACCCCAAGTTACACTCCAGTAAGTGTTGAAGCGGAGACTCAGACTTAAGAGTGGAACAGTGTATATGCTACATGCATACGCTGTATACTGCCTTGTGGCCTCTTTGTCCGTAGCATAAAGCTCCACAGAATTATATAAATATCAGGTTTGTGTGCATAAATAGTACCACATGATCAGCTTTGAGCATTATCTGACTTCATTTCTAATATATTAGGGTTAATTCCCCCAAAACAGAATCACTGGGTTAAAAGTCGTAAATAAAACATTTTAAAATGATTATTACTGTACCTTTTTCCACAAAATATAAATAAAAATATCCTGTTCCCATTGCAGCGCCCACTTCTGTTTCCAGTATATTGAGGCCCATTCTGTCCTCATGGGTATGCTTGTTTTTTAGGACCGAGGAAATAACAACAATGTAATGAGCAATTATGAGGCCTACAAGCCCTCCACAGGAGCCATGGGAGATCGGCTGACGGCCATGAAAGCAGCTTTCCAGGTCTGGATTTAAACATATAAACAAGCTTTCACTGGTAACTCTTGGGCTGTGATGACGGGCCTAGTCTTTCTGAGATGATGGCTGGGCTTATATGCTTGATGCTGGATTTAGAGCCTTCTCACTGCTTTCAGTTTGGAGTATAAACTTAGTGGTAGCTTACCTAGAGGTGTAGGTGTAGAAGCTAGGGAATCTCCTCCTGCTGGTCACTGACCTCCGTCATCCCAAAGCCCAGGACTGTTGTGCTGCAGCAGGGCTGGTGTTCCCTCCCTGCCTCCACAGCCAAGAGTTTGCCTGCCTCTAAGACCGTTGTAATCTGATTGAGAGTAATTGCCATTTTCCAGCTAAGACAAGTTTGATTCTGTAGTTCTTACGAATTCTGAACACGTCTTCTATACTTATCCTCCAGTTGGCTGGCTAACCAGCTGAGCCTTAATTTATACATTTTACCTGCCCTCAGTGATGTTTCAGTTGGATTCCTAGGTTTATTCTCTCTCATTAATAGAGGAACATAGAGACCACAGAGTAATGGGGCCATCAGGATGCTCAAATCATCGTGCCAGGATAACATAGAATTTGTGTACCTTCTATTGCCAAGCTTATCTGTCCAATTTTCTTGAACCCGCTATCTTACCTACTCCTGTTGTCTTTTAGTCACAGTACAAGAGTCACTTTGTTGCTGCCAGCTTAAGCAACCAGAAGGCAGGAAGCTCTGCTGCTGGGGCAAGTGGATGGACTAGTGCAGGGAGCTTGAATTCTGTTCCAACCAATTCAGCCCAACAGGGCCATAACAGTCCAGACAGCCCCATCGCCAGCGCCGCCAAGGGCATCCCAGGCTTTGGCAACACCGGGAACGTCAGCAGTGCTCCAGTGACCTACCCTTCCGCTGGAGCCCAGGGAGTCAACAACACAGCTTCAGGGAATAACAGCCGAGAAGGGCCTGGGGGAGGCAACGGGAAGAGAGAGCGATATACTGAAAATCGGGGTGGCAGCCGCCACAGTCACGGAGAGAGTGGCAATCGGCATGGCGACAGCCCACGTCACGGAGATGGTGGTCGCCATGGAGATGGATACCGCTACCCAGAAAGCGGCAGCCGTCATGCTGATGGTCACCGTCACGGGGAGAACAGACATGGAGGAGGTGGAGGCCGACATGGAGAGAGCCGAGGCGCAAACGATGGTCGGAATGGTGAAAGCAGGAAAGAAGGTTGCAATCGTGAGAGCAAGGTGGACCCCAAGGTGGACAGCAAGATGGACAAGATGGACAGCAAGACAGATAAGACAGCTGACGGTTTTGCTGTCCCCGAGCCACCCAAGCGCAAGAAAAGTCGATGGGACAGTTAGAGGGTATGTGCTGAAGTGTGGAATCAATTGTCTTTAATTTTATTTTTAGAAAGATTTTTGGTAACTAGGTGTCTCAGGGCTGGGTTGGGGCCCACGGTGTAAGGACCCCCTGCCCTTAGTGGATAGCTGGAGCTTGGAGACATTACCCTTTCATCTGGATCAGTTTTCAGATGTCTTCTTAGCAAGCTGCTTTGGTCCTTGGAAGCAGCGAGCGCTGGGAACTTCCTTTTGGGCTCTGGGTGAGTTGTCAAGGTCAGTTGAGAATACCTTGGAAGAAAGGGCCTTCTAGGGCACAAAACTCACTCTAGGTTTATATTATATGTAGCGTATATTTTTTACTAAACTGTCACCTTATAAACATCTACAAATAAAATTCCTTTTCTTAGCTGTGTGGCCAGGCAGTCCCTTTTAGGAGTTGGCTTTCTGCAAACCCAACCCACTGAAGTGTTTGTTAGAGATTTGGGGAAGCATTTTGGTGCTTCTAGACTTTGCAGGGAAGGGAGATGTCTGATTCTAAGCAGGAGTCCATGGTCAGGTTCCCCAGCCAGGTTTGTATCCAGTCCTGAGACAGGAAGCAGCAGCCGCCTGCCAGACCCAGAACCTCTGCCCTTCAAGAGGAAAAGATGATCCTGGAAACAAGACTGCTCCAGGTCTGAAGTGTTGCTAAATTTAAACAAAAACTCTGACAGCTTTTAAAGTGTCTTCTATTTCATTGTATTTTTTTTTTTAACTTGCCACAATGGTAGAAAAATCTTTTGCTGAAATGATTTTGATGATTTTTGTTCTATCTTGTTTATAAAAGGAAAAGAAATATACATCCTTCGAATTTTGTGACTTTGTGAAGGTTTCTTTAAGATGTGCATTCCTTTCTGCTTGCTCTAGTAAATGTTTTACTACTGGGACCTGTGGATTGTTTGTCATTTGTACTTCACAGTGAGTACATACAAAGTAGGATTTATAACAGTGCAGCACATGGTGTGAACACCCAGAACTAAACTGTCCGGAAAAAAAAGTACCCTGGTTTTTATTTGGATGAATGGAGGAGGATGGGGGAAGACCAGCGATACGCCACCCCAACAGTAACCTTAAAAAAGGTATGTGTGTTCAATACCCCCACAGGACGGATCCAAGACCTGCCTTCAGGCAGGAGGACGTCTCCTCACCACGCAGGACCACCTTGAGAGTTCTAGGCACCCCACCTGTGTGTCCACCCGCTGACTGGGATACAAACGAGACTGTAGCTGGTACCAGGGGGGTCAGAATCACCCCTCTGCGTCCTCACACTGTCTTCTCAGAGGCTCTGCTCACTTCCGTCTGTGTTTTTTCTTCTGCTCTTTCCTTTGTTGTGCTCTTTGGTCCTTCTTCATCCTTGAGTCCACCACTTTGAAATGACCTCTGACCCCAGCTGGCCGGCGCACTTTGCGGCCCACACCTTTTTTGGCTACGACATAGGTGACTTGGCGTTTCTCCCTGCCGAGCCCAGCCTTCTTGTAGAGGCTGTAAATGGAAGGAACAGGTTCAAGGCTTCCTGCTACTTTTCAACCCCACGTACCTTTGTGGGTGATCCCTCTCCCTCACCTCCTAAGCTGAGCCACTTTCTCTCGTTCAGAGATGTCCACGGTGTTCACCACAGCCTCTGCCTTCTTCTTGGTTTGCTCCAGCTTCTTTAGCATCTGTCGGGTGGGGGCGGGGGGGTAGGTGCTCAGTGAGACCTTTTCCCAGCTCCCTTCCCTGCACTCAGGCAGCCCCACTATTTACCCTCCTACCCTCCGTTTCTTTCTGGCTTTGGCCTCAGCAACTTTCTTGATGGGACGCGCATTGATTTCCCGCCAGCGTCTGCGGTAGTGTTCCACCTCCTTCTTGTCAATGGGCAGCTGCCGTACCCTGTGCTGCTTTTCCTCCTGCACAAACCACTCCGGAAGCTCTCCCTCCTCCTCGTTAAACGTATACCTAAGCAGAAAGAGAACAGCAGCCCTGAGGACCCCTCCAGGCTTCCTAAAGCAGAAATCACCCCCTTACCCACCCCCCAGTCAGGGCCACTTCTCATGACTTTCTGGCCCTCTTACCTGCTGAAGGAATCATCTATGAGGTCTCGTTTAGCCTTTTTGGAAGAAGCAATGATAGCACCTAGGGCAAGGCCTTCAGGGTCTAGTATCCTACGTTTCACTAGAGAGAAAAAGGGACAATGTCAAAGCCTCCTTCCCAACACGGAAACTTCCAATGTCGCCTCCCATTCCATAAGGCGTGGAGCTCACTTGGGTCCTCGATGGGCACAATCTCAAACCCGTCTTCATCTGACTTGGGCCCACGGCTTCGCTTCTTTCCATGCTTTGGTTCCCAACTGCAGAAGGGGGACAATCATGTACTGTTCTGCCATTCCCCAGACCCACTCCTGCCTCACGCCTCAACCACGCTTCCTATTTAAGACTTGAACTTCCAAAAACACCCTCCCAGGCCATACCGCACACCACTTAAATCAGAACCGTTGGTACTTCTTAAAACTCACGGTCTACAGCCAAAGGTGAAAACCCCGAACGTGGAGAAACGGTCATAACCACTGCTTTTTCATCCCTTCTCCCGTCACCTGCAGGCACTCACCTCTCCCCATCCTCGCTGCTGCTATCGCTGTCTGAGCTGCCATCTCTTTCTTCCCCGCCAGGCCCACTGGTGGCCTCTGCCTCTGACGGAGCCCCTGCCCCTGCTGGATCCTTCTCCTGGCACGGGGGAGGTTTTTCCTCGGTCTTCAAACTGGAAGGAGGTGGCAGCTGCTGCCGCCCTTTCCGACGGCTCTCATACAACAGCTGCGCTTGACTGATCTCCAGGGCCTCATCCGCATCATCCTCAAGCCCACTGAAGCCATCCTGTGATTGAGAAGGGGAATATTCAAGCCGCCTTTCTCCCAGGGAATGCTCATTCCCTATCTTTCTGGGCTGCCAACCTCTTCTTACCTTAGAGAACCACAGACTGGCTTGTTCTTCCCGCAGTACCGTCCTTTCCTCCAGTGGTACCAGCAGCGGATTCTCCTCTTCTTCCTCTTTGTCACCATCTTCTACTTCAGCAAATCGTACACTGCAGACCCAAGGAGAATGGGTGGAGGATGGGTGCCCCGGAGGACCTGCTCCCTGACACCCTCTGGCAATCCGTACGACCAGCTGTGCTTCAAAACTCACACTGAGGGGGTCAGTACTCCCTCCTGCATGGGCACCGCCGCCCTTACCGCTTTTGGTCCTTTAGACGCGGAGATCCTCCAACTCCCGCCAGCTCCTCTGGATCCAAGTCACTGTCCAGAGATGTGTCGTCATCCTCGACATCTGATACATAGATGTCATCCCTTGGCACATCAGACAGAAATGTGTCCGCAGCACTCATATCCCCTTGTATTACCTCCTCTAACAACTAGAGTTTGACAGAAACAGAGAGATCAAGGGTACTCCTAAGGAACATACTACTGCTTCCCCCCGCCCGGCTGTGTTATCAGCAGAGCTTGAAAATACTCTGTGGCAAATACAGAGAAGTGGCAGGACTAAATGTTTAACACCTCCCGTTCCAGACCAGGCCACTATCCCACGTGCTGCGCTGTCTTCCAGTAGTCCCAGAAATAAATTTTAAAAAATACCCCAAAGCCTATATATAACATCAAATGTTAAAATAGTCTGAAACGCTGGTTATTCTTTAAAAAATTACTCTCAGAAAGCACATCGCCTTCTGAAAATAAATCTACGAGTTTTGTTTCCACGGAATAAAAGAGCCCAGGCAACATACATCTAACAAGAATGATTTCAGTTACAAACTCAACCTCAAAATCCATTTTCCTAATAACAAAACTAGCTGTTCTTGCGAGTTTACCACATTAGCAGTGATTATACCTAAACCCTCTTTCGATTCGTCCCCAAAACCCTGGTCAGTAGGTTCTATTATTCTTTCACAGATAAGGAAACTAAGGCAAAGAACTACTCTGGCAGTCTGCTCCAGAACCACCGTGCTCTCTCCCTCCTGCACTTGTACCAAAGATGACCTGGTTTCCCTTCCCACAAGGGCCACAAAAGTTCACTGTGCTTGTTGATGCTGCTTTTATGATGGAAAAGCAAGTTCTCCAGTATTTGGCAGAAAGCACCACCTAGCAGCCTATGGCGTCAAGGTGCTAACTCGGTCTTGGTGAATGGAAGAAGGCTGCCCTCCTCCGAAGGAAACCATCATGCGTCCTGGTATCCCAGTTACCCTGGCTGCATCTACTAGCACCTAAGCTTACTGCAAAGAGTGTCTCTTAGTTCTAATATTCTAGTTCTATGAGAATAAATGCACATCCTACTCATAAACGTTCCTGGGCTTATCATTTTAAATGTCCTTAAACGTTACTTATTTTTTTTATCGTGCAAGCAGGGGAGGGGCAGAGACAGAGAATGTGAAGTGGGCTCTGAGCTGTCAGCACAGAGCCTGATGCGGGGCTCAAACTCACAAAGCCCAAGATCATGACCTGAGCCCAAGTTGGACGCTCAACCAACCGAGCCACCCAGGTGCCCCTAATCTCGTCATTTTAGTCGTATGTTTCTTCCGGCTTTTCAGGCACAAAGCTCTGGGTTCTTTCCCCCGTCTCCTCTCCCCAAAAATGAGGCCCCTCTCATTTTATGGGTGAACACAGCAAACGTGAGCCATGAACATTCAGCACACTTAAAACAGACATTCAGTGCCCCCCACGTCCAAATACCTAATGAGATCATTCGGTCTCCTCAGTGTGCCCTAACCCCACCCTCACCTGGTGACCCCGGATGGTGCGCAGGGAGAACATGCCAGTCTCCCCCTCATCTGCAATAGAAACCCCAGGAAGGTCCATCTTCAGCTCCACACGCTCCCGCTGTTTTCTCTGCTCACGCAGCAGCTTCTTTTTCTTCCTGAGGGGACGGACAATTGAGGAATCCTGCCTGCCCAGCTCTAAAGGTTCCCCATCTGTGCCTTCACCCCCTCCTCCAGCTTCACACACCGAGGCGCTCCGCAGCGGGGCTCCCCAAGCGCCTCCCCACTCCCCTCACCTCTTTAATTCCGCCACCTCCTGGGCCTTCATCTCCGCCAGGGTCCGGTCGAGTTGCTCCTCCTCTTCTTCCTCCTTCGAGGGCTGCCGCACAGTCCCGGCTGCTGACTCTTCATCAGCCTCCTCCTCTTCCTCTCCCGAGCTGAGACTGACCACGGGGTCCAAGCACTTATTTTCTCATCACACTTCCCCACCAACTTTGCTTATTTTCTCAACATGCTTCCCCACCAACACACAGTCAACACCTACCCTGGTCTAATTCCCTCCTCACCTGATGTCCATTGCCTTCGCCTGCTCTTTCAGCTTCTTGGCCACGTGCCGCCGAAGCTTCGTTCTCCAGTTCAGTAGGGACCTGCCCCAGAAATACCGTTACTGACCCTGCCGTTTCCCTCTTTGTCCCTGCCCCCTTTTTAGCCCCGCCCTCCCAATCTCTAGCACAGCAGCATCCTGTTCCCAGAAATCCGATGCTAGCTGAATTCCTCAAATGCCTTGAGGAAGAAAACCGCTGCTGCGTCTTCAAAGGCCTTTCCCTGCCTTTGGGGCTCCTGGCACCTATGCCCGCCCCTGCCACACACCTAAGTTCCTTGCGCCCTAGCACTTTGATGTCCTGACAGCAGGCCCGCACATCCTCAGTGGTGGCTGGATGCTGTGCCAACTCTTCATCATCTAGCAAGATCTGTTTGGGAGTAAGGAAAGGAATCGGGAGATTTGGGGCTCACGTTTCTGAGGCTTCCTTCCACCCCTCAAATCTCAGGACTCACTTCGCTGGCTTTGGAGAGGAAGTCAACAGGGTTGGCAGCTCGGAGAAAGTCGGTGACTGAAGTTCGGTGATAAAGGGTGAGGTCGCCCTCAGCATAGCCTTCAGCCTTAGGGAGGGAAATAAAGAAAGTTAAAAAGGCCCTTCTAAGCTGTCTAAGAACCACCAGGCCCAACCTCCCCTGAGTTCCAGAACCTGAGAGTGGTCCCATTCCCCAAACACACCTTTGGCTTCTTCTTAGTCACCAATTCGGTAACAGTCTTGGCCTGAACTTCAATCTCCTTGAAGGCAAATTTGGGGTCAAAGAATTTACTGTCAACCTTGTCAGGAGCCAGGAATCCTAAGACGATACGATATATAAGCAAGTGTGCTTTGGCAGCTAAGAAACCGAGTCACGAGAACAAAAATGCGATGCCCACCCTGGCAGACTACAAAGATCTCCGCAGATTCATGGCGGGAGGCTTGGGGCTTAGTGGCCTGGACACGGCGAAAGAGCTGCTGGAAGATCCACAGTAGGGGCTGATAGTCACGAGAGCGAAAAACCTTTGTGATAAACCAGCCACCGCGGGCCAGAAAATCACAAGCCAAACGCAGAGCCATCAGTGTCAAGTGGGCTGTGGGAAAGAGACAATTAGCTGAGGACCTCTGCAGCCTGAGAGGGCTTGCCCACCTCCGCTCTCCTCTCCAGGCCCCCCACTCTTGGCACCTTGTGAATAGGCATCGTGGACCCAGCTAGCCCCAACGTTGGGGGCCCCATCATTGAGCACAACATCAACTTTCCAGGTCTTCAGCTCCTTCTTCAGGGCCTACAGAGAAGAAGAGGGACTAGAGCAACAGGAACACAGAAACGGCCATGAACGGGGTCTCTGGTCCAGTGATTTGTCTACCCAGTCACTTGCTGAATGCCCACAATGGGCCCAATACTGTGCCAGGCACAGGAGACACAATGATAAAAATATATAATAGTAACATAATAACAACAACAACAACACACCTTCAAGGGAGTTACATTCTACTAAGAAGCCTACTGGAAAAGATTTCAATGATATCTCTGCACTTCCAACTCTAAACACCTCATTCCTGATTAAAATAAAACCTGCAGTGGAGACTAAGCATATCACAAGCCTTGTCATACAGAATGTGCAGACACTGCTCAAGGCATGTTACACAGAAAAAAGCTTGCGTTCAGGGGATCTGGGTAGTGAGAAGTCAGATGTGGCTGCGTGCATGTAAACCAGAGAGAGAGAGAGAGACAGAGAGAGAGAGAGAGAGACAGAGAGATTCCTATTACCTGCCTACAGCGTTCTGTTGTGATGTCCTCCTGGAGTGTCACCACATTGGGAAGAGGCTTGATTGGAACCAGGTCCACTCCTGGAAGAAATCAGGTCAGAGAATTCCAAAAGCCTGCCTCAAGCAGGGAGAAAGAAAACGGAGAACACAATCAGTATCTCACACTCCCACCCCTTTAAACCCTCAGGAGGGCCACCTGTTACTCACCCACAATAAGGCTGGATACAGGCATAAACTTAGCAGCCACCTGCAACCTATTAAAGAATAATAACGATTGGGGCGCCTGGGTGGCGCAGTCGGTTAAGCGTCCGACTTCAGCTCAGGTCACGATCTTGCGGTCTGTGAGTTCGAGCCCCGCGTCGGGCTCTGGGCTGATGGCTCAGAGCCTGGAGCCTGCTTCCGATTCTGTGTCTCCTTCTCCCTCTGCCCCTCCCCCCTTCATGCTCTGTCTCTGTCTCAAAAATAAATAAACGTTAAAAAAAAATTTAGTAAAAAAAAGAATAATAACGATTAAAATAATCCAAGACCGTTCCTTTTCCTCTCTTGACAACGTGAACTCTCACCATGCGTATTAGAACCGCTATCAGGTGCACCGGCCAGAGCATGTAAAATACACGTTTCAAACTTCTCTGCGACCTACGTCTACAATAGAGAAATTTGAGGCTGATATTGTTACCGCATTCCTCCCTCCCCCAATGCAACTCTCAGCCATCCAAGGCCGGAAACCAAGGAACAGCCATGAAGGGCCACAGGTACCGGCTGTTACTCACCATCCCCCTGGCGCAGCACACAGGTCCAGCAAGGCTCGGGCTTTCTGCAGGAACTGAAAGCGGCGATTTAACTGGATCAGCTTGAAAGCAGAGCGGGAGCGGTAACCTGGGGGCACCGACAAAACGTTAAACTCGGCGGGGCGTTTTCCCAAGAGTTCTGCGGTCTCACAACCCACCACCCCGTCTTCTAAACTCAAACTCAGTATTCGGAAAGGGGCGAATCGAAAAGGTCATTCGTTCGCTCTCTCCCTTGGTGGCAACGGCGCGGGCCTTGACTCACCGGTCTCCTTCGCCAGATGATAGAACTTGTCCCTCCGGCTCTTCCCGACTTTGCCTTTCTTGCCCATGGTGGAACGGGGTGTGTGGGAGTAGTGTCACTCAATCTGGAAACAAGGTAGAAATCGAAAAGCCTCTTCCCGAAGCGCTACAGTCCACTTCGGTGCGGCAAACACCTACCCCCACCACCTTTTTCACTACTCGGGTAGCGGCACACGTGGGCAGCACACGTACTTCCGCTTCCGCTTGCGTCGCTTGCGTCCCCGGCTCCAAGTGTCCGCCATTTTGAGCGTGGCCTCAAGTACTGTAAGTTGGAAGTTGGGGCCAGAGGAACAGATTACCTGAATTAAAACTGAGTTCCTAGGGAGCAAAATTTAGGAATTCCGTGGCCTCTTCATCCCTTTCCAAAGCGCCTGACCTCGCGTAGCCACCTTCCCATCATGGCCTCTGTTTTTGTAAACTTCTCGCCGCACAACCCGCCCATTGACCCGGAACTCTTCTCTGCCAGGGTTGTTGGGCCCCTAACCCCTGCTTCTGCGCCTGCGCGCCAAGGCGGCTCAGATGCCGGCAGTCTCTGCGGGAGAGGGAAGATGGCGCTTGACGGACCGGAGCAGGTATGGCGGCTGCGGCGGCCGGGCGGGGACTGGGGGCTCGATGCGAAGAAGGCGTGATCCGAGGTGGACTGCCAGCTGGGGGCAAGAGGGTCGGGTGAGTCGGGGTTGGGCGGACCAATCCAGAGGGGGCCCTGCCTGGGACTGGATCTGCTGTGTCAGTGCCGCCCCCGGCGGGTAAGGGCCGGGAGAGGAAGACAAGACCCCGTGGAAGCCAGAGTGGGTGAGGGGAAGGGTGGGAACGGAAACCGGCCCGTCCGCGAGTCGCAGGAGGCAGGGCCCCCGATCCTCCTGGTGGCTCCGCTTGTAAGTAATGATACCTCGGGTTTCTATAGCGCTTGATTCGTTACAAAGCACTCCCGTGTATGTTGTCTCTTGATCCTCCTGAAAGTCTTAGGAGGTAGGCGGCATTCTTATTCTGCTTTTAGTTTAGTCATGGGGAGTGGAGGGTTCTAAAGAGATGGACTGAGAAATTCGAACCCAAATCATTCCTCCAAAGTCCGGGCTGGAAATGGGATTTTCCCTTGGATTTTTAGCCTTTTCAATAATTACACTGTGTCTTCAGATGGAGCTGGAAGAGGGAAAAGCAGGCAGTGGACTCCGCCAATATTATCTGTCCAAGATTGAAGAATTGCAGGTGAGGACGGACTCCAGAGGTCCAGAGGCATCCCCCTTCTAGGTAGAAAGGGGATGAAGGATTGATGGAGCATGTGTCTACCAATCCATATCATTCCCCTGGGGGCGCAGTGGAAGAAATAACTAGTCAACCATAACAAGTATACAAGTTGTCTCTGGTTTCTCTTCACTCCCACCCCTTTGAAAGTCATCAATATTCAGTTTATTATACATCGCGAAGAGTCAAATTTTAACCTAAAAGATTCCTTTTAGCCAAAGATCGTTCTTTTTAGAAGAAGCCTGAACGAGTGGGTTTCTTATATAAGAGAAGACATAAGCTCAGAAAAGATTTAGCACACTGGGGTTGGGGCAGGGTGAGAGGAGGAGGGCAGACAATTGCCCAGTCTGTATAATGCTGATTCCATGGGACTGAATGAAAATTGGGCAACCCAGAGCTCTAGCCTACAGATCGAGCAAGAACTACAGCAATAAGGAAATTATTGAAGGATAATATTGAAGGAAAATGTTGAAGGACAACCACAAGGACAATTTCTGAACTCTTGGTACTTTTGCACCTATCAGGTTTATCATTTTTGAAGTGCTTTTACAGGTGATTTCGTTTGTTCTTCATGATGGTCCTGAAGAGAGGCAGGATAGGTGATGTTATCCATGTGTACTTACAGTTTGGTAACAGACCTTTTAAATGGCTTTCTTTAGCCTTATCTACCTATTGGCAGCAGTGGGGTTAGAATTTAGCCTTCTGATCCAATGATCTTTTCACTCTATCATGTTATTGACCCATGAGAAATTAACTAGGACAGCCAGCTGTAACATTTCTCCATTAGGGCTTATTATTCCTGGACCAGCATTAGGACAACTAGCCTGTTTGAGGCCTGCCCTTGGTCCCAGGGGGAATCTTGGAAGAAAGGATAGCGTCATTAGGATCATGTTAGACAATCTGTAACGTTCAGGTGCCTTGTACTCTTCTGTCCCTCAGCTCATACCAGCCTTGAGGATCTTGGCCAAGAGTTGAATCTTCTAATATTTTCTGTTCTATGTTTCTTATCCTCCACAGCTGATTGTGAATGACAAGAGCCAGAATCTCCGCAGGCTGCAGGCACAGAGGAATGAGCTCAATGCGAAAGGTGAGGAGGAAAAGATGGGAAGACTATATGGGCATTTTGTCCGAAGTCTGATTGTTCAGATTTCCCTAAATTGAGACTTCACATGTGGTGCTTATTGTTTTCTCCTAGAGTCCAAGGTCATGCTTTGCACTGTTATATGGTTGTTCATGCGCATGCCTCTCCTGAGCTCCATTGTAACTCCCTTGAAGACCTAAGTTTTGACTTTCTTTTTGCGGTCTTTCTTCCAAAACTTTAAAATGGTGCTTAATTCACGCATACTGAATTGACTCACGGGAGAGGGGACACCAAAGCAGCTGAGTGACCCCTGACTCTTTCCCATCCAGTTCGCCTACTGCGGGAAGAGCTACAGCTGCTGCAGGAACAGGGCTCCTATGTAGGGGAAGTAGTCCGGGCCATGGATAAGAAGAAAGTGTTGGTTAAGGTAAAGGCACCATGGCCCCCAGGAAGCAGCCCAATGCCCAGGGCGTTCCCATACCTTTGTGTGTAGCCTTGCCGGGACACCTGTTACTGTTCTTTTAGGACTCCTAGGTCTTCCTGGGCAAGGTGGGTGGTTTAGTGGCCGGCAGGAAAGGTCACGAGCGCTCGTTTCTTTAGGTGCATCCCGAAGGCAAGTTTGTCGTAGATGTGGACAAGAACATCGACATCAACGATGTGAGTGTGGCGTGTGGGGGTTTGGGGTCAGCTCTCCCCACAACACTTGCTGACGTCTCTCCTCCCGCCCAGGTGACACCCAATTGCCGAGTGGCTCTAAGAAACGACAGCTACACTCTGCACAAGATATTGCCCAACAAGGTGGACCCCCTGGTGTCACTGATGATGGTGGAGAAAGTGCCAGATTCAACCTATGAGATGATCGGTGGACTGGACAAGCAGATAAAGGAGATCAAAGAAGTGATCGAGCTGCCTGTCAAGCATCCTGAGCTCTTTGAAGCGCTGGGCATTGCACAGCCCAAGGTGAGAAGCAAGGCTTCTGTGGGAGGGCCCTGCTGTTACTGTTCGTCCTGTCCCGGCCAGAGTGAGCACAGGGCTCAGGACAGACTGGACCCCGCTTAAGCTGGCCCTCCCCGTGGAAGAGGGGCTGGGGGAGAGGGCTGCCGCAGCAGCACTGAGGTGGTTCAGAAAGAAGCTTTATGAGGGACCTTGGCATTCGGTACTTATGCTCCTAGCATCTAGTGTGAGACCTAGCCCAGAGCGAGCGCTCAGGAAATGTTCACGGAGTGTGGTGTGGGGGCTGGCTTCTGCCCTGAGTTCTCCCGTTTCTCTCTAGGGGGTGCTGCTATATGGGCCCCCAGGCACTGGGAAGACACTGTTGGCCCGGGCTGTGGCTCATCATACAGACTGTACCTTTATTCGTGTCTCTGGCTCTGAATTGGTACAGAAATTCATCGGGGAAGGTAACTGACTAGACACCTGAAAACGAAGAAGCGAGTGGGGGGAAGTGAGGGTAGGGGACTCATTGCCTCCTTAACGCCCGCCTGGCCTCTGCACAGGGGCAAGAATGGTGAGGGAGCTGTTTGTCATGGCACGAGAACATGCTCCTTCTATCATCTTCATGGATGAAATCGACTCCATTGGCTCCTCACGGCTGGAGGGGGGTTCCGGAGGGGACAGTGAGGTGCAGCGCACAATGCTGGAGCTGCTCAACCAGCTGGATGGCTTTGAGGCCACCAAGAATATCAAGGTGAGGTGGTGTCCAAGGAAAGGCCCTGGGTGAGGTGAGCCCGAGGAAGGGCTCGGTTGATGCCACCACGCCGCTTTCTCCACTCAGGTTATCATGGCTACTAACAGGATTGACATCCTGGACTCGGCGCTGCTCCGCCCTGGGCGCATCGACAGGAAAATTGAATTCCCACCCCCCAATGAGGAGGTTTGTGACGGGCAGTGCCGGGAGCGGCTCCGGCTGTGGGGGGGGGGAGGCCACGGGGCTCAGGCTTTTCCTCTCTCTTCTCTAGGCCCGGCTGGACATTTTGAAGATTCATTCTCGGAAAATGAACCTGACCCGGGGGATCAACCTGCGGAAGATTGCTGAGCTCATGCCTGGAGCGTCAGGGGCTGAAGTAAAGGTAATCGGAGAGCCCGAGTTGAAAGGGGCAGAGGCAGAAAGGTCCGAGTTCGAGGGCATACGGCAACAGTGCCTGGCTTCCTTTCTCTGCTCAGGGCGTGTGCACCGAAGCCGGCATGTATGCCCTGCGGGAGCGGCGAGTCCACGTCACGCAGGAGGACTTTGAGATGGCAGTGGCCAAGGTACAGGCCTCTACCTTCCGGCCTTTGTGGACGGGGCCTCTGGAGCAGTGGGAAGAGAGCGTGTGTCGGCTCAGTTTGTAACCCAATGCTTTCTCCCTCCAGGTCATGCAGAAGGACAGCGAGAAGAACATGTCTATCAAGAAGCTATGGAAGTGAAGCGGTGGTCTTTTGTGTGGCTCCTTCAAATAAAGCTCTGCAGGACAAGCTCTTAAGGACTTCGGTCTGTTAATGCGTGGCCACACCGTTCAATGACCAAGTCTGGGTATCACCGATAAACAAGGATTTATTTGGAAATTTCCAAACCTGCCAGAAGTGGCACTTGCCAAGCCCTGGGGTCCGCCCTCCCTACCGAGTTCCAAAGGGCAACAACGGTTCTCCCCACCTCCCCCTCCACCGCTCACGCACACCCGTACCTCAGGCCATGCCAGAGAACTGGAGTCCCCTCCAAGGAGGCCCTACCACCCTGGGCCCAAGAGCTGGGGTGGCCGCCCTCTGGCATCCCAGGAGATGATGGCGGCCAGAGCCGCTTGCATAGATTGAGGAAAGAAAATAAGGAAGGAGGCACCAAACAGGGCTCCCTGAAAACCCCAACTTACCCCTGTACAAAAAAAGTGGCTCCCGCATAGAAAAACCTGCTTCCCAAATAGTGCAAATACCCAAAGGAAAGGAAAAAACCAGCAGCAAGACTGCGCTGGTAGGAATGGCAAAGAACTTTGGTTTAGAAAGGCCAGGAAGAGTGTGAGCTGTGCCCCTCTTCCTCACCCAGCTCCTCGGAGCCAGCACTGATGCTAGCTCCGAGGGGGTCTGTAAACAAGCAAAGCTGGCGGGCCTGGTTCTGAAGTCTCCATTGCAATGTCAAACTACAGCCTCCAGCGGACCTACTTGGGCCTGCCTGCCCGCAGGGAGCAGAGGAGGCATCTGTTCTGAACCCATTTAAAGCCAAAGTGTAAAGTAAATATAAGGCTTCGGGGACCAAGCAACAAGGAATCCTATCACTACATTTACGAAACTACAGCCGGGGAACACAGGGTGACAGCAGACACCCTTCACCCCATCCTTAGCCTATGGGTCTGTGGCCCCAGAGGGTGGTCCCCTTCCAGGTGGAGGTGGGGGGGGGGGGGGTCCCTGAGCAGTTAGGTCAGGCGGATTCCCAGCACCTGTTCCAGTTCTTGCCTCCGCTGCTGCACCTGGAGAAAGGAGAGACCGGCGGCTCAGGCCTCTGCCACTTGCAGCCTCAAGAGGGCACACAGGGCAGAGCCTCACCTTGGCAAAGATGTGCCTCCCCACTGCTTCCTGGGCCCAGGGCTGGTGGTAGAAAGCAGCTCGTCTCTCTTCCTCAGGATTCCCAATCACATCAGTGATGATCTGCAGAGAGCCAGGAGGAGAGCTGTATGCGGTGCCATTCCCACCCCTGCGAGCAGAAGTAGTGACGGGGAGGGGGTAAAAGTCCCCCCAGGGCTTAGCATGGGATCAAGCTCAGGAGGAGGACCACACCTTCAGATCTCGGCGCTGAGATCGGAGCCACTCCTGGATGAAGTCCTGAGGGTCAGTGCTAAAGCTGAGCATGAAATCCCTCTGGGTCTTCAGCTGGTTGATGGACTCAATGGTCTCATGGATCTGGAGAAAGGAGTCCGTGTGTCAGACTGGTCCCCACTCTTAGCATGTCCTGTTTCCAGGCCTAACCCCAAAGGACTCAGAGCAAGATCCCTTCCCAAGGTGCTACATGTACAGAAATGTCCCCCAACACAGCCTACCCACCCTCATCTTGGGTCCCTGAGGAGGCTGGGAAGGCAGAGGGCCCACCTTGACATCAAGGGAGGCAATCTCCTGTTGATTGGTGGTGGAGGCCAGAAAATTGCTCATCTGGGCCTTGAGTGGGTCGTCTACCTCCACATCAATGTCATAACACGCTGTCTTCTTCTGGTCATTAGGGTCTACGCTGTAGGCAGGACACAGGAGGGGAGGGGTCAGCACACAGCTACGTTCATCCCACCCACCAGGGCCAAACCTGCACGTGCTCAGGTAGCAAGAAACCAAACCTGCTGCTTTTCTTTGGTTTTACATCAAGCCGAAAGTAAACGGTTTTTGTTCTTAAGGTATAAGGCTTTTTGTTTTTAATGTATTATTTCTTTTTGAGAGCGTGAGAAAGAGCGTGTGAGCAGGGGAGGGGCAGAGAAAGAGAGGGAGACAGGATCCAAAGCAGGCTCTGCACCGCTGTCCGTGAATTCATGAAACCATGACCTACGCCAAAGGCGGACGCTTAACCCACTGAGCCACCCAGGCGCCCCGAGGTAAATGGCTCTTCAAAGAGCCTTCCCATTCCCCCCCCTTCCATTTACCTAATGACGTGGTTGATGACAATGGGGTCTGGATGCTGCAGCAATCCAGCCAGCTTCATGGGAATCTCCGAGAAACGAAGTCGGCCACAACTGAAGATCTAGGGAGAGTACCAAAGGCCTGGTGATGCCTTGGAGGGCACAGAGGGAAATGGGCCATCCCAGGGTCAGTGTGGAGAATGTGGCCAAGAACAAGCCCCGCAGGGAGGTGAAGCAGTGGGCAGGGCAAGGGCCACGAGACGGGGGGGGGATGGCCGCCAGCTCACCTGGCGGAAGTAACGGTTGCAATTGATGTACTCCCGCTCATGCCCGTCCTGCAGCTGGTTGTGTTTGATATAAAGCCACAGGGCCTGCATGATGGCGGCCCTGGTCTGTGTGTGCACCCCTAGCAGCCTTGCCAGTCGGGGGTCCAACTTGTACTGGGGAGGCTGGAGATAGACAGAGGGGAGTCAGGGGGGTGTGGTCTTGTGAGAAACCAAAGTGGAAGGATCGGGCAGGACAGAAAGGGTTTACCACAGGTACCCGGCTCTCCTCCCCCAGATGACTCCCTGGGGCCCCAGACATTCATCACCTGATGATCCAGCATGAGCAGGAGGGTGCACTTGACGTTGAGGTCTCCAGGCCGTTTCACCTGGAAGCCATCAGTCTCCTGGGTGGTGGGCATCCGGTGCCACTGGCAGGGAGGAGGGGAGCAGACCTCATCACCAAGGGAGTGGGGCCGGAGCACACACACCTCGCCCTCTACAGGACCGACGCCACTTCTCTGCCCACCCAGCATGTCAGCCTGTGCTCCCCACACCCCAGGGCCACTCTTACCTCCACCAGGTGGTTGTCAGGCCCGTACAGTTCCTTGTCCAGCTCAATGACGAGGCTCTTAAAGAATGAAGAAAACTTCCTCTTCTGTTTGCTAGGCTGGGGAACAGTAATGGGTGTGAGTTGGGGGTGCTGCTGACCTCTCAACCTAACCTAGGCTAAGCCCCCAAAAAAGTACTATTTCCATCCTGCATCTCAGGGTAGTGAGACTCTTGGGCCCCGAAGGAAGCAAGGAGACAGGGCAAAATGAGGCGCCGGATGCAGGGAAAGGACTCTGGGTGCACCCCGCTGGCAGCCAACGAGGACTGAATTAGAAAGGGGTACCCCTTCTTCAAGACACTTCACTGCCACCCGCAGGATAGCTCTTGTAACCACCATACAAATCTTCAAGCTCTGGCTTGGAGCTGTGACCCAGCAGTGCCCTCTCCCTCAGGCAGGACTTCACTCTTAAGCCCACACAGGCCACCTCCCCTCCAGACACCACCTCTCCCAACTCACATCATCCAGCAGTTTTCCCTCCACTCGGAGTTCCCAGGAAGCCACCTTGTCCCCTGCTGGGGTTCCCCCGGGGGTCCCTGCGTTTCCTGCATTATCACCTTCTGCTTTGCTGGGACTGAATGTATTAGAAATATAGATCCGCAGCTTTCGTTTTTGCTAAAGAGAGAAAGACAACCAGCTAGAGGTGGGCCAACACGTTGGAAAACAATGCTACCCAATCTTTGTCTGAACCCACTCGACATCAATACTGAATGCTGTCTAGGGGCCAGGTACCTTGTTAGGTACCGGAAATCGGGAGTAGGAAATCCCAGTCCCAGACTTCAGAGAACTCACAACTACGGAGGAGAGAAAGGCACTACTGACAACTCCAACACAGTGCAATTGGTGGTGTTGACAGGTGCGCACAGGGTGCCATCGGGCAAGTTGGAAGCTTCCAGCACACATTTTACACGAAACTCAAACACTGGCCCCAAAGTATTCTGGCCTCTGGAAAGCTTTTACCACTCAGGGGATTATTCTAGATTATTATCTTTAAACCAGGGGAGTGTGTGCATGGAGGTAGGAACTATGCTTATCCATCTCTAGTCTTGCCCTGCAAACTTCTGACTGTGATCCGTAAGGTTTACATCTTAAATGACTCAGGAGGCACATACATATATAAATATCTGAAACAAAACATCATTAAACAATACTTTTACTACTATGGTAAGTATTATACTACTGTGAAGTATTATAATTTCTACTATTTTATGTTTTGTTAAAAACAGGCTGGGCCTGGGGCACCTGGGTGGCTCAGTTGGTTAAAGTTTCTGACTTCGGCTCAGGTCATGGTCCCACAGTTGACAAGTTCAAGCCCTGGATCAGGCTGTGTGCTCATACCTCAGGGCCCGCAGCCTGCTTCGGATTCTGTGTCTCCGTCTCTCTCTGCCCCTCCCCCACTCACACTCTGTCCCTCATTTCTCTCAAAAACGAATAAAAACATTAAAACATTGAAAAAAAAAAAAATGCTGGCCCCACCACATTAAATTGAGTTCATGTTCCACTAATGGGCTGCATCCTGCAGCGTGAGAAATCACAGACCCATGCTTGGCAGACCCAGGCCGGAACACAACATCAGGGGGAGGCAGAGAAGTCTGGGAAGGCCCAGGACTGGCCGGGGCTGCACACACCGTCAGAGGCTTTTTGATGGCCTCTTGGATCTCCATCCGCTTTCGGGCAATGGTCTGGTCCAGCTTCCGCTCAAAAGCCAAAAGATCCATATACGCCTGAGACTCTGGGACAAGTTCCCGAATCTAGAAGAAGAGAGGAATTCATTAGTTTGTTTCAGCTGCAGCTCTGGCTCCTTGCTCCGCTATCCCAGAGTTGGGGGAACCTGACTGTACCCGCAGCCTGCCAGCCACTGGGTAAGGCCTCCTAGGCCCCCACCCAACATACTCACTCGCTGAGGTAGAACCTTATCTGCCATCTTCCTCCTCTTTAACCTGGGGAGGACAGAAACCCATTTAAGGGGTCAATGGTCCAAAACACCTCCCCCTCCCTTCCCCCTCCAGTCCCTAGGACCCTCCCCCAGAAGAACCAGGAGTCTCCCTCAGTCATTAGAGCGCTTAGGACAGAAGGAACTGCTCTGTTACCACCAGAGCTGTGCCGGGCAGAGCAGGAGAAACAAGATGGTCTTACCCCCGGCGCTGGGCCGGCATTGGATGCTGGGCCTGGGGCACCAGCAGGCGTTTTCGGAACGGGTCCATCATGGTGGGTGGCATGCCAGGTCGAAGTGGAGCAGCTGTGCCAAATGGGGAGCCGGCAGGGGGCCCCACCTGCAAGCCAGCCATGGGCATCCGGCTCCCTGGTGACATACCGGGCCGCTGGAAGAAGCAAGCCAATGGGGGTGCATAGGTCAGCGGCAGAGCCCCACGGGGCCCATAGCCCATTCCCTCCATCCCTCTCTGGGCTGGGTCTGGCCCTGAGCAGCACACCGCAGAGCCCCTCTTGGAGGACAGGAACAAAGGGGAGCAGGTGCCCAAGAGCAGAAATGTAAACCACACCTGCCCCGCCCCCTTCAACCACCCTGGCGTCAGTGCCAGCAAATGAGGCCTGCCAGAGTCTGGGGTGGGAAGGAGAGTCCTGCCTGCGAGGGAAGGGCCCGCAGGAGTGTTTTGGGGCCCACTGCCACCTTCCAACCCGAGCGCACGACGCCCTGCTCCCTGGAACCAGCCGGCTCTAAGACACTCCCAACACCATCGCGTGATCCCACCAAGCACTCCTATCTACTTCCTTCCCCAGCTGGAGACAGAAGCATGGCCTGGGGGCAGTGTGACAGCCAGATGGAAGGGTGCACTGTGATATGAGCAGGCAAGGCCCCAACATCCATCTCCTGGCACCAGCCTAGTGGTGTGACTAAAGGGAGGAAGACAGTCCAATGGGCTGGCAAGCCTGTCAGGCAGGGGCACCCTAGGTGAGCAAGCCACAACAGGATGGGCCGGAGCATGTCCCAACCGGTACGGGTGGCCTCGGGTACAGTACAGAGACCATCTGGTCACCATATGGCCCCTATTCACAACCCAGAACTGGACCCTTCTCTCCACCTCCCTACTGCCCTGTTCCCTACCCCTATGCCGAGAGACCCCAAGAGGAAAGCTGTGGCTCCTGTGTGGCCTATCAGAGAGCGGCTGGCACCCGGGCTCTGTCCGCGGTCCGTGCACCACCTGGCGGCTGGGGCTGTTGGGTGCTTAACTCAGCCCTCACGATCCCAAACTGGAGAACGGAGGGAAGATTATGCAAGATCAGTCATAGGGTCACCAGGAGCCCGGGTTACAGAAACGACTTCTGTAGAAGTCTGCAGAAGGATTTCCCACTGAGGTCCAGCTCCCCAACATTTCTGGGAGTAACCCTGCCCCCCCCCCCCCGCCTCCCCCTCTATAGCTGCTGCCTGCAAGGCCTGTTTGGCAGCTCTGCTTTGCACACACTGTCCCTGGCAGCTTCGCAGGGCTGGCCCCAGGGCCTAGATTATGCAACCAGCACAACTACCCCACCAAGCCAGGCTAGGTGGGGACTTGCACCAAATCAGAGAACCTCCTACCCCCAGCCCGGTATCATGGAGATGAGAATTTTCCCCCCACTTTTTCATCTAGCGCCAAACTCATGTTCTCAGCACAGAGGGTCAGACTCCTGACCAGAGGGAGAGATGAAGAAAAGTGACCCAGAGATGTAGGGAAGGGCAAAGGGGGAGTAGGGTGGGAAAAGCCATCTGGGGGAATGGAGTTGAACGTGGGGGACTCTGGGGCTTCAGGAGGCCTGCCGCGAAGAGATTTGTCCAAGCTGCTGAAAGGCAAAGGAAAGCCTGTTTCTCGGCCTTAATGAGCCATGGCCAGAGATTACAGGAAACAAACTCAGTGTGGCCACAGCTGTAAACCCAGGCTCCAGACACGCTAGACATATTTTCCCCACCCTGAACATGAGCCAGAGGGCAAGAACAGCTGGAGCAGTGGGACCTGCACAGAGTGAGACAGGGCCCTGAGGTCCCCAAGAAGCCACTCACTAGGACTTTCACAAAACCTCCTCGGCACCACCCACCCCTCCTAGGCAGGTGCTCTTGTAGCAGGAAGTCCCCAGTCAAGGCTGCAGGGGCAGGGCCTGGAATAGGCCCCTCCCAGACATCTGCTCCAAACTTCCCAGGCGCAGGGCCCCCAGCTCACCCCAGGCCCCAGGCTTCTCCCAAGAGGGAGAAGAGGCCCAGGGGAAGGTTGCTTAGTCCCAGCTTAGTCTTGCCAAGCTCCACACCTGCTCTTTGAAGCACCAGTAACTCCTCTTCAAAATAAAAACCCCAAGAGTTTAAAAAAAAAAAATACAAAGCCCAGGTCAGGCCTCTCAGGCTCTATAAGTCCCTCGCCTGCAGTTGAGCGAGGTAGGCCTGGCTCAGTGCCCTGAACCTCGGAAGTGTGCAACAACGTCCTCTCCCTAGCCCAGCAGCAGCCCACGACCTAAGTGTGATTCTACCTCCACCACCCAGGACAGCAGCGGCGCGTGGCCGGGCCTGATGCTGCTGTCTCCAGAGAGCACACACACAGCCCTGCCTCAAAGCCTGTGGCCCTGGCGCTCCTGGTGGCCGGGCCTAGGAGAAGAGAACATACCCCTCCCTAACTAGAAAATATTTTGAACTCTGGAGTGAACCCAACAATCTGTGTTTCTTTGGGTTTTGTTTTTCCTTAAGCTCCTCCGTTGAGTATGATCCACAGCTAGAACTCCTTCCACTGTGTGGAGGGAGATGGGTCGTCACTTCCCTTCTTTCATTGGCTCCCCTACTTGCCCAACTTGGGCCCTGAAACCCTTGCTCTTCTAGCTCACCCCACGTGCTCTGACAGGAACCCCTTTGCTCCTGAGATCTCAAGTCCCATCTCCTGAAGTCACACAACTGGACTTGGAAAGAGGCCAAGCAAGATCTTCCTCAAACTTAGCCAGAGTGAACTGGGTCCGCCCTCTCCCTTTCTACCTCTAATGCCCCTCCCCAGAAGAAGAGGAGGTGATGAAAAGCTGGTGGGCTAGAAAGCCTGGGGAAGCAGAGGCTCAGTGCCTTCCCCTTGGTTCCCAACCCTAGCAGCCTGGGACTACCCAGCCAGCCAGCCAGCCAAACCTTGCCACTGGCCCTAGTCCACTCCCTACGTATGGTTGTGGAATTCATTTTCTCAGGGGCATTCCCCAGGCCACAGTGCCCATGGGTTTCCAGCAAAGGAACTGGAGAGGCTCCTATCTGTTCCTTAGATCCTTCTCAGGCCAAAGGCCCACAAGGAGGCTCCAAGGCCAGCCCTCAGCTAGGTAGCCCAGGGGCTGGAATGGAATGACTGATGCAGGGACCCCTCAGCAACACCTTGGAGCCACGAATCCCCAAGTGGGAAAGCAAGATGGGAGTGGTTGGGACCAGGTCTATCTCTGTCAATACCCAGACCCTTTTTCTTTACAGGGAGGAGTGAGAATGAGGAGTTAGAGGGAAAAATCACTCCTCAGTTAAGAATCTCTTTCGAAAGCGAGGGCCCAAGGCTCATGGGTAGGGGAGGAATGCATATCCTACTCCATGAGGATCCATTTTTGGAGGCTCTACCTGGAGATAACAGAGTAAGCCCCAGCTTCCTTGGGAGATTAGCAAAGAAGCCAGTGCCAAATGCTGGGGCACACAGGTTGGGTGGAATATGGCCATGTTAGAACTTAAAGTCTAAATAAAAGTGGAGAGGGAGTGGGGAAAAGGACAGGCACAATTCCTAAGCATTCTGGGGTAACCAGAAACAATGCACTTGGCGGGGACTGATGAGCAGGATCCTCATACTGTATGAGTTCCTCATACACTGACCCTAAGGATGAAGTCTCTGCTTCTCAATGGCCTTTGAAGCTGCAACCTGAGAAGCTCTCTCTTTGAAGCCAAACTCCAAAGGAGTCAGGACAGAACTCTTTGAACAACTCTCACAGGCTCCTCCAGCCCCAGACCATCAGGGCTCAGTGGAGCCTCTCTGCTCCTGCAGACTAATCAACTCCTGGACACTATGACACCAGGCAGGAAGCCAAAAAGAGAGTCTGCCCAGAATGGGCTGGGTTTTCCGCCTTCCTCGGGCCCCGCCACCACCATCTGTGGTCGAACCCAGAACCATCCCATGCAAGGGCTCCTGGGCCTGACCAGGAGTAGACCCTGCCTGGCATAGATTGGAATCCTCTTCCTCTATCTTCTACCTCCCATGCCTGGGAAGCCAGGCCCTTCTTCCTCCTCATCAGCAGCTGGGAACCATCTCAGACTCGCTAGAACTCTGCCAGTTCCCAACTAGAAAAAAAAAAACAAAACAGCGCAGACTTGGAGTGGGACCAAGGCCAATGCAGGGTAACCCTGGTTTCTCAGTGAGGGCCCTTTTGCAAAACTTTCTCAGCACTTCCCAGAACCCCCTACCCTAGGATCTACACCAGCATTCTCAACCCAGTCGCCTACAACTCACTAGCTCCAACTCCTCCATCTCTCAGTTACTCAGAATCCCGGTTCCAAGAAAGCCTCCAGGCCCTTCCAACCGCTTCAAACCCTCCACCCCAGAATCGTTCTTACCCTCTCCCCCAACTGCCCCACCACCCGGCCTTGCCCTCCTCCCTGTCCCGTGCACTCCGCACGCTGGGCCCCTGTGCCCTCTGTCCGTCGGCTGCCCCGGGGCCCTCACTCGAGGCCCCAGTAGCTCCATGCCCCGGGCGTGCTCGCGGCGCCGCCTGCCCATCCGCGCTCCTCACCTGGTACTGAGCCGCGGGGCCCGCGGGGCCCATGGGGCGGAAGGCGGCGGCCCCGGGACCCCCCACACCTCCAGCCGGTCCTGGCCCCCTGAGCGCCGGTCCGGGCAGCATGCCGGGTCCCGCTGGCGGAGGCGGCGCCCCCAGAGCCGCGGCAACTGCGCCGCCGCCAGGACTCAGCGGAGGCAGCGGGAACCCGCCCGCGACACGGCCCGACATCGCTCCGTCCCGTCCGGCGGTGTCGCGATCCGGGCTCCGGGCTCCGTGTCGAGTCCGCTCCGCGATCCGTGATCCGGGACTTTCCGATCTAAATTCCGGGTTCTGGGGTTTGTTGATCCGGGTTCCGGGATTTCCTAGTCCAAGACCTCGAGTTCCCCACAGACCCGGTTTGGGGCAGGGCCGATCCTGATTCCGGTCCTGCCCGGGGAATTCCGGATCCGGGATCTGCTGCAGGCCCGCCTGCCGCCCGCGGCCTCCGGAGGTTTGGCCGACAGAGTCCAGTTACCCAGAGGCGGCAACTAACTCCCTGCCCCGCCCAAACAAGCCCAGCGCTAGGCCCCACCTATACCCAGCGGCCCAATGCCAGGATGCCTCCTCAAATCCCGCCCATCGCGAGACCCGCCCCTGACGGGCACCGCCCCTAACCGTCAGCCCCAGAGCCACGCCCACACCCCTTGGACCAGCCCTTGGCCGGAGAGGCGGGGGCGAAAAGCTGCGCAGGAAGCGCTGTGCAAGGCGCGGGGTCAGAGGTCGAAGGTCACTTAGGGCTTCAACAGAGAATGGGTAGTTGCTGAGAGCTCCCAGGTGTAGCCGACTCCCCGAGATACCTACTCTCTCTGAAAATAGTTTTCTCGAGTCGCCTTCCTACATTTTCAGCATTAAAGACAACACAGAGCTGTTCTCTGGGGCAGAAGAGCCTCCAACTTTTGACTTTGTTTAAAAGCCCATCCTGGTGGCTCAGAGCTGCCAAGGGATATCAGCTGCCCCAGACCCGATCCAGCTGTGTGAAGGGTTGACTTGGCCAAGATCCGAGTTTTTTTGCATATTTTTAACGTGCTCTGCCTCACTTTAAGGAAGCCTAGTACTTTACTCCACAGGAAATGTTTCTAGTGGGTGGAAATTTGCATTATGAGAAACCTCCCTGTAGTTAAATAAGGTTTTTTTCTCCAGGATTTATAGTACTTAATTGAAAAAAATGCAGTACCTTTTCAGAAGCCACTGTCCTGTATCATAAAGTATTCAAATAAAGTGCTTCAGCTGTGTCAGAGAGCCTACCTTCTGGTCGTCTGGGATTTTCTCCCCATGATCTAGACCAGTGCTGCTTAAACTTCAATGAGCAAGAGAAACATCTGGGGCTCTTGTTCAAAATGCAGATTATGATTCAGTAGGTTTGGGGTCTGAGACAGGGCTTAAGCTTCAGCATTTCTAACAAGCTCCAAAAGCAATGCTGTTGCTACTCAGACAACAGTTTTGAGCAGCCAAGATAGATTTTCACTATATAAATTCTCTGCTTTGTTTTCACCCCTAACAAAGTCTTGCATCATAGCACCCAGATCCTCTTCATAGTACAGTTCTCCACCCTTTTTAGAAATCAGTTCTGCTCACCTGTACTTGCTGGTATCTTTCCTCCAGTGATGAACCCTACTTTGCTGTTGCTTTCCTGCCTCTGGGTCTTCTCAGAGATCATGCTCCTCCTTCCGCCTTTGGGTTCACTGCCAGTCTCGGAACAGGCCACTGAAATTGTTACAGTCATTGAATCAGGGCCCCTCTCCACCCCTGTAAAGTGCGTAAAGAATTCACGATAATGTAATTAGTACCCATTTCAAGACTTTCAAGCTTGTTCCAAGGAGTTTGAGGGAGCAGTAGGGGCAAATCCCCTGGGGAGCTATTCCAAACTATCCCTTCTAGCCACCCCCACTAAACAACACACGTACACAATCCAATGGCTTCCAGTATTATATTTTAAGAATAAGGTTCCCAGGGGTGACTGGGTGGCTCAGTTGGTTAAGCAACAGACTTCAGCTTAGGCATTATCTCTTGGCTCAAGAGTTCGAGCCCTGCATCAGGCTCTGCATTAAGGGTGTGGAGCCTGCTTAGAATTCTCCCTCCCTCCCTCCCTCCCTCTCTCTCTCTCTCTCTCTCTCTCTCTCGCTCTCGCTCTCTCTCTCCCCCCCTCCCCCCCGCCCTCTCTCTGCCCCTTTCCCATGCACACTTGCATGCTCTCTCTCTCAAAATAAACTTAAAAAAATAAGCCTCCCAGTATTATACACCTGAAACTAATAGAACACTGTATGTTAATTATACTGGAATTTAAATTTACAGAAAAATAATAGAATAAGCCTGCCAAGTAATTCTGATACAACCTGCCTTGTAGAGAACCTTTACACTAGAAAACAGACAAGCTAATAAGTGCATTTAAAAAAGAGATAAGGGGCAGCTGCCTGGCTTAGTCAGTAGAGCATACGACTCTCGATCTTGGGTCATGAGTTCGAGCCCTATACTGGGTGTAAAGATAACTTAAAAAATAAAATCGGAGAGTAGAGCACAATCGGTGGCTCAGTGGGTTGAGCATCCAACTCTTGATTTTGGCTTCGGTCATGATCCAGGGTCATGGGATCCTTACTGAGCGTGGAGCCTGCTTGGGATAGTCTCTCTCTCTCTCTCTCTCTCTCTCTCTCAAAAAAAAAAAAAAAATCTTGTAATGGGGGCACCTGGGTGGCTCAGTCAGTTAAGCATCCAACTTCAGCTCAGGTCATGATCCCATGGTTTGTGAGTTCCAGCCCCACGTCAGGCTCTGTGCTGACAGCTCAGAGCCTAGAGCCTACTTCGGATTCTGTGTCTCCCTCTCTCTCTCTGCCCCTCCCCCGTTCTCTTCCTCCCTCCCTCTCTCTCTCAAAAATAAACATTAAAATTTTTTAAAAATCTTTTAGTGTTTTTATTTATTTTTGAGAGAGAGGAGAGCATGAGTGGGGCAGGGGCAGAGAGACAGGAGGTCAGAGGATCAGAAGCAGGCTCTGCGCTGACAGCAGAGACCCCAATGCAGGGCTCAAACTCCCCAACCGTGAGATCATGACCTGAGCTGAAGTCAGACACTTAACCGACTGAGCCACCCAGGTATCCCTCTCTCCCTAAAAATTTTAGAAAGAAAAAAATAAAATCTTGGGGCACCTGGGTGGCTCAGGCGATTAAGCATCCAACTCTTGATTTCGGTGCAGGTCATGATCTCATGGTTTGTGGGGTGGAACCCTGTGTTGGGCTCTGCACTGACAGCACAGAGCCTGCTTGGGATTCTCTCTCTTCCCCCCCCCCCCCCCCCGCTCTCTCTGCCCCTCCCTCCCTCTGTCTCTCTGTCTCTCAAATAAATAAAAATAACTAAAAATAAAATCTTAATAAAAATTTTTTTAATTTAAAAAAGATAAAACAGTTAAATGTAATTCAGGTCCTCGTTTTCCCCTTGATTAAAACCCTCCCCAGCTTCCCATTGCTCTTAGGTTGAATATCATACTCCCCCCTCATGACATGTAAGATTCTGCAAGGCCTGGCTCCTGCTTACCTCCTTGGGCTCATTTTAAACCATTGCCTTTGGTTCTCTAAGAGTGAGTCCAGAGGTTCTCCTGGCCATTTCTCAAACTGCTAAGCCCCTTCCAACCTCAGAGCCTCTCTACTTCCAGCCCTTTGTTATCTTTTCCATACTCTCCCCTTACTTTATTTCTCACCAAGCAATTATCACAATATGTAATTGCTTGCCTAGGTGTGAACTGGCTTACTGTCTGATCTGGCTCCTTCGCTAAAATACAAATTCTTTGAAGGTGGGAATTCTTTCTCTTTTTTCTTTGTTATTGAGATTCACATAATGTAAAATTAACCATTTGAAAGCAAACGATTCATTGGCGTTTAGTACATTCACAGTGTTGTACAACCACCACCTCTATCTAGTTCTAAACATTTTCATCCAAAAGAAAATTCCATACCCATTAAGCAGTTGTTTATTCTCTTCTCCTATCCCCTGGTACACACCAATCTGCATTGTCTCTATGGATTTACCTTTTCTGATTATTTCATATAAATGGAATTATATAACATGTGACTTTTGTGTCTGGCTTTTTAAATTTGGTATAATGTCTTCAAGGTTCATGCATGTTGTAGTATGTGCCAGCACTTCATTTCTTTTTATGGCTGAATAATATTCCGTTGTATGTATATGCCATCATCTGCTTACCCATTTATCTATTGATAGACATTTGGGTTGTTTCCATCTCTCAGTTATCGTAAGTAATGCCGCTGTGAATGTGCATGTACACGTATTTAAGTACCTGTTTTCAATAATTTGGGGTATATATTGTGTTACTTTTAACCACTGTCGTAACCTAATCAATACATGTGTTTAAACAAGTGAATGATCTTTTAGTGAGAGAGAATGATAAACAATACCAACAATGAGTTAATTGCTATGATAAAACATCCTCAAGGTGTTAGGGGGAAAATAGGATATCTAAGTTATGGTAAGGATAAAGAAGATTTCCTATTCATTAAGCAGAGAATAGCTGACACTTATTAAGTACCACACGTATTACTTCTTTTATTTAAAAAAAATTTTTTTTTAACGTTTATTTATTTTTGAGACAGAGAGAGACAGAGCATGAACAGGGGAGGGGCAGAGAGAGAGGAGACACAGAATCTGAAGCAGGCTCCAGGCTCTGAGCTGTCAGCACAGAGCCCAACGCGGGGCTTGAACTCACGGCCCGGCCCGTGAGATCATGACCTGAGCCGAAGTCGGACGCTTAACCGACCGAGCCACCCAGGCGCCCCCGTATTACTTCTTTTAACCTTCACTATGCATATGAGGTAAATACTCATTTTACCTCTATTTTAGAAATCAAGGCAGAGAGATTCAGTTACTTCCCCTGCTCTCACTGTGATGGTTTTAGGATTCAAACCTGGTTCTGAGCTGGCTCTGGAATCCAAAATCCAGGCACTTAACGCTATGTATGACTTCTTGTTCGTAGCTGTTATTTCTCTGTTATTACCTCTGGTCTGTTATCACATGCAAAGAAAGTTTTCAAACTGAAAAGCCAGTGCTATGGGGACTCAAAGAAAAGAGGCTAATTGGTAGGACCTGATTAATTAGAAGCATTTTGATTTGAAGGAGATACTACTGATGGTCACCCAATAGGCAAATGGGATTTGATGCATCACTAGGGGCAATTCAAGACCTTGTGAAAGCACTAAGTTAATGCTGAAGAATCAAAAGAGATGGGGGGAGGGGAGACGATTCCCACACCACCCTCATAGGACCTAATGTTGTAGCCAGTTACAGGACTTGCAGTCCTGGAGGCAGCATTCCCATGCCTTTATTCCCTTGACTTGGAATGCCTTTTTTCTCTTCCTCTCTTCTTCCCTTGATACTTACTCTGCTCACTGACCACTTTTCAGAATTTCATTCTGAAACATTCTATGGTTTCAGAAGAGGTACTTTCCTATAACCTCTGACCCTATTGCATCTACAGGCACTCAAAGACTTAATGGAACTAAAGTATTTAATTTATTAAAGTATTTTAAAAGTATTTAATAAACCCAAACCAGAGGGACAATTCCCAGTGGGTCTATGCTTCCTGACCCAGCTGTTTGGTGGACAAAATAGCTGCCAAAGAGTTCATAGGAGAAAGGCCCTTGGAGCGAGATGGCCCAGTACTTGTGCTACAGCAGGCCAGCAAAGATCACTCCTTGGTTTGATGGCCCACAGGAGGTTAGAATTTCAGAAGAAGAAGTATGGGTAGACAGGTCATGGTGGGAAACACTTAGCACAATGGCAGCACTACTGGGGATGTACCAGGAGCCTGGCCGAGGTGGCATCCCAAGCAGCTGACACATCCATTTTCCATTTGTGGTGGTGAGGCAGGCCTGGGGCACCGCACAGTCAGAGCAGCAGAAGTGCTGGATGGCAAAGAAACACTCAGTGAGCAGCTTCTATGTGCCAGTCACTGACATCTTCTAGTAAAGAAGGTAAATGCATAAACAGATCATTTCTCCACATGACAATTGCGAACATAAAGGTATTCATAAGGTACCATGGGGAAATCTTTAATGAAGGAAACAGATTAGTGAAGACTTCTTGGGGGATGTTATGTAAAAAAGGCTATGAATGAGTTAGGCAAAGATAATGGAATAAGGCTAAAAGGCATGAAACAGCCCAGGGTGAAGAGAATCCGATTTTGCCGGATCATCAAGTGTACAAAAGTTCCTCCTCTATGTACACAATGAAGTCACAGATACATATTTTCATAGTTCACAGTCTAGCAGGTAAAACTCAAGAATAGTGTCTTCCAATAGTGGGAGTATATACCAGGATTCAAGAAGTGAGTTTCAGGTCTACAGCCCAGGTGACACTCTGGAAATCTCTGGAGCTAAGGCCTGGGGCATGATTCTACCATTTGTTCTCTCCCCATTCAAGGTAGACGTTTATGGTGCATTGAGAGACCTGGGTGGCACTGTAGTCTGAGTCCTCTTCCTGGTCACTTCCCAGACCCCCTCAGAGGCGACCTCCTGGCTCTTGAGTTTGGACCCAGAACTACTGGTATGACTGAAAAACAGACCAGTAAGACAGAGGGAAGATAAGGCAAAGGTCTCCCCTGGGATCTCTGACTTCTCCCTCCCCTCTGGTCCTCTGCAGTTCGATCCTTAGCTCTTTTCTCTATACATGACTTACCCAGACATACTCATCTATTCCCATCCCTTCAATTACTGCCTACTTTCTGATGAGCCTAAATATCTAACTCCAATCACCACCCCTCTCCTGAGATTCAGATCCGTATTTCCAATTCACTGCTAGACGCTCCATAGGTCATGTAAACCCATCTGTCCAAAATCAAGGTCTCATTGTCCTCCCTCCCAGTCTCCTCTCCTGTGTCTATCCTGATACAGAGCATGAGGACATGGCAAAGGGCCTTGATGAGACATTCAAACTGGTCTTGTAGGCAGATGAAAGCCAAAGACGGGGTGACCCAACCAGATGCCCAGGACACCTGTAATCAAAAGCAAAGAGGTGAGGGGTGCCTGGGTGGCTCAGTCCGTTAAGCGTTTGACTTCAGCTCAGGTCATGATCTCACAGCTTGTAGGTTCGACCCCCATGTCGGGCTCTGTGCTGACAGCTCAGAGCCTGGAGCCTGCTTTGGATTCTGTGTGTGTCTCTCTCTCTCTCTACCCTTCCCCCACTTACACTCTCTCTGTCTCAAAAAATAAAATAAAAAACATTAAAAATTTTAAAAAAATAAAATAAAATAAAAAAGCAAAGAGGTGAATAAAGAAAGTCTTAAGGACCTTCACTGTGCTCTCTTGAAGTCATCTTTCACTTCTCCCTTTCTTGCTCCCCTTCAGTCATCAAGTTCTGTTGATTTTCCCTCCTAAATCTTTTTTGGATCTATCCTACCCACCTAGGTCAGGTCCTCAGCATCTCTTCCATAACCCACCTAACTAGTTTCTCTGCTAAAAGGCCATCCTACCCTATCCCTCCTGGCAATTTTATCCCAAGGCAGCAAATATCACATCTCTCCATTTTCCCATATTTGTGTGCCCTCCATTACATTTAGCAGTAGGCTTTAAACCCACTGGGGTCCTTCGGGTTTCTTAGAGCTGTTGTGGCAACCTGAGAGTGAGAGGGAGGGCAGCACTGGGAGATCCTCTCTTGTGTCACCCCCACCTCTCCTCCCTGCTTCAACAAGGAGTTCAGCTTTTACTGTTTTATATATTGAGTGACCTTGCAAGATTCTTTGGCAGAAAGGTTTCCACAGCTCTAAAATATTTAAAAGGCAAGGGTTTGGGGCGCCTGGGTGGCTCAGTTGGTTGAGCATCCGACTTCGGCTCAGGTCATGATCTCACGGTCTGTGGGTTTGAGCCCCGTGTTGGGCTTTGTGCTGAGGCTCAGAGCCTGTGCTCAGAGCCTGGAGCCTGCTTCGGATTCTGTGTCTCCCTCTCTCTCTGACCCTCCCCTGTTCATGCTCTGTCTCTCTCTGTCTCAAAAATAAGTAAATATTAAAAAAAAATTTTTTTAAAGGCAAGGGCTTGCAGAAGAGTCTGTATCTAAACTTTTCAGCATGGGATAATTGGCTCTTACTCTGTCCTCCTCTTACCTCTATAGCTTTATTTTCCACCAACATCCCAACTGAACTTAACCTTCCCTGAATACACCAAGCTCTTTCACGCTGATTCTTGTGCCTATGACGTCACTAGAATGTAAGCTCCTCCAAGGCTGGGGCTTTGTTTCCTGCTGTGTCCCCACTACCTAGAACAATACCTGGAACAAAGTTAAGTACTCAATTCACATTGATTAAATGAATAAGTGTTCCTCCCCAGTTCTCTGCTATTCAAGTGTCTATTCTTCAAAGCCAACTCAAATGTCACCGCCTCTGGAATTTCCATGACTTTCTATCCCCACCTTCTAACTGCTATCATCAATTTGTTGTTTTCTGTTTTCCTTAACACTCAGCCAAAATTTCTGTAAGAGTACTCATCGTATTGTGCTGTGGCTTTTGTTTAGGGTTCTGCCTCCACCACACACCCCTCCAGTGTGAACTCTAAGAGGACAAGGACAGTGCAGAAACAATGCCTGCTCAGGAAATAGCTCTGATAAAAGTTACCTCCGCTTCCCCACCCCAGAACTCTGTTCCAAGTCAGTCCTGATCAGGAGTTACCCCATCAGGGCAGAAGGTTAAAACCAGCTTAGATCTTAACAGTTAACTTTGGTTCCCAAATCTTTCTCAAGCTTTATGCTCTTGCTTTCTTAGACTTTACTGATTAGTGACCTTCCACCTGGATTCTTGGATTTTTCTTTGTTTACTCTTAGCTCAGATCTTATCCTCACCTTGACTCTGATGGGCTGGTCAAGGTTGATTCACTTAGTACTAACTACTGATTTTAACCCTTAATTTATCTGCTCTTCTAATTCTGGTTAAGACTGTACTGATCCTAGGGGCGCCTGGGTGGCGCAGTCGGTTAAGCGTCCGACTTCAGCCAGGTCACGATCTCACGGTCCGTGAGTTCGAGCCCCGCGTCAGGCTCTGGGCTGATGGCTCAGAGCCTGGAGCCTGTTTCCGATTCTGTGTCTCCCTCTCTCTCTGCCCCTCCCCCGTTCATGCTCTGTCTCTCTCTGTCCCAAAAATAAATAAACGTTGAAAAAAAAAATTAAAAAAAAAAAGACTGTACTGATCCTAGGGCGCCTGGGTGGCTCAGTCGGTTGAGCATCCGACTTCGGTTCAGGTCACCATCTCGCAGTTGACGAGTTTGAGCCCCCGTGTTGGGCTCCGTGCTGACGGCTCAGAGCCTGGAGCCTGCTTCGAATTCTGTGTCTCCCTCTCTCTCTGCCCCTCCCCCGCTCATGCTCTGTCTCTGTCTCAAAAATAAATAAACATTAAAAAAAAAAAAAAAAGACTGTACTGATCCCACCTAACCATTTAGCTTCTATAAACAAGGTGCCTCTGATTTGGGCATTGACAGCTCCAGGAGTAAAAAACAGGTAAGGGAGAAAAAGAGTCTTGAGGGATCAGGGAAGTAGCAGATCTGGGGAGCCCAGAAACCAAGTAAAGCAGTTAAAAGGGAGGTGCCACTTCAGAAGACGACGTCCCTCTAGCTGCAGTTTCTCTTGCTTTTGTCAGGTTCAAACTCACTACTACTATAACCCACTCCCACAGTCATAACTTTGACCCAGGCCAAAGCAATTACCCATTTGAAGGAACGACTTCTCAACTTCCCTAGGAAAGCACCATCCACATAAAGAAATGGGTCACCTGGAGCAAGCCCATTTGCCAAGATTCAATTCACTGGCCAATTTATAAAATTACCGTAAATTTTTAAAAACCATTTTTATATGATACAGCTATTTTTATTAGATGGGATTATATTAGCAGCCTTTAAAATATTAAAATTTAAGATTTCCACTGAAGAAATCAAAGTTAAGGTTGATACACCATTCAGGAATTGGGAAAAGGACATTAAAAATACTAGCATATGACAAAATAGAAAACGACGTTCAAAGGCACCTCCTAAAAACAAGGAGCTGAAAAAAATCCCACTAAGCATAAGCACAGAGATTTTGGTTTCTAGCAAGCGGTGATTATGATGTTGATTTGGTATCACTATGTAGAAATATTTAACATAAGTGAGCAAAACCATTCGAAGCCATAAAAGAGAAATGCGGGTAGCCTAAAGGGGTTACTCTGATAGGTCTTATAAACTAGCCTCAAATAAAGCCTGGCAGTTTTAGTGGGGAGTCGTCAGGAAAGGCCTTTCCTGTGATCACAAAAGGAAGACAGACTATCATTTATCAAACACCAATGTAGTGTCAAAAACAATGGCAGGCACTTTCAAATACATAAACTAAATGTCATTCCTTTTAACAGAAGAACTAGAAGTTATGTAACTTTCCCACAGTGTCAAAGTTAGTTAAGACATCGTAGAGGAATTCATAGATTCCTCTTTGGAATTTCCTAGATTCCTCTTTGGGGTTTGTCTGGCCCCAAAGCTTCTATTCCAGGTGACATTCTCCACCAAAATGTCAGTATGGAAGACGACAAAGCATTGGTACAACTAGGGTACAAGAAAGGCAGCTGCCCTTCTTGGACAAGAAGTCACTCACTCATAATCTAAAAGAAATAAACCCTCTTCCACAAAAGAGGTAATAGTAGCGCCTCCTCAAAGGAGTTACAGTAAATGAGATAGGGAATGCACGTAATTGGTCCCCTGAAAACTCCCAAATCCTCAAATTTCACTGCACCAAGGAGCTCAGCCCATGGCTCACGGTCAGCCAAGGACTGTGGGAGACAAGGACACAACAGGATGCCCATGAGAATGGCCCGACCTGGGCGCCGGAAAAGCGTTCTGAGAAACAACTCTCCGAAGACGTTTGCCACGAAAGCGGTGGAAAGGGGTCCGGGGTGGAGAGACACAACGGAGGATTTACTCACCCCCATTTTTATGGCTATTGATAGCTGCCGGGCGGGGGAGCAAGAGCGCAGGCACCTTTGGTAGGAAGTGAGGAAGGGAATGCTCGTTTACTCAAGCGTGTTACTTGTATGTGGAGAAACGGGGGTGTACGAAAAAAGTCTTTTTGATACTGGCAAAAAGTCCCGTGGAACCAATTTGCCAGGCCACCCAGGAAGAGACGAGACCGACGCCAGCTAGATTTTTGAGCAACTGAGAAACCGACACCCAACGCCAACCTGCGCGGCCCAACACGGGAACGCAGCTGCGCGCGCAGCCAGCTTCCGCGCGCGACTTCGCACATGCTCAGGCCGCGTCACACAACGAATAGGCACAGGGGTGGACAATCCTTTGTTTTTCTAACAGAGCCACTATTTCCTACAACAACCCTTACTCTTTTGTGTTCACTTTGTTTTGCTTAGTACCTATTATCTTGAATCAAACATGAGCTCTCTACCAAGCGAGACACAGGCTTCTCTACCTTTATTTTCCCTTGCAACCCCCTCCTGTGAGTTCAGCTTCCTGGTCTGCCCCATTGGCCTCGGCCAACCCTTGCTAAGCTTCTGGCTAAACGTCACGAGTTTCTGGGCAGATCAGGAAATCCTCCGGCCAGAAGCTCGCGCGCGCGCCCCCGCCTGGCGCTGCCTACCAAACGGTCTGAGCGCGTGGCAAGTTTCTGAGAACAGCGCGGGCGAGGCAGCGGAGCGGTCTAGCTATCCCAGGAGTGACAGGAGCGGCGAGCGGCGAGGAGCGGCCCTCCGTGAGGATTTAGGTCTTGCTTTGTGTGCTTAGGTTCATGCCGGTGTCTCCTCCTGGCTTTTTCCGTCAGGTCTGCAGAGGCCTGACCTCGTGTGACGGGCTTCGCCTTGTCACGCGGCAGTGGGCCGGAAACCCAGAGGGGCACTCGCTGGAGTGGTTTTTCCACATACCTTTCACGTTTTAAATACCATCCGCCTCTGAAGCCCTTCCCGGCCTGTCGGGCCGAGAGCGTGAGAGCCACACTGTGTGCAGGCCAGACGGGAGACTCCTTCCGAGCGGGAACGGGCGTTGCGCTCCGCGTCCGAGCGCCGGGCTCGGTCCTGCCCTCGAGTCTTTGTAGCTGTTGTGTCGGGTCGAGGTGTGGATGCCCTGCCCTCCCGGGGCCGACAGTCCGGCAGGGGAGGTAGACCCGCCGGCCTGACAAGCGAGGTGTCAGGGAGGTGCGCGTCCCGAAAGCAGTAGCGTGGGGCTGGCGGGCAGCGGCCTGGGCACTATGGGGGGAGGACACGGGGGTGCTCGTGCTGAGCCCTGATCACGAACGTACGCTCACCTGGGGGGGAGTGTTCCGCGAGGAGGAAGCGAATTCCAGGGAATTCGAGGGAGAAGACCATGCAGAGGGTGGGATGTGACTCCCGGATGTATGAGAAACTGCACGACACCCTGGGAGCGCCCCAGATTCGGACCGGAAGGCCAGGTGCGCTCCACAGCCAAAGCCATCCCAAGGGCATGTCGGCGTGTGCCGTCCTCCCCTCACCTGCCTATGTATGCCCTCCCTGCAACCCTTCAGTGGCTGGATTAGAGGCCTAGGATTTCAGACACTTTAAACCTTTCATTTGGCATATAATACTACAAAGCAAGTAAGCCCAAGGAGTTAAAAAAGATTTAAAAATTCATTTCCTCTTAGGGATGCTGCTTGCTTTCTAAGAAAATGAACGAATAAGGGGCACCTGGGTGGCTCAGTCGGTTGAGCGTCAGACTTCAACTCAGGTCATGATCTCATAGTTTGTGAGTTCGAGCCCCGCGTCAGGCTCTGTGCTGACAGCTCAGACCTTGGAGCCTCCTTCACATTCTGTGTCTCCCCGCCTCTCGGCCCCTCCCCTGCTCATGCTCTGTCTCTCTCTGTCTCTCAATCATAATTAAACGTTAAAAAAATTAAAAGAAAATGAATGAATAAAAAACGTAACGTTTCAGTACCTGATCGTAACATGCTAGGTGAAAACAAGGATGAACTTTTTTTTTTTAACGTTTATTTTTGAGAGAGAAACAGAGCACAAGCAGGAGAGGTTCAGAGACAGGGAGACACAGAATTCAAGGCAGGCTCCAGGCTCTGAGCTGTCAGCACAGAGCCTGACATGGGGCTCAAACTCATCAGCTGTGAGATCATGACCTGAGCAGAAGTCCCACCCTTAATCGACTGAGCAACCCAGGCTCCCCCAAGGATGAACTCTTACAGCTGTGAGGATAGTTGGGCGGGGAGAGGGCACTTGGAACAACATAGAACAAAGTATTGTCAGTATCCCAGAATGAAAACAACAAGAATCAGCACAACCCCGCCCCCCCCCCTCCATTTTCTTATATCTATGTGGCATGTACTAGTGGCAACCACAAGGGAAAACCACCTAGGTTGGCTTATAGAGATCAAAGATGGGAGATCTTTTTTAGCCAAGGCTCTAGGAGAATATAATCTATAAGATTAATTCACAGCAAGATTAGGTTTGCAGAGAAAGGTACCATCAGCAAGCTAAGGAGAGATGAATGAAACAGGAGCTCTTGGATTAACCACTATGCAGGATGGTTTGTGGCACAGTGGCCCCATTGAAGCACAGATAATCGAGAGTCACTGAATATAAAGAAGCAGTGAAGTAGTAAGAATTGCCCAGCAGTAAAGATGCCTGGGTTTGAATGCTGGCTGCACCTCTTAATTAGTTGTGTGATTTGGGGTGAGTTACTTTACCTGTTCCAGTCTCCATCTCCTCATCTGTAAAAGTGGCAATTATCGTAAGATTGCTATGAGATAACTAAAGTAAACCAGTCAGTGTAGTGCCTGGAACATAGTACTGTATATGGTTACTAAATGTTAGAAGCTATTAGACAAGATGTGGTTGAGAAAAGAGTCAATGAAGTGAGATACAGATCCGTAGTAAGTGCCTAGCTTGGAATGGGTGTTAGGAAGAGAGCACCTCAACGAATTCAACAGTAAATTGGGATTCTACAGTGTCCAACGTGACTGATATTTTTAAAAAATTAGGGGCGCCTGGGTGGCGCAGTCGGTTAAGCGTCCGACTTCAGCCAGGTCACGATCTCGCGGTCCGGGAGTTCGAGCCCCGCGTCGGGCTCTAGGCTGATGGCTCAGAGCCTGGAGCCTGTTTCCGATTCTGTGTCTCCCTCTCTCTCTGCCCCTCCCCCGTTCATGCTCTGTCTCTCTCTGTCCCAAAAATAAATAAACATTGAAAAAAAATTTAAAAAAAAATTATATAGCTAAATGAATGTTATGCATGCCCTTCAAACAGTGGGGAATGCCATTTTCCTCTGTCCTCCCCTTGATGCTTTTAAAAGTAGATATGAATAATTGATATATTCTAAATATTATGCGATGTGAAAAAATATGTAGAACACTGCTATTTTATTAATCTGTAACATACGCTTTTAAGTAAAACAAGTATGTTTACTATGCAAACATAACCTCTAACCCCCATTTTCAACCAGACAGAGATCCCCCTGAATATCCTCTATATAAAAATTCTGCAGTCACTAATGCCTTCAGGCCCTCTTGGATCTCCCTTAGATTACCGCAGTCACCTTCTACCAGATCTCGTGGCCATCAGTCTTTTCTTCCATCTTTCTTTTTCCACACACTGCCAGTGTTGTCATTTTGAAAAATAAAGCTGATTATCTCACCCCCCTGCTTTAAAAGCTCTGTAAATTCCTGCTTACTGACCCAATTGTATACCTACTTCTTTATCCCACAATCCTTTTTCCTGTATGCTACCCATACTGAACTTATTGAATTTTCTCAAATAAGTCTGACCTGACCTCCTCTCTGTATCACCTCATCCCTTAATAAACTTCCAGTCATAATAGAAAATGCAGTTCAAAGGAGACCTGAGAAACCTCAGCTCCTTCAGAGAGAGGTAAAGATTCCCTCCTCAAGGCTCCTGGATCAATTTATCATTATCAGTAGCAGTGGCACAATCACCATCATTCACTAACATATTGAAGTCTTATGTGCCAGGAGTTGGGATAAACACTTGGCTTGAATTTAGTCATTTAATTCTCACTTTACTGTCACCCCCCCCCCATTTTTGTAGTAACACTTGGAATAATATTGTTATTTTTATTTACATTTGTCTTTCCCACTAACTTCCAGGGATTCCTATTGTCATGGGATAAATCCTGGTAACTTCTATACCTTTCAAAGAGCCTGGAATATTGTAGGTGCTCAATAATTGTTTGCTGAAATAATGTATGAATATAAGCAATTCCACTCAGGGCTTTTGTACTTTTTCAAACAGCTGTTATTACTTAAAACTCTTATTTTGAAATTCCTTCAAAGTCTGGGGTACTTAGGAATGTCTTCAGTTGATAGGAGATCTTCCTTGGAAAGAGATGTTAAGGCACTCAGAGCTAAATCTGGTGAATAAGGTGTCTGAGTCATATCATTTATTCCTCAAAGAATAACAAAATAGTTTAATAGACTGATTTTTCTTGTGTAGCTTACAAGCCAGCTCTAAATCATTTAAAAAAAAAAGTTTTGAATAATGGTGTCATTACTGGAATAAATTTATAGCCTCCCACAGTATTCGAAGAGTAACATTCACTTGGAAATATAAATTTTGATATGCCTGTTATCTTATGCATGTATAAAAAAGACCAAAAAAACCCCACACCTTATATGCTCTTTCAGACCAGAATATAAGTAAAGGTACACCTGTATAAAACCCAACGTATGAAAATTCAAATACTACAGAATTAGAGGGTAGTCATCCACTTCGTGGGGTATCCATAACATGCCAGGCGCTGTGCTAGGAGGTGGAGATGCAAGATAAATATAGTCTCTTGTCCTCAGGGAATTTCTAGCATAGTAATGAATTCATCATTAAAAATAATTCACTAAAGTGAATTGCATTTTAACATGTAGCTTCAGAAATCACATTTGGTGTAAAGGGAGGTGCAGACAATCTGCTGTAAGTGAGGGGTTGTGAAGAGGGACAGGATTAGTTAAGAAACCTTTCTTAGAATAAATTAGCTTCAGTGGGGGGCTTTAAAAGAAAAAAAACTTGGTACAGATCGGTGGAGAAAAGAGAGGTGGACAATTAGGACTTAACTCAGCCAACGAAATAATCCAAAGGTTGCTTGGTGAACATGGAGGCAGAGCAGAAAGAGATGGATTATCTTGAGGGATATCTCATAGAGGTCATGAACGGAGCCCTGATGAAACATTTCTCCCTTACATCCGAGAACAGGACTCCTGTGACCATGTTTTTTAGATTCATGGTCATTTCCCACTGGACAGTGCTAGATAAACATTGATTACATCTCTCCAAACTTCGTTTTTCATGTTTCCATGCTAATAGCCTTCTACTGACTCAAGTAGATGGAGACAAATATGTAAACAGATAACTGCAACACAAACATATACAGGAATCTCACTTAATCTAATATCCCCTACTATTTTCCTATGTCCTTTAATTTTTTTTGTATATTTTTAAGAAGTTTTTATTTATTTTGAGACAGAGACAGCACGAGTGGGGAGGGGCAAAGAGAGGGAGAGATAATCCCAAGCAGGCTCTGCATCACCAGCACAGAGCCTAACATGGGACTCGAACCCACAAACCGCGAGATCCTGACCTGAGCCAAAACCAGAAGTTGGAAGCTCAACTGAGCCACCCACGCCACGTGCCCCTTGCTACGTCCTTTTAGTGCATCCACACCATACCACTGTTACTCTTGTTATAATTTCTCCAGACTATTCAAGGTGTCAGGAAAGGGTTTGATCTTTAGCAATACCAAAGAAATAGTTCTCTATATCCTTTTTATTTTATTTGGTCACTTTTCTCCAGCACTGTTTTCTCTTTTCTCTCCAGCTTTTGGCCCTTTTCACAAGGATGGAAATGCTACTGTTTTGTGTCTGGGCCCTGCTGGCTTTGAACCCTGGCCCAGGTAAGACTATTTGGGATAGTTTCTTTAGTCAGTATGTGCCAAAGTGCAGGTGGCTGGTCAGTAAGAGTATAAGAAGTACTGAATGGAGCAAAAATATACTATTCATTTGTCTGGACCCTTGGGAGAGATTCCTATTTTTGGATCATTAGGACACAGAATCTGTAGGTGTCTCTAGCTTATAATTGGGGAACCCAAATTGAGGAACAGGATAACAAACCATCAGAGAAAACTCTCCCCTAAGAAATATGCCTTCTCTCTTTGGCCCCCTGCCAGCCCAGGACTGTCCTAGTTTTCTGTTCTTAAGAATATTTTTACTTCTTTGTTGCCACCTTTTGTGTCATGAAGTTGCAATAGCGTCTTGATAGGAGAGGACCCATAGCTTAATTGTGAGGAGCGAGTGCTCTAGACGGCAAGAAAGGAACTGGAGCCTTAGTGGGTAACACTGCTACATGAGTTGTGTATTCCTAGAAGGGCCCGGTGTTTGGTAGACGAAACAGATGGTGGACATGGCGTAGCTAAAGGGGACCTGTGGGGAAGCTTCCAGGAGACTGTGCCTCTCACCTACATAAGGCATCTGAAAGTTTTACCTGATGTCTCTCTCATTGCACCTGAGATTTCCCTAACAGACTAAACTCTTAAGCATCCAAAAACATGTTGCCTTAGTACCAAAGCAAAAAAGGAATAGTCTTATTTTGAGAAGAGGTGAAAAATTCTGGGAAATGAATGACCCTAGGAGTCACCTTTAGGCTAGTGGGTTTCGTAATTCAGTGTGCATAAGGATCATCAGGAGTGCTTGTTCTGTTCACTGCGTATTTCCACATCCCACCTTCACAAGTTCTTAATCATTCAGTCTGAGGTGGAGCTAGAGTCTGTAGTTTTACAAGCATTCCAGGTGATTCTGGTGAAGGCAATTCTTAGACCATAATTTCAGAGAAACACTGATTTGAGGTGTAAGCACAGAGCTCTTTTCTCTAGGGCCTACTAAGCCCTTGAGGGCCCTCAGCAGCCAGTCCTGGGAGCTTCTAAGACATCTGGAAGCTTAGGAAGCGAATGGTTTCCTTGGCATGAGTTTTAACAACTCTAGTTTCCAAGGTGACACTAATGGAGAAACCAAGATTACTAGAAAGATAATGAATGCAGGGAATGGTGGAATCAGGGTTCTACCTGTTCATTAAGGGTCTTTTTCTTGTCTGGTTCTTTGTAACTTTTTCTTCAGGGTAGGTTTCCTATTTATAACCTACAAATTGATAGACTAGGCCTTCTTGATAGACTAGGGTCTTGTGGTCCTCACCAAAGTCTTTGGCATATGTGTGTGGTTGATCATTTCAGGAGCAACTGAAGAGATATTTGAGGTTTCCATTTGGCCAGATCAGGCCCTGGTAAAGCTTGGACAGTCCCTCATGATCAACTGCAGCACTACCTGTCCAGACCCAGGACCCGGTGGAATTGAGACTTACTTGAAGAAAACCCAGGTGGACAAAGGACCTCAGTGGAAGGAGTTTCTTCTGGAGGATGTCACAGAGAATTCTGTTCTGCAGTGCTTCTTCTCTTGTGCAGGGATCCAAAAGGACACAAGCCTTGACATCACTGTGTATCGTGAGTAGGGCTGAGGAGGAAGGGAAGACTGGGGGAACATGACTATGTCTTTAGGGAAAAATTAGAGATTTCTTTTGGGGGAGACAGTTTGGGCCCTTAGTAGAGATTTCTGTTATACTTCAGGAATTCTAGAGCCAATTACTTCTATTTCCCTTTGGTGAAGGATTTTAAATTAGGAGCAGACCACAGAGGGCATCCAGACATCGTGCTTGAGAATATGTTCAGGTATAGGAGGCATATACTAATAATGCCAGCTTATAAATGATCAGAAAAGTATACAACTTGTGGTAAATTATTTGGCACAAGTTCTTAGAATAAATAGGGACTGGAAAAAGGAGGGTCTCTGTCTCCATGGAAAAGGAGGCTCTTGAGCTTCACTCCTGCAGAATGGTAAGGATTTGAAGTGAAGGGCATGGGTGAGGAAGATCTTTCAGGTGGGCAAATAGCATTGGCAAGGATATGGCCATAAGAGTAAGTGTGATCTCTTTGGGGTAAAAGCTTGGTAGACTAGGGTGTAGTTTTTGTGTGATGCTAAGGAGCTCCTCAGAAGCTGCTCATGCCTCTGAAGCACCTCTGGTAAGAGATAAAAGTTCTCCAGAATGGCAGCAACAGTCAACGCAAGGGACCTGCCCCTCAACAGTCACATTTCTTGGCTATGACTTTAGCCACCTTTGACGGGCAGAAGAAGAGCCAGAAGACTGACTTGTCTTATGTAGGGCAGGGTTGGCAGAAAGCTGACACAGTTGATCGGATGGTTTAAGAGTAACGGTCACCTTGTATCACCAGCTTTCTGTCCTATACCATTTCTTTCTGGAGAGGTGAGTAGCCTTCTCTCATCAAGCCCACCTTTTTCTCTTAAAGAGCCACCCGAGCAGGTGATCCTGGAGCTGCAGCCTGCATGGGTAGCCATGGATGAAGCCTTCACAGTGAAGTGCCACGTGCCCAGTGTAGCACCCCTGGAGAACCTCACCCTTACCCTTCTCCAGGGTAACCAGGAACTACACAGAAAGGACTTTATGAACTTGGCTGTGGCCTCCCAAAGAGCTGAGATCACCATCAATGTCAAAGCCCAAAGGGAAGATGATAGGTGCAATTTCTCCTGCCGTGCAGAACTGGACTTGAGTTCACATGGTGGAGGGCTCTTTCACAGTAGCTCAGCCATCAAGGTACTCCGGATCTTTGGTGAGTCAGTGCCCAGGTATGGAAGGATCCTGAGGCTCAGTTTCTTTATCTTACCTTGGCCTTTTGGGACTAAGTTCCCACAGAGTTTAGGATTAGGGTGTGAGAGTAATTGAGCCCCATCTTTACCTGGGCTGTAATCTTACCCTGGGGGACAGAGAGCTTTAAGCCACACTCCCTTCCTAAATTGTGGGGTCCTATATAGCACATGATTTATCATGGCTTTTCTCCTTTCTTTCCTTTTCTTCATTTTTTGGCAGAATTCTCTGAGAGTCCCCAAATCTGGGTCTCCTCACTTTTGGAGATTGGGATGGCAGAGGCTGTGAGCTGCGAGTTGGCTAGGGTGTTCCCCGCCAGAGAGGTAATGTTCCACATGTTCCTGGGAGACCAAGAGCTGAGCCTGTTTGTCTCCTGGAAGGGAGACACAGCATGGGCCAATGCCACAGTTCGGGCCATGGAGACTGGTGATCAGGAGCTGTCTTGCCTTGTATCTCTGGGTCCAATGGAACAGAAAACAAGAGAGCCAGTGCATGTCTATAGTAAGTGAGCTGCCTCTTCCCTTCCTCACGAGGGTTCTCTGCCACTGAAACTTCCACAGTAAATCCTTGGTGGTTCCACTGCAAATATCCCTATTAACCTTTCCTCGGTACACTCTCATGTGATCTTTCTCTGATGAGTGCAGGCAGGTTGGAGACATGCATTGAGACAGTAGTTGTGTTCAGCCTTCACCGTTTCTTGTGGCCATCTTACTTACAGAGTGATTATAGGTCCTTCAGCTTGTTTCTGGGAACAACTTTTTGAGGTGGGGAGGAAATTTATAAGATGAAAACCCATCTTGCTGTCCTTGCCACAGAGGCAATAGCCAAATGTATGGACACTGCATTTGTCATAAGAAGAGCTCTCAAATTCCCAAATCTCACTGCTCTTGCCATTCAGCACAGAAGCAGTAGGGTATCCAAAGTTTTCCCTGTCTTATCTGCCTAGATACCATACCATCAGAAGCAAGAGTATAGAACTGGCTGAGAATTTTGAGAAATATGTTTGATTCTCTCTTTCCTTTTCTTATAGGCTTCCCTCCACCAATCCTAGAGATAGAAGAATTATACCCATTGGCAGGGACAGACATTAATGTGACCTGTTTGGGGCATGTGTTAACATCACCCAGCCCTACTCTTCGGCTTAAGGGAGCCCCAGATCTCCCTGCCCCTGGGGAACCTGCCTGGCTTTTACTTACCACCAGGGAGGAAGATAACGGCCGAAATTTCTCCTGTGAGGCCTCTTTGGAGGTTCAGGGTCAGCGGTTGAGCAAAACCACTGCGGTCCAGCTCCATGTCTTATGTGAGTAGAGGCCTGATCTTTCTTGTCAAAACAAGGATTATTATTAGTCTCTCATCTCCAGAGTTCTTGGCCAGCAACTTCATTATTAGAGTTGCTACATTTTTCTCATTAAAATAAAACATCAAAGGGTGAAATAAAATTAAAGCTCCCCAAGCTTACATTATCCCCAGGAAAGTAAGCTGAGAGAAACATGAGGGGGACCTGGGAACGGAAAAGAGAATGCAGGGTGATTAGCTGGTATTAGTTGAGGGTTGATGGCCGAGAACACAGGAAGTGATAGTTGGAGTTTATGCTGAGGAGGGAAATTTTCATATAAAAATCTGTGTTTTTGAAAAGTAGAAAATCCCTCATCTCTGGGTTCGCCCCTACCCATCTCCTCACTCACTGAGAAGCAAAGATGGGAAGCAGGGAAGCCAGCATTGATAGGACAGGCCAGATCATTGAGTCTGAATCCATTAAGATGCCTTTGCTGCATCTCTGACTCCTTGCCCCTAGAAAATGGAAGACAGAAGAGTGCCCCAAAGCAGGCAACAGTGCTCCTTCCCTTGGGAAGTAAAGCTGTCAGGTGGGAGGGACACAGCTTTTGGATTAGGGGACAGGAAGCTAAGCATCTCAGTGAGGAAGGAATGTGGCACACTGAGCTCAGCTCCTTGGGGGACTCTCTTTTCCAGACAAGCCCCGGTTAGAGGAAGCTGACTGCCCTGGCAACCAGACGTGGGTGAAGGGGACAGAGCAGCTGCTTGCCTGCGTCCCAAAGGGAAACCCAGCTCCAACCTTGGTGTGTACCTGGAATGGAGTGATATTCAACTTTGAAGTGCCACGGAAAGCAACCCAGAACCACACAGGAACCTACTGCTGCACAGCCTCTAACCAACTGGGCTCTGTCAGCAAAGACATTGCTGTCATCGTTCGAGGTGACTGTGGCTTTCCTGCTGCCAGGCCTAGGATGGAAATGCCCAAGGGGTTTGGGATTCTTACCCAAATAGAGAAAGAAGAAAAATTTCAGTGGGTAGGGAAGGGTGAGACTGAGAGGTGGGCATGGTAAGCTGGAGAGGGGGGGTGGTTCTCTTGCCCTCTTGCCCCTCCCAATTCTCTGTCTTCTGTGCTTGGGCAGGACTGGATGAAGGAATCAGCTCCACCATCTTTGTCATCATTATTGTCGCTCTTGGAGTGGGTGTAATCACCATAGCACTGTATTTGAACTACCGGCCTTGCAAAATAGAGAGGCGGAAATTGCCCTATAGGCAGAAAGAGAAGAACAAAGAGGAGGAAAGCCAGTTTGCTGTTCAGCAAGCAGAAAAATGCAATGCACATAATTGTTAAATGGAAACAGCTATTTGTTTGAAAGCAACCTCTACTCCTGGGGTTTCCTAAGGGAGGAAAGTGGGGGAGGAAAAAGGAGAGACATTACCCTTTGTGTTCTACAGTCCCATAAAACAGTGTTTCAGACCCCCACGTCCCTTGTATCTCATCCATCCACAAGCTCAGCTCCTCTGAGTTCATTCTAGTCACCAGAATTTCAGTCTCAGTGTCCAGCTAATGAGAGGGCCTCTTGCTTCTTACTGTGTGCTTAGTCAGTCCACTCACTCCCAAAAGAAAGCCCTTTGCTTTCAACATCAGACTGAAGAGATAGAAATATCTCAGAAATGCAACTCATTTCTCATGGTTTCTTCATGACTAAGTGGGAACCAGTTTTTTAGTCCACAGAGGACTTCAAAGGGAGTACCAAACAAAGAGATAGGAATCAGAACCTATTCCTACCTACACATTCCCCTGATCCCCTAACCTGAGGTTCTGGAGTGCCGGCTCCCAGAGCTGAGTTTGATGACACCATTAAGGGTCAGTAGCTGGCTTCAACTCACTAGAGGAGTGTAAAAGTCATAAACTCCACATTGGGTCAGACAAGCAGCTTACCTAGCCCCAGAAGTGGAAGTTAGAGTTCTTCCATTAAATTGCCCTCATAGGTTAAGGGCTCCAAACATCTCTGAATTCATTTTCATAATCCATTATAAAGTGATCATCTGTGAGTTCACATTTGACATATTAATTTTTTTTCTCCATATAGGCTCTAAGGCTAGAGTTCCAATGGTTATTCTCCCTTCCCATAAAGAAGTACATATTTTTGTATGTCTGAAAACTATTTCCTTTAAGCTTCGGGACAACTGCTGTGACAGTGTTCACCATATGATTTCATGATTCAGCTTCCTTCTCTGTTCTTTGGAAAAAATATATTCACCCCCACAGAAGACATGAAAAATCATAAAACCAGATCTTTTCTCCTAAATCAGTCATGTATGGGTCACTGAAATGTTGGATATGGTAAAAAAATAAAAGTGATTTTACAATATCTGAAAGTATTTCTTTTCTGTGTCATTTTTGAAAACTTTTATTAAGCCACATGGTTGCATTTTGAGTACAGTTTCTAAGAAAAGAATGTCAAGTCGGTAGCACAAACAACTAGCCCAGGGCAGGTGGTGTGTTGGCTCAGGGCAGCAGCCTATTTGACCTGCCCTTGAAACTAAAGTTCAGACCTCAAGATAGAGGTCTACAGCCTTCCAAATAGAAGACACTAGCTAGAAAGAATACAGCATCAGGCATCAAAGTAAAAAGATTCATTCTTTCCAGACCTTCTCTGAGTCTGGGTTATGGGTTAGGTATAAAAATAACACTTTGATTTCAATACATACAAGGCAGTGGAGATATAAGGGTGGACAAAACTGTGTCCCTGCCTTCTACAAGCTTACAGTCACTGAGGGAAGCCAGAGCAAGTCAACAGGAAGTCACAATTGCACCTTAACACTGGGAAAACAGGTCTTTATAAGAATGCCTAACTCAGGATCAAGGAAAAAAGCTTCTTGGGAAGAAACTGGAAATAATTTGATTTTGCAAAAGAGCATCCCATCCCCCACCCCCTCCAAATGACCTCAGCCTCCATTTTTCCACTCAATAATACAGCAGCCATCACCCTCTCATCATGTAATATAACTTGCTCACTTTTCTGAATTGAACACTTAAGGAAATAAGGAAGTGGGTTTAAAAGAAAAGAGTATAGAGCAGCCCGATGCAGCAATCTCCAACCATTTCAGTGTCTTCAGATCAGCTGCATCAGGTCTGTGGTTCTCTCACTGAGCAAACTCCACTTCAAGGCCCCCATGCCCTGAGGCACAGTGGAGGTTCCTGCCTTTGCTTCTTACTGCCACATGGTGTCACTGTTGACAGTCCCACACAGTCCATAAAACCTGGTGCTTCTGCAGATCCAGGTTCCCAGGTCCTCTACCATGGATCTTTCTAGGAGGATGATTGGCTTCCTCAGGACTTGGTGCAGGTAGGGGTGATTCTCTGCATGAACTTGCAGGGTTACAGAGCTCACTACTGTGGACTAGCCATCCAGGATGGGTCTTCAGATTTCGGTAGGCCCTTTCCTAGGAAGATTTGAAACCTCTGTTCTCTCCCTTTCCTTCCCCAAGGATGTTGAGGTCAGGGAGTCAATTCTCCTAGTCAATTCTAAGGGTAGCTGCCTTGTCTTCAGGGGACCCCCACCCCCTAAAAGGTTTGTTCTTTTCCTGAACAGTAGAGCAATCGGCTTACACTTAACTGCGGCTACCCTGATTATCTTCACGGGAAGAGAACTACTTTTAATACTCCAAAAATTTATCCTTTTAGGAAAGTCAAGATGACTTTCTGGTGTCTTTCTTATAGACCCAAGAAAAAACAAGTTAAATCTTCAGTCAGGCTTCTTACTATAGGGAAAATAATACTATTTACCTATTATAGGATTATAGTTGGAAAGAAATGACATAGTACTTGTAAAAAACACTGGCATGGTATTGCACACATGTTCACAATATCAGCTTTTATTACACTAGCTGCTGGTGGTAATCATACCCATAATCATAATAAACTCAAAGGAAGAGTCAAAAAACCAGGTCACCCACGGAGGGCCGTCAAAAGGCACATACACCACTGACACTTCCTTTGTCTTTTCCATTGTGTTCTCTCTTCCTCTTCTATTCCTTTCCCTCTTCTTGTCTCTACTTTCCTCCTTTTTTGTTCCCTCAGATGTGGGACTACTAGTAGAATGACCAATTGTATCAGTTTGCACTGAGCTGAGGTGTTCTGAGACACTAAAATTAGGAAAGTCTCATGCTGATAGGGATGAGCTGATGACCCTCATACTGATATCTCTAAAAGTATTTCTCACATTTGATGGGGGCCCCTGAATGAAAAAAGGTGTGAGGCACAGTGTCATGTTTGTTTGACCCAGAAGGCCAGGTTCATGTAATTCTGAGGCAGACTTGTGAAGAAAGGGGAAAGTGTCAGTTCTGCTCTCAAATGTGTATAAAAAAATCAAAACTCTGGGAATTCCAGCTGGTGCAGCCACTCTGGAAAATAGGATGGAGGTTCCTCAAAAAACTAAAAATAGAACTACCCTATGACCCAGCAATTGCACTACTAGGTATTTATCCAAGGGATACAGGGATGCTGTTTCGAAGGGACACATGCACCCCCATGTTTGTAGCAGCACTATCAACAATAGCCAAAGTATGGAAAGAGCCCAAATGTCCATCGATGGATGAATGGATAAAGAAGACGTGGTATATATATACATACAATGGAGTATTACTCGGCAATCAAAAAGAATGAAATCTTGCCATTTGCCACTACGTGGATGCAACTGGAGGGTATTATGCTAAGTGAAATTAGTCAGAGAAAGACAAATATCATAGGACTTCACTCATATGAGGACTTTAAGAGACTAAAACGATGAACATAAGAGAAGGAAAACAAAAACAATATAAACACAGGGAGGGGGACAAAACAGAAGAGACTCATAAATATGGAGAACAAACAGAGGGTTACTGGAGGGGATGTGGGAGGGGGGATGGGCTAAATGGGTAAGGGGCACTAAGGAATCCACTCCTGAAATCACTGTTGCACTAGATGCTAACTAATTTTAGATGTAAAATTTAAAAAATTAAATTAAATTAAAAAAAAGAATCAAAACTCAATATATTGTTTTGGCAATGCTGATGGAAATGTTAACCTTAAAAATAAAACTTCCAGGGGCGCCTGGGTGGCTCAGTCGGTTAAGCATCTGACTTCGGCTCAGGTCATGATCTCACGGTCCATGAGTTCGAGCCCCGCGTCGGGCTCTGTGCTGACAGCTCAGAGCCTGGAGCCTGTTTCAGATTCTGTGTCTCCCTCTCTCTCTGCCCCTCCCCTGTTCATGCTCTGTCTCTCTCTGTCTCAAAAATAAATAAACGTTAAAAAAAATAAATAAATAAAGCTTCCAGTTATTTTTACCAGCAAAAAATGGATTTATTTGAGAACAGCTGAGAATTGTAATCCAGGACAAGTAATCTGTAGCAAAATTTATAGGCAAGTCTGCAGAACAAAGGAAAGGACCTGCTGCTTTACAGAGGAAAAGGGGGAGTCGGGAAGGCTGTTATAAACAAAAAGCCCATTAAAGTGAGAGTTGGAAATATAGTGGTTTCTCATTGGCTGAGCTGTAACTGTTTCTCATTGGCTGGGCTGTTGCTGGGACAGGAGGAAAGCCTTTTTTTCTCCTGCTGGGCTGGGAAAGCAGCATCCAGGTATAAAGTCTGTCTCCTATTGGGTCTGCAATTGCAGTGGTAGTGTGTGAAAGCCCCCCTGCCAGCCTCCCAATTCCTTTTTTTTTTTTTAATGTTTATTTATTTTGAGAGAGAGAGACAAAGTGAGAAAGAGAGAGCATGCCCGAGGGTGCGCGGGCGTGTGCGCGCGCGCGCGCGCGCACACACACACACACACACACACACACACGTGCGCGCGCGCGCGCGCGCACACACACACACACACACACACAAAGGAGGGACAGAGAGAGGGAGAGAGAATCCCAAGCAGGTTCCCTGCTGTCAGACTCAGGGCTTGAACTCATGATCCGTGAGATCATGACTTGAGCCAAAATCAGGAGTCAGATGCTTAAGTCACTGAGCCACCCAGGCACCCAATTCCTTTCTAAACAAGATTTCCTTTTACTAGTTTGCACATTTCCCTCTTATGATCAAGATCTTTCTTTGAAAGTGTCACTGATCAAGAGTCAGTTTCTCCACATTTAGTGGTTGTCTCAGTACCAGGAAGGACCTTTCCCAGTTGTCATGTCCTAAATAGGAGGGAAAGCACCTAGCCGTTGGAAACCACTCAAACCACATTTGAGCAGCAAGGAAGATTAGGAGGGAGAGAACTGTCAGGTACTTCCTATCTGTAGTCCCTATCTATCAAGACTGTAATTACGCACTGGAGATCGTCTCCAAGCACTGAGCCAGCATCACCTTATCGGGTACATCATTTTTAGAAGCCTGATAGGCAACAAAATACAAAACGCAAAATGATTATACAAAGCAGAAAAAGTAACATAGCAATTCCATATTGTATGATGGTTCTAAACCAGGACTCCACGTCTGAAAGTAGCTAACTGAAATATTTATTTGCACTTATTCAGACTTGGGGGAGAAAGGCGCTCCCTATGAAGGCAAACCAGGAATCATGTGAGCCTTCTGGAAGTCTCCACTTAAAGCAACAATGAAAGAAGAGCAGTGGATACCAGAGGAGCACACGGAGAGAATTAACCAAGCACAATCAGGAAGATACAGTGCAGCTATAAATATAAAGCAACAGCTGATGAACTTTCTGCAAAACAGAAAAATTTCAAAGATGTTTAAAAACAGTATTGTTATATCAGAAGAACTGCTTGAACCAAATGTGTTATTGACAATACAACCTCCTAAGGCTGCAAAGACCATAAAGTTCAGAGACCATGAATTTGGATAAGAATCTAAAGTCAGTTAATAGTCCAGAGGAAAGAAGCCTTTTGTGAATTCTGAACCTTCTAATCCTTCAGAAAAAGCAAGTGTAAGATTAATTTGTCCTGGGATCATGATGAGGCTGTTTCCAAAAGGCCGTAATCAAAAGGGGTTTCCCCCTTTTGCGAGGGCTTTGGGAATGCAGACAAGGGCATTATGTTTCCATAAAAAAAGAAGCAACAGTGAGAAAAAGGTAGACAGACCTGCCCAGACATCTTGGGAAAGTGGTCTCCTCAGATATCATCTGCTTCAATTCTGGGACACCTCTACTTTCAGGTCACCAGATGGCATGCGGGTCCAGTCAGCGTTTGGCTCTTTCTTTAGATGTATCATGTGAATCCAAGAGTCTATTCTCTGGAGTTTGGTGGCATCAGGGTTGGTTAGAAGCTCCTGACAAAGGCCTTTCCAGCAAGGCTGAAGAGAGCATTTCTGGAGGTGTCTTTTCCAACCGATGAAATCTCTAGGTTTCAAGGTGTGAGGCTTAAGGTTGTCATCTCCTGGGAGTGTTCTGTGAAAAGACTGTTATTTTAACAGAAGCAGTTGGGCCTTTGCAATATTGAAGTATCTCTCTTTTTGTCAACCGTGGGTCAGAGGAGGCAGGGGCCGAGTGTATTGGATGTGCTGTGACTATGTCAAAGGGTGAGCGTCTCTGAGTACCAAAGAGGGTAGATCTGAGATTTCAGACTAAGGGCAGCTTTTGGCCAGAGTATTTGAGGGATTTCTTCAAATTTTGCCAATTGGGTCTTTTTAAAAAAAAAATTTTTTTTTAACGTTTTATTTATTTATTTATTAAAAAAAAATTTTTTTTTTCAACGTTTATTTATTTTGGGACAGAGAGAGACAGAGCATGAACAGGGGAGGGTCAGGGAGAGGGAGACACAGAATCCGAAACAGGCTCCAGGCTCTGAGCTGTCAGCACAGAGCCCAACGCGGGGCTCGAACTCACGGACCCTCACGGACCGCGAGATCATGACCTGAGCCGAAGTCGGCTGCTCAACCGACTGAGCCACCCAGGTGCCCCAGCCAATTGGGTCTTAATAGTGCCATGAGTCTGTTCAACTAACCCTGAGAATTGAGGATGGTGTGCACAATGAAGTGCTGGGAAATCAGCCAACAGCACAGACTTGTTGAAGCACTTGACTGGCAAAGCGTGTTCTCTCATCACTATGAAGTTCGAGAGGGGGTCCCCAGGTAGGGATAACTTTTTCTAATGGAATGTTAGCCACAGAAGCAGCATTGGCCTGTCTACAAGAGAACTCTTTGTACCAGTAAGAAACACACAAACCATGACTAAAACATTTATATCCATGAGAAAGGGAAGCTGTATGAAATCCATCTGTACAGTTTTCCCTGGATTATACTTTAGACAGGTGGAACAAGAGACGTAGGTGCTTTTTGCGACCTTATTAATACTTCCCCACCAATATTGATTCATGAATGCTATTATTTTGTCAGTAGACCAATGGTTTAATGCATGTACATGAGAAATTTAGAATTTTTGGTAGGGCTGGATTGTTATTTGGTCCAAACCAGAGGTCTCTCTTTTTATTAAGCCAACAATTATTGCATTTCCGATATTGTTTTGCCATCTCTGAGGCCAACTGTTGGGTATCTCTGGTCAATTTTTCCAAGTTATCATTTGGGAGAACATCACTTTGGAACATGACAGAGGTTTAGCTTTTGGTTTCCTTGGGAGCGGTGTGTTTAGCGGAAATATAAGCAAGGTGGTTTACTTTGGTCTCCAGGAAATTGAGTCTCAAGTGCCCAGGACCCTTAATAATAGCCAGAGCAGCCAGCAAAAGGATGGCATCTAATAAATTTTGGACACAGAAGCCATTTTTAATTTTATCCTCATCGGAGGTAAAGACAGCTTGCCGTTTCCATAATATTCCAGAGTCATGAGCTACACCCAAAGCATACTGACTATCAGTATAAATGCTAAGTTTTATCCTTAGCAAAGTTACATGCTCGAATAAGGGTGTATAATTCAGCCTGTTGGGCTGAATTAGTCAAGGGTAAAGCTGCTGTTTCAATGACTTCAAAAGGAGCTTCAGTAGCATACCCAGCACATTATTTACCATTTTCATCTTTCAAATAAGAACCATCAGTAAAGCATGAAAAACCTGCAATGGTTAGAGCCTCTTGTAACTTTCCATGGGGGGAGGGGTGCCAAAAGGTAATCTACCAGGGTTAAGCAGTTGTGAGGGGTTTTGTCCAGGTCTAAATGTAGTCCTTGTTTCAGGATTAGATGCCCTGGGTATTGAACTGAGTTTCAGCAAACGGCTTTCTTTTTTTTTTTTTTTTTTTTTTTTTTTTGAGACCTTATGTCCCTTTAAGGCCAAAAGTTCTAACAGGTGGATGCTGTCTCCTGTGAACAGGCTTGAGAAGGGGAGCAGAGACATCAATCATATACAAATTGTAACAACGTAGAGCCTACAGAAAACTTTCTTTCACCCAAATCAGCTTTTAAGATTCGTGAAAAGTAAGGAGGACTTGGCGTTGTAACCCTGGGGCTTACTGTCCAGGTGCATTTCCATTCTTCCCCAATGAAAGCAGAAAGGTATTGGCTATCCTCATGAAAGGAATGGTAAAAATGCACTGCATAGATCAATTACAGTGAAAAATTAGCTTTCAGTGAGAACAGACCTCAGGAGCATATGGGGCTTGGGAGCAACAGGTGCCAAGGGATAACAATGTTATTTTTTGCTCAGAGGTCTGGGATAAACCTCCATCTTCAGTATTGGGTTTTCTCACTGGTAAAATGTTGGTATTATAGGGACTAGTACAGGGGATAATGAGGCTCCAAGCCTTCTAATCTTCTATTCTGGTCTTGATGCCTTGAAGGGTTTCTTTATACAGTATTAATTCTGGGAAGGGTTTTTGAGGTATCTACTTGAATCCGGACCAGAGGTGTGCTGTGGATTCTGCCAATATCAGCTGAAGATGTTGCCCATGAAAAGGATGGTAGCTGATCCAAGAGGAACAAATGATATGGCCCCCAGATTCTGCTGTAGTGAGTCTGTTTTCTGTCAAACCCAAGGCCAATACACTTCCAACAGGCACAATTGCACCAGGGGTAGTCTGGTTCCAAACAGGAGTCAAACTGAAGGCCAAGCAAACACTCTCAGATGGGATAAGGCCTCAAAACAGATCCTGAATAAAGTCTGGAGAACTCAAACACAAAGACAGCGGAGCTCAAAATCCAGGAGAAAACTTACCCTCAAACTCCGGGGTCCTCCAGCCAAGCCCAATGGGCTCTGTGGGTGCCAGCACCTGTTTGCTCAGCAGCCTTAGAGTTGTTGGGGGCTCTTCTCTGGACTAATGTTAACCTTAAAAATAAAATGCCTGTTATCTTACTAGTAAAAATGGGTTTATATGGGAACATCAGAGAATCACAACTCAGAACAAGCAGGCTGCAGTAAAGCCTTAGGCAAGTCCGCAGAATAAAGGAGAGATTCTGCTCTCCATAATAGAGGAAAGGAGGCAGTTGGGGAGGCTGTTATAAACAAAAAATTCATTGGCGTAAAGTGAGAACTGGAAGTATGGTGGCTTCTCATTGGCTGAGCTGTGACTGTTTCTCACTGGCTGCGCTGTTGCCGGGGCAGGAGGAAAGACCTTCTTCCTCTCGCTGGGTTAGTAAAGTAGTTTCCACTTAAGGTCCTTCTCTTCCAGTTGGGTCTACAATTGCCAAGTGGTAGGGCAGAGAGCTCCCCCTGCTGGGCGCCCAAGCCCATTCTATACTAGGTTTCCTTTTTTTAAATTTTCACAGAAGAAATTCAGGTGAGAGTAAATTTAGGTCATTTTAGATTACAGTAAATTTACAAGATCGCATGGAGTCAGACAAACATTATTGCTAGAAAATCTCACTAATCTTACTTTGGGGAAGAGTTTTCATTAGAAATTAAAAAAAAATTTTTTTTTTCAATTGGGGTAAATGAGACAACATAAAAATTACCATCTTAACCGTTTTTTAAAGAGGCATTTTATGTTTGAGTAATCTCTACACCCAACGTGGGGTTTGAACTCAACCCTGAGATCAAGAGTTGCATGCTCTACCATCTGAACCAGCCAGGTGACCCCCCACCCCTGGCCCCCATTTTTTTTTTTAACGTTTATTTGTTTTTGAGACAGAGAGAGACAGAGCATGAACGGGGGAGGGGCAGAGAGAGAGGGAGACAGAATCAGAAGCAGGCTCCAGGCTCTGAGCCATCAGCCCAGTACCCCGCGCCAGGCTCGAACTCACGGACCGCTAGATCGTGACCGGGGCTGAAGTCAGACGCTTAACCGACTGAGCCACCCAGGCGCCCCACCCCCATAGCGTCTGTAGGACCCTTCATTTTGCAAAATTCCACCCATTAACAACAGCTCGTCATTCCCTCTTCTCCCAGCCCTGGTAACCACCATTCCACTTTCTGGTCTTTATGAATTGAAGTACCTTGCCGAGAGAAATCATACAGTAATTGCCTTTTCGTTACTTGCTTCTCAGAAATTTTTGGTTAGAATTAGAAACGGAGAGTGCCGCAACTGACCCAGGTCTTCATTTCCGGTGGACCCGGCTGTCTCATCCTTGTAGTCCCTAACTCAGTGGTTCTCAACTGCGTTTGCGCATTAGACTCACCTGGGGAGCTTTAAAAACCACTCCTTCCTGGATCCCTTCCAGACCAATTAAATCTGAATTGCAGGGAGTAGGAGCGCCTGGGTGGCTAGATCTCTTAAGTGTAGGACTTGGCTCAGGTCCTGATCTCACGGTTCGTCTGTTCGAGTCCTGCATAGGGCTCTCTGCTCTCAGAGACCCTTTTGGATCCTGTGTCCCCCTCTCTCTGTACCCCTTCTCCACTCTTGCATGTGCACATGCTCTCTCTCTCTCTCAAAATAAATAAATGAACTTTAATAACAAGTATTTAAGCATTCCATCAGAAAACAGGGAACACCCCCAAAATTCAGTGCAAAACAGCTGATTTCTTGAGTGCTGTAATGTGTCAAACACTTCAGAAACACCATTTTATCTAATCCTGACATTAGCCTTGTAAGGCAATTTATTATCATCTCATTTTGTACACGAGGACCCTGGGTCCCCAAGAGGTTAAGTAATCTACTCGTGAGCATAAATACAAGTCCAACTATTTCTGATTCTTGCCCTTACAAGTTACCCCAATCCACTGTTCTCAGAAGAAATTGCTCAATGACAGCTTGAGGAGAAACTGTGTTTGGATTAATTTTTGTCCTTAAACATGTTTTCAATAGGGATTTGTCACCGATGTTTAAAAACTAGATTTCACATGTCCTGGGGTGCCTGGGTGGCTCAGTTGGTTAAGCAACTGGGTCTTGATTTCGGCTCAGGTCATGATCTCGCAGTTCCTGAGTTCGAGCCCCTCATCAGTGTGCTGACAGCATGGAACCTGCTTGGGATTCTCTCTCTCCCTCTCTCTCTACCCCTCCCTGGCTTGTGCTTGCTCTTTCTCTGTCTCTCAAAATAAATAAATAAACATTAAAAGGAAAAAGTCTGGACGTCCTGTCTGCCTCGAAAAATCAGAAGGTCTGGCAGCCCTTCCCACAGTCCTGAATGGCAACAAGGTTCGATAGGTCCCACCTTAGCTGGGTCCTGAGTTCTCTTGACTTCCCGTACCCACACGCTGGGATGTGTCCCTGACAAGGAAGTGGAGCGTCAGTTATGATTTATCCCTTCACACCAAGCCTTCATTACTTTCGTAATTGTCTACCTGGCACCTGCTGGCCCTGAATTTGCAACCCCAACTTAGAGTCTTTCTTCCACTTCCCTTGCCACCATCCAGATCCCAAACAGTCTGGTTCTGTTTGTCCCAAAGCCATTTTGCATTGTTCCCCTTTCCTAAGAGTAGGTGGGTCTAATGTGTGTTCGCCTTCAACTTTGTGCACAAAAGTAATTCTAGGCTTTCTCTCGTAATTTTCTCCCATGTCGGGATGTTTTGCCTCTGTACTTAATAGCTTATTTTGCTTTCCATTTTTTCCCTGCTCTTGGGGGCTAGATTTGGTGTTGTGGTGCCCGCGGGGGAGAAAGGAACACCTCCGGGTACTCGATGGGGGTGCTCCTGACCTATGACTGCCCAGAGAGCTGGGACCTCAGACCTGGGCAGGGACCCGATGTGTGATGGAGAGGAATAAATGTGTCGGTTTCTTTCTAGCCCAGGAGGAATCAGGTCAGGCATCATTCCCAGTTGGCCCCCACAGGATGCCTGCGGCTGTCTTCCCAGCCTGGACCTTGCCCCACATAATAGAATGACACCTACTCAGATGATACGATGCAACTAATTTTATTAGGAAAGCACAGTGAGCAGCGGGGGGGCACTTTCCAGGGTCAGGGGAGGCGCTGGGGAGGGGGCAACCGAGATGCCCCACAACTAGAAGGCACAGCTGCTTTCCACGAAGCGGCGACACTTCATGACCCGCAGGTACGTCTCAGCCTTGTGCAGGTCCTTCTTGAAGCAGGACAGGAGCCCATAGTTCTTGAGCAGCGCGTCGTCACTGCGCAAGTTTGTGTCAAACTTGTCGTAGGTTTGCTTCAGGATCTGCCCGGCCCGGGGGCTGCCATCTTCCAGCTCCTGCAAAAAGGGGAGGAGGGACGGAGAGGCCCAGTCTTTGGCCACTGCTCCTTCCCTGTCCCTCTGTGGGTGGCCCTCCCCTCCAGGGCTCCGACAAGGGCACGGAGGATTCACGGTGGGGAAACGAGTAAGCTTTCTCAGGGGTCAAGGCTGGACTGTTTACTACAAAGAAAGGGGCGGCCTCTCCCAGTGCACGCAAGCCCCCACCCCTCAGTTAAGTCAGCCTGGCTGCCGCCAGGCCCCAGGGAGGGGACCCGCAGCGCTGCGGTCCCCACCCGCATCAGGGCTTGGATGCCTTCCTCCAGGTCCTTGAGCTTCTCGTAGACCCGGTCCGAGGTGCCGAACACCAGGCTGTTGGTGAAGACCCTGCTGAGGAATTGCACGGGCCCGAGCCACGACTGGATGAGCAACAGGGAGAAGCGGAGCAGCTCTACGTCCTGTGGATGGAGGGGGCGGTGGGCACGCCAGCCTCTGCCCGGGAGCCTCCCGCCTGCCTCCCTGCACACCCTCGGCCCCAGGGAGAAGGCTGCCCAGGGCCTGACTCCTGCAGACGAGGGAGGCCCCTGATCCTTGGCCGGGCGCCCCTGGCCACTCACGGATCTCTGCTGGGCCTCGTCCTTGCCCGTGGGGGCCGGGATGGTCTCCGAGAAGCAGAAGGCAGCCTGCGCGTTCTGGATGGAATACCTCTGTCCCTCCGGGATGTACGCCCGCTCCTGCAGAAAGAATGCCCGCCCGGGTCTCAGCTGCACGGTCCTCATCACTGCTTCATTCAGAAGCTCCCTCAGTTTGTGCTCAGCTGACAGCCTCTTCACTTGGATGAAATAACCCTGAGCTCCTCAGTTTCCTCCCATTACGTCCCAGGGGTGATATTCACCCCTTCTTGCACCCCCCCCCCCCACCGTCGCCCATTCCTGGGGAACTTACAAACTCTTTGTAGGTGTCGGCGGCCAGCTGGTGCAGGTGCTGGGCCCGGAGCACGGCGTTGGCAAACAGACTGGACAAGGGCATGGCTGGGAAGGCGCCCACCTCCTGGGGCCAGGGCAGGCAGAGCAGGGCAAACGCCAGGAGCACAGAGTTCCGAGGGCCTACAGAGAGGGACCCGGAGGGCGAGGCCGTGGCCCAGACAGCAAGAGGCCTTTGTTTCCCGTCAGCCCTTCCCCTCCCCCCACCGGGGACGGAGAACATTTAAAACTTGGCCAAATGTCTGGGCATAGATGTCTCTGCTCACATTCAGCAGCCCCAAAGCCCAGGGTTAGTGTCCCCATCCACATGCCGGGCCACCACCTTGTGCCTCAGTATACACTGAACCCAAAGGGATTTTAGGGGCACTTACCTGCAGCCATCACAGCTGGGGATGAGCCGTCCACAGGACCCTGAGCGGTTTGGGGAGCCGGGTGCTGGGATCCTGGAATCAGTCCCTTGCGGGCCCTTTTTATACCCTGGTCCCTTCTCTATCCCCCTCCGCCCCCACTTATTTTCTCTATACATTTATGCATCGGGCCACTGGCCGGCCTGTGCTGATGGATAATTTAGAGTCTCCTCCCTCTTGTCCTGTTCCCGCTCTTCTTGGGGTCATGTCCCCCAGGCCTTCCCTGCCATCTTCCCCTGTCCGCTGTCACCGGCCCTGAGGGTTGTGCACACAGGGTCTCAGCTTGAGAGAACATCCCATCTGTACTCATTTCAAGGGGGAGGCGGCAGAAGGGAGTAGCCTGAGTTCAGGTGCGTTCTGGCAGGTACCACGGGGGGGTTGTCCACTCGGGTGAGGAGGACCCACCCCGGCCCCCAAAAGGGGAGCTATGTCAGGCTGGATGTGCCGTGAGAGCTGCGCTACCTTCCCTCATTCTCTATTCCTATTTTCCTCCCTGCACGGTTCCCCTCCATCTACCAGACAGAATGTGTGTCTGGGGAAAGGGAGCCCAGAACAGCCATGGATTCTGAGGTTTCTGGGCACAGTTCAGTCCCAGATTGCCACCTTCGTCGCTGTCACCATCCCCCTACCCTTTACCACCATCTGACCACCTGGTCCGGCCCAAGGCAGCTGGTGCTGGCCTCGACCCCACACTGCCCTCCCATTTCTCTGCCGTGGGGGCTCCTCCAGGTGGCTGAGGCAGAGGACCAAAACCAGAGACATCACTCTGCTCCTCGAACCTGCTACAGAGATGCCAACCAAGAAGCAGAAGTCCCAGGAACAGACCCGGGCCACAAGAACTTCCCCCTGGCAACCCAGTCACCATCAGAGGGTCTCAAGATCAGAAGAGCCCATGCGGGCTTGGGTCTCATTCCCAGCACTGAAAGTCCAGGCACAGCACCCTGAAAGATGATCTCCCCAACCACCCTAGGCTCCTTTTAGTCTTTCTTCTACTTAAAAAAAAATTTTTTTTTAATACTTATTTATTTTTAGAGAGGGAGAGAGGCAGAGAGAGAATCCCAAGCAGGCTCTGTGCTGTCACTGCACAGCCCGATGTGGGGCTCGAACTCATGAACCATGAGATCATGAAGAGCAGAAACCAAGAGTCAGATGCTTAACCGACTAAGCTACCCAGGCGCCCCTTTCTTCTAATATTCATATAGAGCTCATGAGGGTGTGACAGCATGCCCATGCATTGTCACATTTGACCCTCGCGGCCATCTCGTGAAGGAGGTATTATTACCACCCCATTTTGTAGAGGAGCTGACCGAGGCTCACTTGCACGAGCTGCCTCAGCCAAAGCCGACCTCCCAAACCTTGCTCTTCCCATGTTGCATCATCCCAAATCCTTTCTCCTCAGCAGACTGGGTGGGCCACTCAGTTATTTTATCTTCTAAATCCCTCTGAATCCAGGGATCCTGCCCCTAATCCCAAGGGTCCCTCTGCCTCATTTCATCCTTCCCCTAAGAGGCAGATTGTTGCCCCTCATTTCCCAGGTGAGACTGGCTCAGAGACTCGGGGTGCATGTTGGAGACCAAGTGGTAGCGTGAGGATGGGGCCTGGAGGGCTAGGTAGGACTGCTGCCCTCCAGCCTCCCCGTGCCCAGGGTTGGGGCCGTTGCAGCATCCACAAGTTACCAGCATCAGATCGCCCCCGGGGCTCAGAGCGGGAAAGAACACATTTCCCCTCCCTTTAAACCTTCCACTCCTTGAGTCTAAGAACATTTAGCACTTGCCCTGTGGGAAAATAAACAAGTGAATGAGGAAACCCTTCTAGGGGCCGTTGGTTATGGTATTGGCAACTAACATTGAAAAGTCACACCCTCATGGCCCAGAAGGGGAGTGCTTGCGTCTTGCCACCTCCCATTTTTGGGATACAGCTTCCTTTTCATCCATCATTCTGGAGCCATTGTCCAACGGTGCCCTGATTCATTATCTGCTAGGGAAGGCACTGGGACCCATGGAGCTGTTCTCCAGGCAGGACAGAGGAAGGATCAGAGTGGGCTGTCATTAAAGATATAGGCCTGGGGCACCTGGGTGACTCAGTCGGTTAAGTGTCTGACTTCAGCTCAGGTCATGGTCTCAGAGTTCTAGAGTTTGAGCCCCACACTGGGCTCTCTGCTGTCAGCACAGAGCCTGCTTCGGATCCTCTGTCCCCCTCTCTTTTTGCCCATCCCCAACTCATTCTCTCTCTCTGAAAATAAACTTAAAAGAAAAATTACAGGCCTGAAGAAGAGGAGGAGCATGGAGAAGGCTTTCCTCTCCTCCTTGCAGCTCTACCAGAGCAGAGAGGAGGGGCCAGGAGGGAAATGGAGGAAGCTCTCTGAGCCCCACACAGCTTTCTGCCTCCCCACCCCCATCTTTCCACCCTGTGGAGGGGAACTGATGTGGAACCCTTCATGACCAGTTTCTAGCTAATGAGACTTGTATGTGAACTGTGGACCAGGGGGGAAGCCTCAGACCTCCCCTAGGAGTGAGAGTACAGGAGCCCAAGTTGGGGACTGCTTGAGAGGCACACAAGGTGGGCACAGGTGAAAGGTGGCTGAGGCTCTGCATAGGCAGGGTACTGCTGACAATAGGTGGAACTAGCCAGATCCAGGGCAACTTCTGTTGACCCCAGAACTACATCGGCTCACAGGACTCTGGGGGTCCCTGGGGATACACCTTTACAGAAAGATTTACCATGGTGGCAGTCACTGGACCCAAGAGGCAGGCACTGAAGGTTATGGACTTGGGATTTTCCCTCCAGGGCTGGGGGGTCACACATCCTTTCCTGGGGCACCACGGGGCCACCCCCCTGGCTTCTCCAGGTTCAGAGACTGTCCAACCACGGCCTCTGCATGGTGGCTGAAGGGGAGAGGCCATGATTAGCATCTCTGGGGGCAGCCAAAAAAGGCTCAGGATGAACTGCCCATTATCTTGGAATCTGTGAAATTCAGTGTGTTTGGAAGCCTTTCCTATTTCCAGAACTGAAATCTGGAGTTTTCTGTACCTGTTGTGGAAGCTCACAGATTTGCTTTTGATCTAAAAGCGGCCTCTTTCAGGGTTCAGGAGCCCCTCTGAGGTTCAATCCGTGGGGTGTGGGGCCAACTTTTTGGGGGTCTTACTTACCCTGGCTGTAGAAATAGCCTCAGAGGGACTGGTGGCCATTTTTTCCGCTCCCCCCCACTCTGGTCACTTGACGTCCACTAACTCTGTGCTGCCTTCCTTGAGGCTGGAGGCTGGGATTGCCCCTGGGACATACTCCACCTTTTCTTTGCTTCCAGCATGAGTCTGAGCACCGGGTCGATCATTCAGTGTTGGGTCAAGGGCTCTAGAGAATATTATGTGGGGATTCCCAAAGGCTTCGTCAGGGGAGGTGGGGAAAGGATCACTATTCCTGAGTATGCCAGGCTCTGCACTGGCTGATAGGAGCTGGAGGCCCATTTCGTATGAGGACACGCTCAGACTCAGACAGAGTGGTTTTCCCACGGTTTCTCTGCTCTAAGTGATAGCTGCTGAAGGCCCCTATCTCCGCCCCGTCCCCCCCCCCATGCCCCCACCCCCCAGCACGAACTCTTTAGAACTCCCATCCAGGAGAGACAGTGGAGCTGTGGGGCGTGGACAGAACATTCCTCAGCACAAAGCTAGCAGAGTAAGGTCAAGTCCCCATTCAGAAGATGTTCAGTGAAGTTGGGGGGAATTGAACGGAAGGAACTTCACCCCAGAATGAGGTCCACGGACACCAAGAAAAGCGGCAGAAAAAACAACCCAATGTAGCCCGATTTAATGAACCAAATCACATCATCCTTCACATGTGTATTGCACGTTTCAGTGTACATCACGTTTTCACTTCCTTTATCTCATTGGACCCTTGGGTTTGCCAGAGGGCCCAAGCACGGAGGAAGGGCCTTGGAGGGCTTGGGGGTGGGGGGTCGAATGGGGGTGGGCACTCCTGTGGGTTGATAAGGTTGTTGTTTACACTGGTTGAGGATCTCTGAACCATCTAGAAGTGCATAACAGCCTACATAACTGGACCTATTAAGTCATTTCCACTTTGGGGACTATTCCCCAGGGAGACAGTCCCATTGAAAAAGAAGCAGTAAGTACCCGGCTGTGTCCAGCAGCTGTGGGAAGTCTGGGGTGCTTTCCTGACCGGTGCCCTTCACTGGAAATCATTCTACTCTTTTTGCCTTATTCTATGCTTATTTGTGAACATCTCAGCCCCCTTATGGGACTGCAAACCCTTTGAAGCTGGATTCATCCCTCTCATCCACTCGTTCGTTCACTGCCACCCTCCTTTGTGCATTACCTGGTTCTAGACGTAGTTGTCGCTTTTTCTGTATGCCAGATACTGTACCAGGCAGATGGGCATACCCTGATGAATGAAAGACATGATCCTTTCTTGGCTAAAGCTTATAGTACCCGGGGCAGAGAGACAATAGGAAACAAATAAAAACATAATGGTAAAATATATAAGGAAATTTCATCTTGTGAAAACCGCCATGAAAGAAATAGCCAAGACATAGAGACGAGAGAACAGCCTGGGGAGAGGGGGGCACTGACAGGGGGGACACAGCCCCAGACCCAGGAACTCAACAAGCACGTGCTAGGTGGATTTGAATGAATGTAAATGCAAGACAATGCCAAGGAAAGAACCCAAACGCCCACCCACCCAGAAACGGTAAGGTAGGCCACGTTGTGTCTCAATGTCCTCCTCATAGAATGAATTCAAATAACAAGTGCCAAAAATATAAATAAAAAGTACAAGATCTTGCAATGCACGGCAGTACATCCATGAAAACATTTAAATGAAAAAAAAAAATAGGCAAGGCAGTACGCAGATGCTGATCACAAGTCCACACAAATATTCTGCACGGACTCGTGACCTGCTGTGCCCGAGCCCTAAGCGGGTCCTCACGAAGTGTTTAGCATCGCCTCCCCCCGCCCCCCTGCCCCCCTGTTTTCGCCATCTGAGAAAGTGGTGTTAGGTCGGAGAGAAAGAGGTTTTTTTTTTTTTTGGCTTTTTTTTTTTTTTAATTTGAGAAATGCACTAGGATCCTTCTAAATGTGTTTTTAACACCCTGTACTCTATCTTCAGGATTTAATGCTAGCTAATTTTTGTTCTCTGTGGAGTCACTGACATTTCCAGGTGAAGGCTTTGGAGCTGGAGGAGCAGCTGAGGTATCCCAAGTGGGTTTGTTGCTTTTTTTTGTTTTCTTAATTTTTTATTAATGTTTATTTTTGAGACAGAGAGAGACAGAGTACGAGTGGGGGAGGGGCAGAGAAAGAGGGAGACACAGAATCTGAAGCAGGCTCCAGGCTCCAAGCTGTCATTGCAGAGCCTGATGCAGGGCTTGAACCGGCAAACCCTGAGATCCTGATCTGAGCCGAAGTCAGGCGCTTAACCGACTGAGCCACTCAGGTGCCCCTGATGCTGTTCTGTTTTTGTTGGCAGCTGAGTCCCCAGCAGATTCGGAAGGTGCCAGAACCAGGAGCACTGTGGCGAGCCAGACACATCTGGTAATTCCACAGGGGTGGGCTCTGATTCCAGCCACTGGGGTCATCTAAAGAGCAGAACACTCGAGGACAGAATCTGGGAATCCCAAACCCCGTGTTCCAAGATGGCCTTTGAGGCCCTTCACAGAAGACCCAGACACCTGCTAAGGGACAAACACTACCTGCCAGTGACACTCAAACAGTGGCAGCTTTTCACATTTTGTTTTGTTTTTCTCTTACCTCTGATTCTGCTGGAAAAACACCCAAACCCTTGAGTCAGAGCACCCCAGGCCTAGCAGCACCTGCGTCGATAAAGGCCGGAAGTCAAGCTAGAACGAAGAAGGAACCAGCCTATGCTTACACCAGGGCCCCGAGGGACTGGGCTGGATTCCCCCAGTGGGCAGTGGGGCATGTGCCCACCGAGGCACCTTGGGGCTGCATTCTGGGGAGGGGGAGGCCTGGAGGAGCCGCCCAGAGCTGGCACCCTGGAAGGATGGCCCATTGGCGTGATCGCCAGCCCGGCTGGGAAGGGAGTGGGTCCTTCAGGGTGTTGAGACTTGTGAACAACGGGAAATATTTAAAGATGGCCAGAGTTGTCCCAGGATTCTCTCCTCCCTGGTTCTCCTCCTTCTTTACTTCCTCCTCGGTGTCTCAGTGCTGCAAAGTCCTCCGAGGGAGGCAGCTGTGATATGGCGGAAAGAATGCCGGGTTTGGAGTCAGAAGGTCTCTGTGTGATTTTGGCCAGTTGTGATCTTCCTGGGCCTTGATTTGCTCATTTACCAAATGGGGCTAATGCTGCCTCCTTCCAGGCTTATGCTGGGGCTCACGCAAGGGTACGTACATGACTATGGAGGTACTCAGTACAATCTTATTGGCATTTAAGAGGCGCTCATTATATAAGTATTTTGGGGGCCCAGTAAAAGATCTTGGTTCACGTCCCGTATCCTGATTACAGCGGTGGGGTTACACAAATCTGCACATGTGCTAAAATTCATCAAACTGTACACTGAAAGAAAACATAGTCAATTTTACTACATGGCACAATTTTTTTAAAAAAACAACATCTGGCTCAACGCCCTTCTCTCAGACAAGTTCTGATGATTCCCATTCTACAGATGAAGCAACTGAGACCCGGGGTTTTCATCATCCCCACCAGGATCATCCAGCTTCATCTCCACTGCCTCAGTCAGTTCTGGGGGCCAGGGACCCATAAGATAGAGACGGCGATACCCATGGCACAAGCACCTAAGACAGAAAAACAGGCCAGGGAGGTCTTCTACATCATAACCATGAGGGCAGATACCTTTTAGGGGTGTCTGGGGAAAGAGGCAGGCCTTGCTGCTCGAATAGTTCCCTGCCAACAGTACTGCAAAGCATTACGGAAACTCAGTTATTCAGAACTATTAGTCTTTTCATAAAGCCAGTGCCTCCCCAGACTCAGGGCAGCCCCAGGCTGGGGGAGACCCTGCTTGGGGGAGAAGTGAAGACTCCCTCCCACCCCCAGCCCGGCTGCCAGGGTCCCTCGTGGAGGTAGAAGGACAGAATTAGCGCCCCTATGCAAAGCAGCAGGAGAGGAAGGGCTCTGGCTCAGTGGAGGCAGATGCCAAAACAAACCAGTTTTCTCGGACAGCCCAGAGACCAGGGAGGGAGAGGGCCCTACCTGGCCTGCCCAGCATGGCTTTGAGGGAGCGCCACCGAGCGATGCAGAGAATGACTGTTGGAAACCCCAGGGCCAGGTACCTCAGCCCCCTGCCCTACCTGGAGTTCCAGGGAGAAGCTAGTAAAAATTGATGGCTGCCCTTATTGGCCCCCACATGCTGGGCTTGGTTCTCCAGTGAAACTGGCAGCACCCTGGGGGCAGAGATTTCTCTGGCCTGAAGCCAGAGCATGAGTGGCAAAGAGGTGTTTCAGGGTCCCCCCAAGGTCAACAGGAAGTAGAGCGAGGCCTGGCTTTGCACATAGAGGTTAATGGCACCTGAGATCCTAGCTGGGAGTTGTTCCCAGTCACTCCTGCAGCTGGCAGGTCGGGGCCCTAATTTGTAGGGCCCTAGGGATCATTTTGTGGGGAGCTTGGGGCCCTAGGGGACCTCTGATGTGGTGCTGGGAAAGGCTGAAGGAGTCACCTGATGAAGGACCCCCAAACTTCACCACCACAAAGCATCCCTCTTTAGGAATCTCTCTCTTGCATGGCTCTGGGTCAAACTTAAAAACAAAATTTCCAGGCTTGGTAGGGATTCATTTATCTGGAGAACATGGCCAGCATGGGCAGCACAGGCCAGTAACAGGGCTGGGGCAGGGCCTGGGGATATTTGGGAGGGCTTCTTGTAGGTGGAGGGCATTAAAGGACAGTAGGATTGGGATGGGTGGATGAGGGCAAGCTCCTCCAGGGCTGAGACCCCTGCCCTACAGAGCAGGACCCAAGCGCTGCTCGTGGGCTAAAGAGAAGGCAGGATGGGGGCATGCCCGCCAATAAGGGCTGTTAGCTTTTCTCCAGGCTGGGCCCAGCTAACGGAAGATGGAAGGCATGTCCACAGATCCCAGCCAGGCCTTCAGAGAGAAGCCCGTGAGCACGGGAGAGGTCCGTGAGCCCTATGGCAGTCATCCTCTCCCGCACCCCACGGGCCCACAGGGGCCCAAACATTTGTGCCCAGAGAGACTCTCGCCCACTCCAGACCCATAGATGTCACAAGCCTGTGTGTAGTTTCACGACACACCGTTTATTCCATAGGAGAATGGGATCAAGGCTAGGAGCTCCCTGGGGTAGGAGAGGGCAGGAGAGAGTGGGAGAGGCAGGTGGCTCTCCCTGGCCCCTCTGTGGCCAAGTGGGATGGGCCACCACCTTTCCCAGGCTCTGCAGGAAGCTGGTCTGCTCTGAGTCCATTTGCAGGTTTTGGATAAGCCTCTGTCTTCCCCGTCCTGAACGTGGGATGGATCCCCACATAGCACCCCCAGAAGGCTGGGTCCAGTCTGTCCCCAGAGAACTCCTCACTCCACATCACCGCCCTACACTCCTTCTACTCTGGTCTCCTCGGTAAGAGCTGGAGACCAGGGGCTAGAGGGGCAGGCAGATCTGGTGGGCCAGCTTCGGAGGCTGACCGAGGTCCGGGGAAGAGATGAGCTGGGAGCTGGCGGTGGCTCTGAAGCAGTCCACGAAGGCCCAGCTGGCTGGGCCCAGAGGCGTGGGGAGGGCCGGCCCCTCACTCTTGGCCTGGGTGCTCCCCCACTGACCACTTCACCTCTCCCGTCCGTAGAGTCACTATGTCCTCATAGGTGGCTGTCTGGTCAATGTTCAGGCCCTGGAGACATGGAACGGTGCTTAGGCCTTGGTTACTCCTTGACCACGCCAGTGGACGGTGCCATCAAGCACCCCACAGCCCCCAGCGCCGCGGGGTCCCCCCGTCCCTTACCTCGTAGGTGTGGTCTTCATCCATTCCGGGCTTGCTGTCATCCTGGCGGGGCGAGGGATGGAGAGCAGAGTGTTAGCTTCCCCCACCCCATCCACTGCTGGGCCAGGCTGGGGAGGGCCAGGGAGACTGGCCCTGGGGGAGGGGTTGGGGGTGAGGGGCAAGGGGTGAGGAGGTGAGGTGCCCTCTGCCAGAACAACCGAACGAATGAAGGAGAGTTTGAACAGGTGTCAGTGGGCAGGCTATGGGGCTGGGGAGATGGAGACCCTGCCCACGTCTGGCCTGCCCCATGGCCGCCCCCCTGGCCCCCGTGGTCACCTTGTCCAACAGCAGGAAGATGGGCACGATGATGAAGAGGATGATGAGCAGGGTCTGGATCATGATGATGCCATCTTTCAGCGTGTTCCTCCTCTTCAACTGTGCTATGGTGCTGAATCCTGTGGGGAGGTGGCAGGGGGTGGTGAGGCCGGGGCCCCCTCTTTGGGCCTGCACCCCTCAGGACCTCCTCAGCGGCTCTCCTGGGTGTTCTGTGGCCGCGGCCACCTTCACCATGTGGCCCCCCCACGGGCGGCAGGCCGGGCTGGGGCAGGGGTGAGGGTGGCTCAGTGAAGGCTCCGTGGCCCCGTCACCCCTTCTCCCCCCCTGGCTGGAGGGCAGGCCCCGAACACACCCATGACTCGCAGCTCAGTGCCACAGCCCGTGCTGGGGGACTCCAAGCACTTCTGCTGGCAGAAGTAGATGCCGTTGTCCTGAAACTGGATGCCCTGGATGGTGAGGGTGGCAAAGGTGCCGTTCTGGCTCTCTAGGATGCGGGCGTCTTTCAGCAGTGGCTTGGGCTCCAAGTCCGTCTCCCGCTTCCGTAGCCAGCTCACCGCTCCCAGGTCCTTCGTGTAGCACCTGATCTCCACCATGGCTCCCCTTTTCCGGGCTATGAAACGTGGGTTCTGCCAGATCCGGGCACAAGTGCTTCCTGTGGGCACCGAGGCCGGGATCAAAATCCCGCTCTGCATCTTCCCGACTGCCAGCCCAACCACGGACCCCCACCCTTGTCTGTCCTTGCTTTGGGGTATAGGACGGTCATGAGGCAGAGGTGTGGAGGAGCTGAGCCATGTGAGTGGCCAGAGGCCAAACCACCGGGTCCCGCCCCTTCCTGATTGCACCACCCCCCTGCGCCCCAGCATTTGATTTTCCTTTAGAAGGGCTCTGGAACCTTCCGATTCCTTTCCATGCCTATACAGCAGCCTGATCTAGGCCTCTCCTGCTGGGGTCCAGAGGCCCATAGGACAGCCCCCCACCTGGCCTGGTGCTCTCCCTTCGTTTTTATTCCTAAATCTTCTTTTTCTCCCACATACTTACTCCAAGAAGCCTCCCTCCTGCCTCATTCCCAGTAAGCGAACCGTAGGAATCCCTGAGGCCCTATGGCCGGTCAGAGCCCCTAAAGTTACAGACTCTTTCCCGGGCTGAGTCCGACCCCCCCCCACCCCGCTAGACAGACCCAGCCTGAGTCCCCAGTGGAACTCCCTCTGGCTCCCCGCCTCCCAGCCTGGGTTTAGTCACACCCCTTAGTCTCTGGGACTGGAACACTTATGTCTAATGAGGGTGACAGCTGGCAGGAGGGGTGCTGGGGGTCCCTCGGAGCCAGGCCTCTGAGATGGAGACCCTAAGGTAGCCTAGAGATGGGTGTACCGGCTGGGGAGATGCAGGGGCACAAGGGCACAAGAGGCAGCCATGGCACGGACCCTGGGACCGGGACCAGCATTGGACACAGACACACTTGCCCCCAGAAGGGGCAGGGGAAGTAGCTGACCTTTGGGATCCTGGTACAGGTCTTCTGTTTTGGCTGCTGGCACACCTGCTGGGTGGGAGGAAGTAGGCGGGGCTGGGTCAGGGCTCTCCCCTGGAAAGTGGCTGCCCCACCCCTGGGGCCCCCAGCATTCCTAGACCCACTTCCTCCTCTCAGGACATCAGTTTCGAGACCCCTCAGCCCCACCGTAGCAGCGCTCCAGAGAGACTGGAATGGAGCAGGGTCACCAGAAATCCACTTCCCGCCCCTCCTTCTGCCTTTGACCTGACCAACGGCCTTGAGCAGGCACCCTGGATGAGACCAGGAGGGAAGTCACAGCTGGATGGCTGTCCTGTCTTCCAGACCAGGGGACCATTTCTGGACCATGCACGTCCCAGGGTCTGGTCGGGGGCAGCCTCTCTCCTGTGTCGCCCCCACACAATGCCCTCAAGGGACTGGGGGTGAACCACGTCATGGACACCAACCCCTCACCTCACACCCAGCTCGGCCTGACGCCCTCCAAACAGGAGAGGGGCTGGGGCCACAGACCCCCTGAGCTCCTCAGAGTAGGTGATACGCCAGACCCAGGCCCCGGAGCAGTCAGAGGGAGACAGGAGGCCGAAAGTGTGAGAGACAGAAGGGGGAGGTTGGAGAGAGCAGGACACAGAGCGGTGGAAACAAGCAAACAGGCCGTGACAGAGAGCGAAACCACGGGTCTCGTTTCGGGGGTGCCGTACCTGACAGAAGCAGCAGCAACACCACCAGCCAGTTGCTGGGCATGGGAGACAGCACCAGCTCGGCCATGGTTACCACTCCGTCTCTCTCTCTGACCCCGAGCTGGTGACGAGGACAGAGGCTCCTGGGGGGGGAAACGTGTAACTGCCTGGGCTGCAGCCGGTCCCCTCCCCGCCTCTTCCCCACCAGGCCCCTTCCTGCCATGCAAATTGGGACCCAGGGGAGGCACCAGCTCTCCGGGGACCCTGGGGGAGGGCGGGGGAGGGAGGGCTTTCTTGTCAGCTGTGCTGCTAAGGCTCAAAGGGCATCACAGCTGGGGTCCACCACGGTGGGGGGGACCCTGGGAGGCAGGAGCCTCTCAGTCTTCTGAGGGTAGCTTGTGGGTCCCTCCCCTTGTCCCCACCCCACTGATGGTCATGTCCTGGAGTCCCCTGGCCTCCTATTGTACAGTTCGGATTCCCAGGCACTTAGCTGAGTACACACGGGTCCTGTGGGTGAGTGTGAGCACAGCTCCTTGGCTCGGGCTCAACCTGCGCTCTGCAGGAAGAGAGGCACCAAGGGAGGATGGTACAGGGGTGTGGGGGGCAGCTGTGGGCCCAGGCCCAGCACCTGGAGAGGCCCAGAGTGCAGCCTCTTGGCTGGAGTGCAGGCAGCCATGTTGGGGGTTGACGTAGATTTGACCCTGTGGAGGAAGGGAGCCACAGAGGTTCTTGAGCAAGAGCCAGGTGTGACAGCCACCTGGGACAAGACATGGTCCAGACCCTGGCAAGAGGCCTCCCTTCCTCACCTGGTGAGAGAATTTGTTCTCAAAAAGGGGGTGAACTTAGGTAGGTAGAGACAGCTTAGAAAAAACCTACAACTCAGCTAATCAAGGGACTCCCAGGGATTTGTCCATAGCTCTCGGGTCTTGGGCAGGGGGACAGGAGGCTAGTGCTGGGGAATCTTCAGATTCTGAAACTAAGAGGCTCTCTGGCTTTATCTTGCCAGTCAGTAGAGTGGTGGATGAAACCATAGTGTTCTGGAACTAAGTTCAGTTTGTGCCCCAATCCCTGGGTCATACACAACTTTTGCCCCTTGGGGGCCAGGGTGGCCCTCGTGCAGTGCACAACCTGCATGGCCACACGTGGCAGACGTGCATACCTCAGTTCCGCAGCTGAGACCATTCTGAGTTTTATGTCTCCTCCCTTTTCTCTCCTGTCCCCCCATTCCTTCTCTGCCCCGCCGCCCGACCTCCCCGTTTCAGGAGAGGAAGAAAGATGCTGAATTCTATGTGTCCGCTGTCTACATCTCGTTCTCCCCACCACCTTCCATTTTTCCAACAGCCTATGTTACTGGTGAATCTGTTTGGGTTTAGAGAGATGTGGAGCTGCCTCCCACGCCAGGGTTGACAATGAGAAAGGCAGGGATCTGGGTGGTACCCCCTTCGTCCTGGTGGGCATAGGCCCCTAGTAGGGGCTACACCCAAGGAGTGCCAGCCAGGACCAGAGCTATAGAAAATGGGGACTGGAGAGTTAAGTTTTCATCCGAGGTACAGCTCGTTCCTGGCAGTCCCAGATGTTCTTGCTGTTCCCAGATGTTCCAGATGAAAAAAAAACATTTCTCTGAAAAGGTGTCAGATGTTCAGTTCGCAGAACAAACAGCCCAGGAATATAAACATCACCTGAGGTCAGCCTGGGGACCACAGTCCCCTTGTGCTGGTGGCGGTGATTGGAGACCCTCCAGAGGAATGGGGAGGGGGGGAATCCAGGGGTCTTTGCATTTAGTAAAGTACCTCCTCATAATGGAGGCTTTGGTTAGCTTTGGAGCTAGTGTCCCCCCGACGTTGGGAAGCTAATGGGGGAAGGCTTGGGGTACACACCTGTGTGTGCGCACGGGTGTATGCTCAAACGGGTGTGTTGCCTGGGCTGTGTGGTGCGGGCCCTGCTCAGGAGCTGGTCCCGGGGCCCAGGGTGGCCTCAGGGGGGATGGAGGCTGGGGGCAGTTGGCATCTTGCAAACACATCCACACATCCACGTCCCCCCGTGCGCAAGGATGCAGATGTGTCCTTTGGCCTTCATTCCCATTCATGCCGGGCGGGGATCCGTTTTCAGGAGCGGGTGGAAGCCGTGCCCCCCCTCCACCCGCCCCCTGCGCCTTCAGGGTTATTTGTCACAGTTGGGGCCGTGCTGTTCCCTCTCTGGTGACAACAGCACAGAGTTCTGTCTGGGGCTAGTGACGTCTTTTCTTTCCTGGAACAGGAGGCCTTATAAGCCCACTCCTGCCTCTGTCCCCGGCTTCCCTGGGCTGCAAAAGACCCTAACATCTGGCAGCCCCCACTTCACCTTTCCAGGAAGACAGCATCAAGTCAAGAGATGGGGGCATGCGGAGAGGGGACGAGGGGCTTAGGAGTTTGAGGAGGCAAGAGGTCAGGGACCCCCTCCCCTCCAGCAACCCTGGGAAGCGTGGGAGAGGACACAACCTCAGTTTGGAAGGAGGGGTTCAGAGTTCTGCCCTCCCCTCGGCCCACTCTTCCTGGCTCTGTTCTGCTGGCTGTTTTGTGGAGGAGGCCTGCTGGCTTAGAAGGTTTGATTCCCGGCCCTGCCATGTACCAGGTAGAAAGCCGCCCCACGTTCCCTGGTGCTTCTCAACAAGGGGTGATCCTGCCCCCTCCCCCCGCCCCCCACGGGAGCATTCGGAAAGGTACTGGGACCGTTTCAGTGGTCGCAGTGACCAATGGGCACCACTGGCCTTCACGGACCAGGGGTGCTGAATTCCCTGCAGCGGGAGGGACAGTGTCTCACAAAGCAGATTTCTTGCTCCACATGCCAACAGCACCCCAGTTACGCAACACCCATTCTTAACCCTCAGAGCCCAAGTTTCCTCATTCGTGTAAGACAGAAGTAATCGTAATAATCCATTCTTCACTTCGGGGCCGTCATAAGCGTGGAAGGGAATCCAGTATCTGAGCGTTTGGTGAGAAATCTGGGAGCACAGTTTACCCTCAGGAAGGTGGGGAGTAGCACTGATAACTGGCTCTCCAAACTGGATGATTTTGAAATTTTAGCTTATGTTTTTCATCCAGTATTTTGCCTCTTTTCCTCCACTATTCAAGGCTCAGGGGAAGGGTGGGTCAGGGCACTGCGCGAGATCTCCTGTCCTTGGAGCTGGACAGAGCCCCAGGCACGGTTTGCAGAAACTTACAGTGAGAAGGAGCCCCACCCCCACCTCACGGAGGGAGGTCAGCACCCTGGTGGGGGGCTCAGGACCCTGCGGGGATGCTGAGCCCCTCTCCCCACGCAAAGAGAACAGCAAGGTGGGAAGGGGCCTCAGGAAGATGGCTGAGGGATGTCAGGGTGGCCTGTGATGCCACGTAACCTCAGGACCCAGGAAAAGGGGGTGTAGGAATCTTGTAAAGGAGTGTTTACTAGTTTGAACACATACAGCCCTGGGAATCAGAAATCAAGTTGTAGAAAACAAAATTATATATGAAATTATATTTCACCCACCAGGACTGTGGACTCACCTCACTACATCATATATTACTCATTGTCACAGGTCCATAGGGACCCTGGGCTCTCTGAGGTCAGAGTTCAGAGGCAGGGTCTTTAGGGGGGTAGTATCTCTGAGGAGAGGGAGGGGTCACACCATGTGTCCCTCAGGCACCTCTGGGCCTTTGGCGGGGGTGGGGGGTGGCGCACAGAGAAGTGAAGGGTCCAGAGAGGAGGGACTCGGGCCACTGGGTCCCAATACCATTTCCTGGGCACCATCACGGGTGGGGAGAGGGAGCGTGGTGCTGTTAGGGGTGGAGGGCTACGCCCCTTGACCTTACCTGGCCTCTTGGACTCCAGCTAAGAGGTTGGAATTGTAACCTTAAAAGTAAAACTGCCAGGTATTTTACCAGCAAAAGACAGGTTGATTCCGGAATGGCAGAAAATTGCAATGCCAAACAAGCAAGGAAGGCAAAACCGCGGGCATGTCCACAAAGGAGAGGGTGTGCTCCTTTACAGAGGAAAGGGGGACCTTGGGAAGGCTGTTGTAAACAAAAGTCCATTGGTGTGAAGTGGGAGCTGGAAGTATGGTGGCTTCTCATTGGCCGAGCTGTGACTGTCTCTCATTGGCTGGGCTGTTGCCAGGGCAGGAGGAAAGCTTTTCTTCTCAGCTTCAGGGATAGTAAATTGGTGTCCACCTGCAAGGTCATCTCTGTTGGGTCTACACTGATGATGAGTGGTGGAGCCTGAGCGCTTCCTCTGTTGAACCTCACGACTCCATTTTAGTGAGGTTCCCCTTTCTTAATTTTCAGAGTCCAAGCCTCCTTTTGGAGGGGGGCAAGAAAGAGCTGGACTGGGCCAGAGGGGGAATTGGGGCCCTCTCCCCACCCTGAGGCTCCCCGAGCCTTCCTCATTTGGCTTCAATCCCCACCAGCCCTTCTTGTCCTTGCAGCCCTCAGACCCCGTCAGTGTCCACATGCGGAGGTGCGGAAGGAAGAAGCTCGCACGTGAGAGGCACCAGGGGGAGGTTTATTATAAGAACTGTACAAAGGAGCCTGCCTGCCAGCCTGGCTTGGGCCTGTTCCCACCCAGAGTGGGAATGGATGTGGACGTGGGGGGGAGGGGGCCACGGGCAGGGGAGGCTCTGCAATCTGGATGCAGTCCAATGGCAAGTATCCCGTCCAACGAATGCTGAGGCTCTTGGGGCCACCCTAGTTTGGGGCCTGAGGAGGGAAGGGGCATGGGCAGGGTGCTGGTCAGGGAGGAGGCTGCCCTCTGTAGGATGCACCTTCTGCAGGAAGAGACAGAACTTGTGCAGGAAGATGGAAGGAGTGGGGCCTCCTTCCACAGAGGACACAGGCAAGAGACAGGGAGCAGGGCTGGGACAAATGGGTGTGATAAAGAGACTAGGAGGAAGGGAGAGCGGGTGGCAAGGAGGCCCGCGAGCAGGGCAGACAGAAAGGAAGGCTCCAGCCACGGGAACGCACGAGCGTGTATGCGTGCGCGCGCGCGCGCGCACACACACACACACACACTGTTTTGGAGGTTTTGCTGCTTCCTGAGTTTTAATCAAACTGTTCACAAGAAACAAGAAGAAAGAGAAGAGGAACTTAAGGTCAACAGGGACTCAACGTGCAAACCTGCCCACACACGTTCACACTTATCCACATATAGCACAGGCACACCACACCAACAGGCCTGCACAGGAGACAGACAGACACACACACACACACACACACACACACACACCAGTCAGACTACAGGGGCACACTGACATGGTACACACTTGCAGAGACAGGACGTAGCACTTCACGTACTTGAACGCACACACACAGCTGTACACATAGGTGTGAGGCAGACACAAGGCACACACACAAGTGAATAAATCCAATGACACCTGTGCAGGTGTCTCCCTGCCTCCTCTGAGCTCCGGGAGCCAGCAGAGGCCTGGCTGGTTCTGCCATGCCCGGATCAGTGGTGCCAACAAAAATGGAAGTTGGAAGGTTGGGCCTCAGCCAGGAGAGCTGTGCGTGTCCCAGTGTTGAAATCTCTAACACGGGAGCAACGACAACACTCTTAGGATCACTTTGAGGATGGGGAAGAAGAGGATGAGGAGGAAGGAAAAGAGAGATGTGGTGGGGATGAGGGCATCTCAGGGCTTGGTGAGGCCACAAAGAGCCCTGTGGCACTAATGGAGGAGTGAAGAAGGGAGGGAGGGAACAGAAATCTACCTCCGGAGCTCCAGGGTCCCTGCCCCGCCCCAGGTCTGGGTGTTCAGGCCAAGAAAGCCTCCAGTGCAGTGATGCAGCTGACAACACCCAACCTATCCCAGCCATCCATGCTTCCTAGAAAAAGACAATTCTCAAGTGGAACCCTCCGTCCGCTCTTCCCCTAGGGGCCAGCCAGGGGAGCCAGGGGCCTGCACAATGGACAAAGCAGGAAATGGTTTCAGGGGCCACAACCCCAGCCAGATGCATTAGGATCCAGGGGCCAATCAGACTTGGGGAGACATTTCTGGACCAGTGACGTTTCCCTTCTCCAGGGAATCCATGAGCTGGCAGGATGAAGCTATGTCCCAGCTGGGGGGCGGGCTGGTAGGCCCCTGGGGTCAGGTGTCCACTCTCACTGAGGTTAAGACATCTTTATCCAGGGAGTGCCTGGCTGGCTCAGTCAGTGGAGCCTGCGACTCTTGATCTCGGAGTTGTGAGTTCGAGCCCCACGTGAGGTGTGGAGATTACTTAAAAATAAAATCTTTAAAATATATCTTTATCCAGGAGGGGTCTGGGGGGGAGGGGCTGAGCCACTTCCTGAGGAGAGGCCTATAGCCCTTAAGACTCTGGTGGCAGGAGGGCAGCTAACCCACCCATCGTAGGCTGGCTCCTCCCCAACGTGGGGGGCAGAGATTCTGGTGTTCTGACCTCCCCCCAAGAGGAGAGGCAGCAGGGCCCATGAGGAGGTGAGGACAACTTGAAATGAGAAATCATGGAAGCTGGAGCCTCAGGCCCAGTGTGGAGCCTCTGAGTGCAATTCCCATTTTCCATGGCCTGGGTGTCAGCCCCAGCATGACCAAATCCTGTCCCCAACAGAGAGCCGATCAGTCGCAGACTCAAAGCCCTGCTCCCTCAGTGAGCAGGCACCATGAGGGAGCTTTGGGGCTGTGCCAGGCTCAGCTGGCCACCTCGTTACTGCCTAGACGAGAGATTCCTTGACCCCCGGGCGCACTGTCTGCCCTGGGGATGGGGAAGGAGGGAGGGCAGCGTCTGAGGGGCTGATGGGTGTGAGTCCTATGGAAGGTCCAGAGTCCCCTGTTGAGCCCTTTTCCTCACCTGTGCTCTGCACACTGCTGTTCCCATTCTCGTGGCCATACATCTTGCTCATGGTGTTGGCGATCAGGCCCTCCTTCTCAGGACCCCCATCCCCACTGCCGTCCTGGCTGTGGCGGTACATGTAGGATGCCTGCTTCACAGTGCGCTGGAGCAGGTGCCGGCGGTAGGCCCTCTGGATCTTGATGGCACACACCTCCTCATGCTTCCTCTTGAGGGTGGTGGTGATGGGCTCATAGGAGACTTTGGAGGGGTTGGCTGCCATGAACTTCTCCTCCATGGTCTCCTTGAGGGCGTCCATTTCCCCAGAGTCACCTAGGACTTCCTTGGTGAGGGCAAAGAGGATGTCCAGGCAGTGGATCTTGTCCCCTGGCACCATGGGCAGGTCCAGCGTGATGAGCTTGATCTTGTTGGGCTTGGCGATTCTCAGTGGCTCCTGCAGGGTGTCCACAAAGTCAGAGAGGCGGCTGTAGGCAATGAACTGCGTGGCGTCAGGGTCAAACTTCTCCCACGTTTCGTAGAACATCTCAAAGTCGTCCTCGCCAAGGGGCTCGCTGCTCTCCTCGGTGGCCACATTGAAGTTCTCCAGGATGATGGCAATGTACATGTTGACCACGATGAGGAAGGAGATGATGATGTAGCTGCAGAAGAAGCAGATGCCGATGGAGGGGTTGCCACAGTCGCCCCTGACACTGGTGCCTGGGTTTTCGAGTGTAGGGTCACAGTCAGGGGGCCCGCTGTTGAGGATGGGGTTGAGGAGCCCATCCCAGCCAGCCGACGTGGTGATCTCGAAGAGGCAGATGATGCTGTTGCCAAAGGTCTCAAAGTTGAACATGTCATCGATGCCCGACTCCTTCTTGACATAGGCAAAGTTGGACATGCCGAAGATGGAGTAGATAAACATGACCAGGAAGAGGAGGAGGCCGATGTTGAAGAGGGCAGGCAGGGACATCATGAGGGCAAAGAGCAGAGTCCGGATGCCCTTGGCCCCGCGGATCAGCCGCAGGACACGCCCGATCCGCGCCAGGCGGATCACTCGGAACAGTGTGGGTGACACGAAGTATTTCTGGATCAGATCGGAGAGCGCGAGTCCTGCAGGGAGGAAGTGGTGAGGACCACTGCCCTTGGGTAGGAGGCTGGGTCAGGGAGTGGGGGGCATGCAGGGCTCAAGGGGGCCTAGCCTGGTGTGCTCTTCCCCAGAAGGGAGAGGTAGAAGCATGGCCCGAATGGCCTGACCCATTAGGCCGGGCTCTTCCAGGGCCCTGGGGCCAGGGGCTACATCTCTGCCCTGACACAGCTAGATGGGGGTGGGATATGCCCAAGGTGATGGGGTGAGGGTACGGCTGACTCCCAAGGCTATTTGCAGATGCCACAGATGAGACAGAGAGGGAGGACAGCTCTGTGTGTGACTCTGGGCATCACATTTAACTTGTTTGTGACTCAGTTTCCTCATCTGTAAAGCAGACGCGGCAACAGTACCTGCCTCCCAGGATAGCACAGTGTCAGGTGCGTAATAAGTGATCAATAAATGGTAGCTAGTTGCTATCATAATTACACACACGTCTGCGCACTTCCCCTGTGTGTATGGATACCGGCACGATCTTATGTCTTCCGCTTAGCACATGGGCACCTGAGTGTGCATCTACCGGTCAGGTAAATGTTTCTAGCTGTGCATTCATGTGTGTGCAGGTGACGGACTGCCCGTGAGCCCACCCTGGGTGCCTTTGTGAATGCCAGGTGCATGGACACACGTGTGGGTGTAAGTGTGCGTGTGAGCTTTCCAGGTGCACGAGCAGGTGCACGAGAACGGGAGCACCCGGTCCTCCTGGATGACTCAGCCCGGCCTGGCCCCGCTCACCCACAATGGACAGGATGACAACCACAAAGTCGAAGATGTTCCAGCCGACGGTGAAATAGTACTGGCGCAGGGCGAGCATCTTGAGCACACACTCCCCGGTGAAGATGATGATGAAGACCATGTTGATGTTGTACAGGATGTCCACTTTGAGCTGGCTCTGGTCGTCTGTCTCCACCATCATGGTGACCATGTTGAGGCAGATGAGGATCATGATCGTGATGTCGAACACCTGCTTAGTCACGCAGTCATACACCATGCCCTGGATCTTGTTCTGCAGCACGGGTAGGAGTGCAGGGGTGCACGTGGGTGGATGTGGGGGGGCAGTGGTAAGGACCCACACAGGATGTGGACAGGAGGGAGACACAAGATGACACAACAGCATGACAGAGAGACAGAGAGAGAGAGAGAGAGAGAGAGAGAGAGAAGAGGTGTGTCAGGGCTTGTGGCAGAGTCGGCCAGGGCAGTGGGGGGCTGGGATCCCTCAGAACAGATCATCCTGTGGGGTCTGTGGGTATCTTCCTCACTCTAGGACCGTTCCTCCCATAAAGTTCCCCCAGCAACCTCTCATCCTTCTCCCAAAGTCACTGCTCACTCAGGAGGGTCCTCTTCCTCCCACTTCTAGGGGCCCTTGCCCCTGAGGCCACCAGCTGGAGGGGTGGGCGGACACTGGGGGGCTGTGCAGGGCCAAGTGAGGGGCAAAGCAGTGACTGGGGTTTATCAGGCAGCTGCCGCTCCCACATGCGGTGCCTCTGTGCAGTTATAAAGAGGCCCCATTCCTCCTGGCTGGTGACCCCAGCTTCCCTGCAGGTGGACCCGGCCTCACACCAGCGACACAGCCTGGTGGGCAGAGTGCAGCCTGCATTTTGCCCTCATTGGTTCATAGAGGCTGCCAGAGGAGGGGCTCAGAGGGCTGGTACCTGGGGCCGGGGAATTGGCTTCTGAGGCTTCTTGGAGCCAAGCTTCTTCATGGCATTATAGTATTTCTTCTGTTCCTCCGTCATGAAGATGTCTTTCCCTCCAAAGTATAATGAGATGGGGCCTGTAAGGTTGGAGGTCCCTCTTCTCTCCCTCCAGGACCTCCTTACCTCAGGTACCACCCTTAAAGCAACCCTCACGCCAGGAGGGGGACCTGGAGGGGCCAGAGATGGGGGCTGAGGGAAGAAGTGAAGGGGGACTAAGGGGTCTGGAGAAGGGAGGGAGGGGAGTGAGGTGACAGACAGAGGGGAGAGGATCAGCACTGCCCCATAGCTTGTTTTGGGTCAGATGCTCTCCATCAGTATCGTGTTGGGTCCTCTGAATGGCCTAGCCAGGCAGGTAGCATCAACCTCATTTTTAAATAAGGTTCTTAGAGGTCAAATCACTTGTTCAAAGTCGCTGGGTAGGACGTGAACCCAGGCTTGCTGCCCCAATCACGCGGCCAGCCACAGCACAGCAGGTGCTGAGGTGGCATGAGTGAATATATGAAGGGACGGGTGAGCAGAGGGAGGGAGGACAGAGCCCCGGGATGGCCGGGCTGGATACTCATCTTCTTCTTCTGCTGGTTGAAGTTGTCGATGATGACACCAATAAAGAGGTTGAGGGTGAAGAAGGACCCGAAGATGATGAAGATGACAAAATAGAGGTACATGTAGATGTTCACCTCATACTGTGGCTGTTCCTCCTTCTGCAGAGTCCACAGGACAGGACGGGATGGAATGGGGAGGTCTGGGGGGACATGCTGGCTGCCCCTTGCTTCCCATCTCACCGTGGGCAGGAAGGGCCTGGGGCCCAGGGGTGGACCCTTCCACCCATCCCCCCAGGCTGCTGAGTTTGGGGGCTCCTGAGGAGGCGGCACGGGGGTGGGGATGGGCAGAATGTGCCGTTGTGTGTGTCTGGTCTGAGTCCTCTTCCCTGGCTGGCCCACCAGCCGTATCTCAGGGAGCCCCACTCACCTCCCGGGAGTCCACAGCTGCATACATGATGTCCATCCAGCCCTTGAAGGTGGCCTGTGAGAGTGTGGTTGGGCGTGAGGGGAGGGGCTGCTTCCTGTTTCCACCATCCATAAGTCTCCCTCCTCACCCGTCTGGTCCTCCCCAGAGCCCCAAGGGGCAGGCATCAAATAGAGACCAGAGTGGTCTAGATAGTACGTCAGGGTCCCATAGCACCAGAAGCAGGGTGGGCGGCCTCCTAACAAGGAGCAGTGGGCTTAGGGACAATGACAGTCTAGGAGCACCTCCATGCCAGTTTCGTGCAAGGGCAGCAGGTTACACTCACCACCTGCAGGAGGGAGAGGTAGCCTAGACCCACATTGTCATAGTTGACCTTGACGTTGAGCCAGCGGACCTGGCCCGTGTGCATCAGGCTTTCACACTCAGACTTGTTGTTGACCTCAGAGATGTCAAACCTCTCAGAGGTGGTGGTATTGATGCAGTAGTAGAACTTGCCGGCAAACAGGTTGACGCCCATGATGCTGAAGATGAGCCAGAAGATGAGGCAGACAAGCAGCACGTTCATGATGGAGGGGATGGCTCCCAAGAGGGCATTCACCACCACCTGGGGGGCCGGGGGAAGGGGTCATTGCCAGGTCTTTACCCAGTCCCCTTTAGGACAGGGCCCTCCACCTACACTAACAAGGGGACCAGACAGGGCTGGGCATTGTTATTCAGGGACAGCTTCTTGGAGGAGGGTTGATCTGAGCCAGGCCAGGGGGAGAAGTCTGCTGGGCTGCATGTTGGGGGTGGGGGTGGGTGATGGGGAACTGAAGAGTAGGGTTGGGGGTGCTGCTGGCCTAGTGGTTGAAGAGGGCTCTCTGCTTGGCTGGAGCCATCAGCCCAGAGTCAGGGCACTAGGCTTCTCTGGAAGCAGCCTGGCCACGGGTCACTAGGCAGGAGACAAACACTCCTTCCTCAGCCCCCATAGGAAACTCAGCCCCCGTGACCCGGCCCCCTGCTCATCTGCTCAAAGCATTAGAGACACAGACACAGAAAAGAAGCCACTGGGGTCTTCAAAGCAGAAGGAACCTGAGACTGGAGCCCTGTGGCCAGGGCTGGCCACACAGGCCAACCTCACTGTGTCAGGCCAGGCTAAATCTGAGAGCTGTCCTTTTTCAAGGAGAGGCTCTTTAGGACCTCCAGATAGAGTAGGTGGCACAAACCTGGTGATGCCTGGGGTAGCTCTATTCTTGGCTGCATGGCCATGGGCAGGCCATTTCTCCTCGGTGGGAAAGGGCCCCTGGTTTTGGTGGGGTGGGGGTGGGGGGTTGGGGAGGTGTCCAGCATTGGCCAGCCCCTTGCATGAACAGGAGGGAGTCACTCGGGCTGAGTGCACTGCTGGCCTACAACCAGCTGCTTCACAGAAGTTTGTCCCTCTGAGTGGGTTTTATTCCCAACAGACCTCTCTTGGCTGGGGAAATCCCATTTGTCTTGGCCAAACCCTGTATTTACTGTCACTTCTATTCTCAAGGGCCTGAGGGAAGGACGGGCAGGCACAAGTACCTGCTGGCTCATCCAGGTCTCAGAGCCCTGGCAGGCCCCAGTCTGAGGCTGGGAGGGACACCTGTCCACCCCAGACCTGCTTTCCTTCTTCTTCTCTCAGGCCTCGGTGCCCTCATGGCCCCTCCTGGGAGCTGATGCAGTCTCTGCTGCCTCCCAGTGATGGCAGAGATAAGCTACGGAGGGGCACTTGGGTGGTGTGCGATGTCTGGGGGCCCTCAAGTCTGGCCTTCAGCAGAGCCCAGAGCCCAAGGCCTCTCCTTCCCCAGTGGTGGCTGGAGTATAGACCTGCGCCTCCTTCACCTTGCCCTGCACTGGCTGCTCCCCCGATCCCTAGCCCTACTCAGAGTCCCCCTCAGTACCCACCCTCATGCCCTCAAATCGGGACAGTGCCCTCAGGGGACGCAGGGCTCGCAGCGTCCTCAGGGATTTGATGGGTCCCAGCTCCGAGTAGCCCAACCAGTTGGCCACCAGGCTGATGATGGAGACCTGCAAAGGGAGGGTGGGGTGATCAGGAGGTGCAGGGCCTTAGAGTCAGGGCTCCCTAAGGTCCTTGGCCACAGGAATGCTTCTGGATCTGGCCACGGGGCTGGGGGGTGGGGGGCACACTCACATCCACAATGAGGAAGTCAAGCCAGCACCAGGCATTGGTGAAGTACACCTTGAAGCCGTAGGCCACCCACTTGAGCAGCATTTCCAGGATGAAGATGTAGGTGAAAACCTTGTCGGCATACTCCAAGATGGTGCGGATGGTCCGCCGCTGCTCGATGTAAATGTCCTCGAAGGCCTGGGGGCACCAGCACAGCCAGGGGTGGCCGGGGCAGGAGGCTGGGGCAACAGCCACGCCCCCCCCAAATCTGCCCTATGCTGCTGCCTCCCAGCAGCACTGGGGGCCAGGCCAGGGGCAGGCTGCTGGCTTCTCGCAGACTCCCCGGGCCCACCGTGGGGGCAAGTGAGCTCTCCCACGGGGAGGAGCCCTTCAGCTCCCCTTCCCCAGGGGCAACACTCAGTCATCTGCTCGGAGGGACTTCACAGTGCCACATCTTTAACCCTGGCCCCCTCCCCCCACCTCAACATTCCCAGAGCCTTCCCGCCTCTGCGCTGGGGGTGCACCGGAGCTGGACCCCATCTGTCGCTATAAGAAAATTCACACATTCTACCTCATATCCTGCAACCACAGGTAGGTCATTTTAGGATTCTCTGGGTCCCAGACTGCCCAGGTCTCGTCCCTCCCACGGTGTGGAAAGGAGGGAGCCCTGGGAGGTCCTCTGCCCATGCCCGTCCCCAGGGCCGTGCCTACCAAGGCCCCGCTGCTGAGCAGGATCATGAAGACAATGAAGGTCTCGAACCAGTTATGCTCGACGATCTTGAAGCAGGCCCTGCGGAGGGTCCACCACATCTTCCCGCGGCCCTGGGAGATGTCCACGTAGAGGAAAGGGCAGCGTTGCACACAGGCTGGGGGAGGGAAGGGGGCAAGGGCGCCATGTCACAGGACTGGAGGCGGCCTCTGGACGCACAATCAGTGTGTTCCCACCACCTTCCCAGGTGCAGCCGTCCTCATCTTCTCCTCCTCTCCCAAGCAGCCTTAGGCTGCCCAGCCCAGCCCCAGTGTTTCTGTAGGGCTATCTCCTGAAGGGCTGGGCAGGCCTCTCCCCGGATGAGGCCAAGGAGGAGACTGGTCTTAAAGCAGCCATTCCCAGGCACTTGCTTTGGGCTGGGTCACACTCAGAGCCCTGTGGAGATTCTGCAAGGCAGTCCTCAGGGGCTGCGTGTACTTGAGGTTCAGGGGATCAGGGGCTGGGAGGCATCCCAGGCTCTGACACCCCTCCTAGGGTTGTATTCCCTCTGGGGTGTGTCAGAACAGGCGGCATCAGGTGTGGGGGGGAAAAGGCTCTGCATGGTTTCCGTGATGCACAGGATCCTGAGATGTCCTCAAGGGCACAATTGGCTGTGGCCGGGCCGGGGCTGTTGTCCACCACCACCCCCCTGCCCCAGGCCCCTGGCATGGCCTGTCCCTTCCAGGGGCTGCCGGGCTGGGGGAGGCACCAGGTGAGATGGGGGGTACATGCACACAGGCTTGTCCTCACCCTCTGTGAAGCACTCCTCAGGCTGCTCCCCTTCGGGGTTCTCTTCAGCCTGCTCCTCGGGGTCTTCCTCGGGGGGCTTATAGTCGGCGGTGCTGCAGACGGAGGAGTTCCCATCGAGGGGCTGCGGTGGCTGCTGCAGGGGCCACAGGGTCACATGACCCCTGGGTCCTCCCACCAGGTGCGCGGAGGAGGTCAGGATGGGAGACCAGGAGGCAGAGGAGAAAGAGGGGGTGGAGCAGACCTACTCATTCATTCATCATTCTTTCACTCATTCATTCACTCAACCCTGGATTATAGAGCCAGCACTGCGGCCCTTGCAGAAGAACCACAGTGACCATGGCACTTAGATGTGGATCAGGGCAGGGCTGAGGCCTGGGAAGGGATGGTGAGGGCACAAGGAGGCAGGGGAGGGCCTCAGGTAAGGGAGGAGGCTGGAGACAAGCAGGCTGGGGGGTGGCTGAGCCAGGCTGGGGGTCCTAGGAGGCACAGGGTGTGATAGTAGAGGAATGAGAGGCCTGAAGGGACTTTTGAGGGAGCAAGAAAGGGGCCGGGATGGCACTGGGGCTGCCACAGCCTGCAGGTGTGAAGGTCTAAGCCTTCCCATTGCCAGGGTCTGTTGGGCTGAGGAATCCAGAAAGAAAGGAAAACTCTCCTCAGCTGAAGTGCCAGCCTGGGGCCAAAGGAACCTGGGGGTGGGAGTGGGGGGTGGGGAGGCTGGTGCTCTGGCCTGGCCGGGGCTCTGCCACATCCTGCTGGCACTGTCCCAGGCCAGGCTCCTAGCCCTAGGCTCCCTCATCAAGGGGACCCCTTCATGGCTGGAGGTGAGGCCCCTGAAGGCCCCTGCAGGCAGCTTGGGGGGCAGTTCTGGATCCAGAATGGTGACCAGAAAATTACAGAGGTCCTTGTGCCCAGTTGACAGAAAGAGAAACTGAGGCAGACATTAGTTCACGCCCTGAGTCATTTGTCCTGCCTGTGTGTCCCAGCTGCCACAATCCCCCTTGGAGTCATGCTTGCCCCTCTCAGAGTCCCCAGAGCCTTGGCCCTCCAAGCTCTCCAGCACTCCCCCACCCCCGCTCCTCATACCGAGGTTGGTGCCACATTTCCCTGGGTATTTATAGCTTGGCAGGCATACGGCCCCCTGGTAAGTCAGCATGCCACATATTTAGGGGGAATAAGGAGTCAAGAGCTTTTAGGGCAAAGTTCTTTCAGGCTCCAGTACCCAGCCAGGCCCAAGGCCGATAGGGTGGGGGTGGGCAGGGGGCTCTGCCCTAGCTGATCTGCTAGCCCTTCCCCTGCCAGGCGAGGGGAAGCCTGGGGGCTCAGAACCAGCTCCCCGGTGAGGTCCAGGCAAGGCCCTAGCCTCAGCCTGAGCTTCTGGGGCATGACTACCAGTCCCTCTGTCACCCCTGCAGGGGAGGGGCAGGAGGAAGGGGCATCTCCTGGGTGGGTGGGTCAAGGCTCCTGCTGAGGCTGTGCCCAGCCCTCTGCTCTCCTTATACCCAACCTGATTGGCCCCCAACCCCCTCCACCCCTCAGATCCCAGACCCAGCACTTTGGCCCACACTGGGAGATTGGGACTAGCCCCAGTGGGGACTAAACAGAAACACATGATAATGGCAAGGACTTCAAGCCCAGAGGGGGATTGAGAGAGGCCTCTGGGATCCCAATCCTGGAGCTAAGGTGTCACAGGTAAGAACATCCTGTCCAAGAGCACCACCTGCTGGTGAGATGGGGCCCAGGTGGCGTTGCGGAGCGAAGGGACACTAGGGAAGGACAGTCAGGGCCCATCAGAATCACCGTGTTGCCAGCAGTAACAGCAGTCACCAGGCACAGAGAGCGTGCCATGTGCTTCATACACAGCATCTCACCAAATGCTCGCCGAGGTAGGTGCCATTACCCTCATTTTACAGAGGGAGAAAGTGAGGCTCAGAGAAGAGTTGGGACTTGTCCAAGGTCACACAAAGTTCGAAGCCATATCTATCTCACCCCTGACCCCGTCAAGCCAGGCCCCGTGATGGGCTTACCTTGCCATCCTCAGGCTCTGAGAAAGTGTCAGTGTCCTCCTCCGTGGGCATCTCCAGGTCGGACTCCTCGGAGGCGATGGGCACGTGAATGGTCAGGTAGGGGTTGTTGATGAAGTTGAGGTGATCCAGCTCAATGCTGGGGGGAGAGCCGTCCACCAGGCCCACGTGGCTCAGGATGTGATTGTCCTTCTTCAGGTCCTTGTCATCCTCCTCGGGGGGCGGCTCCTTCTTCTCATCCTCTGAGGCACTCTCCCCAGCCTCCTCTGCCGCCCCGGCCTCCTCGGGCCCCCCGAGGCTGAGCATGATTTCCTTGGGGCTCAGGATCTTGCCGTGCAGCAGCCCCAGGAGAAAGGCTTTGGCAAAGCCGATGCCCCACTTGATGCGCCCAATGGCGATCTGCAGGTTGTTCATCTCGCCGTCCTCATCTGAGGCTGCCAGGCTGTCGGCGCTGAAGGAGCTCAGCAGCAGCGCCAAGAAGAGGTTCAGGACCTGGGGGGCAGCGGTTGGAGGAAGCTCAGCTCAACCCCTGGGCCCGTGAGGGTGCCGCCTTCGGCCAGCCTGAGGGGCCTCGGGCCTCCAGATCAGAACGGCCACATGCTAGGCGTTTAAAAGAGTATTACCTAATGGGATTCTCACAGCTGCTTGGGGAAGTGAGGAGTGTTACTATCGCCCCGCTTTGTAGATAAGGGAACTGAGGCTTAGGCGCACGATAGGATTCCGTAAGACCATGGCAGAGGCAGGATTTGGGGAGGCCCACTGGGTGACAGGGACTCTTTCCATGATCCTGTCTTCTAACTCCACTGCTGGGGAATGCAGAACAAAGAACAGAGCTCATGTCTCTGAGTTTCCAGGACTTATTGAGACCCTGAATCTGTTGAGCCTTCTTTTTTCTCTCTGGTTTATTTATTTATTTATTTATTTATTTTTAATGTTTATTTACTTTTGAGAGACAGAGAGTCAGAGGGACAGAGTGGGGGTGGTGGAGGGGCAGAGAATCCGAAGCAGGTTCCAGGCTCCCAGCTGTCAGCACAGAGCCCAGCACAGGGCTTGAACCTGTGAACCGCGAGATCATGACCTGAGCCAAAGTCAGACGCTTAACTGCCTGAGCCACCCAGGCGCCCCTTTTTCCTGTCTGTTAATAGAGGCTGTGCTCCCTGGTGTTCATATCCCTGTACCCTATTGCTCTGGGAAGGGCATTTGACCTGTTATTCACCCCCTTCTCTTTCTTTGGGATTCCCTGCTCCACCTAATTTTCTTCCCAAATTCCTATTGAAGGCCTTAAGAGGCGACTGGTCTACCCCTCTGGTCTCTAGCTTTATTTTTCAGGGACAGGAATGTGCTGAGTCTCTCCCACTGCGGTGTCGTGGCTCCCCAACCTAGTAGAGACATTCGATCAGTGCCATGAATACGATGCAGTGGGTTTTCATGGCAGTAGAGATGGGGCTGCACAGGCTTTGAAACCATGCTGCTTGGGGTAAAACCCCAGTTTACTAGCTGTGTGTCCTGAAGCAAATCATATCACTGCTCTGTACCTCGGTTTCCTCATCTGTATGATGGGGATGATTCCAGTGCCCACTTCCCGGCATTGTTGTCAGGGTTAAAAGATCAATAGAGCACACAGTAGGCACTCAAAACTTGTTGGCTGTTACGCGTGCAATGACAGAAGGTACAAGGTACACAGAAGACTATGGTTAACTCTGAGGCCAGCTCAGCATATTATTAATAAGGAGACTGAGTCCCAGAGTGGTGGAGTGACTTGCCCTACGACACACAACACAACCAGGACTAGACCCAGGCTTCCAGTCATTGCACATCTTTAGAGGACATCATTCGTTTAGGCTACAGTGTGAATGGTAACCTCAGAAGTTGCACAGTATGGTGGCCCTACCATCCACCACTCTATCCCCCCGCCCCCAGGGAATGAGGAGGAAGGTGAAGTTCAGCTGGGGTGGCAGGCCTGGGTCGTACCGGGGGCCTTGGGTCAGGGCTTGGTGTGTGAGTGGACACGAAAGAGTAGGGGAGACTGTACATGTCCATCTGCCACCCTTGACCAACTTCGCCATGTGTCTCTCACTGCCTGGCTTTCACCGGGTCCTCCAAGGTCTTTTTATCATTGCCTTAAAAATCATGTTAGGATAATATCTTTAATGTGTGTGTGTGTGTGTGTGTGTGTGTGTGTGTGTACATACATAACTCTCTTGGGGAGAACATGCGAGAGGGATTCCTCCCCATCTCTATACTCCCTAGAGACTTTTCTGCTTCTGCCCCCAACCAAAATTTATTGGTCTTTCTTTCCCTTTGTCGGGGGGAAGCATCCAGTTGCCAGAAACACATCTGAGATGGGAATTAGCTGCTCTCTGGGTCAGCAGGGTTTGCACACGGCTCCTTCCTGGGACAGAAATAGCTGCCTCGGGCAAGGCGTGGGGAGGAGGGCTGGAGGGAAGGGGGATGGACACCATGTTCCCCCCAGGGGCTCTGAGGGGTGGGTTACCTATGACCTCGGTCATTTCCTCTTCTTCACAGTAACCCAGAGGAAGTGCTCAAGTGCCATGATGCAGGGGACATGGGTCCCCACACTCTCTGGCAGGATGCCACAGTGTCCTCTGGCAGACATCACCTCCCATGAGGCTGGGGGGGGGGGGGGCAGTGGGCGGGGACAGTGCCGCCTCCCTGGGCCGCTCCACTCCCTCTGAGCAGAGTGAGAGAGCCACAGAGCTGGGCTGGAAAAGGGTATCAGTGGCGTGTGTGCGTGTGTGTGTGTGCATGTGTGTGCGTGTGTGTGGTGGGGGTGAGAGTGACATGCACACAAAGGCAGTGCAGTGGTTCCAGACTCTGGAGCCACACTGCTTGGGTTCAAATCCTGTGCAGGTGCCTAGCTTACCTCCCTGAGCCTTTGCTTCCCCATCTACAAGACAGAGATAAAACAGCATGTCCCCACCGGGCGGTGGCGAGCATTTAGAGAGATACACAGAAAGCGCTCAGAATGCTAGACAAATGTAAATAGAGGTCAGTCGTCACCGTTGTTATTGCTGGTATTGACACCATCATTCTTACCACTGCTGCTATTACTGATGTTGTTGGCATGACATAGGCCCAGGTTCCAGTCTGGGCTCAGTTTCACACTAGCTGTGTGGTTCCAGGCTGTGCCTCCTCGGAGCACAGCACCAACGTTACCTGCCTCCCAGGGTTGTGGAGAGCATTAGGGATAACGCATGTAAAGCCCTTTGTGCAGGGACCGGCACATGGTAGGAGCCTAATACTTGGGGGTGTGATGCCAACGGCAGGTACCTAAACCACCACTCCCTCTTCCCCCACAGGCCTGTAACATTTGGACTCCCCTGGCCTTGTAGACCATGCGCTTTGGTGAGCACTCAGACCATCCTGTGAAATGGGTCATCACCATCATCGTCCCCACTTTCCAGATGAGAAAAACTGAGGCCAGAGAGAGGTTAAATAATTTGCTCAAGGTCTCCTAGTCAGTAAGTGGCAAAGCAGGGGCTTGGAATGTTTTTGAGTTTACACACATTCAGACAGAAACCCACAGCAGACCCTTTTGGTCACCCTAGCCTCTTAAACTTACCTTCACAAACTTCTCAGACCCAGCTACCCCCTCCCCAATCCTGCCTCGAAGTTCTGATGGGGCATCTTCTGTCTCTCTGCAAGCCCTCGACAGCCAGCCTGGGTTCTCCTGCCTAGCTCTCCCTGGGGGCTCAGGACCTCATCCCATGGTCTCTTCCCCAGTGGAGGTGACACCCCTCCCCATCGGTCTACCCCTGCCCCCAGACAGAGCTCAGCGATATCTGAGAAGCGCTGACCCAGCAGCCCAAGGATTCCTCAAGACTTTGCGGAACGTGGGGACGTGTGGCTTCCTACCCTGGTTGCCCAGGGCAGTGTCGGCCGCTGCAGGGGGCAGCCAGGCACAGCAGTCCTGGCAGGAACACCACCCACCCCGACCAGGGGAGGAGTCGTGGGTGTCAGGACGAGGAGACACGCCTTCCCAGGCCCTACCACAGAAATGCTGGTCACGGCCCCCACCCTTGTGCCTCGTGGCCTCCTGCAGCTCCTCCTCTGTGCCAGCCCCACAGGCCAAGCCCTGAGCCACAGAAAGCGGCAGGATGGAGGCAGTTTATGCCATCTCTGGATTCTCCCTGCTCCCGGGTGATTCCAGAAACGGAGAGGGGTGAGCCGGTGGGAGAAGGACAGGAGGCCCAGAAGTTCTGGTGCCAACCCTACGTGGCACCTTCCTGCACACTGTCACAGTCAAGCCTCGCAGCCTCCCCGTGAGGTGCCCGCCATTTTTCTTCCATGTGAAGTCAGAGAAACCAGCTGACCAGAGAGCAGTAACTTATTCAAGGTCACACAGATGACAACGGAGCTGGGACTGGAGCGTGGGTCTGACTCCAGTTATCATGTTACTTTGTCCCAAACACTAAGTTTCAACAGTACTATTCACAGTGTGGTCTCTGCACCGGCAGCAGCCGCATTCATTAGAAATGCAGATTCCCAGGCCCTGGCTCAGAGCTGCTGAATCGCTCTGCGGGAGTGGGGCCAGGCATCTGGGTTTTAAGAAACTCCCAGGTGATCCTCAAGCAGGTCAAAATTAGAGAGCCACTGGGTTAAACCATATAAAATTGCCTTCTTGGGTGGGAGAGGGAGGACACAGGCAAGTATTAGGGATTTCATACAGTGTGACCACATGGGGAAAAAAAAGTCCTTGAAGGACAGCCCGATTAAAGGAAACAAAGCGTGGGGGGTGTTAAGGGTCTGACTCTTGATTTTGGCTCAGGTCATGACCTCACAGTTCATGAGCTCGAGCCCCATGTCGGGCTCTGTGCTGCCAGCGCAGAGCCTGCTTGGGATTCTCTTTCCCTCTCTCTCTGCCTTTCCCCTGCTTGCTCTGTCTCTCAAAAATAAATAAAAAAAAAAATAAAGGAAAAGGATATGTGCGGGTTTCCCCGGGTGGGGGTGGGGGAGCCACCCAGTGGCCGTAACTCACCACTAGGTTGCCGATGACCATGACCATGAGGAAGACGGTGAGGCACATGGCCTGGCCGGCCACCTCCATGCAGTCCCACATGGTCTCGATCCACTCCCCGCACAGGATGCGGAAGACGATGAGGAAGGAGTGGAAGAAGTCGTGCATGTGCCAGCGGGGCAGGCTACAGTCCGCGGCGATCTTGCACACACACTCCTTGTAGCTCTTGCCGAACAGCTGCATGCCCACGACGGCAAAGATGAACACGATGATGGCCAGCACCAGCGTCAGGTTGCCCAGCGCGCCCACTGAGTTGCCGATGATCTTGATGAGCATGTTCAGCGTTGGCCACGACTTGGCCAGCTTAAAGACACGCAGCTGCCGGGCAGGGGGAGGGCAGGGGGCAATGAGGCCCAGGGACCCCCGGCCCAACCGGAGGGAGCTGCATCTTTAGGAGAAAGAACTCTCCCATGAGTGATCTGAGGCCTCAGTCTGCCTCTCTATTAAATGGGAATACTCGTATCCGATCACCTCATCCTCTTTATGTGTTCAAAAGAAAGAGTCCCTCATCTCTTAAAGATACAGACTGAAGTATTTACAAGTGACATTGTGTCAGGAGTTGCTTTCACCTACTTCTCCTCCCTCCCAGAAGTGGGGGATGGATGGAACATGAATGACAGAAGGTTAATGGCCATTGGAGTAGGTGACAGGTACACAGAGGTTCATTATACTCTATACGTTTGTGCATGAACGAAAGGCCCCCTAATGAAGTCAAAAAAATACAGAAGCACTCCTATAGGGTGATGGACAGGATACTAAACTGGACTCCCAATTCCACTACTGATGCTTCCTGAGTCCCAGGCTTCAGGTCTGCAATATGGTCCCTGCTCCACTGTCACCCAAAGTCACTAGGGGTCAGCTCCTGGGGCTGTCATTTCGGCCCCCGGCAGCCATCTGTGATAACGGGGGGTGCTCTCTTTCTCCCCATTTCTAGTAAGAGAGGTTCCTAGTGTTCTGAGAAGCACAAGTGGCTTCTTGGGGATCTCTCCTCTGACCCTCCTGGCACCCCCACCCCACCCCTCCTCAGCCTGGCCCCGGGGCCTCACGCACCAGCCGAAAGGAGCGGAGCACGGACAGTCCCTGCACGTTGGCCAGGCCCAGCTCCACCAGGCTGAGGGTGACGATGATACTGTCGAAGATGTTCCAGCCCTGCTGGAAGTACTCGTAGGGGTCCAGGGCGATGAGCTTCAGTACCATCTCTGCTGTGAAGATGCCTGTGAAAACCTGTGGGGTGGGGTGCCATCCACGTCACAGAGCCTCAGGGAGCCCGGGGCTTTGGAGTCTCCCCGTGACTTCCACCTCCTGGCAGAGCCCGCGGGGCCTGAGGGGGGCGGTCCAGAGCCCTGAGTGGGGGGGGGGGGGGTGCAGGGAGCAGAACCCACTGCCCACGTGTGTGTGGATGTGAGTGAAGAGTGCAATGGCCAGGCCACAGAGCAGAGACAGACCCGAACCCATGCACTTCTGGCCTTGTGACCATGGGCCAGTCACTTAACTTCTCGGGGCCGACCTCCACCACGGTACTTAGAACTCATAGAGCACTCTGTGGTTCACATCATGACCTCACTGGTGTGCCGCTCCCTATGCAGTTGGGAGTGACTGTCACTTGTCCCAGAGATGAGAACGTTGAGGGCTCAGAGAGAGAAACAGCAAGTGCTCGCTCCTGCCACCCATCCGGGAACGAGTCAGATCTCAAAGTCAGGTGTTGGGGTGCTTAATTCAGTCTTCCTGTCTCTACACCCTACCCTCTCTACCCTGACTGGCAGGGGTCCCAGAACTCAGCAAATCTCAGTGGACTCAGAAGTCTACGGTAGGGGCCAAAAGGGGGCGAGGTCAGGGATCCATGGGAAGACCAGAGCTGCTCCCCACAAACCTGGCACAGGGGTGCACGGGCTGCCTAGCCTCTGAAAGCTCCCTGGGCATGGCCCCCTCCTGCCGGGCACCAGCTGCCCTGGTCCACAGCCTGCCTGTGCACATGCTGAGCCCCTCCCAGTAGCTGTCCCTGGCCGTGGCAGGTGCCCAGACGGCAGCAGAGTGTGGGCAGGGGGTGAGCAGGCAGCGGGCGAGGCCCATCACGCACACCCCAGCAGCTGCACGCCCAGAGCACGCCCTTGCCCCTCCAGCCCAGCCTGGCATGGCTGCCACAGGCATCTCCATGGGATAGAAGTGCCCGCCTCGCACAGGCTGGGAAGTCTAGGGTCTGATGCCCATGCCACCCACACAGTCCTCCTACTGCTGCTGGCCCCCAAATTTTATTCTCCCTGGGCTCCCCGCACCCTCGGGGTGGGGAGAACATCTTGCCCATCTGCCATCTGGAAAAATGTCTAAGGGAATTGGGAAGGGCGGGGCAGGGCTGGAGGATGAGGCGGCTTTTTCCCTTTGTCAGGCTCCACGGAGGCTGGAAACGAGGTGATAATGCTCCTAATGGGCAGGGATAAGCGCGCGGATCAGTGTGTGTCAACAATAGCGGGGCAGGAAAGGCCGGAGGGGAGCTGGCCTGACCATGCTGGAGAAATGGTAGTGGGCAGAGGGTTAGGGTTGGGGTACTATCCCCTGGGGCCTCTTGGGCCTGGGTGCCCATGGCTATACGCCCCCACTTTCAGGTCTCTTGGTCCCTCTTAGGCCCACAACAACCTCTGAAAGTGGAGACCTGTCAACCATTCCCCCACCTCTGCCTCTAGGGCATGACCTAGACCCCAGATCCCCTGACTCTGGGTCCTAAAATGTCCAGCACTTCATCCCTACTCTCTCTGCCTGCAAATACCCTAAAACCCAAACTCCACGTCCCATGGATCACCCCATATACCTCCCTGTACATCAGCTCATGCCCCCCATGCTGGGAAAATGACCCTTGTATGCCCCCCAATAGTGCCACATATTTCCAAACAGCCCAGCTGGCCCCATAGGGCCCTGTGGCCCCTCTCCTGTCCTGCGTGGGAGAGATACCTCTCCCTGTCCCCTCCCTACCAGGTTGCCCACGGTGAGCACGTTGTCAAACTCCTCTGTCATGGGGTAATGCTCCATGGCCATGAAGAGGGTGTTGAGCACGATGCAGATGGTGATGCCCAGGTCCACAAAGGGGTCCATGACAATCAGGTGGATGATGTTCTTGAACTTCACCCATGGGGTGCAGCAGTTCCATATGAGCACTTTGTGGGCACACTTGTACCACCATGGTGGGCACTTCTGGTGGGCCTCTTCCAGCTCTGGGAACAGGGTAGAAACACACCTGATGAGGATCCTACCCATGTCCTCCTTCCCGGGCCTGTATCTTAGGTCCCACCTTCTAGGCCTGCCCCTTGAACTCCACCTCTCCAACCCATAGCCTTCAGCCAGGCCTACACCAAGCCCCTCTCTCACCCAGTCACCCTCAAGACCTGCCCCTGCAGGCCCCGCCCACAGGGCCCAACCCCCAAAGCCCTGCCCATTTGCTCTGACCCTCAAAACTCCACCCCTTTAGCCAGGCTTGTCTGAAGCCCCTTCTCTTAAGGCTCCACCTGCAGCTGCTCCTTCTCCGGGGCCCCCACCGCACAAAGCCTGCCCCTCAATGACTCTCACTCCCTGACGGAGGTCTGGAGCTGTGATCTCTGGCTGGGCGCGAGGGTCCCTAGGGAGAGGTGGGAGGCCACTGTAGAGGGCTGGGTCCCATTCCACCTGCTGCTGGCAGGGCCACTCAGGAGCAGACCGAGGTTCCCCCTGAGGGCTCTCCCTCCCATTCCCAGTAAAGCTGACACCACCAGAGTGTCTCCAGCCAGTCTGTCCTTTCCCACCACAGTGGCTTTCTGGAATCACTGTCTATTCTTGCCACCTTAGCACTAGAACGCTGTTAGGCCCATGGATAAAGCTGCCCTTCCTCCTGGCCTTCAAGGCCTCCGTTGCCTGTGGGTGTCCTCAGCCTAGGCATGATCTCACTTTGTTACCACCAGAAGTTTATGAGCCAATAAACTCGTAGATGAGGAAAGGGGACTGGGGGGGGGGGCAGTCCCATGGGGACCTGGGTTTGACAGTATGACTGGGACACCCCAGGGAATTAGCAGGGAATTGGACCTCTCAAAGGCTGCAGATTCTAGTCTGATGGTAACATCCCTACCCCCAAGCTGGGTGCTAGGGCAGGTGCCTCAAACAATGTCTGACACCCAAAACTTCTCACAAGGGTCCCAGCAAGGGCAGTGTTGAGTGATCTCCTCAGCCAGTGATGCTGAGCATCTCCTGGGGCATTCTCTGACAGAGCACAGATTCCTGGATGCCTGTCACACAAAATCAGGTGAGACGGTGCCCTCCAGAGGTCTGCAAAGTTCTCGGCCCTCCAAGTCCTTCCTGGCACAAGGAAGGGGAGGGGGACATGGGAAGGGGACCAGATCTCTTCTTTGTCAGATTTCCTTTATTCTTCCTTCTCTTGCTTCCTCCTTCCCTTCCCTTCACTCCCTCCCCTTTTCCCTCCCTCCCCCCTTTCCTTTCATCTATCCATACACTTATGTCTCTTCGCATTCATTAACCTTTAGCCCATCCATATATCTATTCATCCATCCATCTATCCATCCATCCACCCATCCACCCATCCATCCAACCTTCCATCCATCCATCATCCATCCATCCATCCATCTATCCATGTTGTGTCTATCCACCCTGCCCTTGTTACCGTATCCTGTTCTTTCCCTGAGACTTATAAGGGCAGTACAGGGATTTAGTATGGAGAATCTGTGACTCTACCCGGGCAGAGTTTGATCTTTGACCTTTAACTTTCACCCAGAAGACACTTAAGAGCAGGATTTCCAGTTAGCAGAACACTGGGCCTTGCTGGTTAGTATCATTATCCTGTCCTTCCCCATTGCCTTGGCAGCCCCCCAGGCTCTCCTGGAAAGCCCCAGTTCCCACAGCAGCCTGGCATTGCAGTCAGGACTGGGCCAAGCTAAGCCAGCACTATATTTATCACAGCCATTTCTTCCACACCTGTATAAAGTACTGTCCTCCCAATGCTGGGCCCAGCCAGGTCCCCATGTGCACCCCCCTACCAGGAGCCCGAGTGGCCTGATGGGCAGGACAGGCAGAACAGGATGTCTACAGGGGTGTGGAGCACTCACCTTCCATAGCATCAGAGATACCGCTGTCTGCGCTGCAGCTCTGCCTTGGAGGCCCCTTCTCCCCAGTGATGTGTCTAGGCTGCCATTGCAGTCTTTACCGTGGGCTGGGTCCCCATCTGCCTCCCCGCCTTCCAGAGCCTGGGCGGCCTTGGCCTGTGGGTCAGCAAGGGTGGTGCGCATGGAGTCCATCTCTGAGCCCGGTGGATGGCCTGACTCTCAGAGTTTCTTTCCAAGTGCTTTAGGATGGGGGCCCCTCTTCTTTTCCTGCACTGAGCCCGGTGCAGTTTGGGGGGCAATCTCTGTGGCAGTGGGGCTGACAGGGTAGGGGCCAAAGTGACTGAAGACCTTCATCCCCAAAGACCCTCCATTCTCTGAAGCTTTGATTGACCCTACACTTGATGAGATGGTAAGAAATGGGCAGCTGCTCCCTGGGGCCTCATCAGGACCCACCTCTCCCTCAGCACAGACCCATTTCCTGCCCCCAAAAGAATCACAAAACCATAGATATTTGAGCTGGAAGGCTACTTCAGGTTTAACTGCTCCAGATCCCTGTTGTTCACGGGGAAACAGAGGCACAAAGCTGCAAACTACTCTTTCTACTGCCTAGACCTCCCATCCCACCAAAGCCCCCAGCCTGGGGCCTAGCGCTCGCTCTGCCTTGCAGCCTCTACCCCATGCCTCTCCCTCACCCTCCGCCTGCCCGGGAGAACCCAGGCTGAGGGGCAGGGAGCTCCCTGGATCCTCGGCCTCCTCTCCCTGAGTTCAGACCTTCTCCAGCTCCTCCTGCTGCTTTTTGAATTTCTCCAGCATCTGCTGAAACTCTTCTTCTTTCTCCTGATCCTCAGCCAGGGTGGCCTCGTTCTGCTCTGCGTATGCCATGGCCACCACTGCCAGGATCAGATTGATGAGGTAGAAGGAGCCCAGGAAAATGATGACCACGAAGAAGATCATGTAGGTCTTCCCAGCTGCTCGGAGGGTCTAAGAGGCGGGGGGAGGAAGAGAGGGGGTGTCACATGGTACCCTGCCGGATTTCACCCACCACCCCTCTCCACATACCCATTGCCCAGATAGGTAAACAGGTCCCTCACAGAGCCTGGCGATTTGAGGACCTTGAGGCAGGGTATGGTCATCTTTGGCAGGCTAAGCCACATTCTGGGGAGCTTCAAAATATATACTTGGGATCCAGACTTCCCTGGGCTCCTGGCTCAGAGATCCCTGAGGACCTGAGATAGACATCTTGAGATCAGAGAGCCAGGATTTAAAAAATGGTGAACATGAGCTTTGGGGTCAGCTTGAATCCTACAGTTCTACAGTTCCTGGCAGCTAGTAAGAGCTCAGCAAATAGTAGTTATCATTATTACTATCGTTAATATCGTCAGTGGTAGAAACATTATCAGTGGCCAGAAGCCATTGTTGCTCTAGACTCAACCTGCCTTCCATGCAAACAGTAGAAGCTAAATAACTGTATAAGAGCAGAGTTGAATTTCTAAGTGGCCCGACTGCTTCCTGTGAGGCCTGGGGGTCTGTGCCAGGCCCAGATCTCAGTACTTAAGGCAAAACTGGTAAAGGGAGAAAAGGCTGTGGCTCGGATGTGGGTGGGTCCCCAGTGTCAGAGGGCTCCAAGAACCTGTGTATGGGGGCACTGAGGGGAGTCTCAGGGAGGAGGTGGCCTTGCTCTGGGTCCCGCCAAGCCCTGAGAAGACTGTAGGGATGGGAGAGGTGGCCGTAGGGCTGAGAGGCAGGGTGGGGGCAGTTGTACCAGCTGGAAGAGGTTCTCCCAATAATCCTGTGTCATGAGGCGGAAGAGAGCCAGGAAGGCCCAGCTGAAGGTGTCATAGCTGGTGTAGCCATAGTTGGGGTTCCGCCCAGCCTTGATACACTCGTAACCCTCGGGGCAGTGCCTGGGGATAAAATGGGGTGCTGGCTTTAGGGAGGGAAGAGAATACCAGCTGAGGGACAGATGGGGGAGCCCAAGGGAAAAAAATCCTATAGTTCTGTCTGTATCCCCCAAACAGGGAAGTGTTTCAGTCATGTCCATGGGTCTTCCTCAAATTCCCACCACCCCCACGTTCCTGTCCCTAATCAGCTCCCATCTTCCAACACCCCTGGGACAGTTTTTCCCACTCCCCAGTATCACTCACCCAGCATCGCTGCTGTTCCCACAAAGCAGGGCGTCATTGGCACCCTCCAGGAAATAGAAGTTCCCTTTGGGAGTCAGAGGCCACAAAGGAAACATGTCACCCACGTGGACACACTGTGGACACATGCACCCATTGCACTCCTGTGGACACATCTGTGTGGACCCCATACACCAAATGGATGCTCTCTGGGTGCCCCTCCCCCTCCTTTAAGGTCTCTGGGTAGATGCACTATAGGGATCTCGGCCGCAAGCAGTCAGCTCAGTGCCCTGCTGTGGTTGTGGCTGGGCAGTCGGGATACAGCAGGGGCACAGAGAGGCGGCAGGATCATACATGCAATGCGCATGCCTGGGGCCACCACGCACCTGCGCAGGGCCCCTGACTGAGGGGTGAGCAGGCCGGGGGGGTGGGGGTGGGGTGGGGCGGGGAGCTAGAATCCAGGGGCCAGATTGAAGAAGGGGTACCTTTCTCTAATTTGCTAGAAGGCATTGTGTAGACTAAGTGTGGCTGGCGAGACTGTGTGGCTTGCGCGTGTGTGCCCGTGAAGTATGGCATGTGAATAGGCGAGCGTGTGGGTGCCTGGTGGTGACCCTGCCAGAGTGCCAGCACATCGTGTTATGGAGGAAAACAAGGAACGTGTAGGTTAGGGAATAGGGACTATGGGCCGCTGCTTTTCATAGCAGAAGCTTTAGGATTTTCAGAGCAATTGGTCATTTACTGTCTCGCTCACCCTTTGAGAAAGGTATTGTTGTCTCAGTTTCATAGGGGAGGGTACTGAGGGTTAGGGAGACCGAGGGACGTGTCAGCGGATACCCAAGCTGGTAAGTGATGGATTTAAGCTCAGGTCTCCCCTGCTGCTTATCTCACAAGGGGCTGCCCTAGGGGCTGGGGCAGATCCCACCGGCCTCCCCCCCGCATTCCTTACCTTCATCATTGATGTAGGCGTCCCAGTCAAAGGTATAGTTGCTGGCCCAGCTCTCGTGGCCGGTCCACGTCTCATTACCATACCACGTCTCATTACCATACCACGTCTCATTACCATACCACGTATCGTTGCCGTACCACGTGGTGTTGGTGTCGTTGAAGGGTGGGGGCCAGCGCACGCACTTGTGCCGCAGGTTTCCCATGAAGAGCTGTAGCCCGACCAGGGCAAAGACACTCAGGCAGAAGACGGTGAGGATCATCACATCCGACAGCTTTTTCACCGACTGGATCAGGGCCCCCACGATCGTCTTCAGCCCTGACCATAGGGAGGAGGGTAAGAGAAGGGGGTGGGCGGGGTGATAACTCACTCCGCTATCCTCTGGAGCCTCTGCCTACTGCATCTCTCCTTCAAGGCTTGAGTTACTAGGGGCACCACTTCCTTGAAGCCTTCCCAGATTAACCCCACCCTCCTCCGATCACATCCTTGATGTGGAGCCTTCGAATGGCCACAGGGCCTCAGCCACCAGAAGAATGCACTGTACATAAGGACTTTCCAGGCTGTTGCCTGACTCGTAGAGTAACACATGGGCACACTGTGGAGTTGCATGAATGTCACTAGGTCAACACTCCCAAAGTGTGTTCTACACAACACTGATCTCCCAAGCTGTGCCCTTAAAAGAAGGGGTTCAATCATGTTTGGGAAGGGCTCAGCTCTAGATTTTGCTCTTGGAGAGTCACTGTAAATTATCCCATCAAAGGCTCTGACAAGTCCTACAGAAACAAGCAAAAACTTTAATACCATGTTTCCTTAACTTACTTGACAACAGAACCCCCTTTCTTTTTTCATTTTTTAAATGTTTGTTTATTTTTGAGGGAGTGAACAAGAGTGAGTGGGGGAGGGCCAGAGAGAGAGGGAGACAGAGGATCTGAAGCAGGCTCTGTGCTGAGAGCCGAGAGAGCGATGTGGGGCTCGAACTCATGACCTGTGAGATCATGACCTGAGCCGAAGTCAGACCCTCAACCACTGAGCCACTCAGGTGCCCCAGAACCCCTTTTCTTATTAACATCTAAGGAACAGCAGGATTCACTCTGAGAAGCTCTAGACTGAGTTGGAGATAATAATATCTATATATAATATAGATATAATATATATCTATATATAATAATATTTATATATAATAATAATAACATCTCCAAACCTGCCTCTTTGGGCAAAGGCATAAAACATCTTACAGAATTCCAGGGACAGATTCCCATCATTTATAGAAGAGCCATAACTTCTTTGGGCCTAATCAGAGTGTCTCTCGCTTCCATATTAGTTCATTTCCTTATCTTAGCCTGTTGGGAAAACAGGTGCTCAACCGCCCTCTTATCAAAACACTCTGAGCTCGGGGCGCCTGGGTGGCACAGTCGGTCAAGCGTCCGACTTCAGCCAGGTCACGATCTCGCGGTCCGTGAGTTCGAGCCCCGCGTCAGGCTCTGGGCTGATGGCTCAGAGCCTGGAGCCTGTTTCCGATTCTGTGTCTCCCTCTCTCTCTGCCCCTCCCCCGTTCATGCTCTGTCTCTCTCTGTCCCAAAAATAAATAAAACGTTGAAAAAAAATTAAAAAAAAAAACAAAACACTCTGAGCTCTGAGGATGCTGGAAGCTGGCGTCGAGGAAAGGCACGGTGGCTTTCCTCGGTGGCTAGCGAGCAGTATGGCCTTTGGTAGGCACTTCCCCTCCCAGGGTCTCTAATGGTCTCACCTTCCTCAGCCACAGTTTGAGGGGGTTGGACTAGGGGAGAACATGCCCATGTAACCCTCCTAACAACCCAATGAGTGGTGCCATTATTATCCATATTTTACAGGGGAGGAAACTGAGGCATAGACAGGTGAAACCACTTGCATAAAGCCCAAGTTAGCTAGTGAGACTTGAGCTCAGGCAGTCTGGCTCAGAGTCTGTGCTAGGCTTCCTCTCAAGTGCCCATCTTCCAGCCTCTGGCCCCTTCTCTTCCCTGGCAGTGGCGGCCTCCCTGTGTATCCAGGTTTTGGTGTGAGAGTGTTATGACCCTAGGTCAGCCTCCTGGAGCTGTGTGTCAGGTTCCAGGCCTGGGCATGGGGTGAGGCCTGCTGGCCCAGGCAGGGGGTCCCCCAGCTCTCCAGTACCTGGGATGACTGTGATGGTTTTCAGGGCCCGCAGCACCCGGAAGGTTCTCAGGGCTGAGATATTGCCCAAGTCCACAAACTCTGTCAGGTACCTGGGCAGGAGGGATGAGGTGAAGGCTGTGTCAGAGTCAGAAGTGGGTGTTAGGGCAGAAATCGCAGCTTCTCCAGGCCCAGAATGAGGATTCCCATGGAATCCTTGTGGTTGGGTTACCACAGGGGTTGGGGGAAAGGCCAGGTCAGACACCCCAAGGTTCCTGTTGGGGCCCAAGAGCTGGGAAAGACAGTGCAGGAACTTTGCTGGGCATAGCCCAGCTGTCCCAGTGTTGGAGGGCCTGTGGGACTGGGGTCCAGGGCTGCCATGTGTGTTTGCACATGCGCCGGGAGAGCCTCCAAGCCAGACTCCAGAAATGGCAGCTCCTGGAATTGGACAGCTCACTGCACACTTGCTTGTGATCCCCACGGTTCACCCCTCCCAAAGGGTCAGCCCACTCAGCTGCCCTCTTTGAAGCCTGGCCCCTCCCCTCCCCCTCCTCAGCCTTGGGACGCCCTCTGGGCCCCGCTCACGCCATCATGATGACACTGAAGTCCAGCCAGTTCCAGGGGTCCCGGAGGAATGTGAAGTCGTCAATGCAGAAGCCTCGGGCCAGCATCTTGATGAGGGACTCAAAGGTATAGATCCCTGTGAATGTGTACCTGGTGGGGAGAGGGCAGGCAGGGGCAGGTGTGGCAACGACAGACCTCCCAGGAGAGAGGTCACAAAAATGAAATATGCCACCCAGGGGGTTGAGGATATTGGTGAGAGGGACAATGTGCACCACCCCGAGGGCTTACGGTGTTGATGGGGTGACAGTTATAGAGTGTGTGTCCTCCTGGAAGACAAGAGCAGTATCCTCAAAGTACAGCCCCCCGGGGTGAGCTGTGTCCCAGGCCTGGGGTTGGGGGGGGGGGCGGTGCTCCGAGAAGGGGAAGACTTACTCCACATGCTTGGACCAGGAAGGCGGGTCGCTCATGGTCATGAATACACAGTTGGTCAGGATGGTGATCATGATGAACATGCTGAACAGCGTCAGGGGGAGGGTCAAGGAAAGTGAGGGAGCAGGTGGGGAGGGGAGGTGGACGGAGGGCCTCCTCACCCACAGCACCTGGCTTTGCCCGTCCCCAACCCCTTCGTGCCCCTGCTCTCGCTCCATTTGGGCAGGATATGAGTGAATGAGCACCTTGATGGCACCACGTCTGATGATGCTGAAAGGGCTCAGCATGTAGAGAGCTGGTGTAGCGGAGAAGCGAAAGATGGCCTTGCCCTTGTTAAGCACGATGAAGGTCTGAGGCAGAGAGAGAGCTGTGAGCTGTACGGACAGGCAGACAGACGGATGATGGACAGACGGGTAGAGGGAACCCTCCTGGGCCCAGACCTTCTTGTCGCTGTAGTAGGGGTCCAGGTCCTCCAGGGGGATGCCGATGACCTCCGGTGGGGGGTCCCCATAAATAAGGGGCAGGCTCTTGCCAGCCTCCAGGTCGCTGCGTGGCTTCCTTTCAGGCTCCTCAATCTCCATCTGCTTGTTCCGCTGCTGCCGGGCCTCCTCCTCCACTGCCCGGCGTTCTATGGCTGCCAGGGACTCCCGGGTGAAGGGGCGCAGGCTCTCAGGGCCCAGAGGCACCAGAGTGGGCAGAGATGAGCTGGCCATCCTCGCATCCTGGGCTCAGCGGCCAGGAGGGTGGCAGGTAGCCGGGAAAGCTGCTGTGCGCAGCCCCCCGGGGAACTGGGCGGCTACCCCGCCCTGGGCCTGCTGTCCGCTACTCACCTCCTGCCTGTCCCGGAGGCCAGGCCGGAGAGGTCGGCGTGCAAGCCTTGTCGGGACTGGGAGATGCACCTGCAAGGCCTGGGTGCTGCTGCCGCACAGGTGCTGGACATAAGCGCATCACCCCCAGCCCTGCACCACACTCTCCCCAGCGGGGGGTTGGCTGCCCTCGGGACTGACAGCAGACCAACCTCTTCGGTCTTGAGGACTTGGGGCCAATGCCCCAGTGCCCTCAACCACTTCCTGGGTCCACGCTCCGGAACTGGGTGGCTTCAGCCTATGGGGACAGAGAGAACCACAGCTGGCCATGCTTAAGAGTGGCCTCTATTGTGTAGGGAGGTGGAAAGGAGTCAGATGTGAATGTGCAGGTGGGCCCAGAGGATGCACCAAGATGAAGGGCCTGTTTGGGAGGAGCCTAAAGCAGGAAGGGCAAATGAATTTCATCTTGAGGGCTGACCTGGATCAGCTGCTATTGGCTGCCTGGAGATGCGGGCAGATACCATCGAGGCTGCGGCCAGACTTGGTGCAAAAAGACTGCCATGATTGATTAGTGATGTCTGCCAGGGCACGAGAAAGGAGAATGTAGTGAATCTGCCTGTATTTGCCATTCCTGGCCTGGAGGGAAGGGGAGAGAAAGATGTAGGGTGTGGACTACCTTGTCCTGAGGTTTGGGGAAGCATAATGTCGGGCTGGGAGAGGGAAGCAGGAAGGGATCCCGGCTCCACAGAGGGTTCCGACAGCCCCCTCCGATGGAACCTGTGGGATCTAACCCACGGGCAAGCAGGGGAGCTGGAACAGGAAGATGCAAGGTGTGTGCGTGGGGCCACATCAGGAGAGCCTGCAGATACTAACGTGGACGAGGAGGGTACAAAGGAAAGGTTATGGGGACAAAGTCAAGGACAGTTTCAATGGTGGGGGCAGGGCTAGCGCTCCCAGAGACGGTTTTTGGCTGGTGGTCCCCGTACGGACCGGGTGGATGAAGGGGCACCCATCCGGAGCCTTAGAGGCCTGTGGAAACTGTGTGGACTGTCCTTTGGCCTCTCCTGGCAGCCTCGCTCCTGCCCAGCCTTCCCTGTGGAAGGGAGGTGGTAGGTCACTTATCAAAACGGCCCTGGGGAATGACCCACATCCGAAGGCAGGCCCAGGGAGACCTCTGCGGTCCGGTCACACAAACCATGCAAGGTCTGCACAGATAGACACCCCAGAGCCACGTCTCCACCCAGAGGGCTTGGACAGACCCCCCCAGAGACATCCAGAGCTACACTGGAGGGCAGCTCTTTTTCAGAGGGTGCAGATGCCTCTGCAGTGCCCCTGCTGTGGCCGGCGCACTTCCTCAGGCTTGGTCAACAGGTGGGGAGGGCGGCCCAGGGAGAGGCCAGAGCCATTGGGCAGAGCCAGCCACGCCCCCGGGCCTGGCTGCCCAGCTGCTCCCTACCATCACCCAGGGAGTCGTGTTTCCACGGGGATGACTCTGCTCATCCCTGCTGACCCCGTCCCTCAGCTGCTCATCGGCCCCATCGTGTGCATGGGAGCGCGTGTGTGAGCACACACATGCGTGCACACACACACGCACACACCCCACAGTCATACCCTACCATTTGCTACACACCTTCCCGCCTTCAGCCCGTCGCTGCCCTACAGACACGCCCACACAGAAGACACTGACCTGCCGGATGGCCCTGGAGAGAGACCCCATGGCTGCTGGGCTCCCTCCCAGTTCACAGGCCACGCCCGGCAACAGTCCTCTGGCCTGATGCTGTCCACTCTGCCCTTCACAGGGGCCCAAGCGGGACGACAGAGAACCAGAGACAGTCTGGCTCCGCCCCAGCATTCGTGGAAACTACACTCACTGGAGTCCCTGGAGGCCCCCAGAGGACAGACCCAGCGGTGTCTCCTCAGCTGGCCCTCCTGGTCCCCCTCAGGCACCTCACACTGCCACTGCCTTTCTTCCTGAGAGGAGGGCCTGTCCTGTCCCTCTGGCCACTGTCTCCACCTTAGCTTTGTGAACTCCTCCTTCCCACTCCTGGAAAACACTGCTTCTCCAGGGCCTGGTCTGTAGCCCCGTTTTCCTTTTGACAGCACGGACCCCTCCTCGTTGTGTCCATCCCTGCCCCGGGGGGGTAGCCGCCACCCACCTCCTTTCCACGGTCACTATGGCTTTGCCGCATCTGTTCCCACTTCCCCGATGGCCCCAGACCGGTCAGGTCAGAGCTTTGTGCAGCCAGAGCCTTCAAAGCTCTAAGATAAATGGTAATTCATGCCCTGCCTATGTGATTGCCTGGTGGTATCCGTCTCCCCCACCAGACTCCTCACAGCCTGGGGTTTGGGGTCACCACTGATTCTGGTGCCTGGCACATTGGTACAGGTCTGTTTAACGACTGCCGCCCGGTCCCCGCCTCTCTTCGCTCACCTGGGCTCAACCCTGGGCTCCAGACCCACAGATGGCACAGCCAGCCTGGCACCTCCTCCCGCTGATCCCAGCGGCCCCAGACGGACTCCTTGTCTCTCCCTTCAGAATCTGCACTTCACCCTAAATTTCTCTCCTTCCCTCTTCACCAGCCCTGGAGCCCCTTCACATCTGGATGTCTTGGTATGTGAGAGGGAAAGTGCCCTCCCTGGCTAGGCCAGTTGAGGCACAGTTTTGGTCGGCGTATACCTGCTCCGTTCCCAGGCCCAGCACCCACGAGGCTCTCCATCCTCCAGGCTTCATCACCCCTCACCTGCTCCATCCAAACCCCCCCCCTGCCTCCCTACTCCCCACTGGGCTCCCCTGCAATCCACCATCTGCACTGCCAAAGCCACAAATCTGATCAAACCCACCTCCTCCTTCAGTGGCTTCTCACTGCTTAGTAGTGTGTCCACACCCTTCCACCTGGCTCCCCAGGCTTGCCACGATCCAGTCCCTACCTGACCCCCTCCTCCTGCCCCACACGCGCCCATCCTCTGGCCATGCTACGGCCGTCCTCACAAATGGGCCAAGCTGTTTCACACCCACCCCCACACCTTTGCGTATGGTCTGCTTGCCTCCTGGAACACCGCTTCTTTTTGTCACCCCAGAGAACTTTAATTTGTCTTTCTAGACTCAAGCTCCCTGGGCACCCTGGCTGAATGGGTTGCTTCTTTGGACCACCAAAGTGCCTAATACGGAGCAAAAAGGTTATTGAATGAGTCAGTGAATGAATGAGCGAGTGAATGAATGAATGAATGAATTCGAGGAGCCCTCCACCTTTGCCCCTTTCTCCTGTAAGCACACCCTGTACCTAAATCATGACCAGAGACCACATCTCCTCTGATATCCCCTCCCCCCACCTCCTTCCTCGGTTCACCCTCAGGTGCAAGTGCCCCTTGTCACTGTGATCCTTGGGCTGCTTCCTGCCCTCACGCCTTTTCTCTGCATTTTCTCCCTCTCCGACAGAGCTCTCTGACCTCACTTCCCTACTTGTTGTCTCAATGACAAGAGCCATCCTTATAAACCCTCCTCGAAAATACCTTCAACTCTTGCCTTCTCTCTCCTTCCATTCCACTCACCTGGGGAAACCCCAGCCCCCCTCTCCCAGCTGTGTTTCTGAATCAGGCCCTGGGCAGCCGGACGTTGCCAGAGCAAAGACCAGGCCTGGCTGGGTTCACAGGTGACTTTGTGGTTACAAACTCTACCTTTATCCTCACTTCTGCCCTGGGGAGTGCAGGTTTCTCTGATGGTCTCACCTCACTTTTCCACTTAAAAAAAATTTTTTGAGGGTGGGTGATGGGTATTGAGGAGGGCACCTTTTGGGATGAGCACTGCGTGTTGTATGGAAACCAATTTAACAATACATTTCATATATTGAAAAAAAAAAAGAAAAAAAGAAAAGCCCACATAAGTAATAGTGAAAAAAAATTTTTTTAATGTTTATTTTTGAGAGAGACAGTGAGTGGGGAGGGGTAAAAAAGAGGGAGACACGGAATCTGGAGCAGGCTCCAGGCTCTGAGCTATCAGCACAGAGCCTGACACAGGACTCGAACTCATGAGCTGTGAAATCGTGACCTGAGCTGAAGTTGGCCGCTTACCCGACTGGGCCACCCAGGCGCCCCTTGCTTTTCCACTTTTTGAGAAAACTATTCCATGCCTTCTCTTCTTTCCTCTAATCCACCACCCGCCTCCCCGTGATGCTCTCAGCTGGTGACTTTGCCTCAGTCTTCGATGAGAACATAGCATCGCACCCTATCTAACCAACAAAACCATCTTCATGCCCCGCCCCTTGCCTTCACCATCCCGCAAAACTGGAAGAAGAATCACCAAAGGCGGGGCCTTCCACATGGGCTCAGCCCCGACCCCTCTTGCCTTCCCAAGGACCTCATTCTCTAGCTATCTTCTCTCTACCACTGTGAACCTCCTCCTGGCTATGACCAGGATCTCCCATCTTGAAAATAATGGCAGTGGTGACAAAAGCTCTCCCGGTCTCATGCCCCTTCATCCGTTGCCCTATTTTTCTATTTCCTTTCATGGAGAAGCTTCTTAGAAAGTGTCTACACCAGCTGTCTTTACTTCCTTACCTTTTGTTTGCTCTCTAACCCATTCCAACCTGGCTTCCATTTCCCCCACTCAACTGAAATGGCTTTTGTCAAGTCACTAGCACCCTCTCTGCTGCCAAGTCTGCTGAACACTTTTCTGTCTTCACCTCCCTCAACCTCTCAGAAGCATTCAACCCAGTTGGCTGCAGCCCCCTTCTGGAAAGGCTCTACTCGCTCAGCCTCCATGAGAGCATAGCCACGGCTTCCCTCCTACCTCTCTGGCTGCTCCTTCTCAATTTCTTTGCTTGTTCCTCTTCCTCTCTTCAATCTCTAAAGCTTCTCAGGGCCCAGTCTGGGTCTGGATGGCATCATTCTTAGGACTGTAAATTGTGTCACAGGAATATCGTAACATCTCCTTTGAACTCCAGACTGATATATCCAACTGCCTACTGAACCACTCTTGAGTGGATAGCTAACAGGCATCCCAACCTATGATATCTGGAATGAAACATTTGCCTTCCTCAACTGTTCCAACCCACAGGCTTCCCCAACCCAGAAAACATCTATCCATCCATCTGGTTCCTCCAAATATCAGGGTGCCTCTTTGAATGCTCTTTTTTTCCTCGCCTTCTACGTCCAGCCCATCCAAGGTTCCATTAATACCATCTCCAGAATATACACGTCCTCCACCTTTTCCCCTTGGACCATATCACAATAAGCTCTCACAATAACCTGTTTCCTGATAACTGCTTTTGCCCTGCCCCCCTGCAAACCTGCTCCATAGAGCAGTTAGTGATCTTTTAAGAATAAGAAACTAATCATGTTGTTTCTCCTGCTTAAATTTCTCCAGCAACTTCCTGTTGTGCTTAGAACAAGACCTAAATGTCTTATGGTGGCCTACAAGGCCCTGGGGATCCAGCCCCTGTTTCCCTCTCCACCCTGTCTCCTGATTCCTCCCTGCTCCCTCTGCCCCAGTTCCACTGGCCTCCTTCCAGCTCCTGGACCACTGGGCTTATGCTTGCCTTTGGCTTTTACCTGGCCCTGTGCTCCCCTCCCTCTTCACATGGCTCTTCCATCTTATCCCCCCCCCACCCCCACCCCAGTCTAGGCTCAAATGTCTCTTCTCCAAGTGGCTTTCTCCTTCTCTACTCTCTATCACAGTCCTCTGTATTTTCCTTGACATCATATGTCATAATTGGTAATTACTTAAACAAGTAACTTGCCTAATTTATTTGTCTAGACTGAAATGCCAAGAGGACAGGAACTGTCTGTCTAGGTCACCATGCCCAGGATTGGGCACAGAGTAGGCACTCAGTACATGTTTGCTGAAAGAATGAGCAGATGAAAACTTGGATGCAGACCTTTCCATGGTTAAAATGGATTCCAATATGTTTCATTGTTTCATCCATTTGTTCACTTATTTATCCATCCATCCATCCTGTTAATAAGCCAGAAGCTAAGCTAGCCCCGAACAGGACTTGAAGATGCACCAGTTGGGCATCTTGCTTTCTGAGAGCTGGTAGTTAGGGGAAAGGGTACATGGGGACATATAACTATGACATGAGAAATCAATGCTTACTCTAAACAGGGGAGGTTGTCGTGCTATGGAAGTTCAGGTGAATGAATGGCTACTTCCAGGTCAGAGAAGGAAAGATGTGGCTTTTCAGTTGGGCCTCAAAGGATGCTTAAGTTATAAACACAGAGGAATGGAGGGGAATAGTACTCCAGGGAGAGGGAGCAGCCAGAACAAAGACAGAAGCAGGACATAGGGAGATGCATTTGTGTCAGTCTTTGTGGGGCACAGAATCTATTCAGGGATTGGGGGAAGGTGGGTTGGGCAGCTGGCTGGCTATAGCAGGCCTGGGCGTCTGGACTTCACCCTGCAACCCTGGAGAGCCCCTCACATGGGGCAGTGTGTCCAGCCTTTCAATATGTCTAGAGTAGACAGGACAAGCTGTGCTATTTGCAGTGGACACCGGTGGAGGAATGAAAGGTTTCCTGGGATGTGTGCACGATGGCTTCCTGGCAGGGACAATCACAACAATGCCCCATAGCATGGGTTGGGTGTCATGCTGGCCCATCTCCACGTGGCTCTTCCAGCTACAACCTGGAGTAAACGGGGCCAACGTGACAGCTTAAATCTTCCTTCCACCAGCCAGAGATTAAGACTCTGGTCTCCACCCCAGTCTGTTCCCGAGATGTGGCAGCTGAGGGCCTGCAGGGGGCTCTACGAAACCTCTTCCCACGGAATTTAAGAACCTTGGTGCAAGGACCCAAGAGATCAAGGAGTCCAGCTTCCTCATTTTACAGATGGAGAACCTGAGGCCCAGAGAGGAGCAGCAACCCCCCACCCCCACCCTAGATCATGCATTTATTCATTCAACAAACATTTCTTGAGCATCTGCTCTGTGCTGGGCTCGCACTAGGAGCCAGAATGTAACAATGGCAAACTCCCTGTCCTCATTGAGCTTGCATTCCAGAGGGAGGAGGCAGATAATAAATAGGGAAGCAAATAAGATAATTTTAGAGAGTGATAAATGAGAGGCCATGCCAAGAATAAAACCCAGCTCCCTGAGTGCCAGGGCTAGAGCCCGTTTAGCAAGTGAGAAGCCCCAACGGAACCTGCACTGAAACGGAAGTTTGGGCGGAAGTGGTGAGTAAAGTCAGGCCATCTTGGGGGCCTGGAGATGGTGAGCAGACAGGGGTGAGGGTGGGGAAAGAAGGGTGAGGAGTCAGGGAGCCAGGCTGGGGCCAGCTGTCCATAGGCAGGGAGCCGAGAGTAAGGACGCTAGAGGGTGAGGCAGCCCTTCTCTGGAGCAGGTCCAGCCCAGCATTGTCTTTCTCTGTGGGGCTGCCAGATTGGAACACTCAATTCCAGATATAGTCTGACCACAGAGAGAGAGGCCTTTTCTCCCCAGCCTAGACACCCTTTGTATTCATTCATCCCAAGATGGCATTCTTTAGCCACCTCCTCATAAGGTGGCATTTACAATCACTCCTGATCTTCTCCTCATGAACGGTAGTCAGATTAGATCTTCCCCCATCCTATAAGTTGTGCAATTGATTTTTCTCTTTTAAATCCAGGTGGACCCCAAACAAAATATTAGCAAGTCAAATCCAACAGTGTATGAAAAGAAGTATACACTACAACCAAGTGGGATTTATCCCAAGTGTGCAAGCACGTTCAACATTAGAAAATCAGTTGGGGCACCTGGGTGCCCCGGTCAGCTGAGCGTCTGACTTTGGTTCAGGTCATGATCTCGCAGTTCGTGAGTTTGAGCCCCACATCAGGCTCACTGATGTCAGCGCAGAGCCAGCTTCAGATCCTCTGTCCTCCCCACCTCTCAAAAATAAACATTTAAAAAAGAAAAAGAAAGCAGTTAATGTAATCTATTATATCAATAGGTTAAAGGAGAAAAACCACATAATCATATAAAGAGATGCAGGAAAAGAATTTGACAAAATCCAACACCCATTCATGATTTAAAAGAACACAAAACAAAACAAAACAAAAAAACAGGAACAACTCAGCAATAGTGGAGAGTTTCCTCAACCTGATAAAGAACATTTACAAAAAACCCTGCCGCTGGGGGCACCTGGGTGGCTCAGTCAGTTAAGCGTCTGACTTCAGCTCAGGTTATGATCTCACAGTTTGTCAGTTGGAGCCCCACGTTGGGCTCTGTACTGACAGCACAGAGCCTGGAGCCTGCTTCAGATTCTGTGTCTCCCTCTCTCTCTGCCCCTCCCCTGCTTGTGCTCTCTCTGCCTCTCTCAAAAAATAAACATTAAAAAAAAAAAAACCCTACAGCTAACCTAGTACTTAATGATGAGAAACTAGAAGATTTCCATAAAGATCAGGAACAAGGCAAAGATGTTGCCTCTCACCACGCCTTTCCAAAATATATTGGAAGTCCTAGCTAATGCAATAAGACAAGAAAAGGTAATAAAAGGTATGCTGATTGGAAGTGAAGAAATAAAACTGTGTTTGTTCACAGATGACATGATTGTCTATGTATACAATCCAAAAGAACTGAAAAAAACAAACAAACTAATATAGGTTTCAGGATGCAAGGTTAAAATAAATCAAAGTATAGGACTTTACATCCTACAAGTTGCCCTTGCTCATTATACCTCTTCACCTCTAGTCTTTTGTGAAAGCCTATCAGATCTTGATTTTTTTCCTCTCAGTTCAACACTCTCACAGCTATGTATCTATGATCCTGACTGTCCCAAATTATTGGCCAAACACAGCTCAGGATAGACACCATCACCACCATCCCCCCCGCCCCCACCATATGCTTCTAGAACCTTCTCTCCTAGGATACCTATGCTTTCAAAGAGGCTCTTTCAAACATCCAGAAACCCGCCAAATTGCACTGTATTGGCCTGGAATCCTCCGATAAGTATCAGCCATGCTGTACCACCCTGAGATGTGAAAACCACTGTGAGAAGCTCTCCATACCGGCCTGAGAACAGATGTGACCTGCCCCTCACAGCCTTCCCTGTTCTCTCTAGGGTGCATCCCTGTGGATGCAGAGATGGCAGGTGGCTTGCTGGCCTTCCTTGGGCCCCAGTCACCATGCCTCTTGCCAACCAACCATGCCTTTCATCTGCTGCAAAGCTGCATTCCGGGGTTAGGCTGTTTTGTTTCTCTGGATTGGAAGCAAGACGACTTTAGAGCTGCATGTGGCCAGCGGAGACCCCTCCTTAGCTTCACCTGCAGTGGGGGCTCAGACTCACACCTTTCTGGGAGATTGAAAGAGATCAAACTTTTTCTATCCTGGCCAAAGACAGCACCGGGCATCTGGGTGGACTCCTTCCCAAATTCCTGCATTCCTGTTGTGGCCCAGCTCCAAGAACACAAAATAGAGCCCCATGCTCCCTAGTTATAAATCTCAAGTCACAGCTTTTTCTCAGCTGGGGCAGTCTGGGGGAAGGGGGGATGGGAAAGGGGTAACTGTGTTTTTTCTCTGCCAGCACTTGGGGCTGAGGCGCTGGCAGGCCGGGGGCCTGGAGGAAGTCACCCCGGGTGCCCTCCCCTCCTGATCTAACACTCTGCAGAGGAAATCTGCTCCAAGAGGTCTTGGAGGGAGGCCTAGAGCCGGGAGCGGAAACCTCCGGACACTCAGGAGCCCCGAGAGTTCCGGAAACAATCAGGGTCACATGAGGGGTGTTTCTAGGCAAGGGGTGGGCTAATGTTGATTGCGCTTTCCATGTGGGGCTCACTGGATCAACACATGCCTCCTCGTTCTTTAGGCACCCGATTCTACCAACCTAATTATGTGTCCTGCGCGAGGGGTAAGAAAGAGAGGGGTGGCCACATTTATTTTGTACTTACTATATGCCAAGGTTATTTTGTTGTTCAGGATATGTCAGCAGCCCCTCCCCCACCCCCACAATTAGATCCATTCCCTGCCCGTCCCCAATAGCTCTCAAAAAACATCGGTTAGTTTTCCCCAAACTGCCTCCTCCTCCTCTCAAACCTGACTCTTTTCCTTCCCCCAGGGTGTTTCTGGTCGGCTTGGGGCCAGATGAAGTAAAAATCCACAAATGAGAAATAGGTCCTCAAATGGACTGCGTTTGGGTTTTGTGAGAGCTGTGCCCCCTTCCTTCTAACCCCTCCCAGCTCATCTTTCGGCGGCCCTAGACGCCTTTTCTCCTAGAAGCAAAGGCCCAAGAGTGGGTTTACCCTCGCAAGACTGAGCCTTAAATCAAAGGAATTCATCTTAAGATGTAGAATTCCAACCTCAGTCAGCTTGAGGAAGAGTCTGTTAGGAATGAAGGAGGTTGGTTCCTCTGGCTCCCAAATCTCAGTAGCCTCACCCGGCATCCTGACCTGCATAGGCCCATGAGGTGGAGGCTTCAGAATTATTTCTTGAGGGAAAGCAGTCATGGGTATGTTCACTGGGTGCTTCCTGAGTGTCCAGCAATGTCCCAGCCAACAAAGACAGAGGCAGAATTTGAATGCCGCTCTCTGACATAAATCCATGTGCCGGCTACTACCTTGGGGAACTGGGCTGGCCTGACCCTCACCTGTCTGTCCTCTTCAAAGGGCAGACTGGGGTCCATTTTTGGGCCAAGCCCCTAAAATGTACCAGCTGGGGTGGGCACCTGGCAGGGCTAGACTCAGGTCTCCTGGGGCCTCGTGTCAAGAATTGTGGGAATGGGGACAACAGGTCAACAGCTTGGTAAAGAGGCTTCCTCGAGGTATGGGTTTCTTTTGCACCAGTCGACCCTCATATACCCCCTAACTCCCTCTGCAGCCCAGTTGTACACACACACACACACACACACACACACACGCATTGCTTCCATGAGTCATTTCCCAGCTGCTCCAAAGGGTGGGGAGGCTGATTAGTTCCAGCCAGGCCTGGGGCTTCCTGCCCTCTGCTAGCTCGGCTTTTCCCAAGGAGCTGCACGCATGACCACCAGTGCTCTATGGATGCCACCCTTAAAACCTGTGCGTGCACACCCTCTCCTGTGAACATCTGGGCCCACCTCACCCACCTTTGGGCAGATCTACCCCCTGCACACACGCCTGTCTCCCCTGCCCTGCCTATTCCCACCTACAGTCTACCCCGGGAGATGCCTGTCTCTATTCTCTTCTCTGCCCCACACCCTCACCCTTCCCAGACCGTGGCTGACAGGCTTTTTCCTTCTGTGGGTCCACTGAGACACTAACAAGAGGATTGTTCAAAACTGATCAGAGCCAGGGGCGCCTGGCTTGCTGCCTCAGTCAGTTAAGCATCTGACTTTGGCTCAGGTCATGATCTCACGGTTCATGGGTTCAAGCTCCGTGTCCGGCTCTGTGCTGACAGCTCAGAGCCTGGAGCCTGTTTCAGATTCTGTGTCTCCTTCTCTCTCTGCCCCTTTCCCACTCGCGCTCTGTCTGTCTGTCTCTCTCTCTCTCAAAAATAAACATTAAAAAAAAAAAAAACTTGATCAGAGCCCACCTGACTCCCCGTTTCCTCCGTCAACCCCCCACCATCCACTTACAGTGAGCTTTGAGCCCTCCCCGCTAGGTCCCCACATCCCTGCCAGGCCCTGGGGGCCCTGCCAGGCCCTGGGGGCTGGGGATCAAGGTCACCAGCATCAGGAAGAGTGGCCCCCTTGCTTGCTGCCTGTGAAGCTTGGCCTCTAACTGGAAACCCACAAGAAAGGCTGGTGGACTGTTCCTGCCCCTTCAGCCAGCGTGGCCCTGTCACTACCTCCGAGAACTTTGCTTTCCCCCAGAAACTGCTCCAGGGCTGTTTTCCCACCAGCTACCCTGATAAAAGTTCTTTCTCCCAAACTGGGCCAATCTAGAACTTACAGGCTTCCCAAAAGGCCAGAGTCACAAGCAGATCTTACTAAAATATAAGGCAAAGGGACTCTGTTTTGCTTTTGGTTTCACAGTCCTCACGGCAAACATCTATCAACCGCAGACCCTCTTGGAAGGGGGTCTGCCGTCCATTTTATAAAAGGGTCTCCCTCACCTGAGGGAGACCAGATAGGAAAAAATATATATATAACCCCTCCCAACTATGTGCCCAGAGCTGGACAGGGTCGTCCCGCTTCCTGCCAGGCAGACCCGCCTTCTCCACCTTTTGTGGCTCCTCCCCTCCTTTTGTTAACCCCCCCACCCCCACCCCCACCCCCACCCCCAAGAGGCCACGTTGATTTCAGAGTCACAGCCTGGTAACAGCTGTGATAATTAACTACTAGTTAACACTTACGGAGACCTGACTACTTGCCAAGCATTGTTCTGGGCACCTCACATTCATGAGCTCATTTAATCCTCACCACGGTCCTACTATTATCACTCCATTGGACAGATGAGGAAACTGAGGCACGGAGAAAGTAAGTAACTTGCCAGAGGTTACTTAGGCCGCAGACTGGAAACCCGGCTCCTGGGGCTCTCGAAAGAGCCCATGGCTCTTAAGCACTGAGCTATGTCACCACCCAAGTCTAAACTGGACCATGACCTTCTAGCACCTACCTGGTGGGGATGGGGAGGGGGGCAGGGGCACCTGGTTTCACAAACCAGTTAAAAAACGGAGTGGTGTCTGGTGACCATTGTGGATTTGCACCTTCTGTTCATGCTAGGGCTCCTGGCAGAGGGCAGCAAGACCGGGGGGGAAGGGGCGGCCTGCCCTTCCAGGGGTCCGGAGGCTTCTCTGTCCCCCCCTCCCCCTCCGCTCCTCAAGCCCCTCCTGCTCCTCCTTCTGCCCCATTCCCCCCCCATCATGGCTGTTGACTGAAAACTGCAGGGAATAAAAATAGCTGTTGCTGATGAGGCAGAATGGGGGCCAGAGCACATGAAAGGCCTGGGGCAGGGGTGGTGGAGGTGGAAGGAATTGGGATTCCCCCAGCCCCATAAACACCCCCTGCAGGAGCCACTAGGGGCCATGGCCTGTCTCTCTCTGCCACTGCAGAGCTGGGGGCCCCTGCAGGAGGCCCGGCACCTGCCCCAGCCCGAGGGCTGCCCACTGGAAACCCCCCTGCCCCCGCTTCCCCCCCCCCCAGTCTCAGGGGCCAGCTCTGCCCCCCACCTCCAGCCCTGCCCCAGCATCGGTGCCACTCGCTAGCTGTGTGCCTCGGCTGAGTGACGACCCTCTGAGCCTGAACCTTCCCTGCAAGAGGAGTCAAGGAACTGAAGGTTTGTATGACCTGTACCCTGGTTGTTGACATCCACCTGCTCCATCCCCTCGCTTCTCCCTACCTGCTCTCGGGGGACCTCAGGCCTCAGATTTTTCATTTCTACTCAGTGCATCTCTTTCCTGTCACCTGGAGAGAGCCTTTCTACTCCTCTCTGTGAAGTCCAATCCCTTCTCTCTGGCTATGCCTGGCCCCGGGAGACTTCTCTGAACTCCACCCCCAGCTGGGCCACCCCCTCCCCTCCCCGCCAATATCTACACTTTTCTCTATTCTGGTGGCCAGAGTTGCCTCCGGAGGCAGGGACTTTGTCAGGACCACCCCCATCATCCGACCAGGAGTTTTGTGCCTTCAACATCGAACTCGGGGCTTCCCCTTGGCCTGGGCCTGGGGTTGGGGCCCAGAGAACCTGGTGAGGGAAGCCTGCTAGGCAACCCTTGACACTCAGACCAGCCTATGGCTAGGAAGGTGACCCTGAGTCCTGAGCCCCCACTCCAGGCAGATTCCCAACCAGATATGACAAGCAGAGCCGGGCTAGGACAGGGCCACCTGGGAATTATCTTCCCAAAATCACACTAAAAATCCCAGCCGATCCCCTGAGAGAAGCCCGGGATGCAGATGGAAATGTGCCATTGTGTTTTATGTCTGGGTCCCTGCATCGCCCACACAAGGTGATGTGGCTCCAAATACTAGTGTGATAACCACAACTGTCCACAACACGGCCATATGGAGTAAGGCTGCCGGTCAGGGGCAGGGGACTGGGGATGACCCCAGAAGAATCTGGAGGGTCCTGGGAGAACCAGTGTTTCTCTACCCCCGAACCCAGCCCTGCCCCACCTGGGTCTGGTCATTGCCACCACTAGGGGTCTCCTTAGCTCAGCTCAGGGCCCTGGGGGCAGTCGTGGCCTTGGTCATAGATGAGGGACAACAATGCCCACCACTGGCTCTTCCCCACCTCTCTGTCAGCCCCTTCCCCTCTCCAGACTAACCAGACAGACCCCAAACTTGTCTCTAGCTAACTGTCCTCAAGCTGATTCATCCAGACAGGCTACATTAAACAGCCTTCAAGGCTCCTGTGGGCTCTAACCTTCCCAGGCTCTGGGATGATTTATTTCTGTGCAGGCCCCCCGCTGCCAGTGTTATGGGTGGGAGGGGGACATGTTTAGTATCCACCTGGAGGGTCACCTCCCCACCCTGGGGCATCATGAGGCCTCACCAGGACCTGGCCCTGTGCCCAAGCAGGGGGAGGGGCAGCGAGACACAGTACTTAACTGGGTGGAGTGGGAAGGGGCTCAGGCCTTCTGTGCCACACCAGTGCCTTCTTGGAAAGCCTCAAGCAGCCTCCACCCCCCACCCCAGGCCCTCTGGACAGGGACCTCCCAATCTTTTGAACAAATGCCCCCCTCTGATAAGCAACACCACACTCCTCCAAAACCCCTTCTCCCACCTCTGCTCAGACCTTCCCGCCTCTTCCACTAGCCACTACCCACCCTCCTCCCTGTGCCCCCAGTTCCTGGCTCTACCAGCAGGGAGAGGGAGGGGGGCTGTGTTCTGCCCTGGCACCGGCCTTGTGGCCCCCGAGTCCCCTCCCGAATCCCCCAGAATCCCCTCAGTGCCGTGGCCCCATCTTCTTCCCCTGGCGCCAGGCTTTCTGCCTTCCTCACTCGTCTAGGGAGGGAGCCTGGCGCGCCACGGGCCGGCCGGGAGAGGCCAGGGCGGTGGGCAGAGCCTGGGCGGTACAGCCCGAGACGCGTCCTCTGCTGGCATCTCGAAGATTCCTGTTTCAGCAGAGCAAAGGAGCCGCCACCACCCCCCACCCGGCCTCCCGCCGCTCTCCTCCCCCCACAGCCCTGCCTTCCAAGCCACTGTGAACCGGCTGAGCCGCCACTGTGAACAGGCTGTTTTGGCTCCTCTGCTCTCCCCTCCTGAAGAAACTCAGCCGGGGTCACCCTGTGCTCGTCTGGAGCCGAGCCTTCGCCACTGGGCCATTTGTGACCAGGGCAAGGACCCTTGCTCAGAGCAAAGACAGCCAGCCAGGGGCACAGAGGGCAGAGGACGGGGCCACGAGAGGCAAGTTTGGGGACAGAGGGTCAAGGCACAGGCCGGGGCAGAGCACGGCCCGGTGTGGGCAGGAGGACAGCGGTGCCCGGAGCGAAGTGGTGACTTCCTTAAAGCCAGCCGGGCACAGGGCCAGGGTGCCCCGTTCCTGGGGGTGGCCTGCCCTTGGGGTGCCGGCCGGGGCGGGGTGCGGTACTCACTGCCGGACAGGAGCGGAGCGCTTGCAGCCGAGCCTGGAGTGCCGTGCCCACCTCCGGCTGGGGCTGGGACTCTGGGGGACTTGGCCGGGGGGCCGGGCGGCGGGGACAGCTGCTGCCGCTGATGTCACAGGGTCATGAGTGAAACCTGAGGACTGGGCCAATCTTCAGGTGGGAGCCTGGGCCGCGCTTCCCTCACCGGGTGTGCTCAGGCTCAGCCTGGGCCGGCCGCACACTCTCCCGCTCACACGTGTGCACACGCACACGCGCACACGCAGCGGGGCACGCGTATGAGCGCGCACACGCAGCGGGGCACGCGTATGAGCCCGCTCACGCAGGTCCTTTCCCACCCTTGACGAGCTTACAGGGCTCGTTCTCTGTGCCAGTCTCCTTTCACACTCACTGCCAGGAGCCCGGGGGGCACACACACACTTGCTCCGGTACGCACTGTGGGTGTGCCCCCTCCCCACGCAAATGCCACACTCACACACGCTCAGCCATATGTGTAAATCACCCTCCACACATGCACACAAACACTTGCACTGCGTGTTACACCTGTTCCCGAACGGGCTTACTGCTCACGCAGACACACTCCCACACTCACACCAGGCTCGTGCGTGTACTTGTACACTTACAGCCGGGTGAACACAAACGTCGCATACCCTGGGCGTGAACTTTTATCAAGTGTCCGTCTGTGTGTGCACACACCCATACCCACGGTCACGCTCATGCACTCACGCATTTCCACGCATGTTACTTACATCCGTACTGTTGTCTACGTCCACACTCCTGTTCACGCATACCCAGGGCCTCCCGTGTGCACCTGTGATCGTGAGACTTTCATCAAGTGCCTGCCTATCTGTACATCCACGTCCCCCCACACCCAAATATACACACACCGAAACACAGCACACATACACACATCCCTCACATCCCTCACACACACATACCTCCAAACACACACACACATACACACACACACACACACACACACAGCTCTTAGCTGGACAACACAGCAGTCTCAAGGGTCATTTCTCCACTGCCACTACCCACCCCCCACCCCCGCCATCCCACTGGCTAGACATCTGTCCCTCAGAACATGGGGAGGGGACAGAGGGTGGGGGGGCAGGTTGAGATTGGTTCAGCCCCCCTCCCACCTCCTTTCTGGGTCTGTGGTGACCCCTAGTGGAGCTGTTGTGAAATGACCCGTCTCACAGCTCAAGCGCCTGCCCCAGGCGGACAAGAGAACCCCAAAGCTCCCCGCACCCACTCTCCCACAACCATCCCTGAAGCATCTTTTCTGGCAGCCAGCTCTCCAGTTGCGCCGAGCCCAGGACAGAGTGTGGCCTTTGTGAGGGGCGCAGGGAGGCCTGAGGAGTGGTCCCCCTCAGTCCTGGAGGTTGGGTGGCCTCTCTCCTCCCAGAGACCCTCTGTGGACACAGCCTCGTGGAGCCCCTCCCTGAAGGCGAGGCCTGGCTGAGGCTTGCAAAGTTCCTGCTATGCCCGGACTTCCGCATCTCGCCCCAGGTGAGTCACTTCACACCCTCAGAGGTTCGTCTTCCAAACCCACAGGTGTGAGCGTTGGTGTTCTCTGTGCATGGTTCTTATCCTGCTCTGCTCGCTCACCTTTCCTGACACACATTTGCCCTGTAGTTTTGTTGCTAACGTAATCCAGGTGTCTGGTCACCCCTGCCTTTTCTTTGCAAGGATCTTCTTCTCCTAGCGCTCAGAGGAAAAGCAAACGTTTTGTCTCATCCTTGCCAAGTTGTCTCCCCAGAACTGTTCCTTGGGGTCCCTGACATCACTCAGGGCCCTGCTATGGCTCCAGTTTGCTTTGCTGCTGGCTACTGTCCCCTTGGTAGCACAGTCCTCCCTGTCCGTGGGCACTGAGGAGAGGTGGTGGGCAGGCAGCTGTCATTCCCATATATGGCTCCTCCCTTTTGGTCTCTGCCTGGGCCCTGCCAAGAGCTCTGTGGGGGTAAGAGCGACTTTAATGAGGGATTGAAGTAATTGAAGGGAATTGTAATATATGAGGGGGAGGGCTGCTGCATTCAGTTGTACGGGTTGTCTACTGTACAATTCTGGGCACCAATCACGTTTGCAATCTTTATAGATTCATGTATTTTAGATGATAATTGTCTAGCAGATGGTAGCAAACTGTCCAGAGGACAAGGCTAATTTTTCTGACTTGCACAAGGTGTCATTTGGACTAGGAATAAGGCTGATTGGAAAACCAAAGTTGTATGTGAAATGTGACTTTTCCCCACAGCCCAAGGGGAATGAATGCCTCCCTCTCTTGATAACAGTATTCCTCCTCCCCTACTCCAAATAGGTCATTCTGGGGTGGCCGCTGATCTCAGGACGATGACCCCGCCCCGGCCACGGAAATGGCCATGTCACCCAGATCTGGGCCATCCTCTTGGCCACAGTGGCCGGTCCAAAAGCTGGATATGTGGCGCAAGTGTGGCCAATCGTAGTCCTTCCTGGGGAGTTATATGTATTGATACAAAAGAGAGATGAACTCTCTCTCCTCAGGATTCTCTGAGTTTGTCTAGGGTAACTGAGGTAACAAGTCAGAAGGTGCCTGAGGAGTATTTCCCACCTAGCGGAAGGGCCTATCTGTAGGACGAGCCAACGAGAACACCACACACGATGCGGGGGCGGGGGGAGGATGAGAGAGGGGCCTGAAGACACTGCTTGACCCCTGGGTCAGTGAAACTACAGAGCAGCTATGTCACTGTCTGCCCCATCACATGGGCCCAAAAGCGTCCCTTTTCCTTAGGCTGGTTTAGGCTGAGTATCAGGTGCCCACAGACAAAAGAATTCTTAGAAGCACCTTTCAGAAAAATCCCACTCTGGGGCACTTGGGTGGCTCAGTCGGTTGAGCATCCGACTCTTGGTTTTGGCTCAGGTCATGATCCCAGGGTCCGAGGATCGAGCCCCGTGTCGGGCTCCATGCTGACGTCACAAAGCCTGCTTGGGATTCTCCTTCTCTCTGCCCCTCCCCTGCCCATGCTCTCTCTCTCTCTCTCTCAAGGTAAATAAATAAATTTTAAAAAAACAACAAAAAAGAAAATCCCACCGTGACCCACAGGAACCCACCCTGTCATACCCTGTCCTGGCCACTACTCCCCACCCCTCACCCCTGCCTGAGCAGTCAGTTCTCTCCCTGAGTCTTCAGTCGGGGAGACTTTCTGGGAGCTTCAGCAGGTGCTCCCCTGTGGTTGGTGACACCCCAGTTCCCGGGAGTCAAGGAGGGGAGGGCTCTGGACTCCACCCCACAGTTCTATTCCTGTGAGCTGGGACCTTGAAAGCAAGTTCCCTTCACAATGCATCCCACTGCTGCCATCTACACATTTATAAGTCTCCAAAGTGCCACCAGGGGCCTGTCAGACAAAACCACACACACGCACGCATCTCACAAGGGTAGCCATGATTTGGACAAACAGCATAGAGCCTCTAAGCAGAAAAATGGAATTTCTTTCCTGTGATATTTTCAAGGCTTCTCCCCACATAGCCAGTAGTCATAACTAGCTCCTTCCAGTTAGTGCCTCACTAGAAAGGGGGCCCAAGAAAAGTGTCTGTTGCTGGGTTTTCTGCCTCTGCTTAGCACTTCCTCATCTGTACCAAAAAGAAACACTGAAATTTCCACCCAAATTCTTTTTTTTTTTTTAAGCTTATTTATTTTGAGACAGAGAGGGCGAGCATGTGTAAGTGGGGGAGGGACAGAGAGAGGAAGAGAGAATCCCAAGCAGGCTCTGCACCGAAAGCACAGAGCCTGGTGTGGGGCTCGAACCCACAAACCATGAGATTATGACCTGAGCTGAAGTCAGATGCTTAACGGACTGAGCCACCCAGGCAGCCCCACCCAACCCAAATTCTTAAAAGTTCCCTTTTCTCTCCATTTCCATCGGAGGAGGAGATGAGGGAGCCCATTTTTCATGGTTTTCTAATGACTGCACACTCTTCCTTTGAGTGAATTACCTTCATTTATATAGCCATTCCCTTACTAAAGGACGCTGGATGTGTTCAATCTTCGACTCTTAAAAATAACACTGTGACAAACACATTTTAGTAGAAACCTTTTTCCCTGTTTGGTTTATTCCCAGATACAGATTTACCAAGGCAACAGGGAGGACTTTGGTACATATTTCAGTGGGACACACACACACACACACAAAACCCAAAAGTCATAAAGCAACAAGGCAAAGATACAAACAAGAGTCCTCGCCGAGACAAAATGAAGAGGAAGTAGGTGGAGCGTTCGATGCCTCAAAGAAGGTGGTAGGAGGCAGGGCGAGTATGGAAAGTCACCTCCACTGTTGGACTAATGTTAGATCGTCTATAAGCAAAATAGCTCTGGCAGATAAGCATGTGTGGTTTTTCCATTCTTCAACTGGCAAATGTTTCCGTTTCCTTTGACGAAGAGCTCTGCTTGAATACAGAAGCCAGATAGGGTTTATCTCGGCCCTGCCTTCCAAAATACAAGTTTCGTGTGTGGTTAACATGCGATCTTGTATCTGAAATAATCACCAATTCCTGACTGTTTTCCACAGCCACCTCCAGCCCGCTCTGGGCTTCTTTTAGAGGGCTGAGGGTGATGGCCTCCCGCTGGCCTCCCTGCCTCCAGCTTTGCCTCCGTTGAATCCATTGGCTGTTATACTCCCAGATGAATTTTCCTCCGTGTCTATTCCTGCATCTGACATCACTGAACACAAATTTTAACATAGAGCTACCAGAATTGCTTTCTCCAGGAGTTTTCAGCAGACTGGGGGCAGACACGGAGAAAGTGGGAGGTTAGTGTCATAGTTTGGATTCCCTCCAAAGCAGAGCCCGAGACAAGGATTTGGGAGCAAGTAGTTTCTTTGGAAGGGGATCCCAGGAAGCACTGTGAGGGAGTGGAGAAATGACAGAGGAAAAAATCAGTGAAGTGTGTGTTTGTTGGTGAGCAGATTATCACTGGGACAACTGAGACATAAAGCCACAGGGACTACTGAAAAACTTCGGGACGATCCCCCCTGGAGTTGTCCCCCGGAAGCCAGCAGGCTGGGGAATTTACCATCAGCTGCTCTCCCTTGATGCTTCAGGGTTGCCTCTGGGATGACTTCCGGCCTGCCTCACTTGTGGCCAGAAAATGTCCCCAGATGGAAACACGGAAAGTGAGTGCAGGAACCAACTGTATACCTTTGGGAGGATACATCACCATCAGACATTTGTTCTTCCTGAGTCTGGTTGACATTAACAAAGATGGGAGGAACAGGATGAATCTTCCTAAAACATGCCTGTGCACACGTCACTGCCCCATTTCTCTCCTGCTCGAAACTCACCAAGAGCTCCCCACTACCCAATAGCTCAGCCTGAACTCCACCATTCAGCCTGTGAGTATGACCTGCATCTGCCTGGGCCGCTGGAACTTCTCTCTGCCCAGCTCCTCCACCACAGCCAGAGAGTGTGACCACTGGAGCATTTCAGGCCTTGTCTATTCTTGCACCTGAGCCTTTGTTCAGTCTGTGTCCCCAACCTGGGCTGCCCTGTCTCTCACACAGCTTGGCCCCATCCAAAGTTCCTCCACTGCAGAATCCTATCCTTCAGTGATCAATTCATCTCTTTTTAAGACCGCTTCTTTTAAAAATATTGTTTTAGGGGCGCCTGGGTGGCGCAGTCGGTTAAGCGTCCGACTTCAGCCAGGTCACGATCTCACGGTCCGTGAGTTCGAGCCCCGCGTCGGGCTCTGGGCTGATGGCTCAGAGCCTGGAGCCTGTTTCCGATTCTGTGTCTCCCTCTCTCTGCCCCTAACCGTTCATGCCCTGTCTCTCTCTGTCCCAAAAATAAATAAACGTTGAAAAAAAAATTTAAAAAAAAAATATTGTTTTAATGTTTATTTATTTTTGAGAGAGAGAGTGAGAGAGAGCAGGGGAGGGGCAGAGAGAGAGGGAGACACAGCATCCGAGGCAGGCTCTAGGCTCTGAGCTGTCAGCACAGAGTCACATGCAGGGGCTCAAACCCACAAGCCGTGAGATCATGACCTGAGCTGAAGTCAGACACTTAATTGACTGAGCCACCCAGGCGCCCCATGACCCCTTCTTATATGTCTCACCCACAGGGGACTTTGCACAGTCTTGTATCTTTCTTAAGTTTATTAATTTATTTTGAGGGAGGGGGCGCAAGTGGGGGAGAGGCAGAGAGAGAGAATCCCAAGCAGGCTCCATGCTGTCAGCACAGATCCCATGAACAATGAGATCATAACCTGAGCTGAAGTTAAGTCGAACACTTAACCGACTGACCCACCCAGGTGCCCCATACACAGTCTTGTATTTTTGCTTTCACTTCATGAATACATTTTCCACTTCCCAGCAATGCTGGAACCAGCAGGAATATACTAGTGTATCTCCAGTGTCCAGAAGGGCGCCTTGCACACACAGGCACCTCCTTGACCGAGGTTTGCTGGTGGTAAGCACGAGGATTGGTTTTGCCCCTCTAACTGCAATGAGGGTGCAGATGGAAAGATGCACCTCTGTGTCCATCCCACTCCCCAGGGCCTGTCACTACATTGCCTGACGTCAGCTTGTTGATGGCCGTGGAAGCTATAAGACTCACAGCTAATGCACGGTCCACAGGCCCCCCTCCCCGGGACTGAAGCACAGAGGAGGAGGCGGGAATGGTCTTTCTGGTTCTAGACACCAGGAGTGCCAGGAAGAGGAGCTGAACAGAAGTAGAGGGTGGGGGAAGGGCAGCCCGAGGGGTGCTAATCCCAGCTTCCTGTCTGGATTTTCCTTGACTGCTGCTCAGGGCCTATCTTAGGATGGTCACAGCTGCCGAAATAGATCTCTCCCCTCACCTGTTCTGAAGCAAAGAAGACCTTGATAACTTCCTGTCAAAAGAATGCATGCTTTGGTAATTTTTCCAGGATGTGGGACAATAATGGGGGCACTGGTGCTGAACTCCTTGGGGTTCTCCACCTCTGTAAAGCAACAGCCAGGAATGAGGGAGCAAACGGCCACAAGGGGGGAGTCCAGGGGCCAGCCACCTGTTTCTGGCCAGGGCCCAGTCTTTTCTGTGAACTTGGTTGATGTTCGCTTCCTTGGTCTGCTCCAGAAACCATTCCCAGCCTGAAGGACGCCCCTCTGATTCAGAGTGAAACACATCCTCTGCCCTCCTCACTCACCTGCCTCTCTCCGCCAAGTCGGCTCCTACAGAATTCTCTACGGGCCAGTCTCCCCAGCCCCTCACTCATTCACTCAACAAACACGAGCCCCCAGGCTAGGTATTGGAGGTGCACAAGGGTGAGAGGTACAGGGAGGAGCAAGATGCGATGCCCGGGGAACCGACGCAGGTTGGAGGTGGGCATCCCTCAGAGGCGACACCTCCTGTGGGAGAGCCTAACACGCCCGGAGCGCTGGGGCCGGGGAGGGACCTGCGCATGCGTGGAAGGAGAGTTTCGCGTCGCCCACGTCGCCTAGGTAACCCGCACCCGCGGAAACCAGCATGGCCTTCCGCAGCGGAGGAAGCTGGGGTCAGCTCCCATCACAGAGTGCAGCCCCGACGGTGAGGGCTGAGCCGGCCTTTGAGGTTGGCTGACTGGGGAGACGTCCCTGGAGGAAGTGGGGTGGGTGAGCCGCAGAGGAAGAGACTCAGGGAAGGGGGAGGCCGTGGGGGCGCGGGGAGAAGAACGCGGCCCCTGAGGGGTTAGGAAGGCAACTCGGGGGGTGGGGGTGTCCCGGCGGGGGGGGGGGTGAGGGTCCCCCATCCCTTGCCCGCCTGGCCTGGCTGAGTCTCCCGCTCCCCCCAGCCCTGGGTGACCGTCCTGCAGCCGCTCGCCTGGGCCGCCCCACCTCCGCCCCCGCAGCCGGGCCGAGTGAAGGAAGGTGAGACTCCGGGCTCACCCGCCGTGTACCCCACTCTGCCTCGCACATTCTCTAGGCTTCCTCGCGGCACATCCCTCCCGCGCGGTCCTGGGCTGGGCGTTGGGAGATCGGGGGGTGGGGGGTGGGGAGGAGGGTGGGCGGTGGGAAAGGCCCTGGGGCCGTGGGCAGTGGGCGACCTGGCATAGGCCCGCTGAGCTCCTCCGCCCCAGACCTGCTGGAACTGATGTTGCTGCAGAACGCGCAGATGCACCAGCTGCTGCTGAGTCGCCTGGTGGCAGCAGCGCTCCACCCAGGGCCGGCTCCGCCCCACCCCCACCCGCAGGTGCGTGCGCGGGAGGTGGGCCACCAGGGCCGTTCGCCTGGCCTGCGAGTCCAAGGGTGGGGATCCATCTAGGGGTGGATCCTTGAGAAAAAGAATCAGGCAACAGTGCAGTGGACCTGGCTGGGCCCCTGTGGCATCCCTTATGGGCCAGACTCCCATGCCGGAAGCCTCCATCTGGTGGGGATCCCCAAATGCGGACCACCCAGGTCTTGTTTTCAAGGTCCCCCTGCAGGGCATCCACCACAAGAATACAGGCCCGGGAGGACAGGCACCACTGTACCCTGGGTCTGCAGGGGGCCTGATACTTATTAGGGGCTCAAGTGATATTTGTTGAACAAGTGAAAGAATAAACGAATGACCGTGAAGACAAGGCAGCTTTGGTGGTGGCTGTCACAGGGAGAGGTACAAGGGCCGAGTGCACACCTGGTTGGGGAAAGGCTCCTTGGAGGAACAGGTTACCTTAGAACCCACCCTTGAAAGCCAGGTAGGATTTTGACGCTTGGAGAAGGTCAGGTTGTGTCCAGCGTCCAGGCTGGCCGGACCTGCTGCTGTTCCTCACGCCCCGTCCCTCAGGGAGTCCCCGGGATGAACACCCCACCTCCCTAATGAGGCACAGGTGGGGCCAGGGTTGGGGGCAAAGCCAGGGGCGGGTCACCGGACTGCTGACCCAGCTCTGCAGTCATACCTGGAAGCTTCCAGGCTCTGTTCAGCCACTTATTAGCTGGGTGACCTTAAATAAGTTGTTCAGCCTCTTTGAGCCTCAGTTTTCCCTCCTGAAAAATAAGAAATAAATGTCTCCAAGGTGGCTTGCTTGCATGTAGACAATGCTCCATTTTATGAGAAATTAGAGGAACAGAGGAGTGGGGGTAGGGAGAGCTGGATCTGGTATCATCATCTCTCCTCCCCCGTTCCCACAATCCCCAGGTCTACCTGGAGGGTCAAGAGGAATATGAGGAGGAGGAGGAGAAGCAAGTCCAGGAGGAAGGGCCTTTGGTGTTCCACCACCACTACCTCCCCTGCCCGATGCCCAGTCCGGGTCCCCTGCTACCCTGGCCAGTCCCTTTTCTTTCCCCGCCCCCACATCAGCCTCACTTGCAGGACACGTCCAGGATTCAGCACCACCCTCCTGCCTCTGGGAGAAGGGGGTCGTAAGTGAGGCTTGGGGATCTGAGCATTGTCAGGGCCCTGCTCTGGGGCTGGGCTGGAAGAGCTCACCAGGGGCTGAGGGTGGGGTGGAGATACGTGGGGGTGAGTATCTGATGGGGGGGGGGATGTCTTTCTTTTCTCCATCTCAGGAGAGCCATCCCCCCGCCCCCACCCCCCAGTGCCACAGGGACTGTGGGTGCGGATGTACCCCCGGCTTCAGGTAGGGGCAGAGTGGGTGGGCAGTGGGGCCCAAGCCCAGGCCGGGGATGGGTCAGGAGGCCAGGAGGGCCGTTTGGGGGACAGGGAGCTCCTACCACCATTACTGTAGGCAACTGGCCTGTCCCTTTCCTCTTCCTTCCTTGGGGTCCAGTGAGGCAGGAAGGGAGCCAAGGCGAAGGTACTGTTCTCTCCCCAGACTACTATGATGCTGAGAGCCTACCATGAGGACAGATGCCAGCCCTGGGACCCTGCCAGCTTCACCGCAGGGCTGGAAAGAGCCCTGGAGCCCTTACGTGCCCCTCTAGTGCCTGTGACTCTGCACGCATGCCCAGCAGCCCTTCTCCTCCCTCAGCTGCAGCCAGGCCCTCTCCTGGGTGAATCAATACACTCTTCACCCCACTGAAACCTTGGACTGACCTGATATCTGCCCCGGAGCAAGAGTCCGTCTAAGCATCGTCCAGGGCTGGGAAGCCACAGGGCGTGGTCTGGGACCCAGAGCCCTCCCTCGACCTCCTCCACTCACCCCTCTCTGGGATGGCTAGGGCTGGGGGGTGTCGATGGCCTAATGATGGAGCAGGTGAGGGGAGGACTGCTTTTGTTGTCCGAGGCTCTCTGAAGGCCCAGAGTGACGGGGGAGAGGCCTGGCTCAAAGGTCCTGGAGCTGAGCCAGTTCCCTTGGGCCCCACCCTCACCCCAGGAAGCTGGTTCTTGTGGCAGAAAGGAGAAGTCAGAGCCCTGTCCCGCTCCCAGTGGGAGTGGCCTGAGGTTCCAGAGGGCCAAGAAGGAAGAGAACGTCTCTCTGCCCCACCCTCCCTCAGGAGAAGTTAGTCACTCGGGGCCCCATGAGAATGGGTGTCTGGTGCCTGGGCTGGTCAGCAGGCGGGCTCCCCAGGGTCTGGGCTGGCTGGCGCTCTAGAAGGCCCCTGTGAATGAATGGGCGGAGGGAGACTTAGGAGACATTTGGAGAGAGGAGTCTGGGCCTGGTGGGTACCCTTCCCAGCTGCTGAGTTCTATCCCAGGAGACACTGAGGCCCAGGGTTAAGTCCAGGTATTTATATTTAGACTAGAAGAGGAAATGGTCCCAAAGTCCTCTGCTGCTCCTTAGAGTCCTGCAGCCAGGGCTGGACCACAACCCTGAGGAGCCACGCTGACTTCCAGTGGCTGCCGTGGTGGTGACCGTGCCACTCATGTAGGCTGCGCCCAGTAGGCCCGACTCGGGCCCCTTTAAGCACCTTGTACCCTGTAGGCGCCCATCTGCCTCTGGCGCCAATGCTGGCCGAAGACAAAGCACAGGAGGATAGATGTCACAAACAGGAACAGCAACACGGACACCACTGTGATGATGACGACCATCTGGTTGTCTGGCATGGGCTCTGGGGAGGCAGGAGGGGGCAGCGGTCTTAGAAGTCTTCCGGTCCCAGGTGCTAGGGCCCCAGAGGTGTGCTTGTCGCCCACCCGGCCCTCCCCCATCTTGCAGTCACCCGTGTTGCAGACGTGAGCGGCTAATGGTGTAATACCTAGGGGAAAGGTGGGCCAGGGTCCAGGCTACCAGCCAGCCCTCTGTGAGACTATGAGGGCAGATGTCCCCCAGCACATGGTTGCTGGACACCATGGCCTGGACAGTGGCGTGGTCCAGACCAAGCCCTTCCCTGGCCAGAACTGAGTGAGCTTCTACCAAACTCTGAAGACAGGGAACACTTTGGCCATCAAGGGTCACAGAATGGCAGAGCTCCAGGGGATCTTAGGGCCAAATCTCTAGATGTAGACAGGGGCCATGGCCAGAGAGAGGAGGTTGACTTGGTCAAGGTCACACTGGTCACTAATGGTCAAGCAACTAGTTGGGGTCCAAACTGGGCACGTGGAGAGAGCTTCGGGGAAGACAGAGAGCAAATGGGAACCCCCTGGGATTAAGTGTGGGGTCCCTGGACGCCTGGCCCCTGAGCTGGCAGAGAACGTGGTGAAGGTTTTTTCTTCCCCTAAGGAGTGGGAGATGAATGCTCCCTCCCACCCCCTCCTTCTGGGGACTCTCCCTCACCATAGACCTTGAGCGTCTGGGGCTCTGAGACACCGTGAATGATGTCCCCACCAAGAGACCGCAGGTCCAGGTCTGCCCGGCAGGAGAAGTTGTGGCGGCCGTCTTCCTTATGAGCTGTGGCATTATGTGTGACTGTGGCCTCTTGGGGGGCAAGTGCCATCGTCCTAAAGGTCTTGTTGCGCATGGCCTCCTTGCCACGGAGCAGGGTGAGAGTGAGGCTCTCAAGAGGTGCCACATTGGGCACCCAGCACTCGATGGTGAAGGATCCCCCCACAGCCACCCGAGTGGGCTTCAGCTTCAGCAGCACTTCCTTTGGAGGGTCTGCGGGGAAGAAAGAGCGAGGGGTTCTGGTCAGAATGAGGGTGCTGTCCCAGCAGGCCCCACCCAGCCAGGCCCAGCCCCTGGCACCGTAGTGTTATCAGGTCCTTGGCTGGATTTGGGAAAGCGGGCTGGGGCCTGGTCTGCTCTAGAGTGTAAAGAGAGGAAGAAGGAAACACTTCAGGGTGAAGGACATACTGGGTGGTAGTTTTACCAACATGATATTTTCTGGAATGGTCAAGAATGAAGGTGGTCAGGTGTCTACAAAGAGGAGGTCCAGAAAGTGTACGGCCAACTAGAAATAAAAAATTTGGATCGGTCTCCTCCAGAAATCAAACACAGATTTCCACATTAAACAGCTGGATGATTATATTGGGACCTAGAGGGGAGTGTTCGTTAGATCAGGGCCGCGCGTTGTGGGGTCCTCACTTAAGAGGCAGGGACTGGAGTCAGACCTGCCTTGCTTCTCCAGGATCAGATTCATAGCCGCCTCCATCCCTTATCTATTAAACAGGGCCCTCAGTGGTACCCTGGCTTCTCTTGTGAACTAGAATACCTTGCCCCAGTCACCCCAGGATAATAGGCTGGATTTAGGACATCTTTCTATTCACTTGATCCACTGATGTTGGTCATGGGAAAGACCCAAGCCACACTCTTGGTGCCGAGATGTGGAGGGAATCCTGGCCTATGGGAAGGTCTCCATGGCCCACATGCAGGTGTGTGTGTGTGTGTGTGTGTGTGTGTGTGTGATGGTCACACATCTTCCAGGGGCCCCCAGGAATATAAAAGCCCCAGGGGGTGCCTTAACCTTCCCTCCGTGAAGGGCAGGGGCGACTGGAGAGCACGCTGGCCTTTCTTTTGGTGCCCCACTACTCGTCATGGGGTGGGGGGTGTCCACTGCTACCGAGCGGGGAGGAGACTGCGGGCCCTGCCTGGGAAATGACTTTTAGATTTGTGCAGACCTTGCTTAGATTGTCCTCTGAGCAAGCCCCAGACCTGGGGTTGCCAGCAGGCTCAAGGAGGCCAGTGAAGGGTGTGAGCAGATTCTGAGCCCAAGGTGGGGGGGTCCTGTTCCTTGTCACCCCAGGAGCCCAGGGAGGTGGGAACCATATCTAGTGGCCGGGAGCAGTAACAGAGTAGCTCGGCAGACACGCAGCCGACACAGGCTCAGCCCGCGGGAAGGGGGGTCCGTGTGGCACTCACAGAACACGCTGACGTTGAGACTCTTTAACTTCTGCTTCCTGAAGCAGGTGAAGTAGCAGTAGATGATTGTGTCCTGGGAGACATTGGAGACCAAGTACTGCTTCCACTGAGTTCCACTGGCCACCAGACTCTTGGTTAGAGTGGTTTCCAGGCCACTGGTGTCAGGCAGGGCACAGCTGGTACTACAGTTGATCAACGTGGACCCTCCGGGCTCCACCACCAGCTGCTCTGGATACATGTGTACCTCGAACGTCTCACCAGACCCTGGAAGACCAGAAATACGGGGCAGCAAATGTCTCTGCTGCCCTGCACCATGGAACTGCCTGCCACGGGGTGTCTGATCAAGGGACAGGTGCCCAGGAAGGACGTCCAGAGACGGCCCCTCTGCTACTCTCCCCTTGTTCAGGCCTTATTTATTACCTCACCTCTAGACAGAGGTCTCCCTGCTGCCCCAGCTGTCTCCCTGCCTCTGGTTACTCTTCCTCCAGCCCATCACCTTCAAATTAGTCTTCTCCATCTCCATTCTTCTTACATCTTCCATCACCATGGGGAGGGATCCTATTTGACCTTCAAAGCCCAGCCCAAATGTCCCCTTCTCCATGAAGGCCTCTCAGAACTGGAGGTGGACTGTGTCCTCTTGGCCCCTGTGGCCATGGGTTTAACCCTTTCTCCTTTCTTTTCTTCTGCAAATGTTTTTTTGAATAGCTGTTCTGTGCCAGGTGCCATTCTAGGCTCTGGTGACACGGCAGTGACCAAAGCAGAACAAACCCTGCCCTTGCAGAGCTCACATTATAGTGAAGGAGACAGACGATAATCAGCAAGTGAAATAGCCAGCCTGCCGGGTGGTAACAAGTGCCCAGGGAAGGAGAGAGGGGGCAGGTGGAGCCGTCATTTTAATAGTCAGCACAGGCCTCACCAAGATATCCAGCAAAGACCCGGAGGGGCTGGGGGTGAGCCCTGCAGCTATCTGGGGAGGGGGAGTGTTTCCAGCACTAAGACCCCAGGTCAAGGGCATGCTTGGTATGCTTGAGGAATGGCAAGATCGGGATGGCTGGAGCTCAGCAAGGAGGAAGGCAGGGGGAGAGGAGTTTAGAAAGGTAATTGCAAATGATTTATATTCATGCTGACTCTCCCTTAGATGTTCTGGAGCTTCTGGAAGGCAGGGCCCAGATTTTTCAGGTTTCTCTTAGTGCTTAGCACAATGCCCTGTGTATGGCAGGCATTCGGGAAGTATTTGATGCATAAAGATTGAGTCCCCAGTGCTCACCTCCCACTCAGTGATGGCCAGAAGGTCCTTGGTCCCAACCAACTGGGCCTGCCCTGTGCTCCCACAGCGCCAGCAGCATGTCCCCACTGAGCCCTCAGCTGGTGGCATATAATGAAATGACAAGAAAGGAGCTTTGCAGGTAGACAGAGCTGGATTCAAATCCTGAGTTTGCCAGGTACCAGCTGTGTGACCCTGGACAAGGTGCTTTCTCTCTCTGAACCTGTTTCTTCATCTGTCAAATGGGCTAGTAATCCCCTTCCTGCAGGGTTGTGGTGAAAGCTCAGTGAGATAGTACTTGAAAAGCGCCTGGCAGGCTGTCCAAAACAGAGTGCTCAGCACATGGCAGCATTTTCCTTCAAGTCCCCTGACCCCCTGGAAGATGTGTGGGTTTCCCTTCTGTAGGCCGTAGTCAAAAGGCAATGTCCTCTGCTGCCCCCTGCTGTCTCGAAGCCACATCTGAGGAACAGCTGGGGCATTCCCTCACCTTTCCTTGAACCCCAGCAACCCCTTCCACCTCAGGCCCCCGTGCAGCCCACCATCCGGCCTCCATGACCTGCCACAGGCCACGAAGCTGTGTCCAAAAGGCTAGCTTTTCTTTCTTCGCCCCCAGGATCATGGAGAAGCCAGGCTGGCATGGCATCCTGTACCCATGGTGGCTGCCACTGTGTTCAAAGCCTCAGTGACTTCAGGACCAGAACCCCCTCCCACGCCTGAAGCCAGGGGGGCAGGGGCCCACCCTCTGGGCTGGCGTGCGCCAAGTCACGAACCCCAGGCACCAGCTCACCTGGGCAGCAGAACAGGGCGAGAAGGGCGGCGGGCAGGCCCCAGCAACCAAAAGGGGACATCTTGAGCGGCATCCACAGGCTCACGGTGAACAGCTGAGGGCTGCCTGGAGAGAGATGGTGGGCCCAGGTCAGGGAGTGGTGGCCTGGAGCTGCAGCCCGGAACTCTAGCCTTCTATGTGCTGGTGACCACATTTCCTCTCATTATCTGAGAGGTTCTCGGGAAGTCACTTGGGAGGCTGGCTCTCAGAGCTCCAGGTCTTCAAGAACACAGGCAGAGGAAGCTGGGTTGTAGCCGATAAGCCGGGATACAACCTGGCCGCCTGCCATGCTGCTGTGCAGGGGGCAGGGCGAGCGACAGCTGCGCGTGTCTGTGAGGGACGTGAGTGTGCATGGGGCTCGGTGCACTGTGGGTGCATAGAGGGCAGTGATGCCTATAAGCCCCAGACCTGGGAACCCCAAATCCCAAGGACACGTTGTCCAGTTCCCCTCTGCGAAGACAGTATTCAAAGTCAGGCCGGTCCAGGACATGCAGTCTCCACAGCAAAGTGGGCAGGGAGCCGGACTTCTTTAAGGAGAGCTGGGCAGGAACTGGAGGCACTCCAGCAGACCCCCCAGCACAGCTACTTCAACCTCAACACCCACCCACTTGCAACCTTGACCTGTCCTGACTCAGCCGATAGGGACAATTTGAGGGGAAGTGCTCCCACAACCGTCCCCAGCAGCCCAGACACAGAGGTAATGGGGGTCAGTCTGGCTGTAGCTCAAACCCCAGCCTCTATTTCCAGGGCCGGGTTTATTGTGTCTCCCCCAGCCCTTCCAGGCAGGGAGCCTTGGTCTGGGGATGGGGGGCTCAGGGCCTGAGGCACTGCCGTGCATTTCTAGGGAGGCCTTATCACCTACTGAGGGAATCTCCAGAAGCAGGAGTCCCTGGGGCCAGCAGAGCCTGGGAGAGGCAGGAGAGGAGCAGGTCTCCTTGCTTTATCGGGGCGCCCCAGCGTTTTCAGGGCTCAGGCCAAACTCCATTCCTGGGTTGCGAGTGTGAAGTCGTGCCTTTCTCTTTGGCCGCTGAGGCCAAAGGCTGTCACCACCACGTGTGGTGGGCAAGTGCCGCTTGTCAGCCTGGACCTGGGCACGTCCCTGGACAGCACTGCTTCGGAGTGATGCCGAGGGAAGACGCAGAAAAGAGCAAGCCGTGACCCCAGCCCAGGATCTGGTCCGTGCGGCTGCAGGAAACACTCCCCCGAACCCTCGGGGAGGCTGAGGGTGCGGCCCTGGGGCTCAGACAGCGGGCGCTGCTGTGCGGAGACTCTGTGGTCTCCACCGGGTCAGAAGAATGATGATGATGAGAGCAATAACGACAAAAATAATAACAAAAGTAATGCAACAGTGAGCGTTTACTGACTGCTGATCAGCACCATCATAAGGGCTCTACAAACATTAACTAATCAATGCCCCAATTCCACGAGGCAGGTACAATTACTGTCCCCATCTTGGCGATGGGGAAACTGAGGCAGAGAGTGATTAACTGACGTGGCCAACGTCACATACCTAGGGGAGCGCGAAGTCTATATGAGTGAAAGGAGCTGTGGTGATGCCAAAGCCCACAGGGCAGGGGCAAGAGAAGGATGCTTAGACACTTCCTCCCCAGGAGACCCTTGGGAGGGGAATGCAAGACAGCAGGAGGCCAGAGGAAATTTCTGGGGTCTTCTTTGCCATGCCAGGCTGGGGGAGGAGGGTGGCTCATGCCCAGGGAGCTCCAGACAGCTTCTGGAAGGGTCTGTGGCTGTGAATCCCAACCACACATGCTTCTGGGCCAGCCTGACTCTATCCCCACAGGGGTGAAGCTCCTGGGGCCCATAGGTTCTGCTCTAAGCCTGTCAGCCCCTGTTCCCACCTACCACTTCCTCTTTGCCCTCTCTCTCTCTCTCTTGCCCTGGGCAGGCCCTCCTTGCCTGGGGCACACCAGGCCCACGAACATGGCCGTGTTAGACGTGTATCGTCTCTCATAGCTTACACATCAACTTTCTTTCCCTCCCCACTGGCCTCCCACCCATGGGGGCTGAAGCTGAATGTCACATACTGCTGTCCTACCGCAGACAGGCCTGGCAAACGGTTGATGGTGGATGGACGGATGAGTAAATGAATGGAAGAAATAGTTTGTCTTCGTGTACAACCCAGGCAAGATTGGATGGGGGTCTGACAGCTCTGCCAACCCCGAGGCCACGGAGCTGGGCTGAACACATAACAAGGCCAACCAGGGCCCCTTACTCCCCAAAGATGGGCACTCAGAGTTAGGCCTGGGCGGTGTTTTTCCCAGGACTCTGAACCAGAACTGGTGGAAACGAGCCCTTCCCTTTCTGATCCTAACAGTACGCACCCGAGAGCCAGCGGCCGTCTGTGCTTATGCCCTGGCAAGTGAAGAAGCTGGTAGAAAGGAACTCCACTCGGCAGTGGAGGGAAAGTGACCCAGAATTGTCCCAGGTCACGTGCTGGCTGTGGGGTGGACTCTGGCAGGAAGTGAGTTGGGTTGAGGGCTCACGATGATTCTGTGTGGCAAAAATGAAAGAGCTTTTCAGGCCCTTCAAACCTGCCCATTGGAGTCCAGGGCTGGCTACGGGTCCTTGCACAGGGAGTTATTTTGAGCCCTGTTCTGCCTCACAGAACTTTCCGGACAGAATGGGAGGGTGCTCTACTTGCATGAGGCCTGGAGGTCTTCTGGGAGAGAGAATAAAGTGGTTTCGGGGGCCTGATGATCAGACCCTAGAAGGCCATGATGGATGCTTTCAAACAAAGAAGAAAGACCAAAGCTTCCTGATGCCAAGAAGTTGCCCGTGGACAAAAGGAAACCGACCATGGTGTAGATGAGAGAAGAAATTCCGGTGTTCCATCTCGAAACACTGTTCCACCACCAAATACTCCCTGGCTTATTCTTTAGGGTCTCTGAGTTCTCCACTGAAGGGGACAATGAAGCTGGAAGAGTTAAGATGCTCCAGAAGACTCAAGAGGATTGGAGGGGAGGGGAGGTTGGAGCGTTAGTTTGGGAAGTGAACTCATCTCTCCACAGGGCTTTGGAAGGCTTCTGTCTTGACTGGGTCTTAATCCAGTGACTTCTGTGTTCCCAGCAAAACGGTCTTTCGAGAACCAAGGTGAGATAAAGACACGATAAACAAAGCCTGAGACAGTTTACCCCCAAGATACTCCACTAGAGGAACTTTTAAAGATGTGCGTCCAGGAGAAGGAAAAATGATTACAGGACCGTTTTCTATGCAAGAAGGAAGCATGGGAGAACAACAGTGTAAATGAATATGTAACTCCAGACAACCACTGTCTGCAGTAACAATATTTACAGTATTTAATTTGAGAAGTCTTAAAATGTTCAAAAGTAAAATACCGGGCAATAATATTTAAAAGAGGATTATGGTTCAAGCTTTCTAAACTCTGTGTTGTTTAGGAGGGAGGATATACTTTAAGTTATAGAAGCAGGGTGACGTTGTAAGAAAAACCAACAGAGATAGGGTATTAAAGTTCGAAACCACTAGAGAAGCTTAAAACGGCGTGAAAACAACCTTTTAAAAAAAAATTTTTTTTTTCAATGTTTTTATTTTTGGGACAGAGAGAGACAGAGCATGAACGGGGGAGGGGCAGAGAGAGAGGGAGACACAGAATCGGAAACAGGCTCCAGGCTCCGAGCCATCAGCCCAGAGCCCGACGCGGGGCTCGAACTCACGGACCGCGAGATCGTGACCTGGCTGAAGTCGGACGCTTAACCGACTGCGCCACCCAGGCGCCCCGAAAACAACCTTTAATCAAAAGAATTAAAGGAGAAAAACATGGAAAAAGAGGGGCAAGTATAAATTTTTAAAAAGATGGTATTCCGAAGTCCAAATTTATAATAATCACAATAAAGATGAAACATTTAATGATAGTTGAATAAATTGTCAGATCGATTTTTTTTTTTTTTTAATCCTTGCTATGTGGTGGTGTCAGAAGAATTTGGTGGTCTCAGTCGGAAGAGCATGTGACTCTTGATCTCAGGGTCATGAGTTCGAGCCCCGCGTCGGGCTGACAGCTTGGAGCCTGGAGCCTGCTTCGGATTCTGTGTCTCCCTCGCTCTCTGCCCCTCCCCCCGCTCATGCTCTGTCTCTCTCTCTCTCTCTGTGTCAAAAATAAATAAACATTAAAAAAAATCAAAAAATAAAAATAAAATCTTAAAAAAAATTTTTTTTTTCAAGTCCTCGCCCTGTGTTAATCTATTCCTGGCTGGTGTCTGGACTGAATGCAAGGACAAAGCCTTGTATTCATAAATCAGGCACAACAGAAGGGCCGGGAAAAGGAATAGTTACCTCGACAAATCTGCAAACTTTGAATGTGATTCAGGGCCATGCCCTTGGAAACGAGATTTGATGTGACTAGCACACAGGCATGACCTGGGTCATGATTCCCTCTGATGTCCTGCAGACATGTTGTCCTGCACACACAGCTCAGTTCTGAGTCATTTTAGCTTCTGGACAGCTTACAGGCAGAGGGTGCCTGTGCATCTGTCAGATGTAGGTCAGAGGTGTTGGACTGAGAAAATGGATAAGGCAGGCACAGTAACCCTGATAACAGGAAGCAGAAAGGGAGGGACTTTCCAAGTTGGAAAGAGGGTTCGGAAGACAATAACCACTTCTGCCCTCCCCTGCTTAGATTTCTGGTGATACACCCTGTCACAGGGGTACTTCCCTCTGTTTTTCTCTCAGCAAAACTTGACGTCTGATTACTAAGAGAAGGGAGAAGAAAAGGGAAACTGACATTTCGTTGACCTGTATTCCCTGCTAGGGACTGAGCTGAGGTGTTAATACGTTGTTTTATTTAATTATCATACCAGATCCATACAAATAAGGAACCATTCTGATGATGCATTTGAGAAAGCAGGGGCTTGTGTGGATTCATAATGTGCCCAGCTCACGGAAGTATGAGGTGATAGAGCAAGAGGAAAACTGAGGAAAGATCAGTGGTTGCCAGGGGTAGGGGAGGAGGGACGGGTGAAGAGGCAGACAACAGAGGATTTTTAGAGCATTGGAACTACTCTGTGTGAGCTATGATACGGACATGTGCCATGATACGTTTGTCTAAACCCATGATGGGGCGCCTGGGTGGCTCAGTCTGTAAGTGTCTGACTTCAGCTCAGGTCATGATCTCGCAGTTCGTGAGTTCGAGCCCCACTCGAACTGTGCTGACAGCTGGGAGCCTGGAGGCTGCTTCAGATTCTGTGTTTTCCTCTCTCTCTGCCGCTCGCTTGCAATCTGTCTGTCTGTCTCTCTCTCTCAAAGATAAACATTTAAAAAAATGTAAACCCATGAATGCACAATGACACGTCCATGCAGGTTCACTGAATGTAACAGATGTACCAATCCGGTGGGGGAGGTTGACAACAGGGCAGACTGTGCACGTGTGGGGGCGGTTTTGTTTTGCTGTGAAGATAAAGCTACTCTAAAACAAAACAAAACAAAACAAAAACACAAAAACAAAAACAAAAAAGCCGATTTTTAAAAATAGCTCAAACGCACTACCTCAGAAGAGAAACTTCCGGGTTAGGGTTCTTGCCAGCTTGTTGAAAAGGCAGGTTTTAAAACTCCACTCTTATTCAACAGGGTTTAATGGAAGCCATGGACTCAGTTATTCCTAAATTCTCATCTCAGATTAGATTTTTAAAACATGAAAACACAAACCCCACTTCTCTGTTGTTTATGAGTCACACCTTAGGCGTTAAGAGTATGGAATGGTTGCAAAGTCAGAGAATGGGGAAAAATATACGTGGCAAACACTACCCACAAGAAAAATGGGACATCTCTGTTCATAGTAGAGAAAGAGAACTTCTACAACAAAAATGTTTATTAGGGATAGCGTTAGGATACGCCTGCTCAATGTTTCCCAGAAGTGGGAGAGAAGTTCTCTAAGATGCAGCCCTCAAGCAGTGAAGGATAGGAGCTGGTGGATACGAGGAGCTCCAGTGTCTTCCTTTTCCTTGGGCAATTCTGGGAAGCGTCTAGCAGGCTTATCAGAGGTCCCAACAGTCAAGCTCCTGTGGCCTACAGCCGTGACATCAGTCAAGCTCCTGTAATTGGCTTTTCTTCCTTCCCTTCTCAGTCACCCTGCCCTCCTTTCTGGAATCACCTCTCTAATAACCTACCTGAACCCAAGTCTTTGTTCCAGGCTCTGCTTTTAAAGGAGCTCAAACTAAACACTCAGGGTGCCTGAGTGGCTCAGTTGGTCAAGTGTCTGACCCTTGATTTTGGCTCAGGTCATGATCCCAGGGTTGTGGGATTGAGCCCTGCGTCAGGGGGCTCAATGTGGAGCCTGCTTAAGATTCTCTCTCTCTCTCTCTCTCTCTCTCTCTCTCCCTTTGCTCCTCTCCCCCTCTCACATGCCCTCTCTCTAAAATAAAATAAAATAATAATAAAGGAGCTCAAACTAAAAATTTACACTAACGGATTTAAGAAGAAAAACACATGATCATCTCAACAGATCCAGGGGGGAATAATGATGAGATTCAGTACACTTTCATGAAAAAGACCTTAGCAGATTAGAAGGAAATTTTCTTAACCTGATAAAGAGAACTTACAAGAAGCTCATGTATATATTATTTTTAATAAGTAAATCTTAGGAGTATTTCCTTTATATTTTTTTAAAGTTTATTTTGAGACAGAAAGCAAGAGAGAGCAGAAGAGGGGCAAAAAGAGGGACAGGCAGGATCCCAAGCAGGCTTTACGCTATCAGTGAGGAGCCTGATGTGGGGCTCAAACTCATGAGCCGTGAGATCATGACCTGAGCCGAGATCAAGGGTTGGATGCTTAACTGACTGAGCCCCCAGGTGCCCCAGGAACATTTCCTTTAAAAGCAGGACCCAAACGAGGATGCCTACTGTCTCTGTTGGTATGTAGCAGCACCAGAGGTCCTGGACAGAGCAGTAAGACAAAAAAAAAAGAAATTTAAGCCCTAAGGATAAAAAAAAAAGAACAAAACTGTCAGTATTTTCATATGATATGGTAGCCTGGGTAGTAAATCCAAAAGAATGATCAGAAAAGTGATTCAAAATAAGAAGGGATTGGGGTCTCTGGGTGGCTCAGTTGGTTAAGCGTCCGACTCTTGATTTCGGCTCAGGTCATGATCTCACAGTCCGTAGGTTCAAGCCCAAGAGTTGGGCTCTGTTCTGACGGCACTGAGCTTACTTGGGATTCTCTCTCTTTCCCATTCTCTCTGCCCCTGCCCTATTCTCTCTCTCTCTCTCTCTCTCTCTCTCTCTCTCTCAAAAATAAATAAATAAACATTAAAAAAATAATAAGGGATTTTAGCAAGGCAACTAGCTATCAGGTCAATGTCGAAAAATAAGTTGCTTTTATGTGTATCAGTAACGTACAAAAGTAGAATTAAAAAACCACATCATTTATAGTAGCAGAAAAAGGGGAATAAACTAGCAAAATATGTATAAGACCTACAGTAAGAAGTTACAAAAGAGATTCATCACGAACCCCAGATGCAATCCCCGGAGGAAGGGGACCATCCCTTTCTCCATGCATCAGCTCCGAGCACAGTGCCCTTGGCTAGAGCCATACCCACGTGGTCAAAAAGGCAGCCCCCTGCTTCTAAATTGGCCAAGCGATGACAGAGCAGGAAAGAGGAGGACAATAATAGGAAACGGGCACAGAAGCAGGGTCAGTAAACTCTTGAACTCAGAGACCGCAAGGGGAGCTTCCCCCGCAGGGAACATCGGCCCAGAAGGAACTCTGGGGACCCGGGAGGGCGCCGGGGTAGGCCTTCCCCTCAGTCCAGGGGAATCAGGCCAGAGAGGGGAGGGGACTACAAGTCAGGCCTGGACCCTCCGACCCGGGCTCCCAGGAGGGAAGGAGAAGCGTGACGTTACCTGTCCTCTGCTAAACGGAGGAATGTTCCAGGAAAGTAGGGCGGCCTGGGGTCTGGAGCCTGGAGACGAGAGAGGCTGAGGTGCTCAGGGCCTGTGGTTCTGCCTCTGTGAATTCAGACCTCCCCTTCCCGCGGCACTCACGAGTCACGTGCTTCCTGTGATGGGTTCCCACCTCAGACTAACCTCCTGTCGGCCGGCTCCCTCTTCTTCTTTTTTTGTTTGTGTTTTTAATTTTGTTAATGTTTTATTTAAGATTGAGCGCGAGTGGGGGAGGGGCAGAGAGAGGGAGGGAGATCCGGAATCCGAAGCAGGCTGCAGGCTCCAGGCTCTGCGATGTCAGCGCAGAGCCCCGATGCGGGGCTCGAACCAGCCAACTGTGCGATCATGACCCAAGCTGAAGTCGGAGGCTTAACTGACTGAGCCGCCCAGGCGCCCCCCCTCTTCTTTTAAATGGTGACAACATTTAGGCTCCAGAAGATTTACCGCGGTCACTATTTTAGCAGACAGTTCTGTGGCGTTCAGTACATTCACATTGTTGTGCGGCTATCGCCAACATCCATCCATTTCCGGAACTTTATCATCTTCTCAAACGGAAACCCTGTCCCATGAAACACTAACTTCACCACCCTGCCCCCCCCCCCGTCCCCCCAACCAGGCTCTGGCAACCACCGTTCTGCCTTCTGTCCGTACAAATTCGATTATTCTAGGAACCGCATATGAATAGGATTGTACAGTATTTGTCCTTTGGTCACGGGGTTACTTCACTTAGCGTGACGTCCTCGAGGTTCATCCATGTCCTGGCATGTGTCAGAATTCACTTCCTTTTAGAATTCTTTTTAATGTTTATTTACTTTTTGAGAGAGCGAGACAGAGACAGAGTGTGAGCAGGGGAGGGGCAGACAGAGAGAGAGAGGGAGACACAGAATCGGAAGCAGGCTCCGGGCTCCGAGCTGTCAGCCCAGAGCCCGACGCGGGGCTCGAACTCACGAACCGTGGGATCATGACCTGAGCTGAAGTCGGACGCTTACCGACTGAGCCACCCAGGTTGAGCGACATTGCAGGTAGACACCACAGTTTGTTTATCCATCCATTGGTTGATGGACACTTGGGTCCCTCCACCTTCTGGCTATTGTGAATAACGCTGCTATGAACGTGGGCACAAATATGTCCCTGAGTCCCTGCTTTCAGCTCTTTGAGGTGAATGCGGTATTACTGGATCATGGGATAGTTCTATGTGTAATTTTTTGAGGAACCGCCATACCATTTCCCCCTACTCTCTCTTTTGATGTGCAGTTTCTGCGCTACTGGGGGCCTTTGACGAGTAGACAGTTCCAGGATGAGCCATCTATTGTCCCCCCGCATGAGGCTACTTAATGCCACAGAGGTGGCATTCCCTGTACCTGACATGCCCTGCCACGAGAAACTTCTATTTGTGACTAAGAACCATTGCTTTCTCAGATCTTGTCACACCTGCCACGTTGCCTAGCAATTTAAAAAAACCTACCCTAGCAGAGTGGTTTTGTTCCAGTAGGTAGAAAATATCAAAGCCAGGTGCAGAGGTGGGGGCTGGGCGGCCAGCGAGGCTCACCCACGAGCGGGGGAGCTTGCGACCACAGGCCAGCCCCACAGCACACCATTTAAATTCCTCGCTTAGCGAAGTCACAAATCAGATCGTGTGAGAGGCCACAGGACAGTCAAGGGCATGAGTGCTGAGGGTCTGCTGGGCTCTGGAACCATCTGTCTTGGTACTTTTGTGCCTCAGTGTCTTCACAAAAGTTCTTTTTGGAAACTTCCTGTCATATATGCTGACAAAACAAAGCCAATGTAGAATGTGGGGTGGGAGGGCATCAGGGCCCAAGTTGGAGGAGCTCATGTGACTTGATGGCATCTGTTATAGACATAAATTGGGATGCATATCCCACTTGCAATTTCCCCAGGAGTCACGTCTGGACTTGGCCCTTTTTGCGGGGAACGCCTCCTTTCCCTACTTCAGAAGGTTTTCTAGGGAGCTTCTGTCCTCCGACTCAACCCCACTTTCCTGCCAAATGACTTGTCCAAGGTTGGCATCATGGTACCCCAACTTCAGGTCTTACCCTGAGTTTTGTTTTGCTTGATGGGATTGTTGTTTAGCAGTTGAAGAAAGAGCCTTTTCCTGCCTGGTTGCAGAAGTTGGAGGACAGATGTTGCCTGAGGTTATCACACCATTCAGAGGAGAGAAGGGATCTGTAGAAGGCGAGGAAGTCAAAATGTACAGAGAAGAGGTGAAAACATTCCGATGATGTTCTAGTCCCTGGTTCCAGCCATTCCTGAAGACTGTTCCTGAAGGTTGGTTTCCACGGGCCTATCCTGTTGCCATTTTTGCTTAAACCAGTTTCAGCTGGTTTCTGCCTTGTGCAACCAGAGTCCATAGTAAGAAACCATGAATCGCGCCAGAGAACCTGATCCGTCAACCGAGGAATGTTCCAGAATAAAATTGCACATTGTTTGGACTGGCCCCAGCACCAGTGGCTTAATATGGTGCTGGGTCTTCACAAGAGGATGGGGGAAAAGGCATCAATATTTGAGAACATCTCCACATGTATTTTGGTTCAAGCTTTAGGAAGTAACACAGCATTTTGGCAATTGTGTTCGTAATTCTCAGTGAGGGCCAAATTGCATAGTACTGAAGAAAGTAGAAGTGTGTAAGCAGTTCACTGTAGATTGCTTTGCCTCACATACTGTTCCTTCATAATTCAGACTTGCTCTCTTTTGTCAGAGGCAGCATCTTGCTGCATCAGGGCACGCCATGGGCCACGGGAACACGTGAGTTGTCTGAGAAAGGTACGTGAGGCTTGTCGCTGGACCCCCTCCAGGACCCCTCGTGCCTCATGAGACATCAGGCCCCAGAATCATTAATCAGAGACAGGACTGTGATAACTTGAAGTGGGGGGCGGGGGAGGCTGGCTAGACCTCCCTGCTGGCTGAGTGCGACCTTGTGGACCCAAACTTGTTTTCAGAGGGGGCACAATGAGAGAAGGGGCTCAGGAAACAGGATTGAGCCCCGGCATTTACAGTGGATCTCATCGACCCGTTCTCCTGTCAGGGTGTCTAGACCTGGTCCCCAATGCTGTTTCTGACTCTCCTAAAATATAGTTAAATTGGAATTTCAGAGAAATTATTTTTAGCATGTGTCCCTTGCTGCATATCGCAATAGTTGCATATTCTGTGTGTGTGTGTGTGTGTGTGTGTGTGTGTGTGTGTGTATGTTGTGGTTTTTTAGGCTCTCCAGGTAATTCCAGCATGCACAATGCTGAGGACCAGCACATGGGGTGGAAAAGCAGAAATGTGAGTGAGAAGTCCAGAAGTAATCGGGAGGAGACGCACGAAGGCATGGTCTAATTTGGTGCGTTTGGGAAGGCAGGGGTCAGCTGTGGGCACAGAGCACAGAAGATGCATGAAGAGGCAGCAAAGTCATCCGCAAATCCCCAAGAGTGAGCTCAGGAAGGGGAAGGCCGAGGCGATCCGTCTTCAGAAGGAAGGGTGTCATCTATTCTATTGCAAACAGTATCATACTCCACCTGGATGCCCAGCTTGACTGAAGCCTGGCTGTAAAGCCCCAAAAGCCATCTCCAATAGAACTGTCTATGCAGCTTTTACCCCTAGAGGTGCTGGGTTCACCCCAGAACTGTCCAATTATAACCCTGTGTGCCTGCTTTTTTATTTTTAAAAAATGCTTTATTTATTTTTGAGAGAGAGAGACAGAGAGAGACAGAGTGCAAGTGGGGGAGGGCCAGAGAGAGAGGGAGACACAGTCCAAAGCAGGCTCCAGGCTCCGAGCTGTCAGCACAGAGCCCGATGTGGGGTTTGAACCCACAAACCATGAGATCATGACCTGAGCCAAAGTCAGATGCTTAACTGACTGAGCCACCCAGGCTCTCCCTATGTGCCCACTTAAAAAGCTGCACAGATCATTTGGGTCCATCCCTGACCAGCAGTCCTCCAACTCCTGTTTCTGCTCCCCACCATTTTTTTCACATTTCATGTCTATTTCCTTCCCTTCTCTGCTAGGTTTCTGGTGTCTTCCTCTTTGAGCCACCAAGAGCAGGCTCAGTCAATGCTTGTTGGATTTAATTAAGCATAGGGACTTGGTTTTAGGAGACATGAGTTTTACAGCAAGTGCCCTCAAATTTGGCATGCATTAGCATGGAGAACCCCAGCCCCAGAGTTGCTGTTTTAGCAGGTCTGGCATGAAGCCTGAGAATTTGTATCCCTGAAAGTTCCCAGGTGATGCTGATGCTTCTGGTCCTAAGACCGCGCTGCTTTAGCAAGAATGGGAAAGTGCTCTCGGTTTAAATAAAGTACAAGTAGAAACCAGAGGTTCAGAGTAGAAATGCTGACCAGGTCCTTGGAAGGCTGGTGCTTCACAGACTCATTGGTCTACGGGCTGAATGACGGAGACTGTGGGGTCAGTCTGGTGGAGTGGAGTTAAAAGAACCTGTGTTTGAATCTCTGCACAGCTCCTTGCCGGCTGTGTGACCTTGGGCAAGCTGCTTAACTTCTCTGAGCTTCTGTTTGCTCATCTGTAACATGCAGAAAATCCTAACAGACTACATTTCTGCTGTGCTTATTCCATATGGATGTGGAGTTGAGTAGTTGGTGGGTAGTAGCTGAACAGGCATCCAGCAGCAGCAGCAGCAGCAAGAGACCACGCAAAGATTATTCCAGGCAATTGGGATCCCACATTTAAGCTCCAGGGCCCTCTCGCCCACCTTAGAGCCCCCTCAGAGGGCTTCTGGAAGGAATAAATCCAATGATTTGTAAAACACTGGCTCAGAGCCTGGTACATGATAAGTACCTGACCAAGTTTATGATAGTTGTTACAACTGGTGCCCGGACGTGCACCTGTCTGTGTCCTTGTGCTCAAGAATGCCTTAGTACACATCTTGACTACTGCACGGATCCACAGAATGTCAGACCCCAAGATCACCTCCATACACGGAGGGACCCGTACATAGTATGTTACATGCTCATCCTCGAGTGAGAAAAGCTTGTGAATATGCATTATTTCGAAAACTACTGGCTCTTGAAGGACTTTTGTTTACAACACCAGGTCCTTTGGCCTTGTTTTTGGATTCTGGTCTCATCTCCTATGGAGCAGCCTGGCCGAGTTGGCAGCAGGAGCAGTAGCCACGCCCAGGTCAAGGGTGGACCTGAACGCTGCCACCGAGGGAGTAGGAAGAGAGGCTGCACTCGGGCGCCATCTAGAGGCTGACAGGAGTCCTGCTCAGTCTGAAAGGCCCGACAGTTGAGTTCTCCAAGTGTTGTGGCAGTGCTAGATCCCATTTCTTTGCAACCACAAGGAGTTTGGAAATGGGCTGGGATCCTGAGAGGCTGTTTTTAAGGAAGGTGATCTATACAGAGGCAGTGAATGTACCCATAAACACCCAACAGCCAAAGAGCTGAGGGAGGGAGAGCTGGGAGGGTCTTTACAGAAGGGAGGTTGCCTTTTCTCCGGAAAACATGGATGTCAGGGGAGCCACTAGCTGTCTTTTCCTTCCTTTAACCTTCCCTGCAAGGGAGAGAATGAACTGAGATGCTTTACTAGGAACCCAGTTGGGAAAACAAACTGCTTCCTTAGGACAGACACCAAAGGCAGCTCCTTGAGAGCTCCTTAGCTTGTTGGAAGAACAAAGGCAAAAAATCCAAGAAGAGATCTATGTGGTAATTTTTTGGATTTTTTTTACCATGAGACTATTCTCTTTTGGGACCTGAATGTTAGACTGAGAGATATTTAGGGGCACCTGGGTGACTCAGTCCATTAAGTGTCCGACTTCAGCTCGGGTCATGATCTCACAGTTCATGAGTTGGAGCCTCGCATGGGGCTCTCTGCTGTCGGCACAGAGCCCACTTTGGATCTTCTGCCCCCCTCTCTTCCCCTCTCCTGCTCGCATTCTCTCTCTCTCTCTCTCAAAAAAAGAGATTTTTGAATATGGTTAAAGATTATTTTTTAGAAATTGGATACTACCAGGTCTTTGTATTTTTGAAATGGTTCGAATTTGCATATTCTGTAAATGAGACCTGCTGCAGGGTCAGGGCCCAGCGGCAGGGATAGGACCTCATGGGGCTAGCACTGGGGCTTGAATCTGTCTTCCCTGTTCCCCCGCAGCTGCGCAGGCTCTCCAACCACAAGGAGGCCACACAGCCAGTAAGCTTCTGTTGCAACAACAGAGAATTGCCTCAGTTCCTCTGTTGGTGTGTAAGAGGGCCTCAGAAGCTGACAAAGTCAAGGCCCCGCCACCTCCCGGGGGCCCCAAGTCACTTCTGGCTTCTGAGCAACTTTCCAACTTTCTGTCCATTCAGATCACAACCTGAAGGAGCATTTCCCACCCACTTGTATAGTCCTGGGTCTTGTCAGTCTAAAGTATATCATGCTTGGCCCCCACCAGCCCTGAGCTTTCACCCATATTCAGGTTAGTGCTTCCCTTGGCTCAAACCTCCCATGTGCCCTCTGAAACCTGTTTTACTAGAGAGAAATTGGCCCATATCCCTCACATCTTCCCAGACCCTCCAATTCCTTGTCCTGGCTGGAGACTGGCCCTCCTCTGACCATGCCTCTTTTCCCCCATTCCTCCTGAGTGGAGACTTCCTGTATCTCTGAGCTGGGTGGGCGTCGGGTATTAGCGGATTCCTCATGGCTTCAGTGTTTTGAAAGCAAACCCACCCTCATGTGCTGTGCCCTCCCTCCCTCGAGGCCCATGCCAACTCCGCATCTCAGAGAAGGCCATTGCCCAATCTGGGATTCCTAGAGGACTTTGGCTCTGTTTTGCTACCTACCCCTACCTCCCCTGCCCCCTGACTCTTGCTGTCACCCTGGGCAACCCTAGTGTCTACCAGAAGACCCTGCTATACCTGAGTCTCAACATCCACTCACTTCCTCAAGCTGTAAGAGTCTTCTCTACCTTCACTCCACCACCCACCCCTGCAGCCAAGTCCTACTTTTTCACCATGCAATACTCCTCCACCTCTGTATTCTTCCTCTCCAGAATCTTCCCTGACCACATTCCTATCTCCCTCCATCAGCCTGGACCCCAAGGTCAACCACTTTCCCATCCACTCCCTCAGTGTCCCCTCTTAGCACTTGCTGTGCCCACTCAGCACCCCCACCCCCAACAGGCTAAGTTACCCCTGCAGGCTGAAGCCTTAGCCAAGGGCACTTGCCTCAGCCTACAGTAATGCATAAATGAGACAGAGCTGAGGAGGGGGCAGATCTGCCTCGCAGAACAAGTGAGAGGCTTCACCTTGGAGATTCAGGGGAAAGACGGTGGAAGCTGGGAGTGACATGTCAGAATGGGAATGAACTAGAAGTTGGTTCATAAAACATTTGACCCCTGATGCAGAAGGACGGATAGTAGTCGTCAGTCCCTAGGCCAACAATCAGAAGACTCTTCTCCAAACACACTCAAGAACCTTGGAGCAAAGACCTCTGCCCTTTGGCATCTAAGATTTCCCCATATAATAACCTAAAAACAAAGCGTACCAGCTGAAAACTCTACTCACCAACACAGGGCCTCAATCAGCTTTTTCTTTGCCTCATTTTTTAGTATGTATAAGCCATGAAGCATCACTAACACTTAGGAAAATCTGCAACTTGGAAAAGAGAGATCAAGATAAACAAAAATTACTCAAAATGATATAGAGATGATACAGGGAACTGAAGAACTACCCCCTCCCCCATGTCCAATTAGTATCCTGAAATACTAATTTCCCCTTAAGAAAGGGTCAAGGATCCAGAGCCCTTGGAATTTAAAAATTATTGCTGAGGGGCAGGCACATGGGTGGCTCAGTTGGGTGGTTCAGTTGGTTGAGCAGCCGACTTCAGCTCAGGTCACGATCTCACGGCTCATGAGTTCAAGCCCCGCCTCAGGATCTGGGCTGACAGCTTGGAGCCTGGAGCCTGCTTCGGATTCTGTGTCTCCCACTCTCTCTGCCCCTTTCCCACTTGCTTGCATGCACACACACTCTCTCTCTCTCAAAAATAAATAAGCATTAAAAACATTTAAAAAATAAATAAAAATTATTGCTGAAACTAAGAAAAGTGTTCCAGAAGGAATAAAATCAACAAATGTCATATAAGAAATAAACCATAATCGACACCAAGGATCAAACCCAGAGTTCTAACATTCTACTGTTGAAACTCCCAGAAAATAAAAACAGAGAAAATGGAGGGGAGACAATTATTTAACAATTAGACAAGCCAACCTTTCTTGAGGTTGAAAGAACTCGCCAGTGTCCAGCACAATGGAAGAAGTCCCACATGCAGCCACGCCTTTGGGGACAAGCAATAACGAGATCCTCCCCGAAGTTTCCATGGAACACACTCTACGGGGGCCAGTGGTGGGTGCAGGGGGTCTCTGACTGCGGGCTTGGCCATGTTTCTTCAGGGAGCTGGTAGCTTAAGGAAACCAGGTGATGAGCCCTTGCTCACTCTGCTGTAGTAAGAGAATCCACCGGAAATCTGATGACCACAGCTACTCCTCAGCTGGCTTGTGGAAAGTAGGATTTTTGGGGCGCCTGGGTGGCGCAGTCGGTTAAGCGTCCGACTTCAACCAGGTCACGATCTCGCGGTCTGTGAGTTCGAGCCCCGCGTCAGGCTCTGGGCTGATGGCTCAGAGCCTGGAGCCTGTTTCCCATTCTGTGTCTCCCTCTCTCTCTGCCCCTCCCCCGTTCATGCTCTGTCTCTCTCTGTCCCAAAAATAAATAAACGTTGAAAGTAGGATTTTCAAAAAGTATACATGATATCATTCAGGTTTGGATTTAAAAACTGATACACATTTATTTTTAATAGGTGAGAGATATGCCAAAGCATTGACCGTATGTCTTGGGAGCTTCCTTTTTGCAATAAGCACTATGGCCTAGATCAATGGTGCTTAAACTCTGGGGTATGCCAGAATCACCTGGAAATCAAAGAATGCAGAGCTACGGGCTTGTTGAAGCAGGATAGGACCGGGCCTGTGTAAATTTCCTGTTTCCCACACTATGACTCTGATATGATCAAGGTTCGGAAAACACTGACCTAGCTAAAAATCCTAAGACCTACAGACAACAGCAGTGTGTTGAGTTATCCTGGTTATAGCAAATTCTACCTGAGAGGGCTTCCTTTCCAACCAATGTGTTTTCCACTCCGTCTGCCCTCCCACTCCCTGTGACGGCCACCTGACCACTTAGAGTGACAAAACATGGCTCACACGTTGGAAGGGGAAAAAGCAGTATTTGCTAAGCAATAGCTGTTGTGGTGTTATTTTTCTTTTTAATTTTTAAAAAATATTTATTTATTTTTGAGAGAGTGTGAGTGAGGGAGGGGCAGAGAGAGGGAGACACAGAATCCAAAGCAGGCTCCAGGCTCCGAGCTGTCGGCACAGAGCCATATGCGGGGCTTGAACCCACGAACCGTGAGATCATGACCTGAAGCCAGACGCTCAACTGACTGAGCCACCCAGGCACCCGAGTTTTCTCTTCATTATTGTCTGTATTTATCCCTCAGTTTCCTCCCTTTGCAGCGTAAGAGCAAGAAGGTGGGCTTCTGAGCCTTCCGGAATGGAGGTCAGACCCTCAGCTTCATGCTGCCTGGGGCCTAACATAAATGGTCCACCTTCTGCCCCTCAGTCCCTGCCTCTATCCCCCTAAAATTGTTCTGGGGTGGTAGGTGCTAATGAGAGGTACGCTCCTTCCCAGCTTCACCCTCCTCCAGTTCCCGCCAACCCAGACCTCCCAAGCCCTGGGAGAGATCACTATGGAGCCGGCAGGCCCCGTGGGGCCAAGGGAAGAGTGTGTGTGTGTGTGTGTGTGTGTGTGTTGGGGGTGGGGGGTGCTATGGCCCTGCCCCTCCCACCTTCCCTTGCTGAGTTCAGCCACTTCTCAACAGGGGTCACCTTGAGCACAGCTAACCGCCAAGCCATCACGTTACCACGGGTAACCATAGAAACCGAACAGGGTATTCAGGATGGGGGTAGGGGAGGTGGATGAAAAAGCAGCAGGAGGAGAATCCCTCTTCTTTGACCCCTCAGATTGTCAACGGTACGACTTCTTTAGCTGGCTAAAAGCACAAATGGCTTGGCATTGACCTTTAACTTTCAGGTGAAGCGTAGCAGCCTTTCTCCTGGATACTTTCTACCTAAAGTTTTAGTCAATTTGGGCTCAGCTGGGCTGTGGTAACTAACCCAGCCCGTCTGGGCGGCTTAACACAAGGGTTTGTTGTTTGTTTGTTTATTTATTTTACTGATAAGAAGTTTACTCCGAGTCAGGAGACTTTTCAGGACAGCTGCGTTCCGTGTGGTGACTGCATGATTCAGGTTGCTTCCATTTTGTGTCTTTTCAGTATGTAGACCCCACGATTGGCCCGTCACTGTGTCAAAGGAAGACAGAGCTGGAGGGTTGTGCCCCAGCTCTTAAATGCTTTGAGACTCAGAAATGCCACGTTTTATTTCCACTCCGCCCTCCCTGCCCACTCCACCCCCCCGCATTGGCCAGAGTTAGTCACACACCCCAACCTAACTTCAGAGGAGGCTGGGAATGTTGTCTTCCTAGAAATCCAGAAAGAGGAAAATAAAATAAGATTTGTTAAAAACATTATGATCTCTGCCACTCCAAACATGCTTAAAAAAAAAAAAAATTGAAGGCAGTAATTCGAGATATATATATGTATCCTCTCAGAGAATATCCTGTTAGTACATGGTGTTTTTTTTTTTTTTTAAGTAGGCTCCGCACCCAATGTGGGGCTTGAACTCACAACCCTAAGATCAAAAGTCATACGCTCCACTGACTTTGCCAACCAAGGCGCCCCTCTGTTAGTATATGAAAAGCCTCTGAATAGTACTGCAGTAAATATGAAACCCGTCTTCAATCCATCATTTCCCAAGTTTATTTGGTCATAGAACCTTTTTTCCCTAAGTGTAATATTCCTTAGAACTGGTATTCTGAGGTGCAAACTTGTCCTAAATGAGTGGCCCTAAACTAGTGTCCTAAACTGTGGCCCTTGGTTTTTCTACCTTGTATAACCACTCTCAGGGCACCCATGTCTGGAATACCACATAGCCCTGGCAGAATCCTGGAGAACACCACCCCACCCCCTCCAATTGTCAACAGTTCTCCTGCGGGCCTCCGCTCCCTGCTTCCTGTGATTCATACCCGGTCAGGCAGTGTTTTCCAGGAGCTCATTACTGCAAGAGGTGGGTGGGTCTTAGTCATAGATGCTTATTTGGAAGGGACCAGAGTCCAGCCCGTGACCCAAGGAAGAATTTCTTCCTAATCTGTTCAGGATGAGGCCTTTCCCTTCTGCTGGATTCCTCCAGAGACCCAGCGCTCACTCACTTGCCAAGCCTCCTTTGGCACCGTTGGGCAGCTCAACATCCCGTCCGGACCATACTCCCCACTGGGCTAGCTTAAACCCTCCGGGGCAAGACTGCAAAGCCAGTGTCTCATCACGTGACAGATGTCTGAGGCCACGACAGCTCTTGTTTCAAGTGTCTGTGACAGTTTCCAGGCTCCTCAGGGCTCTGCTCTCCTCCCCCAACCCCGTTGTAATGTCAAGGCAGGGCTTCCCATCATCCTTGGGGTTTGGGCTTGGCATTCCAGTTTCTCGAGATCTTCTGGAATCTTGAATTGGGCCCTGAATTGCGTTGGGTGATTCGTCACTCTTTCCAGGTTTGTGTTGCCAGCAGGCAAACCCAATGAGCACACTGCAGTGGCTTCATCCAAAACACTGAGCAGGCCTGGGATGGAGAAGGTGAATTTGGAGAGGCATAGGTTGGGGAGGGCGGGAAAGAACACCTCCTGGATTCACCTGCCAACCCTCTCAGAGGCCAAGTTCACTCAGGTCTGTCCTTCCGGCCCAGCCCCTCCTGTTTCTGGAAACTGCTCCCTCTGCTGCCTGGCATCTTTGAATATGGTTTCCCAGGGGCTGCCATGTTCTTACCAGCCCTACTACCTCTGCCCACAGCTAACTGGTCCAGATACAAGCTCATCACCGGATCTTTGGCCTTGGCAAAGGGTCTGGTCAGTCTCTCACTAAAGTCAAAGATGTATGTTTTTGATCTTAAAGGAAATGTTGGTCTGCAGGGGGAGAGAAGAAGGCCAATGTGTGATCAGGGCACAGGATGCCCCAGCAGTGCCTGGCCCAGTGGGAAGGGCAGGCGGGTGGGGCTGTTACTTGGCTCTTCATGAGCTCTCCTAGCTATGGCATGCATCCAGCATAAATGACGGAGGGGACAAATAACAGAGTACAAGCGGGTGCCTTTGCTGATGAAATACCGTTGTGTGTATATACACATTTACCTCATGAAATGTATCAAACGCTCAGAAAAAAGTACCCTTTCTCACAGGCCCAACATTGACTCAGCATGCAAAACAGCAAGCCCTGCCTCGGTGGCCCAGAACCATGGCCCTGGCCATGCCAGTGTCCCAACCACCTGCTGGCCTTCCTCCTGAGGACCCGCACCTCTCTCACTGCTCTCAGAGCCAGCTAAGGGTGCGACCAGTTGTCTGCCTCCCTGGCCTGGGCCAATTCAACACGTGGCCCCTGCCCTGGCTTAGCAGCTCCGTGGGGAATCCGAGAGCGGTCTGTGCTGTTGCATCAGATGGCAGAAGGCAGCGGCCAGGCGTCCACGGCATCCCGCAGCCCCCTCACACTTCCTGGGATTTGTCCACATCCGAGACCCAGAGCTTCGGAGGGAGGGTGTGTCCACGGTTCTCGGGGATGGTCCTGGGGTCCCACCGAGGCCGGGGGATGGGATGGTGGCAGGCAGAGCAGAAGGAGCCAGTCCCAGTGCATTGTGAGCGGTCCCTTTCCATGATGCAAGAGAAAGAGCAGCCTCCTCCGCTTTCACCAGACGGGATGGGGGGAGGAAAGCAGGAAGCACGCTGGCAGGATCCAAAGTTCCAACCAGACTGGCCGCTGGGCTCATTCCCTGGCGTGTGGGTAGACGGATTACGTGCGCCTGACATGCTCAGATCATGGCTTTCCCAGCACTGTGCTGGCCGTGACTGTAGTGGCTTTAATCCCTTCACGGGCTTTTCGGTCCAATACCCCATTCACTGTACACACACCCCAAACTTGCCATGGGGCAGTTTGGTCCCAGCCTGGCCAGCTTCCTGGAATTCAGCCCAAACCAATACTTTTGGGGACTCCCTGCAGGGTTTCAAGGAACGTTTTCCCGCAGCCTCCAAGGAGGACGTTCCGGCCCCCCCCGGCCCCTGCCGTGGATGCCGGCGGGCAACTGCGTCCCCCTACCCGCTGAGTCAGCCGCTCGCCTTCACCACCCAGACATCACACCCAGGAAGAGAGCTGGGAGTGGCCCCTTGCCTGAAGGTGAGGGTCAAGGTCAAGTCTTTAAGAAGATAAAATCAACTTCCAGATCTAAAACTACCTTTATTTGTCATTGGCGCAACATGAGACGCCATCATGAATCAGCAGAATTATAAAACTGTACAGGAGGTACAAAAATAGGCTGTTTAACTTAGATAATTACCCTCACATCAAGCTTTAAAAATACACATAAAAATTGTACAATCTGGCAGTTTATAAAATATAAAGCTAAAAAGAGGATTGTAGGTTCACAAAGAGGATTCTATCACACAATTAACACATACCCATTAAACAACCGTCCACAGAGAAGACACAATGGCACAGAATTTTCTTTAAAAAAAAAAAAATCACTTAAAAATGAAAATTTTTACCCTGACCAAATCATTCACCCTTTAATGACAAAACCACTGTGAGGCATCCATTCCGTGGAAGGATACAGTAGAACTTTTCCAGTTTTAAAATGGTCAGGGGTGTGTTGTCCAAAACAAATCTGATGTGCTTTCAAAGCAAGTGCAATTGTAACCGGGTATACGTCAGAGTAAAAATTAAATAAATATAAATAGGTTAAATAAATAGGTCATTGCAAAAGGAACACTACGTAAGGTCTGCATCTGAGAATGCCGCATGTTTGACTGGTAATGCTTTCTAGGTAAGTGGGGACTCCCCCGTCACAGCTTTTGGGATACTGAAAAGAAATACTGTACCCGCCGAACACACAGAGAGCACAGGGTGAAGCGAGCGGGGTGCGGGCTTTGGCCAGAAGCGTTAAGGCTGCTCCAGTGGTAGGCTCGTCGCAGATGCTTTCTTTGTGGTTGTCCAATGAAAACAGAAAGGGTTTACGCGCTCATACAAGAAACGGGAACCTGGGTTACTCATGGGAAATCACTGTTTCATAAAAGAAACAAAGTATGGGAAGAAGGGACACTTTGATTTAAGAGGTAATGGTCCAACCTTGGAAGGCGGAATTTGGGCCCATCCGTATGGGGCACCTGGTGACTCTCTCCTAGGAAAGACCAATGCCAAGCCATACTCAACTGAAAGGACTGCTCCGGGATGGTGAAGGCATCAGCAAGGAAAAGACACTGACACGTACAAAGAAAAGGGATTTCAGGAACTAAACGAGCAGAGAGAAAGCTAAAGAGAACTTAGAAGACTCTTTACAGGTGTGCCGTGTGCTTCCTCATCCAGCTCTTGGGGGGCAAAGAACCAGTCTACCCTCTGTGAGGACTTCAAGGCCAAGGATGCAATGAACAGGGCTGGAGAATGAAAGCAGTCTCGGGACATCCAGGCCTGGCCAGAGCGCGGCTTCTGAAGAGACAGCAGCTGAGAGGAGAAAGGCCTACGGGCCAGAGGCCCCCCCACAAGTGCGAGGGGGGCAGCCGGTTCATCTTTCATGGCAGTGAGAGAAACTGCAATGGGAAACAAGTCACATTCACACAAAACCTCACCAAAAGTTGACTCTGAGATAAACACCTTTCTTCTAGAGTTGGCAGAAAGAAAATACTTCGCTGGACCCACTAACCTGTGGATCTTCTAATATGTGCCAGAGTGAGGTCTCACCGGAAAGAACCGAGGATGACTATGGCATGGAGAGGGAGTGGGAGGGAGAGCCTGCCGTGCCCCGGGTTTTATGTCAGCCACTAGATGATTCAGTGACTTACCAAGGACACCAGTGATTCCCCAAAAGTGCAAGTGCTCTGATACGCTGAAGTCAAAAAGACTCAAGAAGCAACAGGAGAAATTCTGGCAGGTGCACCGAAGACAGATTCAACGCGAGGTTCAAGACAAGATTTAATGAGAGTGTCCCTGGGGTTCCTAACAGATGCGACTAAATTCTGTCGGAAAAAATGAAAGTAGCGTACTTCTAAAAAGTTAAACAGCCTTCTAGAAATCACACTAAAGATCAAATAGCTCAGCTGCTACGCGATGCACACGGCTGAAAAACCCTGTTCTAGCAAAAGACACCTTCCCGCTACGCTGAGCACAACAGGAAACCAGAATTCTACAGATTAGAACAAGATATAGCAGATGATGCCCAAGGTGTTTCCACGACAAGTGCCCACACAAGAGACCTCTTCAAACCACCCGAGGGACTGATGAGTGACCAGATTCCGAAAAGCGACGGACAGAAGGCCAACGGAACAGACTTGACCAGATCAGACGGGTTCTGGGTCACAGGCAGCTTTAAGAAAGAAGAAGTGTGAACAGCAAATGAATGCCCTTGCCCACCCTCTGGCTTTTCCGGGAGCACTGGTGCTTACTTTCTGCTTACTTTCTTACTTTCTCTCTCACTCCACGCTCTTTAAAAAGCAGAGGTTTTGCCTATCTTGTTTACCTCTGCATCCCCAGCACCCAGGATCCTGCCTGGCTCACACAGTGACTACTCAAAATAAAATACATCGAATACAGGAGTCTGAGAAAGGTGGGTGGTTAGAAATGAAGGTGATAAAGAGAAAAGGCATTTAAAAAACAGCCGTCCTGGAGACAAGGTGGGCCCAGATAGGGAGAGGACACAAACCCTGGGCAGCCAGAAGTGACCTGACTACTCCCCCCAGGACACTGTTCAGCCATGAGACCAAAGCAGGCCAGGTCCCGGCAGCACAGAGAGCCAACGGCCCTGTTCGTCCCTTGTGGCACCTTCTCCACCTGACTGCCTGGCAGGCCATCACCACTCAGGCCCGGCTGTGAAGTGACCAACCACAGAGCCATACAGACAATGGTGCGGGTGCATCAGAGCAGGGAGAGGAGAGGCGTCTGGCCGTGTTCCTGAAAAACGGGAAGTATGGCAGAAGATACCACGACGTCAGCCAAAAACGCCAGGGTTCCAAGGTATCAATGAGGTAACTGATGAGGTTTAAAGACGCAGGATAATGCTAATTTAAGAAAAAAAGTGACTTCAGGCATTATGAAAGGGAACTGAATTCGACGAAGGCAGAAGGCCCTCATACAAATCCATCAGCAAGCACGTCACAGAAGAAACAGTGAGTTCTCGGTCCATCAGTACACCCTCGCTCCTGAGTCTCGGAGGTCGGTCGCCAGCACTGAAGGCAGCGTGATGATGTGCTCACCCAGCTGGACAAAGGACACGGGAGACATCTCCTTACTTCGTACCCTAATCTCACTTAACTGCTAAGGCTCTCGGTAGAGAAAAGACAGAGGAATTTTTGACTGAAACTAAAGTTAAAAATTAAACTAGTTTTAGCAAAAAAAGATGGTATGGACATAATGTAGAGAATATCACTTCGAAGCTGTTTAATGGATGTATATAGCCTTGCTCTAATGTTTTACTCCTCAGCAGTAGAGCACGTTCTGAACACGAACGCTCTTTCTGGAGGGGATGGAGACTTTTGGTGCCACACAAAAGAGAAAGTGTGCTATAGATCTTGCATTTAGCTTCTTCACAAGTAAACTTCAAGTTCAGCTTACCTATGCTAACGCAGCATTCTACAGTATGTTCAAAAGTTATTAAAATCTGCCAGGAGAAACATAAAAACCTGCCCACGAAGCAAGTGGTGACCCTGGCCTTGGCTCCGCCCCCCTGGCCCGTCCTGCCGGGTCCAGGGATGGGGGAACCTCATTGCCCACCTGCTGGCCCAGGGCTCTCCCAGGGTGGCTGAGAGGGTCCTATTTGGCCTGCTCTCGCCTGGGTGCTGCTCTTCGTGATGGGGAACTTACCACCCCTCGCCCCCAAATGCTCCTAAGCACCCCCTTAAATCCACCAAAGGCCACTGGGGCATGTGGTGCTGATCTGTCCCAATGCCACGCCCCACACTCCAGACTCTTTGCTGCCCCCAGGGAACACTGGTTATAGTGACCTGGGAGGCTTTGGGCACGTTCACGATGAGCGAGGCATCTGTGATACCCGGGGAACGACACCCTCTGAACGTCTTCTTCCTCCTTAGCGCCGCTCACCTCTGGAGCCCCACTCCGAGCAGAGGCTGCACTGAGTGCGTCTCAGCCTAGCTGGTCGAGGAGAGAGATGCTCCTGGTCCTGCCTGTAGGCGAAACGTAGCACTCCCTCCTCTCTCTTCCTCATAGGCCGACATCAAACAGGAAGTTTACAGACAAGTGTAAGTCTGAAGCACGTGTGTCCACGAGGAGGTGGAGGATGCCTCCTTCGCTGCCTCTGCGATGGGCCCTCCTCGGCAGAGGACCCCCGAATGTAAAGCTTTCATGGCCAACAGCTTCCCAGCATCCTACAGGCCAAGGCGGGGGGGGGGTCGTGTTCCCCACTTCCTGGGGTGAGCATCATCTTCTGCTGGCTGTAGAGCAGGCTCAAGGCACTTGGTTTGGGGGCCTGGTCTCCCTGCTAAGCCGGGAGGCATCAGGCTCGGGCTGGTAGAGACCAGGCCCTCAGTCACAGCTGGGGCCACCAGAACGGCGGCCACCCTGGCTCAAAGGGCGTCTGGAGTCACGGGGGGCCGGAGCTCTGGGGGCTCGTGGAAGTAGTAAGGCTGGAAGAGCCTCTCGTGGCTGCAGGGCTCCATGGCCCGGTAGGTGTGGGGGAGGAGGTGGGGGAAGCGGGACGTGAAGTAGCGCACAAAGTCGTCGGGGAGAGAGCCCAGCGTCTCCCGCACCTCCGCAGGGAGCTCCCGGTAGTGGTGCTTCTGCAAACAGGGCGGACACACAGACACGGCGGTTAGCAGCTGGGAAGCTGGGAAACACCGCTAAAAGACCCTCTCACTATCCAAGGAAGACAGGAGGTTAGCTGGTTTTCTGAAAGGAGAAAAGGCTTATGCACCCAACAGTCCATCTGTTTATCTTACTTGCTTCCCCTCACTCAGGAGGGGGCCTCAGAGCTGGGCCTGGCCCGGTGCTGTGAAGGCGGGAGGGAGCTTCCCTACCAGAGTGGCCCGCGGGCCAGGCCTGCGTGGGAAGGTCTCCATTAAGGGAGTTTATACGGCGGCGCTGTATCAGGCAGGCACAGGGCATACAAAAGTCACCACAGACAACAGCAGCATCAGAGAGCCTGCTTCCCAGAGCGGAACTCCTCACAACATCCCTGAAGAGACAACCCGTCCGAGGCAACACAGAAGAGCCTCTGCGAGGTCAGGATTCTAGTATGAATGGAAGGACCCAGAGGACAGAAAGGAGGAGGAGGGTGGTTGTACCCGGGCTGCTGGCCTCATCTGGGGTTCACCCCCCTTACCTTGTTTCTCATGGCTCGGAGCAGGTCGCGGACAGAGCCACCTTTATAGGTTCTGAATTTACGCAGATCTAGGGGAAAAAACAAGGACTACAATGTAACAAACACATTTCAAAAGGAAAGGACTGCTGGGGTTCCCCGGGATTAAGCGATCAGACTGAGACGCGACATAACTCTGCCATACTTGTGACTGACAGGAGTGTGTCCCCCAGAGTGAACCCGAGGGCAGTGGCAGTCTGAATTCTGCCTCCTGGTTGCACCCACAACCGGGAATAACCAGTGAGGGCAGGGCACCCATCACTCACCTGTCACCCTAAGGGACATGAAACCCACGTCAGTGTAAAGGTCTGATTTGTGCCCAAACCCCAGAGGACACACCCACAAAAGCCTCAACCCTGCGAGGGGGATTTGGAGCCCAAACAGCCTGGAGTTGCCAATTCCACGTTCACTTCCTAGAAACGGCTGCTGCTCTTGAAACGCGTCTGCCAACATCTGCCGTCAGGGCCTCGGCACGGTCACCTGTCTGCAGGGGGACGGTGATGTTCTCTCTCCAGTCTGTCTTCACCACGGCTCTCCCACCTCGCTCCAGCTGCTTCACTATCGGGCCGTCCAGGGATTCCTTTTCTATTCGGTCACTCACGTCCTATGAGGGTGACAAGGGCAGCAGGTGACGGTCAGTGTGCAGAGAAGCAGAAGCTGGAGGAGTGAAACACCAGGTCACGGAACGGTCACTGCCCCGCAAGCCCCAGGCCCAGACTGAAGTCTGCCCCAGAACCGGCAGCGAGCATCCTGTCTCTGTCCCCTCACGATCCATTCACTTCTCCCCCGTGAGCAGCCGTGTCTGGGGTTCACAGGGGAGAGGCCCACACGGACATCTCCGTGACAGAGACGTGTCACACCTCTCCACAAACCCTAACGCCTCACCCACGTGTCACCCATGTGCACACACACGACGTGCCACACGGAGCCCCTGTGTGCAACCTGTGTTCATCAACGGACAACAAGCACCACCACCACCACCAGAGCTCAATTCTGATTTGCATCTTGCACTTTTCCGCCACCCAGGGCAACGGGACAAGCGCAAATCTAGGACTGGCCATCAGTCCTCATGCAAACAATTAGAGAAGACAGATGAAGCCCTCTTGTAGAGGGAGAGAGCTGCTGACAAGAGTGTGGGCTGCAGAGGCCCTGGCCCGTGTTTGAGGGACACAGCCTGGGCACGAGCTCCAACAGCCGAGAAAACAGAGCGGCGAGCCCCACACACGTTAACGCCGCACCGCCTCACTGGCCATGGTCTCTTTCTTCTCTGATGAAGATGGAGCCTGGCTGGCCGACTCTCGGACTTGTACCTGCCATGGGCAAGCCTTGGAGGGACAGCTTCTGCAAAGCGGGTAGAGCTGGTCAATACAACGGAAGCCTGGTGTGTTCACAAGACATGGGACTTGGCAAAACTTAAGAGTTTCAATCCTAACCCACAGAGGGGTGGAGGTCCCTTTCTGTGAGCTTTATTCCTGCCCTACATCTGCTCATCATCAAAGGAACCTGGCTAGTTTTCAGAAGTCCCTGCAGGACAAGTGACCTCAGAACTCAAAGGTTATGACCTGTGCGACACAGAGAACGAGCCTGATGTTATCCACACTCACTGCTGCCATGGAGAAGGGCACGAAACCCTCCCCTTCCCAATCCATCCAAACAGTGACTAAGCATCTGCCACGTGCCAGGCTATGTCCTGGGCAGTGGGGACACAGCAACGAATCCAGAAACCAACCACTCCTGCCCTCAAGGCGCTTACATGTTGGGAGTTACACCAGAACCAAAGCTCTAGTCAGACTCCAGGACACTTTGATGATCACTCCTAAACCCAAGCTCCCCTCCGATCCAGGCCCAGGAGGAAAAGCACTGCCCGCGTGTGCCTGCTTCTCAGAGCTGGTGTGCTGGGTAGGATGTGTCTGGATTGAGCCATGCTGATCTGACCCCAGAAGGCTCGACTACAAAGCCTTCACACAGCCAAACCACTGAAGGAGCTCACAGCTACTGATCCTACAACTTAACATCTCAGAATCCACCTTAAGCAAAGAGATCTGGGCAAAGACTGAGTTAAAAAGGATAGAAAGAGCCCAATGTAAGTAAACGTTTAGATTTATGAGACTTGAATGAAATACGATGCCTATGATTTGCTTCGAAGTAATCGGGTGGAGGGTGGTGGAGAGAGAGCAGAGTTTCAGGTAGTAATTGCTGGAGCTGGCTGATGGGTAAATGGGAGTTCATTATAGTATTCCCTCCACTTTTGTGTGTATTTGAAAGTTCCCAGAATATAGCATATGACAGAGCACTAGAGTCATTAAAGTTTTAGAACTTTAACATGAAGAAAGATTATGTTAAAATTCTAAAGATCATATTAATACAGTACTATTAATACTGTAATAAAATACTAAATTAAAATATTATGTACTGTAAAAAAAAAAAGAAGATACAAAATTGTATATACGGTTTGATCCTAATCACATTTTTATCTATATGAAAAAAGTATGTTAAAATGTCAACCATGCTTATCTCTTGGTTATGGGATTAGGAGCCATTTGTTTTTTGTTTTTTGTTTTTTGTATTTTATGTTATGTTATGTTATGTTATGTTATGTTATGTTATGTTATTTTATTTTATTTTATTTTATTTTATGTTATTTTATTTTGCCTTTTGCTGTACTTTCAAAATCTGGAAGAAGTTAAATGAAGACTTTTGATAAGAAACAAACCACAAACAAGAGATGTACCTGGAAGAACTGGAGCTGCTTTTCCAGGCTCCAGAAGAACGGGTGCTTCAGCACATGCTTCGCAGAGGGGCGTTTCTGAGGATCCATTGCGATCATCTTCTCTATTAATTCCCGGGCAATGACGTCTTCTACAGAGGAGGAAAATAAACAAGTAACTGATTATCACCGGCCCACAGCCACCATGAAATACTCAAACCTTAACAGTGCATGTGCCTTTTGATTCAAGATTCTACTGACACAACCTCACTCCAATAGCGTAATTAAGAACTTGCACAAGCTTCAGCTGATAAGGGGAGTCCTCACCACACAGTCTGTGAAAAGAAGTAATTGGAAATACCCACTGTTGGAGGCTTTGGTAACACTGCCTCCACGTACTGGGCTGTGCTATTAGAACGATGCCCTGGTAAGGGGTATCTGGGTGGCTCGTTGGTTGAGGGTCTGACTTCGGCTCAGGTCACGATCTCATAGTTCATGAGTTTGAGCCCCGTGTCAGGCTCTGTGCTGACAGCTCAGAGCCTGAAACCTGCTTCGGATTCTCTGTCTCCCGCTCTCTCTCAAAAATAAATAAACAAGAAAAAAAAAATGTTAAAAAAAAACGATGCCCTGGTGGAATACCTATCAACTTGGAGAGATATTCAAGATGATGTTAAAAAAACAAGCATGCCAACTATCAACAATAGCCAAAGTATGGAAAGAGCCCAAATGTCCATCGATGGGTGGATGGATAAAGAAGATGTGGTATATATATACACAATGGAGTTATTACTCGGCAATCAAAAAGCATCAAAGCTTTCCATTTGCAACCACGTGGATGGAACTAGAAGGTATTATGCTAAGCGAAATAGAGAAAAACAAATATCATATAACTTCACTTATATGAGGACTTTAAGACACAGAACAGATGAACACAAGGGAGGGGAAGCAAAAATAATACAAAAACAGGGAGGGGGACAAAACATAAGAGACTCTTAAATATGGAGAACAAACAGAGGGTTACTGGAGGGGTTGTGGGAGGGGGGATGGGCTGAATGAGTAAGGGGCATTAAGGAATCTACCCCTGAATCATTGTTGCACTATATGCTAACTTGGATGTAAACTAAAAATAAATCAATAAATTAAAAAAAAAAACAATTATCCATAAAAAAGAACAAAATAAAAATAAAGGCATGTAAGAAAAAAAAAGCATGCCAAAAAAGAGTATGTACTATTTATTTTACAAAAGTATGCGTATCTATCTAAATACGTGATTGGAATAAGATATACAAAAGTATTAACAGCAGGAATTCATCACTGTGTAATGGGATTATGGATCTTTTATGCTAATCTGTTTTTTCTACAAGGAATAAGAAAAATTAATGCAAAACAGTGAGTTAGTTTTACATTTTTTAAAAAGGTGGCACTGGGTGTCACGGGCCAATTTTAACACAGGAAACGCTGAAGTCAGGAAAAAAGACCTGTCGCCCCTGCATCCAGAGAGCAAGACCCAGCTGTCTGCACCCCCGCCCAGCCACACCCCCTGATCACCGGCCTGCACACGAGTTTATGGAGCACGGACGACTGTCCTGAATGTCAGTGCAGGAAGAGACTATTAAATGCTCACAAGCCACAAGCTGGAAAATAGAGGTCCTTGCCCAGGTCACACAGGTAACTGGGGGACCTGAAGAAACCTCAGAGCTGTGTGCCTTCAGGAGGAGATGCTCCAAAGACAACCCAACCTTCTACCAGCTTTGGAGTGAATCATCGATGCACTGAGCCCCACAGGGCCAGCAGTTGGAAAGAAGGGCCTCTGGAAGCACAGGGCTGGCGCGCCCTCCCAGGGCTCAGGGGCCACGTGGTCAGCCGGAGCGGCTCCTGACCGTCCTCTGCCACCCACTCACCGTGCTTCTCCGGGTGTAAGCAGTCGAGGCTGTAGGCGCCCAGGAGGATGTTGGCCTGCCGCTGCAGGGACTTGCCAAAAGGGTGGCTGCCCTCAGATATCACGTAGTAAAAGACACAGCCCGCAGAGAAGATGTCCACTGTGTAGGTCTGAAAAGAGAGACGCAGGGTGTGAGAGGCTTCTGGAAAATTCTCATCCTCACTGAGAAGCAGCAAGGACAGGAGTGCTGCTGTTGCTTCTACCACCTTGAAGGGTCCCGGGAGACTGGACTGGCACGCCGGAAGTGCCCAGAGCAGCGCTGGCACCCGCAGGGGCTGCATGAGGGTCGGTGTTTGCAGTGGAACGTGGGCTCTAGAGCCGACTGGCTGGGGTTGGAAGTGACTGAAAAGTAGGGGGGAGACACGGACAACTGCCCACACTTGCCCCATTCACTTGTCTGAACACGAGACCACATGGAAAACGCCAGCAGCATGCTATTCACACAGAAGCTCTTTGATAAAGAACTGTCATGTTCCAGCTACGTGCGCCGCAGCCCCCAAGTCTTGAATGCAGAGGCTCTCGTCCCCGAAGATGCGAGAGGCTGGCAGTTTTCCCCAGAGCTGCTCCCTCTACTCACGGGATTGTCCTTACAGTCCTCGCTCAGCATCTCCGGAGCGATCCAGCCTTCTGTGCCAGGCACTCCTGAGCGGCGGCTGAAACTGTGCCTGCCCACAGCCAGCTTCTTGCAGAGGCCAAAGTCAGAGATCATGGCCTTGATCCTGCCATGTGCGTTGGGCATGGACAGGAGAATGTTGTGGGGCTTCAGGTCTCTGTGAACTAATAGAAAACTCCAGATCAGTCTGGTATTTACCAGTGGCATCGGGCCTCCTCCTGCGGCGGGGAGTGCACTCTTCACGGACTCCCAGCGGGCCCACCAGACCTCTAAGGGTTTTCTCGTTTGCAGCTGTGAAAGATTCCTCCTCAAATTCTTATTCTCAAAAGGCCACCTAAAAACCCCACAGGCACACCAGTGATGACACTGAGATTCTCAGCAGAGGCAAGGACCCCTCCCCAGCAAGGGAGCTCCCCACCGGGCCGCGGCTGGTAAATACAGGGGAAGCTTCTCACCAATGTTGAGGGAGTGCAAATGGGCCAGGCCCGAGGTGGTCTGCTGCAGCAAGGTGATGGGCTCCAGGCCGAGGTGGGCGAAGTCCTTCTGCTCCACGTACTGCAAGAGACACACGACAGCCAGGTCACACACACGGCCCTTGGGGACAGACCCCTCCACACAGCACTTTTTTTCTCTAAGTGATTCAATTTTATTCAGGAAAGTCCTGCCTGCAACTTTTTGCCTTAATTAATGTTTGGGATTAGGTTGGCTCATTTTCTCTGATCCTATTTTAAGAAAGAAACGGGAAGTTGTACTGACCACACTCTATGTCCAAATCCACATTTGCTCACGGACTTTCTCTGGCAGCCGTAGGCCAACTTAAAAGTTCCAGCTGACTCGTGTATGGTGAGAAAGGTAAGAAAGCAAGGAACTCAATTTCACTGCCTCCTACAGGCAAACCTGCAGGTGACTGATACTGACATAGTGTCACGTGAGCCTGGAGACTGAGCAAAAGGAGTTCGCTGGATGGTCTCAACGACCTGACTCCTCAACCAGCATCCTCCAAGCCCAGAGCAGCCCTAACCCACGGGGAGAACAACTGCCGGGTTTCCTGGAGGCAGAGGGACAGGGATACTAACTGTAACCAAAGACCATCCCACCCAACTGAAGCTGAGGTGATAAAAATACTCTCCAACCGGTTTGTGGTTACGTGGGTGTGAGCCCGTCACATGCACCAACTGTTCATTTACGTGAGTGTGCTGTGTTGTAACTTCAGTAAAGTGAATACAGAGAAATAAAGGGAAAAGAAATCACAGTCTCTCGTGCCACCTGCCTCCAGGAGCAGGGAGGCCGCAGGACGAAGGCAAAGCGGCCCCGGGGGCACCCACCTCCTGCAGGGTGGCCGCACACAGCTCGATGGCAATGTACTGGAACTGCCGGTCCCTCTCCGTGCAGAAGTAACGAATCACGTTGGGGTGCTCGTCTGATTCCCGAAGCAGCTGGACCTCACGGTCCGCGAAACTGAAACACTCGGGGAGGATCCTCTTGACGGCCACGTCGCGGTTGTCGAACATGCCCCTGAGGACAAGGATCACAGGTTGGTTTGGGGGGGGGGGGGGGCGAGCCAGGCTGTGGAAATGGGAGACCCGCAGACCCATGGTGCTCCTTCTGCGATGCGGCAGCCACCCCGGGAGCCTCGTAGCCCCTGACCGACCACCATGCGGCCAGCACTTCTTCCCTGGAGGTGAAGTCCTCCGTCTTGGCCACCACCGTGACCCTGCGGCACCCCCCAGCCTGGCGTGCCACCTGCAGGCCGACAGACCTGGACGTGAGGGCAAGTCACAGAGCTCTCCAATCCACTCACCGGTACACAATCGTGCCCTCAGCTCCGTGGCCCAGCACGTCCTTGGGACAGAATGAGATCTTCCCAACAATCACCATGCTGGTTTCCTCATCTGGGACAAAACAGGAAGAAGTTGTTTTAAGCAAACCTAACCTGAAACACCTTGAGGCTAGAAAGGAAGCAGCGTCCTGAGCCCAGGTTCAGAGATGGGATCTCACAGGCTCTAGGTTCCCAGTCCCTGGTAACAAGTGCCCGCAGGGCATTGACACCCAGGGCTGCCACCTCCCCCGCCTCCTGCCCTCTGTTCCTGCCTTTACATTATTATCAGAAGACAGGGCTTCTCCACAGACCCGCCTACGATTTGAGCCTGGAGCCTCCAGGCAGTGGATGTGCAATGAAGAGACCAGGGGTGGCCTGGCCTGGGGCTCAGGTCTCGTACACTAGCTCTGTATCCATCCCCTCAGAACATCGGCCCTGACAACCGGCCCGAGCCCACTTCCCAGAGGAACCGGGATCAACAGTCACACTTGGCCACGGACTGGCTGCAGGAACTCCCCCAAGCCAGATGCCCAGGGCACCTCTGGTCAGCAGCAACTGCCAGCCCTTATGGGGCAAGATGGCAGGAGGACAAGGGGGACCCCAAAAGGCCCCCTGAGTGGGAGAGGCCCGGATGGCACGCAAGCCTGGCCCCCAGAGTGAGAGGGACCTAGGTGAGAACACGGTGAGCCCTTAGAAACGACACTTCACAGTCCCACGGAGACTCCCCCGGAGAACATGCCTCTCAGGTTGTGTTCAAATGAAAGAGAAAACAGCACCAAAACGGCAACTCGCTTTACCTTCATCGTCCTGCTCCAGGAAGGGGCTGGCACCAGCCCTGGAGGCAGAGCCACTGGAGTGGAGCGAGTGGTTGGAGGCTCTGGGGGATGTGCTGGGGCTGCTGGTGCCCGAGCTCTCTGAGTACAGGCCGGACGAGTCCAGGAGCTCAGCATCCTGAGCCCCGTCTCCAGGGGGATGGAAGGGCAGCTGCTGCTGTTGCAGGAGCTGGATTTTCTCTAGTTCCTTCTGGAACTGCTGGTGCTGGAGCTGCTGCTGCTGATGCATGCTCTGGGGAGAGAAACGCACATCCAGACACGTGCAGCCCACTCCCCCGGGGACAGAGAGAGGCTGGAAGGGTGAGGCTCCCTGCGGCAGAGGAAGCAGGTGCGCTGCCCAAGGGGTGGGGGGCGGGACGAGACCAGTGAGAAGGCACAGGAGGAGGGATAGGGTGGTTGGAAGACTCGAGCGCTTCTCGCCAGTTAGGAGTTCCCAGGACAGCCCACGCCCCCTGCTGGCCGGGCCCGACAGGGGCGGGAGAGGGGACTGAGACGTAGGTGGAGGCTGGGCCAGATGAAGGGGGCTCCATTTAAGTCTAAAATCCTGGGGCTTTCACGGAAGTCTGGGAGTGGTTGCAAAAATGAAACCAAAGAGGAAGAATGGTTATGCCCCATAGCTTGGAGCATGGTGGACACAGGCAGCTCCAGGCTTGCCGTCCACTACGGCTGTGCACTTGACAGAGGCGAGTGCACAGATGGCCACCGACCAGGCAGAGGAAGCAGCGGGGGCTCGGAACCTCGCTGCCATCTTCCCGCGGCCACACAGCCAGAACGTGGCTGAAATGTGGCGCCTGGCCATGGCCCCACTCCAGCCCCATTTCATCAAGCTGCCCTCCCCATACCCCACACTCTTCTCTCTGTTCCGAGAAATTCTTTGTCATAATTTGAAGCAGCAGTGAGCCATGATTGTACCGCCTGCGTGGGAAGGGGACCGAAGGGATGGGTGTGAAGCCAACACCCCCTGGGAGTTTTCTGGTTCTCGTGTACACCCCCCCACACACTCTCTCTCTCTCTCTCTCTCTCTGAACTTGGGTTCAAATCTATCACCGGCTGACTAACCCTGGGAAAGTTATTTAACTTCCCAGAGCCTGGCTTCTTCATTTGTGGGCAGGGCACAGTAATAATGACCTCGCAGGACTGTGTGAGGTAAAATAGAAAACAGTGTGGGTGGAGTGGACCCATCTGTACCAATGGAAGGGTCTGTCATCGCCATTCCTGCAGGGGACATGAGCTTCCTGGGCACTAGTATTCCCAGGTGATGACACTTCAATGCTCTGAGCAACTCGAAAAAGGAATATTCTTCTACAAGGTTTTATCCAACCCACAACATATTCAACCATGTAAATTTAGCTCGTTCATTTCCAACTAGATAGTGCAAGGGGTGCTGCCGTTTTCACTCGTGCTAGTGTCTCTAAGAGGCAGTTTGTAAGGGAGGAAAGTTAAGTGGATTTTCATCTATTAGGACTATTCTCAAAAAGGGAAATAGTTAACTTTGGGTGGCTCAGTCGGTTAAGCGTCCCAACTCTTGGTTTCGGCTCAGGTCACGATCTCACGGATTCATGAGTTTGAACCCCACGTCAGGCTCTGTGCTGACAGTGAGGAGCCTGCTTGGGATTCTTTCTCTCCTCCTCTCTCTCTCTCTCTGCTCCTCTCCTGCTCACGCTGTCTCTGTCTCTCTCAAAGATAAATAAATAAACTTTAAGAAGGACTTCCTTCTCTTAAAACAAAAATAAAAACAAACAAAAAAACCCTAAAATGATCTGCAAGCAAGGTTTACGAATCAGCTTTTACAATGAGTTAACTCTGAGACATAGGTAAAAAAAATTTCCTGAGAAGCTAGTGTCTCTTTGATTACAATGTTTCTGAAGAGAAGCACATACTTACTCTTAAATGTGAAAGGAAACATATCTGCTCGTTTGTCATGAACATCAGGTGACCAGCACAGTTCAAAAACATACAGGAAGGCAAAGGGAAGGGGCCGAGCTTTACCAAGGGGTAGGTGATGATGAAGGCCACCCAGCCGATGAGCAGGAAGGTGCTCAGGATGATGGTGGCTATGTCCTTCAGCACAGAGTCCACGGGGGCCTCGGGCTTAGCGGGGGCATGCTCGAACTTCTCCTCCACCTCCTGTGAAACGGCGGTGGGCGCGTTTTCTGAAGTCTGCTCGACCAGGTTGATAACCTTGTGTGGGACAGAGGGACTATGTCACTGCAGAATTTCTAGCCAGATACAAAATGGCCAAACAGTCAAGAGTAGTCATGACTACTTACCAGGAATGACCCCCACCGTAAAATGTGTTGTTTTTTTTTTTAAAGCTCATCAAAGATCACAAAGCCAAACAATCGCTGCCTTTATCAAAGTGACTGCCCTGAGACGCCATGCTTTATTGTAGTGACTGTATCAGTACTGAGAAACAGTTCTAACAGCAGTACTTTTGGAAATGGCTTCAGATCCCATATTCTTTTGAAAAGCCTTACTGAAGGCAGAGACTTCCTCCTTTGATGGTAGATTTGATAACTGGGAAAACTCTGAAATCATCTGTAACAAAGTCTGGTAAAAATGTTGGCAGTCATTAATACCATGTCACATTAAAAAGGTGGCTCAGTGGATTAAGCATCAGACTCTTGATTTTGGCTCAAGTCATGACCTCAGTTTGTGGGATCGAGCCCAGTGTCAGACTCCACACTGACGGTGCAGAGGCTGCTTGGCATTCTCTCTCTCCCCGACTCTCTGTCCCTCTTCCACTCGTGTGCACACATGTGCCCTTTCTCTCAAAATAAATAAATAAATTTAAAAAATAAAAAGGAAAACAATGTGTGTGCACACACACGCGGCTGAAGAGTAATGAAGCAGCTTGCTTCTGTGGCTTATAAACTTTTGGTGCAACTCCAAAAACAAAATCATTTTCTCGAGTATTCCACTCTTTTTCAAAGTTTCAGAAAAACATCAGAATCTTTTGTTAAAGAAACGTTTACTTGGGAAGCCCAGAATGAAATCAGATGAAAGTGGACCTTCCGTCTGAACTTCTTGGAGGCTCTAGGACTTCAAGAACAGTTTATAGAACACGTCCATTCATTCTCGAACATCCAGGGTTCCAGGAGTGCCATTACTGCTTGTCCAATGAAGTGACTGCACGGCCTCTGGGCAAGTGCAGAGGGTTTGGCATCCCCCCCAACACCCAACCTCACACACCCACCTCTCCTGTCCCGATTCCTGCCTAGGGCTCTCTCCCAGCAGCTGCCCCACCCCTACAGTGCATGGGGCGGGGTGGGACGGCTGGTGTGGAGCAGGCAGCTCAGGAATGTCTGCTGAGCACGTGACCAGGAGCAACCCTCCTTTGGTTAGATTCTGTTCAAACGCGTTTGTTAAAGAAGGTGCTTTATTGCCATATCAGTGTACTTCAGAGTATTTTAATGGAGTTTTAGAAAACTCTGTCCAAGTTTGGATGATTATTAAAATCTTAACTGTGGCTACCTCTGGGTGTTACATTGAGGGTCCTGTCCTCTTTCCTTCTCTATACTTTTATTTTCTAAGCATTCCAGGATGGATAGGAGTGACTATGATAAGATCAAAATCAGATGGAGACTTCAGGGCACCAGTGCTTTCCAAAATCACTGTCCTAGGACTCCATGTATTTTCCCAACTGGCTACCTCTAGAGTAACAGGCAACTCAAGATATTTTGCTCTAGAATTTTCAACAGGCACATGCTCTTCCTTCCTTTCTTTCTGGATAAAATCTGGACCCCTACAGTGAACTTGCCGTGATCGTGGTCCCCCCGCAAGCCAGCCCCTCTCGTCTTCCTTGGACCTTGTCCCTTCTCAGGCCCCTTCTTGGGCCTGGGGTCTCCATGGCAAGGATACCAAGACTCGCCAAGTCCAAATGGACCTTCGGACCCGCCCCCACCTCACTGGCCATGCTGGACGCCTGCCTGCAGAGCCACCCTCCTGCCTTCTCCACCTGCTCTGTGCCACCTACGGGCATAGCAGTGGTCTCCCGGCCCCCTGGCTTCTGACTGGGACACCAGCAGATGGGCCAGAGGGAGGAGAATGAGGTCCAGTTCCGTGGGGTTGCTGAACATGTCAACTGAACCTCTAGGCTCCTGGCCTGGGGCCCTTTCCACTCCCTCCCCCCAACTTCAGGCTAAAGGATGCAAAGAGAAGCCCTGACTCTGTCCACATCTGTGTGAATAATCTCTTCATTACACTGCCCTCCGATCATCCTAATCTGAGTGGCCGCTGGTGTCCAGCTGAGACCCTGACTGGCACCCTGTCTCCCCAGGGCTGCAGGAGTGCAGCCCAGGTCAGAGGCTCATGGCAGCTACCACCTGGGTGGGCCTTCCCACTGCCCAAAGCTCCATCCCGTGGGCACCCTGGGTCCCCACCAGACCGAGCAGCCAAGCAGGCTGCTTCCAAAGGGCCACTCCTGGCTTTGTGAAGCTTCAGGTCTCCCACGTCCTCTTTTCATCAACCCTTTGCTCCACTGCCACGTGCCAGCGAACCTTGGTAACATGGTTCCTCTGTAGGACACGGCCCCATTTCTCACAACTACCCCCCCCCCCCTCCAGTGGCCTCGGAGTAGGTATCGGCCCCAGAGGTGCCCAGGCAAGGTCAGTCCCACCTCCAGGCCCTCATCTCTGCTGCTCTCTTCCCTCCAGTGCCCTCTGCCTCTCTCCCACCGGGCCAGACCCCCCCCCCCATTCCCTCCACCCTTCTTACAGCCTTCACTAAGCCCTTAGCACCAACCCCCCAGCAGTCTGTCATGGGGTGATGCGTGCTATGGATTCCCGAGCATCCCTCTCCCCTCCCGAGTTCACCATAAGCTCTAAAGCCAAGGGCAAATGCCTTAGCCCCCAGCACCTCACATGAGGAGCCAGGAACTAACTGTTTACGCCCCCACTCACTTCCTCAAAGCTCTTCTTCTCTGAATCGGCAGGAATCACATTTTCTCGATGTTTGGGCAGATTATTGGGGAATCTCTCCAGCATCTTGGTAGACGCAGACAGGGGGGTTTCATGGTGTCCTACGAGAGGAAACAAGCCTTCCATGAGAGCAGCCCCCCACACGGTGAAAGTCCCCCATGCTAAGCTTAGCCTACAGTGGCTCCCCGCTGAGGGGCCCACAGCGCAAACACCCACATATGTAAAGTGAGAGAAAACGACAGGCAATTACCAGAAAAATCTCATCGAGACAGAAATTTGATTACTCAGTGGCACGTATACAGTATTCTGAATCTCATAATGAGGGACGAAAAAGTGTCCTTGTCGTGAGAGGAATCAGGACCTTTGAGATGTGTTCAGAGTAAGACTTGTGTGGGTAATTCCTACTTTAGGCTGTATGCTGCCCAAGCATCATGAAGCTTCATTAAAAATTCAAGCAGTTCTCCCCAGTTACCTTGTAATATCCCTCTACTAAGGGTCTCACATTCCCCCCCTTGATATTTAAATTGCTCAGGCGGAGTTCTATTCCGATGATCTGCATGCATACTTCCATCCTGGCAAGTGGTGAATTATGCATAAAAGAGAAACGCGATGTATTTGCTGGGGAGCAGAGGGTCACGGCTCTCTCAGCGCCCACTCCCTGTTCTCCACACTATCTAGTACATGTTACACACTGATTGAGCGCCTACTGTGTGCATGTCACTGTAAGAGAGACAAAGTTGAATATAAAATAAGCAACTGGGACTTGATCTGGCGGGAAAGTCTGTTTAGCTCTAACATTAAATGACTCCTGTACTAACTACCCAGAAGAACCAGTTCACTCTCACGCTGGGCTGTCAGCCCCCTGACATACTTTCTTTTTTGTTCTTTCACTGTGATTCGGGTCTCACCCTATGGATCCCTCCACTGTTCTCTCAAACCTATCAAAGATTTTATGATCTGTATTTCCAAGACAAAAATAAGCAAGGACTAGTCCAAGCTGTGTACATTCCTTGATCTGGAAAAAATATTTATCTTTAGGTCAGTTCTCTATCTACAAGAGAAGACTGCTCTTTAAGGGAAACCTTGTTTTGTTTTAAACCATCGCCAGGTGAGGACCATGAGACATGCTTTGCCGTGAAGCAGGGTGTCCTCAGGTGGGGTCCACCTACCTCAGCCCTGAGATCAGACTTGCTGATGGGGCCCGGGGGTCTGAATGTGAGTTTCTCCCGGTGCCTCTGAGGTTCACTAATAAGAAACCTTCGCTCTAGGGGAAAGCAGGGTGCCTTCCACGTGCCGCCTTGTGCTGCAGGAGCCTCCCCCAACCCTGCACCTACCCCCCCAACAGACCACTGCAGCCCTGATTAGCCCGCAGCCCGCTTCCTCCAGGGCTACTTCTCCTGAACAGGTTTCTCCCGAATCTGGGCCTTTAGGAATCTCATTCTGCACACTCCGACCCAGCGGCTCCACAAGGCCAATCATGAGATCCTCAAACGTGTACAAACAGTACCTGGTCTTAGTGATTTATCTGTCCTCATCACCATGTCTGGGCTCCAGAGCAAAAAGCACAGGCCCTGCCCCAGACCTACTGAATTGGGATCTGCAGGGGTCACACGTGCTTCTGTGACAGACCCCCAGGAGAAGCCAAGGGCACTCCGGGTTAGGGCCACTGCTCGGGGGAAACCCTAAGGCCGTGCCACTCAAGGTAAATGGACCCAGTTTATTTTCCAGACCAGTGTGAAAGAGGCAAGATCCTTAATGTCCTCCACAAACACCAAATCAAAGGACAAGGCTGGACGTAAAAGAGCGTATGTTATTGTACCTGTGGCCCTGAGTCTATGCAGAGATGGTCACGTCGTTCCACTGCCTTATTTAAAAATGACTGGCTCTGGAGCTCCTCAAGGGGACTTCAGAGGTGTGAGAGGATCCCCTAATTACTTCTTTATACTTTGTTGAGTTTCTCAGTTGTCTTACTTGGACAACCTTTACATTTTAAAAGGATATCTTTCTGCGGCGCCTGGGTGGCTCAGTTAAGCATCTGACTTCAGCTCAGGTCATGATCTCACAGTTTGTGGGTTCGAGCCCCGCATTGGGCTCTGTGTTGACAGCTCAGAGCCTGGAGCCTGCTTCGGATTCTGTGTCTCCCTCTCTCTCTCTGCCCCTCCCCCACTCATGTTCTGTCTCTCTCTCTCTCCCTCAAAAATAAACATTAAAAAAATTTTTTTTTTTAAAAAAAGCGTATCTTTTTGCAACCTAGCCATGAAGACTTTCTCCCCATGTTTTTTATAATCTTACGTACACATTTCCTTAGTTTCCAACAGTTTGTTCACTTTGTGACCACTGCTGGGCAATTTATGTAACCCTTAACTGGTACATAAAACTAAATGACCTTGTGATTTTATTTTTTTTTTTAATTTTTTTTTTCAACGTTTATTTATTTTTGGGACAGAGAGAGACAGAGCATGAACGGGGGAAGGGCAGAGAGAGAGGGAGACACAGAATCGGAAACAGGCTCCAGGCTCTGAGCCATCAGCCCAGAGCCCGACGCGGGGCTCGAACTCACGGACCGCAAGATCGTGACCTGGCTGAAGTCGGACGCTTAACCGACTGCGCCACCCAGGCGCCCCGATGACCTTGTGATTTTAATAGCCTCCACTCATCAGCTATTTTTTTCTTCACCTGGGTCCACTCACACATGCTCTTGAAACTACTTTTGTTCAAAAAAAAGGTAGAATTACTTTGTTATCTCCTTTGCCCATTATTCTGTAAAAATAATAACCAGAAGAAAGTGGCTACAGGGAGTCAGGAAGAACAAAAAAGAACAGGACCCGGACAACCACAAAGGGAGCGATCGGGACTCCAGGACGCTCAGGCTCCTGTCTGCAACACCCAGTTACACACCCCCATCCGGATGCCGCTGCGGGACAGATCCTGCGGCCTCCCGGGCCCACACGCCTCCACGCCGCTCTATGTCCCTTCCCTGTGTCTCTGGCACTGCCCTCTCTCCCCTCCATTGCAGTCAGCTGCTAGTAGGGGGGCGGGGGAGAGAAAGGGGTAGTGGGGGTGGATGGGGGGACCTCATCAACCCGTGTGCTCTGGCACACCCCCCCCCCCCCCGCCTCCTCTCTCCTCCCACAAGGCTACATCCTCACCTCTCACCACCTCTGGGACTGACAGTCAGCAGATTTGGTGGAAGACAGGGCACAGGAAGGCAAATCAGATTCAAGAAAACTCTGTCCTGCTCTAACTGCTTGGGACACTTGCCAGAGACACAGCTCCTCTCACGTGACTGCCTTCATTTGTCACACTCACTGCCTTCGGGTGTCATCTCGACTTATCTCCGTGGCTCACAGGACCCCCAATTCAACCCAAGGGCCGTTAGCAAGGACAGCAAGAAATGGAAGAGAAAGGAAAAGGGACCACCCCCCCACCCCCACCCCCACACCAGGGACTTGTGCCGTGGCTCCCTGACTCAAGTCTAGCCTTGAACCAGACTCCTCACCCCACCCAATCCTTCCCGGGTCTCCCACCCTCTCCTCCCCCAGCCCTGGCTCCCACACCAACCCCAAGGGAATTCTTCCATAGGAACCGCCCTGGTTCCCCATAAGTGGAAATAACAAGAGTGTCTACCTCACAAGGGGCCGCTGTGAGAAATAAGGAGACGGGTTCTAAAGTGCTTACTGCCAATGCCCGGCACGGAAGACGTTCAGTGTGCCAGATAACTGCACGAATTTTATGTTAGTCGGTACTTGAGTTTTGTAACATTAAGCAATTTTTGAGAAGTGACTTGGTAACACAGCTACTCTATATAATTTTCCTTGGGGGTAAAACTGTTCCCAGGTCTGAAAAGACTAATTTGGACCTGAACTGAGCACAGCGCGTTAACCACAGTAACTAGCATGGAGGGCTTTTGTCCACCAGGGGGCAGCACGCCATCGCCTGAGGAGCCGAGAGACCCACTCTTACCTATCAGAAGCCAGTAGTTCCTCAAGTAGTTGAGCTTGCTCTTCCCTTTGAGCCCAGGGTCAAACTTTAGGTCTGTGCTGGGCGTGATCACACACTCCCCTTTGTCCCCAATGGTGACCCCGTCAGTCTGGGGGCCTTCCAGCAAAGGAAGTGTGCTGCCCCGGGGCTGTGAAGACAGAACAGGAGTGAGGCCTGTGGTGCGGACGAGCACCCAAGGGACGGCCGCCCTCCAGGGAAGGGATTTCTGTGTGGGGCTGGTCCAGGACAGTCGGAACAAGACACAAAGGCCCTAAGATGGCAGAGGCCCCTCCTTCAACATGTGACAAGGCCGTGTTGACATCTTTACCACGGACATCTTTTTTTTTTTTTTCAATGTTTATTTTTTGGAGAGACTGAGTGTGTGCGGGGGAGGGGCAGAGAGAGACGGAGACACAGAATCCGAAGCAGGCTCCAGGCTCTGACCTGTCAGCACAGCACAGAGCTGTGGGGCTCGAACTCACAAGCCATGAGATGATGACCTGAGCCGAAGTCAGACGTTTAACTGACCGAGCTACTCAGGCGCCCTATACCGTGGACATCTTTTTAAATTCTTAGGTCTGGGAAACGGGCAGAAGGCGTGTGGAATTCCCAGAGGCTCCCGTGAGGAGCAGAGGGAAGTGAAGGAGTCCGCAGGGTGACACTGACCAGGGCAGAACAAGTTCCAGCCAGGAGCCGGGTGCAGGCGCTGCCCTGCTCACAGGAGCGGCCGACAGTCTAACTGAGAAGACAAGAGATGCCGACCAGACAGCTCCAGTGCTGTAAGGACCCGACCAGCGGCCACGATCACCACGCCTCGAACGTGCAGAGACAGAGCAGTCTGAAGAGGCCGGTGAGGTCTGAGGAGACCTCGACAGGTCACAAAAGGTTGGGAAGGCTTCGGACAGGAGAAAGGAAAGGAGAGCGTTGGAAGCGCGAGGCGCAGCCTGAAGAAAGGTGGAGAAAGGCGAACAGGAAACTTCTGGAAACGGGGAGAAGATGGACCATCCGACTCTCCCAGAGACGCCAGCAGTGTGGCCGAAGGGCCCTGCGTGACTGGACTGAGGAAGGCGTGAACACCAGCCTGGGGACTTTAGACTCGAACGTGAAAGCAAAGTGGCATGACCAGGGCTCTTGTCACACATCTTTCCTCACAAAGTAGAACGAGGTATGGGCAGGGATTGTCTCTGAGGATTTGCGACCTGTGTCTTGATGCTTCACCCACAGGATGTCCACTTATAACTCAGAGTCATCTTTGCTAAATGGAACAGGAGCAGTGAGGAGGAGGCTGCATCTGTGAGCCCCCCAAAGTAGACTTACCACAACGGCGACCCCCTCGTGCACCATGGAGGGGGAGGCATACAGGCTGGTGGAGTATTTCCCGACATACAGGGTGGGCCTAGGAGACAAACAGACACACACATTCCACAGCCATTTAATTCCTGCATCCCACAAAAGGGGCCTTTCTGGAGAGAAGTATCCCAGCCCCAAATGCCACTCAGAAGAATAACCAGATTAACCCCTAGCATTCCGAGCGGTGGGGATGTAAAGGCCGAGCTACTGTCCTGGGAACCTGGACTGCAGGCCCCCGCTGTCACTCACTGCCTACAAACAAAGATGTGCACAAGTCACCTAAGCGCAAGCCTGGGTTTCCTCCTCTGCAAATGGCAGGGCCACACTACGGCATGCCCACGATGTCCGCAGAAAGAACCAGGTGCGGTGATCATCCGGGAAGGACCGAATGTTTGCAACCATCGCCAAGCCTCTAAGATAAGATGGTCCCGGCCACAGCACGCTCCAACAACCAAGCTGCCATTCTCTCTCCAGATTCTCAAGGCGTCTAGAGGTTCTACAGAAGCCCTAAGAGACAGTCAACTGCTCTAATCAGGATGGCTGGAGCCAAGGGATACACGGAAAGTTCCAACCGGGTAAGACTTCCTTCCATTCCCCGGGGTGGGTGGGCTTGGGCTTTGGCTGTGGTGTCGGCATGAAGATGTGGGGGTGGCACCTCCAGACCCTTCTGGTTTCTGTCAACAGCCACTTTGGCTGAATTCTTGAAACTTCTCTCAACAAATATTTTACGTTTCAAAGGTGTACAACTCAGAGAACACTTTCCAGTTCCCTTTGCTCTTTTCTGCAGCTCTGTAAGGTGGGGACTGGGAGGCAGCGAGTCCAAGGGACCGAGTTTCAGGTTGTTAACAGGCAGGGATGGCGACCACAAGCCTGGGGTGTCTTAGACGTACACACTGTGACACTCTTCCCGATTTTTACAATGTTTCAGTACCAGCAAAAATCCAGAAACCAGTTAAAAAACAAATACACCTCCCGTGTTCCCGCCAGCTGAGGCATATCCAAATTGTACTGTAGCTATATACTGGCAGTGTCTTTCTTATCCCTGCTCATGGTTTTATTTAATATTCAAAAGTTCTGAAGCATCAAGGGATGCCCCGGTTCTTATACGTATTGTGAGCTTTCTGAGTAAGCCTGTCTTGGCTCTTTATACACCCCACGGCTTCAGAGATGTGTGCCTCGAGCCCTGGCATGCTACGCTGCAGCAGGACTGGGACGTCTGGGTCGCAGCCGCCCTCTTCTGCCCCCGAGTTAACCCAGACTCACGTCAGCTTGCTCTTGGCCTCCGTCTCCTTGGGGAATGGGTACTTCCACTTGGTGATGCGGCCCACCTCCCCAGACATGAAGGTCAGATAGCGCAGCGTCTCCACTGCGACGTTGATGTGCATCACCTTCCTCAGACCCTCCCGCTGCCAGACATAAAAGGCCACCACAGGGGAAGCGTAGTTTTGGATCCACAGGACGTCGCCAGATTCACTGTCCACGGTCACCACCAGCCCATCGCCGTTGGACACAAAGTGGGACATCTCTGTACAGATCAAATAAACAAAGCATGCGGTCTCACCCCACTTTGTGACCACATCCTCTCTCTCTCCTGGCAAGTGGCAGTCACTCAGCTAGAGGAAACAAGACTTCTGGAGTATTCTCAGATATCCTCCTGACAATTTTGCTTGTTTCCAATGGACCCGCGCAGGCTCTATGACACTATCCAGACAGTGAGAGCTGCCTGCTCTTTAAACATAAAAGAGGATCACTCCCTGGAAGGCTATTTACTTGGGGAGATGCTTCAGCACTCTGTTCAATTAGTGAGAGTAAATATGGAGGAGAAAAGGGCCAGAGGAGGGGCCTATGGTTCTGATATTGTATAGCAGTCATTTTGAACCGATTGATCAGGCTGAAAGTCAAAGCTGACCACCGACACTGCCCACGTCTGCCCACAGAGGAGATTTCTGGCAGACTTTCAGGTATCGGTGTTCAGATGGCAAAACCTTTTTTTAGCGTCCACTTGAGCTGGGGGAGTGTTTGCGAGAGAAACGGGGTGGGCTGTCGATGTCACAGCTGATGCTTAATTCTGCCTCCCATGGGCTTCTGGTGCGTTCCTTCTGTGACACAGAGGGACTCACCAAAACGCACCCCTCCCTCCTCTCAGGCTAAGCTCCCCACCTGTTTCACTGAGGTTTCCTTCCACACTTCTCACCCCGGCCCCGGCCTTCAACACTGTCAAATTATTTACTAGAAGCCCAGAAGCTGGCGATCGAGAGTGCCTTAAGAGAAAACCCAGCGTCCAGGAGAGATTGCTTCCTCATGGGTCACAAATACCCAGCCAACCTCGCACAGCCGCCAGGGAGCACTTACTGTAGTCCCCGTCGTCCTCCGGCAGTGAGGCCGCGTAGTCGAAGTAGGTGGCATTCCACCGGAGCTCGCGGGTTTTGGTGTCGTACATGGTGATTGTGTACTCTGGAGAACACACACCAGCCTGTTACCTGGAGGGGCCACAGCTCCTGCTGAGGTGCTGCCCGTATCTAAACTACAGCAGACAAGGGGCGCCTGGGTGGCTCAGTCGGTTAAGTGCTCGACTCCTGGTTGCAGCTCAGGTCTTGATCTCACGGTTTCGTGAGATCAAGCTCCATGTAGGGCTCCGTGCTGGGTGTAGAGCCTGGTTGGGATTCCCTCTCCCAGCCTCTCTCTCAAAATACATAAATACACTTTAAGATAAATAAATTACTACAGACACATCCTCTCTAAATTGTGTGTAAAATGTCCAGGCCATCCATGTAGAAAGAGAAAGGCCACGTAGATGAGAACTGAAGTCCCAGGCACGAGTGAACCCGGCCGATGGCATGCGGGGCGGAAATAAGCCAGTCACACTGCACCCTTGAACTCATGACTCACCGAATCAATATCATGGTGTTGTTGGTGTTTTGTTTTCTTTTTTTAATTGCACATCACTTTTTTTTTTTTTAACCATGGTTTTTTTTTTTTTTTTAAACCACCTGTTATGGGGTACTTTGTTATATAGCAATAGATAGCTGATCTTAGAGAAGGGTACCTAGAAGTGGGGTAGGGCCATAACAAAAAAACGAAGCATGTAGCATTGACCGGGACAAGGTGGCAGCTGGAGGCTGGCAGGTCACCGTGGAGACTGGAAGAGCAGTAAGGAAATGCTACCGGAAGCTGCAAAGGGATGGCCCAGGTTACACAGTGGTCACACTATTAGGAAGACCAGTGCTTGCAGTCACTTGGAAAAGTGCAAGAAAGCACCTTGGGAACTTTGTGGATCTGGTGGAGGTAACCCGACCCCCGGGCACCCCAAGTAGTTTCTTGAATATAATGCAGGACAGAGAAGCTGAAGAAGAAACCATTCAGTTTTCAAGTGAATACAGAGGAAATACAGAGGGTTCAGAACCGATGCCCCAGCTGAGCTGGAAAAGAGTTTCACTGCAAAAAAAGGCCTCAAGGTCAAGATCAAATCAGGGCAAAAATGTGCATACCTGGTGGAGAGGGACCCGCTACTGAACATCTTTAAAAATAGCACTGCTTCTTCTGGGAACTGCTTGGGAAATGTTTGAGCGAGGGAAACACAGCCAAGGCAGGCAGGGGACAAAAGGGGAAGTCAGTGGAGGCTTTGCAGGCTGCGGTGGTTTGGGCTAATCCCTCAGGCAATGGGGAACCATTGTGGGGTCTTCTAAAGGGGAACAATGTGGTAAAATCTGCATGTGGAGAAAACAGATCTGGAGACCTTCTAGAGAATGAAGCCCGGGCAAAGGCTACTTTGGGTTCTTTTTTGGAAAGAGGCAGCTTGTAGGTAATAAAAGGTTCCTTCTTACCTGTTCGCCCGAGATACAGCAGAGAGGTTGATGGGCAGAGACTGTCTGCAAAGGCCGATGACAAAGTCTGTTGCTTCTCCCCGGTCAGAAGATCAATAACATACCAAATGTCCTGCTTTTTACCTGAAAGGTCACGAGGACACGCTGTGGTTTACGCTCATCCAATATGAGAAAAAATGTATCTCTGCCAAACGAGCAGGCCAAAACGTTCTCTGTGCCGAGAGGCCTGAAGTTCTTGTGATGTTGAAGACATTTCCATGATGCTCCAAGGGTGACAAGGTAAGTGGTAATGTGGAGATCATAAAACTTCTGGAGCCTCTGGGTCTTATAATAACTTAATAACCTAATGATGGTTTAAAAATTTCTTCAAACCTACTAACCTAATAACTCCTAGATTTTATTGCTTTGATTAGTGGCCTTAAATATAAAAAAGCCTTGGGGCGGGGGGGGGGGGGGCGCTGGGTGGCTCAATCGGTTAAGCATCCGAGTCTTGATTTTTGGTCAGGTTCGTGAGATCCGGCTGCGTGCTGACAGCACACAGCGTGCTTGGGATTTTCTCTCTCTCCCTCTCTCTCTGCTCTTCCCCCGCTCGCTCTCCCTCTCAAAATAAATAAACTTAAAAAATATATATGAAAAGCCTGGCCTATAAAGGACAATCCTTTTCCCATAGACTAGGATCTATATATAGAAAGGGACCCAAGGGTTCATCTCTCTGGTAACCATTATTCATAGATCTCCGCATCCCTACTAACGAGCCCGCATGTTAAGAGGATCTACCGTCACTGTTTATATCTCTAATTAGCTGATACCTCTGACCGGGCAGTAGTCGGTTGCAACCTGGTGCTAATGAGGCCGAACTTTTCTCAGCCCCTGACGCCAGCCAGCAAGTTATTTGCCAGCCACACACTACACCCTACTCCTCAGTCAGCTGATTAAAAGGTATGAACAGGCAGACAGCACAGCCAAACAACACTCCTGGGGAATCTCAAAGCGTATGCATCTACGATCTATGGAACATACACCAGAACATCATCCCGGTGATAGTGAGTCCGTAGCATGGGCCTCTCATCTGAAAGTCAACACATTCACCGTAATGTGTGCATTTCCGTTTTGTAAGGCATGGCCTTACGTGGTCACTTGTATCTTCCTAACTTATTGGCCGAGGTTCCTCTTTCAAGGGAAACGTGGAAGCAGAGTACAGGGATGTCAGGAAGATCACAGGTCATCAGAATTTGCTAAAGCTACACTTAGTTCTAACAGATGTAATGTATATGCCTAGTCTACATATGTGAAACTTGTTGATAACTTTCTGTTCTCAACAACAAAATCTTAATATGAAAAAGATCTGCACATAGAGTGAAAACATCACCCAACAGCTGTGACCATGAGCCCTTTCCATCTGGCATGGCACCCTTACTTCAAGAACCATTACAGTCTGCGTAACTCAGTTACCCCTTTAATGATGGATGGGGCAATTGCCACAATTTTAAATATGTTTAATGAACCACTTAAGAGGGTACCACACGAAGATGATGGAAACACACTATCCTAAATGCATCATAAGGGATGAGCTGCTGGCAAAAGCTAGAAGACTAGACAGAAAACAGGGACACAGATGGTCAGATGGGCCCAGAGCGAGGCCCAGGGGAGAAAGCAAGCCTCTGTTGATCACTTCCTCTGAATTTCAAGGCTTGGGACTTCCTCTTTCTGAAGGTGTGCGAGAAAGCAACAGCTCCAGGGTCCCTGGCAAAAACTTAAAAAATCCAGCCTGCACTTAATGCCCAGAAACACACATAAAGCTCCTGAGGCATGAATAGGCAATAAGAACTTTCAGTTCCTCAGAAGGAAAGCTGCTGTATAAATACAGGATATTATTACTACTATGATTTCAAGATAAACACAGCTCTCCTTTGTATTACAAATGCATTTTTATTGACATTTTGGCAGCAACATGGTAAAAGAAAAGAGGCGATCTGATGCTTTGAAAGAGGTGACCCCCACAGGTATGAAGGCAGCTTATCTAGCCAAGCTGTTAAGTGCTGTTTTATCCAATATTCTGATAGCAGGAAATACTAAGAAAGTCCTATAATTAATAGGCAGAACCTGGCTTCCCTTTCTTGGCTCAGAGTCTTGTGTTCACTTTAAATTTCATCCAATTGCTTCTGGGTATGTTGCAATCTTTAAATCACAGGGGTAAGTCAACACAGCAGCTAAAAAGCTTGTTAAATGAGTAACCATATTAATGTGTCAAGTCTGCTCCCAGGTGGGGGGAACCTTTCCTTAATTGGTCAGCTGATCCTGGCGTGAACAAGCACAACTAAGAAAGACCTTTCCCAGAAGGGTTGGTGGGGAGTGACCGCACACCTCTCTCTCAGACACACCATTGTCCCAGAACCTGGGACTCGTTTCCAAAGAGATCAAAGTTTCGGTGTTGAAAACAGGAACTCTTACCCATGTAGAGAATTCCATCTGAACTTCGGCATGGGGATGCCTGTACGAGCTCTGGGATGGTAAAGGGAAGTTTCTTTAAAAAAAAAGGAAAGGAAAAAATAAGTTAACCAAGTCTTGTGCAATTATTATAATTTTACTGTAGTCTTTCTGTTACCCAATTCTGCAAAAAAGAGAGAAGCACTGTTGATGGTAGATGGGAGTTTTCCTGACTGGAAACCCAAGAACAAGGGGGGCCTAGATGCCCTAGTGTTCCATATCCACTGTGGACAAGACTCCAGCCGCCGGGTCCCCTCCAGGAGCCCCTCAGAGTGTCTTGTCCAGAGCACTTCTGGGGAAGACACAAACCTTTGCTGAAAACACTTACACAAATATGGAGAGTGACAGAATCTTTGAAATTTGGGGCGGTCGGGGGGGAGGCGGGAGTGGTGGACAGAAAGAATTCTCTTGTCTTGGAAAGCTGACCCAGAACCAGCGAGGCTGAGTGGAATGACATGTTTTCAGAGTGTGTGCGAGCCAAGAGATTCATTCTGAAGAGAAGCGACCCCAGCACCCAGCTGAAGCTTGAAGGGAAAGGAGAAGTCAGCATTATGTGGGTGACCCAGGAGCTTGAGGTGGAAAAAGTTGTTCTGATGTTTGCCTCAGAAAATAATTCTCTACTGAAAAACACAGAAAATTAAGCCTTTTTCAGTATTAGAAAGAAATTATGGTAGGCGCCAGGAAAAGAAACTCAAAGGAATCCACATGTTTCAACTGCATTTCATCAGAAAACTGATTCTTCTGAGTCCACACAGCTGACATCTGAGGGGTTCTTCTGGTTAACATTCGTTTCAGTATACTTTATTTTTGGAACATTCTGTGTTCTTGAAACTATTCTATACATATACCTGCTTCTGCCACACTGTCATCTTTTTCTCCAAAAAAGAAAAAGATTTCTCTCTAGCTTTAACAAACAGAACTTTAAATAATCAATCGTTTGGATCTTCCCATTATCCCAACACTTAAATGAAGCCTTAGAAAAGGACAAATGCCAAAGAGAGGCTGTCGTGACTGACTGGATTTTTGTCAGGTGTTTTGGAGAATCAGAAAGTCATCGCAAGGCTTCCAGTCTGGAATCCTGTAGCGTCTGCTAAACAGCTCTACAGGACTCCCTGGCCCAAGGGGGAAACACACCGCTCCCAGAACACAGGAAGGCGTGAAGGGTGGTGGTCAGAGCATCCTTTGGAGGTTAGAGCTCAAGGCCAGTTCCAACACTGGAAGCTTTGGCCTTGGGCACATTCCTTCACTTCTGTGGGTGAGGTTTCCACACGTCTTATTTGGGGTAACACCTATATCCCAGAGGGCTGCTGAAATAGGAACAACTTCTACAGATAGTCCCACACAGGGTCTAGCAAAAAGTGCTTCGGAAACAGGCTCCGGAATGTGGAGAGAGATGCTCGAGGTGAGACACGCACACACCTCTCCACAAGGCTTGCCCTCCTCCCATCTGTTCCAGTCACAGGTGTTCATAAAACAATGTCAGAATATGCCAATCAGAGTTCACAGCCACTTATAGTCTAGACTGCTGCTTCTCGGCCTTAGCTGCACATCAGAGTCACTTGGAGGCTTTTGAAAAAATATTTCCTATCGAAGCAGAACATACAAACAGCACACTGAGTGCACAGCTCAGCTAAGTTTTGCAGTGAACCAGCCCATGTAACCAGCATCCACATGAAGCAGCAAAACATTTCCAGCACTCTGAAAGCCCTCGCCTTCTCTTCCAATCATCCCCTCCCAGGGCCATCATTATCCTGACTTCGAAACAGCATAGGCTGGTTTTTCCGGTCCCTGAGCTTTACATAAATGAATCATTCAGTGTGTAGCCTTTCTGGTTTATCATCTTTTGTCCAACCTCCTGTTGGTGAGGTTTATCCATGCTCCTGGGTAGTGTCACAGGCCGCTGGTCCTCACTGGTGGAGACCATTGAAGGTGTATCACTATCCCATAATTTATTTATCCTGTCCACTATTGATGCTGTTTGGACAGTTTTCACTTTTTGGTTATTCTGCACCATGCTGCAGGACACCTGGTACCTGCCTTTGGGGAACATAGACACAGACACTTCTGTGGGTACACGCTGACCCAGGAAGGATTAACTGGGTCATAGGCTTTACAGATTCTGCCAGTTTCCAAACCGGATATACCAAGTTGCACTTTCACCAGCAGCGTCCAAGAGTTCTATGAATCTTTTGTTGGAGTCATATGTGTACTTCAAGTACATTGTGGCCTGCTTCTCTTAATGGTGTCTCTTAACAAAGAAAAATTCTTAATTGTAATACAGTCCAATATATCTATTTTTTTTCCTTTCTCATTAGTTGGGGGGGGGGGTATTTTGTTTTGTTTATCTCATCCAAGAAATTTTTTCCTACTCTAAGGTCGTGCAGATGTTCTATTACTTTCTTTTTTTTTTCTTAAAGTTTTGTTTTTACGTTTCACACTTAGACATGCAATCTCTCCGGAACGGAGTTCTGTGTGTCTGGTGTGAGGCAAGAGCTCAGCTTCTTTTTCCACGTGGATATCCCAGGTGACTCACCACTTACTGAAAGACCACCCTTCCCCACTGCACTGCAGCCACACCTCTGTCAGGAATCAGGTGCCCGTCTGTGTGGGCCTGTTTCTAAATTCTCTTATCTAGGGAGCTTTTAAAAATTCCTGATGACCTAGATCAATTAAATGGAAGCTTTTGGGATTGGGACCCAGACTCAGTCTTTTTTGTTTGGTTTAGAGCTCTCCAGGTTATTACAATGTGTAGCTAAGGTTGAGAACCACTGGTCTAGATTCTCAGATAAAGTTGGGAATGGAACATCACCTGCCCCCCTACCTCGTAAAGGGATGTCTGCTTGGGTGGAGGTGGGCAGGGCTGCAAACTACCCTCCACCCCCAATTTGAAATCACTAGTCGGAGCAAGCCCTGCGGTTAAAGGGAGTATCGTACCCCTCTGGTGTGTTGGCTGGGCCTTGAGAACCTGCTGGTCTAGATCAATGCTGCTGAATTCTGGCTGCCAGTTAAAAGCTCATTTAGGAAGCTGTAAAAAAGATATTGATGCCCAGGTCTCACTGCAGACCTCCTGAATTAGAATCTCCGGGAATTTTTTTTAAGCTCTCAGGTGATCTCGGTGTGCGACAGTTGAGGACCACTGGTCTGGAACCTCTGAAGAACACAAAGAAGCTAAATGCACTCACCGTCAGGCCTTCATTATTCTTGCCCCCAAGTGTATACAGGCTGCCATCATTGGGATCTGGGAGGAAGGCAGGCCTAGAGATTAAGCAATGAGTATCAATAATAAATTACAGCCCAGGGCACAAAACAAAATATCAAAGCCATGCAAAGCCATGATTGGGAGGAGGGGGAGGATGTGTACGTATAAGACAATTCCACCCACGGCTCTTTCACTTTTAGCAAATAAAATATCCCTATGGTGACAGGCTATGTTTGAGCAGAAAAAAGCAACCTGCAGGAAAAAAAAAAAAAAAAAAAAAAAAAGCAAAAAACCAACCACAGAAGAGTAAACTGTCGTTTGGTCAAAGCATCCTGGATGATGATAAATAAGTGAAAAGGACCCAGTAAGCCTGCTTTCCAGTTTCCAAGTCAATTGTGTACAGAACTTTAATAATTAATATTTAATAGCATGGAACAGTACATAAACAGGTAGGACAAATCTACCTTCAGTGTTCAACAAACATTTATTTTTAAACTGGAGGCAATAAAAGCAGACTCTGAAAGCCTGACATCTGACAGGACCTGCCAAGGAGATGGATGGTGTCCAGTACATGGCTCCTCACGAAGCGGATACAACGAGGTCTTTGGTCACGTTAACCTTCTAAAGTCTGCGCTCTGACTAGTCACTCAGGAACCTGTTGCTGAATCTTTTCTGTACTTAGGATGTCCCATCATGTGAGCTCCTGCTGGGGCCATAACACACATGCTGTAGTAGCAGGTCACGGCCATGTTTCCCCTCCATGGTGCGACACAGTGAAGAGGGAGAGATCTAAACCCTCTGGAAGGACTTTGGCAGCTTAAGCTCGAAACTCAACTTGACTTTCATCAGACTTTTTAATATCCCTGCCTCTGCCACCGACCCCAGCAGCTGACCACCCTTTCCTGATCTAGAACCTGTAAGACTTCCTCTCTCCAGCACTCTCATTATACTTTACTTTATGCACATAATGTACTCCCAACAGCTGGCTTCCTAAATATTAATTGACTAGTTTAGAAAATGAATTAAAGGGAAGTGCTTAAGCAAATCAGAAGACTTACTCTTCCACATGCGTTGGAACCTGCAGAACCGGATCTGTGCAAAAGAACAACAAAGGCATCGTCAGACAGACTCTAAAATATCGGGATTCCGAGAGAGCCCCCCAGGACTCACTCACGAGTGACACCAATAACTTAAATTTACCTACAGGAGATAATGTACGTGAAGGCACACTTTAGAAAACACACACCCAAAGACACAGACGTAGGCTCTTATGATGGTCTCCGAGGCTGGATAGAGAACAGAGTAGAAGAAAACTGCTGTCAAGAAACATGCACACAGGGGCAGCTGGGTGGCTCAGTTGGTGAAGCACTGGACTCTTGATTTCAGCTTAGGTCATGATCTTGCACAGTCTTGAGACCGAGCCCCACGTCGGACTCCACACTCAGTGTGGAGCCTGTTAGGGATTTCCTCCTCTCTCTCCCTCTCCCTCTGCCCCTCCTCTGCTCCTGCTAGCTCTCTAAACAAACAAACAAACATTAAAAAAAAAGGGGGGGGGGGTGGTGCCTGAGTGGCTCAGTTGGTTAAGTCCAATTTCAGCTCAGGTCCTGATCTCATGGTTTGTGATTTCGAGCTCCATGTCTGGCTCTGTGCTGACAGCTCAGAGCCTGGAGCCTGCTTTGGACTCTGGATCTTCCTTTCTCTCTGCCCCTCTCCCATTCACACTCGGTCTTCCTCTCTCTCAAAAATAAACATTAAAAAAAAATTTTTTTTTAAAAGAAATGTGCACATAACTTGGGGGATGGACATTGAAGGAAGAACCAGTCACAACCCACAGTGGACAATGGGTCACACTGTCACTATCTGACATATCAAGGACTTTTAAAACCTAAATGATCACCCTGTCAGATACCTGGCATGGTACTAGGTACTCCCATTAGGAAAATCAAAACGATGTCTTAAGAATAAACTTTCCTGTTGATGAGAATTTTGTTGAATGGTAAATGAATACACCCCTTTGGGGCAGCAACAGGGCAATCTTAGAGCCCCCAAGGGCTTGTTTCCCTTGATTCCCTTTGATCCATTTCTATAAAATCTAGTTTGAAAGCAACACAAAATAGGAGGCACCTGGTGGCTCAGTCAGTTGAGCATCCGGCTCTTGATTTCTGCTCAGTTAAGGACTGGCCACTTGGCAGAAAATCAAAGCTTCTAGAAGGCCTTATAAAATTGTTTAAAAAATGTACAAATCTTTATATTATGATGTTCAAGAGAAAAGATAACATTATACATAGAGTATTAATGCAACTGGGGAGAAAATCTTCAATGCACAGAAAAAAACAGAAAGGCAGAAAATGCTAATTGTGAATTATTTTTGTTGGAAGTATACATGACCCTCTCTTTTTTTTTTTTTAATTTCCCAAAACTTGTATAACAACAGGCAGTACTTTTTACACTGGAAAAAAAAGGGTTTTCCCAAAGTCAATTTTCTATCTGCAGTAGTCAAAAACAGCATTATCTCTCTCTCTCTCTCCTGATTCTCCCAGGCACGAATCAAGAGGACGCTCCTGGTTCCTTGGGGTCAATGGCGGCATGAGAACACAGTGACACGACCAGGGCTAAAGTCCACAGGCATGAGGCAGCTCAGTCGTGAGGGGGTTCCCAGCAACCAAAACCCCACGGGCTACACAGACCCACCGTCCGCCACTTCAAAGCTGGGGGTAAGGAGGGCTAATATTGGGACAGGATTTTTGGACACAGGGTTCCGGGCTCCACCGGCTGTGCATGTGGTGACAGACGGCTGCCTGACTCCCCCCGTCACCTGGGACCCTCAGATGAAGAAAACGCTTTCAAGCCTTATTGTCTGTTGACTTTGCTTTACAAGCCCAGCTCTGACATGAAAGCATACGGTGTTCACAGTGACAGAAGTCACACAGACCGCACAGAACATGTGGTCTGTGGGCAGCAAACAAACAATTCATTAAACCAAAAACATTTTAGGAAACAGGAGGAACTTTCAGTTAGTAAGCCTGCGTTTATCGTTCCCATTAATCGCTTCTCGGTACAAACAGACTGATGCAAGAGACAGGAAATACGGACACGCGGCGTTCACCCCACCGAACAAAGTCAAGGTGCAATTACAACCCGCTACCTCTACACAGCCCTGACGCCACACAAGCCAGGAAAAGCAGGAATGCCACATTCCAAAGAAAACACGGCAGTCGGGAGGCATCTTTGGTGTCCATTTCAGCTGCTTCAAGGCGTCACAGACACACACAGAGGAAGAGGAGACACTGCCAGATTCTAGCACTTTCACCAGAAATGAGACACGGAGACTGACAGGATTTCGAGTCCCGTTCGCAGGCTTATCTTTGCCGTACGGGCACCGGCTCACTCTCAGGGTCTTGCCTTCAGCTGCGGATTTTCCTGGTTTTCGAGAGGTCGTCCACGGGTCACCTGACACTGAGGCCTCAAGTCCCCAAACGTGTCCTGCACCAGACAGGTTCAGTGTCCAGTGAAGGCACGGGCCCTCGGCGGGAGCTGACCAGTGGGACAGCTACGAGGCTGTTGAGGATCTGAGCTTTCTCTAGGCTGAAGAGGAGAGGAAGGTCGGCCTAGCATTCCCACCCACTCGGTAAAATAAGGTCCCCGGAAGGAACACGCGTGGAGTTGTGGGCCAGGTAACAGCACCACCATTAATTACATCAGCTCTGACAGGCGAGCAAGCGCCGCTTGGCTTCTGAGGGACGGCAAGCGACCTAGGCCCTAGGGTTTTTGTTGGTTTGTTTCTTGAAGAATCGCTTGAATCTGAGATTTGCTTTAAAATACTACAGGAAAAAAAAAAAAACCCACATGGGGAGTGGGGAGGGCAGATAAAACAAAAACTGGCCGCCTGCTGCTAACTGTTAAAGACGAATGTGGCACTGGGTGGGGAGTCACTTGGCGATTCCTTCTACCTACGCTTGAAATTTCCCGTAACGTGAAAGGTTAAAGATAAAAAATATTTGGAAAGCCAGCAAAATAGAAGCAAGCGGCGTCATCTGAAAATGTGCAACGAAAGCCCAACGTGAAAAGGTGGCTGTTTTTGTTTAATAACGAGAATGTGTATCAGGCAAGATTCTTGCTTTAAAAAAAAAAAAAAGTAAACAAACAATTCAGCCATGTGAACAGAAACCTGGCCTAACTATAAGGCTATAAACAAACACTGCTCCAGAATAAACCGCTCTATCTATACGGAGACTGATAAGGATAAAAGCCATCTCATAAAGCTGTTTTACTTTCGGAAGGAAAAAAAAAGCAGGGGGTGGGGGTGGGGGCGGGAGACAGGTTACTTCACAAGCATGGAAACAGGTGTTACTCAAGGTAAAGGCAAGGATCTCAGAGGAGGAACTGACTTGGCAGAAAGTAACCTCCTCACTGCTCCCCAGGGAACGAACACTGGACGGGACCCGATTTCCTAGTGGCTCCAGCTCGAGCCCGAAACGGCCCAGTCTTCACACCCAGAGAAACGTGGATGAGGTTATGTGACAACTCATTGCTACTGCTGTGCTAATTGAGTCCTCCTTTTTAACCCGGGACAGAAATGGCTCAAAACAGATGTTTACACCCTTCCTTTTGCCCAAGTTCCTAAGGACATCTTTATTTCCGAAAGATGTGAATCTTCGTCGTTCCACGAATACCTCTTTCACCTTCGTTCTCCATTCCGTCCTGTCTGGGACCTCATGCCCTCTCCCTCGGGACTGGGCCACACGTGGACTCGACTCTGCTCCCCTCCTGAGCTACGGGCCTTCGTGGCTCCATCCAGCACCACCGACAGCCCCACCCACCCTTTCTGCCGCTTCTCGACCATTTGGGCAATGCCACGTGCCCACTGCCCCGGACCACGCAGTCGGAGGCAGCCCCTCCACTGCCACTTCCCACTCTGTGGCTCGCCCCGCCCCTCGGGTATCCCGCCCTTCAGCCTCTGTGGCCCTGCACAGCCTGATTTCTGCCCCCCCCCCCCCCGGCGCCCTCTTTCTCTACTCCCAACAGGGAGGAACATTTCCGGGTGCTCCCCTGAGTTCTCTCAGAGGACACATCCATCTCTGTAACTTCAGCCTACATGGGGAGAGTCCAGGCCCCCATTTCCTGAGCTCTTCTTTCTGGATCAACTGGACACTTCCACTATTTCCTACCAGAACTCAGCTACCACCTGCCCAAAGTCATGCCCTCCATCTTTTACCTCAGATCAACTTCTACTCTTGATTACCCTATTTTGTTAACGGCCCACTATTCTCTTGGAAGGCAGACAGGCTCCAATGACTCTGTTGACACTCATTTCTCCCCAGTACATCTCATCGGTTGCCAAACTTGAGGGTCTACTTCTAGAACAATCGTCACTTTGTTTCCTACACCCGATATCCCTCCAACATCATCAAAGCCCCTTCCCTTTCAAGGACTCTAGTCTATGTGGCCTTTGGATTCAGCTGAGTCTATGCTTAAATCCTAGCTCTGCCAGTTACCAGCCGAGTGACCTCAGCAAAATTATCTAATCTCTCTGGGCCTGAATTTCTTCATCAATAAAGGAAAAACCCCAGAGAGATAATAATACCAACCTCATGAGGCATCTCTAGGTGGATTAAATAGGATTAAATGTTTGTCAAGACTTTAAGTCTGTGCCTTGACACAGAGAACAGTGATCCTTTTAAGGACAGAAGTCAGAGTACTCTCTACTCAAAACCTTTGGTGGTCCCCATCTCACTCAAAAAGTCAATGGCCACACGGTGGCCTGCAAATCCTACACAATTCCACTCTCCCACCCTCTAACGCTCTCCCACTATTTCCTCCTTGCTTATTCCAGCCAAGCTGGCCTCCTTGTATTCCTCAAATACCGTCTAGCCTGTCCCTAACTCAGGGCCTTTGCATTTGCTGCCCCCTCTGCCCACGTCTTTGATTAAATATCACCATCTCAGAGAGGTCTTCCATGACTACCTCTTACCGCCCCCCCCCCGCCCCAAGGATTCCCTACCCCTCTTCCCTACTTGATTTTTCTCCACAACACTTACCACCTCTGAAGTACAGTACATTACTTACTTTGTCTGACTCTGGGGAGCCTGGGTGCCTCAGTTGGTTAAGTGTCCAACACTTGATTTCCGCTCAGGTCATGATCTCACGAGCTCCGTGTTGGGTTCTGCGCTGACGATGCAGAGGCTGCCTGGGATTCTCTCTCTCCCTCTCCCCACCTCTCACCTGCTTATGCTCACTTTCTCTCTCAAAGTAAATAAATAAACTTAAAAAATAAATAAATGCCTGACTCTAGCTACTATTAACTACATAAGGGCTGGGATTTATCTTTTGTTGTCTGCCATATTCTCAACACCTAAAACAGTGCCTGGCACAGAGGGGTGCTCAATATATTGACTGAACGGAGCAATCACTACATGTTAGTTTCTTTCCTACTTCGATTCGTGCCCAGCCTGGACATCCATTACCAATTACTTTTTTTTTTTTTTAACGTTTATTTATTTTTGAGAGAGAGACAGAGTGCGAGCAGGGGAGGGGCAGACAGAGAGAGAGGAAGACACAGGATCTGAAGACGACTCCAGGCTCTAAGCTGTCAGCACAGAGCCCGACGCGGGGCTCAAACTCACGGACCGTGAAATCTTGACCTGAGTCGAAGTCGGAAGCTTAACCCAGGTGCCCCCATCCTTAATTACTTTTAATAATCCAGCAAATATGCTCTACCATCCCTCACCCCAAAATCTACTGTGCAATCCCCTTTCCTCCACTCAGGCTCTGAGTTGTGCTGAAGAAAACACTACAGTCACTCTGGAAAAACCATTCTACATCTATGGCCCACTGGGCCCCATACTGTAGGAGATACACTTATCTATTTCCTGGTTGGCGTCTTTAAACTTGCACTCCTTGCCTCAAGGCCTCCTTCCCTCCACACCCGATTCTGCCTTCTGTGGCACAGGAGGAATAAGAGGGGACAGAGTGAGCTCTCCCAAAATTCCTACCTTTCTCCTCAAGTTTGCCCAATCCCACTTCACTTCTCCATACAGAGACAATGCGTCCACCTCCATATTCATAGATACTGCCCAGCCCCCAGGTGGTACCATGTCTCCAAGGACCCACAGGTCCTCCTCTGCCTGGCTAACTCCTTCCCCTCAGCCCACAAACACACTAAACCTCTGGGCTCCCCTTCTCTTTGGCACACGCTCTCCTTTCTCTCCTAAGGCAGCCACTTTAAGTGTACGATTCAACGAGTCTTGAGAAACATACACATCCACGTAACCACCCTTACACCCTAGAACATTCCCATCACTCCAAAGCATCTTCTCACGCACCAACTCTCACCCCCACATAACCACTGACAGGTTCGTTGTGTTTGTTCTAAAATTGCACAAACGCAGTTCATACGTTAGGTTCTCTTGGGTGTCTGGCTTCCTTCTCTGCATCATGTTTTTGAGGTTCATCTACATCGTCGCATGTATCATGGTCTGTCCTTTTATATTGCTAAACAGTGTTCCACTGTGTGGATATGCTATAATTTGTTTATCTGCTAAGGGACACTGGGTTATTTCCAGTTTGGGGCTGGAAAATGAGACTAAAGCAGCTATGAACATTTATGGTACAAGTTTTCGCTGGGACCTACGTTTTCATTTCTGTTGGGAAAATACCTGGAACGTGGAGCCATATTGTTTACATGGGACTCGACAAGGAACTGCCACACGGCGCTTCAAAGTGGTCGTGCTATTTTAGGTGCCCACCAGCACAGGATAAGTTTCCCTATGGTTTTTTAAATGTCGGTTCCTGGGTCCTTCCCCCAGGAAGCTGATTCTGTGGGTAAGGCCAGGGAATTCGAGTTCTTAACTAGGAAACCATTATCCTGTATCTTATTTCACCTTCTCGCCTTCTGTGTCTTTCTCACCTCACGGCTCTCTGGCCCCTACCCTCGGAGTAAGACCAGAACTGCCACTGTCCAGTTCCAGTAACCAAATCTAACACTTGCAAATCCTTATTATTAGGTTCCCACATGGCATCTGACGACGTCTTCCCGTGGAATCCATGACTCAGCCCCACTTCGAGCTGCTTACAGTGTATCTCCACCCTGAGGTCACACCCCCCGAACCTGATCCTCCTTTACATTCCCAGATTGGCTGGCCAGCCCCACTCCTGCCCTGTCACACAATCCGGAAACACAGAGCCGTCCTCAACTCTCCCCTTAATTCTTTTTTTTTTTTTTTTCAACGTTTATTTATTTTTGGGACAGAGAGAGACAGAGCATGAACGGGGGAGGGGCAGAGAGAGAGGGAGACACAGAATCGGAAACAGGCTCCAGGCTCCAAGCCATCAGCCCAGAGCCTGACGCGGGGCTCGAACTCACGGACCGCGAGATCGTGACCTGGCTGAAGTCGGACGCTTAACCGACTGCGCCACCCAGGCGCCCCTACTCTCCCCTTAATTCTAACCTGCTCCCATTCAATTAGATGCTGAGTCATGTAAGATTCGACCCAGCACACATTTCTCAAAACCTACGTCCTCCTTTACCACTGCCAAAACTAGGCAGCCATCATCTCACTGGGTCTACCTAGCAGTCTCCTAACCAGCTTCCTGTCTCAGATCTTGGCATCTTGGGCTTTTGGACATGCATTCTACCTACTGTCTGCAAGGGCCTGACGCAGGCAAATCTGTTCACGTCTTTCCTCCACATAAAACCCTACAATGGTTCCTTCCTCCCTCTGCCTACGGAATACCTTCCATCTCTGTGGCTCAAGTCAGAGGTTCCCAAACTTTCTTGGTTCACAACACCCTTAGTGTGTCAGTAAATTCTTCATAGGGCCTTCGGCAAAAAGAAACGCCTAACAGTTCCATTTATTAAGCAGTTAGTTCCAAATGGCCTAAGTATGTAGGGACTAGCAACTTCAAAGCCACTTGAAAAAGAGGAATACATGTAAATGGAAAGAAAATTATTTCATTCTTAACCATAACTACTTACTAACGGGATGTGTCCCTGCTGGGTGCTACACATATTCCAAACCTTATAATCGGATTAGACACTGCCACCCTCATTACCATTCCACATTGCTTTTCATGTGGTGTTTGAATTTTATTACAGCAACCACCAAAAATTCAGCCTTGCAAAGATACGTCGTTGAAAGGAAAGCAGCACAAGCTGATGTTGAAACCCCAAACTACCTCGAACAGGGTGTCTGACATTTGTTTGTTGAGTACTGCTATGCTTCTCTCAAAACTTGAAAACAAGTTGCAGTGCCTCTGTGAGTTTACTGCGGCCCCCAGGGCCCCTGAGGATGGTTTGGGAGTCACAGGCCTATGCGTTCAAGGCTGTGCAAAACGCGGGCCCGATTCTTCTCCATGACTCTCTTTCAATCCAGTCTCTTCCCAGAACATCCCTGTGCTTTCATGTTGGTCTCTGTGCTCATCACTGCCTGTTCCTCTTTAGCTATCTAAATCTGCTTGTTCATCAGGGCCAATTCAAATGCCCCCCTTCTCCAGGAAATCAGACAGTGACCACCCACCGCACTGGGTGTGTTCTTAGAATGCACTGATCACGCTTCTCCAGGGCTGGTGTTTCGGTGCAGGTGGCCTTTCAAATATCTGGGGGCTGGACTGAAGTTTAAGCATGTTGAAGGACAGGGACCATCTACATCACGTACATAAAAAGCGAGATATACACAGAAAAGTACATAAAGCTTATGTACGGTTTAATGAGTAATCAGAGAGTGAACTCTGGGGTAGCTGCCATCCAGGTCTCTGCTCCCCTCATACTTAGTAGACAATACTCTCTGCAGAATGAAAGGAAATCCGTGATTTAAGATATTCAGTCCTATGGGGTGCCTGGGTGGCTCAGTCGGTTGAGCGTCCGACTTCAGCTCAGGTCACGATCTCACGGTCTGTGAGTTCAAGCCCCGCGTCGGGCTCTGGGCTGACGGCTCAGAGCCTGGAGCCTGCTTCCGATTCTGTGTCTCCCTCTCTCTCTGCCCCTCCCCCGTTCATGCTCTGTCTCTCTCTGTCCCAAAAATAAACGTTGAAAAAAAAAATTAAAAAAAAAAAAAAAAGATATTCAGTCCTGTATGTCATAGTGTCATTCCAACAAGTTTTTTTCTAACGAAAAGGACTTTTCCACATGGAAACCTATGTGATAAAAGCTAAAGAGAGCTGCCAGGCACAGTTTGGTATGTTCACTCACATTTAAAAATTGTTTAAATGTATGGGGGGGGGGGACGATATGGTATTTGCTTCAGAATAATGAAGGAGATGAGGAAGGGGACTGCCTGCCACATGTTGATCACTACTGAACCTGGGTGCTGGTTGCATGAGGGTTTCACGATACTATTCTACTCTTTTGCATGTGTTGGAAGTTTTTCTAAAATGAAAAATTTTTTTAAAAGAGAGAAGCCAATGGGGCGCCTGGGTGGCGCAGTCGGTTAAGCGTCCGACTTCAGCCAGGTCACGATCTCGCGGTCCGTGAGTTCGAGCCCCGCGTCAGGCTCTGGGCTGATGGCTCAGAGCCTGGAGCCTGTTTCCGATTCTGTGTCTCCCTCTCTCTCTGCCCCTCCCCCATTCATGCTCTGTCTCTCTCTGTCCCAAAAATAAATAAACGTTGAAAAAAAAAATTAAAAATAAATAAATAAATAAATAAATAAATAAATAAATAAAAAAACAAATAAAAGAGAGAAGCCAAGAAAAAGAAGTCATTCAAGCAAGGAAAGCCTTTCCAATATGTTCAGAAGAAAGGCCTGTTTCTCCTGCATTCACTTGAAGTATAAACCTTCACTTTTTTTTTTTTTTTTTTTTTTAGTAATCTCTACACCCAACACGGGGCTCAAACTCATGAACCTGAGACCAAGAGTCACATGTTCTACTGACTGAGTCAGCCAGGCGCCCTAAACCTTCACTTTCTGAAGTGAAGCCCAATCCTACAATGTCACAGGGTTTGAAGGGACTGGAGGGAAACCCACTCAAAGAGCAAGAAAGACCTTGTCAGCACTGCCACAGGCCTCCCTAACATGCTTAGCAAAACTGGTGAGGATGTGGGAAGACATGGGGGTGAGAAGTCAGCAAAACAGAAGAATGTCTCTGACGAAGTCAACCAAAACTTAAGTAAGTCTTTCAAAACAGAGCCCACATTTAATGGCCTCTCCGTGGAGGTAGCTCTGGGCAGACTTTCTTCCACGTAGGAGGGAGTAGATTCCTTTGATTACAGAAGCCACAAGAACAGGTTGCCCATCTGACTGGAGCTCAAGGAACCTTACAAGATCATTCTCTTCTCTTCCTCAGATAAGCGTTGAAATTTCTGGAACACACTGCTTCTCTGGCAGAATCTAGATGAGCACTGGCTTTTCTGCCCTGCCCCACCTCACTCTCCTTTCCAAAGCACAACCACCTGGCTGACCCCTACACCCCTTGCATTTAAAACCCGCTTCCTCTCTGACTAGAGGACTTCTCTGGGTACATCTCAGATGTCACAAAATATTTGAAATTCTCCATACCAGCCCCTTCTAAGTACACCTCTAGCAATGATTTGAACACTTCTGGGCTGGCCCTTCTGAAAGGTATTTATGGACCAAAGAAACCCAGGAACGAAGCCTCCTCATATACCAAATACTCAAGAGCCTTGTCCTTCCCTCTCTCCCTTTCTCTCTGAGGAAGAGTATGACAACCCCACTCTTAGTAATTATCTGTGGAGATTTACCACACACATCTCAAAAGCAAAGATAGAGCGTCTGCTATCAGCTTGATTCTCTGCTCCACGCTGTGTGGGTTAAAGAAAGGAGTCGATGCAGCCGATGTGCACGAACGGTATCTGATGAACTGCCGAAGCGTGTGGTACACACCACAGGATTTCCCAGGTGAGGGAAGTCGCTGAGGGCTTGTGTACTCGGGGAAGAAAGGCTTCGTAACGGAGGCTGGCTCAGAGGGTGGGAGGACCTGACAGCATGAGTGAAGAAGCATCACCCCATCTGTGGCAACGAGGACACAGCCTTGGCGAATGCGAAGTGTTCCCTCTGAGAAGCAGTGACAGTAAGGCTGGACAGGAGGCAGCGAGGCCATGGAGGAGAATGCTGTGACAGCACTGACACGGTGGGTGCTAGCCAGGGGCTGACTGGAGGCTTCCGAGCAAAAGAGAGACGGGATCGGAGTCCTCCGAAGGCAGGTCAGATGGGCAGGCATCAGGGCACAAAGTGAACAAGACAGGGAAGGAGTCAAAAAGCGCAGTGAGGGAGGCGACAGCGGCCTGCACCGTGCTGGGGAGGGGGAGGAAGGGCGGCAGGAGGAGGGGGAACGTATCAAGAGAACTTAGTTCTGATGAAAAAAACGCAGGGGACAAGAAGGACCTCAGGAGGACATGGGGATTTTAATCCTAGAAGACAGTGAAGCTAGACTGGCTGGTCTGAATGCAACGAACCACCGACATCTCCTCAAGAAAATGCTTACGGTTCTAATACTCTTTTCTTACAGAAATCATTCGTAAAACAAGGCCGTCCACCCTCCCTGAACTCAAGAGGTAGCTTCCCCAAATATGTTCCACGCACTCAAGTGAATCTGTTAGGGAATGCTTCTCCCCAGCGGCAGCTCACTTCCTCCCCCAAAGGAAAGGTGCTTCTGCAATCTGAACCTCAAGTTCCCGTTGAAGTTGCGAGGTCCAACGTGTAAGGTAGCAAGTCTCCAACGTTTCTCAAAGTTCAGCTTTGATAAGGAGAGCATTTTATTTTTTTATTTATTTAGCTATTTATTTATTTTTTCAACGTTTATTTATTTTTGGGACAGAGAGAGACAGAGCATGAACGGGGGAGGGGCACAGAATCGGAAACAGGCTCCAGGCTCCGAGCCATCAGCCCAGAGCCCGACGCGGGGCTCGAACTCACGGACCGCGAGATTGTGACCTGGCTGAAGTCGGACGCTTAACCGACTGCGCCACCCAGGCGCCCCAAGGAGAGCATTTTAAAGCGGACATCTCACCAAAAGCTAACCCTCGAATTCCAGGTCTCACCTGAACTGGGACAGGACGTTAACAAGTCTTCTCTGCGAGTCACCAGATGTCACGCTCAACAGAGACCATCATGGGGACATGCCAAAGTAACCTGAAAAAGCTCCCACTCCAGAGGCAGTCGGATTCTACCATGTTCTTCCTCACCTTCACCCTGACAGGAGTCACTCAGACCTAAACACACACACTATCATCACCAGTGAAAGAATTAAAGGGGGGAGGGCAAGACAATTCAATGCTATGGCCTGAGCCCAAACGCCTCTCAAGATGTCAGAGCTTCACAGAATCCGTTCGTGAGTAACCAGAGTGCCATCAAACCTTGCACGGTCAGGCCAAGATGAAAGGACAGGTAACGAAGTTACAGCCAAAAAAGGATTTTATTCACGTGCTTCAACATTCACAGCTGGATCTCGACACAGACCTAGTAAGAGTGCAAAGAATACCCACTGGAGTGGAAATCTATGCCACCAAGCGTAGTGACAGCTGTTTGAGAGACCTCCTCACAACGAGAGACGTGTCACTCTGAGGTAAAGCCCAAGCTTGAGGGAGGACGCCAGAGGGGGTACCAAGGAGACTGAGCCCGAGCTCGTTCTCACAGAAGCTAAATGAGGAGGACACGAGGGTTTGTACCTCTCACTGTCTCTAAGTTTGCGTATGTTTAGAATCTTCCATGATAAAAAGGAAAACACGACAAAGAAAACACATTTTCAAGATACTCAAAACAGGCCCCTCTCATATCCTCTCTCACAACTTAATTTTCAGTCCTCCCAAACAATGGAAAGCAAATAAACACTTTTCTTGTGCTTAAGCAATGAGGTAGAAAGGGAGTAATGCATATCTTAAGCCTAGAAAATTCAGTAAGAGAAGACAGATTAGAACTATGAACGAAATACTGCCCCTTCTCACACTTCCCTGCTCATGTTTCCATCACACCTCTGAAGGCAGATCTCTCTTTCAGAGGAACGTGCTCGCTGCCGAGGGACAGGAGAGAAAAACCGACAGCAAAAAGTCACAAAGAGCCATACGAAACTCCAGATCAGAAACTGTAACTGGAACCTGCCGTGACAGTGGTCCAGGTGACAGATAATGCATCCCAAGGGGGCAGAGTCCAGGCTCATCTGTTTCTCAGGGTTCCCCAAAGACATCTAGTCAGAGGGTTCCGGGACCCGAGTCAGCATCAGGTGCCTGAGACATCTACTGAGCATCCCTGGCTGTCTAGGGAGCCCAACCTCAAGAAATTAGAATTCAGGGGCGCCTCGGTGGCTCAGTCGGTTAAGCGTCTGACTTCAGCTCAGGTCATGATCTCTGTGAGTTCAAGCCCCACATCATGCTCTGTGCTGACAGATCACAGCCTGGAGCCTGCTACAGATTCTGTGTCTCCCTCTCTCTCTCTCTGCCCCTACCCTGCTTGTGCTCTGTCTCTCAAAAAAAAAAATAAACGTTAAAATTTTTTTTTTCAATAGAAAATAATAAAGAAATTAGAATTCAGTGGGAAGACAAATGTAAACAAAGTTTCACAACACAAGCACAAAGTGCCCTGAATCCAGATGAGGAAAGGAGCTCACCCTGCTTGAGGGGTCAAGAAGGTGACCGGTGAAGGGGATCTTAACAGATCTATAAGGAGCCTGTCCAACGCTGCAGGCTGCTGGTGGGGAGGGAACATGAGCGAAGGCCCCATGTTGCTGAGGCCTAGAGATGGGGTGAGGGCCAGATGGTGAAGGACCTCGCATGCATGCAAAGGGGCTTAGACTTCACTCTGTGGACTGGGGCCTTCTCTGTGGCGAGGGACCAGTTACTGAAAACTCTAACCCAGCACGGATGACTCTTAGGATCCCTTCTGTACTTCTCGTGGACAGGTAACACAGGTGGGCAGACCACACTTAGGGCACTGCCTTAGACGGCACCGAGGCTATCTCAGCAGAGGTGCAGCCTGGTCCGTGGTCTCATTAGAGGGCAGGTCTGAGAGCAGCGTGATGGGTGAAGGACAACAGAGATGGCAGGCAGCCAGGAAGCTGTCCTCTTGATCTAGGAAATGAGTCTGGCTGAGATACTGGCTAGAAGGACTGGGTAGCTCAGTCGGTTGAGCGTCCAGCTCCTGGTTTAGGCTCATGTCATGATCTCACAGTTCAGGAGTTCGAGCCCCGCGTCGGGCTCTGTGCTGATGGTGTGGCGCCTGTTTGGAATTCTCGCTTTCGCCCTTCTCTCTGCCCATCCCCCACTCTCTCTCTCAAAACAAATAAATAAAAACTGAAAAAAAAAAAAAAAGGAGCCACATTTAAGAGACACTACTTCAGTCTACATGACAGAATTCAGTGACCAAGTAGCACAGCATCACCGTACTCTCCAGACTGGGGGGGGGGGGGGGGGGGGGGGGGGGGGGGGGGGGGGGGGCGTGGCTGTCGGCACCAGGAGGAACTACGGGAAGAGGCACACGTTAAGAAAGGTAAACTCAGGCGGGAAGATTTTCTTCAAATTTCACGTAACTTTATTCTTGTATTCTATTCTATCTAGTTTATTCTTTATTATTCTTCCAAATAATCCTAGTTAGCTCGTTAATTTTAGTCACATGGTATCTCAAAGTGAATGCAAGAAGCCTTAAACCAGCCCAGGCAATACCAAAAGAAAGTCCTTTCAACCCCACCAAGCCAAAGCAAGCTTTAGAAAACCAATCTAACGCCAAACAGGGCAGCAGTGTTTTCTGTTTGCATCTGGGCTGAAAGTGCAGAAAAGAAACACACACTCAACTATCTCCACTGGTGAAATTTCAGACAAAGCCAGACAGTGTTGTTGCTACAGTCACAAAATCACAGCCTAGAAAGATTGCACCTCGCGTGGTGTCAGAACTCGTTAGTTTCTGAAAGCAAATAAAACTCGTTTTCTGTACTAGGTGCAGTTCGCTGCTGTGGTGTAAGAAATCTTCATTTCTGGGAACGGCAACACATGTTTGGGTGAGGAACAAAAGCACCTGCCAAAACCACTCTGTGGAAAGAAAAAAGAAAACAAAACTCTCCCAGTCTGTTGGCCCCTGAAACAAGTAAACAGTCAGGAAACCATGAAATGGAGTAACAGGTAGATACTGTGCATAGCCCCAGCTTGATGAGTTAAAGGGGTCTGTTTGCATCTGCAAGTTTCTTCCATTTGCCTCTGATCCCCCACTGCCTCTCAGGCCCAAGCCCACAGCCTCCCTTGCCTGGACTGGTGCGGCAGCCTCCGCCTGGTCTCCAGCTTCCTCCTGGCCTCATCAGTTCAGTCTCAACATGGCACCTGCTAACCCTGTAAAGTGGAGGCCAGGTGTCTTAGCCAGCTCAGGCTGCCTTAACAAAATCCCACAGTCTACGTGGCTTAAACAAGAGACATTTACCTCTCACTGTTCTGGAGGCTACAAGCCCAAGATCAGGCTGTCCGCAGGGCTGGGTTCTGGTGAGAGCCCTGCTTCTGGCTTGCTGACGGCAGCCTTCTCACTGTGTTGTCATATGGTGGGAGAGAGCAAAGGCTCTGCGCTTTTCCTCTTCCCAAAAGGGCCACTGATCCCATCATGAGGGTCCCTCCCTCATGACCTCATCTCAACTAAATCCCACAGGCTCCACCTCCAAATACCACCACATTGTGGGGGAGGGCTTCAATGTGAATTCTGGAAGGACACAAACATCAGTCTGCAATACCAGGGCAAGTCGCTCCCCTGATCAGATGTCTCCGGTGGTGGCTTCAAAAAGGCCAACAGCCTCACGCCAGCCACCAGGCCCTACACCTCTATGGGGAGGCTATACCTCTATGGGGAGGGCACGGCTTGCCAGGCAGCACTCAGGAAATCTGTGAGGGGCATTTCTTGGCGGTCACAGAGACTGGTGGGGGGGGGGGGGGGGCGGGCACTGCACAGCCAAAGATCATGTCAAATCTGTACACCGTTAGACACTCCCACAGGCCAAAAACCTTTGATAAATCCCTGGAGCCTACAACCTCACTTATGTAAAAGCACAAAAGTACTTTTTGCATAATTTTATACAAGTAATCTTTCCAGACTTTAACTACTGTATAAAGCAGGCAAGGTCGCACTTCTGACGTGTGGAGCGTTACCAAGAATTGCTCACCATCTTGGAGATGCGGGCACCGCTAAATGTCCTGGTGTTTTTATCAGTCTGCATTGGCGGGCACCACATTCACTCACGGCGGAGTGTCACCATGTAGGGGGGTATTTACATGTTAAATTACATGTAGGTGAGTAAGAATTACTTTTCTATTAGTCCATTGTTAGATTACCAGCTGCATAATACATGTATTTCTTTCTGAAATTGTGTGTCTGTGTATGTGTGTGGGTGGGGGGGGGGGGTTACTGTCTATACATTTCACTCCAGGACAGTAGGGGGCATTTCCGTAATAAATATTGTATGGAGAGAGCATGGCATCCCCGCAGGACTGGCGCTCTCATCTCCTACTCCTCTTCCTCTCCTTTACTCCCTGCCCCCCCTGCAGCCACTCCCATACTCCAAGTCCTCCACCACGGAGGACTCTCCCCCCCTCGCCCCTACTATGCCTTCTGCCTAAAGGCTCCCCTGCCTCCTTGAGTTCTTGCTCAAATGGCGCCTTCTCTGTGGGGCCTTCACTGTTCAAAGTTGCAGCCCCCACCCCCACCTCCACCCCTGGCCCTCTCTATTCCACTCCCCTGCTTTATTTTTCTTCAATAAAGTCATAGCTTTTATCACCACTACGTAATTTATTTCCTTGTTTCCTGCCAGAATGAAAGCTCTAGGGGGGAGAGGATTTTGTCTGTTTCTTTCATTTGCTGTACCCACAGGGCCTGGAACAGTATCTGGATACCATTATAGGCGATTTACAGATTAATGGTTTAGAAATATCAATTTTGAAATCTTTAGTTATAATTGCAAGATCAAAACTAAGTCAAAAACTCAGGGTCTCTATGCATTATCACCCTTAACCTTTGTGTAGAAATACATAGATATACTGTAATATACACAGTGTTTACATCTATTGTAGAAATATATATAGTGACTGGTATCCAGGGCTGAATTTAATTTTAAAAAGCCAATCTAGGGGCGCCTGGGTGGCTCAGTCGGTTAAGCATGTGACTTCAGCTCAGCTCATGATCTCGCAGTCCGTGAGTTCGAGCCCCATGTCGGTCTCTGTGCTGACAACTCAAAGCCTGGAGCCTGTTTCAGATTCTGTGTCTCCCTCTCTCTCTGACCCTCCCCCATTCATGCTCTGTCTCTCTCTGTCTCAAAAATAAATAAATGTTAAAAAAAATAATAAAATAAATAAATAAAAAGCCAGTCTATTCTCAGAAAAACAGTGAGACTTAGAACATAATGAACATCACTTGAAATTATCAGACCTTACTGAGATTTCTCAAATTCTCCCTTTAAGTGTCTCTTAACACCTCCCTGCTCTGCCTCCCTAATCTGTTCCTGGATTCCACTGATTTGTATTTCTGTCCCACCTCTCATCCTTCCCACCTCTTCCCATCCCCCTGCTCCCCTTTCCAGGTCTGCCCCACAGCTCTGGCCTCTCTGTCACTGGCCCACACTCCCACACTGCACTGCAGGATTAGTGTTGAGTCACTCACTCTCAGTCATATTAATGGTCCCAGCTTCCTGTTCGTCCCGGTACAAAAGCCAGGATGCTACCGTAGGACTCAACATGCCCTCTGCTTCTCTCCCTCCACCTCTCCTCCTTAAGCCCCTCCCAAACAGGACCTAGACCTGCTGCCTCCTTTGCAGGCCTCACTCCCGACAGAAATTCACAAGGCTCAGCTCACCACAGCTTCAGAAATCTTTCCTGCTCTCAGCTGGCCAAGCTTAGAGCAGTTCCTACCACCTCCCAGAGGCCCTTAGAAAACCGTGGCCCAGCCCTAACATTCAATGGTAAAAAGTGTTTCTCTCAAACCTTTTGTTGAGGATTTATTGATTTCATCTTTGGACAAAATCAGACACTGTGAAATTTAAAGGACTCTACTTTTGTTTTAGAAACATTAGAAGGCTTAAACACGGAGGAGAGACGGTACAGATAACATTCCGGGAGGCTGTAATACAATGCTGAAAGCCTACAGTCTTCTTGTGGTCACTCACTCATGAGAAAGCTGGTCCTTCCGGCTGCCTGAGGTTCTTGCTGATCCGAGCAGGAACCCACTCAGACAGGTGAGGCAGGGTGGTCTGTGATGCCCCAGCTGCCGCCATCTATGGACCGTAACCAGGTTTGCTGTTGGCTTGATAAAATGATGTGTCACCTTACGATATATGCCAATATTTTTCCATTCAAAACACTGTTCTGAGAACATTTTATTAGCGAAGGAAACACACTTGCTGTGCTCATGTAAATAATGAGTCACAGATCAGTGACGAAAAAGAGTATGCTGGTCAGACCCTAATCTAGGGCCAAATCAGAACTATTACTGGACTCTGAAAGCCCCAAATCCTTGGCTTTGCATAGCTTTATCCAGGACGATTGCTTTGGAAATCATACAATTTCCCAGCTGTAGGACTCTACCGTGCTAACTATCACCAGCAAGACAAGATCATAAAACGGAGGCAGAGTAGATTAAATGAGAAACAAGTTCAGTGTTTCACTTCCCTCAACGTAAAGACCCAATAAAGCGGCTAACTTGGATGAATGTCAAGCTTTACAGCCCTCAAGTAGTTCAGCCTCTGTAAAAACAAACGAGTAATTTGAGGTTACAGAAGATAGTTCTTATAATTATGATTACAAGATTCTAATCATCAGCTAGAACTTAAAAAAAAATTTAATGCAGCATGTCTTTGTAAAAGACCTACCAGCCAGAACTATTAATAGAAAAGCCTAGAGCCATTTAAACATGAAATCTGGACAGAAGAAAAAAAAAAAAAAAAAGATAAAGCTTCCTCTTCAACTGATGCACTTTGTGAATAATCACAATTCAAGCTGTAAACATACCCTCTGAGTATAATTCCCTCTCTTCTCCTTGCCTCCATTATCCTTTTTAATTTTATTAAAATGTATAACTGTTTTTCTGGAATATGTTTCCTGGGAAGTAGCTGAGCAAATGCCCAGGTCAATCAAGGACCATATCCATATTACCTTCTTTTAAAGTCCATTTGATTGAGCCCGTCCTCTTACTGACAGCATGCAAGCTTCCATCCAGGGTTGACACAAACAACAAGGTTTCGGGAAGTGTCACTGTGCTGGGACTTCCAAAAATCTGCAATGAGATGTTCGTGTTCAATAGTAATCTTCATCTTGGGCACGTACAACCGCAGACAGACCCTCCCACCCCACCGCCGCCCCACCCCACTCCAAAAGTTATCCTTCTAAAATCTGCCACCTCACAGATGAAGACGCTGAGGTTAGAGAGCCCGCATCCAAGGCACATGTCTAGACAACAGTTGAGTCAGGACTAGATCCCAGTTGCTTTATTCTCCCTAAGCAGCAATCCTTCCCGCAGACAGACAGGCTTATCACCTGACACAACAATGACAGGGATTCTGAAATAATCCACGGGCAGCTCCACTGAAACAGAGGAAGAAAGTATGCTCAGCTTTCTAACCGACTTCCTTCTCTTGGTTATACTGCACCTTCTAAAACTTGGTCATCCTGCAAGACTCACTGGTAAAGAAGAACGCCAGCACACCCACACTTGCCCACGTGCACTTACGGAATTTTAAAAAGGCAAAGAGCTAGGGAAAAGTGTTTAAAGCAAAATAGGAAAAATAGCTCTCATTACGTAAAAAGTTCATACAATGGGGCGCCTGCTGGTTCAATCAGTCAAGTGTCTGCATGATCTCATGGTTTTTGAGTTCGAGCCCCGTATCATCCTGTCAGCACAGAGCCTGCTTTGGATTCTCTCTCTCTCCCTCTCCCTCCTTGGCTTATGCACTCTCTCAAAATAAGTTAAAAAAAAAAAAAGAAAAGAAAAAGAAAAGTTCATTGAACAATAAAACACCAAGATTTCAAAAGAGGTTATAAAAGAAAATATATGAAAAATATAACGCGAATTGTTCTTCACTTATAGTCAAAATGTAATTTACATAAAATTTTTTATGCTTAATGTATTAAAACACACACACACACACACACACACACACACACACTCTTTACAGAAAGCAACCAAAGGTGGTGAAATTCACTTTCTCATCCATTGTTGGTGCCAATGAAAATTATAAGTCAGTGCAATCTTTCTGGAAAGTATAAAAATGCTCAGATTTTTGATCCTATAATTCCCATTCTGTATCCTAAAGAAATAGTTCCAGAAACAGAAAAACGTGTGTGCACAATGATGCTTATCATATCCCATTTCCCATTTACAAACACAGAAACTAGAAAGATCTGGATTTCCAATAATATCTAAATGACTGAAATAAACTATAAACACCCAATGGAATATTATGTAATCATTAAAATAGCACTTGGGAAAAGTTACAGCAACATAGAAAAACGCTTCTATACATTTTCATGTGAAAAATACAGAGTCCAAATTTTAATGTACACCGTGGTGATAATTATACTGGACAAATTTTCTTTGTCTGCCTACCCTCCAGTTTTGCTAAGAACTGTACCCTCATCTACAGTTGCCATGGGAACAGCTGTGGGGGGGGGCTCATGCATGCGCACAGGCAATACATCCATGTGCAGGTGATAGCTGATAAGGTTTCCTGAGACAACACCCTTTTGAGGTATTCAATTCCAGCTTGTTTTTTTAAATGTTTGTTTATCTTGAGAGAGAGCATTTGTGCAAGTGGACGAGGGGCAGAGAGCAAGGGAGAGAAAGAATCCCAAGCAGAGCCTGATGCGGGGCTCGATCCCACAAACTGTAAGATCATGACCTGAGCTGAAATCAAGAGTGGGACACTCAACCAATGGAACCAGCCAGGCGCCCCCAGCAATGCCAACCCTGTAATGAGACTTTCTCTTTGTCACCATACTGTCCCATAAGCTACCTGGTTCCTGTGGGTCTTAAATTAAAACTGGGCCAACGCAACTTGCTTATGCTGTGAGAGTTTGGATTTTGGCACAAAATTTTTTAAATATAGGAGTATGGCTAGCTTGTAGCACTAAACAGGAAAGACTGGGGCTTTATGTGTGCAAGGCAGCCTAACCCTAAAATAATACCTGCCCACTCTCGGTAAGAACCAGGATGGCACCCAGCTAATACCTTAATAAGGAAAGCCCGATGGCTCTTTCCAAAGCAGCCTGAGATGGCAGGACAGACACCCCAGTCCCTGCATTCCTGTGGAGACCCACTGGCAGAGGGGGCGAAGCAGCTGCCAGAGCCTGACTCATCTCCGCTCTTGTGTGGTTCCGGCCTAGAGGTGAAGAAGTCCACCCTTTACCTTGCCCAGAGCCCCTGGGGCCCACTCACCTGGAATGGAAGAAACAAGAGCAAGCTTTATCACTGCCTGTGGAGTCTATTCTCAGTGTAAAGCCCCAAATCGGAGAAAGACTTTTAACTCTATCTTGGGAACTAGGAAATTAGTCTGGGTATGACCTGGCTAGGAAAACAGAAGCCTCAAGGTGGTGCCTGCCCTAGCTGGGAATCCAGAGGTCGTGCATACCAAGTGTTTTAGGGATAAGATTATTTTAGCCTGCAGATTATAGACCGCTGTTGAGACTCATCTGAACCTGTTCACACCTGAACTGGAGAAACGGACACTGCCCGGAGCACATGGGCCTGCAGAACAGTGGCCCTGGGACAAGACGGCTAAGGGCTGTCGCTAAAGGACACTTAAGGCTATCCCCCACTGAGAAAGTGATGGGTTTGCAGCAGGACGTGGGGCTGTGAGATCATATCAGCTGGGGGCAGTCTAGAGCTGGAATGAATGAAAAGGGAAGAGTGCCTGCATACCCGGGGACCGGTAGGTGGAAAGGCCTGCCGAGGCCCCTCTACCTGTTGTTTTGTACAACAGGTCTTGGGATCACACAAGAATTGTGAACTCTCTGGTCGCTCAACTGGTAAGGAATTAAAACTCGAGAGATTTCTGTGGATGTTTGCTGGATGTGAGAGAGACAAAGATTGAAACAGAGAAAGAAGCCTGAGAAGAAACACAGCTGAAAGACGGACAGAGTGCCCTGGCTTCTACTGTTCCTCAGGCCAACTTCCTGTCATTGGGCTCAGACACACACCGTCCCTTACAAGAAACTCCTCCTCTTTGCTTACATTTGTTGGAACTACATTTCTGTCACTCGCAATCCAAAACAGTCCTAAAACACACACACACACACACATGCACCGTTAAAAATATATATGGAGAGAAGGGCACCTGGGTAGCTCAGTTAGTTAAACATCTGACTCGACTTCAGCTCAGGTCACGATCTCACAGTTCGTGAGATTGAGCCCCACATTGGGCTCTATACTGACATCGCAGAGCCTGCTTGGGATTCTGTCTGTCCCTCTCTCTCTCTCTGTCCTTCCCCCATGTTCTCTGTCTCTCCCTCAAAATAAACATGAACACACACACACACACACACACACATATACACACACATATATGTATACATATATATGCATACATATATATGCATGTTTATTATATTATATATATTCATGTTTATTATATTACATATATTCATGTTTATTTTGTATTTCTATGGGTGTATATATATACATATATATATACACACACACATATATATACACACACACACAGAAAAAAGATGAAAGAAATATTACAAAACTATGGCAACAGTTTTTTTTCTCCTGTATTTTCTAAATTTTCTATGATATGATCATGTAATCTGCGATGAATTTTTTATAAAACGGAAAGAAGATGGACAAGTTAGCAGGTGGGACAGAAGCTCAAAGTTAGAGGAGCTTCAGCAAGCCCCTCAGGATATTAGGCAACTCAACCACCTTTGATCATTAATATCCAACAAACAGAAATAAAAGTTTAGAAACAAAGAGGTCCCTCAGTAAGACAGTGTGCATCCAGGAATAGATGAGTTTTGTCATTGCTATTAAAGCCTACAGTACAATGATAATGAACTAAATGCCCCCAAATATAGCTTATCACGGTATTAGTATTAAAAAGGGTCAATATTTACTAAAACATATCAGTGCTGCTTCATTACTAGTGTGGAAACAAAAGCCACCTGCCTCGTCTGATCATCCTGGAAACCACAGGAAGAGCAATTGTCTATGGTTGGTTGGTGAATCGAAATAAAACACTAATCACATAACTAACACAGTCTTATGAAAATCTTAAAAATACCAGGTTTGGCTAGAAGTTGAATTTAGCAACTGAGAGTGCCAACAGTTAATCACAGTGTCCATACGGACGTCACAAACCCTGTCACAAGCTTCTCTCCTCTTTAAAGGCTCTTGACAAATTCCAATTAGAATGTCTGGAGAGACACTCTGAATGGTGTAATTCTTTCACATGGCAAATTAATATGACAAAATTTGTCGCCTTTCCCCCGACATTTCTGAAAGCTGCCTGCCCTCAGATACAGTTGCTATCACTAACGTGAATTAAATAAGCTTCTAGATGCCTTTTGGGATACTGAGCAAGCTGAGAACCATTTGTACCTGAACATCTAAAAATGCTGCTTCACAGTAATGAACCTGCACATTTCCTCACCCAGCCATTTCAGCCATTAGGGCTCTCTTCTCTGATGGATGAAATGGCCATAGGTGTGTGTTATACACACTTGTTTCCGGACAGCCTGAAACTGGAAAAAAAAAAAAAAAAAACCAAACAAACCCTGATTCTGTAGATCTGCTTCGAGCTGACTCCCTAGAATCTGACTCATTTTTGCAACTAGTGGGATATGTACTCCTGGCTTGGATGATGACTTCTAGCAAGTAATCCCAGTAACACTATGGAGGGTGAAAATGCTAGTGGCAGGTAACCTACTCTAACCTAAAACTAAACACCCATTAGCCAGCTGGTCCTCATGGAAGTCTGGCCACACACGCTCTCTCCCAGGAGGTGACCCTGAAACACCCAGCCTGAGGACTATGAAGGAAGCCTGGTAACTCAGGGCAGATGATGCAGGACAAACGTTGCTACTAAAACCAACTTATTTCATGTAGGTTCGTTCAGTGGTAAAACAGGGCCCTCACCGAAGCCCTGCTCAGTCTGGACTTCAGCAAGAATCTCCCTCCCATGAAAAGAAACACAGGACAGGGACTGTGTCCTTGTGTTCAGTGTTCCGATGGTAAAGCAAAGTGCAGCACCCACACCATTTCATAAAATGCAACACTCACTTTAGCTTTACTACAAAGACCTGGAAGCAACTACCGACAGCTTATACAGAGATGATTAAGAGGTGAGCCACCAACAATTTCACCCTAATATTCTAAAGTCAGCTAATTGTTAGTTGCTCTTGCATTAATGAACTCAGCACCTGGTATTTCAGGTAAGAAAAAAATCTTTTCTAAAATGAGTTTTGGGGGGCGCCTGGGTGGCTCAGTTAGTTAAGCATCTGGCTTTGGCTCAGGTCATGATCTCGTGGGTTCCTAGCCCCGCCTCGGGCCCTGTGCTGACAGCTGAGAGCCTGGAGTCTGCTTCGGATTCTGTGTCTCCCTCTCTCTGCCCCTCCCTGGCTCTGTCTCTCTCTCTCTCTCTCTCTCTCTCAAAAATAAATATTTAAAAACTTAAAAAAATAAAATGAGTTCTAGGAAGGTCTGGCTGGCTCAGTAGGTAGACTCGGTCAGTAGAGGATGCAACGCTTGACCTCAGGGTGGTGAGTTCGAGCCCCACATTGGGCGTGGAGCCTACTTTAAACAAACTGTTAAATGAGTTAAGTAACTTTGTTTAGAGAATGTCTTCAGTAAAGAGAATATGGACACACGAGATAGGTATGTGTTTAAGCAGCAGGAAACAAATGAAACTGCCTCTCTTAAAAACCCACCCGTTTTGGAACTAGTACTTAGGACTGGTCAGGCAAGGAGGCAGCTCACAAGTACCTGGAGAGCCCAAGGCTTGGTTTCAGCTGCTATGTCTATCACGGAGGTGGCTGCTCCTTCCTACTCACCCTCTGCCCCCAGCCCCAGGAAGAACAGCAGGCAAGCATATTGTAAGCTCCTCCAAGATTGAGAACAGAGGAAAACCCAAGGCTTTTCATCAGCGTTTCCAGAAATGCTGCATCTTCCCAAGAAATACCATGTGTAAGTTTCAGACACATTTCAAGAAATAGTCCGCACACACATTAACTGACTACCTAATAACAAGGGTCATAAATAAGTTAATAAAAATAGCACAGACTTTTCATCTTGAAGTCAGGGGGAGGAAGTGGTGCCATGCACACATGTCTTACACCCAGCTCTCCAAAGTGATCTACACTTGATAAGCGTTGTAGTGCTGGTTCTATTTACAACACTGGGGCGTCCCACCCCCACAAAAAAGGTGCGCGCACACATCCAGAAGACCCACCACCGTGAACGAGAAAGCCATACACTTCTCAGGTGGCGTGCAAATCAATCAAGTCAAACCCAACTGCACATCTCCAAAAGTTAAATTTATATGGCAACACTGTAGCACTGGCTTAGTCTGATAAGCAGAAACAGTAAAAATAGTTAAAATCTTTTGTGACTCTTCTCTACTTCCCACCTCCACTCCAACAGACCACAGTATTCGTAATAATATTCAAATACAATAATGTGGCTAATAACATAATGATTCTTTTTTCTTTTAGGAGTACCACACCAATTTCCAGGATATATTCAAAGGCTATTGGTTTGTTTTGTTTTTACTAATTTTTCCTCTATGTTCATTGGACTACCGTTATATTGCATAATCCAAACTTTAGTTTTATTTATTTAAAGCTACGTAAACCAGGGGCGCCGGGGTGGCTCAGTCGGTTGAGCGTCCGACTACGGCTCAGGTCATGATCTCGCAGTCTGTGAGTTCGAGCCCCGGATTGGGCTCTGTGCCGACAGCTCAGAGCCTGGAGCCTGCTTCCGATTCTGTGTCTCCCGCTCTCTCTTCCCCTCCCCCACTCATACTCTGTCTCTCTCAAAAATAATAAACATTAAAAAAAAATTTAATGCTAAGAAAACCATTCCTCTGAACTAAAAGTACAATGCTTGTATAACTCTAGCAAGGATACTGGCATGTTTCCAATAAAATATTATTACACAGCATAGTGAGCACGTGAATTCCTGGAAAACTACAACCTGCCATCAACAACCAGTCTGCCTTATGCAGTGCAGCAGCTCCTTGCCAGGGCTCAAACCCATTGGATGGCTGGCCACAGAGGTAAAGTGAAGGTAAAGGGACTTACAAGTTCACTTTGGTTAGTTAATATGTACACATTATGGTTTTACAGGTAAGGCATAAAACAAAGTCCCCAAGTGAGGGAAGGATTACATAAGAAAGATTTCCACGTTCTTTTGTTTTACTACTTAAGGACACATGCAATCTTTAAAAAAAATTTTTTTTAAATTATTTTAGAGAGAGAGAGAGTGTGCGAGCAGGGGAGAGGGGGAGTGGGACAGAGGGAGAGAGGGAGAGGGAGTGGGACAGAGGGGAAGAGGGGGAGAGGAAAAGGGGGAGAGCGGGAGACGGGGAGAGGGGGGGAGAGAGAGAATCCCAAGCAGGCTCCAAGCTCAGCATAGAGCGAGGCGGGGCTCAATTCCAAAACCCTGGATCACGACCTGAGCCAAAATGAAGAGTCAGATGCTCAACCTACTGAGCCACCCAGGCACCCCGGACACATGCAATCTTGAGACCAGATAAAGCTGCGTGTCATCAAATGCAGAATAATAGATTTTGAATGGATTAGAATATGCTAAAGAATGAGAGCTTCTAACTATTAACCTTAGCAATGATGCCCAGAGGGGAGAAGGGCATTCTCTGTGGGGGATGTACAATGCCACAGGAGGGAAGACAGTGTGTGTGCATGTGTGGATGTGGTAGAGGAGGTGGTGTCTGATGGATAAGAAGGTAAAGGTGAGGGGTAATGGCAGACAGACTGGATTATTCTCCTGTTCATAGTTAGCAGAAAGCTACAGGATGGATGAGCTGAGTTTAAGAGAGATCAATAAGCCACTTCTGGCATGCCATAATAGGATACCAGCCCTACAGGGCTTTACACATGTGCGCAAGTGCGCACACACACACACACACACACACACACACACACGTCAACCTGCGCAGTTAATAGGCCAATTCAGCAAGAAGTACCTTAAAATAGCATTCTGTAACATAGTCCCCAAGTAGGCACAATACTGAAGAAAAGGGCATCTTGTGTCTATAATTCTATTTATAGCAATATTATCTACCTCAGACCATAAACTTCAACAAAGCCTGGCTATTTGCAATTCTGGTTGCTTTACAAAGTACTCAATGGAGTACTGGTGTTCTAGTATCATTTGATCCCATTGTACAAAAATGATGGCCAAAAAAATCATCAAGAATTCACCAAAGCAGCATAGGACACAAATCAGTGCCCAGTAAATGCCTGCACACACCCATTAAAGATCTCTTGATGAGAAAAAAACAAAAACAAAACAAGAACAAACAAACAAACAAAAACATGAGTTTAAGCCTCGCTGATCAGGAAGGCGGGCTAAGCCAGCAGCTCCCAAAGGCCTACCGGGTATCTTATGGTATCTTATGGAAAAGCCTGATTAGAGAGATACAATAAAGATTTTTATTCTAATCCAACTCTCCTCCCCACCCCCCATCTCATTTACATGTCCGATCCAACAGTAAAGTACCTGTTCACAAACACGGAGAGTTCTATATGGCCATCTGTACAAGGTGATAACACAAAACTCACTGTGTTTAGTCTCCTGTCTGCTGACTTGGGATAAAGATTAAGAACAGAACGAAAACATCAGTGTATTGTATTAAGAGACTTTCTTGTTTAATTGTGTCTGTTTTCATGATCTCAGTCTACTACAAACTCATTCCAAACTCTATTACACTTTGTTCACCTGCAGGTAGGTCAGTAATAATCCATCAACCACACAGTTCCTTCTAACAGACTATTGGCTGTTATGTTTCCTGATATTAAAGTCAATAAAGGTAACCATGACATTTGCTTTGGATGGGAGTCAAGTGTCTGGTTGGGATGCTAAAAAGGGCAAGGTCTAACTGAACAGCCATGTGTGGTTTCCAAACTAAGCAACTGAGAGAGTTAAACTTGCATTTGTGGCAATTCTTGTGTGTGGTGTAATTAACCACCACCCAAGACAGTTACAATTCTTCAGTTTAGGCTGCTCCTCTAATGGTTCTGATAAAAGGTTCCTCCTAAATCCACCTTATTCCTGAGTGTGAAGATATGTTAATTTCACAACAGGTGATTCTGTTTCCCCCAAACTGGTTTTGGGGCCCCAGGCTAAGTGTCTAAGTTCAAGCAGCTGGCAGTTCTGTTTGTCTTCATGGTCCCTCTGCCATCAACTTATATTGACACCATGGGAGGAGGAAATACAATTGGGCATGAAAGGTTCTACGTGAAACCCTTTAGCACACTGTGGCCAAGGAAACAAGCCCTTATTGTTTCAGGTGGTATCAAATCCCTAAGGTCCTGAGGCATTTATGGACATGAAAACTAAAACCCAAGGTTTCACAATCATTTAGAGGCTGAGATTTAGAACACAGGTATTGCCACTATTACTTCGTTGCCTTCACTAAAGAGAAACAGCGCAGTTGACATCTTGTAAAATTTGAGAAACCTGGGAGGCTCACTTACCTTAATGGAGCTGCATCGTAAACCAACTAAACTAATAAAGGTCTGACTTAAACTGTAAATGCAGTAGGGGACTACCAGCCTCAAAAAAAAAAAAAAAAAAAAAAAAGCCGGATTTGATCTACTTGACTATGCGTACTCATCTGCAGTTAAACGGATTATGAGGAAGTCCTCCTACGAAAATTTCAACGGAAAAAAAAAAAAAGACTCAATGAGATACCAAATTTTTCAGTCGGAACACTTGCAACTAATTTGAAACTGTCAATTGTTTCTACCGAACAATTGCAACTAATTTGAAACTGTCAATTGTTTACTCTTTATACTGGTTAGAGATTTCTTTTGCCTGGAGGGGAACGAATGGGGTCAAGTAGAAAGTGGATAAATAAATGCTCTAGTTAAATAAAAATTATCTGCAAAAAGCTGTATTTATGACATAATTGCCACCCAAGCTTGCCAGATGTTGCCAAGTTTTATAATAGAAGTTAAACACTATGAAATGCACCTCTAGTTGAGATAGATACCTGGCCAGCCTGACTTCCCCTAGACAGAATCCCCACTGTTCCCAGCACATTTGAGGATTATCTGCTTCCCTACTGGCCCGTGCACCACACCCCGTTCTTCTCTCCAATTAGCTGGACAGTCACTGAAACCCATATGGCTCCACACAACACAGATCAAACAGCAGGGACCGTTTACAGCTTCCAGGATAGGCCATCTTAGAGATGAAAAAGAGAGAGGAAGTCAAGGCCCGGAGGGGTAAAGTGACTTGCCCAAGGCACCAGAGATAGTTAACCATAGACACGGGACTAGAACCAAGGCATCCGCCTCTCCGTCTGGCCCTTTGCCCAGTACACCACACTATAATTTCACTACTTTAAATCACGGTTCTCTGAGAACCATAAGCTTAAATTACTTCAGGCATGGAGCTCCCCTTTGAATTTTGCTGGGGCAGATGAAGATCTGCAAGCACCCTGCTCTGATACGGGGGCAGGAGCTTTTAGAGGAGACCAAAATATAATTTGTGGATTCTACATAGACACCCAATATACCAAAAGGCACTGAAAATTATACAGGGTGGGGTCTTTAAAAAACTTTCTGGATATAAATTCCTGAGATCCCACTGTAGATCTAAGAGGGTGGGAATAACACCAGAAAAAGGTTGGCCGCCATAAAAAATTCCTGCAATACACATTTACCCAGCCCAGTCCCACTGGCTTAAAAAAAAAAAAAAAAAAAAGAAAAAAGCTCTTTGATGATGATGATGATGATGATGATATAGTGACCGCTGCCAACTCCTTTGATGAAGCGAATCATTCTTTTCATGCCAGTGTCAAGGAAACACACATTACTGATTAGCACAGGACAACTCCCTTGAACAGCAAGAACCATTTTAATAACCAAACACACACTGATGAGCCTCACGTAGTTAAGCCAGGACTGCTACACCTAGCAAGAATAAGATGCTCACAAAAAAGGGAAGGAAACACAGATCTGAATATTGACTTTTTCATGTGAAAAAACCCATAAGCCACCAGATTTCCATCATTTCAGCAGGGCTTCCTGTGTTCTAGGCTCCTCTGAGAGGCAAATGTAAACATCCCTATGCAATTCTCACACATTTGGACAGAGCCAGAAACGCAAAAGAGACTGCTCAGAAGATTGTGTTGGCACAACCAAGTCCACAGAGTTGTGGTGTGAAAACCAAGGGCTAAGAAACAAGAGTGAAGCCAGAGGACGGTCCCGATGGAACAAGGCTGCTTCCTCCAGCTTACTGAGCGGTGGGCAGAGAACAGACACAGCACAGCATTACCAGCAAGCAGCTACAAAGCCTTTGGGGTCGAGGAAGAAGCCTTTCCAGACACTAAGGAGAACAGAACTCCCTCCTAAAAAAGGAAAAATGACCGTCCAGGGCAGGGATGGGAGGGGGGGACTCACTCTGTTGCCAAGAGGCTCCACATTCCCAGGGACCTCTCTTCCTAAAAAGTCACCACGTTGATCAACCTGCTGCCTCGTCTGGAGGTCATCCAATCTTACTGCCGATTTCTCCGAGTCACAAAAGTGGCTTATGTGGGGATCTGCATTGTGGAGCAAGGTGGCTAAGCTTTCAAATGTTTTTTCTTTTGAAAACTGAGGGACAGCGACATCTCTTTAAATGCCAAGAAAGCAAAATAAATGTTAAGAATGTCAAAGACAAGAGTTATGTAAATATTAGGGAAGATCGTTTTATTTAAGAAATTGGTGGGGGCCAAAGATGCCATCAGAAAGTTAAACAAACTCAAAACCTGAATATCTACCCTGTCTCAAAAGCTCAACTGCTCGCTACGTATCCTCCTGGGCAGACAGCAAGCATACGGTAGCTGTACTGACAATCTGGAATCATTAAGAAAAGGCTAAAATATGTTCGGTTTGTGGTGTTTAAGCAGGAAGAAGACTATAACTGGTGAAAAGATTTTCACCAAACAGCACGTTTCAAGTTCTGGGGCTGTATCTGAATTATGTGGAAACTCACTCACGTAGTACCTCCTATTTTCTGATGGTGCTTAATAATTCAACTTCCATTTGTTAAGCTTTAATGCAGTGCCTGGCAGGACACTGGGGCAGCTAGAAGGGCAGACTCTGGAGCCAGACCATCCCGGCAGTCACTTAGCTCTCTGTGCCTTGGTTTTCTCGCCCGTAAAATGGGCACGGTAATCATACCTACTTCAAAGGGCTGTTGGGAGATTTAGATGAGTCAATGTACGTGAAGTTCTTAGAAGAGTGCCTCATCTACAGTGAGCACCATGTGTGTGTCGGCTGTTATTAGTATGATTAACCAAGAACTACCTAAGGCAACAGGATCTAATCATAACAGATCTATTCCCGCCCTTGCGGAGTTTATGGTCTAATCAGGGACTGCATTAGTCAAATAATCACACAAACAGAATGACAAATTACAGCAAGTGCTATGAAAAGGGCATACGGGGAACCACGAGAGCCTGACAGGAGAAGCTGCTTTGGTCTCGTGATGGGGGTGCACAAGATCGCAGCGTCGAAGGATGTCCTGAAGGAGCGATACCTGAATCAAGATCTATAGGAGCGGCGGGGAAGGAAGGGAAGAACTGCCTGGGCAGAAGGAACAGCCTGTGCAAAGGCCCTGAGACTAAAGGTAAGTTACTGTGTGTGAAGACCTGTGGGCCTGTGCAGCTGGAGAGGGCAGAGCCGGGAACGGGCCGAGGTGGGGCTGGGGAAGCAGACAGGAGCCTGGGCGTGCACTCGTGCCGAGTGGGCCACAAAATCAGAACCTTCTTCACGTGCTCGTCTGTCACCCTTGCAGCTGATGGAAAGAAGAGGAAGGTGTGCTATTCTGATTGGTGTGAAGCAAATCTGGAAGGAGAAAACCCTCCCCGCTAAGGTGCAGTATTTGATATGCCACACAGTCTGTGCTCACACCCCAGGCGAGTCTCCTCTGGTGTTCTGACTTATACTGATGTTAGACTAATGTTTCTTAGCTGCGTTGACAGCTGAGTATGAGCACAGCGCACCCAAACCGCATGGGTGGGTTTAATGACTAAGACTGTTGTGACGAAATACGGCTACAGAACAAACCCCGGTACAATGTCTCTTGCTTGCTGAGACCCCCTCATCGGAGGGACCTCTCTGCAGCCACCGCACATGGGATCAGAAGCTCCCTCTGAAGCCCCAGGAGTAAGACAGGCCCCCTGCTCTCTTTTGCATCTTCCGGGGGGCTCCATCCCCCCCAGGCCCCTCAATCAGTGCCAGGGCCATTTTTGCTCCTGCAGGCAGATTCCAGGGGGTTCTATCATAAAATGAGGGAAGTCGCCGGATCACAATCGCACATTACTCAAGAAGGCTGGCAAGGATATGAAGTATGTATCAATCTCTTCCAGGCACTCCCGGCTTCACAACTCTTCTTGTCAGCTGACTCTTCTATGTCCATTTTACTTGCTAGTTCACCCATTCCAACCCCACCCCCAGGCTGGGCTCTTTTATCCTCCAGATACATAGAAAGAGGGGTCCTGTCACGCATAAGGCACTGGAGCCCCAAGGCCTGCGAAGCTTCTGCCTCCCAGGAGTGTACCATCCGTTGGAGAAGCAGTACCTTACAAGGGAAAAGACGGGAACCCCACAACCGTATCTCCTGGCAGCACCTGGCAGTGCCCTCAGGCCCTGCCCAGAGCAGCTCCCTCAGATTCCGAGGCCACGCTTCCCCGCTCAGGCCTTCGCACTCTGCAGCCTAAGCCTGCGTTCCTGTAACTCCAAAGCCCACTCATCATCCTCTCAAAACTCCAAGTTAAAAAAACTTGACATGCTCAACATTCGCTTTAGGGTGAGGAAAGCTGAAAGGAAATGAGATGGGGCACGGGGGCACGTGTTGTGGTTTGGGCTCCGGGCATCAGTTTCCAATTCTACAAAGTAAGAAGACCGGGTTGAAGCTGCCATTTGTCTCAGAAATGGGACAAGTCCATGCTTTACCAGGCCCTCGTCCATCCTCAGGCTTTACTGAAGATTCTTCTAGCTCCAACCAATCAAAACACGCCCAAAACCCATGAAAGAATTTGAGAGAGTTTAAAAGTCTTGATGTCTTTCAACATCCCGCTGTCTCCACTTATCTCGAAACATTTCAACATTGGAAATTAGTAATAATCTGATTCACTTAAGCTTCAGGGTGGGGAAAAGAAATACCGTAGAAATCAACTAATGTTATATGGGAGGAAGTGGGTGACTCCCAAGCACACATTCTTGCTCTAGATGCTAAAAGCAACCACCTCCTAAACTGAAAGGGAGATCTCGGTCTTCTCCAAACCACAAATCAGATAAGTGATTGAACTTTACCCAGGCACCGAAAGCCCTAAAGATTTCCAAGTACTGAACCGTCAGATCAAGATGATTTAGGATTGCTTTTCGAAGCAACTGTGGTTTGGTTCCCAGTCAGCTGAGTGCCAGAACTACAGATAAACTTGTTCTTAATCTCTACGCATAAAGGAAACCGTTTTCTGCTCTGCAAAAACAGAACACAGCAAGTGGAAAATGAACCCTAACACAACTAAAGGATGAGGTCACTGGATTTGTTCAAAGAAAGGTGGTGCCTTTGAGGTCAGAGATTCCCCAAGCTGGCTTTACATCTTTCTTGCAGTATCTGAATTTATCTGGAGAGCTTATAGATACTTCTACAATGGAAAAAAAAAGACTTAATTTTGTTTGTAAAAAAAAACAAACATATATATGTATATATACACACACATAGACATACATACAAGCACATGTACATTTGGGAACAGAACCATCACAAAAATCAAAGACTTGCTGGCTCTGTTGTCTGAGTTGCGGGGGTTTCTGAGATTTCCTTGATAGAATTTTAAACCTTCTCTTATGTTGTCATTAAAAATTGGCCAGCAGTTACACTCAGTACCTCATAGTTGCTCAGGAGTTTCCAATGTACAGGAGCCATCAATACCAGTCCTTCAGATGATTAGATGTGAAACAAACTAGAATCTAAACCTGTATATTAACCCCAACACTGTGAGATGTGACGCCACTCAGAGTACAGGAAGGGCTCCTGTCTGGGAGAGGACAGTGGTTAGGGAGGGACCCACAGGGCAGGGGAGTGTAACCTGATGAAACCACAGCCCACCGCTGGGGCAACTCCCAGGCCCTCATCTCCCTTGCTCTGCTCTGTTTTCTTTCCTTCTGTAGAATTTTATCACTTTCCCATAAATATATTTATGGATTTATCACGCTATTATGTCTTGACTCTCTCCACCAAGTAGAAGTTTCACGAGGGCACAGGTCTTTGTTTTCTTCATTAATGTGCCCCAAGCACCTCAAACAGTGCCTGGCAAATAATATATACTCAACAAAACTGGTGGATGAATGAATGAACACGTGGAATCCACTACATTCTGGAGCTAGGAAAGTTGGAAGGCTCAAACAAAGTAGCCCTCTCGTCTCTGACCACCTAGGTAGGAGTGAATGTGAAGCTGTATGGTGGGGGCACTAGTCACTTTAACCTGAATTGTGTTCCTAATTTGGGAAGACATTCAGGAATAGGCCAGCTTAGATTTTCTAGTTTCATGCCTTGTTTTTTTTTTTTCCTAAACGTTTATTTTGAGAGAGAGAGAGAGAGAGAGCGCACATGCGCGCGAGCGTGCAAGTGGGGGAGGGGCAGAGAGAGAGGGAGACAGAGAATTCCAAACAAGCTCCATGCTGTCTGACACGGGGCTCAATCTCACGAACCATGAGATCAAGACCTGAGCCAGTATCAAGAGTCAGACGCTTAACCAACTGAGTCACCCAGGCCCCCCCATGCCTTGTTCTATGGATGAGGAAACAGAGAGGAACTAACTCATTTGTCCAAAGTCTTCTAGCCGGCTAGCACCAACCCCTCACTCAACTCCCAACTCCCATTCACTGAAAAAATACATGTGTATCATATGGGTCAAAATACACATGAAAACATAAAACTATGCCTATAAGCTACACTTCAAAACAGCTAAAATGACAAAGTACACCTACCTATCTACTTGAGGAGAACAGAATGGGGATTTCCTTTCGGCATGAAGTTCAGTCTGGAAAACACAGCCCCTGTCCCGGGGTTCACCCAACTCTGTTAGGTCAGAAGCCCAGTCCCATGCAGAAGCTGTCATCAAAGACTGACTTCCCAATCCTACTGACGTTTGTTCACCATTGTTCCAGCAGCATTTTAGATCTGGTCCAGCTCGGTCAATGTGACACTTAGAAGAGAGTCCCCCTTGCTTCTAAACCACCCGTTCAGATTGCTGGGGTCACAACGGATGCGAGACCAGTCCCTAAAAGGACACGCTGGCCAGCTCCCTGCGTTCTACAGTCAGGCCCTCTACCCGTGCACCTGCTGTAAAATCCCTGAGGGCTGTGAGGCTGACGAATAATCCAGATATCCAGCCCTCCCAGGAGAAGAGGAAGGAGAGTATCACAAATCATATCCTCCCACGATTTGCTTCCAATCATGGTCTCACCCTGATAAGAAAGTTCCTTTTTATTTACGTGCTTCATTCTTGTACTTTAACTATTGAACCCACTCCTTTCACAAGTTTCTTCCATACCCACTCCCCTTAGCTGCTTCACTCTGGCTCCAGTAGGCTCTTTTAAAACTCAGAGAGGGTACTGTAAAGGAACCTGGAAGAGAGTCTTGTTCTGATTCCTTAGGGCTCTTAACATACAGAGAAGGCAAGAACACTTAGTTAGCATTAAGCATAACTTCAAATAATTCTAAACATCTCATAATTCAATAACTAAGTGTATTTAATGCAAAGCCAGTTTTGCAGTTAAAGCAGATTTCTTAAAAAGCAATTTCAGTAGCTAGTACTCAAAAAAAAAAAAAAAAAAAGCCCTTTGGAATTACCTGTTCTTTAAAAGTTGGGAAATAAACAATGTATTAGAAAAAACAATGCTAAATTCTCCATTACCAGGTCTGCCACTAACTGGCAGAACGTATCAGTTCCAACTTCTCTACAAAATGAGCCAAACCTGTCTCCGGTCTGGTCCAGTGCTGTGATATTCCAGGGCACAGGGAAACACACTTGCTCTGTCCAGGATTCAGACACGGGAATTACTTGACAGCCTCAACCTGGCTGCACAGTAGAGTCCTCTGGGGCTTCTGATGTCATCAATAGTGTTTCTACAGAGGGAGAGGGGTTTCTGGAATCCTTGCGCGGTCGGCCATGAACCAGTGTGTCGTGTCCTCTTGATGGGCTCCTCATGTCAGTAACGAGATTAATTTTTCCATTGTCAGACCCCGTGAGATAAATGGTTGGTAATCATTCAAGTCAGTTTCATTTTTCACTCAGCATGATGTTTCATTGTTGAAAATTTTTTTTAATGTTTGTTTATTTTTGAAGGAGAGAGACATACAGCACGAGCGGGGGAGCAGCAGAGAGCAAGGGAGAAGGAATCCGAAGCAGGCTCCAGGCTCTGAGCTGTCAGCACAGAGCCTGATGCGGGGCCTGAACTCACGAACTGTGACATCATGACCTGAGCTGAAGTCGGACACTTAACTGACTGAGCCACCCAGGCGCCCCTGATGTTTCATTGTTAAAAAACGAACCTTGATCTAGGGCTGTCTTCTTATGTATAAAACATATTTAAAAAATTAAAGTTATATGTATACAATTATTATATTTTATTTAAAAGAAAGGATGCTGGGCTCCCTTCCTAGAGATTCTGATTTCAGTCACCTTGGGTGGCACCTCAGGGTTTTTAATGAGCTCCCCAGGTGACCCTAGATGACTAATTCGGCCAGGGCTGAGAGGCATTGCCTCAACTTCACACATTCCTAGTTGCAGATGTGGCCTCCTAGACAGGTGTTTCTCTCACTCTTAGACGCTCCTCAGGAGTCATGGGCCGTTTAATTTAAAAGAGATCTGACTCAGTTTGGTCAACAAACACCTGTGACCCAACTGTAGGTCAATGACAGTATCAGGATCTAAGGATTCTGACAGCACTGTTTGTTCAGAAAATGTATGAAAAAATTCAGTTTCCATGACAAACACTTCTGCATCTCAGACGAACAGTTATTCCCTCATCTGAAATAGAGGGGGGGAAATAATCCACTGGAGAATGGGGTGGTTTTGAATTATAATTAGAAATTAGTCTACTAACTAGGGAAATGTTTTATACATAAAAGGACAGCCCTAGATCAAGGTTCGTTTTTTAACAATGAAACATCATGCTGAGTGAAAAATGAAACTGACTTGAATGATTACCAACCATTTATCTCACGGGGTCTGACAATGGAAAAATTAATCTTGTTACTGACATGAGGAGCCCATCAAGAGGACACCACACACTGTGGTTCATGGCCACCCGTGCAAGGATTCCAGAAACCCCTCTCCCTCTGTAGAAACACTATTGATGAGATCCCATTAAAGGACACAGGAACATCTTCCTCCCCATCCTTCCCCCTATGAAACCCACAACCCACATGCCTGATGATAAAACAGACCCTTGTTTTTATGGGTCTTAAAAAACTTCAAAAAGGAATACTCAATCATTATCTGCTGAGTGCTCCCTACAGTGGGTATGGCCAACTCACCGTGCTAAATGCCACAGAGGATGCAGATAAGCAAGACAGGGTCCCTGCCTTCTATGTCAAGAGACGTGATACCCCTCTCTCCCTAGAGCACCTTCCTGGTGCCCTCCTTTCTCCCTCATTACTCTCCTGAAATCCACCTAATCTAACCTTCGTCCCTCCACTGTGGTCCAAGGGCCAAGGCCACTCTCTCTCCTGTCACCACAGACCCACTTCCTGGTGCCAGAACTGGCTGGGAGGCAGGGGCCTCTGCAAGGGCAAACCAGGCCGAGCCTGATGATTAGAAGGTTTGATCTTTTCAGGATTCTGTACCAAAGACTGGCTGCACCAAGGAAGAGCAACTCTGGTTTAAAGGCTTCTAAGATAATGAACTTTCAGTTTTGCTATTTCAGAAACATTTCTGGGTAAGATCTTACTGAAACACATGCACCTGCTTGGATATTATTAGATCTGAGTATAGAAACAAGCTTCAACTATGAAATAGGCTTAGGGCCCCTGAATCTCCTCTATCCAGGATCATTGGACTCGGCTCCAGAGTTAAAAATGGTCCTTCTTGCTGATGGAGAGTCTCAGGCGAAGGCAGTGTTTCCCCCTCAAAGCTGCATCTTTCGAGTACTGGAACAAAGGGTATGAGGCCACAATCCTAAGGGGATGAACAAAAGCATTATCTGAGCATGTTCCTGAAGCTTACTATAAAGTCTGCTTTCTTCTCTTCCCAGTCCTTCTCCACACCCAATCTCTCACTGCAGCAACGTTGGTCACCTGCTCAGGGTGTGACTGGGGTAAACTGACTGGTTCTCACAAACCCACCAGAACTTAACCACTGCAGGAGCTGCTCTTCAAGAGGAAACAGGAGGATTAGCTTCAAAGTTCAATTCCACCACTGAAGCATGACCTTGAACAGGTCACTAGCCCTCTCTGGCCTCGGCTTCCTCATCTGTCTGCTCTGGGGAAAAGGACAGAGAGCATTTGTTCAATTTGGGAGGGGAGGGAATGGCATATGCCCCAAATGTACTCCCACTGTTACTGATGGATATGCATTCTATTCCTAACATGAGGTGGGGAAAATACTGAGGCTCACTGGACTAGATCCACAAGACTCCTTCTAGCAGTCTAAGACACCCTGACTCTAACCTTGGGAGGCTATCCATCAATGCACATATGCTCCCAATGCTCACAGTATTTGTGGAATTTTTTTGGAAATCCCCTTCAAAGAATATACTGCTGAATCCCCTAAGTGATAGCAAGTGTTTAGTTTTTAAAAACCAAAAATCAGATCCAGGTGTCCTCAATAAGTTATACATCAGTCTGAGTAACAGTTTTGATCAAAATTTCAGTGTGAACCATGTAGAAGTTACAGTCGAGCAAAAACTGGAAGGAAACTGGGAAAGGTTTTACATTGTGTAAGGATCACCGGCTTAAAAGTAAATATTTGCTTTTTTAGGGTTCCTTTGTTTTAAAGTTGAATTATTAAAGTGGTTAAATAAATTCCTAAGTGAAATAGTGAAAAGTAGAACTAAAAACAAAAATTTTTTAAACTGATCTGTATGACATGACCCCTGACCCCTAAAGAGGTGATTATTTGGAAAGACATGACATTTCTTTGGATGAATCAGTTTAGGTATGTTTATAGGAAAAACAAAACAAAACACCACCAAACATATTACTCCACTGTCAAGTGCTACCTGAGTCTTCCCAGGAAAAACAGCTGTGTGGACAAGCTATATGTTTTAAGAACTGCAGCCTCCAAAAGGGACAATCAATGCACCAACTCTGGATTTATATATAAACAGTCTTGAGGCAAAATTTTAAATGGCCTCTGGGGCACCTGGGTGGCGCAGTCAGTTAAGGATCTGACTCTTGATTTCAGCTCAGGTCATGATCTCACAGTTCGTGGGTTCAAGCCCCACATCAGGCTCCGCGCTGACCGTGCAGAGCCTGCTTGGGATTTTCTCTTTCCCCCTCCCCTAGAAAATAAATATATAAACTTAAAAAAACATTTTAATGGCCTCACAACAAACTACAGAAAGAATCTTGTCTGCAGGAGATGGGCTACCCTCAAAACCAAACTCACAGAATCATCCCAAGGTATTTCAGGGTGCTCGTGGGAGCCATATCTGCTACAAAGCTGATCTGAAACCATGGCAGACCAAAGGACTCTGCAAACAAGTTACTTAACAAATCAGGATAAAACATTTCTCAGCAGCTTTTAGGTATATAAGTTGTCATCACGAGACCACCATGGCTATTTACATCTACAAAATAGAAGAAAAGAAAACAACATCTAAACATTCCACTTTCGCTTGACCTAAAATCCACACTGCTAAAAAGAAAATGGGTTACTTTAAAATGGTTATTATAAAACCAATTTAAAGGTTAGTTTTGTGTTTTTTAAAACATCCAACACTGCTTGGGGGCTGGGGGGAGAGGGCAAGAGTAAATAAGGTTAGCAAATTCTGGTACTGGGAAATTACCCCAAGGAAATCATCTGGCAGTTGAGATATGCTTAAACAAGAAGGTTTATCACATTGCTTATAATGCAAATTAAAAACAGCCTCAATATCTAAGTGGCTGAATGGTCAAATTATGGCATATGCATCCAGAGAAGTATGCAGCAGTGAGAATGTTATAGAATTAAATTTATTGACACAGAAAGATCTAGGATACGCTCCAGTTTGGGGAAGAAAAATATTATCTATACAAATATGTGCACAGAAAAAAATGTCTGGAAGGATATATATCAAGATATTAGATCAGCCATTAGGGAAATGCAAATCAAAACCATAATGAGTTACCTTTTCACACCCAGTAGGCTGATTACAATCAAAAAGAGAATGTCAGATGTTGATGAGGATGTGGAGAAATGAGAACCCTTCTACATTGCAGGTGGGAATGTCAATTAGTGCAGGTGCTTTGGAAAACTGTCTGCCAGTTACTTAAAAGGTTAAACACAGAGTTGCCATATGACCCAGAAGTCTCACTCCTAGGTATATATCTAAGAAACATGAAAAAATATGGCCATTCAAAAGTTTGTACACAAATGTTCATAGCAGCATTATTCCTAATAGCCAAAAAGGGCAACCAACCGACCAAATGTCTATCATCTTAAAAATGGATAAACAGGGGCGCCTGGGTGGCTCAGTTGGCGAAGTGTCCAACTTCAGTTCGGTCATGCTCTCACAGCTTATGGGTTCAAGTCCCACATCGGGCTGTGCTGACAGCTCAGCGCCTGGAGCCTGCTTCAGGTTCTGTGTCTCCTTCTCTCTCTCTGCCCCTCCCCCCCACCCTCTGTCTCTCAAAACATGAATAAACGTTTTAAAAAAGTGGATAAACAAAATGTGGTATATCCATTATAATGGAATATTATTCAGCAATAAAAAAGAACAAAACAGCAATACAACATGGATGAAAACACTATGCTAAGTGAAAGAAGTTAGTTACGAAAGACCACATGCATTAAGATTCTATTCACCTGAAATGTCCAGGGCAAATCTATATAGATAAGAAAGTAGATTCATGGTTGCCAGGGGCTGGGAGGTGAGTGGGAAATGGAGAGTCATAGCGAATGTGTGGAGTTTCTTTGGGGGATGATAAAAATATTATAAAATTGATTGGGGTAATGGTTGCCCCGTTCTGTGAATATACTAAAAACCACTGAATTACATCTTTAAATGTGTGAACTGTAGGATATGTGAATTATAGGTCAATCAAGCTCTTAAAAATGTTACTAGCGGTAATGTTTGGGTAGTATGATTACAGGTTTGTTGTTTGGTTTATTTGTTTAATTTAGACTTATCTATGCTTTCTAACATTTCTATAATAAATATGATTACTTTGAGGGATTTTTGAAAATCTTCCCATGTTATCATATAGAAAGCATCAAACATACAAAAGATTTAAAGAAAGGGAAATACATGGGGCGCCTGGGTGGCTCAGTCGGTTGAGCGTCCGACTTCGGCTCGGGTCATGATCTCATGGTTCGTGAGTTCGGGCCCCGCATCGGGCTCTGTGCTGACAGCTCAGAGCCTGGAGCCTGCTTCTGATTCTGTGTGTGTCTCTCTCTCTGCCCCCCTGCCCCACACACGCTCTGTCTCTCTCTGCCTCTCAAAAGTAAAGAAAACTAATAAAATTAAAAAAAAAAAAAAAAGAAGAAAGGGAAATACACCTCTCCTTATAATAATGGGAAAACTGGAAACAACTTATATGACCCCAGTAGGGTGGTCACTATGCAAGGCATCGTTTACTACCATATCGATCTTGGTCAGTTATGACCCTTGTCCCCAACCTCAGACTGGGCACAGAAGGCTCAAATGCTTTTGGCATGGATGGCTGTTTACTAAGGTGCTAGTAAAAGTGACAAATTCAATGACATACTCAGAAAATGTCCTAATCGTTCTGTGGGGGGAGAAAAAAAAACAGAACATAAATATAGAACACATATTTTTATACTGTAGTATTTGCTGTGTGTTCGTACATGAACAAAGATCACATGATAATCAGAAGTGATGTAGAGGGTGCCTGGCTGGCTCAGTCAGTACAGCATGGGACTCTTGATCTCAGGGTTGTGAGTTCAAACCCCACATTGGGTGTAGAGCTTAATTTTAATTAAAAAAAAAAGAACATGGGGTGCCTGGCTAGCTCAGTCAGTTGAGCCTCTCACTCTTGATTTCGGCTCAAGTAGTGATCTCATGATTTGTGAAATGGAGCCCCAAGTTGGGCTCCGCATTGACAGGTAGACCCTGCTTAGAGTTTTCTCTCCCTCTCTGTCCCTCCCCTGCTTGTGCGTGCACGCACTCTCTCTCAAAATAAATAAACTTAAAAAACTTGAAAAAATGCAAACAGGGAGCTTATGACTACTTTTAAAAGTTCTACTTTCCCCAGTCCATTTCTTGTCTGCTGCACTCACTTAAACATCACTAAGAATGTGTTGCTCTGAGGCAGGAAAGTCTGACACCAAACATGGGATATAGGTGAAGATAAAGATAGAAAAAAAAAAAAATCCCCAACCCCTGGGAAATACAGCCAACCAGCATGTTTATTATTCACAAACTATGATTCACTGTCCCTGTTTTTAAAGCCAGCACCACACTCTAATCATATTGCTAGGTTACAGGCCCCGAGTTATTTGTGCATAATAAAAACTGAATCTATTAAAATGATACATTGCATCTTTCCCACCTATATCATCTCTTCAGGAGCACATTTGATCACTATAACACGTGGACAATACTAAACCTAAAGATTACGCTGGATCCCCAAACCAGAGGTTTCCAGTGAAAAATGACATCATTATCCAAAGATTCCTCAACCTGAAAAATGGGAGTCAAAATCCAAAGTGGGCAAATAACTCTCTCTCCCAGGTCCATGAAGGTGGCACTATTCTGTCCAGACAAGAAACCTTTGCGTATTTCACCGGTTTTACATTCAGGAATATGGTCTACTGTTGAACTCTCTCAAGAGGAACTCTCATACACTTTCTCTTGCGCCCTGAGAAGCTATATTACTGTGGAAAGCCCAATGGCCAGGCAAGTTAATGACATAAAATACACACACGTGCACAACTACAGTCCAATTTCATGATCGGCAGCCCTGATATGAGCTTAATGAAACATTCACCTCATGGCCTCAGTATAAATACTTGATATCTCCTAGTGGGATAATTTGTGCAAGCGATAACTATCTGAGTAAATGATAAGCAAGTACGTTTCTAGTTAAGACTCCGATGATATTCTTAGCGTGTTTCTGTACATACGTGGCCCTTAGTTCTCGGTGACATTGTTTGTTCTCCTCTAAAGCCAAAACACTGGCTGAACAAAAGCAATTGTATATATTCTAGCTGAAGAAAGCATTTTCCCTCCCATGCTGCGGATCTCTTTGGTACCTGACAGAAGTGGCAACACCATTAAATGAGGACTAGAAGACAGCAATAATGTAACACAAACCAACATTAGGCACAAGATCCAGGTCTAAGAAGGAGGGAAAACACTCACTAAATATGCACAATTTGGATGAACAAAAGACAGCCTAAAGTTAGCAACACCGATGTCACTGCATTTTGGATATGGTAGCCTAGAGTCTCAGCCTATGAGTCAATGTCTGGCTTAATCAGTCACACTCTCTTGAAAAATAAAAAAAAAAAAAAATCACAGTATTGCCTCCAATGCCCTAGTTACTTCATCAATCAAAGCAAAGAGCACTGTGGTGCCTGGCTGGCTCAGTCAGAAGAGCATGCGACTCTTGATCTCAGGGTGATGAGTTGGAGCCCCATGTTGGGTGTAGAGATTCCTAAGAAATAAATAAACTAAAACCTTTAAAAAAGAGAGATAGCATCGAAAAATATTCCTCCTAGAGGTACACTATAGCAGTAACAAAAATAATGACAGTGAAAAGCATCTGGTGGGGGGAGAGTTTACATTTATTACCTATGATATGCAAGGTGCCTTCACATGTGCTGGCTGTCCCCATTTCGCATATCAGGAAACAGAGTCTCTAAAAAGTAAAATAACTTGCCTGAGGGCACAGCTAGCAAGTGACCAGTGTGAACTCAGGTTTGTCCAATTTTACAACCAGTGGGTTCTGCAGGACCTGGTTTAACTGCAAACTCAGCAATGAGTTCCATTTGGAATTTAGGGGCGCCTGGGTGGCGCAGTCGGTTAAGCGTCCGACTTCAGCCAGGTCAAGATCTCGCGGTCCGTGAGTTCGAGCCCCGCGTCAGGCTCTGGGCTGATGGCTCAGAGCCTGGAGCCTGTTTCTGATTCTGTGTCTCCCTCTCTCTCTGCCCCTCCCCCGTTCATGCTCTGTCTCTCTCTGTCCCAAAAATAAAAATAAACGTTGAAAAAAAAAATTCTAAATAATAATTCTCACTCTGTTTGGGGATCAAAATTTTTACTGGTAGATAATTCTGGGAGTGAAATTCTGACGTTTTACTTACAAAGCAGTTATACTAAAATGTAACTTTTTAATAAGGGTCTGGGATATTTTACCATGAACTTTGAGAAGGGTGGATTTCTAAATACAATTTGGAAATATTTACACAAACTGAAACTATAGTCCCAACTAAAGCGAAATAGTTATTTTTGGCTCTAAGTTACTCAATAACTAAAATACTAGAGTCCACCAAAGAACAGCCAATGGAAATATGTAGCAAAACCCAAAGCCCATGTATACCTAGGCTGTGATATGAAATGATCGATTTCCATATCATTTGTTTGGTCATTCTGTTTATACTCTTATTTATGAACAGGTACCAAACAACAGTCAACCAATTCAAGGCCAAGTGTTCAAGTTCAAAACAAGACCCTAGCTGTGAAAGTGGATTTTTTTTTGAATTGGAAGAAAAAGTTAACTTACATGAGTTCTATCATGAAGTATGTACAAATTTTCCTTTAAAAACAAACAAAAAAACCCCAAATCTGAAAAAGATGATTTTATATTCTATTTTATCTGTTTCCAAATTCTTGTTACTCCAAGAGCACTGACTATTATTTACCAAAAGTGTATAACCTCCGAGGAGTTCACACTGTGGCCCTTAGGTACACCTGGACAGCTGGTACATGATATACCGTATTAAAGAGTACATAGTGGAAGTCATTAAACAGAACCTGGCCAATGTACCATACCCCACATCCTGAACAATGCGTTTTTTTTTTTTTTTAACCACTAATTTAGGTTCTTCAAACCAGAAGAAAAAAAGCCAAGTCTGTCCACAAAATGTCCTCCCCAGCTATGGGGCCCAAATCCATAGCCTGAGTAAAGGCCTTAAACAGTTAACTAAATGTAATCCAGGAGCTTCTCTCCAGGAAAAGATGAAAAGGCGTTTCAGACAGCTCCACCGCGCTCTCCCAGGAGGAGACGGTCTTTCATTTAAAGTTTTGAAGCGGCTTTACCGCGCGGTCCCACAAGGGATCTTTAAAAAGAGGGCAAATCCCTCGGCTTAACCTCCTTAACGAAATCTTGGTGCAGGAAGCCTCCTGCCTCCGAAGACCTAGAAACGTGCAAGGCAGGTAAGCAGAATCAAGCTCACAGGTAAAAATGCTTACCCATTCCCAGTTGCATTTGCCTCTCAAAGTTTTCTCATTTTTAAAAGTTCAAACCAGGCTTATAAACGCAAGACATTCCCTGCCCTTCGGTTACACGGCCCTTTTGCATCCTTGCCCCACGGCCTCCGGCAGGTAGAGGCGGCGCCCACCTGTGGGAAGGGTCGGGCAGGTGGGATGGCCTCCCAAGCGCGCGGGGCCTTCCAGAGGCCCCGAGGTGCCGCCGGGACGACACAAACTTGTACTGGAGCGCACGGGGTCCGGGAAGCGCTGCCCGTGACAGCGCGCTGACCCGCCAGGCCCCTCGGGTGGCGTGCGCCTCGGCGGGGCCGGCCGCGGCCGCCACTCCGGCCGGCTGGGAGGTGCTCGCTCCCCGCCCGGCGCCGTCTCCCACGCCCGGCCCGAACCTCCGCTGGCGCGCGCGGGGCCTCGGGCCGCCGCCGCCGCGCTCCCGACTCGGACCCCGGTCCGCCACGCGCTGTCCCCCACCCCACGCTCCCCGGTCACTCACCCCGAGGCCGGACAGCAGCAGCGCCAGCAGCAGCCGGACCGGCATGGCGAGGACTCGGGCCTGGCTCCGGGCCCGGCCGGCCGGCTCCGGGGGGGGGCGGTGCGGGCCGGCGGGCAGGCAGAGGACGGGGCGGGGGCGCCGCGACTACAGCGCCGCGGCGGCAGGACTTCAGCCGACGTAGAGCTGACTAGGCGGTGGCGGCACCCCCATGCCCTGCCCTATAAGCACCAGGTGCCGCCGCTTCTTCCGGTCGGGGCGGGGCCGGAGGCGGGGCCGGCCTGGGGGCGGACCCAAAACTGGGCGAGGGGGGCGGGCCCGAAGGCGGGCTCGGGGCGGGGCCGTACTGGAGGGGCGGGTCCGGGGCGGGTCTGGCCTCCTGCTGGCTGGGCGTCACGCGGCCCGGGTTGCTGGGGGGAAGGATCAGGCCTGGGCGTCAGGCGTCTAGGGGCCCTGAGCGATTTAGACAGGGAGCTTTTCCGAGGGCTGAAGGAGAACAGCAATCCCGCCACGCGGGTGCACCCCCTCCCCAGACCGTCTCACCAACTCCGCCGAGAGACCCGCTTCGTAAGACTCGACCAGGGGAAAGGTCAGGAGACGGGCGGTGCCGGGTGTTCCGAGCCCCCGCTTCGTCTTTTCGTCGTGATGGAATCTTTTTTTTTTTTTTTTTTTAATTTTTGTAAGTGTTTACTGATTTTTGAGAGAGACAGAGTGCAAGCAGGGGAGGGACAGAGAGAGGGAGACACAGATCCGAAGCAGGCTCCAGACTCCGAGCTGTCAGCACAGAGCCCGACGCAGGGCTCGAACCCACAAACCGTGAGATCATGACCTGAGCTGAAGTCTGACGCGTAACGGACTGAGCCACCCAGGCGCCCCCAGTCGTCGTGATGGAATCTTGAGCAACCTCCAGAGCCAGGGTCAGCAGCTGGCAGGGATTCCAGCAAACGCAACACTTCTGCCATGCGCGTACAAGCTCTGGGGTCCTCCAGCTGTGCCTCAGCTAGTCCGAAGGCCCCTTTCTTCCCTTTCAACAATTTCCTTCAAGTCACGTCCCACAGCCATCAATTCCTTTTGGAATAAGCCACAGCCAAGTCATTCGCCAAAAATTATAAGCAAAGAAGGAAACCATTTCAGCAGCCTGTGTCTTGTGTTTATGTAACATTTAGTAGATGTGACCTGGTGAAGCTAGAGATGACATGTGTCATAACCCATTGGAGGGACTGGGTGTGTTGAAGGCTCATACAAGATCTATTTGAGGATTATGGACTATTAACCTGAATTTGGTCACTGGGTCCATGCTGCTCTCCTCTTGGATGGAAGTGGACAGAGAGGGCATATTGTTTGTTACAATATAAACTAAGATTCACAGCACATTTACATATCTTTGGAAGAAAAGACAAGGGGATAGCAACTTCTCTGATTTTTCCTAACTTGCTCATAGGACAGCCTAAGATTTTTTTTTGGAGTTTGGGAGACTGGAGTAAACAATGCTAGAGAAAACAGCAAAGAAGTAGCAGAGGACTGACCAAATGTCTGGTCTGTGTGCACTGCGGATCAGTCCTATCTAAGTATAAGACAGAAATGTTCAGAGGAAGCCCAAATCCCAGCAACAGAGCTCCCTATTCCCAGCCCCCAATGCCTGGATGGAAGTCAAGGAACTAATCTCTACCAATGCTGGAGAATCCAACACCAGTTTAAGAGTGGGACAAATCTTGGCAACTGTGAAAGTCGTAGACACATTTTGAAAAGTGTTTTCAGCATGTTTCAATGCAGAGAGGTTTGGGATTGACGGAGAGATGTGAGGAAGCAGAGGCTCCATCAGTCCCAAGCAGCATAGCCAGGTGTCCAGGGAGGAGCCAACAGCACAGAAACTGGGAGGAGTTCTTTAATGATTACCTGTCCAGCTTGTGAGCTGAAGACTGGATCTGTAAGAGCACATGTTTGAGTTAAAAGAGAAGCTTGACTACAAAATGTTACTTTCACATCCCTTCTCTGGTGCTTTTCCTAAAACAGAATAAGTCTAGGAGAGGAACTTTCTGTGCTGGAACTCTGGCAACTCTTTGACAATTCAAAATGTCACTGTGACCCTGTAAGCATGGTAGATAAAACACAGGGGAATCTGACTCATCTGACTCACAAATCAGTTTTAGAGATCCAATGAATTAAAAAAAAAAAGAGAGAAAAGCCCATTCCAAAAAGTCCAGGCCAGGTTGGTATATTTTGTATCTTGTACTCAGTTGGACCAAATCTTCGGTCCTTAACTGCACTTTTATAGGTTCTCAGAATTTCTTATATACCAGTTAGATTGTTCTTACACTTAATCAGTTCCCATGTTTTATGTGCTTTCCACTTGATTGGCAACTCATACTGATAAGCTCTGGTTTTATTTATGGCAGCATTGCCCATAATCTTGCCCCACAGTTAGGTACTGTTTTAACAGCTTTTTGCTCATGATAAAGCAAAAGCTGCCATCACTGATAAATACGAGCACAAATGGAAATATTTTGTAGGGTGCCTTTGAAGTGTACCTGCCCATATAAAAGACCTGAAAATGGACAGTAGATGACCTTTCTGGAAGTTGCATTGAATGGCATCCACTAAACAAGGCAAAGGTCATGGTCTTTGTGTAAAGATAAGCCCTCTTTTTTCACCAAGGCAAGAAAAATATGTGTATCAGATTCAACAAGGACAGCAGCAGGACCTGAATGTGTATGAGGAGATGGGGGCTGGGAGAAAGTGAGTTCACAAAATCTTATTTCACTTCTCTCTAGACCAGTGGTTCCCAAACTTGGAGAACATTTACGTATGTATTTATTTATTTAAGTTTATTTATTGATTGAGAGAGAGAGGAAATGCAAGTCAGGGAGGGGCAGAGAGAAGAGAGAGAGAGAGAATCCCAAGCAGGCTTTGTGCTGTCAGCACAGAGCCAGGTGTGGGACTCGAACTTACAAGCTGCAAGATCATGACCTGGGCCAAAGCTGGATGCTTAACTGACTGAGCCACCCAGGCACAGCCCCAAACTTGGAAAGTTTAAAAAAAAAAAAGAAAAAAAAAAAAGAATTCCAACGCCTTTTCATGCCCTCCTCCCCTACTGATTCAGCGTCTCCGGGGGTGGACCCCAGGCCTGTGTGTTTTCCAGTTTCCGCAGGTGACTAAGGGCAGCCAAGATCCTGGGCGCCAGTTCACTTACAATGTCCGGTGTTAATTCCTGTGGGCTAATCCCTTTTGTTTATTTTAGCAAATGTCGCCCTCTGGTGGAATAAATTATGACTCAGCCTTTGAAGAGTTTGTGCCTGTTTCATTCCTGTTTAAAACCCTTCAAAATTTCATTTAAAAATGATTATGAGGCTGGTTTGCAGATAGCTATTTGGAGAGTGGGTGGCTGCCTTTGAAGGAGACTTGAAAGGAAGAGCTGGTAAAACCAAAAAGAGAGGTCACGGTTGACAGTTTCAGGAATGTCTCAAAGGTAAGTGTTGTTATTATCACTGTTAATATTTATTGGCTGTTGGGGCACCTGGGTGGCTCAGTGGTTGAGTGTCCAACTCTTGATTTCCGCTCAGGTCATGATCTCATGGTTTGGGGGATTGAGCCCCGAGTTGGGCCCTGTGCTGACAGCATGGAGCCTGCTTGGGACTCTCCCTCTCTCTCTGCTCCTCCCCCACATACACGTGAGCATGCTCTCTCTCAAAATAAATAAACATTAGAAAAAATATATATATTTAGGGGCGCCTGGGTGGCTCGGTCGGTTGGGCATCCAACTTCAGCTCAGGTCATGATCTCACAGTTCATGGGTTCGAACCCCCTGTTGGGCTCTGTGCTGACAGCTCGGAACCTGGAGCCTGCTTCAGATTCTGTGTTTCCCTCTCTCGCTGCCCCTCCTCCGCTCGTGCTCTCTCTCTCTCTCTCAAAAATAAATAAACATTTAAAAAATATACAATAATATATATTTATATTATATTTATATATTTACAAATTAATGTTTATAATTACTATTTACAAATTAATATATTTAAGATATATATTAACTGTTTGCAACTGTTTGGAAATGTGCAAGTACATGCTTTATGGGATCATCTCATATCTGCACAGCAATTACAGAGGTAGGTGTTGTTTGCCCTATTTTACAGATGACACATTGAAATTTTAAAAGGTTAACAGTCTGGTGGGGTAACAAACAGCTAGCAAGAGGCACAACGTGGATTAGAACCCAGCTACTTAGGAGTTTGGCTGGGTCGAATTATGTGACCTGTAAACATAGCCAGTAGCCAGGATTGGCGCTTCCCTGGAGTACTGATAACCAGAAGTTTGGACAAATATGTGCTGATCAGGGGCATTGCCTCAAATAGCATGTAAGCCTCCTGGTCTCATGCGGGGTGGGGGTGGGGGGGTTGTGGAAAAGAATGTAAGTAATAGGGGGGCCATCTGGGAAAGAATAGTGAGCTTCCTCTTGGGAGTTCTGCCCTGTGAGATAATTCAATCTAATCTTGACTGCTTATTTGTTCACTTGCCTGCGAGCTGTTGTATTTCACACCCAGTTGTGCCAAGTCTGTATGCCACCGTGGTGAAGTGTCCATAGTGTCACCGTTTATCATATATTAATACTCTCAGAGAGCCAACACGGCGCCAGTGTGGAAATGACTGTCCTCTCAAAATGCCTCCACTTTTTTGCTGGCCAGTCCCTCCTAATCCCCTGGGGTCTGGCTTATTTCCACAGAACTCTCTGGAAACTTCTTTCAGGCAGCTCATAAACATTCTTCCTCTTGTAAAATCCCAGTGGCCATACTTCATCTTGTTTTTCCTGGGCCTCCCTTCAGGTATGCTAACAGTCCTTTTTTCTGAACTTTCCCCTCTCTGGATATTCCCATTTTCTGGCTCTTTTTCCTCCTTCCGGACTGTGTTTCTCAAAGCTTACTGCGTAAACCTTACCTCCTCTCTCTGTTTTCCCTCTAGAACAACCGGATTTTTTATTATTTTTTTTAAGTAGGCTCCACAGAGCCCAACGCGGGTCTTGGCCTCATGACCCTGAGATCAAGACCTGAACTGAGATCAAGAGTTGGACACTTAACCAACTGAACCACCCAGGCTCCCTGACATAACCAGATTTTAGAGCAGAAGGCAACTTTAGTTATAATGTAGTCAGCTTCGCATTGCAGATGACTCCATCTCTGACTTCTACGTGAATGATTACTACTCATTCATTCATTCTTTAAAAAAATTTTTTTAAACATTTTATTTATTTTGAGAGAGAGAGCGCACGCAGGGGATGAGCAGAGAGAGAGGGAGACACAGAACCCAAAGCAGGCTCCGGGTTTGGTCAGCACAGAACCTGACACGGGGCTTGAACCCACAAACTGTGACATCATGACCTGAGCAGAAGTTGGACGCTTAACCGACTGAGCCACCCAGGTGCCCCTCATTCATTCATTCATTCATTCTTTTAACAAATATCACCAAGGGCTTCTGAGTACAAAGGATTGGTACCATGAGGGAATATGACAGCGTAGGCAAGTTGGTGAAAGTGTTATGACCTGCACAGAAATAACCACCATGCAAAGCTAACTGTGAAAAGTTTGAGGAGGCAGGAATAAACTCAGAAACAGAACTATAGTGTTCAAGAGCGAGATGGATCAGGTGGAAGAGAGGGGGTGGGATGGATAGAGCAGGGCGGGGTGGGCTTCACGGAAGAAGTAGTTTCTGTGCTGGGTCTTTTCAGATACGGCAGGGGAAGAGGAGGGCCTAAACAAAGGCCTGGGGAAAGGATGACCCTGTGTGGCGTCACGGAAGCCTAAGCTGACTCAGTGAGCCGGGGTTTGGCCTCCCCATGGGGGAGCAGTGGGAGATGAGGTGCGGAAGGCAGGCAGGAGGGCCAGTAGGGTGCTCAAGTCCGGCTGGGCTTTGTCTAGTAGGCAGCAGAGTGACAGGACTGAATCTGAGCTTTAAGGGAAAAGACAGGCATTTGAGAGACTGTTAGGATGTCATTAACAAGAGTCACTTCGGTCTTAACCTAGAGCAAGAAAAGGGAGAGAAGAACAAGATGGATACAAGAGACCTCTCCAGGGCAGAATGGAAAGCATTTGACTGGTGTAGTTACATCCACAAGATAGAGAAGAAGGAATTCGACAAGAGTTCATCAAATGTTCGCCATGTTCAAGGGGCTCTTCTCACTGCTGCAACCTCAGAGGGAGCAAGCAAACAAGAATTGGGGCCAGCCCCTGACCAGACAAGAGGGGCGGATACGCCAGGTTGTGTGCCAGACCTGTTGACTGTCCCCCAGTGGGCACCTCCCAGGTTGGGCCAGTCATATCACTCTACCGTGGTAGTTAATTTTCAAAGATGGTCCCAAACAATACTCCACCTCCACCCCCACCAACCTCCTTATGCATATGCCGTGCTGCTCTTCTCGTCCAAAGATAGAGCTGTTTGGGGGCTGGCTCAGTCAGAGCACATGACTCTTGATCTCAGGGTTGTGAGTTCGAGCCTCACGTTACGTGTAGAGATTACTTAAAAATAAAAATCTTAGGGCATCTGGGTGGCTCAGTCGTTAAACATCTGACTTCAGCTCAGGTCATGATCTCACGGTTCGTGAGTTCAAGTCCCACTTTGGGGGTGAGTTCAAGCCCTGCTTCAGGTGAGCTCGAGCCCCACTTCAGGGAAAACATGAGCCTCACCTTGAGTGAGCCCCACTTCTCTCTCTCTCTCTCTTTTTCTTTCTGTCCCTCATGGGATTCTCTCTCTCTGCCCCTCACTCACTTGCACTCTCTCTCTCAAATAAAATTTAAAAATCTTAAAAAATAAGTAAGCCAAAAAAAAAAAAAAAAAAACTAATTAAGAGCTCTTTCTCCTCCTTCAAATCTAGGCTGGCTCTGTGACTGGTTTTCACCAGAAGTGACATTCAGGGACTTCCCAGCCTAGGTTTAAGAGGACTGGCAGCTTCCATTTCCTTCCTCTTAGAACACTTACTTTGGGGATTCTCCTTCTGGGAGCCTAGTTGCTATGTTGGGAGAAGCCCAAGCCACACTCAGGGCACATGGAGAATGGAGTTGCTCTAAGTAATCTCCAGCTGAGCTCCCTGCGGGCCAGCACCAGCTGTGAGCCATCTAGGTGAGCCACCTCGGATGTTCCAGGCCAGTCGGCTACTTCGAGTTGGGTTCATCCCTCAAAACCAATAAACCCTGATTAAAATGCTGACTCAGTATTTCTAGGAGGACTAAATCAACATTGCGTATGACTACACCCGGCCCATGGCCAACCATCAGTAAAGCGGAGTTTTCTTTCTCCTTTTCTCTTCCCTACCAGCACCTGCACTCTAAGGAAGACTGTGGCTGAAGGGGATTGAAAGAGGGATAAAATGCAGGGGTTTTCTTTTTACCCTCAACTACACTGTGGGCTACTTGACGATAGGGACCATTTCCTTCCCATTCATGCTGCCCATGCCCAGAACAGGATCAAGCATGGAAGGGGGACTTTAACGTGTTTGTTGAAAGAGCAAGTGAATGAGAGGCCACATCTTCTGAGACCAGAGAGAAGGGTGTTATGTTATGTTGAGGTGGAGAAGAGGGAAGTTGGGGGAAATCACACGGGATGATTTGGGTTCCTTTCAGCTTCCACACATCACACCTCCCTCCACCCATACACACCAATGGCAGCCGCATCTGAGCAAGTTACCATTCTGGCTGGACGACTGTTCTAGACGGTGTTCTCTGTCTTCTCTTTCAACCCCCCATATGCTGGTGTCTTTCTTATTTACCAGGACCCCTGCTCCACACTCACTTCAGGCCCCTCCAGACTTAGTACTCTTGACTCTCTTCCTAGGGGCTTGGGTCTCATGTCTTCTGTACAACTTCTGGGTCCACCTACTGTTCTGGGTTAGGACTCCCCACTGCCTCTCCGGCTCCCGGTCCCTTCGTTCACTGGGTGGTTCATAGTATGGGAGGTTAGTAATCCTCTCTCAACAGTGAGGTGTGTAGGTATAAATGTTGGATGAACTCAATCTTCTCAGATAACAAGAAATGGTTTTCACTAAAACAGAGGGTGGTCCTTAGGAGATTGCATGGTATAGTGACCAAAGAGTATAAGGTTTGAAATCATATTGTTATGAGTTCAAATCCCAGCTCTGCTTAGCCATCTATTAATTGTGCAAGTATAATTGAGCCCTGGTTCTGATTGCTCCGGGAATTAGAGCTAAAAACCAGAAATAACATTCCCTACCTTTCAGGACTGTCCCGAGAATTAGAGCTAAAATTTGTCGAGTGCCTTGCCTGTGGTAGGCATGCCATTGTTAGTAGCTCATGTTATTCTTAAGGGGGAGATAAATCTGGACTGTGGAATGTCACAAGGAGTTTGAAGTCCACCTGTCACTCTTTTGCTTAAAACCCATCAATGATAAATTGGATTTCATCAAAATTAAAAAAGCCTCCTCTTTGAAAGACACTGTTGGGAAAATAAAAAGGCAAATATTCACAATACGCATATGTGAAAAAGGATCGAAGGAACTCATATAACTCATTAATAAGAAAACACTTTTAAAAGTGGGCAAAAAGTCTTCTGAAGCTGATTTGCCCCAAAACAAATGAACCATTAAACTCATTTGACTTTATCAAGCTGTGTCTTCTAAACGAAAGAAGAGTTTTATTTTAGTAGAGAACAAACTTAAAGTTGATGGAGGGAGGAGGGTGGCAGATGGGCTAGATGGGTGATGGATACTAAGGAGGGCACTTGTGATGAGCACTGGGTATTGTTTGTAAGTGATGAGTCACTGAATTCTACTCCTGAAACCAGAATTGCACTGTATGTTAACTAAAATTTAAATAAAAATAATTATTTTATGTTTAAAAAAAGTGGGCAAAATATCTGAACACTTTACAAAAAGATACAGTAATGGTCATATGCAAAGACTGTCAACATCTTTGGTCATCAGAAAAATGTAAATTAAAACCACAACGAGCTATCACCACATATCTACTAAAATGGCTAACATTAGAAACAGTGACAATACCAAGTGCTGACTAGCATTTGAAATAACGAGAACTCTCATGCATTGCTGGTGGGAGTGTAAAATGGTACAACCACTTTGGAAAATAGATTGGCAGTTTCTTCTTTTTTAAAAAATGTTTATTTATTTATTTTGAGAGAGAGCATGCATGTGTACTTGGGGAAGGGGCAGCGCGAGGAGAGAGAGAATCCCAAGCAGGCTCCGCGCTGTGAGGACAGAGCCCGACACAGGGCCCTATTCCAGGAACTGCAAGATGGTGACCTGAGCCAAAATCAAGGGTCGGATGCTTAACTGACTGAGACACCCAGGTGCCCCCGGTAGTTTCTTATAAGCTTAAAGATATATGCTTATCAGATGATCTAGTAATTCCGTTCCTAAAATTTCTTCCTAAAAAGAAATGCAAATGAATGTCCATAAAAAGACTTCTACACTCATGTTCGTAACCACTTTATTTATAATAGCCCCAAAGTGGAGACGACTCAAATCCTGTACACATGTGAATGGAAAAACAAACTGGCATATTCGTCCAATGAAATGCCCCTGAGCAACAAAAAGGAATGCACTACTGATACAATATCAATATCAGTATTTGAGGATGGACCTCAAAAACATTAGGTTAAGTGACAGAAGTCCGATGGCAAAAGATCACAAACTGAATCCATTTACAAGAACACCAAAAACAGGCAAAGCTATTCTGTAATAACAGACATGGATCAGTGTTTGCCTGGGCCGGTGATTGAAGGGGGTGGGTACTGACTACAAAGAGGCAGGAGAGAAGCATTTTGGAGTGATGAGAATGTTGTGTGTCTTGATTGTGGGGGAGGCCACACAAATGTACCTATTTGTGAAAACAAAACACTAACAAAAACCAGAGCAGATCTATCACCCTCAAAAAGCACTCATGCTGCACCTTTGTAGTCAAACGCTCCCACACCTCCAATTCCTGGAACGTCTTTTTTTTTCAACGTTTATTTATTTTTGGGACAGAGAGAGACAGAGCATGAACGGGGGAGGGGCAGAGAGAGAGGGAGACACAGAATCGGAAACAGGCTCCAGGCTCTGAGCCATCAGCCCAGAGCCTGATGCAGGGCTCGAACTCACGGACCTCGAGATGGTGACCTGGCTGAAGTCGGACGCTTAACCGACTGCGCCACCCAGGCGCCCCTCCTGGAACGTCTTTTATCTGTTTTTGGTTCCTATAGTTTTCTCTTTTCTGGAATATCGTATAAACAGAATCATAGCATCTTTTGAGTCTGGCTCCTTTCACTCAGCATCACGCCTGCGAGATTCTTTCAAGTGTTGCACGTATCAGTACTCCATCGTATTTTATTGCTGGGTGGCATTCAGTTGTATGGATGTACCACAGTTGCTTAAGATTCCCCCATTGAAGGGCTTTTGGGTGGTTCTACTTTGGAAGGGTTATGAATAATGTTACTATAAGCGTTTGTGTACAGGATTTTGTGTGAACATAAAATTCCATTTCTCTTGGGTAAATTATAAGAAACTGTCCAAATTCTTTTCCAAAATGGAAGTAACCAGTTTACGTTCCCAAGTAGTAATGGAGCAAAGTTCCTGTTGCTTTGCATCCTCCCCAGCATTTCGTACTTGAAGCGTAATCTTAACACATCACTATCAGTCAATGACAACACATATACTCCCGATCAAGTATAAAACAGACATTTGGTCAATGTAATTACAACACAGTTAATGTTGCATTAATAAACATTTCATGTCAGTGTTTGTACATGCTAGTGAAAACATCTTCAAGAATCTGTGGAACATTTGTAAAAACAGATCCCATTCTAGGCCACAAAGAAAACTTTGACTCATTTCCCACTGTAGAAACTGTATCACAATTGTAATAACTGCTGAAAATAGTAACAAAAATTTAAGCAGTGATAAAAATAACCACATAGAAATTACAAACCATTTGCCAAAATAATTATTACTTTGGGTCAAAGAGGAATTTTTCAATTTAGCTAAAGTCTATGTAGAAAATAATGAAAATAAGAGCACCATTCAACCACAAACTCAGGTTGACATGCTTTTCTTATTACATTTTCCTTATTATGTTAGGAGGAAAAAAGGAAAACAATTCTCAAAGGGAACATAAAGGAAATAAAGATAACCAGATATTGTGACTGTCTGGTTACTGTTCTCTCTCCTGATAAATCAGGCTCTTAGGGGGCAAGGCCATATTCTTATTCTCCGCTACAGTGGACCCTGGAACAACATGAGTTTCAACTGCGTGGGTGCACTTATTTGTGGATTTTTTTTCAATAAATACAATACAGCACTGTCAATGTATTTTTCTCTTTATGATTTTCTTTTTTTTTTTTTTTTTTTTTAGGGAGGCTCCCCCGCCAAGGTGGGCTTGAACTCATGACCCTGAGATCAAGAGTCACATGCTCTACTAACTGAGCCAGGCACCCGGTCCTCCTTAGGATTTTCTTTGTATTTTCTTTCCTCTAGCTTACTTTGTTGTAAGAATACAGTATATGATACATATAACACACAAAATATGTGCTAATTAGCTGTTTATGTTATCCATAAGCCTTCTGTCAACAGCAAGCTATTAGTAGTTAAGCTTTGGGGGACTCATAATTTAGGAATTTTCCACTGCTGTGTGGTGGGTACCCTTAACACCTCCTCCACCCCCTTCCCTGTTCAAGGGTGAACTGTAGTGAATAGTGTGCCTGCCTTACAATATGAGTTCAATACTTAGAGGCATTTTTAATTTTCCCAAAGTTCGGCATTCTCTCCTTTGAGCTTCCACAGTAGGCTGTTCACAGCTCTATTTTACCATTTATCATTTATTTACTTCTTTAAAATTTTCTTAAAAAAAATTTTTTTTTAATGTTTATTTTTGAGAGAGACAGAGACAAGAGAGTGAGCAGGGGAGGGGCACAGAGAGGGAGACACAGGATCCGAAGCAGGCTCCAGGTTCTGAGCTGTCAGCACAAAGCTAGATTCGGGGCTTGAACCCACAAACCTGGAGATCATGACCCGAGCTGAAGCCCATGCTTAACTGAGTCACCCAGATGCCCCTATTTTAGCATTTATTAAAGCACTGCACTCACATAAGTTTTCCACATCACACCAGCCCTTTAAAAACAATTATTTGTTTACCATTCGGCCTGTGCCAGGCAACTGACAATAATCCATTTAATCCTCACGACAGCTTTTTTGAATATTCCTATTTTCCTGAAACTGAGGGTCATCCAACAAATTCCTCACAAGTTCAGGATTTGGTTGCACACACCCTACTTTTAAACATAGGCTTTTTTTTTTTTTTTTTTTTTTTTACCCAAACAGGTTACTTTGAACTCAGGAACAAGGTTAGATTGTCACCTTTATACGCTCAGCTCTTAGCCTAGCTCCTGGCACAGAATGTCTCAAACAAGTGACGCATTAGTAGGGTGCTGTTTGTAAACGTTCCTTCCGCGTACCGTGGCGACATGTGCTAATTACAAGCCAGCGACGTAGACTCGGAAAGAAATCCAGAATTTACGGACGCTGCAGGACTCTCGGTCTTTCTTTCACTCCCATCTCTATGGTTAGCAAGTGACCATTCTACACTCTGGAGGACTCAGCGAGCGCAGATGAGCCCTAGGCGACCTTATTGGCACGTGACCGGAAGTCTGACTTGCTATTGGTTAATGCTGGTAAAGCCCGCCCAACAGCCCCCTGTCAGCTCCTTTAAGTAGACTCCGCGGGGAGGTGCTCAGTCTTTCGGCGACTGTGAGGTTCGAGAGGTGAGACTTTGTGGTGGGTCCTGGCGCCTAGGCCCGGGTCTCCGGGCCCTGGAGCCGGGTGGGTCGCGGGCGGCCTGCAGTGATGACATGCCAAAAAAAGCACGTGTTAGACTGCTGACGCGGGTGATGCGAACTACAGTCTGAGCCGAGCCTCCGCGGCGGCGGCGGCGGGGAGGGAACGGACCTGCGGGCGCACGTCCTCTAACCCACTGCTATCGTTCTTGCAGATTCCTGCCGGGCCGAGAACGTAGATCACCTTCTACTCCCCTTCGACCTTTCCCCGAAGCCTTTGAATAAAATGGTTTGATCCCAGCCCCGGTCTTGGTGTTTCTTTTCGCGACGCGCTGCCTTTGAGCCTCCGCCGCGCCTGCGCGTGGCGCCGGGGGTCAGGCTGCAGCGCCAGAGCACACGCTTGCGCATAACTGGGGCCGCGCGGTCCTCCGCCAGCGGTCCTTTTAACCGCGAGCCACACGTCCGCACCCGGCTGCAAGGGGGTAGGCGACGTTGTGGGAAGTGCCCTGGAGAGACTACGGGGATCCTATAGGCCCCGCTACTCCGTTTCCCGCACATTCCTAGTTCTTTTGTGGAAGTCCTGTCTCCGTGATTATCGGGACCTGCAGGTTAACCGTGGCGTGGGGGGGGGGGGGGGGGAGGGGGCCCTGAAGGGAGGGGAGTACGTGGGCTTGAGCAGTTTAAGGACCGCGGTGTACTTGAACTGGTTTCGGTCCTGATGGTGCAAGAATAACACCTGGCTGAGGTGTGGCAGTGATCTGAGAATAACTACCCTTTAGGGCCAACTGCTTATTTGGATACTGTACCAAGCATGGGAATAAAAGCTTGGACAAATTAATGTGTCCCAGTTAGCCTCAAGAAGGTCATTGGGAAGAGAATTTCGATCTTCTGCATTGCCGGGCACGGCAGGCACCTAAGTAAACGCACACTCCTCTCGGGTCCAGATAGGGGAGTAGCGATGTCCCCTGGGTTTGGGGGAAATGTGCATCAGTTCTGAGTACAAGGCAGCACATGTTGAAGGCCGAGGATGCACAAGTGCAGTGTATCAACTGCTTTGGCCGTAATAACCGCAGGGGTCCCCAAGTTAACAGGATTGCTAGGCTGTTGAGGGTGCACGGAAGCAAAGACGGTCTGCCTCAGGAGAGGGAGATTTTGTTCTAAAGATTCTAAGTAATATGCACTGAAGGTGAAGCTAGAGTTTACGACCCCCGAAATCGAGTCACATGCCCTACCTACTTAGCCAGCCGGGTGCCCGCTCCCTCAGTGTGGTGAGGACCGCCTTGCAGTTTAGAAAACCTGCCTGGTGGTCACCAGGAAATTCAAGCTGCTTTGGCAGCTGAGTGACCCAAGTGGCCTGTACCCACTGCTTAATTGTCTCCCTATTACCTAAAAAGGATTCAGTAGAAATAACTTAGATGCTTATCTAGTATTTGACATTGAGAGATTTATTTTGTGAAACAACGCAAGCGACTGTAAATCCCCACATACTATTCGGTTAAGTGCAACAGGGGACTCGTGTAATCTACACAGTAGTGCATCTAGTCCTTTGCCTTTAGTTATTGCACAAAAATTCTAATAGACCAGTGAACAAGACTGACAGGCAAATCGGCCTACACAATGAGAAATCAGAACAGTACACCGACTGGAATGATCAAATAATTTAAGTCAAATGTTTTAATGGTGCGATTAAAGTAGTCAAGGGTTCAGATATATTTTTTCAATATATTAATTTCTTTAAAGTCAGGTTCAGGCAAGGTGCTGTTTAAAAAACCACGATTAGCTTTGTCCACAGATGTAAATCATCAAAAGTTACCCATGGTAGTTCTGATGTTGAATGCAGCTTTTAAACAATAAAAAATTGTTTTAAGTGTACTTCTCAAAGCAAATGATACAACTAGGGAGCCCCCAAACTTGTAAACTAAGACCTTCTGACACAAATGCACAAAATAAGATTGGCAACGTTAAAGAAAGGTCACGTGAGTTCTGAGCTAATGTAGTGTTTAATGTTGAGCAAAACTTGGTCTCAACTCTCAAAGGTGGTAGAGAGTTCTCGCCTTTGGCTGTCAGAAGAGGAAACTGCCCAATAACCTCAAAACATCCCGAACCGGTTAGATTTAACAAAGCATTTAGACGGCCTGTAGAAAGCACAGGGCACGTAGGAAGTGCCAGATCGACCTTGCTCTGGCTTTCCGCCCCCTACCCCAATTCTTTATGTGCAGTATTTGACATTTTCACATACCCTCATGTCTCAGGAAAACATTTGGGATTAATTAGAAACCAGGTGATTGTACCTCAGTGGTAGAAGGCTTGGGATGGTTTGATCTCATGGCTTTGCCTGATGTTCACATAAATCTCGCTGTCCCCACCCCAGCTGATAGGATGTTAGTGTGTGTATGTTCTATGGCTACTTGCTTCCAAAACGCACAATTTAATAGGAAAGGTAAGTTGCTACGCGTATCTCTTTATCATCAGTGAAATGGTTCACAAAGTTCCACTCCCCACCCCACTCACGTTCCTGAACAGACATTCTCTGGAAGCGCGGAGGGCTGTGTCACCTACGGACTAGAAGTGCAAAAACGTTCCATTGTGCACTGGCTGCCTGAGGAAAAGCTTTGGAGGAGTCGGGGCAAGGGGAAGAAGGCCTTCCAGTTGTAAGCTTTGCTCGCACTGTGCTCTCGCTGCCACAAACACTGGAGCCATGGTGTGAGTCACCTGTCACCTCTGGATCCACCGTGGTCATTCTTCCACAGTCCCTTTGCTGAGTCAAAGCTTTGCAGCAGGCAGTGCAGACACCAGTTCCCGGATGCGTGGAATGACACCGCACAGTGGAATGGGCACCGGCAGGCAGAGGGCAGAAGCTGTGGCACAAGGGCAGACCAGTGCTACAGCGCAGATGGCAGCCAAGAACCCCACACTTTGAGCCAGATCTCGTAATACTGGGAAGGTCAGATCTTCACCCATCACAGCTGGTCAGCAGCCTCCACAAGTGGGTCTTTGAGGAGGCAGGAAGCGGAGCGAGGGTCCATGGCTGAGTGCATTATGGGGATATAGACATCATCCATGTTTGGCATGACAAAAACCTTCTGTAGAAAGAAATTAAAGAATAGCCGTGTGGAAGGATGCTCGGGTTCCTCAGGCTGTTGCTCTACTCTGTTCTGATAATTTTAGGTTTCAGATAAGTTTTAAATGTACATATGAACCAACTTTTCGTGCACATTCTAAACTAATTCCTCTGCCACATTTAAATAGTTGAGGAATCACAGTGCATGAACACAGGTCTGAGGCAGAAGCAGCCTTTGATTTCATGTACATATAAAAAACTACTCATGAGTTCATAAATATTTAACACCATTACTTTAAGAGGACTGGCTTAAGTTGTTCATAATATTTCCAAATTGCTATGTCCAGAACACATATTCCAAGTAAGTTTATTTACTTAAACCCTAGCAAAAAAATGTAAGCTAATTTTTTTTCACACCAGAACCAGACAAAGCTATATATGAAAGAAATTCTGCCATAATGAACACGTGAAGGATCATCAGTGATTGAGAATGATGGTACTTGGACTATCATGTTTATAAACTAATTTTATGCAAGTGGATCCTGGCAATGCATTCAGTCTTCAGTAATGCCCTCTTACAAAAGCAAAAAAAGGTGGCTACGGGAGGGTGTAACAGTCACCTGTCAACTTCCCAACTTGCCTCAAAAATACCAGGAGCCAATCTCTGACCCTTGGCCTTTCTTTTTCCCCTTGTACCGCAATACCCCTGAAAGAGATAACCCACTCTAATTCCTATTGTAGGTTCTAGGGAAAAGAAAAAAAAAAAACCTAAAGGTTGCCTTTCCTCTCACTAGGTTCAAACTACTTTTCTGCTTGGTGATAATACTAAGCTTCCCAGAAATTGGTTTTCAGTTAAAGTTAATCCATAGCTTTTGTTTATTCATTTGAGAGAGAGAGAGAGAGAGAGAGAGAGACAGAACACGCACCACATGCGAGCCGGAAAGGGGCAGAGAGAAAGGGAGAGAGAGAGAATCTTAAGAAGGCTCTGTGCTATCAGCACGGAGCCTGACTCGGGGCTTGATCTCACAAATCGTGAGATCATGACCTGAGCTGAAATCAAAAATTGGACACTTGGGGCGCCTGGGTGGCTCCGTCGGTTGAGTGTCCGACTTCGGCTCAGGTCATGATCTCACGGTCTGTGAGTTCGAGCCCCGCATCGGGCTCTGTGCTGACGGCTTGGAGCCTGGAGCCTGCTTCAGATTCTGTCTCCCTCTCTCTCTGCCCCTCCCCCGTTCATGCTCTGTCTCGCTCTGTCTCAAAAATAAACAAACATTTAAATAAAAAAATTGGACACTTAACCAACTGAGCCACCCAGGTGCCCCTAATCCATAGCTTTTAAATAAAAACCATAATTTTTCAAAGGCGGTATCTCAAAACATACCACTGCAAAAATATGGGTCTCCTTCAAACGGTGACATTTATTTCAAAATAAATTGTTTGCTAATCCATAAAACGTTGACAGACCTCGGATATCTGATAAAAATTTGGTAGATATAGCTCATCCCAGGGCCTCGGCTACATTATTTCCTTTGGTGGCAGAAAGCAGAAAACAGGCTTGGAGAATGAGCTCTGGCTTAGTGGACCCAACTTTCGGGTTTCCTCTGAACTACTTAACAGGGTTCTGTGGCTGAGGCTCCGGGTTTCTGAAATCGTACCTAAGATGTTATGCCTGTCTGATCATAACACGTACCTTCCTGGGATGAGGGTCCATAGCTTTCATTAGATTCTCGAAAGAGGATCCTGACCCAAATGAAATTCAGAACCTCTGTTCTGCCCTGAGCTTTGAGACTCGTGTGAAACACACACCAGATGATACCACACGTTTACCTGAAACTCCTGTTCCAGTTTCTTCTCTATCCAGTCTGTCACATGAACTAGAGTCACTTCTCTCTCTCCAAGTTTTGGCCGAGCTTTCAGCTCTACATATGGTGGCTTCCGGAAACCATACCTTTTTGGAGAAGACAAGTAGCAAACAACTGCATTTAGAGGCAGACAAGGAAGTAGACAAGTACCAACAGCAAACATTCTTCATGTACCCAGGGCTTCTCCCCATGTGAATGTTCTCTTACGCTGAACACCCCCTCTAAAAATGATTCACGGCAGCAAATAGGAATTGCGAGCTCCCACGTCCCTGGACCAAGTGTAGGGCTGTGATGATTTGAGAACAGTTCTGACAAACTGGGAGAGCCAGGAAGCACCACTGGAACAGTCTGTGACCTGGGCCTTGTTTTCTGGTCTTTTGCTTCTCCTGAAATGGCAAGGATCTCTTTTGTTTCTATTTTAATAAAGATAGTGTATGTGCATTACAAAACCCAAAATATACATATGTATAAAACAGAAAGTGAAAGATACTGCCTCTCTCAGAATCTTATCCCCAAGACAGGACCACTGAGAGAAGCGGGGTCAATTTCCCCCATACTCTTAATATGCATGTGTAAACAGAGAACATTCTATAACCGGCTTTTTCATTCCATCCTCTACAGCATGCTTATTAAGGCTTCCCAGTGGAGCTGACTGGCACTCACACTGTTGGTAAAGGATCCAGACAAGAGACTGTGTGCTATCAAACTACCTAAAAACTTCCACCTGGCATGGACCAATGTTTAAAAAACTACAACAAAAACATCAAATTGCTATAAACATATCTAAACACTCTCAAGATCTATACTTATCTCTGGATTAATAACAAATGTACTGGGTAGCACTATCCCAGAAGCCTTTAATTTCATCTTCCACTGAGCAGTGGCATCTGTAACCGATACATCTTAAAGCATGAAATTATGTAGGTGAAGGTATGTTGTATCAACTCTTACTATTAAAAAATTTTTTTTTCTTAGGTTTGGAAGACTGTACAGTAAGATATTAACAGTGGTTGTTTTGGGATGATAAGATTATAGGCTTTTTTACCCCTCTCTTTTTTTTTTCATTTGTTCTTTTTTTTTTTTTTTTTTTTTACAATGAAATATTACTCTCTAGAAATAAAATCTAGGGGTGCCTGGGCGGCTCAGTCAGTTAAGCATCCAACTCTTGATTTTGGCTCAGGTCATGATCTCATGGTAGTGAGATCGAGCCCTGCATTGGGCTCATGCACGGAGTGCAGAGGCTGCTTGGGATTCTCTCTCTCCTGTCTCTGCCCCTCCCCCGCTCATGGGTGTGCTCTCTCTCTGTGTCAAAATAAAGAAATACACTTAAAAAATTATTTTAAAATAAAACCTAAAAAGGTATTTTAAAGTTTTTACTGGGAAATACCAGCATCCTCATCAAATGGTCAATTCAAAAAATTTTCTGATAAATCTTTAAAATTTTTTTTTAATGTTTGTTTATTTTTGAGAGACAGAGAGACAGAGTGTGAGCAGGGGAGGAGCACAGAGAGAGGAAGACACAGAATCCAAAGTGGGCTCCAGGCTCTGAGCTGTCAGCACAGAGCCCAACGTGGGTCTCAAACTCGAGAACTGCGAGATCATGACCTGAGCCAAAGTCAGAGGCTCAAGCGACTGAGCCACCCAGGCGCCCCTAGAATGTCAATTTTAAACTGCAGTTCACAGATAGTGATGTTCTTCTGCTGGATCCATGAATAGAACATTTCACCGGTTCTCCATGCTGGCTTAGTTCTCCATGCTATGGATCCTGGGGGCTGGGTGCATCTCTGTTTTTAACAAGTCTCCAGGTGACTGTGATGTGCACTTTGATTTGGGGGCCACTAGTTCATTCGATGACAACTCCTCAGATAGACCTCCTCCCACAGTAACCAAGTGCATAGGTTCTGACTCCTTAACACCTCGCTCTAACCCAGGGAGCCTTCCCTAAGCACCTCAGCCTCTGCGGAATGCGTGATCCCCCTCTGTAAAGCAGGGATACCAGTGGTACCTATCTCTGCAGGATGTTGTGAGGCACTCAGGCCAGGCAGAGAGTAAGAGCTCTACAGAGGGCAGCTCTTCTAACTGGTGGAAAGAACTGGCTTCAGAGAGGAGGAAGACCGAGAATAGAAACATGTGAAGATGAAGCTTTAAATGTGAATGAACCGTTCACAGAAGAAAGTAGAATTGGATTTGTGACAAACATTAAGGTTCCATGAAAAACGTGTGTAAGTGCTTCTGCCCAGAGGGCACTTTCCACAATGTCAAGGGTACGCAGGCCGGATTTTTATGGCCACACAACAGGTTGTACGCACCATATTCGGTCAGTCGGGGGAGGTGGAATGTTGACCGCCAGGGTTCCTCTACATTCTTGCACTTCCACAGTGAGCAGCAGGGGGGTATTGGAGACTTCTTCAATCTTCTTTTTAATGAACTCTGTCTCTGTTGCTTTTTGGAAATATTTTGACTTGGTAATTTTATCAACAAACCTCATAATCTTGCTTGTTCGATGACCCCCAACATACCTTTAAATGAAGGACACAGATGTTAGTATACTTCATACACAAAACCTCTGTGGTTCTTCGTTCACCTTACTCTAGACCAGAGTTTCCAAACCGAAGCACTACTGACATTTTGGACTAGGTAATTCTTTGTGGTGGGGGCTGTCCTATGCACCGTACAATGTTTAGCAGCACCCTGGTCCGAGCCTTCTAGGTGCCAACGGCATGTTTCCCCCAGTCATGATAATAAAAATTGCCTCCAGACATTGCTAAATGTCCCCTCGTGGGCAAAACAACCTCCAGTGGAGAAACCACTACATTAGGGAAGGTGTAGACATCAGACAGGACCCAAGTCTTGACCAATGGAGAGACAAAGTTCTCACAGTGCAGAGAAGGCATCCCACCTGTCCTCCTTAACAGCCCTCAACTACTGAACATAAATCCCGAGTTCTCCTAGAGAAACTTCCCCATGTCTACACAGCAAATAGGAAATCGTGCTGCATCTGACAGGGACATAAAACACAGTCATTAACTGATTGTCTTTTAGGTGATGGCATACCAACTTTCAGTGGCAACTACTTTTCAAAGGGCTTAGAACTTTTTTCTAAAGACAAATGTTACCTCAGGTGGCATGCTAGAAGGCCACGAAACAAGCTTTTGTATCAGGTCCTATCAACCATAGGATTGCCCTAAGGAAAGAGGGCATTTGCTTTTTAAAATCCTCTGGAGTTCCAGAGTGCCAGGAAGAGTATGTGTATATGTGTAGGGAAAAGCAGTCATTCTTAAGGTCAAGAGGGTAGATTTTAAATAATGAACCCAAGTGTTAGTATTGACCCTTCCAACGTCTGGATTCTCTCCGTCTTCTGTAGGATCTCACAAGTGAACAGGTTGATATTTTCTTACAAATGCTTCTGAATCTCTGGTTTCTTTATAATCTTAGTTGCTTCAACTCACTTCGAATAATTAAAAGATCCTTACAGAGAAGCTGTTTAAGCACTCTTATTATTCCACAGTCCAAGTTACAGGCAAAGGGAGCCCCGAAAATGAAGTCCATGACCCAAAAGATCAGCTAAACAGCCCACATCTTCAAAATTCACCAAAAAAATCACCCGAATGTTCCAGCCTCATAGGAACCGGCAGCTCAATGAGAAAGTGTGACCCAACTGAGGGCAGCGATGCTCTCCATCGGGCACTAGGGGGAGGTGTTGTGTAAGCTCCTTGCACTAAACACGCCTTTCAATGCTCTATTATTAATTTCTTCACTGGCCCAAGAAAGCCATTTTGATGGGGATCTTCTTAGCTATGGAAAGAATTCTTGGGTCTTTGTGCTGTGGGGGCTGGAGTTTTAAGCACTGACTCTGGGTTCTTAATGTAAAAGTCACTCACTCAATACGGAGGAAGAAGAAAGATTATATAGGACACCCAAGTTGGTGCCCTGAGCCCTGGAGCCCTGGAAGCTGGATCCACTCACCCTTCAGCCCCTGGGAGGAGCGGTTTGTCTCCCGCGCTGGGCTCTGGAGCGTCGTCTTCATCAGAGGAGCCAGCACTGGAGGACTCCTCATCACTGTCCGCCAGACAGTACGCCCTGGGCCTGCAACTGATCAGGGCAGAGTCACCACCGTAGCCTGCCCTTCAGGCTCTGCTTAGAAAGAGAACACACATGCTCCACCGCCATCACCGCTAACATGTCCTCATTCTCCCAACCCACCCAGAAAAGAAGAGGTTGGATCCAAGAGCCCTCGGGTTGGTCAGGTTACCCGGAGTCTCCAGTGCCAAGTGCCCTGAGAGCAGCACAGGACTTGGGGCTCAAGAGTTCCATTCTGTGCATGCGTCCGGACAGGTGGTGGGAGTGTGATGCCGTCCACACAAAATGCAGTGATCTCATTGACAGTGCAGCAGTAGCCAAGTGGCGGGGCGGGGGGCAGGGGGGATGGATGGAAAGCACGATGGTTGCAAGGGTGAGGTGACAGCTGATGTTGGCGACATAACCTCCTCTCACACATGACGGGATGACGGGGATGTTTAGGCAAGTCCCTGGGCTCTGCCTGAGTTCAGTGACTCTGATGCTTTCTGCCTTAGTTGCCTCCAGATTAGTTTTGACTCAAGACTCCTTCCTAGTGAAATTATGCGTCTTATCCCATACCTGCTCTAGCTCCTAAAGGCCACAGGAAAAGCCAACAATCGCAAGGGACAAACCTCAAGGGACTCTAGAAAACAACCGACAGGAGAGCCTAGGAAGTTTCCCGGAGAAATACAAATTTAAAAACCATGAAAAAAAAGAAAGTGATACAAGGCCTCGTCAGTGAGCAACGTTCCCGGTTAATCTTTCCAGGGATACTCAGTTTCCAGAGGCATGGGGGTTACTAGATCACCAGCAGTGGCGAGGGCCACTCTAATGGCACTAGGGGGGGTTCTTGGCCGGGATTCGGCCCCACAAAAGGCAGCTCCCTCCCTGGATGGTGGCTTTGCTTCAGAGAGGCAGACAGGTAGGGCCCACCTCTGAGGCTCGGAGACTTGATTGGGATGAAGCCAACGAGGGACAGAGTAGTCTCTGAACACTACTAAGCAACCAAATGGTCACAAAGCAGAGCCTTGCATTTCTTTTTTTTTTTTTTTCTTTTTTTTAACATTTATTTATTTTGGGGACAGAGAGAGACAGAGCATGAACGGGGGAGGGGCAGAGAGAGAGGGAGACACAGAATCTGAAACAGGCTCCAGGCTCTGAGCCATCAGCCCAGAGCCCAACGCGGGGCTCGAACTCACGGACCGTGAGATCGTGACCTGGCTGAAGTCGGACGCTTAACCGACTGCGCCACCCAGGCGCCCCGAGCCTTGCATTTCTGATAAGGACAAAATTACTGGGAAGGCAGCAGAGCTTAGGTCCAATCCCTACAGGTGTGATCCCTACGGGGTTTCCCTCCGATGCTCACAGAGGGCAGTCATCTCCTGGCCAAAAGTGGCCAAGGGCACCCAAGGGCAGAGCACACATGCTCGTGCAGACTTGAAGGCCCAGCAGAATGGTGGAGCTGAAATCTCCACCCTGTGAAACAGGAGCCTGACTGTAAGAGGACCTCACAAGTGTCCTCCCTGGCAGGACACCCGGATCCTCCCCGACCCCGGCTCTGAAACATTAGAGCCAGTCGTTCCACCAACAGGCTTGCATACAGTTAAAGGGAAACTCCCCGTGCACGTACAAAAGCCTCTTGTCCCTGACCATGGAGACAATACCTAACTGACTCTTTCTTCCTCCTTCCGTTAGAGTCCTGGCTAGTCCGGGAAATGCTATGGGTGTTCACTGGTCGCAAAGCCATTTCAGAGCTTTCCCTGGTTAGGCAGTCCTCACAGAGATCTTCTTTTATATAAAATGTGCGCAGCAAAATATTAGTCCCAAGAAAGCCTATAAATTGGGTCTCGAGATGAGGAAAGTCAGGGAGGCAAGTGCCCAAGATAACACAACCATCCGAGAAACCCATCTCACTTGTCTGTCGGTTCGAGGACTGCTTCCTGGCTCTAGATGTGCCCTCAGACGAGGGGTCTGTGTCCCGCCAGCGCAGGTAGCCTGCTCCCCCTCCACGCAGCACAAAAAGCTGCCTCAAGATCTGTGACCGCAGAGAAACCTGCTGAGCCACCAGCCCCTCCTGTTCCCCACTGGTATTTGTCATCTGGCAGCCTCCAGCCCTGAGGCAAAAGATGCCAAAGGCTGAGCACTGCAGAGAGCTCTCGGGTTCCCAAATTAATCCTCCGCAGGGCAGAGCACAGGATAAATTTTGCGGCTTGAAGTTAATAATTTAGACAGTGCCGTATCAGTGCAAGTGGATCAGATGACATAAAATTCTGATTTTGACCAAACGGTTACCCCAACGTGGCACCCAATCCTTACTAGCTAAACATGTAACTGTTTGGCTCATATTTAGTTTTATAACTCAACATGAATTTTATGATCTCGTGATGTCAGCATGAACTTCAGAGAAAGATACACTGCACATTCTTATATAAGATGTGCTGGGGGGGCACCTGGGTGGCTCAGTCGGTTCAGTGTTTGGCTTCAGCTCAGGTCATGATCTCGCAGTCCGTGGGTTCGAGCCCCGTGTCAGGCTCTGTGCTGACATCTCTGGGCCTGGAGCCTGCTTTGGGTTCTCTGCCCCTCCCCCACTCATGCTTGGTCTCTCTCAAAAATAAACATTGAAAAAAAAAATAAAAAGATGTGCTGGACCGTTAATAAGCCTAGTTTTTTTAAAACACACCTCAGAATCCAGATGAGTATGACATCCTTTCAAAGAGCCGCCTTAAAGGGCTAATTCTAGTTTTGCTGCCTCTGCTAAAAATCTTTGGATACGTGCTTGGAGCCAGACACATAAGAAAAAATGAATTATTTTATCACTGATACTCTATCTTGGACCAAACATCTTATTTCTTGGTCTTAAGATCACCATCACCCCTGAACAACTTCTAGCAATTTCTCTAAGATCCAATCCATCTACAAAGCAGGATGATTCGCTGATACTCAGAACAGTTAAAAGAATGTCACAGGCTCTGGAGGCAGTCCTAAAAGGCAGCTTCCAAAGAATGCTTTAAGTGAAGGCTGCATAGTTACATTAAGCAGCCCAGTGAGGTGGCCACGCATGGGAGAACGTGTTCACTTTCTCTAAGTGAAATCAGCACCATGCATCTGCCACAGACACACGCGTGCACACGCCCTCCCAGCTAGACCGAGTCACAGTGGGGGCTGCAGGCACTCGGCTCCCAAAACACAGGGGCTTCGGGGTGGTGGTGGTCCGGGCTACGCTGTGGACTAGTGACCCAATATGGAGGTCACAGGGGCCTCCCTATGGGGACTTGCACACCGCACCCAGGCTGCAAGGGTAACGCACGAACAGGTTGAGCGCCTTACAGGACATGCCCTACTCCAAAGCCACGGTTCCGTTAGCGGCCAACATGTAGGATGTTTCCCTTACTGACTCGCTCTGGGCCTCTTCAGGTCGAATACAGTTATGGCCGCTCAGCTAGCTACCTGAATTCCACTTTGAGCACATTATCGCCCAGAGTTATGTTAATGACAGTGTGCCACAGGATGGCTATTTGGGAAATCAAGACTGAAGGAAAAATGCCTAAAAATATAAAGTATACACATATTTCAAAGAGAAAGGGCTTCACTAGAATAAAGCCACACAGATTTCAATTTCTCACTGTCATCCTCAGGGTAATAATGTGAGGACATGAACAAACGTTCTACCAGTAAGGAGGACTTCCCACAGGTTGAGCAGCATCTTCTAGAGACTCCCCCGGGGGCACAATCACTTGCACACTTGAAGGGGGACCGAAGAAGGCGGTGAAACAAAGCAGAGGTCCCGCCAGAGCCTAATCTCTGGCGAGATTCACTGTGGAGGGAAACGTCGGTACCAAAGATCGCATGCTCAACAGTAGCTACCACGTACACTGACGTCCGTCTCTCCTCGGTATTTAGACTCAGGGTGATTCCAATATGCTCATGACTGAGGAAGTGAAGAAGTGGACTCTAGAATCACTCGTGGGATTAGGTTCTTAGTTATGGACGGGCTTTCAGAGGCTCTCAGTGCACTCAGAAATTGTGAGCCAGGTGGAGTGGGCATTTTCAGGGAGAAGGATCCAGAGCTCTCAGATTCCCGAAAAGGGGTCCTTTATGTAAAAAAGAAAAGGCTAAAGGTCCATTTTTCCAGGCCTTTTTCTCCCAAATGAAGCACTTTTGGGAATGCGTGTTTTCCTTGCCTTTAAAATTAAATGACAGCCCATTACATGTCAGCATATTTAACATCCTCACAGGAAGAAGCAAAACATTTATCCCAGTCTCTACTAGGAAAAGAAAAGGTACTTTCTAAGTATATTACAGACAAATACCATCGTATTCCCAGAGCAGAGGAGATTTTTCATGCAGTCTAGTGAAACACTGCTTACTCAGAAACAGGTCCACCTGTTCAGCCAGGGCTTATGAACTTGAGATTGTGCCAAGAGAGCCACGTGAGTAACAGCATTCATGGAATACCTAAGTGGCCAGGATCTCAGGGACTTGGATGTATTGGGGTCTCATCTGCTGCCCAAGACCTCCCTTTCTACTGGAGTCCCAGCAGCTCTGTGTTGGGCACAGGGCTGTTTCCAGAACAGTCTCCTTCCACAAGGTTCTGACTGAAGTTTGCTCTGTCCTGCTCCTGTGTAGTTAGACCTCATTTTCAGGGTTGCTTCTGCCCAGAGTCTGCTTCATCTCATAGGCTGGATGGCTGATAGTGCAGCTGTGCAGGGCAGTGGGATGGGGACATCCAGGCACAGGAAGTTGAGTCTGATTGGATCAAACGCCCAGCAACTCAAATCAGGGAAGTTGGCAAGATTTTCCCTCCCAGGAAAGCCTCTTAAATACCCTGACCTCAATCCTCTCAGGTCTATAAACTGAGCCTCTACGTCCAGGAACATGTTAAGGACAAGCTTCCTAGTGGTGTCACACGAGACCAAACAAGACTCAGCACCTACAGGGCATGAAATGCTACATGGAGAGTTAATAAACACCACTCACCAGAAAATACAATCCACAGATTGCCGAATCCAAATACATTTTAACAAATAGCAGAAAAATGAAAGGAAAATAGCACAGATACAGGTTAGATTGCGTACGGCAGGGGAAACTTTCCAATCATTAAAATAGGAACATTTCATTAAGTAACCTGGATAAATCAGAGTAAGTAAAAGCACATTCTCAAATGCAAGACCCCCTCCCCCCCCATCTACTGTTACCACATGTATGAATACAATCATTAGGTCAGCATCATAACTGAACAAAAATCTAAGAGTCTGTGTCTCATATTCAGACCCTGACAAGGTGGGTCCTTGTGGGATTTTCCTGTCATTGTACTGTCAATTCCACACCAAAGGTGTAAAGAGATGAGAAATAGACTCCACTTAGCATTTTTAGTTCGGTGAAAACAATAATCAAATTTACATTTTCAGTCAGAAGCAGTCATTTTTAAGGGGTATGGAAATGTAGAAGTTCCAGCTTATCCATTCTAGGCATCTAAGGAAAAAATAAATCAACCTTCATTAACTATCGCACAGATTTGAAATATTTACTCAATCAGACAAACTGGGCAGCAGATGCAGCGTCTTCTACAAAGAGAGGAATTTACTACTAAGCAAATCAATGTCGTATTATTTAGGGAAAATACATCTCAAAACACTTTAGGAGCATCCTCTTGGCTACAGAAGCAATTATCTTATTATAAATAATTCTGACTTTGTGATTACAGCAGATAGACCCCCCAGGGACCTTCGCATCGCCCACACATTGCTGTTTGTGGGTGGAAGGAGGACGTTTCCGAACGATTCCCTTCACAGAACATTTTATTGTGCAGATGAACCTGCCCCGCCGGTCTGAGTCAGTGATGCTTTCTGGATAATCGATGCTGTGCCCCCAATGGCAGCACTGAGGCCAAAAGGTGCTGAGCAGAGGTGGGGACTCACGGCTTTTGGGGGACGAAACTAAGGAACCATTCCCTGAAATCCTCTGTGGTCCAAAAGCAATCTCGTGGAAGCTCACCCCAACATCTGAGGCCACTACACATCAAAGCTGCTTCTCAAATGCTAGAGGGAGAGGTTGGTTCCCCAGGGTTGGATTAGTAAATCCATATGGCCCCTTACCCTTCTTTGCCAATTTCTCCAACCTTCAGGGCTTCAACAAGAGGCTCTTTCCCCAGTTTGGTCAAATTCATTTTGGTCTCGAGAGTCATCAGAAAGGACCCATTGTAGGACATTCCCAAATCGATCCAGAGTCCTGCAGAAAGGGCAAAAAACAGAAGGTTTTTTCCCCCCAGGAAAACAGGACTATCAATGACAGTATAAAAATTTATATCACATTGATGGGGCGCCTGGGTGGCTCAGTCGGTTAAGCATCCAACTTCGGCTCAGGTCATGATCTCACGGTCCATGAGTTCGAGCCCTGCGTCAGGCTCTGTGCTGACAGCTCAGAGCCTGGAGCCTGCTTTGGATTCTGTGTCTCCCTCTCTCTCTGCCCCTCCCCTGGCTCATGCTCTGTCTCTTTCTGTCTCAAAAATAAATAAAACATTAAAAAAAGTTAAAAAAATTATATCACATTGAAAGTCTATAGATTTGTATCGCCTGTACTACACTGCATGCAAGGGGAGGTCACACGAAGAAAAGCTCCTGGAAATGGTTCAAGCGTTTGTCAGCTTGCCAACATGTGAATATCCATTACAACGGTCACAGTGAGCTTAGTGAACCTGTCAGCATTGGAAGGATCCAGTCCTCTGGGTTCTTCTCACATTTAGTAAGAAAATACACTCCCAACAGGAGATGGCTTGACCCAGGGCAAAGCCAGGAGAAAGTCTGCTGATTCCCAGCCAGTTATGAGGCAGAAAAGAGGGGCTATTCTTTTTTTTTTTTTTTTTTATGTTTATTTATTTTTGAGAGAGAGAGAGAGAGAGAGAGAGAGAGAGAGAGAGAGAGAGAGAATGAATCCAAAGCAGGCTCTAGGCTCTGAGCTGTCAGCAAAATGCCCAACACGGGGCTCGAACCCATGAACTGTGAGATCATGACCTGAGCCGAAGTTGGACACTTAGTTGACTGAGCCACCCAGGCACCCCAAAGCTGGGCTATTCTTTAAAGACACATGTGAGAACCACTGTCTTGAAATTATCTCATGTTGGTGGGACAGTGGAGCACAGAAAATGCTCCAGATTGAGCTCAGTATGATAAAGATAGGGACAAAAACTTTTAGCACCCTTTTCTCTCTGGAAATTGCCTAGTAATGGAAATAAAATAATTAATGTTCAAGCCCCAGAATTATCCAGATAAAGTGGGGTAACCACTTTGTACCCTGGTTTAAAATACCAGTGTCAATGAGATCATATCTAAGTTTTGTGGAATGTCACTGGGATGGCCTACCAACAGAAGTGGTCACTGACCAGAAGTCTAAAATGCAAACAGGGATCATCTCATGACCTTCTACACCAGGATTCTGTGATTTGGCAATAGAACATGCTAGGCTGTGATTTTTCAGCTCAGGATTCTGTAACACTTCATGGACTTTCAATCAAAATGTGATCCTTCATGTGGGTGTTTAAATGTTAATAAACGTTATAGATCCTCATTAGACACATGACAACATCTGAAAGGAAGCAGGAAACTAATCTAAAACCATTGTTCACACACAGCAGCATTTTCAAGCAATTACAGTAAATAACTTATCCCCTATTTGGCCACCATTTCAGATAAAAGCTTTGCTTAACCTCAAGAAGCACTAATGGTATAATTCTTCACTAAAGGCAGAATAATTTCCATTTTGTTTTCAACAAATTCATTTCATCATAATTGGAGGTAATTATTTTCCATGAATGACATTAAGTGATATGCAGATCAACTGTGACTGTCTTGTTTGTCACAACTCACAAAACTGCATTATTTCTTGCTTATGTTAAGCAGTTAAAAATCATCAATTAGCTTGCTCTTCAAAGGTACTGTTACTGAAAACAAAGGGTACGTCTGCTTTTATAAAGACATTTAGTCAGAATCACTTCCAGGAGAAGGGAATAGGGCAAAAGGCTAGATATTAATAGGTTTTCAACTCAATATAGATAGAATATCAATAAAGAAGATACTTATTGCTGTATAATACCTCCACTTTTTTTTTTTTAACTTGAGAATCGATAGGAGTCAAACTACCTGGCTGCTGTATATATTCAGAAATAACTTCTTTTGAAAACCCTGGTCAGGCTTCCAATAAATATTAATAGTATATAGTGCCTCTGAAGATGGTCATGTTAAAGGCATCACAATTTTACTTCTTATAAAGTACGTTTTGTTTGTTTCTTTAAATGAGGAGGTGTGACTATAGCTTAGTGCACTGCTGGCTTATGCTCCAATAACTGGGACATTCAGCCCAGTGATGTGTGGTCCAGAGCCCCCTCTGCTAGGAGCTGGGGTGGGGAAGGCAGAGGGAAGGCGCACATGGAGCCCTGGCATGTGGACTGGGGCTTGAGTTCCACTGGAACTTTCTAGACCTCTGTTTATGGGCTTCCTAATGTGCACAAGGGGGCTGCGCTGCCTCTTCAGGGGAGGGCTATGTCCATCCCAGCTGGGGCTCTTCCCTCTCTCTGCTGTCGCCAGCCCACTTTGCTACTTCCATGATTCTTTGCTCCAGCCTAGGTTCCCGCTGTTGCCATGGCAGACGGGGACCAGCCCAGAGAAAGCCACGGGGCCAATGGGGCACTAGGTAGGCAGAGGTCCTGTCTGGGCTGGGGAGAGCACGAGGCATGGACATCTATCTGATGGAGCCTCTGCCTGAGGAGCAGGGTCTGTTTTCGTATCACTGTGTATGCCCCAATAGGCCCACCCACAGGGCCATGTTCAGCCCTGGTTCTCAGGGAGAATATGAAGGAGTCAAGATTGGCCTGAGAACTTTTAAAACCAGATATAAACTGCAGCCATTCCAACAGATTACTTTAATATGACATGCTTGCATTTAGATGAGGGGAAGACTATTTTAGCATTAGGTGCAAAGAAAAATCTTCTTCTGTGACAATGATTCAGCAAGCCAAAAAGCATCCTGAAAAGCCTGGAGCTCACACAACCTGGAGCTGAGACCACACGGTTACATAATGGGTGAGTCAGGATGCTCTGCCAGTATGAGTGAAAGATGAAATGAACAGTTACTAGAAAGGCTGTCTTCTCGGTGCGGACAATCTGCGTCAACAATGTAAGGATGGGAACACGCCCTGCTCCTTGACCGGGGTCTCAATGCTCACCAAGCTGAACACGACTAGCCCGGATGAATGTAGGTGCAGAGAGCTCTTTCTTTTGTGCTCTGGACAAACGTTAAGACCCTTTCGCGAGGCATTTCATTTAAAATGCTCCTCTCTACCAAAGCATAAGAGACTCTTAAAAACTGAGAACAAACTGAGGGTTGATGGGGGGTGGGAGGGGAGGGTGGGTGATGGGCATTGAGGAGGGCACCTGTTGGGATGAGCCCTGGGTGTTGTATGGAAACCAATCTGACAATAAATTTCATATACTGAAAAAAATGGTAAGATAAAATAAAATGCTGCTCTCTATAACCGCCTGCTCTAGCACTCGAGGACAAAAACCAAACGTTGAGCCAGACAGTTTTGAAGCCTTTAAACAGGAGTATGGCAATCAGTGTACAGAGAGGTTCTCCAGAAAGGCCATGAAAACAAAGGGTCTCCTATTAGCCTGCTTGGGTCGCTATAACAAACGGCCATAAACTGGGTTGGCTTAACGACAGATATTTATTTCTCACCATCCTGGAGGCTGGAAGTCCAAGATCAAGGTGCTGGTCAATTCAGTTCCTAGTGAGTTCCCAGTGAGAGCTCTCTTCCTGGCTCGCAGAAGGCCACCTTCTCACTGTGTGACCTCACACGGCAGACAGAGACAGCAAGCTAGCTGGCTGGTCTCTTCTCATAAGGGCACCGATGCCATCATGAGGACCCTTCCCCCTCAGGACCTCATCTAAACCTGGTCACCTCCCCAAAGCGCCACCTCCAAATGTCAGTACATTGCAGGTTAGGGCTTCAACATTTGAATTTGGAGGGGGGATGGGACAGGGGACACAAACATTCAGTCTGTAACAGACCTCCCCTACATAAGCGGTCCTCATGTGAAGAGTAGTAGCTGATGACTAACAAGTCCCTGTACCATTGGCACGTGATGTGGCAACATGGGGAACAAAACGGACAATGACGACTTCAGTCGGTTTTCATGCCAGCACCTGTGAGGAGCTCCGATGGCTGTTTTTCCGCTCTCCAGCTTCATGAGGGAAGGATCAGTCACCATTGCCACTGCTCAGAAGGAGACTGCGGCAAAGGTCACAGCCTGCCCCACCGAAAATGTTCCTTGAGTTCTCAGTGCAAGATGTCAGAGCTGAAGCCACTGAGATGAATCCCTGGCCTCAGGCACCTTATGCCTGAAGACAGATAAAGACGGCCTAAGGCCACCTGGTGCAGACTGGCACGCCTTAGTGTCACCAGAGACAACTAGAATACAGGTCCTTTGGCCTCCTCCTGGTATTCTATTTGACAGACGCCATGGACACAGGAACAGTCTCACTGGGGCCACATAAATCTACTAATTTCTCTCGGCAGCTCACGGTTTCGCCACTGTTAAAGTAACTAAAAGGCATCAGTCTCACTGGAGTAGGTTCAACAGGGCACCCGTTCCTTCGGCGGGGTTAGAAGAACCGAAAGCCGCGCTCACCTGAACTTGGACCTTGTGTCATCTGCTCCTCTGTTTCCTGCTGATTTTAACTGTTACTGGTTGGTTTCCACTTTGAGAATCAACATTTGGCATCCAAAGAACAAACTTCTTAAAATGGAACATTTAATAATATATTACTAAGAACAGACGTTGGAGTTACAGGTTCTGAGAAAAGCACACCAGGGACTGTCTTGTTCCTGATGCCATACTGCTCACTCAAATACCACAGAAAACCAGCATTCCTTGTATCTGGGTGTGTCTTTTAGGACTGATGCCGCCCTGTCTACCTGTAATTGTTCTCGGAAACTGCTCCGCCTCTCAAGATTGATCGAATCAGTCTCCTCTCTTCCATCCCAACCAAATTCCACAAAATGGTATTTTTCTCCCTTTCCACAAAAAAGTAATTTTTCTTTCTGCAGCATGATCCGGTCAGAAAGTGTGGGCCCATTCCTGTCAGTGCGAGCCCCACAGTCTGGCCCTGTCACTGTGCTCAACTCTGGGCTGCTGTTTTCCTGTATCTTCTTCTTAATTTATTTTGCAAGAGTGAGAGTGTGCACGAGTGTGTGCGGGGAAGTGGCAGAGAGAAAGGCGGGGGGTGGGGGGGAGGGAGAATTCCAAGCAGGCTCTGCACTGTCAGTCGAACAGGGGCTTGAAGTCACAAATCGTGAGAACACGACCTGAGCTGAAATCGAGTCGGACGCTTAACCGACTGAGCCACCCAGGCGCCCCTCTCCTCTTGGTTCCTTTTTTTTTTTTTAAAAACGTTTTATTTGTTTTTGAGACAGGGAGAGACAGAGCATGAACAGGGGAGGGGCAGAGAGAGGGAGACACAGAATCTGAAAGAGGCTCCAGGCTCTGAGCTGTCAGCACAGAGCCCGACGCGGGGCTCGAACTCACAGACCACGAGATCATGACCTGAGCCGAAGTCAGCCGCCCAACCGACTGAACCACCCAGGTGCCCCTCTCCTCTAGGTTCTTAACAAGGGCGTAGTGGAAGGAATGGGCAGGTCACAGACCGGCTCTGGTTCCAGGTTTCTGCAATACTCAGTGGCAAAGTAACTTCGGTCCCAGCACCTGATAAAGGCACCAGGCACTAAAGGTCAAGGTCCGGAAGGCAAGTCGTAGATGGCAGATACCACCGGTCATGACCAAAGGCATTTCTGAAAACAGACAAGGTTTCTGTTCCTGTGGGACACGGTATCTTGCCACAGAATCCAACACCTTCTGTCAAAGCTTGGGCTGTTATTTGGGAATCTTGAAATAGACGGCACTCTGTCTGTGGTGGACGCTCAGTGCCTATTTGTAGGTTTAAATACATGCAGCCAAAGTCCTGAAGACCAAATGAATTTGTGAGCCTGAGGGGTCAGAGCCCACATCCTCGGTTCATCCTGACATTGACTGACATGCCTGCAGGTGCTGCTCTGACCCTCCAGGGCATCTGACTGCCATGCGGCCTGAAGGAAGAAAGGAGACCCACGCGTGGCCCTCAGTCAGAGGTGCGTGTGGAGTGTGCAGGGGTCAGAGATGAAGCAGCAGGTGCACAGCCAGTTTCCAAGGGACAAGTCTTCCCCTCTTCCAGCCACCTGCAATGATGGGGAGCGAAGACGCCCCTGGGGAAGGTGGTCATTCAACCTGAGAAACTGGCTGTGTGTCCTGGGACTCAGACAGGCCGATGGTGGCCGACATGTGATTTCATTTGGAGGAACTACAGACGTTGCTCCTTTTAGTGGCAAGGCCATGACAGCCGAGGATGGCCTTTTTCTTTCCGTTTATTCCTGTAAAATGGGTCAACTGGGCACCATAGCCACCTACACTCTAAACTCTCCCAGAGCAGCAGCAGCGAAGGCACCACTATCAATGGTAAAAATAATAGCCTGCACTTAACCGCACTCCCTTGGCATCACGCCTTCCAGGTACCTTCCATGCAATAACTCACTGAGTGCTAGACCAGCCTAGCCCATCAAGTCACAGTCTCCCCACTTCAGAGAGGGGTTAGCGAGGTTTATGGAAACTGCTCAAGGACAAGGAGCTGTGAATCCCAAAGCCCGGCCCCAGAGCTGTGCTCAGAACCACCGTTCATCGCTCATCCTGAGGACAGAGTGATCCAGTCAGCCTTGGCCCGAGTATCTGCACCCCCACCCCCCAGCCATTGTCTCCAACAAGTAAGTTAGGAAACAAAAAAGGGGAAAAAAAGGGTGTGTGGGGGATTCCCCCAGAAGGTGCCCCATCTTTAGGGCTGTGGAAGCCTTCTTCATTGGGCTTGTATTTCCCCGGAAGGTGAGCTCTGCTCTCCAGAGTCCATTTTAGCCAGTCACTCTTGATTTTCATTTCCTTCAAAGTAAAGTTTCCCTTAGAGCAATGGAATCCAAAACAGCACATTTCCTTTACGTTTATGTCTGTTGTACCATCACAAGCATCCTTTGCAGACTTGGGAAAACCGAATTTGATCAAACTTTTAAAACCCACAGGCTTTATGTCTTTTATCATTCCTTTCTTTCATAACATTTCCTTCCTTATTACATAAGCAGGCAGATGTCTAAAGCTTGCCCTGAAAGGAGTTAAGTGAGCCTCGAATGGATTAAAAACTGGCAAAGCTTTGATCTGGGTAGTGAAATGTCTTGCTCCAGAGGAAGAGGAAAGAGGCTTAGGCATTTGGTGAATTTCACTCAAAGCCTGACCAAGCTGCCCTGGGAAGCAGCAGAGTTCAAAGCTACGGGGACACTCCTTGGATACAGCAAAGCCCAGCTGTGGCCCTGCTTCTTTCTTGCTGGAAATTTCTATTAATTCAACAAAGGACAGAGATAACAGACTGCTAACACATTAGGAAATACAGCATGTACACGTATTATTTACTTTCTTTAAGCCTGAGGTGTATGTTAGCTGATCATTTACCAGCCTGTTACTAGTCAATTGCTCACAAAGCCAAGAGCAAAGGGGAGCCCAGAGCCCACCAGAGCCAGAGGGAGACAGGCAGGCAGCCCTCATACACCGATGAGGTGGAGATCCTAGCTAGGTGCTCAACATATAAATAATGTACCTTTAAAATTTTCACATGTAGTTAAAAGAACTCTAGCTAAACCGTTGTTTGCAAATTATCTTTTCTAGAGTTACCCTTTGTGAACCATAAATTAACCAAACCCAGGAACACTCAGATTTACCAAAGGGTAGACATGATCAAGGGGTTACAGGTGATCTTAACATGCAGGTATTAGGTGGACTTTTGGACTTGTAAATAACACTCTGGTCTATCTCTGAAATCCATGTAATACTAAAAACATGGAAATATGGGCTCACTGTAGGCTGCAATATTGCTAAAGAGATCATCAGAGCTGCAATAATTGTAGGACTAGAAAAAAAATCTCTTTGTATTCACATTAAATGTATACAACACTGAAAATGATTTCATTAAATAAACTATTCAAGAGCCATCTGATACAGCTATAGAGAGACAAAAATAGATGCTATAAATTTACCAAACATTTACTTCAAAACAGATATCACCCTCGGAAAGTTGTAATTATTTTCTCTCCACCTTGTTCCTGTGCCTTTGAGGAATAATGTCAATCTGGTTTAGGTGGAAAGAGGTGCATCTGGAAAGCAATACTACATAAAAGAAGTCGAACACTTCCACAATGGAGAGATTTTCCCGGCCTGTTCATGGACTATTCTCGCCTACCTGGCTTGCGCCTCTGATTTCCCCCCATTCCTGTGTACTAAATTTTCCATCACGGTTCTTTTATTTTTTTTTTAATTTTTTAAACTTTTATTTTTTTTTAATGTTTATTTATTTTTGAGTAAGAAAGATAGAGTGTAAGTGGGGGAGGGGCAGAGAGCGAGGGAAACACAGAATGTGAAGCAGGCTCCAGGCTCTAAGCTGTCAGCACAGAGCTGGATGCGGGGCTTGAACTCATGAGCCGTGAGATCATGACTTGAGCTGAAGTCAAGTCTGATGCTCAACCAACTGAGCCACCCAGGCACTCCTCCATCATGGTTCTTTTAAAACCACGTGACACAAAATACACACAAGTCTTTATGTCCATTTTTTTTTTTTTAAGTAGGCTCCACACCCAGTGCAGAGCCCAACATGGGGCCCAAATCCACAACCGTGAGATCAAGGCCCAAGCCGAGATCAAGAGGCAGACGCTCAAATGACTAAGCCACCCAGGTGCCCCTTTTACATCATAATTTTATTTAAACTCTATACATCCTAATCAGTTCTTTCTGCCCCAACTCACAAGAGTAGGTGTAAATAAGGTGTCAGAGCATGTCTTAAAAATCAAATCTGAGCACCTTCCCCCAGCAGAGAGAGATACTCTCAAAATATTGCTGACAACACGTCTTCATGTTTTCAAATACCTACCGAGCGCCTACTAGGCATGGGAAGGAACATCAAGATGCGAAACATGAAGGTCAAAGAATCTGCAACCTAGAAGCTGGGGCAACGCAAAGGTGCGAATGCATATGAAGAATGGCAGCACCTGGTAAGGGATGAAGGCTGGGGCAGGTGCACGTTGGGGGCGAGCAGGGCTGAAAACCCTCTCAAGGGCTGCAGCCATCCAGGGCAGGGGCTATTTTCTAAATCACACAAATGGCCAGGCCCCACCAACTGGTACCTGGGCATGTTTGGGCTGGGTGAGGACCTTCAAGGATCTGAGAGACTAGAAGAATTAGGATCTATTCCCTATCGGCTGAAAGCTGTGACTGTTAAGAACAAAAGACAATTGACATGAGACAGATGCTTAAAAAGGCCCCAAACCCCCTCTATACACAAAGCTTTGGTATTCAATCTGCTGTGATGGAGACATTTTAAGACATTTTAACACCCGTACAAATGGGCGATTCTCTGCTAGAGGCAATTAAGAGTTACCTTGGTGATCAACATAAGGCTTGAAGGCCTGAAGGATTTTTGGCACAGCCACCCCCATGTCAAGTTCCGTCAGAGTTAGTTCATTCATAAAGTAGGGGAGCTGGAGGAAAGAAGTAAACAATGAATGAGACGTTAGTTACCCGGTCAATGTTAGAATTCAACATACTCTCAGAAGGAACGACGGTCAAGGTTTTGGGGACACATTCATCTAACCAAAATTTATGGAGCACGTACCACATACTAGGCATCATCCTACAGAGAGACCTGTGGACGAGTCAGGCGAGGTCCTTGCTCTCGTGGGGTTTATGTTGGAGAGGTGGAAACAGATAAAGAAGTAGACAAATAAATAACCTGAGAGAGTGATTAGTGTCACAGAGAAAGTAAGGCAAGTAGTGGGATAGAGGGAGCTGGGGTGTGGGTGGGAGGTGGCTATTTTGGCCAAGGAAGTCAGCAAAGGCTTCTGTGAAGAGTGCTGTCTAGCTAGAGACCTGACTGAGGAGAAGGCGTCAGCCATGTTGATCAGGTCACTAGAGTTGGCTACAGTGTGGGAAAGTGGACCTCTCTTAGACTACTAACTGCTCCAACGTTTCTGATAGGCAAATTCATGGTATTTATTAAAATCCTTGGGAAAAAAGAAAAAAATCACATCCCTTGAACCAGTGCTTGACATTTTCCTTTTGCCTACCCTGGATGCGAGTTCCTCACTCTACCCCGAGAGACTGGTCTGTGCAAACCACATCAATGGGCTATCCTGCCCTCTGGCTTCTGGCTGGGCTTGACCCATGGGATACCCCAATGGGCAGGGAAGAAGGGAGGTACATGGGGAAGAGTATTTGCAGGGATTTGTCTCCTCCCTCTGTTGAAGGCCACCACTCCTGTCAGACAGGCAACCTCTCCACACAGCCATGCTTCCCAAGGCCTGGTAATTGCTCCTTGCTTTTGCCCCTACAGGGAGCGGTAACCCTCCCCTACAGGGAGCTGCCAGCCCTGGGTCCTGCCCTGTCCCTTTTGGTTTTCCTACACTGGCCCACACATTATAAATCTTCCCCTAATCAACTCTCCTCTCAGGTTACTCCCCTTGAGTGTGCTGTTTCTTGCTGGGACTCCAACTAATAGAGCATCAGTCGGAATTTGCTCTAAAGAAAATAATCCGAGTACTCATATGCTTAGAAATTCCTACTTTGCCTCAAGATGACAGAATTAACCCATCCATGTTTCTTTCACCTGAATTGCATGTGTAAGACATGCAATATACTGAAATTAGAGAGGTTATGATGGCTGTGATGGACAAAATGTGACTAGAGACAGTAGTCAAACGTGCATGTGAATTAATTGGTGGTTGCTGTATTTGGAAAACCTTTTTCCAAGGCCATCAGTGTTATGTGGCAGTTGGCCTCCCTGTCAGCCTACAGAATGCTACTTGGCCAAGAATGTAGCCAAATTCTTGCACCCTTGCCCCAGACTGTTTTGTCTATTATCAGCACTCTAATACCCAGTGAGTCAGGGGCACGCTGGGTTTCTGTGGGAACAGCAGTCCGACACTGACCAAGGGACGTGAATGCAGAGAGGGTCTGAGTTCCCAGACTCCTGTCCAACGTCCCAGTCCTCCTATCCTGTGCCCTGCAGTTCCCCGCAAGGGCAGAGGAGAGACCTAAGACAAGGGAAGGGCTGTGGGACTGGGGACTGAGAAAGACTCGGTAGGGCTGAGCTGGGCTCTAATCACCAGTAAGCAGAACGGGGAGGGACTCAGCAGGACCTGGCTTCCTACTTATTCACCAGAGTGCCCAACTCCAAGATTCTAGAACATCTCTAAGCACCCTTCCCCCTCCAAATCACAATTGATCTGAATCAAAACTCTCAGGTCCAGGCCCTAGCCTGGTCAGCCTCCTTCGTACTCTGTAGGGGAAGGCAAGGAAAAGTCACTCCTTCTGCTCTTTTCAACCAGAAACTCTCTTCTTCCCACCCAAAGGCACCACCGTGAGGTAAGAACCCACTGCATGTTCTTTACCCTCTCGAGTAAACCCAGCTGGACATCCAGGTGTATGGAACATTCTCAGGTTGGTGGGGGGAACGCTGGGAGTTGTCTTCCGGTAACAACACTTGCTGACCCGGGGCACAAGAGGCCCATGATGACTGAGGCCCCATGGCGGTGTTGGGAGGGGCCGGCTGGGGCCAAGAATGTACTTGCTTGTTGGGGCAGAAAGTCAGCTTGCTTTAAACCATCACTGGGCACCAGATACACACACAGGGCTGCTCTTTCACAACATGAGTCACTCTCACATGGGAGGGTGACAAACTGAGACTGCAGGGCAAGGACATCAAAGAGTTCTCCGCATGTCAGGCCTTCAGGGGAAAGCAGGAGACAGGGGAGATCTTTGTCACAGCAGACAGCTGTGCGGGCTCTTGTACTGGCCGTTAACCAACACTGGCTACCAGGTTTAGTCCTTCCCGGGATATCTGGATACTGGTGATAGTAAGACTTGTCTTGGCAAGGGTGGTAGGAGGTTCAGAATTTGAGTAATATCCTACTTCTGTTTATTCCATCACATCCAGGGTGTCCTCTGGTCTGCAGGGGGGCAGTCAGGGCTAGCAGCTGGGGTCAAGGTGGAGCTGCTGAGGCTGGCAATGGAGGGGGCACAGTCCCTGCCTCTGAACTGCTGGTACTACTGAATCTAGGCCACTTTTCTCCATCCTAACCGTCTAGCGCTTCTGACCTCACAACACAAAAGGCAGCTTTAAGTCTGTAAACTGAAAAAGCCCGTGACCAGCAGGGGGAGAAGATGAAAATGACAGACTTTCCCTCAACTTCCTCTGGGATGAGAGAGCCCACCGATCTCTGCCAGGAGGGCAGAGGTTCCATGGACTTCCAGCACCCGAGAGAAGCGAATGTGTGTAACAGGGAGAGCAGTGTCCTGTCTGGAGCTGAGGAATGCCCTGCTCTCTGCCTCCCATGCCAGGGACCCCAGCCTTCACGCTCGGGGAAGGCCTCTGGGAAAAGAGGAGTGTTGGCCCCGCTTGCGTGTCTTGACCCAGGAACTCAAGCTCTCCACCATTCTCCAGAAAGAGGGAAGAGGTTGAGTGAGCTCCAGCGCGGCTGCCTGTATACAGACACAAGAGGGTTACCGCCACTTCCTGCCCTCCTCTTGGACCCGGCTGGCAGAGCGGTTTCAACCCTCAATCTACCTGAAAAACAACAGCTGACCTGTGTCAACTGAGCCCCCCCAAATCCCTGCCCCGAATTCTGCCTCGAAATCCACTCTTCCAGCTCAGAAGGCAGCCTCTCCTCTTCAAGGGGTTAGGGAAGAGAGGACACTGGCCTTCGGCTGGCACACACAGCCTGCCAGGGCTTGATCTGTCACCCAAAGGAAAGACGAAAAGTCACATCGAAGCTTCTCCACGCCCACATTTTCCTTCTAATGCAATTTTACCTTAGCTCACCGTTTCCTAACCTGGAGTCCTTGAACTCTCTGAAGTCATGGGCAAAATTCTGCATCACTATGCGTTTTTCTATGGAAAGAATCCATTCATTTCTGCGTCTCAAAGGTATCTATGACCCAGAAAGATCCACTGACTTAAGCTGCTGACTGTGCAACTTCTCAGTGACGATTTGGGGACCGAAGTGACTCTTCCTTGGCTGGGTCTTCGCTTGGTCAAAAACTTACTTCTAAGTAACCTAAACAAGGTCTCTGGGTTGGCAGAGGTGGCACCAAGTTACTCATTTAGTGGCAATCGTGAGTAATATTTATGCAGTTTAAAATTACTTCCAAGTGGGCCCTTGATCAGCACCAGGACTGGTGTTTTTCAGCAAAGAGAGAGCCCAAAATAAAATACCATCTGGCCAGAAGTAAAGGTCAAACCCAGACACATTTAGAGTTCCATGCTAACTTTCCCGGCCTGGAGAGGCAGCGCGACTTGGGAAAGAGGTTTGTAGTCTGGCACTTTTCTCAGCAAGGATGGCGTGGCCCCTAGACGGTGAGGCTAGGTGGGCTCCAGGAATACAATTTAAGTTCCTTACTAACTGAAGGATAGCAGTGGTCTACACGACAAACCAGCTACAAAAGCTCACATTTTCCCACATCAGATTCTGGGCTATCACCTAAAATAGATAACAACGTGGGCAACAAAAAGGAAAGTGTAAACAGGAACATTCATTAAGTCCCCAGGTATGGTTAGTCACAGGGCCGAGGTCACAGCTGTTGTTCTCATATGTTATATGCTTCAAGCCAAATTATTTTTCACTTACGATATAATGATACAAAACTTCCAAATTAAGAAGTGTGAAAATTGGAAGCCTCTTGTGTGGAAAACGATACCTTTATTTTGCTGAGTTTCATTTGGATTTTCTTAGACACCAGATCAGACCAATATTTCTCTCCTAAGAAGTCCCAAAACATTCTTCCAAGCAAGGCATTCACCCAGGCTTCCTGTTCTTCCTCCTCCGAGGGTGGAGCCTCTGGCAACTGGCAAAAGAAAAGGAACCGAAATTAGCTGGAAAGCAACTGGAGAACAAGACAGGTGCTTATTTTTACAAAGTCACTGAAGGTTCCCTTCCTATAGAGATGGGCGACCACGGGAGTTGTATTTCTTTCCTATAAATTACAAGTCTCACATTATGTCAGTGAATAGAAAAAAGGAGAAACAAAAGCCACCATCACAGATTAAAAACTCCTCTTTGTCTGTTTTCTTCTACTACCAGTCTTCCTGTGAACCAGTTAATATTTCATACAATCAGTTCAACCAGATTGTCCTGCCTTCCAAATTACCTTGGTACCCACTTTTGACTAATGACATCTCTGATTAAATGTCTGCCTATCTCTTCCAGCTGAGGCTTCCTGGACATATAACCATCAGGCTGGTCCTCACAAAGCAGCCTGAAAACGTCCCATGCCCAGGACTCCTACAGTCAGCCAGGTTCTTGTGAACCCACAGCCCTCTTGGGCGAGGGAGAGGCAGGGAGGGTGCTTACACTGGGCCCTATACCCAGAGATACTCATTTAAGCGGGTATCAGAATTTTCAGAAGCTCTCTCATTGATGGACTAAACAGGTGAGATTGAGAACCACAGCCCTGGATTAGAGAGAGCTCACTCTCGAGAATTCTGTGTAATTCCTACAGCTCTTCTCCCCAAGTCAGCCCAGTGAGATACCCTGGGTCTCACCTCCACTTGGTACAATCTGTCTTAAACATCTAGCATGGCCAGTGTGTAAGGCGGGAGAAGGACAAATTTGAGTTAGTTTCTGGTTTCCAAGGCTAATCATCAGATGACGGACCCTGGTGTGGAGAGGGCCAGGTAGGGTGTGGCAGGGCACCTGGCAGTGCAGGTAATGCTTGTTGACCACCACCGTGGTCACTGTTGCTGCCCCCTGACCCTGTGCCAGGGCCCGTGATAAGACTGTTTCTCAGGCTCCCTCATTTATGCCCTACGATGCCCCAGAAACATGGAACCCTTACTTCTATTTTAGGGATGAGGAAACGGACTTGGAACCATTCAGTGTCCTGCCCGAGGCCCCTCATTTATCAGCACAGCCTGACTCAGAGCCTCCTTCTCCCTGATCTCCACCTGCTCTGTCCCGAGGGAGGAAGGTGGTGTGACTGGCACCTGGTGGGACAAGACATTTCCTTATGCTGAGGTCTCTAATTAGACTACGGCCTTACAGAAACAATTTGCCTTGGAAAGCAAAGACCAAAAAAACTAGAAACGCAGAAATCAGCGAGTTGTTCACCCTTTCTCTTCCCTCTACGGTTTGTACAAATGCATCTGCTCTGACCTTATGGGCTGTCTGCGGCCATAACGCACGTCAGACGCCCTCGCCCTCTTCACACTTTTAGTGTGTGTGTGCTCATGCCGGCACTGTCTGTGGCAGGCAGCTGTGACTGCCCACATCACAGCTGTGTGCCTTGGCCAGGGGGACTGTACCCAGGTGGCCTGGTGCTCTTGGACCTGACGCTTGGAGATCTGATGACTTGTGAGTACCCCAAAGGCCTGTGGCATGTACCTACATGGACTTTTCTGAAGCCTGGACTTCTGAGGGTCCGAGGCAGGGGAACTGGTCACTGAGCTTATACAGGGCCTAGTGGACTGAGTGGCACCCACCTGTCCACTAGTCTTGTCAGAGCAGATGCCGTCTCTCTCTTTGGGGGTCTGGGAGTTTGCTTGCGGTTTTTAATCTGTTATCGCACATAAGGGGAGACTATCAGGGGACATTTTGTGTTCTAGGAGTCCTTTATTTTTTTTATTTTTATTTAAAAAAAAAATTTTTTTTTTCAATGTTTTTTATTTATTTTTGGGACAGAGAGAGAGCACGAACGGGGAAGGGGCAGAGAGAGAGGGAGACACAGAATCGGAAACAGGCTCCAGGATCTGAGTCATCAGCCCAGAGCCCGACGCGGGGCTCGAACTCACGGACCGCGAGATCGTGACCTGGCTGAAGTCGGATGCTTAACCGACTGCGCCACCCAGGCGCCCCTCTAGGAGTCCTTTAAATTTGGGTGTTTTCACGGGTGTCCCTTAGGAATGTTGGTGAGTCTCATTAAAAAAAAAAAAAAAATTAACTCTGGGGACACCGGGGTGGCTCAGTCGGTTGAGCGTCTGACTCTTGGCTTTGTCTCAGGTCATCATCCCACGGTTTGTGGGACTGAGCCCCGCATGGGGCTCTGCACTGACATCGGGCTCTTTCTCTCCCTCTCTCTCTGCCCCTCTCCTGCGCACACACACTCTCTCTCTCGAAATAAAAACAACTAAACTCTTGTTTAAAAAATAATACATGTTGGTCATTCCAACACTTCAATGGATATACAGTACCTCTGTTCTTTCCAGTGCTGTAATATCTTTTGATATTAACCAAGACTTTTTTTTTTTTTTTAAGATTTTAAGTAATCTCTATACCCGACGTGGAGCTTGAACCCAGAGATCAAGAGTCACATGCTCTACCGGCTGAGCCAGCCAGGCACCCCTAACCAAGACATTTCTAGCACCAGGATGCAGGAGCAGAAGTCTGTGATCACTGAGCACTCAGTCATGCCACAGATGGGACATGGTTTTGGGAATCACTTTTCTCTCTGCCTGAACATCTGTGCCCAGCCCCCAAGGGGATATGGTCCAGCTTCTCTGAGGTTACGGTCTTTGAGTCTCATCAGCTTATCTACACAGGCTTCCGAGTAAACACCCATCCAAGAACAATGTCCTCCTCCCCCGGGTATTTAGACATTGCCAAGTTGTGCCCACACAGGGCAGCGCGTGTCTTGCTTAGATCTGTAGGCAACATAAGAGGATTGGTTACTTTCCCTTCTCACGTGGGGGAGTCTACCCTTTATTAACCTTTCTTTACAACACTAGTTATTCACAGCAAACGGGTTTAGCACAAAAGAGCAAGAAACAAAGGCTATTTCACAATTTATGTTCCAAGCCAAACGCATACGATGTGGAAACAGATTTCTGAAATAACCGACAAGCAGGTTGTTTTTTCTTTTCAACAGTTCCTTTTCCAGGCTTCTCTCTTCACAAACTCATTGGAACAAAGAAAAATCCAAGAGCAGCAAAACATTGACAATGCATCGAAGCAGCTTTATGAACAAAATCTGGCTTCACCAGGCTACTAGAAAGAACTCATTTCCGATGAATGTCATAAAAATGTAAGAGCTTAAAGAATAAATATGCGTGTGTTTCCTAACATTGCTATTTGCCTGCAGGAAGGAATGTGAGTATATTCATTTCACCATTTCAACTATATACATACGTTCAGATAGGGTAACTTTCTCAAAATGACTTCCAAAAAAAGGCCTGGAGAGTCCGACGGCCTGAAGCTGAAGGAGGCCATCATGAGTGTCTGAGAAGCTCTTGGGATATAGTTTATTTTTTATTTTTTAATGTGTATTTATTTTTGAGAGAGACACACACACAGAGACAGACAGAGTACAAGCCGGGGAAGGGCAGAGAGAGAGAGAGAGACACAGAATCTGAAGCAGGCTCCAGGCTCTGAGCTGTCGGCACAGAGCCCGATGCGGGGCTTGAATTCAAAAACCGTGAGATCATGAGCTGAAGTTGGATGCTTAACTGACTGAGCCACCCAGGCACCCTGGGACATAGTTTTTATTAAAAGCTAAACTCCAGAGTAAATTACAAATTTACTTAATTTTTTAGTGTAAACTTTCCTGTAACAAATGGCAGGAGGCCAAGGCCAACCCTCCTTTTTTTTTGTTCCAAAGAGAGCTCAGTGCCTCTGCTCCTAAGGTTTGGTCACACACGATTTGGCGCCATCAGGGTTTCACAAAGGACTGCTGGGTCCAGGGGAAGGCACAGTGGAAGACCCTTCCCCCAGGCCCATCAACTGTTTCCCCAATTATAAAAATAATACGTATTTATTACAGAAAACACCCATAATTCCACTATCTAGATATAGTTATTTAAAACACTTTTATTCTATTTCCTCTCCATCTTTTTTTTCAATGTATGTAACTCTTTAGGACACAGAACTTTAAAAAACAATTGGATCAAACTAACATGGTTTTGTATCTTCTTCTTTTTTTTTTTTTTTTTTTTACAGCTTTACGGAGATACAGCTCACATAACACACAATGCACCCATTTAAAGAGTAAAATCTATGGTTTTTAGCATATTCACAGAGCTGTCACCACCACCAACTTTAGAACATTTTAATGACCCCCAAAAGAAACCTCGTGTTCCTGAGCGGCCCCTAGCCATTCTCCCCCAACTCCACCCCCACCACCGTCCCCACCGTCCCCAGGCAACCAACCATCAATTTATCTCCGTGAATTCGCCTCTTCTGGACATTTCACATGAGCGGAATCATGCAATATGTGCTCTTTTGTGACTGACCTTCTCTTCTGAGGCATCATGTTTCCAAGCTTTACCCGTGCTATAGCACGTGTCCGTACATTATTCTTTTCTATTGCAGAATAACATTCTATTGTATGCGTTTACCACATTCTATCCATTCATCAAGTGGTAGAAGTTTCCACTCTTGACTACTGTGAATAATGGAGCCATGAACGTTTGTGTGCAAGTGTTTGCAAGGCCATACGTTTCCGTTTCTCTGGGCCATATGCCTGGGGGCGGGACTGCTGGGTCGCACAGCTAGAGGTTCACTTTGAGGAGCTACCAAAGTGTTTCCCGTAGCAGCTGCATCGTTTCACTTTCCCACCACCAACATACAATGCTTCTACCTTCCCTACTTCCTCACTAATATTTGCTATTATCTTTTTTTCATTCTAGCCATCCTAGTGGTTGTGAGGTGGTATCTCATTGTGGTTTTGATTCTCATTTCCCTGATGACTAATGACCGAGTATCTTTTCTAGGCTCACTGGCCATCTGTTTATCTTCTTTGGAGAAATATCTATTCAAATCCTTTGCCCATTTTTTAATTGGGTGATTCACTTTTTAAAAAAAGTGTTTGTTTATTTATTATTTGTGGGGGGGTAGCAGTGAGAGAGGGGGAGAGAGAGAATCCCAAGCAGGCTCTGCACTGTCAGTGCAGAGCCCACTGTGGGGCTTGAACTCACAAACCACGAGATCATGACCTGAGCAAAAGTCAGACTGACTGAACCACCCAGGTGCCCCATGGGTCATTCACCTTTTTATTATTCAGTGGTAAGAGTCCTTTAACTATTTTAGGTCTTAGAATATCAGATATATGATTTGCAGATACTTGCTCCCATTCTGTGTATTGTCTTTTCACTTTCTTGATGGTATTGTTTGCGGCACAAGTTTTTAATTTTGATGAAATATAATTTATCTTTTTTTTTTTTTTTTTTTTTGAGAGAGAGAGAGAGCATGAGCTGGGGAGATGGACAAAGGGGGAAAGAGAGAATCTTAAGCAGAATCCACATTCAGTGCTTGATGGGGCTCAATCCCATGACCCTGGGATCATGACCTGAGCCAAAATCAAGAGTTGGATGCTCAACTGACTGAGCCACCCAGGCGGCCCTACTTTACCTTTTTACAATTTTTTCTTTGGTTGCATGTACTTTCAGTGTCCTATCTAAAAAAGCTTTACCTAACCCAAGCCATAGAGATTTATGCTTATGTTTTCTTCTAAGAGTTTTACAGTTTTGAGCTCTTCTGAGTTAATTTTTGTGCATGGTGTGAGGTAGGGGTCCAACTTCATTCTTTAGTCACGTGGATACCAGTTGTTCCAGCACCATTTGTTGAAAAGACTATTCTTTCCTTCTCCCCGCTTCCCTGAACTGTCTTGGCACTCTTTTCTGTATTCTTTCTAACATTTATTTATGTATTTAAAAAATTTTTAATGTTTATTTTTGAGAGAGAGTGAGAGACTGAGCATGAGCAAGGGGAGGGGCAGAGAGAGAGGCAGACCCAAAATCTGAAGCAGACTCTAGGGTCTGAGCTGTCAGCACAGAGCCCGATGCAGGACTTGAACCCATGAACTGTGAGACCATGACCTGAGCCGAAGTCAGATGCTTAACTGACTGAACCACCCAGGTGCCCCTAAAATTTATTTTTAAATTAACTATATGGTTTCATGGGTTTTTTTTACTCATTGTGTAAGGAGCACTTTTCAATTCTACTTTTAAATGTTTGAAGAGCTGTCGTTGAGCAGAGAAAGGGGAAGTTTTGGAAAACCACTCTCCCATTTAAGACTTCCTGGTTTCTGTTGGATTCCTATTTGCTTTTTAGGGTTCTCATCTGATAACAGCAAATAGGGAGTAATATCTTACAATCCAGTTCATAGGTAACAAGACAATTAGTACAACTAGTAATAATGAAGACAGGACACTCCAAACCTGGGAGGCCTACAGTATCTCTCAACATTTAGGATCTTCCCTGGATAATGAGCATGGAAGTGTGTGACACAATCTGAGTATCAGAGCCTTGCTCCTGGAGGACAGGCAAACCACTGCCCCACCGATGGTCCTCTCTCCCAGGCAGGCCACTTTGGGGCACACAGAACTAGCAGCCTCCAAGAGCAAATCTGCAGGCAGCCCTGTGGTCCCCCTTCCTGAGCTAACCACACTAGGGGTAATGCTATGCCACCTGGAGACATTATTAAAAACAGAGTTTCCTTATTTTCTTGTTTTCTGAATTACTATTTAAATTTCCTCCTCAAACCAAGCAGACTACCTTGACAAGACAATAAAGCTCTGGCCTCCTCAGCCAGACTCATGGTCTCTCAACTATTCTAGATGTTGAGGTGCCCGAGCAGCGAGAAAACGGCGCCAATGCCACAGGGGTTTGGAGACTTCGGAGGCTTGCACAGCCTGTGGCTGTGGGACAAAGCAGTCGCGAGGGCCGGTCAGGGCTCGGTAACTGGTCACTAACCACTAAAGAGGTGGAGAACCAGGCCTTTCCTTGAAAAGAGTGGTTTTATAATTCAAGTTTTGAGCTCCAAAGTAGTTTCAATATGCAGAATCCCCTGAATATGTTTTTAATTTTTCTAAGAATAATTACAATATTACTGTGTTGTTTTAGCGCTGTTTAATACAAACCTAGTCTATATTTACCAATTACATCCTGGGTGTTTGTAACACAAGTTTGGCTCCTGAGCACCAGTGGCCCCATTCACCTCCTGACCTAGTTTGGCACTGGGTGAATGTGAGCAAGGAGGCCCAGTGGGTGGAAGCTGCCATTACACTTGGAGCCTTCAGGGTAAGAGATGCTCTGACCATGGCCTACAAGGGGCAGCAGCAGGGGGACAGTGGGGAAGGGGAGAGGTTGAAGCGAAGGCCTGGAGCTGTGTCCCAAGCTCCCTCTACGAAAGAGGAGGGGACCTGCTACACTGGGTAAGCTCTGGCCGGTGGCTGACACTGGTGACGTGACAGTGTAACTTGAAAAAAGGTCAAGGGTTCCTTTTTGTCTCTGAGCCCTTTCAGTTTCTCTCGGACTCATTATGTCAGAGGCAGTGGACCCTAAGAAATAACGTGGCCCAGTCTTTAGCAGGAAGAATGAACAGTAATCGCCACATCCAAAGGGTCCATATTTGGCGAGACTGTGGGGGCAAAGGCATTCATGGCTGGTGGGAACAAACACTGGTGCGATGCTTACGGAGGGGATTTGGTAATACCTCACAAAAATACATGTGCATTTACCTTCTGATGTGGCAACCTCACTTCTAAGATTTTATTTTAGAGATACACCCCCAACAACACAAAAACACACATGCACAAACTATTCACTGCATCACTGTTTGTCATTGCAAAATACTGGAAACAACCTCTACGCCCCTATAAAAGAGAGAATGTCTATATACTGTGAAACATTTTTACAATGGAGTAAGTACTTTGCAGCTGTTTAAAAACAAGAGGAGAGAGAGACATCTATGAACTGATGTGGAGTGATTTCCAGAATGTACTGGTAAGTGAAAAAAGTAAGGTACAAAATAGTATCCATAATATGCTACCATTTGACTAAGACAGAAGGGGCAATAAAGCCAGAAAGGATAAACTAGACACTAAGGAGATTGGCTTACGTCAGGGATGGAGGAATGGAAGATACCGGATGGGGGAGATGGCCCTTTTCTGAGTGTAGGTCTTTGCACAGCTTTGATCTCTGGAACCATGTTAATGTTTCACACGCACACAAAATTAAAAAAAAAAAAAAAATTAAAAATGGAGGGAAAAGGTCCTTGGTTGCTCAAACTGCAAAATTAATAAGAAGTAAAACTGGTTAAGAACTACTTCCCCTGACTTAATTCAAGGAAAGCATGAAAAGAAATAAAAGTAGTACAGGAAGCTATAGCAGATCTTCCTTCCCCCAAATGGCACAATGGTATTTCCCAACCCACACGCTCTTCCAAGAACTTGCTACTTCTTCAGCAAGAAGTAGAATCTATACCCCCATCCTTGAACCTGGGAAGGTACACTGTCTGCTCTAAAAGAACATGATGGAAGTGATGTTATTTTACTTCCACGACTAGGTCATAAAAGGTGGCTCTTTCTCTAGAAAGACTTGCCCTCAGAACCCAGTCACCAGGCCACACGGAGAAGTGAGCTCCCAGCCAACTACCAGCATCTGTGTGCCAGCCGTGGGAGTGAGGCCTCCACTCTCTGGATGCCTCAGCTCCTCTGGCCCCCAGTCCGGCCTCCTCAGCTGACACTGTATGGAGCAGAGAGAAGCCTTCACTGACAAGCCTACTCAAAGTACAAGTCGGTAAGAAAAATGAGTAACTGTTATGCACGTTAGGCCGCCACACGCTTCAGGCAGGCCAAGTGGATGCTGGAGGCCGGCACCAGGCCTCATAGGCCTTCTTCAAAAGGACAGTCGTCCCGTTCACACGGTTCTGCCTCTCTGGTTTCCCAGCCCACGCAGACTGGAGTCACTGCATTAAGGGTGGGGGTGGGAGATGGGGAAGCACTCAAGGAAAAGCAGCTAGAAGGATGCACTGGACAAACAGCAGCCAAATGGCAATGGAGATGAACGGCTGCAGGATCCGCACCAGGATGGCTCCGACGGGGTGAGAGGCCTCTGACCTCAGCAGGCCTGCATGACGACAAGCTCGGATTTGTTTGTTGTTAAGTTCTTCAATTATCAAGATTAAATCGTCCCTGCCTGCTCTGCCTAAGGGGGCCAGGAAATGCAATGTGGCTTTTAAAGATTTTCATCATACTTAGAAGACGAAAAACATGTTTTGACACTTAAAGAGGTAAATACCAAGTACTCAGAAAGGAGGTCTGCAGTAGAGAATCCCCCAGGGGCAGCGATGGTGGGTTGAGGGGCTGGGCTATGCGCCATCAGGGCCCCCCAGCCCCTCCTGGGGCTTCCACAGACCCCAGTGGGGACATGATACAACAAGCACATGTAAGAAACACTGAGGAAACAATGTTCTAAAACATGTTTGCTTTGTTTTGTTTTTGAGAAAGAGAGAGAGAGAGAGCGCGCGCGCTCACATGTGTGAATGCAGGCGGGGGGTGGGAGGCAGATGGGGAAGGGTGGAGAGAGAGAATCCCAAGCAGGCTTGTGTCAGTGTAGAGCCCGACGTGGGGCTTGATCTAGCTCGCGACCATGAGACCACGACCTGAGATGAAATCAAGGGTCAGATGCTTAACCGACTGGGCCACCCAGGCCCGTGTTTTTGTTTTTGTTTTAAATTTAAGGAACTCTTTCAAAAGGAAAGAATTTTATTACATAATTTTCTTACATTAGTATGAATACAATTATCTTCCTGATTTCCCTGAGTCTGATGGAGGCCAGACAGCTGATAACCCAGGGAGAAAAGGGATTTGGGGTAGTGGGATTCGCTGGTGGTAAACAGGACATCCCTAGAATCGTTTTGTATTACCCAACCCCGGCCTAGAGGAAGGTCAACTTCCCACTTTAGCTGGTAACTTAGGTCAGAGGGCAGAGGCAGTGGGTGAGAGGCCGGCAGAGGCATATGGTCTGTTTTTGGCTGACAGAGTCAGCTGAGTGAGGGTTCAGGGGCCTCTTCCACACTGAAGGCGATCAGTGAAATGAATGAAAACCCGTGACTGGCTAACAGCGCAAAGAAGGCGGCACCAAGTGCTTCCTGTTAAGAACAGAAATACAGTCACTGTAAGAGGTCAAACACTGTAGCAAGCTACTGAACATGAGAAAAACAGGCTTTGTGCTCCACAGGCGGGAGGCGGTGCTTAGGGCCTGAGCGGAGTAGCGGCGGGAGGCCTCAGGTCCAGCACAGTTTCAGAATGGCCAGCAAAATGACAGTCGTGGCAGCTGAGGGCCTGGGAGCCCCCGGGCCAGGTTTTGTACATGCCGTCACTTAGCAACTGTGAAATTAAGCTACTCAACTGGGTGAGCCTGTTTCTCCATCTACAAAATGGGAGAGAAGAGCATCTAATCTGCAAGACTGTTTAAGGGATCACGGTAGTTCTATGGAAGTGCCTAAAGAATCTGGCACATGGCAGCTTATATTCCTTATCTTATCGCAGATGATCTTGAGTCAATGTCCAGCTTGTTACACTGTGGGAGTAATGTGCGTGGGAAATCTTCAAAAGCACTGGAAATAGCTCGAAAGCACTGGAAATAGCTAAGGAGTCTGAGAATTTAAGAATATAAAGGTAACTGAGGAATGAGACCTCTATTACTCACGAGCCTGAGGACGTCCCCACTGATTGCCCAGTTGCTCAGGTCAAAGGTTAGGAGTGATCTTTGGCCCATCCGGTTCTCTCACGCCCCAGCCCTAATTCATCAGCACATCCAGCCAGCTGCCCTCCATCCACGTCTCCCAACTCAGTGGTTTTCCCCTCCGCGGCCCCACTCCCCACAGCCCGCTCTCAGCCCCTCACCCGCTCTCCACGAACAGCCGCTTCTAACCTTAAATAGATCAACATTACTCCCTGCTTAAAAACCTCCCAGTGCGTCCCGCCCTCCTCAGAACTGATCCCACGAGGCCCCGCCTGTCACCACACTGGCCTCATCGCAGTTTCATGAATACGCCAACCACCTGCCGGCCCCCGGGCCTCGGCCTCAGCACTCGCTGGCCTCTCCCCTGGAATGCCACTCCCACACAGATCCCATGATTCAGTTCCTCACTTTGGTCAGGTCTCTGCCCAAATGTCACCTCCTCAAGGAGGCCCTCCTTGACCACTGCTCTAAAAAAGCTATCTGGTCATTTTCCATCTTCCCGTACTTGGCTTTCCCTTCATTCTTGCCACCGCCAGGTGTTTGTTACTTGCTGTCTTCCCGACCAACTGAAGCACCAGCCACCTGAAGGGACAAGGCCCTTATCCGTCTTGTTCACTCCCATGTCCCCAGTGCCTACAGCTGGGCTTAGTACACAAGAAGTGCTCAGAGTGCTTACGTAGGTAGAAATGAGTTTGAGCAGAAAAGCAGAAAAGCCACGGCCCAGGCAGCCAGCTTTACCTTCTTCCCAGCCGTGGGGCTGCTCTCCGCGCTCTGCACGGGGCTCCTCTGGGGGCTTCGGTTTTCTTGGGGGACACACCTGGCCATGTACACGCTGTAGTCCAGAAGCATCTTCTGCCGCACACTGCCCACCAGCTCCTTCTGCTTCGGCTGGGACATGACCTCCTCCACACTGCCTTTGCTGCTGCTGCGGCTGTGGGTCAGGTGCCCCGAGGGGCTGTTGTGTCTGCTATGTGAGGGCAAAACCCCTGCAGCAAAGAAGTGATGGCTGTTAATTCACAGAAAGAAAAGTGATTGCAGAGGAAACGGAACACAGAACATCGAACAACTATCACCACTGGGTTGAGCTGAAAACCAGCCAATAATGCTAACAAATGATTGTTTAAAAAAATACACGGTTTCATTTCCTAGCCTGAAAAATACCTTCCACTCTAATAATAGATAATGTTTTAGAACAGTTTTTAGTCTTCTCCAAGATAATTCAGAAGACCTGAAAGCCATGAAGTCCATCTGGTAAGTCCCTTTCTCTTTTTTTTCCCCCCTGGCAATCACTTAGGGTCAAATACGGAACTGACATACCCCCTGGGACAAATGGAAAGTGGGCAGAAAGCTAAGTGCTCACCCACGGCTTGGGGCAATTCTAGACCTACCATCTTTCATTCAACAAAGGTTTTCATCAAGCACTTTCTCTGGATCAATTCCACATTAAAAGAAGAATGAGACATAATCCCTGACCTTGAATTTGGGCACCCAGGCAAAGAAATCACAGCTCTCTATAATAACCATCGTAACTGAAGCCCAACTGAAGGACTTTCAGGGCAGAAAGATGGGGGTGACTACCTCTGCACAAGAGAGCCCCAGGGCTGACTTTCACAGGTAGTGTCCTCCAGGCTGCCTCTTAAAGAAGTAGTTGGCATTTTCCTGGTGCAGGTGGGGGAAGAGCATTCCAGTTAAAGGGAACAGCATATGCAAAAAGGAAGGACAGGGTCCTGTAGGTCTAGAGAACGCCGAGAGGTTCAGCGAAGGTCCAAGTGGGGTCCATGGGGCAGAGGGACAGGTCCTCGGTACAAATGTGAGTCGGGAGGCCAGAGGACTCTGCATTTCTATGGTGATCTCAGGCGTGGCGGACCATGTCCAGGTTTGGGAGCCTAAGAGCACTAGCTTGAAACTGCCCTGACTCACCTGCCTCCTTGTCACATCTAAGGTTCTCCTGTGTTTCTTTTCTCAGAGGAGTCACAGTATATAAAAATAAATATAATCCTAAGGAACCAGGAAAGGCAAAACCCCATACATCTGCAAGTCATTCCATCCCCGGTTAAATGATTTGGTGCAAAGGGTTGCAGAGATCAGCCTAAAAGGTAAATGATTCATGAGAACACTCCTTAGACAACCATCAGTTCAGGGTGGGCTTCCTTCCTACCTACCTGGGAATCTCTCTCAGAATCTGTTCTCCTTCAGACTCTTTAAACATACGTAAGCATTTAGCACACATGTTATTACCTGGTTTACTTCCAGAGACTCCAGGCGGCTTCTTGATTTCCGACTTCAGTTTCGATGCCAGAATAAATCGCCTAAACCACTCCTCTTTCTCTCGGCCAGTTCTCCCAAAGAGATACAGTATCTGATCTCGCTGGCCTGATCTCGTTCCCTCCTGAGGATGGGGTGGCTTCTTAGGGTCCTCGCCTCCCAGCTCTCTCTCAGCTGGTGGCTTTTCTTCAGAAGTCTCTTTATCAGTCTGGGCCTTAGACATAAAGTCGTCTTGTCGACCAAGCTCGATACAAATGGGGTACTTTTTATTCCAAATTCGTTTTCGAGCCAAACTTTTAGGTACAAGATAAATCTAGAGTGAAAGGGAAATGATGATTTACACACAAAATTAAGAATTGGCCACACTGTGCATTAATATTATGCAGAACATGATGCAAACTTCATAGCCTTTTGGACTAAAATGAATGCGACATAATTACTACCCTGTCTACAAAACGACTATAAAAACTGGGATAAATTTGGGGCGCCTGGCTGGCTCAGTTGTTGAGAGCGTGTGACTCTTGATCTAGGGGGTGTGGGTTCGAGCCCCACCCACGGTGGGTGCAGGGATTGCTAAAAAACAAAATCTTTAAAAAAAGAAACTGGGATAAATGTTTAGAAGTGACCTGCTATTCCTCAAACTCCTTCAGAAGCAGATGTTTAAGAATTCGGGAAGCGTTAACAGGTATCTGTAATTTTTAGGTAACAGTGGCACATAAAGTATTGAGTAGATCATCATCAACTAAGTTTGACTATTGACTGAATTTAATGATCCTGGGCCAACCTTACACCGGAAAAAAACAAATGAATTTATCCACCTAGATCTAGATGGTAGCTCAAGTTTATTAGCCTCAAGAGTGAATTTATACAAAAACTATTTTAAATACTTCCGCATTGGGGTAAACTTCAAGATCTCTCACATGAGTTATAACAACAGAGAACCTATAGCTTTTTGGAATAACAAATGATTTACCTTTCTCAAAAACAGAAGCATATAACCCTTATCAAAATGTAGTTATTTTACATGCCCATAATTTCCACATTTACAGTCGTTATTACCCTAAACCACTAACATAGCTTTTTGTTTGACGGAAAAAAATAACCCTTAAAACAGATGAGTGTGCTATGCCTTTGTTCCTCAAAGTGTGGTCTGCTGACCAGCAGCAAGAGTATCACCTGGGAGCTCACATAAATGCAGATTCTCAGGACCCATTCAGAGTTGCTGAAATAGAATCTGCATTTAAAAAGATGCTTGGCTGATCTGCATGAAAGGCACCATCCTAAATTATACTAATACTTTAAACACACACACACACACACACACACCCTTTTTGAGGGGAAAAAAGGCAGTAAAGCAACCAAGATTCCAAATGCTTTTCTTTCATTTGCGTTTCCCATACTAGCTGGGCTCACCTTGCTGTCTGAAAGGTCGTAGATTTTCTGGCTGATGTAGGTAACCTCTGGCTTTGTTTCATTGTAGCTTGCCCTCCTGGATATATTTTTATTGGGTTTTGAAAGTCTTAAGGTCCCACCCTCAAGTCGAACAAAGACTGAATGGGTCAAAGTCGCGTGGTAAGTTTCTGGATCATAGTTGTAAATCTCATTCATCCATCCCTGATGAAGAAAAACTTCCATTAGTAAAATTAGAGTACAAATCTGATTGGCTATGAAAACGAAGACCACTGAGGTATTCGGGACACTGAAACCAAACCTAACTATGACGCCAGTGTCAATTCATTGGTGACCAGAGGTTGCTAAGACAAGTACTCAGCTTGAAGGATAATTAGGGTGGAGGCATAATTTAGTATGTTTCTGACAACTAAAAATCTGGATTTGGGGGAGAATGATAATGTCCATTTCTCTAAATAGAAGGTTCTTTTCTCTTTTCTCTTTTCTTTTCTTTCTTTTTTAAAGCTAACAAGCAAATCAGGAAACTCAAAAGTGTTATTCATGTAAACAGAACAAGTCTCTCCGCCTGACCTCCTCTGGGGGTGAATAATCCCATCCAGTCTGGCTGTCTTAAATTAGCCAAACTCATTCTCTTCTCAGGTCACCTGCAAACCATCTTTAGAATGTCACAGATCATATTAACTCATGCTACCATTCCAGGACTGAGAGAACACCTACCGCTCCATTTCTGGCTTGCTGAAATCACACAGTAAGGCAGATGATCAGGAATTAGGCACTGAATATTATAGATATGATCAACAGTATTTCAAAATCCAAACACATATAAAAACTTCAATGAGTAAAATTGTGCCCCAGGTCTCCCCTCAATAACATAAATGTACTTATACACTGATCTTCAAAAACAGCACACACATTAAAGTGTATGGACAATACACAAAAGCCTAACACACCATAAAATTATGCTAAAGCTCCTTCTCATAGCTGTGATCAATATTCATCATCTAATACTCTACCTGCCCCACAGTACTTTTTCAGATGATACAGTGTCCCAGATCTCCTTAAAAGAAGTTCTCAGGGCACCTGGGTGGCTCAGTCGTTAAGTGCCCGACTTCAGCTCAGGTCATGATCTCCTGGTCCATGAGTTTGAGCCCCGCGTCCGGCTCTGTGCTGACAGCTCAGAGCCTGGAGCCTGCTTCAGATTCTGTGTCTCCCTCTCTCTCTCTGCCCCTCCACTGCTCATGTTCTGTCTCTCTCAAAGATAAACATTAAAAAAAAAAAAAAAGAAAAGAAATTCTCTAGGGAACTTTAATTGATTATCTCCCACTCCCTTCACTTTATAAATGTTTCTGGAACAAGCAGAGAGGTACTAAATATCACACTGCAGTTGGGATTGCCATCCTTTTCAAAGAATGGCCATTTCCGTGGTGAGTACTTGAGTCTCACACTGAAGTCTTGACCTGAGAGCCTCTGCAAATGCAGAATCCTCAGAATTCTCTGTTATTCAATTATCCATTCATCAAAACATGCACTGTCTCCCTATGTGCCAAGTAATTTGTCAAGAGCTGATACAAAGACTTTAAAAAGGACAGGAGTTTTGACCCAAGGCTGCTCCCAAATCAGCAGAGAACTGGGTCTTCATTTCACCATGTTACCACCCTGCTGGGGTAACCATAAAAACGTCGTCACAAAAAGTACGCTGAATGTAAGTTAAAAACAAACAACCTTCGTCGTGGGGTATATATGCAAAATTTATGAGCCAATTATATAGTTTTATAGATCTCAGTAGGGTGTTTTGTTTTTTTGTTTTTGTTTTTTGCATGCGTTAGGAGTATCTCTTCCTCCTCCTAATGTGTCACTGCATCTATTAAAAATGTTGAATAAGCAAGCAATGGCCACAGGAAGAGGGTGTATTCTAGGTGTTGCAATGATCAGAGCAATGAAATGAAAAAGGGGACAGGCGACATACAGCACAATGGGGCTTGAAGCAGACTGTACTGTTAAGAGTATCAGTTTGGGTAGTTTTATTTTGTTAAGTGTAGAACTAAGTACATTTTTTGATTCATAGTGTTTTGTGTGTTTTTCCTTAGTCTGTTATAATGGTGAAGTACGTTCATCGATTGCTGAGTGTTGAACCAATCTTGCATTCTCAGGAAAATTATGTATTGGTCATGATGTGAAGTTGGATTATACCAGCTCGCGAGAGCGAATTCTACACATCTCTCCCTGACTCCACGGTCAGTGACCTCACGTTGTTAGCTTACAATTAGCCATGGTGGGAGTTTATACCCTGGAGATCAGTAAACAGGATGAAGAGCGTTTCCCCTCGTCCCAGAGAGCCAGCTTACCAGCATACCACTATTATTATCCTTTTTATACACTGCAGAATTTGGCTTACTAATATTTTGTTCAATTGTCCCTCTAAGTTCATAAAGGAAAGTGGTCTATAGTTTTCTTGCAATATCTTTCAATATTAGCTAGCCTCATAAAAGGAGTTGGGAAGTACTCCTTCTCCTATTTTCTGGAAGAGTTTGCGTAAAATATTTCGTCCTTAAAGGTTTAGTCAATTTGCCAAGGAAGCCATCTGAACCTGGAGTTAGGGTTAGGGTTAGGGTTTGGGTTTTCTTCATTGAAAGGTTTTAAACTATGAATTCAATTTCTTTAACTGCTACTGGACTATTCACGCTATCTATTTCTTCTTGAGTGAGCTTTGGTAGTTTGATAGTTTGTGTCTTATGAGGAATTTCATAGAAGTTGTCCAACTTCCGGGTATAATGTTGTTTGTAATATTTCCCTATTATGCTTTTGTCTGTAGAGTCTAGTGATATCCTCTCTTTCAATCCTAATATTGGTAATTTGTACTTCTAAAACAAGCATTTAATGCTATTAATTTCCCTCTAAGCACTGTGCCAGCTGCAATTTTTGATAGGCACTTTCAATTTCATTTGGTTAAAATATTTTTTATTTTCCCTTATGACTATATTTGGACCAACAAGCTAATTAGAAGTATGCTGTTTAACTTCCAAATATTTGGGAATCTTCCAGATTATCTTTCTGTTATTGGTTTTTAGTTTTTAATTCCATGATGGTCAGAGAACATGCTTTGCCTAATTTCAGTTCTTTTAAATATGTTGTTGTTGTTTTTTTTTGATGTTAATTTATTTATTTTGAGAGAGAGAGAGAGAGAGAGAGAGAGCGCGCGCGCGCGCATGAATGGGGGAGGGGCAGAGGGAGGGGGAGAGAATCCTAAACAGGCTCCGAGCCCAGCACCAGAGCCCGATGCAGGGCTCAAACCCACAAACTGTGAGATCATGACCTGAGCCGAAATCAAGAGTCAGACACCCAACTGACTGAGCCACCCAGGCATCCCTAAATTTGTTAAGTTTTTATGACCCAGAATATGGTCTATCTGGTGAATGTTCATATATACTATAAAAAATATGCATTTTCTAGAAATATATTTGTCTTTTTAAACAACGTTTATCTAAAAGGTTTCAAACAACATTTTCACTGAAGATCTCCTGCATGCAAGCCACCATTTTCTTTTTATTTCAATTTGGTTGCAGAAAACACTTTCTTACATAAATAGGCTTACTAGGCCAAAGTTCTAAAGGCAAATAGATTAATAAAGGACACTTTCTTACATAAATAGGCTTACTAGGCCTAAAGTTCTAAAGGCAAATAGATTAATAAAGGACACTTTCTTACATAAATAGGCTTACTAGGCCTAAAGTTCTAAAGGCGAATAGATTAATAAAGGACTTGAAGCAGATCCGATTTTTCTGGGCTATGTCAGAGCCATGCTGAAAGGCCACGTTGTAGTTACTTGCAGAGCTACTAAAACCAAGAAGAATCCATGGAGGGAGGGATGGAAGGGCTGGCGCTTAAGACTTTCTTAGGGTCAGGGAATGATAATGAGATTAAAAGAGCAGCCTGCTATCGGTGTCATCTATGAGCTTGAATTATTTCATTCTGAGCACACATCTACCTAGAAGAGAGGCTACCTGAGGATACACAGCATGTGTGATACCCTCTGCGGGCACCTGCATCTGGTTAACGAGAGCAATCATTTCCACAGGGCTTCAGGGATTGGCTTCTAGCCACAAAGCCATGCTCTCAATCCAGCAGCCTGAGCTCCTTCCCAAGCCAGAGAGCCAGCCCTCCGGAGTTCTTGCTGGGGGCAGCCCGCATCCCCCCAACGTGGCCGTGGCTCTGAGACGACATGTGGTTGTCCTCTGCTGACTGCTCTGACAGGTAACAGGCCACCCTCCGCCACTTGCCAAACTGTAGAAATACTAGAACAACCTGATTTAAAGGCATGTGGAAGAGGGGCGCCTGGGTGGCGGTGGTGCAGTCGGTTAAGCGTCCGACTTCAGCCAGGTCACGATCTCGCGGTCCGTGGGTTCGAGCCCCGCGTCGGGCTCTGGGCTGATGGCTCAGAGCCTGGAGCCTGTTTCCGATTCTGTGTCTCCCTCTCTCTCTGCCCCTCCCCCGTTCATGCTCTGTCTCTCTCTGTCCCAAAAATAAATAAAAAACGTTGAAAAAATAAATAAATAAAGGCATGTGGAAGAGAAAAGAGAGTTTTAAGTCATACACAGTACAAAAAGAAAATCGTACGCCTGCCCCACTGGAAGACACAGCAGTGAGAGGCAGGGGGAGGCCTGGGAAGACAATCTAGGAGATGCCTTTCCTTGGGAAAGGTCCAAGGGGCTCCAAGCTCCCTTCCCCTGGCTCAGGGCTTGCTTGGCCCTCCTTCTCCCTATCTGCTCTTTCAGAACCACCAGTGGCTGCGCTCCAAACACAAAGGCTCCCATGGCTCCTCCTTCCCTTTTATCTTCACATTGCCTTCTTCCCACACTACCATTTTCTTTTCTTCATGTTACGGAGTTACAAGAGGCTAAAGCCCATACCTGCCAACAAACAAATACAACCCATGAGTCAGGATTTCAACTGCACGGTTCGAATTTGATGGTCTGTGGTGGACCATCGTTGGTTAGCTTAAGTGAGGCCTGACCCTTGATCATACTTGATTACAGGACAGACTGCTGGTCCAAACACACGCCCTGAAGCCCTCCCACAAACATGAGCAGAACATGAGTCTGACACACCTGTGTTCCAATCCTGGCCTCACCACTTGCTGACTGCCAAGTTGGATGATGCTTACCCTGTTTTCTCCCCAGCGAGAGCGTCTAACATGGCTTACTTCCCAGCTTCATGCCTCCCCCGTCCCCACCTCACCCTCTGCTCCAGCTGTAATCAACTTCTCCATGCTAACAGCACTTTGCTGAAGTACAGTTTGCATATATAAGTAAAAAGAATAAATCTTACACATAAGATTTTAAGATATTAATATTAATATTTGTAAGAATAGCTGACATTTGAGCTCATACTATGATCCAGGCACTTCAGGTGCATTATCTACTTCTGCCAATTACCCAAGGTTTTCCAAGTGAGGAAAATGAGGAGAGAGGTTATGTGATTTGTCTAAAGAGTGGTTTAAAGAAACCAAAACAAAACAAACAAGCAAAAAAAACAAGTGGCCCAGAGACTGGCAAATCTAGAACTTAAGCCAAGTCTACCTGACTGTGAGGCCCAGGCTCCTACCTCCCCTCCATGGCATGGCCCACCTTCTGTCTGGCTGGTCATCCCCCAGGTCACAGCAAAGGTGACACTTCTGCCAGGGAGCCTCTATGATCACCTAGGCTCAGTTCTCTGTTGTCTCCCTCCTATCCCTGTATCTGTTAACTGCCTGGTCTACTTGAGTACAAACACCACAAGACAATCAGAGTTGTAACGAGTGTTTGTTGACTGAATACACGAACACAGCCCAATTCCAGAGGGTGCCCAAGAGGATTAAATGAAATCTGTATGTAAAGCACAAGTGAATAGGACAGGCTGGTGTGCTCTTCACAGCCTGGTAAGTATTGTTCTAGCTGCCTAAGTGGAGAGAAGCAAAGGAAGGAGCTGAGATCCTACCAAGTGCAGAGAGTGGCAGGGGTTACTTTGAAGCAGAAGGCTTGGTCACTGCTCCCAAGGAGAAAACCAAGTTATAATTGCACAAAACAGCACAGAACGAGAGAATAAGTTGATCATACTTGAGCACACCTAGACTGCCTGGGTGGCTCAGTTGGTTTCGGCTCAGGTCATAATCTCACAGTGAGTTCGAGCCCCGCGTCGGGCTCTGCGCTGACAGAGCGGAGCCTACTTGGGATTCTCTCTCCCTCTCTCTCTGTCTCTCTCTCAAAATAAAAAAAATAAACTTAAAAAAAGAGAGAGAATAGGTACCCTTGGGAAGAATCTTAAGAGTTAAGATTAAAGAGTAAAAAAGAATAGAAGAGCAAAAAAGGCTTTTCAGGACAGAAACTAAATTAGCCATTTCCCTACAGCAGAGAAAGGTAGGTGCCGTGACTGATACCAAGGTTTCCTGACTCTCATGCAGAGCTCTTTCCAGAACATTACAACCTTTGAAAGGAGACCCTGACAGACTCAAAGGGGCTATTTCTCGACCCACATTAGTCAGGACGCTGACTGGCTATTCGGACGCCTGGACCAAGAGGTGGCCAGGCATGATCCTCCTGCTTCCGTCCCCTGATGCATCCTACTGACCCCAAACCAGGCAGGCTGTCCCTGCAGAAAGTGATCTCCCAATACAAACCCAATTGCCTTTCATACCATCACTCAGCCCACTTTTTCCCGCAGCTTGACCAACTCCCTGGATTAAGCTGCAAACAGCATTTCCAGATCTAAGTCAAATATCAAACTTGAGGGGCGCCTGGGTGGTGCAGTCGGTTACGCGTCCGACTTCAGCCAGGTCACGATCTCGCGGTCCGTGAGTTCGAGCCCCGTGTCAGGCTCTGGGCTGATGGCTCGGAGCCTGGAGCCTGTTTCCGATTCTGTGTCTCCCTCTCTCTCTGCCCTCCCCCGTTCATGTTCTGTCTCTCTCTGTCCCAAAAATAAATAAAAAACGTTGAAAAAAAAATTAAAAAAAAAAAAAATCAAACTTGAGAGCAGTGCGGCGACTTCAAGGCCTGCACCCTGTCCCTTGAACACACCCGACCATCTACTGCTCAGCTCTCTAACATTCTCAACCCTGAATTTCTTACCAAGTAAGATATTTCTCCAATTTTATTTTGTTATGGGACATGGGAGTGGGTATAAAAAGATATGCAGTCAGCAACTCATTCCATCTCAACAGCTCAACTAAAAAAACTCAGAGATTTGGGACGCCTGGGTGGCTCAGTCGGTTGAGCGTCCGACTTCAGCTTAGGTCGTGATCTCACGGTCTGTGAGTTCAAGCCCCGCCTCGGGCTCTATGCTGACAGCTCAGAGCCTGGAGCCTGTTTCAGATTCTGTGTCTCCCTCTCTCTGACCCTCCCCCATTCATGCTCTGTCTCTCTCTGTCTCAAAAATAAAGGTTAAAAAAAAAATTTTTTTTTTTTTAAATAAAAAAACTCAGAGATGTTCTCAACCTACATGAAAGCAGCTCAGACAAGCCTTGTCTCTTTCTGAGGCTGGAACTGTTAAAATGGAGACAGTGCATACACTAGGGGACAATGACCACAGTCAGCTGGGCTGCAGCTGTCTGGCCCACCGACTGGTCCTGTGATCCCATCTGTAAAAGGTCAGGGGTTTCTCTTCCATCCTCTACTGGATTTAGAAGCCGTATCTGGCTGAAAGTACAAACCACAATCTATAAAGGGACTCATTTCATACTTGGAAAGATTAAAAGCTGCAATTAACCTTTTGCAAAATAATAAAGTCTGGAAGGACTACTATTATGTTCACTTTCAGTTACAGTGCCAACCAGGAGGTCAAGACCAATGCTCTCTTGGTCAGCTTGATGCTGTGATGACCAGAGTAAAGCATCAGCCCTCCGGCCCGAGGAAGCGATGGGGCTTCTCTATCTTCAGTGTTGCACGGACTGACATTCTGCTGTCATGTGGCTGTGCTGGCACTTGAGGCTGCCTGTCACTCAGCTCTCCTGCATCATTCCTTCATCTAGCCTATCAGGGAAGGAGCAAATCCTAAACAGGACAGAGCCAGGGCTGAGGCCCCTATTGCTGAAAATCATCTCCGAGGCAAATAAACAGGTGATCACTTTTCTTCTGTCTCTAAAAGTAAAACATAAGCAAGATTTTCTCTTTTCAGGTTTTGGCCCTTTTTAAAATTTTTAAAATGTTTTTTATTTATTTTTGAGAGAGAGAGAGAGAGAGAGAGAGAGACAGAGAGAGAGAGAGACAGAGAGTGAGCAGGGGCGGGGCAGAGGGAGAGAGGGAGACACAGAATCCGAAGCAGGCTCCAGGCTCTGAGCTGTCAGCACAGAGCGTGACGCAGGGTTCAAACTCACAAACTACGAGATCATGGCCTAAGCTGAAGTTGGGACACTTAACCGACTGAGCCATCCAGGTGCCCCTTGACCCTTTTTGATATATTAATAATGGTTTAGAACTGGAGTCGTGAGTTAAAACGTGATATCACAGATCATGGACTTAGAAAATACAGCAGGAACAGTCTACTTAAATTTACAGAACTTTAGATACAAATTTGGTTTTACCCATAAAAGACAAACAGACCAACAGACATATAGACTTCATGCTATGAACGACAGCCTCAAGCAAATGGTCAACATTCAAAATAAGTGCTGCTCCTTTCAACAATAGCCAAATTATGGAAGGAGCCTAAATGTCCATCAACTGACAAATGGATAAAGATGTGGTTAACATATACAATGGAATACTACTTGGCAACGAGAGGGAATAAAATCTGGCCATTTGTAGCAATGTGGATGGAACTGGAGGGTATTATGCTAAGTGAAAGAAGTCAGGCAGAGAAAGACAGATACATGTTTTCACTCATATGTGGATCCTGAGAAACTTAACAGAAGACCATGGGGGAGGGGAAGGGGGAAAAAAAGTTACAGAGAGGGAGGGAGGCAGACCATAATAGACTCTTAAATACTGAGAATGAACTGAGGGTTGATGGGGGGGGGGGGGAGGGTGCGAGAGAGGGGAAAGTGGGTGATGGGCATTGAGGAGGGCACCTGTTGGGATGAGCACTGGGTGTTGTATGGAAACCAATTTGACAATAAATTGTATTTAATATCAAAACAAAACAAAACAAAACAAAATAAGTGCTGCTCAAAGATACCATCAAGAAGAGGAAGAAAAAGGTTCATTAGGGGAGGGAAATCCCAGCATCAATACCATCCACATTCTCCAACTGCCTGCTTCAAGGTCACCTTCACAGCCGTGTCACTAGAAGCTATGGAGTCAGAGCTAAAGCCACAGACACTGGCAAAATGGCCTTTATCTCAGCTTTTCCTACTCATGTGGCCATAGAACACTTTTTATTTTTTTATTAAAAAAATTTTTTTAATGTTTATTTATTTTTGAGAGAGAGACAGAGACACAGCATGACAGGGAGAGGACAGAGAGAAAGGGAGACACAGAATCCAAAGCAGGCTCCAGGCTCTGAGCTGTCAGCACAGAGCCTGATGCAGGGCTCGAACCCACGGACCGTGAGATCATGACCTGAGCTGAGTCGGACACTTAACAGACTGAGCCAACCAGGCACCCCATAGAACACTTTTCAGAACGTACTGGCAAATAGCAGGAAACGTAAGAGAAAATATTCACATTTGACCAAAAAATAACATGATCTCAGATGAACCACTGAAATAATCAAGGTCTTGGTTATGTTAACACATGATAAACATTAAATCATAGCAACAAGTTTTGAAATTATAAGACAATAGATTAGCAAGCCAATAAATCAGTAGCCTCCAAACTTTTTAGATCATACATCCTAGCAGCTCGAAAATTTTGAGTATGTACCCATAATATATCCATTTGTTTATAAATCATGTTCTAATATATTACTTTTATAATATAGTAAAAAATAGAATTGAGAGATATATAGCTTTTATAAAGCTATATATAGGAATTGAGAAGTATATAGCTTTTATAAAAAGTAAAAAATAGGAATTGAGAGAAAAAGATGAAGTAATTAACCTTTTGGAAATTTTTAGTTTTTCCTTTCTGAAAGCTTTGTACTATCTTCAGCTGACACCTCCAGGCACAATATATATACTTAGGGTGAGGCTCATCATTAATGATAATGGATGTAAATCCATATTTCAAATAGTCTTGTCGATAATTTCCAAGGATTTTGACAAAGGTGGTTATATGGTCATCTGTATGTTAAATATTAGCAAAGCCTATAAACTTCCTTAGAAAGAGTAAAAATACATATAAATAGAAACTAATACTTTTTTCTTGGATAGAGTCTTTAGCAACCCATCTTGGAGACCACTGAAAAGAAGCAAAAGAATGAAACAGAGAGATCACAACAGCGGCCTTGGGCACCAACACACCAACATGTTCATACTCTGATGCCATCTTGTTGGGAACCTCCTTTGGGGGTATAGCAAACCTCTTCTTAAAGGTTAAATACTGAACAATAAGAACAATCTTCGATGGACTTAGTACTTTTCTTTATACATTAAAATAAATATTAGAGTTGAAAAGATATCTAGCATTGATTTCTTTCATGATTAAAACCTCACTCTTCCAAAAAACATGATTGAGACTCACCTATGCCCACAGCCTCTCTCCTCACTCCACAGATGAAACTTGCAACAAAACCAAAAAGGATGGTTCTGTAACACCCAGCCGGAACTCAGGATATGTTTTCTCAAGGAAATGATGTTATAAACTTAGTTCTATAGGCGTGAACCAGAATTATTGTTTAGCTATGCTGTAAGCTAATGGGTTGAGTGGGAAACTGGCAAAATGTTGATAATTGTGGAAGCTGAGACTGGGTGTTGGGTACATGGGCTTTCATTACACTATGCTCTCTACTTCTGTGTATACTTGACATTTTCTATAATGAAAAGTTGAAAAATAAAAGTTCAAGAAAAAAAATCATGCTGGAGTCACCTGACCTCTTTAACTACACTGTTCCCATGGAATTCAGGACACATTTCCTGCGTCGTTAACTCTCCAACCAACTTTAAAACATGGGTACCTGCTTGCCAAGTGAGGGCTGCCTGCTTTGAAATATCTCACCTAATGCTTTTCAAACAACATGGGACATTGGGAAACAGACATGTTTATAAAAGCCATACATAAAACCTCAAGTGACCCATTGTGGGAGCAGAATATTTCCAGTTCGATATAACGTAGAAATAAATGCTTTTTTATTTCTTGTACTCATTGTACTGGGGGTTGTAAGAGACCAACGAAAAGCAACCCAAGTCTCTTTTGGCTGTAATGGGGCTGTTTTCTTCTTAAGATTTGCACACTCTAATTTCTTAAAAGAAAAAAATTCCATGAAATTGAGATTAAATTTACAAGTTTGAATTTCTTCTCAAAATTGATCATGTTCTCTCTACAAAATTATTCTTTTACATATCAAAACCAAAGCCTGTATTTTGGTAATTCAATATTTAAAAACCTGTCCCTCTTACTAAATATCTAAATTTGATATTTAAGGAACCTAAGGAAAAAAGGTTCTCCAAAATTCATCTCTATTAGTCTTGCAATGGTAGAAATGTAATTTTAGTCAACCTTCTGGGCCATCTTTTTTAAAAAGACACAGATCAGGGGCACCTGGGTGGTTCAGTCAGTTAAGCTTCTGACTCTCGGTTTCAGCTCAGTTCATGATCCCAGGGTTGTGGAATCCAGTCCCGTGTTAGGCTCTGCGCTGAGTGTGGAGCCTGCTTAAGATTCATTCTCTCTCTCTCTCTCTCTCTCTCTCTCTCTCTCTCTCAAAACAACAACAACAACAACAACAACAACAACAACACAGATCTTCACTCCAGAAACTAACATTCTACTGTTGTGTTCTACAAGCAGTTTATAAGTCTGAAATAAAGAATTTACCCACAAATAGAATTCAAAACTGCATGAGTCATACACTTGAACATATCCAAAAACTTTCTGAAATCTTCAGGAAGCTTATCATTATAGACATGGGGAAGGTCATTGTGCACGACTGGCACTGAAGCATACTCCTGGTCAAGTGACAAGTGCATTGTTAGAGAAGAAGCATTCAACTTGCTTAAGAATGCTCAGCAAAAACGAACATCCCAAAGGCACTGCTGACTCTAAATGCCTCATTCTCCCCATGCCCAGACCCAGTCTTTCCCAGGGTCCCTAGCTCAGGCTACCTAGCTAGTCCCCCCAAATAAAACCCCCAGAAAGTTACCACGCAGAGAGCGTTGCTCGAAATGATGCCCTTGGACTCTGCAGCACACGCGAGGCTCTGCCTAGCCTAGCCCAACTGCCAAGCCTTCAGTCACATTAGGGTCTCCTAACCTTCTGGCCTTCCCTCCTGGCTGTCACGCATTCGACTTGTCACCTGGCTGCCTACGTGGCAACCTTTCTCCTATTTGCTGCTTCTCATCAGCAGTGTGAATGTATGAATTCATAATGTATGCAAGCCCCAACATTAAGAACAAGCAGGCTCTGGAGGAGGGTCTAAGAGTCATTCTGTGGACTTTGTGACAACTGTTTGGCCTCAAAGAGGTTTTGACTGCTTCCGTCCCGGACCAGAGAGCTGCTGACTGGCAGGGTTGAGTGAGAGATGGCAGAGGGCATGAGGCCTAACCAACTGCCTATCAGGCTTTGGGAACAGCTACTACTTGGCTGCAAACTGGTCTCTGTGACTCTCCATCCTACATATTCACCACTGTAGCAGGGTCACTGTTGAATACAAATGTGTACAGTGTGGATGGAATAATAAAATCACCTGGATAAAGTGCAGAAGAGCTTTACTTTTCCCTCTCATCTTCATGGGAAGTCTCATAGAAGAAAAACTGCAGTGCTTTCTGGATTGTTTATGGAGCCAATTTAGGACTGTCAGCCCAGGCTGCAAGGATTTCCTGGGCCCATCAATGAGAACGTACATGTCTCAGAAGTTTAAAAACATGCAGTCTCCTAAAACAGTCCTGGAGCACCAGGACCCCTGCCTCTGCGGTTCACGGGGCTCCTGGATGGGGTACGTGGGACCATGGTCAATGGGCTGTGCCTCTATACCAGAGATCTTTATCACAGGCGGGTTTTACAGCATGTGTCCTGGAATTGTTCTTAGAGTTTCCATACTTGCCCTCAAGAACTGCACCATTACATCCTCTATAAATACCAACAGGATAGTACTGCATCCACAGAAAATAGCTCAAAACAGCTAATTCCCTAAATCAAGCTATTTTTCAAAAAGGGGTTCTTTCACACATGAAAAAATGCTCAACATCACTCATCATCAGGGAAATACAAATCAAAACCACAATGAGATACCACCTCATTCCCGTCAGAATGGCTAACATTAACAACTCAGGCAACGACAGATGTTGGCGAGGATGTGGATAAACAGGAACCCTTTTGCACTGCTGATAGGAATGCAAACAGGTACAGCCACTCTGGAGAACAGTATGGAGGTTCCTCAAAAAACTAAAAATAGAACTACCCTACGACCCAGCAATTGCACTACTAGGCATTGATCCACGGGATACAGGTGTGCTGTTTCGAAGGGACACATGCACCCCCATGTTTATAGCAGCACTATCAACAATAGCCAAAGTATAGGAAGAGCCCAAATGTCTATCGACAGATGAATGGATAAAAATGTGGTGTGTATATATATATATATATATATATATACACATACATACAATGGAATATTACTCGGCGATCAAAAAGAACGAAATCTTGCCATTTGCAACTACGTGGATGCAACTGGAGGGTATTATGCTAAGCAAAATTAGTCAGAGAAAGACAAACATCACATGACTTCACTCATACGTGGAATTTAAGATACCAAACAGATGAACATAAGGGAAGGGAAGCAAAAATAATATAAAAACAGGGAGGAGGACAAAACATAAGAGACTCTTAAATATAGAGAACAAACAGAGGGTTGTGGGTGGGGGGATGGCTAAATGGGCAAGGAGCATTAAGGAGGACACTTGCTGGGATGAGCACTGGCTGTTATGCGTAGGGGATGAATCACTGGATTCTACTCCTGAAATCATTATTGCACTATATGCTAACTAACTTGGATGTAAATTATTAAAAAAAAAAAAAAAAGCGGCTCTTTCAACTCCACCCTGGGAACAGGTTCACAGACCTGTTTCGTAAAGGAACCAAGGCCCATCTCCTGCATCGCTTTTAAAGCCATACATTTAGGGAGCAGAGATCTAGAACTTGCCACCATCCCCATTTCTCTAATGCTCTACTTGGCAGACGCCAGCGGTCTTCTCTCCCTTTGAACTCAGGGCGCCAGTGCTGTATGAGTACAGGTAAGAGAAAAGCAGACTTGCTGCCAGATGCTTCCCAAGCAGTAAACATCAGGTTTCAAATCCTGTCAAAGATGGGCCACCTTGGTGTTTCTACTGCAATGGGGAAATAAAAAAAACTCTCACTAATCTGTACTTTTTGGTAATTATTTTTTATCTTCCTAAAAGACCACCCCTTTCTGGGGCGCCTGGGTGGCACAGTCGGTTAAGCCTCTGACTTCAGCCAGGTCACGATCTCGCGCTCCGTGAGTTCGAGCCCCGCGTCGGGCTCTGGGCTGATGGCTCAGAGCCTGGAGCCTGTTTCCGATTCTGTGTCTCCCTCTCTCTCTGCTCCTCCCCCGTTCATGCTCTGTCTCTCTCTGTCCCAAAAATAAATAAACGTTGAAAAAAAAAATTAAAAAAAAAAAATAAAAAAGACCACCCCTTTCAATCAAATTTTTTTTTTTTTTTTTTTTTTTTACAGTATCAGGGATTTCTTTAAAAAGAGCAACTTCATTAGGAGATGACCGGGTCAATACTGACTCACTGCCTACATTTCCTGATAAAACCTCATTCGTTCCTTCACTCATCTATCCATCCACCCACCTACCGATCTATTCATCCAATAAACACTCTTATCATGTGCCCAATATGTGCCAGGTGCTGAGGACATAATGATGAACAAGATGGATATGGCCTGTGCATTCATGAAGCTTATGGTGTACTGGAGAAGACGGACGATAAACATACATGTAACTAGGATACTTGTAAGTACTACGAAAGGGAGGCAGAGAAGGCTAACTGTGCCTTCAAACTTCGGGCACCCCTTTCTGTAGTGTACAGCTGTTGCTGGGAAGAATCTGCCCAGGCCAAGTCCGAGATTCCCGAGGACCCCTGCTACTTTGGAGGACCCATATGACTAGCTCACAGTGGAACGTGAACAGAAGTTATGTATGTCACTTCTGGGTACAGGCCTTATAAGTAGGTATGCCTTCTCTTCCTTTCTCTTTCTCCTTCTGCCAGCTAGATGCAAAGAACTCTAATACCCCAGGCAGGGGTCAACAAACTGAGCCTGAGGCCTGTTTCTTTAAACTTTTATTGGAACACAGCCACACCCATTTATTTGCACACTGCAGCTGTTTTCCTGCTACCATAAGGAGTTGAGTGATTGTAACAGAAACTGTATGACCCACAAGCCTAAAATATTTATTATCTGGCCTTTTAAGAAAAAGTGTGCTGGGTCACACTATGGAAGGAACTTGACCCCATGAATCAACGTGTGGGATGGGCACCCATTCTATACTGGAGTGTTATGCAGGCAAGAAACAAACTTCTAATTTGTTACAGTAGCTAGTGTTATCCTACCCCTTAAGGAAAGTAAAGCACAATGTCCAATGACAGAATGTAACAGAAAATAGATGCTCAAAGTCAGGCTCCGCTACACTTCCTTTTCTCATCGCAACATTTGGGTCCTAAATTTAATGTCAACACTGCTAAATGTTTTAAAGTGTCATATTTTTAAAATGGTTTCCAAGAATATGATCTCCGACTCAGTAAAATTAATTAAGCCCAAAGAACTTTTGCATTTGAAATCTTTGGCTTACAATATACAACCTACCCTTGTAATCTGTAGTAGTGTCCCTTTTTAAAAATAAAGAATGTATTTAGCCAGGTTTCTAAAAACAGCCCCACATACCAAACAAAAGACCTCAGGCTAAAATGTACTTTTCCTCAACAGTAATTAAGTCATCCCTAACAAGGCTAAGAATGAAAAAGAACTACCACAGCAATCAGAGTTCAAACATTAATCAGAAAGAATACTCATAAAATAGCATAAGATAATTTGCTTGGGTTATAGGTCCATGACAGCATTTAAGGTCTTGTTCTCTTACCACAAAGATTCAAATATATTTATCTCAGCAGCAAGGGCAAAACGCCCTCCTTAAAAGAAATAATTAGTTCTTGGCTCCCCCACTCACAAGCTGTGCAACCACGAGCAAGGAACTTTAACCTTTCGGTGCCTCCACTCCTCATGAGCACTCCCTAACTAAAAAAGGCTGTAATGAGGACTAAATGAGAGAATGCACCCAACACCTAGCCCGATATAGGTGTTCAACACCACAGTGTTGCCTTTCCTCTTTCCATGATCGGATCAAAGAAACCAGACTGTGCCATCATATTAAAACCCTATCCCATTGGCATCCTCTGTGTAGTAAGTAAACTCTTACCATATAGCAGTGATTGGACTCAACACTGAAGATGGAATGCATTAAAATTAAAACTTCCCCAAATAATCAAGTGCTCACACCAGTTTAAGCTGAATGTCATGATTGTTAGGCACTGGAGTTAAATGTCAGTACCATTTTTCCTTGCTGAATACTAACTTACTTAGAGGACACGTAATTCAGGTCGTCACAGTATCACCCTATCAGAAGCATAGCAAGCATAACGAGTCACTTTTATTCTACTTCATATACCAAGCTTAAGTGTGCCACATCCTCAGGACTCAGCACAAGCTTCTCTTAAAAAAAGAAAGTCGCACGACATACTGCCATGGGGTAAGAAAGAAAAAAGATCAGGGGTGCCAGGGTGGCTCGGTCGGTTAAGCGTCCGACTTCGGCTCAGGTCATGATCTCACAGTTCGTGAGTTCGAGCCCCACGTCGGGCTCTGTGCTGACAGCTCAGAGCCTGGAGCCTACTTCAGATTCTGTGTCTCCCTCTCTCTCTGCCCCTCCTCCGCTCACACTCTCTCTCTCTCAAAAATAAATAAACATAAACAAAATTTAATTTAAAAAAAAAAACAGTAAAAAGGTCAGACTGCAAAATACATGATTTCATTAAATCAAAACAAAAAGAGTATGCGAGTATGTATACACTCACATATGCAGGAACTTAAAAAAGGAACAAAACTAAGATATATATCAAAATCATTAGTTCCTTTCAGTAGTGTGATAAAAAACTTTTTTTCTTTCAGTTTCCTCTGTTTTGAAAACACTGACCATGTATTTCTTTTCAATAAGGTAAAAAGTTCATGAAACTAGAAAACAAACAGTATTTTGGACTCTTAGGATTTTTCCCCTTGATTTTTTTGCTTTTTGTTTTTTGGGTTTTTTGGTTTTGTTTTTGTTTTGTTTGTTTTTTTTTGCAATAAAAAGAGATGATGCCATTTTTTGAACATTCTTATTTAAACAAAGAGGAGGAAAAAACCTTTTAACAGAGAAATGGAACCAGCTTTGAATACAAAAAAAAAAAATACAAAAAACAAAACAAAACAGAAAACGAGTTGTGAGGAGTTGGAGGAATTAAACTTCTTGTCTCTGCTGGTAGGAATGTAAAATGGCGCAGCCACTGTGGAAAACAGTATGGCAGTTCCCCAAAAAATTAAAAACAGAATGACCGTAGGAGCCAGCGCTCCCACTTTGGGGTATATATCCAAAAGAGTTGAAAGCAAGATCTCAAAAAGCTATCTGTAACATCCATGTTCGTAGCAGCATTATTCAGTATAACTAAAATGTGGAGGCAACCCATGTGCCCATTGACGGATGAATGGATAAGGAAAAAGTAGTATATACGTATAATGGAATATTACTCGGCCTTGAAAGGAAAGGAAATTCAGACTAATTCTGATTACGCTAAGTAAAACAAGCCAGCCACAAAAAGACAACTACTGTCTGATTCCACTTACACGAGGTAGTCGGGAGTATTCAAAATTGAAAAGACAGAGTGGAACTATGGTTGCAGGCTCCGGAGGCAGAAGAATGAGGAGCTGCTGTTTAAGATAAAAAGAGTTTATCTGTGGGCAAGATAAAAAGAGTTCCAGGGATGGACTGCGGTGATGGCTGCATAACAATGTGAATATATTTAATGCCACTGAACTGTATATTTAGAAATGGTTCAGATGGTGGGGCGCCTGGGTGGCTCAGTTGGTTAAGCATCTGATTTTTGGCTTCAGCTCAGGTCATGATCTTGTGGTTCGTGAGTTCGAGCCCCGCACTGGGCTCCAGACTGTCAGTGCGAAGCCTGCTTGGAAGTCTCTCTCTCTCTCTTTCTCTCTCTCTCTCTCTCTCTCTCTCCCTCTCTCTCTCTCTCTCTCTGCCCCTCTCCTGCTCTGTCTCTCAAAATAAATAAATTTAAAAAAAATGTTCGGATGATAAGTTGTATGTTATTTGTATTTTACCACAATTAAAAAAGCATATATATATGTATATATATATACATACACAAAACACGTATATGTGCCTATGACTTACAAACTATACAAGCTACAACTGTATATATATATTTCCAAATATTTTGAAACATACACAAAACCCTGAAGTTTTTAAAGTATGTACAAATACAAATGGAAGTGCTAATATTTTCTTCCTGCACCCTAACGGATCTTCCCGGCCCCCCTAAGGAGGCCCGAACCCTGAGACTGTCACGCACCAGAAGGTGATGTCTCTCTCTCTCTCTCTCCAGCCCACACCTCACTGTGCGCACAGGAAAGAGCAGTACCATCAGTAACCACCCCCCGACACCAGTTTGCCTTCTCTTCCTCCTGTCCTTCTCTGGCTTTCCAGGAGTGCTGAACCCTTCTCCAAGGGCCGCAAGCGCATGCAATCCTAACAGACTCGGCAAGTAGCAAATCCCTGGAAAGTTTAGAGAGAGACTGAAATCCGAACCGCATGTAAATGCTACTCACTGGCACCGTGGAGGATCCTTGAAAAACTCCTCAGTGAGCTGGTAAAACTTGAATTAGAATGAGGTTTACCAGAGAAGTCTCCTGGGTGCCCCTGGAGTGAGGAGAATCCAAAGCCTTAAAAATACTGCTTATGTGAAAACCATGACCGTCAACTAAGACCATTAAGTTGGATCTAAAATCAGGCTGTCTGGGGGAGAACGGTGGGGGGCGCTAGCGGGCTGCTGCAGAGGGACTTACCTTCAGTATTTCCGGTTCTTTGATATCCAGGGACCTCGTGTTCCAGTGTTGTAGGCTTTTATGTAATCTGTGATATTTATGAGCACTTGGTGGTGTAAAAAACCAGATCATGCAAACCGCAGTCATGAACCCAAGGCCAATTCCCAGAAAGAGTCCGCTCACGTAATGGGGGAGGGGGAGGATGAGGTACCCATAGACACACATGATAAAGAAGCCCAGCGTCTTCACCGGCAGCTCCGGGTGCTGCACGGCCGAGTGGGCCTCGTCCTCACTGTCCAGAGTCGGACCGTCATCCGCCGGCACCTCGGGCCCGGCAGGGAGATCCGGGAGCTTGTCAGGCGCGCTCTCCACCTCCGCTTCCAAATCAAAGTCCTCGGTGTACAGTTCGCAAAACTCCTCATCCTCTTTGCTCACCAAGGCAGACAAGGAACATTTCTCAAGAACCAGGGAGCTTGTCTTCAGGCCTAAGTCCTTCAGACTGCCGCCCTGGGAACTCTTCGGTTCCGCCTCTCTTGAGGGCGGCTCATCGGAGGACCTGGGGGGGTCACTTCCGGGGCCGCTGGGGTCACTCCCATAGGGGTCCCCCTCCGAGTCACACTCCTCTTCCTTGATGCTGTAGTTGTTATTGCTTTCCAAGTGACCGTTCAAGCTGGACAGATTGGAGAGTTCTGAAGCACTTGAAGATAAGGCTTTGGGCCTGTGGCTGCCACTTTCCTCCCCTATAATTTTACTAAGGAGCTGAAAAGGCTCATAGATGACTTCTGAAAGGCGACGCTTAGTGTCTTCGATTTTAGCCTCCATCTCGGGCACTTTAAAAAAGGAGCGCGTATCGGAGGGAGAAGTCAGTGGGGAAGAAGGCGCAGTTTTGGAATCTCCACCTGTGCTCCGTGGCTGTGTGAACTGCTTGAACAGGTGTAAATTGAGCTTGGAGTCCGGTGGTTTATAGGACACGGTATCCGACTCCTGCCTGGAGGTGTCTGTGGACAGAGACTTGACTAATGTCTTCATCAAGTGCCTGTGCCTCGAGGGGTGTGGGGACTCTTTTGGCTCCACCTCGGTCGACAGGGACTTCACAAGGCTCATGAAGGGTTTGCGCTGGAGAGGGTGGAGGCTGAGGCACTGGACGACAGGATAGGAGACTTGGAAGGAGAGGACAACGGGGAGGAAGAACTGGTTTTCTGCTCAGAAAGGGATGACACACTGGGAGAGCTAGCTAAGGGCCCGGACGAAGATGACCCTGGGGACAGAGCCAATGGCACTGTACTTAATACTTGCACTGCCGGAGGAGGGGACTCCAACAGCTTTACAGTGTTCGCGGAGACGGGCAAAATGGCAGGGGACACGGACAGTCCATCTGCCAGGATGGGCTGAGCAGCAGGGCCAGTGGAGTCATAGCCACCCTGGGGTTCAAGATAGAGGTCTTCCTTGGCCTCGAGACCCGTTACAATGCTTTGGTCGTCCAGCCCCTCCTCGAGGTACTCCCTGAACTCCTCCTCTTCTTCCTCCTCCTCCTCCCCGGATGCCGAGAAGTGAATGGCGATAGTGTCTCGGGACACGGACCTCTGCACGTGCACTCTGGGGGCTGATGGTTTTGGCATGTCAATGGTTTTCTCGGCATGGCGACCATTCAGACTTGTCATTGCCGGCTTCACGAGGGCTCAGGCTCTGCAAAAACAGCAAGAAAACCAGAAGTCAGAAAGTCACTTCTCCACAGGAGAAACTGTCATGTGCACACTGGAGCACAGATGACGCTCACTTCCAAATGGTGATTATGCCTTGACTTGGCAGATGGCCACTGTTTGTCACTTGAGCAGGTCTGATGGTTTAATTTTCACCAGATAAATCCCAGTTAGGCATTCTCTTTTATGAGCAAACTCCAAACTGGTATTACAAATGCCATACAGTCTGTCTCACTTTCGCAACATCTGAGTAATCGTTTCCTCCCTCTTAACTGGCTCATTTCGATCAGCAGTTCTAGATTTCAACACTTAAAATACCTGTACAATAGAGGTTACCAGCATCACTTTCGAAGTCCAACGAGATAAAATGCGGCATCCTGGTGATTTTGAGGATCTTGGGACAAAAATTTCACCAGTGTTTTCTAGCTATAAAAAGCCAACCCAGGAGGATTATTGCTTCCATTGCAATTTTCTCAGCCATCCTAACAATTATTTGGTTTGCCTCTCCCACCAAGACTCATACTATCTTGCCACTGCAAAGAAGCAGCAAAGTCTCCAAGGGCAGCAAGGGAAATCTGTCAATGAATTGCTATGACCTGTTGGCTTCTTTATTCCCCAAATGGCAGAGTATTTAGGCAGCCATGAAGACATGGGCATGTGCTGGGGCTTCAGGATAAAGGAAACACATTTTAAACTGAATCCACGATTCAGAGGGCAGGAAAATTAAGGATCAATGCTGTAACCCACCACCAACCAAGAACTCTAAGGGCTACGGTCAGAGACGTGGAAGCTATGCTTTCTGCTCTTCTGGAGCTTAGCAGCCAGCTGGGGAGAAGAAAGACACCTGGGCAGTGGAACTAAAGTCACCAAGCCGACTCTGTGACATCTAGTACATTACTTCTCTCCCCATTCACTAATGGGCACCACACATCATAACAGACCCTACAAAATGGAAATTAGCACCACAATCTGGAAAGAGACCCTGTCAGAGGAGCAAGAACACACTTGAGGAATGAATTTCAGGTGTTCTGAGGAGGCTGAGACCATTGTAGGAAGCAGGACACCGCGCTCAGTGTTTTAAACTGATGGGTCAGGGGCGCTTGGCCGGCTCAGTCGGCAGAGCTATGCAACTCAATCTCAGGACCATGAGTTCAACCCCATGTTGGGTGTGGAGCATACTAAATTAAAAAAAAAAAACAAAACATTAAAAAAATAAAATAATAAGCGGATGGGCAGGTTGTGACAGAAAGGGCATGATTAGAAAGAGGGGAAAAGGTGTGAAGATGAGCATGGGCATGGTTGTCCTGCCACACGGGTCTGTCCTTTACCTCCAAGGGTGTGGGTGGGGTGGGGTGCTGGGGAGCACTGGGAGACCACTGGTACAAGAGCAGCATCATGGGAAGTGGAAGAGCGGCCCCGGGAGCTGCCAAATAGGGCTTCTGGTACTTTCTCCTTTTCCAGTTGATTCTGTGGGACCCCGAACAAGCCTAAACTTCTCTGGTTCTCAGAATTGTCATCTGTAAAATGGAGAATCAAGAGTTCTTTCCAAATCTAAAATCCTACATGTTTATGACGATTGTTACCACCCAACGTAATACGCTCAAACAAGTCATCTACCATCGACGATCAACATTACATTGCTTGCTTGTTTCTTCAATTTGAAGAACTCCCATATTGAAGTCTTCTGCCAAATATTAATTTCCAAAATGCTGGCAACTGATACTACTAACAGGAGAAAAGGCAAACCCATGGTGGGAGGGGGGCAGGCAACAGTGATCCTGGGTCCCTAGAACAGAAAATACCCCAACGATGACAAGAGTTACCATTCAAGGGCCCAGTCACAACATGGACACATCTGAAACTCCCCTTTTTTTAGTATGAATACTTAAGAGAAATTACTTTCACTGAAACTTTCCAACAGAGCTTTGCCCCTGCTCATTCATGACCCTCAGACTCTCCTATCACCAGTGGATTCAGGAAAAGGACAGACAAAGCAGTTTAAATCCAAGAGCTGAGGGCAAGTTAGAAAGACAAAGCCTCCGGTCTAGGACCATCTTCCCGGTTATCTTTGAGCCAACAGGTTTGTAAGCTTAGTAAGAAAAATACCAAGTGCAACACATATTTTTCATTTGTCACCTAGTTTTATAAGGGCACTTTAAAAAGAAAATTATAGAGGTAATTTAAAAAGAAAAGGTTGATATTTGATAATTCTCAGTAGGCTGAAAAATGAGTTTCATTTAAATTGCCTTAATAAGGGGCGCCTGGGTGGCGCAGTCGGTTAAGCGTCCGACTTCAGCCAGGTCACGATCTCGCGGTCCCGGAGTTCGAGCCCCGCGTCAGGCTCTGGGCTGATGGCTTGGAGCCTGGAGCCTGTTTCCGATTCTGTGTCTCCCTCTCTCTGCCCCTCCCCCGTTCATGCTCTGTCTCTCTCTGTCCCAAAAATAAATAAAAAACGTTGAAAAAAAAATTAAAAAAAAAAAAATAAATTGCCTTAATAACATCAAGGACCACGTGTAGGGCTCCGCTGTTCTGAGGCTGCCTGATGGCATGGTGGCTGCAAGTTAAAATGACTGCGGGCACACGTGCAAATACAGAGCACGATGTGGGGGCTGGACAGTGTGAGCTGGTCTTCTGGGGAGCAAGGCGAGAGTGGAGAGGCCTGTCCGTCGTTGAGGGTGGGAAGGCCTAGGAATCGGCAGGCAAAGTCAGGTCCAGGAAGGGGCCCACGGGAGAAAACAGTAGTGTATCCAGGAGCCTGTGGCACAGTGAGCAGGCACCTGCCCAGGAAGGAGCACCATCAGGGGCCTGCTCGCCCACCTCTCCACAGAGTCAGGCCCTGACTTGCCAGTTGAAGGGACCTCTGCTAATCTCTGATCAGACTGTCTCAAGGCCTGTGTCAGCCAGCAGGGCCCACGGGGGACTCCGTGGAGAGCTGGATGCCAGAGAGCCAGCTAAGGGCAGGCAGTCTGGCTCATCATCTAATGTCTCTCTCCTGGGCTCAGGTAAGTAGCCTGAGAGATCCAGAGTAAACTCCCCCAAATCCACCCTGACCACTTATTTCACTGGTGTGCTTTTTGTGTTTGTTTGCTTTTACAAATACATGCCACGTGAGGCCAGAGCAGCACTGCTACTGCTTAAATGCAAGAAAATCTCAGGGCTCTGTTCACTCATCTGCAAAATGAGGGGATGAGACTAAAGAAAAGCCGCTTCTAGGACCAAAATTGCTGGATAATTGAGTGTCCTGGAACCAGAGTGGATACTATGGGTTCCAGACAACCCATCAAGTGGTCACTCCCTCTTCCTGGGGACTACTGCAAGCCTCCTCCTCTCTGTCCTCCCAGTGGCTGGCTGCTGGGGCCAGCAAAACTGACCCTCCCACAATCACAGCCCCGCAGGACAGCCAAGGTCAAGAGAAAAAAGCACCTGACTGTTGCCCAGGAAGATTATGTGGTTTGTTCAAGGCCGCAGCACTGACTAAAGGAAGGGGAGGGAGGGACAGTTAGACATGGGCTTTTGACACCGATGTCCTGATGCCTTTTTCACCACAGCAAACTGCTTCCTCTAGCACATCACGCACATTCTTTATGACTGCTTTGTCCTGGTACCCGCCGTCTGTGCTCCTCCACGGACAGCTCTCCCAGGAACTAAGGGCTCAGTTCTCAACAATCAGCCTGTGACCAGCTGCATGGAGAAATGGAGAGTCGTCTCATTGTCTCATTATCCATCTGACAACCTAGTATCCTAAAAAAGTACCTAGCTCACTAGCGCCTGCCCTCCACCACCCAAACTCAATTATAACTGGGCTTCCAAAAAGGAGACAACCTTATCAAGCCCTTGGGAACTGAAATGCCCGAAAAGGAAATTTCCTTCCCAACAGGTCTCCTTCTTCCAAAGCCACCAGCAGATCACAGGACCCCGGGCTTTGACCCTGACTCCTGAGTCCTCAGAGGGGGAGGGCCTATATCTTACGTTGCCATATAGGATTTCCTGCCAGAGATTCATTTAAGCAAAAGTCTGATTTGGTCATGAGCAAAGCGGGGCTGAAGATTTACTGTGTCCAGCCCCAGAATGGATGGGAATGTTAGAGACAACACTGAAAAACTGAGGCCGGAGGTCCGGTGTCTGGGAGGGCAAGCTGTATTATCAGGCTCACCATTCTGCTTAAAACTAACACTGAATTCAATATTAAAAGAAAGGGGGAGAAAAAAAACCTGAAAACTTATGAAAAGCACTGAAATTTTAACAACTGGGAAAGGAATAACCAGGCCGAGACTACGGAAAATGGGAACCCGGAGGAGAGCTCTGGAGAAGCCATTCTTGCCCTCAAAACACTGGATGATTCTGACAAATGGGAACTATTTATTTCCTTATTTTTTTTTAAATGTTTATATTTGAGAGAGAGAGAGAGAGAGAGAGAGAGAGAGAGAGAGAGAGAGAAGTGTGAGTGGGTGAGGGGCAGAGAGGGGGGGAGACAGAATCTGAAGCAGGCCCCAGGCTCTGAGCTGTCAGCACAGAGCCGGAGGCGGAGCTTGAACTCATGAACGGTGAGATCATGACCTGAGCCGAAGTTGGTCGCCCAACCGACTGAGCCACCCAGGCGCCCCAGGAACTTGAATTTTAGTGCTCTTCTGAGCAGAAATCAAAGTTCAGGGCTGGCTGAGATACAGCACTAGCTGAAGACCCTTCCACAATGAGCTGCTCCAGACGGCTACACGTGCTCAGCAGTGGGTGAACAAGGAGCAAACCGGCCCTCTTCGAGTTGAGCGCTTTGAGAACATAACGCTAAGTGAAGTACACTGGTCACAAAAAGCCAAATGCTGTGTGATTCCACTTATTTGAGCTTTCTCAAGTAGTCAGCTTCATATAAACACAGAGTAGAAGGCAGTTACCGGGGGTTGGGGAAGGGGAAACGAGGAGATGTCTCACGGGCACAGACTTTCAGTTTTGTATGATGAAGAAGTTTTGGAGACTGGTTGCAAAACAATGTGGATCTACTTAACGCTACTGAATTGTACACCTAAAGAGTTAAGATGGTAAATTTAATGCTATGTATATTTAACCATAAATTGGGAATAAAAAATATTTTGAAAAATATTCATTCAAAACTTCACAATGATATGATATTAACACTTTGAACTACTTATCATGCCAACTAAAACAATTCTATTCAAAAAGCTCACACTGTTCTTTAGTATTTACCATACGGTTACATTTTTAGGTAACAAGTGCAATTGTATTTATGCTCCCATACTTTGTGGGGGTCAAAAAAACTGTAGAGCCCAATGCCCCCTGCACCTTACCCATGTATGTTTCAGGGGAAAAGGATATTTGAAACTCTTTTGCTGATGGGTCTTTCCCAAGGTCTTGACTGCAATTCTCCATTAAAGTTACTATGCCTTGTAAAGATGGTCACTGCTCTCATTAAGACTGAGAAAGCTTCAAAGAAGGGCTTCTCTCCCTAGCATTTATGCAGGATTCTATCCTATCCAGTCTAAAAACAAGGAATAAATCAACGGCTCTCATCTAACCTGAGCTTATAAAAAACAAAGACCTTAAACAGGAAGGTAGTAGCCAACTGCCCTATCATGAAGTCTGTGAGGCTCTCAAACTTACTACAGTTAGAGTTAGAATATGAAACATCCATGAAATTAATTTTATTTCTAGTCACTCAAAAAGGTTATTGTCGTTAATTAGGCCATGAAAAACCAATCAATGATAAATCAGACTATGTAATGAAAGATGAACCACTATTTCAAGACTCAATTTTGGCATTTATTAACTCAAATATAATAACCTCCCTGAATTCTGGTGGTTTTTTTTTTTTTTTTTTTTTTTTTTTTGCCGGGGGAGGGGGATAATATTCTAATAAAAACTGCCCTTCCTACCTCCATCTGTATTTGAAACAATTCAATCCTGGGATTTTATAGAGTCATAAAAAGAGAAAATAGTTCCTTCCAGGCTGCTCACTTATCAGAAACCCATCCCACTTGGTCCTCCCACATTAAAACAAATAGTGATGTGGCCATTATGATCAACATTATTATTACTTTCTAATTCATATACTAGATTAGAAGGAGTGCAGAAGGAAGGAGAAAGTCAGAGAGGGAAGCAAGGAGGGAAGAGAGTGATTTTGACTGCAAATGGAACTGGTTTCCAGATAAAGTGTGTACAGTAACATAGCAGATCTTAGGAAACAAGCCTGTTTGGAATATGCCTCATTTCTCAGGAGCATCACTAATCCTTCAAGATCATTATTAAAATGCTTTGTCTTTGTAAAATTCAGCCTGTTAGATATTTGCTGCCTCTGAACAAGCTTGCACTTGGACATATGATGTATGAATACCATCTGCTAGCATGGGTTGAGTCAGTCAATAGTTTTAATTCAAAAACTTCTCTTGGCAGGGGAATAGAAGCAAGCTGCATTGTGTTGCAGAGGATGGCTTAATACCTCTTATCTGTGCATTTTTTAATAGGATTTGGTTTTATAAAAAATACGAAAGAGGCCTTAAGACTCCATTTTTCCACCTTGATGCTGCTGAGGAAACAGGTGAATCTAGTCAAACCCACCATAGTAGAAAGGTCTGATTTAGTCTAAAAATCTCAAGTGCATCTTAACAGCTATCCCTTGATTCATTTAAATTCAATGAAGCAGCTGAGAATTGCCAGCAGCCATTCTAATCTGTTAATACTCCACCTCGCAAACAAAAATCAATATTGACATTATAGATAATGAACTAGCTCGGGCCTTAGTTTCATTTAAGAAAAGAAAAGAAACAGAAAAGAAAGTACTCTACTTCCAGCACAGGCAACCCTCTCAAGACACTTGGACTGATTGCTAGAAACTCAGAATGCCTTTCCCATTAGTTCTTAGATTCTGAGACCCACCCTCCAAAGTTTCTTCCAGCCTGGCAGGGTTCAGCACCACAAACAACACAACATAGGTTTTATAACTGCTAATAAACAACAGGTCCACCCTCTTGGGCCACAAGGCATGGACCTTTTACCGGCCGCAAAGAAGGTCTAGCTGGGAAGAATGCCATATCCACGGAGGAAAAAGGTGTTCAAACGCATCAACACGATTAGAATTTTGCTTTACAGACTGCTAGATAGATCTAATAATGAAATCCAAGTTCAGTTCACAGTAACTCATTGAAAACCAGGTCATGCCTCCAGCACAACCACACAAGGTCTATGGAAGTTTACAAAGGTTAACGCTGGTGCCACCCACTGTGGGGAACTCAAGGAGACAACAGATGGACATCGTGTATGACATCTATATGAAAGCAAAAAGGCCCTAGAGTAAAATAAAAACCTAGAACAGGTATGCCCAAATCAGATGGTGCTAATTAAGTCAAGAAGTCTGGGAATAATTTTTTTTTTTTTTTTTTTTAAGCAGAAAAGTTATGGCTGGGGTGCCTGGGTGGCTCAGTCGGTTGAGTGTCTGACTTCAGCTCAGGTCATGATCTCGCGGTCTGTGAGTTCAAGCCCCGCATCAGTCTCTGTGCTGACAGCTCAGAGCCTGGAGCCTGCTTTGGATTCTGTGTATCCTTCTCTCTCTGCCCCTCCCCTGCTCATGCCCTGTCTCTCTCTCTGTGTGTCAAAAATAAATAAACATTTAAAAAAATTAAAAAAAAAAAAAAGAAAGAAAAGTTATGGCTGCGGCCTACACATGAAAAGAATATTGCAGTTATGAAGCATCAGAGCATGGAAAGGCACAGAGATGGGAACAAGAGGGTCGCTGAACGGTTGGGTTAGCTATGGCTGAGGGGCTGCGCTGGGGGGTGTGGGAGGAAGGCTAATATTTGAATTAAGGGCAGGGAATCAATTATTCAAAACCTTGAAAGGCTAAGCATTTGGATTTATACTTATTTATTTTTTTGAGAGAGAGAGCATGCATGAGCGGGGAAGAGGCAGAGAGAGGGAGGGAGGGAGAGAGAGAATCCCAAGCAGGCTCCACATTCAGCATGAAGATTAACGTGGGGCTTGATCCCATGACCCATGAGATCACAACCTGAGCTGAAACCAAGAGTTGGACGCTCAACCGACTGAGCTACCCATATGCCCCTGGGTTTGTATTTAAATCTTAGGAAACAGAACCCCTGTAGATTCTTGAGAGGTGTGAGAGATGTTTTTGTTCAGGTGAGTGAGTGCCTGGAAGCTAGGAGGCAGGTGCTGGAAATCTGGAAGAAGGGTAAGAAAAGAGGCGTTAGTGGCTGTGTTCACCAAATAACACATTTCAAAAGCTGATGTTCATTGGGTCTAACGTTAACAACACGCAAATCTGGGAAAGAGTTATAGTGCTCCTTATTCAGTTTTTATTTTTTGCAACTATTTTAAATACTGAAATTATTTCTAAATTAAAAAAAAAACATCAAAAAGGGGCATCTGGTGGCTTAGTTGGTTAAGCGTCCAACTCTTGGTTTCGGCTCAGGTCATGATCTCACGGTTTTTGAGTTTGATCCCCACATCAGGCTCTGTGCTGACAGTGTGGAGCCTGCTTCAGACTCCCTCTCTCTTTCTCTCTCTGTTCCTTCAACACTTGTGCTCTCCCTCCCTCTCTCTCTCAAAATAAATAAATAAACTTTAAAAACAACAACAACAAAAGCAGCGTTCCTCACCATTATTTGGCTTTGGATCTGTTGGCAAACGTTGCTCCCTCCTGCCTCCCACTGTTGTACCAGTCAGAATGATCAAGGCCAGTTACAGGTAGTAACAGGAGGCAGTGTAAGTTTTACCTTCCTTGAACTTTTAAAAGTTTCATTTTGAGATGATTATAGGCTCACAGTAAGTTGCAAAGGAAGTGCAAAGAAGTGCTGTGTACCTTTCACCAACCATTCCTTAAATTTTCAAGCCAAATCAATTCCAAGTGGTTAAGAAGTCAGGTGTTAGGGGTGCCTAGGTGGCTCAGTCCATGGAGCATCCGACTTCGGCTCAGGTCATGATCTTGCAGTTTGTGGGTTCAAGCCCCAAGTTAGGCTCCACGCTTACAGGGCGGAGCCTGCTTGGGATTCTCTCTTTCTCTTCCCAGCTCTCTCTCTCTGCCCCTCCCGCACACAAGTGTATGCTTGTGTGCTCGTGCACATACTGTCTCTCAAAATAAATAAACTTAAAAAAGAAATAAAGAAAGAAAGAAAGAAAGAAAGAAAGAAAGAAAGAAAGAAAGAAAGAAAGAAAGAAATCAGGTGTTAACCACAGACCACCAATTCATCCCTGTAAGAAAAATGCATCCACCTGAGAGTGGAACTTCCCCTTATAAGGACTTTCTGATAGTCTTTCTTAAGGTCTTAAATGGTCAAGTTTAGGAAGGTATCATCAATAGATAATTCCCAATACAGCATCAATAGATACGTAAACAGGCAATTCAACTAAAAGTTCAAATGGCCAATGAACAAACAAACGAAAAAGGCTCAGCTCACTGGAAGCAACAGATAGCTGGGAAACAAATCAGTTGAACGATTTTAGTCATCAAAAACCATCACTGAAATATAATCTGTGATGCTCTCAAAGGCACACTGAGACAAACTGATTATTGTTGCCCTAATGGTTGGAACATGATTCGTAAAAAACTTTTCTGAAAATAATTTTGCAGTAACTATTAAGTCCCTCAATAATGTTCATTCCATACATGCACTAGGCAAACTCAGAGGTGGGTGGAGGGCGCCTGGGTGGCTCAGTCGTTTAAGCCTCAGGCTCTTGATCTGGGCTCAGGTCATGATCTCACGGTCCTGAGATGGAGCCCTGTGTCTGGCTCCACACTGGGCGTGGAGCCTGCTTAAGATTCTCTCTCTCCCTCTGCCCCTCCCCCATGCTCTCGCACTCACTCTCTCTCTCAAAAAAAAAAAAAAAAAAAAGAGGGCAGCAGGCAGCATTAATGCCAGTCTTCTCTATATAATGGGCATATCAGTAATTTTTACTTTCTAATTTTAGACCAAATACTTCCAAAATGTGGGGAAAAAAATTACATGTAAATGCATGCCAATCTTTAAAATAAAATCACCATCTTTGGAATATAAAATTGTACTAGCCCTTCCCTCCCCCACCTTACCCATGAGAAAACTAAGGCACAGAAAAGATTCATTTTTATAAAATGAGTCACACCATATGTATACATGCGATCTGTTTTTATACACAAGACTCCACAGAGAAGTAATCTAGCACATGGGTATCAATGAGGCCTTTGGCTTCAGTTCCAATAACTTGGGAGGAGTGTGACCCTCAGGCAAATTAAAGCCTCTGTTTAAGGGTCTTAAGCCTTAAGCCTCTGTTTCTCCATCTGTAAAATGGGAACGGTAAAAGAGGGTTCAGATTAAATAAAACAATTTATGTAAGGCACTGAGCATGGTCCCTGGTATAGAACAAGCATTCCTAAAATGTGACCTGTGCATGTAAGTATTTCCTCACATCAACAGAGATTCTTTTACACATGATTTTAAATAGCTAGATAAGGGGCGCCTGGGTGGTGCAGTCGGTTAAGCATCCGACTTCAGCCAGGTCACCATCTTGCGGTCCGTGAGTTCGAGCCCCGCGTCGGGCTCTGGGCTGATGGCTCAGAGCCTGGAGCCTGTTTCCGATTCTGTGTCTCCGTCTCTCTCTCTGCCCTTCCCCCGTTCATGCTCTGTCTCTCTCTGTCTCAAAAATAAATAAACGTTGAAAAAAAAATTAAAAAAAAAAAAAGAAACAACTCATCTTGTAAAAAAATAAATAAATAAATAAAAATAAATAGCTAGATAAAATGAATATTCCACAACAGAACCATTTCATCACAGGATACTACTTGGAATTTTTTGCCGTTACAAACAATGCTACAATACATTATGATTTTATACACAGATACACAGCCTTTGACTGCCTCTCTGATCATCTCCTCAGTAAATCGTTTTAGAAGCGGTATTAGGGGTTAAGTAGCATATGTACAATTTTCGAAAAAAACAGTTTTCAAGCTCATTGTAGAAACCTTCTAAAACAGATGTATGCAGAAGAAAAGTGAAATTTTCTCCTGCTCCCCTCGAATCAACAGTGTAGAATGTATCCTTCCTTCCAGTCGTTTTATTTGCGTTTATCAACACACACAAACACATAAAACTGTTTCTGTTTTTTTGTCTTCAATGAGATCATACTATACAGATGGCTTTGCCGTTTGTTTTTCACTTACTATTTCTTAGACTTCTCCCCATGCCTATCTATATAAGTCAGCAGGTACGCGCGCACACACACATGCTTCTTCCCCATAGTACAGATATACCATCATCCACTTACTCATTCCTTTGATAGAAATTTGAGGGTTTTTTTGAGTTTTCACTATCAGAAACAATGCTGTCTTGAAAGGCCTTTCCTATACATCTCGTATACAAGTGCAACTCTATCTGTAGGGTACATTCTTGGAGGTGGAATTGATGGCTCAAAGGAGGTGCCTGTTTACAATTTTGGAACTGTCTTGCCAATTCGCCCAATTTGCTAACGATGTATGAAGCATCCACCTTGAACTTTTGTCAAGACTGAACATCGTTTTTAATTTTTGTCCATCTGATTGATAGTAAAAAGGCATCTCAATGTTTTGATAATCACTTCAAGCTTTCCCCCCTCTGTTTCCCTTCTTCTGTTAACCAGTCATTCATACTTCTTGCTCAAGCATTTTTCCTACTCACTTTATGAGTCATGGACAGTTACCACTTTCTCTCCTGTGTGTTGCAATATTTTCCCCCATCTCTGATCTGACTTTTAACTTAATTTTTAAATATATAAAGTTTTCTATTCTGAGGTGTTGAATCTCTCAGTCTCTTACTTTACAGTTCTGGGTTTTATACTTCCCAAGGACGCCTTCCCCATTCCATCAGCATAAGAGCATTAGTCTCTGAAATCATTGCAGAAAATGATGACAATAAGCATATACAACACACATACTGTTCTCTGTTCCTCATACAAGGATCAAACCCTTTAGAAAAATGGACTGATACGAACAATAATTTCTCTGTATTTCCTAGCCATAATAAACGGTCAAGTATTTGGATCTTTCCCCTCCAAATCATATTAGTACACTAAGAAAACCTAGTTTATTTATTTTTTTAAATTTATTTTATTTTATGTTTTTTACTTTTTAAAATTTACATCCAAATTAGTTAGCATGTAGTGCAACAATGATTTCAGGAGTAGATTCCTTATAGAAAACCTAGTTTATATATCTGAATCCATTCGTATCTACTGATTGCTTAGCTTTTCCACTCTCTGAGAAAGGAAGTAATGGGTGGAGGTAAGAGAATGTGACTTGAATGAAGGTTTCACAGAGGCATATGTGAGCTGGCCCTGGTAGACTTGACGGGCTAACCACAGAGACTCAGGGATTGACAGTACATTCTAAGTGAGGGACAGACGATCAGGAAAGGGAAGGAGGCAAGAAACCCAAGACCATGATGAAGACCTTCAAAGTCACAAGGTACTGCATTCCTGGCAGAGGCATGGTCCTGGATGGCCAACTGGCCACACTGAGGTTCCTTCTAAAGAGGCCGACTTGCCTGCGGGCCCCGTCAGATAACATTCCCCCATCCTACAACCACCATTGTGGATGTGACAGGGAAGGTCTTGAGCTGAGGGCAGCCTAGTGATAGACCAAGTCCAAAAGTTCCACCCAAGTGTGAGATTCTGATAATTGTTCAGTTGGTAGAAGCATCAGCCACTGAAAATTCATACCTAGTGAAGCCATGAGGCAGCAGGGTCAGGAGCTCGGAGGGAGACCATGACACTCAAATGACAGTGATGGAGCTCACCCACTTCACCTCCCTGGGCCTTGGGTTTTTTCACTGTAAACTGAGGGGATCCTCCTGGTCTTCAAGGAATTTTCCAGAAAGCTCTAAATTCTCTATGTCTATGGTTCTATGATTCAATATTCATGGAACAGAACCTAGAGTCTTATTTTCTCATTTCGCCAAGAGAAATTCTTGGCAATTGCTCAAGTAAAGGAAACCAGAATACACTTGAACTGATTGATGTGTCTAAGGCAATTAAGTCAAAATATTTTTCTAATAATATTGAAACAGTTCATCTCACGTTAAGAAATACTTCTAGACCTTGTCTTGCTTAGACCAGCTGTGGAAACATCCCTCACTTCTTCTGGTCATAGGTGGAGAGGTTGCTGAGTCTCCAAAAGACGAGATGCAGATACTCAGCGCTTGTGTGTGTGCCGTGGCAACAGAAAGCTTCACTCTCTTTTGGATTCAAATTATTCCTCCTCCAGGTTCCCACCTATCCTTACAGGGACACAACTCCATACCCTCTCATAACAAATGATCTCCCTCGTCCACTGCCTAGCGTTTTTGTTTTTGTTTTCAAATGGGAAGAGAGCAAGGTAAGAGAAAGAGAAGGGCTGGCCTAGTTTTTAAGATGAAACCACCATGTGTATTTTCAGACCAAACCACCATGTGTACCACCCTCTCTAAATCATTAACACTGCTATCCACTGCCTGTGAGGCGTCCCCACCTCCAGGCCTGCGAGTCACTCCCACTGCCATGGACCTCTCCATGGACCTCTATCCCACCTGCGGTGGGGGGTTGGGGGGCGGACTTCTTCAGATCCTAGTCAGGAGGGGACTGTAGCATGCAGACCTGGACTAGGACATCGCTGTTTCCAGGAAATTCCTGAATGAGCTCACTGGTTTCTTAGTCAGATCTCCTAGTGGTGCGATTCCAGGCCTTGTCTCTCATCCAGGCCTCCAGTTTTGTCTCCCTCCTTTCTCCCTCTAAGCAGATGGCCCTGCCCCTAATTCACTGGGAAGGTGGTAGGAGTTGCCATCTTGTCTCCCATACCCAATTATGTACACAAATCACTATTCTCATCCCTTGGCTAGAAATTCTTCTATCTGTTCCTCTCTAATCCACACCCACACACAGATCTTATCTAGGTCCAAAGAGGTCTAATTCTAAACTGAATGGATCCATTTGTCCCCTCATTCCTGCCCACCCAACCCCACCCCACACTAGGGACCACTGATTCTCCAACCACCAAGGATCCAACCCCTAAGGTCATCTCTGATGTTCCCTTCTTTATTCTCCAAACCTCTTTTCTTCCCCACATCCTGTTGACAGAGTTCTTTTATCACCTCACACCTCAACATTTCTTTCTGGCTTCATCCCCTGTCCCATCTCCACCCACATGGCATCCTGCCACCAGGCTTCTCTTCTTTAAACACTACTCTCATCACGTCATTCTTCTGCTCAAAAACCTTTCTTGTTCTTGTGTCTCTTTGGCTTTCAGGGTCCAACATTACATGGCCACCCTCTCTCTCAACCTTATTTTCCGTTACTCTCCAACGTGTTCCCAACGTTCTGGTTGGGTTTGATGAACTATCTCCTCCTTCCCACCTCCATTCATGCACCTCTCTGTATTGGAAATGCCTTGCCTTGTCAAGTGCTAGCATCCTCCATGAAGCCAGTGATGCTTGAATTGAACCCCAGGCCTTCCTCCTAGACAACTCCAGCCTCCCAGCTGACCCCCTACAACATTTATGCCACGCAAGTAATCATAGAATGTGTATTCTCAACCAAGAGTAGTTGACTTTCAAAGGTTCATCAGTAAGTCAGTTGTGTGAAATTCAAAATCCATTTATCCTGAAGGAAAATACATGGGAAATAGGTTCTAGGCCATGAAATGTATGCAATCCACAGTGTAACTTAACCGTGATACAAATGTACCTTTCCAACCATGCAGAAGATAACTCAAAAGAAAAACACATTCTGAATTCAGATAATTCCAGGACGAAGGCCTCTGTCCATACTCCAGAAAGAGACAATTCTAAAGAATGGGAAGCCAAAAGCCAGGGTATAAATCGAAACACTTCTCATGCATCTGCTCCAACCCGACCTCTAGAATCTGAACTCCAATTTCCAATCTAGCCCAGGGACAGGAGTCTGTTTTAACTCATGTGCAAAATTTTCTCATTCAATAGAAGCAAGACCCTGGAAAAATACAGAGGAATTGGACCTGTCTCTGCCCCTAGACACATAGGGGCCAGGTAGCCGTCAGAGGACATGCTTCCTCCTGGGGCACCTCCATGCAGCAGCAGAACTGCTTTGGTGACTTCCAAGCATCGCCATGGCAAAAGGCATCAGGGAGAACACGGGGAAAAAATATTTTTTACTGTTTATTTTTGAGAGAGAGTATGAGTATGAGTGGGGGAGGGGCAGAGAGAGAGAGAGAGAGGGAGACACAGGATCTGATGCAGGCTCCCGGCTCTGAGCTGTCAGCACAGAGCCCGACACGGGGCTCGAACTCACAAACCAGGAGATCACGACCTGAGCCGAAGTCAGATGTTTAACCGACTGAGCCACCCAGGCGCCCCAAGAACATGGGGAAATTTTAAATTTGTCCAGAGAATAGAGCAGGGCACACAGATAACTTCTAATTAGGAACTTGGTGGCCACTCCTCAGTGGGGATTAGGTTCTAAGGTCAGTGCAAAAAGCAACCAATAGCCAAGATTTCCCCACAAAGTACTGTATAAATGCTTCAGGTGACCTTGTGCAGTCACTGTTGTGCCAAGTCAAGTCTAAGAAACTTCAAGGCCAGCAAAAGGATGGAACTAAAGACAAGACTGAATGTGGCTAGCCGTTCACCCCACTCTGCCCCCAGGAAGGCTAACAAAAACTCTAACGCAGATGGGAAGTTCCAGGAGCTCCCGCTCGCCTGCAGCATTTGCTCTTGTTTTAATGTCAAGTCTCTGTGACCTTAATACACATTAATAGGTGTGCTGGGAAGATTAAGGTGGAAGGTGGGGAGTTTTCTGAAGCAAGAGAAACCTGGTTAAGAATTCAAACTCAAGCATTCCAGCTTCAGATCCCTGCTACACTGCTTACCAGTGTGTGACTGGACAAATTACTGCAAAAAGCCTCTGTTTCTTTTGGAGAAAAATGGAGGTAACAGTGCCTACTTCAGAAGGGCTGCTGGGAAAATTAAGAAATACCATTTAGCATATGTAAATTCTTAGTATCAGCATCCACAGCAGGCGGGGCACATCTTCTTATCCTTGCCCACTGGGCCATGTTATCAAGGACCAAACGGCTGGTCTCCAGCCTCTCTAACCACCTAAACTAGAGACTGTCCTGTCTGACTTCAGGTTTAGCTCTGGCAACTGTGACCATTAAGAATTATAAACACAAGGGCAAAACAGAAATATGGAAAGGTCTATAAATTGTAGTGCAACATGAAAAAGTAGAAGTTAGGATGGTGAGCATTAAAACAAACAAACAAGAAAGAACATACAACTAACAGGATCCTAGGAGGCTACAGAGACTAAATATTAACAGTCGGTGCTTTACTGTGAGTTGTATTTTTTGCTTTTACTGCAGGGCTGGTTAAAAGGACCACTTTTAAAATGAAGGTGCTGAATGAGGTCTGTGGTTCCACCAACCTCTTTTTTTCTGTCCCTTCCCCACTTTGGCCACATATTTTTGCCAGATTCTAGCAAATGATGTTTAACAGTGATTGGCTAATTCTGTTTACTATTTTTCCATTTCAATGCTGATCTAAATTTTAACCAATAATCCACATTCATAAAGGGTTTACAATAACATTATGAAATCAAATCACTGACACAGGTGGAATGATGATAAGCATTGCTAAGTAAGCAAGAAACCATCAGTTGCTTAACTCTGATAGTCAAGGTCAACCTCATTCTAAAAGGTAGTGAGAGAACATTCAGTTTAAGGAGGGAGACCTGATACTACCTCTAATAACAATGTCTAGAGTTAGACCAATCCTGTCTCAGAAATTCTTATTATGTCACCTACAGCCAATCAGAACTTGGAATCAGCATGAAACCATACAGGCTTGCAATTCCAAACAGAAGAAAAGAAACTTGATGATTTGGGTAGCTTTTGTGTCCTCATCCTGGGTAATGCATAGTTTCTATTAAGCCTTTTGAAATGCTGAAAACGGCCCCCTGGCTCCCATGGGGTTTCTTAGCAGGTGTCAGGTTGGAACCACCAGCCTAGGTCAGCTCTACCTAGGAAACTGGTGGGACAGCCGATTAGCCAGCTCTAAGCACCTTCTTATTCCTAGTAATCAAAGGGCGAATGAATCTTAGGATTAGGCGGAGGGGAAATGTACCAGAAAATCTTAGGAAATGTGTTCATGCAAAAGACTCAACCACCCCTGCCCATCTCAGGGCTTATCATAATTGAGAAGGGGTGGGGAGGATCAGAAGACAAATAATTTGAAAAAATTCCCCAGTAATCACAGCCTATGTAGGTAAACACACATGCCCCCCAATATCTACCAGGGAATTGAGACTCACTGGTCTAAATCAACTTAGAATATCAGGAACACATTATACTTACTAACTTACACACACACACATACACACACATGGGAAAGGGTGATGAAATCACCAGGAAGTCAATTGGAAATACAGTACCTGCCATTCCTAAGCACCAGTAACTGGTTGATCCAGTCTACATGTATGTTAGAAGGCACTGCCTTAGAAGCGACTGCTCTGTACCTATGGTAAAAGGGCGGGGAGGTGTCTCTCTGTCAAGGTTAATCAGTGAACTACCTCAGACCTGTAACAGAGTATAAACTGTGAAATCAAGAGAGCCTCATTTCAGATGAGGAATCAGAGGTGGGCCACTGCTTTCATGGGCATAGGACACAACTGGACTGAGTTTTGCTCTTGATCTTTGATACACCTGACTGCACTGTTTGCCCCTTGAGCTGTGGCCTCATCTCCTGGGGCTGGTCCTAGTTCCCGCTCCCCAACCCGACCCCAACCCAGACCCTAGGTATAGAGCTGACCCCAGCCAGGGAGGGCCTCCGCAGCTGTCCATTCCTGAAGGTCTGTTTCATTGCTGTCTCAAGGACCAAAAGCAAGACAGAAGGCAGCAATGAAGGGCAAATGAAAAAACAAACAAAAAAAAAACAAATGTGGATACACAAAGTAACGAGAAAAAGCTGTTTCTTGGTAGATAAGGGGGAATAAGCACCAGGAGCGGTTCATAACCAGAAATACGAGTACACGGCTTAGAACTAAACGGCCTAATCTAATTCTGGAGGCACTATAAACCTGATGGCTGTACTGGGGCCCCATGTGACGTTTCAAAGTAGAGAATGCTGTAAAGTTGTGATCTTGATGTTCTTCTGCTCATGGGCCCAACAACTGCCTAGAAGCAGCTTCCGGCCCTTTCCAGATGATTAGCGCTGTGTTGTTGGGTTTCGCCCTCCAGCTTCTGTGGGTCCTCAGGGAGGACACTTGGCCAAAGCAAAATGCCAAAACAGAAGCAGCATTTTCTGGCCATCCACGTGTAATTAGGATACCATAAAATCCCACAGCAAAAACTCAACACCCAAAAGCAGAGCCTGGGGCAGCTGAGACTAGCTGGGAAGTGCCACATCTTGGGAGTGGCCTCGCCGGGACTGCATCTTCCGATCTGTCAAATGAGAGTCGTGATGGTGGAAGCCCAGCCCTCAAATTGCCAGGAGAAAGAATAAATGGGACAGCACTTCATAAACTGTGAAGCTTGGGCACCGACAGCATAGAAATGTTATAATTAACCACAGGGCTCTCTCCCCATGGACAGGATGGAGCAAAGAACACCAACGGAATATTATTATTTCTTCTCAAAGACCTGTTTGGCAGTTACTTTATTAAAAAATTTTTTTAATGTTTATTTATTTTTGAGAGAGAGAGAGAGAGAGAGAGAGCTGGGGAGGGGCATAGAGAGAGGAAGACACAGAACCCGAAGCAGGCTCCAGGCTCTGGGCTGTCAGCACAGTGCCCGACGTGGGGCTCAAACCCACTAACTGAGAGATCATGACCTGAACCGAAGTCAGACACTTAACCTACTGAGCCACCCACGTGCCCTGGCAGTTATTCTATTTAAATAAAGATGCAACATGGTTATCTTCAGAAAATAGAAGGTTTCTTTTCATCCAAAAACTTTATGCGGCCACTTTCTGAGCTGAGAAATTAACTTTTACACAGGCCTCGAGGCCTCAAGGCCTTACCAAGAAGATCTCGTTTAAGCCAAACAACTGGGAGAGGTAAGTACTATTATTATTCTCAGATTTTGCAGATGTGGGAAAAGGATGAAAGTGGCTTAGGCAACTTACCAAGGCAACAAAACTACTGACTAGCAGAGCTAGGGCTCACGGGCCAAGGCCATGCTCTACACCTCTGCACTTACTGCCTCGCTCAGGTTATTTCCAAGGACAAATCAATCCATGGTCAACAGAAGCTCTCTACAGGTGCTCTGTGCTTCCATAAAGACTTACATCTATTCAACATTTATTGGACACTGGCTGCATGCCAAGCCCATCACTGAAAGACAAAGACCTTCACACCGTCTGTCCAGGGAGAGCATCAACTCCAGGGTGAACCCTGAGTCTAAAGACACCTCAGGAAAGCAATGAAGAGTACTTTTTTTTTTTTTTTAAGTTTATTTATTTATTTTTGAGAGAGGGAGAGAGAGCGTGCACGCATGCACACACACACACAAGCACGAGTGAGCGGGGGAAGGCAGAGAGAGAATCCCAAGCAGGCTCTGCACCCTCAGTGCAGAGCCTGTGATGGGGCTCAAACCCATGAACCATGAGATCGTGACCTGAGCCGAAATCAAGAGCCAGATACTCAACCGACTGAGCCACCCAGGTGCCCTGAAAAGTACTTTTTAAAAAGTCCCAGTACGGGATTCAGCATCCGACTCTTGATCTCAGCTCAGGTCTGGATCTCAGGGTTGTGAGTTCAAGCCCCAACCCACGTTGGGCTCCATGCGTGGTGTGAAATCTACCTTAAAGAACAAAACAAAGCAACTTGTAGTAATTCAAGAACAGACTATAAAATACTTAGTTGTATTGTTATAGGCCCCTCAAAGCCTGCTTGGGATGACAATCAACCTACTAAGGAAATGTGCTCCGCATCGGGAAGACTTTCTTCTAGTATAGTACACCACAGTTTATAGCAAAAAAAAATCCGGCAGGACCTAATCAGCCTTCAGCACTACGTGGTCTCCCCACCTCCTCTACTTTATTGCTGTATATAAGTAAATGTTCTATTGCATGTACTAAAATTTTAAGAAAACCCTAAAAATACTGCACATCCCTTTTTGTGTGCTATGGGAACATATTTCCATCTTAGGGAAGTCGGTCACAATTAGCTGCGACTTCCCTGAGACAGTGAGAGGCTACATCAGATGAGGCTGTGTAGCGAATGTTCCATCCACGTTATTGATTACCTGGTGACTTTACTGATATCTGTCTTCCCTTTTATACTAGCCATCTCAGGCAGCTGCTACCACAGATTTTCCCTATGTAAACTACCCCACGAAATGTTCATCTAAATGTCTCCAGGGACTACCATATGGAAACTGACTTCAAAAACAACATCCAAAGACAAGCTCTTATTTTCTTCTCAATTTATTATGTCTATAAAACAAGAATTTGGAGTTGATTGTAGATCTAAGGCTCTCTCTTTTCTTTTAAATGTTTATTTTATTTATTTTTGAGAGAGAGAGAGAGAGAGAGAGAGAGCACGCGAGCAAGCGCAAGCAGGGGAAGGGCAGAGAGAGAGGGGGACGAGGATCCAAAGCAGGCTCCGTGCTAACAGCAGAGAGCCTGATGCGGGGCTCGAATTCACCAACTGTGAGATCATGACCTGAAGTCAGATGCTTAACCAACTGAGCCGCTCAGGCGCCCTAAGGCTCTCCTGACTTCACAATTTATGCACTGTTACAGGTCTGTTTGCACAAACATTTTAATTTCAGCCAAACCTTTCTAGCTGCACATGTGGGATTTAAGCTCTAAGAGCAGAGACCACAATTGAGCATTCAGTACTTGTCATTTGTATCCTGCCTTACAATGCGCAAAGCAGTCCTGGAATAGCCCTCAGGGAGCTTAGAGAAGGGCTGTGAGAGATATCATCGAATAATCAACACAAGAGCTCTGAAGTAACATGAAGGGTACCAGGAGGGCACAGCCTGTAGGGAAACCTAATCAGTTTGAGGATCAGTCACGGAAGGGTCCCTGGAACAAGTGGGAATTGGGCTGACATCTCAAGGATGAGTCTGAGTTGGCCAGGACTGTAATGTGGGCAGCCCAGAAGGGAGCATGGCATGAGCCAGGGACCTGAGGCAGGAGCACAACCTAACAGAGGAATACAAAGAAGCCCCTTGAATGTGGGTACAGTGGACACAGCATGAGACTGGAAAGGTAGGCAGGGACCAGGTCATGCAGGACTTTGAAGGCCACATCAAGAGCAATGAGGAACAGCTGACGGGTCACTGTATGTTGTCTAGAGGCAGGTACGGAGGTGATCAGATGCACGTTCTGAAAAGCTCACTCGGTGCAGTGTGAAAACAGACTGGAAAGGGACAAGAAGGGACTCAGAAAGGTCAGTTACACTCTTACATTTTAGGTGAAAGGTGACAGTAGCCCAGACAAGGGAGGTGGCTGTGGAGATGAGACAAGGGGCCTCAGAGACAGAAGATGAAATGGGTGGGACTTGGTGGGTGGGCTAGAGAAGGAGGAAGAAGGTATTTCCAAGGACAAGCCTTAGGCTTACAAGAGAGACAGTGGTCAGTGGTCCCATTTATCATGTCTGGGAATAAGAGAAGGATCAGGTTTAGGGGGAACGGAGTAGGTGCAGTTGGGAACACCTTTTTTTAATGTTTATTTATTTATTTTGAGAGAGAGACAGAGTGCAAGCAAGTGGGGAAGAGGCAAAGAGAGAGGGGGGAAAGAGAGAGAACCCCAAGCAGGCTCCATGCTGTCAGCGCAGAGCCCAGCACAGGGGTCGATCCCATGAACCATGAGATCATGACCTGAGCCAAAATCAAAAGTTGGACACTTAACCGACTGAGCCACCCAGGCACCCCCAATTTGGGACATCTTGAGTCTGACACTTGGTGGCCTCCAAAGGTAAGTGTCAGAAAGGTGTTGAAAGTTCTGATTCAATAACTAATACTATTACACATCCACCCAGAAGGGAGACTAATCATTCCTTACAAATACCCAAAACCAGTAGAAAGAGAATTCGTTGAATGACGAAGTATTTTCTTGAAGTCGTGACCTCTAATGATACTGTGCAGGTAACATGTAATAAAACCATTTCAGAAATGCCTGCCTACGTTCAACTTTTTGGAACATCTTTCAGAGAAATTGAATGCCATCTACTATTCTACACATGCAAAAAAAAAATCTTCAACTTTTGGGACCCTAATTTAAAACAGGCAGCAAACAAGAAATTTCAAAATGGAGCAGGAAAAATAAGTTTCCTAAAATGAGGAGTTGGCGGGGGGGGGGGGGGGGGCAGGGGGAGATCTTGGCATCACCCAGACAGCTCACTTGGCATGCACTAATTCACTGAGTTATGGAGTTATGGAAGTTCTGAGTTATGGAAAACAAACTTTGAATGAAGATTTAAGTCCCAGAGACATCAAGACACTCCTCATTCCATCTTTGTGGCCCTAAGAGGCTGGAATTGTGTTTTCATTTCAAATGAGGAATGGGAGACAGAGAAGCTGAGAAACTTGCCTAAGGCATCATTGCCAGTAAGGGCAGAAATGCAAAGCAAACAGGTCTAGGCAACTCCCTTTACCAATGCCCACCACCACCAGGAAGAGGAAGAAGCAGCTATTTCCTTGGTACTGATCCTCTGCTGTAGAGGTTGAAAATTGGGACGTTTGTTTTGGAAGGTGTTTTCTGTTATCACCTGTAGTTCAGCAATTACATTCTTAGCCTCAAGATAACCTTAATTTTTAAAGAGTTTTCTTTGTCAATTCAGTTGTCTCTGTTTCGGCTTCTTAAAGGGTTTTTGCCTAGTTGGACATATAAATCACACCCAAGGGGTGCCTGAGGGGCTCAGTTGGTTGAGCGTCCGACTCTTGATTTTGGCTCAGGTCAAGATCCCAGGGTTGTGGGATTGAGCCCCACGTTGGGCTATTCGCTAGGCATGGAGTCTGCTTAAGATCCTCTCTCTCTGCGCCGCTCCCCACCCCCCCCCCCCCCACTGCTCGTGCTCTCTTGTTCTCATACACAAACAAACAAACAAACAAACAAACAAATCACACCCAAAAATGCTTTATAAGGTTTAGTTGTGATTGCTTATAAAATTTGGATCCAAATGTAAACTCAGATCTGGAAAAAACAAATGTTTGTTTTTCATCAAATGCCTACTGCATGTTTCCAGCCAAAATCCACTGAAACTATGGGGAATAAGCCGCCTCTAACTTACAGAACAATTTTTCAAAAACCACTTATTCTTAAGCCAAACTCAGAACTTTTTTCCCTGAAGAAGAAACGCCATCACGTACCTTCCTTGCCAGGCCACAAAGCTTAATACCTCAAACAGTCAACCAAGGATCCTGTATGTTAACAGGAAATATTACATAGTCCTTACAAAGAGTGTGTAAATTATATAGAAATGGGGGAACATGCAAGTGAAATCACGATAAATGAGAAAAAAACACAAACTAGTACATACACTGATTACACAATGTTTATAAAGGTAAGCGTGTCGATACGCTAGAGTGAGAGAGTTTAATTTTCCTCTGTATCGCCACCTACACATACACGTGTATGTAAGTATATGTATATAACGCATGTGTGGATGTGCGTATAAAGGTCTTTGTCAACAAATGCTTACGGTCTATTAGCCCTCCAAGTATCTTGAAGCACTGCTCAACTTGGAACTGCTGCCCACGGGCCAGCCCCCAACACCCAGCCCTGACATAGACTCTCAGGTGGGTTGCTGGCTCAGGGACCTGGCAAAGTGGCTGAGGGGACACTGAAGAGGAGGAGGGCAGAGCAGGAGTTACAGAGGGAAGAGGGGAGCAAGGGACAGGTGGCCTCAGGGAGCTGAGGCAGGCACCTGCCAGGGTGGTAAGAGCATGCTTTTCCAACTCAGATGGGGGGCAAACCCCAGCTCAGCCCCTCACCAGCTGTGTGACCTCAAGTTAGGTACATAATATTTTCGAGCTTCAGTTTTTTATCTACAAAATGGGAAGAATAAAGTCTACCTCACAGCAGCTGTGTGGGGATGAAAGGAGTTCCACACAAGCCTTTACACAGGCTTCTCCTTGGAGGGCTAGCCCCCTTCCTCTCTTCGCAGGTGTCGTCACTGTCCCGGTCTGCAAAGAGGTGGCAATAACAACAGGATGTTGTTCGGATGAAAGGAAGATGTATGGTACTGGGTCTGCCCATTGTGGCCCTTATGCAGATACTGGTTATTAAGACATCGCTCATTTTTTTTTTTTTTAAGACATCGCTCATTTGTCAAGTTAAAATTTATTGGAAATGTTCGCTCATCTTACGGAACACTCGCAGAACAAGTTATTTGTGATCCAAGGTTTTACTATATACTACTTCCTAGAAGATTGATTTTGCCAACGAAATCAAATGACATTCAATTAAAAATGACATTCAGGAGGGGCACCTGGGTGGCTCAGTCGGTAGAGCCTCCGACTTTGGCTCAGGTCACGATCTCGCAGTATATGAGTTTGAGCCCACATCGGGCTCACTGCTGTCAGCACAGAGCCTGCCTCAGATTCTCTGTCCCCCTCTCTCTCTGTCCCTCTCTTGCTTGTGCTCTCTCTCAAAAATAAATAGAGCATTAAAAAAAAAAATGACATTCAGGAAAGGGGCACCTGAGTGGCTCAGTTGATTAAGCATCCAACTCTTGATTTCGGCTCAGGTCATTATCTCACCATTCATGAGTTCGAGCCCCATGAGTTCTATGCTGACAGCGCAGAGCCTGCTTGGGATTCTCTCTCTCCCTCTCTCTCTCTCTGCCCCTTCAAAAAAAACTACATTGGGAGGGGGGGGAAAATAACCTTAGGCCAATAGCTATAACCCGTCACCCTGTACCCAGGTCCCTGTATCTGGAACTCATGGCCAGTCTCAGGTCAGTTGGCCTTTGGATGTGGGGACCCTTCCCAGGAAAGCATTCAGGTTGTCACACTTGGTGGAGTAACAAGTGAAGAGTCAGTTTGTTCATTTTAAAGACCACCAGGCATGCGTAACATCAGAAAACCAGGCTTGATGGCCAAAAGCTCAAAGCCAACCGAGAGCAGGGAGATGCTTGGTGGGCTTTGAACCACCAAGAGGACAGCCAGAGGCAACTTTATTTCTCCTCCTGTTCTTGCCACAGGAAAAGTGATAGTAAGCAAAAGAGGTTACCAACCAGATAAGGTCAGTCATTCTCTCAAAAGGTCATGGATACCAAAGTCCCAACTCCTCAAAAGTCCTTCAAATTAATCAGTCAAAATCTCTGCAAAGAAGGGGCCCCTGGGTAGCTCAGTCAGTTAAGCATTGACTTTTAATCTCAGCTCAGGACATGATCTCATGGTTTGTGAGATTAGGCCCCTCATCGGGCTCTGTGCTGACAGTGTAGAGCCTGCTTGGGATTCTCCCTCTCCCTGCCTCTCTGCCCCTCTCCTGCTCATGTTCTCTCCCTCTCTCTCTCAAAACAAACAAATAAACTTAAAAAAAAAATCTCTACAATGAAGCCTCACTGAATTCCATGGCCCGAAAGACGAGTGTTACTCCCCAAAATTATTAATTAATAGCAGGACTCAACTCTAATGTCTCCTCCAGACAAAGACTCTCCTGACAACCTTATCCTTAAAGCACGGCCTCCCTATCTCCTGGTTCTCTTTATTTTAAAGAACAATATTACTACCTAACATTGTGTTATATGGCTACTTACTTGCTACCTCTCAGCCCATAGAATACATGCTCTATGAGGGCAGAAACTTAGTTTATTCACTGCTGTGTTCCCAATGTTGTACATAGTAGGCACTTAAATATTTATTGGTTGAATGAATGAATGAACACTGCACTTAATACCTAAGTAACCTGTTTATGTCCTTTTCAGAAAATTCCATACAGTACAGAAAATAAATATATCATTTACAGTCTAGTATATTTTTAGCAACTGGGCATTGGGTTTTAGCTCCAGAATGTAACATATTATAAATATATTATAACACTTGCTAGGAGAAAGTGAGATCTAGCTTTATACCCGGATCATCTCTACTGGGCAGTATCCTTTGCAGGAGCACAAGCCTTCCTAATGCAGACTGTGAACATGGTACCTCTCCTTTCCAGGGAACCAATGTATAATGTTGTTTCTGCTGGGAAAATGCATTTCCTTTAGGAAACTGAAATTCCAAGCCAGCCGTTAACAAAGAAAAGGATCCTGGGGCGTCTGGGTGGCTCAGTCTGTTAAGTGTCTGACTCTTGATTTCGGCTCAGGTCATGATCTCACGGTTCGGTTCGTGGGTTTGAGCCCCACGTCGGGCTCTATGCGCTCTCACTCTCTCGCTCGCTCACTCTCTCTCTCTCTCGTTGCCCCTCCCCTTCTTGCTCTCTCTCTCAAAAATAAATGAAAAAAAAAAAAGAAAGAAAAAGAAAAGAAAAGGATCCTTCAAGAGAAGGGGGGAATACCCCTGGGTGGCAGTGACCTCTTAGATCTTGATGGCTTAAATAAGAGCTCCTCTGCAAGTCGCCATCCACCAGGGGTCCACAAGTGGAAATCACAGAGCTGTTGCCACCAACAGGACTCCAAGGTCTACACCTGTGCTCCCAGGCCTGCCTTTGGACCAGAAGCTGCCACCCTCAGCTTGCCTCACGTGCCAGACCCATTGGAAGTGGAGCAGAGGCCCTGAGAGCAGGATGCAGATCTAATACATGCAGTTTGTATAAGGCACTTTCTTTAAAATATATATATATTCTCGGGGTGCCTGGGTGGCTCAGTTTGTGAAGCGGCCAACTCTTGGTTTTGGCTCAGGTCGTGATCTCACAGTTTGTGAGTTCAAGCCCCACGTGGGCGCTCTGTGCTGACAGTGCGGAGGCTGCTTGGGACTCTCGCTCTCTGCCCCCACCCCCGCTTGTTCATTTTCTCTCTCTCTAAATAAATAGACTTTAAAATACATATTTTTAAGTCTATTTTTTAAAATCTATTTTTATATATATGTACATATATTCTCAAATGGTAGAACTCTGAAGTCATGTTGTGCATAATAAAGTACGCAGTATCTCCTTCACAACTAACGTAACAAGCAATTCATCTAACATTAATTTTAGGCTCTTAAAACCCACTTGGTCAAAGGCTGCGTCAGTCGTTTCACTCTAAGGGGAAAAGCATATGAGTAACCAGGGAAATAAATGCAGAGTCGGTACTGCTTTTTCATATACACATAATAAATAATTGCACCTAAACAAAAAGATCTCCAAAAAGTCCCTCACAGAAAACACTGGCCCCAGCTTTTGAGGGGACTGAGGAGTTGCACCTTCTGGAAGCACTACTCTCAACATCTGTACAACTCTCTCAAAATCAGCCTGGCCGCACGCTCCAGCCCTGCTAAATCTTACTGTCCAACAAGCCACAAAGCACACTCCCAAGCGAGTGCCCTCTACCTGCCAATGAAAAATGCCAGCTCCTTCCTAACGTTCTCTTCAAAACCTTGCATCGTATTATTTTACGTCAAGGGTTTTTTGGGGTTTTTTTTAACGTCTATTTATTTTTGAGAGACAGAGAGACAGAATGTGAACAGGGGAGAGGCAGAGAGACGGAGTCACAGAATCCGAAGCAGGCTCCGGGTTCTGAGCTGTCAGCACAGAGCCTGATGTGGGGCTCGAGCTCACAAAGCACAAGACCGTGACCTGAGCCGAAGTCAGACGCTTAGCTGACTGAGCCACCCAGGCGCCCCGTCAAGGGTTCTTAACATCTACATGCAAAATTTGGTCTGTGTGTACATGTGTTCTCTAGGGAGACGGTGCATAGTGTTCAGAGGTTGAAGGGGTGTATTTTCCAAAAGTGAAGACACCACTCTTTCAAGGGGTTCCAGAACTTTATCTGTTCTTTTGGGAAACCAAAGATTCTCAGGGCCACCTCTGGTGAGCGACGTTTCTATCAAGTTGGGAACTATTTCAGATCAGACACGTTTTCCCAGGAAAAATACCAGGAAGCCAAAGTACTAGCTGCAACACTTGTTCTGGGGGTGTGGATCCCTGGCATTTCTGGGGTGCCCAACAAGAACCCGTTGGGCCTCACAGTAAGGTAAATCAAGATGGTGAGTCAATGTGAGGTCTGCGCTTAGGGTGTTGATTCTTGAATTTGCTTTGGACTCTTGGATGTTGGCATTTTCCACCGCGGGGCTTCGATACTTCATGATAACTTACTATTTTTTCCTCAGAAACGCGTTATTTTATCCAGCTTCATAAGAAAGGCCAAAACTAATGTGGGGTCAGCTGTGCTTCGGTGTATCACTCAAAATGCAGGGCACAGCTCCACAGAAACTTTCCTTCAAGGCAAGTCTTTTCATTGACTGAGCACTTGTCCATCAAACGTAACCCTTAAGGCACTGTTCCCACCATTCTCTGCCTCCGTCAAGAAACTATGTCCTAGGTATTTAAAAAATTTTTTTCCAATATCCTGTAAGGATGCAAACATGCATATTCCCCCTCCCATTTTTTAAAAATTGACTTTCCATTTTTGTTTTAACGAACCACTGCTCTCTAGGAGCTGTTTCTAACATGGAAATTTAAATATCATACAAATAAATTTAAATATCCTTCAGATTACACGAACTCTCCACTTCCACCAACCCCAGCTGCCAGACCTGCTGTGATCACACATCCTTTGTTTCTACAAACCATGTAACAAAGTGACCTTGTTACTCTGAAAATCTCACTTTCATTTCAAGTCCACCCAGTTACCAATCTTCTTTCACACATACGGCAATTCTCGGTCTGTCTTCAAAAATGTGGCCGAAGGTATAATAAAAGAGAGGCTAAAAAAAACCCCTGTTCCCTGCTTGTTCTCCTGGACCACAATCTTCCTCTGTCATTTCCTTTACACCAAAAGGTACCACCGTATTTGGAAAATAATCGGTTTTGGAAAAAGGTACCTTTACACTATTATTTCCAGAACGACAAGATGTACAGAAGGAGAAATTACAATCTGCTGAGAAAATGGCAAAATAATTTCCAACGCTATTTGCTATAATTTGACAATTCTATCTTAAGAGACTAAGAACTGTATCATTGTGAGATGTCTCAAAGCCATTATCCTAATTGAAATCTACTCAAATGGAATAGTTGCTTTTCAAGTCACATGAAGGTACATATAGACCAGAGATCCTATTAAGTCAAGGGATGGTTATACCTATAAAGTACGTCACCAAAGCAGTAAAGATCTTAGCTTCAAAATATCTTAATCATTTATCTTGATCTGTGCACGCACCAATCTAGAGAACTTCAAATGTTGACATACACACAAAATGAAGTATTGAACAATGCTCCTTTCAAAAAAATCAACGTCAGGAAATGCAGACATTCATCTATCTGGTTTTCACTCCCAAGTTTTTGTTCTCCACACATTTTTATTGTTTTCTTTTAAACACACTGGACTTTTGGGGCGCCTGGGTGGTTCGGTTGGTTAAGCGTCTGACTTCAGCTTAGGTCATGATCTCGCGGTTCATGAGTTCGAGCCCTGCATCAGGCTCTGTGCCGACAGCTCAGAGCCTGGAGCCTGCTTCGGATTCTGTGCCTCCCTCTCTCTCTGCTCCTCCCCTGCTTGCACTCTCTCTCTCTCTTTCTCAAAAATAAATAAACAGTAAGAAAAATTAATTATAAACACACTGGACTTTTCACTTCTCTGTGTTCACCGAAGAGAAAAGTGGAATGGATAATCCCAAACAACTGACTTGGGAACACACTGCATTTTTCAGTAGCTTCCCATTAAAATGGGTCTGTGTGGGAGGAACATAAACCAAGCAGACTGGAGTGGGAAGAGAGCCCCTGGGCACAACAGGGAGCAAAGGGAAACCAGCTAAAGGCTTAAAGACCAGCAAGAAATAATCTACTCAGATAACTGAGAGCCGATGCCATAACTTTCTCTGTTATTTAAAATCCACAGTGCTGACTCTTCATTAATTTTGGATGAATTTCACGGTAGGTTTTTTGTAATTACCAACAGCTTGCATTACTAGCTCATGAGATGGCTCTATCAATTCAGAGATCTGGTTTCCTAAGCAGAGCCTCCTGGATCACATGCCCACCTCCATGTGAAGGTTAATGCTGCCAAGGGGCTAATGAATCCTCAGAAGCAGCAAGAGTAGGAGACCTTCCTCCCAAACTGTTTCAGGGCCGGACCCCTGACTCCCCAGAGCACTGGGGAAGAAATTCGGAGAGGGGAAGAAGCTTAAGCTACGCAAGGTAGAAAATGATCACCTTTTACTGCAGTTTAAATTTCTGCTTGTTGCAATAATGCACATTTGTCGCCGATGCTCTCTTGTATGTTGGCCTACCTCTGGAAGAACAGTCTTTCTGAAAGCAATAACTTCTGTCTTTTCTGCCTCTGGCAACATTGGAATAAGGGATATAAAACAGAATCCTACTTTCATGAGCACAGCTTGCCATCACAGGATACATATGAGGTCCACAAAGAAAAGTAGGAGCCTGTGACAGCAATGGCATATGTGTGTTCCTGGCCAGTCAGAGGTCACCAGAGCGGATGGCTGACTTCTGGGATAGAAGGGGGTGAGCTGAGACCCCCGGCATCCCAGGTAGGAGCAGGCTCCACCGTCCAGAACCACACGACTGGAAGGACCAGCCTCTGGGTTCTCTGCCTAGCTCAGGTCCCCCTTTCTGGCTGCAGATAAGAATTACCAGACCTAACAGAAAAGTCAGTGACAGGGAACAGATTAACTTAGAACTCATTAAGAAAAAAAAAGGTGGGGGGAGGAGGAAAGGGAGGAAAATGAGGTGATGTAAGAGATAAACCCAAGAAAAATGAAAAGAGAGGCTTATGAGAAGTTAGGGAACAGTCAGGACACTGACAAAAAAAAAAAAAAAAAAAAAAAAAGACTGAAGAAACCAAGGACAAAATATCCTGGCACATGGTACGTGGCTTGTAGGACAAGTTTATCCAGTGCTCTCCCAACAAAGGATACCTTAAGGACTGGAAAAGGGGAGAGAGGACAGTAGGGAGGAAGGAGAATCTCAGGGACCCAGGGGTAGCCAGGGAGGACCAGTGAGAAGCCAGGCTTGCGTGCATGGACTCCCGCCCCTTAGAAACCTGCAGTCTGTGCTCTATGTTCTTTCACTTCTGTTAATCTGCCCCTCCTTTCTAAATAGCTGGCCTGAGAGTTTTCTAGATGAGTGGTACGGACACTTTAGAGCTGGAGTCCCTCCTCAACTTTTCTCCTTCAAGGGCCGTTTGGAAACCTGATGAACATCAAAGACCCTACCACCACCAAATACAAAGACTTCACACTCAGTTTTCTAGAAGACATAGACTTCTCCCCACCCCCACCCCCCCCCCCCCAAAGGTTTTTAAAAACCTTGCTTGAAAGAACTCGTTACATGGTTCTGAGTGACAGGTTAAAAACTTTTTGATGTACGCCCTTTGGATGGTGGGTGCGTGGACTTTTAGAAGTCTGGGCAGAACAAAAGAGAGCAAGATGAAGTCCTGCCCCAAGAAAACAGTCTTAGTGTCTCCCAAAGTTCCATGTTTTGTTTTGTTTTTTTTCTAACTCTTGGAGCAAAGACCTTAATGGGAAAATAGGTGGTTCCTTTCTAGACTCTCTACAAACAACCAAAAAACTGAAAAGCAAACATTCCAAAACATACTTAAGTGCTTGCTTACGTTAAAAAGGAAAGAAAAACTGGCACACTGATTTACAAGCTATTAATCAGGAAGAAAACAATCTAATTAATCATTTGTAATTAAGAATTTATCGTGTTTAATGCCATGCAAATGCATGCTTTAGATTCTTCAAAGACCTCCCTAAAAAAGAATGACAAAGTGGGTGAAGACCTTCAAGAGACTCTCATTTAAGAGATTCACAGAAGACTGACTTTCACTGCAAAAGAGTCTGGACCTGCCCCACGACAGTCCCCAAGCACGGCCATTGCCTTGGGAGCAGCGTCATCTGCTGAGTGCTCAAAGGATCACTGGGTAATCAGCCCATATTAACTTAGTGTGGGGATAACCCATTTGATAGGTCCTATCTCAAGCCCCAAAGAATTTGGCTTGAAATCATCGAGCCGGTTGGACGAGGGGTTCTGAAGCTAGTTTTGGGGCTTCCTGCTTGTCTGGCAGGGCCACTCCCTCCCTAAGCAAGAGCATCACGGTAGGTTTTTTGTAATCAGTCAGAGAAACTGATGTGTACCCTACAACAATGGGCAGAAATACACGGATGAACCAGGTAACTACCCTCCTTTAAGGTAGCAAAAACCTTTCCTTTCCCCTTTAAATACCAATTTGGGCACCTGTGTGAACTCCTAAATTAGGAAAATGCAGCCAAAAAAAAAAAAAAATCACACTTTTTTCCTTAGCTTGCTATAGAGTACCCATCTCACTCACCACTTACTAACCACCACTGTGCAGTGTTGGGTGACAGGCCACAGTACCCAATTGTAGCACTGTACAAGGGAGCCCAGAAGGAGCAGCATGCTATTTCTGGGAGAGGAAATTGCAGTTAATGGGTCAACTCTGACAGATAACACAAAATGGCTAAAATTCTTAGGCCACAGTACAGCTAAGACTTGTAATTTCTGGCAGACTTCTTCTAAGCTGTGGGTTATAGAAATATACATTTATTAAACATTTTTAAAAATTTAGTTTTTGAGATGAGCACTCAGGCATTATAAGTGCATACAGTTTGAAGGACCTCTTGACCATCTGCTCCAGAAAATTCCAGGCCCTGCACTTGCTACATTTGCGGCCAAAGCAACTCTATCACCGAATTCAGAAACTCAAGGTATGTTTTCTCCTTCCATAAGATTTTCATGCCACAAATCAGACCTCATGAAACAAAATTTGCTTCAGGCTGTTAAGCCTCTGCCAACACCCCTCTTGATCACAAAAGCCAGGCTGACCAAATGAGGTTGGTCTCTGGCTCAGAATATGATCAACAGTCATTTCTGTTGGGAGGTTTAGCCTTAAAAAAAAGTTAATGCTCCTGCTTTCCTATTAACCTACCCCATCAGGAACGAATACCACTCATCACATCCCCATAGACCTTATCCTACCCTGGGAAATTAAAACAAAAGCAACTCCTTTCCCGTGGGTCTTCTCTGACTTATTTTCCATTTCGATCTTGCCTCTGAACTTAGCCAGGGCAAGCAGCTCGACTTTCCCCGAGGACAACTCCCTTCAGACTTCCAGTACAGGTACTGCAGTGTCTGCTCTGAACTCTTAGTGGGGGGAGGGGGGAGGCAGACGGAGACCAAGAAGGAGCCACATTAAATCGGTCATTGCTATGGGGTGATGCTCAAGAGGTCATTTCCATCAGGCATCTGGATGTGAAGACACCAAGATGGCTCCTGTTCAGCTTCCATGATAGCAGTTCCATCATTTTTATCAAAGGAAACAACAGTATAAGGTAGGAGATGCTCCAAGAGCAGGGGCTGTGGAGCCAGCCAAGCCTAAACCCAAGCTCTGTGCTTATTTCTGGGCTGCGGTCGTAGGCTCCCTTGCCCTCTGCACACGGCTTTACCCTGTCCACAATGTCAACTGGCTTTTCCTTATTTGTCATCGTTAGATCCAAACAGCACCCTGCCCCCACAACACACACACACACACACACACACACACACACACACACACACACACTTCCCTCTACCTGCTCTCAGAGGTAAAATATCAGCAGGGTAGTGCTAAACTTACCACATGGTCCACTTCTAATAAGTCGCCTAAAAACGTCTACATGATCTACGACATCTGCCAGGGGCCTCTTTTAAGATCTGTCTATGGAACACAATCATCGCCACCTCAGTCTGGCGGGCTGTCTGTCCTACAATTACATACCTGCCCCTGCTCTTTCCATCACAACAGGAATGCTCGCCACGAGCTTTCCGTGGCCAGGGCACATAGAGGGAATCTCTCCTATGATTTTCCGTGGGGCCAGGGGTGCCCATGCCACTTTGCTCTATTCCAACCTACCAGCAGATCATATTTACCTGTTAAGGTTTCCAGTGCCTGGAGGCATTGGCTGCTCAGCCTCAGGCAGGAGTTTACAGATACATGACCCCTTCTCTCCACACTGTTCTCAAGCAGCTTTGGTGCTAATTTCCATTTGAGACTTTCTGGGCACCGCTTTGGTGGCCACACTGCTGCTGAGTCACACAGGTCTCTGTGTTGTCAGCTTCGGTAGATTTCCTGTATACTTTTCTCTTTTTCTTTTTATACTTTTCTCTTCTATCCCCTTAATATTCAGCTTAAAGCCTTTCCAACCAGACTTGCAAGTCTCCCAGAAAAGACATCACTCTGGTCTTCAATAAATACCTCCTCTCTGGTTATTAGACAACCTGGTCTAGGGACCCAGTCCCTTCTTCCAAAACAAAGCAAAGGGAAAAAAAGTTACCAAGGAAACCAGCTAATGACATCCCACATCATTTTTCTTTCAGAATCACAATCACAAAAGTTGTAAAGAAATTTAACCTCCATCTCTGCCTCAAGTCCATTTCCTTTCTAGAACTTCAAAGTTCCAGTGCAGATCCAGATGTCTCTTATGACTCCCTCCCATGTGACAGGTGATCTGAGGAGGGAGGCTCTTCCCCTCACCTGGAAACTGGCCTCAAGGAGAGGGCAAGTCACCCCACCTGCAGGGCCAGGTCTAAGTACAGCTGCCTCCCCAACAGGCATTCTCCCCAAATCAGGAAGCTTCTTCCCCTCCCACTGCTGCCTAGAGCCCTCTTCAGGGCTCATCTGGCATTATTTTTGAGTAATACCAGGGGCTATTAAACACCTGCTGAACACCTCCAAGGGCAGAGTGCTCTGGTTTGTCGATGGGAGTGAGGACAGGGGAGGGGGGTGTGAGAGGGAGGAGATACAAATACGAACAGGGCACAATCCCTATCTTCTAGAAGGAGAGTAAGACTACTCTATCCCTGACTGTGGACCACATGTGGAAGACTCTAACCTTGAGGCCTCAATTTGGAGACCCGTGCTACTGATGACGTGCTTCGGCAAAGAGAGCCACTTCCTGAAGCTGGAACAGGGAGCCCGTCCAGAAGAGAGGGCCACCCTTACAACCTGGCCCATACGAAGGTTTCGGAAGGTAGGACAACCCCCAGCCTGGGGACTTGTGTTTGCTGCCAGGAGGATGTGGAGGTGCAGAGGAGATGGGCTGAGGGCCTGGGCTGTCTTGGTCACCTCTTTCTTCCCAGCACATAGTAGATGCTCAATGAGCATGTTTCAAAAATGGATGACAGTTTTCAAGAACAGATTTAAGAGCAAAGCAGGAGAACAGCTTTTCTGAAAAACAGGTGCCAAGGGAAGTGTAATACCAGTGAGTTGCAGAGTATGTACAGCCAATGTTTTCTGCCAGGAGTAATTTACATTTCTCTTCACTGCAAATGCAAGCCGGCCCTTACCTAGTCCTTTACCAAGTGATATGATTTTTCTCTTTAAACCTCTCCTGAATGGTCTCTCTCTCTCTCCCATTTCACTGCCACTGCTCTGGTCCAAATGACCACCTTTTTGCTTGGAAGACAGCAGCAGCATCCCCCTCATGGCTCTCCCCACGGCAACTTCCATCTATTTGCCCCACTGTCATGGGAGTGATTTTTAAAAATGCCCTAATGTGGGGGCACGTGGCTGGCTCAGTCAGTAGAGCATGTGACTCTTGATCTCAGGGTCTTGAGTTCAAACCCCCCACTGGGGGGTAGAGCTTACTGAAAAAAAAAATTAAATTAAAAAAAATTCCTAATATGAGCATGTCACATTCTTGCCCAACACCCCAAGAGAGCCTCTTGTTGCTCGTGGGTTAAGATCCATATTCTGAAAAGTGCTGTGTGATCTAGTCCCTCCTGCCTTCTGCTTCAGCTGGGCCACATGGCTTTCTCCTCCTAGTTTATTATGTTCCAGGCACCTTTCTGTTCCCAGGAGGAAGGGACGGAGGCCTGCTCGGAACCACCTGCTCCCTCTTCAGGAAACAGCTCCGCCCACTCACCTCGCTCCCTCTTGTTCTCGTCCTTTGTAGCCCTTCTCACCATTTCTCATGACATATTTTTTAGTAGACATCTGCTTTTCTCCTTCTCCCAGGAGGGCAAGGACCTCCTTGTCAATTTTGCTCACCCCCATGTACCCAGTACCTGGCACACTATCTGACCCATTGTGCAAGCTTCTTAAATGTTTGTTGGGTCATGAATGAATGAACGCAAATACAGTAGAAAACAAGGGTTAGGGATCGAACAGTTTTTATAGCAGAATAACTCAGAAAGGGAAATAAGGGGGAAAACAGTCCACGGGAATTCATCCTTGGAGCATGCAGTGGGTTCAGATCCATCTTACAAAAGAAGCAAGTTCTGCGCCCTTGACCCAGACTTCAAATGCATTCTCCTGTCAAGTTGCAAGGGCGGCCCTCTAGTCTGGATGGGCCTCTTGTCCCAGCCTCGGGAGGCATCACTCTCACTGAGCATGTGATCGGGGGCACGGGGCTCCAATTTGAGACCCCAGGTTACAGTCTTCCGTATGCAGCCGAGTCAGGGATGCCTACTTTTCACAAGCAAGTCCATGAGGGCTTGTAAGAAATGTTCATTTAGGATTCTGAATTTTAACTACCAACACCAGTCCTGTAATTAGGCAGCATGCAACAATTTTTTTTTCTGGGACCGTATCTACCATATAATTTTATATTCCAAAGATACATTTACACTGATAGAAAATCCACCAATAATGCTTCAAATTGAAACTATCCTGGAACAAGATTAGGAAAATGTCACTAATTATTGGAACAATGATAGATCCACGGGGCTCATTATGTTATTCTTTTGTGAATTTAAGAAATGTTTCCAGGGGTGCCTGGGTGGGTGGCTCAGTCAGTGGAGCATCCCACTTTGGCTAGGGTCGTGGTCTCGCGGTTCATGGGTTCAAGCCCCGCATCGGGCTCTGTACTGACAGCTCAGAGCCTGGAGCCTGCTTCAGATTCTGTGTCTCCCTCTCTCTCTGCCCCTCCCCTGCTCTCACTCTTCTCTCTGTCTCTCAAAAATAAATAAACATTAAAAAAATTTTTTTTAATTTAAAAAATGTTTCCAGAATAAAGAGAAACTTTTAAAGGAACGAATGCAATTATATACAAATTTGACCAGTTCTAACAAATACTCTGCAGGATAAATACAAATTTTGATATGGCTGGCTCTATACTATTTTACTAAACATCCCAAACCAGGCCAAAGAACCAAAGCCAGTGACTCCTTTTATGAAATTTCTTCCTATTTGATCCTGACGTGTGGCGGCTTCCCTGAGAAAGCACCACACCAAATCTCACAGGGCATGGAGTTCAGGCAGGCACTGCACTTAGCAACTCTTGAGTTGTCACATTTGATCATCAGCCTCTGGCCTCTGCCTCCTCTTATAAGGGAAAAAAAAAAAAAAAAAAAAGAAAGGCTAAAAATTGACCTCCCGTGTCCCAACACGAATGCAGACAACTGCAGGAAGGAGCAGAGGAACACTGCTTCTGGTCCCCGCTTGCTTCCAGCTGAACACAGCACCCACAGCCGATGGAGCAGAGGCCCCGTGGCAAGTGCTCCCCACGCACAGGTGCTCAATGTTAGCGCATGACAGACGGACCAACACCGAGCTACCGTAGAATGCGTCCAGCAGACACGCATATTAGCTATCTTAGTCTCCTCTTCAGCCCTGCGGTCACTTTACACACGGAATGATGGAAAATGCTGAGAACAGTGGCTTACCCACTCCAGGTCAAGTTCTCCACTGTGTGAGAATCAGCAGACCCTCGCCCCCAGCCCTTCCTACACATGCCTGGCACTGTCCTCCAGACCTCGCAGACATCAGCTCATTCAATCCTGATGTCACTTGGAGGCGGGAAACTGAGGCACCACGAGGCTAAGAAATCCTCAAGGCCCCTGAAGCAACGCCTGGCTCCTGAGCCCTGGCTCTTCGTCTCTATGCACGGCTCTCCCTGGGTCTCCCTGTGACGCCTCCTTCCCCATCCTCGCCCCTCCTCCCCACAGCCACACTTTGCACATGCCGCTCCCTCTTGAAATGCTTTCCTGGACACTCCCCATGCTGGCTGGCTCCCTTTCTTCCTTCTCAGTGCACTGTTCTTCCCCTTCACAGGAAGGAGCCTTCACACTTCTCACAGTGTAATATATACACACAATGCGTACATCTCAACTTGTTTATTGCCTGCACTAGATAATGTGCTGTATGCCGGGCAGAGACCACATGTTTTGCTCCCCACTGGATCTCCAACACCAGGCACAATCGTTGGCTCTGGTAGATGCTCAAATCTTTATTGATTGAGTAACAGTCATTGTTCAGTCCGTCCTTTCAATGGCAAGATTTTTAAATTCTCTATTTCAAGCCCCAAATGATAAATAGAACCATCTTTAGGAACACTGCTTAAAAAGACAGCATTAGATGTAAGAAAGAATTTAAAATTGAATAAGAGAACAGGCCAGCTTATGTCAGCTGTAAGAAACAACAGAGAAATGAAACTCAGAAAATGCATATTGTGATTCTGAAAGATTATTTGCAGGAGCAATCCAAGGGGTGGGTTTAAATCTCAAATCCCAAATAAGCTTACCACTGAAGAGGGTTCCTCTTGCCCTGGGCCATTCTCAGCTGTTAGGATAAGCCGGGGAGGCACTCAATTTGTTAGTTCCAATAAACTTCTTAGTAGGGCAAAGCCCTCAGAACCAGCATTTCAGGCAAACCCAAAAGAGAGAGGTTACCCGATTGTTTCAAAGCCAACCCACGTTTCCTATCCCACCAGCTTCCACACGGAAAGGCTGCTGGATTCTGCTCTCAATGGTCCCACTTATGCTCACAGTGACCCAGGTTCTGGCTTCTGTTCATCAAAGAAAAACTTTGCCTTTCAGGGACTTAAGTCGCCTACAACTCCCATAGGGGTTATTCTTTACCTTGAACAAAGTTCTCCCAGTACACAGCAGATGTCCTGAACAAGAACTCAAATTTAAACAGGTGTTGAGTACATGAGAAAAGAGTAGGATATTTGCGACTCAAAGCAGGGGAAATCTAGGAGCACCTGGGTGGCTCAGTTAGGCATCTGACTCTTGATTTCAACTCAGGTCATGATCTCATGGTTTGTGACATCGAGCCCCAGGTAGACTCAATTCTCTCTCTCTCTCTCTCTCTCTCTCTCTCTCTCTCTCTCTCTCTCCCTCCCTCCCTCCCTCCCTCCCTCCCTCCCTCTTCCCCACTCATGCACTCTTGCACGCTCTCTCTCTCAAAATTAATAAATAAAGTTAAAAAATAAAGCAGGGGGAATCCTGCTTTTGAACTGGAAAACTCCTATGGCACATGGCTTGAGAGATTCCCAGACAAGGCAGGGTCCATCGGAAACAACCATAGCGCTCATACAGGTAGCAACATTAGCCCTCATCCTTGCTGTGTGATCACGGACAAGTTACTTACTTCTCTGAACCTCAGTGTTCTCGTCTTAAATAAGACTGATAGTGGGATCTACTACTCATAGGGTGATGTGAAGATTTAAAAGTAGAGACAGTGCCTGGCACACAGCAATTCTCCATCAATGATAGTCGACTCATTTGTTATCACCTGACTGTTGTTTTCTGCTTTACAAAGTACTATCACAAACACCCAAGTGAGACTTCAGGGAATCCTGAACGAAGTGTCTTTCAACCATTTAATTTCTCAGATCCTTAGTTCATAAACTGGCATAATCTACGATACTGTGTTGGAGGGGGTCAGGGGAGGAGACTGAGAAATCAAGTCCTCATTTTGGAAAAGAGACCCTTGAGGCTCAGAGTGGTGAAATGAGCCCAAGAACTCACATAATAAAACCCTAGGACTAGAGCAGGCCTTCCGACGGCCACTCTAGTGCTCTACCTCACCTACTGCTAGTCAAGGGCTTCTGTACTTTCATGACCAGCTAGCCTCCTTCTGATTAATCTCCCAGACACTTCGCCCAAAGCAATTAAACATTAGAAGTTTTGAAAGGGGAAACACAGAATCTTGTATATAACCTTGAGGTGCTTTAAACTTCACACGTGAGAGCATTCGCATCAGTGTAGGTTTCCAATCTTCTTATAACGCTATTTCTTTTTAACTCGGGATTTAAAGTTGACAAAGACCTTAATGAATAGGCAGGACAAAGGGAGTTGTCTGTCCATGGCTCGTCAGCTCCTGAAGTTAACACTTCTCATGGGGACAAGAGTCAGCCAAAGGACAGAGTTCCAGGCAAACTGGAAAACGCTCCTCTGGCCCACAGATCATGGATTAGTGCCTAAACTCCAAGTGGTAAATCTTGTGAGATGTCCCCAGCTTTTCCAGAGTGACCCACCACTTAACCCTAGCCCTGCCATTCAATAGCATCCACTGATACTGGGTGCTCACTATGTGCCAGGCATGTGAGCGTCTTGGTGTAATCCTCACGACTACCTATAAAGAATATGCTACTATGGTTCATCTGAGACCCCACTGCTGTACGATGTACCATTATTTTATGTGCAAAAAGAGGACATCGCTGCCAACTACAACGGTGAGACCCCATACATCATGAGACACTTATCTTCAGAAATGTTAAGATGAGACAAACGGTACATATCTTAGCACGGCTGAAATGTGCACACTGTCCCCGTTTAACAGATAAAGAAACTGAAGTATAGAGAGAAAAAAAAAATTTTGCCCAAAGTCACAGAGCTGCTAAATGGAAGCACTGGGATGCCCCCGGGTAAGTATGGGCAGTAAACTCAAATCTCCCAGCAGCCACGTGAATTACCCAAAACGGTACCAGGCAGAGAGGCAGGACACAGGGCGCTAATTCTTGGTCCACCGTGAGCACATTAACTGTGGCAATTCTCTGAACATCTCTGAACCTGACCTTCCATATGTCCAAAGAAGGCACTGTGCTAGAACTGCCATTCCTCTTCTGAGAGAAGCCATGGAGTCCAATGGAAAAAGCAGGCTTTGGAATCAGAAAGTTCTAGACTGAAATTCTTGCTCCACCATCTAACCAGCTTATCACTCTGGACAAGTTACTGAACTGCTCTGAGCCTCAGTTCCCTCCCTCTTCCATAAAATGAGGCTACCACAACCTATCTCCCTTAGAGCGCTGCTCAAGGACTGGAGATATGTATGTGTATACATATCTCCTACTGGAGGCAGGGAGAGGGGGAGAGGGGGAGAGGGAGAGGGACAGAGAAAAGAGAGAGAAAGAGAGAGAGGGAGGGAGAGGGAGAGACAGAGGAGAGAGAGGGAGGGAGGGCGAGAAAGGAGTACATAGCAGAGTTGGAATGAAACAAATGCTCTCTTTTCTGTATTAGCTGCCTTCTGCTTTGGGACAGGATCAAACAACAAACGTCCCCTGCAACCTCAACAATTCCCAAGGGGGGCGCTCAGGAGAGACCAAGGGTCAGACAGAAGAAAGCAGATGCTGAGGGATACTCAGGCCAAGAAAATGAAGTGGAAACATCTGGCGGCCAGGGACTATGTTTGTTTCATGAACTTCCAAATTTTTGAACAAACAAATTGATAGAAGGAAGATGGCACAGGAACCAACACCATGAAAAGATACTGGCCAACAGATACGAGGATGCAGAGGGTTTTATACCAAACCTGACACAGAAAACCATTCTCTGAAGTTTCAGTTTGACACCAAAAGTGATCTACAGTGGGAAGATTCTCCCCTGTTGTTCTGTTTTGTTCTTACACTAAGTAATATTCGGTGTATTTCTCCCTTTCTTTCCTCAAGGGCTTCAGAAGATCCTTAAAAGAGAGCTTTTTTGACCTGGCGGGAAGGCGAATCATACCACATGTAGAAACAAACTCTCCACCCGTTTTGGTTTTTTCCACCGTAACCCACAAGGCCTGGCAGTTTCTGGCACACTATCGGCTCAATAAAAATTAGTTGAATGAATATTTTTCGACTATACGCGATTTCTTTTGGATGAAAGAAATCCATTGATTCTGCCTGAAAGGCCTAATCTCTCCTGCTGCTTTTCCAGAAGTATTCTAAAAACATAATCTCTAATAAACAAACAATACCTTCGGTATGTGTGGTATCTCCAATCCTTTCACAGGGCCACATGCTGCTTTCTTCCAACCTCCAAGCCCCGGGACACTCAGCCCAAGCATACTCTTGCACTTCCCTTCCCTCCCTCCGTCCCAGCCCCTGGGTGACTTGTCAGTTGTTGCAATGACCACCATCTTGATTTGAATCAGGTTGCTAATCTCCTTCCTCTCAGGCATAGCACCCCTTCCTGGAGATAAATGCAGGCCAAGTTGAGTTCGCCCACAGCCCTCTCCGCACATGGACTTGAGGCCTTCACGGACACTCCCGGAGAGGCCCGTGTGAAAGAAAGAAGCTGTAAGGCAAAAGGCCCGCTCTACCCCCATCACCTTGGGAGGCTTACTTGTTTTCCGTAAGTTTAGACCAACTACCAATTCTTGGAAGAACTTGAAATACCAAAACAGCTTAAGGGTTGAGTAAGAACTAATAGAAATGGCTGTTTGACTCTTTCGATACCTCCTGTGAGACAAGCTTCACTGTGTCACCTGGTTCTAAACTCACACACCTGGCCTGCTCAAATACCCCCTACCCTGGAGTTCAAGGATCATTTGCCCCTCTGATTTTCCTTATTGGTGTCCGTGTAAAAGTCACTCGTTTTCCTTCCAGCTTACATCTGGCTCCTGAAAGGAATCCTTTAAGTCCTTTGATGAGAACCATCAAAATGTGCAGAAGGCCGACTCCTTTCAATTGCTGTGCAGAGCAGAACCACGGTGGACTTCAAACGGGAATCTGGTACCACCCCTGCCTTCAAGGAGCCCACGCTTTCCCTTCAACTCTAAAAAAGTATGTCCGCCCGGCGCAGTGTCTGTAAAAACGTAGTGACAAAGTGCTTCATAGCTTCGGAGAGCGAGCGAGGGTGGAAACAGACTTTGCCCTTACATTTGATGCCCCGTAACCATGACGACCGATGGTTTAAGTAACCATCAACCCACTGAGGGGCTACGTTTTCCAAAAACCGTTTTCAAAAGGGGAAAACTCCCCTGCACCAACTCCCGCGTCGGCCGTGCGATCTGGGCAGCGTGCGTGGTGCAATCGGAGTAGCCATGCGTTCCTCCTCCCGGTGCCTCGGTCTCGCTGGGGTGCTAGCCAGCGGCCAGCAGCCCCAGCCTCCACCGTCAACACCCGCGCTCCCGGGCAGGGCACCTGGCGTTAGGCCTCAGCCCAATGTCACTTGTTAACCTTCCGATCCCCCGGCTCTCGGCACGCCGCCGCCTCCTGTCTGAGGCACGCAAACCACCCCACCGCCACCCGCGATTTCCAAGGAGTTGGAGAAAAACAACCCGAGCGCAGCCAGCCCCTGACAGATCCGCGTAAAAGTAACTGCGGTTCTCGACTTCCAAGCATTTAGTGACGCGGGCGAGGGGGGCGGCAGGAGCCGGGGGGCCCATTCATAAAATTACGAGCTGTTTTCCTTTAGTTTGCGAGTGGACGGCCCTCCCTGGCCCGGGCCGAGCCCGGAGCCCGGAGCCCGGAGCCCGGAGCCCGCGGACCGCAGGCTGGAGGGGATGGGCCGGCCGGCGCCTCCGTTTGGGGTCAAGCCCAAACCGCCACGCCCGACCCCAAACGAACGAGGCGTTCGTCCGGGGGCGTCGCGGGTGGGCGTCTCCCGTCCACGCCGCGTCGTGACAGCGGGGCGGGATCCCGGGAGGGGGCCGATCCCCTTGCCCCGCCGCACCAACGGCCGCCGGCCCCCGGCACAGCCGGGACCCTGCGGGGTCGGGCCGCCCCCCGCCCGGGCCTTCTCCGCGGGCGCTCCCTCCACCGCCCCCCGCCCGGCCCCGGTCGCGCTCACCCCGGCTCCGCTGGCTGCTTCATTGTACTGCGCCGGCGCCCGTGCTCCGCGGCCGCCGCGGCTCCGGCTCGGGCTCCGGCCGCTGTCCTGCCGCCCGCCCGCCCCCGGGCACCGGCCGCCCCGCCCCGCCGGCGGACCCGCCCCGCGCCCGCGGCCGCCGCCACCAACCGGAGGGCCGCAGGGGCGGAGCAGGCCGCGCGCCAGGCACGGCCAATCCAGCCCCTACCCGCGCGCCGAGGAGCGACCGCGGAAATGGGCGCGCGATTGGTCAGGTCTGTTAAAGGGACCGCCGCCCACAGGGCTAGAGGGGCGGTGACACGGTTACCTGCAGAGTCCGGGTGGGAGGGGTAAGAGCTTCTCTTCTCTCCCAGCCCAGCTGCGGCGCTTTCTCCAGTTCTTTGCACTTACTAATTTCCTCTTCCTGCAGCCTAGCAAACAAGTGGGGGCAGAACGTGTCCTGGCCGAAGGGAGAAACTGAGGCTGCGAGAGCCAGGGGTTTCCCGCTGGGCATATTCACTCAAATTTGGGTTTTAGAAGGCCGTCATCTATCCCGTCCAATCCCAGAAATTCGATTAAAAAGACACATCCTCGGCTTCACCCTGGAGGAGTTTGACATAAAGATCCCTAGGTCCCACCAGAGTCTCTCATTTCCTACTTCTGGAATGGAACTGGGGAAAATACGCATTTTTCAACATCCCTCCCCCGACGTGAGTCTAATGTAGGTGGTACAAGATCCACACACACTCAGGTGCGTATTTCGAGTCCATCATAGTAATGGAATTCAAAGTCAACTGCCAAAAATAAAGCTAAACTCTCTTTTATCCTCAAAATCAGTAATATGGCTGGGAGACTTTCTAGCTGGGCTGGAGGCCACCTACTAAGAAACTCAGAGCAGCTGGCTGAGTGGGTCCTGCTAAGAACTGAATTTGAAGGGAACTGGGCTGGGAGGAGGTAACAAACCAGTCTTGTTCTCTGAGTAGTAAGACAATGCTGAAATATCTTAATGACAAACACACCCTTCCTCATTGCTATGACCAGTCCCGGTCATAAGCCCAGGAGGGTGCCTTGCCCCTCTGGAGCTCCCTTCCAGTGCCATCGAGTCCTGCCTACTCTCCCAGCCCCCCTCCTCTCCTCATCCTCCGTGTCCCAGGTATGCATCTGACTGAAAAGTCACTGCCTTCGATTTCAAGGTCAGCCTCTCCCACCTAGACCCCTCCTATGAGGAGCAAATAGCTTCCACAGAACAACCCATATTTTGCTGTAATATCTGCTAGGTTCTGGGTTTGCCAGAGATATCTCCACACACACATTGATCAGCCTTGTCAGGGTTAAGTCTCTGGGTTGCTGATATCACTGCCTAGTATTACCATGTCTCCTTTTGGTTCCCAAAGGAAAAGGAACTCTTCCTCAACAGGAGAAGGCTCCATTCATGCATATCTGGAAATGTGCAACAAGGGCCATTATCACTGGAGAAACAGCTCCCAAACTCTTCTTGGCCATATCTTAAAACCTCCACCTCAGTGGGGGGTTGGAGGATAGGCCCTGAAACTGCACCACTTGAAGCTGGCAAGATGCATCTCAAGAGTCCCCACGCCCCCATGCTCATTTCAAGCCCTACCTAAATATTAGATTAATTAATACTATATCAACCTGACCTCAAACTAGAGTCCAGTAAGATCCAGCATGAACACTCAGAAGGATCCTTTCTTTTTGAAAAGTGAGTAACTTGGATGCTTTGAAAAATAAATGGATATATAATAACATAATAATATTAACACTTCATACCTAGTAAGAACCTGCTATGCACCTTACTAAGCCTAGGACTTTGTACATATTGTCATTGAAACCTCGCAATAATCCTGTGTGGTAGATAGGATTGCTGTTTCCTCCATTTTATGGATGCAGAAACTGAAGGCCAGAGAGGATTGCTGATGAGTCCAAGATCACAAGACTAGCTAAAGAAAGAGCCAGCATTCATGACCCTAATCACCAGGATCCTCCGAACTGCTCCGCTCCAGTGCCTGCCAAATGCCCTTTGTTGCTGCCAGAAACAGGATGGATGGATAACTTCAAAAGGCAAAGGAACAAATATCACTAATCTTCACCAACAATGTAATATAGAAGCACTGCCTTGGAGTTTAAGTTCCCTTGCTCTAACTTACATCTATTTGACTTTGAACAAGATGTATAATTAAATCTCTTTGAGCCTGGATTGCTCATCTATAAAATGGGATAATAGGGGCGCCAGGGTGGCTCAGTCAGTTGAGCGTCTGACTCTTGATTGGCTCAGGTCATGAGCCCAGGGTTGTGGGATGGATGGAGCCCTGCGTCTGGCTCCATGCTGAGTGTGGAGCCCACTTAAGATTCTCTCTCTCTCCCTCTGTCCCTCTCCCCTGCTTGTGCGCTCTCTCTCTCTCAAAATAAAGTAGGATAATAACCAATTCTGCCTCCTTGGGCTGGCATGAAAATCAAGTCAAATATATATATATATATATATATATATATACACACCTGTACTTTGAGCTTATAAATGAAAAGAGTAATTTTAAAGTTTGGCATCTACGACTCATTATGGCAACCTATGACATAGGTCAGGGATCGTGATGCTAAATTCAGATATCATACAAGATTCTTTACTTTATCCCCCAAATAGCTGCTTTACATGCAGAAAATAAATTTCCTACCTATAGTAGAGGTGGAAATCATAGAAATTCAAGCTCAAGTTTTATTACTGCTCTGGCATCAGCCACCCTTTCTCCCAACCGTCAACCCAGTCTTCAGCTTTAGCTAGCATAGGTTCTGGCGACTTGAATTATCCCCAATTATGGCATTTCAAGATAATCCCTATTTTCTCCCCAAACCCTAAGCAAACAAAAATGCTATAAGATTTTTAATTCAATTTTTTTGACACTGCATTTGTGCTTTTGACGAGAAAAATGGTTACAAAGTATACAAAAACAAAAAAAGTTGATCCACTTGTACACCTAAAATAGGCTAAGGGTCCATTGTGCACAAGCTGTACCCTTAATGAGCAATCACTGAGAGCTCAGGAAGTACCAGGTGCTTAAGCACTGGGGATGGAGACGAAAGTTAACTATTAAAAAGTGTAAAAAAAAAAAAAATGGTAGAATTCGGCCACTAGATCTAGTAGAGAAAGATCTAGCAAGTTGATAGACCCTTACAGGCTTCCGTAAATGTAAGCCCAGGAGCTCCGGGCCACAGAATAGGCACTAATACCCCCCTGGGGAACCCCAGTAATGTTTTAGGGGTGGCCAGGTGAGGGCCACTAAGAAAAGAAACCAGGGGCGCCTGGGTGGCTCAGTCGGTTAAGTGGCCAACTTCGGCTCAGGTCGTGATCTCGCGGTCCATGAGTTCGAGCCCTGCAGCGGGCTCTGGGCTGGTAGCCTGGAGCCCAGAACCTGGAGCCTGCTTCTGTTTCTGTGTCTCCCTCTCTCTCTGCCCCTCCCCCATTTGTTCTCTGTCTCTCTCTGCCTTTCATTTTTTTTTTTTTTAAGTTTTTTTCAACGTTTATTTATTTTTGGGACAGAGAGAGACAGAGCATGAACGGGCGAGGGGCAGAGAGAGAGGGAGACACAGAATCGGAAACAGGCTCCAGGCTCTGAGCCATCAGCCCAGAGCCTGACGCGGGGCTCGAACTCACGGACCGCGAGATCGTGACCTGGCTAAAGTCGGACGCTCAACCGACTGCGCCACCCAGGCGCCCCCTCTCTCTGCCTTTCAAAAATGAATACATGTTAAAAAAATTTAAAAAACAATTAAAAAATATAAAATAAAATAAAATAAAGAAACCATAAAGGAGATAAAAACCCAAGGGAGAAGATATTTGGAGAAGGAGGAAGTGGTCAATAGCGACATATGCCTCAGAAGGTTCAAGTTGGAAGAGGCCTGAACGGTAAACTTGGGGATTTGGAAATTAGAAAGTTATTGGGTCGCAAGCAAAAGCAGTATTGGTGGGGCTGGGAATGCAGAGGACCCCCAGAGCTGGGGCTGAGGAGAAGAGCTAAGAAAAGAGAATGAAAAGGTCAGGCAGGAGAGGGCCCACAGGGAAAGGGAGCAGGCCCGGGGCAGGAAAAGGGTCTGGTCTCCCACTGCAGTGAGCTAGACACTGATAAGAATGGGTGTGGGTGCAGATTCATTCATAGGTGGAAGGCAGGAAGTTGAGGAAATTCCTGCCTGCTGGCTTCTTTTTTTCTTTTTAGCTCTAAAGTGAGAAGCAAAGTCATCTCTTGAGAATAGGTGGGAGGTGATAACAGGGGTTTGAAGGAAACAGTGAAGAACTGAAAAAGCCTCTGAGAGGGAATGAAAGAAGGAGCTTCGAGCTTCCAGATTGAAAGGAAGAGTTCTAAAAAAGAAAGAGGAAGGAAGGAAGGAAGGAAGGAAGGAAGGAAGGAAGAGTTCTGGGCAGCCCCTTGGGCCCACGCACTTGAGGCGGCCACAGGACAGTGGAGGACTAGGCGGCTGGGCCCAGATGTGGAGAATCCAGAGTCTCCAATTTATAGGGTCGGAACCAGAGGAAAACAAAACAGCAGGTACTGACCACAGAAGGGTTGAAATGATGGGTCATGGATCCTATGTTGGATGGACATAGAAGGAAATCCAAGGAGGAGGGGATAGGCAGGGGCAAATATGTGGGAGCAAGACAGGTGAGAAGACCCAGGTTAGCTTTCATTCGGAGTGGGATGGGGAGGCAAGGTTCTTCACAGAAGAATGATTCTGAGGAATGACAAAGTCAGGTGTGGCCACAGAACTGGAATTTCTAAAGATGGTCAAGTCCTGGTTTCCCGTACCTCGGTTCCTTACGAAGAATGATGGGCGACTGTGCACTCACTCTCTGTTCACTCTGCACCAGTCCTGGGGTGACTCTCCAAAATGATGGGGGGCGGGCGGGGAGAACATATTGTGGTCTGGTTTTCCTTCTAAAATAAAAACCTAATAATCAGGACTCTTACCATCATCAAAACATGAGCATCTGTGGGAAGGGATGTGTGAGGGAGTCTTCAGGGGCTTTAGAGAGGCCTCCACCAGTGGGCTGATGCTCTGTGAATAATTCCCGGTCATCAGGGAGCAGCGAACTGCAGGTGATGTCACTTATTTACTCTGCTAGTTAGCACATGAGACCTGGGGTTATCAAATATAAATGTCTCAAAGCTCTGTCATTCCCAGGGTCACTGGGGGAATGGTGGCTTCCAGTTGATGTGGAGCAGAGCCAGAATAGAATTTCTAGGGAGGGCGTATCTGGGTGGCTCAGTTGGTTAAGCGTCCAACTCTTGGTTTCGGCCCAGGTCATCTCATGGTTTGTGAGTTCGAGCCCCACGTCAGGCTCTGAGCTGACAGTGCAGAACCTGCTTAGGATTCTCTCTCTCTCTCTCTCTGCCCTTCCTGCATCGCTCTCTCTTTCTCTCTCAAAATAAATAAATAAACTAAAAAAAAAAAAAGAATTTCTAGGGAGAAATTCTTTCCCTGCCCACTCTATGCCTTGCCTCTCAGACCCCCGCCCCCAATGCTTACAGAGAATGAATACACAATACAATATTTATTCTCCTGCTTTCCCTAAAACCTTGATGTCACTCACCATCCTCGCTGCCTTCCAACCACCAGTCCCGCTGCTCCACTCCAGCGTGGGAAATTCAATCTCCAGCTTGCTCAGAATCACCCTGGAGCACAGTTCTAACTCCAGGGATGAGAGGGTGGAACAGTGCAGGCAACAGGTGTGGCCCCAGCCCTGCGTTTCTCCTCCCCACCAGCATATATCACCCCTTAAGTAGCAGAAACGGGAGGGCTCAGCTGACCATTTAGCAACATATGCACCCACCTAAACATGGGGGAAGGTTGAGCTTTTTTTGTTTTTATTTTTGTTTTTTAATTTTGAAAAGGAGGTTCATATGTTTTCTACTTATATTCCCTGGTATATTTCCTACAAGTCGGTAGGAAATGTTAGCTCCTGACCAGGTTGTTAAATAGAACTGAAATGGAAGTGGAATTGCAAATCTTTGCCATTTCCACATATGTATTCTACTCAGCACCCATGTGATTCACAAGACAAAGATGGTCTATATTTGAGTGAGCACTTAAGCAAAGGAAATGTTTCAATATGTGCTGGCCAGGGTGTCCTGGAATGTGAGAGATGTCCTTTGAGACAGAGCTCACATACAAATACATTATTGTGGAGTATGAAGCCAGGAAGCATACCTGAGGCTCAGGACTCAAAGCAAGAATGAAGGCAGAGGCATTTGATGATGTGTCATTGGGGTGGCCACATTCCAGCTGCTTGATTTGGAAGGATTGAGAAGCCCTGCGGAAAGCATCCCAGGACCCACATCTGGGATGGGGGACAAAGGGGAAGGCATTTATCCAATGGCCTCTGACCCCATTGGTGAAAGGCTCTGCCCTGATTCCAGGAGGCACTGGCCTGGCTCCGAGGGGCTGTTGACAGATGCCCTGGGGCGGGCGGGGGGGGAGGGGGGGGGGGCTGAGAGGTGCCAGCTGCGGGCCTGAGGCAAGACACTGTCAGATTGCACCTGCTCTAAGCTGGTAGGAGTATTCACAGAACTGGCCACTGCAGCGGTAGCTAGAAGTTCTCAAGTGGTGCTCAAGAAGTTTCTGGTACAAAGTCCATTTTCTAAAAGAGAACCTTGAACTGTCCCCCCAAAACCGCCATCTTAGGGTATAGGGATATAATATTTCAAATGTCTTTTAATGTTGTTGTAATGTTCTTTTTAGGGAATCAGCATCAGGCTAACAGCTTTTGGGGGGTCATTTGGACCTGGGTTCAAGGTTTTGCCTTTGTCATTTCTGAGCCATGTGACCCTGGAGAAGATATTGAACTCCCTTGAGCTGCTGTTTTCTCATCTCTAAATTGGAGATACCCACATCATATGTTATTGCAAAGGTTAAATATATGTATAAATACTTAATATAGCAGCTTTGCATAATAGGTGCTCAATTAATGGAAGCTGTTGTTTTTCACTCCAGGGAAAATACGCTCTGGCAGTGGAAGAGGACAATGGAGTGACATGTTTAAGCCTCAAAAATAAAAGTGAAAGAAGACACACCATGGTTGCAGGGAACATAAAAGGACTTCTAATACTTTAAACAGCCAAACAGTTGTATTGACAGTGACTACCTATCTTGGAGTTTCCAGGAAAGCATCAATATCAAACATTGTTTCCGTATGTAAACTCATATTTGAGAGGAAGTCACCTTGATCTTGGACCAGAAAACAGCATTAGAGATATATCCCATCAAGAAGGAGAAATGTCAGCCCTCTAGTTTGCCTTTGCTCTGCCAGCTGTTGGAGAGTGGGAAGCACATCTCTTCTTTAGAATGAGGTCCTTCCTCCCACACCTCAGTGCAGGGGGGTGAGGGGTGGGGGTGGGGTCAGCTTTGTTTGCACAGGTGTGTTAATTAACAGCCACGTAACTTTCAGAAGAACCAGATACTGGAAGCACAATGAATGCTGCCCAGCAGAGGAGGAACCCAAATCTGCAGGTGGAGGGCTCCCCTCTCACTGTCCCCTCCAGTTCCTTCTCCAACCCCTCCCCCACCCCCCTCCACCCAAGTACACGTCTCTTCTCCGGGCCTGTGTGATCCACCACAGAAGGAAATGGTTTGGGGTTTTTTATCATGAAAGTGATAAAAATGCTCAATTTAGAGCATTAAAAAACCAGAAACTTAGAAGAAGTAAAAAAAAAAAAAACAACCAACAAAAAACCCCCCTCACTCATCTGCTTCCCACTTACTAATAACTGTCAACATTGTATTTCCTTCTGTTCTTTTTAAAAGCATAGTTTGGTTTACATAGCTGTTATTTTATACTATATACAATGTTGTATTGACTATTTGAAATGTAACATTATAACATAAGGTGAAGGAGGGCTTGGCTTGGGGTCAGAAGGGCCTGAGTATTAACCTCAGCTCTGCCACTTACTCACTATATGACTCTGGGTGTATTATTGGCTTTTTCTCAGCCTCAGGCTGGCATCTGTATAAGGACAATGATAGACACATCCATTCTTTGACACTAGTTTTCTATGTGGTCCTGCCTGGACTGTAGGACCTAGACTGTGGTCTAGACTGTAAATTCTGTGAGCACAAAGTTCTTCTGTCTGGTCCTCTGCTAAATCTCTGGGGCTGGGCTCTGGTGGATAAAGATGGTCACAAAGTCTTGGTCATTCCCCCTATCCAGAGGTAGCATCTATTTCTCTGCCCGTTGGAATCTTGGGCTAGCCTTGTGTGTAGCCAGCCTCCAAGATGTTCCCAGTGATCCTCACTTCCTGGTCATTCATGCCCTTTCATGGTCTCCTACTGCAAATCAGGGCTGGTCTGTGTGACAAAAATGTACGGCAGAGGTGATGAAGTCTGACTTTGAAGCTAGCTTGTAAAGGCCTGCCTTGATCTCTTGGATCACTTGCTCTGGGGAAGCCAGCCACCATGTCACAAGGACACTCACACAGGCTGTGGAGAGGCCCATGTGCAGAAGAACAGAGTCCTCTTGCCAAAGGCAAGCACAAATTTGCCAACTTTATGAGTGGGCCATCTTGGAAATGGATCCTCCAGTCCCAATCAAGCCTTCACATGAGCTCAACTCCGGCCAACATTTCGACTACAATCTCATGAGATACCCCAAGTCAGAACTGCCCAGCAAAACTGCTCCATATTTCCTGAACAACCCACAGAATCCGTGAGAGATAAATATTTATCATCATTTTAAACCACTAAGTTTTAGAATTATTTGTTACGCAGCAGTAGGTAACTAACTAACACACCCCTATGACTGGCTTTAACCAATAGAATGCAGCAGAAGTAGCATTCTGGAACTTCTGAGCCTGGGCATTAATGGGCCTGACAGCTTCCACTTTCTGGCCTTTGGAAATCAGTCACCATGCTCTGAGAAGCCCAAGTCACATGGAGAAGCCATACAGAAGAGCACTGAGGCATGGCAGGTGAGAGACCCAGGTAATCTCCCAGCCAACACTTGGCACCAGCTGCCATCTCTGTGAGTGAGCCATCTTGAAGGGTCTAGCTGAGTCTTGCCCCAAATAACTGGAGCCTCAGCCATTACCATATGGAACCAAAGACCCACACGGCTGAGGTCCGCTGGCCCACAGATACGTGAGAAATAATAAAATGGCTGTTGTTTTAAGCCTCTGAGTTTTGGGGTGATGTGTTTTGCAGCAATATTTAACCAAAACGCTGGCCTGGTACTTAGCACATAATTAGCTCTTGAGAAATGTCTGGTGAAAAAAACGGATGACTTTTGTGGGGCTTCAGTTTCCTCTTCTATAAAATCACAGAGGTTAGACCATTCCATGCCTTCCATCCTGCATGTTTCCATCTCTCTATTGTTTTATGACTGCTCACCTGGCTGCCTGCCACATGGTCACTTTACTATTGTAGGAGGACTCCAGCGTGTGGTATCTCTGTTACTCACCCCCACGCCAGTTCCTTCCTCTTTCTTTCTGTGGCACACACGTACTCCAGGCACCTGGTCCTCATGAAGCTGTCCTGGGGATCTCAGTCATCAGCCTGTGTGACTTGGCAGGAAGAGATCAGAGAGGCCTCCGCCCTACAGGTAGCACCTGCTCAATTCAGGCAGAGGAAACTGGAAATGCTCCCAGCAGGTCCCTGGGACACACGGACAAAGAACAGAACAATCACAGACTACGTTTTCCATCTACCTTCCTCAAGGTCAAGCCTTGCAGTTGTCTTTTGGCTAGAAAACAACTTGGCATCTTTGATAGCATCCAGGGCCCCAACAAAGTCTCCTAGAGTAGAGACAAAGTCTCCTAGAGTAGAGACAAAGTCTCCGTTTCTGAGAACTGGTGCTCAGCTTCTGCTTTATTAGGTCCCCTTGTTTGCCACAGAGGTGCCGCAATTTTATCAGCGGTGCCTATGGCCATTTGGGGTGGTAGATCTCTATCACTTCCATTAAAAATAACTGGGGTGATTGGGTGGCTCAGTTGGTTAAGCATCTGACTCTTGATTTCAGTTCAGATCATGGCCTCCTTGTTCCTGAGCCTGAGCCCTGCGTCAGGCTCCGTGCTAATAGCATGGAGCCTGCTTGGGATTCTCTCTCTCCTTCTCTATTTGCCCCTCCCCCACTCATGTCCTCTCTCTCTCAAAATAAATAAATAAACTTAATAAAAAAACACACCCCTCCCCCCATAAAAAACAAATTCAAAAGGTGGGAGAGGTCAAGTAGTTAGCCTGAAGTCACAAAGCAAACGCAGCTTACTGGTGGAATTGGAACTCCTTTCCTCCCATTTTCTGATCACCCACCCCACCCTCCTACATCCATCCACGTCGCCAGTCATGGCACTCTGAGCAATCATGGTGTGACCCATTCAAGTGATTATTCAGAAGAGCAGTTGGTCCTTCCTGACTATAAGTCATCCCCAACTCATTGTCATCATCATGTAATTAGCAAGGCCTCTCTCATTAAGCTATGAAAGTATCTGTTCCAGGCTTTACAAAGTCACCCAGTTTCTGGAGGGTCGGGGGGGGGGGGGACCGTGATGTTATCTATCTATCCAGACAGAAAACGGTCATGGCAACCTACTGCCTTCCAGGTGTTCTGCGAGGTGCTGGAGATATGTCAGTGAACAAAACACAGGCCCTGCCAGCAAGGAGCTTGCAGTCTAGTGCTGGTGACCTTCTTCCTCTTTGTGCAAGTCAGGATGGTGAAGCCACATACCCAGACCCAGCTCACGACATACTTCTCATACACTGTAGAGCAGAGCAGAGGAGAAAACCTCCCCCTTATGCTCCAGCCTCACCCAATTCCTGCCTGTCAAATCCTTGATAGCCGAACTCTGCCAAATCTCAGGTCGCTTCTCTTTCTTGACTCCTCAAATGGAGCTCTTGGTCTCTGCCACCCCCATCTTAGTCCATGCCCCTCCTCCCCACGCTCACTGGCTCGAGTCAAGAACAATGAGTTACTCTTGATTTCACCCTCCCCTGGGCACATCCAGTCCATGGACAAGTCCTGGTTTGGGCACATCCAAACTCTCAAATGTGTCTGCCTCTCTCCTTCTCCACAGCCACCATCAGTGCTCACCTGGACTCTGGTTTCACCTTCACTCAGTGCTTCCTCATCGCAGACCTCACGTGGGCATTCAGTCCTGGCCAGCGAGGCTGCGTTTTGTCAGTGCGTTCACTCCCCCGCTCTCTGGGACAGCACCGACCGCTCTCCCTACGGATGCCCAACACCGCCTCCCCCCTCTTAACCGCTAACCCCATCATCTCCTTCCCGGGACGTAAGTACCCAGGGAGGCAGAAAGTCCCCTATCTTCTCCACGCCAACTCTACCTGTGGCCTTTTCATGCATGCCCTCTGTTTACTGTCCTGTCCTCAGTCCTTCCCAAGGTCTAACCTCACTGGCTTCCTGGGAGTCTGCTGATCTAGTCATTCCCCCCCCCCCCCCCCGTTTCTCTTGCGTAATCAGTTTCTTTCTCTCAACTGGATCCTTCCTGCCAACACACAATCATGCCCTGTATCTCTCTTCTGAAAACCCCCTTCTCTCCGGTCCAAGACTCCCTCATGTTGTCCCATTCTCTGCCATCCTTTCTCAAAAAAAAAAAAAAAAAAAAAGTTCTCTTCCTCTCCTTTCATCCTCTTTAAACTGCTCCAAAGGGGCTTCTGCCTCCACTGTTCCCCTGGAGTGGTTCTTGTCAAATCCTTGATATCTGAACTCTGCCAAACCTCAGGTCGCTTCTCTGTCTTTCTTGACTCTTACTCAGTCCTTTCCCAGACCTCTACTGCCTACCTCTCATCTCATCCAAACTTTGCTCCTTAGTCTAGTTTCTCACATCCCCTCTGAGCCGTGGTGGGACAGTGACAGCAAGCTTTGTCACCCAGGTCAGGTCACACATTTCTGGTGGTCTGTTTCCTGTCCAGCAGGTGGGGCATCCATCTGTCCATCGGTGCCAGGAAATGTAAGGGTGGGGTGTTGGCCAGGGCAGGCCCTGGGATGTCTGCTACGAGCACCAAACAATGTCCCCACAGGCCTGTTCTCTTCATCTTATACACGGGGGCTGGGAATGGTCAATGCACTACATTGATACGGGGGTGTGATAGGATTGCTGGTGTTTCTTTTTCCCCCCTCTTAATTTCCATCATTAAAGTTCTAATGTTTGGGCAATAAAGGTTGGATGCCAACAATTAAATGCCTGATAAGAAGATTTAGCTCTCATCTGCAAGGATCTCATCTGTGGGTAGAGTGCCAGGGAAGAGGTGTCCACGATGGGGAGCAATCCGTGGAGGTGACCTGCCTCTGACACGAAAGGATGTGACAGTCGGGGGCCTGTTGGCATCACTCAAGACTCTCACGTAGCTGTGATTATATGATTGTATCTCAGTGACCTTTCCGAGCGCTTGGCTATAGAAGTCACGTATCTGCTATAATTCTGGTTAGTGTTTCTGCTGACAGAGTGCCCAGGGAACAACTTGAAACCTCCCTGCCTTTTCTCCCTTTCTGGACGTCAATCAGTATCAGATCCCAACTTTTTCAACGCTTTTCATCAATATCTACCTCTTAATTCTCAGGCCTCTTCACTTTTGCTAGAATCTTCCTTCTCTAAAGGTGAATTGAGTCCTGTCACCGTGGCGACCTGTTTCCTTTGGCCCTGGGTTGTAAATCAGAGAGGTCTAGGTCCTGCTGCTGCTGTTTATCTCCTCTGTGATACTTACCAAAAGAGTGATTCCAGTCATTATTGGCATCTCCGATCCTGGACGGTGAGCTCTGGGACGGCAGGGATCAGCTCTTGTTTCTTTCTCCTTCCACAGTGTCAGGCCGTCATAAGAAGGGACCCCTCTGGGCCTGTTGGGCCAGGGGAAACACCCCTCTTCTCATAGACACATGTTCTATCCACCTAGAGCTTAGAAGGGTCCTGTCTACCTCCAGCCCTGTCTATCAGAAGGAAGAGACAGGCAAAGTTCCTGTAATTGAGGTATTTTTAGGCTAGAAGCTGCTGGGATGAGCCAAAGTTTTGTTCTCACTCCACGGTGGTATGACAGACATCATTTCTTTGTGTCTCAGAAACTTCAAACCAACAAGTCCCATCGAGGGAACAAAGCAGGCCCATGAGAAAAAAGAGGTGCAAATTCTGAATCCATAGGGTGGAGTTTCCAAGGCCTGGAGAAAATTCTTCTCATATATGGTGGGAGGAGGGTAGTGATTCCAATGACTTTATATCCAACACCGAACCTAATAAAAACCTTGGGTAGTGGTATTTGTTTAAGACAGTGAACTCTCTCCCCTTAAAAGACTTTGGCTCCTAAATCACATGGCATATATAAAGATAGAAACTCCTGTTTCTGTGACCAAGGCAGGGAAAAAAAAAAGAGGGAGAGGGTGTACTAGCTTTTGTTTTGCCTTAAGGACTCTCTTTTCCCCAGAGTATCTAATATTAAATATCAAATATTAATAAATTTATATTTATAATTACTCATATAGTAAAAGCTGAAGACAGCCTATATTTACTAAACACCTACTTTGTTCTTTTTTTCTTGCTTTTCTTTTTTTAAATGTTTATTTATTTTTGAGAGAGAGAGAGACAGACAGACAGAGTATGAGCAGCGGAGGAGCAAAGAGAGAGGGAGACACAGACTCCGAAGGAGATTCCAGGCTCTGAGTTGTCAGCACAGAGCCTGATGTGGGGCTCGAACTCATGAGCCGTGAGATCATGACCCGAGCCGAAGTCGGACACTCAACCAACTGAGCCACTCAGGTGCCCCTTTTTCTTGCTTTCCTTAGTTGAGATGGTATTGACATATAACATTATATTAATTTCAGGTGTGCAATGATTTGATTTCTACATCTACTGCAAAATGATCACCATAGTAAGTCTAATTAACATCCAACACCACACATAGTTACAAAAATTTTTTTTTCTTGTGATGGGAACTTTTCAGATCTATTCCCTCAGCAATATATGATAGTGTATTATTAATTATAGTCACCATGCTATACATTATATCCTCAAGACTTATTTATTTTTATTTTTTACTTATTTTTTAGGACATATTTATCTTATAAGTGGAAGTTTGTGCCTTTTGACCCCCTTCACCCATGTCACCACCCCTAACCCCTGCCTCTGGCAACCACCAATCTGTTCTCTGCATCCGCGAGTTCTGTTTTTGTGTTTTAGACTCCACATAGAAGGACTCTGGAGGACTGAAAAACCAAAACCTATAGGGGAGGATTTACAGCCTTTCCTCGGGCTCCTCTTCCAGATCTCCCCCCAGGGGACCAGCCGCGCTGAGCAAGTGCTGTGTGACAGGCCCGTGCTGGCAGAGTTGACCAGGTATCCTGGGGAAAGGATGCGGGTGGGTGGGTAGAAGGTGCCAGCCCATAAGAAGTGCCAGGAGGGAGACATGAGAGTAAAACCATGGAGGGGTATGTACGCAGGGTGACAAAGGGTATAACTGACTTTCATTTTGATGCTGTGACCTCTCCTGGGGAGTCTCCAAACGCTCAATGCTCATCATGTCCAGAGGACACAAAACATTTTCATTTTTAAATTTAAAATGATAGGTGAGGGGCGTCTGAATGGCTCAGACGGTCGAGCATCCGACTTTGGCTCGGGTCATGATCTCCAGGTTCGTGACTTTGAGCCCCACACTGGGCTCTTTGCTGTCAGCGTGGAGCCTGCCCCTCCCCTGCGTGTGCTCTCTCTCTCTCTCTCTCAAAAAAAAAAAAAACATTTAAAAATAAAATGATATGATAGGTGAGGTTTCCTACTATGAAGAGAAACACTGGACAGTTCCAGAAACTCAAAGCCTGCACCAAACTATGGTTGGGAAGTGTCTGCATGAAACTGTCATAGAGCGCTGATTATAATTCAGAAGATTCTCAGTAGGTTAAAAGAATGAGGACCGGATACCAAAGATTCCTTCCAACTCTATGACCCTATTAAAAATAAACAAAAGTATTAGCAAAACAAAATGGATTGATACGGTTTGGTGATAGGGAGACCTTAACTCTTATTTGATGAGGAGAGAGAGACGAGCAAGACTATTCTGCAAAGCTACCCCATGTTTCCTGCCTTTCTCACTAAATTAGGCAGAAGAGGAATTATGGGTCTGGCTTCTCTTACAGATTATAAGATTTTTTTATAGCTATATTTGAAACTTTTCATCATAGAAAATTCCAACCATATACAAAAGTAGAGCGAATCGCATATTCAACACCCGTGTACCCATAATGGAGTTTTATCAGTGATCAACACCCACTTAAGTTCTTGTTTTATTAATCCTCTACTCCCCCCTCAACTGGATTATTTTTTTTTATGTTTATTTATTTTTGAGAGAGATAGAGAGAAACAGAGCGTGAGCAGGGGAGGGTCAGAGAGAGAGAGAGACACAGAATCTGAAGCAGGCTCCAGGCTCTGAGCTGTCAGCACAAGTCCGACATGGGACTTGAACTCATGAACCATTAGATCATGACTTGAGCCGAAGTCAGACAGATGCTTAACTGACTGAGCCACCCAGGCACCCCTCAACTGGATTATTTTTGAGTAAATTCTAGATAATATTATTTCACTTGTAAATACTACATTATGCATCTGTAGGAAAGGCTCTTTATTATTTTTTAAAGGTTTTGTTTAAGTAATCTTTACACCCAATGTGCAGCTGGAACTCACAACCCTGAGATCAACAGTTGCACGCTCCACTGACTGAGCCAGTGAAGCACTCCTGGGAAAGGCTCTTTAAAAATATGTAACCACAGGGGCTCCTGAGTGGCTCAGTCGGTTGGGTGTCCAACTTTGGCTCAGGTCATGATCTCACAGTTCATGAGTTCGAGCCCTGCGCCGGCTCTGTCCTGACCTTAATATATGGTTGCTGTATAACGTGCAGCAATCAATGTGTTTATGAAGAACTTGTAGTGACACAGAAAAATATTATATCAAGTTTAAAAATGATTAAACAATTATACTACCATATAGCCACAATCATGTAAAAAAAAAGTGTCCAAAGTTAATATACCAAATGACAGTTTGTTATTGAGTGGTAGTCCCCCCTCACCAAGATTGGAAAGTGCAGAATAGGGAAAAGAAATGTAAGATTTGATCCGTTAAGAAGGGAGCAATCTTGAGTTTTTCTTCTGAAAGACCTCAAGATCTAACCAACCCCAACTATGGGCCACCAAGCCTGTTAGCGTCACCTTGTGGTCAAAGTAAGCAACTACTCTTAGACAAAGATGAATTAAAAAGACCATTAAAAGGTATATATAGCTCCATAGGCAGCATAAATGTCATGCTAAATTTTCTGCCAGGGGACTTCCAGCCCAAGGTCCATCTCAGTATGTGGGCACAGGGTTATCCTGGGGACCTCACATAAATGTCCTCAGGTGAGAAACATGGCTCATGTCATCTCATATGACATCCTGCATGAATCTAGCTCACCTGTCCCATTGGTATTCTATGTTCAGTCTGAGCTTTTCTGGAAACTTGTGCTCACTGTGTGTGTCCAGCTTATAGGGGATCCTGAATGCCCCCGGGTTTACCACCAGTGCAGAGAAAACTCAGCTGACACCTGCCCACCAGAAAATCACCTGAGAGAGGAGCTGCCTAAGAAGAACCTGCACCTTGGTCACCATAGCTCTGCCCACACCAGATCCTTCCCAGGTCATCTCCGTTCTGTAAGGAGCTAAACCAGCTGCCAAGTCACCTGTCCTGTAAACTGGAGGGAGTAGACCTGAGGCTCCATGAGGTTGATGCCCGGATCAGCTGCATTAGAGCTGTTTGGGGGACTGTGACATAATGAGTTTTGTTGCTTCCGTCCAGAAATTCTGCAGGGGGGGCTGGGAATCTGTAATTCACAAGACCTCAGCAACTTCAGGGATCTGGGAATCTCCAGATGACGTCCCTTACAGAATTGTCGGTCTCTCTCTTCTTCCTGCAGAGTCTGGAAAACTTCCTCCAAGTACGGCATTGTTTCAAGTGCATCCAAAAGTAACACATATATCATCATGGTTAAAAGCAGGGATCTGGAGGCGAATAGATTTTCTCCTGGATCTGTCCCTTAACCTTGCTCACCCTTGTTTTTTCATCTCTGAAATGAAGATAATAATAGCATATTTACCTCACAGGGTTGTTGTGCAGTGAAGATTAAATTATTTATTATAATCATTTAATTATACTTACATTTAAATTTAATTACAATTATTATTGTATGCAAAGCCTGAAGCCCTTAGAACATGTCTAATACATAAGAGCTATTATTAGTAGCTATTATTTTAACTATTATCATTATTACTATTATACACAGATGAATATCTTTAGATAATAATAATTTTTGTCTTGTTTTGTTTAAGTTTATTTATTTTGAGAGAGAGAGAGAGCATGAGCAGGGGAGGGGCAGAGAGAAGGAAGACAGAATCTCAAGCAGACTATGTGCTGCTCACACAGAGCCCGATGCAGGGCTTGATCCCATGGACTGTGAGATCGTGAGTTGAGCTGAAACCAAGTATCGGATGCTTAACTGACTGAGCCACCTGGGCGCCCCTAGATAATGGTAATTTAAGGTAAACCTTAAATCTTGAAAAAGAACTTATGATATATATATAGTTAATATACAGGGTTCAAACCATCCCCCCATTTCCACTCCCATAATGAATCCAGATGCAATACCCAGGACAAGAATTAGCTGCACCATCTACAGAGGCAATGGTCTCTGAGGAAGGGGATACCACTGTAGGCACCTGAGATGTTTCTGGTGGTCCAGGGACCAGTTGGTCAGTAAGACCCACGAACCACACCACTGTTTTGACCCTGTCCATGATGGGTCAGCTGACCCGGGTGCTCAGTGCTCTGGCTGCTCTGTTTCTTTCTGAAATGAATTAGCTGCAAATGAATTTACTGTACTGCCTGCAAGGGTGGGAACGTTGTGCCTTTCATCTCTATGTGCCCGGCCCCTAGAACCATGCCTGACAAACAGAAAATGCTAATAAATTTTGTTGAGGGGCGCCTGGGTGGCTCTGTTGGTTGATGTCTGACTCTTGATTTCGGCTCAGGTCATGATCCCATGGTCATGGGATCGAGCCCTGCTTTGGGCTCCATACTGAGCATGGAGCCTGCTTAAGATTCTCTCTCTCTCTCTCTCTCTCTCTCTCTCTCTCTCTCTGTCTCTCTCTCTGCCCCTCTCCTCTGCTCATGCTCTTCCTCTCTCTAAAAAAATTATTTTAGGGGCACCTGGGTGGTTCAGTCGGTTTAGGGTCTGACTTCAGCTCAGATCATGATCCCATGACTTGTGGGTTCGAGCCCCACGTCAAGCTCTGTGCTGACAGCTCAGAGCTTGGATTCTGTGTCTCCCCCTCTCACAGCCCCTTCCCCATTCGTGCTGTGTCTGTATCTCTCTCAAAAATAAGTAAAAACATTAAAAAATTTAACAGAAAAATTTTTTTAGATATGTGTTGAGTGAATGAGTCAATAAAAGTGGCTTCCTAGATTATTTGTCCAGCTCTTGATGGCTTGATTAGTGAGCCTGATGAAGTGAGCTGATAAAGAAGTTCTGGGGAAGGTAAGGCCTGAACTAGAACACTGCCTGGAAAGACCCTCTATTGATGAGTAAGAAAGACCCTTCCCTGCCCTGCACCCTACACCTGGGCTTCACAGGGCTGTGCCGGGGACAGTCACAGCCGCCCCACCGGCCCTTACCTCCAGCCCTTTCATCCCTGCTGGCTGGGTTTAAATGGGCACCTGCCGAGGGCTCACAGGCCGTCTGTGGACTCAAGACCCACAAGGTGAAGTCTGAGAAGTGGTTTTCATCCGAAGTCCCATCACAAAGAAGCAACATCTCAGAGACAAGGATGAATGGGGCTGCTGGGAAATGGGGTACGCTTCTCAAAAGGTCATCTTCAACCCACCTGGGGAGCACATAGCTGTTCTCAAAGGAGAGGGCTCAGAACAGAGAGGGCCACCCTTACCTTCTCTGGCGATCAATCCTAAAATTCGTTTGTATTTATTTATTTATTTATTTATTTAGAGAGGGGGGAGGGGCAGAGAGAGAGAATCCCAAGCAGGCTCTGAGATGTCAGCGTGGAGCCTGATGTGGGGCTAGAACTCACACTGTGAGTTGATGACCTGAGCTGAAGTTAGACCCTTAACTGACTAAGCCACCCAGGTCCCCCATCAATCCAACAATTAGAACAGTCATCCAAGGGCACTACAGCAGCTCACCAGAGATCTGGGGAAGCGAGAACACCAACCTGGGCCGTCACACAGTCAGGATCGGCCACAGTCCTAGCGTCCCAGAATGCCTGAGGAAGGATGGTCGCCTGTCTTGGGAGGAAGCGGCATGACTCGGGAGAAAGAGCACTGCCCTGGGGGCCAGGCAGGGCCCATGACAAGACAAGCCATGACAGAGAGCACAAGACAAGGCATGACAGAATCACTCACTCGCGAAAGTTTCCAGAGCAGCCGATTGAAGGATGGATGGACCTCTCCCCTGGCTGTAGGAAGGTTTTGAGGACTTCCTGCCCTGAGGGGACATCAGGAAGCAGTTTCTGGGGCCACTGCAAGAACCAGCAGGCCCTTTCTTCACAGCCCTAGGCTCTGGGCATGTCAGACTCCTCCTAGGCCTTTGCTGTGGACCTGTCTCTGCTCACAGAGCCCCCTCAGCCTCCTTTCACGTTGCAAATTAAAGGGGACCCCCATCTGAATTGGATCCTCTTTCAAACAAAACAATCATCAATAACGCTTTTGAAATAATTGGAGAAATTTGAATATGAACTGGGTACTAAGGATATTAAAGGAATATTGTGACTTATGCTCAGTGGGATAAGAGTATTGTATACAGGAAAATATCCTCCTTTTAAAAATATGTACTGAAGCGTTTTTTTGTTTATTTCTTTGATTTTTTTTTGAGAGAGAGAGAGAGAGAGCATGAGTGGGGGAGAAGGGCAGAGGGAGAGAGAGAATCTTAAGCACTCTCCATGCTCAGCATGGAGCCCAATGTGGGGCTCGATCTCAGAACCCTGGGATCACGACCCAAGCCAAAATCAAGAATCAGACGCTCAACCAACTGAGCCACCAGACACCCCTGTGCCCCTGTATTTAGGGGTGAACTGCCACAATATCTGAAATTTGCCTAACAAATTTTTCAGAAAAAAATCTGGCAAGATTTCGAGTCCTTACACACTGGTAATGAGCATGTCAGGTTTTCTGTAAGTTTAGAAATTTGTATAGTATGATGTGGTAAGAACAGAAGTCACCCCCTCTGGGAAGCCTTCCCTGATCCTCCAGAATTGGACTGAGTGCCCCTCTCGTGGGCTATTGTTGTTCCAGGACAGGAACTATTGTCACCAGGGCACTTACTGTCCTGAAGTCAAGCACCTGTTTCTCCCACTAGGCGAAGACCCTTGGGCGCACCTCCTAGAGTCTGGCAGGGAGTAGAAGCTAATAACGAGCATCAAGAGGAAGAGAGGCAGAGGCTACGGTCTCAGCACCCATCTCAGTGCCCACCAAAAAGCAGGTCTTCAGCTCCTGTCTATGAGGCTGAACTTTCTAAGCAGCAGCTTGGTCTTCCCCCTCCTCTCTCCCCGAAACCTCCATCAGTGTGACAGAAAACAGGCCGGCTTTTGCAGCCACCTTCACGGACCTTGTCTCAAGCACGTCCTCAGCCAAATTGCTGATGGAGATTGATGTTAAGTATTTATGTCTACCCCCAAAACACTCATGCATGGATGTTCCTGGCAGCATTACTCACAAGAGCCCAAAGGGGGAAACAACCCAAATGTCCATCAACTGATGAATGGATAAACAAAATACGCTACATCAACACAATGAACGATATCTTATTTGGTAATAAAAAGGAAATGGAAGTCCGGCCTGAGCGCCAACATGGTGATTCTTGAAAATAGGATGCTAAGTGAAAGGAGCCGGTCACAAAGGACCACATTCTGTCTGAGACCCTTGTATACGAAAGGTACTGAAAAGGCAAATCCCCAGAGACAGAAAGCAGATTGGTGGTTTCCTAGGGCCAGGGGCATTAAGGGAATTGGGAGTGACTACCAACGGGTACGGGGTTTCTTTTGGGGGTGAAAAAATGTCCCAAGATTGATGGTGGTGATGGTGGCACAACTCTGTGAATATACTAAAAGTCACTGAGTTTGTGCACTTTAAAGGGATGATTTTTATGGTATGTGAATTATATCTCAACCAAGCTGTTATTAAACATATCTACATATATGTTTATGGCGGCTACCCAGTCTATACCCCCTGGCGGCATGGCAGACAAAGACGGATGTGGCATTGGCTGTCTCCCCAATTTAAAATAGAATAATAAAAGATGAACTTGGTCGGGAAGGGGGGTGGTTAGTATGTAACAGAGCCTATAAATAAGACCTTGGCTTTTAGCTGCCAGATGCAAGGTGCTGATTAGGGCTGGTTATCTGTGACCCTGTAAGGGGTGAGGTTAGATCTCAATCTACTCACTAAAGAGCAAGTGTGATGCGATGGAGATAGGAAGGAAGAAAACTCCTTCCATGATGCTGGAAAGATATAATTAAAAACATAAATTATACTTTCTAGGCTTTGGAGGCATTCATCATGCTGCTTTCCACAGGCACGCACAGATAAAGCGGTTTGAAGAATTCTATTAATTATCTCAGGACAGAAAAGGAGGGGCCACCATTGTGGGCACCATGTCTGGAGGAGGAAGGGAAGGAAAAATAACAGAGCCGTAGTTCAGTACGACTCAGGGACGGGGAGAGCTGGAGGGGGCTTCGCAGCCTGGTGGGCCACACCAGAATACATTTTGTGGGCTCACACAGCAGTAGAGATTTGCTCAATCAGTTGCTGTAAGAATGTCAGCTCTGGGAGGGCAGAGGTTTTTGTTTATTTTGTTCACTGACGCATCCAGATGGCTGGTGCTCAGTAATTTTCTGTGCATGCAGTGAATAAATGAATATTTTACAATTAGGAGGTTTGAAGACAGAGTACTAGGGAATAGCCTGAAACAACTTAAAAGTTGGACACGATACATGAAACAATGGTTGTCAAGACATTGGACACTGGGCAGCAGAGGACAATGACCCTTGGGAGATGGACAGATGGAGGGAGCCCTATGATTGCTCCAACTAACTGCCCGGAGGGTTTGCAGGCCATGGTGTGGGTGGTGGGAATCAGGTGGAACTTGGCAACCTCCCTGAACTGAGGAGATGGAACCAGGCAGCCAGGGCAGCTATTTTGCAGGACAGAGACTTGGAGAAGAGAGCTTCACAAAGAGAAAGTTCCAGAAATCTGCACAAGGTCCCACTCAAGTCACCAGCTAAGTACTGATCAGCCCAACCATGTGAAGAAACTACCAGAAGCCAGAGAAAGGACCACCTGAAAGGAGTAGAGAGAAGAATCTTTGGAGCCCATACAGGACCAGGAATAGTCCATGTTGCTACCAGCCAGAGTGGAAAACCTTGTAATTTGTGGGGCTGAAATTTGATGGGGGTGCCCCCCCAAGGTCTCCATACTTGACTGGCAGCCATGCAATAGGGGTAAGAAGCCAAAAAAAGTACATTAGAATAAGGAAGAGAAGCCCTTTGCCTACATCATCCGTCTAGTGCTATTGACGAAGCTTAATATGGTGCCAGCTGCAAAGAAATGCTCAGAGTCCAGGGCAGACAATGAAGAATAAATCTGGAGCTGCCAGGGAATACATTGGTAACTGGTACAGTCACAATATGACATCCGATAAAAAATTATCAGGTATTCAAAGAAAAAAAAACAACAACGATCCACAATGAGGAAAAAAATCAATCAGTAGAAACAGATGTAAAAATTACATAGATAGTACAACTGGTAGACCAGAACATCAAAACAGCTACGATATACTCTATGGTTGAGGAAGGTAGTGGAGAGTGAGCATGTTTAGTAGAGATATGGAAAATAGGGGGAAAAAATCCAGATGAAACTCCTAAAGATAAACAATACGATGTCTGAAAAGATATGCTGGGAAAAAGATATGCTGGATGTTATTAATTTCAGATTCGACACTGCAGAAGCAAGGATGAGTAAACCTGAAGACATAGCATTAGTAACTACCCAAAATGAAACACAGAGGAAAAAAAGACAGGGGAAAAAAAATGAACAGGGGGTCATTTCCCTGCTTCCCTTATCTCCCTAGTGCAGGGGTTGGGATAGTTTTTTTTCCTTTTCCTTTTTTTTTTTTTAATGTTTATTTATTTTTGAGAGAGAGGGAGAGAGCAAGCAAGGGAGAGTCAGAGACAGGGAGACACAGAATCTGAAGCAGGGTCCAGGCTCTGGGCTGTGAGCACAGAGTCAGATGCGGGCTCAAACTCACAAACCACATGATTATGACTTCAGCCGAAGTCGGACACTTAACCAACTGAGTCACCCAGGTGCCCTGGGATTGTTTTTCTCAAAAGGCAGATAGTAAATGTTTTAAGTTTGTGGGCTTTATGGTTTCCATTGCAAGCATTCAACTCTGCCTATTCAACTATGCTCGAAAGCAATCCCAGACAGTACAGAACAAATAGGCATGTCTGTGTTCCAATAAAACTTTACAAAAAACAGTCAGCCAGTGGCCTTAAGTTTGCGGATCCTGTCCTGAGAGTATCCAGTGGGCACCCTGACTGCTCAGTCAGCACCCCTAAAACTCAGAGGGGCTGTCTGGCTCACTAGATGAGAGCCCACCCCAAGCTTCCGCCCTGTCTCCTTCTCTTCCTTCCTTTCCCCTGCCATCTGACATTTTCCTTCCAGCTCCCATCCCCCAGGGCCTTCAAGGATAGCTAGCAGATAAGTGAATTTATCCGGCCATTGTGATTTGCTGAAAAATGGCCCCTCAAAGATACCACATTCTAATCCCTGAACCTGTGAATGTTTCCTTATATGGGCAAATGACCTTCACGGATGTAATTAACTTAAGGACCTTGAGATGGGAAAGTCATCCTGCTTTATCCTAGTGGGCCCTCTATGCTGTCACAAGTGTCCTTTTGAGATAGAAGCAGAGGGAGATTTGACACACAGAGGAGAGGACAATGTGAAGACAGAACAGAGGGAGATGGGAAGACGTTGGCCCTGGAGTGATGTGGCCACAGTGAAGGAACCAGCAGCCCCTGGGAGCTGCAAGAGGCAAGGAACAGATTCTTCTCTAGAGTCTCCGGAGGGACCACAGCCCAGATAATGTGTTGACTTATGCCTTGTGATGCCGATTTTGGATTTCTGGTCTCCAGAACTGTGAGAGAAAAGAAACTGCGTGTTGCTTGAAAGCCACACAGTTTGTGCTCATTTCTTACAGTAGCCCTAGGTGACAAATACAGCCATCTATAATTACCTGCAATCATCAATACAGTTAAATGGCCTCCTCCTATCCTGGCTAATGTAGGTTTAGAGCCAAGTTAAGTGAGGTTTTCTGGAGCCCTTGCCTTAATCTAAAGCAGGCCTCATGGGAATGGGAAGGCGGCCCACTCAAGAAAGTGGATGGAGTCCCAACCAGGGAGTCAAGAGATCTGAGCATGGCCTGCTCTGCCCTCCTCACTGACTGAGCCCAGGAAAGTCCCAGCTTTTGGTTTCCTTGCCTGTAAAACTCCCAAACTGGGGTAGAGGAAGAGGTTTTTATCCAGCTCCAAGTACCATTAAGCTTAAAGGAAATGCTGATGAGGACCCTGTGCACAAACATTGTGTTTTTACTACCTGTGGGGCTGGGGGTTTTGTGGGGGGCGGGACATAGTAATTCTCAGATACTACACTGGTCGCCATCCTGCTCTAAGTTTTCGGAATAACAATACTGATATCAGGAGCAGCTACCCTTTACCGCGGGCCTACTATGTGCCAGGAGCCGTGCCAAACATTTTATTTGTGCCCAGATCCAAAGACATGAGGACATGGGCGAGTGGAGTTTGCACTTTTGGAACCAGAAAGACCCGGGCTGGAATCTCCAGATCTGCCACAATTATAGTTGTGCGACCTCAAGCGAGCGACTTAGCCCGGCTAAGCTTCAGCATCCTCACCTACAAAATGGTGCTGCCTTGCGCTACCTTCCTAGGAGGTTCCAAGCATCAGATCTGCCTTCTGCAAAAATGTCTGGCACGGCCCTCTTATTACCGTTTGTTCTTTATAACCAGCGGTGGATTTGTGGCGAACACACACGTCCATGAGGAGATTGCCGATGTCTCTTGGTGTGGGAACATCTAAGAGTCGCTGGCATCCATTCAAAAACACTCCCACTCCCACCCCTGCCCCATGGCTGCATTACTACAGAATCTGTCTTCTATAATAGCACCCAGACACCTGCATATGTGGTGATTTTTTTTTTTTTTTGCAAGAGCTGAGCACCTCATTTCCCCACCTAAAATTTATTCTCCCTTCTTTTGTTATTACAGACGGGCGAAAAGACATAATAAGAACCCTCTGAGTCTGGCAGAGAGAAACAACATGAAATGTGATTTGAAACTGGGAGTGATCATTGTGTCTACAGTTCTAATAAAGTTAATAAATCAAAGAAAAGCTTTTACAGCCAGGCTTAAGTCATGCAGAAGGGCCTGAATTCAACAGAGGGAGCTTCACACATCCAACGATTTTTTTTTTCTCCCCAAAGTGCCTCTCTGCCTGGACTTTATGTCCTGGTTAACATTCCCACCAACCCCCCCCCACCCCACCCCCCGAGACCCTCTGGTGTTAGACTCAGGGGTGCCCTCCATATTCCCTTTCTTGCTTCATCAGGCCATCCGGTCCTGCCTCTCCCAGCTGCGGGATGTTTCCCCCGGCCTCACTGTCCACCTCCCCTGGCAGAAGCAAGACGTGTGCCCTTGCCTCTGGGCCTGCAAACTTGGCTGAGCACTCCAGGGCAGCTGCCAAGGGATCTTTTTGAAACACAGATGAAAAGATCATAACAGTGGCCGTCAACTACTTACACCCTATTGCGTGCCGGCCATCTCGCTCGCATTTTCATTTCGTCTCCAAAAGTCTACCAGGTACCAGGCTTTTCTGACGAGACAACTTGCTTCGGTGACTTGGCCAGATCGCCGAGCTGGTAAATAGGGGAGCTGGGATTTGAGTCCAGGTCTGTGGGACTTTTGAGTTTGTGCTTCATTCATTTCACTGGTTTCCCTCGCGGGCTTTCTATTGACCACAGCTGAGTTTGCCAAACTCTGCCACTGGGAACACCACTACGTAAGATGTTAATGATGAGTTTTCTTTAAAACAGCATCCACAGCGATGAAATGTGTATATGGTGGTGGTGGAGGTCTGTAGTTACGTAAACCGGGGACATGTTCCCTATGCTGCCTTGTCTTGGAGAACTTCCGACCTATTAGTATATTGAAGGCTTTGATGTGTCCTGAAAATAAAATAAAAGAACACTTTAACCTAGAGTCTTCCAAAGGCATTTTTTCACAGGACCCCTTGAAGCCCTGAACATCTATCCATCGATCTGAAGGAGAACTGGTGTTCCTTGGCACACAGTCTGGGAACCACTGGCCCCTTGCTTCAAATGCAGGTCCTTAACCTAGCTCACAAGCCCCAGCGCTGGCCCTACCTGCCTCTCCCAGGTCACCTCCTCTTGGGACTTCGTGCAACCTTCTGCTCTAGCCATACCTCACTGCTCACATTGTCTCAAACATGTGAGGGTGTTCATGCCTCAGTGCCTTTGCATGGGCTGTTTCCTAGCTCTGGAATGTCACTTCCCTCCTTCTCTCCTAGATGTGGAGGACTGACTAAAATGCTCCATAAGTGGTTTTCCCAGGGCTTCTAACCGGAGCTAATTACCTAATTACTCCCTTGATGGCACCATAACTAGTACTTACCTAGTAGGACATGTTTCTCTTTGTAGATTGAAAGAATATTTGTTTTCTCACGACTTTCTCCCGTGGAAGGCTGTGAACTTCTTGAAGGGCCACATCGTGCTTTCTTTAGTTCAGAACCAATACCTGTAGAGGGCCTGGTACACAGTAGGAGTTTGCCAGCTGAACCTCCTATTGTCTTCTGGTCTATTTTCATAATATCGTTTTCTGATTATAAAAGTTCATGGACGCCTGGGTGGCTCAGTCTGTGAAGCGTCGGAGTCTTGATTTCTGCTCGGGTCATGATCCCAGGGTCTTGAGACCGAGCCCCATGTCTGCGCTGAGCATGGCACCTGCTTAAGATTCTCTCTCCCTCCATCTGCCCCTCTCCTCAGCTTGCACATGCTCTCTCTCTAAAAAAAAAAAAAACAAAAAAACAAAAAACAAAAAACCCCACAAAAACAAATAATAAATTAAAATGTATCCCTCATTAAAAGTCACTGCTTAGGTGATTTCCAATATTTTTGTACTATAAACAAGGCAGTGATAAACATCTCCCTACATAAATATTATCTGTGGGTCTATTTGTTGCCTCAGGATAGATTCCCAGAAATGGACTCCCTGAGCGAAAGGGTGGGAAGGTTTTTAAAGCTCTTGGAAGGAGTTACTCTACAGAAGGACTGTACTACTCCCCTCTCCCACCAACAGCTTAGGAGGGTGCTGTCTCATCACACCCCATAATTATGACCAAAGAATACAAGAATAGTCGCTGTCAAACGTGAAAGAAAAATTGCCTAGCTGGGCGGTTCTTTAAGAGGGACATTTAGCAAGCTTTTGAGGTATAATTACTGTTTATTTATTTTTTATTTTTTTCAACGTTTTTTATTTATTTTGGGGACAGAGAGAGACAGAGCATGGACAGGGGAGGGGCAGAGAGAGAGGGAGACACAGAATCGGAAACAGGCTCCAGGCTCCATCAGCCCAGAGCCTGACGCGGGGCTCGAACTCACGGACCGTGAGATCGTGACCTGGCTGAAGTCGGACGCTTAACCGACTGCGCCACCCAGGCGCCCCTAATTACTGTTTAATCAAGCTTAGGAACATACGGACTCCTTATTTTCTTTCTGCGCATGGTGGGGGACTTTGCCCACGCAGTTAGCATCCATCAGCACTTTGTCCGTTCTCCCAGGGTTCCTGTTGCCGCTGTGCTTCCCTGGAGGGGCTGCTCTCTCTGGGTGAGGGATGTAGCTTCTGAGTGTCCTCCTCCCCAGAGGCTCAGCCAAGGGGCAGGTCCCCCCACCGAGATGCTCACCCCCACCCTGCAGGCTCAGGGCTGGCTGCCCACCACCTAAGCTCAAAGCTCAGTGTACTTGGCTGTCCTCTTTCACGCTTTTTCCTTTCTGCCTCCGGAAACTCTGGGAAGTAAGGATGCCCCTGGCAGAGCTTCTTAAGTTCTGGATCCACCTGCACCAGAAGCTTCTCCAGGCCAGCTCATTCCTGCCTTAGGATGGAAAAGGCCCCAACTCCCTCCCTTGTGCTCAAGGGGCTGGGGGTCTCCACGGGTGGGTTCCCGTGTGGTAGGAAGGGAAGTTTGCGGGAGGAGGGAACCACCAGGGACTGAGTCCACAGGACAACAGCCATTCAAATGCTAAATGTGCTCATCCTCTGACCCCAAATTCCCAGTCCAGAAATTCATCCCCGAGAATACTCACACATGTGCATAATGGTGTTTGCAAGAACTTTCCCTGTTGTTAGCGGTGGCAGGGAGGGGAAAGCCCTTTAATGGGCAACTGGTTAAGTAAGTGAAGGTCCTTCCATATTATGGGATGCCAGGCAGCTGCACCAGGCAGTTAAAAATAATGAGGCAAAAAAGACAACGAGGCAGACCTGTGCCGGCTACAGGAGACTATCCGCTGTTAAATGAGAACGGCAGGCAGAAGAAAAATATGTTCAAAATGATCCCATTTCTGTAAAAGAAAATACTTATTTTATTTAACCAACATTTAATGAGAACCTATTCCAGGCCGGGCACCATGGATAAAAAGGCAACAGCTACACAAAGCCCCTGCTCTCGTGACATGCACATGACCAGGGTTTATGAAGGAACACAAAGCAGACCAGAAGGACCTGTTCCCATGGGTTATTTCTAGGCGGGGCGTCTGGGAGCAGGGACATAGTTTTAATGAGGGTTTTTCTATTTTCATCTCTGTGCTTCTATATTGTTTGAATTTTCCCACAATAAACATGCATCGTATTTGTAATTTTAAAATAATACACAATGAGGGAATTAAATGAATGAGAAATGCAGAATTGGGGCCCAGGATACAGCCGGGGCCGGAGACACAGGGCTGAGCCCCATGTCCCCCTGCTACTCTTCACACGGCCCAGAGAGGTGGGACCTCCGTCGCTTCAGCCTTCCGTGGGCTCTTGGGTTTGATCTCTAGTCTCTTGAGGAAAACAAGTCAGAGAAATGGAGATAACCATTCCACCATGGGGGTGGGGGTTGGAGATTCAAGTTGACCCCAGCTGTTACGACCTGGTCTTCTTAAGTAGTTTCTTGCAATTGAAAGTGTGTCCGAAGATGATAGTTCTTCCTTTCTTCTTCTGGAAAATTTCCAGACCTCAGAAAAGTGACAAGAAATAGTACAATGAACAATTGTATATCCTTCGCCTAGATTCACACTAGTTGTTAACATTTTGCCCATTTGCTCCCTCTCTCTGTCTGTATATATATAATTTTCCTTTTCTTTCTTTCTTTCTTTCTTTCTTTCTTTCTTTCTTTCTTTCTCTTACAGAGAGAGAGAGTGTGTGTGCGTGTGTGTGTGCGTGTGTGTGTGTAAGGGGCAGAGGAAGAGGGAGACAGAATCTTAAGCAGGCTCTACCCTCAGTGCAGAGCCCAATGCAGGGCTCAATCCCACAATCCTGGGATCATGACCTGAGCCAAAATCCAGAGTCGATGCTTAACTGACTGAGCCACCCAGGTGCCCCTATATAATTTTCATTTTTGCTGAATCATTTGAAATTTAGGTACAGACATCATGATGCTTTGTTCCTAGTATTTCAGCACGTATCCCCTGGGAACAGGGACATCCTCCATAACCACAATGTATTATCACACTTGGGAAGCCTAACATTTAATACTATCCTAGTACTAACATACATTCCATATTCAAATTTTCCAAATTGGCCCAATAATATCCTTTGATAGCTTTCCCTCCCCCCGCCCCCTTCTTCCTGCCTAGGATCCCATCCAGGATCACCTACATGTTGCATTCAGTTCCCTGAAACTGAAGAGTTTCCTTTAATCTAGAGCAGTTCCCAGCACATTTTAGTCTTTTCTGATATGGAGATTTTGAAAAGTCTAAATTGTTTTAAAACTACAATTACTTTAGGGGCCCCTGGGTGGCCTCAACGGGTTGAGTGTCCAATTCTTGATTTCAGTTCAAGTCATGATCTCCCAGTTTGTGGGCTCCGCCCTGACAGTGTGGAGCCTGCTTGGGATTCTCTCTCTGCCCCTCCCCCACTCTCATGTGCATGCACACATTCTCTCTCTCTCTCAAAATAAATAAACTTTAAAAAAGCAACTACGGGGCGCCTGGTGGCTCCGTCGGTTACACGTCCCACTCTTGGTTTCGGCTCAGGTCATGATCTCCCAGTTTGTGAGTTCGAGCCCCACCTTGGGCTTTGTGCTAATAGTGTGGAGCCTGCCTGGTGTGCTCTCTCTCTTCCTCTCTCTGCCCCTGCCCCGCTTCACGCTCTGTCCCTCTCAAAATAAATAAATAAAACTTTTTTTAAATTAAAAAATAAAGATAAAAAAAACCACGATTACTTTACATATGATATAATATTTTAATCCTAAAGGTGATCCTTGTCCTAGAAATGTAAATTTTCCTAAACCACCACTAGGTGGCGCTCTCAACAGTCCTTGGGCCAAGAAAGCCACCCTGGAAAGGCAATTTAAGGCAAGCAACCCTGCTTTGTCTCAATCAGATAAGGCTCTTATTTGGTAAAGCATATGATGTTAAAAATGCCCGTGTGTTTATAAAGATGCTATTCTTTTGAGCATGACTTCTCACATATGATTCATAATCCCCCCTCCCTGGGATATTGCACATCAGGGCTCTGACTCAGTGGAACTGTGGTAGGTTCCAAGAGTTTGCATTTGTAACAAGCTACTGGTGACGGTGATGCTGCTGGTCTACAGACCACACTTGGAGGAGCAGGAGTTTAGAACAAGCATGTGAAGAAATATATCTATTTACAGTTAGGCAACTTTTACTTTTTTTTTTAATTTTTTTTTAACGTTTATTTATTTTTGAGACAGAGAGAGACAGAGCATGAACGGGGGAGGGTCAGAGAGAGAGGGAGACACAGAATCTGAAACAGGCTCCAGGCTCTGAGCGGTCAACACAGAGCCGGACGCGGGGCTCGAACTCACGGACCGCGAGATCATGATCTGAGCCGAAGTCGGACGCTCAACCGACTGAGCCACCCAGGCACCCCATGCAACTTTTACTTTTATGTCACAATCAGTAAGGAAGCTGCTCCCATGTCCTCCTCCCTACACCCGGCCCTTTGGCCTCCTTGTTCCAAACAGTGGGGACTAGCTGTTCTCTCTGCCTAGAATGCCCTTCCCCTCCACAGATGTCCTTCTGCTTGGATAACGCTCTTGGCTCCCTCCAGCCTTTGCTCAAATCTCACTTCTTTAACATTTATTTATTTTGAGACAGAGAGAGACAGAGCATGAACGGGGGAGGGGCAGAGAGAGAGGGAGACACAGAATCCGAAGCAGGGTCCAGGCTCCGAGCCATCAGCCCAGACCCTGACGCGGGGCTCGAACTCAGGGACCGCGAGATCGTGACCTGAGTCGAAGTCGGACGCTTAACCGACTGAGCCATCCAGGCCCCCCTCAAACCTCACTTCTTAATGAGGGTTACCCAGACCACCCTATTGAATACCACCACCTACCCCCATGCCTGCTTCCATCTGCTCGATCCTTTTCCCCTGAAGCCCTCACTACCTTCTCACATACCGTATAATCTGCTTATTATGTTTATCGCTGATTTCTGTCTCTCCTGGCTAGAATCTAAGTTCCATGAGGGCAGGGATCCTTGTCTATTTCCTTTACCAATATATCCCAAACACCTAGAGCAGTGTCTGGCACATGATAGGCGCCCAAGAAAATATCTGTGCAACTTAATGGGACCTTCAAGATAGCAGAGCCCAATCCCCTGATTTTGCTGATGAAGAAATGAGCTCCAGGTCTCTAGGCCAGATAAAGACTTGCCCAAGGTCACACAGACTGTAGGGATATTGCTGCTATTCTTCTGAATGAATCTAATTTAAAAACAAGGGTTTGTTTCTATCAGTTAAATTGTAAGCGATATTTTTCATTTTTATTCTTTGGCTTAGGCCTTTTCCAAAAAGCATCTGAAGCAGCGGACAAGATTAAAGGTCATATAAAATGGAACAGTTAGGAATCAAAATGGAAGAGATACCATCTAAAGGAAGAGGGAGTCCACGTAACAGGCACTTGACAGTAGTTAATTACTCTAATGGGATGCGGGATTTGGCTCTAACTTCTCTGGCAGCTGAGTTAAACAGGAAGCACGTGGGACTATAGAGTGTTCATTGTCTGACCTAAGAAAACCTGAGCACTCAGCAGGGACTCACTTCCAGGAGGAACTGGTACCGGAGAACTCTGTGTAACATCCACTGGGCTCCAAGTTGGCCAATGTTTACAAAATACCCAAAGTCATGGTTAAAGAATGTGGTCCCTTTATCAGTGAAGACTGAGAGTATAACATTAAATCACACAGACCATAGACAGCTCTTGTGGTGCAAGTGACTCCTGTCCTAATGCTCTAACGGAAAATAAAGATGGAAACTCGAGAATCTAGAAGAATGCATAGTTCAACACATCTAAGAATATCTTTGACAAATTATCTGATGTCTTAAATCTTTGGTAAACATGGAACCCCAGGCAATTCATGGATTGGATTTTCTTATGTTCAAGAAATATCTGTTGAGTTTCTGCCACAAACCATCTCTTTCCTTTTCTGACTTCCCCGCAGGGAACTCCCTAGGCCCAGCTATCTCTGACGTAGAGAGAACACGGGAGGAAGCCACATCTGTTTCTCCAGGTTGCATCAAGTATTGGCTAGGGTTTGTTATGCGTCCAAAAGAGAGAGACTGCACGTACGACAAGTTCACCTCTTCTGGCCTCTGGGAAGTTGTGCCCTGCACCAAGCAAGGACACAGGTGCTCTTTCAAAACCCAATTCTTTTACAAAGCCTCTAAATACCTTGTGAGTGAATACTAGCCAACATATTTGAACAAATGAACAAATGACAATACGTTATTCTCTTATCGACCCTTTGTCTTTTTTTTTTAATTTAAAGAAATCCTAAGGCTTTTTTTTCTATGTGGTTCACCCCAAAATTTGTGTGTGTGTGTGTGTGCGTGTGCCCATACCATGTGTGATAAAATACACATGACATAAAATTTAACACTTTAGCCACTTTTCAATGTATACTTCAGTGGTATTACATACATTCATAATGTTGTGCAGCCAGCACAACTGTCCATCCCCATAACTCTTTTCATCTTGTAAAACTGAAATTCTAGGGGCCCCTAGGTGGCTCAGTCGGTTGAGCCCAACTCTTGATATCGTCTCAGGTCGTGATCTTGCAGTTCATGAGATTGAACCCCCCGTGGGGCTCTGTGCTGATAGCACAAGACTTGCTTGGAATTCTCTCTCACACTCTCTGCCCTTCCCCTACTCACGCTCTCTCTCAAAATAAATTAATAAATTAATTAATTAAAAAAAAAACCCTGAAACTCTATATCCGTTAAATAATACCACTCCCCCCCCCCATTCTCTCCCAAGCCCTTGATGACCACCCTTCTACTTTCTGTCTCTGTGATTGTACCTCGTTTAAGTGGAATCATGTAGTATTTGTCTTTTTGTGACTGGCTTATTTCACTTAGCATAAAGTCCTCAAGTTTCATCCATGTTGTAACACATTGCAGAATTTCCCTCCTTTTAAAGGTTAAATAATATTGCACTGTATGTAGACACAATGTTTTGTTTATTCATTTATCCATCAAAGGACACTTGGGTTTCTCCCATGTTTTAGTTATCATGCATGCTATTATGAATATAGGTATACAGATACCTCTTCGAACCCTGCTTTCAATTCTTTTGGACATATATCCAGAAATGGAATTACTGGGCCACAATGTAATTAATATTGCACTGTGATTCATAAATATTAACACGTCTTTAATTTTTTAGGAATTACCATATTGTTTTTCATAGTGGTTGTACCATTTTACATTCCTACCAACAGTGCACAAGTGTTCCAATTTCTCCACATCCTCGCCAACCCAGTATCGTCTGTTGTTTTTTTTTTTAATAGAAGCCATCCTGATGAGTGTGAGGTGGTATCTCATTGTGATTTTGATTTGCATTCCCTAATGATTAGTGCTGTTGAGCATCTTTTCATGCACTTATTGGCTATTTGTAGATTTTCTTTGGCAAACTGTCAATTCAAGTGCTTTGCCCGTTTGGAAGCAGGTTGTTTGTTTTTCTATTATTGTTGAGTTTTAGGAGTTTTCTATATATTCTGGATATTAATTCTGTATAAGATATTTGATTTACAAATTAAAAAAAAATTTTTAACGTTTATTTATTTTTGAAAGAGAGAGAGACAGAGCATGAGCAGGGGAGAGGCAGAGAGAGAGGGAGACACAGAACTCGAAGTGGGCTCCAGGCTCCACACTGTCAGCACAAAGCCCAACGTGGGGCTCGAACTCACAAACTGTGAGATCGTGACCTGAGCCAAAGTCAGACGCTCAACCAACTGAGCCACTCGGGCGCCCCTACAAATATTTTAATATACTACTTAATACATTTCCCAAGGCATTTTTCTGTCTGGTGCTTTTTAAAATAGAAGTCACTGTGACCACGTCTTTAATTGAGCCCCCACCACACTGTCCCTCTGCCCATAACAGACGAATCACACGCATAGAATGATCTTTCTCCACTTGGCGCTGGTTCTGCCGTGTTAACAGTCCTTGGCTGTGAGAGGGCCCAGAGCTTCAACACAGTTGTCAAGTGGCCTTAGTCACCAACTGGTGCTAGGTTTTGCACTGATCCAAACCTGGTCTTTTGCCTGAATGACCTGGATCCCTCTGCTTCAATTACATGGATCGGTTGCTTCCCTCTTGAAAGAGACCTGGTTGGGTTTGCCATGAGCCTGCTGTGTGCAAGGCATCGTGGTAAGGGCGGCTGTCTTGGAGGGCTGAGTAGGACTACAACAAGCTCCTGGCCCATGCTGGCTATTTGTGGGCTCCTGTTTCCTCGGGGCATCTGCTTATCTTGGCATCTTCCACACAGCCGTGGAACAAAGCCTCACATGAGCCAGATGCTCAGTGTTTGTTGAAAAAAATCAGATGAGCAAAAGTGACACGTGGACTGTTTGGAGACATGCTGTCTTGATTTTCACTCTTTGACTTAAATATCACCTATCCATATGCCAACACCTTCCTACAAAACAGAGAGAAGCACCTGTGTTGGTCTTGGCACACCATCTCCTCAGGGGCAGGGTTGGGGCATCCTTGTTCTCTAGCGTGCAGTGCACGTGCGTGTGTGCATACGGATGGGCACACGCACACGTGTGCGTTCACGCACGTGCATACCTACCAAGGGCTGGACAGACACATCACCTCAGGACAGACACGGAACGTCTGACAAACTCAGAGATGAATATAGTAGACCGATAGGTCCCAACCTGTTCAAGTACAAGGATTCTTCTTGAATGTAAAATAGTTTGCAGGGCACCTGGACGGCTCAGTCAGTTGAGCATCACTCTTGATTTCAGCTCAGGTCATGATCCCAGGGTTGTGGGATCGAGCCCTGTGTAGGTCTCCATGCTCAGCCTAAAACTAAAAAAATAAATGAATAAATAAATAAAAGAGTTTGCAAAGATTCCCACATGAGTTTAATTGACCTTTTTAGCATTATTAGGTTGATAAAAATACATCCCTATGCATTTGAGGACCTTTTGTAATGATTCCAAAACTCTCCAGGTCTGGGGATCCACTTCATGAGTAGACATTAACACTAAAAAGGGATAACTACTGTGAACATTTGACATTTTGACATCTTTCCCCCTAAGAAGCATGACTAAAAAGCATGACTTCTCCGAGCAAAGTATCACAAGCACCAGAGACCCTGTCTGTCTGGTTGTCTGATGCATCTTTTTCCTTTTCCTAGGACCCAGTCCCGGGATCCTTCAAAGTCCCAACCGTGGGAGGTTTACTTGTGCTGCACATTCTGGCCCGAATAACCCAAGCCCTGAGAAGGAGAGTGTTAGTTGTACCAGAAACTAATGGAATAGTTTCTGGCACTAAACCAGACCCTCCTGTGCCAAGAGGTTCCAGGAAAACTAGCACATCCCAGGATCAGGAGGAAGTAAGGCAACAACTGGGGACTTTTTCCTAATAAATCTAATAAACGTTTGGAAAAATAATCCACCAATGGTCAAATATAGACAGAAACCAAAAACAACTTTGCAGGCTTTTGGAGGCATTTTTTTTCCTGAAAAGAGAGAAAAATGGAAAATATTCCATGCATTGGTTCTCAAAATAAATGAGAATATAAAACGCATTTATAAATATGAGAAATATATAAAAAGTTAAAAATGGAAATTCAACTATTGGCTATTTACCCAAAGAAAACAAAAACACTAATTGAAAAGATATATGTCCTGCTATGTTTATTGCAGCATTGTTTACAATAGCCAAGATATGGAAGCAGTCCAGTGTCCATCAATAGATGGATAGATAAAGAAGATGTGGTGAGTATATACAGTGAAATATTACTCAGCCATAAAAAATGGTATCTTGCCATTTGTGACGACATGGCTGGACCTAGCGGGTATTATGCTAAGTGAAATAAGTCAGACAACGACAAATACCACACGGTTTCATTTATATGTGGAATCCAAAAAACAAAACAAAGCAGAAAGACCCATAACTACAGAGAACAAACTGATGGTTTCCAGGAGGGAGAGTTAGGCAAAATGGGTGAAGGGGAGTGGGAGATCCAGGCTTCCAGTCATGGAATGAATAAGTCACAGGGATGAAAGGTACCGCAGGGGGAATATAGTCAATGGTATTGCAACAGCGTTGCATGGTGACAGATGGTAGCTACCCTTGTGCTGAGTACAACATAATATACAGAATTGTTGAAACTAATGTAATACTGTGTCAACTATACTTCAGTTTTTTGGTTTTTTTTTTTTTAAGGAAAACTTTCACAGTGAAATAAAGGAATAAGAAAGAGAAAAAAAGAAGTATATAAACTTCAATTCTGTATTATGGTCAAGTAATTGTGGATGAGGAAGACAGGAAAAAGATGAAATGGAGGGGGAAAAGGAAAGAAGAAGCAGGAAAAGGATGGGAGATGAGAGCAAGGACATGAAGAAGGTTAGAGACAGAAGCACAGTGATGATCTCAGAGGCAGAGACACCAAACACACGAAAGCAAAGCACAGTGAGCAAACATCAGACTGCGATGGCTCAAAAGACTAGGTTATGTGCAGGTAAATCACCGGTGCTGTACCTTTCTATTTATAGGAGCATCTTAGAAACATGGAAAATCAGAGCTGCAAGGAGTTGAGCTCATCTTGTCACGTTCCTTCCACATTGGGTTGAATAGTGTCCCCCCCCCCCCCCCCGCCAAAATGCATGTCTACCTGGAGCCTCAGAACGTGAGTTTCTTTGGAAATAGGGTCTCTGCAGATGTAAGTAGTAAAGGTGGGGTTATCCTAGATTAGGGTGGGCTCTAAATCCAATGACTGCTTTCTTTAGAGAAGTCCATGTGAAGACACAGACACAGATACGTATGGAGAAATGCCTTGTATGACAGAGGCCAGGATTAGTGATGTAGCTGCAAGCCAAGGGATGCTGTGGCTTACCAACAACCACCAAAAGCTAGAAGAGGCAAGGAAGGGGACTTCCCTAGAGCCTTTGAAGGGAGTACGACCCTGTGGACAACTTGATTGGGGACTTCTGGCCTCTAGAGCAATGGGAGAATAAAGTTCTGTTGTTCTAAGTCAGAGTTGGTGATAATTTGCTATGATAGCCCTAGAAAATGAATGCAACTTCTTGTAGAAGAACTCTAAGATGTGTGACAGCTCAAGGTCACAGAATCAACTGGTAGCCAATCCCCTGTTGCAACTTGCCTTTTCCTTCATGCTCTGCAAACATGGAAATCATTTTTCTCTTCTCCTCTCCAAATTCATGTTGAAACTTTTATCAGTGCATGTTGGCTTTTATCAGTTTGAATTGTGAAATCCGTAGGAAGGTTTTAGAAATACTTTGGACTATGAAAGTTTTAAGTTAATTTACCACCTATTCCTTTGGTGTACCAAAAATAACCTAATAGCTCATTACTTTTGGGAGATGAGGGCTGTCTCTTTTTAACACTGAGATCACCGTTTATTTATTTTGAGGCATTTTCTGAAGGCAAGCCAAGTTCCTCTAGGGATATTGGACTTAAAACAATCCACAAAGTAGACTCTTTGAGAAGAAAATGGGTTAACCACTCTTTTGGAGTTCTTAACAGACATCAAATCACATGGAGCACACTTGAGTTGTTAATTATTTTGTAGTTCTTAACCTTGTTTTGGACCATGTCTCTGGGAAACTGATAAAAACCATGACCGTCTTCCAGAAAATGGCATGTTCTCACAACTTCCTGCCCCTACTCTCACGGTGTTCACAGACACTGTCCCTTACCACCATCCCCACTCTGTGGACCCCCGCTGTGGAGGCTGTCCTCAAGTGGCTGGGCCTCCATTTCCCCCCAGTTCTCCTTTTCACTGGAGCCATGTGGTGGTGAGCAAAGGCAGAACCTGATCCTGCAGCAGAGAATTTCTCTCCAACATATTAATAACACACACCGGGAGTCTTAAAAACAACCGTGCTCAGGAACTGAGTGCTGGCTGAGCAACTTTCAGGAAGCTTCTCCTGAAGACTCTCAAAGATTGAGTTAGGCCAGTGGGGTTCCTGGCAGAAATTTCAAGGGACAATGGTGGCTTTTTGAAGAGGACTAATTGATCCCTGGGCTGGAAAGGACCCAGGGCTGACAGGCTGTTTTCCTGCTATGTTGAAGGCACTGTCCTCTCCTTTGCCTCAAGATCTTAGCACACACACTCTGCCCCCTTGGTCAGCCATGCTCACCCCACCTTTTCCACCTGGTATTCTCCCTACCCTCAGGTCTTTGGTTAGACACAACTTCCCCTTGGACGCTTTCTCTGATTCCCTAATGTCAGTGTTCGAGGAGCCCTTTCCCTGTGCCCCCATTGGCCTTGACTTTCTCCACTGCAGTCCTTGTCCTGCCTGCTATAATGGGCACTCTACTCATCTGTAGCTCTACTGGATTGTGTGTTCCAGGAGGAGTAGAGGCCAAGTGATTCTTATAAGCTGGCCTATTCCCAACAGTGTCAGGAAAATAGAGCGTGACGGAATCAAAATAAATAAATAACCGGTTGGTTCAACGCAGGCATTATTGGCATTTTGGACATGATAATTCTTTGTTATGGTGGACTGTCCTGTGCATTGTAGGACATTTAGCAGCGCCCCTGGCTTCTACCCACCAGATCCCAGTAGCGCCCCATCCAGTGCTGACAACTAAAAATGTCTCCAGACACTGTCCAGTGACCCTGGGAGGCAAAATCACCCTGATGGAAAACCACCGCTTTAATGGATGAATGCTGACCTTGGAGTCACTTTGCCGATCTTGCATCTATGTCAGGGAGTGAAAATTCAGGTAATCAATTAATGCTGATGGAGTGGGTGGCTCCTGAAATGGCTGGCTGACCTCTTGTGGATCTTCAAAAGAGCCCCCCCCCCCGCCCCCCCACCAAAATCTATTACATGTTTGCAAAAGAGTGGTTAAGTCCTTTAATGACCTATGACAATGTAAGAACACGAGAGGGAGCTCTAACAAGTTCCAACACAGAGGAAAACCAGCCACTCCCAGAAAGGGTGACTGAAGCTCTTCCATAGTGATGAGCTCTGGAGGTTTAGACGCTTGGTTATGCCCTAGAGTTAGGACAGCCGAACCAGAGTCTTGGGTTTTTATTTTCTGAATCTACTACGAAAGATCCCTGTGAGTGTGGCTCCCCCCTCCCCCGCACCCGCCCCAGAAATATAGACAAGAGGGGGAAAACAAAGATCCATTTGTGTTCCATAAATAAGTCATAAGCATCAGGAACAGGGTCTTCCCAGCTTCCAGGGCAATGGCCCTTCTCTGGTGACAGCAGGGACTGAGGAGTTGACACGGAGGCTCTGGGCTCTCCCCAGATCATCAACACATCAGCCTTCAGGCTTGAAGTTCAATACAGACCATCACATTCTGGGGCTCCACCCTGAGTCCATGCCTGGCTCTGGAACCCGGGGAAATTATATACCATTTTCGTGCTACAACTTTGTGTGTGTACGCACACGGATTCATACCTTTTATCATATTTTCAAAGGCGTCTAAACCCTCCAGATACTAAGAACCCCTGGTCCAAGCTCCTCATTGTAGAAGTGAAGAACCTGAAGCTCAGAGGTTAAGAGGCTCCTTCAAGTTCCTACAGCTGCAATGTGGCAGAACGAGGACAGACACTCCTATCTCCCTCTGCCTTCAGGCCCAGTGGGGCGCTGTTCTGATGGGGACCTGGGCTGTAGGGCAGTGAGGTCTGGTCCGAGGCCACTGAGGATGGCTTAGAGGGATAGGAGGGGGTGCTTTGCCAGTAGGGTTACCAGATAAAATGAGATGCCTAGTTACATTTGACTCTCAGATAAATGAATACTTTTACAGTGTAAGTATAAGCCGAATGTTACACAGGACATACACCCGAAGCAGATTCATTGTTTATCTGAAATTCAAATTTAACTGAGCACCCTGGGTGTTTCGGTGTTTTTTGTTGGTGTTATTTGCTCAACCTGGCAACCCTATCTGCCAGGGACAGCCTGGCAGTCTTTGGCTGGGAAGCAAACGCTGAATCGCAGCCAATGGATATTAATGACTCAGTGTTTGACGCTCAGACTACCTTTGGCCCTGCCTTCAATAAAGGCCACGGAGGCCCTTGGCCTGTGTGAGACAACCTGATAAGACCTGCTTGGTTCTTTGTGACTTCAGAAGGCCCGAGGCGTCCTCCAGCACTACAGATATTCTATGTGTATGTGTCCTCTTAGAAGATGACATTTCACAGGTCTGTGAAGAGTAAAGATCAAATTTATTTAATGCAATACCCTGCAGCTGTGTCACTGAGGTGGACGGGACGTGGGGGGAGAATGATCTCAGCTAGGCGTGCTCACTAGTGAAATTCCCCGGCAAAATGGCCGCGGCTACTCGTCCACCCCCTCAAGACACCCTCAGAAATATCGTAAGACCTCAGGGGACCATTTCTTTAGCAAGGAATAAATTAAAAAAAAATTAGTAAGAAAAATACGCATTTCATTTTTCTATTAAAAACAATATTTGCTGTAGGCAAACATCTTCCCATCTTGCAGCCTGCAGCATGGTAAAGGAAAAGAAAGAAAGGGTATAGAAAAACAGCATAAGAACATCTGTGCTCTGTCCGACTTCATTTTCTCTTCTGTGCATTGCCCGGATTGAACCTGATCTTCAGGTTGGCATCTCAAAGGGGTCGCTCCCAAGCAGCTTTGTTGTGACATTTGTGGCAGGCGAGGTCGTGGAGGGAACAGGGGGCGCCGTCTGGTCAGTGCTGTTCACTTCCGAGGAACAAGGGCCACCCAGAACCACAGGCCTTTGAAGGACCAAAGGCAAAGAGAGAGAGAGAGAGAGAGAGAGAGAGAGAGAGAGAGAAAATAGCCCCTCAGCCCAGCCATTCGCTAGAAGCGATTGGCTACAAAACAAAAAAATGGTTTCTGTGTGTGAAGATACTTGGACAAGTTCTTGATCTCCGTGCAAGACAAAAATATTCAAGTTTCAAAATATCCCAATGGCCGTTTAACCCTGAACCTCCTTCTGCGGCTCCCCACTCCTGAGGATGCCCCAGCTTGGTGAGAGGGGGGCACTGTGGGGGGACTTAACCAGCCCCTCCGTATCTCTTTATACCCCCCATAAATGTAGGCAGATGGATTTCAGAACTGGTGACTTGGCCTGAGGAATTGCTCTGTTCAGTGGGAGCAGGGCAGGTTCATAAATAAATGCACAGAGCTCTTGGAATACAGGAATGATCTCCTCTTCTTGGAACGTGGGTGTCCTTCCAAGGAGGAACATCTGTCCCGCAGCCCTAAGTTCCATCAAGGGAGCCTTCCGTTCTCTGCAGAGACAAGAGAAGACAAGCTATGGTCACACCCTTCAGGGCTCAAGACTGGCCTGGAGGAGGGGTAAGCAATATTGCAGCAAGCGCTTCACAAAGGCTCTCTGACAGCGCCGTCTTCCGCTGGTACCTCCACCCTGTGGGGTCAGCTCCTGCCCACATTCACTTCTCCCTTCTCTCCACACCAGCTCCGCCCAGGGCTGTGGCCTCCACTGACTGTAGACGCGCGCTGCACATCAGGCTATCAGCCAACTTTGTCAAGCACCCACTGTACACCCAGCATTCTGCCCCGTGGGTGCCACACTTACCTACAGAGCAAGACTAGTAGAGTTAAGAGAGACCTGGCTTCTTGCTCCAGCTCTGCTTCTAACACAAGCTGAGGCTTCTCTAGGTCTGTTTTCTTTTCTTTTTTTTTTTTCAACTTTTTTTTTTTTAATGTTTATTTATTTTTGAGAGAGACAGAGACAGACTGCGAGTGGGTTAGGGGCAGAGAGAGAGGGAGACACAGAACCCGAAGCAGCCTCCAGGCTCCAAACTGTCAGCACAGAGCCTGACGTGGGGCTCGAACTCACAAACTGGGAGATCATGACCTGAGTGGAAGTTGGTTGCTCAACCAACTGAGCCACCCGGGCACCCCTGTTTTCTTTTAAAAATTTTTTTTAATTAATGTTTTTTATTTATTTTTGAGAGAGAGAGAGAGAGAGAGAGAGAGAGAGAATGGGAAGCAGGCTCCAGGCTCTAAGCTGACAGCACAGAGCCCGACGCGGGGCTCGAACTCACGAACCGTGAGATCATGACCTGAGCTGAAGTTGATGCTCAGCCGACTGAGCCACCCAGGCACCACCACCACCCCCCCAGCCCATTTTATTTTTTAATCGCAAAATCAAAGAGTTTTAACACGGATAAACCCTGAGGATGCTTATCGTCATAAAGATGAAGAAGCGGAAGAAGCCAGACGCAGGAGGAACAAATATTGTGTGATTCCACTTACACGAGGTACCCAGAGTAGTCAAACTGAACAAAACAGAAACAAAAGCCAGATTCCGCACGCCATCCTGCAGTGTTCTCTAACTGCTTTGTGTGATATTGTCGACACCTCCGTATCCACCAGTAACTGGACCCCCATCTGACCCTAGTACTGTTATCTACACCGAGGACGCAAGAACCCGCCAGGAATTTTATATCCTATCCGTTACTGACAAACAGTGCTAGCATGTGGGAAAGGTCCTAACAAACTGCAGGAGTTCAGAGGTGGCGAGACGCCCTCGCTGTGCCACGAGGGAATCACAGAAGGCTTCGTGGAGCCAGCCTCCAAGGTGAGGTGGGTTTGGACGAATGGCTGCATCATGGGGGCAAGAGCGGGGCAGATGGAAATGCTGGAGCAAAGGTGCCCTGGGCCCCAAAGGGCAGGCAGCAAATGAGTCCGTGACCCGACCCTCTGTGAGTGCAGGTGGACCTCGTGGGCACACAAGTGGGGGCACTTGTGGGGATCAGCCAGCGTCTCGGGAGCCCCATGGCCAGGCTGGTTGGCTCTTTGACGGTGGGGGCTGAGGTCCCTGTTTTGTTCTGGTCCCTGCGCATCTGAGGAGCCTCTGAGAACAGGATGCGGGTCCCAAGGGCTCCAGCTGGCAGGCCACGGCTCTGCCTCTGCCTTTGCCAGGAGAGACCCTGGCAAGCGGGCCAAGAGAGCTGTGTTGGCCCCAAGGGGCTGGAGGCCCGCCAGCGCTGGCAGCTACCTTCATTTCTTCCGCTTTGCCCAGAGGGGTGACCCTGGTGTCCAGGCTTCCTGCAGGCCCCAGACCAAGTCCCTCCCTAAACGCCTCCGCTCTCCTCCGCCAGGCAAGGCAAGCACTCGGTAGCTGCAGCAGGACTGGCCCCACGGATGGGAAGGGCTGGGTCACAGTCAACCGGACCTTGAAGTAATGGTTAACATACTCACATCCAAGACCTGTCCTTCCTTGTACCTAAATCAGAGGCCAGCTGTCAGCCACCCAAGAACAGCCATGAAATCGCCCCACTTTGGGCCAGAACATGGTATAGATGCTCTCAAAGGTCATTTTACTTCTAACACCCCTGGGTTTTCTACTTCCTGATTCTAGAATGTACCCCTTATGGGGGGGGGGGGCGCCTTGGTCTTTCAGTTAGTTAAGCTCTTGGTTTCAGCTCAGGTCATGATCCCACAGTTTGTGGGTTCAAGCCCAGGACTGAGATCCCTGCTCGGGATTCTCTCTCTCTCTCTCCTTCTCGCTCTCTGCCCCTCCCCACTCACTCCCTCTCTCAAAAAATAGATAAACTTGGGGCGCCTGGGTGGCTCAGTTGGTTAAGCGTCCGACTTTGGCTCAGGTCATGATCTCGCGGTCCGTGGGTTCGAGCCCCATGTCGGGCTCTGTGCTGACAACTCAGAGCCTGGAGCCTGTTTCAGATTCTGTGTCTCCCTCTTTCTCTGACCCTCCCCTGTTCATGCTCTCTCTCTGTCTCAAAAATAAATAAATGTTAAAAAAAATTTTTAAAAAATAGATAAACTTAAAATAAAAATAGAATGTGCCCCTTATGAGCACTTCCAATAAACCAAGTCTGTGATAGGTGCTCATTTAATCCTTGCAACAACCAGGTGGGGTGGGGGTGGTTATTATCTCCAATTCCAGATGAGGAAACGAAGGCCCTGAGACATCTGCCCAGCGTGACTCAGCTGGTAAACAGCGAATCATGGAAAGGTTAGGTTTTAAGGTGGGTCTCTGATTCCCAAGTCAAAGCCTGGCTTTGGGTGAATCCTATGAAGAGGCATTTCAGGGCCAAAATGAAGTAAGTCTCCCATTCGTGCCTCATACTGCCAGAGTGCTGAAAAGAACTTTAAACAGACCATCAAGTAGCATTTATGTGGTCCATTGCAAAATACTTTGTACACGTGTTCCTCATTTCACCTTTAAGAAACTTCTAGTAGGGAGCTATTACTGTGTTTGGGGTTCTCACCATCTCTGTTTCACGAATTGGAAAGCTTAGTTGGAGGAGGGCAGGATCACCCGAAAGATGGCCAGAGAGCTGAAGTTCAGACTCCAGTTCCCACTGCTGGCTCCCAGGAGGGAAGGGGGTGAGCTGTAACTGGGAACCGCCTCTTTTTCCGTAAGAAGACAAGGCTGTCTCCAAGATCCCGAGACCCACGAAGGTCCAGATTCACCCCCTTTCTTTTAAGTACAAGGTGTTCTCTTTCACATTATCTGTCTGCCTGGGCCACAAACACAATTTATAAACAAGGCAAAAATGGCAGAGGAAAAATGAAGTCAGAATGTGCCATTGAAGCAAGTCAAACAATACTAAATTAGTATTTGGCTAAGCGGCTATCTCATTGTTAAGATATTTCCTCCAATGTGTTTTCAGAAGCAACGGCCATTAAACTACTGGGAATGATCGCCAGGTTTGATTTCAGGAAGGAAATCCCCTCCCATTTCCCTGCTGGGCAATTCGATTAATTTTCTCCTGACCCTCACCAGCTGATTATTAGGAAAACTATACCTCCTTCTTTTCTAAACAAATTGTATTCGCTTAAAGCGTCAAAATCTCTCTCCCAACGGCTGGGAAGCCCTGAGCTCCCGCCAAAAGTCTATTCTTTGGGAGGGCAGGACCAGCTGGTGGGGGAGCTCTCAGGAGCATCCTGGGAGCAGACTTCTGGATCCACGAGTCAGCTCCTGGGGGAAAAGGAAAGTTCTATCTGTGCTGGAGCTCAGAGCCTTTGTCCAGAGAGACCGTTTGGATTGCAGACAAAGTAAATAAGTCAGTCCTGCAGGTCCAACAGACTTGCCTGGGGAGGACACAGCTATGTTTATTGTCGCGGGAGAGCATCTCTTTTTCTGGGTCCCACGTTGCCTATGGAGCAAAGATCTCACTTTCCACTCCCTCAAGGCCATGATAGCTGGAACAATGATGTCACTTCTTGGAGGGAGTCTTGTGTTGTGGACTAGCCAAGGAATCTGGGGACCCAGGTTCTAGTCCTGGCTCTGCTATTACCTGGCTGGGACACCCCAGCCAGGCTGTTCTGCCAATTCAGCCGTCAGTTTTTGCACCTATAAATTGGGCTCCGGACCCTTGCCAAGGCAAGTCACTGGTTTCGGGAGTCGGGGTGGGTTTAGGCTAGAAAAAGACCTTCATTTTATCCCTCTTTTCCTTAAATTGATAGCTTTCCTCCATAAGAAGAATGTCAGTGGTTTCCTGCCGTCAAAGGCATAATGAGTTCTCTGTTTTATAAGAATTCAGACTCCAGCAAAACAAAGGAAGCCAGGGGGCCCATTGGAAAGGCTACCAGCAATCTTGCCGAAGGTTCTTTCTTCCCAGACCTTAAAGCAGCGGCTCCTCATTTCTCAAGATACCAGCTGCCCAGTTAACCCCTAAACTACTGGGTAGTTCATCAAAAGGTTGGGAGTGGGAAGATAGGAGGAGACAGATCTTAGCAAAATTTGAACTTGGACCTCCACATTAAAAGAATATATATTTCCATCTGCCAAGTAGCAGCATCCTAAATCCTCAATTTCCTACAGAGTGAAAACCTCAGGGGCGCCTGGGTGGCTCCATCGATTAAGCGACTGACCTCCGCTGAGATCATGATCTCACGGTTCGTGGCTTTGAGCCCCGCGTCGAGCTCTGTGCTGACAGCTCAGAGCCTGGAGCCTGCTTCCGAGATTCTGTGTCTCCTTCTCTCTGCCCCTCCCCTGCTCGTGCTCTGTCTCTCTCTCTGACTCTCAAAAAATAAATAAATGTTAATTAAAAAAAAAAAAAAAAAGGAAAACCTCATAATGAGGTGTTTGAGTCCTTTGCATGTAAGCCCTAACTGACCTCTTCCTAGTGCTTCTCCTGGATGTCCTTTCTGCTATCACCCTGAGCTGTTTGGACTGTTCCTTCCCTCGTGGCTCTACTCCTGCTGATCTTTCTACCTGGGCCTGCTGCTGTGGTTGGACCCCTTCCTCACGGCCGATCCCAGTGACCCCTTCCGTGGGGAGGAGACCCTAACCAGAACCGTCTTTCTTCTGCGTTTCCATAGCTTCTGGTGAGCCATCATCACCTTGCTTTCTCATCCGTGTTAACTCATCTGATTCCCTCTGTGGGTCAAGGACCTTGAGTGGCCTCTGCAGCAGAGGACCTGGTGTGTCAGGGTGACTGGCATAGGCTCTCAGAGTTCAAAGTTCAAATGCACTTTTGGATCCTCCCTTCCTCCAAGCATTCCCCCCACCCCACAACAATGTCTGCCTCACTTCCAAAGCCTGCACCTGAACTAGGAGGAAATGTGCACTTCGCTCAAGGGGGGCTATATGTTCTAGATTCCTGATCCTTTGAGGGGGTCTCTCTTCGTATGAGGGCTGAGATGCAAGCATGGAAACAGTGGGAGAGAATATTTGAAGTCACCAGGCCCAGAAAACCTGGCCAGCCCGATGACCAAACACCCTCCATACAACATCTAGGCTATTGTTGCCCGGGGCTCCTGGTCTAAAACAGACCAGGCCGCTGTAGGGGTGTGATTCGTGGGAGTGCAGAACCTGGCTGAGTTTGGAAATAGTTCACTGTTCAATGGACCATTTTTAAAAATTGTTTGTGAAATGTGTACTTACAGAATATCTGTTTTCCACGAAATCTGCAAAACAAAGCATAACATGGAGGGTGAGCGATTCAGAGAGTACATCAGGCTCCTCCCGCCCCCCAACCATCTCAGGAACCTCATGGGTAAAGGCAGGGGGTGGGGGCAGTGCAGAAGGAGACACCAGAGCTTTACTGGGTGCTCAGCTGTATGGCTCCTTTGCCCACAGACAGCTTCCTCTGGGCTCTATACTCCATGTGACAAGCATATTAAAATCCCTGGAAGCTCACTGGACATTTTAAACAGTTTTTTTTTTAAGATTTTATTTTTTAATTTGTTTTAATGTTTGTTTATTTTTGCGAGAAGAGACAGAGTATGAGCTGGGGGGGGGGGTGGGCAGGGGTGGGGAGCAGAGAGAGAGACCCAGAATCTGAAGCAGGCTCCAGGCTCTGAACTGTCAGCACAGAGCCTGACGCGAGGCTCGAACCCATGAGCAGTGAAATCATGACCTGAGCTGAAATAGGACGCTTAACCGACTGAGCCACCCGGGTGCCCAAAGATTTTATTTTATTTTTTAAGTAATCTCTATATCCAATGTGGGGCTGGAACTCATGACTGCAAAAACCCGAGTCGCATGCTCCATGGACTGAGCCACCCAGGCGTCCCGGCAGGTTTTTTGTTGTTGTTTTTTTTAATTAGTACTTCAGGTTATTTCAAGAAAAAAACTGAAAACTATAGAGGAGTAGAAAGTAGCCGATAAGCATGATCTCTTGTTCCATTCTTTAAACCTTGTTGACACTTTTGTCCCCCAGTCTTTTTCTGCTCTCCCGTAGGCTTTTGGTTCTGAGTCATAACATACAACATATGCCATTTTCTAGCCTATCCTTTTTACATAACGTGATCTTATAAACATTTCCTGGTACCTTCTTAAACATACTTGGGAGTGGCCTGTGTAATAATCATTCAATGGGTGTACAATTGTTTACTTATCCAGCTCCTTACTTTAGAAATTTAGGTTCTTTCCAAGTTTTTGCTGTTTTAAATAGTGCTGCCAGGGGAGCCTGGGTGGCTCGGTCAGTTAAGTGTCCGACTCTCGGTTTCGGCCGAAGTCATGCTCTCACGGTTTCTTGAGTTCGAGCCCCACGTCAGGCTCTGTGTTGACAGCGTGGAGCCTGCTTAGGATTCTCTCTCTCTCTCTCTCTCTCTCTCTCTCTCTCTCTCTCTCTCTGTCCCTCCCCTGCTCACGTTTTTCCTCTCCCAAAATAAATAAACTTAATAAAAAAAAAAGATGTAAATAGTGCTGCCACATCCTCTTTGGGAATAAGGCTATTTCCTTATTTCGTAGTAGCTTCTCCATCCCCACAAGTGGGAGCAGGGGAGGAGAAGGTATAAACACTGCCACCACTCTCGGGATAGACAGCCCAAGCGCTGCCTGGAATGACAGGGCCACCTCTTCCCCCTTCCCCCATAGGCCACCCTGTCTTCTTGCTAGGGTGCACGCCAGGACCTGCTGGCCCAGCCAGGCTGCAAGGATGAACATGGGCCTGTCACGTCCTTCCAAATGTCAGGAAGATCGGAGAGAGGTGAAGAAAGGCCAAGGAGAACGGGAGGTGTCGTGTGGGGGGCGAGCCATCCTGCCAGTGTTAGTTAGAGCCGGTTTTCACTACAACAGGCGAGAGAGGGCTGTGCTTTGCCCTTGGAAAGGAGCAGGCCCCCACCCATTGCAGTTTCTAATCGGGCAGCGGCCCACACGGCTGGGGCTGATTCCCCAAACAGTCCATGCAGGACACAGACCTGAGGACAGAGAAACCATGGGGACCTCCTGCTGTCTGGGAAAGGCGCCCAGAGCGTATGTGGGTGTTGGGGGTGGCAGCCAGTCTTGAAGGTGGAAGAGGCAATGGCAGGAGGGCCATAACCTACCGGACCCGAGTCCTCAGGGCTACTAGGTGGATGCACTCCAAGGGGCCTCGGGCTCTGCGAGGCTGCCCAACCTCAAACCCAGTCCCTTCTGAGTCTTGGGCGGTCTTGGGGCCCACCTGTCACAACGGGAGTCACAACCCTTCTGTTTCTCTCTCTAATTTAAAAATATCCTGTTTCCAAAAGTCCACTTCCCCCTCAAACCCTGCCTTATCACAGCCCTATTGTGCGTCCCCTGGAGAGGGAACGGGGCCAGAAGTTCCTAAGGGGCCCCCTTCTGTCCTGGCTGGGCCAGAGGCAGACGTCAAACAGCCAAATGGATGAATCAGCCGGACCACACGAAGTCGAGCCATTGTGTAAACTTCCACGCATTGAGTGAGGCTCGGGCAAGGCTCCCACCTGCAGCCCAAATCCGACCCGGGAGGACCTGAAGGACCCCGTGCTTCCCACTCCCCCCAAACCCCCGAGGGCTCTGGAATCAGACTTAAGAGGGAAAGAGCCTTAGTCTGTATGTCTGTAATAGTCTTAGACTATTACTTAGTCTTAGTAATATGAATACAAAAGACGGAAAATTTCGAATATGCTAGTAACACTCAAGGAAAACCTAGGTTTATGCCCACTTGTAGCATATCACTGCAACTTGGAGCAATCACTGCAAAAATAGAATCTGGTGGGTGGTACCTATTTTTTTTTTCACAGACTACTTTTTTACCCTCTTAGATTCTGAAGTAAAGAAACGCACCCCCCCCGGGGGGGGGGGCAGGGCTGGCAGTGTCCGCCAGGCTGGCTGGCTCAGTGCCACACAGGATGGGTGGGGACCGGCTCTCAAGTGCTCTTTTGTCCCTCCCACAGGGGTTGTGAGAGGCCCTCCGCACTGTGGTTCTTTCTTGATGACAGCTACTCTTAGTATATTAGACTTCTGCCCCTTTAGAAACATTTGGAACACCAAAGAGCGAGCGGAATGTAAAGGCCGAGTGAGCAGATCCTCAGGTGGGAAGATGGCTGGGTCCAACCCCAAAAGGCATAACTTCGTGTCTGGAGCAGGACCCGGCATCTCTTCCAGGGCCTGGCATTGTCAAGTGGGATGTGCCCAGGACACCTGTGGAGGTGGGCACAGGGCATCTAGAGAGGAAAACCAATTCTCCTGTTGGAGGACTCACAAGGAGGTGAATTACGAGAAGCCAAGGTTTCTTAACACTGACATTTGGGGCTGGATCATCTTCTTCTTCTTCTTTTTTTTTTTTTTAGAGTTTACATACTGTTTTTTAGCAATATCTACACCCAACGTGGGCCTTCAACTCGTGACCCTGAGACCAAGAGTTGGATGCTCTCTCAGGGCGCCTGGGTGGCTCCATCGGTTAAGCGTCCGACTTTGGCTCAGGGCATGATCTCATGCTTCGGGAGTTGGAGCCCCGCGTCGGGCTCTGTGCTGACAGCTTGGAGTCTGGAGTCTGTTTCAGATTCCGTGTCTCCCTCTCTCCCTCCCCCTCCCCCACCCTCTCTCATAAAAGGAATAAACGTTAAAAAATTAAAATAAAAAAAAAAAAAAGAGTTGCATCCTCTCCCAACTGAGCCCACCAGGCACCTCTGGGCTGGATCATTCTTTCTTGTGGGGACTGTCCCATACATTGTAAGATGTTAAGTAGCATTCCTGGCCTCCACACATTAGATGCTATAGCACCCCTTTTTCCTCCCCCCCCCCAGTTATGACAACCAAAGATGTCTCCTGCCTTGTGAACCAGTGCTCCAGGCCGATGACTCCTAGACCTGAGTTCTTTCATAGTGAAAGAGCTTGACTGCATTGCTGATTGTAGTAAACCACTTCACTCTTCTGTTAAAATCCAGTGTAAATATACATTAGTAGGTTTTGCTTTGGATGACCTGCGGGCCATTTTACAAAGTACTTTTAGAATAAGCCGGAGCACTATAAAAGGTGAAGTCGCGAACCAGAGCGAAGATACAAACTTTCCTGATGAGCCAGAAATTGCGGTTCCTACAAGGCTCGGCCAGGCTGAGTGAAGTTGTTGAGAAAGCCATAGACAGCCCGTAATTGTTCTCTTTTCGTTCTTGTCACCAGAAAAGCAAGGGGGGGAGAAGAAAATCAAACCTTTCCCTGGATTAGTCAGAGAAGGAGGAAGTTGATGACAGGTAAAAAGAGAGGTTTGGGGGGCGCGTGCTTGCGGGTGGGGTGGGGGGCTTTTGGTGCCAGGTTGCCCCACAACCGAGAGTGTCTAAGCTATGAGCAAGTCCTGAAGGACACCACCATCTAAATCAAGAGAACTCAGGCGAGTAACAGAGCATCCTGTATGAAGTCCAAGGTTACAGGGGATGGGAGGAAATTGGTTCCAGTTAAGTGTTAAAGAGAGAAAGGTACCAAACCAACCTGGATTACTTCCTTCAAACGCTCACTTTTTAGGACCACCCACATTACTGCTTAAGAAGAGGCATAGGGGCGCCTGGGTGGCGCAGTCGGTTAAGCGTCCAACTTCAGCCAGGTCACGATCTCGCGGTCCGTGAGTTCGAGCCCCGTGTCGGGCTCTGGGCTGATGGCTCAGAGCCTGGAGCCTGTTTCCGATTCTGTGTCTCCCTCCCTCTCTGCCCCTCCCCCGTTCATGCTCTGTCTCTCTCTGTCCCAAAAATAAAAACGTTGAAAAAAAAAATTTTTTTTTAAAAAAAGAAGAGGCATAAACACAGGCTTAGTTCCCCTTTCTGTAAAGCCAAACCACAAGTCATAACCAGAGCTACTGTTGCTGCCTGGAATTTGCAAATCCTCATCTTAGGCAAGTCATTGAAAAGGGAATAAGTACTTCAAAGAGCCTGAAGTGTCAACCTTGCAGATCTAACTTACCAGAAATTATCGGCAAGTTTTCCTTTACCTTTAAGAGAGCTGATGGTTATGTAAATGCAAAAGCTCTTTCTCAACCAGTTCTGGGGGCATTCCAGGGCTTGCTGTCCCTTCTACTTAGGCTTTTCTCAATTGGGCCTCTTCTGGATATAAATTTCCTAGTACTGAGAACCCCTCTCCTTCTTTCCCTAACGGTTTGTAAGGAATCACCTAACAGTTGGGAAAGGGAAACGTTCAAAGATCGGAGGTTTCTTTGTCCCAGACTGAGTTGACTGCTGGGATAAGATGTTAACTTAGCTCTCCGTCAACAAAACAGTAGGCTCCCAGCAGAAGAGCAGACCTGTCTAACCATGGCCATGACCCAGCAGGGGATACTCAGTCGGAAGAGATACCAATTTTATTGAACCCACCTGCCCACCCCAGTGCTTATCCACCTATACACACTCCTGAGGAACACTGCAGTGTTCACTGTGACAATTCCATATGAGGGAGGGACATTTTATTGAAAATTAATAAGAAAACTGACGTCCAGGGGAGAAGTAAGGGTCGGGAGCCAAGTCATATAACTGGGTAAGGGCAGTGCTGAGACCAAACCCTAGTCTCTATCTCCCACTCAGGGTGTTCTTCTTAGGGTTACAGTGCAAAGAACCATCCAGCTGGACTCCAGCCAAAACAAACGTACCAGAAGCACAGTGAGTTGGCCCCTGAGCTCCATGATTTAATTCGGATTTGGAGGGAAAACTCAGGCTTAGTAGAAGCAAATACTTATTGGGTCTTGGAGTCAAGGGTGAGTAAAGGATTAGAATTGCCTCCAAGGGACCTAGGAAGTGACTCTTAGAAGTTGCTTAGAACAAAACATTTAGGGGAATGGTTTTGGATGGACCAAAGCATAGACAAATGACCATGACTTCCAAATGCCAGGACACTCAGACTCTCCGAACATCATCACCGGAAGGCAACTTAAGATCATCCATCCAACCACCTCACTCAATACAGAAGCACTGAGCTTGCTCAAATTCGCAGATAGACAAAGTAGAATGGTTGTTGCCAGGGGCTGGAAAGAGTAGCGAGTTATTGCTTACTGGGTCTAAAGTTTCATTTGGGGAAGATGAAAAAGTTCTGGAGATGGATGGTGATGGTTATACAGCTACGTGAATGTATTTAATGCCACCAAAACGTACACTTAAAAGTGGTTAAAATGGCAGGTGTTATGTGTATTTTGTCACAGTTAAAACACACAACCAAAGCTGTGAGCTTAGAGCCTAAAGCCAAGATTGCAAAGACCTGGTTCCCCCCACAGCCTACAGATGCCCCCACACTCATGAGCCAGCAGTCCACCTCGCTCCCTCCAGGACGCTGGTCCTGTCCAGATTCCCGCCCTGGGGCTGTTCCTTGGAGGCAGGCCTGCCCAATGCCCTTTCCCTTATCTAGAGGAGCAGTTTTCCTTTTTATCACTCAGGGGAAAAGGGGGGTTTAAGAGCCAGAACTACGCCCTGTGAGCCATTTCCCAAAATAGTCAGCCCTGACGTGCTGCTGGTTGGAAGGTGGGGAGAACTAAGAAATTAAGATGGGAAGAATAAGAAATTAAGAAGGAAAGGTTAGATAAGCCTTAGCTCTGTATTCAGCCCATTCACCGACCTGTCCAGAGACCCACCTCCCCCAAGGTCTTTATTTTATTGTGTGTCACCCTCCTCCCCCCAACACACACACACACACATGCACACACATGCACATATGTACGTGAGTTGGAGGATTCTCTCTGCTGGCCAACCCTGAGGCCAGTCCTTCCAGGATCCTTTCAAGATTGCTGAGGAGTAAGAAAGATCCTACCTCTTCAAGCAAGACCCTACCTCTTTCACTATGAAAGAACTCAGGTCTGATTATACAGAGGTATAATCAGAAGGGAAGTGAGGGCATCTAGAAAATGCTTCTAAAAGTGTGGTCCCCAGAACAACAGCAGCAACATGTGAGAATTTTTTAGAAATACAAATTGGGGCGCCTGGGTGGCTCGGTCGGTTAAGCGTCTGACTTTGGCTCGGGTCATGATCTCGCGGTTTGTGAGTTCGAGCCCCGCGTCGGGCTCTGTGCTGACAGCTCAGAGCCTGGAGCCTGCTTCAGATTCTGTGTCTCCCTCTCTCTCTGTCCCTCCCCGGCTCACTCTCCCCCTCAAAAATAAATAAACATTAAAAAAAATTTTTTTTTTCAACGTTTATTTATTTTGGGGACAGAGAGAGACAGAGCATGAACGGGCAAGGGGCAGAGAGAGAGGGAGACACAGAATCGGAAACAGGCTCCAGGCTCTGAGCCATCAGCCCAGAGCCCGACGCGGGGCTCGAACTCACGGACCGCGAGATCGTGACCTGGCTGACGTCGGACGCTTAACCGACTGCGCCACCCAGGCGCCCCAAAAATAAATAAACATTAAAAAAAAATACTAAAAGAAGTACAAATTAGTCCCACTCCAGACCTACTGAAATCACAAAGTCTGGGTGGTGGTACCACACCATTTGTGTTTTAACACACCTGGAGAATGCTCCGTCTACATTTGAGCCCCTGCCCCTCATTTCAGACAAGGCAACCAAGGTTCTGAGAGGTTCCACGACTCACCCAGGGTCACCCAGACCATACCAGGCTGTTACTCTTTTTTTTTTTTTTAACTTTATGTATTTATTTTGAGAGAGTCAGAGATCGTGTGAATTGGGGAGGTGCAGAGAGAGGGGGAGAATCTCAAGCAGGCTGTCAGCTCAGAGCCCGACACGGGGCTCGAACTCATGAACTGTGAGATCCTGACCTGAGCTGAAGTCAAAGACCGGACGCTCAGCCAACTGAGCCACCCAGGCAGCCCCAGGCTGTTAATAGAACTGAATCCTCTAATTAAGCGGATGATAATGTGAAACCGAACAAAGCTGGAAAGGGCAGCAGCAGGCAGTCCCTTTGGCAGGACCGGGAGGAAACGTGAAGCTGGGCTCCCAGCATTGGAGTCCCTGCTCTGCCATCACTGGCCTTAGGATTGGGATGAGTTACTTAGCCTCCGGGCCCATTTTCCCATCTGCAGGACAGGAACAGTAGTAAAACCTCCGTCAACCCTAGGATGGTTTTGAGGACTGAACAAAGAGCAGGCGTCTCGCAGTAAGAGGGACAGAAAGAAAGAACAGGAAGAGGACTGAGGAGCCTACAGCTTCCTGCCTTGGAGCAGCCACCGAGCAGGAAATGCTGGGAAACAGCAGCTCCCCTGGCCTCCAGGACAGGAGCCTCTTAGGTAAGGTGAGCACACGGACTTTCACAGCAGCACTGTGGTTTTGGCTACAACACCCAGGGCTCTCTCTACCCGCAACCTCTGGGGCAGGAGCCAGCTGCCTGTTCAGAGACCAGGTTACAGAGGAGTCCCAGCCCCAGCTGACTCCTGATGGCCCAAGTGGGGCTCTGGCTGGGAGTCAGGGTGGGGAGGGAGACGGCTGTGTCTGGTCCCTGCCCTGAACCCTAGGGCTCAAGTTTCCCCTGCATCTTTTGGCCAACACGGATTGGATGCTCGCTGTATGGTAGGGGATAGTAGACGGACTCGTGCCTGGGGTAATTAGCCCCATCTCCCCCCAAGCTAACCTCACCCCCTGTTTCTCATTTAATCTCATCTCCATGCAACAGCTGAAGAATCTGGAGTCTCAGAAGGGTCAGGCATCTTGGTCACAGTCACACAGCTGCTAAGGGGCAGCACCAGGACTGGGGCTCAGATGTTTGCGAGCAAAACAGGGCCCTTCACCACCCTGAGCCCCTGGGGTCCATTCCTGCCCTAGACCAGAGGGAGCAGCGAGATTCCCAGGGTGGGGGACTGAGGACTCAGGCATGGAGAACCGTCTGAACAGCTGCCCTAAAGCAGGTGTAAATGCCACCCCCAAATATGCCACACTGGCATAGGATTATTTGGGGCCGGAGGATGCAGAAGGAAGCCTTCCAGGAGTTTCCCTTATCTGACCAGAAGCCGAAGTTCCTGGGAAATGAAGACAGCCATGAGTCCCTCTCCCAGGGAAGGCTTCTGGCCTCCAAGATGACAGAAAGGCGGTGCTGAGATGGACCTGCCTAAACAAGCCTTATTCCATTCGTTTCCCCCAGATATTTACCTTCCCATTTGTTTTGTCACTTCTCCACAAATGTATTGTTCGTGCCTAACGTGCTAAAGAAGCCCCCAGTTCTAACCACACCGAGGGCTTACTCATCACTGTTTTTCTCCTTGTTAATCTGTCTTTTGTCAGTCTCAGGGCAGGGCATCTCATACTGACACTGGGTGTGGCCCTCGCCAGCCAGCTGTAAAGGACCTCCAGCTGCTGGCCCAGGCCACGGCAGACCCCCAGTCCTCCGGTCCTGGGGCGGGGGATCCCTGCAGGAGCCTGATCAGGAGCCTGGAGTTCAGGTCCAGGGTGGGCCAGTCTGGGGACTTGCTTCCTGTGTGAACTTGGTCAGGTGTTTTCACTGCTCTATGCCTCAGTATCCTCATCTGTAAAATGGGACTTAAATGTGAGGATTGAAAGAGATATTGTAACACAGACCACTTGGCATACACAGTAAGCGCTCAATAAATGTGAGGTTTTGCATAACCAAAGCGACCCAAAATGAACAATTTCAGGGACCATAAGAAGAGCAGAGGGGTTTCATACAATTTTCACACACTTACCCAACAGGGTGTTGTATGGAAACCAATTTGACAATAAATTTCATATTAAAAAAAAATAATAAGAGATGGGGCGCCTGGGTGGTGCAGTCGGTTAAGCATCCGACTTCAGCCAGGTCACGATCTCGCGGTCCGTGAGTTCGAGCCCCGCGTCAGGCTCTGGGCTGATAGCTCAGAGCCTGGAGCCTGTTTCCGATTCTGTGTCTCCCTCTCTCTCTGCCCCTCCCCCATTCATGCTCTGTCTCTCTCTGTCCCAAAAATAAATAAACGTTGAAAAAAAAAATTTAAAAAATTGGCATGTTTAAAAAAAAAAAATAATAAGAGAATGTCTTGGGGAAAAAAAAAAATTACCCAACAGGACCAAGCATGAGCCCTACAAGAACTCTAGCTTTTTGTTACACTGGAAGGACAGAGAAGGCCTATTTATTTCTGAATTTGCATTTTGCTGGCTCTGAATATTTTGAGAATACAAAATGAGACACTGAGGCCAAAAACTCCCCCAGGGGATGGTTTCTGAAAATCAGTCAGTCAGTGTCAAGTTCCACAAGGAGGCTGGGTTTCTGCTCTACCCATGAAAATACCACTTAATATATATATATATATATATATATATATATATATATATATATATAATATATATATTTATATAAGATATATATTTTTTATATATATAAGATATAGATAAGATAAGATATATATAACATATATATTTATATATATGATATATAGATATATATAACATATATATATTTATATATATGATATATTTATATATATATGATAAGCATAATCAGCTTGCTCCCTGTATATGATATATACATATATATATGATATACTATTATATAGTAAACCATACATTATATGATATATGTAATATAAAAAGATAAAAAGTAGGCTTTTCTGGTAAGACAGTGCTCCTCAAACACTGGCAGCACCAGCAATATCTGGGAGCCTGTTAGAGTTCAGATTCTGGAGATTCTGATTCTGTGGGGCTGGGTTGGTCCGGAGACACCCACGGCTGCTGGTCTGGGGACGGCACTTGGAATGGCCAGACTCTCCCAAAGTTTCCACTTAAATACAGGTCTGTTATACAAAGCAAGATACACTCACAGTGACTATTTCCCCCAGAATCTTATGCCCTTTGGATTGTGACTGATTTTCAGAATTTACTTATCCTAAAGTTTGAGAGACAGAGAGAGAGAGAGAGAGAGAGAGAGAGAGAGAGAGAGAGAGTGAGTGCAGGGGAGGGGCAGAGGGAGAGCAAGAATCCCAAGCAGGCTCTGTGCTGTTAGCACGGAGCCGACCCTAGGGTCCTGACCTGAGCCGAAATCAAGAGTCCGTCGCTTAACCGACTGAGCCACCCAGGCGCCCCTATTTTTTCAGAATTTAAAAGTAATCTTTGTATTCATTCATTTCTCCAGGATGGAATAGAATAATTTCACACACACACACACACACACACACACACACACACACACACACACACACAAATGTTATTGCTGGGAGCTTCCCCAGGCCCATGTCTGCTTGGGCACTGTGCTCAGTCCTGGGGGGAGCTCCTCATGAGGAAGTAATGGAGATGGGAACTGAATCGGGGTCTAGAATCAAAGAAATAAGAATGAAAGGAAATGGGGGCAGATCTGTACCCCACCCCCAGGCGGAAAGGGAGTTCTCAGAAAGGCTGAAGCTACCCAAGGTCTTCAAAGCACAGCACTAAGACCTTCGGGCACCCCCGCCCCGGTCCCGTGCACCAGGGCCCGTTGGGGAGTGGGACAGGTGAGGTGCACTGGTTGGCCTCTGAGAACAGGCAGGGCCGCACTGCTTCTCTCAGGGTCATGTGAGCACACAGTGGCACCGGGACACATCCCATCAGCTGGGTACGAATATGCAAAGTCCTATTTGCCTGGCCTGCAGCAGGCACTTAATAACCATTCATTGACTAAATTATAGCACATGTAACACGTGGCTACATTTGGAGAGTGGTGGGAGAGAGATAGTCAACAACTTCGGTGTAAGGGGCCTCCTTTGCTCCTTCTCCTTGCCCACTCCCAAGGCCCACATGGATGATTCAGGAGGAAGCGTCCCCCAGGCTCGGGGAGTCGGAAGCCCTCACTCACCAGGATTAGTTTTCCGGATTTCACTATACACCGTCTCTGTGCCCTTGGTTTCCAGACCTAGAAAGTGATCAAGCACAGGTCAACAGCTGCCTCTGGGCACCAGGTCGGCCCACTGCCGAAGCAAGACAATGTGTGAGGCTCCCTGCTTACCCACGACCCCACCCCACGAGTGCCTGTCTCCAGCAAGCCCTGGAGACCTTAATGCCACTAAGCCCAGGCCATTCCCTGGCTTTACAAGATCCTGGTCTAAGTAGCCTCACTCTCTGTCTGGAAGTATGAAGTCAACAGGCCATTATGGGTCCACCTGGACCACTCACAGGTGGAGGGGTTCCCAGCATAGGCCTGCAGCCTCCTGCTCAGTGGTCCCATACCTCCTTCCCTGCCAGTGCGTTCCTATGTCCAACTGCTCTCCCTGCCCCTCCCAGGAGGCTGGGCTATGACTTCCCAATCACCTGAGGCCTGGGTTCGAGCCTGGGCCTCATCTGTGATGTTAAGGATCAGCTGGGACCGAGAACCACTTAAAATCTTGACAGTGGGGCTAGTTGATGTCACACACCAACACGTGGGCCTCATTCTGATTCTGATTAGTTCTGGAGTGGCCCTGCCATTGGTGGGTTTTAAGAGCTCCCAGGGAATTCCAATAGGCAGACGGGGTTGAGATCCTCTGGTCTGGACTCTTTTGGACTGGCGCACAGATGACCAGCCAGGGTATGGATCACACTCAGGGGAGACCCAAGGTTTGGAGGACAAAGCACCCGTATGGTCATCTGTTTAAGTTGAAGTAGGTGTACAGGTTGTGTATACACACACTTGTACACACACTCGTAGTGTATCTACACGCATTGTATGAATCATAGAGGGTGTATACACACAGCATGTACATACATACACACCCACGAACCCTCAGGAAACAGGATGGGACCCCACTTCTTCCCCTACCTCCTCTCACCTGCACAAAGGACAAGGAAGCCTCATTGTAGAAAGGTGGCTCATGCCATGAGGCCAACATTCTCTTTCTACAGATCCGGAAATGAAGCCCCAGACCGGGTAAGATGCTTCCTGCCACCATGCTCAGCGCCATGTGATATTTCTTGGTGGCAGGTGGCTGGGGCATGTCCACGGACTCTAACTGCACCGAGATACCCTTGACTCCCTAGGCCCCAGGGATGCCCCCTGACCCTGAACATACCCTTTCACCGCTGGCCCGGCCCTTTCTCTTTGCCCCATTCCTCCTCATCCTCCAAGTCTCAGGACAGGCTTTGCTTCTGCACTTGGGTACACATACCCTCACCCACCTGCATACACCCCAACACGTGCACCCCTTCTCAGGGCCCAGGGCAGTTGCTAGGCCCCCTGTGCTCCCACGGCAGTTTGGGGATACTTGTCCACAACCACACTGACATTATTTGTCCCCACGACTGCCTGTCCCCTGATGGGCCCAGAGCTTCTCCAGGGGTCTGGTGCACCTCCCAGTCAATGCAGTTACCTGGAGGCACCCGTAAAGGTTTCACGAGATAGTGACGGCACCAGTCAATGCTTGCGGGTGCCTCTATCTCAGGTCCCCCGAGCCTCAGGAAGGCTTTGGCATAATCAGCTTGCTCCCTGAGGTTTTAGATTTTAGAATTGAAATCATGGTCATTCATTAGACACTGAATGGCGGTGGTTCCCGTGCCAGGACCTGAGCACCAGGAGGAAGCCTGAGGGGGTGTTTCAGACTCCAGCAGGTGAACTTGGGACATTTTGGTGGCCAGGGCCTCACACAAGTCTTCATATGGGTCCCCCCCATCCCCCCGCCCAGGGCACCAAACAGGAGTTGGTACTCACTAGACTGACTGAGATACCAGGTGCTCTCAGCTTAGAGAACGGACACCTGCCGTTCTCTAAGAGGCCAGTAGAGATGCTTATACCAGGCTCCCTCCGTGGCACCAGATTTAGGGGTGTAGAGGGAAGCTCCAGGGTTTCCCATATCTCCTGGGGAAATCTCTCACATTCCCAAGGGATTCTGCTCAATGTCAGGCCGGGGGAAGTCACTCCTTCAGTATGATCCTAACACCTATTGTGTGCTGGACAGGGTGGAAGCTGAAGCTGAAGCGGGAGGGAAAAGGCAAATCACACCCACACTGGAGCTTTCAGAAGCCCCAGGCCATGGGACAGACAATGCTGTGATAAGCAATATAGGTGCTCTGGGGTCTCTGCCGGCTCCTCCTCTGACCCCCCGCCCCACAATGGGAGTGGGGGCCACAGGGAAGGAATCAAGGGAGGGGGCTGGGTGGCCAATGTGGGGGCCTGGACACCCTTGTAAGCTCCACCGCCCCCCGGAACACAAGAGTTGCTGGTAGACCTCTCTGGCCACCTTGGGGACACGCTAACAGCCTCCGGACTCAAGAGTCACGCTTGACTCCCTTCGTCCTTAGAACTGCAGATCAGCCTGTTGGTTTCCGTCCTTGGCTGAGCAGCTACACTTGCAGCTGCCCCAGCGGCTCCTCCCGCTGCCCCCCTGCTCTGCCCTTCGGTGATGGGCGGGAGCCCCCCCACCCCCACCCCAGGCCGCTCGTCACCACCTCCCCTGCAATGCAGCTGCCTGCTAATGACTAACCCAGGCCAGCAGGCTGTTTGTCTCTGCTGTCAGGGATGTTTCCGGATGGTGCTTTATTTTGGCTCTTGTTTTTCTCTGTTAACAGAGAAAGAGAAGTCTTCAACGTCATGGGGTTTTCCCAGCAATTAGCCTCACAGCAAACAAGCAACAAACCGGTTTAACGAGTTCCTTCCCACCCCGCCTCCATCCCCGAGTGACTCCTTGGGCAACTGCCCAGTCAGAGTCAGAGCTGGACTGGGTTCCCAGCCCCTCCTCCACCCCAGCTGTGGAAGAGGGAGCTTTGAGGACAGGGAACTGAATTGGCCAAGACCAGATCAAGTTTACTCATCACTGGCCTTGAACCCACAGAGCCCTTTCCTCACCCACCCACTTCAGGACTGCCCTACCCTTGCTGTCCCTTAGCGCCAACGAGGCTGGGTTCCGAAAGCTCAACTTGAATCTTCTAGAAACTCTCCATTTCCACCCACGAGGCACTCATTTTAGCTCTCCCGAGGCCCCCACAGCAGCCTGGGGAAAGGTAACCACTTGGCTGGCTACCTGCACACAGCTTGTCAAGAAAAGCTTCCCTCCTCAACCCGTCCTGGGACTTCTTTTCCCTCGAAAGCCCCCCCCCACCCCGCCCCCGACGTTCAAGCAAGAAAAAGAAAACCAGACACTCTAACATGGAAACATTCCCAAAAGAATGGAAAATGGATGCTTTTCCAAGGAGAAACCCTGCTTCCTTTCTCCGTCAGCTACTGTAAATCCAAGGCCTCCCAGGCACTGGGCAGAGCGCTCGTGAAGCCACCTTGCCCTGAGCTGGCTAGCAGCCCCGGAGGGGCAGGGCCTGGCCCTCTGTGAGGAGCTTCAGGACTGTCTGCTTGAGCTCCCAGTGGAGTTTGGAGGGTCAATGGGGACAGCAGAGTTTTTCTACACATCATCAAAACCCTGGGGCAGCCCTGCCCTCCTGTTATGGTTCCTCTTTCCTTCTGAGTCTGAAGTCCCCTTAAAGGGAAGTAAGCTGTTACTCACAGGACTGAGCCCAAGTGACAGACGGGCATGTGCATCAGGCGTTGGCAGGACCAGAGAAGGCTGGAGGGGAGCCCCCTTCCAGCCCCTGTAGGCAGAGCCAATCCATACTCAGTTCTGGGCACCAGAGCCCTGTGCTGTCTCCTCTTGGGCATCTCATACTTAACCCAGCCGAACCTGCTGTTCTTCCCTGTCTCAGACCTCATGACCATCCACACAGTTGTCCACTCACACAACCTGTAGTGATTCCGTCTCCCTGGTCCTTGCCATAAAATTCATCCAGTGTTGTGATGTCTCTAAAATAGATCTGGAACCCATCCACTGCCAGCACTTTGGCTCCGCCCCCATCCCTTGTTGCCCGGTGTTAACACACGGGCCTCTCTGTCTCCATCCCTGTCTGCTTTCGGTCTGTCCTCTGCACCAGGCACATGGAACCTGTCAATTTCCTGCTTAGAGGCGTCTAAAGGCCTTCTGCTCCACTGAGACTAGAATTGCAAAGGGAACCTCAGAGGCCCCGCAGGCTGCACGCGTACCTTTGCTACTTGGCACAGGGGTTGGTCGAACACCGCCCTTAACTTGCTAACAGGCAAACCACTTTACAATGAAATAAGGAAGAAGAGAATTTCAGGCCTGCCATGGCCCCCACCATTCCCAGGGCCAGTCCAGACTTGGAAGTGGGACGCCCTGTGTAGCGTTTGTGCAGATCGGGGAGTACCAACTCTAGGGGGGCATTCTGATTGCAGACTGTGGGATCAGTGCCCCACTGCGTGGCGCACAGCCTAGGGGCCTTCGGGGACTGCCTTACCGAAAGATTCTGTGCACATAGCTGCTGACATGGTACCCAGAACCTAAGCAAGGGAAGAAAGAAAGAACCCCAAACTCTTCCCAAATCATGGAGCTAGAGGTAAAAAAAGGGATGCCCTTGCCATGTGGCTCTGGCTAATGCCTGGTCTGGCCCTCAGCTTGCCAGGCAGAATAGACACAGCAGTGGCCTCAGCCTCAGCAGGAAGGGGGGGTGGTGCATGACAATAGCCCTAATGAGCTTCCCAGGAGGGGAGGAAGGCTTTGGAGAGCTCCTTTGAGCGCAGGGGCCTGTGGGAAAGCCAGGGTGGAGAGCTAGGAAGGTATGCATGTTTTTTTGTGGGACCAAAAGCAACTGAAATTGCTGTTCTAGCATTTGCTATGGACCAGCCCACTCTGAGTCAGTCTCAACCAGCACAGGGCCAGAACTAGTGGCCTCCAGGCCAGCCCGCCCCTGAGAGAACCACACACATGAAAACAAAACCTGAAGTGTGAAGCTAGTGCCACTGTTTACACAGCAGGCTACTCTGTACTTTCAAGAGCCTTTACCCAAGCGTGCCTTTAAAGAGCCAAGCCCTCACTACCTTCAAACGTGCATTTCATTTACACAAGCTCAGTGTGCAAGCAACTTTTTCAGGACGATGCTAGGTTTGGGCAAGGAACATACCTCTGTAGGAAAGTCCAAACGCCCAGGGGTAAGGCTGCCCTCAAAGTCTCTCACCAAACACATTTCTTAGCGCTTAGTAGTTGCTCAATAAAACTTACTCATGGTTAGTAGTAGGTAAACAATAATTAATGAAATGTTACACCTCAAAAGGCTAGGCGGGGGTGGGGGGGGGTCACTGCTCTTGTCATAGGCACATCTAACAGGCCTGTCTGCTGACCACCCCCCTTCTGACCGACTGAAGGGACCCTTGTCCCCGGGTCATAGCACACCTCACTCTGTTGTCTACACCCAAGCAGAGAGCAAAACATGGGGAATCGCTCCAGGGATGGTGTTTACCTTGGTAAGGCTCAGATGGGGTCACTTGCACTTCTGTGTATTCCACATCCATGGTCAGAGGCTCTGCTCAAAAGAACCACAGCACCGGTGAGACAAAATCTCCTTGGGGAGCCTCAGCCTGCCTTAGAGATTTCCACTCAAATGATTATAACATTCCATATTTCGAGGAGGAAGCCAGACACAGGCCTAATGCCATTCTAAGTAGGTGAGAAATCTTGGGCTAGAGAAGACAGTCACAAGTCCTGCTTTCTCCAGGATGTGGAAAGGCCCTCCGGCCCAGGTCCCCATTGTTTCTACAGGGGAAGGATTTGTGAAAGCTCAGTAGACACAGAAAACAGCCAGTATCATCCATGGCAGTTAACTCTAGAAGCCTCCTCCACAGCCACAGGCATCGAAAGCTATCTCCAAGATGGAAAGGATCTCAGGAAATGGGGAACAGGGTCCCCCCTGCCTAAAAATACTCTGACAGTATGAGCCACATGCATAGGAAAACAAGTTAATGAGAGCAGTTGGGCCGCTAGAGTGAAATCCAGTAAATTAGTTTGTCTCAACTCAAAATTACATTATTGTTTTATTTTTGAAGCCTCAGAGTTGGGGTTTCTCGCCAGCACTGAAAACATCGATATGTGGTCAAGGACACAGGTGTTTACTTTTTTAGATTTTTTTTTTTTTAAGTAGGCTTCACATCCCGCTCAGAGTCTGAAATCATGACCCAGAGATCAAGACCTGAACTGAGATCAAGAGGCAGACTAACAAAGCCACCCAGGCGACCCTACTTTAGATTTAGCTCCTGTGATAGAGCCCCGGGGTGGGGGGGAAGAATTTTGAGAAACGATTTACGATTTAGCCCAATCCTTCTGAGGTTTAACCATAGCAGGGAATCTACTGTTAATTGTCTTTAAAAATTAGCAGCAATGCTAGTTTATTTTCTTTATAGTGTATGTTTTATTTTTATTAATATTGAGACACAAAATAATATTTTTAGGTTATGTATAAAATACACGGGACGCTTGGGTGGCTCAGTCGGTTGAGCGTCCAACGTCAGCTCAGGTCATGATCTCCTGATCCGTGAGTTCAAGCCCTGCATCCTGTGTCTCCCTCTCTCTCTGTCCCTCCTCCACTCACACACACACACACTCTCTCTCTCTCAAAAGTAAATAAACATGAAAAATAACTAACTAAATAAAAATTAAAAAACATCCCTGCTTCTACTACCCAAAAGAAAGGAGGTCCTCTACAGTACTACTCAGTAACCCATTCTGAATCAGCCAGTTCCCTGTTAGGTATAACCCAGTTCTTTCCCACTAGAATTTTGGTTACTTTCCATTAAGGACACAAGATAGCATCTTTGGAGAAAGCAATCAGCCATCTCTATTTATACACAGTGGCCAGGGACAGGGTCACTGAGAGAGGTGGGGAAACATCCCCAGGCTTTAACAGTTTTAGCTCTTTCCCTAGGGGTCTTTTTTAACGTAAAGTTTCTAATTAAAAAAACGTTTTAAAATTAGATAATTACCTTTATTTTCATTTGCCGATTTCATTGCATGGTTTCCAACATCTTCACTGTAACCTAGTTGAAAAATAACAATTAGGATGAATGACAATGGAAATTCTAGCTTTTCATATAATGTTTAAAAAATTTAGTGCCACGGGGCACCTGGGTAACTCAGTCGGTTAAGTGCTCAGGTTATGCTCAGGTCATGATCTCGCAGTTTGTGAGTTTGAGCCCCACCTGGGCGGTGGGGGGGAGCTGGGAGCCTGGAGCCTGCTTTGGTTTCTGTGTCTAACCTCTCTCTCTGACCCTCCCCAGCTCACACTCTGTCTTTCTCTCTCTCTCTCTCAAAAATAAACAAACATTAAACAACAACAACAACAACTTAGTGCCACTAAGAAATGAAGTGAGGCCTAACTTCTTCAGTGTAGTGGGCAACCAGCAGCATATCTGATTCTGGATTCCCATCTGGTCCCCCTTCAGCCCCATCCCGCCCACTGTGCGGTCTCTTTCTAACACCAGGAACATGCTTACCATCCCATGGGAGGAAAACTTCTGCCTATGGGTTGTTCAAAATTCAGAATTGTTCACGTTGAGCAACCCCATTAGAAATGAAGCTAAATTCCTTTTTTGTTTGTTTATTACTTCTGAGAGAGAGAGACAGAGTGTGAGTGGGGGAGGGGCAAAGAGAGAAGGAGACAGAGAATCAGAAGCAGGTTCCAGGCTCTGAGCTGTCAGCACAGAGCCAGGTGCAGGGCTCGAACTCACAGATCAGCAGATTGTGACCCGAGCTGAAGTCCAACGCTTAACCGACTGAGCCACCCAGGGGCCCTGAGGTTAAGCTTAATTCTAAAGGAAGGGGTCCATAACCAGAAACTAGCAAACTCGCCTGCTCCAACCAGACGACTGAATGCATGAGAACATGGTTTAAAAAATTACGGTACCTTCAGGCTGCCACCTCAGTGGGTAAAAAAATTTTTTAACATTTTTTTAAATCAAGTTGTTCTTTATTAAAAATAATTCTCAGGGTACCTGGGTGGCTCAGTCGATTAGGTGTCTGACTCTTAATTTCAGCTCAAGTCATGATCTCACAGTTTTGTGAGTTCAAGCCCCGCGCAGGGCTCCACGCGGACAGTGCAGAACCTGCTTGGGATTCTCTCTCTCCCTCCCTCTCCCCTGCTTACATGCTCTCTCAAGAATAAAAAAATAATAATAATTCTTACGGATGTTATAAATAATACTTCTGAAGAACATATGATTTTCCATTATGTATTAAAACTAATTACTTATTGTGATTATTAAAATATTTTATAAAGTGAAATAATCCATGCAGAGACAATATAAGAATTAGAGTATTTCTTGCATTTTGGAAATTTGGAGGAAAATCCTATTTTAATATACCTCTTAGCATTTAATTTAAAGTGTCTATGTATTTATGTGTAAATAGTATAAATCACCAAAAGAATCCCCCTTAAACCACACAAAGGTATTTTCTCTATAACACTGGATTACTTTTTACTAAATATTCACCAAATGTTTCTGTATGTAGTTTCTTAAATGATATATTTGCCTATTTCTCTCTTTATTGGCCCATTACTTTTGCTATTGCAAATGTTTTATTCACTTTCTAGTAAGGATTGTCTCACATTTTGTGCTTTCTTTAGTTCCTGTTCTATTTGATGGCCTTCAGGAATACAGTTTCCCAGGTTCTTCCATTTATTTGTTTGTTTGTTTGATTATTAATTAGTAGGCTCCACGTCCCATGTGGGGCTTGAACTCATGACCTTGAGGTTAAGAGTTGCATGCTCTACGGTTGAGCCAACCAGGCCATTTTATTGACTTTTTAAAGGTTTGATTTGGTACTATAAGAATTGCTCAATTCTTAAAACATGTTTCTCAAGTATGCCCTGTAAAAGGCATATCCTACCTAAAATTCTCATTCTTGTGAAACACTTACACAATTAGAAAAGAACATGAGCATTCTATTCTCAGACCTGCTGATAAAGAAAACTGCCCCCAACGTGGTCTGGGACAGGATGTCTTGCGTGATATAATTATACCCCCTCTGGGAAGTGGCTGGCGCCCTTCTTCAAAGGCTTGAGCAATTTTCTCCTAGACTTAATGGGATTAAGAACTCCAGGGATTGGCTCCCCACCCTACTGAGCGGACTTGCAAGCTTTCACTCAGCCTCTAAGCATGCATTCCTTTATTGTAACATTTTTTTTTTTTAATGCCTCCACTAGCTGAGAAATACTTTAATTAATTGTGGCAAAGTTTGAAAGGAAACTGTCTTGTGCTTGTAATAAACAATTCCATCCAAGAAGATGTTTTACCAGTGCCCTAATTTGGTAACTGGTCTCTTCTCTAACAAAAGGATAATGATTATACTTGGGCACTGTTCAAAGTTTTGGAAGATAACCCAGGATGGGTATCCACGGCATTACAATTATTCTCCACATTCCCTGGGATGTTTAGAAGGTGGTAAAATTAGGATAAAATGTTCTGCCTGTCTTCCGAAGTTTTTGGTTTATTTATCAACTCACCCTTCCATGACTGATTGGATTAAGCGCCCCTGCTTGAGGACAGGGCTTCCCTTCCAACTTGAACCCCATTACCTACACATTCTGCTTCTAAGACCGGTAGGGGAGTGTGTAGCCAGCTGGGGAAAACGCTTAGCAACTGCGGGAAACCAAGACTGTACCGTAATGTCTGTTGGCTTCGGTATCGGGATCTGACAACATCTTCTCATTGCTGGAATTCAGAAGTGGCGCTGCTGGCCTTAAAATGAAATTTAAAAAGTAAAGAATAGATGACTTTTTTTTTTTTTTTGGCTCTAACTTCAAACTAATAAAATAACCAAGGAAAGATCATGAGAAAACCAGGAAGAGTTTTCTTTTTCTTTTCTTTTTTAAAGAGTTTTCTGCAGTTACAAAAACTTTACCCTCTCCTGTGGAAAGCTAACATTGTTTTCAGCTCTAAGATTATTTGACAAAAACTGTTCGCCGTTAAAATAAATGTCAGCGCCAAGGGGAACCTGAACTGCAGGCAGCCTTTATCAGGCGAATCCCACCCCTCTGAGTTCCTCAGCCTGTGCTACTGTTTTTCTCCAGAACCATCAGAGCTATCATTTCCATACTTTTGGATTTGAGGTTTCAAAAACAGTAAAATGATTACAACCATTTTTTTTTTAGGCCAACTCTATTTTACCAAGAAAGTAAATTCTAAAAATTCCCTCTACTGTCAGTATAATTTCATAAGGAAAAGGGGATTTGACAGGTAAGAGTGTCGGAAGGACATGGCTTCAGAATAAGGCCATTCTTTCCCAGGGAAGGGCGATTGGCAATCTTCCGCGGAGACAAACACACACGCATGCACACACGTACACACACACACACGCATGCACACACACCTCCACTACTCACACCTAAGACCTTATTTTTCTGAGTTTCCCAAGAAAAAATTCCTGATGACCAGAATTTCCCTACAGTTTCCACATGTCTACAGAGCCACCCGCATCTCTTCCAAATACTCACACTGACCTGGCCATCTCCACTGGCGTCTGCTTGGCTTTAAAAGAGAAAGAGAAAATCCAAAGTCAGTATAAAATAGCCATGTCCATACCAGATAGGAACACTCATCTTGACCATATTTGACTTTCTTGAAGGCTGAATACCCATAAAAAGAGAAAAGAAAGCCAAATCTGTTCCTGCCTTTAAAAGAGAAGAAAATAAACAAATAAACAAAGTAAGTCTTTTCTTGCTCTTATACTGAGAGATTTCACATCATTTCCTTCAGGAATATGACATTTTGACTGTTTTAGCCAGGAGCGATTTTCCTTAGTGGAATGTGATTGAGATGAAGATAATGATAAAGGAACCAGATAAGCCAGATATACAGGCAATTATCGCTTTGATTCAAGAAGATTTCAAAAAGTAAAAGTGACGTCAATCCTTCTGCTTTTAATTCCAAGCTGGCCTGAGACCAAGGCCAGGGTCAACCTTAGGAAGGGGTTGGTTCTGGAGCCCGTCTTCCCAGAAGGGTGGCAACTTTCTTGCTCCAGAAAAAGCCCAGGGCCCCACCTCATCCATCTGCCCCCACCCATCCCAGGTAGCCTTACTCCACAAACATTTTTGCAGAATTTACTGGGACTGTGCCCTTTTCCTTGAGTTCAGGCTAGCTGACTCTGATTTCTGAGGGTCAGTGGGTGATCCCGGCTTCCCTTCCGTGCATGGTTAACCTCAAGCACAGGGTAGAAATCATGGCACAAGTGGCAGATTAATTGGGAGGCATTGAGTGTGGGGGGGGGGGGGTAGCGTGTCTCCATAGCACTCACAACCCACTCTACCAACTGCAGGACTAGGTGTGGCCAAATCCACAGAAACAGCTTCTTCTGATCACATGTAGATGCAATCTTCCAGATTCATCTTTTCTGGGTTGTCCCAGAAGAACCATTGCGTTCACGTGTGCCTAGCTAAATCCAAGGGGCAATAAAAGCTTTGTAGCTCAAATCTTTGGTTATCAAGGTGACCCCCCCCCCCAAGGAGAAAAACAATTGTCTCCTCAGTTCCCGCTGGGGCAGAGCACCAGCTCTCCATGAAGCTGAAGCATTTCACATCCATGGCCAGTTTCCTTGCCAGGGCGACCTGCCAGAATGCAGTGAAAGAATTGTACTTACCCTTGGCTTTCTTCAGAAAACAGCATCTGGCTCCAAGTATCAAGGTGGCAATTATCACTCCGATGACAACCACGGCAATAAGTCCTTTCTTCCATGGGGCAAGAAAGACTGGAAATGAAGAAAGAAACACGCACACGCACACACACACACACACACACACACACACACACAGGTTTTTCCTCTGTCAACAAGAAATAATATCAAATTTAAGCAACAAATAAGACTGAATTTTATAGTCCTTGTAACCAGCATCTTACATGAGCATCTACCTCCAAAGAACTCTTGTGTTCATAGCTGGTGCAGAAATGTTGTTTTTTGTTTTTTGGGTTTGTTTTTTTTTTTTTTTTTTTGGTTTGGTTTTTGCTACAGCTATGGTCTTAAAGGACCATTGGACTGAAGTAGATTACTTTTTGGGGGTCTATTCATCCCTTCTCCTTCACTAGGAAGCCACCTCTACCCACATTGGTGGGCTCCTGAAACTATGTCCCTTCTGCATGACCCAATCCTCTTGGCCACAGGTGGTCCATGGGTGGACATTTGACCCAAGACAGGCCAGTTGATATCTCTCTACCAAGAATTTGGAGTTACAATTATATGAGAAATTTCTAATTTTTATAATAACCAATTCCTCTTCTATATTTAATTTGGGTGCATGTCTGTCACTTGCAATAAAAGAACCTTGAGAACATTGGTCTCTCAACCCTCAGTGAAATGAGCTAAACAGCCACCCATTTCCTCTTACAAGGGGTGAGACTTTGGCTTCGCTCTTGGAAACCACACTATATCTCACTGTTGAGACCCTGACTCACCTCTGACTGTCAGTATGTTGCTTTGGGGATTGCTTTTAACAAGGTTGGCTCTGTTGAAGGCTGTGCAGTAATATTGTCCCTCATGTTCCTTGCTAGCCTTATCCTTGTGCCAAATGGCATAGGTATCATTTGAGATGATCTGGTAGAAGGGACTGCCCTCCTTTTCTCTGTAAAACCTGTAGGTGATGGGACCAGAGGCATCATTCACGGAGCACCGAAGCACAACCTCCTTCCCAGACTCCACCTCTTCATTCAGCAGGATAGTGAGCTTGACCTCATCCACAGGGGCTGAAAGGCAGAGAAAGGGACAGCACTGAGAACCGGGGGAGTCACAAGGGAATGAACATGACACAGCACTGCCCATGGCTGTCCTGCTGCTGCACGGTGACCAAGACTGGGATCCTTTTACTCAGTTCATTCCCACCACCCTCCCTGCCCCATCAATACCACATTCTTCAGAGCCTCTCCTCCCCCTTAGCCCATAAGGGCAGCAACAGATGCCTCCTGTCCCCATGTGTTTTTTAAACACAAGATGCTCTGGACACATCCCCTCACTTAGCACCTCAAGTATTACTCCACACTTAGCCTGAAGATATGATTAACCTCTGTGTCCTGTTGATTTTTATTCTGTGTGAGTGTGCATGAGAGAGAGAGAGAGAGAGAGAGAGAGAGAGAGAGAGAGAGATTTCCCTCCCTGTGCTTACAAAGATGCATGGCATTTCCAGATCTTATGAACGAATAATCTTGATCCACCACCTTTAGTTATTCTTGGTTTTCTCCTTTTCCTTTTATAGATGTTCTAAACCAATCATTCTCACTTCCTCGTTTTCCCACATTCTCGCTACTCCTGACATCTGACTTTCAGTCCTCTGCTTCGGAAACTGCCCTCTATCTCTGGTTTTGAAGAAACCCCAAAGGTCACCAATCCCCTGACTAGCCCATCCCTGAGTCTCCAGCAGATTAAATCCAGCCTTTAATAGGCTCCCATCTAACCTTCCCATCTGTGGCCTCAACTGCTACCCAGCTTCTTCTGGGGCTTCGATGATGTCTCACTGCCCAGATTCTCTTACCTTCCCACCTGTCACTCCCTCTTTTTTCACTAGTTTTTCTTCCTTTTGCTCCTTAAATATGGACTTTCTGCAAAATTCAGTCCTCAGCTTTCCATCTCCATTCTCCTTTCTGGTGATTTCACCCACATTATAGCTTCCGTTTGTGCATTTAACACGTAAACATGTGGCATTTAGTGCCTAAATATATAGCTCTAGTCCAATTACTCCCCTGAATTCCAGGTCTGGATTTTGACCTGGGCATTTCCACCTGGAAGTTGTGCCGGCCTCTCATTCCCAGCAGATCCAAGCAGAACTCGATGTCCTCCCCTATATCTTTTCCATGTTTAATTACTGACATTTTGATCCTCAATTGTCTTCCCAAGTAGACCTTCCTATCGGTGTGAGAATTGACTGGTCAGCACACTGGCATCTGACCATGAATCACCTCCCTGAAGAGTACAGTGGGTCACTAGACCACGGAGCTGCTGCTCCCACAAAAAGGGAGGACCAGGCCCCGGATGGGAGGGTGGGGTTCCACCACAAGGGCAGATCCCAGAGGGTGCAGCCTGATTCGACAGCATCTCTCCTGATAAAGTACAAAGGGGTGGTGGCAAGCGAGCTTCAGGAGCCACGCTGCCTGGCCTTAATTCCCAGCCCCATTGCCCACCAGCTGTTTGTCCTAAGCCTTAGTTGTCTCATCATAAAACAAGGATAATGATCATGGGCCTTTCATGGCTATTGTAAGGATTAATGAGGATAATTTACTACAACACTTCACACAGGGGTGGGCACATAGTCGGGGTCAGTAAATGTCAGCCACTAATGCTGACCCAGTTTAAACCAACAGTTTCACTTGGCATTCTGCATTAGCTTTTTTTTTTCTTCCTCTTCCTCCTCCTCTTCTTCTTCTTCTTCTTCTTCTTCTTCTTCTTCTTCTTCTTCTAATGTTTATTTATTTTTAAAAGAGCGTGAGGGGGGAGGAGCAGAAAAAGAGAGACAGAGGATCTGAAGTGGGCTCTGCGTTGACAGCACACAGACCAATGTGGGGCTTGAACTCAAGATCGTGCAACTTACCTATCACCTTGACCTGCAGAACTTCACTGATCATTTCAGTATGGGAATGACAATTATCTGCGATACATTGGTATTCTACATCTTTTGTTGGCTTGTCTTTGAATACCGCAGGCTCATTGGAGTCCATGTTACAACTCTCCAAAATGCTATTTGCTTTTACAAGGTGATAGCTAACAGGTGCGGTTCCATTTACGGACTGGCAACTGACTGCTATGGTCTGTCCTTTTATCACCTCAGGGCCGGAGTCATAAAAAATCCTGGGCTTGGAGAGCATTTCTAGAACGAAAGAGAAAGAGACAACCTGAATGACGACTGAAAGCAGAAACAAAACATCCAGCCTAAGAGGGTCCTTCTCCAAACTCTAACATTACTATAATTTATTTTATTTTATTTAAGTTTATTTATTTATTTGAGAGAGACAGCATGAGCAGGTGAGGGGCAGAGAGAGAGGGAGACAGAGGATCGGAAGTGGGTTCTGTGATAACAGCAGACAACCAATGTGAAGCTCGAACTCATGAACCTTGAGATCATGACCTGAGCCAAAGTTGGATGCTCAACCAACTAAGCCACCTAGGCGCCCCCCTAGGCGCATTTACTATAATTTTAAATGCCTACCTGCCTTATCTACCTTTATAGAACTCCTTTAAGATTGGTAAGTAATGTGTGTGTGTGTGTGTGTGTGTGTGTGTGTGTGTGTGTGTGTGTGATGAGAACGGAGGGGGGAAATGAATGCTATCAATAAAAAGGGATGACACAAGTTCAAGAAAAACATGACATCCCCCTAAATACGTTTTTATAGGGGCACCTGGGTGGCTCAGTCGGTTAAGCGGCCGACTTCAGCTCAGGTCATGATCTCGCGGTCTGTGAGTTCAAGCCCCGCGCCGGGCTCTGTGCTGACAGCTCAGAGCCTGGAGCCTGTTTCAGATTCTGTGTCTCCCTCTGTCCCTGACCCTCCCCCATTCATGCTCTGCCTCTCTCTGTCTCAAAAATAAAATATAAAAAAAAAATAAATAAATACGTTTTTATATTTCCATGCATCTCACATGCACACACATCCATATGTTGTGGCAGTTATATTGAGAAAAGATATAAGGAAATGCATTAAAAATATAACAAGTACCAAACAGATTTTATTTGAAAACAAATCCTCAGTGCCTCAGCCTCTCCTGATCATAAACTGCATGCCCCAAGAAGCAAGAATTCTACTAGGTCCTTATTTAGAAGTTCACTTATTTATAAAGCTTATAAAACGAAATGACCTCCTTCCAAGAACAACAGAGAAAATGAAAATGTAATGGCCCACATTTGTCTCTTGCATTATTTCCTTTGGATTTCCATGATGAGAGAGTTGACAATAGACTACAATCCTCATTGAGTTGAGACTAAAATCTTGGCTGGCTAAAACCACAGCCACAGGGTAAACTGAAGGACAGTGACTGAATAACAACAGAGCCTGTGACAGCTTGACCAGAGTTCTCCATTCACTTAGACCCCTCTACTCAGAGGGTGGTCCAGGACCCAGCATCCCCAAGGCTCTATCTAGTTAGAGATGTGGAATCTGGCTCCAACCAGACCTGTGTTCTAACTGGGTTTTGCATGCACAGTCACTCTGAGAAGCACAGCCGTAGGTGGTTCTGGTACCTATGTTCGGCCCACCAGGAGTCCCAGCCCTGCTGGTCAGCCAGGATATGGATCAGGATATGGAATTGAGATCTTAAAATTTAGTGTTGAGCAAGCAGTGTTTCCTCCCTGACCTTTTAGAGGGTGCCTGTTCCAGCAGCCAGAATCTTGCCAACTCAGCCCCATCAACAGCATGCAGCCACAATAAAGCCATGAACTTGATTTTTGCCAACATTTTCTTTGTACCGCCTCTTTCCTGTCCTCCAAGAAGGAATACACACTTGTTTGGTCTCTTGATATCACTGCTTCCTCTTACCCCCCAGTTGTTACCCTGTCTCAGTCTGATCTGCCTTCAGACTGGAGAGGGTGGCAGCTGGTGATAAATTGCCTTTCTCTCATTCCACCCCAAGACTCTCTGAGCCAGCGAGGATGTACTCACCACACACAGTTATCTGGACTGCATTGCTTTTCTTGACCACCTTGCCAATGCCTGCATTGCAGGTGTATGTCCCTCTGTCCCTCTCTGAGGCTATCTTGGTGAAATTTTGAGACAGTGACACAATCGTGTTTTCCTTCTGGATGGTAAAGTTGGCTGGAGGTGCTCCTGGAATGGAGCACCACAGGTTCAGGCTTTCACCATGATCCAGGCGGGTGGCGGAAGATTCTAGCTTCGGCTTGGAAAACAGCTCTGGAAGACCAGGGAGTAGAAGGAGGTGAGATGTTTCCGGGCACCACTCCCGCAGCCCCCTTCCAGAGAGACCCTTGACCCAGCTGCTTTTGTCAGAGCCAATCCCCAAACTTGCTGCAGAAATTTCTCTTTAGCTTCTCATGAAACCCGATAATCACACAATTCAAGAGTTAGAGTTCATTCTTTGCCTGGGATTGCAATGGCAGGTTTTCTACCCTTGTTAATCCAATTTATTTCATAAAAATGAATTAGAAAAGTTTTTCACTGTGTAATGCAGCAGTGATGATTCATGCATCCACCCAGGTATTCATTCACTCATATGCTTTATTTCATAAGTATTTAGTACACACTTTCTCTGTACTGGGTACCTTGCTTGGCATCAGAGATAGCTGTGAAAAAAAAAAAAGTCCCTGACTTCCAAGTGGTTACGTTTAGTGGGTGATTCAGACATGGTTATCTGCAGGAGAGCCCATGGAGGGGATAGCTGAACCTAGGCTCGGGGAATCAGGAAAGGACTCTTACAGGAACTATCCAGGCAAACAGGGAGTGTTCTAAGCAGAGAGAAGAGCCAATGCAAGTCCTGGGAGGAAGTTGGAGCACCTGAAAGTCCTGGAACTTAGTGGGAGTAGAAGCGGCCAGAGGAAGACCTATAGATCTTGAAGGACCTTGAGAACCATCTAAACAAGTGTGAATTGTATCCTGGGGCAATGGGAACCATGCAGAGTTTGGCTTGGGGGAATGACATCAGATGTGTGTTATAGGGAGATATCTGGAGGGAGAATGGATGGGGCTGAGAGCCTGGACTGGGAGCAAAAAGGATGAAGTGCAGGCTTGATGCAGAGAGCATGAGGTTGGGGAGAAGTGGCAGCTGGTCACCATCCCTCCAGCACTTCCCACAGAGAAGATAACACCGAGGTTGTGTACTTTGTAAGCTGTAACATTCTATGCCACTTTAAGGAGTCACTAGCACCATAGTTGAGGTTGGATGTCAACAGCAATAAAGACAGAAGTTGACTTTTAAGAAGTCTTGTCATCTTATTTGAATATTCCCTGAAATGCATCAAGATTTCATAGTCATGGAAAAAAAAATATTTCATAGTCATGGACTATGTTTTTAATTTCAGCTCTGGAAAATTACTAATTAACTACTTAACCACTGTGCAGTGGTCCTTCATGTAAGCGAATGCATGCTGGCTTCAAGATTATTCCCTGTGATGCAGAAGGACGAAGTCAGTAATTTTTGAAACTATCTTCATATTGAGAAAGGAACTGAGACCCAAAGTCCCTCTTTGGAAAGCTTCTTGGGCTGGAGGCTTGAGAGTGCAGCCAGGAGTCAGGGAATCAAATTCTACATTTGGTTCTAAATTTACCTGCCATACAGGTTTTTGGGAGGTACAAATCAACACTGTCATTGTCATTGATGTTAAGTAGCTATCTATAGGAGTTATTTCCATCAAAATCAATCCCCAATGCCTTCCTAGTTTCCTCAACAAGGGATAAAATAAAACTTCAAGTAAGGTGGTAGTCCAATAATTAATCTATGTTTTATTAAGACACATTCCATCCTTCCTTCCACATAAGCATTGACTTATCTGTTTTCCTAGCACCATCAAAAGTTCTAGTTTAGGAATGGGAAAAAGAAACCAAAGAAACTGACATCCTAAAAGCCTTTACAATCCCAGTGGGCAGATACCAAAAAATGTGAAAAAAATCATTTAGCAAAAAAATTCCAAAGCAATGACTCACTATTTAAAAATATGTAAACGAAAATGTGAAAAATAGAAACCATCTTTCAGAAGTAGGTGCAAGATGGTTTGTAGGAATGAAATGTAAGGAAATAATAGTCCACTTGTAAATGATCCATTTGCAGGTAATGTAACAGACCAGCAGGACCATCACGTAGACTAATAAGAATTAGTCTTTTATTCACTTGTTGAATGAACACTTACTGAGCTCCTCCAATGTGCCAGTCTGTGCTAAGTGTCAATGATGTAAGGTGAATTGAGCCACAGATCTGGTCCTTCAAGAGCTTACCCAAAGTGGTGATGGCAGACTCTAGACCTTTGTAGTGACTACTGACATAAAGATGGAAACCGAGTGTGATAGGAACTAAGGTGTGACCATGGAACTGTCCTGGGGGACCCCCGAGGGAGATCTGGGGTTTGGTCTTTAAGGACAACAGAAGTTTTTCAGTGGCCGAGGGGAAAGAGTGGCCCAGGGAGAGTGGGAGGGACATTGGGAAGGGGATGGGGTCAAAGTGAAGGATCATGACCATTCAGGGTTGAAGCTCATGAACAGTGATGTCAAATAGGGATCATATTAGGAGGGCTTCTTCTATAGCTGGTTGAAGAATGAACTGGAACAGAGATACTCCAGGAAACCCCTGCAATAGGTAATCCTGGTGTAAGGGCCAGTGTTAGGGTGTGATTACCGAGACAAGAAGACAGAACAGAGCTGAAAGACCTACAACACCTGGTGACAGAACAGATCTGAAAAGGTAGACAGTGGGGGATGAAGGCGTCTTTTCTATCCAAAGACAAATGACTAATTCAATGACTTCTATTTTCATAAATCTATTGTGAGCTGCTAACATCACTCAATAGAGCCATTGACAGTGAAGCTTGATGGCAACGGGGGCATGGATCACTAGATGCATCAGTGGGCCTGGAGACCTTTCCAAAGGCTTGGTGGAACTTGAACATGAGGGTACTTGCCTGCCAGCCCTGGTGTGGCTCAGTTAGCTCTGGGTGGAAAGGGCAGAGCTCAGGATCACAGAGCACTCAGGCTAAAAGGACAGAAAGGGCAGGCTGTGTGTAACACTCTGTTATCTTGGGCCAGGGAGACTGATCTACTGAATGGCTTGTATACCCCACCCGATACAGACTTCTGGGTGTAGGTGATCACCTACAACAGTAGTATCCTAGGGTCCAATGATGCTTTATGCTTTCTTAAAGTAGCCTGGCCTGAGGGGTAAAGATGCTGCTCTGGCTGATGCAACCGTCAGTTGGTCCGCCACATGGTCCCTGTTGCTCTCACAGTAGTGTGTCCATCCCTTGGTTGTACTTGCTCATTGCATTGCATTCAAATAGTCTACTTTTGTCTGTGAGTTTGTCAGGAGCAAAGCCTGACCTTAGGCAGCTGTCTATCCCCAATAAGTTGCCCAGCATGCGGATGGTACTCAATGTATGTTGAATTGAAAACTTTTCTCTAATGAGATAATACATGTCTTATCAGCGAAAAATATCATGTACCATCAAGATATTTATCATTATCAATAATAAACTAAATTATTAGTACACACTATAGACCAGTGGGATCCAACACATATGCCAATCACCCAGTTGGGTAGTTGACAACTTTCCTATGATACTGTGGACTGTCCCTGTGACTACACTCAGTGCTTTACACATAGAAGGCTTTCAGTAAATGAAGAAATGAATGAATACCTTCACATGGCAACCACGAAGTGCTGACTCTCTCTGCCCTCTGAAACACAGTCGTCCAATGTTCATTCATTCATCCAACAAATATGTATTCAAGTCCTACTATGTGCCAGGCTCTATTCTAGGTGTTAAGGACATAGCACTGGATAAAATGGGTAACGTTCCTAGTCTCATAGGCTTGCATTCCAATGCCTGGATACATACAATAAACAGGAAGAGATAGAATATATTTTTTTTGGTAATAGGTGCTATGGAGAGAAGTAAAGCCAGGAAAGGGGGAAAGGAGTCCAATAGAACTTTTAAGTGCATGGGTTTGGAAGTCAAATGGGCCTGGGGTGACTCTTGTTCTGCCACTTGGTAACCCTATAATCGCTGGGTGAGTTACCTAACATCTCAGCCTCAATTTCCACACCCATAAAACCAGAATCATGATCCTTATCTCACAGCATTGTTATGCGCATGAAATGCAAATGTATGTAAACCAGTCATAGAGTTTTCAACAAAAGGGAATTGTTGCTATTGTTCTTGAATTTGCTAATGCTTTCTCACTCCTGACCCAGTCTTAGGACCTGGGTCTGGGATCTAGCATAGTGCCTGGCACAGAGGAAAGATAAATATAATAGCAGACACACTGGCTAACATTCACACAGAGTGCTTATTCTGTATGAGGCTGTTTATAGCAGAGTCATGTCATTTCATCATTGAGACAGTCCTACAGGTGAGTGCTGTCATTATCCCCATCTCATAGAGCTGTGCCAAGGAGAAGCTGAGTAATTCACCTAAGGTCACTGAAGTAGTGGGTGGCAGTGTTGGGATTTGATGTCAGAACTTGCACCCTCAACCACCACAGCTAACTGCTTACTGACTCTGCATTGACTTTTCCCCTTGAGCACCATGCCCCCACCTGAGTACATTCATTCAGACAAGCAGGAGCAGAAATATCCGCTCTCATTGGCCATTCTGGATTCCAGCACAGTGGCTGCTTGAGCCTACCATATTCACACATCCTCCAGCAGCAGCCCTACCTGTTATGTTGACCACGATGCTGCTGACCTTGGATATCCGGCTGGCTTCCACTTTGCACGTGTAGTTGCCATTATGCTCCACCATGGCCATCACTGAGTAGGTGGCCTCATTGCCATGCGTCTTGTGTGCTACAATCGCCTTGTCCTTCTGGATTATGATTTCTGGAAATGACTGCACCAGGTGTGTCACTTGAATGGTGCACTTAATGTTGAGCTGATCTCCTTCTGTGATCACTCCCTTGGGGCTGATGTGGAATCTGGGATTAGAGAAGGATTCTACAAGAAGAGGACAAGCTGGTTGGACTCAGGTTCAAAGCCGAGTGAGCGGAAGAGGCACTTACATCCTCCCCTTTTGTGATCTTTTTTGTTGCCAACACTATTCTTCCTAATTAATTAAACAAATTCAATCTTTTCCCTTAAAAACCTTCTCCTAAGTTGCTCTGATGCTTCTCACTCATTCTTGCAACTTCAGCCTCCTTAGCTGCAATCTCCCTTGACCTTCCCAAAGCCAAAACCACCTTCTCTAGATCTCATCTGCAGAATCCTCTTCAAATGACCTCAAAAATCATCAGAGCATTGGAAACAGACTCTTGCCCCTGCCCACCAAGGATTTTCTAGGCTCTTCTCACATAGTTTCATGGAACCATGGCATTTCAGCACAAATATTCCATAGTTTTCTAAAGTGACAATGATGTAAACTGTGCTACTTCATGGAAATGCATATTTAAATAACGATATGCACCCCCCCAAACTGATTTCTGGTCTATTCTATTTTTTTTTTTAATGTTGGCTGTGACTGACTAAATTGATTACATGACTCATGCAGCTTGAAAAACACTGTTTTAATAAAATATTGGTCAGATACCAGGGTGTGGGATCATCAGAAGATGGTAAGAGAAGTAGGGATAAGCCTTTGCTTCCACAAATAAAAAAATTGCAGAGCATTAGAGTACACACACAGATTGCCAACTATGCAAAATTAAGCCAAAAGTGAATTTAGAGTGATATACTTTCACTCACTTGTCTTTTTAAAAAAATTGTTTTAATGTTTATTTATTTTGAGAGAGAGAGCACAAGCAGGGCAAGGGCAGAGAGAGGGAGACACAGAATCCGAAGCAGGCTCCAGGCTCTGAACTGTCAGCACAGAGCCTGATGCAGGGCTCAGACCCACAAACAGCAAGGTCATGACCTGAGCCAAAGTCGGATGCTTAACTGACTGAGCCACCCAGGTGCCCCTAATTTGCTAGTTTTTTACCGCAAAGTCATTTAACTTCACAATAAATAGCTATCATTAAAAAAAAATAGTCTGCCGTTGTGGGAATGAAAGGAAACAAAAGCAAAAAATGAACTATTGGGACCTTATCACGATAAAAACCTTCTGCACAGTGAAGGAAATAATCAACAAAACTAAAAGGCAGCCTACAGAATTGGAGAAGATATTTGCAAATGACATATCTGATAAAGCATAAATATCCAAAATTTGTAAGGAATTTATCAAACTCAACACCGAAAAAACAAATAATCCAGTTAAGAAATGGGCAGAAGACATGAACAGACGTTGTCCAAAGAAGACATCCAGATGGCTAACAGACACATGAAAAAATGCTCAATATCACTCATCATCAGGGAAATACATATCAAAACCACAATGAGATACCACCTCACACCTATCAGAATGGCTAAGATTAACAACACAGGCAAGAGATGTTGGCGAGGATGTGGAGAAAGGGGAACCCTCTTGTACTGTTGGTGGGAATGCAAACTGGTGCAGCCACTCTGGAGAACAGTATGGAGTTTCCTCAAAAAATTAAAAATAGAACCACCCTACGTATTTTACCCAAAGGATACAAAAAGTTTTGAAGGATGACATGCACCCCAGTGCTTATAGCAGCATTATCAACAATAGCCAAACTATGGAGAGAGCCCAAATGTCCATCGGCGATGAATGGATAAACAAGATGTGGCATATAGGGGCACCTGGGTGGCTCAGTTGGTTAAGCGTCTGACTCTTGATTTCTGCTCAGGTCATGATCTCACAGTTAGTGGGATCAAGCCCCACAATGGGCTCTGAGCTGACAGTGCAGAGCCTGCTTGAGATTCTTTCTCTCCCTGTCTCTCTCCCCCTCTCCTGCTCACGCACACATACACTCTCTCTCTCTCAAAATAAATAAACGTTAAAGAAAAAAAGATGTGGCATACACACACACACACACACACACACACACACACGGAATATTACTCAGCCATCAAAAAGAATGAAATCTTGCCGTTTGCAATTACATGGCTGGAGCTAGAGAGTATTATGCTAAGCAAAATAGTCAGAGAAAGACAAATACCATATGATTTCACTCCGATGTGGAATTTAAGAAACAAAACAGATGAACATATGGGAAGGAAAAAAAGAGAGGAGGGGAAGCAAATCTTAAGAGACTCTTAACAATAGAGAAGGGAGATGGGAGAGGGGGATGGGCTACATGGGTGATGTGTACTAAGGAGGGCACTTGTGATGAGCACTGGGTGTTGTAGTAAGTGATGAATCGCTGAATTCTACTCCTGAAACCAATATTGCACTGTATGTTAACTAACTAGAATTTAAATGAAAATTCAAAAAAAAAAAAAAAATAGGCTACTCCCCTGAATGGAAGTTAAAAAACAAGAAAGGGCATCTTTTAGGATACTCAACAAATGTCCTCTGGAGAAGGGTAATCATCACTAAAGGTTTTTTTTTTTTTTTTCTTACATCCTAATTAACTCCAGATGCACCAGAAATCTAAACGCAGAAAAAAACAAGCAAACAGTTAAACTACAGAAACAGTAAGAGCAAACATACGTGCATTTTTTCCTTTAATTATCTTTAATAGGCTTTAGGTGTGAATCATGAAACTGAGATGCCAAAAAAGAAAAAGATGGACAAATTTGATTCAATAAGGATGAAACGCTTCTGCCTGAAAACTGAGCATAAAAGAAAGACAGATGACAAACTCAGGGAAATATTTGCATAGTACTTGACAAAGAGCTAATGCCTTTAATTTATAAAGGGCTCAAACAAATTAATCAGAAACAGTAAAAATGGGCCAAGTGTATATAAACAGGCAGTTTATGGGGGGAAATGTAATAAGTCAATAAACACAAAGAACATACTTGACCTCAGTAAAGACCAAAGAAATATAAATCACAAGAACAATGATATATCACTGTGTCTCAGATCGTCATAAACAAGAAAATGTTGATAATGCTACATAAGAGTAAGGATGTGGGAAAATAAACAGTAGCATCAGTTTTGATGGAAATGTTCAACCATTTTGAGGAGTGCTTTGGCAATATATATCAATATTTAAAATGCACAAAACATTTGAATCAACAATTTGACTGCCAGGAATCAACCTTATAAATAATAATGAAAAAAAATACTCACAGAAGTATACAAGCTATAAGTCTGTATATTGCAGGACTGTTTTAGTAGCAAAACACTGGGTTGGCAGGGAGTAAGGGGGACAGTGTGCCTGGGTGGCTCAGTCAGTTGAGCGTCCGCCTCTTGATTCTGGCTGAGGTCATGATCCCAGGGTTGTGGGATCAAGCCCCACATCAGGCTCCACACTGAGTTTGGGATTCTCTCTCTCTCTCTCTCCCTCTGCCCCTCTCCTCCCTCACACAGGTGCTCTCTCACTCTCCCTCTTAAAAAAAAAAAAAAAAAGGAGCAAAAAAACTGGGAAAATACCTAAAAGTCTATATTAGAAAAATGAGGTAAATTAGGTAAATGAGGTACATCCTATAATAGGATTCCGAGACGCCACTAAAAGGATGTAGATCTGTATTTCTTGATATGGACAAAGGTCTATAACATACTGTTAAGTTAAGGAAAAGTTACAAAACAGTTATGTTTGACAGGTCACATTTTTTGTAAAAACAAAGAAAAACAAACAAAAATTTTGTGTGTGCATGAACATAACAGTAGAGCAAGTCTAGGACAACACAAGTGATTCTCTAAGTATTGGTGCTATGAATGACTGTCACTTGATACTTTATATCGTGCCATATATTCTGGAAATTTAACCCACACCATGTATTATAATCAGAAAAATATGATATATACATAATATCATATGTATACATATATACACACACGACGGGTGGGAATAAAATGAGGTATCAAAAGCAGAAGGGTATCCGTGACAAACTTTGGGGCTCCTATAGAAAAGACTCGAGGCTACTGCACTAGTATATGCCTTCCCTTGACTCTCCCCTACTCACGAGTCCTTGTGCCATCCTACAGGCTGCCTGTGCTGGAGCTCTTTTCATCCTGGACACGCACGCCCGGGCCTCCCTCTGCTATTTCCTTTCTCTCTGAAGAGCATTCCTCAGGCCACCTCATCTGCTTCTTACTTGTCCAACATCGTGGTGATGGAGGGTGGGTAGAAGAGGGGAGTCCTTCCTCAAATGTGGGAGGCGAAGGCTGGGGATAGGGACCCCCCTTCCCTCCCAAACCCCTCCAGACTCCACTTCCTGGTGTCTGACCCATATTGGCTTGAAGCTGTGTTTTCCAAACTGCAAATCACACAATGCATCATTTCACTGAGTCAAGGTCAGTGTTTTAAAACAACAAAATAGAATAGAATAGAAAATAGCAAAATGCTCCATACATTAAGGATTAGTTGTGAAACTTTTGCTTGGGAAATTTTGCACACACACACACACACACACACACACACACACACACATACACACACACACAATTTTTTGAACTATATCGCAGTCAAAAAGTTTGAAAAGCATGGCTTGTAAGTGGTTAAGAACAGTCTTGAAAACAGCAGCCCAGTCAGAAGGCCCCAGCCCCTTTTCAATTTCTGGGCTTTCTCCCCATCCCAACCAGCAAACCAGAGAGTGATGAAAAGGAGAGAGTAGGACTCTGACCCGTCACGGTGACCAGTTCACTCCTGATGGCTTTAGAGATCTCCACATTGGTCCCAGAAAAGATCCTGGCTTGACATTGGAACAATATGACATGGTCCTGTTCCTCCACTGTGAATTCCATCACCATAAAATTCTGGTTCTGAGAAACTTTTTCTCTTTTTTGCTTGAAACCTTTTGCATCTAGCTTGAGTTTTTCAATTGTGAAGTATATTGGGGGATTTTCCTCTGGGACAGAACAATTGACCGTCACGACCCCGCCTTCTATTGCCTCTTTCTTGTCCAGTGTCACTCTGGGATCGGACACTCCTTTGGGGGAAGAGAAAGTCCATTAGTATCAGTTTGATCTAGTGATTCAAGCTTACCTCGGCTGCACCACTGTGATCGACCCATCTGAGAGTCTTCTCTTTTGTTCCCAGAACCCCAGGGCTACCTACCAGGTGATTACTGAGCAAGTATGTTCCCAGAGCTATACCAGCTACTTTGAAAAATATAAAATATGTTTCAGATGTAGTTGGTGCTTTCAAAGTTTACAATCCCACTGGGGAGACAAGTCTTGCCAACTGATACAATTAAAACAAAACAGCCATATGTATAGGCATTACTGTGGTTGGTGTTATAATTTATTGACTGTCAACCACAACCTAGGATAGACTTTTTATCCATGACCCCATGTAATTCTCATAATAAATCTCCAGGGTGGACATGAAAGATAAAAGTATGCCTATTTTGAAGAAGGTGAAGCTCAGTGAGATCCAAGTTTCATCCAAAAGCTCCTTGCCAGCAAGTTGCAGAACCGAGATTCGATTCCAGGTCTGTCTAACTCCAAAGCCAGGAGTTGGGGTGGGAGGTGGGAGAGAGGAAGGACACTTCGCCTCCTGGTTCACAAAGTAAAGCTGAAAATAACTAAGCATTAGAATGTGTGGTAGAGATAATGAGTGATGAAGCAGTCAGGAAAAAAGGAGGCCCTCTTTGCCTGAGGGATCAGAGAAGATTCTAGAAGGGAATAGTGACTGAGAATAATCTTGGAGGAAGGGTGTTATTTGTTATTTGGACAGATGAGGTGGGGGCTATTTGTTATTTGGACAGATGAGGTGGGGGCTAAGAACAGATGAGGTTGGGGGCTAAAGACAGGGATTTCAGGGTGCGTGTGCACGGGGACTGCTTGTGTCAAGGAATACGATGGACTTTTCGGGAGGGCCATCTAGAAAAAAGAAAGGGGCGCGGGGAGAGGTACAGTAGGTGGTGAGCCAGGGTCAGATGAGGGGGAGCTAGGATGGTCTAGCTGAGACTAGATGTCTTGTCCAGGCTCCGTGGTCTGGTGGTCATGAGGTCCACCTCAAGAGTCAGACAGACTAGCTGGTATCCTAAACCTTGCCACTTCACCTAGTTGCTTATGACTCTTCTGAATCTTTGTTTCAACGCACCCAGTTCGGACATCATGGGCTGTCCTCTTGGGAAGGTGACCTATACTGTATTCGTACCGCTATTTCCACCTGTGGTGGCAGCTGTTTACAAAGGTGTTCCCCTGCTTCACACTGATCTCCCCAAGGGAAGGATCACATCTTACTCATTGTTGGTTCCTCAGCCTAGCCCAGAGTGGGACTCAATACATGTTGAGTGAATGAATGAATGAATGGCCTCTGGTCTACCTCAAAGACCTGAATAATAATTAAGAGTTAGAGAGGCCAGCTTTGGAGTCAACGAGATCTTGGTTCTAACCAGCTTTGCCTCTGAGGAACTTCAAGGCATGAACATGCCATTCAGCCTCTCTGGGCCTGTGTCTGCACCTGGAAAGGGTCACATTTAGCTCTCAGCACTATTGCAGGGCTTAAATGACGTGTGTGAAGCACTTATAACCGTTTACCCCATGAGGGTCTGATAGGTGACAGTTCTTATCATTGGAAGTAACAATAGAGTGAATGACTATTCTGATGACAAAAGTGAGCACACAAAATGCAGAAACGACCGTTATGGCAGTCGCTGTCAAGGAAGCACAGGGTTCAATTCACTAACAATCCATTAAACCATCCAAGTTTTAAGAAAAATCACCCTAAGTTTCTAAAGCCTGCCAGCACATTTCTTTTCAACAGACATTGCCCAAATTCAGCCTGCCAATCTTTCCTTATCACTAAAGTCAGTGCTGGGAGCTGTTGGCCGGCAAGGCCCTGTCCTCAGTGGAGATGAGAAGGGCTGCTCTGCATCCCTGTGGCTGTTGCCCCTGGCGACTCTGAGGGATGTCTAGCCAGCCATGTCCCTGACTGTCCAAAGGACACCCATGGGGGAATTGGCCTGGGGGAGGGTGATGTCATAGTCTCCCAAGTAAGCCTAAAGGCCTGACCAAAAATGTGGCCAGAGATTGTATGCTCATGAAAGGAAAATGCCCTTGAACACTTACCTGCTGGTTCTTCCTGCTTTCTATATGCTGAAAGGGTTATCCCTTTCTTTTTTTTTTTTTTTTTTTTTTTCAACGTTTATTTATTTTTGGGACAGAGAGAGACAGAGCATGAACGGGGGAGGGGCAGAGAGAGAGGGAGACACAGAATCGGAAACAGGCTCCAGGCTCTGAGCCGTCAGCCCAGAGCCCGACGCGGGGCTCGAACTCACGGGCCGCGAGATCGTGACCTGGCTGAAGTCGGACGCTTAACCGACTGCGCCACCCAGGCGCCCCAGGGTTATCCCTTTCTAAGGATGGCCCAGATGAACCCCTCACACATGATGGGCATTCATTCATTCATTCATTCAATACTTGGTTACTAAGCACACTTCAATGCCATCACATTTAATCCTCAAAACAAAACAACCTTCAAGGGTACGTGTTGCTACCTAGTGATCTCTATTTTAAAGACAGGAAATGAAGACTCCAAAGGTTGGGGTATTTCATTGAAGGGCAACTCTATTGGGATACTCTGCTCTTTCTCGGCCTCTGCTCTTCCATTCATGTGACATTTCCATTTCTCTGCCCTTGCTCCATTTCACCATCAAGCAAACTCCTCCATGATCTTCCGTATCTGGACTCAAAGTCCCTTCCTCCAGGAAGCCATCCCTAACTTCTCTAGGAAGAATTGTTGCCTCTCATCTTTGTGCTCCCAAGGCCCTCAGATCATATGACCACTAGACCGTAATTATTTTTTTAATGTCTCTCTTCCCCGCCAGACAGTGACCGCCACCAGAGCTGGACTCGACTGGACACATTTTCATGTCTGGCACCTGGTTTTTGTTCCTGACTTGCAGCCTTGGGAAATGCTTCTTGAGGGAATAAAGCAATGAGTGACTGGATGGAATCCTGTATCTCAGAACCCAAATTTCTCGTGATTTCCCTCCCACTTCTACATTTCTGTCCATTTCTACTTCCCCTCTTTCATCTGCCTAATTTATTCCACAATCATTTACTGAGTGCCTACTATAAGCCAGACTCTTTGTTTGAAATACAAAAACGGACCGAACACCATCTCTTTCCTTGGGAATCTCACAGTAGAGCAGACAGGTGTGAGAGAAACATTTGCAATTGAGTGAAACAGTAATTGCCATTTTGGGGGGAACTTAATTATGTGTTGGAAATTATACTAAGCAGTTTATCTAGAAGGTGTCTTTTAATCCTTGCAATCACTCCCTGAGCTGGGTATTATTATTCTCTTCATTTCACTGATGAGAATTTTAAAGTTTACAGAGGCTAAGGGACTTGCCCAAACTGGACTCCAGGCAGCACGACTGCAGAATCCAGTGTGAACACTCGGCCTGTGGCCTTTATACAAACGCCACGGCATGTCCAGATTGCATAAGAGCTGTAAGGACTGGGACCCTGGGGGAGATTGGTTTTGCTGGGGAAAGTGTCAGAGAAGAGATGATTGAGTTGAGTCTTGAAGGAGGGAGAAGATGAAGAAGGGTATTCCCAGGAGAGGGAATATAGTGTACGCAAAGGCAGGGAGGTGAGAAATAGCCTGGCGTATTGGGAGCATGTCTAATGCCTACATTTGCAGGTTAGGAAAATGCCAGGCAGAGGAGTGACAAGGGTGATGGATGGGCAGGTAGGTCCAGTGTTACCCTCCATTCAATTTCTATTCTGCTACCGCGTGCACTATGCTGCATCCACTTGAGCTACGTTCAAATGCAGGGACTCACCTTTCACCCACACCTGGTACTCCGATGTGGTTTTCTCCTTGTTGTTCAGAATCACCGTGCATTTATATGTCCCTGCATCACAGACCCGGGCTTGGGGAATAAAATAACTCTCCGTGTTCTTCATGGAGGAGACGTTGTGAAACAGCACATCATCCTTATAGAACAGCACCCAGTGCTGAGGCTTGACATGGGAGGTGGTGCTGATGTCCACGACGCACTGCAGGGTCAGGTTCTCCCCATTTTGCACCTCCAGTCCTGGCAGGATATTCATGTGGATGAAGTTGATGGTGAAGGCTACATGCCAAGGGAAGGAGAGCAGACACACCTGTTATCTCAGAAACATCATCCTGGTGACCTTTACACCACATCAGATTACAGTAGATTGGTATTCTCACATCCTCTGCAGTGGGGATCCCAGTGCCTAGAGGGACCAGACAGGCAAGGATGGTATGTGATAGCCGTGGAGGCTATCTATCTAGCATCAGGACTTGGGGTTAAGAGCTACTGTGTCTCCCATGCTTTGTTAGCCTCCTTTCTCATCAATGTCCATGAAGTATGAATAAAACAATCCTGAGATTATAAACATTTTATGTAAATTTTTGAGCGGATAGTGCCGTCAAATGTTTCAAAATCCCCAAGGGCAGGTGATATGACGTCTATGTGAAAAACCCCAAAGAGCCTAAAGATAGATCATTTGAAATAATGCAGGTTTAGAAAAGTGGATGGGAAAAAAAAAAAAGGTGGATATAACTAATATTTAAAAAATCAGGATAGTGGGGGCACCTGGCTTGCTCAGTTGGTAGAACATGTGACTCTTGATCTCAAGGTTGTGAGTTCAAGCCCCACGATGGGCGTGAAGCCTACTTAAGATTAAAAAAAAAAAATCAGGGTAGTGGTCACTTCTGAAGGGAAGAGGAGGGTAGGATTAGGAATACACGGGGCGATACAGTATTGGTGATGTTCTAATTTTCAGGTTAGGTGGTGGGGTCACGTGAATTCATTATGTTATTAAAAGCATGCATATATAAATAAAACAAAAGGTAATTGTGCACAGATGAAAGATGAGAGTATGTTATGAGCCAGGGATTATAATCAATCCAATTCTGTGTACTTGAGGCCCCAAAAAGAAAATGTATTTTCTGTATGAAGAAAAGATACAAGGCAGGGGCACCTGGGTAGCTCAGTTAGTTAAATGTCCCACTCTTGATTTGGGGTCATGATCTCACAGTTCATGAGTTTAAGCCCCTCATCGGGCTCTGTGTTGACAGCATGGAGCCTGCTTGGAATTCTCTATCTCCGCTCCACCCCCCCTCCTTTTTTTTTGCCCCTACCTATTCTCTCTCTCTCTCTCAAAAATAAATAACATTAAAACAAAAAAAGAAAAAGATACAGTGTAAAGTCTCATTCCCATTCTTGTCCTGCCCACCCAGTTCCCACCTCCCCTTGCAGAAGCAACCACTGAATTTAGTTTCTTCCAGATGGTCTATACAATCTATAAGCAAATACAAAGATAAAGTCTTAGGTACTCCTTCCTGATCTTTTACTTAAGAGGTAGATCTTCATACATAGAGTTTGGCACCCTACCTAAAGTTTATGTGGCCCATGAGGGCTTTAGGGGCCAGAAATAGTGTGGGGCTGTAGACACCAGGTGTTATTCAAGCAAAACAGGGTCCTGTGGCTTAGGTAAGGCTCCTAAAGATCAATTCTTAGCAGATACTTTGATAACAAAAATATTCATGGGCCTGATGAATGTATATTTATTGAGTCTCCTTATATATCCCCAATCTCCTTATCCTTGGACAGAGGAAGATCTCAGAAATCTGCATGCTTGGACCACTTTGCTATGGTCCCTCGTTTACTAGTATTAACGGAATGAAGCTTTGGCCCTCTACCAAGGGACGCTGTTAGTAGGGAATGAACTGCGTCCTCCCACACACAACATTCATATATTCAAAACCTAACCCCTAGTACCTCAGAATGTGACTGTGCTTGAACATAAGGCCTTTAAAGGTGATTAAATTAAAATGAACCCAATCCAACCTGCCTGGTGTCCTTATAAGGAATTTGGACAAAGAGAGACCAGGGACATGTGCACAGAGGGATGACCATATGAAGGCGGCCATCTGTGAGCCAAGGAGAGAGGCCTCAGAAGAAACCAAAGCTGCTGACATTTTAGTCTTGGACTTCCAGCCTCCAGAACTGTGAGAAAATTAATTTCTGTTGTTGAAGATAGCCAGTCTGTGGTATTTCGTTGTGGTAGAGCTAGGAAACTGATAGATGCTGGTAAGAAATTGTCTTATGGAACCCGATATTGTCTAGTCTAGGATGCCAACGGGATGTTGTCCAGGATTTCACATAGTGTTTCAACTACATCAGGAAAAGCTGTGTTTATTCATTTCTATCTTGTAAATTCCAACATTTTTCTTTCTTTTTTTCTTTTTTTAAAATGTTTATTTATTTTTGAGAGAAAGAGAGTATAAGCTGGGGGGGGGGGGGCGGGGTCAGAGAGAGAGGGAGACACAGAATCTGAAGCAGACTCCAGGCTCTGAGCTGTCAGCACAGAGCCCGATGTGAGGATCAAACTCACAAACCGCACGATCATGACTTGAGTCAAAGTCAGATACTTAACTGACTGAGCCACCCAGGCGCCCCCACAAAATTTTTCTAATGGATCTTGTTTTCCTTTTGGCTTTGACTGCTAAGAAGCATTAACCCAAAATTTCACCTCTGCTTCTAGCAAACTTTGGGATGAATTTCTGTGTGTTTAAAGACTCATAGTTTCTTTGGCCTGCCTTTATTTACCTTCCACTCTGATTTCCTCATTTATGTTCTCCTCATGAACAACAGTACATAATTTTTATAAGTGGTCCCAAATCATTTTTCAAATAAGAAAATGGATAGCTAGCTAGCTGACCAGACAGACTGGCAAAAATTGTCTTCCTTTCTCTCTCTTTTAATAAAAGTCAAGTCTTTTTGAACAGTTTAGACTTTGTGTCTAATATGTCTCAGGTTTTAAAAGGAATACAACTGTCCACACCTGTCCCTTTCTTCTGAGCAATTCATTTAACAAAAAACAGCATCTGATCAGTCCATGAAATGAAACGAGGTGATTGTTTAAAATGCAAGTTGTTTCCCGCAGCATTAATTTTTAGAACTCCCTTTTTTGTCTTTGCTATTCCTTACCAGCTCCTGGTCTGAGGAGCCTGCTGGGTGAGCTCTCAGAACAGAAGTTTCCCACCCATTAATATGGTCCCTTCCAGGTAGGGACAGGCCATCTCACTACTCCTTCATCACCTCCTCCTCCTCATTTTAAGCCATGCTGTTTAGTACAGTGATTCTAACGGGAGAAGAAGGTACATGCAGAGCCGCACTGCCTGGGCCAAATCCCACCTCTGGTCACAAACTGTGTGGCTTTTGGCAAATTCCTGAGCTTCTCTGAGCCTCGGTTTGCTTATCCACACAATGGACATAATAATAGTAATTGTAAATGGGAGCCCAAGTTTAAGTACTGGGAACACAGTTCCTGGCACAGATGAGTGCTTGAGAAATGTTAGCTAGGTTTCTGTCTGCCAGTCACAGATATAAAACCCAACTTGAGTCTTGAGGTCTCTGAAACTCGATATCCACTCCTTTGGCTAATGAATTTTTTCAAAAGAAAACCATTTCTTGATTTTCCAGGTTAATTACAGTGGCTTCTTCAGACTCCCAGGCTTAGTCGTCCCTGCCGTGTTAGGCTACATCGTGTCATCAGCCTGCGTGAAGTACACACCCGTGGCTGGCCATGCCCTAGACTGGGACACAGACCTGGGCGGATACAGGAAGAAAGCAAGCCAGGCATGTCTGGGTCCAAACCCCTGTCTCCACAGCCATTATCTGAGTGCTCTTGGGAGTTACTTAACTCTTCTCACCTACCACTTCTCCTCCTATAAAGTGGGAACATTAGTACCTGCCTTCCCTCCTATTTCTGTCTTGAGTAATGACTGAACCAAGATGGCTGAGGGCCCTGAAGGGACAGAGTGTGTATTGCCCAATGCCTGGCCCTGGCTGACATTCTCTTCCCTCTTCCTTGGCACTCAGCAGACATTTAAGGGGGCTTCTCTGTGCCAGGCACCGCATCTAATAGTGGGGGGTTCAGGGAAGAGTGAGATCGGCACAGTTTTTGCCCCCCACTGGAGCTCACCATCTGCATTCCCGGTTCTTCTCTACTCGGGAACTTCTGGCCTCAGCACCATCCCTGCGTGGGTCTCCTACTGACCGGGCCTCGTTCATTTCCATCTTACAGGGGTCCCAAAGCAAACTTGGCTAAAGCATCAGGTGGTGGTTTTTTAGAAAGGATGAGATCCACTAGCACGGGGCACTTCTGCCAACTGGTCTTTCTAAGCAACAAACACACATTTGCTTCATAAATCAGCTCAACTGATTCACTGGAAGAAACATCACCGTCCCATGGTCAACTGGAACAGACAAGGGTGAAGAAAGGACAGCAGGATTGGGGCTCCTGGGTGGCTCAGTCGGTTGAGCATCCGACTTCAGCTCAGGTCATGATCTTGTGGTTTGTGGGTTCGAGCCCCACCTCGGGTTCTGCGCTGACAGCTCGGAGCCTGGAGCCTGCTTCAGATTCTGTGTCTCCCTCTCTCTCTACCCCTCCCCTACTTGTGCTCTGTCTCTCTCTATCAAAAATAAATAAAATGTAAAAAAAAAAAAAAAAAAGGACAACAGGATGGAAGAAGGAAAAGCATTTTACAAAATTGATCAATATGTTTACCGTAGATTTATGAAACCCAGCTCTGTGACAAAACACAAAACCTCACTGACATGATGTAACAAAAGCAGCACAGAGTTTTGACACCACCACCGCCACCACAACCCTTGTGGAAGCCAGCCTTCAAGTTGGCGCCCATTGAGCCTTGCCCTCTGCTATTCACACCTGCATTTTTTCAAATGTTGATTTATCTTTGAGAGAGAGACAGAGCGCGAGTGGAGAAGGGGCAGAGAGAGAAGGACACACAGAATCCGAAGCAGGCTCCAGACCCCGAGCTGTCAGCATAGAGCCCCACACAAGGCTTGAGCCCACGAACTAGGAGATCATGACCTGAGCCGAAGTCCGATGCTCAACCGACTGAGTTGCCCAGGCGCCCCTCACACGTGCATTTTATCCCTTCCCACATCATACCAGGGTTATTCTTGTGACCCCAAAATATTGGCATGCTTGTTCGTTCCTTCTGAGTTTAGGTTACAAAAGACTTTGCAACTTTTGTCTTGAGCACTCTTTCTTTTTGGGGGGATCACTCACTCTGTGCAAAATCAGCTGCTCCCTGAGCATCCCGATAGAGAGGCCCACGGCCACATGAGTTAGCTTAAAAGCAAATCCCCTGGCCTTAAAGAAGCCCTCAGATCATTGTAATACTGAATAGCATTTTATGGGCAATCTCCTGACAGACCCTGAGCCAGAACTCCCCAGATTCCTGACCCTCAGAAGGTGTGAGATAATAAATTGTTATCTTTTAAGTTTATTTATTTTTGATAGAGAGAGTGCACACATGTGTGCTCATGCAAGCCGGGGAGGGGCAGAAAGAGAGGGAGAGAGAGAATCCCAAGCAGGTTCTGCACTGACAGAGCATGAACGCATGAACCGTGAGATCATGATCTGAGCAGAAATCAAGAGTCAACTTAACTGACTGAGCCACCCAGGTGCCCCATAAATCATTATCTCAAGCCACTAAATTCCGGGGTAATTTGTTAAGCAGTAGTACACCACTCAACTAATCTTTAAAAATCTCTACCTGATTATTAAGATAATACTGAAAACATTGTCCTCTTTGTGAATAAACTGTCCAGGAAGAGCCAAGCTGGATTACCATGTATAGGTCTCACTATTTATGCAACAGAGTGAGTGTTCACATCTGGGCTCTCTGGGCCTCCTGAGGCTCATGGGTAGGTGGTAGGGGGCCCACGAACCACCTTCGAGTAGATGCAAGTGTGCATTTGTTCTAGAGAAAAGGATCCACGGCTTTCTTTACCGAACAATTGTGATGAAAGATTGGGGTTAGGCAGCAGCCTAAATAGGTCAGATCTTTTCAACCTGGACAGATGAAGGCTGATGGAGGGGGATCCATGGTAACAAAGTCACCACAGCCCAGATAAGGGACGATCATGCCAAATGCCCAGACCCTGAAAGAAGGGGCTGCTTCCTTGTACCTCAAGCTCCCCGTGAGCGGATGCTCATGTTTCTTGGGAAGATGAGGCATCATGACTCAGCCAGGGTCTTGGCCAACCTGGAAATGACTCAGAAATGGGGGGAGGAAAGGTGCCCCCCCATTGTAGTCAGGAAAATTACAGGGAGCTAGTTAGCAGGGAGCCCCTGATGAACTTTGGTGCTCAGCAGAGAATGCACGGACCCATCTCATCTGAATCTCAAGCATCTCCAAGTTCAGTTGGGGTCTCCTTCAGTGAAACATTTAGTGAGCACCTGTGTCAGGTGCTAGGATTACAAGATGAGTAAGAAATCATCCCCTCTGTCCTAGACCATATGGGCTGATGGGGACCTAGATGACCGAAGTACAATGAATTAAGCACCAAAAAAAAAAAAAAAAAAAAAAAAAAAAGGTGGCTCTAGGGAGGCCAAGGAAAGTGTGAAGGAAGTGACCCTTGAACCAAAGCTTGAATCAGGCCAAGAACGGGTGGTGGGGTGCTCCAGGCAGGAGAACAGCATGTTCCAGGGCACAGGGGCATGAAAGGTCACATGTTTGGTATTTTCATGGTAAGGATCTTTGCTGCAAACATTTTCAACACCTAACTAATTTGTCTTAAAGCCATTTGGCCGTAAAAGATAAAATCACAGAAAATAAAAGAGGGACATTCATGTAAGAGGACATAACAAAACATGAAAAATGAATAACAAAATCAGAAAAACTATTATAAAAAATAATTGAATACATTTAAATTGTGTGTAGATTCATGCCAATTCTATGTAAATAACTGATTTTATTTCGTGGATTGTACCTAAGTATTTGTCTTCAAAGTCTTTCATTCATAGTGTTATACTTTTTTTTTTTTTTTTTTGCTTATTGATGGGTCTCCTTATTCTTTCTTTACTAAAGCTTCTTCCTCATTAAGAGAGGTATAGTTTTGAGGTGACTGGCTGGCTCAGTTGGTAGAGCATCCAACTCTTTTTTTTTTTTAATAATTTTTTTAACGTTTATTTATTTTGGGGAGATAGCACAAGTGGGGGAGGGGCACAGAGAGAGAGGGAGACACAGAATCCCAAGCAGGCTCCAGGCTCTGAGCTGTCAGCACAGAGCCAGACGCGGGGCTCGAACTCATGAACCTTGGGATCATGACCTGAGCTGAAGTAGGATGTTTAACACACTGAGCCACCCAGATGCCCCTAGAGCATCCAATTCTTAATCTCTGGGTCATGCGTTCAAGCCCCACATTGGGTGTAGAGCCTACTTAAAAAAACATAAAAGAGAGAGAGAGGTATAGTTTCCAAATACTAGGATGCATATTTGTAACAGAGTTTTGTACTACACTGTGAAAGTGTATTGCCTCCTATCCTGTTGTTTGTTCTTGGAAGATTGTCACATGTCCATTGATAGCTGTTCCAACGTTCTATGGGAAGTGTGGGTTCAAAATTCTACACGACTGTATAGACCATCATGAAGACTAAGATTTATAGAACATAAAACAGAGCACCATGTCAATGGAGAAATGAAACCAAACTCAACCAGTTGTTAAAACCATCTGTCAACCAATTATTTTTTTAGCCTTGCATGACAAAACTACCTTCCGGCCTAGTAGTTATGCAGCAAAAATGCTTATAGCAAAGATGTTTATGGCAAAACTACCTAGAACCAAGACATCAATGTATTCTGGGCACATACAATTACAGAAACCAGAATATGGGGCCCGAGGGGCCAGGCAGGCTAGATAGGAGGTGCCAGAATGGAGGGTGTTTCTTAGGGTGCTGACAAGCTGGACCTGCCTAAGGGTATTTGGCGGGGGGGGGGGGAGGGCGGAGGTTGGGGTGACAGAATGACATTGGAGCTTTAGAAAGATCACTATAGGTGGTGCCTGGGTGGCTCAGTGAGTTAAGCATCCAACTTCAGCTCAGGTCATGATCTCACAGTTCATGAGTTCGAGCTCTGCATCGGGCTCTATGCTCATAGCTCAGAGCCTGGAACCTGCTTTGGATTCTGTGTCTCCCTCTCTCTTTCTGCCCCTCCCCTGTTCGTGCTCTGTCTCTGTCTCTCTCTCAAAAACAAATAAACATTAAAAAAATAAAATTTAATTTAAAAAAATAAAGTAAAAAAAAGAAAGATCACTATGGGCTGGAGGGAGAGACCAGAGGCCTATAAACATCCTGGACCATGGTTCAGGCGAAAACCTACAAAGACTGTGGTAGGGCAGGTGCAGTGAGACTGGGGGAAGGGGTAGACTTGAGAATATTGAATGGATGAGAAAGGACTTTTTTTCTGGGGTGATGAAAATATTCTGGAACTAGACAGTGGAGATGTTTGCAGCACATTATGAATGTACTGTCATTAATAATAGAGGCGGAGGGTTTGTCAGAGGGGTGGGAGAACACCGAGGAAGAGTCTAGAAGGCCAAGGAAGGAGGCTTTGTGCAAAGGCAGCAAAGGGGTCCAGAAAGGTGAGGGACGGGAGTGTTCGTGGCATTTGATAGTACAAGGTCTTTGGTGAGCCCTTAATGAGAGGATTCTGGTGGCAGCGGGGTGTGGGAGCTAAAACCAGAGTACTAAGTGAGGGCAGACTAAGAGCTGAGGAAGCAGAGACTGCAGTTATAAACCAGCCTTGACAGAAATTTGAGGAAGGGAGTGGATTCATTGGGGGGAGACACAAGATAATGAAGGGAGGTGGGTTGTTTGTGTTTTTTCTTTTTCCTAAAAACAAAACAAAAACAAACAAACCAAAAACTACCATTTGTGTTTGTAGACTGAGGAGAAAGAACCAGAACGGAGTGGGAAACAGAGATACTAAAAGTGGAGTGGTGGACTAAATAAATGATAGAGTGAGGGGCACCTGGGTGGCTCAGTCGGTCGAGCGTCTGACTTCAGCTCAGGTCATGATCTTGCATTCCGTGGGTTCGAGCCCCTTATCGGGCTCTGTCCTGACAGCTCGGAGCCTGGAGCCTGCTCTGGATCTGTGTCTCGCTCTCTCTGCCCCTCTCCCACTTGTGCTCTATCTCTCTCTCTCTCTCTCAAAAATAAAAATAAACATAAAAAATATTTTTAAAAAAACGGTAGAGGGAGATCGGGGCGGATGAGTGATGGGCTCAGAGCCCAGGTGGACAGGCTGGCCCCGTTCAGCCACAGGGACTGACATCTCTGAAGCAGGGAGGGAAGCTGGGAGGATGGGTGGGGAGACAGATAAGCCTGTAGACAGGGCAGGGCGGGAAGTAGAGGGAGTTCCCTGCAGACAGCAGTGTTTTCTAGGTGAAGGATGGAGCTGAGGTCATCTCCTGAGGCAGGCAGGCGGGCTGGGGCTGAGTGGGGGAGACTGGGATAAAAGGAAGGGAAAGGGCCAAGGCTGACCAAGGAGTACGACCACAGAGCAGGCAATGTGGAGCAAGCTGGCGTCATGCGTGTCAAACGTGTGGTCAGCACGGTCTTGGGTGACCTGAGGAACGGGAGACCTGGTCCTAGTCTTCACTCTGCTAACACCCAGCATTGACCACACACAAGTACCTCATGGCCCCTGAGCCTCCGTCTCCTCAAGTGTAAAACAAACAAGGTGATAGCCTGAGGAAGCAGTGGGAGAGTCTCCCTGCTCCAAGTCCTACAGTTCTGAGGTCTTCCCTGAAGATACAGAGGCCTTTCTCCAGGAACCCCGGGAAGGGAGTGATTACCTTCCCATGTGAGGTAGGGAGGTGGGAGAGACTGGAGGTCCTGGGAAGCAGAAGCCCAGCAACCTGCGTGTTTGCAGGGCATGGTGTGGACGAGAGCTGAGGTATGTGAACAGCAACGGACAGACAGGGGCAGAGCAGGAGCCATGATTGTGGAGGGCTAAGACCAGATACGAAACCATTGTCAGTCATTGCATGCCATGCAGGTAAGTCACTTCCTTTTATCTAATCTCATCCTCATATAGACTCTATGGGATCAATTCTCTTATCATCGCCATTCTACAGATTCGGGGAAAAAAGTCTCAAAGAGGCAAAGTGAAAGTGGCTTTAAAGATCTGAGTTGGGGGGCGCCTGGGTGGCTCAGTTGGTTGAGCCACCGAATTCGACTCAGGTCACGATCTCGAGGTTTGTGAGTTCGAGCCCCGCGTCGGGCTCTGTGCTGACAGCTCAGAGCCTGGAGCCTACTTCAGATTCTGTGTCTCCCTCTCTCTCTACCCCTCCCCTGTTCATGCTCTGTGTCTCTCTGTCTCTCAATAATAAATAAACGCTAAAAAAATTTTTTTTTTTAAAGATCTAAGTTGGGCCTCTGGCTCTAGACAGAGAGCCATATTTTACACAGTGAAGGTTCTAGTGCCAATGCCCTGCTAACTGGCTCTCACCTGGGCGAGTTGGTTATTTCTTGGAGTCATAGAGACATCATCGGTCCATTAGGATGCTTACAAAGATCAGGGATATCCTGTCTCCATGAGTTGCCCTGGGAGTCAAATGCCCACTAGAGCACATGGACAGGAGACCAGCAGACTGGCTTTGTTAGTAGCCGCACTGGCCAATCCCAGAGCCACTGCTCCAAGCCTGGGCTCAGCAAACTAGCGTCATCCGTGCACATCATCTCCAAAGAACTATACAACAGTCTGCAATCCAGTCAACCCCGTTCTTTTTCCGAGCGACAAGGGGATCCTCTTCTGTGGGCTCTCCCTCCATTTAGCCCCCAGACCCCGCCAAGCATCTGATCTTGTCTTAAAGATTCAAAATTAGCTCTAAAGTGGATGATAAACCAGACCTCCAAGATGGGCAGAAGCAACCCCCCTTCCTGTCCACAAGCACAAAACATTACAAATATTATCAGAGCCTCACAGGCCGATGGGAAGTGAAATCCAGGATCTGTTTCAGATCATTTAGAAGAAAAGTCGTAACAACAATTTATGTTCTGTCTTCAAGAAGCTAACAAATTGATTATGTCTCATTTGAACAAAAACAATGGGGCATAGGGGAGAATATGAAATTAAGAAATTTATGGTCAAACAAATAATGGAATCACTCCTTTTTTATCACTTCCCCAATCCTCACAAATAGCAATGCACTTGTTTCTAGAGAAAATGTATGCGACTCCTAGAACACGCTGATTAGAACTTGGCTTAGAAGAGGCATTTTATTCTAAAAGCCTTCTAAAAATGCCAGAAAGAAATAGACTTTAGCTCTCAATATGTTTCTCAGTTGTTATCAACATGAAACCCAAGCAATTCGTTGTGAGTTTTAAGAATCCTGAAAAGACACAGTGAAGCTAGGTAGAAACTTTACAACTTACGGTTTTCTTGTCCTTCAAGGCCTGGACCTGGAAAAGACAGAAGAAATATGCTCATTTCCTCAGCTTTGATTCTCATGAAGTGTAAGGACTGTGGAAAGAGAATAAAAACTCACAAAGCATAAGTGCCAGCAGCACTCCGAGCCACATCTTGCCGTCTTGGGCTGTCTCCAGCTGCATCCTGAGAGCAAAGACTTCAGGCAGTTAGTTCTGCCTTTGGCCCATGCCCCTGGGGCAGAAGACACTTCCCTCGTGGCACAGATAAATCTGCCCTGTGAAAGTAGAGAAAAGCACTCTAGTAACTTCTGGCACCACAAGCAGAGACTGACTATAGTGCTGATCAGGTAATGGCTGCCATTGCTTGGAAACTGGAAACAATGAAGCGTGGGGCGGCCCGATATCCCCTCAGGAAATGACTGGCCTTCCTGAGGGGGCCGCTGAATGCAGACTCTTTGTTTTAAAGTTACAAGTGACATTTGCCTTAGTGCTCCTGACCCTCCTGTCTCACCTGGGTTTAGATCCCCTTCTCACGGCAGGGTGAGAGGCTTCTTCCCTCTTTCCCACCTCTACCCAAAGGACTTCTCTCTTTGGACACCCAACAAGATCTCTTGACTTTCCTGAGCCATTCCCCCCACCCCGCCACCCCAAACCCAACGGGCCTGTCTACACAGCATAAGTTTGGACCTCCTGCCTTTCCTGGCAATGCTATCGGACAGGGCTGACTTTTCCAGAAAACTGCAGGTTCACCAGACAGACCTGCCACCTTGGGGAAAGCTCAGCTTGGAACTTGCTGGACCTAGGAGGCTCTCCCTGGTTTCTGCGGTTGGTTTCAGCGTGAATGAAGGCAGCTCTTTGAGGTATCCATGCCTTCTGGTGGCTTCCCTCCAGACTGTGCCTTTAAACATACAGAGTATATCAGGCCACAGGGAGCTTTCTAAGACATAAATCAGGTCCTTTCACTCCCTTGCTTGAAACCTTGGAATGGCTCCCCACTGCTCTCCAGGGAAAGTCAGTTTATAATCCTCCACAATCCGGCCCTTGCTTACCTCTCCAGCCGGGTCTGTCACCCATTCTTTCCTTGCCCCTACATTCTGGTTGCTAGAATTTATAGTTCCCAGAACACATCACGTGTCTGAGCCTTTATCTTTGCCATACCCCTCCCTAGAGTACTCATCCCCTCTCCTTTTCCGACCTATTCCTACCCAGGTGTCGTAACTCAGTTCAGGTATCCACTCTTCCAGAATTCTCCTCTGTCTCTCCCACACTGAACCACCCTTCCTCCGCATCCCTGTCTGCATTCCTCACCCCCCTGGGCTTCCCTGGCTGAGACATTTTCTACAGTATGCGATAATGGCCTGTTCCTCACCCACGTGGACAGGACGGCTGGCTGGCTGGCTGCATGATCGCAGGGACAGCGTCTGGTCAGAAAACATTAATAGAGTGGATGATCGGGTGAATGAAGACAAGTTAACAGTATTGTCTGAATTAGACTATTACTGCCTTGAGGTCTGAGGGCAGTGTTGTTTCTGAAATGCTACTCTCTGATACTGACACAGGGTAAATCTAAGTCAGGTTCAAACTGGGACAATGGAAACCAAAGACTTCTCTGCTGCAGGGCAAATACCAAGAAGGGATGGCTTCCAGCTAGAAAACAATTCTTCTCTCTGATCTTCGGTTCAGTGGAAGTTATGATAAGAGCTGTGAAAGAGCCATGTAACACAACAGAACTTTTTCCATTGAGCTATTTACTTTTGTTGTTTTGTTTCCTCTATCCCCCTCCCCACTATAAACTCTCTTCTTAAGCAACCTACTGGAAACCACCCCCCTCCCGCGCCCCACCCACCTACCAAATTTCTACTTGGCAAGAAAAAAAGAAACACCATGAGTCCTCAAATAAAGGTTGGCTTCAAAGATAACTTTTGTATACTGTGGAGTAACCAGCTTGTGCTTCTCAAGGTGACTTTCAAGCAATGGTGATAAATGTCCCACCCGATGCCCCTAAGTTCCAAAGTAAACTTCTAAAACTTAGTCATTGTTTCACATACAATGCTAATAGTTTTAGCACACCATGAGAAAATAGAGCTTCCTTTCAAAATAAATGCCAATATTTTATTGATTTAATGTCTATTCATTTTTGAGAGAAAGTAAGAGAGAGAGTGAGCAGGGGAGGGACAGAGAGAGAGGGAAACAGAGGATCCGAAGCAGGCTCTTCACACAGCCCCAAGAGGGACTCAAACCCATAAACTGTGAGATCAGGACTGGAGCCGAAGTCAGACACTTAAACGACTGAGCCAGCCAGGTGCCCTAAAATAAGTGTTGATACTTTATTTTATTATTTTTTTAATTTTTTAATTTTTATTTATTTATTTTGAGAAAGACAGAGACAACGTGAGTAAGGGAGGAGGAGAGAGAGGGAGAGAGAATCCCAGGCAGGTTCCACATGTCAGCTCAGAGCCCGACATGGGGCTTGAACCCACGAACATGTGAGATCATGACCTGAGCCGAAACTGAGAGTCGGATGCTTAATTGACTGAGCCATGCAGGTGCCCCAATACTTTAAAAGAAAAGCAGAAAAAACTATATCCCCCAACTCACACCACGTACCAGAATAAATTCCAAATGGACTGACCCTCTGAAGGTATGAACAAAACCATAGAAGATCTAGAAGAAAACGTGAAAGAATTCCTCATGACCTCGAAATGCCAAAGGCTGGTTCAAGTAGGACTTAAAATCCAGAAGTTATAAAATAAAAGACTGACAAATCATACTCCATGAAAAAAAAAAAGTTCTACTTTGCCCCTCCCCCCCAAAAAAAGGTCAGTCAAGAGAAAAAATACAAACTGGAAAAAATATTTGCAATTCACATCATCGACAAAGAGCTCACCTCTCTAATACATAAATATGTAATCTCTCTAATATCCACCCCACAGGCACCATTCCTCATTGCAAACACCTGCTTTCTGTCACTATAGGTTAGTTTGTATTCTTAGAATTTTATAAAAATGGAATCATATAGTATGTAATATGTGGGGGCGGGGGTGTCTATCTTCTCTTATCAGCATAGTCAATTATTAATTTCTTCTTATTGCCAAGGAGTATTCCACTGCATGAATATATCAGTTTTTTTTTAAATCATTATTTATCAATGAACATTTGAGTTGTTTCCAATTTTGAGCTCATAGAGAGCTGCTATGAACATGCTTTTGTACAGACAGACACACACTTTGATTTCTCTTGGGCAAATACCCAGGAGTAGAATGCCTGGGTTGTATGATAGGCGTATGTTTCAACATTTTAAGAAACCGCCACACTGTTCTCCCAAGTGGCTGTATACTATTTTACATTCCCACCAGTGAGGTATGAGAGTTCCACTTGTTCCCTATCTGTTACCAACTCCGGTCCTTGGGCTCTCCAAGGAACAGAGATTTTCTAGAGGCCATACTAGAAGTTCCGGTTTATGCCGGATCTAGCGGGAGACAGCACAGAGGAAAGGGTCTTCATGCTGGGTCTCTGAACCAAGGCTGGGGAAAGTTTTTTTGGTTTTTTTTTTTTTCAACGTTTATTTATTTTTGGGACAGAGAGAGACAGAGCATGAACGGGGGAGGGGCAGAGAGAGAGGGAGACACAGAATCGGAAACAGGCTCCAGGCTCTGAGCCATCAGCCCAGAGCCCGACGTGGGGCTCCAACTCACAGACCGCGAGATCGTGACCTGGCTGAAGTCGGACGCTTAACCGACTGCGCCACCCAGGCGCCCCTGGGGAAAGTTTTTAAAGAGGCTGAGGCAGGAAAGGAGTGCGGTGCAACAGGTAAAGGTGGGGAGAGATACAGGAAGTTGGGCGCACAGGTGCAGTGGACAGAACGTGCTTTGTCATGCATGGCACGTCTCAATGGCATGTTAAATCTCCACCAGGCTTGATTTTTAGTATTATAATGAGGGGCAAAGTCGGTGACAGTTCAGTGCCAGGGGCCCAACCCTACCGCAGACTGGTTTGGTTCAGTCTTCACCAGTCTTGGTAGGGGAGTCCCTCCTTTGGGAGGCAGCCTCTTTCCGCATTCAAGCAAGATATGCTAGTAGGAGGCACTGGGTTTCAGTTACCAAGGAACGCTGGATTTTGTGGTCTGGGTTGAGGGCCCCGGAGTCCAATCGCCGCTCTGTCTCAATTTGGGCTATTCTAGGCCCTTTGTCCTTCCCTATGCATTTTAAAATCAATTTCTCTGGGCACCTTTGTGGCTCAGTCGTTAAGCCTCTGACTTCGGCTCAGGTCATGATCTCACACTTGGTGAGTTCAAGTCCTGCCTCAGGCTCTGTGGTGACAGTGCAGAGCCTGCTTAGGATTCTCTCTGCCTCTCTGTCTGCCTCTCCCCCATTTGTGCTCTCTCTCAAAATAAATAAATCCTTAAAAAAATAAAATCAGGGGCACCTGGGTGGCTCAGTCGATTAAGCATCCGACTTCAGCTCAGGTCATGATCTCACAGCTCATGGGTTCGAGCTCCGTGTCGGGCTCTGTGCTGATGGCTCAGAGCCCGGAGCCTGCTTCGGATTCTGGGTCTCCCTCTCTCTCTGCCTCTCCTCTGCTTGCTTTCTGTCTCTTGCTCAACACAAATAAACATTAAAGACTTAAAAAAATTTTTTTTAATAAAAAAATAAAATCAACTTTTCGATCTCTGTCTAAAAAAAGGCCTTCTGCGATTTTGACTGGAATGGTATTGAACCTGTAAACCATTGTGGGGAGAAGTGACCTTTTAGTCTTAGAGTATTCTGGCCCACAGACATAGCATACCTCTTGACAAACAGCAATGTTGTTGTAGTTTCCGGTGTGCTCTTCTTTAGAAACCTCGTGTCTTTTTTAGTTTTGAAGTCATGTAAATGTACTACCTATTAAAAATCAAATTAAGAAATTAAAGTCTAAAATAAAAGCTGTGCCTCGGGTGCTGGACATTATTTGGAATGACTGTTGTCCCCACCACCCCGGCCCAGACAATACTTACTACAGGGTGACTTGTGTTGAGGCCCCCCGGGAGCCAAGTCAACATGAGGCTGATCCTTCACAGGAGAGCCTCCCCACCCCCACTCACTATGGGTCTGCCTCCCTCTTAGTCTCTTTCTATGGGACCCACTCTTTCTAGTTATCCCAGCAATCTCTTCCTCCTCTCTTCCCCCAGCTACGATGTAAGAACTGGACTGTATACTCTCCTTCATTTATTTTATCCATCGAAAAGATGACCAGGCTCCTTATTCTTTATTTGTACAGCCTGAATGTCTTATTCAAAATTAAAAATATATAAATGGAATGTTTTCTAGTTCAGCTTTTTAAAACTCATCAATTAAGGGGTGCCTGGGTGGCTCAGTCAGTTAAGCATCAAACTTCGGCTTGGGTCATGAGCTCGCAGTTCATGCATTCAAGCCCCACATTGGGCTCTCTGCTGTCAGCACGGAGCCTGTGTCAGATCCTCTGTCCCCCTCTTCCTCTGCCCCTCTCCTGCTTGCAAGCTCTCTCTCTCAAAAATAAACATAAAAAAAATAGTCAATTCAGTGGCTTTTTATATGTGTGTGGCCCTCACGTATCTCTCCCCTTCTAGCTCTTTGTCCTCAGTGAACTCCATAATCAAAAAAAAAAAAAAAAAAAAAAAAAAAAAGTTCCAGAAACTATTTTAGCTGTTTGGTAACTAATTAAGAAACTATATTTCTCCTTACAGTGCTGTTCCCTTCTTCCTCTTTTCGGTAAAGGGAATTGAAGGAGAACAGAGTGGTTTCTACATGCTGTGCCTCTGCCCAAATACCAGGAAAATCACACAAATGTGTAACACAGCAATTCATTAACCACAGGAAAAAACTGCCTGCTGTAATAAGGAAAAAAAAAAAAAACAAAACAACAACTCAGGAAGTGCTTCTTCTGAGAAGCTAGGAGTGGTGTTGGGTAAGAAGGGGGTGGGGGCGGGAGAGATGGGGGGAGGGGCAGAGAGAGATAGAGAATCCCAAGCAGGCTCTGCACTGTGAAAGCAGAATCTGATGCAGGGCTCGATCTCACAAACCGTGAGACCATGACCTGAGCTGAAATCAAGAGTTGGACCTTTAACTGGTTGAGCCACCCAGGCGCCCCAATAAACATTTAACAAAAACTAATAATAAAATAAAAAGGGTAAAACCAAAATTAAAAAAAAAAAAGACAGGGGCGCCTGGGTGGCGCAGTCGGTTGAGCGTCCAACTTCAGCCAGGTCACGATCTCGCGGTCCGTGAGTTCGAGCCCCGCGTCGGGCTCTGGGCTGATGGCTCAGAGCCTGGAGCCTGTTTCCGATTCTGTGTCTCCCTCTCTCTCTGCCCCTCCCCCGTTCATGCTCTGTCTCTCTCTGTCCCAAAAATAAATAAACGTTGAAAAAAAAAAATTAAAAAAAAAAGACAGATAATAATAAATGTTGGTGAGGATGGAGATACTAGAACCCCTCAGACATTGCTGGTGGGATTGTAAAATGATACATCCACGTTGGAAAGCTTAAAAACTAGAACTGCCATATGATCCAGCAGCAATTCCATTCTTAGGTATATATACCCAAAGGAAATGAAAACACGCTTACACAAATACTTGTATGCGGACGTTTACAGCAGCATTACGAATAATACCTAAAAGGCATGAGGAACTCAAATGTCTATCAACTGATGAATGGATAAATAAAAGTGATGTATCCAGACAATAGAATATTATTTGGCAGAAAAAAGAATGAAGGATTGATACCTGCTACAGTATGGATGAACCTTGAAAACATCATGGTAAGTGAAAGAAACCAAACATGAAAGGCCACATGTATATGATTCTATTTATATGAAATGTCCAAAGTAGGCAAATCTATATATAGAAAGAAGTAGCTTAGTAGTTTCCTAAGGCCGGGGGAGTGAAGGGAAATAAGAGTGACTCTGAATGGGTATGAGGGTTCTTCGTAGGACGGATTACAAAGTTCTCAAAGATGGGGCACCTGGGTGGTTCAGCTGGTTAAGCATCCAAGTCTTGGTCTCTGCTCAGGTCTTGATCTCAGGGTTGTGAGTTCAAGCCCCGCATTGGGCTCTGTGCCGGACGTGGAGCCTACTTAAAAAAATAAGTTCCAAAAGTTGAGTGCGATGATAGTTGCACAATTCTGTCAATAGACTAAAGACCACTGAATTGTACACTATAAACAGTTAAATGGTATGGTGGGTGAAATACATCTCCACAAACTGTTATTTTTTACAAAGTTTTATCTAATGTTTATTTATTTGAGAGAGAGAGAGTGCCAGCAGGGAAGGGGAAAGGGCAGAGAGAGGGGGAGACACAGAATCCGAAGTAGGCTCGAGGCTCTGGGCTGTCAGCACAGAGCCTGACGCGGGGCTCGAACTCACAAACCGCGAGACCGTGACCTGAGCCAAAGTCAGACGCTTGACTGACTGAGCCACCCAGGTGTCCCTGTGTGAGCCTCAAGAGGTGTCGCCCCTATTGGGCTGTCAGCTCTGTGAGGACAGACGTGGGTCTGTTGGGCTCACTGCAGTGTCCCTGCAGTCAACACAATGCCTGTGATGTAGGAGGCCCTGCGTACATATTTGCTAAATGAGTGAATGTGCTGGAAGCGCAGATGGGTTGTAAAGAGTCATCATGTACGATGGCGATGCACGGGCCACAGTAGCGGATTTGCTCTCCATGGCTGGCCTCAGGCTGACCTAGACTAAGTGGGAGCTGATAGAAAGCCAGCGTCAGCCCCTAGCCCGATGAGGCAAGATGCAGCCCTGAGGGGGGTGCAGGCCCAAGGCCCCAATGGAGGAGCCCAGGGCCTGACGAGCCCATCGGAGTGAAGGAGGAAGCGTGTGTTGGGGGGGAGGGGTGGTTTGAAGGGTCTGCATGCTCTTGTGTGAGTGGTGGTCTGGGTTGGAAATGAGCTGGGCCAGGCATCCTGAGAGGCCGCCCTGGTAGGGCTGATCCGATTTAGCAAATAAAAATGCCCGACCCCGACTTACATCTGAATTTCACGAGAGCAACAAGTCATTTTGTAATAGGAGTACGTCCCACGTATTGCACAGGACAGACTAGAAAATGATTTGGGCTATCTGAAATTCCGATGTACCTGGGCATCCGGCATTTTACCTGACAACCGTCACTCGGGACCCCCTCTGTTTCAGGAACACTTATGCCAAACCAGAGAAACGCTGGGACGCTAGGACGTTCAGGGGGCTGAAGCAGTGAAGGTTCCCATGCGTTTCTTTTTCAGGTTATTGAGGGGACAGGAGGGAAAACAGGCACTCAGTGGGGCTGCAGATGGGAGGGAGGGTCAGAAATGCTCTGCTCCAGGCCCGGCCCAGGCCCAGGAGGGCAGTGTCTTCTGGGAGTCCCCACCTAATGAAACAGCAAAGATGTGCCTGCAGAGGGATGGCCTCATCCCAAGCAGGCACCCTGCTAAACACCAGGAAAGACAAAGTCCTGGCCCTGCCCTCGAGGGGTCTGGAGGCTGATTTATCAACAGACTGTTCAACAAAGAGTCAGGCGTGCTGGGAGAAGCTCCCCGCAGAAGACAGAAAATGAGGTGGCCAGAGGTGGCCTTCCCTGGATATTTCTCTCTGGTTTTCCCCATCAGTCTAAGCAGAAAAACGATATCTACCTCTACAACCAGTGTCTTTATCCATCTTCTTGACAATTGACTATCCTCTGACTCCTTCTTCCCAGTTTTGAATCATCCACAGAGAGAATCCGGAGCAGGCTCCTCACTGTCAGTGCAGAGCCCGACGCGGGGCTTCATCCTGATCATGACCTGAGCTGACATCAAGAGTCAGACGCTCCACCAACTGAGCCACCCAGGTGCCCCTGGATCATCCACAGATTTTATCAGAAGGTCAGCAGGGTTCTCATCCAAGTCATTAATAAAAATACTCAGTAGGGGAGTGAAGATACAACCCTACAGCACTCTACAGATTTGCCCCAGGCTGATCCTAATCAAAATTCTTTTGATATAAATGTTCAGCAAGCTACAAATCCCCTTCCTCTGCCGTCATGTATCCCACCCATCTCCATGAGGACGTGAGGCTTCCTCATGACGATATCATAGGTGCCTTGATCAAATCCAGAAGTACTAGCAAACTATAGCTCCATTAGAGGGTGATCACTCTCAATACCATCCAGGCAGCAGTGGTCACAATAACAATAATAAATAAGAGAATATATTTTTTTTTGTCTTCACTCTCCTTTGTTGTCCTTTCCATCCAAGACGCAGTAAACTTCACTAAGCTAAGAGGAAACCCTAATTGGTTTATCTTAAGTTCAAGGAAAAATTACCCTGCCAGGAACAACTCTTGGGGAGTGTGCGCGGGGCAGGGGTGGGGGGTGGCAGGGCAGGGGGGGGAATGGTCATGGTTTATCTAGAGATCAGTAAAACGAATTTTAGATACAAAGAGTGACTTCGGTTTAAAGTACAGGCAGTTTCCAGCTTATCATCAGGTTTTGATCCAGAAGTTTGTTTTCAAGTTGGCTGTTGAGCAAATACAAAATGTACTCGACAAGCAGTCTGACAAACACTGATTAGGTTCCCTGCTCAACCCCAACAAGCCCTTTATCGGCAGTGAGGCTGAGATTGTAACTGAGCCCCAAGTTTCTTCGGGCTCCCAGCTCTGAGCCCCTTCCTATCCAGGGGGAGGTCTGGGCAGTTTCCCTCCTCTGCACGTGGGACTCAGCAGGCAGCTGCCTGTGTGCAGGGATTAGTTTTAAGCCCGCTGTCTATAACTTAAAGACATTTTTCATGGCGCATAGTCCCCTCTTTTGGGGGACTTTCCAGCAGGAACGGTGTTCCCATTCCTCATGTCACCCCATCAGTGTCTGTAGATTCCCATCTCGATGGGTGCCAGAGCCTCATTTTGCCTGGGGACAGGTGGCAGCCATTTCTCCAAACTGCCTTCTTAAGCCCACAGCATTAGGCTCTAGAAATCCATCGTTCTCCTAATATTTTACTACTAGAGATTGAGGAGAAGTAGCAGAAAACACAGAAGGTGAGAGATAGGAATGTTGGCTGACGGCTGCTGTTCACAAGCATCCCTTTACAGTTTGTTCTCTGTACGCATAGGCTCTGGGGATCTAAGAGAGAAAAGCACTTAGAAATAGTTAAAACATTACCAACCGGGGTGGCTCCCAGTCCAGTGTGCGTGTGTTGCTTCGTCCTTTCTCATGGGGCCGGCAGAAGTGTAGGTCAGCTTCTTATGACCAACTATCACCTCGGTCTGAACAGGAAATCTGGTTGGGGGAGCTGCGGAGAAAGCAGAAGCCGGGAACGATGTGAGCTGAGCCACAAGGATGTTCTCAGTTCTCAGCAGATCCCTCCATCGCCTGCTTTGACAGCAACTAATAGCTCCTGCTAACACATTGCCTCTCAGAGGTTTCCCCTCTCCACTGTTTTGGCCAGGCAGGTTTGTGCTATCCCTGGGCTGGGCCTCCCCGTGTTGCAAGTGTAAGGGCAACCTTGTTCTCTTCCAGTATCTAACCTGAAACCCCAAAAATGGCCTGAGTTTAAAAGGTGGGGGAGAGGGGCGCCTGGGTGGCTCAGTCGGTTGAGCGTCCGACTTCGACTCAGGTCATGATCTCACGGTTCGTGGGTTCCAGCCCCGCGTCGGGCTCTGTGTTAACAGCGTAGAGCCTGGAGCCTGCTTCGAATTCTGTGTCTCCCTCTCTCTCTGCTCCTCCCCTGCTCATGCTCTGTCTCTCTCTCTCCTTCAAAAACAAACACAAAAAAGGTGGGGGAGATAGGGAATCCTAAAACCATAGATGACAGGGGCCGTGACATCTACCCTCCATAAAGCTCCAGCAGATTATTTCTTAGGCATGTAAAAACTTCATGTTGTGTCTATGCATCCCCTACAATCTTTTTCTAGTGAGTTATGATGGCTCACACTTCAATCAAGTGTATAGAGCTTCAATAAAGTCCTTGTTGAAATAAATGAAATTATGGAGAGGGCCCAGACCTCAGCTGTTGAGAGTTTAGGGAAGGGTGGAGGATGGGGAGTCTGGGCCAGGCCTGATAGAGCCGCCTGTGAAGGTCACGCCCCGGAAGGGTCAGGCCAGGTGTTAAGGGTTAGACACGGCCTGGGTCATGAAGTAGGCAGAACAGGAGGAGTGCCCAGTGCAAGGACCAACAACAGACAGGTGCAGATCACATCAGAACTCTTACAGGAGTGGGCAGAGAGCACTTGCGGCTTCCAGGCAAGAGTTGGAGATGCCCAGAAACCGACAAGGCTCTTCTAAAAATAAGTCATGACAGTTGCACCTGGTTTCTTTTCTTGTCAGGGTCACTAGATTGTCAAAACCATAAAATCCTGTAGGTACAGGGCTCCTCGATTTTAGCAAGACATCTAGCCAGGTCTGTCCCGAAGCCCTTGTGGAGAAGTATGTGCAATCTGCGACTTGTGGGACAACCAAATCAGGAGAGTTTTTAATCAGGAGCGTCTGGGTGGCTCAGTCAGTTAAGCGGCCAACTTAGCGGCTCCAGCCATAATCTCACAGTTCTGGGTTCGAGCCCCGCATCGGGGCTGCTTCGGATTCTGTGTCTCCTTCTCTCTCTGCCCCTCCCTCGTTCATGCTCTGTCACTCTCTCTCTCTCTCTCTCTCTCTCAAGAATAAATAAACATTAAAAAAAATTAAAAATAAAGTTAAACTTCTGACCTTAGTTCCCAGAGACCACTGAAGCAGGCTCCAGGCTCTGAGCTGTCGGCACAGAGCCCGGAGCAGGGCTTGAGCCCATGAACCGTGAGATCATGACCTGAGCCAAAGTCGGACGTTCGACTCACTGAGCCACCCAGGCGCCCCTGGGAAGGTTTTTAAAGACAGCTGAGGGAGGGAGGGCATGTTTCTAGAGGGCTGTGGAGTACCCTCTGGGCCAACGTTGGGCAACACAGCCTCCAGCAAGAAAGCAAGTGTGCAGGCCAGTTCCCCGGGGACTCCAGCGGCCACGTAAGCCACTCTCCTCTCCAGGGGGAACGTGTACCTGTTGAACATCTTTTCGTCTTACTGATAAATAAGCTTCTAAGAAGGCAAATATTTGTCAAAACCAACACCTGGTGGGTCAGAGCAGTGTTCCTGCTGATTGCCAAGGTTAAACACAAAGAAAAAGGAAAGAAGAAAGCTGTTGTCATTGTGAAGGTGGTTAAGTGGCCTCTGTTGATTGTGGCGGGGGAGGGGGGTAGTCACAGTTCTGGCTGGATGCTAGGAAGGTCCATGCAACAATGAACATGCATCTGTGTCCTCATTGTAGAAACTTGAGCAGATCTGTCTGACCACTCAAACAGCAAGCAGGACAGGAACAAAAACAAAAACAAAATGTAGCCTAAGAGCTCAAGTCTCATGTGGAGCCAGCAAAGGTGGCAGAATGACAAAAGTTCTGGATGTGCCACACAAAACTCAAGAAGAAAGGAGCCCATCTGGGAGTGAGCAAGACTGATTGGTTGACTTTGAGAGGGCCGGCCTGGACTTGATTTTGAGGGAAAGGCCTCAGTAATGGGACTTTCTCTGGGAAGTGGGATTCTCCCCTCTACGTCCCCTTCAAACAACGTTCAGTGAAGCCCTGCCTTATTTTAAATTGACTTGGAGAGGGGTTTTTCAGGAGACAAACAAGACTCTCAGAGAGGTTAGTATGCTTGCCCAAGGTCCCACAGTCAGTTTAAGTGGTAAAGTCTGTTGGAGTGTTGGATGCCTGACTCCAAGGCCTGAACTCCTTGTACAAATGCCTCTAGAAGAAAAGCATTTCAGGGGTGCCTGGGTGGCTCAGTGGGTTAAGCGTCCAATTTTGGCTCAGGTCATGATCTCACGGTTCATGGGTTCAAGCCCTGAATTGGGCTCTGTGCTGACAGCTCAGAGCCTGGAGCCTGCCTTGGATTCTGTGTCTCCCTCTCTCTCTGCCCCTCCCCTGCTCGCACTCTGTCTCTCTCTCTCTCAAAAATAAATAAATGTTGAAAAACAATTTTTTTTTAGTTTTAAAAAATCAAAAGAAGAAGAAGGAGGAGGAAGAAGAGGAGGAAGAGGAGGAGGAGGAGGAGAAGAAGAAAAACATTTCAGGACTTCATGAAATGCCCCACAATAGGAAAATCTTCGGCTTTGAACAAATACCAAAGGGGTCAGAGTGTGAAAAAGGTGAAGAACACAGAGTATAAAATATTTATTTACCAAGGTTATTCTAGGATGTAATCCTTCAATTTGTTCTATACAACTGTCTTGCTGTTTCCTGTTTCTTTATAACTTCATTACCCGATTAAACAAAATTAAAATAAATAGATGCATACAAATAAAAAAGGCAGCCAAGTTAGGGTATGAGAATAGGCACAGGAAACAGTGCTAATAGACAGACATGAAATTCATGTGATTTAGGACCAAGCTGGGAGCCCGTGTAAACATTTCTAATATTGAGAATGTGAGAACACATGGGGCTTTCTAAATTTTTTTTTCAACGTTTTTTATTTATTTTTGGGACAGAGCATGAACGGGGGAGGGGCAGAGAGAGAGGGAGACACAGAATCGGAAACAGGCTCCAGGCTCTGAGCCATCAGCCCAGAGCCCGACGCGGGGCTCAAACTCCCGGACCGCGAGATCGTGACCTGGCTGAAGTCGGACGCTTAACCGACTGTGCCACCCAGGCGCCCCACATGGGGCTTTCTAAATGGATCCCTCACAAACCTCAATGATCTGCTTTAATTAGAGCTGTTTACTTTTTTAATGTTTATTTATTTATTTTTAATTTTTTTTAATGTTTATTTATTTTTGACAGAGAGACAGAGAGAGCATGAGCAGGGGAGGGGCAAAGAGAGAGGGAGACACAATCCAAAACAGGCTCCAGACTCCGAGCTGTCAGCACAGAGCCCGATGCGGGGCTCGAACTCACAGACCATGAGATCATGACCTGAGCCGAAGTCGGACACTCAACCGACTGAACCACCCAGGCATCCCAAATGTTTGTTTATTTTGAGAGAGAGAGCGCATGCTTGCGCCAGCATGAGCTGGGGAGGGGCAGAGAGAGAGGGAGAGAGAGTCCCAAGCTGGATCTCATGAACCATGAGATCTAATGAGAGCTGTTTAAAAAGACACCAATTTGCCCAGAGAAATAAAAAGCATGTTGGACACCTGGGTGGCTCAGTCAATTACGTGTCTGACTCTTGATTTCAGCTCAGGTCATGATCTCTCAGTTGTGAGATCAATTCCTGCATCAGGCTCCTCCCTGGGCATGAAGCCTGGGCATGGGTTTCTTTCTCTTCCTCTGTCTCTCCCCTGCTGGTGTTCTCTTTCTCTCTCTTTCAAAAAAAAAAAAAAAAGCATGTGTTCACACAAATATCTGTACATGAATGTGCACAGCAGCTGTGCTGGAATTATTTATAATTCCAACTTTTCCAAAAAAAGGGGCAATTAGCCCAGATGTCCTTCAATGGGTGAATGGTTAAGCAGCGGTATATCCATACTATGGAATATTCTTCAGCAATAAAAAGGAACAAACTATTAACGACAAACTGAGCAAATCTCCAGGAAAATATGCTATGGCCTTCCACCCTCCAGTTCTCCTGGGTCTTGTGTGGAGTGACGCCAGGTGGTGACAGGGAAGCTGAGCATTACGTGAAAACCTTCCATTTCTTTTTTTTTTTTTTTTAAGTTTCTTCATTTTGAGACAGTGCGAGTGGCGGAGGGGCAGAGAAAGGGAGCATCCCAAGCAGCCTCCGCTCAGGGTTTGAACCCACAAAACCTTGAGATGATGACCTGAGCTAAAAGCAAGAGTTGGACGCTTCACTGACTGAGCCACCAGGTGCCCCGAGGGTCCTGCATTTCTGCTGGTCCCACCGGCACAGAGCAAATCAGGAAGAACCCGGATGCTCTCCTCCAAGAGGCTCCTTTTCTTGTACTAAAAGGAAGAGGTGATCTGAGCTGCTCTGAAGGCATGTGGCAAGACCACGCCTGTCACCATCTTCTCCCTAATGCTGGGGCCCTCCTGGGATCTAGGGGTTCAGGCCACTCCACTGACAAAAATAAAACACGAATGTTCATACTGCTACTTCCAACCTGGAAAAAACTCGGAAATCTTCTCCCAGGGCGACAAGGAACAAACATGTTCCAAATAATGGGACATTCTAGGGGGAAAGTGAACAGAAACATTTTGAGACCTAAGAAAGATCGTGGATGTTCGAGGAGGTAAAGGGGGCGGGGGGTTGAACATTATTCTAGAGATGCACTAAAATGCCCCAGCTCCTAAGTGGGATGTCTCCCTCCCAGATAATTTCATGGTCAGTTGCAACCAGAAAATTATCCTCACGTGGACCTCTGGAACAGTGAAAGGATAAATGGAAGGTGTCCTTAGTCTCCTCCTCCCCCATAGATGAGGCCAAAATGCCATCCCTTAAGCTGGCTTACAGAGACGGCCCCTGAGGTTGGCCATGACTTACCTGGGCAGCCACAGAAGGGCCTGATGAGCCTGACAGTGTCTCAAGAACTCCTTCCTGGCCAGGGAGCTTCCTTCACTGTCTCTGGGGTCCCCACTCATCGCCTGCCCTGTGTCCTCACATCAAGAACCTGGCACAGTGTGTGTGATACCAGGGCCAGGGTGCTCTGAGCTGGGTGCTGGCTTCTGGAGAATGGCCTGAGTGCTGGGCCCACCCCAGCAGAGCCAGCTGTCACCAAGTACCAGGTGACAACCCCTGAAACTCACGTAAATGTGGAAGTGATGACACAGGGTGCCTGCCCTCTGAATACCAATCACCCAGGCATTTGCCTCTCCCCCCTCCCCCCTCCGCATCTGCCCTCCATCTGCAAAGCCTTACCCTCCAAGAACAGATTGCTCTTGGGGGTGGGGGGGGGGTCTCCGTGAGTGGGTAGGCACTTGCCGTGGAAGAGACCCTGCGCTGCCCATAGATCACATCTGCCTGGCCCTTGGAGAAAGGCTCTGCCCACACAAAGGGACTTTGAGTTTAAGTTTTCTGCCGTTAGCACAATACTACCTGCGACTGCCTGAAAGTCCATTTTTTAAACGCAGCTAGGAAAGCTGAAGGAAGGGGAAAAGCGGGGGCCTGGTTCAGCCCCGGAGGCTGCATTGTTCTCGGGCCTCCGCTTACCCAGAAGGCCCCCACAACCCCTGGGGAATCAAATGAGATTGTTTTTCCCAAGATCCAGCTCTTCAGGTGTGAGCTGCAGTTCTTGGACAACGGTCACTGTGGCATTTCTGCAACAGGAAAGAGGAAGGAACTTCTGAGCTCTGAGCAAGCCCCCAAGCAGCCGCCAGCGAAGAGGAAAAGAGCTCAGTTTCCATAGCGATAAATCACGAGGAAGCCAGCCAGGGATAGTCGGCAGGAGGACTTTACCCTTCCGCTGGTTCTCTGCAAACACATTCCCAGCTCCAGGGTTGGTCTCTTGCCTGCTGCCCCTCCAAGCTGCGCCTCCAGAACCACAGGTAGAGGAAGGCTGCCTGTGGATGAAGTGACACACGCTGAATAAAAACCCAGTAATAGTAACTGCCCTTTATCATAGTGCACTAAGTGATTTTACATGCACTGTGGCCCGGTCCTATGTCAGTGCAGCTAACAGTAACTCACCCATGGTGCCATGGCTGGTTAGGGGCCAACCCAAGGGCCTTTGTTCTTACCACCCAGTTCAAGTTCGTCCTGTTTTTAGCTGGAATTATATCATCTTGGCAAGGTTGTTCCCTGTCCATTAGAAACTTTAATCAGGGGCACCTGGGTGGCTCAGTCGGTTAAGCGTCCGACTTCAGCTCAGGTCGTGATCTCACAGTTCGTGGGTTCGAGCCCCGCGTCGGGCTTTGTGCTGACAGCTCAGAGCCTGGAGCCTGCTTCCGATTCTGTGCCTTCCTCTCTCTCTGCTCCTCCCCTGTTCGAACTCTGTCTCTCTCTCTCAAAAATAAATATTCAAAAAAAAAAAAAAAGAAACTTTAATCAATCAAATCCATACACACATAAATACAAAATAGAAAAATCATTAACATTTAGCTAATGCCATTTGGGATAAAATTATCCCAATAACGAGATTTGTGGAATGAAAATAATGGAGGGGCTGTTGATGGTGAAAGAGTAGGAATCCCCAGTCTGCCCAGATTTACGGAAAATTCCAAAGGAGCAAACAGCCCTTTGCACTTCTGATAATCAGGCTATCAGTAGTGAATTTTTTACAGGACCGAGGGAAAGTAACTCGTTCCTAGTTGTCACTCTTTACATGCATCTGACTGTATTTTTCTTCTAATGACTAAATTCCTTTAATAAGCATTCATTTCATTGACCCCTCTGGCTTGAAATAGTAGGACACAGCTGAAGGGAGATTTAACTTGTTCCCCCACCCCCAGCCCCACCCTGTGACTTAAAAGAAAAGCAAGCAATAACAAAAACAAAGTGGTTGCAGGCAGAAACAGTTAATGGGTGCCACCTGTCCTTCCCCTGCCCATTTCAAACTACAGACCTTTGACAATGGCGCCATCTAATGGAAGATTAGGTTAGGCACAAAAATCGTTTCTTTTACCTTCACATTTATCAGCAGTAGCTTCTTCTAAGCACTTTGTTATCAATGGACACCTCCAGGACTTATGTCACTCTTGGCTATTATTTGTTCCTAAACATATCATTGATGTAAAAAATTATATTAAAATATAGCATAGGGGCCCCTGGGTGGCTCAGTTGGCTGAGCGACCAACTTCAGCTCAGGTCGTGATTTCATGGTTGGGTTTGTGAGTTCAAGCCCCGTGTGGGGCTCTGTGTGGACAGCTCAGAGCCCAGAGCTTGCTTCGGATTCTGTGTCTCCCTCTCTCTCTCTGCCCCTCCCCCACTCATGCTCTGTCTCTCTCTCTCTCTCTCAAAAATAAACGTTAAAATTTTTTAAGTATTTCTAAAAAATATAGCATAGGGATGCCTGGGTGGCTCAGTAGGTTAAGCGTCCAACTCAGTTTCAGCTTAGGTCATAAGCTTGCTGTTCATGAGTTCAGGCCCTGCATTGGGCTCTGCACTGAAAAAAATCCCTGCTTGGGATTCTTTCTCCCCCACTTTCTCTCTCTCTGCCCCTCCACCGCTTGTGTTCTCTCTCTCTCTCTCTCTAAATAAACTTTAAAAAAAAGATATATATGTAAGCATACATACTATAATAAATAAATAGGATAATGTTTTTTTAATTTACCATTTTTACCATGTTATTTTATTTATTTTTTATTAAAAATTTTTTTTAATGTTTATTTTTGAGAGAGAGAGAGAGAGAGAGAGAGAGCATGAGCACAGAGCCTGACATGGAGCTCGGACTCATGAACTGCAAGATCATGACCTGAGCCGAAGTCGGATGCTTAACCAACTGAGCCACCCAGGTACTGCTAGTTTTTATTTTATTTTTAAAAATGTTTATTTATTGGGGCACCTGGTTGGCTCAGTCAGTTAGGTGTCTGACTTTTGGTTTTGGCTCAGGTCATGATCTCACAGTTCTCGAGATCAAGCCCCACCATGCTGGGCTCTGCTCTGACAGTGCAGAGCCTGCTTGAGATTCCCTCTCTCTCCCTCTCTCTGCCTGTCCCCTGCTCATGCTCTCTCTCTCTCTCTCTCTCTCAAAATAAATAAATAAACTTAAAAAAGAATTTAAGTAAATTAAAATGTTTATTTATTTATCTTGAGAGAGAAAGAGAGGGAGAGAGTATTTGTCCGCGAGTGGGACAGACAGCGAGATAGAGAGAGAAAATCCCAAGCAGGCTCTGTGCTGAGCCACGAGTGCTGAGCCCAACGTGGAGCTTGAACTCATGAACGATGAGATCATGACCTGAGCCAAAACCAAGAGTGGGATGTTTAACTGACTGAGCCACCCAGGCACCGCTGGATAATATGTTATATATTTCTGCAATGTGCTTTTTTTTTAACCTTTTGCCCATTATGAATATATTTTCATTTATATACATACAGAATTACCTTATTTTTAAAAAATGTCTCCAAAAGATCTCATTATGTATGGGAATCATTTTTGGGGTAATAAAAATACTCTTTTTTTAAAACTATAATTATTCTCATTTTATTTTATTATTTATTTAGAGAGAGAGGGTGTGAATGGGGAAGGGGCAGAGAGAGAGAGAGAGAGAGAGAGAGAGAGAGAGAATCTTAAGCAGGCTCCACACTCAGTCCTACACAGGGCTCGATCCCACAATCCTGGGAACATGACCTGAGCCAAAATCAAGAGTCCGACACTTAACCTACTGATCCACCCAGGTGCCCCCAAAACGTTCTAAAGTTAGATTGTGGTGATAGTTGCACAGCTTTGTGGTTATACTAAAAACCCCCAAACTGTGCACTTTAAATTTTATGGTGTGTATATCTCAGCAAAACTGTTTAAAAAAACAGGATGTCAAAAAACATACCATTGTAAGGAATGCCTATCATTTAAATAACTAGTTCCCAATCGATGGGCGCTTAAGTGTCTGCAGTTTTTCATGATTACAAGCAAAACTGCAGGGATGCCCTGTGCCTACCTTGGCACGCTTGTAGATCGAGAGGGAAATTTCTAGGTCTATACGACACAGCTCTGGATGCAGGATTCTGATGCTAGCTGGTGTGGTAGAAGCCCCTTCAACTTTCTTCCAGGAAGAGAAATGTTTTGACATTTGCTGAAGTAAGTGTTCTGTTGAGGATGGGCGTGTGTTCCCCAGTGATCGTAGGTAGGGGAGGAGGGAGATGTGGTTTAGTCTTCTTACTACAATCTACCATAGCTAGGTATGGCCAGGCACCTTGGTTAGTACCCCAGATCTCCCTCTACCAGCTGCAGACTTAGATCCGTCTGTTCCCGAATGGTTTTTCCCTTCTCGAAACAGAACAACTCACAGTGCTACGTGGACGCAGGGAGCTGGTCCATCTGACGGACCGACCCCTGGCTAGCAAGACCTCAGTACATGCTAGATCCTCCCCACGGGTTCTCGAGAGACTCTAGATGAGTGTGCAGCAAATTCAGAGGCAGGGCAGACCCTGGTGAATTCAGTCACATGATGCAGTTCCTGAGTGGTGACCCCCACAACTGGGAGGTCACCAGCTCAGTCCAGGCATGGACACCAAAGTCGCTTATTCCCAGCTGTGGACGGATGGAGGAAAGTCCAAGAAGAATCAGGAGAAGGAGGGCAAGGCCTGCATCTGGCCTTGTGAACTCCTCCTACCCACCCCAGAATCTTCAGCAGCCCCTTCCCTGGGAGGGGTTAGGGGGTCAGTTGAAATCATTCTGGGACCCAGGGCTGGGGCTGCCTTCTCAACAGCAGCCCAGGCCATCCTGGATGCAGGAAAACTGGAAAACAGACAAAATTACCAGAGCCCCTGCCAGACCCTGCCGCTGTGAAGAATCACAAAGCCTCCTTCTTGTAAGGACACCAGTACGACTGCATTTTGACTAACTACATCTGCAAAGACCTCACTTCTGAGTAAGCCCATATTCTAAGGTTCTGGATGGATATGAAGTCTGGGGAGCACTAGTCAATCGAATACAGAATCCTTGGGAACAAATAAGATACGAAACGAATAATGAATTGCAGCCCAGAACATCTGCTATAGGGCCCAGCCCAGAGTATCTTTTTACACTGTGCAGGAAAAGTACAAAATAAACAGTTTCTGCTTGTGCAATGAAAAACAGTTGGATTATCGTAACAAAAAACATGAATAGCCTTCAGAGGTTGTGAATAAATGGGGTTCAGCAGCTGTAATGTGAAAAGTTGAAAATACTAAATATATGTAATCGGAATGGTAATCATATGCTGGCAAAGCTCATTGCTCTAATAAATTCTACAATGTCAGTGAGCAAAATAACGAAAAGAATACCTTAAATCTGACAGGTGTGAGGTGGTATCTCATTGTGGGAATGCAAACTGGTGCAGCCGCTCTGGAAAACAGTATGGAGGTTCCTCAAAAAATTAAAACTAGGACTACCCTATGACCCAGCAATTGCACTATTAGGTATTTATCCAAAGGATACAAAAATGCTGATTTGAAAGGGCACCTGCACCTCCATGTTTAGAGCAGCACTATCAACAATAGTCAAATTATGGAAAGAGCCCAAATGTCCATCGACTGACAAATGGATAAAGAAGATACGGTACATATACACAATGGAATACTACTCAGAGATGAAAAAGAATGAAATCTTGCCATTTGCAACAACATGAATGGAACTAGAGGGTATTATGCTAAGTGAAATAAGTCATTCGGAGAAAGACATCATGTGATTTCACTCATATGTGGAATTTGAGAAACACAACAGATGAACATAGGGGAAGGGAAGGAAAAATACGATAAAAACAGAGAGGGAGGAGGCAAACCATAAGAGACTGTTAAATGCAGAGAACAAACTGAGGGTTCCTGGGGGGGTGTTGGGTGGGGGATGGGTTAAATGGGTGATGGGCATTAAGGAAGGAACTTTTTGGGATGAGCTCTGGGTGTCATATACAAGAGATGAATCACTGGGTTCTACTCCTGAAGCCAAGACTACACTGTATGCCAACTAACTTGAATTTGAATTAAAAAAAAAAAAAAGAATACCTTAAATCTACTTCACACAGATAAAAATTCTGGAAATTTTCAAATCAAAATTGTGTCTATACAGCAAGTGAGGGTATTCACAAAATGCTGTCAGAATTTTTAACACAATTTAATATGTAGTTTTATCATTTTTTGAATTTTTTAAATGCTTTCATTTACATACAGTATATAGATAGCATGTTTGTTTGTTTTTTTTAAGACTTGATTTATTTAGTCCAGTGTTAAATTTACAGAATAACTGAGCAGGTAGTACATAGAGTTCAATATATGCACCCTGCCTCCAACTCCATAGTCTCCCTTATTATTAACATTTTGCATTAGTGTAGTACATTTGTTACAGTTGATGAACCAATACCCATATATTATCATCAACTATAGTCCTTTATTTATGTTAAAGGTCACTCTTGGTGTTGGGCACTTCTGTGGGTTTTGACAAATGCTGTATGACATGTATCCAACATTACAGTTTCTTAGAGAATAGTTACACCAACCTAACAATCCCCTCAGAAATTAGATTCCATGAGGCCTTTTTCTCTCCATGGCACTTCATCTCCACCCGACAATATTCTAGAGTTGAGTTATTATTATTATTATTATTATTATTATTAAAATCCAAGTTGGTTAACATATAGTGTAATAATGGTTTCAGGAGTAGAATTTAGTGATTCATCACTTACATATAACACCCAGTGCTCATCCCAATTAAGTGCTCCTTAATTCCCATCACCCATTTAACCCACCCCCCACCCAAAACCCCTCCAGGAACCCTCAGTTTGTTCTCTGCATTTAACAGTCTCTTATGGTTTGCCTCCTCCCTCTCTGTTTTTATCGTATTTTTCCTTCCCTTCCCCTATGTTCATCTGTTGTGTTTCTCAAATTCCACATGAGTGAAATCATATGATATCTGTCTTTCTCTGACAGACTTATTTCACTTAGTATAATACCCTCTAATTCCATCCATGTTGTTACAAATGGCAAAATTTCATTCTTTTTCATCTCTGAGTAGTATTCCATTGTATATATGTACCATATCTTCTTTACCCATTTGTCAGTCGATGGACATTTGGGCTCTTTCCATAATTTGACTATTGTTGATAGTGCTGCTCTAAACATGGAGGTGCAGGTGCCCCTTCAAATCAACATCTTTGTATCCTTTGGATAAATACCTAATAGTGCAATTGCTGGGTCATAGGGTAGTTCTAGTTTTAATTTTAAAAATTTTGTTTAATATTTACTTATTTTTGAGAGAGACAGAGCACAAGTGGGGGAGGGGAAGAGTGAGATGGAGACACAGAATCCAAAGCAGGCTTCCAGCTCTGAGCTGTCAGCATGGAGCTTGATGCAGGGCTTGAACTCTTGTGAGATCATGACCTGAGCCAAAGTCAGATGCTTAACAAACTAAGCCACCCAGGAGCCCTTATTTTTGATTTTTTGAGGAACCTCCACACTGTTTTCCAAAGTGGCTGAACCAGTTTTTCTCTATTGAGACTACACATTACTCCATGGCTACCTATTTAAAAGAATTCATTGGAAAAGTTCAAGGCACTTCCCCATATCAGATCATCCCCGACAGTGAGCCCTGTATCAAAAGACTGCACCAACCATTTCTAAACATCAACCAAATTTTGGACAATATGAGAATGATTTGATTAACAATTTGCAGAAATATGTATATCACTTCTTAAGTAGCTTTGTATCACATGGTTTAGTTTACTTAGAAATAAAGCAGGGGCAGTGGTGGAGTGTGTTTTAAAATTTTTGATCTGTGCATTGAGTTAATAATTATTTACATTACTTCGTAGGTTGTTAAATCTTTTGGAGGGGGGGTTGTGGGTTTCTTTTTCTTTTTTTTTTTTTTGGTTGTTAAATATTTGTAATACCTCCATATACCTCACAGAGATTTTGTAAGGATTGAATGAGATTATCAGTGTAAAGTTCTCAGGTAAGAGGAATAGACTAACTTTACTGTTAGTAAGCATGACAAGTCCACAGATGGATTTTTCTCTTTCCATTTGAGACTTCCCTCTTGATATATCTGTGTAACCTTTGACAAATTACCTTCCTCTTATGGGGCCTCGCTAACGCACCCCTACCAATCAGTACTTACCAACACTGTTAGTAGCACTTCCTCTGCTCTCTAAGCGTCCAAGCTGCGGTCTGCAAGTTTCCTGACCCAGCTGAGTTTCATACAGGGAAAATGTTCTAGACACGTCAGCTCTTCTGAATGTACCCCTGCCCCTGCCCCCCAGTCCTCCTGGGCATGAAAGTCCTCAGGGACTGGCCCCGTCCACCACCCAGGCAAGGATGCATGAGATACTGGTGGGGAAAGTGTCAAACCGGCCATGCCTGCAAAACCTCCAATTTCCTTTGGCAACAGTTCTGACATGGAGAAGGATCATCCCACCAGAGATTAAACTTGTGAGGTTCCTTCCCTCCCTCTTTTCAGCAAGAGAAATTACCACCACTATCCCAGCATGAAAATCACCACTGGGGCGCCTGGGTGGCGCATCCGACTTCGGCTCAGGTCATGATCTCACAGTTTGGGAGTTGGAGCCCCGTGTTGGGCTCTGTGCTGACAGCTCGGAGCCTGGAGCCTGCTTCGGGTTCTGTGTCTCCCTCTCTCTCTGGCTCTCCCCTTCTCACGCTCTGTCTCTCCCTCTCTCTCTCTCTCTCTCAAAATAAATTAACATTAAAAAAAAAAAAAGAAAATCACCATCAATCACTGTCGTGTTTTTTATAAGAGGTGCCCAAAAAGCAACTGAAATAAAATTTTTTTTAATGGTTATTTACTTTTAAGAAAGAAAATGTGCCAGGAAGGGAGGGGCAGAGAGAAGGGGACAGAGGACCCAAAGCAGGCTCTGTGCTGGCAGCAGAGAGTCTGATGCGGGGCTCAAACTCACGAACTGCAAGATCATGACCTGAGCCAAAGTTGGACGCTTAACTGACTGATCCACCCAGGTGTCCCAAAAGCAACTTTTTAAAAAAGTTTACTTATTTTGAGAGAGACGGGGAGGGAAGGGGCAGAGAGAGAGAGAGAGGGAGAGAGAATCCTAAGCAAGCTCTGCACTGTCAGTGCAGAGCCCAACGTCGGACTCGAACTCGCGAACCATGAGATCGTGACCTGAGCTGAAATCAAGAGTCGGGTGCTTAACCGGCTGAGCCACCCAAGTGCCCCCCAAAAGCAACTTTTACTATCAGAAGGGAATAAGGGCCTTCTATGCACTGAGAGTTAACTAATGATTTGCTTCCAGACAGTGGCCAGGTGGCAGACCCTGGCTTTGCTCAGTCCCCCAGGGGCGGCTAGGTGTGAGACCCAGAATGACTCACCACCACAGGATGGGACATGGGGAGGCCAAGCAAAGAGCACCTGGACTGAATGCACACAGTAGGTTGGACGATGTCCCAGAAGGACATGTACCTGGGCAGGAAACTGACTTCCCCCAGAGAGAGCCCCTGTCCACAGAAAAGTGGGAGACCTATAGGGCAGGCCTTAGAGTGGCAAAAGAAATCACCACCAAAGTGGCCTGGCCAGATCACAGCTCCCTCCACTTGGGAAGCCCTTCACACTTCCTACTCCCCACTTCAGACTGGTGACACTGGAATATGTGGCTTTACTTCTTTTGTTTAAGTTTTTATTTATTTATTTTGAGAGAGCGAGCTTGAGCAGGGGAGGGGCAGAGAGAGAGGGAGAGAGAGAATCTCAAGCAGGCTCTATGTTCAGTGCGGAACCTGCCCTGGGCTCGATCCCATGACCCCGAGGTCACCACCTGAGCTGATATCAAGAGTCAGATGCTTAATCGGCTGAACCGCCCAGGCGCAGCTATGTGACTCTACTTCTGCATACATTTCACAGAGCCAGGAGAATTCTAGATGGAGTAGAAGTGAATCACAAGCCTCTCTGGGTTGTAACGTAGAGACTCAGAGACTGCTGGGGGCCCTTGTTACAATTCAGAGTCCCAGGTTTTATTCCTAGTAAGTCTGGAGTGGGGCCTAAGAACCAGCATTTAATATAATATTTAATACAAGGCATTTCTTTTTTTTAATTTTTTTTAATGTTTATTTTTGAGAGAGAGACAGAGTGTGAGTGGAGGATGGACAGAGAGAAGGGGAGACACAGAATTTGAAGCAGGCTCCCAGCTCTGAGCTGTCAGCACAGAGTCTGACATGGGGCTTGAACCCATGAACCACCAGTCTCTTCGTACAAGAACTCATTGGGGGAACACAGGTCGGTCAAACCAACCAATCATACTTTGTTTCAAACTTGTCTAGGCACCTCCAATGTCTTTTACGTTGTCAAAAAAGAGGAAGTTCCCTAAATGACTCACCAGTATGGGGTCATCATGCCTCCTGTGTCCTCCTCCCTAACTTCTTCTGGAGCTGTTTCAAGAAACTGTTCTTTTAGGCCATTTTTTTCTTCTCTCGCATGTATGGCTCATTTGCCGTTTTGAAGCTTGTGTCTCCAAACCAAAACGTGATGTGGAAAAAGAGTTTTCTCATGTTCCTTTTCTCTCTCTCAGTTCAAAGAGCTGCCCTGGATTGTGAATGGAGGAACAGTAAGTTTCATTTACTTCCTTCTCTCTTTTACCAAAACTCTTTTCACCGACACGTGGAGATGGTCAGCTTTCAGCACGACCATTCACGAATAAGTCTTTCTTTGCTTTTTGACGAACAACCAAAGTCAAGTCTTTTCTGTTACCTACAGTTTAAAAGGAAATGATGGGAGGGAGGGAGTTGAAGGCTCTTTGCTGAGGTTCAGAGATTAAATGTTGAGATTGCTTTTACGCTGAAATGTTTCTTTCTTTCTCTGTTGTTATTGGTTGTTTTTTTTTTTTAATTTAGAAAATCAACACATAATCATTGTAAAATAATCCAAGCAACAAAATAAAAATATATATTGGGAGGTGGTTTATCATCATGGAACTAGACCAGCCAGGGTTGTGGTCCTAACCCCGGTTTCTACCATTTTCCAGCAGGCAGGCTGGCTCTCTGATGTAACCACCTGACACTTAATCTCTTTCCTCTGTGATGTGAGGATAATAACATCACCTACCTGAGAGGGTTCTTACGAGGACTCGGTGAGACAAGCCATGTCCCTTAGCACAGAACTTGGTATATGGTAAGCTGTCAGTAAATGCCAGCCCATGCTGCTGTGACTAGATGAAATATGAAAGTGCTGTTGTGCTCTCCAATTCTCCATTTCCAGAAGCAACCACTTATCAACAGTCATTCTCTATTCGGTACCATAGGAAACAAACTCTTCTGTGACGTGTCCTTTTTAATTTATTTTAAAGTTTATTTATTTACTTGAGAGAGAGAGACAGAGCAGGGGAGAGGCAGAGAGAGAGGGAGAGAGAGAATCGCAAAGCAGGCTCTCCACTGTCAGCGCGGAACCCCATGTGGGACTCAAACTCACGACCCTCAAGATCATGACCCGAGCTGAAATCGAGAGTCTTGATGCTTAACTGAACCACCCAGGGGCCGAGTCCTATTTTTAGATGACAATACATCACAGAAATCCTTGTAAGCAGTAGATGTAGACTCACCTCTCTTTTTTCAACGGCTGCTTGGCATTTCATAATGTGACTCAGCCATAGTTCATGTAACCACCCCCCTTACTGATTTATCCATTTTTTTCTTTGTAATGTAAACATCCTTTGTGGACACAGGAGAGGGGGAGAGCATCTCTGGAGGATAAAATCCTGGAGGTGAAATCGCTGGGTCAAAGGGCATGTACATTTGAATTGTTAAGTTGCCTTCTCAACACGCAGACCGGGTACCCAGTCACAGGGTGAGTGTGTCCCAGCCTTCTCCAACAGTGACACGATCTGTTTTTAAATTTGTTCCAATCCGATGAGTAAAAAACAATATCTCAGTGCTGTTTTGACCTCATCACTTGTGAGCCAGAGCATCTTCTTCATGTTTATTGGTCATGAAAGCTCCAGAAGTTCTATGGAAAGGAAATTTAGGGACAGCCGTCTGGTTGGAAGGAGAGGAGAGGCTTTATCTTGAAGCTGAGCTTCCAGAAGCTGAGAAAATGTCAGTTGTCCAGATCAAAAAGGGGAAGGGAGCTTGATGACATTTTTGAGGGGCCTAAACTCCTCCTCCACCCAAACTGTCCCGTGGCCCTAGCATTATTTAATGGCCTTTTGCATTCATTCTTCTGGAAATTACCTATTCATATTATTTGTCCATTTATTTGTCTTTTTCTTATTCAGTTGCCATTGACATATCTATATATCTATATCTATCTATATATATACATATATGAAAATATATATACATGAAAAATCTTTGCTTTCATTTATATGTGAAGTATTTCCTTTTAGATTGTCACTTGTCTTAATTTTGCCATAGAAAAGCTTTAAGTTTTAGGAGAGTCAATTTTTCAGTCTTTTCTTTGTGGCTCCAATTTTTGTATCTTATTTGGAAGAGATTTTCTTCTCAGGTGATATAAAAACATTTTCTAATATTTCTTTAATTCTTTAATAATTTTATTCTTTTACATTAGATTTTCTGATGAGGGTTATTTTTTTCCTTGGCATTTTAAAATAATAAAATACAAATATACAAGCTATCAAAGACTACTAGCTAGTGTCAAAGGACTCATGAGGGGCTCCTGGCTGGTAGAGCATGTGACTCTTGATCTTGGGGTCATGAGTTTGAGCCCCGTGTTGAGCCCCATGTTGTGCCCCATATTGAATATAGAGCTTACTTAAAAACAAACAAACAAACAAACAAACAAACAAAAAACAAAACAAAAAAGGACTCAGGAGCTGGTATAGAGATGCTTCCCATGGCCAAAAAATGGGACAATAAAAATAATAATTGCAATGGATTGAAATACATCAAATATGTAAACTATGAGTTCATAATGATTCTTTTTTAAAAAAAATTTTAACATTTATTTATTATTGAGACACAGAGAGAGACAGAGCATGAGCATGGGAGGGACAGAGAGAGAGGGAGACACAGAATCCGAAGCAGGCTCCAGGCTCTGAGCTGTCAGCACAGAGCCCGATGCGGGGCTTGAACTCACAAACCATGAGATCATGACCTGAGCCGAAGTTGGACGCTTAACTGACTGAGCCACCCAGGTGCCCCAAGTTCATAATGATTCTTAAACAAAAAAATAACAACAGTGAAAGAAAAATATCCTGTTACAAGATGCTAGGAAACCAACTCATTATTTTCAGAACCAGTCAATAAAGGAAGAGAATCAAGCATTTATCCTGCTTTTTCAATGCAAACCGTATCTCCATATAACCATAGTTGATGGGGGCAAGTTTCTCTTTATAGAATTATTTCAGATAATAAATGGAAAAGGAATGACTTAGTATATGACCATTTTGCAACCTCTAATCAAATAATGCTTCCAAGTGATTATTGTCAAAGCCGACTAAGAAACAAAAAGAGAGATGACCAGACATTATGTGCCTCGTAATGGAAGTGCACACTACCCTCGTGCATTCTTGCTAAATAAAAGCTAATCTGGGGGCACCTGGCTGGCTTAATAGGAAAAGCATGAGCCTCATGATCTTGAGGTCATGAGTTCAAGCCCACATTGGGTGTAAAGATTACTTAAATAAATAAAACTTAAAAGAAAAAAAAGCTAATCTAAATTTCATTAAATTCAGGGGACAAGGGACAGAGGACCAAGGTAAAGGATACCATGGGAATGTGATCAACAAAATCCAGACCATGGAAAACACTATCGAACAAAGAGCTTGCCATCTTCCACAAATAAATTGCAGGGGGAAAGAAAAAGATGGAAACATCTACAGATTTAAAAAGGCATAAGAAATAGGGGCGCCTGCGTGGCTCAGTCTGTTAAGCGTCCAACTTCAGCTCAGGTCATGATCTCACAGTTTGTGAGTTTGAGCCCCTTGTCAGATTCTGTGCTGACGGCTCAGAGCCTGTGTCTCCCTCTCTCTCTCTGCCCCTCCCCTGCTCACTCTCCATTTCTCCCTCTCAAAAGTAAATAAACATCAGAATTTTTAAAATAAATAAATAAAAATAAAAATAAGATGTAAGAAACATATCAACTAATTACAATGCACCGTTTTGGATCCTAAAAAACCAAAACACAAAAACAAAAACAAAAACAAACCCACCAGGAGACAGGAAAACTTGAATACTAACTAGATGTTTGATACAACATTTCAAAAACAATGTTAATTTTTGGGTGTGATAATGGTATTTTTACAAAAAAGAATCTTTACCTTTTAGAGCTACAAACTATCACTGTCCTCCAGGCAAAGATCACCAAGGACACATGTGTAGTTGAACAAAGCTGGGTGTATTGACTCTTGGAAGTGACAGCAAGTGTGTCCCATGGGAGCCACGGGATGTCTCAGCAAGAAGGTGTTAGAATCTTATGATAAGATCTGGACTTATGTTAGGTGATTTTGGAGGGAGATTCAAAGCAGCAGGCTTTCCTCTGGATTGGATGCTTTCAGGGAGTGAGGATAGTGATATGCTTGGCCATCTCAATAATTATGATCTAAAAGACCCGAAGAACAGAGCAAGGCAGAGTCAGGGCTGATGAAGATTCAGTAGTCACTCATATCAGCCAGTTCAGGGGGATGTTTGGCCATTTTTATGGTTTGGACGATGCTCACATCTTTATCTGCGTTCGGAGATGATCGTGAAATTATCTTGTGTTTGTCTCAATCCAACATGGTCACAGGGTCTTTGTCTGGTATTGGTGTTCTTAGCGGTGGGTCACTTCCTAGCCAGGCCGGTTCTCACTTGTCAAGGGCTGTTTTTATTCTCAATACTGAAATTTATGGAGGAAATAATATGTGGTCTTGGACTTGTTTTAAAATAATGGAAGGGGAGGTGCCTGGGTGGCTTAGTCGGTTAAGTGTCTGACTCTTGATTTCGGCTCAAGTCATGATCCTATGGTTGTGAGATCGAGCCCGGAGTTGGGCTCTGTGCTGGGCGTGGAGCCTGCTTATGATTCTCTCTCTGCCCTTCCCCCACTCACATGCCGCTTCCCCCCCCCCCCCCGTCAAAAAACAAAACAATAAAAATAAAAATAAAAATAATAGAATGGGATGGGAGGCAGATGAAGCAGTTGTGACTACGAGTTAATACTTGTTGAAAATGGGTGGTAGGCCCCTGGGGGATCATTACGTACTCTTCTCTACTGTTGTATTAAAATTTTTCTGAAATAATAATTTTTTTTCCGGGGCGCCTGGGTGGCTTACTTGGTTAAGCACCCGACTTTGGCTGAGGCCATGATCTCACAGTTCACGGGTTTGAGCCCCGCATCGGGCTGTGTGCTGACAGCTCAGAGCCTGGAGCCTGCTTCAGTTTCTGTGTCTCCCTCTCTCTCTGCCCCTCCCCTGCTTGCCCTCTGTCTGTCTGTCTCTCTCTATGTCTCACTCTCTCTGTGTCTCTCTCCCTCTCTCAAAAATGAATAAATATTAAAAAAAAATTTAAATAATTTTTTTTTTCAAAATAAGAAATTTAAAAGAAATAGTGGTCCAAAAAGGTCACCAGACATAATGTTTGGTCAGAGAACCTAGAATTTTAATATTTATTTCAAAAAAAATTTTTAATGTTTATTTATTTTTGAGAGAGAGAGAGTGAGAGTGAGAGAGAAAGACAGACAGACAGAGGGAGAGTGGAGGAGGGGCAGAGAGAGAGGGAGTCACAGAATCCCAAGCAGGGTCTGTGCTGTCAGCACAGGGGCTAGGTCTTACGAACCGTTAGATCATGACTTGAGCTGAAATCACGAGTACAGACTCTTAACCGACCGAACCACCCAGGCGCCCCGGAATTTTAATATCTCTAAGTCAGCACAGCCAGTCTTAAGGGAGTGTCTTTTATCACACTGTACACCTGCAACTAATATCACACTGTGCGTTAAGTAACTGGAATGAAATTTTTTTTTAATTTATTTATTTCGAGAGAGGCAGAGATAGCGCGAGTGGGGGAGGGGCAGAGACAGAGAGGGAGACAGAGAATCCCAAGCAGGCTCCTCACTGTCAGCTTGGAGCCCAATGTGAGGCTCGAACTCACGAAACCGCGGGATCGTGACCTGAGCCAAAAACCAAGAGTCGGATGCTTAACCGACTGAGCCACCCAGGCGCCCCCTCACTAGGATTTAAATTTAAAAAAAGAAAGAAGGAAACATTAGAGTGTCCACTTCAAGCTCTCACCAGCAGAAGAGCTAGCAAGCACGGAAGGGCTGGTCAAGGCCACCCATCTGTCACTGGAAGGAGCCTCTGTAGGTGCTGAGGCTTTCCTCACACACTGGTCAGCCTGGCTGGGCCGACAAGAAAGTTCTCCAGGAATGAGCGTCTCTACCCCTTGACCCACAAAATGTGGCCAGATTACCACTTAGTTATTAAGCGACATTAACAAAGACTTTTTTCTTGTGTTACTCTGTTTTCCAGAACTCCTTTCTCCAAGTTTGAACTCAAAAACAAATGCAGTCACGAGGGGTCAAAATGTGTCTTTAATTTGTTCCAGCCAGAACCCATCACTACAGATCACCTATCTTTTGTTTCGGCATGAGAAGCACCTGAGAACCCAGGAAGGCAAAGGCAAACCCATGATTTTTAACCTAAGCGTCTCAGAAGCCCATGATTTGGGTCCCTACAAATGCAAAGTCCAAGTTTCTAACTGTTCAGTTATCAAATACAGTCATGAGTTCAACTTCACCTTTGTTGGTAAGTAGAGACTCATCCCTGGGGGGGCCCTGTAATTTGTGGGATACTTTCCTGTCCTAGAATGGGCTCTCTGCTCTCCTGTGAATACTCACTCAAGGGCTTGGAAAGTATGTCACTGAGATCTTTATTCTTATTAATTCCATTTTGCTTGCTCTTCCGAAGACTTTTTTTTTAATGATTAATAGACTTCTTTAAGCTATTATAATACATAGGGTCATCGTTGCCAGACTTAATATGAAATGTTAAATGGTCGATCCAATTTTCCTTCCTAGATAAGTTTTTCTTTCCTATTTCTGTCAGTTTTGAAAACATAATACCAGAAGAAGGGGGACCCAATTCCTAACATAGCTCCTAAGAGTGAGGTCTTGGGATTGGGATAGATATTTGCTGATCTTGCATAGGGCCCAATGAATTAAGGCAGGATCTTTGGTGAGCCCTCTGTGGCTGAGATCGTTGTACTGAAGCAAGTACTCCCATTTAGGTTGGGATCTTTTTTTTTTTTTTTTTTTTTAACGTTTACTTATTTATTTTAAGAGAGAGAAAGAGCGTGCATGCAAGGGTGCGAGTTGGGGAGGGGCAAGGTGAGAGGGAGAGAATCCCAAGCAGGCTCTGCAATGTCAGCGCTGAGCCCAACGCAGGGCTCAATCTCCCAAACAGTGAGATCATGACCTGAGGCGAGATCAAGAGGTGGGAGCTTAGTGACTGAGCCACCCAGGCGCCCCAGGTTAGTGTCTTATGACCAACCACTCAGTTTGCGCCTTCTGGGCTTCCACAGATGTGCCTGTCGTATTCGGCTGGGTGGAAGATAGCAGGCATGGTGGCCAACTGCCAAGGCTGGAATTTGGGGAATGACATCGTGGCAATCCGGCATACCTCTTCCAAAGACTCATTGCTATTTCAAATAATGATAGCCTGATTGCCTTAGACAAAAAGCCTGATGTGAACAATTTGGGAAATTGTTGAGATCTTTTCTAGATGCTTTATTCTAGGATTCCCATCATGTAGGCAAAAACTACTTTTTCTCTGAAGGTGCAAGAAGACTTAGAATCAGTATTGGACCCTGCGGCAAAGGTCTTCAAAGCCCCAGGTCTTTTCCAACTTCTTCCCTTTGCAGTGACCACCCAGCAGGCATCCCACCAGCCAGCACTCTTCCTGCCCAACCACATCTTATTACTGCTATATTTTTCTCTCCCATCTTCCCACCCAAGCCTCTCACAACCTAGCATTAATGGTCTCATTTATAAAGGTGACCTTGATAAAGGACTTCTGAGAGAGGGAGAGAGGGTTTCCAGGTAATATGTGGGCATGGAACCTGGAGGCTTCTAAACATAAGAGCTCTGACTCACTGATCGAATCTTTGAGTGATTCTCTAGGTCTGTGCTCTCTAGCATAGTAGCCACTAGCCACGTGTGGTTATTTACATTTACATCCAAATTAATTAAAACTAAATGAAGCAAAAGGCTCAATTCCTTAGTGTATTCAATAGCCACAGCCAGCCGGTGGCTGCCTTGTTAGTGCAGACAGAACGTTTCCATCATTACAGAAAGTTCTACTGAGCGCCATTGCTCTAGTGCAAGGGTTCTTAGCATTTTAGGTTATAGCTGTCTTAACAATCGAATGATAGTGATGGGTACTTTTCCTGAGACATATTCATGAGATTACAGATGCAAATCTCTGCATAAGGCTTTTAGGAGATCCCGGTTAAAACCAACCATTTTAGGACAGCTTTGAACCCAAAATGAACAGAAGCCATATTGTAGAAGAAGAGTGAAGAAGGGGCAAATCCTTACAAACATGGTCTTAGGATGTGGTACATGACGTGAGGGCAGGCCCTCCGCTGATAATAGTCCATCTAGGCCACCAGGCTGGACTGGGCCGCCTTGTACTGCAGAAAGAGCAACGGGGTGAGCGTTGGGGAACCTGTGCACCCCTGGCTTCCCGTGCAACTTTGCATATTCCCTTTAGATGTACCTTTGCTATATCTCCAGCCCTCAATCATTAAAATGTGTTAAATGGGAAAATACCATTTAACATGGGTTTTAACTCTGGGTGGGAATCTCAGTCTTTTGTGGGCAGCATGGGGTGAGGAGAGTAGGCACTTACTTGGCAGAGAAAACATACGATTGTCCTTCAAATCACTGAAATTCAGTGTGAGAAAAGATGTCAAGACCCACTATTAGTGTGGGTTTCCTCCATTTGAATAACGGGGACCTACACTCCTGTAAGGAATAAGCCCAGTTTTAGATGGTTTATGAACTTGATGACTGAAGCCTTAAATCAGCTGATTAAAAAAACCCCAAGTCTTCATTTCCTGAGCTTCTGTCCCACAGATATGTATAAAGTCTTCCCACATCCTGCCTTCCAAGTAAATGCACAAGTTTCCTGCAATTTGTCATGGCAACTACACTGTCCTGTAGAACTATTTTGATAGATTATAAGACTGTTTCAGCCCCATTTAGATCCAATTAGTAGATATCTATTGAGTGCTTACCCTGTGCAAGTAATTGTGTTGGGTATTGGGTGTTGCTGGGGTTTCAGTGATGCCTAAGACATGTTCTTGTTCCCAGCCCAGTAGGGATATGAGCCATGAACACAAATTCACTAATTATTGACTCAATCATCAAATATTTGATGATATCCCAAATGTGCCAAACCCTGGATATACATTAAGTTTCTGCTCTGGTAGAGCTGACAGTCTTGTTGGGGAGATACAAAACCCAAGTACCCAAACAGATTCATAATCACAAACGGCATTGCTTGTTATGAAGAAAAAAGAAACTGGCACAGTGATGGAGTGAGGCAAGGCATGGTGGAGTGATCTACTTAGGTAGGGTAGTTAGGGAAGGCCTCTCAAAGGGGATGGCATTGAAGTAGAGCCTTGAAGAATGAGGAGTTAGCTATGCAAGGAGACAGAGAAAGAGGGCTCTAGTCAAGGGACACTAGCCTGTTCAGGAGCTCCAACTTGGGAAAGAACTTGGCTGGTTGGGAAGGACCTGATAGGAAGCTGGTATGGCCAAAGGTCAAGTGAGGAGAGTGTAACCCCAGGTGAGACTAGAGTGGGAAGGGGTCAAGTCAGGCAGGGCCTATGACCCAATTTATCATCTTCAAAGTACATTCTAGGTGAGGCAGGGCAAGAGAAGTTGGGGACTGGTTAGGAGGCCCTTGAAGTCATCCAGGAGACAAACAATGGTGAGGACAGACAGACATGGATGGATTCCAGGTATATTTTGGAGGAAGAAGCAGCAGGATTTGTTTGATGATTGGATTTGGATTCACAGTAGTGAAGGTGAGGAAGGAATCAAAATGATTTCCAGATATCTAATGTGATCCACGATAGGAGTGCTGCATTTACTGAGATGGGGAAAACTAGAAGAATGGGAGGTGGGGGAAATGGAGAGCTGTTCAATGGGTATATGCAAGATGAGTAAGTTCTCCAGATCTTGCTGTACAACATTGTGCCTGTAGTTAATACTACTGTATTGAGCACTTAAAGATTTAAGAAAGTAGATCTCCTGTTAACTCTTCTTACCATGGTAAAGTAAGTAAATGAATGGATGGATGGGTGGATGAATGAATATATATCTAAATAAAAACATTTCTTTTTTTAATAAAAACATTTCTTAAAGAATGGGATTTTGTTATATGCTTATCTACCTACTGATTTTTCATTAACTAGCAGATCAGCTAGAGTTCAGTTTCAAACAGATTACATTTGAGGGGACCATGAGACACCCAAGTGTATCATATAAGAGGATGGGCCAAAGACGAGAGGAGGCAGAAGAGGAAGCACTTCTGCCTGGAGGATTTAGGCAAGTCTTAAAGGAAACGTGGCAGCTGAATGAGTCTTAAAGGACTCCTTGAAATTTTTAAAAATATAACTGGGTTAGTGAAGAGTAGCAACTCCCTCACTCTGATCACCATGATGCTGTGACACCCTTTTACCAGTCAGTCCTTTCACAAACTCTCAGGAAAGTTTACATCTTTCCAGTCACTTTAGATATTAGTCCTTGGTCCAGTTTGGATCATCCCATCTCAGTGAGGAGTCCATGCGCCCTGCTTTCTCATGAATTGTTTCAACTGCTCCTTCCTGAACACTACAGGATATAGATTTCAGTTCCATTGGAAGAATGTCCTATCAGTGCTCTTCCCAAAGTTGCTCTCTGAGGCCACCATCACCAACCAGGTGCTGCCTTGTCAAGGATGTTGCTTCAGGGATTCTGCTCAAGGGAGGGGTGGAGCAAGGAGACTAAATCATTTTCCTTGCTTTTACTTATACTTGGGTCCTTGTATTTCATTGTTTCTGTGCCAAACTGATATTGTTAAAAAAAAAAAAATCTGTTTGAGAGTTGGCCCTGGATCTGCTGGTTTACTAGCTGTGTGAGTTTCTTACCTCTCTGAATCACAGTTGGTTCATCTGCGGAATGGGCATGATATTATCCTCCTTGTAGTACTGTTGTTACAAAGTGAAATGAGGTAATGTGAATAGCAAGCCTGGTACATGATGGATACTCAACAATTATCCTTCCTTTCCTATAATACTGCTTTATTACTGAATTATTAAATAAATAATATAGCTGGATTCTCCCACAAAATACCCATACCACAGGGTTTTCCCTGACAGAGTTAAGCAGACCCACACACTTCCTGTTGAAAAGTTCTCTTGAATCTATCAGGGTTACTTCCTGCTTGTGGGAGGAAGTAGAAGATAATCATTCAGCTGAATTCTATAAATAAAAATACAGTTAGAAAAGATTATATTTTTAGATTTATTTGATTAAAAAAAAACAATGTAGCCTTATAAAGACTGGGACTAAGAGCGCCTCTCAACTTCATACTTGGAACTAGATCTTTGACAGAATTACACTCGTCAACAATAAACAGATGGAGAATTCTGCTGAAAGGCAAGTTTGTGCTTTGATTCCTCAAAGTAAGAGACACCCTCTACCCTCTGGTGTTCTCAGCACCCAGCTTGTGCCACATTGAGTGGAGCTAACCATATACCATTGGTCTTTCCCACTGGGCTGCAAGCTCCTTGGCTTCTCAAGAAGGGTGTCATTATCTTTGTGTCCACAGTCAGGACTAGAGGTTCAATCCATGCTGGTGGACTGAGTGGGTGAATCCATTCTGCTCATCCCTTTAACACATACTTTCATTTGCCTAGACCCAGTGATTACACCAGTGCTGAACGTTAACGTCATTAAAATAGAAACAGAACGACATATAATACTGCATTGCATCTCACTCAACGGCTCTCTGCCCATCAATTATACTTTCTTTGAAAAAGATACTGCCATATCACCAGCCATTTCCAAGTACGTAAGGGAGCCCGCTGAATTCAACTTAACCAAGAAAAGCACTGGCGGAAGGGAAGAGTATAGGTGCAAAGCTGAAAACAAATTGCCTGACCACGCAAAATACAGTCAACCAGTCTTCATCAATCCCTTGACAGGTAAGGGCTACCTGAACTCTTTCGACAGACTCTGGATTTGCTTCCAAAAACTGCAGCCAGCCTCTCCCCTGCCCACGCACTTCCCACTTTGGCTGTATGCATCCAAAGGCCTTTCCTTTGGAAGGTTCCACACAAATTCTGATGGGGTTTCTTTCTGCCATTCAAAAGAAGACGAAAAGCCTAGAAGCTAGGTCAGGAAGAAACCTTGCAGTGAGATTTCCTGACTTGACCCTGCTTCCTGCCTTGATCTCCCACTGCCCAGGTTCTAAGCTAGCACATTAGAATTTGCATCTTTCTTGGGCTTGGAGCCCGGTCTTGATTTTCTTCTGCTTTTTCATTGACTTCTAATGCCTGTGCCCTCCCATTTGGCTGTTTCTTGCCCACTACTAATGCTTGGTGAGTCTAGACTTCTGGGACCACCCTTGTGGTGAGAAGGGCCCCTGTGCCAGTCCTGTGTTTTGGAAGGCACTGCTTTGGTGCTTCTTGGCCATGTATCTTCCCACAGGCCGAGGGGCCCAGGGGAACATGAGAAAGTGCCCACCTGGACCCTGTATCTCCACTTTCCTAAACCATATTCTGGGTACCTGCACCTGAATTCCCTACCCAGTCAGATCAGAACCCTCCTTCCAGGGCCTACACAAGTCTTGTTCCCAGCTCATCCTCCCAAGATTGTACCAGGGTAAGGATAGGAGCATCCCTGGACTCAAGTGTAGGGGGCTGCTTGTGGGGGGGTGTGGACAGCATTTGGACATGCAGGCTAGAGGATCCACGTGCAGGCGAAGCCCCTTGGGATGCACATCAGAGCTCGAGTGGAAAGCTGGGCTGGGCCTGGGGCTAGGGCTGACTCTCTTCATGCTGCCATATTCTGGCACAGAAGTCTGAAGAGTCTGAGAATTCTAGATTCAAACCTGGCTTTCCAGGTCCTTATGAAGTGACACTTGTCGAGGTAGGAGGAGGGTAGAACAAAAATGAGGTTAGCTAAGGCAGTAGGCACACTTGGGCATTGAACACTTCACCTAGCCTCATCCACAGAAGAACAGAGCACACACCCTGCTCTTTGGTAAGTTCTAACAGATGAGGCAGCCTGTTGGACTCAGGCTCCAGAGTCCTGCTTTTGCCTACAAACCACAGCCCTTCCATTTACTAGCTGTGTGACTGTAGGAAAGTCCTCTATCCTCTCTGAGCCTTACTCATGTGTAAAATGGGAGTGATATCAATGAGATAAATAAGGCAATGCACACAAAGTGCTTAACACAGCATCTGGCGTGTAGTTAATAACGAATGGTAGCTGTTTAGGTGACATAAATCATGCCAACATGACTAAGGGCTTTGCCCAATAAGTGGCCAGGCTGTTCTGAGCCTTATGACTAACAGTGTTGCCAGGAATCTGGTTCAAGGCTGTGCTGTTTTTCTCTTCCTTTGTGCGACCCCTTGTGGAAGATGTATTTGGTTGTGACTTTAAGAACTTCACTGACTAACAAGTTACCTCTCAAGAGTTGCAGGTGTCCATAGTGTCCTGAGGCAATTAAATTAGTTAATTTAGGAGACGGTTGTAAACTGCCCTTTCCAGAACACTCTACAGTTCAATGTCATTGGAAAAGAAAGCTGTGCGGTAACCAATGAACCGCTATCTTCTTCCAGGTGGAGGCAGCTGTCCTTTCTGTCTGCAGCTACTGCTTCTGGGATTATTGCTGGTGCTAATGGTAATAATCCCAATTCTGACATTTTGGATACTACCAAAGTACAGAGCAGGTAAGTTCTTTTGGCAGCTTTTCACGGTTTTCCGTGGGCGTTGGATACAGAGAACAAGAGAGAAGGTGAAGAGGAAGGGAAAGGAAAATTAAAAATGGGATACGACGAAGGGGGCGCCTGCATGGCTCAGTGGGTTGAGCATCCAACTTCGGCTCAGGTCAGGATCTTGCAGCTGGTGAGTTCAGCTGTGAGCCCACACTGGGCTCGCTGCTGTCAGCTGAGAGCCCGCTTCTGATTCTCTGTCCCCCTCTCTCTGCCCCTCCCTCCCTCCCTCCCTCTCTCTCTCTCTCTCAAAAATGAATAAGCATTAAAAAAATAAAAGCAAATTGTAAAATACGCATAAAAAACCAATAAACATTACCATCTTAACCACTGTTCAGTATACAGTTCAGTATAAGGACACTGCCACTGCTCCACAACCATCACCACCGTCCGTGCACGGAACTTTTCTCATCTTGCAACACTGAAATCCTGTCCCCACTAAACCCTCCCCATTCAGCTCCCCTGACCCCAGCCCCTGACAACCAGCATTCTCCTTTCTTCCTCTATGAAGTTGACTACTCTGGGGACCTCATCTAAGGGAATCCTAGGGTGTCTCACCTTTGGTAACAGGCTTATTTCACTCAGCGTAACATCCTCAAGATTCATCCATGTTGGGCATGTGTCAGAAATTTCCTTCATTTCTAAAGCTGAAGAATATTCCATCACAGATACATACGTACATACAAATACATATATCCGCTAAATTTATCCATTCGTCTGTCAGTGGAGCCTTGGGTTGCTTCCGCCTTTGGGCTATTGTGAGTAATGCTGCTGTAAACATGGGCACACAAATCTTAATAATTTTTTTAACAAAAGGCCCTGCATGTTCGCATTGCACTGGGCCCTGCAAATGAGGTGGTGGGTCCCGACCGCCAGCTCCGCGAAGGCAAGAGCTTTGCCTTGTAATTGTCCACCTCCTTGCTGGCCCTGCCCTTCCGAGGAAGCTCCGTAATTGAAGATGAACTCGAGCAACATGCCTCTGCCTCACCTCAGGTGCTGCATCAAGCCCCAGGCACTGCTTTTCGCCAGTCACCTCTCCGGACCACCTCTCCTTAAGATTTTGAAATTTGGCCTTTTCACTTGGCCCACAAGTATGGAGGAATATCAAGATTTGCACAAAAAACCAGGATGTCTCCATACCAGTGAGCCGAGGGGCGTTGGGCAGGCTCCTTCACTTGCTGGAGCCTCAGTGTTCTGACCTGTAGAATGGGGAGATACTGTCACAGCTAGGGAGAGACCTAAGTGATGCATGTTAGCCACCTGTGCCTCCTCTAGAGAGTTTTAAGTCAGAGAAGTCAGGGACTCAGTTGACACAAAACTTGAAACTAGATGTCAAAATGTATACATCTTATACCTTTTTACAACCTGTCTTCCCTTCTTACAAAAAGCCCAGGGTCTTGCAAAAGTGGAATTAGCATTCTTGATTACTGGCCAGGATTCAATAGAACTCGGCTGGGTAATTTACTGTCTCTTGCAGATATTGCAAAGCTTTTTACAGACTGTTCTTTGTCAGCAAAGGAAAGAAAATGTGTCTCTGGCCAACCCAAATGCAATCTGCGTAATCTGGTGGGCAAAGGATGTTCCTTGCAGACCCAGGGAAATAAATCAGAAGGGCTTCTGGCTTGGAGAAGCGGGTGATATGGATTCCTCACTGAGCCCATGGTTTTCCTTCAATGGATGACAGTGCAGGCCATCGGAGCAGGGTCATTCTTTGTTTCGGAACTTTGGGGGATTCGGCTCCTTGGCCGAGGAAATGAGAAAAATGTGGCTGAATTGGTTTAATGTGTCTGTACCAATTTACGTAGGAAAAGCTATGAGAGATGAGGCACCCAGAGACTATGGAAATACACCCATGGAAATTGGAATATACGCAAATGTCTGTGAAACTCAAGCAGGTAAGAGAACTTTGTTGGGTATTTTGACTGGTTTGGTTGGTTGGTTTCAGGTTTCGTCTTTTAAAAAAATTTTTAAGGTTGTACAGACACACGGGTACAAAAAAAAAAATGAAGAAAAGTTATAGAATACAAGGGCTCCCTCCGACCCGTGACGTCCAGTTCCACCCTGCCGGTTTAACCATCGGTTTTTAAAATCCTTCCACAGATACCCTATGCATCTGGTAGCAGGTCATAGCCATGTCATCCTACGCCTTGATTTTTTTCACTTCACAACGTATCGTGGAAATATTTTAATGTCAATTCGGAATGATCCGCAGGGTGTTCCAGAGCCTCTTATGACCCCCTCTTAATGCAGGCATCATACGCTGCTTTATGGTAAATAGACCCAGGGCAGGGCCTTGGTAACGATGAGAATAAACCCGGCCAACTGACTGAGGGCCGGCCTTGTCCCCAGGCATGGCGCTAAGCAAATTACCTGCTCTGTACTATGCAAACACCACTGACTCCCAATTTATCTCGTTCCCATAGACTCTGTGCCAGGCTTGGAACCAAGGCAGTGTGTTCACACAGCCCAAGATGGTGAGTGCTCTCTGGGAAAAGTCTAGAGGCTGCACACCATTTCGAGGGCAGCTGGCTAAACCCTGCCCTCGAAATGGTGATCAGAGATTCGGATGACAGGCCTAGTAACTCTGTTCCCTGTCTTTTGCCCAGGAACTGGACACTCCCAGGAGATACATTATGCTACCCCCATGTTCCAGGAGGTGGCACCTGGAGGTTGTGGTGAGCCACAGTTTGGGATAAGAGATGCTAACAAAATGAGACCGCGGTCCCTGTGAGGCCACCATACTCTGGGGCTTTAGAAGCCCAAGGACGGGGTAGATGGGGGCAACATGCACACCCAGGGTACCAGTAGCAACCAATACCACAGCTCCTAACAAATGACATTGGGAGACGGGTGGGTAGGGAAGAGGGAAGGATGTGACATAGTGACGTATAAAAAACTCAGAGAGGAGGATACGGGGGTACTCCTAAACCATTTTAAAGAATAAATTGTTTGTATACAGTCCAGGAAAAAAAAAACCCAGTTAATTCTTGGTTCTGTCAATCCACCCAGCTACTAAAATGAGATTTTTTTTTTTTGAGGGGTGGTGGTGGTTGGTTTTGAGAGACTCTATGGATATATACATTAGTTTTACTGAATTATTTTCTCTTTTATATTTCAGAAGCCTGTAATGATTGTAAAACTGGGTCTATCTATTCTGAGCTCATCAGAAGATGACATTTAAAGCTCCAAGCTACATCTCAGAGTAAGATGCTTTTTATGAAGCTGATTTACATGAAGAAAAAGCAAATTTGACTGATACTTAAAAATATCTCACTGGTTACCTAAAATAAATGACTATTTTTCATGATCAAACACTATTCCTTTTTGGGTACATCCAATCCTGTCATCAGATAATAGTTTTGTCAGGTGGGATCCTGACTGGTGACAGGTTTTAAATGCTTTTGCTATTTTTTAGGCATGGACCATTCTCTCCCCATTGCCACATCGTTAAAAAAGAGTACTTGTGGGGCGCCTTGGGTGGCTCGGTTGGTTAAGCATCGGACTCTTGATTTCAGCTCATGATCTCACAGTTGTGAGATCGAGTCTCCCCCCGGGCTCCACTCGGCACGGAGCCTGATTAAGATTCTCTCTCTGTGTCCCTCCCATGCTTTCTCTCTCTCTCTCTAAAAAAAAAAAAAAGAGTAATTGTTAGACCACTGTGCTTTTCGTGTCTAAATTCTAAAACAAAAATTGGTGCCTTTGAAAATGTGTCTGATGGGGCGCCTGGGTGGCGCAGTCGGTTAAGCGTCCGACTTCAGCCAGGTCACGATCTCGCGGTCCGGGAGTTCGAGCCCCGCGTCGGGCTCTGGGCTGATGGCTCAGAGCCTGGAGCCCGTTTCCGATTCTGTGTCTCCCTCTCTCTCTGCCCCTCGCCCGTTCATGCTCTGTCTCTCTCTGTCCCAAAAATAAATAAACGTTGAAAAAAAAAATTAAAAAAACAAAAAAACAAAAAAAACCAAAATGTGTCTGAAGAAAACAGTCCCTATAGTTACACATTTATTACCCATTGCTGTTTTGGTTTGCTCTCAGATTTTGGAAGGCTGCAAAAACATTTATATTGATTTTCATGGACTTCCTCAGTCCTCAAGACTTAGCTAATATCAAAGGCGTGCCTTTATGTGCTGCATTTCCCAGCAGCATTCTGTAGAGAGAACAGTGTTGTGTGGGAGAAAGGAGAATGGATTACTTTGACTGTTTTAACAAATTACCACAAACTGGTGGCTTAAAACAACAGAAATTTATTTTCATAGTTCTGGAGACCAGAAATCCAAAATCAAGATGTCGGCAGGGCTGGGCTCCCTCTGAAGACCCTAAGGGAGAATCCTGCTCGTCTGCTTCACTTTCCCGTGGTTCCTGGTGTTCCTTGGCTTGTGGCAACATCTCTCTAGTCTCTGCCTCTGTCTTCACATGGCCTTCTCGTCCTTTGCCTTTCCTTTATAAGGACACTGGTCATTGGATCTCGGAACCCCCTGGATAATCTGGGATGGCCTCATCTCAAGATCCTCAATTATAGCTGCATAGACCCTTTTTTCAAATAAGGTGACATTCACAGGTTTCAGGAGTTAGGACACGGACTTAATCTTTTTGGGGAGCCACCCATTCAGACCCCTACAGGGGACAAAATGGTTTCTAGTTTAAGCCTCTCATCCTAGGAGTTATTAGTAACATCCAATAAAAGCCAAAAGGCATTTGTAGACAACCAAAACAACATGGCCAAAATTTTTCTGCTCTGCTCTTCTTCTGGGTGTTGCCTGAACCTCTTTTTTTTTTTTTTTTTTTTTCATTTTTTATTTATTTTTGGGACAGAGAGAGACAGAGCATGAACGGGGGAGGGGCAGAGAGAGAGGGAGACACAGAATCGGAAACAGGCTCCAGGCTCTGAGCCATCAGCCCAGAGCCTGACGCGGGGCTCGAACTCACGGACCATGAGATCGTGACCTGGCTGAAGTCGGACGCTTAACCGACTGCGCCACCCAAGCGCCCCTGAACCTCTGTCTTAATCGCTCCCAACAGTGGACCTCTGACTAGAAAAAGCACAGCTACCAGTTATTAGACACTAACTGTATAACATTCTGTAAGGCCGATATTATGAACTTGCTTTTACAGGTAAGGAAACTTAGACTCAGATGCGGTAAGTAATTTTACAAGGTCACCCACAGCTTAGTGGTGGTTGAATTGGGAGTTCAGTCCCAGCAAAGATCAGCAGAAGCACTGGCCATGGAAATGCCTCTTAGGGTGGGAAGGGATACTGTGCACACAGGTCCAGACTAGAGGATTGTGTTGTCATAAGGCAGCATTCATGAGCATAATTTCTGCCCTTTCTCTGTTGATATTTGTATTTGGGGGAAATCAGTATGTCACAGAGGCTAAGAGAGTAAGGAGTCAAACAGACTGAGCTGAATTCAGGCTCAGTCATGTTTTAACTGTGTGACTCTGGATAAGTTATGGGCTTCAGTTTTTTTTCATCTGGGGGGTGAGAGCAAAGTGGGGGGCGGGGGAGACAAATACATACCTGCATCATGGAGCCACTGTGAGAATTAGCTCAGGTAATGAATGTAAAGGGCTTGGAACAGGGTCAGGCATATAATAAGAATTTTTAAAAGGCTACCTCTTTGTGGTATGATGCTTATTCTTGAGTCATACCAGTTGGCTGCTCCCCTTAGAAATCTTGAAGTCTTTGTGGTCATAAACTTGGCAACTCGGTCACCATTGGCCTCTTCTGTCTTGGGCTCCCTCCTAAAGCAGAGCCTGAGACAAGGACTTGGGTGCAGGTAGCCTATATGTCAGGTGACGCCAGGCGCTGGGAGTGAGAGAGCAGGTACAGTGAAACATTTCAGAGGAGGGAAAGTCAACTCAGGGCGGGGAGGGGCCAGCAAGCTAGAAACCTTACTGGGAATTGGATTTGATCCAGTTAAGACCTTCTGGAGTTTTGAAGTCCAGAATGCCTCTGGGTTTCACAGCATGCCCTGAATCGACAGCCTCTCATTTTCTCCTTGCAAAGCTTTTAAAGCACTTAGTAGAAGCCAACCAAGTCCACAATCCATATAATTACGATTGCCCTGTGCCTTTCAAGTGATAAACCATGGAAGAGCCTAGTGCTTCACTTTCTACCTCCGTCCCCTTTCCCACTGCAGGGGAAGGTCTTAGTAATTGTAAAGTAATTGGGAGGCTATGGCGTGCAAGTGTTATCACCACCCCCTTCCAACATCACATGTTGCCATCCATCCAAGGGGTAATTCCGCTTCCCAGCACTGCTTTCTAGGGCCTTCTGATACCCTGTCTTTTCCTGGGCTAGCCCTGAAAGCAGAGCCTGAGATAAAGCCTTCTGAGCAAATAATTTATCTGGGAGGTGACGCAAGCATCAGGTACTGGAGGAAAAGCCAGTACCAGGGTGTACTGTTGAGTTGGGCAACTGGGGCTTGATCTCACTGGAACCTTCTGAGCAATGAGAAGATGTTTCTTAGAACTGTCTGCCTATGGGGCGCCTGGGTGGCGCAGTCGGTTAAGCGTCCGACTTCAGCCAGGTCACGATCTCGCGGTCCGGGAGTTCGAGCCCCGCGTCGGGCTCTGGGCTGGTGGCTCAGAGCCTGGAGCCTGTTTCTGATTCTGTGTCTCCCTCTCTCTCTGCCCCTCCCCCGTTCATGCTCTGTCTCTCTCTGTCCCAAAAATAAATAAACGTTGAAAAAAAAAAAAAAAAAAAAAAAAGAACTGTCTGCCTAAGGACTGATAGTAAGAAGCGGTTACCCATTGACTTCCATCCCTGATTGGCTGAGGGTTGTCCCAGGAGGGGATGCCTCCCTGACTTCTAGGCTGTGCATGTGGACATTCCAAGTGGGTTTCCACGGGCGTCTCACGCAGGGCACTGCAAAGCACCAGGGCAGAAAATGATATGTGTTGCACGCTTGAAGTGAGAAGCTGTCAACACAAAGTGAACGAAGTCCCAGATGCAGCTGGAATCAGAGGTGAGGCCCCGAGGATGTGACACAAGATACAGAGGTGGTGGCTACGCCATCTCGCCAAAGTTCCTTTGTGAAAACAATAACTGCCATGTGTTGAGCATACCAGTGTCCAGCTGCTATTAAGTGCTTTGTGTGCTTATATGCTTCCATAGTCCTCACGATTCCCTCCCCATCCAGCTGCGACTTCCTGTGGCTTCCCACTCCACCGCCCCCCACCCCCTGCTGCTCCCCACACACGTTCTGGCTTTCAGATTGAATTGTTCAGGAAGGGAAGAAGAGGAAAAGGAAAAGGAAAAGACCTACTGAGCTTTCATTTCAATAGCTACTTTGTTTTCAGGTCTATTTCAGCTTCACTTTGGTTCTTTTTCCATACTGTCTTTAGTTTTGCCTGTTTTTGCATTGAATACAAATGGAATCATGGAGTAGTTATTCTTGTGTCTGGTTTTTTTCTGCCCAACATTGTATTTGTGAGATTTGTGAGGTGCAGCATGCAGCTTTAATTGTGTATTTCACTACTAAATAGTATTCCATTGTTTGAATATACTGTAACTTATCTATTCTGCAGCTGACAAACATTTGGGTTGTTGTCAACTTGGGGCTATTACAAATAATGAAGCTGTGACTGCTCTTATGCAACAACATGTCTGCTGCTTCCATGTGCGTGCAACTATGTTGAATATGTATAGGAATACAATGACTGGGTCATGGGATTCATCCCCATGTTTATCCCCAATGTAAGGAGATGATGCCATTATATTTTCCAAAGTGGTTCCATCACCTTTCTATCACCTTTCCATTCCCTTGAATGGTAGATGATGTCATTTTATTATTTATTTATTTATTTATTTATTTAGAGAGCGTGAGCAGGGGAGAGGGGCTGAGGGAGAGAGAGAACCTCTAGCAGGCATCATGCTCAGCACGAGTCCGATGTGGGTCGTTATTTATTTATTTTTTTAATTAATGTACTTACTTATTTAGAGCGCATGAGTGGGAGAGAGGGGCAGAGGGAGAGAGAGAACCTCAAAGAGGCATCATGTTCAGCATGAGCCTGATGTGGGTCGATCCTATGACCCTGGGATCATGACCTCCACAGAAACCAAGAGTCAGATGCTCAATTGACTAAGCCACCCAGGTGCCCCGCACGGTCATTTTAATTGAACCATTCTTGTGGGCATCTAGTAATACCTTTTTGTGATTTTAACTTGCGTTTCCCTGAGACTAATAAGGTTGAACACACTTTCCCATATTTATAGGTCATTTGGATTTCTTTTTTTAATGAAATCCCTGTTTGAGGCCCTTACTTAGCCTGTTTTTCTGAAGGGTTTTGACTTTCATATTTTGGTCTACATCCACCCAGATGTGTGTGGTGTGGACATCATAGTTCATCCCTCCTGTGCACGAACATAGCCAACTCTAGCACCATCCACTGAAAAGCTGTCCTTTGCCCACCAAACTGCTGTATCATCTCTGTCACACAATCAAATGTCCATGTACAATGTGTTTCCTTCTGCGCTTCAGATCGTTTCATTGTTCTACTTATCTCTCCTGCGTTAGTACCATATACTCTTTTTTTTTTTTTTAAGTTTATTTATTTATTGTGAGAGAGAGAGATACCGAGTGATTGTGGGAGGGGCAGAGAGAGAGAGAATCCCAAGCAGGCTCTGCGCTGTCAGTGCAGAGTCCAATGCGGGGCTCGAAATCACGAACCATGAGATCGTGACCTGAGCTGAAACCGAGAGTCAGACGCTTAACCGACTGAGCCGCTCAGGTGCCCTGCCACCATACTCTTCTAAATAAGTTTTGATAGCTGGAAAAGCAAATTTTCCCATCTTGTTCTTTTTAAGAATGTCTTAGCTATTCTTGACCTTTTGCATTTCCCATTAAATCTTAGAGTCAGCTTGTTATTTTCTTAAAGAAAACAAAAACAAAAACAAACCCTGAACATTAGAGGGATTTTGATTGATACTGGATTGAATTTATAGATCCATTTGGGGAGCATTAACATTGTTATAATAATGAGTCTTGACATTACAAGCATCTCACTGTTTTTGTCTTCTTGGATTCTCTTAACATTTTATCATTTCCTGCATACCCATCTTACACATCTTTTGTTCCAGATCTTATTTATTCCTAGGTACTTGATATGTTGATGCTATAAGTTGTATTTTATTTCATGCTGTTGATATACAGAACACAGTTTTTTTTGTTTTTGTATCCTTTAGCAACCCTGCTAAACTCTCTTCAACTTAAATAACTTAACTGTAGATGTTCTTACAATCTGGAGACCGGAGAGCTACTGCTGCCGTTACCCTGGTTGCCTCCTGCCGCAACAGCCTCAGGTCCAGAAACTGGAGGCTCGACATGGGATGTGGAGTTCTGCCACCGCAGACATTTGCCTTTTAGTGACAACCACCACTTTCCCTTCTACTTTCCAGATCCCACGCATGCGTGTCTAAATGGAAGACATTCACAACCACACACACCCTGGCAGTAAGGGAATTGTAATTTTTTAGGTTTCTGATGCCACCAAATGGGACGGTCATGATGATACTTAAGAGAGCCAAAGAATCTACCACATCAGCCAAAATATCAATCAAGACTGAGGGTAAAATGAAGGCATTTTAAGACAAAGACTGAGAAGGAGGTTTTCCAATCATGTTCTCAGTGAAAGAAGTACGCCGTATACTTGAAGAAGAAACCTGAACACAGATAAAGGGTGTAAGATTCAAGAAGATTCATAGAGTAAACATAAATGACAGAGGGCAGGGGGGCAGAAAGAGAGGTGTGTATAAGGTTTGCAAACATTATAAGGCTACTTGATGGGGGGCTTAAAGTCACCAACCATGAGATCATGACCTGAGCCAAAATCAAGAGTTGGACGCTCAACTGACTAAGCCACCCAAGTGTCCCTAAGTGATGTGGGTCTTGACCACCTCTCTGACCTCTTCTACCCATCTCCCCTATGCTCATCTATTCCGGCTCCCCTGGCCTGTTTTCTGCTCCTTGATCATTCCACACCTTTTCCCTCCTAAGGGCCTTGGCTCTTGCTAGTCCCACCGCCCCAGATCTTCACACACCTGACCGCTTTGTATCATTCAGCCTCAATTTGAAGGTCAGGTTCTCAGAGCTTCCCTGACAACCTATGCAAAACACACTACCCAGCCACGATTTGGCACATCATCCTGTTCTATTACCTACAACACTATCACTATCTGAAATTACCTGAAATTGTCCATGTGCCTCCTGCTTAGCATCTGTCTCCACCTGCCCACCCCTGGAAGGGACTTGTCTGTGTTGTTCACCACTACGTCCTTAACACTTACAGTCCCTGGGACTCAGGTGCTCAGAAAGCCTTTTTGAATGAACAAGATGAATAAATAGAGAACACATACAATAACAGGCCGGTCTTCAGGAAAAGCACAATTATCTGAGAGAAATTTCTCCCATGCTTCCTTACAGGACGATGTGGTATAACAGCAAACAAATGCCTTCAAAAACACTCTTATGGCTAAATCAACAATGAGTTCACAGGACTATTTCTTAGTAACATCTTTCAATAGATATTGGTGTGATGTAATACGTGAGAAGGGTATTTGGTAAAAACAAATGTATTAAAAATAATTGGATTGGAGGGAAAATACATCAAAACAATACCATGCAGGTGTGCAGCTCTCAGACAGATTTAATGGGAACTGCTGCTGGAGTGAGCATCAGAAATCACCTGTAGGTTTTAAAAATATACTTGCGTGGGCCCAACGGTCAGAGATTGTTATCAGAAAGAATGGGGCTCAAATATATTCAGATTTTTAAAAGCTCCACAGGGGATTCTGATGTAGAACTCCAGCTGGACATCTGTGATCTGGAAAAACCTCCATAAATATTACTTACCTCACCTGCAGTGTAAACATTCTATGTTGCCAATTAGTGCAGATGCCGTAGCAGTCAAACCAGGAATACAATCTCCTGTGAAGGCTGAGGCCCCTAAAAGGAAAAGGTACCTAAATAAAGGGACCTGTCAGTACTACGGAGAGCTCTAGAAAAATGTTTTAAAACTTAAAAAATTCTTAGTTATATTAAAACTAAGTATTGAACCCCAAAATGCAAAAATGAAATTTAAACTTTTAAGTAGACGTACAGGGGTCATATTGGTATTGCAATTCTGAGACTGATGTAATTAAGGTAAAATAAAGCAAATAAGCAGTTGTGAGATGTGGCTTTCTAATTTTATCATTACCCTCAATAGTCCTGAGAACTGGGATTTTGGAATGGGAATACAAATGTCTGATAAAAGAGATTAAGTAAAACCCCTGCAGTCCTAAAGGGCATGAGGGGACTTTTTTGGGGTGATGGAAATGTTCTATATTGTCACTCTGGTAGTAGTTACCCATTTATCTAAAACCCATAATTTGTACATTTAAAATAGGTAAATTTATTGAAGATAAATTATATCTCAATAAAGCTGATTAAAACATATACATACACACACACACGCTCGTTGTGAACACTGAAAAGGCCTAGACACAAAGTCCACTTTCTAACTATCAGTACCCCTAGTACCCGGAGTACAGCATCCAAATACTGTTTTCCATTAAAAGGAACCAGGGTTTCTTGGAGAAACTCTGAAATATACAATCTCTAGATCAGACATTAGATATCAAGGAAGTTATCAAACACTACTAAAGTTATGTCAAAAGGACTCCAGGCCAACTTGAAGAAGCTCCCACTGGCTAAAGATGGGACAATTTATCCTACCTCTCTCATACCTCTAAGCAAGTAAGAGATGTTTTTCTTTACAGAAGTATTCTAACTAATGAATGAAGATGTAAGAAAATCAGAATATCACCATTTTGCCACCTCTAATGAACTGACTGACCTAAGCATTGATCAACGATTGATTGCTAGCATCCCCAAAAGAGAAACCACCAGACATTACTGCCTCCTGATGGGAGAACACAACCTAGGAAAAATCGTGTCTCCCCGCCCCAGCCCCCAAATTAAACTTGAAACTGATCAAGCCTCTGGATTCAACTTCCACTCTACAGGAATTATATATAGAGAAGAACAGGTTAAACCCTCATGGGGATGCAGTAAGCACGGTCCAAACAGTGACAAAGCCTGTAAAATAAGCAGCCTAATTTCTTAAAAAAGGAAAAACAGAGAGAGAGCTCAAATTTATGGGATAAGAGAGACTAAAAGACCTAACAATCAACTTCAATTTTATGAAATTATGAGACAATTGAAAATCAAGTGGATATTTGATATTAAAGAATTGGTTTTGGGGTGCCTGGGTGGCTCAGGCAGTTAAGTATCCAACTTGGGCTCAGGTCATGGTCTCACAGTTCCTGAGTTCAAGCCCTGCATCGTATTCTGCACTGATAGCCCAGAGCCTGCTTTGGCTTCTCTGTCTCCCTCTCTCTCTGCTCCTCTCCTGCTCTCTCTCAAAGATAAATAAACATTAAAAAAAAAAAAAAAGAATTTGTTTTTAAAAACTTTTTATTATGAAAATTCTCAAACATATGCAAAAATAGAAAAGCATTACAATGAACCTCCATGTACCCATCACCCACCTCCAACAACTCAGAGATATTTTATCTATATTCCACCACTTTTTTTTTTAACTGGAGAATTTTAAGGCATGTTTCAGATATTGTATAATTTCACTCAAAAATATTTAAGTATGTGTCTCTTTCAGATAAGGATGTTTAAAAAAAAAAAAAGCCATAATACCATCATCAGACTCCCAAGGAAATTGTCAATAATTCCTTCATATCATCTAGTATTAATGTTTTTAGGTGGGATAACGGTTAACAAAAGATACTTAACTGAAATCCTTACAGACGAAATGATACCCGTAATCTGCTTCAAACTGGAATGGAAAGGTGGTGTTAGGGGGAGGAAGCAAGATGTTCACAGGCTGATGGTTGCTGGTGCTGGGCCATAGTATTTGGAGTCAATTACACTATTGTCCATATATTTGGAATTTTTGCCAAGTGAGTAATGACAGCATAATTAACACAAACATAATCGGCACACAAAAGTCTAAAGATTTCTTTTATCTATGAGAAGCAGACACAAAATACACTGTAACACTAAATTATGCCATCTAACATTTTATTTTGCGTTTTAAAAATAAATGTGCTAATTTTTTAAAGTTTAGTTTTATGTTAATCTTCAGTATTTGACAATACACATGTGGCAGATTCTAGAAAGACTCCTTCTTTCCTGATAGTAGAACCCATTTCAGAGAGACGACACTACTAAAGCCCCAAAGAATAAACTGTGTGTGACCCAAATTAATCATGATATTCTCATCCCCTCAGATAGTGACTGGCCTACGAGTGACCAGATGACCCAGTTCTGACCAATGAAATGTAAATAAGTCTTTTAATTGGGATGCCTGGAAAAGCTTTTACTTTCCCAATTAAAAAGGAAAGAGTTGGGGCACCTGGGTGGCTGTCGGTTGAGCGTCCGACCTTGGCTCAGGTCATGATCTCACGGTCTGTGAGTTCAAGCCCCGCATCGGGCTCTGTGCTGACAGCTTGGAGCCTGGAGCCTGCTTCCGATTCTGTGTCTCCCTCTCTCTGACCCTCCCCCGTTCATGCTCTCTGTCTCAAAAATAAATAAACATTAAAAAAATTTTTTGAAAAAAAAAGGAAAGAGTTTTGGCTGGTTAGCTCTTGCTTCCTTGACTTTCTTCCTAACCAGAATGTGGACAAGAAGCCTAGCCAGGAGTCACCTTATGAGCATGTAGCAGCAAGTACAAAAATAAAAACCCAAATACTAAAGATGGTACAATAGAAAGCTATCAAGAGCCTGGGTCCCTAACTATAATTGAAATAATTAGACCAGCTCTGGACAGTCCACCCCCTGGACTTCTTGTTATGAGAAAAACAAACCACAATTTGCTTAATCCAATATGTTGGATTTTTTTTAAATATTTTATTTTCAAGGAATCTCTACACCCATTGTAGGTCTTGAACTCACAATCCTGAGATTCGAGAGTCACATGCTCTTCCAGCTGAGCCAACTAGGGGCACCCCATATAGTGGGATTTTTGTTTCTTGTAGCTGCACATATTTCTGATAGAATGGAATACATCAAGATATATCAGGAATAAAAACTGAATTTTAAAAAAGCACTGAAAATGTCTACTTCATAAGTGTAAAGGTGCTAAAACCAAATCTAAGTTAATAGAAGACAATCAAATTAGGAAGGAAGAATATTTATTATATAAACATTAAAATCTATACATTCTTAGCTGATGATATATACTTGATTAAAAAGTCTTTTACTTTGGATATATGCATCATTTCCTTCATTGTGGTGTCTCTACTTCTCAGATGTATTAACCCATTCTCCAAAGTAGCGTCAGTAATCAAAACTGTGAAGAGAATACTCATTTCATCATATCTGAGGGAAAAAGTAGTCAAACAAAACACATGAGCACAAATTAAATTGTAAATTCACCATACTACCAGCTTTAATTACTTTAGAATCCAGTCACTTTCCAGAGTCACAAAACTCAAAGGCAGGGCTTGAAAGGTAGACCAAAAAACTTTTTCAAAGTTTCCAAATTGTATTCAAAGTAAACTTTTCATAAAGTTTCTCTGAATTATTGTAATAGATGGAAAGTCATAAAAAACTAAAATTTGAGAAATAAACACTGGTACCTCAACGCATCATTTGGGGTGAAATTATGGATGAACCTCAGAATAACTGTAGCCTTTTGGTACTTGGATACAATTCAAGAAAAATTACTTTAGACTAAATTCTCTTATAATACTACTGTAACAAAGATCTTGGGTACAATACATTATACCCAAACCATGCTTGCTTAATACAGAACTTAGTATGCTAACTTATAGTTTCTAGTTCAGCAATAACTGAATATTTCGCACTGGCCTTCTTTCTGCTTACCCAGTTACACTACCTCATTGTTTTCTTTCTAGAATTCCATCAGCAATTATCCTATTTATCTATTTACTTGTTTACTCTCTACTTTGTCCCACTAGAATATAGGCTTCATAAGAACAGGAATCTTTTCTGTCTTGTTTATTGCTGTTATCAAAGTGCACAAAATATAGTAAGTGTGCTTAATAAATATTCCATTAAAAAGCTCTTGGGCTTTACCATTCAAAAACAACTGTAACTTGATAATATTCAATTATCCTTCAGTGACACAAAGGATAAGATTTTAGAACTCACAGGACTGGCAGGTTCAAGCAGCACCTTTCAGTTTTACATACAATGAAACCATTACTTGCTTTATCTATAGAAACCTGTTTTTCCTCTGACATCATCTGAAAGGCGTATTTTAACAAGTTGCTAGAGAACTGAAGACAAAAACATAAAGCTTCCCAACTTTTCACCCAAAAGATAGTCAGCACAAAAAGTTATTAAGATAACAAAATAAACCCAAAGGAGGGAAGAATGGATTATTTGAAAAACAGAAGTTAATGAAATAGCAGGGGGTAAGACTAGAGACAGAAGATCAATCAGGAGGGGCGCCTGAGTTAAGGGTCCGACTTCAGCTCAGGTCATGATCTTGTGGTTTGTGAGTTCAAGCCCTGTGTCAGGCTCTGTGCCAATAGCTCAGAGCCTAGAGCCTGCTTTGGATTCTGTGTCTCCCTCTCTCTCTGCCCCTCCCCAACTCACGCTCTCTCTCTCTCAAAAAATAAACATAAAAAAATTAAAAAAAAAAAAAAAAAGATCAGGAGATTACTGCAAGGACCAGCCAGAAGACAGACACTGTTGACTTTAACTTGGGCAGTGTACTAAGGATCGAGAGATGGGTCCAAGATACTATTCAGGAGGCAGGCTGGCATGTAGTGATGAACTGGAGGTGAAGAGTAAGGAAGAGGAAAGAGTTAAGGACGATAAATCCAGGAATGTGTCTGGATCAACTAGGTGAACAGAGGTGCTGATCACTGAAACTAGTCCTCTGTCCTTTGTCTGGGATGGAATTATCTTCCACTCAGCCTCAGAATGAACCACAACACAAGCAAGGAAAAGGCACTCCACTCATGTTCCCTCAGTCCTAATTCAATAAATGTGTCTAATACACATAAATGCATCCTTGATAAAATGATAAACTCGGGTACACATAGTCCATGACATTAAGTCTTAAAGCTGCACATAGTATGTGCTCAGATACACCTGATGAATACTGTTCCTGCTATAGCAATTAACTAGGGGCACATGGTTCTGTAAATGGGAGAGTTAGGAATAATTTTATGTAGATATAAATAGATATTTAGAAGGATATTTAGAAGAGATTTCTGTTACTCATAAAGAAACATCACAGGATCAAAACCTCTGAACACAAACAATTCTTGGGGTGCATGGGTGGCTCAGTTGGTTAAGCGTACAACTTTGGCTCTGGTCATGATCTAGCAGTTTATGAGTCTGAGCCCCATGTTGGCCTCTGTGCTGACAGCTCAGAGCCTGAAGCCTGCTTCAGATTCTGTGTTTCCCTCTCTCTCTGCCCCTCCCCTGCTCACGCTCTGTTTCTCTCTCTCTTTCTCTCACTCTCTCAAAAATAAATGTTGGAAAAAAAAAAAAGACAATTCTTACTTTGAATAAAGTTGTTCCAGTGAGGAGTGCACAGTTTCCAAATAACCAGGCCACACAGAAATTCCATTTTCTAGTAATTCACTAAATAGTCCCTGACAAACCTGAGAAAAAATACATAAAATTCAAATACGAAGGAAGTAAAAGTAGCTAGGATGATTACCCTGTTTTCATGAAACCACTAATCACCTTTTCCAGTGTTTAAAATGGGCATAAATTCTTTTAGTTATGTGATAATAGTGTTCACAATTCATATACTATATACTTACAAGCTGCATACCTCCTCTGGAAATGAAGAAATTAAGCACTGCAAAGCTGAATACTAAATGCAAATATTCTCTGAGAGAAAATTTTATACCAAATACAGGAATTTTTGTCATCATCGTTATCATTCAAAACACTAACAAAACCAAAGCAGATTCTGTTGGAGAAAAAACAGTCCAAAGCGCTGTGCTAACTGTGAACTCATCTGAGAGCAGGGCACTGAGCCCCAGGGTTGTACAACCATGTCAGGCAGAGAGGAAACAAGGGAGAAGTAGTCAGATGAGCATGATGAAAACGGGGACAACAGTGTTCCTGAAGGCAACTAAAGAAAACGTTTCCAGGACACAATGACTGATTTTGGCGGAACGCTGTGCACAAAAGCCTGACTGGAAATACAGAAGTAGTAAGCAGTAATATTACATAATTTACATATTAAACAGTTTTCTTAACAAGCAATGGTGAAGCAAAACAGAGCAAAAACTTTAAACATCCTTAACAATCTGGAGAAGGGTTTCTCCCCCTCTGAATGCTGACACAGGATACTTAGCAGCATCCCTGGCCTCCACGAGATACCTCTAGCACTCCTCTCCCCACAACTGACAATCAAAGCTGTCTCTAGACAACACCAAATGTCCCTGGTGGGGAGGCTGACCATCGCGGACTGGGGAGTGTGGAGGGAGTGCCTGAGCGACAGTACTGTTTCTCAAACTTCAGCTAGCATTAGAATCCCCTGGAGGGTTTGTCAAACACATGTTGCATCACCAGAGTTTCTGATTCAGTGGCTCTGCGGCGAGGACCAAGAATCTGCCTTTCTAACAAGTTCCGAGGGAAAGACCGTAACTAAGTAGGTGGGTATTAAGGTACTTGATATTTTGGGGATAGGTGAGAATATAAATATTAATAAATCTAAGTAAGAAGTTAACAGAGAAAGGTAAACATAATTGTGGATTTTAACAGGTTAGTGGTTGACAGCAAACAATTTGCTCTTTTGGGGCACCTGGCTGGCTCATTAGGTTGGATGTTCGACTCTTGATTTCGGCTCGGGTCATGATCTCGTGGTTCGTGGCATCAGTCCCCACATCAGGCTCTGTGCTGACAGTGCAGAGCCTGCTTGGGATTCTCTCTCTCCCTCTCTCTCTCTGCCCCTCACCCCCCGCTATATATAAACTTAAAAAATTTTTGCTCTTTTGGAAGGTAGAAGAGAAATGGCTCTAAGCATGATTAGGTCCTGAAGACATGGGATAAGGACAATCCCCACACCATGAGTGAGAATACAAATACACCATGCAGCCAATATGGAGACAATCTCACTGACACAGTGAAATTAAGGATTCATATCCATTTTATCCAGTAATCCCATCTTCATGTATATAACCAGCAAAAAACCCTTGCATAGCCCAGAAACTTCTGTCATACTGCTGAAGGAAAAAAGTTAGAAACAGAGTAAGATATACAACATGCTCCCTTTTGGTAAATTAAAAACACCCACGGGACACAATACTATTATATTCTTACATGTAAACGAAACCAAAACAAAACAAGGCCTGCAATTACAATGACAAATATTTAAGGAGCAGAGTTCTTTTTTGTCCTTCAAGCAAAAAACCCCAAGGAACTTCTACCTACAAGAGTGCTGGGGAGTCCGCCATGACCCCAGGGGGAAAAGTGGAAGTTAAACCATTACCTTCCCTTCCTCTGTGTGCACTACCTGCCCCTCCCCCCAAGACCTCTCCACAGGACCCTGAAGAAAAAAGCTGGGTGAATCTTGCTAGGGTCCTCACTCAGTTGCTAGATGGGTCTGAGTCACCCAGGACCCAGCATCACTGTGAAGGGGGGTCTCAAAAGAAACTAAAACCACCCTCCTGGCTTTTCTCAAGAGTATTTCATTAGGCTAGATAGATTAGAAAAACCAAAACCAGATTACAGATCTAGAACTTGTGTTTATATCAATAGGTATCAAAAGTGTTATGTTAAAATTGTAAGTAGGCAAGAAATAACTCACTAGACATCTGTACAAATATTCGGATTACCAAAACTATGCACACTCATTTAAAAAATGCAACTATCACTAAGCATGACTTAACAGTAAAATCCACTGACCTGTATGCAGCTTCTTTTATATACTATAGTTCCAATTATCTATAATTAACCATAGAATTTATCCATAGCCATTTAATTAAATTTTTTAAGAAGCCAATGAGGGATGCCTGGGTGGCTCAGTCAGCTGAGTGTCCAATTCTGGATTTCAGTTTAGATCATGATCCCAGGGTCACGGTATCTATCCCCAGGGCTTGGAATTCTCTGTCTCCCACTGACCCTCTACCCCACTTCCTCTCTCTCTCTCAAATAAAAAAATATTAATTTAAAAAAACCAAACAAATCAAAAATGTTAAATGGCAAGCTATCCATTTGTTTGAAATAATGGTAATAATTAAAATCATGACATTAAAACTCATTTAACCCACCTGTCTTAATTCCACTGTTGGGCCTCTTCCCACATCCAAAGCAACCTTAACAGGGGCTAAACAAGGGTGAAGTTTAAGTACCTAAAGCAATTTAAAGAGAGGGGGGGGGAAGGACAGCACACCTTGTTTAAACATAACACAAGCACTAACAAACATAGAGCTTCTTAAACAGTAAAATTTTGTATGAAAACGGAAGCTAGCTGAGGTCAGAAAAAAATCATGTAATGATGTACTTAGCTGGCTATATCCAGGTGCTCATTGACTTCTCCACTTAAATGTTCTGCAGAAATAAGCTCACTTGCTACTCTTCCATTTTCTGACAACTCCATTTTCCCTCAATCAAAATGCCCCTTCCTGGCATCACTGCCTTCCCTACCCAGCCAGAGCCATGTGGCTTATCATTTGGACTCTCTTTTGCCAAAACTTACCACTTTTCTTATTCATCCATCCACTCAACAAATATTGAACAGCTACTTAGTGCCAGAAACAGTTCTACGTACTGGGGACAAAACTCCCTGCCCCTCATGGAGGGGATAAACGGATAATAAACAAGTAAATCATATATTTGAAGGTGGTATGGGAGGAGACAGGAAGTGCTGGTGAGTGGTGGATTGGAGAGGCTGTTTGCAATTTTTTTTAGTTTAACTTTATTTTTTTTTTTTTTGAGAGGGTGCACGCACATGAGTGGAGAAGGGGCAGAGAGAGAGGGAGACAGAATCCCAAGCCGGCTCCACGTCATGAGCACAGAGGCCAACATGGGGCTCAAACTCATGAACTGTGTGACATGGGAGATCATGACCTGAGCCAAAATCAAAGGTCGGGTGCTTAACTGACTGAGCCACCCAGGCACCGCTGCAATTTTAAATAAGGTGGTAAGAGAAGTTCTTCTCTCTGAGGTGACACTGGAGCAGACTTGAGAGGTGCAAGTGGGTCCTGGAGGAGGCGCATCCCAGCCAAATGGAAGCATGACCTGCAGCATGTCCTAGGAACAGCAAGGAGGTCTGTGCTGCTGGAGCAGGCGTGTGAGGTCAAAAGGGAAGGGTTTTGTGAAACACTTGGGAGGCTTTGCCTTTTCATCTGAGTGAGCGGAGGAGTTTAGTGGAATGTTCTGAGCAGCCGGGCAAAGTAACACGTACCTTTTAAAAGGGTCATTCAGTGCCAGAGGGAGGGGATGGTGGTGGCTTAGATCAGAGTGGAAGCAGTTGGTGGTAAGAAATGGTCAGACACAGGGGCGCCTGGGTGGCACAGTCAGTTAAGTCTCCGACTTCAGCCAGGTCACGATCTCGCGGTCCGTGAGTTCAAGCCCCGCGTCAGGCTCTGGGCTGATGGCTCAGAGCCTGGAGCCTGTTTCCGATTCTGTGTCTCCCTCTCTCTCTGCCCCTCCCCCGTTCATGCTCTGTCTCTCTCTGTCCCAAAAATAAATAAACGTTGAAAAAAAAAAATTTAAAAAAAAAAAGAAATGGTCAGACACAGGATATATTTTGAAGACAGAGTCCAATGGTTTTTGCTGACGGTTTGGATGTGGGATATGAGAGAAAGAACGGATCCCCCTTGTTTGCTATACGTCCTATAAATCCCAGCCCCTGAACAATTCTATAATCCAACTTTAGGGGCCTATCAGGCTAAATGAACACTGCATAATAAATCACTTAGCTCTGCAGCGTGGTAGGACAAATTCAGTTTCCAGTCCCAGTTGAGTACCCAACATGTCCAAATTGATTTGGGGCAGCTCCCTTTTGCATTCAAGGGGGATATGAATACTCTAAATTCTTGCCAATTAAACCGTACTCCTCCCCAGTTTAAGTTAATAATCCTGCCTTCTAATTCCCTAAGAAAATAGAGGGTATGAGGAAAACTTCCTTCAAAGGCTAACCAGCCCTGGTAGCCTATCTATACAATCATTTCTCTCCTCCCTGCTTTTTCAAATAATTCCTTTTCAAGACCAATCCCTCCCACTTGTGTTCTTGATCCTGCCTTGACTCCTCATGTTTCTTCCAAAATCTTGCTCCATTAGTCATTTATTTTCTTTCTTCCTCTCTCTTGATTTTGAGCCCTTAAAAATGTCCTTTATCCAGGCCCATAGCTAGCTCTTATGATCTACTCAATAGCCACTTGGGGTCCGACTAGAAGCAGTAAGGTCAATACCACAAGTCTTACTAGTGTGACATAATCCTACTTAACACTCTGATACAAATGGAAGCCATCGAGGGAAAGGCTCAGGAGCTAAGAATCAGAGATTTCTGTCTACCTGTCTGCCAGGATCAAACAGAAATGCCTCTGGGATTACCCAATAGGAATGCCTTGTTCTATTCTGTGAGAACCTGCTTATTATTCCTGTGGCCAGATTCTAAAAATCTGAAAAACAGTAAAATAACTTGCACTAAAAGAAATGTATTATTCACAGTTTGTGTTAGAAACCAAGTATACTAATAACATGAGTGAAAAAAACATATACTTCTAGTTTCCCAAGTTTATCTCTGAAATATTAAAAGCACCTTTCTATGAAGATTCTTCTTTCTTGTAAAGGAGCTCTCTGTTAGCTGGAAAGAATCGTAGAGATAAGCCAGCATGCCTCGGTCTAGATTTCCACTTACAGATAAAACATAAGGAACCACATTTTTTCGTCCATCTCGGCCCTTCATAGAAAAGTAGAACAAACATAAAGTATCATTTAGCAGAGCTATCTCTTAAAACTATAGACTTAGAGAATCAGAACACAAACTTACAAATTCATTTAAGAAAGTATCTACTCTGGGCCAGGCCTATACTAGTCACTGGACCCACAAAGATGGTTATGACACATTTCCTGCTTTCAGGGAGATTAGGATTTAGATTAGATCATTAAATCTCAATTGACTATGTATTAGAACTGTCTTGAATTAAAAAAAATTTTTTTTAATGTTTATTTACTTATTTATTAAAAACAATTTTTTTTTAACGTTTTATTTATTTTTGAGACAGGGAGAGATAGAGCATGAACGGGGGAGGGTCAGAGAGAGAGGGAGACACAGAATCTGAAACAGGATCCAGGTTCTGAACAGTCAGCACAGAGCCCGATGCGGGGCTCGAACTCACGGACAGTGAGATCGTGACCTGAGCCCAAGTCAGACGCTTAACCGACTGAGCCACCCAGGCGCCCCTAATGTTTATTTATTTTTGAGAAACAGAGCACAAGCAGGACAGGGGCAGCAGGCGGGGGGGTTGGACACACAGAATCTGAAGCAGGCTCCAGGCTCTAAGCTGTCAGCACAGAGCCCAATGTGGGGCTCGAAACTGAGCCATCCAGGGGCCTCATAAAACTGCCCTGAATTATAAAATGTAAAGGTTTTGGGGCACCTGGGTGACTCAGTTGGTTGAACATCTGACTTCGGCTGAGGTCATGATCTCACAGTTTGTGAGTTCTAGCCCCAAAGGGGCTTGCTGCTGGCAGCACAGAGCCTGCTTCAGCTCCTCTGTTCTGTTTTTCTCTCAAAAAAACAAAACAAAAACAAAAAACAAACAAACCCCGTTAAAAATAAATAAATGAATAAAATGTAAAGGTTTTGTGTTGGGCCCCACTCCCAGAGGTTCTCAACTACCTGGACAAGAGTGGGACCCCAACATCACTACTTTTCCAGTGTTCCCTACATGAGCGTTATAATACAGATTATAATATCACAATAAAGTTCAGAAAGGCCCTTAGAGAAAACAACAATTGGTACACTTAGGGATAGGGGTTTGGAGTATAATCTATGTAAATGTAAAGTTCTTATAAGAAGCAAACATCTTTTAAAAACCTGCATTGGAGTTATTACTTTAAGGCTACAATTAAGAATGTAAAATATACCATAATGTATGATATAAATCAGATACTGATAAGAGACCAATTATTTCCTTCCTTTTATTTAAAAAAAATTTTTTTTAATGTTTATTTGTTTTTGAGAGACAGAGAGATAGAGCATGAGGAGCGGAGGGACAGAAAGAGAGGAAGACACAGAATCCAAAGCAGGCTCCAGGCTCTGAGCTGTCAGCACAGAGCCCAATGTGGACCCTGAACCAACGAACTGTGAGATCATGACCTGAGCTGAAGTCGGACGCTTAACCGACTGAGCCACCCAGGCACCCTTCTTTCCTTCCTTGTAAGCTCATAAACAACCATCTCAAAATTTTTAAAATGTCAATTCTAAAAATTAAAAAGGTTCTGCATATAAACAGTTCTACCTTCATTCTTTTTTTTTTTACTGTTATCACTGTCATCTGAACATTCATGTAATTCTGATACTTAAAAAATTTGTCAATCCTCAACTTATCCATGATCAAGCATAGTTTTCACTAATACATATATGTACTGACATTTTAAACCCATCTTTATGGCATATGGTACCGTAAAGATTAATGTAAATTTGTTCTCAAAAGGCAGTAAACTTCCTGAAATCTGGGATTCTATTATAACTCTATTAATTGGCATCTTGTACACATTTATAGATATGATACTTAATATAACTCTTGAGGCACTGCAAGCTTCTGTGGTGCCATTTGAATTAAAAAAAAAAGACTAAATTGTGTTTAAGTATTAGGAAGGCTTTAATGTTTTCCTTTTTTAATGAAGATTTTATTTTTATTGTTACTTTTTAAAGTTTATTTATTTTTGAGAGAGAGTGAGAGACAGAGAGCAAGCCGGGGAGGAGCAGAGAAAGAGGGAAACACAGAATCCGAAGCAGGGTCCTGGCTCTGAGCTGTCAGCACAGAGCTCGACAGGGGGCTTGAACTCACAAACTGCCAGATCATGACCTGAGCTGAAGTCAGACGCTCAACCAACTGAGCCACCCAGATGCCCCAAAGATTTTAAGTAATCTCTATACCCAACGTGGGACTTAAACTCACAACCCCGAGATCAAGAGTCACATGCTCTACTGACTGAGCCAACCAGATGCAGCTAATGTTTTCTAATTCTTTGATAATTGGATATCCAAGGATGCCAAGGTATCCAATGGTAACTCTTTTCTTAGCTAGAATATCTGATTTCTTATACCATCCAGAATAAACTTCTTTCTATGCTCACTTTGTTCTTTAGACGTTGCTGATCTACTTCACCATTCTCAAAAAAATCCCTCCAAGAATGTATTTAGATGTTAACTGTAAAATTTACTAAAAACAAACACCAAATAGCCCAAGAAGCCTTTCAAAAAAACATACTAAATAGCAGAAATTCTACTTATTATTTTATAACATGTTCAACTAATGATGAGCAATTTTGAGAACCACGGAAATGGAAGAGCAACAATTTAACGGTGAGTATGAAGAGTTTTTCATGGAGATAGTAAAAAAATGAACAAAAATTAAGAGACTAATAGCCATAACAAAGAGATTATCTTCAAATTTCTAGTGATAAGACTGGGGCCCTGGCTGGCTCAGTCAGAAGAGCATGCCACCCTTGATCTGAGTTCAAGCCCTGTACTAGGTGTAGCGATTACGTTAAAAAAAAAAAAAAGACCTAAAAAAATTAAATTCCTAGTCACAAGACTGATTGGTTTTTAACTATGATAATGATTATTTAACTATGACTATGCTAACCAGGTTTCATAAGAGTGCTGAATATCCCCAAATGAAATGTGATGGTGTTGGTGCTATGGGAAAATATTCAACGAGAAGACTCTATTAGTCACCAAATAGCACATTAAAACTCCACCTGTCGCCAATCAGAAAATCTAAACATTCAAATCTGCAACAGTTCAAAAATGGGTCAGCATAGAGGCATTTGGGTGCCTCAGTCGGTTAAGCATCTGCCTCTTGGTTTCAGCTCAGGTCATGATCTCATGGTTTGTGGGTTCAAGCCCCACGTCAGGTTCTGTGCTGACAGTGCAGAGCCTGCTTGGGATTCTTTCTCGCTCCCTCTTTCTCTGCCCCTTCTCCACCCCCACCCCCCTCTCTTTCTCAAAATAAATAAACTTAAAGAAAGGGTCAGCATGGGGGTGGCTGGCTGGCTCAGTCTGTTGAGCATCCCAGTCTTGATTTCTGCTCAGGTCATGATCTCATAGATCAAGCCCCATATAAGGCTCTGTGCTGACAATGCAGAGTCTGCTTGGGATTCTCTTTCTCTCTGCCCCTCCCCTCCTCAAAATAAATAAACTTTAAAAAAATTAAATGAAAGACTGGGTCAGCATATAAGAGGGCTCAGCCACAATTCTATCCATCCATGTGGCTTCTAAAACTTTGTATCCATGGGTACCTTGAAAAATATTATAGACATTTATAAAGAACCCTGTGTGATGGAAAGGCAAGGTTCCTTCTCTAAGAAAACTGTATCACCTATTTAAATTTTGAAAACTTTGTTCCTTTTAGGATGTAAATGAAGAACCTTTCTTCTGTGGCCAGGGCTCAGTTTTTGGTCAGCTGGCTAGTATATTCAACTGGGAGAGATCCAGGGACCAACTTCTAGCCAGTGTGACTGGTAAAGAAGGGGACACTGAGGCCCAAAGCCAGGCTTTCTAACTAATCCTCCTTCTCTATATTCTCACCAGAGCACCTAGTGATGGGGGTTGTAAAGGGAGCGGGCAACAGCATATCTACAGTCAAGTTCTTTAGTCTTTCTTCCTTGTTCCTTCCCCTGCTTCAAACACTCACCTAGAGTGTCTGATGGGGTGGGAAGAGGGATGTATTAGGGCTGATCTTTGTATAACAATGGTAGGGACTTTGGTTACATACAAGAAATGAAAAATCAATAACTGAAGATACTGGGAGCCAGGTTTCTCACTGTCAGAGAAGAGAATTATAAATTTGGAAAGAGGTGAAGCTAGAATAAACCCTGTGACACTAGACTAGAACTTGAAGAACTGGTGTGCACTCCTAGTTTTTAACAGGTAAATACAGACACAAATATAGAGGTGAGTGTGTAAACATGTATGTACAGAATTGCCTACAAATATTTCTTAGCTGGGTCCACAGAAAGGGCCCAGAAACAATGATACCCACTTGCAAGGAGTACACCTTGTAGCAAAATCTCAGTTTTTAAATACATTTTCCTCTAATAAGAATTAAGGTTCCTTGGAGAAATGGCTGACTCCACAGCTAGGCCAAGAAACAAGATGATCCTGGAACAACTTGTTGCTACAAAAAGTAAGGAAATGCTCAGAGAATGATAGAGGTATGTCAAAAGGACCCTGGCCAAGTCTAGGACAACTTCAGCATCAAAATAAATAATGCTAGTAACAGATTATAACCCACTGAGAGAAACTGGAATGGGTAAGTCCATATTTACAGAAAGGGGGAGAAAACTCTACCCCACAGTATACTGTTGGAAAACAAATCTAATAGAGCAATAATACAATTAATAATTATAACAAATGACACCATTTAGCAACCCTCATAGTAACCACTGATTTACACAAGAAACATCAACGCATGCTCCAACTGGTAGGTCAAAATGTGGTGAGAAACAGGTTACTGACATAGTCTTAAACTGTCTGCCCACAAAAGACATATTAATTGCTCATTAATTACTAAGTACAAATTATTTGTCAACTTCATATTGGAGAAACCTGGTAGCACGATCGCAACCAAGAGATAAAAGTTAACATCCACAGTAAAAAATCTGATTATCATTTGCCTTGTGATATGACACACTGAGAGGGCAGCACCATTTCTGTGGTATTCCTAGCAAAAACACATAAATCATAAGGAAACATGAGAGAAATTCAAATTGAGGGACATTCTACAAAGTAACTACAAAGACATATACTTCTCAAAAATGTCAAAGTCATGGGGCGTCTGACTGGCTCGGTCAGTAGAGCCTGCGACTCTTAATCTCTTGGCTGTAATTTCAAGCCCACATTGGGTGTAGCAATTATTTAAAAATAAAATCTTTAAAAATAATGTCAAGGTCATCAAAGATAAAAGGAACTGTTCATCTGAAGGAAACTAAAGAGACATGACAACTACATGAAATCCTAGATTGGATATTGGACCTATGAAGGACATCATTAGGACAACATTTGAAGGATTAAGTGGATTGGATGGTAATAATTAGATTATCATTACATTCCAGATTTCGACAGCTGTGTTGTGGTTAAGTAGGTGAGTGTCCTTGCATTTCAGACATATATACTGTAGTATTAAGAGGTCATGGGCCCCCATGTCTACAATTTATTCTCAAATGGTTTCAGAAGCGATCAGTTAGGGGTGCCTAGGTGGCTCGTTGGTTAAGTTGGCTGACTCTTGATTTTGGCTCAGGTCATGATCTCATGGTTTGTTAGTTCCAGCCCCACATCGGGCTCTGTGCTGACAGTGCGGAGCCTGCTTGGGATTCTCTCTCTTTCCCTCCCTCTCTGCCCCTTCCCTGCTTGCATTCTGTCTCTGTCTCAAAATAAATCAATAAACTTAAAAAAAAAAAAAAAAAAAAAAGATCAGTTAGAGAACCTGGGTAAAAAATATATAGGAGCTTAATATAAAACATACGTGTAATTGAGACTCATTTCCAGGACACATGTTTAAAAGTTCATGGTCTCCTAGATTCCACAGGGTCTCTATTGGCTCCTTTCCCCATGGAAAATTGTAGTAAAGTTTATTTCCTTTTCGTCCCTCTTCGTCCTGACAATCACTGCTGCTGAAGTTAGATGGACTCTTGGCAAACTAGAAAAGAAACTTGTTTTATTAACTTGTTAAAATAAATGTTAAAAAGTAAAGTTGAGGGGCGCCTGGGCGGCTCAATCAGTTAAGCGTCCAACTTCGGCTCAGGTCATCATCCCGCAGTTCATGAGTTCTAACCCTGTCCAGCTCTGTGCTGACAGCTCAGAGCCTGCAGTCTGCTTCATATTGTGTCCCTGCCCCTCCCCCACTCATGCTCTGTCTCTCAAAAAAAAAAACAAATTAAAATAAGAAAACTTGTGGGGCACCTGGGTGGCTCAGTCAGGTAAGTGTCAACTTTTGATTTCAGCTCCGGTCATGATCTCATGGTTCGTGTGGTTTTGAGCCCTGCATTGGGCTCTGCATTGAGAGAGCAGAGCCTGCTTGGGATTCTCTCACCCCCCTCTCTGCCCCTTCCCTGTGCTCTCACTCTCTCAAAATAAGTTAAAATAAACATTAAAAAAAAAAAAAAAAGGAAAGCTGCCTGAGACTTTCTATGCAGGAACTGAATGCAATTGGTCAGATTCCAAATAAAAATTATGAAGTTTAGTTAAATGAGTGAATATATTGCTAAAAATACTGTTTTTAGTTTGAAAGAACTACAGAGAAAAACTGTTGGAGCTATCTAACCTTTCTGAGGTCAGTTAGTAAGAGGGGAAGGTGACCATAAACTAAGTGGGGTAAAGAAGAAAGTGTATACTCACCATTCTTATCCTTTGTGGAGAGTGTGATTATTTGTAATTATTCCACTCAGTTTAGTGGGTGTTTGGGGATTTTAAGAATTGGAGAGAGATAAGACAATGGTGAGCCACACATGCTTACTTCAACTGTTTTCCCTTCAGCAGGTACTAAAACTTAATTATAAATTACAGAACCATTTTGACAAATACAGAGTTCATGGAGGCAGGGTACAAAAGTTGAAGCTGTAGGGTGTGCAAGGGTCAAACTCTACAGCAGCCAGGAATGACAAGTGAGGGACTTGAACTCTATCTCAAATGCAAATGCTTACTCAACAAAAGCTTCTGAGCAAGAGAGACATCAACAGGTATCTTTACCAAAGAAACTTTTTATATGCAACAATGAAAATCATTACAAAGAGATTTTTACTTGCATTTATCTATTCGTTATAGCTCTTACAAGCATAACATAGCTACACCAAATAAAATTTTTTATTGTAGAGAAATATTATCTCTGACATACTAAGACACTCTACCTATTAACTATTAAATTAACGGTACCTTTCTCCACCACAGGAGTCGATGACGTAACCAGAAATCAAGCCACTGGCCTGCAGTTCTTGCTGAAGTAAACCAAACCAGTGAAGCCTCAGTCTTCTCACCGATTCTTTGGATATCAGAAATATCAGAGTTACTTATTTGGAAATTATATAATCTATCTGGATCAAAGGGAGAGTGACTGGTTCTTGACTACTTAAATACAAGGCCATGTTATTTGTTATTTTTCTGTACCTTTTAACACCATCAGGTGTCTGCTTAGTGTCAGAAACAGGATGAAAACACACTCCAATCTGAGCAAGGCCATAAGGTAGCCTCCTGTTTACCAGATCCAGGCAATTAACATAGTGCTCCAAAGCACCTGTCAAAAGATAAATTCATCATCATATAAATCTATTCCATATACCCAAGTCATAAGGGTCAGTTTATAAACAAGTTAACAATATAATAATGCCAGCAAAGCGGTACAAGTAGCATGGAACTATTAAGGCAGATCTTAATTGATTACCACTTAGTTTTAGGTGGTTTCCCCACAACTTGATTTTCAAATCAATAAGAAAGTTGAAAGCATAGTACAATAAATATCTGTAAACTCTTCAGCTAGATACACCAACTGTCAACATTCTGCCACATGTTTTCTTGTTCACCCCGAAACATTTCAGCATGTGGCTCCTGAAATTATTCTCTATCATTACTGCACCATAAAATTAATCGTGATACCACAATTTCATCTAACACATGGTCAATATTTTATTTTCTCCAGTTGTCACCCAAAATGTCATTTATTGCTGTGGTTCCTGCTCTGCGTTTTTACCAGGTCTCTTTAATCTATTTTAATCTAGAACATGTCCCCTTGCTCCTCCCTCCTTCTCTAAGTTTGCTTTTAATGACATTGACTTGACTGGAGTCCAGGACAGTCATACTCAAGATCTGGCTAATTGTTTCATTAATTGGGGTAAATCATTTTTAACAGAACTAAATACTACATAGTTGATATGTAGGTCTCCTTGCATTTTAACAGGAGGAACATAATTTCAAATCATCCCATATTAATGAAACCAAATTTGATTACCTGATCAGGTAGTAATATCCATTCCCCAACAACAGCCTGCTCAACAAACTTCCACCCAACATTTTAGAATCCATTCATGATCCTGCTTGAATCATTATACTGGGGATTGCAAAATCATTAGAAGGTGACTTTTCTGTCTTTCCTTCTACACGTATTTCATAGCTTCTGTAAAAACAATGTTTTTCCATCCCTTTCCCCTACCGACAGTCTCAACTATTTATTTTTTGATTAACACTATAAATTTCTGGGGCGCCTGGGTGGCTCAGTCGGTTAAGCCTCCGACTTCAGCTCAGGTCACGATCTCACGGTCCGTGAGTTCGAGCCCCGCGTCGGGCTCTGGGCTGATGGCTCAGAGCCTGGAGCCTGCTTCCGATTCTGTGTCTCCCTCTCTCTCTCTGCCCCTCCCCCGTTCATGCTCTGTCTCTGTCTGTCTCAAAAATAAATAAACGTTAAAAAAAAAAATTAAAAAAAAAAACTATAAATTTCTATTTTTAATGTGTTATAATCTATTACTATTACTAATTAATATTCAGCTGGATTCTCCTTCAAGCCATTATCTGTGTCCTTGTGATATAATTCTACTACTCTTCAAGTAATTCTTTGCTTTCTAGCACCATAAAATGTCTCAAACTCACTTTGTACTTTCCCTGACCCAGATCTGGGATTAGCCATTTCTCCAAGCACTGGTTCATTTTAAAAATCAAAGTCTGGGTACTAGTTGTGTTTATTGCTATTGTCATTACTTCTAGGTCCTTTCAAAATGAAGAAAGTTAAGAAATGTTTTTCAAAATTATGAGGTCATACTAATATTAATACAATATTGCTGATTCAAATTTAACATTACAAAGTTTATCCTTGCCTTCTTTTATATTTGTATCTTTTATATTATATTTGTATCTCTTTTTTCTTACAGCGAAAATCTTGGTTCCTAATAACCTTAACCTATCCATCTACTTGCTTTATCATCTAACATAAATGAAACAGCTTCAGAATTATATTTCCAACATTTCTATCTGGAATAAATCTAAATTCAAGAGTTCTTTGTGGTTCTTTATGCACTGAGATGACATCCCACTAAATGACAGCATTGTGTTCAAATTACTTGAGATTTCCACTTCTGATAATAGCACACTAGCCTGCTGATAAGAAAAGCTGGTAAAGAAATTAAAAAAAAAAAAATCTGTTTAAAGACTATCAAGGCAGTAAGGACTTGTGGGTCCAAAACATGGAGAGAAGGGTAGAGCAGAGAGGTGAACCCAACAGTTACTGTTGCTTTTTTAACGCTCAAGTAGCAGAGCTGAGAGGCTGAAATGCTGAGAACTTCCTGACAAGTTATGGGACTGGAACGTACAAAAATTGTAGTTCCGGGCTCCTGAAGGAGGAGGTGCCAAGGTAAACACTCCAGCCTTTCATGAGGGACAAAGAGCTATAGTGTAGGAGTAAAGATGAAAACACTTAAGACCAGCCTCCAATAAACTCAATCTTGAATTGCATTAAGAAGATAGGCTCCCACGATAGCTGCCTGCCGAAAGCAAAAGTAAATCCTCCCAGGAAGAAGAAAACACCACCAATATCTCAATTTATCTCTCCAACTTATACACAAATTACAGAGAATATCAGGAGAAAAGTCCAATGACCAAAAGCCGGAGATACAGACACTCGAAACAGATACATCTCGGTCATTAGACACAGACTTTAAAATGTGATTGTGTTCAAGAAAGCTGATGACAAGATGGAGGAAAAGGTTTAACACGTGTAATTTGTCACAGAAGGACAGAAGAAAGAGACAATTAACAATAACAATATCTGGAAACAAAAACATAAAAGACAATAACAATATCCAGAAACATAATGGCTGAGAATTTTAAAAAGCTATTCATAAGTAGAGGCTACCAAAGTTGTCCAGACGTGAAATAAAGAAAGCAAGGACCTTGGGAATAGAAAGTAGCAAACTGGGTAAGTCTGAGCTAAAAACACCAGTCAATTAAAGGATTCTGCAAATAAGTGGTTTTAAATTTGCTAAAGAAAAGGTCTGATATATCAAAAGATGTTTTGATGGATGGGCATCTAAGCGAGCTAAGTTTCATTTTCTAATAGGGAAGAAAACATTGATTTGTTTTGGACATAGTAACAAGTGGTGATTTAACTCCCCCAGAAAAAAGACATGGAATAATTAAAGTAGTACAACTCAGAACTGTCACAAATACTCACCAGTTTGTTTTATTAGGGAAATCTTTAAAATATGGGTACTAATTTTCAGACAACCATGGACATTGGGTTATTTTAAGTTACTTTATAGTGCCACTTAATTAAAATAGCAAGGATAGCATTTTGCAAAGATGAGAAGCTGTGGCTGCAAGTCTGTCCTGTGAAGAACCGTTATTTTTTGTTATTTTATTTTATTTTTTTTCACTTTTTTCAGAATCTCTGCTATCATGTTCTATTTGACTCCAAGGGCAAATTGTGACCTACAAATTTCTGTGTATTCACTCAAGAATTATTTATAAAGCTTTATTAGTACTATTATTTTTTTAACTGACTCAAAAATCACTTAAGGGGCACTTCAAACAACTGTAGACCAGTTTTCTGTGAGAAAAAATTGGGGGAGGGGGGATTTTCATTTTGCTCTAGAAAAATAAGCTTTTGATTAGTCTATTGTGTGTAAAATTAAAGATAACTAAGTATTTACAAACGTTTTGGTAACGTCGAACAAATGACTCACATCATTTAATTTAGGCCCGAATTCTGGAGCTGCTCAATTGAACTCTAGTGTTGTCCAGTCAAATGGACCAGTTTTCTCCATGGTAGGAAGTCAATATACCCAACTACATCAAAAAGATGAGAACCAGACAGATAATTTCCTTCCCACGTGAATACAGGGCCTGTTGCAATTCGCGAAATCTACCAAGACTGCCTTTCCACCCCATCTATTTTGAAGCATGAAATCGTGAAGCATACCGTGAAGAAGGTTCTCCCGTAGTTTCCCAGAAGTTTTTAGTAAGTTGTCAAGAAATGCTACTAGCTGTTCCTTACTCAGCTCTTTGTCTTGCAAGAGTTCGCGTAGAGTTGCTGCTGAAACTAACCTGAAGGTACTGTCCCCGGGCAGCAAAGGGCCTGGCTCATGGTGGAGGGCGTCTACCGGGAAGACCTGCTCCCTTAACACCACCACGGAGGACCACCATTCTGCCGCCAGGTTCTTCCGCAACTCTATGCCCAAGGGGCCAAAGCCGGGGTGGCACCCGCTCAGAAGAGAATGTCGGCTAAGCTGCCGCCTGCTGCCGCTGAAGAAATGCCTTCTCTGACAGATCTCTAGCAGCTCCTCGCTCCCCTCACCGGGCTCGGGGACTTCGGTCGGCTCGCTCCCCCGGGGCAGCTCCGCTTGCGACCGCAGGGGCACTCCGAAGGAGCTACTCCCTTCCGTCAAAGGCTCAGGCTGCCCCCCATCCACTCGACCTCCAAACCCAGACAATAGGCACCTGCAGACTTTCTGGCAGGCCCTGACTGCAGCACCAGAACGCATCGCCCACGGGAGTTAAACAGCAGTATCCCATTAGCTGGCTGGTCCCGGGAAACGGCCACAAACGTGAGCCCAGGAGCCAACTGCGCAGGCGCGACGGAAGTGCGCGGACGCCCGGCTGGCCACGCCCACGGAAGCGCGTCCGTGTTTCGGTTGTAGCGGCTGCAGGCCTAGGCCAGTAGCTATGGCCGGCGCAGACCCGGTACCGCTTCTCGCCTCAACCAAGTTCGGCCCCTACTTTTTAGCCATCATTAGCACCGATAAAGATCATCCTCGTCTACTTTTCACTATCGTGCTGTACCAAGTGCGCTTTGCTTTTCAAGTGTTTTGCAAATCACATCAAAATACTGTGTTCTCCAAATCGCCGTTTAAATACACCTTTTCAATTTCAGGTGTTTGCGTAAATTAACGGTTACCTCTTTTAAACTCTTAGCCCTTTGTAGATTAGAGACACAAGCTTTAGTTGAAACTCCTTGTAAATGTTACCGCTACCCCCAAAGAGCTTCTCTGCTCTCTGGGGTTGGGGTTGTGTGACAGGGAAGGGTATGGACCTTTCACACTTTGGGAGTGGTTCTCAAAAGGGAGCCCTCGGCCAGCAGTGCCTGCACCCCCTGGGAACACTTTTAGAAAAGGAGCCCTGCGACCTTTTAAACGAATCCTCCAGGTGAATGTGGAGGCACAGGGATAATCAGTGGTAGAGGCAAGTTTTCCCACTAGAGGATCCTTCCACAGGTCCATCAAAGCGTAATGCGTGATTACCGGTCTCAAAACCAAACCAGGATTACCTAGCAGGCACTTAAGACTTCACAATTTTCATTTCCACACTTAGAGCCTTTAGAATTGCCCAAATGGTGGAAAGGTGCCTCAGCCCACTGAGGAAAATTGTTGCTTCCCAAAGCCCACAACTCCAATTTCTAAGCCTCCCTTAGAGCAGTTAGGGTAACCTTGTAAGACTAATTTGGGTTAAGAGACACAAGCAACTGGATTTCACTATACTACACCAAAAGGCAGTTTGTGAAAGGAGGGTGCAATGGCTGAGGCAGTTGAATTAACCTAACAATAGTTAAAATTTATCAGGCTCAGAAAATCATTCCATACAAGCACATGTGCATTAGTTTGTAAAAAGCTTTAAGACCGTATTGCGTATTGCTTGTAATTCTATTACAAGAACTGCAAAGCTGGGCTCTATCAACGTGTTTTCCAATCAGGAAACACCAGGGAAGAGGCCTATACGCAAATAAATAAAAGCGAGAACGGGGAGAAAAATCACATTTATTAGTTCAGACAACCACAGGCTGGACACAACACACATGCTAAAAAGTGGACTGTCTTAAAACTTACTTCAAAGGTAAATAGGTAAATGTTTTCCACAGCCCCACAATCATTTCAATAAATGTTTACAAATTAAAAGGCCGTTAGACATTAAACAGTAAAATATGTAATAAATACTCCAACCTACCCCAAAAGCTTCTTAAGTTAAAAGTCATAATGAATTTGACTAACCATGCTATTGAAAACTGTTCAGTTACTAGACAGGCTGAATCAGTTTTCAATGTATTAGTCCTAAAAATACCAATCCCCATCCCCCACCCCAAGCAAATTCTAGTTGTTTTACATTTTAGAGATAAGGCATTGACACCAATTAAAGCCTCAGTTTAATAATCAAAATTTAAATGAAGTCTCATTAAGACCTCTCCTCTCCTGACAAAAAGGAACATAAATACCAGACTGTCTGGGAAGACGTTCAGACCTATTTCTAGTCATAATTGAAATGTAGTATTAGAAAGGTTGGTGAGCCAAAATTGTATCGAAAACCACCACCCCTCCCTTGACCTTTCTAGAAATAAAAACCCATGTTGACCCTAAGAAGACTTGTACAATGGTCACTGTGCTTTTGGTTATGTCGCCTCCTCTTGGTTAACTATTAACTTCAACAAGATTTTTGTTTATGAATAGACCCTCCAGTCTGAAGTCTTTAGAATTCCCTGAATTATCGGAAAGATATTCATGATTTCCCATAGAACTAGTTAAGAGCCCCAGCAAGCCTGAAGACTACAATCTACATAAACTGAAACTTAGCTCTTAGCCAAACGTCTTACAAGGTGTAAAGTTTTTAGCTTTAATCACCATTTCAGTTAATTCACAGTAGAGCCAAGAGCAAAAATATAATCTATTCTGAAACAGCAAGCTATTTGGAGCTTTTCAAATGACATTTTACAAAGGAATAAAGTCCTCCATGTTGCTCTCACATGAAGCACTTTGAGGGTGGGGCTACACAGTTGGTTATTTCCTACCTTAATCTCACTTTACCATTCTGCTACCAGGCTATTAAATGACTCACCTGATGAGGTACTTACAAAGAGCCTTGATGCAATTTTGCCTAAAATTATAAATTTAAACTCATTTTACTTCTTGCAATATAAATAGACCGTTTTAAGGAGGGCCTTCTGATCTCCCCACTTCCCAAACTTATAGAAAGGAGCAGTCTTTTTAGTTTTTATGGTTAAAAAAACAGACCATCTAAGCAAAGTTTTACATGACATTATATATGTAAAATAAAGTACAATTTCCACTTAATTCAGTCTTCAAATATTTTTTATTGGAAGGCCATGCGTTGCCTTCATTTATTGTATTTCAAATCACTGTACATTTACTTGTGAAAACACTGCCTGCATTTTCTAGTACAAAAAAAACCTAAAAATTGTTTCAGGAATGTAGAGAAATATCCAACTTAAATAGCGAAAAAGTGCACCATAATTACTGCTGCACTGCAGTCATTTCTGCATTTCCCATGTTTCTTAAATAACTATCTTGTCTGATAACACACAATATAAAGAGCAATTATGAAAAACAGACATTTACATATACTTCTAAAGTCTTATTGAGAATATCCTGTTGGCATTGGATAACCAATCATAGGTGCAGCTGCAGTAGCAGGATATGCATATGCCTGTTGGTTCATACCATTGTGCATATTTGGAACGTTACTTCCATATTGCTGAGTGCTATCATAACCGTTCTGGTAAGTCCCTGTTGGATTACCAGTCCTAAAACTGGTCTGTATACCAGCAGACACAAAATTACTTCCAAAGCTCCCATTGGTGTAATTTGCAGCACTGTAAACACCATTCTGAGTTTTTGCCCCAAAATCTCTCTTAAGCAGACTAGAATAACCTCGGTCATAATTTTCCCTGTCTCTAAAGGTATTAAATCCACCCCTTTTGCCCGCAGAGTATCTGTCCCGACGGTCATCCTTCATGCCTCCTCTACCCCTGGAACGACCTGTCAAGAAAAAAAAGATAATTGCATGCTGATTATTTCCATGCCACAAATCACTACTGACACAAAAAGGAATTAGGTAGCAAGTAGCTCTATTCACTCTGTAAAGTGTTTCTCAGTTTCATATTAAAGATTTTTACTCACCCGCCAATCCCATTTAAATGGATTTGTAGACCATCATGTGACCCCAAATCACCAACATTTCTTAATGAAGGTTGGTCTTACCTGAACCTCTGTCTTCGACCAACTGAAGCAACTTGGGATTAATTGCTTGATTAGCTTCACGAAGCACAGAGATAAGGTCGCTCACTTGCTTTATGTTATTAGGTGTAAAGAAAGTGTATGCTGTGCCTGTTTTGGTACTGCGAGCAGTTCTTCCAATTCGATGAATATAATCCTCTGAGGAGTTAGGGTAGTCATAATTGATGACAAATTTCACATCTTCCACATCTGTAAGGTGTTGCAGTGTGGCAAAATAGCAATGTACGGAGTTTTGCACACCACAACAGCCAGACCAAAAATAAAAAGTTAGACAATTGTATTCCCAAGAAGGTACGGGCTGCAAAAAATACAGTTAAAATGGTTATCCATTCCCTGTAGGAATACCATTGAAATTGTGGAGAGGGGGGAAAAAAAAAAAAAGCACACACCATCTACCTGGATGTCTCATTACCCACCCAATGATAGACAGCCTGTCAGTAAGACGTGTATTCTCTAACATATTCCCAAACCAGCAAGTCCCCTTACAGATCGTCAAGTGACATCTGAATGCTTCTGCGCAGTAGGGCCACTTAAAGGTTCACAGCAACCTCTTCATGTGCTCATTTTGAGGACCTTTAAACAAAAATGTACACGGTCCTTTGCATTACACACTCATCAGAAGTTCAAAATTCTGGCCACACTGCTTGTCTTGCCAAGACCTTACAACCGCAGCTGCAAGAAAAACATACCTGTCCCCCAAAAGTTGTTTTTATGCACTGTGTCTCGTCTAGGCAAGCGCTTCCAAGAAGCCAGGATTCACTTGAGAATGTGTCTCTCTCTGGCAGGTCTCGACATGACGACTACTGTGTAGGTGAGGGAGGAACTTTCAAAGCACTGCTTTCTTTTCCCACTGACTAAGTGTGAGAAGTTGCTCCTGCTCTAGATCTCATGTGCCAGTACTCACCAATTTGTAAAAGGCTTAGTACCTTTTAAAGCTGCTCTCTCCATTTCAAACTTGAACAAAAATTTCATTGAACATTGAAGTTTGGAAATAGTTCTTCAACATTTCAGCCAACTCACTGAAACTCAAAGACCCACAGATCACAGTAAACAGTTTGAAACAGTGCTGTACCATGGCAGTCATGCAAAGCATGGGACAGAAGAAATACCACGGCAGTGAACTGTGAGGATAACTTGCACTTTTTTCCCCCGGAGAGAACAGTTTACGGGGCAGAGGTGGTATGTTCTGCCTTTTGAAGATTACTGGCACACTTTCAGCTTTTCACCTCTCTAATCGACTGGAAGCAGCCAGCCGACCACTAGTCCTCCATCCCCCTCGAGTCCTCCGATTGTCATGCCTAGGCCTTGCCAAAGGCTGCACCTTTATATGAAAAAAACTTGGAAAAAATGCAGAGGTTAAAGAAAGCAATAAACTTTCTTTAAAAAAGTATATGGAGATCTTCTGGGAAACCGAGCCATGAATTCGAGTTTTTACTAACCTAGCCCTCTGGAGGCCACATCTGTAGCAATCAGAATAGGAGCTTTTCCATGTTTGAATTCTGTGAAAGAAAAACTATCATCAATAATGTAAGAATGACAGGTTTTAAGAAAAAAATTCTCATTTTCATTTGACTTACCATTTAGAACCCAGTCACGTTCCTGTTGACTCTTGTCACCATGGATACCCATGGCGGGCCACCTACATTAAAGAAAAACTATCAGTAAGTTCACCTTTAAAACCTGATAGATTTTAGTCTGCTTAAAAAACTAATCACAATTTCCTTTAGTTTTACCTGATGTACAGTTTTATTTACACCAGATATAACTGCCATCCATGAAACTCAAATCTGTTACTTTCGATCTGTTTGCCTCTCCCTCTAAACTCAGCTCTCATACACCTGCTTCAATGGAAGAAGCCCACATACCCGTCTCTCCTCATTTTTCTAGTAAGCTCATCACATCTTCTTTTGGTTTCGACAAAAACAATGGTTTTATTCTCCTTCTCACTCATGATCTCTTCCATTAGACGAATAAGTCTTGGAAAAACAAATTGTGAATTTTAATAAAAGAAGTCCACAGTTACAGACATATTCACGGTCAGTGAAATCACTAACTTCGATATACACAACTCAAGTAAAAACACCTGCTTGAACACTTATATCAAGCAATTCTATCCTTGGTCCTTAAACCATAAAGGAGTTCCTTTTCCTTCTTTGCTATATGGTGATAACCAATTGCGTGAATGAAGGAAAGTATTTTAATAAGGATCGACAGACTAATTTTAAACAAACACACCCAACATTGCACCCAACTGAAAATCACTTTTAAGATAACCTATCAAACGGTTAACTCCTGAATTTGTACAGTGATGTTTTTAGAACAATACTTCTTCAGAAAACTTACTTTTCATCCTTTTCTACATCATGACATACATCCACAATCTGAAGAATATTGTGGTTTGCACTCAGTTCTAGTGCACCAATGTTTATGTGAATGTAGTCTTTCAGGAAATCTTCAGCAAGCTGTCTTACTTCTTTTGGCCAAGTTGCACTCCACATTAGGGTTTGCCTATCAGGCTGAAGAATTTTGGGTTAAAAAAAGCATTGTATTCTAAGAATAAATCTTTGAGATAAGTTTGAAAAGGAAACATTTTTAAAGGCTAACTTACTCTTATCTGATCCACAATCTTCCTTATTTGGGGTTCAAAGCCCATATCAAGCATTCTGTCTGCTTCATCAAGGACAAGGTAGGTGGTTCTTCTCAGATTGGTTTTCCCACACTCCAAAAAGTCAATCAGTCTTCCAGGTGTTGCAATACAGATTTCCACACCTTCAATGAAACACATGATGTAACTACAACACGTAGTGTAGAAGTTCTAGAACACTGACAAAATTATTGTTACGTGCCTCTCTCCAAATCACGAATTTGTGGTCCCTTTGGAGCACCACCATAGATGCAAGTGGACTTCAAGCGACATGCTCTACAGTATTCAGCAGCTACTTGCTGTACTTGTTGGGCCAGTTCCCGAGTTGGTGCCAGCACCAAGCACTAAAAGAAACACAAAGCAGAGCAGATTTTAACAGAGTCCCGGATCCTAGTTTTAAACTTACTGGCATTATGCTGGCAGGTAATTGATGTTTGCTGTAAAGACAGCTTTGTCTCCAACTAAGTTGAATAAGACAACTAACATCTCCACGTAAAAGCATGAGTTTTTTGCCACATACAAACATTTGCTACAAATCTCTCCATCATACTCCTAAGCAAAAGCTAATAAAAATGTGTCTACTTACAATAGGCCCATCACCTCTCTCTAGGAATGGCTGATGATTGATGTGGACGATAGCAGGCAGCAAATACTATGGGGGTGGGGGGGAGGCAAACAACAGGAATTAAGTTAAAATGTTTCCGGTTTCTTTATATTCTCAATTTGTTTTCTCTAGCACATCAGCACCGAATAAAACTCAAGAGTTATCCCAAACTTACAGACAACGTTTTCCCGGATCCAGTCTGTGCTACTCCAACCATATCCAATCCACTTAGAGCAACGGGCCATCCCTGAGCTTGAATAGCAGTGGGCTCAGTAAAATTCTGTCTTGCAATGACATCCATTACGTTAGCTAAAATTAGCAACAATTCAATAAAAAATTAGCAAAACCAGAAGAAAAAGAATAAATGAAGTGGGGGGGGGGAACCTCAAAACTAGGCACTTACCAGGGAAGTTCGCTTCATAAAAATTCAGAACTGGCTTTGGGCAGTTGTGACCTCTAACCGTAATTTCCTTACTCCTTCTGTATGTCTCCACCTCTTGCTAGAAAACAAATTTTAATGATCTACTAAGTACCATGACAACCTTCACTAATATGCAAGTCAGCAGGTCCCTAACTTTTTAAATGATTAACAAACCTTAATGGGATTTTAAACCTGTATCCACATACAGACACCACACAAGATTCACCTATTGTGGTTACAGTCAACAACTCTGAAGTAGAAAAATCCCAAGCCACCTGTTTTCCTAAGTACCACCTCTTTCTTAGCTACCATTAAAGTGTGAATTTCCCTTAATTTGGTCATTTCCAAGACCTCTCGATTCAGATTTTGATTTAAGTCATTACTGAATTATAGCCTGATAAAACCATGTGAAATTACTCACTGCTGTGCGCCTAGCCAAATCAGGGTGCTCTTGATAAAAATTCTTCTCAAATTTGGGCAGCTCATCAAGATTCCACTTCTTTTTGACTAGTTTTTCCCCAGGGTTTCCAAACTTCTTTCCAGATAGGGGCCCTGCCCTACTTCCCCCAAATCGAGGTGCACCAAACCTGGAAAAACAAAAACAAAACCAAAAACCTCACATTTTCAAATGTCTACATAGTGATTTACATACAGACTTTTCATCCTTTTTGCACACACTAAAAGTAAATGACTTTCACAATTTGAAGACTTAGCACTGTCCTTGGTGATGGTCATGCTCTCAAAAGCCACCATTAGCACCATCTCTCTCCCTTCCCGTTGTCCCAAGTACACACTACTATAGTAAGCCAAGTCAACAGCCCGGGATATAGCAGGTCGGAAACTGGCTGCCCAAACGCCCGAAGTTCCGATTACAAGGATAGACAACAGCTTATGGTCACTAGCCTTTCCCGTGAGCTTAGGAATTAAATGTGGGAAAGAGACAATACAAGGGAGGAGCTTAACAGCGATATTATTTACCGACTGTTTTCAAGCAAAGAAGCTTTGATTTTAAGGAATAACGGGACGACACAAGCAATGAGAACAGAACAAGGACGGTGGTCTCAGGAACACTTACGCAAGCCAATCGAATTGGGGGTATCCCGCGGAAGGGCTCCTGATTCTGATAGCAAAATTATATAACGCAAAGAAAAAGAGGAGGAGGAGCTGGCAACTACCGGGGGAGGAGTCCCGGACCGGGCGGCGTTCCCGCTGGGGCGGCGCTTCCCCCTTTGTCTCGCATTTCTCTCTGCGCCACATTTTCTCGACGCTGCCATTTTGAGCTCCTCCGCCGGGCGGGGTAACAAAGGCGCCGCCGCCATGTCCGACGCCGGCATTTTGTACCCGCGACCCAACCACATGGCCGATTCCCGCGGCGCTGGCCACCCTGCTGCCCCTGTCACATCAACGGGTTCGGAGGCGAGCCCGGCGGTTCTCATAGAATTCCCGGGGCACCAAAACCGCATCTCGAAGGGTTGCACCTAATAGCGACTTCACCCTCTTGGAAACGTCGCGCTTTCCTCCCCTCGAAATACCCTCCCCCGAATTCTCCCAACAGCTACTCAATCGCCGGGGGAAACTTCGATGTCCTCCCCGCCAGCCCGCCAACAAAAGGCGACCTTAAAAACCGTTAACAGAAAAACAGCTTTCAATCGGTTTTTGACAAATACCAAAATGGCGCAAGCCTTCGGTCACAAAAGCCTAAGGATAGGCTGAGAAACCCAAGTTCCTGTCGCCCCCGCCCGCCGCCTTCATCGGCCTCCCATCCCCCACTGCCAGGCCTGACAAGTCCGTTCCCACACTCACCCTCGATCCCGGCCGCGGTCTCGGTCACTCGAATAACCCGACATGGCGTCAATGGTTGCGGTTGGCGGGGAACGAAATGGAGAGAATCGGGTGCGACGAGTCGCTGCGGGTGGCTTTGGCGACAGCAAAGCCTTGCGGGGGCGGCAGCGGCGGAGGAGCGGCGATGACTGAGGCCGGAGCTACTCAACGAGAGACCGGTGGAAATGAATGAGGTGCCGGCCGCGTCCCGGCAGCCGGTTTTATAGTCTGGACCGCCTCCTCCGCCGCAAAGAATGCTGGGAGCCGCTCTATGACCTAATCACTCCGCCCCTGCGCAGAGGCCGCAACGCCCGCCGGCGTTCCGGGATCCGCCATGTTCTCGCCCCACCCCCCACCGCCCCTCCCTCGGAATCGCCGGTTTAGGGCCCCTTTCATGGCTGGACCCACCCACACTGAGATGTCTCAGCCTACACCCTATTCTTTACCTTTTTCTCGTTTTTCCACACCTCAGGGAGGCCACCCTGCCCTTTTCCAGGTTCAGCCTACCCAACAAAATGGCCAGCACAGGCCAACCCACTCAGCCCACTTGCAGATGTTTACGTCTCCAAAGAGTCCTCACGCCTCTAACCAAATGAGACGGGAAGGCGGAGCCAGACGTTGTCACGTGGCTGCTCCCGCCCATCGGGTAAGCGGACCGCACTACTTCGCAGGTTGGCGTCGGCGGAGGAATACGAAACGACATAGCTCGCCGGAAGTTCCGTACTAATGCCCCCGGGAGACCGACCTGGGCTGCTGAGTGTGACCCGATATGTCAAACCCACCCACCTGAGAATCCCTTAGCGGGATATTGCCCGCGGCGAAGGGTATCTAGAGCCCACAAACCGCCGCCTCGGCCCGTGCTGAGAAAGGAAGTCTTCCTGTGATGACCAATCAGCAGCGAGAAGCCGTTCTAAAGTCCCACCCTCTTTCTCCCCCAGCCCTTTCGTTTCGTTCCCCCACCTCGCCGGTGCGTCTGCGCTGTTCGGCCCTTCCAGGACGCCGTCCATCGCGCGCCCAGTTGGGAGTCTAGCGGCAACCTGCCTCCGTGACATGGCCGGCTCAGAGGCTGGTGAGTCTCGGCCCGGAGCCCCGGTGTGTGTGGACTGAAACCGTTTAAGAACCCGAACGCCCCTATTCCTTTTATCTCGAGTTCTCCGGCTGGACTCTCTGGTCTGGCCCGCCGACGGGGCTCGTCACAGACACCCCGTCGTGGTCGGCGGGTTTGGGTCTCTTAGCCCCGCTCTCGGTTCGCTTAGTGGCTATGGAGCGCGATTTTGGGGTGTGAAGAGGAGGGCCCGCAGCACGCCTGCAGCCTGGCTGCAAAGAGGGCAGTCAGAAAGCAGAAAGTGTCCTCCTGGCACCTGTATTCTCGGGAATCCAGCCACTGTCAGCGCGCTCTCTGCTTCTTGAATTGTGGAGACCGAGGCCGTACCTGCCTGTGCATTGAACTTTTGAGCAACGGCACTCTTACAGTGTTGTTGATGCCCTTGCCAAAGTAGAAGGGTAGTGGATTTTTCTCTTCGGCGCTCTGTGTCGTTACCTGGCTTTTTCTAGCAACCGCTTTCGGGAAGCGAGTTGATTGGGTTGCCTGGGACGCCTTCATCCTTTCTTCCAGACAGCGTTCAAACTTCAAACCCTTTGGTTTGGTCAGCTTGAGAACTGGGCACGGGGAGAGAGAGAGAACCTGATTCTTGGAAGATACTCTCATTTGTTTCTGGGAAGAGGGAGATAATGTGCCTTGAATACACAGACTCATTTTTAGAACCTGCTGAGCATGTCATACAGAGTAACAGAACTTTCTCTTTAGTTGCTAATTATATCAGGGCGCAAATATTTCAAGCTTTCTAAATTGTTCGAGAAACCCTTGAAGTGTGCTTGCTATAATTCCAACGGTGTCTGGGGGTGGGTTGCGGTGGCACAGGAAACTTCAGTGTTGATAATGTGCTAGCTCTGAATTTAGAGACATTTTTAGGTATTTTCTATGTTTTATTTCTTATACATTAAATACAATTAAAAACTAACAAATGTTGTAGTGTTAGTGTCATTACTTCACTTCTTAACAGCCTGCGTTAATCAGCCTATTGGGCACCAGAGAAATTCTGACTTGCACAAGGTAATTGGGTAAAAACATGACTGACGCTATTGGGAATTTGAAACAGCATTCATTAATTAGTTTCTGGTAGCCTCAGACTATGATTAACAAAGTGTGTTGCTTATGACATAATATTTGCTTACTTATACGTATGTTTTAAATAAAAACAGCTTTGTGTGGCTTGTAAAATAAGAAAAGGGTACATAACTTAGGACTTTAGCTTATAACGGTAGAAATTGGATTTGCATCATAGTTTTTACTACATTGAAATTCTAGCACTCTAGCACTTCCAGAGTGCTAGAAATTAAATAGTGTATTTTCAAAATTCATGCCTTGGAGGGCCTTTGAACTTACATAGTAACCAAATTTCTTATCTTGTGCTTCATTCAATGTCTGTCTTTGTGGGGTCGACTTTTGCTATTTAAGGCTTATCTTTTCCTTTCCTAACAGAGTGGATAACCGTTGCCAATAACCTTCTTTTGAAATGTCACATACACCTGAGGATACGAGAACTGGAAGACTGTGATGCTAATGTTTTTATTGCGCTTTATCAATCCATTTTGGGAGAAAAGGTACCAGGTAAGGGTACTAAAAAGTGGGAGTAATTGTGACTATATGTTAGGCCAGGTGTTTTGAGTGCCTTAAGTTAGATCCTGTGGTGTTTATAAAATCCTGTATTTTCTCTTTGTTTACATTTTATTTGTATGTAACTGTTGCATTCGTTACCATAATAAAGACTCACATAGAGTAACAGCCTTGTTCAAATCAGTTTGAGTGGTCTTGGTCATTATGTCAATCATGGCTAATACCTTGTGAAAGTCACACCTTTTCTGTACATATATTTTCAAAAATTCTAAAATTGAGTAGAACTTGGAAACTTGTTGGGTCCTGTTGCTTAACCAGTATTATGGATATGAATTGATGATTGTACTGCATCCCTGGTTGAGTAGCTCAGAGTCTTTATCCATAGATCTCTACTGTCTCTGCTATAACCATTAGTATTAAAGCTCTGTGTAGTCTCTTTTCCTTTCCCACTGTTACCATGAGTTAGTGCCCTCATCACTTGGAATAATGGAGATGGCCTCTAGCTGGTATCTTTGATGCTAGTCTTAACCTTCATTTGAGCACAGAGGCCTATAGTTATTAGACCAGTCTTTTAAAATACTTTCTTCAGGGCACCTGGGTTGCTTAGTTGGTTGAGCATCTGACTCTTGGTTTTGGGTCCAGTCATGATCTCAAGGTTCGTGAGTTTGAGCCCCACATCGGGCTCTGTGCTGACAGCATGGAGCCAACTTGGGATTCTCTCTCTGCCCCTCTCTGTCTGTCCCCTCCCTGCTCACTTGCTCTCTCTCTCTCTCTCTCAAAATAAATAAAAGAAAAACTTAAAAAATAAAGTACTTTTTTCTTCCTTCCCCCGTTCATCTCCCTCAGTGCCAGGGGGAGAAACTCCAAATATAAGTTCAGTGTTAAAATCTTTCCTCACTGTGGTCTTTACTGACCTTTTGGGTTTTTTTAAGTTTATTTTGATTTATTTTTAATTTTTTAAAGTTTATTTGCATTTCAAAGTAAGTTTTACTTTGTTTTATATTTTTATTTTTTAATTTACATCCAAGTTAGCATATAGTGCAACAATGATTTCGGGAGATTTCTTAATGCCCCTTCCCCATTTAGCCCATCCCCCCTCCCACAACCCCTCCAGCAACCTTCTGTTTGTTCTCTATATTTGTCTCTTATGTTTTGTTCCCCTCCCTGTTTTTATATTTTTGTTTCCCTTCCCTATATGCATCTGTTTTGTATCTTAAATTCCTCATATGAGTGAAGTCATACGATATTTGTGTTTCTCTAATTCTGCTTAGCATAATATTCTCGAGTTTCATCTGCATAGGAGCAAATGGCAAGAGTTCATTCTTTTTGATTGCTGAGTAATACCCGTTTGTATGTATACATAGATATACATATATGTACACATGCACCATATGTACATATACACCACATTTTCTTTATCCATCTGTTGATAGACATTTGGGCTGTTTCCACACTTTGGCCATTGTTGATAGTGCTGCTATAAACGTTGGGGTGCATGTGCCCCTTTGAAACACCACACCTGTATCCCTTGGATAAATACCTAGTAGCACAATTGCTCGGTCATAAGGTAGTTCTATTTTTAATTTTTTGAGGAACCTCCATACTGTTTTCCAGAGTGGGCTCACCAGTTTGCATTCCCACCAGCAGTGCAGAAGAGATCCTCTTTGTCCACATCCTTGCCAACATCTGTTGTTGCCTGAGTTGTTAACGTTAGCCGTTCTGACAGGTGTGGGGTGGTATCTCATTGTGGCTTTGATTTGTATTTCCCTGATGATGAATGATGTTGAGCATTTTTTCATGTGTCAGTTGGCCATCTGGATGTCTTCTTTGGAGAAGTGTCTATTCATGTCTTTTGCTCATTTCTTCACTGGATTATTTGTGTTTTGGGTGTTGAGTTTGATAAGTTCTTTATAGATTTTGGATACTAACCCTTTATCTGATGTGTCATTTGCAAATATCTTCTCCCATTCCGTCGGTTGCCTTTTAGTCTTGCAGATTGTTTCCTTCGCTGTGCAAAAGGCTTTTATTTTGATGAGGTCCCAATAGTTCATTTTTGCTTTTGTTTCCCTTGCCTCTGGAGACGTGTTGAGTAAGAAGTTGCTGTGGCCAAGATCAAGGAGGTTATTGCCTGCTTTCTCCTCGAGGATTTTGATGGCTTCCTGCCTTACATTGAGGTCTTTCATCCATTTTGAGTTTATTTTTGTGTCTGGTGTAAGAAAGTGGTCCAGGTTCATTCTTCTGCATGTCGCTGTCCTGTTTTCCCAGCACCATTTGTTGAAGAGACTGTCCTTATGCCATTGGATATTCTTTTCCTGCTTTGTCGAAGATGAGTTGGCCATACGTTTGTGGGTCCATTCCTGGATTCTCTGTTCTGTTGAATTGATCTGAGTGTCTGTTTTTGTGCCAGTACCATACTGTCTTGATGATTACAGCTTTGTAGTACAGCTTGAAGTCCGGGATTGTGATGCCTGTAGCTTTGGTTTTCTTTTTCAAGATTGCTTTGGCTACCTGGGGTCTTTTCTGTTTCCATACAGATTGTAGGGATTGTTTGTTCTAGCTCTGTGAAGAATGCTGGTGTTACTTTGATAGGGATTGCATGGAATATGTAAATTGCCTTGGGTAGTATTGACATTTAACAATATTCTTCTATCCAGGAGTATGGAATATTTTTTCATTTTTTTGTGTCTTCTTCAATTTCTTTCATAAGCTTTCTGTAGTTTTCAGTGTATAGATTTTTCATGTCTTTGGTTAGATTTATCACTAGGTATTTTATGGTTTTTGGTGCAAGTTTATTTATTTGAGAGCATGCACAGGGAGGGGCAGAGAGAGGTAAAGAGAGAATCCCAAGCAGGCTCCATGCTGTCAGCATGGAGCCTGATTCAGGGCTCAATCCCAGGAACTGTGAGATCATGACCTGAGCCAGAATCAAGAGTTGGACACTTAACCACCTGAGCCACCCAGGGGCCTCTATTTTTATTTAGAGAGTGTGTGTATGAGTGGGGGAGGGACAGAGAGAGAACAAGGGAGAGAGAATCCTAAGCAGGCTCCATGCCATCTCAGAAGCCCTGAGATCATGACCTGAACCAAAATTAAGAGTCAGACGTTTAACCAACTAAGCCACCCAGACACCCTTATATACTGACCTTTTAAATCATTATGCCATTAATTCCTACTAGGTTACCTTCAGAAGGTTGTGGGGTTTTTTTCCTCTCATGGAAAGCAGCCCATGATTATGGGTTAAAGTCTCACTCCATTATTGTTTCCCTTACTAGAGTATTAGCACTTCCTTGAATTTAGGGACCTCTTTATCTTTCTGTAGCATGGTGCTTATTGTAGAGCATGTTCATATATATGTTGATTGACTATTCAGCCACTAAAGGTGCTGTGTGGAATTCAGGCTATGTTAGCTTTATCTGAATTTTATAGCCTGTTCTGTTTGGGTAGAGCTTACTTTTGTAGCACTTAACCTGACTCAGAAGCCTGGTCAGAGACAGATGAAAACTTGGACCCTCAGATGAAAAATGTGTAGCCTTTTTTCCACAGACCTCATAGCTATTCCCAGGAGTCAAGAGGATGAAGCTCACAATGTACAAGCAGTAATTGATTCGCTGGCCTTGGATTACCTGCAAGTCAGCTTGTCTCACATAACAGGTCGGTGTATACTTAACCATCAGATAATTTTGCATTTGACTAAAATAATCTGTTGGGTAGAATCCTAGACATTGTTTAGTTAACCAATTGAGTAAGCTTATGATATAAACCAAGTGGCAAGACTGAGCCAAGACAAATTGACTGGTAGAGTTAAGGCAGCCATTCTTGAGAGCTTTTTTAGGAGAGTCAAACATTGAATTTATGATGGACCTGAGTCTGAGATGTAAGAATTCTGGCTGGTAGTTAAAGGTATGTTTTTTGTTATTTTAAAGCTAACATGCTGCTTGTTTGTAGTAGCTAAGAATTAGCTACATCTAAATACCCATTAAATAGGGACAGGTTAAATAAGTTATGATAGCTCCATGCAGGGAATTACTCTGCTACTGTAAAAGATGATTGATGATGCTCATTATGTACAATGTTCCATATTAGTGGAACAGTCTCCAATATGTGTAATGTCAGAAAGATGTGCACTTAACAATGATAATGTGCAGAGTAGGGTGCTGCTTATAAAAACAAAGGTAAGGAGAGGAAATATGCAGTTGATTGCTTGCAGAAGGACTCTTTGAAAGCATGTGCAAGAAACCTGTAATGCCAATTGCTTCCAGTAAGAGGAACTTCAGGGCTGCAGGACGAGGGTGGGATGAGACTTCATTATATAACTTTTATATTTCTTGAATTTTATTTTGTTTTTTTAAAGTTTGTTTATTTTGAGAGAAAGAGTGCATGAATGGGGGACAGGCAGAGAGAGAGAGAGAGAATCCCAAAGAGACCACACTGTCAGCGCAGAGCCCGGCATGGTGCTCCATCCCACAAACTGTGAGATCATGACCTGAGCTGAAATCAAGAGTCGGATGCTCAACCAACTGAGCCACCCAGGCGCCCCTGAATTTTAAGCCTCATGAATATTTTCTCTATTCAAAATAAATAAAACTGTAAATTGTTTTTGAAACTTTTTCCAAAATAGAGTATATCATGCTTGTATTCTAAAGCCAAACATACCAAATATAAATATATTTGTAAATCCCTGTATTCTAGATAGAAAATGAGGATTATTCCAGTAAATTATTTCAAGCTAAGGAAAAGAGGGAATCTGTGCATATGAACCTACATTTGAATCACTTAGAGAAGGCTTACACCATTGGTTTGTTCTTGGGCAGTTAAATGTTAATCAGGATTGGTCACTCACATCTCTCAATGGGATGTTGACGACAAGTTTTGCAAAAATACTCTTAAGTTTTGAGTGCAGTTCTAGGAGTAAAAATGGTAAATTAGTTTGAAGATAATTCATTTTGAGGGATAATCCCAGGGTTTTCCTGTTCTTTTGTAATTCGGAATTGCTTTATCACTTGAATAAGGTAATTTCTGGTATTTGTGCTTTTTAAACCTATAGCATAGTTGTATCTGCTTATGTAACTTTTTAATGCAGAGCTGCTCCTAACAACTCTCACCCACCCCATGAAAACTTGCAGAACTGCTTATCTCCTCCAGTATACTGCAGAGCAGCTTTTTACTTGTTGTGTTCTTGTTCAGTTTAAAATACTTTCTTCTGTGCCATGAAGCACTGCATTTTGGTGGGCGGTCTTAGTTGCTGGGTTGGCAGAGGATGATCCCCATCCTGGCAACTGAGAAGTTCTGAGTATGCCCTTGGGGTATACTTGTGTAGCTCGTTAAGCCAGAAAAACAAGGCTTAAGAAGATTTGTTTGCTTTAAACCAAAAAAAAAAAAAAAAAAAAAGTCAAATACTGTCTATCTATATTGGTAATTTTGTAAAACATCATATTTCTGGTTTAGGTTTGTTTTGCATCAGGAGTGAAATTTTGAATGGCTGGGGTCTCTCAAATATCAAGTTTCCATTGTGTCTTCCCCTTACTGGTTTGAACTTAAGAGAATGCAGGCGTGACCTCCCAAAGGACAACCCAGCTGTCTCAAGAGTTACATTCCATCCATACCTGATGTTGATTAGAGTCCATTTTAGGTGATACTAAGCATGCTAAGTTTCCATGCTTTTACCAACCCATTTCTTGTCAACATATCAATTTTGCATGTATTAAAATTTATTATGAGACAAGTATTGTGCCAGGAATTGTTTAAAGAGTAACTCCTGGGTGTAAAGTGGATGTGGTGGGAGGTGAGGCTGGAAAAGTTGGGACTGAGGTGAGATTAAAAAGTTTTACGTGCATGGCCAGTGTTTTTAAGAAAATTTATTATTGAAGTTTAGTTGACATACGAAATTATATTAGTTTCAGATGTACAACATAGTGATTGGACAGTTCTATATATTACACAGTGCTCACTGTAATAAGTATAGTAACCAACCACTACCTTACAACGCTATTACAATGTTATTGATGTTATTCCCTATGCCTTATTTTTCATCTCTGATTTATTTTATAACTGGAAGTTATACAAACTGTATACAAAGCTGTATAAATTGGAAATTTGTATGAATGGACAAGTTTTTTTAATTAGTATTTTATTTATTTTTTGAGAGAGAGAGAGCGAGAGCACCTGGGTCTGAGCAGGGGAGGGGTGTAGGGAGAGGGAGAGAGAATCTCAAGCAGTTTCCATGCCTGACATGGCGGGGGGGGGGGGGGGGTGCTCGATCCCACGACCCTGGGATCATGACCTGAGCTGAAATAAAGAGTCAGACACTTACCTAACTGAGCCACCCAGGCATCCCACATGGGCAGTTTTTAAATTAAGAAAAATGGCATGACCTATATAAAATGAATAGGAGTTAACAAATAGAAAAAATGAGGAATTCCTGATGAAAGTATCCCAACAAGTTTTTTGTTTTTATGTTACTCTACTGCTGTTATCTTCAGAACAAACCACCATCTAGAAGTAGGATCCCACGATCTGAAACTGTGTTGCCTCCTGCCATTTTTTTTCACCAGCCTAAAAAAGTTCTGCTTAGATACTTTATATCTTGGTATAAATCTTACCAGAGGATGTTTTATTAAGTCTACTTATTTTGTTTCTTGGTAAAGGAAGAAATATGCTAATTAATTACCAAACATTATATTCAAGACTGCTTCCTTTGTTTCTTCAAATATAATTAGGTATCAAGACATTCATGTTTTTAATATTTATAATATTATTCATTTTCCTGAATTAGTTTGTAATTCTTTTATCTGAACAGTATTTACACAGTGGTATATTTGTTTTGAAACTTTGAGACTTTTAGTTTCTTCGTTAATATTTTTAATAGCTTTTTATCCTGTGTTTAGGAGAAAATATAGTGAAGGGAGATAAAGAATCTATTAAGAATCTGCTAGAAATCTTTGATGGGTTGCTGGAGTATCTTACAGAACACATCAGTGAGACATCGCACGAGAAAAGTAAGTTTTAAAATTGTAATTTGAATAACTAATGCATATACCTGGTAAATTAAATCTCACTTCTTAACTCTTCTAAGTGGTTGGAAAAAACTATCTTAGACTATCATCATGTCCTTTGTCAGTTTGGATGTGCTAATCTATAAAAAGTTCTGATTAAAGTTGCTTACTGTCCTATTATTGCATGAAATGACTTATTCCAAAATTTCCTGTCAGAACTGCCATTTTTGTTATAAATTTGGATATTGCTAAAGCATTAACAGGAGGAATTGGAGTGTTTTTGTCTTTAACCTATGTTTAGGTTTGTGACAGCCTGAAAGTTTTATTTTAGCCTCTGAGTAATCGAGTTCTCCAAAAAGTTATCCAACAAGTTTTCAGCAGCAATAACAACATAAATTCTGATATGAATGAAGACAAAAAAATGTGGGTAGGCTCATCGTTCCTACTTCTCACGTGGTTGTGATAACATCTGACCTTAAACTCTTTAGTGATAGTTTTCTACCTTTTATCATTGTTGCTGAAAAGATTTAAAGGCATATGTAGGTCTGGCCTGGAGGGAAAAACTGCCACAGGGCATATTTCTTATTTCAAACACTTGAGTGTTCTGAGTGTGGAGTGTTTTGAGTGTTTAATATCTGTTAAATATGTACCAGCCTCGGTATGCTGGGAGGATTCATAATTGCATGCCATGTTCTATTGCTCTGAAAGAAACCTAAGTGTCTGACTTAAGTCAGGAAGACAGCCATAACTGCATACAGTAGTCCCCCTAGATGCAGTTTTGCTTTCCACTCGCAGTCCCCCTTGGTCCAGAAGCAGATGATCCTCCTGAGGCATGCGGGAGGGAGATTTCCAGGGGAGGTCAGTAGAATGGTGAGCTTAGTGCTGCAAGGTGGGGGTTGCAGAGGTGGGACCTCCCAGTGCAGTAGTACTGTGGTTGGATGGTGTTTTCTGAAGTGTGATTCTCACCTTTGCAGGTCCAAGTTGATATGGCAGTATTACCTAGAGCTAATCAGATTCTTCAAAATGCCAGTTAATAATGGGAAGTCAATCTTTATTATCATGAGTCACATCATGTACAGAGCAGCTTTTTCCTGGTACCTGAGCTAGCATTATCATTAACTTACCACTGAAGAACAGGGATTTGAAAGCAGACTTTGCGTCAGTGCTAAGTTCTGCCTCTCATTGTTTGAAGCTCTCTAAGCCTCAGTGTTTTTGTTTGAAATTCTTCCATGGCTATAGTGATGGTTGAGTAAGTAGATATATAAATAGTTTAGTTCCAAGCCTAGCTCCGAGTCACTGCGCAGTGAATGTTAACTAATGTTATTACAGTGTTGGTTATTTTGAATACAGAAATAGAAAAAAATGACGGTAGATGCTCAAATAGAGAAATCTCTAGAAATGGGGATGGGAATATTCAGAGGCGTCAATCTGAATCATAGGAAGTTTCACCCACGTACCTCCTGAAATCAGTTCCCTAGTGTGTTGCTGCTGGCAAAAGTGTATTCCTCAGAAATGTTGAGTTGAAAAAGGAGTGATAGTCTGAAAGAGAACTTCAGCCAAGCTTTGATGTACTCTGACTCTTAGCCTGGGAGGGATAGTCTTGGAGCTTGAGGCTCACAGTTGTGTTCTGAAGCCACAGCCTAGTCCTCTTGCTTCAGACATCCCTTACTGAACAGGGAGGTTATAAACAATAAAAAATAAACCTACCACCTATCTTAAAAAATAAAACATTGCTAGTACAACTGTAGACCTTGCTTTTAAAGCAGCATTTATCTTGCTTCTGTTACCCAAGTAATACATGGTCTTCACAGGTGATAATTTGGTTCTTTCTAATTTTGTGTTCACAAAAGCCCAGTTTACCAGGAGAAGATGAGGGTGCTTAACTGTTCTCACCTCTACCCACCCCCATTATAAAAATAGCATTATTAATTGAGAGGTTTTTTGGTGTTGTTTTTATCTATTCTAAACAGGTGAAACTGGACAGAGTTTTAAAGAATTCCATCAAGGAGAACCTTTAGAAGAGCCAGAAAGTACTAAGGAATCCAAATCATCATGGAAAAAGGTTTCTTTTGGGAGGTAGCACTCAATGTCTATGAATTTAATCAAAACAAGTTATGCTTTTTCCTTCTAAGAATTGGCACACAATATACCACAATGACAGCAAAAAACAAAACAAACTGATGGGAAAATCTCAGTACCTTCTCATATTTTATTTTATTTATTTATTTATTTATCAACGTTTCTTATTTATTTTGGGACAGAGAGAGACAGAGCATGAACGGGGGAGGGGCAGAGAGAGAGGGAGACACAGAATCGGAAACAGGCTCCAGGCTCCGAGCCATCAGCCCAGAGCCTGACTCGGGGCTTGAACTCACGGACCGCGAGATCGTGACCTGGCTGAAGTGACCTGGCTGAAGTGGGACGCCCAACCGACTGCGCCACCCAGGCGCCCCCCCTTCTCATATTTTAAATCTCCCTGACAGAATTTTAAGAACCTTGAGCTATATGTAATACTTAAGTCTCAGTATTAAACACCTGTGTATTTTCTTCTTTCTAGTTAGTTCTTTTATTCCAAAATACATCTTTTTAAAAAAACAATTTTTTTTTAAACATTTATTTATTGTTGAGAGAAAAGGGAGCGTGAATGGGAGAGGGACAGAGAAAGGAAGATGCAGAATTGGAAGCAGGCTCCAGGCTCTGAGCTGTCAGCACAGAGCCCAACGCAGGGCTCAAACTCATGAGCAGTGAGGTCATGACCGTAGCTGGAGTCGGATGCTTAACTGAGTCACCCAGGTGCCCCTTTCCAAAATACGTCTTTAGTGGGGTGCCTGGGTGGCTTAGTTGGTTAAGTGCACCTGCATATTTTTTTATTTTTCCCTTGGTCATCAAAATAGTTTATGTTCCCTGTAGAAATCCTGGAAAGTACGAAGAAATAAAAAACAAGTGAAAAAAAAAAAAAGATGAGCTCTACCATTCAGAACTAAACAAAGGCTTGTTAATGTTTTGTTATACTTGAGTCTTTTTTTTTTTTTTAATTTTTTTTTTTCAACGTTTATTTATTTTTTGGAACAGAGAGAGACAGAGCATGAACGGGGGAGGGGCAGAGAGAGAGGGAGACACAGAATCGGAAACAGGCTCCAGGCTCTGAGCCATCAGCCCAGAGCCTGACGCGGGGCTCGAACTCACGGACCGCGAGATCGTGACCTGGCTGAAGTCGGACGCTTAACCGACTATGCCACCCAGGCACCCCTACTTGAGTCTTTTTTATAATGTTTTTTTTTTTTTTTTTTTTTTTTTTTTTTACTTAGTCATATCGTTTACATAGTTTTGTTTCCCGCATTTAAAAATTTTACATATCAAGTCTTTTTCCGAGTTGTTAAATTCTTTATAATAATTTTTAATCCCTGTATAACAGACCATATAGGTGCTTCACAATGGGCTAAACCAGTCCTCTAAAGTGGAGGTGGATGTTTCTGAGTTTTTTTATAGTTTTTGAAAATGTGATACATGCTTGTGTTTGCTCTTTAAGCTACATCCAAAGAGTATGAATGTTGTAAGCCTATTAAAAGTTGCCAGACTGCTTTCTGAAAAGGCCATGACAGTTTATACACTCACCAGCAGTATAAAATCACTCGTTACTGTATCCTCATGAATCAGTAACATTAACTCATTAACAAATATCAGAGTTTTAAAATACCTGCAACTTTTATAGACAAAATATAATGTCATTACAGATGTGATGGTAGTTCTACCTATGGGTTGAACATAATGCTATGACTTTTAAATGTATGACTTTCCATTTTTTTTATGGAATTTGTCATGATTTGAAAGACACAGGCAATATCTTCCTGTTTAGGTATAGTACATTGTGGAAAACCTGTCTTAAAGGAGACCACCATGAGATGAATTTCTTCACTTTTTTTTTATTATTAGATTTTTTTTACAGTGCAAAAGTGAAGCAATGCAAGGATATTTAATGCAAAATTCATACCCTACCCAGATTCCACCCCCACACCCGTAGAGTATCCAATGTTTATTGTTTTCTGTGTGTATTCTCCTATGCACTTAATGCTTGACACTTTCTACACGGCTATTTCTACCATACGTATATGAGTTAAAACAGATAAACACCAAAAAGTGATAAGCAGCAGAAGGGAGTGTCTTGCCCTTTTTCTGCACATAGCAATGAGCAGTCTGAATACTCATAGGCAGGCTGTTTAAGGCAGCTTTCGTCAGGAGGGGCCCTCGGGTTAGGCTGGGCCCAAGTAAGTAAGGGAATTCTTTCAGGTGCTCCTTGTCATCTGAGGCTTTGGGCCCCTCTTGGGATGGAGATGAAACAGAATCCACTGGTGAAGTAATTAGACTCGGAGACACAGCACACACCTTTTCTCTAAGAAGTAATGGTAAGTAAACTTCAGATACCTGTTATTCAGCATACAACTATGAAAATAAAAAGTTATTCTTAGGAATGTTTACAGTTGAGAAGAATAGAGAGAGTTGTAACTCGACCTTAGAATTGAATTTCCAGAGTATACCATGATTAACCTAAATATGAACAGTTACCTGAAATCAAACAAGTAGGAGTTATAGGCACATGAGCAAGTTTGTCATATAATATGTGGGACCTGATACCCTGAGAAGAGAATTCTGAATGCAACTTAATAGTCTACTCACCTTCAGATTACCCCCTAAGTATAGTTTTCCTAAACTGGATGACTCACTCTTTTCATGGTTTCAAACAAGTCAGTATATCCAGTGGCAGTTCTTCTTCCAGGGATCAGGCTACATTTCCAAGAGTCTGCTGCTCATACACAGTAAGCCTGAATATCTTTGAGGCCCATTTTGAGCCTCGTACCTTCCTGTCCTTCATCCCACTTCCTGTCCTGCCTACCTTAGTTGTCATGCTCTTTTCTGCCTTCATGTTGTTTCTTCTGCTGGGGTGCTCTTTCTTCATCTCTATTCCTGGCAAATTCACCCTACAAAGCCCAGCCTCCCCCACATGCCTGGATTCTGAGGCTCTATTTCTACACTGTGGCCTTCTCATCTTATTTTGGTAATACTATTCTCACATTGTATAATAATTCTGAGTATGTTTGTTTTATAAACTGTGAGTTCCAGGGACAGTAGCCACACCAGACTCATTCAGCAAATATTTAGTGCTTTCCCTGTGCCAAGCAGTGGTGTTATAGTGGTTAACAAAATAGACACCAATCCCTTCCCTCATGGAGCTTGTATTCTGCTTGGGGAGGCAGCCAATAAGTAAGACAAGTAAGTGAAATACATAGTAAAATTATTCATATTCATCTTAGTATTTTAGAGCTTCTCAGAACACCAAGCCCAAAATAAGTTGTGGTTTGTATTTTTTTAATGGAAGAACAGGAATGCTGGATAGGCATTAAGTATATTAAATTGGGAATCCAGTGGCCAAATTCTCATCCAGACTCTGCTACTGGCTATGTGACTTTGGACAAGGCCCTTATCTTTCCTGAGCCCGTTTCTTAACATGTGAAATTGGAGAATTCAGCAAAACCATCTGAGAAATCCCTTTGAGCATTAGTACTTTGGTTCCAAAGAATAGACATTGAAATCCAAGGAATTAATGTTCAAAGAACCTCAATATGGAAGGTTAGACAGTAGACTACTTGCCACTGGGATGAGCGAAGTAACAGAATGACCAGAGTCAATTGAAAGTAACAAAAGAATGCTTCTTGAAGGAAGAGAGTCAGGTGGATTGACAGAAGATGGAAGGGACTATGATTTTAGAAATGGTGTTCTGTGATAGCAACTACCGTGTAGAAAGGTTGCATCTGTAAGTGAGTTGTTTTCAGATTTTAACTATTCGGGTTATAATGCAATTAAGGCAAAAGAGAAAAGGTTGAGAGAAAAGCCAGGCTGAGGTGTTTTGGTTTGGTGTCATTAAGGGCTATGGTAACTTCCTTTTATATTTGGATTTAAGTCATCAGATAACTGTCACCGTATACATTCATAGGCATCTAACTTAGGCTTCAATTTCTGGGCTATGAATCTTATTTTTTTAATTGAGATATAATGAACATGTAACATTATGTTTCAGATATACAATCTATGGATTTTATGTTTACATGTGTTGTGAAATGACTGTCCCAATAAAAGTCTAGTTAATATTTGTCACCGTAGATAGTGATGACAACTGTTAAGATCTATTCTCTTAGCAACTTATAGTATTAACTATAGTCATGCTGTGTATTTTATTCCCATGACTTAACTGGAAACTTGTACCTTTTGACCATCTTCACCCATTTTTTCCTACCCAGGGTTCCCCCTTATTTATGAAATGTCATATATGTTTATTATACTTACTAATGCTTGCAGTAGACAAGTCCAGAGACTTTTCAGTAATAAAACAGTATATCCTAAAACAGTCTAAAAATTATAAGGAAATTTGAGTGTGTCACTTTCAGTCTGACAAATTAAAAGTGCCAAATGTTAACTAAGCATGAAATTTTGGAGAAATTTTATCAAAAAGAAACAGCATATGAGTTTCTTTGTCATCCAAGAAACTGAAGAAAAAATGGACTCAGGTAAAAATGAATTAGCCTGGAGTCAAGTTGATGACAAATTTAGTTTAGGTAGTAGAGAAATTGTGGACCACGTTATGAATTTTGAGTATTAGATCTTAGATGCTCTTCGTGTAAAATATGAAGTTATGGAGTGAGATTCACATATTTTAAACATGTTGATGTGAAAATGGCCCTGTTGCTCTGGGTTGTGGAAAAGGAGAGCATAAAAAGATGTGTTTGCTGGATTTTAAGAGACATCAAATGAACGTCAGACATTTTAAAATATGCAGTGTCTTGAAATACGTTGCATGGAGTTTGTGCAAGGTGAATTTTCCACTTTTAGTGTGATTATGTCAGTTAACCACTTTAGTAACTGAGTTTTCAGGATACATTCTCATACCTTCAAAGTGAGGAGTAAGTTTATGGTGAAGTCTTTCATTAAATTGAAGAAGGGATAAATAGTCATTTGTAGAGGAGGAGTCGTAAGTCTGTTTTGTTTGTGGGAAGTTTATGTATTGTAGATTTCTAAGGGAGCAAAGTGGATATTCCCTCAATTTCAGAACTATTTTAGTACAGCTCTCTAGTAACATTATAAAGCTGATTAAATATTAAGCATTCAAAAGTTAGACAAAACAATTTGACCTATAAATTTTTTATTATGGTATCAACCAGGATTCGTAGCTCAGAGATATACCCACAGAACAGCATTTCTACAATTCTCGCACCTATTTGTATGAGTATATTCCAGTAAAACACAAGCTAGGCACACCTGGCTAGCTTAGTCGGTACAGCATGCAACTCTTGATCTCAGAGTCGTGAGTTTGAGCCCCATGATGAATGTAGAGATTGCTTAAAAATAAAATCTTAAAACACACACACACACACACACACACACACACACACACTTTATTTACAAAAACAGTTGGTGAGTCAGATTTGGACCTTGGGCCATAGTTTGCCAACCTCTGACCTAGAGAAAATCACCATTAACATTTTGATTTCTTTACTTACAGATATGCAAATGTGCATTGCATATGTTCTTTATTTGTTTTTAAAGTTTATTTATTTTTGAGAGAAAGTGACAGTGTGTGAGCGGAAGAGGGGCAGGCAGAGACAGAGGGAGACACAGAATCAGAGAAAGGCTCCAGGCTCTGAGCTGTCAGCACAGAGCTTGACATAAGGCTCGAACCCACGAGCAGTGAGATCGTGACCTGAGCTGAAGTCAGATGCCCAACTGACTGAGCCACCCAGGCGCCCCTCACATATGTTCTTTTAAAATACAGTCATACAGTGGGGCACCTGGGTGGCTCAGTCGGTTAAGTGTCTGACGTCCATTTGGGTCATGATCTCACCATTCGTGGGTTCGAGCCCCCCATCGGTCTCTGTGCTGACAGCACAGAGCCTGGAGCCTGATTCAGATTCTGTGTGTGTGTGTGTGTCTCTCTCTCTCTCCCTCTCCCCCAGTCACGGTCTCTGTCTCTCTCTCTCTCAAAAATAAACATTACTCTCTCTCTCAAAAATAAACATTAAGAAAAAAAATTTTTAATGTTTATTCATTTTTGAAAGAGACAGCACAAGCAGGGGTGGCGTGGAGGGGCGGGGCACAGAATCTGAAGCAGGCAAGGCATATGAGTAATTTTATTTTGCTTGTTTGTTTTTTTTTTTTTTTTTTTTTGCAGGGCGATCTATGTGGTTTTCTTTTTTTTTTAATTTAAAAAATTTTTTTTAATTTACATCCAAATTATTTAGCATATAGTGCAACAGTTATTTCAGGAGTAGATTCCTTAATGCCCCTTACCCATTTAGCCTATCGTCCTCCCACAGCCCCTCTAGTAACCCTCTGTTTGTTCTCTATATTTAAGAGTCTTTTATGTTTTGGCCCTCTCCCTGTTTCTATATTATTTTTGCTTCCCTTCCCTTATGTTCATCTGTTCTGTGTCTTAAAGCCCTCATATGAGTGAAGTCATATGAGATTTGTCTCTGACTAATTTTGCTTAGCATAATACCCTCTAGTTCCGTCCACATATTTGCAAACAGCAAGATTTCATTTTTTTTTTGATTGCCAAGTAATACTCCATTGTATATATATATACACCACATCTTCTGTATCCATTTATCCATCAGTGGACATGTGGGCTCTTTCTATGGCTATTGTCAATAGCGCTGCTATAAACATTGGGGTGCATGCGCCCCTTTGAAACAGCATCCCTGTATCCCCTTGGATAAATACCTAGTAGTGCAATTGCTGGGTCTAGGGTAGTTCCATTTTCAATTTTTGAGGAACCTCCATACTGTTTACCAGAGTGGGCTCACCAGTTTGCATTCCCACCAGCAGTGCAGAAGAGATCCTCTTTGTCCACATCCTTGCCAACATCTGTTGTTGCCTGAGTTGTTAATGTTAGCCATTCTGACAGGTGTGGGGTAGTATCTCATTGTGATTTTGATTTGTATTTCCCTGATAATGAGTGATGTTGAGCATTTTTTCATGTGTCAGTTGGCCATCTGGATGTCTTCTTTGGAGAAGTGTCTATTCATGTCTTTTGCCCATTTCTTCACTGGATTATTTGTGTTTTGGGTATTGAGTTTGATAAGTTCTTTATAGATTTTGGATACTAACCCTTTATCTGATGTGTCATTTGCAAATATCTTCTCCCATTCCGTCGGTTGCCTTTTAGTCTTGCAGATTGTTTCCTTCGCTGTGCAGAAGGCTTTTATTTTGATGAGGTCCCGATAGTTCATTTTTGCTTTTGTTTCCCTTGCCTCTGGAGACGTGTTGAGTAAGAAGTTGCTGTGGCCAAGATCAAGGAGGTTTTTGCCTGCTTTCTCCTCGAGGATTTTGATGGCTTCCTGTCTTACATTGAGGTCTTTCATCCATTTTGAGTTTATTTTTGTGTCTGGTGTAAGAAAGTGGTCCAGGTTCATTCTTCTGCATGTCGCTGTCCTGTTTTCCCAGCACCATTTGGTGAAGAGACTGTCCTTATGCCATTGGATATTCTTTTCCTGCTTTGTCGAAGATGAGTTGGCCATACGTTTGTGGGTCCATTCCTGGATTCTCTGTTCTGTTGAATTGATCTGAGTGTCTGTTTTTGTGCCAGTACCATACTGTCTTGATGATTACAGCTTTGTAGTACAGCTTGAAGTCCGGGATTGTGATGTCTGTAGCTTTGGTTTTCTTTTTCAAGATTGCTTTGGCTACCTGGGGTCTTTTCTGTTTCCATACAAATTGTAGGATTGTTTGTTCTAGCTCTGTGAAGAATGCTGGTGTTACTTTGTTAGGGATTGCATTGAATATGTAAATTGCCTTGGGTAGTATTGACATTTTAACAATATTTGTTTTTCCTATCCAGGAGCATGGAATATTTTTCCTTTTTTTTTTTTTTTGTTATTTTGATTTTTTTTTAATTGAAGTATAGTTGACACAATATTACATTAGTTTCAGGTGTACAACATAGTGATTTGACAACTATATATGTTACGCTATGCTCACCCCAAGTATAGTTACCATTTGTCACCATACATTATTATTAATTCTGTTGACTATATTCCCTATGAGGTTCCTTTCATCCCTGGGACTTTTCAGTCCATAACTGGAAGCCTGTGTGCCTCCCACTCCTCTTTACCCATTTTGCCCATCCCCCTACTACTTCCTGTATAGAAACCATCAGTTCTCTGTATTTATGCATCTTTTTCTTCTTTTTCTGTTTGTTCTTTTGCTTTGTTTTTTGGATTCCATATATAAGTGAAATCGTATGGTATTTGTCTTTCTCTGACTTATTTCACTTAGTGTGATACTCTCTAAGTCTACCCATGTTGTAAATAGCAAGCTCTCCTTTTATTTTATTTTATTTTTTTAATTTACATCCAAATTAGTTAGCGTATAGTGCAACAATGATTTCAGGAGTAGATTCCTTAATGCCCCTTACCCATTTAGCCCATCCCCCCTTCTACACCCCCTCCAGTAATCCTCTGTTTGTTCTCCACATTTATGAGTCTCTTATGCTTTGCTCCCTGTTTTTATATTATTTTTGCTTCCCTTCCCTTATGTTTATCTGTTTGTCTCTTAAAGTCCTCATATGAGTGAAGTCATATGATATTTGTCTTTCTCTCATTAATTTTGTTTAGCATAATATCCTCCAGTTCCATCCACGTAGTTGCAAATGGCAAGATTTCATTCTTTTTGATTGCCGAGTAATACTCCATTGTGTATATACACCTCATCTTCTTTATTCATCCATCGATGGACATTTGCGCTCTTTCTATACTTTGGCTATTGTTAATAGTGCTGCTATAAACCTGGGGGTGTATGTGTCCCTTTGAAAAAGCACACCTGTATCCCGTGGATCAATGCTTAGTAGTGCAATTGCTGGGTCGTAGGGTAGTTCTATTTTTAGTTTTTTGAGGAACCTCCATACTGTTTTCCGGAGTGGCTGCACCAGCTTGCATTCCCAGGCAAGATCTCATTTTTTATGACTAATACTCCTCTGTGTGTGTGTGTGTGTGTGTGTACGCGCGCCACATCTTTATTCCTTCATTTATCAATGGACAGTGGGTTTGTTTCCATATTTGGCTATTGTAAATACTGCAGTAAATATGGGTGCATATATCTTTTCAAGTTAGTGTTATTGTTTTCTTGGGGGTAAATATGCAGTAGTGGAATTACTGGAACATAAGGGATTTCTGTTTTTATTTATTTATTTTTTGAGGAACGCTCATACTATTTTCCATAGTGGCTGTACCAATTTACATTTCCACCAACAGTGCACAAGAGGTCCTTTTTCTCCACATCTTTGCCAACACTTACTTTTTGTCTTTTTGATTCAAGCCTTTCTAACAAGTATAAAGTGATAGCTCATTGTAATTTTGATATGTATTTCCCTTGATGATTAGTGATGTTGAGCACCTTTTCTTGTGTCTGTTGGCCATCTGTATGTTTTCTTTGGAAAAGCATCTATTCAGGTCCTATGCCTATTTTTTAATTGGATTTTTTTTTGGATTTTGATGTTGAGTTATAAAGTTCTTTATATATTGTGGATATTAATCTTTTATAAGATATATCATTTGTTGGGGCGCCTGGGTGGCGCAGTCGGTTAAGCGTCCGACTTCAGCCAGGTCACGATCTCGCGGTCCGTGAGTTCGAGCCCCGCGTCGGGCTCTGGGCTGATGGCTCGGAGCCTGGAGCCTGTTTCCGATTCTGTGTCTCCCTCTCTCTCTGACCCTCCCCCGTTCATGCTCTGTCTCTCTCTGTCCCAAAAATAAATAAACGTTGAAAAAAAAATTAAAAAAAAAAAAAGATATATCATTTGCAAATATCTTCTCCTGTTCAGTAGTTTTTTTATTTTGTTGATGGTTTCCTTTGCTGTGCAGAAAGTTTTTATTTTAGTGTAATCCCAATAGTTTATTTTTTGCTTTTGTTTCCCTTGCCTGAGGAGACCTATCAGAAAACTGTTGCTAAGGCTGATGTCAAAGAGATTACTGCATATGTTTTCTTCTGGGAATTTTGTGGTTTCATGTCTCACACTTAGTTGTTTAATCCATTTTGAGGTAATTTTTGTGTATGGTGTTTCATTCTTTTGCATATAGCTGTCCAGTTTTCCTACCATCGTTTATTGAAGAGACTATCCTTTCCCCATTGTATATTCTTACCTCCTTTGTTGTAGATTAATTGACCATATAAGCATGGGGTTTATTTCTGGGCTCTCTTTTCTGTTCTTTTGATCTATGTGTCTGTTTTTGTGGCACCTATTTTTCTAAAGCAAAGCAATGTGATGTGAAGCTTTGTTTTTAATTTGTATAAATGGTTCTGGGCTATAGAACTAGATCTTACTCTCTGGTGGTTATTAAAAGTAATGGGTAGTTTGAACAATCAGACCAACATAGTTCTAGGATTACGTCATTCCTGAGATTTATATCCTCTGGATACAAAATTCTTGGTTTTTAGTATATCATTCGGCAGTAAAAAAATTTTTTTAATATTTTCTTTTCTAGGTACCGAAGGCCCTAACCAAATGCAGTCCAAAAAAGCCCCAACTCTATTACATGAAGAAGTGCTACACCCTCCCTCATCTAGTTTTTTGTCCAAGAGTAGGACATCCTTTGTTGAAGACAGTGAGTAGTAACGTGTTATTAGTGAGACTACTGCTGTGAGTTAGAGCCAAAAGTTGTTTCCTGGGATACTTTCGGATGCTATTAGTCTTTTCACTTTTGTTGCTTTACGCTTTATGTGATTCTTTTTGGTTTTACATGATTATATTTGTAAACATTTCCTATTATGAGTTCTGATTTCTTAAGATGGTTTTTGGTCACATGTTGTGCATCTGCTATTTTCTAACTCTTCTCTCAAAGACTTTAGGACAATACAAGTTTCTCATATGTTAGCACATCAGTTTACGGTCTTCCAGTTATTAAGGAATGACAAAACATAGCAATTTGAAAAATATTCTCATTTCTTACTGTTATGTCTGGGATTTTTATTAGTTAGTATTACATAAAGTCATTGTTAATGGCGAACTAGCTGTATAACCTGTGGATGAACCATAATTTCTGTAGCTGTATTCCAGCCATTTAGGTTTTTAGTACCTATAGGCATGTATATATATCAAATGATGTGTTTCTTACAGTTTCATCTTAATGTCCACTTTATTTTTGCTACTTAGTGGAAATTCCTTCTGTGGATGTGATTCCAAGTGCTAGGAAACTAGGGGAGCCTATTCAATCAGCTATTCCTTTACATCCACCCTACCACCCTTCAGAGCCTCGAGCACCCTGTCCCATAGGAAAAGAATACTTGCGCTCAAGTCACATCTCCCCTGCTGTGAATTCTACTGGAGAGGGCACTGCATTTTCTGTGGTAAGTGGAAAAGCTTACTTTCAATGAGATGGATGTCTATCAATTTAAAGACGTCTCTGCTAGAATGGTAATTATAGACACTGCACTAACCCAAGCACCGTACTTCTTAAATTTTGCCTCTGGGTATACTTACATGTTCTTACTCTAGAACAGTGGGGATGAATGTATAGAAAGGAAAATAGTAAGAGCTAATGACACATTGTTTATTTTGTGTCATGCACAGTTCTAGGTACTTTACTGGTATTGAGTAATTTACTCCTCAACAGCTGTGGAGTAGGTACTTTTTTTTTAATTTCCCAAGGGGAAGCTGATATAAAGAGATTAAGTATCTAGTCTGAGGTCACACAACAACTGTAGAGTCGGGATTTGAACTCCGTATTCTAGGGGCACCTGGGTGGCTCAGTTGGTTGAGCGTCCGGCTTTGGCTCAGGTCATGATCTCACGGCTCATGAATTCGAGCCCCTTGTTGGGTTCTGTGCTGACAGCTCAGAGCCTGGAGACTGCTTCCGATTCTGTCTCTCTCTGCCCCTCTCTTGCTCAGGCGTGCTCACACACGCGCTCTCTCTTTCTCACTTTCTCTCTTTCTCAAATATAAATAAACATTAAAAAAAAAAAAACCTTTTTTTTTTTTAATTCAATATTCTAGTTTCAGAACCCGTATTCTATGTCCCTAGTTAAATCACTGAAAATTTAATAAGAAAGTATGAAAAACAACCTTTCATCCGTATTCCTATTATCCAGTGTGAACTGCTAGTAATATCTTGGTCTTTTTGCTTCTACTGTACTTTAGGAAGAAAAAAATCCATTTTTATAATTATCCTGTCCCTATCCTCCTAGAAACGAACATGTAGGGATATGCAGGTGGTGAATTTATAAACAATGATACATTTTCATTATTAAAAAATTCAGAGTACATAGAAGTATGAAGATGAAATGAGCATCATTAGCATTAGGTGGCCATCATTCTAAACATTCTGTGCATCTATTCAGGTAGGAAGGTGGATAAGTTAGAAAAAAGGGATCCTAGGATTATGATTACATTTGGGGGACTTTTAGAGAGGGGTGGTAGAAGGGCTTCTGAGTTGCTGGTAATATTCTATTTCCTGACCTGAGTGGCATTTAAATGGGAATACTCCTTTTGAAATAATTCTTCAGCAGGACACTTAAACTTCAATAATAAGTTTTTAAAAATGTGATTGTTTTTATACTTGTTATTTACTAAAAAGCGTTAAGTTTAATTTCACTTACACAAGAAACACATAAGTGAAGTTGAAGAGATTCTTTTTTTTTTTTTTTAACTTTTTAAAATGTTTTATTTATTTTTGAGAGAGAGAGACAGAGCACAAGTAGGGGAGGGGCAGAGAGAGAGGGAGACACAGAATCCAATGCAGGCTCCAGGCTCTGAGCTCTTAGTTAGCACAGAGCCCGACGTGGGGCTCAAACCCACAAACCATGAGATCATGACCCGAGCTGAAGTCGGACACTTAAACGACTGAGCTACTCAGGCACCCTAAATTGAAGAGATTCTTAAACATCAAATGTCTCTTCATAAGATTTCCTCTGAAGTTAAGAAATAAATTGTTAAAAATGTTAAGCATTTATATTCATAACGTTTGATTTTTAACTGTTTCAATTTTAGACAGTTTCTGTTGACTTCTTGATACCAAAGAGAATTATTTTAGTACTCACCACTTGTGATTTGATCACTTTTTCATTGTCCAGGTTTAGCCATAACCCTTGAATTTTCTTGTTGGAGAACACCTCACCTGCCTTTATATTTGAATGGCATCCTGACCCACACTTTTTGTCTGAGTACATGTTTATAGACATTTGTTCCTTTGGTATTGAGGATCAAGAGAGTATTTTGACAAATATGTTTAAAAAAGTAAAACGTGGAGAATAAAGGTACCTAGTTGTGTGCCATAGGACCTCCCTTTTCCTCCCCCACCGAAAATGTTTTTATGTGACATCTTTGTATCCTTTTCAAATCAACTCTTTGTTTTTAACAGGAATCAGATAATAGAGTTCTCTTAACTTCTAAGTTGCCTAAAGATAGCAAACAGGAAATGGTTTCAGCTCAGATCCAAAGCCCTAGGACAAGGAAACTTCCCACAGGAAAAAGGTAATATTACTGCACTCTGTTTTTAGTCTGTTTGCAAAGGGATTTGAAGAAAGGTGTGTACTGTCTGACCTTAGCTGTGAAGACCAGTATGAATCTGTTAAAGCATGCATTAGACTATTACTATTACTTAGTATAGTATACTATACTTAGTATACTTAGTATACTTAGTATAGTATACTATTACTTAGACTATTACTATTACTTAGTATAGTAATAGTAATATTACTATTACTATTACTATTACTTAGACTATTTTGTCTAAGTAATGTTACTTGGCTACTTAAATGTCACATGGTCATTTTATTACAGATATGAAGGTAGACCTACAGTCTCATCCTGGGATTCACCCTTCTCCCAGAGGGCAAGGAAGAGGTTAACAGAACAAGAAATACACGCAGTTTCCGAGAAACTCTCTCAACGGCTCTCTGAACTAGATTGGGCAAGTCTTGTTTTTTATCTATATTGCAATTGCCATAGTTGGTGAGTATTTAAGTGGTCTTCCAGTCGAAGATGGAAGCTAAGCTAAGGTACTAAAATTAGTTGTGTCTTAATTACTGTAAAAATGTTCCCTTAATCAGGCAGATAGGACATAGGATGAGAAGTCATCTCCACCTAGCCTTTCATAATATAACCAAATTTGGTATGGATTTAACCAGATTTTTGTTGAATTCTGATGAAAGTTATTCACTTAATTATTTACTTTTTAAAAAAAATTTAAAAAAAAAAATTTTTTTTTTTCAACGTTTATTTATTTTTGGGACAGAGAGAGACAGAGCATGAGCGGGGGATGGGCAGAGAGAGAGGGAGACACAGAATCGGAAGCAGGCTCCAGGCTCCGAGCCATCAGCCCAGAGCCCGATGCGGGGCTCAAACTCACGGACCGTGAGATCGTGACCTGAGCTGAAGTCGGATGCTTAACCGACTGAGCCACCCAGGCGCCCCGAGAAGAAGCTTTTTAAAGATTCTGTCTACTCTTTCTTACTTGCATTCTGCTGAAATCAATGAAAGATGTTAAAAAGTATTTTCTCAATAGATGTTAAAAAGTGCCCTGGGTGATCGAATTAAAGAAAAGACTGGCTACGAAGATGATATTGGAAATGAAGAGATGGAGAGTGGAAATGATGAGACACTGTCTCAACACAGTGACAGCATCATGGAGTATGGGCCGAAGAAGCGAAGGCCAGGTACTTCTTCTCCCAGAGAAGCCAGGATGAGGTCCTAGGGAACCATGCAGGCACATCCATTGGTCTATAATGACTGGCTTTTTTGTTTTAAATATTTTAGAAATACGTAAAAGGATAAAAAATAATAGCTCTATCTTCACCATCTAAAAGTAGCAGATGCTAACAGTTATATGTGTGCTTTACACCTTTTTTGTTTAAAAATAAGAGTTAAAATCCCCTCTGCCCTCCCTGCAGTCCATTTTTTTCCTCCTTCAAAGAAACAATTCTCTCAAAGTTGATATCTTCTTATCCCAGTTTTTATTGTTTATTGATTTTTTTGTTTGAGATAAAATTGACATATAACATTGTATTTGTTTAAGGTGTATAGGTGCTTGCTTCAGCACACGTAATAAAATCATTTAAGGTGTACAGTGTAATGATTTGACATGTTTATATATATGTGTGTGTGTGTATATATGTGTGTGTGTGTGTGTATATATACACACACACACACACATATATATGTATGTATTTTTTTTTACGTTTATTTTTTTTTGAGAGAGAGTGAGCAAGAGTGGGAGAGGGGCAGAGAGAGAATCCCAAGTAGGCTCTGTACTGGCAGTGCAGAGCCTGATGCAGGGCTGGAACTCATGAACCATGACATCATGACCTGAACCAAAATCCAGAGTCAGACACCTAACCAAATGATCCACCTAGGCGCCCCTTGATATATTTATATATTGCAAAATGATTACCACAGTAAGTTTAGTTAATATCACTTGACATAGTTACAAATTTTTTGTTAATAACTTTTAAGGTTGATTTTTTTGCAACTTTCAAATATGCAATATAGTATTGTTAACTATAGTTTCCATGCTGTATATTATATCCCCAGAACTTATTTATCTTATAATTGGAAGTTTGTACCTTTTGAGCACCTTCACGCCCACCTTTGGCAACCACTATTCTATTCTCTGTGTCTGTGAGTCTGGTGTTTTAGATTCCACATATAAGTGAGATCATACATTATTTGTCTTTCTTTGACTTATTTCACTTACCACAATGCCCTCAAAGCCATCCATGCTGTTATAGATGGCAGGATTTCCTTTTTTTTCTATGGATGAATAATACCTGTTTATATATGTTTTTTTCTTTATCCATTTATCTGTGGATGGGCACTTAGGTTGTTTCTATATCTTTGCTATTTTAAATAATGCTGCAGTGAACATGAGGGTGCATGTATCTTTTTGAGGTAGTGATTTCTTTTCACTTCTGGGTCATTTGGTGTTCTTAAGTTTTTAAGGAACCTCCATACTGTTTTATTTATTTTGAATACTGTTTTACTTAGTGGCTACACCAATTTACATTCCCCCTAACAATGCACAAGGGTTCCCTTTTCTCTCCATCCTCTCCAACACTTGGTATCTCTTGTGTTTTTGATAATAGCCATTATTCTGGGGCGCCTGGGTGACCCAGTGGGTTAAGTGTCCAACTCTTGATTCCGGCTCAGGTCATGATCTCACGGTTCATAAGATCAAGCCCCACTTCAAGCCTGCTTGGGATTCTCTCTCCCTCTCTTTGCCCCTCCCCCACTCGCATGCATGCTCACTTGCTCTCTCAAAATAAACTTAAAAAAAAAGGTAATAGTCATTATTCTAATCAGCGTAAGATGACATCTCATGGTGATTTGGATTTGCATTTCTCTGATGGTGATGTTGAACACCTTTTCGCATACCTCTTGGCTCTTTGTGTGTTGTCTTTAGAAAAATATCTATTCAGTTCCTCTGTCCATTTTTTTAATTGGATAGGTTTTTTTTACTATTAAGTTGTATGAGTTCCTTATATATTTTGGATATTAATCCTGTATCGGATATCTGATTTGCAGATATTTTCTCCTGTTTGGTAGATTGCCTTTTCATTTTGTTGATAGTTTCCTTGGCAGTGCAGAAGCTTGGTATGGTACCACTTGCTGATTTTTGCTTTTGTTGCTTTTGCTTTTGGTGTCATATCCAAAAAAATGATTGCTGAGACCAATGGCAAGGAGCTTACCCCCTGTTTTCTTCTAGGAGTTTATGATTTCGGGTCTTACATCCAAATCTTTAGTTCATTTTGAGTTGATATTTGCATATGGCGTAAGATAGGTTACAGTTTCATCCTTGTGAAATGTGGCTGTCCAGTTTTTCTAGCACCATTTATTGAAGAAACTCTCCTTTCCCTATTGAATATTCTTGGGTCACTTGTTGTAAATTAATTGACAATATATATGGGGGTTTATTTCTTGGCTCTCTATTCTGTTCCATTGATCTGTGTGTCTTTTACGTCAGTACCATATTGTTTTGATACTATAGCTTTGTAATACAGTTTGAAATCAGGAAGTGTGATGTCTCCAGCTTTGTTCTCCTTTTTAAGGACCACTTTGGTTATTTGAGGTGTTTTGTGGTTCCATACAAATTTTGTGGCTATTCTATTTGTGTGAAAATACCATTGGGATTTTGATAGGGATTACATTGAGTCTGTAGATCACTTGGGTGGTAACGGTATTAATGCTTTCAATCCTTGAGCATGGAATATCTTCCCATTTATTTGTGTCTTTCTTTCATCGGTGTCCTGTAGCTTTCAGTGTACAGGTTTTTCACTTTCTTGGTTAAGTTTATTCCTAGGTATTTTATTCTTTTCTGAATTATCATTCAAGTATAATTAATATACAATGTTACTTTCAGGTGTATAGCGATTCAATAATTCTATAAATTTCTCAGTACTTATCAAGATCAGTATATTCTTAATCTGCTTTATCTATTTCACCCATCTCCCTCCTATTCCCCTCTGGCAGCCACCAGTTGCCAGAGTATTTAAGAGTCTGTTTTTTGTTGTTGTTGTCTTTTTTTTTTTTTTTTTTAATTCACATACAGGTGAAATCATATGGTATTTGTCTTTCTCTGATTTAACTTAGCATTCTATTCTCTAGATCACCCATGTTGCAAATTGCAAGATTTCATTTTTTATGGCTGTCTTTTTGAAGCATTGTAAATGGGATTGTTGTCTTAATTTCTCTTTCTTATAGTTATTAGCATATAAAAGGTAACTGATTTTTGTATACTGATTTTGTATCTTGCAGCTTTGTTTTTTTATTTATTTTTTGAGAGAAAGAGTGTGAGCTGGAGAGGGGCAGAGAGAGGATCTGAAGCAGGCTCCAAGCTATCAGTGCAAAGCCCATTGTGGGGCTCGAGCTCATGAACCATGAGATCGTGACCTGCACTGAAGTCTGACACTTAACCAACTGAGCCACCCAGGTGCCCCTAAAGATTTTATTTTTAAGTAATCTCTGCACGCAACCTAAACTCACAACCCTGAGGTCAAGAGTCACATACTCCACTGACTGAGCCAGCCAAGTGCCCCTGAATGCTTTCTTTCTTACCTAATTGGTCTGGCTAGGACTTCCACTACTATATTGTACACGTGTATATATACAACATATGTATATGTATAAAGGTAGTGAGAGTAGGTATTGTCTTGTTACTGAAATGAGAAGAAACACTTTAGCTTTTCACCCTTGACTATAATGTTAGCTGTGGGCTTATCAAATATGGCCTTTATTATATTGAGTACATTCCCTTTATACACAGTTTGTTGAGAGTTTTTATCATGAATGGATGTTGAATTTTATTAAATGCTTTCTTTGTGTCTGTTGAGATGATCGTATTTTTATCCTACATTTTGTTAATGTGAATCACATTGATTGGTGGATGTTGAACCATCTTTGCACTCCTGGAATAAATCCCACTTCATATGGTGTGTGATCCTTTTAATATACTGTTGAACTCATTTGCTAATTATTTTGTTAAGGATTTTCGTTCACATCAGTGTTCATCCATATTCATTTTGCATTGATGTTCATCATCATGCTGGCCTTCTAGAATGAGTTTGGAAGTGTTCTTCCTCTTCTGTTTTTTGGAAGAGTTTGAGAAGGACTGCTATTCTTCTTTAAATGTTTGGTAGAATTTACCAGTGAAGCTGACTTTTTGTTGGATGGTTTTTGAGTACTGATGTAATCTTACTTGTAATTAGTTTTTCCGGTTTTCTATTTCTTCATGACTAAATCCTGGTACATTTGATGTTTTTAGGAATTTATCCATTTCTTGTAGGTTGTTCAATTTGTTGGCATAAAATTGTTCATAGTAGTTTCTTAGGATCCTTTGTATTTCTGTGGTATTTATTAGTTGTAATGTCTCCTTTTTCATTTCCAATTTTATTTGAGTCTTTCCTCTTTTTCCCTTGGGTAAGTCTGGCTAAAGGTTTATCTCTATTTTATGTGGCACCTGGGTGGCTCAGTTGGTTTAGCATCCAACTCATGGTTTCCGCTCAGGTTATGGTCTCATGGTTCATGAGTTCGAGCCCCACATCAGGCTCTGTGCTGACAGTGTGGAGCCTGCTTGGGATTCTGTCTCCCTCTCTTTCTGCTGCTCCCCTGCTTGCTCTCTCTCTCTCCCAAAATAAATACATACATTTAAAAAAATTTAAATAAATGTTTATCCTTATTTTTTCAAAGAAACACAGCTCTTAGTTTCATTGACCTTTCTTTTGTTGTTGTTGTCTGTTTCACTTATTTCTGTTCCGATCATTGTTATTCCCTTCCTTCCAACTTTGGGCTTTGTTCTTTTTTCCCTGGGTCCTTACAGTGTAAATTTGGGTTGTTTGAGATGTTGTTTCTTTTTTTCTCCCAATTTTTTTGAGATCTAGTTGATAAATAGCACTGTGTATGTATATGGTGCAGTGACTGGATTTACCTATCATATGAAATGATTACAATAAGTTAATATCCATTGTCTCCTATAGATATAAGAAAAAAAAGTTTTCCCTTGTGTTGAGAACTCTTAGGATCTACAATAACTTTCAAATATACCATATGGCAGAATTAACTATAGTCATGTTTTACATTATATTCCCAGTACTAATTTATCTTATAACTAAAAGCTTGTACCTTTTGACCACCTTCATCAAATTCCTCCACCCACCCCCTGCCTCTGATAACCAGAAATCTGGTCTCTTTTTCTATGAGTTTAGCTTTTTTTTTTTTTTTTTTTTTTTTTTTTTTTTTTTTTGTAGATTCCACATCTAAGTGTTTGGTTTCTTTTTCTTTTAGATCTTACAAGTGAGATCATACAATAATCCTCCGAGGGTCCACCCATGTTGTCACAAATGATAGGATTTTCTTTTTTATGACTGAATAATTCATCCATCATTGTACATTTATGTTTCCGTGTCTTGGCTATTATAAATAATGCTGCTGTGAACATGGGGTAGCAGATAATCTTTTCAACAGTGTTTTTGTTTTCCTTGGATGTATTTCAAAAGATGAAATTGCTGCATCATATGGTAATGCATCTATTTTTAATTTTTTGAGGAACTGCCATCTGGTTGTACCAGTTTACATTCCCACCAACAGTGCACAAGGGTTCCCTTTATTCCATATCCTTGCCAACACTTTTTATGTCTTGTCTTTTGTTGGTAGCCATTCTAATAGGCATGAAGTGATACTTCATTGTAGTTTTAATTTGCATTTCTGTAATGATTAGTGCTGCTGAGCACTTGATGTACCTGTTGGTCGTTTGTAGATCTTCTTTGGAAAATGTCTATTCTGTTCCTTTGCCCATTTTTAAATTTGGTTTTTGCTATTGAGTTGTACACATTTGTTTTTTGGTTTCAGTTTGTGAGAGAGAGCACACACGTGAGCAGGGGAGGGGCAGAGAGAGAGGCAGAGAGAGAATCCCAAGCAGGCTCTCCAGATGTAGGGCTCAATCTCACAGTGAGATCATGACCTGAGCCAAAATCAAGAGCTGGAGGTTTAACCAACTGAGCCACACAGGCATCCCAAGTTGTATGAGTTCTTTATGTATTTTGGATATTAACCCCTCATCAGATCTCTAATTTGCAAACTTTTTCCCATTCCAGAAGACTTTTAGTTTGATGTAGTTCCACTTGTTTTTTATTTTGCTGCTTATACTACTTTAGGTGTCCTATCTTTCCTGTTTTCAGACGTATGCATTTATTGCTATGAACTTCCATCTTAGAACTTCTTTTTGCTACATCCTATAATTTTGATATGTTGTATTTCCTTTTCCATCTGAAGATTTTTAAAAAGTTCTCCTTTGATTTCTTCTTTGACCTTTTAGTTGTTCAGCAGCATGTTGTTTAATCTGCAGATGTTTGTGAACTGATTGTCCATTTTCTTCTTGTAATTGCTTTCTAAATTTCATACCATTGTGGTCAGAAAAGATGCCTGATAGGATTCAATTTTCTAACTTAAGACTTGTTTGGTGCCCTAACATGTGATTGGTCCTGGAGTATGTTCTTGTATGCTTAAGAAGAATGTATATTCTGTTGCTTTGGGATAGAATATTCTGTAAATGTCTGTTATCTGGTCAAAAGTATGGAATTTAAGCATCTTTATATGCTCCTATGTTGGATACATAAATACTAAGAAGTGTTAATAAACAGTATATAACATTTCCATCATTATGTAACAGTCGCCTTTGTCTCTTGTTACTGTCTTTGTCTTAAAAGTTTGTTTTGTTTGATAAAAGTATAGCTACCACAGCTTTCTTTTGGTTTCCATTTGTGTGAAATGCCTTTTTCTATCCCTTCACTTTTATTCTGCGTGGACAGTGTCCCTAAACCTAAAGTGAGTCTCTATTTAGAGTCAGTGTGTAGTTGTGTTTTCTTTTTAATCCATTCAGCCACTCTGTGTCTTTTGATTGGAAAAATTACTCCATTTACATTTAAAGTAATTATTAATAGGTGTCAACTTAGTGTTGACATTTGGTTAGTTTTCTGGCTGTTTTGTAATACCTCTGTTCCTTCTCTTGCTTGCTTTGTGATTTGATGATTTTCTTTAAGGGTATGCTTACACTTCTTTATTTTTTGTGTATTGTAGGTTTCTCTTCCTGCTCCTATACTTTGTTTTTGATACCATAATTTACATCTTTTCATCTTGTGTATCCAGTGACAAATTATTGTAGTTGTTTTTGCTACTTCTTTTAACCTTTATGCCAGATTTACATGTGCTTTACCCACCACTGTCACAATGTTGGACTTTCCTGAATTATATATTTACTTTTACCAGTGAGATTTTACTTTTATATGGTTTCCTGTTACTAAATAGCACCCTTTTATTTCTTTTTGAAGAAGCGCCTTTAAAATTTCTTTTAAGGCTGTTCTGGTGTTGGTGAACTGCTTCAGCTTTTGCTTATTTGAAAACTATTTCTCCAGTTCCAAAGGACAGTTTTGCCGAGTAAAATAGTTTTCCTTGGCCATTTTTTTCTTTCAGCATTTTGAATATATTGTGCCATTCCCTTCTGGCCTGCAAACTTTCTCCTGAAAAATCTAAGGATAGTCATATGGGGGTTCCCTGGTAAATAACAAGTTGTTTTTCTCTTGCTGATTTTAAGATTCTCTCAAATTAAATTTGACAGTTTAGTTATAATGTGTCTTAGAGTGGGATCTTTGGATTCATCTTATTTGAAAGTTTCTGGGCTCCCTGAATCTGGGTGTCTGTTTCCTTTACCCAGGTTAGGGGAGTTTTCAGCCATTATTTCTTTGAATTAGCTTTCTGCCTTTTTCTCTCTCTCCTCCTTCTGGGACCTCTATAGTGTGAATATTGCTCCACTTGATGGTGTCCCACAAATCCCTTAAGCTGTCTTCACTCTTTTTCATTCTTTTTGCTCATCTGTTTGGATAAGTTCCACTGTCCTGTCTTTGAGTTTGGTAATTATTTTTTCTGCTTCCTCTAGTTTTCTGTTGAATCCCTGTATGGAATTTTTCAGTTTAGTTACTGTATTTTTCAATAATGGGACTTTGGTTTATCTCTCTCTGTTGAAATTCTCACTTTCACTTGTGAAATTGTTCTCCTGACCTTGTGGAGGCTCTTTATGCCCATTATTTTTAAGTTTTCATCAGGTAAATCCCTATTTTTGTTTCATTAAGGTTTGAGTTTTATCTTATTCTTTTGTTTACAACATACTCTTTTTGTTCATTTTCCTGTGTCGGTCTCTGTGCACTAGGTAACACCCACCTCTCCCAGGCTTTAAGGAGTCATCTTGTGTAGGAGAGCACTCATCATTCAGCCCATCCCTAGTTCTTGATTGTGCCAAACTTTTGTGATTGTCAGACTGCCGTCTTTGTTCTTAATGGCTCCCAGAAGATGAGGTTGGGTTTTCTTTTCTCATTCACTTGAGGTGTAGAAGTCATTCAGCTAGTTTCTGGATTCCTTTCAGAGGGAATTGTTCCGTCTATGTAGCTGTAAATTCAGTGCATCCTGGGGAGGTGGTGAATTTAGGAGCCTCTAAACTGCCATCTTGAACCTTCTCATCCCTTTTTTTATACTTGTAACAGCTCATATTTATAAATGCTATTGTTTTTAAATTTATATAGATACCGTATTATTCTGTAACTTTTTTCTCTTGTTTTGGAAATCTGTGTTGATACAGATACATAGTTAAAATGAATGAACTGTAAGTTCATATGATATACTCCATTTGTATGAATATATATAGATCACCCTTTTCCTCTATTTCAGCACATGTAGATTGTTTCTACTTTTCCTAACTACAGTTTTGCAATGAACAACCTATAATGTGCAAAGTTTCTCTAGGATCTCCAGGCCAGGTTGTAAAGCATGGAGCTCTTGATCTCAGTGTCATGAGTTCGAGCCCCATGTAGAGGGTAGAGTTTACTTTTTTAGAGAAAGTTTCTCTGGGATCTACATCTAGTAGAATTTCTTTTTACCCCAAAATTACTTTCTTCCCTTGGTTATTTCATGTCCCCCCCCCCTTAAACTTTCTCAAGTAATCTCTAGATAAGCCTCACCTAGTAAGCTACATGTTTCGCTTGCTATACACATACACATCTATCCTATTTTGAAAACTCATAGTAAGTTACAGTGCTATTTTAATTGGATCTTCAGTTTCTAAAGAATACATTGTGCACATAGTAAGATGTCATGAAAGCATCATTTAAAGTAAATTGTGGGGGTGTCTGGGTGGCTCAGTTGGTTGAGCATCTGACTTCAGCTCAGGTCATGATCTCGTGGCTCAGCTCATGAGTTTGAGCCTTGCATCAGGCTCTGTGGTGACGGCTCAGAGCCTGGAGCCTGATTCAAATTCTTTCTTTGTCTCTGTCTCTCTCTGCACCTCCCCTGCTCACTCACTCACTCAAAATATAAACAAACATTAAAAAAAATTAAAAAGTAAATTGTGCAAGTCAGTTTTTCTTAATATCTTTTTTTTTTTTAATTACGAATATCAGTGCCTGACATGGGGCTTGAACTCACGACCCTGAGATCAAGAGTCATGTGCCCCACTGACTGAGGCAGCCAGGCACGCCCTTAATACCTTACATTCAAAGTGAATTTAAAAGATTTGAATTAAAAGACTGAAAAAAATAAAAGCTTAGGGAAATTTCAGTTCTCTTGGAAGGTTTATTTAGCAAGATACCACACTAGTTTCTTGATCTTAGAATTACTCACTTTTCTGAAAAGGCATGGAGTCCCCCTCTACACAACTACCAGATGCCCTAGCACAACTATACACAGCGGAGCATTAAAAACATTTGTGAAGAAAAGTGATTTGTTAGATGTCTTAGGCAGTGTGCAATTGTTAGGAAGGCTAAATTACTTAGTAGGGAAAAATTGGGACTTACTTACAAAATGATGACCTACATTAACTTTGTCTTCTAAGCATGCTGCTTCGTCGGGATGAGATGTATATATACTTACGTCCTGCCTCCTCAGGACCGAGATAGGTATAAAGGGATAGCAGACATGCGGCTTGGATGGTGTAACATTTTCTTCCTCCACCACCACTTCCTTCCACTTCTTTTAGGCTGTATACATTTATGTGCCTTTATCTGTTTACTTGGTGTGACTAAACATATAAATAAATACGAATTCGTTACAGGAGAGAGTATGTTTAGCACATTCACAGTCACTCTTTTTTGGATTTGGTAAAAGTCAACTTAGATTTCCACCTTAATATTTCTGGCTATCAGGAACTAATGGTGCATGTCTCTTCCACGTTATAGGAGTTCCTATGCATAGAAGGCCACCCTACAGATCTCATTCGCTCTCTCCATCTCCAGTTAACAAAAACACACAGTTCCATATGGAGAGAAAACGGCAGCGAAAGCCTAAAGAGGCAGATATCCACCAATTCCAAGCAAAGGTACATCCCATCTCTTGATTCCTATTGAGTAGCAGGCAATACCATTTACCCTCAACCAAGTGCTACAGTGAACATGCTTCAATTGCATTTAATATTCTTGAACTAAGTGAATGATAGGAAATGATGTGGCAAAGCTTTTATGTCTCCCATTAGGCACCATAAAACGTGTGATACTCTAAGAAAACTAACCTTGTCACATATAATCCAGCACTCCAGTGGATTCAGAAAGAGTAGATCAATGTGGGTTGATATTTGCAGAGTGCTTCAGAGAGGATGAGAATTTGAGGTGGGTTAAAAGTGATAGGCCTGCTGAGTTACAGATAGGATTTAAGTGCTCAAGACAGGAATGAGAGGAGGTGGTTAGAATTCAACATGGAGAATGCATGAGTACCAAGGAAGACTTCTGCTGTGGAACAGGGAGTTTGAAATGCAGCATAAATTTAGAACACTAACATTGTTTGCTATAGTATATTTTATAATTAGTGAAAAACTAAAATGCATTCATATGTCTTATAATGACATGTAACTTCAACTCAGCATGTAACTTCTACTCAAGGGACTATCAAAATAATTACAAAACCTGAGAACAAAAAAGTGTATTGTGTAAAACTTTATGTCCCAATTACATGTCTGTTAAATAATGTACATTTAGGATAGTGGAGTCTGCAAGGAACTTAGGTGAATTTTGTTCCTTATATTTTCATTTGTATATGTTTTTAATAATTATAATATATGGCTTTTTCTCCTCTAGGCAATAACGGAAGCATTTGAAAGGGAGCTAAGAAGAAATAAAGTTCAAGAGAATATTGGATCTCTAGGAATAAATAACGATGAGGAAACAGTGGGTAAAAGTCTCTGCTGTAATAAATGCAATTTGATCAGATCAGTGCCAAGTACAGAGATGATCTTTTTAAAAGGAAAAAAGAACAGGGCCTTACTCATTAGCTCCTTGGAAAAAGGATTTCACGAAGCAGGATTTTCTCTTATTTATAGGGTAGCCAACTTGCTAAAATGTGGCAAGACATGGTATCAGAGAATACTAGCATTTTTCCTTCCTGCCCCAAACTGCCATCAGTTCTTATGTGGTTCTGTTGTTTAGCGGTTGACCAGTAGTTTAAAAGCTAGTTGAGGCTGACAGGTTAAAGGGGAGTTAGATAATCTCAGTTGTTCTATGCCTGATGAGAAGAAACCCAAAGCATAAATTTTCATTGCCTTTCAAAAGGATGGTTACAGAAACTAAGTGAAAACAGGAAAAATGCTTGTGCTGAAATGTTCGTGAACAAAACAGGATATAAAATACATTATGATTGCAACTAAATGTTATTTAAGCACTTTTTTAATCTACATGGAAAAAGGTGTCAAGCAAGTACATCGAAGTATTACTGGTGGTTGTATTTAGGGTGTGGGACTCTGGTGACTATGAAACTCAAAAAAGATTCAGCGCTTTTTCAAATTCCAAGAGGTGCTAGAAGCCAAAAGATGCTTTTAACTTAGAGTGGACAAACACCAGATTTTAGAAATGTAAAGTACGACCGTTTGGTTGGGGATTGGTTAGCTATTTTATCAGTATGTAATACTTAAGATAATATATGAAAGTTATTAGACTTCTATCTTATTTCTATCGTGTTTTATGTCTGCTTCCAAGGAAAAAATATACAGAGAAGCTGTTCATAAAGGAACTCCAACAAAACGTAGTCAGCCCTGGAAGACTTACTCTAGAAAGACCACAACTCCAAGTCCAAGAGGTGGCTGGCCAAAGCCAAATAAAGCAGTTCCAAGTAAGAACCACAAAATTGTGCTTCACGGAAAACTGGCATCCTTTGAAAGTGTGTGCTACATTCCAAGGGACACAGCACTGAAAACTTCACATCTGCCAGTTAGCTGGAGAAAGCGCCCTCTTTTATTACTGCCATATGCTTGATTTCTGTAGAGAGAGATAAAACTCTTAAGGCATTTATTTAAAACTCTTAATACCTTAGGGAGGCCTATATATTGGTACCAGAGACAGGGTAGGCCTACTACCTGTTGCTGCAGCTTCAGCCTCACTCTGCTCACTCACACTTTAATTGCCTTATCTTTGTTTCTGGCAAGTCGGTAGAACCAAAGAGGAGGTCCAAAGCAAGCAGATGGCCCATCCAGCTCCTGTTACATCGACAGTTGGTGCCAGTGAGCATTAGAGTCCTGTTAAAAGGAAAACAAAGTCATGTGAAATGCCAGGGTTCAGTTTCAAACACCGCTGGCCTTCTGACTACATCCCATCAGACACAGACTTTGCCGCCCAGTAGGGCCGGGAAGCGTGTGCGTGACCACACACACAGCGTCCGCCCCAGTCGCTGAGTCAGCCGACCAGTCAGGACGGACTTCATGAGAACCGTGTGTCATCAGTCAGATCTCTTGGGCTTATTTTCATCCTTTCTGGTAGTTGGTGTGCTGGGATCAGAGAAGGAGGGCAAAAGTTAATGACGTACTTCTGGAAGTATTCTTTTCAGGATCTGAACTGCATCACTTAGATAAGCTTTGCTCTACCAGGAAGGTAGAATGAGAGTTATTGTTAAAAGCTGTCAGCAAATCTCTCAGGTGAAGGGGGGTTTGGGTTTTTTTTGTTTTTTGTTTTGTTTTTTACCTTGCAGTGAAAGTGAATGAACACAGCCTCTTGCCCCTCATGCTGGAGCAGTTTCCATTTCTCTATGTTTCTGGTGAAACACTAAGCAAAATGTGGAAACAGCAAATTACACAGGTTGAACAGCTCAGAAAAGATGCATGTAGAGAAAATCGATCAAAGAAGAAACTCCAGGATGAAGTAAGTTACCTGTCAATCTCAGGCATAGGACTAGGAAGGGGAAAGGGGAAGAGCTAATCTTTTAGAATCTAGTGAATAGCATTATAACCTCCTTCCTTCCTTTCCCCCCTAAAGATAGAAGAAGCCTTAAAAAAGCATGACCTCCTTACTGTACTTGTCAAGAAAGAATATGAACATAACAAGAGACTGGTATGTTAAGAGCAAGTTGAATATTATAATTTTGACTTTATAAGTTATATTAATTACTTGGATTTGTACAGCTGGGTGATAGTCCCACAGACTTACCTTTAACACTTGCCTGTGGAAGCATCTAGGGCTGTAACCAAAACTGATGAGGGGGGAAGGTGCTAGTATAGACAGTTTCATTTGGTCTTTATAGTAACATAATGCAGATGTTTTCTTCGAGATGCTTACACTTGGTCCCACTGTGATCAGCAAGGGGCAAGGTTGTGGTAATTCAGGTCTGTCTCTACTTCCACAGCACCTTCAAGGTACCAGGTGGTTGTAACTTAGTGTTTTTTGTCCTCTCTGATCTTTCTCAGGTCATAAGTAGAGAGCTGAGGTAGCCTAGCACCTTCCCTTATAATGTGGATTGAGAACTGTCCGCGGCGCACCATCTTCTGTTGAGTATAATGGAGTGGACAGAGGTCAAAGACAGTATGCCAGAGGAGGAGATTTTAGAACTCTTGGTTGAGATAAGCAGTGACAACTGTAATCCTAAACAGTTCCAGGGAAAGAAAGGGAAGCCATCTGAAAACAAGTATGAGTCTGAACACTGAGTTGAGGGCTTTATGTAGATGACCTTATTTCATCCTCTCTGCTTTGCAAGATATAGTCTAATTTCCTTAGTTTCGATGTAAATAATCTTGGTAACAAGTTTTGCTCGAAAGTCAGAATGCCTTTTTTCTACTGTTTTTAACCTGGCATCTGAGTGGGGCTTAGGTGACCCCCTGGTGGACATGGGGAGATGTGATCCTCAGTTCCACCTGGATCACCTGCGGCAGTGGGGGCTCGTTGGGGTGGCCCTTCAGACTGGTGATGAACCTACCAAAGGCTGGAAGGCTTCTGGGGGCCAGTAGTTTTTCAGAACCTATGCCCAGGATCCGCAGGCCTGGCTTACAAGGACCTCCTGGTGCAGAACAGGGCAGTTAAGAATGCCAGTGTCTGTCTTCCTCTTGTCCTTAAACCTCTTTTTCCCTTTCCCTTTCCTAGCAAGACTTCAAGGACCGCATTCATAGGCAGAGGTTGACACAGTCGAAGATAAAGGAAAATCGGCAGCAGATTGTCCGTGCCCGAAAATACTACGATGAGTACAGAGTTCAGTTGCGTGCAAAAATGATGAGAATGAGGACCCGGGAAGAAATGGTAAATACGGCTTTTTATCCAACCCTTGTCCAAAGGATGACTTTTACCTGTTACCTTTCAGGATGACCTTCTTTGTGACTCCTGTCCCAATTTGAATCCATACCCAAATGAAATCCTCAAGTGCTGACTACGAAAGTTTCTTATTACCTGTGTGGTGCCTCCCAGTCTGTTCTGTCTCCACTGCCCTCGTCTGAATGTGAGCCCTTCATTCCCTCTGTTCTGCACTTATCCTCCAGGACAATTGCTATAAGGGGTTTGCGAACATGTTAGAAGGAACAGGAATCAAAGGTGTGACTAGATGAGCTGGATTCCACATAAAATCAGAAAAGGAGTGTAGGTTGTTGTCTTAAGCTGAAATGCTTAATATTTTGAGAGTACAAACTGGTAGTAAATTTCATCTCTAGAGTAAAACATTGAGGTAATTATAGTTGACTGGGCTGCTACTATTAGCATTACTAAATGATGCTGCTAAGGCTTTGAGAGGTTAAGTAAGTTGACTGACACCGCTGACTGATGAATGCATGGCCATAAGGAAAGTGGGCATATCCAAATCCTTTGAATAATCTGTTTTCCTCTGGCTCAGATAACCACCTCACTCTCAGTTGTGTGCATCTGTAAATGCGCCATTTGTTCCTTCTCTGGCTGGGGTTCTTCCCCTATATACATGACTCCTTGAGAATTGTTTTCTGAGAGCAGTAAAGAATTCTGGGGATACAGGAAAGGATGCTGAACACCGCTGGTCATTAAGGAAGTACAAATCAAAACCACCATGGGAAACCTCTCACTAAAATGGCTAAAATAAAAAAGGTGTTGGCAAGGTTAAGGAGAAGTTACAGCCCTCACGCAGGGCTGGCAGAATGGTGCGACCGCCTTAGATAACAGTCTGGCAGTTCCTCAGGAGGTTGAACACAGAGCTACTGTAGGACTCTGCAGTTTCACTCCTAGATACATATTCACGCAAATAACCTATAGCACCTTATTTATAATACCTGAAAAGAAGAAACTCCAGAGGCCCGTCGGCTGACGAATGGATAAACAAAATGTGATATACCCATAGAATAGGATGTTATGTGGCAATAAAAAGGAATGAGGTATTGATACCTGCTACAATATAGATGAACCTTGAAAACATGCTAATCGAAAGAAGCCACATACGAAAGGCCACATATTTTAGGATTCCACTTATATGAAATCTCCAGGGTATATAGACCTGGAAAGTACATTAGTGGTTGCAGGGAGTTGGGGGGTGATGGAGGAGTGGCTGCTGATGGGTGTACGGTTTCTTTTTGGAATGATAAAAATGTCCTGAAGTTAGTGACGATGGTCGCACAAGTCTGAATATACAAAAACTTTCTGAATTGTACCTCTTCAAAGGGTGAATTTTATGGTATGTGGATTGTATCTCAACAAAGCTGTTACTTAAAAAGACTTTGTGAAATACAATCAGTGTAGCTGGACCAGCTGGACAACATGTTTCTATTCCTCCATGAAAAGTTCAGCATTAACTTTATTTTTCTAACAACAGATATTTAAGAAGTTGTTTGAAGAAGGTTTACAAATTCAAAAGCAAAGATTACGAGACCTAAGAAACTATGCCAAAGAAAAGCGAGCTGAACAAAAGAGACAGCACCAGAATGAACTGGACTCCATGGAGAACTACTATAAAGACCAGGTGGGCTCGCTGTCGCTTGTTCACATCCTAATGTGCTTAATCCTGACCACGTTGTGTCAAAGATCAGCTTTGTATGTTTAATAAAAAGCCTCCATGTATCCATTCAGAACCTGTCCATACAGGTTGTACTGGTGATTCACAGTAAGCTAGTCCTTGACCACGGTACAGAATCTGCATTGCCCTGGTTCTGTTAAAGATTTTAAGGGGCACCTGGGTGGCTCAGTCGGTTAAGCATCTGACTTTGGCTCGGGTCTTGATCTCCCAGTTCGTGAGTTCAAACCTGCATTAGGCTCTCTGTACTGACAGCTCAGAGCCCACTTTGGATCCTCTGTCTCCTTCTCTGCTCTCCCCAGCTGGCACTCTCACTCCCTGTCTCTTCAGAAATAAACTTAGAATCTTTTTTTTTTTTTTAAGTCTATGAACTTTCAATATAAGAATTGTTATATTTGGGCTATAGGTAAAACATTTGGTTTTTGTCCTCTCTATGAACAGTTTTCATTGCTGGCAGAAGCCATAGCACAAGAACGCCAGGAACTCAAAGCCAGAGAGAGATCCCAGGCACAGGTAATAATTAATAGAAATCATTGATTTATAGTTTTCAGAACTAGAAAACAACTATAGTACACGTTTTAAGGGAAATGGAGAAGATCCATCTGCGATCCAAAACATTTATCCTGTGGTTAATCCGATAAATAGGATTTATCATGTGTTCCTTTTCCCTGTGAAGTCTAAGAGCTGCTGCTAAATTCCTGCAGTTGCAGGGGCTGGAGGAGCTAGAAAGTGGCGAGGCTGTAACAAGAGTGGGGCCCGGACAAACGTGAACAGCAGGTGACGTGAGTTCTCTTGCAGACACTATATAAGGTGAAGAGGGAGCTGAGGTCGAAGATGGAGAAGGAGATTCAACAACTTCAGTGCATGATCACCCAGGATGACGACGATGCTTTCTTCCGGGAACTGGAAGCTGAACGCTTCAGATCACGCCTTCATCTGGCTTCTTTTCAGTACAGTAAAAATCCCTTCCCGTGAGACCAGATTTTGTAAGTGAAGTTTCTGGAGGACGTTACCAGGACAGAGCTAGAACTGAGCCGGTAAACACTCTAAACCAGGAGACTCCTTTCCAAATGCTTTACTTATACATTCATTCCAGTACTTTTTATGACATGATTTTTTTAAATAAAAATTTTCTTGAAGTACACTGCTGTGAATTTATAAGTTAAAAGGGGGGGGAGGGCAGGGAACAAAGGCACACACTCTTCATTAGTCATATTTGCACCAAAGTAGTTAATAGGCCTTGATTGAGCAGCAAGCTCCTGAAACCTATTGCTGTAGTTCGGTAAAAACAATACAAATCTCTAATTCAGAAAAGTGCTGTAAGTGTGGGCTCGTCATCAGCAGTGGCAGCTGGGGTTAAACCTTTAAAAGAGCATATGTGTGTGTAGGTTTTTCACCTGGTGGCTGGAAGGTGAGAATTTGTGGCTGTGCCTTCTGTTCGTTGTCAGGGGACGGCGTGAGAAGAGGCGGAGTGTGGAAAGCCAGAAGGCGTGTGCCTCGAAGGAGCCCTCGTGCCTGCAGGTAGGGAGGAGGCGCAGTGGACTGGAAGTAGGCAAGTGCACACCAAGCCTATTTCTGGTGTGGAGGAGGAGAAAACCCCACACCCAGCAGGAAGGCACCACGCCTTCCGTGGGGAGGAAGGCTCCAGAGCAGTTGAAGACAGGGGGACTTTGCTGATCAGAGCCAGAGAATGGCACGGGACCCCAGGAAAGGACTGAAGGGGAGAAGAGAGGCTCCGGTTAGGGAACGTAGAGAGTAGCAATGGCGATGAACCACAACAGAGGCCCTGGGAGCATGATCGTGGGATCCGCTGGTCTTGCAGACAGACATCCAGACAGCTGTGATCTACCAGGACAAGGGAGTGAGTGCAGGTGAATGGAAAGGATCAGGGACGTGCACAAGACAAGGCTAGGTCTGTAAGGGCTACAACGTGAATTCTAAAAATGGCTATGAAGAGAAAAAATGAAAGTAGATCTGTTATCCACGATATATTTGAGTAAAATGAGCAAATGAAACTATACACCGTGATACTGTTTTACCTTAAAAGCTGTGGTATGGGTGGATCTCCCATATAATGGAGTATGTAGTTGACCTTCGGACAACGTGGAGATCACAGGTGCCAAGGCCCCGTGCAGTCAAAAATCCGTGTATAACTTCTGACTCCCCAAAAACTTTACTACTAATAGCCTACTGCTGACCAGAAGCGTTACTGACAAAAATTAAGATATTTTGTATATGTATTATATACTGTATTCTTATAATAAACCTAGAAAAAAAATATTAAAATACTATAGTATTTTATAGTACTATACAAAAAAATTCATGTATAAATGGACCCAGGTAGTTCAAGGGTCAACAACTATAACCAATAGAGACATCTGGAAGAATAGGCCCCAAACATTAATAGGTGTCACTCTGAGTGATTATACAAACTTTCATTCTGTGCTTGATATACTTTAATACTATTTGAATTTGTTAAAACAAGTATAATGATACTTTTATTTTTAAATATTGCATGTTTTAGGAGTACTCTTAAGTTGCTAGTTCTGCCAGCTCTTTACCAAGCTAAGAAATAACTAGGAATAACCAAAAAGAATGGGTGAGGGAATTTCGCAGGAAAAGGACAGGACTGCTAAGCAAAGGTCAAAGAATAGGAGAGGAGGACACATTCAAAGATGCCAACTTCTTTTCAAAAAACAGAAAGCAAATGAAGTGGCAACTCAGCAAGTAGAAGTGTTTCCATCCAAGTGCCTGTGGAGAGGGAAGAACGCAGGAAACGCTCCTGATCATGCATGCATTTGAAAATGTACTTAGAACCGCGATAGGACGTATGAGTGGGGAGGGAAAGAGGCGGATTGGTGGAAGTTTATAAATCCTTAACTACCATAAAAGGAAGCTAACCAGACGGTTTAAAATTAATGAGTAATATTAACATGTCACTTAGAAACATGGAAGAAACATCAGAGCTGACCGAATATTTGGGATTAATGCCATCTGGAAAGCAAGACTGGGGCCAGGGGGAGGGGCGATGAAGGTTGTTTTTCTTTTTTCTTTAAGGTTCTTAAGTGTATATGACAAACTTTGTATGTTTAGCTGTGTATATGCATTACTGTATGGTGGGGCGCTGGAGAATTAGCTGCCTCCTCTGAAAAACATGGGAAGGAAAAGGAAGAACCAGCGTTGAGGTCAGCCAAGAGAACAGAGCGTTAGTGAGGGGGCTGAGGATACAGGGAAAACTTATTTGCAATGGCAAGAAGCACCACAATAAAAAAAATGAATAGAGGATGAGAAGGGCACAGCAGATAGAAGAGTGTCATTAAGAGAAATGACATAAACTACCAGAAGAATCCAAAATTGGGGCTAGAGCTGCAACTCAATTTGTGTTAAAATCACAAATCTAGACGTGCTGAAAACCTGTTTTATCTGGCATTCTCAGCCAAACCTTACCCAGCTAATTGGATTGATAGGACCAATTTCTTCTTGTCTTAAAAAAACATGAAACTCTTCTGCCTTTAAAACTTTGCCCTCTGAACAAACCTGGAAGCATCATGCTCCCTGATTTCAAACTATATTACAAAGCTGTTAATAATCAAAACAGTATGGTATTGGCATAAAAACAGACACACAGATCAGTGGAACAGAATGAAGTGCCCAGAAATAAACTCACACATACGTGGTCAGTTCATTTACAACAAGTGAGCCAAGAATATATAGTGGGGAAAGGACAGTCTCTTCGACAAATGGTGTTGGGAAAACTGGACAGCTCCGTGCAAAACAATACATACACAAAAATTAACTCCAAATGGAGTAAAGACCTGAACGTAAGACCTGGAACCATAAAGCTCCTAGGAGGAAACATGGTAGTAAGCCCCTCGACATTGGTCTTGATTTTTTTTTTGGATTTGATACCAAAAACAGAAATCAATAAGCGGGACTACATCAAACTAAAAAGCTTCTTCTGCACAACAAAGGAAACCAGCAAAAAGGCAACCTATTGAATGGGGGGAAGTATTTGCAAATGAGATAAATCTGATAAGGGGTTAATACCAAAATAGAGAAATTCATACAACTCAGTAGCAAAAAAACTATCCAAGTAAAAAAAGGACAGAGGGACTGAAAAGACATTTTTGCCAAAGATGACACACAAAGGGCCAACAGGTACACGAGAAGGTGTTCAACTCTAATCAGGGAAATGCAAATCAAAACCACCTCACACCTGTTAGGATGACTGTTACCAAAAAGAAGTGTGGGTGAGGATGTGGATTGAGAGGAAACTGTTGTGCACTGTTGGTGGCAATGTAAAATGGCGCCGTCACTACAGAAAATAAGGAAGTTCCCCCCAAATTAAAAATAGAATTACTGCATGGCCCAGCAATTCCCCTTCCAGGTATTCATCTGAAGAAATGAAAACACTACCTGGAAAAGATACACGCACCGCCTTGTTCCTTGCAGCTTTAATGATAGCCAAAATATGGAAACTTAAGTGTCAATAAGAGAAAACTATTTAAACATAATGCAATATTATTCAGCCATTAAAAAAAAAGGAAATCTTACTATCTGCAACCTCATGGACCTCAAGGGTGTTCTGCTAAGTGAAATAGGTCAGAAATACAAATACCTAAAAACCAACGAAATGGAGCTCATAGAACCAGAAAAAAGGTTGGTGGTTGCCAGAGGTGGGGGGCAAAATGGGTGAAAGGAATCAAAAAGTACAAACTTCCAGTTATAAAATGAATTAAGCCAGGGTGCCTGAGTGGCTCAGTCGGTTAAGTGTCCGACTTCAGCTCAGGTCATGATCTCGCAGTTCACAGGTTCCAGCCCTGCGTCGGGCTCTGCTGACGGCTCGGAGCCTGGAGCCTGGAGCCTGCTTTGAATTCTGTGTCCCCCTCTCTCTGTCCCTCCCCACTCGTGCTCTGTCCCTCGCTCTCAAAAATGAAACATTTAGAAATTTTTAAAAAATGAATAAGCCACAGGGATTAATGTACAGCATGGCAACTATAGTTAATATTGTATTGCATATTTGAAAGTTGCTACTGGGTCTTAAAAGTTCTCACCACAAAAAAATTTGTATGTGGTGACGGATGTTATACTAGACGTTACCGTGGTGATCATTCCATATCTATACACACACCAAATCAGAAAGCTGTACAGCTGAACCTAACATTACGGGTCAGTTATACCTCAATTAAAGATAAAAAATACTTTGCCCGTCTGGTCTCGCTCCTGCACCTGGCCGCGCCGGCATCATCTCTGGGAGAAGTGAGCGTCTGAAAGGTGGAGTCTGATGTGCGTCTTCACTCCCAGTTCCTGGGTTGAAAGTCAGAACACTTCGCAAACACCTGGCGGGGGGGAGTGGGGGGGGGGGTGCGGGCAGGAGAAACACCCTGGAAGGGTCCCTCACCCACCTGGTGGGGTTTACAGCTCATATTATAGACTAATGTGAATCTAGATAAACCGTAGCCCAAATACCCACAAAAGTATACGATCGGCAACCGTTGAGCACATTACCCTGGAAACGTAGCCAACTGTATAATGAACACAAACACAAGGAAGAAGCCATATCCCCCGCAGCTGGCACAGAGCCTGACACGTAGTAGGAGCACAGTAGGTATCTGCTGAATGAACAGAAATAAGTCCGTGCAAATACCTAATAAAATGTAATTGTAAAATCTGGCTTGTCCAGTTTGCTAGGAGTGTTAACATAGGAATGTAACCTTTTTCTGTATAATTACCTCGATCCGGTTAGGAGGCTCTTGTTCTGTTTTATATATCCTAAGCGTTTGGGATATAAAATACAAACAAATGCAGTGGGTACCAAGGTTACACTTCGTTACAATGAAGAGACAAAGCTTCTAGGTCGCCCCACAGCAGAAAAACGGAACACATACCAAATCAAACTTCTGGGTAATTTACAAAGTATAAAAATACTAAAATGCTGGGGCACCTGGGTGGCTCAGTCAGTTGAGCGTCTGACTTCAGCTCATGATCTCATGGTTCAGGAGTTTGAGCCCCATGTTGGGCTCTGTGCTGACAGCTCGGAGCCTGGAACCTGCTTCTGATTCTGTGTCTCCTTCTCTCTCTCAAAAATAAGTATTAAAAAAAAAAAACTAAAATCCTTAACTATACTAACACTACAAATTGTAGATAATAACCAGTAAACGTGGCAATGTGAGACAAAGCAAAAAAAAAATTTTCAAAATGATGTAAAAAACGGACACTATGCCATCCTGTGAACTGTAATAAACCACTACCACTCACACTGCATCTCCCGACCTTCCTCTCTGTGTGGCCTGTGCTACGGAGACACCCACACAGGCTACACGCTGCATGGAAAACATCACACCCGTTCCTTTTTCCACCCATATATTTAGTGGACTTTCATCCACTATCATTTATAGAGTTGTGGATCACGATCCTTAAGGTCTTGGTTTCTTGGAAAAATGTAATTGGTTCCTCCTTTTCATTTCGAGGATTTGACCGCTCAACACCACGGGAGCAAATGAGGCCCCCCAGGGGCCTGGACAGGCACGGTCACGGGATGGCCCGCTCCCCAGCGAGCCCAGGGCAGCCTCAGACACCCAGCTCCACACGGCCTCCCGACGGCTCCTGCCAGCTCACCGACGTGCCGCGGCAGGAGCACACCAGCCCCTTCCCCGCTCTACCTGGAGACACGAGGGGTCCCGGGCGCTCCGGAGCGCTGCAGCACGACATGGGCCACAACTAAGGCAGGCACGTGAATCCCCTTAAACTCCTCACTTGATGCCTCATACGCTGTCACTCTTTGCAAAGCCAGTCGTGAAGCTTTTTTGTCCAAAGCAATTCATTATAAACTCCGTATTCTTTAAAAACTTCGATGCTGTGACAGTGCAAACAGCATTCATTTTATTGCTCAACTTCGGCATGGGCACATACATAGTTAATTTTTAAAAACCATTTATACAGATGTTATTGATAAAGCTCATGTAACAACGGAGTGAAAATACAAAGAATATCAAAGCTAAAACACTCTGTAATAAATACAAGTACAATGAAAACGATAAAACTTTGTTTTTAAAGTCAGTTTGAGAGAAGGAAGAATATTACATTAAGTGGACTAATTACATCTAGAAACAAAACAACTCAGCGCTTGGTACAATCGTCACCCTCACGTAAGAATGTTCGATACCACAAATGGCACCTGTCGGCCGTGTGCTGCAGCTGAACAAAACAGGCAGAAAAGAGCTGCTCTATCAAACCGTAACGATGACCGGAACAATCTCTAGCTCCCAACAGTGCAACCAGTTCAATGCACTGGAAGGTCAAAGCAGACTTAGTGTTGTAAAAGAAAGCAAATTACCTCGGATTTAAAACGAAAGAAAATCTGTGCTCTGAACTGTAGGGGGGGTAAAAAAAAAAAAAAAAAAAGATAAAAATAAAACCCAATCAGGGCAACAAACTATGTGCAAAACAAAATGTACACTATACACAGCACTATTTAAAAAAATCAAGAAGACCCTTTGCAACAAAACTCACCTCTGTACTGCACATGAGCGCTCAAAAGTTCATACTTAAGCATTCATGATGGAAAGGCAGGGTTACGGAAAGGTGACCTCCCATACCGGAAATAGCACGGCCAGAGGAAGAGATTGGGAAAAAGCCCAGCTAAGAGGGATATGTGGAAATAAATATTCACATTAAACATGAGGTGCAAGTCCAAGATTCAATGACACATTGGGGGGTTTGGTTTGCTTAGCACCTATTTGGAAGAAATCAGGTAACCTCATTTTGAAAATGAAATCTAAGTCGTGTCTTTATAAATTATGTTGGTGATACCATAGACCGTTAGGGTAGATTTCTTTTAAAGCTCTATTAAGTCATTATTATAAAGTTAAAAAGGCACTCAGAAGTGATGGTATGAGCCTGCTTTATTGTCCATTATGACAGTAGCATTTATCACTGCATCCGTTAGTTAAGATTTCTCTAAAGCGTTCGTCGCGTACTTACTTTTTAGAAGATGAGAAGAGTGGGCACAATCATGCTGCACTAGCGCTTTAATATGAGACAGACAGACCTGCAACCAGTAAGGTACTATTGTGAGAGCTGAACACTGACCATCCAATAGCTCAGAAACCTTTTCTGTACATTTCAAGATGTTCTCAGGTACTACGAACAACGCAGCGGGGAAACACCAAGTGTCTGGGAAGGAAAAGGTCCGCGTAAGCACGTTACCCCCGCACAGTTATGACTATGACTAACCTGCACGCAGCAGTCCGATCTGGCTGAATGAAATGGATTCAAATACTTAGAAACCACACAAGTAGTTCTCAGCTTTTTTTGTTTTAAACGGCAAAATTTCCGCTTCCTTTATCCCCTCCCCAGCCTCCCACCCCATGAAAGCTTACTTGGAATCCCAATACACAAAAGAGACAAAGTGGGAGCTGCTCTGGGGAAAGGGGGTAGGGGTGGGGAGCTGGCGGCTCCTGCCCAAAGACCAACGAGGCCTTCCTCGCCCTCTCTGTCCCTCCTGTCTTAAGCCAGTACTTCTGATGCACCTCGCGGGAACCCCTTGGCTCCTGGACACAGTCTGAAAACCAATCCATCAAACGAAAGAACGCAAAGGACCTATCACTTGATCATTAAGCTGCAAAATTTAAACAGAGCTCTCTTGTTAAAATTTGCCCTTGATTCACATCAATGTAAGAAATGTATATATATAGTGCAGATTTCTGATAGCTGAATTTAAAAATTCATCCATGACTTCAGATTTTTTCAATCCCTCACTCCAGAACTTTGGCTGCCTTCTGGGTCACACACCTTGAAAGCCGAATCTGGAGATTTCAAAATCAGATGCTGATCAACACCCAGGGAACTGGGATGCCCTCACCTCCCAAGTGAACTCTCTGGTTCTAAAGTAATTTATACCAGAGATCCAGAATCACTATTGCTTCAGTAATCCTACCCCCTGCCCCATCCCATGCCCACTTTATTAGGTAAAAACAGGATTTTCTAAGCTTGCTAAATAAAATTTTTCCTTTTTCGTAATTTTAGCTGATTAAAACATCATGAGCAGCTAAACAAAGATTCTGGATGGTTTACCTGATAGAAACTCAGACCGTAATTCAAATATAATATAAATTAGGTGCACTGGTTATAGGAGACTTTGGTTTACAGAAACAGCATCTGTATTAAAGATAAGCTGACCCAGCAAAAGAATGAAAATCCCATCCCATCTACATGATCTGAGGAGCAATAAAAATGCAGTATTTCCATTTAAGATGAAAAGTAAATCCAAAATACCTGATCATATTGATTCAAGATAAAAAATTAGGGTTTTTTTAAAGTCTCTTAAAAACAAGGAGCCCTGAATGCATCTTACTGTATCAAATAAGCTAGTAAGTTTAGACTAAAGGGTTGCATTAGGAATCTGACAACCAAAATTATGTAGCTGTATTCCAGGAAATTCGTGCTTGAAAAAAATACAAAAGACTCGCTTAGGCTAGGTTGAAACATATAATGCTTTTAAAATATAATGCTTTGCTATAGAAAAATGTAATTAAACGTGTGGCTTTTTTTTTTTTTTAAGATAATGATTCCTTTAGCCAATTGTTTACAAAGGTAGAATCCTTCAAAATAATTTTATTTCTTTTTACAAAGAGCAAGTACAGGAACTGTTCAAAATCATGTATTCGATCCAAATGAAATGTGATGTGTACCGACTGCTGGAGTTGTCTTGATGTTTGAGAGACTTGAAATCTGTGGAGCGATCTGAATAGATTACCTTTTTATAAAAATAGTAGTAGTCTTTAAGTGTAGAATACTGCCTAACTCTGGAAATGTAGGAAAAGTCAGCATTCTTTAGGTTCAAGATATTAATTTTAAATAGCAGCTGAGTGTGGCCTCATGGCAAAGCATAAAGACCTCTTTTTTCCTTGAAAAGGAATTTCAAAATTGTCCTTTCCCCTCACAGTGTCCTAAACATTTTTTTTTTTTTTTAGGGGGGGTGGGGCATTTTCCTGTATTTCAGCATTCCGGGCAACTTTGCTGAAAGGAGGCTGTCGGTCAGGGTATAAATAGAGTCCGGGGTAAATCCGTGAAGTTCATCATTCCACAGCAAACCCACATGTCTCTTCGATGGCCGTTAGCAGCTTTTCGTATAACTTTTCATAGCTTTCATAGGGCGGAATGTCTATTCGATTGAAGCTGGAAAGAAGCACATCAGATATAACGCAGTTTATTCAAAGTCAGCAAACTGGCCTCCTAAGTGTGTACTAATACGGTCATATCACTTTTTGTGACACGCAGAAAATTACCAAAAAAAGGCTGTATTTCTCTAAAGTAGAAACTGGCACTTTTGGGTTTTCCTACCAATTTCTGAATAATCTTAAATCACTTAAAAACTGCTTATCATTCCTTTTAGAGGTCCTTTTAGTAATAAGAACAGAAAATGAAACATCGGTTTAAAACTAACACACACATACATGGAAGGATGGGAAAGCTTCAAAAATAGCTTACCACGTGTGGGCCTTTGGCAGGTTGTTGGTGCAGGCATCGATCTGGTGTATGGTGAAGAGTCGTGGGCCAGCAGCACCTGCAAAACAAGTAAATGTGGGTCACGTCACCGCACCTGCCTGCACTGGTCTCCAAAATCTCGGAAGAAAACTGGTACATAAACCACAGGGCCTATGGATGGGGATACTGGTGACTCCACATAAGCTGCCAAGGGCAGCAGGCAAAGAACCTGGGTTTGGAAAGCTGGAAATGACCTTGGAAAACACTGGATTCCTTAATATGCTAGCATTTCATTTGACAAACAGTCCAGGATGGAAATCCTTCACCAACTTCTATCTTCTAAAAAAAATCAATGTGCCAAAAGCGTGAGAAGAAAAGTAAATGGACAAATCCAAGATCAAATACACACACACACACACACACACACACACACACACACACAAACTCAAAAAGATGACAACCTAAATACAAATTCAGGTTTCATGCCTCAAACTTGGCTGAGAACAAAAGATTAGCAGCCTATGGAATAAATCTCAGTTAAGACACCCCATCAACGGGTACGCAGAAATACAGCTTCACTTTATGCATCTGGGTAGTCGGCTAATGAGAGCTCTCCAAATGGGGAATGTGAGCACAACTCCAAGTGCGCTTTCCCCACGGACTTCTGACAGGTGTACTGAGGCCAACACTGCTGAATTATGCATCAGTCTTGCTGTGTGCGTCCTCAGTCACCGCCAGCAGCTTCGGAGGTAAAGGAAGCAGCCGCCCCTGCGTGAAGCTCCACTGTCATTAGCAACATTACCAACTCTCCCCCAAACGAAACCGCTATTCCATGGAAAACAATTCTTACAGGTGGAATAGGTTTGTAAATGAATGGTCTGATGCCATGCAATAATGGAAGTGCTCTGGCCAAACAGCTTCCACAACTCATGCTGCCTCTTTCTATTAAAAGAAGAAAAAAGTAGAGGGAAGAGGCATCCCAAGTGGGTGTAGGTTTTGCAGGGTTGAGGTGTGAAGGTGGAAGGGGACGGGCTTTCCCTACAGGAATGTGCGATATGAGTTAAGGGCAGGGTGACCACCCGAAAAGAAAAGGCAAGCATCGTCACGTATGGTCTCTAGCGTGCGGCACTCACTACAACCACAGAGAACCCCGGCAGCAGAGGCTCTTGGGAGGGAACAAAGGACAGGAAGGAGAAGGTATCAAGATACGAGAGCTATAGCTACAAGGCAGAATGAAGAGATCTGTTTATAAGCCCATGGCTTGTAAACTACAGGACCCAAATATCGACGCCCTCCCCCAATCCTCGGACACCATATCGCGTGTTTCTTCTGGCTTCTCTACCTTGTAAAGCCTTGAAGCCCTGCAGAGGCACTCTAGATGATCCTGTCACAAACTGAAGTAACCGTGCTCTTCGCTCTTCATCAAAGAACTCCACAGCTTTCCAGAACCACTTGACGACATTGCTGTCTGGCGTGCAGTGTTTTAACCGGGTGTTTACCTTCCAGTCATTAACATCTATCTTTCCAAGTCCACAAATAATGAGCTGTTAAAATATTGCACAAATAATGAGCCAATGGAAATCCAAGTCAAGCCAAAAATTCCTCAAAACAGAACTTTCGATCTGTAGTGCTGGCTCTCATATGGCGGTTCTTTATCATCAAGGGTACACATCATAATCGTCTGGAAAGCTTTTCAACATACACACACCATCAGGTCCTACGTTCAGAGGTTCAGATTCTGGGAGCCTGGGGCGACAGGAGGGATCTGGACTTAAAAAGCTCCCTGGGTCCCTACTTACTGCAGGTCCGTCCCCAGGGTCTGAGAACCACCACGCTCACAAACATGACAAGATCAAAGTTCCGAATTTCCACAGAATTCTAAATTCTGTTTAATGGACAGAAACTAGACTCAAAGAGTAAATACGGTCTGCATGTGCCTTCCTTAATACCTGCATCATACTACTATGGGTTTTAACACTTATTCGCTTGGGGATTTGGACAATCCGGTTCACCTCCCTCGGCCAGCGGTTTCCTCTGCTCCGCCACATCCTGTGAAAGAACCGTACTGCTCGCTCAGGAACTCAAGAAATGGGTGTTGAATAAGCAGTCCTGATCATCTTCAAGTTGTATCAAAGTACGAAATACATGACTGCACTGACAGCTCTGCCTGACATCCTGATGTAGGGTCAGCACAGATGAGCCGTATCAAAATCACTCTGATACTACCAATACTCACATATCCTTAGAACCCAAGACTAACTCACCTCAACAATGTGTTTAGAAAAGTGAAAGATGATAGGGTACAATGTAAAGCATAATGTGAGCTGCACATCCTATATTTTATAATTAGTTCTAATCCCATATCACATACATGCATATATACATATATATACACATACATACACACGCTTTAATAAAAAATTTTTAATTTCATTAGCAGTAGAAAGTATGTAATAAACCTTAGGCCTACTGAATAAAACCTCCACCAAAGCCTTCATAGGGTTCTAGAAAGATTACTCAATCATAGCCACTCTCAACAGGGAGGTGGTGATCCAAATAGGATTACAGAAGTTATTTATATCACAAAAAATATTTCCTAAATTCTTTTCTTCAGAGGAATGGTAATTATAAGGCCAAACTCCTCATCTGTTGTATGAACAGATAAAAATGGACTGTGTTTCAACTTTGCTGCCATTCCTATGTTTTCTTCCTCTTCCTAACCACTTCCTACTGGCCATTTCCCTAAGGAATAGCTCAATCATGAAAGGAATGGGGATGATACTGAATCAAACCAATCTTTTAAGATTTGCTAACAGACCTGTTAAAAGATTTATAGTTTAGAAAGCACACTGAAGTTAATGAATAAAATCAGGTTTTACATTTATTGGTAGATTTCAAATATTTATGCTATCCCTAGCCACTAATTAAAATATACCCCTGGAAGAATAAAAGCTCATTGTTTTCTCAAAGTAGTTCAGTGGAAATTCAGATGTACTTGGATAAAGGTCTTAATTATAAAACCGGACTACAGGTGCTTTAAGGGCCAGCTTTAAAGAAAATAAAAACAAAAACAAATCAGTTAACTGTTTATTACTGCTATTGTTAGTAATGAATATTTCCAAAAAGAGGAAAGATGTTTAGATGCAGTTTATCCTCAGTGTTTTAACTACTGCCTCTACGGTCTCGACTATCAAATGCTTTCTCGCAAAAGTTAGTGTAAACCAATTGAGACTTGGCTTCTAATTCAAATAAACTGCAATATGGTAGAGACGAAGTAATGAAGTTTTATTTAATTAAATCAACAGCCACTTAATTAGGGAAGAGAAAACAACATTAGAAGAATGTACACCTAAGACATGAAATCGGTTGAAAATGAGAAAGGATAATATGGCCAAATAAGTTAAGAATGTTCACAGTGTAAGAGAGATGGCTTATTTGTAGCAATTCCAAAGCAGGAAAGACCTTTCCCGTGAATACCAATTCTCATAGCAGCGCACTGTGAAGCTTCAAAAGCACCAGCAATACGACTTTCCTCTAAAACTAAGTTAACAGAAAATCCCCAAACTTTCCTTGTTACACTAAATGATGTCATGACATTAATACACTGACCTCTAACTCCTTCTCATCGAATGTCTTCAGCAGATGCTGTGGAATTACTTCATTAAATCCTTTCTGCAGAGCCAGGAACTGTGCCTCAATGCCTCGTAAAAATCTCCAGTTCACGTAGAGCCTGTAAACATTGGGTGGGGGTTTCACATGATCCATATATTCAGATTGAGTAACTATTATGAATCTCTACTTCAGCAATCTTGCACATCACAAGCACCTGGCATTAAGAATTTAGTCCAGAGTCTAAAGGAATTTCAGATTCCCAAGCGTGCTGGAGGCTGCGCTGTGAGGCAGTTCACTGTAAGTTAAAAGTTGGAAACCTGGGGCGCCTGGGTGGCGCAGTCGGTTAAGCGTCCGACTTCAGCCAGGTCACGATCTCGCGGTCCGTGAGTTCGAGCCCCGCATCAGGCTCTGGGCAGATGGCTCAGAGCCTGGAGCCTGTTTCTGATTCTGTGTCTCCCTCTCTCTCTGCCCCTCCCCCGTTCATGCTCTGTCTCTCTCTGTCCCAAAAATAAATAAACGTTGAAAAAAAAAATTTTTTTTAAAAAAAGTTGGAAACCTTCTGCTAACCAAGCAACTCTGCAGATCACAGAGAGGGCAGGTCAATGGCAAGGCGATTGGTCTAGAGATTCGATGGGTCTGGAGTTAAAATCCTGACAAAACTTCTCTCTGAATTCTAGCATGCATGCCACCAACCAGAAAAAAAAAACAGCCCATGCAACCAAAACTGATTATTTTTCTAGTTTCACTTGAAAATGTCATCTGCGTGTGCTGGGTGTTTTGCTTCTATTTGGGGGGTGTTGGCTCGGGGACAGGAGGTAAAGAGACTCCTCCTATCGATACGAAATGACAACAGTAAAAGCCAACAGTGTGCACTTTCTGATTACGCACTCCTTGTTCCCTGGAGGCTTTATAAACACTGGAACATGTAACTAAACTAAATAAGTACATAAATAAAATAAAAAGTACAATAAATAAAATTTTAAAAGTACACCAAACTATACCTAACGTATAGCTTCACTTATATTTTTTACTTGGACTTAAACTGAATTGCCTTTTTTAAAAAAAAATCTGTCTACCCAGGAAAACTTCTCCATCTCAAAAATCTCAGAACTATTCCCCTGCCAAATATGTCAACATTTCCTCCTGGCTTGGAGAAACGATGCTCTACTTTCGGTAATAAGTTACTTCACATGAGACCCTTTGGCGGATCTCCTTTTTGTCTGTTTAAGAGGACAGCAAAATGACACCTCCATAAAAAGCCTTTCTCTGTAACTTTTTTTTTCTCCCCAAACTGTATCAGGTAAGAGATAGGACAGCGTGCTGAAAGCATGACAGAGTCTTGGCAAATGGGGTCTAGGACCCTAAAGTGACACATTACTGAAATTCAGGAAATTCCCATCCATTCTTTTCTTTTCCAATTTAGAAACGTAATACATACTTATTTTCTATGTAAGGAAAAATCAAACGTTAAATGTGAACAAAGAGTCAACACTGAAAGCCCGTTCTATTACCCTCTCCTCCCTCTCCACTTCCAGGCCTGGCACCTGCACCCCCTTACCCCAGGCAAACATTTGACCTGGCATTCAGTCTTCCTGGACATCTTCCGAATAATTATAAAACAACACAGACTTTCTCCCCCCATAGAATTCTTAGAAAACTTGCTTAAAAAAAAAAAAAAAGTGTTTTGTTGTTGTTGTTGTTTCAGTAATCTCTACACCCATTGTGGGGCTTGAATTCATGACCCCAAGATCAAGAATCCACATTCTCTTCCCAATGAGCCCGCCAGGCGCCCCTAAAACTTGCTTTTTAAATCTGACATCTTCTACAGTCTATTTATTTGTATTTATTTTGAGAGAAAGATTAGAGAGCAAGAGGGGGAGGGGCAAAGAGCGAGGGAGACAGAAACCCAAGCAGGCTCCGCGCTGTCAGCGTAGAGCCCGATGCCCTGCTTGAACTCCTGAACCGTGAGACCATGACCTGAGCCGAAATCAAGAGCTGGACGCCAGTCAGTTAAGTCTCCCTCTTCTAAATATCAGTCTCTTCTACATATCCATATAGTATTCTGTTGAATGTATGTATTTAATCATTCTCACCTAAAAACATTCCACCAGTTTTCAGTTGTTTTCACAAGTAATATTTAATTGAACATCCTTGAATTTATTTCTTTAACGTGTTTCCATAGACTAGATTCCTAAAAACAGGGCTGCTGGTTGAAAGGCAGATGCATTTTCATTTTGACAAGCAAGGTTACTCACCACCATACTAACGAGGATGCATTTTCACTTTGGTAGCTGTTATCAAATCGCTTTCCAAAAAAAAGCTATTCCAACAGACTGTTGGGCCTCATGTGTCAACCAGGAAAATTTAAGCCAATGAGACTTAGAGACATCTCTTGTGTACATGTGGTAAAATAGAGTTCAAACTCCCATATTTGATTACCACATATTGACACCACAGGGAGGAGCAAAATGCTGTCGCTGTTGTTCTCTATCCTTATTACTGACCCACTGAATTGTGAGAAAAAATAAATGGCGGTTGTTTTGAAGACACTAAATTCTGCAGAGGCCTATTTTGTAGCAGTAAGTAACGCTACCTAAATACTTCAGTGTTTCTCCGTACAGCCGTTCAAGAGCATTAAAACAATTCTTAGGCTTGAAAATATAAAAGTGTTTACCTGACATATTCTTTTTTATTTTCTTCAGTAACAGGGATACTCTTGCCATTTGGTTTAAGTTCATGCTGAATAATTTCACCATATGCATTATGTTCGACACAGAAGGTATGGTCCAAAACACCTGTAATATCATTCTCACTAGAAAGGAAAAAGAGAAGAAGATATTTAACTGGAAAATCTAAAATACAGATCTTTCCGATCTCTTAATTGGGGAGACAGATAAAATGAGACTGTTTTAGAACATAACAAGTACAAGATCAGATTCCTTTTGCTAGTACTTATGCTACCATACCTCCCAGTTCTTGCGCACAGAAGTCAAAGAGCTTTAACCTTCATCAACACAGGAAATGTTTTACTTCCTGAGTAAGGACAAAGAGCCCTGCCCATAGCTGGACTTTACAAACAGGGAAAACTTAGGTTATGTTTAGCTTTTAGGTAAGAAGCCTTATTTGAATCCGGGTATTCCCGAGCAACCAAATGCCTGAGTATCCCAAGAGAAAGCTACTCATGTATTTGGTAAAAGTAAGTATGGCCCATGTATATTCATAAGTAAATATTGTGACAAAACAGAACTCATTCTTACAGATCCCTTTTTTAAAGTATGGCTTCAACAATCACTACTTCAGCAGGAATTTACTCTTCTCACACGTGCGGGACTGGAACAGAACTTGTATCATGTCAAGAAAATCATTACATGTGGTAATTTTTAAAACAGAATATACTACCTTTTTTTTTTTTCCTTTGTAAAGTAGTAACATTAACTTTTAGGGATTTGAAACACACAGGAAAGCAACAGAAAGAGGGAAAGTCTTACGTGGTCCTAAGACTCAGATAATCTCTCTCAGTATTTTCTGTGCATCATTTAAAAAAAATTTTTTTTAAGTACATCCATTTTGATGGGGCGCCTGGGTGGCTCAGTCGGTTAAGCGCCTGACTTCGGCTCAGGTCATGATCTCACAGCTTGTGGGTTCGAGCCCCACGTCTGGCTCCGTGCTGACAGCTCAGAAGCTGGAGCCTGTTTCGGATTCTGTGTCTCCCTCGCTCTCTGCCCCTCCCCCACTTGCACTCGATCTCTCTCAAAAATAAACGTTAAAAAATTTTTTAAAAAACAGTACATCCATTTTGAAACAGTTATCTGTAAGGCTCACATTCTATCTATAAGGAGCGGACACAAGACTCAATACATACAGAATCCACACCAAACTGTTGTGAAGATCTGGATCAACTAACTCCATGTCATCCAAAGTAATGGACTTCCCGAGCAACTGTTTATAAAAAGGCAATGTGAAGCCACCATCAATGTAATGTCCGTGAAACACGGCCATTCCCATTATTCGTCCAACAAAGTGGAAATAGGATAAATGTTCCTGAAATTGAGAGAAGTTTACATATAAATATTCAAGTTAGACACTACACAGGGAATTTTTAATAAAAATTAAATACACAACATTCATCTTTTTTATAGGTAACAGTTTATACATTCTACAACTTATTTATATGGAGTAGGCTATCATATCAAAGGTTAATAATCATCAGGGAGAGTTTCTACAGCACACGTTCAAGATCCTCTCCATTGCTAAAATATTACACCAGGGACGATGCTTCTCCCAGAGAGTACAGTCACTTTGTAAAAATTATCTTTAGAAATGAAGTCCAAACTACCCTCCCACTGTCGCTTCATGAAACCACTCAACAGATACATCGTCTTCCTCTCCTATCTTACCTGCTGAGCCCTTTACACCTGGCTCTGCCCTAACACATGGTAAACATCTCACAAACACGCACTCTAATGGGCTCCCCAGGCACAACCTTCACCTAAAATCTTCCCAACTTTATAAGGGGTTCCCTGCAATGAATCTGGCATGTTTGGATGTATTTGTCTATCATGATAAACTGTTAGTTGGATATTTGCATTTTCAACTCTTTTTACTTCTCCAGCTAGTAAGTAATCTTTTAGCTCTTTAAAAAAAATTTTTTTTGAGAGCAAGTGAGCAAGCGAGCACAAGCAGGAGAGGGGCAGAGGGAGAGGGAGGTAGAGAATCTTAAGCAGCCTCCATGCCCACCATGGAGCCTGACATGGGGCTCAATCTCATGAATGTGAGATCATGACCTGAGCTGAAAAAAGGAGTCACCCAGGTGCCCCTTAAGCTCCTCTTTAAACCTCCCTTTTAGCTTAAAAATAGCTTTTGTTTCTCTTTAAAAGAAAACATTTAGAAAATACTGACAAGCAAAAACAAAAAATCACCCATAATCTCATACCCAGAAATCACCTCCATCAGTATGATACTACAGAGCTTTTCAACGTTCATACACCCACATATCTACCAAAATTGTATCATTCTGTTCTGTAACCTTCTTTTCACTTAGTATATCATGAATACCATCTTTATAGGTCATTAACTATTGTCCCATAGTGTCATTTTAGTGGCTATATAATATGCCATTCTATGGAACGATAACAAATTAATAAGAGCTACGAACTATTGTTGAGTGCTCAGCAGTATGTAACAGGGTTAACAACGTACAGCACTATGCTCAATACCTAATGTGCAGGGTCCCGTTTAATTGTCGCAACCATTCTCTGAACTTCAAGCTAAGATTATTTTTATTAGCAATGATAAAATGGAGTCTTAATCACAAAGCTAGTATAGGACCAGGATACGATCTCACATCTTTCTAATTCCAGAACCGTTCCTCTTAAACCATTACCGTAATTCTGCGTCATGTGATCATCTACCCAACCCCTCTCTTACGGACAATGACGCTGCTTCCAGTTAGCACTACTATAAACAACGATGCAGCAAACATCCCAAAGCACAAATTACTGCACACACCCATGATCATTTACTTGAGAAAATCTTCTACAACAGAACTTGCTAAGTCCAAGCTTGTGACTAGGACAAGGACAGTGACCCTTCATCATAAACCACACTGACATTTCAACATCAAAAGCACTGCAGGTCACAGGTTAAGTCACATCGTCATAACCACCAATCTTACCGGATTGACTGCAGAATCAGGATTGATCTGCAATGTATAGATATCATCTCTTGAATACTGGAAGAGGCCATAGTAAGGATTCAACATTTCATGTGACAACAGATATAACCACTCCCTAGAAAGCAAATGGAACACAGGAAACTTTTTGTTAATGAATGTTTTTATTAAGATATGCTATTAATTCATCATTTTAGCAAGGAAATTTTTTTTTCTTTTTAACATTTATTTATTTTTGAGACAGAGAGAGACAGAGCATGAACAGGGGGAGGGCCAGAGAGAGAGGGAGACACAGAATCTGAAGCAGGCTCCAGGCTCTGAGCTGTCAGCACAGAGCCTGATGCGGGGCTCGAACTCACAGACCATGAGATCGTGACCTGAGCGAAGTCGGACGCTCAACCGACTGAGCCACCCAGGCGCCCCGGAAATTTTTAAATAAAAGCACATAAAACACTAACTAGTTATATAAAATGACACGGGAAAAATCTATCATGCCCCAAAAAGCAAATGAAGGCTCTTGTTTTGTTAAACTGAAATCACTTCTCACTCAATTTTGGGCAATTTTATGACATTTCAGTATCAGAGAGGGCAAGTATTATTCAGAAGTGCCAATTACTCATTAGACGCTGCAGCCTAGTGGTCTGTTAACTTTTAATTACTAAATACATTTCTAATCCAGGATAAATACAAAACGAAGAGAAGAATATGGTTTTGTTTCAAAACATCCATGTGATCTATACTATCCTGGTCCATTCCTATCATGGCAGATTTATACTGGTTTATACTGATACATAACAAAGCATTAATAGTGTTACTCTCTTTTGGACAAGGGTGTGTTTTGTTGTTGGTATTGTTTAGTAAGGAAATGATCCCATTTCATCATCTTTTTGTGTGAACTTTAAAATATACCACAATAAAAGTATAAGTGGTCAGAGACTGCAAGGCATTTGGTACAGGTAGGAACACAAGGCAAGCCTGCATCTGGGGGCTGGGGGGGGGGGGGCTCCACACTACTCATCTGTTTCAAGTGTACATTGGTGTTTTAAAAGGCATGTAATAGACAAGTACTATCACCTTAAACTTATTAAATTCTTTATTTTTTCAAAGTATGAAAGATAACTTGTTATTCATCTTGGAGAAACAAAATCACTAGTCTAGGACTTGAAAAGATGTAGTTCTAGTCTCAATTCCTGTCATTCTTCCACTAGGAAAGGTATTTAAATATGTTCCGATATCATGGATTAAACAGACTGAGTAATATGTTTTTAGGAAATGTAGTGAAACACGATTTGCAAGTAAAGAAAAATGTCTCAAAGTTCTGTAAGTGATGGAGTCTAAATCAAATCGCCATCATTTATGTAATACTCAAAAAATTCTAAAGATAAAAAAAAAAAAAGCGGTCTCCATATAAGCAAGCTTACCCCCACACCTAACACTTACCTGAAATGTCTTCTATGTTTTTTTATGGATTAACCCAAATTTTTGTTTTACCAAGTATTTAGAACACACATATAAGCAGATTCCAGCTACTCTGGGGTTCTACTACGCAATAAAGATCAGAATGAAGCAGTTCACTGTCACATCCCATGCAGTCTGCCCAAACCCTGACAGTAGTGAGGTTAAGAAATGAACAACAAAAAACCAACTATTTATTTGACTTTACACAGAATTACAGCATTTAGAGTCTATCAACAGATAATTAACAAGCTGTCTCGACAAGCATTCAAATCTAGTGATGAGTAACTCCTAAGAATTCCACAGAAACTAGCAAGTCCTAAGTATGATGTACACGTGATCAACTCTACAAATCTAAACTAAACAAACTATCCCATTTATAGGTAAAAAGGCCACAGAACAAAACTACAGGTAAAAACAAGTAATGCTAAGGAACAATTATGGGACTTGGTGGAAACGCAAATTTAATTTAGGCTACATTTAGATTGGGGGAAGCAAATTATCATGATGGTCCCTAGGATGTTTCAGTACAGAAGTTATGATGTTTCTGCCACATTTACATAAAGTGAATTTTCACACCTGTAAAAAAATATATATGTATGAATGTATCATAAATATTAGCTTCTGTATGGAAACATTAAAAAAAATTTTTTTAATGTTTGTTTATTTTTGAGAGAAAGAGAGACAAGAGTGCGAGCAGTGGAGGGACAGAGAGAGAGGGAGACACAGAATCTGAAGTAGGCTCCAGGCTCAGAGCTGTCAGCCCAGGGCCCAATGAGGGGCTTGAACTAACAAACCGTGAGATCATGACCTGAGCCAAAGTCAGATGCTCAACTGATTGAGTCACCCAGGTGCCCCTGTATGGAAACATTTTAAAGACCACTTACGATATACACGTATGTTCACACATTTTTACATGTACTTACATGCACACGCAAACATTACTTTAACAAGGTCAAAAAGCATGGCAATGGAAGCCAAGGAAAACAGCATTCAGTTCAGAATATATGTCATTAAAATCTCAACATGGCTCCTAACAATGGAAAGCAGAGGGAATAACATGTACTGAAGGAGAGAGAGAAAATACAGAGCCCGCAGGTCCTAACATGGCCCATGTACAGCTGCAGCCAGTTTTCAGAGAAAGTCTCACTGGGCTATACGAGCCATTAGGGAGTTCTCAAATTACCCTTGTGGTGGCTCTACTATCCCAACCTCAGCATGAATACATCTATTAGGATATCGTCTGTATTGCAAACATTTGGGAATGTTACACCAGAAAATAAATTATCACTGAGAAGGTTCACCAGAGGAAGTATCTTAAACTTATAAATGTAACTATATGTCATTTGCTCAGGAGCAAGTCTTTACCTGGCAACCCCTCCATAGTCAAGGCCTTCTTCTCCACGGAATTTTATCATTAATCGCTTCCACAGATCTTTTGGTCTCATTTTCATGACCTGCCGATATGATTCCTGAAAAAATTTTAATAAACTATCGTTACTAGGTGCTTTTAACTTGTTAAACTCTCCCTCGCATTCTACCTACAAAATGTACATTTATTAAAATAAGATGAAATGTGTTCAATAATCCAACAGATAAGCTCTAAGTGTTTGAAATCTCATGGAACTCCTAAAAACAAGATGGATATAGCTTAATACTACTGAAATTAATTCATTTGACAAATATATTAAAAGCCTAAGGACAAAACTCTATACTTAAGTTCTATGAACCACAGCAATCACTACACTTACATTATTTTTTTTGTGTGTGTTTCATTCTGACAGTTTCTTTTATTTATTTATTTTTCAATATGTGAAATTTATTGCCAAATTGGTTTCCATACAACACCCAGTGCTCATCCCAAAAGATGCCCTCTTCAATAGCCATCACCCACCCTCTCCTCCCTCCCACCCCCCAACAACCCTGTTTGTTCTCAGTTTTTAAGAGTCTCTTATGCTTTGGCTCTCTCCCAATCTAACCTCTTTTTTTTTTTTCCTTCCCCTCCCCCCCTGGGTTTCTGTTAAGTTTCTCAGGATCCACATAAGAGTGAAAACATATGGTATCTGTCTTTCTCTGTATGACTTATTTCACTTAGCATAACACTCTCCAGTTCCATCCACGTTGCTACAAAAGGCCATATTTCATTCTTTCTCATTGCCACGTAGTATTCCATTGTGTATATAAACCACAATTTCTTTATCCATTCATCAGTTGATGGACATTTAGGCTCTTTACATAATTTGGCTATTGTTGAGAGCACTGCTATAAACATTGGGGTACAAGTGGCCCTAGGCATCAGTACTCCTGTATCCCTTGGGTAAATTCCTAGCAGTGCTACTGCTGGGTCACAGGGTAGGTCTATTTTTAATTTTCTGAGGAACCTCCACACTGCTTTCCAGAGCGGCTGCACCAATTTGCATTCCCACCAACAGTGCAAGAGGGTTCCCGTTTCTCCACATCCTCACCAGCATCTATAGTCTCCTGATTTGTTCATTTTTTGCCACTCTGACTGGCATGAGGTGATATCTGAGTGTGGTTTACTACACTCACATTAAAAACAGAATTTGATTGGGGCGCCTGGGTGGCTCAGTTGGTTGTGTGTCCAACTTCAGCTCAGATCATGATCTCATGTCTCGTCAATCTGAGCCCCACATCAGGCTCTGTGCTGACAACCTGGAGCCTGCTTCGGATTCTGTGTCTCCCTCTCTCTGTCCCTCCCCCACTCATGCTGTCTCTCTCTCTCTCTCTCTCTCAAAAATAAACATTAAAAAAATTTTTCATAAAAGTACCAAATTTTTAAAAATTGGTTGACCTAATTTTAGGTCATAGGTACCAACAGAAAGTAAAGATGAGAAAAAGAAAGCTTAAAAGAACAAGACGAGTCATTAATGTGACCTTCATTAAGCCAGCATCTTCATATTATTTTAAAATACAAATGACTGACTTGCAAATAAGGTCAGTACTGTTCCAATAGAAAAAAGTTCAGGGGCACCTGGGTGGCTCAGTCAGTTAAGTGTCCAACTCCAGCTCAGGTCACTGACCTCACTGTTTGTGAATTCAAACATCGTCGGGCTCTGTGCTAACAGCTCAGAGCCTGGAACCTGCTTCAGATTCTGTGTCTCCTTCTCTCTCTGCCCCTCCCCCACACATGCTCAGTCTCTCTCAAATACAATAAACATGTCAAAAAGAAAAATTAAAAAAAAAAAAAGTCAAAAGAAAAAAGTTCACCCTTTAGGAAGAGGGTTATCAAATCCCCAAACATCTTTTGCTCCCAAATCCTGAGTGGGAAACCTCTGCCCTGGACCTCTAGGGCTATCAGGTCCAAAGATAAAAGAATATACTAGAAAGAAAGATTTTCAATAAATTAAGGAAGTAGTCCAAAAATAATTAAAATGATTTTTTTGACTTAAGAGTCCCTCATCTTTTGGAAGAATTAGAAGGTAAGGGATGGATACCATTTGCGGTCTCTTAAAGCCCATCAACAGGGCAAGGGCACCTGGCTGGCTCAGTTGGTATGAGCATGCGACTCTTGATCTCGGGGTTGTGAGTTTGCCCCACACTGGGTGTAGAGCTCACTTTAAAAATACATATACTAAAATTTATTAACAAGTATTTGCAACGCAGAGACTAAGCTGAACCAACTGGAATATTTCACCCTCTTCATCCCATTTAAATGTTTATCTTATATACTAAATCTCTGATATTATTGTCTTTATTCCCTACAATGAAAACAGAAATTAGTAAAAACTCTCCCATTCTTGAGAGAGAGGAGTTCCAGAAAGCATTCTTAGAAAACAGAGTGAAACACTGTAATTTTTCTCTGTTTTACAATAAGACTTGTCCATTTACCTCAAAAATCTCTTCCCTGGAAACCTCAATGCGGCAATGACCAGCCTGAGGCTGTTGTTGGGAAAGTTCTTGGCGCAAAATTTTTAACTTCTGAACCAGGTCTCGCTTGTACCGTGGGACTGTCAGACACTCTGCATCATCGGGACATAACGATACCACCTGCTGTTGCTGTTGGTCTTTCAACTGGTTCTGCCGACTAAAAGGAAACAGAAATGTGACGATTTGAAATGAAAGAGATTGCGGTTATACATTTAAAAGAACATCATCCTATAAAGCAAGTCTGCCTGTACGATTTTCAGTCCTTACGCTATTCTTTGCTTGACATTTGTGATGACAATACATGAGCTCCGAAGTTTGTCTCAGAATCCACACACACTTGTGGCACTGGATAATGGAGTTTTACCCATCCAGCTTTGTACAGCTGCTAAGAACAAATTTCTCAAATGCCATCTCCATTTTTTTCTGCATACTTTACCATCAGCCATTTTAAAATTCAGGCGTATGCCAAACGCTGTGCCTGTTATCTCGAGTCTGTCTCTCTGAGAGAGACAAACAGTTGGAGCTGGCAGTTTGGCAGGAGTCCCCTTTCCTATACGTGCTAAGTCTAGACCACAAGAATGTGGAAAGTCACGTGTAAGTTACTGGCACAGAGAAATGAGCACATTACAAGCAAGTCTAAACGCTTTACAAAGTGACTACTCTTTCTTTTTATTGTGGTAAAATATACAACACATAAAATTTACTGTATTAACCTCTTTTTAATATAGTCAGTGGCATTAAGTACATTCACACCGTTGTACTAAAGTGACTTCTAAGTGTGCACATACATGGTTTACTACAAATACAAGAAAATAATCTCCCAAGTAGAGCAGAAATAGAATGCTTTCAAAAAAGGCACACATTACCTAGAGATATTTTTATTCTCCCGGCAAAAGTATTCTAAGTTACACCTAAGAACTTTTTTTTTTAAAGAACCTTATGATATAATGAACTACTTTATTCCAATAAGCTGTCAGGAAATAAAAAGTCTGATAATTCACTATGGATATCCATGCAGGCACTGAATCATCTTGGAGTTTAACTTTACACACAACAGATAGGAGCATCATCTCCTAACTTAAAGGTAAAGGGCAATGGTAGTCATAATAAAACAAACAAAATTAACTTTAAGGTTTCTAATAAATCACCCGAAACGATTTTTGGTTTTTTTACAAACAGTGGTTCTTATGTACCAGGCCAAATTGTATTCCTAAAACATGTATCTACCCAAAGAAAATGCAGCTTTGATGAAAATCACAAATCACTATTTACTACTCTCATAAACATGAAAGGTGTTTTTTACACACACATATAAACAAAAGCAAAACAGAGTATTAAAGATACTCCCTAAATAACTGTATTAATCCTATGCCAAAAACAAAACAAAAAAACCCACAAACTTGGGTATACCTCATACCACATACAAAAATTAAATTCAAAATCAATCAGACCTCCATGTAAAACTGAAAGCCATAAAACTTTTGAAACACAGAAGAAAATATTCATGACCTATGTTAGGCTAAGATTTCTTAGATATGACAACAGAAGTACAATCCATAAAAGAACAAATGTTTAAACTGAACTTCATCAAAATTTCAAAAGAAGGGTGCCAACTCAGTTAAGTCGGACGACTTTGGCTCAGGTCATGACCTCATGGGTTCTGGCTCAGGTCATGACCTCATGGGTTCGAGCCCCGCAATGGGCTCTCTGCTGTCAGCACAGAGACCGCTTCGGATCCTCTATCCCCACTCCCTGCCCCTCCCCAAATCACATTCTTGCTCTCCCTCTCTCAAAAATAACTATTAAAAAATTTTTTTTTAAATTTCAAAAGATACTGTTCAGATAATGAAAAGACAAGTCATGGACTAGAAGAAAATCTTTCCAAAGCACTTATCTGGTATTTTGGCACTCTAAAGTATCTAAAGAACACAAAACACTCAAAAAATTAATGAACTACTCAATTTTTTTAAAGAGGAGGCAAACTATTTCACCAAATAAGATACAAAGACGGCAAATAAGCACGAGAAGATGCACGTTAGTTACTAGAGAAATGCAAATTACAACCACGAGGGGGCGCCACCACACACCTACAAGTGGTAAGGTGAACCACACCAAATGTTAGCAAGGACACAGAGCAACTACAAGCCTCACCCGCTGCAGGAGGGAATGGCAAATGGTACAATAGCTCTGAAAAACAACCTGCCATTTCTTTTAAGTTAAACGTAAACCGTATGATGTAGCCGTTCTACTCCTAGGCGCTCATTTATCTTAGAGAAGAGCGTATGTCCATACAAAGACTTACACATAAATGTCCATAATAGTTTTGTCATAACCAAAAAAGAGGGAATAACCCAAATATCAATAGGAAAGAGGTAAATAAATTGTGGTATATCCATACAATGGAATACCATCTAGCCATGAAAATAAATAATACGCACATCAGAGATGAATCTCAAATAATTATGCTGGGTAAAAGAAACAAAACAGACTACATACTGCAGGAATCCATTTATCTAACACTCCAGAAAATGCATACTGATAGTGACAGAAAGTAGACCAGAGATTAGGTGAAGATGGGGTGTGTTGTGGACTGAACTGTGTCCAAAAAGATGTGTTGAAGTCCAACCCTTGATGCCTGTGAATGTGACCTTATCTAGATATTGAGTCTCTGCAGAGGTACTAAGAGGAGGTCATACTGCATCAGGGTGGCCCTAAATGCAATCAAGTGGTATCCTTATAAAAAGAGGGGAATTTGGATCCAGCCACACAAAAAGGTGTGGAATAAGAAATGTACTTTGGCATTCCTGGTTCCTGACATGCAACTCCTAAAATCCTTTCAGTTTCCGGTGTGGCAGAGATGACAGGAGTGTCCTTTGTTCTAATATTTGGTCTTTGCCTCCAGTTTGACACACAGCTCCTAAATCCCTTACAATTTCCTGGGTAATTTTGGTTTGTTGTTTTGTTTTGTTTTTAATATTTATTCATTTTTTTTTAATATATATTTTTTTCGTTTTTATTTATTTTTGAGACAGGGAGAGACAAAGCATGAATAGGGGAGGGTCAGAGAGAGGGAGACACAGAATCTGAAACAGGCTCCAGGCTCTGAGCTGTCAGCACAGAGCCCGACGCGGGGCTTGAACTCACGAACCGCGAGATCATGACCTGAGCCGAAGTCAGCCCTTTAACCGACTGAGCCACCCAGGCGCCCCATACTTATTCATTTTTGAGAGAGTGAGTGAGCAAGAGAGAGCGAGCGAGCACAAGCAGGGGAGGGGCAGAGAGAAAGAGAGAGAGACACAGAATATGAAGCAGGCTCCAGGCTCGAACCCACAAACTGCGAGATCATGACCTGAGCTGAAGTCGGATGCTTAACTGAGCCACCCAGGCGCCCCAGGGGCATTTTTTGTTTTAATGAGGTGACTCTTATAGTGGGGCCCTAGATATCTTCAGAATGGGTGCTGGTCACTAGAAAAATCAAAGCTTGATTAGAAGCCTGGAATTTTCAGCCTCATCCTCCCAACCTCTGAGGAGAGGAGAGAGCTGGAGACTGAGTTAATAACTGATCACACATAGGTGATGACATGTCCATAAAACCCCCTAAATGACAGTGTGCAGAGAGATCCCAGGTTGGTGAATGCACTGAGGCACTGGGAGGACGAAGCACCCAGAGAAGGCCTGGAAGCTTGCCCTATGCACCCCTTGCCCTATGTGCCCTATGCCCACACCTTGCCCTATGCACCCCTTCCATTTGGTGGTTCCGAGTTGTATCCTTTATAATAAACTGGTAATGGTACATAAAGTATCTCCAGGAGTTCTGCCAACCATTCTAGCAAATTACTGAACCCCAGAACGAAGTCATGAGAACTCCCCGATTTACAGCGGGTCAATAAGAACCAGAGAAGTCCTTGGACTTGGGATTGGCGTCTGAAGCGGGAACAGTCTTGTGAGACTGAGCCCTTAACCTGTGGGGTCTGGCGCCAACCACAGGTAGTGTCAGAACTGAATTCACTCATCATATACCCAGCTGGTGTCCAGAGATCTGGAGAACTGATAGGTTTGAGGGAAAAACCCGTTTGGAGTCAGAGGTTTTGTGTGTGGAAACAGATCACAAGAGGCCACGTGAAGACGAAGACAAAGATGGAGATGATGTGTCTACAAGCCGAGGAACAGCAAGTTTTTCCAGCAACCACCAGAAGCTAGGAGAGAGTCACTGAACAGATTCTTCTTCAGAGCCTCCACAGGGGACCAGCCCTGAGGACGACTTGATCCTACACTTCTGGCCTCCAGACTGTGGGAGAACCCATTTCTGTTGTTTTAAACCACCCAGTGTGCGATATTTTGTTATGGCAGCCGTACAGGAGGAGGACTTAAGAAGCATGAGGGAATTTTGGGGGGTGATAGATATGTTCACAATCTACATTGTGGTGATGGTTTCGTAGGCGTATAATATGTCAAAACAAATGGAACACTTTAAATATGCAGTTTATTGTATGTCGATTACATTTCAATAAGGGTGATTAAAAAAAATACCTGGGATGGGGGCGCCTGGGTGGCTCAGCAGGTTAAGCAGTGGACTCTTGACTTCAGCTCAGGTCATGATCTGAGGGTTTGTGGGTTCAAGCCCCATGTCAGGCTCCACACTGACAGTGCAGACCCTGCTTGGGATTCTCTCTCTCTCCCTCTCTCTACCCCTTCCCTGCTCGTGGCATGCTCTCTTTCTCTTAAAATAAATAAATAAGCTTTTAAAAAATTTTTAACAAAAAAACATAAAAAACTCCTGGGATGGATCCAGCTATCCTGGAGCTACGTCTGATGTACTCAGGGGAAAGATAAAAAACATCACCTCTAGAAAGCATCCTGTCTCTTCAAGTGTGCTATAAGCACCTTTGATACACACCCTTTCCTTAATGCTTCAGAACAGGTTCCTACTTAAGTGCAGTGGGCTACTTAGGTACAGGGGGCTTAAAATGTTTCTGTATCAGAGTAGAACTTGTCACAGTCTCAAAATTTTGTCCAACAAAAGTAACTTACAACCGGAGAGAGCAATATTCTATCACATTACAAAAAGCATTTTCAGTCTTCTCTTGTTCAGGCTTGCATTTTAACATATATTGTTTCAAAAACTTACTTTAAAACTAAATGCAAGTTAGCAGAGAGCCGAGGATCTGTAAATTGTGTTGTTCTGTTGTTATGGTCAACGAAATAAACTCTGCCTGTTGCAGTATTACGGATCTCCCATCCAGGAGGCAATGGACCAAGCTCTTCACAATTGATGTTGCTAAGATCCCTGCAAAAACAAATATAAAATAAAAAATACCTCATTGCTGGGCCTACTGAGCCAAGCAAGTGTAAATGACACAGAACAATTCCATGAAGTCTGAGAAAACGTATTGTTCCAGAAACCTGAGATGTCCAGCTAGAATCTTTAATTCCCAATGGTTTAACAAACTTGCATATTCAAAACCCAATTCATAAATGGCTCAGGAACTTATCACATAGCCTCCATTTTTAGTAAGTTCATTCCTGGGCCTTAATGTAATACAGATTTCAAATTAATATAAAAGCAATCACAACATTTGCCAACATAAACTGTACTTCAATACTTGTCTGACAAAATATTGTTTTACAAATGTCAGTGACATAAGGAATGAAATGTTCTCTAAACTCTCCCTTCAATTATTTCTTTATTGCACCATCAAATTTGTATAAATAAATGTTTATTCCATATTAATTTCTAACAAAGCAAAACTGGAAATGTTATTTAATTTACAGATCCTGAAAATAATCACAGTGTATATTTTAAGGGAAAACTGCTCCACTGGGAATTTTGAAAGCTATAAAGCTAGTGAATGAAGAACCTGTTTAAGACACCCAGGGAAGAATGCTCTAATGCTTACTGATACAGTAAGAAAAAGCAGAAAGGCTTTTAATGAATCAAAGACCATTGTTACTGTACCGCACATTCTTAAAATACTACTGTATGTAAACAAAGATTCACAGGACCTTAAAGAATAAGATAAAAACGTGTCTAATGTAAACTTAAACTGTAACAGATAATTATACTGATAAATCTCATCAAAATCGTGTTTTAAAAGTTAAACTAGAAAAAGAGTTTTCCTGAAATAACCTCTTCTTGGTCATGGTGAAACATAATGGCAGACACACATAAGCACCCACAGATTTGTGGCAACAGTGATCTGACTTGTGCTTACAGGTGCTCCAAGAGACTCTTCTGCTACAAACTGAAGCTTAGAAAAAAACAACACCAGTCTCCAAAGAGGAGGAAAAGTTTCAAGGATCCTCCTCAAATTAAAAAAAAAAAAAAAAAAAAAAAAAAAAGTGACGAGCTGGAGCTGGTGCCATCAGCTGGGGGCAGGGCTGTTAGAGAGTAGTTAACTGGGAAATTCAGCCCCAGGCCAGCAGCAAGTTTGGAAAAGGAAATCTGGAACTTCCCTACTACACTGAGAACTCAAAAGGAAGATGAAATGAGTCCAGGAAAACTTCCTCATTTCCCACTTTAGGTCCACAGACCTCCAACCACTTAAGATCAAACAAACTCACCAAGAGCACCACATACTCCTGAAAGAAGACATGATGATTAAGAGTGAGTGGGAACTATAAACCACAAAATTACATCCAACAGAATGGCTAGGCTATGCAACGTTTAGTAATAATTTTATAAAATTGGGTGGGGCGACTGGGCGGCTGTCAGTTAAGCATACGACTAGATTCCCACTCAGGTCATAATCTCACATTCATGAGATTGAGCCCCGTGTCAGGCTCCATGCTAACCACACAGGGCCTGCTTAGGATTCTCCCTCTCTCTCTGCCCCTCTCCCACACTCTCTCTCTCTCTCTCAAAAAAAATAAACTTAAAAAAGGAACAATTAAACACATGGATTTTTTTAACAGAATTTTTAGAAATGAAAAGTGATTACTAAAATCAAAGAATGAATAATTCTTTTGATATAATGCAGAATTTGGTTTATAAAACCAAATGACATAAAGTGAAAATTATATAATCATTTTATTCAGAATTTTATAAATTCATAGTCATACGTGGAAGAGCTCTAAAGAATGGATTAAAAGAAAAGGAGGCTAACTGGGAGCAATCTTTATGTCCAATCGGGAGATGATTAAAGAAAAATGGAATGTTATGCAGCCATAAAAATACCGATCTGGACTGCAAGACTACATCGTGTGCAGAGTAATGAACAACAAGGCATTCATCACTGTGTTAAAGGGAAATGCCAAAGATGATGAAATGGGACTTCTCAGATAAATCTAAGTTTACTGGGTACCTTTAAATAAAAGTGTCTGAGTTATACTACTTTATAAATGTCTTTGAACAGGTTTTTTAATATAACCTAAATAATCGACCTAAATAATAATAATCTGCTTTGATACAAGATTCTCCACACAAAAGGCATATTTACTTAAAGGATCCTCCAAAAGACATGATACACATTTTTAGGGTTAACAATTTAGAACACAGAAACTAAAGAAAAATAACCCAGAGCACTATTTTATAAAGTCATTATTCAATACTCAAAATATTCTCAAACCTTTATAGAAACCCTTTACTCGTTAATGAAAAACTGACGTTTCCTTAGGAATAAGAAACATTACCAACACTGGTAACAAAATCTCTCTCAACTTCTGATGCCAGCTTCCACACTTTTCTTTCAACAGATAACTCAAAAGATCAACTTTCTCACTATAAATAATTTAGTTAAAAAAAAAATCATTTTTCTTCTATACATTTCCTGCCAATGATTTTAAATAACTTTATAGAAAAGCTCATTATTGACCTACGATTGTATACACACACTCCAAAACACTTCTTTTCATAAGTTACATAACAAAACTCTTGTTTCTCAAAGTTAGGCCCTTGGATTTCTTTTCAGTGAGCTTATTAACAAAACAAAAATTTCTTCCCCACTATTTTTTTAAACAGTTTTTATCATCAAGACACAGAAATGACAACCTTGATAGAATAATTAATGATAAAACACATTCCTTGGTTGCCACCTTGAAAGATTCTAATTAAGCTGTATCACAAAGTAAAACATTTACATTAGAATAGCTTCATTTATAAATGCCAGTTAACCGTTGAATAATACAGGTTTACAGTGTGCAGCTCCACTCATATGCAGATTTTTTACAGTACAGTACTTACTATAAAGCGTTTTCCCTTCCCTATGATTTCCTTAACATTTTTTCTGTAGCTTACTTTAAATAGCACACAAAATATGTGTTAATCTATCGTTAAGGCTTATAGTCAACAGTGGGCTATTAGCAAAGTTTTGGGAGAGTCAGAAGTCACACACAGATTTTTAACTGTGCGGGTGGTCGGTGCCCCTAACCCCTGCATTGTTCAAGGGTCAACTGTAAATACAGAGTATCAAAGCAATCCAACATCAGCTTGTCACATCTGTTTTTGATTCAAATACATGACTGCTTGACAAGTAGAGCTCTGAGTACAAGCTTTAGGCAGAAAAAGATCTCCTGACCCCTTCATAGGTCTTTTTTTGGGAGGAGGGGAATGCTGCACTTAAAATAGAAAATATCTTCATCTCACAAAAGTGTATGCGCAGCTTATCAAGCTGATTTAGAATTTAGAACTCAACTTTTTTGCAGTTTCAGCTGAACTACCTGACACTTTGCATCTGTTCATTAGAAAATAATAGCTCCTTTGAGAGCTAAATAGTGTTTGAAAACTTATTATTTGATACTAAGATGTATCAAAAGTTATGTTAAATTACTAAATTGATTTGTGTGTCATTCCATCTTCTTAGTTAAAAGATAGCTCACATTTTGGCTAGTAAATGCATTCAACAATGCCTACAGTTTAAATGTCCAAGTTCTGGTATTTAAAAGAAATTTAATTCGTGAGACACCATGACCAAGTGAGGTTTATTTCAAGGGTGCAAGAATGGTTCAATATTTGAAAACTTATCCATGTAATCGGTCATATTAACAGATTAAAAAAGAAAAATCATGATAGTACCAATTGATACCAAAAAAAAAAAAAAAAAAAGAAAAAAAAAAGGACAAAGGTTTTAAGTAAATAAATAAATAAGGGGCGCCTGGGTGGTTCAGTCAGTTAAGCGTCCAATTTTGGCTCAGGTCATGATCTCATGGTTCATGAGTCCCAGTCCTGCATCAGGCTCTGTACTGACAGTTCAGAGCCTGGAGATTGCTTTGGATTCTGTTTCTCTCTCTCTCTGCCCCTCTCCAATTCATACTCTGCCTCTCTCTCAAAAATAAACATTAAAAAAAATTTTTTTAATATAATTTAGGTTATTTCCTTTATACATTAAAACAAAAGTTGATTAAGGAATACATAAGAGAACACTGAAAATTCTCATATTAGGTTAAATTAAATAAACCTTTTTTTAAAAAGCCTAACCAGGGTCACCTGGGTGGCTCAGCAGGTTAAGCATCTGACTTCAGCTCAGGTCGTGATCTCTCAGTTCATGAGTTTGAGCCCCACATAAGGCTCTGTGCTGACAGCTCAGAGCCTGCCTGCTTTGGATTCTGTGTCTCTCTCTCCCTCTCTGCCCCTCCCCCACTCGTGCTGTGTCTCTCTCTCAAACATAAACAAACATGTTAGAAAAATAAAAAATAAATTTAAAAAGCGTAACCAGAAATAAAAATATCAATTTGCTACCCTTTAAAAAAAAAAGGAGGGAGGTGTATAATTTTAAGGTTTATGTTATTCTCCAGGTCAATTTTCAAACTCACAAAGACCCATGTTTTCACCCTGATTTTTTCTCAGCGTGAGAGGGTAGAAGGACTGGGGGCTGGTCAGGGGCAGGGCACTGGGGTGGGACTCCAGAGAAACAGGAAAGGCTTTCCACTAAATGTTACCTGAAACGACGGTCACAAACAGCCTTTTACATAAACCATTTTAAATTGAAAATTAAACAATCAAAGAAATCCCAGGTAAAACAGGGATCCAGTGGTGTGAAGAGTGTTTGGATATATTCTTACCTAGGCACTCTTGGATCATGCCACGTGCTCACACCGGTCTGAGTATGTAAGAAATACACCTGACCTTGCTGTGTTGTCCTCTGCTCTGTAAAATTAAGAAACACTAATAATAAAAACATATTCAGAAAGTCCAAATCAAAGACAGCTATGATACTAGAATGATATTAATAAATTCTCCAAATTACCAATTTACTATATTACCAAAAAAAAAAAAAAAGTGCTTTATAAATCATTTTTTTTCTCAACTCAATACATCTTCTCCTGGAAAACAACCTTATAAATGGTGATGAGAGCCAGAGGCCAGCTAACTAAAAGCCAACAAATTTACAACGTGGCTCAAATACTAAACATGTTGCTATGGAAAACAGAAAACAAGATTGTCACAGTACCAATATTTAAACAAAACAAACATGAGAAATGATCTTTTATTTTTCTTAAAGTGGAGCCTGAGGGGAACAAAAGAAAGCTCAGAGGAAGAGGCTAACCAACTGTGGGAGATGCTGACAGGACTTGCAAAAGCTTTCAAAGGGTTTGCAGGCTGGTAATAGTTGTTTATTATTCCTAATTTTATCCAAAACTTATGTATTTTCTTTTCTTGAGAGAGGTATATTCTCAAGACTATATTTAGACTCAAACAAAGGCAAAAAGATGGAATACTCCACTAGGAGAGACACTCTATAGTCAAAAACAGACAAAGATACAAAAATAAGCAAGCTGGAAAAAGAAGGACTAAAAGAACAGGCATGCATTCTGGGGAGAAAAAGGTCAAAGGCGAAATGAACTCCGAGCTCTCGGGAAGAGAATAAGGAAGTCAGGGCAAAGAGGAGGTATCTGCTAAAGAGTTTCTTCAACAGTGGTTTTTAGTCTATTTGTGTTTTTAAGCAACAGAACCACTTGTCTTTAAACAAAATCTAATGAAAAACTCTAACATATGAAATGGTGAAACTACTAATATTTATCAGTATGCCTTTGTTTATAAGCCTACATTAAAGTCAATCAATTTAAAGTTTATGCTTCTTAAAATTATAAACATAAAAATGTCTAAAATTGGTGATAGATGACAGCTGCAAAAACTTCAGCCCTGGCGCCCACTTTACTCCTAGGTTTCAGGTGTACAAAATTTGTTTTTAATTCAAATCACACAAGTAAAATAAAAATATAACCACCCCACTCCAAACAGCTTGCCTTATAATCTCAATTACAGAGAAATGACAGAAGATACTTTATTCTAGGGTCTGAACATTAATAACAGCCAGAGTTTACTAAGTGCTTCCTATGCTGGACCTTGTGTCAGGCACTTCACATGAAATCACCCCTCCTCTCTTGCAACGAACCTACATGGTTGGGACTATCAATTTCCCCATTCTGTGGAAGATAAATTGAGGCTCAGAGAAATTAATGTGCCCAGTGTCACACAACTAACATGTGGCAAAGCCAGGATATAAACCCAGGTCTGTCTCCCAAGTCCATGCTCTCATCACTGTGCTACCTGGGTCATTAAATTGTGCAGCACAGCACAATTAATGGACAAATTGGGTTTTTTTAACTAAAGAGTTAAAATATATTTAAAAAATAAAGCTAGAATTCTGCATTTGCAGAACAATTTACAACATACTGTAGAGGAAAAAGAAAACACAAGTTAGATCAGGCGATTCCCAATGTTGGTCATTAGGTGTCACCATCAGCCCAGAATGGTTTATCTGCAGGCAGTTGAGAGGGCGAGGATGTAATTCCTTTGGTTAACTTTGAGCAAGAAAGGAAAAGACAAGTTCATAGTATCTACAAGAGCATTCACAAGTTGTGACTAATTTAGAAAGTTCTGTATTCAACTAGAAGATTCAAGTCATCTTCCATGTGAAATTCTACAATTTAGGAAATTATATAAGATTATAATAATTTTATACAAACATAGAAGTGACTAAGTCGTTTACAACACGAAACCAAATCATTCAGATGATCCAAAATTATAGACAACACAAATATACAGATACTGTCAGAAATATGCTTTTGAAGTCATTTCTAAATATGCAGGTCTAGAAAATTACACTGTGGGTCTGCCTTCAGATTATCATCATCGATAACTCTACCATTTTACCTTTACATCGTGCCTATTGGCAAAGTAATCTCACATTGTTCCGTGTACTCTAAGCAATAGCTTTGTGACCAGGAGAGGTGTCACTCACCTCATGTCTTTATAAAATAAGTGCCAAAGGGTTGAGGTTAAATGACTAGCCCAAGTCAAACCGCTGGGCAGGCCGACCGCTACCACTTCAAAGACTTTTCAGATTGGGAGGTTTTACACATTTATTTTCATGCTGAATCCCTAAACCCAGATTAATAACTTCTTTACGGCTGATTTTCTGGCTTTCTTAGCAAGCTGAAATCAGTAAATCACACTTTATTTTTTCCTCTGCTAGTCATACCATAGCCTTCTGGTAGGTCTGGAGGAGTATGTAAATGTGTCCTGCTCATGTAATTTCTATGTCGTTGTGACCGGACTCTCCTCTCGGCCAGTCTGGGATCCGAAGACTGTCCACACGTTGCACCATTTGTTCCACTAATTGGAGTGTTCTCATCAACAAAGCAGCTAAGAGGTCTGCCGGGACTAGAATATTCAGATGCTGGTCTATTGAAAAGTAACAGGGGAAAAAAAAGTTACTCAAGTGCGATATCGAAAGTAGAGTTCTCTAGACGACGTACGTACTGCAGGGACAATCACAAGGAAATGGAGTGATCAATGCAAATAGAATGATTTCAAGAACTCTGAATCAAAGTAAACCTGACACCTCTAAGTACAAACTCATATGATAAAGCAGACGGTCAGTTATTTATTGAAATAATTTTATACTGATTTTAATTACACTGTATACAAAATCCACGTATATTTACAGATGTGAGTACTAGTTTACAAAGCATTACCTGACTTAGCCTCGGCCTGCCTCTCAGATCTGACTTCCCACCTTTCTCTCACTCCACTTCTGGACATTCTTCCTGTTCCCTGAACTTGCCAAGATCAGTTTACCTTTAGTACTGGAAAGGAGCTCTTCCTCCCACCTCAAAAACTTTTTTCTCTTATTCTCCCTAGGCCAGACAGGCTCCTCCTTGTCATTCAAATCATAGCTTAAGGTTAAATGTCTGAGAGGTCTTTCCTGACCTTCAATCCTAAAGTAGTCACCCAGGCATTTGGTAAGTACATCACCCTAGTTTCTCAGCATAGCAATTATTTGACACTTTTTTTTTTAATCTGTACCCTTGTTTTCCCTTACTAGAATATTTACTGAGAGAAGAAAGTCTGCCTGGTTCATTTCCCACTATATATATCCTCTGTACCTGGAACAGTGCTTGGCATACACACACACACACACACACACACACACACACACACACACACACACAATGAATAAAGATGATGATGTGACTCTTCAAAGAACTTCCAGTATACTGGTAGGTAATCCAAAATGTAAGAGGATAATCAAGAGTTAATTTTTTTTAATGTTTATTTATTTTTGATAGAGAGCATGAGCAGGGGAGGGGCAGAGAGGGAGGGAGACACAGAACCTGAAACAGGCTCCAGGCTCTGAGCTGTCTGCACAGACCCTGACACAGGGCTCGAACCCACAAACCGTGAGATCATGACCTGAGCCAAAGGCAGACACTTAACCAACTAAGCCAGCCAGGTGCCCCAAGAGTTAATTTTTAAACTAACATTTACAACCACAATCAACTTTATACTGGTGGAAATTAAAGTGAATTTCATCAGTTAAAGGAGTTAGAAGGAAATGGACTTCACTAAAGCACTGACACAGGTACACATTCATTTACACTCAGATACAATAAAAAGGTTCTTGGACTTCAGTAAAATCCTTGGCAGTTTAATACTAGAAATACAACTCTCAAGTATCTTTTAAAATGCCAACGTGAGCTAAGCTTTTACCTGAGAATCATAATATAATAGGGAAAACTGTGATTTAATGAGTTCGGCAATTAATCCCCAATAAATAAAAGTGGGTATAACTTAGAGAACCATTTGATGATCTATGTCTGGTGCCAGACCTGCTTAGGAAAAGGGGGTGGAGGGCTAAACAAACACTCACTAGAAGTGGCAAATAAACTCTGTTCTGACTTTTAAAGCAAAAAAGGAAATTCAGCCACTTATCCTATTCATTATCAGTTACTTTAAAAAGTACTTTCTTGGAATTTCCAAAAATTCTCTTACTTCCTCATGTCTCTACACATTAAGCTCCATGAAGGCTGTTCGGCCTCGTTCCCTGTTAACAGAGCAAATGATGAGCACAGTGCCTGGCATAGAACCATTTGGTGAACTGAATGATCACGGTTACCACCATTCTGAACACTCTTCACCGCCTTCCCCTCACCTGGTAAAATTCGAACATTCTTCAGGATTTAGTTCAGAAATTCCCCTCCTTCAGAGTTTTCCTTTGCAATTTCTACCATCCCCTTGCTCCCCGCTCTAAGTTAAGGGGCCCTCCATATGGTCTCAGAGCATCTGCATTCTTATCTTGATCACAGACCTTACTAGATGTAATATAATGATATAATCGTACCCCTACATGACCGAACAAATGAAGATCCGGTATATATATTCTCTTATAGCCATTCAATAACAGACTCAAAAAAAATTTTAACAGTCCCAGAAATGAGATGGCTTCTCAATTTATTCAGTTAACTTATTTAATCAATACTTACTAATTACCTTCACAGGCCCTAGAGCTGCAATAACAGGATGACTTGCTAAACAATCTTCATCGAAAATTACTTTTTGAAAATAATAATGGCACTTGCTAGGGGTGCCCAGGTGGCTCAGTCGGTGAAGTGTCTGACTTCAGCTCAGGTCATGATCTCACAGTTTGTGGGTTCAAGCCCCACGTCAGGCTCTGTGCTGACAGCTCAGAGCCTGGAGCGTGCTTCAGATTCTGCGTCTCCCTCTCTCTCTGCCCCTCCGCTGCTCACACTTTGTCTCTCTCTCAAAAATAAATAAACGTTGGGGCACCTGGGTGGCGCAGTCGGTTAGGCGTCCGACTTCAGCCAGGTCATGATCTCGCGGTCCGTGAGTTCGAGCCCCGCGTCAGGCTCTGGGCTGATGGCTCGGAGCCTGGAGCCTGTTTCCGATTCTGTGTCTCCCTCTTTCTCTGCCCCTCCCCTGTTCATGCTCTGTCTCTCTCTGTCCCAAAAATAAATAAACGTTGAAAAAAAAAATTTTTTTTAAAAATAAATAAATAAATAAACGTTAAAAAATTAAAAAAATAATAATAATGGCACTCGCTGTAAGATCTACTGATCTTGAGCAGTATAAACCAAGAAAGGAAATCTGGTAAGACTGACAGATAAACAGAAAGTGACAACTTCAGGAAGGCAAACAGCACAACCAGGGAAAGATATTTGTATGTTCTTACCGTGTTGGGCGTTCCCACTGTGTAGTTCTTGTTATGTGGTTTAGATACTGGATTCTTCCAGAGGCAGTTCGCCTTTCTTCCCAGCTTAAATAAAAATTGAGAGATAAGGCATTAATAAGAAGGTGGATACAGAATGTTTTTAAGGCAATAACTGAGCCAGGAAGACATCTGCTGTTATAAATCAGGAATGACAAACTGAAAATCATTACACAGAATACAGGAATGTTTTTCAACTTATTTTTAAAATGTACACGGTATCTTCTGGAATTCTGAAACTTCTACAATATTTACACTGAGGTGTGCCTAACATTCTCCATCAGCCAAACTCAGAATTTTTCAAAAATGTCATTAAGGCTCAACTAAATTACACCATTTCTTCAGAATTTAGTGGCAAAAAAAAAAAAAATGCCATACTAAAAATAAAAATCACATCTAATTTTTAAAATTAAATCTAACATTAAAGCATATAAAAGCTTTTTAAAACATTTAGCCTACCCAAATTAATTTTTTAAAAAGATTGGTACTTCCTCCTCAATAACTTTTTAATGCATGTAACAACAATAAAAAAAAGGGCAAATGACCACAGAAATGTAATAATATTAATACTTCCACCAAAACCCAAGCAGAGGTTTAGAGGCCATAAAAACCAGGAAATAAAGAAATGCTAAGAGGTCTTTTCCTGTGATTACAATCAGAATACAGTACCGACTGTATTATAAAGTGTACACCAAGTTTTTAAAGGATACATCATAAAAACAAATGGGAAAAAAAGTACGATAAAGAACCAAAAGCTTAGAAAAATAAGCCTTGCATTGTTGTAATCTCTTAACACTGTTTAGTTATTTCGTCCCAAACTTGCCCTTCAAAATTACCAAAATCTATCTACATCCCATCCACAAAAGTTAATATATAGATCAAGGAGCTAAAGTGAGGTATAAATAGAATTAAATTATGGCAATTTTTAAGAATTTAAACAAAGTGAGCAAATACCCTGACTTGGATGTAAAATTCCATATCAAAAATAATTGAAGTCAAAACTCAACCAATTATATACTTGAAATAACTCATTGTACGTAAACTACACCTGATTCAAGTTAAATATGAAGTCAGAAAGTGTCAGCACTAGTATCAAACAGAGAAAGCAGTGATCAAAAGCATGAGATGTGGAATCAAGGCTTAATTAAATCTGTGTTCCAGTGTAGCATCCACTATGTAGCCTTTAAGGCAAGTTTACTTAACTTCTCTGACCCAGTGTTTTTAATCTGTGGAATGAATGAGGGTAACAACAGTAGTGGCAGGAGTAATAACAGTAGCTGATCATTTATATATATTATCTTAATATTATATATATTTATAACATAAAATATATTACTATATATTAAGCACTTACTATATGCAAACATTGTGCTAAGTGCTTTACACGAATGATCTCATTTAATCCTCACAATTTATGGCATATACACTATTATCACCATCCTCTTCTAGAAGTAAATATAAACCAATGCTCACAGAAGTTAAATGAACTGATTAAATCCATAAAGCTTGTAAACAGAAGAGGAAGGACTGGAATCCGGATGGTCTAATTCCAGAATCACATGCATGTGAGTTAAACCATCTAATGTATGACATAAAATGCTGACAACAGTATCTGACACACACATACTCAACAAATGTTCCCATGTTTTTGTCATTTTTACTCCACAAATCTCTATTCCATCCCTCTAAATGGAGTTATGTCTCAGATTCAGCATTTATATGCCCTGTTTTGAATAATTTAATCATGCAAAAAAGTTGTTCTTTTAAATACATAGTATTTACAAGACAGAGATATCTGTCAAGAAATTTGATGGTCTCCTAGTCAAAACTCTTAACAAATAAATGTAACACATTTAATTCATGGTTTATTTTATAAATTTGACTTGACAAGGTTCCTTGCTAATTTTCCAAGTACAAGGAAAATCTAGATTCTGGAACTGATCAGCAAATTTCTAAAGTATACAATAAATGTCAACTTATTTGTCATTATTTGAAGGACATTATCAACACATTTCTCTAATGATTTCAGCTTACCCATCTGGTAAATCATTATCAAATAAACGACTGCAGTCCACAACTTGTCCTCCTGTGCCTATCCGGTCTCTGGACTGAAGGCTTACTATAACACAACAAAAAAATTACTAAGAATAATTACTAGAAAGATTTTCTACAATTTAAAATATGTATCTTTAAAGACATCTGGCTTATCTTAATACTTTAGAATGGATTCTTTAGCTTCTAATAAATTCTATATTTTCTTTTTCCATGAGATGTTTCCCTTTAGGAGTGATATTAGAATTTTATGATTTTCTATGCTTTATCATGTTCATGGAGGGGAGTCTAAATCCTTTCTGCCCATTGTAATGGGGCAATGCAAGCCTCCTACTATACTTAAGAGAGGCATTAAAGGTATATTCACATACAGAAGAACTGGAAAAGTTCGTATCAATTTGGGTTTAATTCTTGACCCATCTTTAAAATACTTAACAAAACACACCAGATTCTGGCAACAGGGCAACACTTAGATTCCATCAGTCAAAACCCTACATCAGTATCTAGTGTGGTGTAAAACTACCACTATAAATTTGGAAGCAAGAGACGTAAACTCTAGACCAGGCTCTAATACCTAGTTTAGCACCGTGACCTTGAACAAAACACTTAAAATCCTAAAAGTTTACATAATCCCAATCTAAATAATGAGGAAGCTAGGCTAACTGATAAGCCTGAAGTCCTTCCTTGCTGCTTTAATATTCTTTAATTCTATTTTTGGTAATTCTCCTCAAAGATAGAAAGGAACAGGCAAATTTGACTATAACCAAACTTTTTTTTTAACGTCTATTTCTTTTGAGAGAGAGAAAAAGAAAGAGCACTCATACAAGGGGGTGGGAGGGGCAGAGAGAGAGAGAGAGAGAGAGAGAGAAAGAGGGGGGGGGGAAGGGCGAGGAGAGGGAATCCCAAGCAGGCTCTGCACCATCAGCGCAGAGCCCAATGTGGGGCTCGAACTCATGAACTGTGAGATCATGACCTGAGCCGAAGTCAGATGCTTAACTGACTGAGCCACCCGGTACCCCAACTATAACCTAACTTCCTAAACAGTTACTACATAAAGTATGATATTTTAAGACCCTTCATTCTAGGAAGGATCTCAAAATTCTAAAATCATCCAGTTCTGTAAAACTTTTGAAAAATCAGAAAGTTCAACACATCACTCCTTTATATGAGTATCGTTTATAGGTGACAACATGGTAATACACCTCTCTTCAGTGAATATAAGCAAAATGTTATATGAAAGTTGTACTAGAAAACATTAACCAGTTTTTATACAGAAAAGCTAACTGAAATGCTTACCAATATATAATCACTGTAAAAACGATGTATTTTCTCATTAGCATTGTTTAGAATAATATTAAGGCTCAAAATTAAGGATTTCATGAGCTTCAGCTCCAGAATGCTATATTACAAGACACCTAAGCAATTTCTAGGTCTGTGTTTTTAAATGGTCTAATTCTAGCGATATAAGGAGTCATAGAAGTACTATGTTTATAAGAGCGCTGTTCATTAGCACTAAAACATCAGAAACAATCTAAATAAACAGCAATAATCGACTGGCTACATTAATTATTTGCCCACCATGGACTACTATACAACATTAAAAATGCTATAGAAATGGGGGGGACCTAGGTGGCTCAGTCAGTTAAGTGTCTGGCTCTTGATTTTTGCTCAGGTCATGATCTCATTGTTCATGGAATCAAGCCCCGCATCAGGCTCTAAGCTGACAGTGCAGAGCCTGCTTGGGATTCTCTCTCTTCTCTCTGCCCCCCACCCTCCAGCTTGCACTCTCTCTCAAAATAAAAAAATATATAAATTTTAAAAACATTAAAAAAAAAAACACTCTTTCAAAAATGCTTTAGAAATAAATCTATGAACAACAGCAGCAACAACGAAAGATGTTTAGGACAGATTAAAACAGGTTATTTAAAATTCTGCACAGTATAATCTCATTTAAAAAAAACAGAAAAGGTATATACATCAAGCTAATAACAATGATGGCATATTATGGGTGTTCCTTATCTTCTCTATTTTTATATTATAACAAAAAAAGAAAAACTTCACAAGACATGGGAAGAACGGAGTAACAGTTTTAAACGTAACAGGGAAAAGATTTATAAACTTGAATCGGTCATCTCAATTTGGTAGATTTTTTTTAACATTTTATTTTTTGAAACACAGATAATGAACAGGAGAGGGGCAGAGAGGGAAACACAGACTCCAAAGCAGGCTCCAGGCTCTCAGCTGTCAGCACAGAGCCCGATGCGGGACCCGAACTCACTGGCTGTGAGATCATGACCTGAGCCAAAGTCAGACGCTCAACAGAGTGAGCCACCCAGGCACCTCTGGGATATCTTTTCCTAAGGTAATACTCCAAGAAAAGGATAAAGCTAAGTGTCCAAAAATGCTTACAACTTTCAATGTTATAATAGCAAAAAAATGACTTAACCGTCCAATAATCAAGTTTTGATATATTGATATAATTCACCCCTTGAACACTAATAATGGTTACAGTAAGTGAAGGAAAACAAAAATTTTACATTCACTGAACCAAAACCATAAAAAATATACACACATAAAAGTATATAAAATTACTAGAAAGGGATATATATTTTTTAAAATTAGTATTCTAGCATACTTTTCTTCATTTCTCAAAAAGTGTTATGAATATGTATAATTATTTTTTTAATGTTTATTTTGAGAGGGGGAGAGAGAGAGCATGAGCAGGGGAGGGGCTGAGAGAGAGGGAGAGAGAGAATCCCAAGCAGACTGTACTGTCAGCACAGAGCCCAACACAGGGCTTAAACTCACAAACCATGAGATCATGACCTGAGCCAAAATCAAGAGTTGGATACTTAATAGACGAGCCACCCAGGTACCCCTATAATTATTTGCAAAGGTCTAATTCAGCAAGAACTGGAACTCATTCTGTTTTTAAATGGCAGGATCATGAAGCATAATGTGAGTCCAACTCATCTCTACTATGAAAACTAAATTCATACAAAAGCTTCAAATTTAACTACACATGCACACATTTTAAAGTAAAACATTCCTTTTTTATACAGTATACTCCATAGATATATTTCTAATTGCTGACAAAGGAAAGCTGATTGTTTTTATAAATGCCAATTTACACCTAGTAAAACTATTTTGTTACTACTGGACATTAGTTGGCAAATATTATATGACATGCGAAATCAAATTAAATGTGATTGTTCTTACTTTAAAGTTTGCCAGCTATGCCAGTTATGCCAGCATTTATTTTTGAGGTTTTTTTTACTCCCTTCTCAATCTAAGAATGACAGGAATTCTCAATAAGGCTGCAGTGTAGATACTTCCCTGTGGTAACTACAACAGGGCTTTGTTAGGTCGCTACTCTGGCAATTCACTAACTATGAACCCAATTCATTTCCTGGGAAAATGAAGCCCTTCAAAAGTAACTTCAGTAACTGAAACCTCTGACAGGTTCATAATGCAATCAACTTATCCTAAATTCTGCTCTGTAGTGAAGTGGTGGGATCCCACTTGCATTTTATTGTTTTTAAGAAGCCTCAAAGGAGTCCATCTCAGTGTCCTACCACATGATGTATCTTTTTTTTTTTTTTTAATGTTTATTTTTGAAAGAGAAAGAACACAAGCAGGGGTGGGGGTGGGGGGGAGAGGGAGACAGAATCCTAAGCAGGCTCCAAGCTCTGAGAGCCTGAGGCAGGGCTCGAACCCAAGAGCCGTGAGATCTGACCTGAGCCAAAGTTGGGCGCTTAACTGACTGAGCTACTCAGGCACCCCTACCACACTATGTATCTTGATCAAAGCTCAATCCATCAATTCTTAGGTCTCAGAAAATTTTACCTTTAAGCCCTTCCTCTGAATCAATTCAAGACAGACCTTATGAGTAAAGTAATAGCTTCTCCCCTTTTTCAATCAGTGCTATACTATCCTTCATTTTTTTTTCCAATTAGCACATTATAAAACTGTAAAGCATTAAACAAAGTTCAATAGAATATTCTTATCAAAAACCAGTTTAAGGATTATTTTTAGAAAACTTTCAGATCACCTGTAAAAGTTTATCTTAGTGTGCTACCATATATTCGCATACTTTAAATGAATGCCTAAGGGATCAATAGTTCTTTACATTAGGAGCCTCTATTTTTTTTTTATATTATTCATAGTTTGAAGGGGTTTTTTTAAATAATTTATTATTTTTTTTTTTAATTTTTTTTTTCAACGTTTATTTATTTTTGGGACAGAGAGAGACAGAGCATGAACAGGGGAGGGGCAGAGAGAGAGGGAGACACAGAATTGGAAACAGGCTCCAGGCTCTGAGCCATCAGCCCAGAGCCTGACGCGGGGCTCGAACTCATGGACCGCGAGATCGTGACCTGGCTGAAGTCGGACGCTTAACCGACTGTGCCACCCAGGCGCCCCTTAAATAATTTTTTAAATTAAGGTAGCCAGGAACCTGGATCCACTGTTTGAAATATTTTATGTGACTCATTTAATTTAAGCCAATACAATGAAGCTATAGTTAGTGTACTTGGATTTAAAAGATACACAGAGTTTAGGTCAGTCTGAATGATGCCAAAATTTCACACAACTTTAAATTTCCACACTTACCTACTATCTGTCCTCTAACTGTATCATTGTCATTTGGCCCAAGTTTGCATAGATCCAACCTCTGATCTATTTGAAATCAACAAAAAAAGCAATTAAAAAATAAGCTGATATCAGAGCTTCTAACATCTATACAGTGATGGTAAATTTCCATAATCCAATGGCAACCAGGCCTATAATTTAAATAATAACATTTTAAAGATGAAACAAACATTTAAAATCTCTAACTGTATATATAATTGGTACAAATGTCTTAACAACAGTTTTGATAAGTTTGGATTTCAAAAACTCTAAGTCACTGGTGTATATACATTGCCAACATGCAATTACTTTTTCTCCAAAGATTTCAGACACTTGTCTTGAGTCTTGGCTTGTCACTTAATAGCTGTTGTCCTTAAGCAATTTATCCCTGAGTCTTGATTTTCTAACGTAGTACCTACACCTCATATTTTTGAAGGATCAAATCAGGTAATTATGTAAAACTCTTAGGTACCTGGCATATAAGTGTTCAATAAATGTGAGTTATTATCACTGTTATTTTTTATCTAACCATTTCAAATGACCTCCATACACATAAAGTAAATACTAATAAGAAGCCAAGTATAAACTGTAAGATAAGGGTTTGAGTCAGTTCTACTAACTCATTTAGGAGCAACTCATTTATTCTCTCATGCCTCATCAATAGAACAGACATAACACTGACCTGGCCAGTTACAGGAAGGAACAGTGTCACCCACAGCACGCTGCTTTTTACTTTGATTATAGCACTTAAAACTGAATTCTTTTACAGAATATATATATATATATATGCATGCCATCTATTCAAAGAAGTCATGAATTGATAAAAAGGAGGAGACCATACATTAGTCTTTGAATTCTCTGCTCCTAACTGGCAGAACGCTGTACAGTGTGCTCAATAAACATTTGATAAATTAAGTATTATTGCATATCAAAAAGGTCAAGGAAATAAATGCAATGAAACATCCACAGGCAGCACAAAGAAAAAATCTGTGTCCCACCAGATTTATCCAGCCAAAAAGAGAAACTTTTTCCCCTTGCAAAATAAACAGACGCTACCAAATCAACTGTACAGTAGACTTCTGCAAGGCAATTCCTCTTCTCTTGTTCAGTCCTTCCAGTGTGTCCTGCTCCCTCTGCCAGCACAGGCCAGCAGGCCTTTGCCCTGGTTTCTCAGAGGACAGGATCCATGCCCCTTTTCACCTTTACATCCACCATGGATTTGAACAGTACCTGGCACATTAAAGGTTTGATAAATGCTGGCTAAACTGAACCAAAGATAAGGTCATCCATGTGGCCTGTAAGTCTTCAGTTTGCCTGCTGGGTTGGGTAATAAAACAGTTCATTTTTATATACTAGACCTCTTCCCATCCCAGCGTCCTCTATTTCCTTTTGGGTCAGCCACCTTGTCAACTCAGAAATACAAGAAATTCTCAAGTGCCTTTAAATTCCCCTGACTCCAGAGCCAGAGCTTCTGGCACAATTTTCTTCCTTTTTCTTCTTAACAGATCAACACATATATCTGGACTGTGGCATCATACTACAGTACAAGGGATTGTCTCTTAATGCATCTAATACTCCAAGAAAAATTTACTCTTTTTTTATTAATTTCTTTAGCTAGATTCCATGTGAATTTCTGTTTAGCAGAGGTATCTGGACTAAAATCCCATGACAATGAATGACTAGCAATATTTTTTACATTATATGAAAAAGAATTCTGTAAAAACAACAAAAAATTTTGTCAAAAAAGTTATCTTCAGCTATGTCCCAAAAGAAAGACCTTCCAAAAAGATGTTTTGTCACCTGGTTACTGCCAATCCAATACAAAAATCATTTCTAATGTCTTCACCTTGGTCTGATCTTCTAAATGCCCAGGCTAGTGTAAAACTAAGCTATAATTAAGCAGTTAACACAGCTGTCTTACAATCAACATCTTACCTTTCTAGAACTTTTAACTTTTTTTAGTTTTATATATCATTCTTATTCACTAATAATTCTCCTTTAACTGCCACCTTAAACACTCCAGTCACCTAAATAAAACTCATTTTATCTCATTAATCCACCAAAACCAGAGAAGGGTGCTAAGAAATTTTAAAAAGGCATATACACTTTGACACCCTTCTTTTTACTCTTGGATATCAAACATTTCCTAACACTTATAAATTCACTGTACACTAAGTATCAGCTCTGATTCAGTTCAAGTCTCACTATTTTAAATGTTTCATTCTTTTTATAAAGTCCATAAAATAAATTTAAACAAGAATTTTTACCAATGTTTCAAACATACATAGGAAGTTAAATTTTTGGATCCCTGCCCACCCCCTGCAAAAACAAACATACACATACATATATATTTTTTTGAGGGGGGACACAAGTGAGCAAGGGACAGAGAGAGAGAATCTCACAAGGGGCAGAGAGAGGGAGGGAGGGAGAGAGGGAGAGAGACAGAGGTGGGGCTCACCGAAAGCAGGGCTCATGTTTTTTTACCTGAAGCAGGGCTCGTGCTCACACCAAGTGGGGTTCAAGCTACCTGATATGGAAATTGAACTCACGAACAATGAGATCATGACCTGAGCCATGTAAGTGTCCTATATTTTAAAAAAAAATTTTTTTTAATGTTTATTTTTGAGTGAGACAGAGCACGAGCAGGGGAGGGGCAGAGAGAGAGGGAGACACAGAATCTGAAGCAGGCTCCAGGCTCTGAGCTGTCAGCACAGAGCCTAACGTGTGTGCCCTATATTTTTATATTTTAAAAAACACTCGTATCTACTCACAACCAGTGTCTTTGAGGCGGTTGATGGCATTGGAAAGAAGTCGAACACAACCAAGAAATCCAGCACCTTGTTTTTTATGGATCTTCTTGTGATTCCATACACTGATCGTAACTGAATCAGACTTTCCAATATACCTAAAAAACAACATAACTGAATGAGTAACTTGGCAACTACAAGTAGTGAATGTAAAATTTTTTCTTTTGCTTTTGTAGTCTAAAGTCACAAATGTTTCAGAGTATGGTTAGATAATGCAAAATATGTTTTGAGTTCAATCAATCCCACCAGATTGACTTTAAATTTTTTTTAAATCTTGTAAGTAAAAATCTATAAAGAATTTTTAATATATCCTTCATCACATCTGCCACTCTCAGACTGGCTAACAATGCGGTAGTAAAAAAACTATTTTAGTAGCTAGTGTCAAATAACACTACAGGTTTCTGATATTTCTTTCCAAGAACACAAATCTTACAAGAGCTTTTATCACAGTCACATTTAAAAAACATTTCAATGACATGGCCTATCATTTCGAAGAGTACTCAGTTTTCAAGGGGCATTGTCAAGGCTGACAGACCAAAAATCTGACATACCTGGTGGGTTTTAAAATGCTGTAGAACAAAAGCTGATTGTAACGCTTTTCCCCTGCTTCTTTCCTGTATGCAGGCCTTGAGCGAGCAGGACTCTTGCAGATTTCACTTCACTGCCTGCAGACAAGCAGAGCAGGGGAAAGCGTTACTACACTTGTCTGTGCGTATACCTGCACGTACGTTAAGAGCTCTACCACAGCCAATTGTTCACATGGTGCCATCCCATGCAAAAATATAATAAAATAACATAATTATATCAGTAGAATCCTAACTATATTTCATTGCCTCTAAGTGGTCAAATTTTTGGTCCAGCAACCTTGATCTTCAAGTGTCATTCAGTAAAGCAGTAATATCAGAAAAATTCACCTAGTACGTAAAAAAGCCAAAACCACTGAAGTGAGAACTAAAACTTTTCAATGAGAAACAGGGAAACCACACTTAGATCCAGCTGTGCATAAAGCATGCCTATCCCTACTGGACTTTTAATTATGCAAGCTAATCCATTCCCTTTTTAAAAATTAAGCCAGTTTGAATTTCATTTCTGTTGCTTACAAATGGGAAAACTCTGGTTGAAAACATCCAACATGCATGCACCAATTTTCAAAGAGACCTAACAGGCCTAACCTGGCAAGTATCTACTGCATGGTATATCAAAATTCTACAACCAGAATCAATTATTAAACAGCTACAGCACCCCAGATCAAGCATTAAAACAAAATCACATTAAATCGGTTCCCCAAGCCTGATTCCCCAGCATGATAAAGTATTGATCCCCATGCCTTAGAATAGCCCACCACTGGCATAAGCACCCTTATGCTGTCAAGGCCCAGAGAGACCCTGAGAACGTACACTGAAAACAGAGGAACGTCTGTCAGTTGTGTCCTGGAATGACTGTGAGACAGTGAAATCACCTCCCTGCCAAATGAACTTTTATACAAAATACATTGCTCTTGTATGAAGCCACTGACAATTTGGGTTTGCCTATTCCATCAGTTAGCCTGCTCTAACCAATCAGGCACAAATCATAAAGGGCCTCGTCAGCCATGGTGTGAACTCTGGCCTTCTCTCCAAGTAAGGCAGGAAGCCAATGGGAGACGTGCAGCAAAGGAGTAACAAGATTTGAAATATGTTTTAACAACATCGCTCTAGCTGCTGTGTTGAGGACTGTAGAAGCAAGGCGTGTAAGGCAGGGGTCATCAAACACAGCCTGTGACCCAAACCCAGCAGAGCACAAAATATAGTGATTTCAGTGTATATAGTGTGACATAATTTTTTTTTTTTTTTAGTTTTAAGGCCATAATCAAATATTTAGAATGTCTACATTCACATTACCACTTTTCTAACATGAGGTCATCATTTCTATTTGCTGGACCCAACAATTCCACATACTAATGATGGTCCAACAAGAATTCCAGCCCATACCATCAGAGAGTCCCCTCCCCCTAAATCCCATGGACCTGGCCACCAGGGAATCTCGCTGATCAGCACGTTAATATAATACCATGCTCTGGTCTATAACTGCACAGAACCCCTGACGGACTGACAGGTTTAGGTAGGGACACCCCTCCCCTAGGTCTAGCATGAAGCAGATACTGAAGATGAGCCCTCCGCCCAAATGCCAAAGATTTGTGATTGTCGACCTGTCAGGGGGGAAAACAGGGGCCCCTTTTAGGCAACAAGCTTGAGCAATGGAAACCTGAGTAAGGTAAGAGGGGCCGGCCACAGTGACCACCCAGCTGCATGCAAAGGCTCATGAAGAGACCCACCTCAAAATATCCACAGACCCCAGCCGACCAATGGGCTAGGGTCAGGCACAGGTACCAAAAAAGGAAAACTCCGTATGTTCCTATACTCCCACACTCCCTCCCCCTAATTAGAGCCCCCCACCGCTGCCTCCTGGCAGACAGTCTTTCCTTTGCTATCCTGCCCCCTGCTCCCCTGCAGCGTATCCAGTGGATTCACTACCTCCTTTGTTCTGCCTATATCCATGCTTTCCCCACCCGATCAGGTCGCCCCACACTCCACAGTGTAGGAACTAGTCTCCTTGCCATCTCTGTCTCCCTCAAAGCCCTTCTCCACGGTTACCGCCTAAGTGTCTGCTCTTGGATATAAACCTGATGATAGCATTTCCCCACTTAAAACCTTTTTTCATTGCTCTCCGCTGCTTTAAGGAGAGCATTCAAACTTATTAGTAGGCTTTCAAGGACCTTCATGAGCTGGTTCCTACTTGCCTCTCTTTGCTTGTCCTATGCCGAACTCCCCTTACCTGACGTGAACTCCCCAATGCTGCCCCTCCAACTGTTTTCAGAGTCATGTTCTCTTTCACCTCTGGGTCTTCACACAGACTACTTTTGCTTAGAGCCATCCCCCGTTTCCTTTTTCAAATTAACTCCCACATAAGGTCTAAGCCTAAATGCCACTTTTCTAGGAAGCTGTCCTTAACTCCTAAATTCATATAAAAAAGTTCTGTATATTTCCAGGGCACCTATACTTCCCCATATTCTTATCATACTATTTATAATTTCCTATTCACTTGTGTCTATACACCACTTAGCTCAAAGCTTGTGAGACTACGTTTTATGCACTGTTATACCTGGGTCTCTGGCTGAATTTAAATGTGACTGAAGCTTAAAGAGACGGCTTAAAACAATCTGATTAAGAACTCAAAAGCTGAGTCAGTTACACAGACAGTAGCTTATTACAGCTGGGACTTCAAAATCACCACAGGTCAAATCAAATAAAGGTGCGACCTAACATATTTACTAAAAGCGTCTGACATTTGAGGATTACCTGTGAGGTACTAGTCTAAGCACTTTGCAGGGGTTATCTCACTGCATCTTCCTATCAGTCGTCTGAAGTAGGCATTATTGTTGCTGTCACCAATGGAAACTGACACACGAGGGGTTAAACACTGAGCTAATGATCACACAAATAAGTGGGGGGCTGGGGGGTGGGAAGCCAGGTAGTCTCACTTCTCTCTATTGCCTACTTTTTTAGTTCCTATTTATTTGCCTACTAACTTGGAGTCACTGAGCCATAGCACTAAGGGGCACACAAAAAAGCCTTATTCTGAACTGCCTCTCAGTATCTCAATGTTTTAGGAGAAACATGTTTGTTCACATGTGGTTTAGAAGGTCAAATTTAAATAACTGTCCAGAGTCTAGGCTGAGCTGGGTACTCTGCTAGGGGGGTGGGTTAGAACTAATTGTCTAGAAGTAAATAAGTGAGGTGTCAGGCATAAACGTTTGATGGGAGATGTAAAATTCATTTTTGTAGGTAAGGCAAGTGGGACATTTTGAAGAAAAACTGAAATTGATGAAGAGTGAAGTAGAAAGCTCAAAAAGCTTAAAAGACCAAAGACTTAAAGGTCAGGTTATCAGGGCAGTTAACATGTTTATAACATGAGATATGCTGACAAAATGGTAGAGGTATAGAAAACATATAGTAACAGAATTAGCAACCTGGAGAAAACTGACACCTACACCTGCAGGGAGCAACAGATAAGAAACAAGACTATTACTGCCACCCCATCCCTGAAATATTTCCGACTTATTAGCCCAAGATACTCTAACAGCGACGGTGGGGCTAAAACAGAAGGACTGGTGAAATTACTGAAAAGGAATGGAAAGCCCTCCTGAATCCCCTCCTTGACCCAGGTCATCCTCAACCCCAGCAGGAGATGTACGCTTTACTCTCTGAAAAGTTCTCTCTCAGGGACACCAGGCACAGCTGAGGGAGAAGGTAAAAGTCCATTATAAAAGCATGGATACTAAGAAGAGGTTAGTACAGTCAATAGAGGGACCTCCTAGCATTCTTACACTCTTCAGCTCCAAGAACACTAGCATCCAAGAATATATAGCCCCGGGCAGGAAACAGCAGAATTCTGTGCAATGAATATGTCACAGCCACACCTGATTACCCTAGCAAGCGGACTACCTCTATCCATGGGCACAGAATTTCCAATCAACATGGAAGTGCCTCCCCTTAAATATAAAAAAACAGAAACCCAAATCAAACTAACAGGAAAAAAAAAAAAAAAAGGAACCTTGACAAAAGAGAGGCAATACAAGCAACAAAACTCACTTCTCTTGCATCCAAGAAATAAGACGAAATTACGAAAAACGGATAGTCAGTAAGCAAAGTGATCTTGCAAGCTAAAAATATGAGAGCAGAAATCACAATAAAAGGAATGTTGGAAAACTAAGTAGGGGAAACAGCCCAGATAGTTCATCATAGTTTTTAATTTTTTACTGAAACAAAAATATTTTCTTCCACTGGAGATACAATATGAGAGAAAAGAGATAGGACAACTAAATGATAATCAATTCAGAAGGGGTAACATCCAAGTAACAGGAGTTCCAGGAAAGGAAATAGAAAATGGAGAAGAAATCACCTATAATAAATAAAGACAGGGGCACCTGGCTAGCTCAGTCAGTGCAGCATGTGACTCTTGATCTTGGGGTTGTGAATTTGAGCCCCACGATGGGTGCAGAGATTAAAAATAAAATCTTTAAAAAAACAAATAAAAAAGGCCAAATTTCCTCATAACTAAAGAGTTTCAGCATCCAGAAGAGGCACAGGCAGTTATTTCTCTGACATCAGCCATAACAACATCTTTCTAGACATGTCTCCTGTGACAAGGGAAACAAAAGAAAAATAAACTACTGGGACTACATCAAAATAAAAAGCTTCTGCATAGAAAAGGAAACAACAGACAAAAATAAAAGACAACCTACTGAATGGGAGAAGATACTTGCACATGACATACCCAGTAAAGGGTTAGTATCTAAAATATAAAGAACTTACACAACTCAACATCAAAAAAACCACAAACAATCCAATTTAAAAATGCACAGAAGAGGTATGCCTGGGTGGCTCAGTCGGTTAAGCGTTCGACTTCAGCTCAGGTTATGATCTCATGGTTTCTGAGTTCTGCTGTCAGCACGAAGCCCACTTTGGATCCTCTGTCCCCCTCTATTTCTGCCCTTCCCTCACTCGCAAATGCTTGCTCTCTCTCACTCTCTCAAAAATAAATAAATATTTTTTAAAAATAATTAAAAAATAAAAATGCGCAGAAGATATGAACAGACATTTCTCCAAAGATATATAAATGGCTAAGAGACACATGAAAACTCACTCATCGTCAAGTAAATGTGTATCAAAACCACAATGAGATATTACCTAACACCTATCAGAATGTCTAAAATCAAAAATTCAAGAAATAGTAAGTGTTGGCGAGGATATGGAGAAAAAAGAACCCTCATGCACTGTTGGTGGGAGTGCAAAGTGGTGCAGCCACTGTGGAAGACAATATGAAGGTTCTTACAAATAGAACTACCCTACAATCCAGTAATCACACTACTGGGTATTTACCCAAAGAATATGAAAACATCCAAGGGATGTATGCACCCCCATGTCTATTGCAGCAGTATTTGCAAAAGCCAAATTATGGAAACAGCCCGTGTCCATAAAGATATGAATGGATAAAGAATGGAATATTATTCAGCCATAAGAAAGAATGAAATCTTGCCATTTGCAACAACATGGATGGCTCTAGAGAGTATAATGTTACAAAATAAGACAGAGAAAGACAAATACCAAATGATTTTACTCATATGTGGAATTTAAGAAATAAAACAAATGAACAAAGGGAAAAAAAGGAGAGAGAGAGAGAGAGAGAGAGAGAGAGAGACAAACCAAAAAACAAACTCTTAACTATAGAGAACACACAAATGATTACCAGAGGGGAAGTGGATGGGGGGACAGGTGAAAAAAGTGAAGGGGATTAAAAGTACATTTATTTTTTATTTATTATTATTTTTTTAGAGAGAGCATGAGCAGGAAGAGGGGCACAGGGGAGACAGCAAGGGAGAATCCCAAGCAGACTCCACGCTCAGTGTGGAGCCCAACGCAGGGCTCAATTCCATGACCCTGGGGATCATTACCCAAGCTGAAATCAAGTCAGTTGCTCAACCAACTTAGCCACCAAGGAGCCCCAAGAGTACATTTATCTTGATGAACACTGAGTAATAAATGGAAGCTGAATCACTGTACTGTATACCTGAAACTAATAGAACACTGTATGTTAACTATACTGGAATTAGGGGCGCCTGGGTAGCTCAGTTCGTTAAGCATCCAACTTCAGCCCAGGTCATGATCTCACGGTTTGTGGGTTCGAGCCCCGCATAGGGCCCTGTGCTGACAGCTCAGATCCTGAAGGCTGCTTCAGATTCTGTGTCTCCCTCTCTCTCTGCCCCTCCCCCACTTGTTCTCTCTCTTAAAAATAAACATTAAGAATATTTTTTTTTAATTTAAAAATAAAAAAACTATACTGGAATTTAAAACTTTTTAATTTTTTTAAAAAGAGTTTATCCAGATTAAAAGGTCCCAATAAGTACCAAGCACTATGTAACATATACACCAAGTCCATCATCAAAAAATTTATTATGTGGCCTAAAGAGAATACCCTGAAATCTTCCAGTGGAAAACAATAATCAAGAAAGACCAAAATCAGGATGCCATTAATGATACTCTGAAACTGCACTATTCAAAAGGGCAGTCACCAGTCACATGGAGCTGTTGAGTACTTAAGGCTAGTCCAAATTGAGGCACTCTGTAAGTGCAAACAAACCCCTAAGATCTCAGACTTAGCTGAGAAATGTTTATTTTTTTAACCTATGCATTTATTTATAAGAAAAAAAGACCATAATTATTTTATCTTGATTACATGTGGAAATGAGAATATTTCAGATATACTAAATTAAGTATGTTTATTAGGCTTAATCTTTTTATTAACTTTTATTTATTTTGAGAGAGAGAGAGACAGAGACAGTGGGGGAGGGGCAGAGAGAGGGGGAGAGAGAGAGAATCCCAAGCAGGCTCCGCACTGTCAGCACAAAGCCTGATGTGGGGCTCGAACTCGTGAACTGTGAGATCATGACCTGAGCCAAAATCAAGAGTTGAACACAACCAACTGGGCCACCCAGGTGTCCCTATTAACTTTTTTAAATGTGGCTATTACAAAATTTGAAATTACAGACAAGCTTCCATTTGTGGCTCACATTATATTTCTGTTCAAGTGCTGGTCTAGACCTAGACAACAATGGAGCATATATTCACAATTTGGAGAGAAATGCGTGTCTTACATAGAAGTTTATAATCAAACTATCCATTGAGAAAGACAAAGTACATTTTCAGACAAGATCTCAAAGAAATTTTCCCTATCTTTGTACTCTTTCTCAAGATGACCATGAAAGACAGACTTCATCGAAACAGGGAATAACAAAAAATGGGAAATCACTGAACCCAGAAAAGACAAAGGAAATTCCCAACATAATGATAAAGGAGGTTCCTGGACAGTTGTGCAGCAGGTCCTAGACCAGCTTAGACCACCAGACCAGCGTGGAGGAAGAGGCTAAAGGCTTCAGGAGGGAGATCTCCAACAAGGAAACAAAGCCAATAGAATAGCTCATGTGGTTGAATATATGCAGAAATGTCCAGTCCTGTAGGAGAGTCTAGGAATTAATTAATGAGACAGATAGAAAACTAAACAAATGGCAAAATAAGATAGTTAATTCCAGAAAAACAAAATTTATCAAGAGAGGAAATGTAATCACTGCACACCATGCGACTCAGTTATGAATAGTTACATGATCATAATGTAAATACAGAACAATGATTTAACCAAAAAGGTTCAAATGGAGGGCTCGGAGAAAGGAAGGGCCACGTGGGTGCTGTAGGAACAGGGATGAGAGAGATCAGTTGTAAAAGCTAAATCTTCTTCTGTGGTAAGAAATGTAAAAATAACACCTAAAAATATGCATACACTAAATCTCTGCATCTCCCCCACCCCTCCACCCCATATACAGACAGATGTATAAAGTAAGCATGAGATCTAGAAAGAGAAGAAAATACCAGACTAAACAATCAAAGTAACTCTAGTTACCTTGAGAATGGGAATCAGGAATAAGGATGGGGCGGCAAACTGCAGTTTCCCATTACAAGCCTTACAACATTGGGGCACCCCAGTGGCTTAGTCGGTTAAGCGTCTGACTTGCGCTCACCTCATGATCCCACTGTTTGTGGGTTCGAGCCCCACGTTGTACTGTGCACTGACAGCTCAGAGCCTGGAGCCTGCTTCGGATTCTGGGTCTCCCTCTCTCTCTACCCCTCCCCTGTTTTTACCCTCTCTCTGTCTCTCTCAAAAATAAAAATAAATATTTTTTTAAAAAAAGCCTTACAGTATTATGCACTTTTTAGAATGGTGCATATAGCACTGTGATTAAAATTTGAAAAAAAGAAAACCATCCCTATAAAAGCACAAAGAATGTCTATGAGTGCACTCCAATTACAATTTCTGGTTTTATACTCATAACTGACCTAAAGTAAATTAATACCTTTATTTAACCGAAAGAAGATGGGACAGGGTTGCTCTATACTGCATACACGTTTTATTCTCCATAGGCTTACTAAGAGCATTTCATCTTCCAAAACCAGCTATCAATAAGCCACAGTACCTTCCCACTAGGTTTTGTGCCCCTCTGGGAAGACCAAATTATACCACAGATCAAACTCTGATCATTTTCAGTGATTCTTTTCAAATACTATATCAAATAATATTGATTCTATGTTTCATTTCAAATGAATCATTTAAACCTACAGGTCATAATGCTGATTCCACTTTGGATCAAGTGTATTCTTCACAGTATCTGTAGAATGGCATTGCCCAGATCCATCAACCACCACCTTAGCAAATGGATCAGGAAGTCCTGTGGAAAAAGGGGAAGAATTTTTTTTTAATTAAAGAATAATGTGACATGGAAAATAGAAGATTAATTATATAAAACTTACTATTTGCTACCAAAGATTATCCCATTCTTTATAAAAAGTGTAACATTTAGCTATAAATGAAAAGTGGTCCATTTTGAACGAAGATTAAAGTTAATTCTACATTAAATACCAAAAGTTACGTTTTTCTTGTTGCTATCTCAAAACATTCTCAGCTTAAACTACCAAAGCCTAGAGGTTACCTCATAATAGGGAAGTGTTTATACATCTTTACCAGCCCTTTGACCCCAGGAAGCTTAAAACAGTTCTGGTTCTCTTAGGGCCTTCCCAAGGTCCTCCTTAGTAGCATTTTTAAAGAAAGAGCTTCTTACAGGTTTTCACACAAGAATATGGGCTACAGAGAAATCAAATTAGCCAAAAAGTTTTCCTGAATAACTACCATGAGTGATGAAAAACTGAATCAAAAAATTAAATACCCTGCCTTAAAACGTTAAGAATGCCTTGGGGGAGAGGGAAACCAGAGAATAAACAAATGTTTGTATAGATTCTAAAGAAAATACTTTTAACACTATGTCAGGCACTATTCTAAATGCTTTACATATATTAAATCTCTTATTCCTCACAATAATCCAATGGGGTAAATGCTACTATAGTCTCTACCCTACTGATGAGGAAACTGAGGCACAAAGGGGTTAATTAATCCAAGGACAAACAATAGTACGTGAGAGAGCCAGGGTCTAAAGTTTAGATTTTAAACCCATGCACATAAAATCTGGTTCTCAATTTCATGCTCTCAACTACTATACTATAGTAAACCTCTCACGTACCATGCAGCTCAACAGTGAGTACAAGTAAGAGTTCAGAAAAACAGAACTGTTGGGGAGTTTGAACAGTAAATCAAGCGCCTTTTTTTTTTTTTTTTTTGAGGGGATGGGACTCACTGGGCTTTAAAGGACAAACAGGGAGATCACCAAGAAAGGTACGACCGCATCTGAAGGGCTGTGAGGAATCTAACCAAATCATTTGTGCTACGATGTTAAAAGTAAATGCTGTGGGTAAGAGAGGCTTAGAAATCAGAAAGTGACTGAGGTAGATAATAGGGTGTCATATTTTTCTATTAGCAGTATTCAGGGTGGACTGGGAGAAGGGAAGACTGGTACAGAGACTGTCTAGGAAGCGGTCATAAGTTTCACACAGTAGGATAAATGAACAGTAAGATGAGCAGACTCTGAACTAGGAAAAGGGAAAGGACAGTGAAGTAATAAACTACTCTGAAAGATCTAATACAAGTTTATAAGAAACTAGGGTCAAAGATGACACTATAGTTTTCAGGCCTAAGTAACAATGAAAACAGTGGTTCTTTTGGAGAAAAAAAAAGTTAGAAGGTAGAACTAAATAAAGTTTTAACGAGACAAAAATGACATTTTGGGATAGCACAGATCTCCTATGGACAGTTGAAAATACTAGAACGGGGCGCCTGGGTGGCTTAATCGGTTAAGCGCCCAACTTCAGTTCAGGTCACGATCTCACGGTTTGTGAGTTCGAGCCCCGTGTCGGACTCTGCTGACAGCTCAGAGCCTGGAGCCTGCTTAAGATTCTGTGTCTCTCCCTCTCTCCGCCCCTCCCATGCTCATGCTCTATTTCTCTGTCTCTCAATAATAAATAAACATTAGAAAAAAAAATTTTTTTAAACAAAGAAAATACTAGAACAAAATGCTGGTATGGGTTGATAATTGGAGAAATTCTGCACCTTGATATCTATGCTAATTTTTTTTTTTTTTTTAAAGTCAGGATACCAATGTGCCAAGATTCGAGGTCAGGCATAAATCACGTCGTCAGTTCCCCAATCCTGTGATTCTGTGATCTGTCAACTTCAAATAAGAAAGGACCAAATTTCAAGAGTGTTAAGTATTTAAGAAGATACTTGGAAGTTAGGGTATTGATGTATTTAACTATATTCTTGAAGTTTACTGCTATTCATATTATTTCAGTAATACCTACCATTTTTAAATGTGTTTAATGGAAGAATATTTTCCCACTACCTTCAATAACATTAAGTATTTTCAAGAATCTATTCTTTTTCTTTTGATTCTACTATCTCAGCAAAGATACAAATGTATGTTTGTAAGCAAAAACAAAAATCACATTTCAAGCTTTCCTTTTAGATGTTGTTTAAAGAATTAAGGACTAAGGGGAACAACTTTTCCACATAAACACACTAGGCATGGTTTCCAAGTCCTTAATTAACTATGAAATTCTGAGTCCCAACCTCCTATGTTTCTTTTCTGTTAAATAATACAAAACACAAGCTCTATGCCCTAACAAAAAAAAGTACCTATATTTCAACTTACCTGTTTCTATTAGTCCACAAAAATTTACCTTGAGAGCCAAGTTACTGTGATGTGATCAAAAGCTATCAAGTTTTCTGAAGTTAGTGAGGCTTCTAGTGGTAAATATCAAGTGGCTAAGGTATTTTCTGTATTTTTAAAAATTTCTGAGTCATACAAAAATAGCTAAATCTGAAGATTTCCTCGCTATACAAATGCACTTGAGCTGCAAATAACAATGAAACAAAAATTTCAACTTAAAAGTGTGTTACTTTCTGGAGAAAATAAAGCTTTATTTTTGATTGGGGGAAGAAAAAGAACATTCACCAATCACCGTGGTTCTGAGTGACTTCAATTTTGGCCCCTAAATATAGTGACTCAACACAGTATCTTACACATAAATCTTTTATTTAAATGTTACATAAAAGAGGGGCACCTGGGCGGGCTCAGTCAGTTAAGCATCTGACTTCGGCTCAGGTCATGATTGCACAGTTCGTGAGTCTGAGCCCCACCTCAGACTCTGTGCCACCTGCTTCGGATCCTCTGTCCCCCACCCCTTCTTTGCCCTTCCCAACTTGTTCTCTTTCTCACTCTTTTTCAAAATAAATAAACTTAAATAAACAAACAAATGTTGCATAAAAGAGAAAAAAATTATACTAATGAAAACATTCTTTTAAGAAACAGATAATGGATAAAGACAGATACAGGATCATGTTAATGGTAGAATCTAGATGGTGGATATTCACTATAAAACTTTTCCATGTTCTTATACGTTTAGAAAGTTTTCCTTCTAAAATTTTGGGGAGAGGGGGAAATAATTTATTTTTTAAAGCCAATAAAGCTTGAAAACAATTCCAAAAAGTGAGTTAGCAAATTTTTTCTCAGCAAGGGTAGATACCCAGAATAAACAGTATTATCTCTAATACACAAATTACAAGACAGCACTTGGCAGTGTATTTTTTCCTATAATTAAATATACACACACACACATATGTTTCATCAGCCTATAGTCATGCTTGATATTAAAGTTTACTTTTCTCATTCAACATGATTTAAACTGCATTACAAGCAAACACTGCATTTTGATATCAATGATAACTGCATTCTGACAATAAACACACTCTCACTCAAATTTCATGAAGAGATTTAGGAAGTACTACAATTTTTTCTCTGGAATTAATGTGGGCAACCTTCAACTTATAAACAGATCAATGACAAACTTAAGTTTGTCAGCAGGGGCCATTCCCACTGTGAACCCAGGTGACAGCCCATCCCTGGCTGAGTGCCTTCTGAAGGCCTCAAGATTGGCTTTCCAATTTCCCTTTCCAGAGCCATCAAATGTTTCTTCCATTCTAGGTTTTCAAGATAATCATATAGTTTCCCCTAATTTCCTTATCCCTAGGAGCAAACTCACAACTCTTAAGAAAACTTTTATCAATTTTTACTGCCTACGCTAACGAAAGAGAGAAACAGTCCTTTCTTTTTTTCCCACCTACAACTTAAGGGCAGATAAAGATCGTATAACTGATATTAACTGGCTCTCCAAGGTTTACCAAAAATCAAAGATTCTTCTAGATTTCCTAGGAAAACTCAGACAAGTAGATCTGGATATTATACTGGAGAAACTGTGTCTTAGGACTCTGGAGGAAAGAAAAGACCTTGGGAAGGAAGGCTGGGAGACAAATGTTAGATTTTATCTGTAAAACCAAAGCAGACATCTTGGAGGATGCAGAAGGAGCTATAAAAGAGTGCATGCTCACTTGTCTCCCTTTTCTCCTTGTCACCTACCTATCCAATCCTATTTGCCACTTCACAGTCCTACTAATCCTACCTCAAATCAACCTTAAGAATGGTAAAAAAAAAAAAAAAAAAAAAGAGTATACACTGGTTATTAGTGACAGGGATGAAGTAGGTAGTTCAGAAAAAGCCTGTGAAGACAGAATTTGGTGGCAGCATGGAGAGAGGCCACTGGCCTCTCCTGCTGTGATACGCAGTACGGTAGACAGCACCTGGTACATATATTGGAGACTGCTTAAAACTTTCTTAACTATGTCCCACAGCATCCTATTTAACTGCTTTCCCATATAAGCACAGAAACCAGAAAAATTTCTAATTATACAGTTTTATGTTATTTTATAAGCTTTAATTCTGGTTCTACTCTAGATATCTTCGAAGAAAATTTCAAGTGAGATGAATGAAGTATGATTTTAAAATGCATCAAGAGCTTACTATTTCTTTTAATGAATCCCCTGAAAATTAAGTAATATCATATTAAATTAGCACTCATACCTAGTTTCTGGGGGCTGGTAGAACTTGAATTTTAAAATCTAATGAATCTTCTTGGGGCACCTGGGTGGCTCATTCGGTTAAGTGTCCGACACTTGATTTTGGCTCAGGTCATGATCTCAGGGTCATGGGATCACTCCACACTGAGTGTGGAGCCTGCTTAAGATTCTCTCTCTCTCTCTTTCTGCCCTTCTCTCCTGCTTGTGAGTGTGCACATGCTCTCTCTAAAATAAAAATTTTAAATAAAATAAAAAATGAAAATCTAATGAATCTTCTCAATTTATAACTTCAAATATATATAAAACTTTGTTGGCTTCGAGTTCTTTACTAAAAATTATATCATTTTGACTCAATTACTTATTTATATATATTTTTTTTTTTTTTTTTTTACTCAATACCTTAAAGCTATTGTGAAGTATGATATTACAGGGTAAAGATTTTAAACACACGTGAGGGGTTCTTCCCAATCCTCCTTCACAAAACTTAATCCTAAATAAAGCCACAAAAAAAATTTGACAACTTATTGGCAAAGAGACTGAAAACAGGGGAACCAAATGTCTGCTTTAGAGGCCGAGACATAAGAGCATCTATGATTGAATGAGGCAGAGATTTCTTTCCTACACTCTGGAAATTCTAAGCAGGCTGAATAACTTCTCTACTTTCCAAGGTATGGTGAATGCCTGAATAAAATTTCCTATAAAATGTTAGAAAAGAAAAAGTGTTTACAAAATAATCTCCACCCTTTCTAGAAACCTAGTAGCATGCACACCCTCGATATTCTTTACACGTCTCATATACACACCTATACACATATACATTTCACACAAATACGTGAGAGGGGTGGATAAAAGGAAAGGAACAAAGGCTAAAAAGGCACAAAGTCCTCTTAAAAAAAAAAAAAAGTATTGCCAAAAGGGTCCAAACCAAAGCATTCATAAAATAGTATGAAGTATATTTCTGAATAGAGAAATCACTAAAGCCAGACAATTCTGAAAAAGTTATCCAAAAAGTCTACACACAACATACAAGATTTAAAGTTAATTTACTTACGGAAAAAATCCTTTTTCACCAAGTTTTTTGCACAGAGTACTGTAAAGGAAACAAAAAATACATGGAAAGAATTAAAATGGTAAGACTGCACTGTCAAAACGTTCATTTTAAAACACTGAAAGTACCAGTGAATGATAAACATTATAGCAAGGTTTGAAATATGATCACAAGCTTTTATTAAAGACTAGCAAAAGACAGCTGAACCAGTGGTTCCAACTTTAGCAATGATCACACATAACAGCTGACAGCCAGAAAATTTATAAATCTGGTATTCTAATAAGGACCAACTTCCAATCAATCTTCCATCAAGGTTTATCTCAGAGCAGCTCGGTGAAAAGGGAAAAATAGTTCCAAGAAAAAAATAAGCAAACTCAGGTTGACATATACATTTTTTAATGAAATAATTTTATACTGAAGATCATAAATAAAATAAAGCTTTCTTGATATAGATGAGATTTTTTTAAAAATAACATTGTTATTTAGTCTCCACCTAACTCCACAGAAATTTTATAGGAGAGATAAATTACCTTCTTCTAAACTCAATGACAAGACAGATTACTGTATCTACCAAAAATTAAAAGTTAATACACTGAGTAGATATCCCAAAGCCACATTCTCTGGATTACCCTGCATGAAATTATTACTCGTAAGGTGATGGATGCACAACGTTACGAATATATTAAAACCACTGAATTGGAGGTGCCTGGGTGGCTCCGGTACAGGTGATCTCGTGGTCCATGGGTTCGAGCCCTGTGTCTGGCCCTGTGCTGACAGCTCAGAGCCTGGAGCATGCTTCGGATTCTCTGTCTCTCTCTCTCTCTGCCCCTCCCCTGCTCGCACTCTGTGTTTCTCTGTCTCTCTCAAGATAATAAATAAACATTAAAAAAAATTTTAAAAACCACTGAACTGCACATTCTAAAGGGGTGAATTTTATAGTTTGTGGTTACATGTCACTTTAAAAAATTATTGCTTATATAGAGTTATAAACTTAACTTGTTTAATTCAAACTTGTTAAAAGTGAAGGGAAAACATCGATTTCTGTATGGTTTATAACTTATAAAATATCTATACATGTAATATTTGGTTAATTTCTACCCACTTCTACTCGGTTGAAATGGTCTGGAAGTTTAGTGTTATTTAACATAACAAACCTTGGGAATAAGTCTATATATAACTAATCACTCTAAAAGTTCAAATAAAGGGGAGCCTGGGTGGCTCAGTTCGTTAAGCCTCCAACTCTTGATCTCGGCTCAGGTTATGATCTCATGGTTCATGGGCTCTGTGCTGACAGCACGGAGTCAGCTCGGGATTCCTTCTCCCTCGCTCTCTGCCCCTCCCCAGCTTGCATGTGCTCTCGTTCTCTCTCTCTCTCAAAATAAATAAACTTTTAAAAAAAGTTAAATAAAAATTATTTTAAAGACAGATGCCGGGCACCTGAGTGGTTTAGTGGTTGGTTTAAGCATCCGACTTTTGATTCCAGCTCAGGTCATGATCTCACGGTTCATGAGTTCAAGCTCTGCATCTGGCTCTGCACTGTCAAGCAGAGCCTGCTTGAGATTCTCTCTCTCTGCCCCTCCCAACTGTCTCTCTCTCTCTCTCAAAATAAGTAACTTAAAAAAAAAAGAGAGAGATGCCTTGGTAAATGAGTAAAATTATTAAGTAAGTACAAGATAGTGATTTAGTAGTCAGAGTCATTTAGGCCCTGTCTTAGAAACAGTTTAATTTTTAAAAACATAAAAACTCAAATATGAAAACTAAGAGCCGTAACTGAGAGTACCAAATCACTAATTAGATTTAGAAGAACTTCTCTCTAACCTTCATTATCACCACATAAACCGTACAGAATACTCAGGATCAATACATTTACAACACATATATGAATCCAAATTCTAATCTTCAGTACTGCTGAGGTAATGACTTTTTTTAAAACCACCGTCCTATGATTCCAGAAGTGAACTGATTTCACATCCTACTTTAGAGAAACCAAAAATATATGCGAATTCTCCAACTTCTTATTGCTAACCCTACAAAGTTATGTTTTGATACTCATTCGTTTTGTCTTCCTTCTGCTTATAATATCCACCCTCCTGTCTCACACTGTCCTTCCCCCTGTGTTCTAGATCTTATATCCAAATCACCATTTTCTCAGGGACCTGTTCTCCCATCTCCTCTACTTATGGCCTCATCAACATTTAAACATACTCTCCAGACACCATCCTACTTCTCCTTCAATGTAACTACTTAAGGGGCGCCCGGGTGGCTCAGTCAATTAAGCATCCAACTTTCACTCAGGTCATGATTTAGCAGGTTCATGAGTTCAAGCCCAGAATCAGGCTCTCTGCTGTCAGCACAGAGCCCACTTTGGATCTTCTGTCTCCCTCTTTCTCTGCCCCTCCCCTGCTCACACGCATTCCCCGCCTCCTCAAAAGTAAATAGACAGTAAAACAAAATTATAAAAACGCAACAGATTTCTGTATATTGATTTTGTATCCTACAACTTCACTGCATTCATTTATTAGTTCTACTAGTTTTTTGGTGGAGTCTTTAGGGTTTTATATATATAGCTATCATGGTATCTACAAACAGTCAAAGTCAAGGTTTTACTTTTTCCTTACCAATTTGGATGCCTTTTATTTCTTTTTCTTGTCTGATTGCAGCAGCTAGGACTTCCAGTACTATTTTGAGTAGAAGTGGTAAAAGCGGACACCCTTGTCTTAATCCTGATCTTAGAGGAAAAGCTCTTAACTTCTCCCACCCCCGCCTCAGGACCAGACGGACCTAACAAATATACACAGAACATTCCATCCAAAAACAACAAAATACACATTCTTTTCAAGTGCACATGGAACTTTCTCCAGGATAGACCAGAGGTTAGGCCACAAAACAAGTCTCAATAAATTCAAAATGACTGAAATCATACGCATTTTTCCTACCACAGCAATAGACATCAATCACAAGAAATAATCTGGAAAGAACACAAACATAGGGAGGCTAAGTAACATGCTACTAAACGATGAATGGGTCAATCCAGAAATCAAAGAGGAAATAAAAAAATATATGGAGACAAATAAAAGTGAAAACGCAATGGTCCAAAATCTTTGAGATGCAGCAAAAGCTGTTCTAAGAGGGAAGTTTATAGCAAACCAGGCTTATCTCAAGAAATAAGTAAACAACCTAACTTTATATGTAAAGGAGCTACAAAAAGAAGAACAAAGCCCAAAGTCTGTAAAAAGGAAATAATAAAGTTTAAAGCAGAAATCAATGAAAAAGAGATTGAAAAAAACAATCGAAAAGATCAATGAAACCGGTAGCTGGTTCTTTGAAAAACAAAAACAAACAGTATTTTATTTTATCTGGATAAAACTTTAACCAGATTCATCAAGAAAGAGAGAGGACTCGGGGCACCTGGGTGGCTCAGTCGGTTAAGTGTCCAACTTCGGCTCAGGTCATGATCTTAACAGTCCATGGGTTCGAGCCCCGCATCGGACTCTGTGCTGACAGCTCGGAGCCTGGAGCCTGCTTCAGATTCTGTGTCTCCCTCGCTCTCTGCCCCTCCCCCATTCATGCTCTGTTTCTCTGTCTCAAAAATATATAAACATTAAAAAAAAAAGAGAGAGGACTCAAATAAATAGAATCAGAAATGATGGAGGAGAAATAGCAATGAATGCCACAGAAATACAAAGGATTCTAAGAGAATATTATGAAAAAATTTTATGCCAACAAATTGGACAATCTAGAAGAAATAAATTCCTAGAAACAAAGAAACTCCAAATCTGACTCAGGAAGAAACAGATATCTCAACAGATGAAGTACTAACAAAATTGAATCAATAATCAAAAAGTTCCCAACAAACAGACGTCCAGGTTTCACTGTGAATTCCAGACATTTAAAGAAGAGTTAATACCTATTCTTTTCAAACTACTCTAAAAAACAGAAGAAGAAAAGCTCCCAAATTCATTCTATTAGGCTGGCATTATCTTAAAACCAAAACCAGATAAAGACACTATAAAAATCAAAAATTAAAAAAAAAAAGGAAGAACAACACTAAAGGGCAGTATCTCTGATGAATATAGATGCAAAACTCCTCAACAAAATATTCAAACCCAACCCAACAATACATTAAAAAAAAAAATCATTCACCATAATCAGGTGGGATTTATTCGAGGGATGCAAGGGGCAGTTCAATATTCACAAATCAGTCAATGTGATCGATCACATTAACAAGAGAAAGGATTAAAACCATACGATCATCTCAATAGATGCAGAAAAAGCATTTGACAAAGTACAACACCCATTCATGATAAAAACTCTCTACAAAGTAAATTTAGACTGACTCAACTTCTTCACTTCCCACTAATGCCTCAATTCATTAACAATCTGGCTTCCTCTGTCACCATTGCCACTACGTGGCTTCTCCAAAGCCCAGGGGACATTAATTACTAAATCCATCCAATGGACATCTTTCATTCTTTATCCCACTTGACACCTGAGGAGATCTGCCATCACTCCCTCTTCTGGAACCCCGCTTTTCTTTTGGTTTCTGTTTAATACCACATTTCACCTGGTTTTATACCAGGCATAAAATACATTCTAAATCCTCTTTGCCAGATCGTTTTCCTATATTCCATCCATGGAAGTTGAGGTTCTTCAGGATTTTTGCCCTGGATCCTCTTCTACTCTATAACCTGAGAAGCACAGATGCCCATCTCTGCAAACCTTGGAATATATGTAAACTGTTACATGTATGTGTATTTTTCTGGGGGAAGAACCCACATTTTTCCTAGTAGAAAATTCGTAGCTTAACAGACTAACAAAGCTCTTTCTCCTCTCTAAAAAATAAATTTGAAGGGGCACCTGTGTGGTTCAGTTGGTTGGACGTCCAACTTAGCTCAGGTCACGATCTCATGGTCCATGAGTTCGAGCCCTGTGTCGGGCTCTGAGCCTGGAGCCTGCTTTGGATTCTGTCTCCCTCCCTGCCTGCCCCTCCCCCACTCATGCTCTCTCAAAAACAAACATTAAAAACATTTTAATAAAAAATAAAAAGAAATAAATTTGAAGAGCCACATTTCACGCATTCTCCCTGACCTTTACCATTTTAGTGACACCTAAATATTAAGACCCAAACTTAACTCTCTCCTGAACTTCAGGTCCGCACAAATTAAATATGCCCCCAAAATAAAATCACCATCTCTCCCTCCCCAAAAACTGCTCTTCCAGTTTACTTTCTTTCAATAAACATCCTTGCTTTTAACTCCACTGCTCCAGTCAGAAACCTCCATAGCAACCTTCACTACTCCTCCCTCTCCCCATCTCCTGGCAGATACCAATTCTAATCAATTCCGCCTCTGAAATATCCTTCATCTGTCCATTTCTATTACCAGTGCCACCACCCTTGTCCAGGCCACCATCAACTAGTCTAGGCCACTAAAACCAGCCTCCCAATCAGTCCCCTGCCTCAAGCCTCCACCAGTTCTTTGCAATGGACCCAAAATTTAAAAATACAATTAAGGCCTTTCATACATGTCCCATCCTCCTAATAACATTCCAAAATACCCTTCAAAAATTCCTCAAAACTATCCTTCCATCTGTGCTCTGGATATCACACCCAACCTACCACTCTGGAGGTAGTTGACTTCCATCTTCAAAACAATCCCAAGGTTCTTAGGCCCAAACTTTATATTGGTTTACAATGCCCTTCAGGCCCTGGCTCCTGCTTACCTCTCTGATCTTATCTTTCATTACCACCCCTCCTCTCTAACCTAAGTCCAAGATCCAACCACACTAAACTTTCACTTTCTCAAACAAACTCCATCCCTCACCCAGAGAGTCATATGCCATTCCCTCTGTCTGAAACATTTTTCCCAGGCTTCTTCACCTAATCATCTCAAAAGGGAAAGGAAACCTTTTAGAACATATTTCTCAACCCTCCACCCATTTGTATTTTCACAGAATCCCCCACTTATAACATGCACTCATCACACTTCATTATAAATGCTTAAGTTTAGAATACCACTTGTAACTATGGGGGTGGTAAACACCATACAGCATAAATCAGGTCTGCCTCAATGGCGCACAAGCACACATTGCACCAGTTATTTGATGGGTGCTCAATAAATTTACTGGATGAATGAAACAGACTCCAAAATAATCTAAAATTTCATTGAAAGGAGGACTTTTTATGTGACAGATAAATTAATCCTCAAGTAATCATAATTTTAACTTATGAAATTTTATTTTTATTGTTTCCTTTTATTTAAAACAAAGTAGTCAGATCATATTTGACAAATTTTCTTTTAAAAATCATTAAGATATTGTTAATATAAGTTTCAAAGGTCAACTGAAAAATAAAAAATATAATTTTTTTTTTAACTTTTTTTTTTTTGGCACAGGGCGCACTTGGGTGGCTCAGTTGGTTCAGCAACCAACTTCAGCTGAGGTCATGATCTCACAGTTCGTGAGTTCAAGCTCCGCATCAGGCTCTGTGCTGACAGCTCAGAGCCTGGAACCTGCTTTGGATTCTGTGTCTCCCTCTCTCTGCCCTTCCCCCGCTCACGCTCTGTCTCTCCTTCAAAAATAAATAAACATTAGGGGCACCTGGGTGGCTCAGCTGGTTAGGCGACTGACTTCGGCTCAGGTCATGATCTCACAGATCCTGAGTTCAAGCCCAGCGTCAGGCTCCGTGCTGATAGCTCAGAGCCTGGAGCCTACTTCAGATTCTGTGTCTCCCCCTCTCTCTACCCCTTCCCTGCTCATGCTCTGTGTCTGTCTCTCAGTGATAAATAAATGTTAAAAAAAAATTTTTTTTAATAAACATTCAAAAAATAAAAAATAAAAATAAACCTTTTTTTTTTTTTTTAAGTTTACTTATTTGAGAAAGAGTGAGAGTGCACGAGGGAGAGAAGCAAAGGGAGAGAGAGAATCCCAAGCAGGTCTCCCACTGTCAGCACAGAGTCAGACACGGGGCTCGATTTCACAACCAGTGAGATCATGACTTGAGAGGAAACCAAGAGTCGGATGCTTAACCGACTAAGCCACCCAGGCACCCCACTAAAGAATAACTTTAAAATCAGATTCAAAGTTTATAAAGATAAATTGAATTTTAGTAATCCAGAGACTAGGAAGCAAGTACCAGGGTTCCAGAAGAAACAAGATTAACTTAAAACATAAATATCAAGATTGGTCAGATTGCTAACTTTAACACTAGACCTCAAAAGCATCAGCCAGTTTTTGCTTCAACTGTTTTTATACTCTAAAAGCAAAAACTCTCATTTGCAAGTTTTAAAAGAGAGACTGTTAAACATGATTTGAGATTTGGTAATTTTAGCTATTTGCATAAATAAATAAGTTTCACAGCTAGAAGCCTTTTCTGTACTGTTCTTTTTCTTGGGAATGCATTCTGGGTACTAGAACCACAGCCTATTGCTCTTTCCATCTTCAGTACCAATTATGAGAACTCAGTAAATGCTCAATGACTTGGTGAATTTCAACAAGACAGACTCCTCTCTGTCACCATAACAAAATCTCAACCAAGGAGGTATGTATCAGAATCTCCTGGGAAATGTACATACAATATTATAATGTAATTTTATGTTTGTAACATAATTTCATAATTATATTGATATGAATTTGTATTTGTAAACCTATCCTATTGTGAAGCATAAACTATAGAAAGTTGAGCCAAGACTGGGAATCCTGCAGCTAGGGAGGGAGGGGTACCACTACAAAGGAAATCTTATTTTTGTTTTCTAAACAATCATTACAGGAAGAGAGATAAAAATAATGTTGAGAAATGCTAGACTAAGTTACAGGAAGGGACTGGCAAGAGAGACAACTTATAAGCTGGGAATGCCTGGAACAAAGGCTAAGGAGTACAGACTTTCTCCTAGACAGTTATCAATATTTCAGTATCTCTCAATGTTTAGTAAGCTTTCCATTGAAGTAATACATATAGGAAAGTGAAGAAATCTTAACTACATAGTTCAATGAATTTTCACTGATTTCTGTACTAAAAACATTATACTGGACTCCAGATATTTAGCAGTCATGTATTAATTTTGATTAATACTAACTACAAATGTGGCATTATATAAGCATAGTACCGTTACTCCAGAATCCACTGGGGACCATGTCTCACTCAACCTGTAGATTTGCACTAGATTAATTTCACTAGACTACTTTGATCACGTTATTACCCTTCTCAAATTCCTTCACAGCATTTCTCATTCTTAAGACTACACACCTAAAACCTAGCCTGTTCTATTCTGCTCACCTCTTCTGCAGATAAATGGTTTTAAATCAGTAGAGGAGGTGTTCAAAATAAACTAAGATGAGCCTTGTTGGTGTCCTGGTCCTATTTCACAGGGAAGCAGATGTGATCATCTTGAGATGCTTAATAAGAAGGTAGCACTTCCTATATCATTCACTCTTTCAATATTTCCTAAGCACCTACTTTGTGCCAAGTGCTATGATAGATTCTGCAGATACAAAGATAAATAAGACATAGTACTCTGCTCTCAGAGCTTGCAGGTCAGATATAATTCCAATATCATGCCACCAATGCCCGCCCCCCTCCTTTAATCTTAACATTTACTTATTTTTAATGTTTGTTTATTTTTGACAGAGAGAGAGAGACAGAGCATGAGCATAGGAGGGGCAGAGAGAGAGGGAGACACAGAATCTGAAGCAGGCTCCAGGCTCTGAGTTGTCAGCACAGAACCCGACGCGGGGCTCGAATTCACAGATCGCGAGATCATGACCTGAGCCGAAGTCGGACGCTCAACCGACTGAGCCACCCAGACACCCCATCATTTACTCATTTTTGAAAGACAGAGCCTGAGCGGGGGAGGAGCAGAGAGAGAGAGGGGGACACAGAACCCGAAGCAGGCTCCAGGCCCTGAACTGTCAGCACAGAGCCCAACATGGGGATCGAACCCACAAACCATGAGATCATGACCTGAGCCGAAGTTGGACGCTTAACCGACTAAGCCACCCAAGTTCCCCTTCAATACCCTTTTTTTTTTGTTGTTTTCTCAAGAAATGACTTTAAATTTTGAAAAATCTCCTTTAGTATATTTGATTTGAGGCAGTGACTGGAGAAAACCATTTGCAGAAGTGCAGATGCAGTAAATATTACTGTTTAAATCAATATTTTTTTTATGGTTGGATAGGAGTTATCTATATGCAACACACCATGTAGTAATATCAGAGTAAATCCCAGCTGTAGAAACAGAATGCTATTGCTGTTCTTACTGAGTGGTACTCATAATGAATGGCTGTCTATGCTTAATCTGAGTAAAACTCCCAACTGTTCAGTATCTTCTTGCCAAAAATTCCCCTTCCTCCTCCAGATTAGAGTTGCATTCCAATTACACTGCAGACTGGAATGAAACTGCTTGAGAGAAAGAAAAAACCACTCAGACATCCCGTCTTCTGTCGCCCCACGAAAACATATTTTATAATACTGTTCCTGCAACTCAAAAGTTGTACTATTTTTGAACAGAGTAGATTTCTCTTTTTTTTCCTTGAACTTATATTATCACTGTAAATTAAAACTGAAGTTCAGGATAACAATCCTATACATATACCAACAAGATGGCCTAGTACTGTAAAAATGTCTACTAATATGCACCCTTCCTGATGGCTAGCACATGACAGCAATTTAGATTTTCCTGCTCCAAGAAACAACCTCTACCCCAACTCCTACACATGGAATGAAAAGGAAATTTAAGCTCTTTAGAAAACTCATAAATTTTTCCGTGTACGTATTCTACTTATTGTTTTAAACAGGAGCACTAACAAAGATTCACATTCAAGAGCATTATTACAAAATGCTGCAATGAGCAAAAATGTCAGCTACAACCCTATGCACATAACAAAAATGAAACAGTTAAAGATGACAAACAGCATGCTGAAATATTATTACACATCCATTAAAATTATGTAAATATATTTATTGACAAGAAAATATTTCTTGAAAACACTAAAAGTCAATTTACAAATACATTTAATAAAATATAATTTTAGCAAGGAATATAAGAAGATTAGCTAACACTTACTGAATATTTATTACTGAATATTTACTGTGCGAGTATATGCCAACTATTCTGTGAAGAAAGTGGTATTATTACCTACATTTTAGAAATGAAGAAATGGAGATTCAGGCATAAAGACTTGCCAGAGATTACACTGTAAGTACTAGAGTTGAGATTCCAACTCAAACAGACTAATTACAGAATCCAGTCTCTTAACCATCATATATAAAATGAAACAGTCTCCCAGGTTACTTCTTCCTTTATAAGGGAACTTAACGCTGGTTAAAGCAATTACTGGTGTGATCCAAGTTCACAAAATGGTCAACAGAAACTTAGGATGCAAAAGGGCCTTCTCCAAAAAAATTAGCAATTTCCTTCTTTCAACAGATATATAACAGTTTACCTATACAGTCATATTAGACCTGCTTTTAACTAAATATCTTGCCACAGCGCCATTTAATCCAGGAATTTTAGGCAGTTTGTTTTATGCATGTTACAAAACAAACTGGGCCACTAAGTTTACCGTAATATACTTAGTACCTGGCAGGTAGTTCATTAAACTAGTGTATTAGATTTATTAAAAGATAAAGGTTCTACTATAACAAGGTAAATATTCTTGCTTAAAAAAACCAAACTGTCAGCATTTAAATATTTCAAAGGCAAAATGGGTTCTCAAGTTAACCAATTAAAGGCAACCTTTCCAGCTCACTCATACCCAACAACTTTATTTATTTTCTTTATTTTTGAGATGGGGGAAGGGCAGAGAGAGAAACAGAGAGAGAATCCCAGGCAGGCTTCACACCGTCAGCCCAGAGCCGGATGTGGGGCTCGAACTCACAAACCATGAGATTATGGCCTGAGTCGAAACCAAGGGTTGGGCACTTAGCTGACTGAGCCACCCAGGCGGCTCAAATAACTAAAACAGTTTTTCTTGTAATTTCAAACATATGAAGATTTTGGTCAAAAGAATTTTCCAAAGAAGTGTATTTTAACTGAATAAAACTGAAACAAGATTAGGGTGTACAAATAACCTTTTTAAAATTTAAGTGCAAGTGGGGTGCCTGGGTGGCTCAGTCGGTTGAGCATCGGACTTCGGCTCAGGTCATGATCTCACAGCTCGTGAGTTCAAGCCCCGCGTCGGGCTCTGTGCTAAGAGCTCAGAGCCTAGAGCCTACTTCTGATTCTGTGTCTCCCTCTCTCTCTGCCCCTAACCCACTCGCATTCTGTCTCTGTCTCTCTCAAAAATAAATAAACATTAAAAAATTTTTTCTTAGTTCAGGTTGCTATAACAAATCCCATACACTGGGTGGCTTAAAATAACATCTATTTTGTACAATTCCACAGGCCAGGAAGTCCAAAATCAAGGTGCCAACAGATGTGATGTCTGGTGAGAGCCATCTTCCTGTTCTGCAGACAGGAAGACACCTTCTTGCTTTATCATCAGATGGCCAAGAGAGGTATCTTCTCTGTTGAGTCTCTTCTTATAAGGGCACTAATCCCAATCATGAGGGCTCTACTCTCATGACTTAATGACCTCCCAAAGACCCCACCTTCAAATACCATCAAATTGGGAATTAGGCCTTTAACATATAAAATTTGGGAGGACACATTCAGTCTATAACAAAGTTTCTGTACTTCAGTATGTATCGATAAGTGAGTCTCAAGGTATATGTCTAGCCTCACTCTTCTCCCAAGCTCCAAACCCACATTTCAATTGCCTACCCCACATACCCACTTGAATATCTCACCAGCACTGAAAATTGTATTTATTCAAAATTGAATCAAACAGCTTTCCTACTGAACCAGCTCTTCTTCTTTTTGACCTTCCTAGTTCTGTGAACTGTACCACATGCTTCCAATAATCCAGAAAGCAAATGTCTCTTCTATCTCTCCCTCTCCCTGACCACTGCACATCTAAAGCAGTTGCCAGATTATACCTGGTATCATATACAGATCACTCTGCCTATTTCCATTTTCAATGTTCACATTTAAGTAATACATCTAGAGTATTTTTTTCATTCTTTTTTTAATTGTGTTTTAACGTTCATTTATTTTTGAGAGAGAGAAAGAGAAAGAGGAGAGAGAGACCAAGCGAGCAGGGGAGGGGCAGAGACCGAGGGAGACACAGAATCTGAAGCAGGCCCCAGGCTCCGAACTGTCAGCACGGAGCTGGATGCAGGGCTCAAACCCCCGGATTGCGAGACCATGACCTGAGCCAAAGTCAGACGCTCAACCAACTAAGCCACCCCAGGTGCCCCTTTCTAGAATATGTTATAATGTGCTCCCCAAAACTTCCACAGAGTCCCTTGCTTGATCCTTGCAAGTTTGTGAGTTATGTTCTAATATCCACAGAAAAGTAAACTACAACTAAGAGCTACGGCTTGCCCTACCTGTCATCTAGTAAATGAGCTTATTAAGCATTTTGAATCCAGGCTCTACCTGGATTCTATAGATTTTTTTTTAATTTTTCTATACATTCCTCATCTAGAAGGCTGTCAATTATCCCAGCCTTCTCTCTCATTAACCCCTAGACTGAAAATACCAGCCTCTTTGTCCCCTAAAATAAACCCAGGACTTTTCTGCCTTTGCTTTTATTCAAAACATTCCTCCTACTTCAAGTGTTATTATTCTAACCATAGACCCTCAAAATCTTATCCATTCAAATCTCAACTTCATGTGAAACTTTTTCTGATCTCCTCCTTTCTCACAATCTGATTTTCTCTCTCCCCTCCTATGAATTTCCAACAACACTTTGACTCTACTTGTTTCGTATGTCCCTTCTCACTATACTTGTATTAAAGTTATTCACGTGGGGCACCTGGGTGTCTCAGTCAGTTGGGTATCCAACCCTTGATTTCAGCTCGGGTCATGATCTCGCAGCCGTGGGATCCAGCCCCACATTAGGCTCTGTGCTGGGCATGGAGTCTGCTTGAGATTCTTTCCCTTCCTCTGCCCCTCTCTCCCGCTCACACTCTAAAAATTAAATAAAAAATTAAATTATTCACGTGATATCCTCTCCATCCCTCTATGTTCCCACTAAAATATACATTTCTTTTTTTTTTATGTTTTATTTATTTTTGAGAGAGAGGGAGACAGGGTGCAAACAGGGGAGGGGCAGAAAGAGAGGGAGACAGGCTCCAGGCTCTGAGCTGTCAGCACAGAGCCTGACGCGGGGCACAAACCCATGAACCACAAGATCATGACCAGAGCTGATTCTATAGAATCCAGGTAGAGCCTGGATTCAAAATGCCTAATAAGCTCGTTTACTAGATGACAGGCGCCCCAGCTATACATTTCTTAAAGACAAAGCCATGATTTATTTTTATTTCTCCTACAGTTATACATATAGTATCATAAACATGATATGCACTCAAATAGTTATTGAAATCCATGAAAATCCTCAGAAAACCACTGACAAGGTATAGGGATGAGCAAACTAAAAGGTAAAGAATAAAATTCACTCTTTACTTCTCTGAACCTAGCAAGTCTTTTTGTTGAAATCAGGGTGGCTTTCTCAACTGTTTGTAACCACTGCTTATTTTAGGGCCCTTTCCTAAAAACACATCTCATTGAGGGGCACATGGCTGGTTCAGTCAGTTGAATGTGTGACTCTTGATCTCAGGGTTGTGAATTCGAGCCCCATGTTGGGTGTAGAGATGACTTAAAACAACAAACCACAGATTTCATATACAATAAAATGGTATATTACCACCTTTTATTACCACCAATTATATTAACCTTATTTCTACAACAATAAGAATGAGCTCTCAGGTATTCCGCATCCTTCTAGCTTCTAAAAACGGTAGTCACTCAAATACCTGATGATCTACTCTAATAGAGCAAAGTGTCAAAGATATTTAGTTTCCCAAACAGACCCCATTTGTAAATACAAGCTACTAATACAAATAGGAAAGAAGACTGCAACTATAAAAAAAAAAAGCACTGTGATTTATAATAATACTTCTCTATAGGGGTGCCAGAGTGGCTCAGTCAGTTAAGCCTCCGACTCTTGATATCAGCTCAGGTCATGATCTCACAGTTCATGGGATCAGGCCCCGCATTGGGCTCTGTGTGGATAGTGTGAAGCCTGCTTGGGATTCTCCCTTTCTCTCTGCCCCTTTCCCTCTCTTTCTCTCTGTCTCAAAATAAATAAACATTAAAAAACTAAAAAAAAAAAAACAAAAAACTTCTCTATAATTTCATAGGTAATTACTAATTTTCATAAACTTATTTTAGGATAATTTTAGACTTACAGAAAAGTTACAAAGATAGTACAGTGTTCCCATATACCTCACACCCATTAGCCCATTACTCATAACATCTTACATTAGTATGGTACATGGATCACAATTTAATGAATCAATATACATTAACTACAGTTCATATTTTATTCAGATTTCCTTAGTTTTCACATACTGTCTTATCTGTGCCAAGATCCCATTGAGGAAGTCATATTACATTTAGTCATCATGTCTCCTTAGGCTCCTGTGGCTACAGTAGTTTCTCAGACTTTGTTATTATTTCTCAGGCTTATTATTCATGACCTTGACAGTTTAGAGGACTATTCATCAGGTATTTTGTAGAATGAATCTGTCTGATTTCTCATGATTATTCTGGGTTATGGGTCATTGGGAAGAAGACCACAATGGTAAAGGTGCATTCTCATAATATCACATCAAGGGCATATAGTATCAATGTGACTTACACTGTTGATACTAACCTTGACCTGACTGAAGCAGTGTTTGTAGCGTTTCTTTACTCTAAAGGTACTCTTTTAACCTCCTTTCCATACTGTGCTCTTTGGAAGGAAGTCACTATGTGCTATCCCCCTGATTTAAGAACCAGGCAGTTATTGGGGCACCTGGGTGGCTCAGTCGGTTAAGCTTCCAACTTCAGCTCAGGTCATGATCTTGCAGTTCATGGGTTCGAGCCCCACATCGGGCTCTGTGCTGACAGCTTGGAGCCTGGAGCCTGCTCTGGATCCTGTATCTCCCTCTCTCTCTGCCCTCCCTCCCCCCAGCTCACGCATTGTTTTGGTCTCTCTAAAATGAATAAACATTAAAAAAAAAATTTTTTTTAAAGAGCCAGGGAGTTATTTTCCCACTCCTTAACAGTGGACTGTCCACATAAATTATTTGGAATTCTGCATGGGAGATTTGTCCATCCTTCTCCATTTATCTATTTATTCAACCATTTATTTATACCAGTACGGACTCATAAATATTTATTTTATACTCTGGGTTATAATCCAGTATTACTTCAGTTTGTTACTCAAACTGTCCCAGCTTTGGCCACTGGGAGTTCTTGCAGTTGGTTCCTGTGTTCCTTTGACAAACGTGCATCACTGTGGGAAGAGCGCGCACACTTGCATACTTTCTGACACTAGAAAATGCTCCAGGTTCATCTTGTGTGTTCTCCGCCCCTGCCCTAGAATCAGTCACTTCTCCAGGATCCCCTGGGAATTACCAATTTTAAATATCCATAAAGATTCACATTTTCCAAACGTGAACAGTTCGATTAACCCTTCAGTTCCTAAAGTCTTTCCCCACTAGAACATTAAACTCCATGAGGTTTGATCTCCACTGCATCCCCAGAGCCTAGAAAATTGTGCAGAGTATGCCTTCAATAACCTCTACAAATACTGAGGTCTTACAAATTCTGAAGCCCTACAGGGGGCTCAGGATTGAGTCACAACATAACTTGCCATCTGATGAAATTTGCCTAGATGCGTCATGTTTAGACTCTTATTCTAACATCACTATGGCTGATTCACTGCATTGTTTTACAATAAACAAAAGGCTTCCTTTTTCCACTTCTCCTCCCTCTCACTGCACTGCAAGCCAAAAGTTTAAGTATTTCCCAGTAAAATTTTCAGCGCAAATGACTAATCCATCACATTTCCTAGATTCTTTCTATAATGGCATACTGCCATTTACATCACCCTCTCCAAGTTCTATTCAAATGATCATTTTTGACTAAGTAGAGTTTAAATGAAAGGCATAATGCTAAATCCTTACCAACACTGGCAGAAGAAAAATTACTGACAGTGAAAGTGCCAAAAATCTACTGTTACTTGTTTATATACAATGCCCCCTCAAACACTCAGTATGTATATAAAATAAAGCATCTGAAACCTACCAATATCTTTTTGTAAAATTTTTTTAAATTTTTTAAATGTTTATTTTTGAGAGAGAGAGAGAGAGAGAGAGAGAGAGAGAGAGAGAGAGAGACAGAGCATGGGGAGGTGGGGGTGGGGCAGAGAGAGAGGGAGAAACAGAATCTGAATCAGGCTCCAGGCTTTGAGCTGTCAGCACAGAGCCCAATGCAGGGCTCAAACCCACAAACCACAAAATCATGACCTGAGCTGAAGTCGGATGCTTAACCGACTGAGCCACCCAGGCAGCCCTGTAAATCTTTTTAAGTAATATACAAATTTTTATAGATTTATAAACAAATGTAGTATGTAGAAAGGAAAAAGCATAAGCATATACTGTCTCATGTTTACATGGTTTGATTATAAGGTGAAGACATGTTCTCATAGCGTATTCAAACACATGCAAAAATAAGCCAAGATTACAATGGGATGATGATTCTACAAAGCAACTTTATATCTATTACATAACTACAATATGCACTAATTTGTGATGGCTTGTTTAAGTTTATTTTGAGAAGAAAAGAGAGAGAGAGCTGGGACAGGGGAGGGGCAGAGAGAGGAGGAGAGAGAGAGACAATCCCAAGCAGGCTCGGTGCTGTCAGCACAAAGCCCGATGTGGAGCTTGATCCCACGAACCCCAAGAGCACAACCTGAGCCCAAATCAAGACTTGGAAACTCAACGACTGAGCCACTCAGGCACCCCGAGAAAACTCATTCTCTGAAAGCTCTCTGGGCCACTGGAAAAATTCAGATGCATATCACTTTTACATAATGATCTAAATATCATTATGGATAGACAGGATAAATCCTGCAAGGGCAGAATATTTAGGCTTTTTGTTTCAAAAGGTTATTAGGTCTTTGTATCCTCAAGAGTATCTATCATAGCAACTAAAATGTGACAGGCCCTATAATAAAATCTGTAAAAAATGAAGAGCTACACTGTTTCATTATTTGTAGTTCATAAACCTCTATTTCCACATTTAGAAAATCTCAAATAAGGTTGTTTTATTTTTAGTAAAGTTTTCTTTTATGGAAATCAGAGTACATAATTTTGATATAGTTGAAAAATAAGTATGCTATAGACTGAAAGTTTGTCTCCTTCCAAAATTGGTATGTTGAAACCTATTCCCCAACGTATCATATTTGGAAGTCATTTGGTTCTCTGAGTACTCACCGTGGAACTGACCAAGGCCACATAAAGAGGCCACTTGTAGGAACTTCAGCTGAGAGTCCCAGCTAAGGCCCCAGCTGACAGCCCGCTGAACTGCCAGTGAATATTAGTGAATCTCAAGATAACATTAAGTCCCAGCCTTTAAGCCGCCCAGCTGATGCTGAGTGGGAGACAGACAAACTGAGCCTGCCACCCCTTGTACAAACTGCAGTTTCTCAAGTAAAATAAATGTCACTGTTTTAAGCCACTAAGTTTTGGAGTGGTTTACTGAACATCAACAGATAATAAGAACACTACTAGAGGAGTTAAGAACAGATTAAGACCCATGAAAGCTGGTATTTTTCTGTACTAGACCACACTGCAAAGTATACAGCTATAGAACCACACCCAGACCTCTCTCCTTATACCCACCCCCTCATGTCCAAAAAACTACTAAAGTCTTGATAAACCCTGTCCTAGCCACCTAGCCTGATACCAGTGATGCAGATGGGTGACATATTCCTAACTCACACATATGAAGTACAAAACAGAGGCAGCTAGACAAAATTCTGTACCACACATATGCTACAGACAATCTCCAGCCAGTCAGCGTTTACCAACCAACAAACCCAGATGTCACCTGCAATCAACAACACTCAAAGATTTGGCTCTTTTTAGCCTAAATGTCCATCAACTGATGAATGGATAAAGAAATTGTGGTTTATATACACAATGGAGTACTACATGGCAATGAGAAAGAACGAAATATGGCCCTTTGTAGCAACGTGGATGGAACTGGAGAGTGTGATGCTAAGTGAAATAAGCCATACAGAGAAAGACAGATACTGTATGTTTTCACTCTTATGTGGATCCTGAGAAACTTAACAGAAACCCATGGAGGAGGGGAAGGAAAAAAAAAAAAGAGGTTAGAGTGGGAGAGAGCCAAAGCATAAGAGACTCTTAAAAACTGAGAATAAATTGAGGGTTGATGGGGGGTGGGAGGGAGGGGAGGGTGGGTGACGGGTATTGAGGAGGGCACCTTTTGGGATGAGCACTGGGTGTTGTATGGAAACCAATTTGACAATAAACTGCATATATTGAAAAAAAAAAGATTTGGCTCTTTTTATTTTATTTCTTTTTAAGTAGGCTTCACATCCAGCGTGGAGCCCAACTCAGGACTTGAACTCACAGCTCTGAGATCAAGACCTGAGCTGAGATCAAGAGTCAGATGCTTAACCAACTGAGCCACCCAGGTGGCCCACAGATTTGACTTTTCTAGTACGAAAGATAACTCATGATCTTTTGGGTTTAAATTTGGCTACCCCATTTCTCCTGCCTTGAACCTCATCCTTCAGAGCCTGCTTTAACCCTGGGCTGGATTAGGTTCCATGCTTGGCAATAAAGCTTTTTCATATAGTGCTCGGTCTTTGGTCTCTAAGAGTCGCTATGCTTTAACAATTTGAAGGTCCCACAGAGATACGATTGAGCTACCGAGTGAAGCTGACAGACCACTGACACTTAAGAACCTATTGAGCCCTGGAATTAGCAAGTTTCTGACACCTTCTGAGAGTGATTCAGCTGATTTCAGTTCTGAGTTTGTTCTATTCTGTCCCACAAGTTTCTGTTTATTCTGGCTCAGAGCCATCTGGTTTCTCATGGATACAGATGGAGAGGAAATATGGTCTCTTTCTTGAGTGACGCAAAGAGAGGGGATGTGTCCTGTATATGTTCTATTGTCAGTCCACCTGTGTCTCATCTAAGATTCTTCAGAAAACTCATGGTTTGGGCCAGATTCAAGGACTGCAGGTACTAGAATACTGGCTCCCTCCCAACTGCCTAAACACTCTGTATATACTCTTGTCTACCAAATGGTAAAGGAATCTCCTTTTTCGTATTTGTTGTAGGGACTGTCAGCTCAAAGAATCAAGTACAACATGTATACTCACATAGTCTAAGTTCATGTGCGTTTCTAATAATATGGCATAATTACACCATGGATAGTTTATAATGGCAGCAGCCACTTTGGGGAACTTATGATTTCAATAAAGACTTACACTTCTGCAAATGCCTTAGAACCAAAGGAGGTAAAACCCCCAAGACAATAGGTCTACCTTTTTAAACTGGTACACCAAGACATCTTACTGTTTCAATAGCTCATAACTAACTTCCCTGAAGGATTGCCTGGAAAAAGCAAAGGAAAAAGCAGCTTACTCTCTGTGCCTAACTTCCTGCCTGTAAAGCTCGGCCTTTATTCCATCTTCTAAAACGTTAATGTTCTGATTCTTCAGATGAAAACCTCATACTTTTCTCCATTTATCACCATGGGTTTCCCTAATATCTTCCTCCCTTAAACATGATGGTCCTGCCTCCTCCCTTGTTGCTGAGCACTCATATAGTGAGGCATAGACAATGTGCAATTGCCATTAAGGACTTATCACTCTTTTTTTTTTTTAATTTTTTTTCAACGTTTATTTATTTTTGGGAGAGAGACAGAGCATGAACAGGGGAGGGGCAGAGAGAGAGGGAGACACAGAATCGGAAACTGGCTCCAGGCTCTGAGCCATCAGCCCAGAGCCCGACGCGGGGCTCGAACTCACGGACCGCGAGATCGTGACCTGGCTGAAGTCGGACGCTTAACCGACTGCGCCACCCAGGCGCCCCAGGACTTATCACTCTTCAAAAGAAGGTCATGCTATTATTTCTGAACTTTAGTCCCTGAGGGAATCCCCAGACCCACTGAGAACCAAAGGTTTTCTCAGGAATTTAGAATACTTTTAGACACTTATGTTCCCTAGCCTTCCAGAACTTCACAAGCTTATACAGACTACTAATTTCCCCCAACAGAATGTCAGAGATAATTCGAAAAAACAAGGTAGGATCCTAATGCAGATCAGATATCCCAAGTCAGAAGAACATTTAAAGAAAGTTAAAGACACAGAAAAGTACTTCTGGCCATCCCAGAAGCCTTTTTTACCAAAGTAGATTGGACCAAAATCTAAAATTGCAAGCAAAATCATCATAAACAGAAGGTTTTAGAAATTTTAGGAAATATTTTGATATAGACCACCAGACCACCACAAGGTCTTTTCAGCTTTTTAACAGATTAAAACTAAAAATAACCAGATTGGCAAACAGATTTAATAATCTGTAAATAATTACAACAACTTATTATCAAAGAACTACAAAATAATGAAAAGGGTAAGGGAAGCCAACACGTCCCTTCAGTGTAAACAACTTACTTAAAGTTCAATACTCCCTCCTATGGCAGATTAAGAACTGTCCCAAGGGAGATGCTGAATCTATAAAGAGTTCAGGTACTAGACAACTGAGTGTCCCTTAAAAGCCAAGAAAGGAGTCCAACAATCCAAGTTAGACATACACTACAAACATGCCTCTGAGAATCTCAATAATACTCTATTACATTCTCTGCTGTTACCAGACAAGATGAAAACCATTTCTGTCCAAGAACAGACCTACAAATTCCTAGTAGGTATAGCGTCTTCTGTTTCTACCTTAAATTCATTTCTACTCTTCCTCACTGTACTAAAAGAATAATAGTAATAATAATAATAGTTATCACCAATAACTCTCTTATCTTCTGAGTCTCCATCAGTGTGACCTCTACTCTGTATAATTTGCTAGGGTGAGGCATGTTCTTATCAAATTAAATGCTCTACAGAAGGCATATGTTTAGAGATCCCAGATGACAAGTGCACGAAACCAAATCATAGCAGCCCCAGACACCCTTGTTGTCTTGTGCCTAGTGGCCTCTCCTAACCCACTGTTAGATACCTGTACTCTTCGGGCTAAAAATTTTTACTGACACAGGTAGAATACATGGTGCTGACTCCAGTAAGAGTGCAAACTGATCTTTACAAAACTCTGCCCCAGTTACTCCAAAATTTTTTTAAAAAATTTTTAAAGTTTATTCATTTTTGAGAGAGCAGACACAGAGTGAGTGGGGAAGGGGCAGAGAGAGAGAGGGAGACAAAGACTCAGAAGCAGGCTCCAGGCTCCGAGCTGTCAGCACAGAGCCCGATGTGGGGCTCAAACTCATGAACAGATCATAACTTAAGCCAATGTCGTATGCTTAACCGACTGAGCCACCCAGGGGTCCGTCCCTCGGTTACTCCCAATATTTAAACCTGAAGTGATTATCAAGAATAAATCTCATATTGAGCCTTTATTAGAGCAAAGATGTATTGCCTTTCGTAATACTCCCCTATTGCTCCTTCAAAAAACTAATGGAAAAGACTAAAGATTTGTTCAAGATTTCAGGGCATCAATGGAACCGTGATCCTTAGAATCCCCAGTAACTCTTAACAAAACACCTCACTTTCCTCAATTCCTTCCATAAGTAATCTAACAGCACTGTTCACACCAGAAGCCTATTGCTTATCTTGCTAAGACATACCATCCCTGTTTGCATTTGGTAGCACTTTCTCTACTCATTCGATGGGTCCCAAGAGCTACTTAAAACTTTTTGTTGTTGTTGTTGTTGTTAAGCTTATTTGTTTTGAGAAAGTGAGTTCACACGTGTGAGGGAGGGGCAGACAGAGAGGCAGAGGGAAAATCCCAAGCAGGCTCCATACTGTCAGCACAGAACCTGACATGGGGCTCGATTCCACAAACCGTGAGATCATGACCTGAGGTGAAATCAGGAGTCAGACACTTAACTGACTGAGCCACCCAGGCACCCCTCTTGTTACTTCTGAGCAAGAGTCAACATTTCCATCAACCACCTTACCTCTTATGAAATCCTTTCTTGTTCACTTTGTGTAACACTTTTCAACTCTGTTCAAAACCTACTCTTACAGTATCAATTCCTCCTCAAATAAAGGGGAACTACATGATTGCTTAGCATTAACTTTAAAATTAATTATGCCCACCTCTGAACCTATAGATACCCCTTTTGTCAATTCTGATTTAATACTGTTTGTGGAACAACTTACCTTAAAAATGACAAAGGCATTCCCCATGCAAGATACTCTGTTACCACTGAACATGTAGGCACTGAAGCAGGTTCACTGTTTAATGAAATGCAGGGAATCCCTACCTCCCTATCAAATGATCAAGGAATTCATTTCACTAAAGGAGTTAAACAGAAACTCTAATATATTTCGCTTAACTTAGAAACTCCACTGTTCATGTGATCCCACAAGTTTCAGAAACCCTTCATTCTTCCTAAAGTTTTGCCACTAGCACTAATTACCCACATAGACTTTCTCCCCTATGAAATCATTACAATATGCCCAACACCACTGGACCCCAAATCCACTAAAAACTTATTCTATACCCTTATACGCAAATATAGCTAAAAACTGTGTGAAACTATACTGAGAGTTTTGAGGAGGGTAACCTGAGTTACTCAGTCTTATCCCCAAGAAATAGAAGTTCCCTTTCCTCTGTAAAGGACCTCACCTAAAAGGTCCATTTCAAGTCCTCCTGTCAACAGCAACTACAGTCAAGCTTCAAGGTGCTGATGTGTATGTTTATGTGTCATAGTGAAAACAAGCTACCAGTCCAAACCAGTGGATTTACTAAAATAATTTCAGAAGCAGACGACTCCAACCAACACACAACTTGCCCCAGAACCACAGATCAAGCTGATGGCTGCACATACAACAACTTCTAAACAAGATACTGGAACAAGACATAGAATGATTGGTTCTTTTTAAAAAATGATTGTTCTAATATTTTTCTGGTGATTTACATCAAATACCAAGTGGTCGTTGTGTTCTCTTAGCATAGTGAGACTGCGTTTAACTAGATTTAGTTCCTTGTATGGTCAAAACATATGTTTGCAGGTTAGCCTATGCATTGGCCGCTGGCTATACACCATGATCTCAAGATGGGCACATCCATAAATACTCAAGACACATACACAGATCCCTTCTGGCCAGTCTATGGCTTCTCTGACCAGCAAAGCCATGTCATCAGCCTATCAACAGCATTTTGCTTTCCTAGTATGAAACAGAGATACCTCATAGTCTTTCACTTTAAAAGATCTCCATTTCTCGCTCCTCAAATGCTGTCTTCCAGAGCCCCCCTAGACTCTGTGCTAGATCAGGTTCCCTGTTTAGCAATAAAAGTTCTTAATTCAATGCTCAATTTTTGATCTCTAATAGTCTTTATTTTTGTCTTTAGTAATGATGTCTAGGGTTCTCCCCACTATCAAATTTTATCTTTCCCTCTCCTCCTCAAGTTTAACAGCATCAACCAATCCACACAGTCATCAAGGAAGCTTGGAAATTAGCCTTTACCCATCATCCATACACCTTCCATAGCAAAATTTCTAAAGTAACTCAGACTGTAACATTCACTTGCTTAAAATCCTTCAATGACTTGCCAAAACACCTTAGCACACATGGTACTTTATAATTTGACTCCTGAACACCATCTTCTCAAGCCTAATCTCACTATACTCCTTCACTACTACCCAGCTTATATACCTAGCTAAATCCTAATAATCCTTAAAAATTGAGCACAATCATCATTTCCCAGCAGAAAGTGATCCTTAACACCTACTGAATTTCTGGCCCAGTTTGATTTTCCTTTCTCAGTCTCCTCATGGTACTGTGTTTATCTCTATCATAGCATTTACCAAAATATACTGAAATACACACAGTAAGCTACCTTAGAAACAAAGACGTTAAACCTCTTCTCCTACCACAGTGTCTGACACAGATCAAGCACCCAATAAATATTTTTTTACTGAATGAATGGTGCTCTCAGGATGTTGGATTTCACTACTTTAATGGTCTAAGAGGTCCATTTCTTCCCCTGCCCCAGCTTTATTAATATACAGTTGACCCATAACATTGTGTAAGTTTGAGGTACACAACTGATGATTTGGTACATATACATATTGCAAGATGATTACCACAATAAGGTTAGACAACTGAAGTCCACTCCTTAAGGGGAAAAAAAAAAAAAAAACTTTTTATATAGATACTATCTTCTAGGTATCATCTTTTATAAGAGCTGTCCTTTTTAGTCCTACAACAATCTTAGGAGGTGGATATAATTCTATTGGTGAGGAAAAAAAGACTTACAGCTTCAAAAATACCAACCGGAAAAGGAAGACTTAAAATCCAAAATTTTCTTACTTCAAGATCCATACCCTTTCTACCACATTTTGCTGTTTACTTATGGATAAAATCTAAAGAGAAAATAGCTCCCCTCCTCTACTGTGGCAACTTTATCCTTCCGCAAAACATGATTATAAACTGTAAAGAGTATTTAAGAATCCTTAAGACAAGTTAGAGCAATTTCATTGCACCAGAATTAAAGAGACAACCAGATCAGTGTTAAGCCACAAGTTTCTAAAAAGACAAAATTTCCAGAGGAACCAAGTGATGTCCTGAGAAAGAATCTTGGGAGACTGGGACTGATGCCCTAAGTCAGAATCTTAAAGAAGACTTTTTAGTAATACAGCAGAAGAAAGGCTAGAGAGAACGACAAATTTTAAGAATATGAGGCTAAGAAGACCAGCAACATTAACAGAATTTTAAAAACAACATAGCAGTAGGAGACAGAAAGCAAACAGAAAAACAGAAGTAAGAGAACAGAGGCCAGGAAAAACAATCATGATAATAAACAGGTAAACTATTCAGAACCAAAGAAAGCCTAGTCAGAAACCTCATACAGGAAGAGCCTAGAACACCCACCAAACAAGGCTGCCTTGAGACGACAGTTTTGACCTACAGTCTACAGGAAATTAATCTGGTGACCTGACTGCAAGAAAAATACTTATCCAAAAACATAGGCTCCTGGTGGAGAAAGTAAAGGCTTAGACCCAGAAGACGTCGATAAAACCTATAAAGACAATAACCCTAAGTGTTAGTTCGGTTTAGAAGAATGACCTGAGAAATCACAAAAGATTCCTGGAAGGAGCTATTTAATATTTTAAACAAGCTTCAAGCTGAGAGACATGAAACTAGTTGCATTTCAACTGTATGTAGTTTGAACCCAGAAATGCTCTCATATGTATGAAGATTAGCTATAAATCTGAACTCAGTGAACAGGGTGGTTTTACGAAAGGAGACGAAGAATGACAGGAAAGACTAACCACTTGAGGTGACTGGAGGAAATAATCATCTGCTTTTTCTGCCCCTAGGTTGTGAAATATAAAGTTAATGTAGATTAAGTGGTTACCCAAGATCCTAGAAGATTTTGGTTTTTTTTTTACAAGAGGCTTCCAAAGTCATGCCTGCATCAAGCAGAAAACCACTTCACTTGCGAGATTATCAGTCAATTGGGAATTTCTAAAATTATATGATCCTACTCAAATTAGATGCCACAAAAGAAAGGGAACCTGCAGGTCCGCAAGCACTGAGAGCTAACCTGCCAAAACACAAGAAGTTGGTTCCCACCACCACACCCAAACTGGTACAACAGGTTGGTGTAAGCAGTAAGGCAGGAGAACTGTGTGCTAATACTATCAGACCTAAAAATTTCTATTTAAAGGCTCTAGGACAACCACAATGGGAGAGAAAACAAATGACAGCCCGACCAGAATAGAACACAAACAAATGTACCCCAAATAGGTTTTTTAAACTGTCCTCAGAAAACCAGAGGAATTGCCCAGAGTTTGCCTCTCAGTAGCTGAACCGATGAAGAACAAACTGCTTTTACAAACTTCTTGAAAGCTCCAGCTAAGAGCTTTCCTTGTACATGACAAAAGAGAACTTCAACATCCCCGAGGCCCTATTTTCACCAGCTCTAGGGTATTCCTAAAATCAACTACTAGTCAAATGAATTTGTGAGGTCAAGAAAGCTAAAACAGAAGTCCATTTGTTTTTGTTTTTGTTTTTGTCAATGAGGTCACCAGTATCCTCACCAAGAGCAGCTTTGGAAGAGTGCTGAGCAAAGACTGGACTAGCGCGTAATGAAAGGTGATACGTGGATAGAAAGAGTAGACTGCTCTTCTCTAAAGTCAAACTTGAAAAGAAGAAACAGAAATTAAAAGAAATGGGCTAAAGAAAGGCATTTTTTTTCCAATATATGAAGTTTATTGTCAAATTGGTTTCCATACAACACCCAGTGCTCATCCCAAAAGGTGCCCTCCTCAATACCCATCAAGAAAGGCATTTTTAATATGACAGGCATATGTGGATATTTAAACTCTAAAATAATTGTAAGAGGGTACTCGATAGGGCCAAGTTTCAGAATCCAAAAGGAAAATTAACCAGCCTTGACAAATGAGCAACAAACTTCTTGATGGCTCTCCTGCAAACACCAGCTCCTTGACCTACTCTTTCATGAGACAAAAGGCATTTAACCAATGCCCACCCCCACCCCCAAATAAAAAAATAAAAACCAAATAAACAGTGAAATATGACAAGATCCTAAATTCTACTTTGGAATTCATTTTCATATACTCTATCAAGTAAAGAAGGTACTCACATAATAACTAATATTCACTGAGTGCTTACTATCTTCTCAGGCACTGTGCTAAGCACTTCATAGGAACTAGCTCAAAAATTCTCTGGATTAATAATACTATTCCCATTCTACAGAAGAAAATGAAAGTTTAGAGAAGATCAACATATGGTCACCCTGTGCTTCACTATCAGATACTGTCTCTCAGATCATCTATTAGCCACCCATCACTCCACTGTTCTTTTAAGACTTTCTTTTAAAAAAGGGGAAAAAGGGAAATTTCAATCTCCAGAAGTTTTGACTTGATTAACTTTTGACATATTAATCACAAATTCCTCCATTAGTTCATAAGTCTAAAGGTAAAATGGCCAAAGTGTCCTGTGTAAGCCACACCACATGGTTAACAACTCACTGTGTCCCAACACACTCGTAACATCAACCCTCCCAGGGAATAGTTCACCAATTAAACAAAATGAATCTCCAACTGATTACGCCAGCTGTAGAAAGAGACATGGGCAGGGAAAAAACAAAACAAAAAAACGAAAAACTTCTCTTAATTCAAAATGCTCAGTCTATTTGACCTAAAACCTGGTTCTAAATGAACTTACAAACGTGGCTGTGTCCACCCCCACCCCCTTTTTTTTTGGCTGGAGGGACAAGTGAGACAAAAAACTGCCTAGGGAAGGGGGAAAAAAAACTACTCAAAGGCCTCCAGACCTGCCAAGAGATCTAAACGATTTAGGAAGACCATATAAAACAAACCTTAAAGAGAGCAAAACACATCTGCATTCAAATTCTATCTCCCCCACATTTACTAGCTTTGAGCCCTTATACAAATGACTTAATCATCATCAGTGTTTTCTGATGATGATATACTGATAATATTTGTATCTACCTACTTCATAGGATTACTTTGAGAATTAGATGAGAGAATTTAGGTAAAGAATTTAATACAAGTTTCCTCCACTATCTGAAAGTTTGCTTTACCCACTAAACTTTTAGAACAGAACTATATCACTATCTGTTTTCACTAACCAAGAGAAATCTGAGGATTTTCGATTTTACAAAATGGTAACTGTTTCTTTGTTTTAATCCAATATTTCAGCTTATAAAAGGTTTCATACAAAAATGCTCTACTTTTGGATAAGAAGGGGAAACCTGTACTTGGCCACAGAGATACATGGTATTTATTATTACAATAAAAGGTAGAATCCCTAACAAGAGACTCCTCACTCCTCTATAACCAATGTTGGGAGTTCATCAGAATCCCTTAAAATCAGAGAGAACAACTTTAAAGAGTAAGTGCAGTATGAAAACAGAAGCAGAGGCAAGAAACATCTTTTCACTGACACCCCCCCAACACACAGTATCATTTGATCCCAGTGAAATGTCTGCATTAGCTGGGTAAAAATAGTAAGTACATTCATTTACATAAACCCCTTAGCATACATTTACCAGGCAACAGAAGAATAACCATTAAATGTGTCAGTCACTGTACTGCAAGCCTAAATTCCAGGACTCAACCACCTTCATTGATTTGCTGTTCACATGCCATGAATGATTTCAAACTTCAATTATTTAGTGGCATCAGGGGTGTCAGTAAAATTCTCATCTCTACAATTCTGAGGCTTTAATAGTATGCTTAAAACACTCACTGCACACAACTCTCAATACTATACTTTATTTAGAGGTAACTTAAGAACATACACAACTACCAAGAAATTAGCCCAAAAAAAGCTATGAAGAATTTTATATTCTCCATACATACTACAAAAACAGAAAATGCAAATAAAACACTTCAGAAAACTGTGCCCCCCCCCAAAAAAAACAAACACAATGAAAAAAAAAACTATAACAAAACACTTCAAGTTGAATTAAATATGCTCAAGAGTTTGGAGATGTACAAAAACAAAGAACAGAAAAAGAAAGAAAAGAGAGGATGAAAACAGTAAGAAAGAGGAGGAAGAGGAAAAGGGCAACAGTAATTGACCAAACTCAGGAAAGAAACTGAAAAATGAGAAGACCACTGCAGAAATGGAGGGGGGCGGGGATAACACAGCGTCCATGGGAGAACAAAATCAAATGAAAAGCTAGTAAGGGTCACTGAAGAAAGGGAGGAAGACAGTCAAGAGAACAAAAATGAGATAAAAGGAGGCAGGCAGAAATAAAGAGACTGAAATGGAAAGGAGACAAAGAAGGTCAATACCTACACATATAATTAGAAATCTAAGCAGGGAAAACAAAATAAAAGATTTTTAGAGCTAATATTTAAAGTCACAGTACAAAACAACTTTCTAGAAATGAGAGAAAGCAAATCTATCTATGTTTTCTACATATTGAAAACAGCCCATGGTGTATCTGGGAAAACTGACTCAAACAATAAACTCTGACACATTATCCTAGTAAAACTAGACTTTAAAGACAAAGAAATCCCCAGAGATACCAGGCATGATCAAATTAGTACTCCTAAGAAAACAGGTTGATATCCAACTTCTCAAGAACAACCCATAGCAAGGCAACTGTGGAGAAGCATTTTCAAGAAATCCAGGAAAGAAAGTGCAAGCCAAGGGTTTCACATCAAGCAAAACAATCTTTCAAGTATCAAGACTTAAAAAAGAGTTCTTTCCAAATGTACAAGAACTCAAGAAATATTCTATCCATGGACCCTTCCTGAGGAGTCTAACTACAGGATGAGCTTCATCCAAGAAATAAGTAACTAAAGCAACTTAAAAAAAAAAAAAAAAAAGTGCCGAGCATTTTATTGTATTTAAAGAATTACAGGGGCGCCTGGGTGGCTCAGTCGGTTAAGCAGCCGACTTCAGCTCAGGTCACGATCTCACGGTCCGTGAGTTCGAGCCCCGCGTCGGGCTCTGGGCTGATGGCTCAGAGCCTGGAGCCTGCTTCCGATTCTGTGTCTCCCTCTCTCTCTGCCCCTCCCCCGTTCATGCTCTGTCTCTCTCTGTCTCAAAAATAAATAAAAAACAAATAAATAAATAAATAAAATAAAGAATTCCAAAGAAGACAAAGGCAGGAACATAGGTAAAAGCACAGTATACAAATACTGTATGTTCTGACAGACTTTACATATAATACTCTGAAAACAGGTAATATTAAGCACACATACACACAAAACCATCACAGAAACTGATCATGTATTAGGACCACCCTCCCACAAAAAATCGGACATTTATAAAGTAGAAACATTACAAACATCTCTAAAAAACAATTAAATGTAATCAATGAAATGAAATCCCTTATTATTGATTAGAATGTTTCACTCATCATCATTGAAATACCGCCCCTAGTTAATTTATGAATTTAATGAAATCCCAATAAAAATACTGGCAATTTTTTTCCGGAACTGGAAAAATGGATACCTAAGTACACGTGAAAAATACCACAGGAGCACCTGGGTGGCTCAGTCGACTGGGCATCTGACTTCAGCTTGGGCCGTGATCTCACAGTCCGTGAGTTCGAGCCCCGCGTCGGGCTCTGTGCTGACAGCTCAGAGCCTGGAGCCTGCTTCAGATTCTGTGTCCCCCTCTCTCTCTGCCCCTCCCCTGCTCATGCTCTTTCTCTGTCTCAAAAACAAAAACCTTAAAAAAAATTTTTTTTAAAAAGAAAAATACCGCAAAACAGCTAGGAAAACATGGAAAAGGAAAAGCTATAGGAGGAAAGGAGAGTAGTCCTACCAGATACTGAAACAAACTACAAAGCCTCTGTAATTAAAACCACTAACAGATAAACAGACATCAGTATTGGTGCATTAATAGACAGACTGACGGAACAGAATAAAAAGTCCAAAAACAGACCCAATTACTTCACTGTTTTCCCATGATATATTTGATATATATCCCTCATATAAAAATAGCACATATACCAAATGAATCATTTGGGACATGAACAAATGAAACATCTGTTTACATAATTTTTGTCACTAAAGCTATAACTGATCTCCAGAAGGGAGAGATTGCCTCGTTCATCTTTCCATACATCCATATAGCAGCAACACCACATTCAGGGCCTTATTTTGACAAAGCAGGCAACAGAATGAATGAATGAATGAATGAATGAATGAATGGTGACAGGCAATGAGGATAATTTACCTCAGAATCAACTGAGAACTGCAAATTCACCAATTACTGTGAATACCACTAGGTAAAGCTTTTTTGCCAAGAAGTGTAATGACATCCTGAAGTAATCTCAGAAATCATTTGCGGCTTGCTCTGTTTAACACTTAAAAATGACATCCTAGACACAAAAAGACTTCTTGGTGCTTTACTCCCAAAATGAGGCAAACGTTGAAGATTAAAAGTAAATGAAAAACTTCAAACTATCAAATACAGTAGCAGAAATATGTTTATCACATTTAAATTTACAAATCAGTTCAGTGCAACTCTTGTTGGGTCCTTTATTCTACCCTCAAATACGGTGGTCATTATCTCACAGTATTGTCTTTAGCCTTAGGTTTTTATGCCATTTGTGATTTTAGGTCTTCCTTTCTAATTCCTGTATTTGTTCTTGCCTTGTAAGTACTGTCGATTACTTCCAGTACAACGATGAATAAAAGCAGTAATACCGGACTTTCTGAACTCACTCCTTATCCTAATTCTACCATTTGATCATTCAGTGTGATTTTTCCCTTAAGATTTTGGTAGACAATAATCCATTATCAAGTTAAGAAAATTTCATCTAGGCTTAGTTTTCTAAGCATTTTTTAACATAAGTGGGTGTTAAAATCTGTTCCTGGATCAATTATGATGAAAATATGCTTTCCCTATTTTATTCTGTTAATGCAATGATCACTTAACATGTCTGCTGTAGTTAAATTAACCCTCCATTTTTGGAAAAAACCTACTTGGTCAAGATAAATCTTTTGTCATTTTCTAGCTTTGATTATTTCATATTTTTGAAAGGAGTTAAACATTACTAGAATCAGTTTACTAATCATTTATTTAGGACAGAATTTCCTTCAGAGTACCCACACAAAAAAATATGCTCAAATTTGTTGAACAGACCACAAATTCTCTTTATATATGCTTAGAATCAATCTCTTGTTCAAGTAGCATATTTACATGCTTATTACAACATGAAAAAAGAGGCTTCAGTCCAAAGAGATCAAAAATTCCACATTTTTTCTACAGGAAACAAATTTTCTACTCTTTTACCTCTCAGAAAAATGTATCAATTCTAAATGAAATCACCCGTGTGGGAAAAAAAGAAGTTTTAAAAAAAGCTATCCAGAAACTACTGCCTTTAAAAGTCATTTTAGTATCACTGGACATAATCCAACCATTTAAATTGTTATCCTCATTATTTAAAATTAGGAACAAAAGGAGACCTGAATGCAACTTTATACTTAGAAGTATGATTTTTAAGTGTCCGTGTTATATAACATAAGAAAATAAAATGAAGCAATGATCAGTTTTTATTAACCTTTTCTTAAGAAGTCAAAATCTGGCATAGTAATTATGTCAATTTTATAATGCCAGACTAGATCTTTATGCAATATTAAATGTGAATCTCATCACAACAATTGTTTTTAAATGGTTAATTTATGGTTCTGTACGGCAAAAGTTACAATAAAATTTTATTTTTTTAATTATTTTTTTATTTTTTTAACGTTTATTTATTTTTGAGACAGAGAGAGACAGAGCGTGAACAGGGGAGGGGCAGAGAGATAGGGAGACACAGAATCTGAAACAGGCTCCAGGCTCTGAGCAGTCAACACAGAGCCCGACGTGGGGCTTGAACTCACGGACCGTGAGATCATGGCCTGAGCCGAAGTCGGACGCCCAACTGACCGAGTCACCCAGGCGCCCCTACAATAAAATTTTAAAAGAAATGACAGAAAAAAAATAGAGTATAACAAAAACAAAATAGAGTATAACAAAGGATTAATATCCAAAACCTACAAAGAGCTTCTATCAATCAATCAGGGGCACCTGGGTAGTTCAGTTGGTTAAGCATCTAACTCTTGGTTTTGGCTCAGGTCATGATCTCATATTTTGTGGGTTCAAGCCCTGCATCAGGCTCTGCACTGGCAGTGTGGAGCCTGCTTGGGATTCTCTGTCTCTCTCTGCCCCTCATGTATTCTAAATAAATAAATAAATAAATAAATAAATAAATAAATAAATAAGGGAGGGAGGGAGGGAGGGAGGGAGGGAGGGAGGGAGGGAGGGAGGGAAATTCAGAATAGGGGCAGGTGCCTGGGTGGCTCAGTTGGTTGAGTGTACGACTCTTGATTTTGGTTCATGATCCCAGGAACCTGGAATCAAGCCCCACATTGGGTTCCATGCTCAGCACGGATTCTCTTAGATTCTCTCTCCTTTTATCCCTCTCCCCTGCTCATGCTCTCTCTCGCTCTCTAAAATTTAAAAAAAAAAAAAAAAAAATTCAGAATAGAAAAATTGTTAAAACAACATAAACACAGAATTTGCAGAAGTGGAAAAGGCAGATAAAAATATGAAAATACGGGGGCGCCTGCGTGGCTCACTCGGATAAGCGTCCAACTTCAGCTCAGGTAGGGGCGCCTGGGTGGCTCAGTCGTTGGGCGTCCGACTTCAGCCCAGGTCATGATCGCGTGGTCCGTGGGTTCGAGCCCCGCATCGGGCTCTGTGCTGACAGCTGGGAGCCCGGAGACTGTTTCAGATTCTGTATCTCCCTCTCTCTGACCCTCCCCTGTTCATGCTCTGTCCCTCTCTGTCTCAAAAATAAATAAACATTAAAAAAAAATTTTTTTAAACAACTTCAGCTCAGGTCATGATCTCTCAGTTCATGGGTTGAGCCCCACATGGGGCTCTGTGCTGACAGCTCAGAGCCTGGAGCCTGCTTTGGATTCAGTGTCTCCCACTCTTTCTGCCCCTCCACCACTCATGCTCTCTCTCAAACATGAATAAACATGGGAAAAAAATGAAAATATGATTACCACATTAAGAATCAAAGAAATTAAACTTGAATATCATAGTAACATTTTAACCCATCAAATTGGCAATAATTACAAAGATCTGTTAAAACTCAATGTTTTTCAGGGTTATAAAGAAACAGATTTTTAAATATGCATAGCCATGAATGTAAATTAATATTTGGAGGGAAATTTTGCACTATCTCACAATATTCAAAATTCAGTTACCCTTCTCAGGAATTCTATAAATATATTCTGTAAACATACTGAAACATGAACCAAAAGATGCACACACAAAAATGTTCACTGGGCCACTATTTATTACAGCTGAAGAGAGACAACCTAAATATTCAGCAAAGAAGACAAGAGTCCTCTATTTTTAATCACTGAATTGTATTTTACACTATTTGTAGTATGGTTAAAATAACTTCAAAACAAAGTAAATGAAAAAGTCATAGAACACCTGTACAGTATGATTCCATTTCCATGTTTTATTAAGAAAAAAACCGTGTGAGTGTGTGCAAGTCAAATGCATAGAACAAATCTAGAAAAATACAATGAGCTATGAACGGTGGTTACCTCTAGGGAAGAGAGATTCAAAGACCTCTATACACCTTTATATTGTTTGAAATTTTTAGTGACCATGTATACATGTATAATTAAACAATGAAAATTAAAATATTGAACATTTCCTACTTTCTGGGTTTTTTAATAATTTAGATTTCAAAATTTTGCATTATAGAGACTATATTTGCAGTTTTTAAAACAATGGGTCAAGATTATTTTTTAATCTAAACTCTTTAAATTTTTTTTTTAGTGTTTATTTACTTTTGAGAGACAGAGAGAGAAAGAGAAAGAGAAAGAGAAAGAGAAAGAGAAGGAGAAAGAGACAGAGCATGAGAGGGGGGATTGGTAGAGAGAGGGAGACACAGGATCCGAAGCAGGTTCCAGGCTCCAAGCTGTCAGCACAGAGGCTGATGTGGGGCTCTAACTTACGAACTGCGAGATCATGACCTGAACCAAAGTCGCATGCTTAACTGACTGAGCCACCCAGGCGCCCCTATCTAAACTTTTTTTTATTAGGGTGTAGTTGACATATAATATTAGTTTTCTAAATAATTATATATGTACCAAATTGTTTCTCCTTTTGTTCTCTGAATAGTTTTAAAGCTTTTGAAAATTGAACACAAACTTCTCAATTCCACTTCAAAAGCAGACTATGTTTGCAATTTTATTTCATACTAACACTTGTCTGTTACAAAACCAGACAGCCGGCCACACAATCCAAGAACCTTGTCAAACGTTCATATGTATTTATGTTGTTTTTTAATTTACTTATGTTCTAACTCCAAGATGACTGGCCTAATAGTCATGAATCAGTACCTACATGAAAGGTACTGATTTTTCTGTGGTTTTAAGAAAAAGAATCACTAGGCAAAAACAAAGACCTAAGAATACACATTATTCAACTCATTAGTATATAAATTCTCATATACACATACCTCCTCAAAGATTAAAAAAAAAAAAGATAATATATTTACTAAGTAGCAATACAGGATACATTATGACAAACTGTCGACAACAAAAAAAAATAAAAGTAGTCATAAAACCAACCATCCCATCAAATTCAAATTCAAAACACAGAAAAAAAAGATACTCTTGTCACAGATTAACTCCTATACAAGTACATAAGTTTTTGATTATTTGCACAAACATAAATTATAGAAAATTATAGATTATATTTACAAAATATACATAGAAAAGGGCACCACACTGTGTATGTATGTGTAGCCACAAAAGGCTACGTGAACCTGTTTCCTTAAAATATAACCTAACCTAATGCCACAGACATTCCATATTTGTGTTTACTTGTCACACAAATATATTTTTTAAATGTGTTTTGAGAAACCAGTCTTAAAATTTTTTCAATTAAAAAAGCTCTAAGTCCCATAATCAGTTGCCAAATATTTCATGCCAGGCAGAAGCATCTCAGCCCTATTTTTAAAAGACAAAGAACATTATGCATACGCTACGAAAGGATTCTGGAAGTACAGATTAGACATATTTCCTGCCCTTAAGAATTTTATATTCTAGTTGGGAACCCATGACTAAACATCTATCAAACTAGATAGATGTGCTAATTGTGTTTAGTGCTAAACAATTAGTGTTAAACTGAACTACCAAAACACATCAGCACAAAAGTCAGTCCAAAATAGGAAAATCCAATTAACAAAACAAGTATTTATCAAGCACCCAAGTATATGAAGGCACCGTGTGTGGAAAATAAACACCATAAAGTTCTAGCATCCAGCAAGGCAAACAAGCACAGTTAAGACAAACAAGCACAATAGAAAGCATTAAACAAGTGCCTTAAGTACAAGCAAAGAATTCTGAGATTTCAGAGAAAAGAACTCAAACTAGCTTCTAAGTTATCTGAAGAAGCTGTGCAAAAGAGGTATAATTTTAGCTCTAAGGATGGATATGATTTTTAATAAGTAAAGATGAGACTAGAGAAGAGATAAGCCAGGGGAAAGAAACAAAGACAAAATTTTTAAATGGGGGGGGGCAAGATATATGAGAGGGTAAAAAGAAACATTGCAAGTTCTCTAAAACCTAGGTTAAGTGAAGGGAAAAAGAGAAGGCTTTAAAAAGGGTAGACCGGGTTATTTTTTGGAATGGCCTGAATGGCAGACGAAGTCTGGATCTTACCCTGTCAACAACAGGGAGATATTAAAAGTTTCTTTCTGAGGAGAAAGACATGATCAAAGTGAAGCTCTCGGTAAGATTAATCTGAGAGTGATGTCCAGAATGGACTGCAAGGATTCAAAGCAGAAAAACCATTTGTTAACTACAGCAACAATCTCAGTCTGATGTAATAAAGACTGACTTATGGTAGTGGAATGAGCAAGAATGGAAAAGGAAGGGATGGGTCAAGAGAAATTTCAAAGCAGAAAAGGCAGGGCTTGCCAAAAAAGGCAAGGCTTGACAGTTAGGGTTGGGAGGAATGGGGAATTAATTATAAATCCAAAATTTCTCCCTTGTTTGGAAATGTTTATTAACTTCTGACTACCTACTGGATAAAAAATCCAGACTCCTTAGCCTATCATTTAAGTCACTGTACAATCTGACCCCAGGTGTTTCTTTTCTTCCCCTCCCTACCCTACTCCATACATCTAACTTGGCATTTTATATCCTTTGCTTTAGCTCATGCTTCTCTACCTGAAGATTAGAACAGCTTGAGTCTAGTAGCAGGCTTAAAACACTGGAATGACTTGGATTGAGAATGGGACAGAAGAGGCTATCAAAAGAAATAGAACAGGTTAACAAGAAAAGGGGACAAAACCCGCAAGCATCCTCTACTTCAGCAGTAGTCAATAAAACTGGTAACTGATTGCATCTGGAGGAGACACATTAAGAAACTAGGCAGCAGAAGGAAATTAACAATTTCACTGTGTAATCTTCGTACAAGCTAAATTTGCCATGTATACATTTAGCTCATTCATTTTTTAAATTTTTTATAATTACGTACAAAATATACGAAATCCAGGTAACAACTCCCCTCAAATCAATCACAAGAGCAGAACAAGCAGCAAGACTTCATAGTTCAAGCTAAATTACTACCCCAAGGGAACTCTGATCTTTTCCCATCTCACTATATAGCAAAAGTAAAAACCGTTAAATAGAGAAAAAGGCAAAGAATGTCTTTGCCTATCAATATAAATCTATTTTTAAAGTAATTTCCCTGTTAAAGCACACTTATGGGCCACAGATGATTAACAAAAGAAAATGTTTCAATATAATTCCAAAATATAAGGTAATCCCTGGGTAATGTCTTCTTTTTCAAGTACTTTACAGTAATTTTCAAAACTTCTAAAATATATCTATTATTTTTTAATCAATTTTTCTTAAATGATATTATAAAACGGACAATTTCAGCCTTTAAAATACATCCTAATGGACTTAAACTCAGGTTTTATTATTTAATAAACAAGCTTTGAACTCTCCTTACATGTTTGATACAAATTACTTAAAGTAAGTTCCTTACCAAGTATGTTTCCGCCTAGATACAACACTAAACTCAGTAGTTGCTCAAGGGGTATGTCACAGAAAGGTACACTAGCCCTTAAACTCTATCTCCAAAATTAACCAAAAGCTTAGGAATATGTAATGTGTGTCCAACCCAATTTCCTAGATTACTTAAGGCTTCAATGCTAAAATGCATTCAGACTGATTATGCAAACTAAAGAATGCAAGATCCTGAAACAGTCATTAAGATATTACTAACTAGGGCAAAAAAGGAGATTTACATTTTTACAAAAAAGTTCCAATACAGTAGACAAAGAACCCAGGTTGTCCCTAATACTCATTCTTCAGCAATTCCAAAATATACGTATTTATAAAATGTGTGTGAGACGCAGACCTTAACCCTATAAGACTGTTTCCAGAATTTTTCTGCAAAACAGAAGTGTAAAAATTTTTATTTTCCATAATGCTCAGGACTATTTAAAATGTCTATTTTAGGTTGTCACATTTTTTTTTTAATCTTTCAGATGTTTTAACATAATGTATCACTGAAGAGAAACCCACATCAGTTCTTAGGTTCATCTTAATCGTTAAACACACTGTTGAAGAAATTTAAAATCAATCATATAATAAAAACTACACTAACTCAGGGCTCTGCAGACAGCATGATGTAACAGGAATGCACACCAGAACAGGAGTGAGCAGACCATAGCTTTGTAAGTCACTTAACCTCCCTGAACTACTTTTTCGGTAATATGAAACTGGACCTGATACCAGGAAGAAAAAAAAAAGTGTTCGCATATACAATTTTACATACAACTCAACGGATTCACAGTACTAACCTGGAACCAATCCACAGACTTCTTAAATACCTACATACCAGGTTAATGTAATTACTTGGTTGTCGGCCAGCTTTAAAACTTGAGTGTTTCTACTAGCAAGTATTTTAGCAATAAAGCCATAAGGTAATTGACCAAAGCAGAGAAAAAGGAAAAAATCCTGACAGTAAAAGTGATTAACCTGCCTAATAAAAAAAGACTTTCAAACTCAAAAATTTTTAGGCATACCATCTCTCTCACCTACAGAATTGCTAAATCCTAAAAAAGTGATAATGTTGGGAACGCCTGAGTAATCAGTTGGTTAGTGTCTGACTTCGGCTCAGGTCATGATCTCACAGCTACCAGACCCGCGTTAGGCTCTGTGCTAACAGCTCGGAGCCTGGAACCTGCTTTAGATTCTGTGTCTCCATCTCCCTGTCTCCCTCCCTCCCTCCCTCCATCTCTCTTTCTCTCTGCCCTTCCCTGCTTGTGCTGTCTCTCTCCCTCTCAAAAATAAATAAAACATTAAAAAAAAAATTTAAGTGATAATATTCATAGTTGGCCAAAATATTTTCACAAGTTTGGTTTTCGGTCATTTATAAACAAGACTCCCAATATATACCCTCTCTCAAGAAAAAATACACAAGATGTTGCATGAAATTTTAAGGTAGAGTCTCCTACCCTGGACTGTTAAGGTTTATTGTCCTAGGACTTTGCCTCCTTCTGTCTTTCCCTTTGTGTACAAGGGTACAATCACCCATGTATTCCTCTTTCATAGTATGCTTCCTCATTTTGGTAGACATATCTTTCAGTACTTTGCTAAGAAGGGATAAGTAGACACGATTTTTTTGAGATCTGGCATGCAAAATACCTTTACTCTGCCTTCATACTTGATGGAACAAATGGTTGGGTTCTAGGCTACAAATCAGCTTCCCTCAGAATACCGAAGGCAGTGCTCAACTCTTTTCTCAGTTCTGATGCTGCTGTTGAGAAGTCAGTGCCTTTTTTTTTTTTTTTTTTTTTTTTTTTTTTTTTTTTTTTGAGAGAGGAAGCAAGAAGGAAAGGGGGCAGTGGGGGGAGGAGAGGGAGAGAGAATCTTAAGCAGGCTCCATGCCCAGAGCTGAGCTGGACACAGGGCTCAATTTCACTACGGTGACATCATGACCTGAGCCAAAATCAAGAGTCAGACACTTGGGGTGCCTGCGTAGCTCAGTCGGTTCAGGGTTCGACTTTGATTTCAGCTCAGGTCACGATCTCGTGGTTTGTGAGTTTGAGCCCCACATGGGGCTCCACACTGACCCTGCTTGGGATTCTGTCTCTCTCCCTTTCTGCTCCTCTCCTACTTATTCTCCCTCCCTCTCTCAAAATAAATAAACTTAAAAATAAAGAGTCAGACACAACCAACTGAACCACCCAGGCTCCCTATGAGAAGTCAGTGCCATTTTTAATTCTTTACGTGAAACTGAAAGTTTAAGGACTCAGTGGTGAGGCTCCCCCCACCCTGCCCCCACCACTGGCAACTGAGAACTTTCACTGTAGGGTGCCTGGCAGGGTGACCTAACTATTTCAATAAGAGGCTTAGTAGAGTATTTGTGTTTTCTCTGGAGCTGTCCAATATTTTCTAAAACAGCCAGTTTGGTTAACTTTCTCCACAAAGTAAGACTAACTTTTTATGAGGGCTGAGGAAGAACAGTCACCTGGCTGCCTGGGATGAAGTACATTGAGAACCTTCTACAAACTAAACCATTTCCCATTTTCAGCCTTACACCTCACCTGCAGCCTCAGAGATAGAGTGCCTCCAATTCCTGAGCCTCTTCTAGAGATCTAGATATGAACTAGTTGGAATACTGCAAGAAATTTGGTATATCCAACTACAGATACTTTATATATATTCTACTTTCTCAGCTAAATTACCTACTCCGACCACCTTCCATTTTCCTGAATTTTTTTCACATCATGTATTTGCTTTTTTCTCTTCTGTTCTTTTTGCTCTTCTAAGTGTACGTTGTTTTCATCCCCTTACTCTCATGGAATGGGGTTTTGGGAGAGAACAGAAATCAACATTTGTTCAATCCCCCATGTGTAAAAAGACAAAAGCTCTTGAATGATTTTTATTTGATGCTAATATATATCCTAGGGTGCATCCAGGTTTTGTGAAGCCTGGAGTTTATAGTTTGAGGGGCCCAACTTGAAGAATAAGAATATAGAATTTGCTTTCACACCTAACAGTCAATTCAAAATGGGAAAATCATAATTTTAACAACCTGACAAATACCGCATCATAAAAACAGAAAACAACAGTATTTTTGTTAATTACACAGCCCTATAATACTTTTCCTAGTTTTCCAGCCCCATACTCTTTATTTCTTCCCATATGACAGATTGTTTGCATTTTGTTTTATTAAGATAAAACTCACATCACATGAAATATGCCACTTTAAATTGTGCAGTTCAATTTGTTTTAGTATATTTCCAATGCTATACAACCACCACCATTATCTAACTCCAGAACATTCCCATCACCACAAAAAGAAACTCCATACCTAGCAACCCCACTAATAATCCACCTCATGTCTCTACAGATTTGCCAACTGGAATCATAGAAGAGGTGACCCTTTGTGTCTGGCTTCTTTCACACAGGATGTTTTTGAGATTCACTGATGCTGTAGCATGCATTACTACTTCATTCCCTTTTATGGATGAATAATATTCCATTATATAGATACACTACATTTTGTGTATTCATCAGTTAATGGACATTTGGCTTGCTTCCACTGAACTATTTTGGCTATTATGAATAATGTTGGTATGAAATTTTTGTGTGAACCTAGGTTTTCAATTATCTTAGTTATATACCTAGGAATGGAACTGCTGTGTCAAATGTTAATTCTATGTTTAACTTTTGGAGGAACGGCCAAACTTTTGGCCACAGTGGCTGAACCATTTTCAATTGCTACCAACAATGTATGAGAATCCTTGCCAATGGGGCACAAATGTTTTAACTTTAATGAGATCCAATTTGTTGGGTTTTTGTCTAGTTTGGTTACCTGTGCTTTATGGTGTCATTTAAGAAATCATTTCCGGGGCGCCTGGGTGGCGCAGTCGGTTAAGCGTCCGACTTCAGCCAGGTCACGATCTTGCGGTCCGTGAGTTCGAGCCCCGCGTCGGGCTCTGGGCTGATGGCTCAGAGCCTGGAGCCTGTTTCCGATTCTGTGTCTCCCTCTCTCTCTGCCCTTCCCCCGTTCATGCTCTGTCTCTCTCTGTCCCAAAAATAAATAAACGTTGAAAAAAAAAAAAAGAAATCATTTCCTACCCAAGGTATTATATTTCCATCTAAGAGTTTTCATGGTTTTAGCTGTTACACTAGGACATTAACCCATTTTGAGTTAATTTTTACACCTGGCGTGAGGTGGCAGCTCAACTTCATTCTTTTCCATGTGCACATCCAGTTGTTTCCAACATCATTTGTTGAAAAGACTAACCTTTCCCCACTGAATGGTCTCGGCAACCTTGTCAAAAATCAACTGACCACAAGTATACGAGTTTACTTCTGGACTCCCAATTCTATTGCATTGACCTGTCAATGTTTGTGCCAGTATCACACTTTCTCAAGAGTTTTATACTGCCACTTCTACAGAGAAAACAAAAAAGTAATTCAGTCCTTCCTCTAGCATACTTGGACCTATTTTTCTTGTTGTTTACAGCTTAGAAAAATTTCTTCTAGCACAGGGCCATTATTGGTAATGTTATGTAAACTTTTAGGATGGTGGTCAAACTTGGGAAAACTCTTAAGTCTTTTTCATACGAAGCTTTAAGATTTGGAAGAATATTCACCAATTGGCTTTTGGCACCAAACCTTGCTCTTCCTCCACTAACCCACATACTTCAGGTGCCAGATACCATGGGACACATTCATGTTACTGTACCATTCCTAAGTCTGCACATTTATGTCACAATGCCAGGTGAGTTAACATAACATAGAGTACTCCTAGAAACTACCCCTATACTGGGATGGCTAACAATACCTTGACATACATGAACAGACTATGAACCAAATAAATAAATCCTGCTGATACCCAATTAAATGTATCCCCAATGTCAGTTTCCCCCACACCAGATGTCCTAAATGCCTACAGCCATTCCAATGCCACCAACATGAGGACAAGTATGATAGAGGGGAAGTCGGTGAAAAAAGAGACAGCAATCTTAATTGATTGTGCTCAGGATAGCTTACATTTGCAAATTCTTCATAACTATGTGATAATGTGCAGAAGTTCTGTTTCTTGATCTGGGAGCTGGTAACATAGGTGTGTTAAGTTTGTAGGAAGTCTTAAGCTGCACTTATGATCTTTACATTTGTCCATGTATATAATATATCCCAATTAAAAGATTTTTTTAGTGTTTATTTACTTTGAGAGAAGGAAAGAACAAGCAGGGGAGGGACAGAGAGAGAGGGAGAGAGAGAATCCCAAGCAGGCTCTACGCTGACAGCACAGAGTCTGACACAGGGATTGATCTCACTAACTGTGAGATCACAACCTAAGCCAAAAATCAAGAATTGGACACTTAACCGACTAAGCCACCTGGGCACCCCAGCAATTAAAGATTTTTTAAAGTGACCATGTGAACTCATTGCTAGGGTCCCTCCCAGGCCCTCTGATAGAATCTTGAAAGTTAAGCTTCATTAGTCTCACGAATTTCGCTAGTTTCATGAGATTCATAGTAAACTCACCCCTATATATAGCAGATTAGATATCACAAGCCACCCTGCCAACTAGCCATGGAACTTAGAGAAGACACACATGATGTCCCTAAGCAAGTTACTCACCTATGGGAAAGAGATTAGACTATAAGACATCTTTCTAGCGGTCATTCTTTCAAGAAATATTTACAGAGTACCTCCCAAGTGTTTATTTAGTATTATACTAGGTGAATGAAACACACACAGTCCCTGCCTGCAGGAGCTCCCAATCTAGTAAAGACAAAGGACAGTGACCAACATTAGGAAAAAATAAGAAAATTTAAGTATGGATTTTAGTAAATAATAATGTATCATTATTGGTTAATTGTGATAAATGAACCATACTAATGAAAGATTAGTTGATAACAGGGGAAACTGGGTATGGAATATACAGGAACACTGTCATATCTTTGTAGTTTTAAAACTAGTCTAAAATTAAAGGTATTTTTACCTTTAAAAGACAATAATCATGTAAAGAAATTAATATAAAAGTGAATTTATTAAATCCTCTGAAGTTAATAGGATATAGCAATAGACAATGAGGGTAGAAGCCACTTTAAACAGAATACTTAGGAATTCTTTAGGATGACACAGAAAAATAATAATAAGCAACAAGATAAAGAGGTGTGCCTGGGTGGCTCTGTCGGTTGAGCATCCGACTTCGGCTCAGGTCATGATCTCACAGTCTGAGTTCAAGCCCCGTGTCGGGCTCTGTGCTGACAGCTCAGAGCCTGGAGCCTGTTTCAGATTCTGTGTCTCCCTCGCTCTCTGCCCCTCCCCGACTCATGCTCTGTCAAAAATAAATAAACATTAAAAAAAAAAAAAAAGATCCCTCCTTCCCCCCACAAAAGAAAATACATATAAAGTCCTTGAGATGGGAAAGAGACTGACCTTTTCAAGAAATTAAAACAAAATCAATGTGATTATAACATAATGAGCAAAGGAAAGACCAGTCAACAGAGGCCAGATTGTACAGGATCTTATGCAAATAATTATCTACTTCATTTAAAGCATAATGGAAAGCCACTGGAGGATTTGAAGGGAGGAAAATTATCCAACTCACTTTTTTTTTTTAAACATATGAAGCTACTCTGTGGAGAATGGATTAAAAAAGGTTAAAGTAAAATAACATGGATCTGATGGGAGAATACTAAAATTATTTAACTTTTAGCCCTGAACTCTAAAATTTTTTCAATATAAAAATCATTCCAGAGAATTAAAGAATTGGTATATTTGCATAATTTTTTTCAAACAGTATCTGCCTTCTTTCTTTTTACCAGTCTGCTTTTGTTTCCATTATCTTTTTTATGCTTTACCAAAATTTATGGATATACATACATATATACACACATATATATACACACACACATATATATACACACATATAGATACATACACATAGATACACATACACATAGATACACATACATATAGATACACATACATATAGATACACATACATATAGATACACATACATATACACATATAGATACACATACATATAGATACACATACATATATATGTACATACATATATATATACACAGACATACACATATATGTATATGTTTATAGATACATACACACACACACATACATACACACACACATATTTTTTTTTTGGTAATCTCTACCCCCAACATGGGACCCTGAGATTATGAGTCATATGCTCTACCAAGTGAGCCAGTCAGGCACCCCAATATACTTTAATAACAAACTATCATAACTCTTCTAGAAGCTGTTGAGTATGCCACTTGTTAAGTGTTCTCTAATAAAATTCCTGGAAACTTCAAAGGCAGAACATAAAATAAATTATAAAAGCTGAAAAATGCTATCTAGCAGATTAGGATACCAAAGAGTATGCAGTCCAACCCACAAAACAAAAAGAAATAGGGGCGCCTGGGTGGCGCAGTCGGTTAAGCGTCCGACTTCAGCCAGGTCACGATCTCGCGGTCCGTGAGTTCGAGCCCCGCGTCAGGCTCTGGGCTGATGGCTCAGAGCCTGGAGCCTGTTTCCGATTCTGTGTCTCCCTCTCTCTCTGCCCCTCCCCCGTTCATGCTCTGTCTCTCTCTGTCCCAAAAATGAATGAAAAACGTTGAAAAAAAAAAAAAAACAAAAAGAAATAGCCAACAGCTGCCTCCTATGACAATTTTTTATGGCTGCAAATTCTTGGACCCTTTTTCCATCAAGAGATGAGGTCTATGTTCTTTCCCCTTGAATCTAGAGGAGCTTGTAATGAACCAACTTGCTTGTAACCAATAAAATGCAGCAAGGACTTCCTAGACTACTTCAGAAAAGAAGATGCAGCTTTACCTTATTTTCAAGACTACTGCTGGTGCCCTAAGCCTGTCAGGCCAGCAGTGTGATTGCCCTAGAGCTGCCATAAACTAGCCTATGCAGAGAGGCCTAATGGAAAGGCTCTCCGATGACCTGAAGAGAGACAAATGCCCAGCCTACCCCCAGCTATTCCAGCTTCAGACACCATCTGAATAAAACACATGACAGACTCTGAGCCAAAACCACCCTTCCCAAACCCCTGACCTCCAGAAACCATGAGATAATAAAATTATTATTTGTGTTTTAGGCCTCTAAGTTTTGTAGCAATTTTTTTAAATGTTTATTTATCCTTGAGAGAGAGAGAGAGAAAAGAGAGAGAAAAGAGAGATTGGAGGAGGGAGACACAGAATCTGAAGCAGGCTCCATGCTCTGAGCTGTCAGCACAGAGCCCGATGGGGGCTCAAACTCAAGAACTGCGAGATCATGACCTGAGCCAAAGTCGGATGCTTAGCCGACTGAGCCACCCAGGTGCCCTTGCGGTAATTTTTTATGCAGCAATTCTAACAAGCCTTTATAGCAAATATGATAATTACTTCAACTAATTAGGGGGAGACAAAAATTTGTTTGGTGAGCAATGAGGGAGGATTTTCCTGATAGAGCCCGGCTCTACTTGCAAAAGCTATGTCATAACCCATAGAAAGTCTAGTAAGGCACATTCTTCCTAAAGTCAACATAATTAGCCTTACAGCCTCTACAGATTCTCGCCCTGCATCGTGATTCTCCTATAGCAAAAGAAAAGTGCATAAATATACTTACCATGCCACCAAGCAGCCAACTCAGGGTCTTGCATTATAATCCTTCTAAATTTAGCTACTTATTAACAGACCAAATCAATCCCTGGCCTCTCTTCAACTAAAATGAGTGAGCCAATTACTGCAGAAGCATCAAAACTGCCAAATGATGCAAAAATTATTAGGCTTACTCTCTTTTAAAGAATCATCACACATTACCACTAAGAGAGACAGACCTTTTAATTTATGTATCTCATCCAGCTCTTTTTAAACTTTTATTCATTTAATTAACAAATATCTAATGAGCACTGTAGGTATGCAAATGAGAATAAGAAATAGTTCATAGCTACAAAGCAGCTCACAGTGCTATGAGGAAAACATAAATACAACCAAGGAATTTTAAGTCAGTATGATACATGGCACAATGAAGTGTGCTAAAGTGTTGTAGGAGTATAAATAAGGGTGTACTGGATGTTCTCTATTTGTTCCTCCAGATCGTTCTCCACCCTTCACCTAGGACTTAGTGTCCCAAGAGGCTGACTTTTATGGACTACACAAACTAGGCTCCCTTGCCCCCTGGCTTCAAACTGGGTTCAGTGAATAAGAAGCAAGAGTGAGGGTCTCTCTGGGTTCCTGTAACTACTCTCTTCCTTTGCCCTTGCTAGCCCAAAGATGGTGCTAGTCCCTAGGTGCTGCACTACACCTTGTCGTATTCCTGTAACCCTGTCCATTTCTTGTCAGTGGTCCCTTCATGACGTTCACTTTCACCTATAGTGAGAATGTTACCTATTTTCTATCAGGACTCTAACTGATAGAGGGGCACCTAACTCTGCCTGAGGAAGTCTGGGAAGACTTCTCAGAGGAGATAATGCTTCAGCTGTGTCTTAACAGGTGAGTAGATTAGACAGGAAGACTAGTAAGAAAGGAAAATAAGGAAACAACATTGTCAAAAATTTGGGAGACAGGAGAAAATGTGAAAAGCATAAGAAAGGGTGAGGAGTTCAGGGTGGGGGAAGGGGCTGAGGGGGTTACAGTGTAAAAGAGACTTGAGACATACCAACCGAACAATACATAGACCTCTCCTGCATCCTGATTAGAACCAATTAGTCCAAAAAAAAAAAAAGGGAGGAAAGGAGGAGGAAAAGAGGCAGAAATACATCTCTTCATGAGATGGATGGGGTTTTCTTATTTTCAATTAGTTCACATATCTATGAGTGAATATTTATTGTAAATATTCTATTCCTATTTTTTCATTTTTATAACTATCAGTGCTAAGAAAACTTATTCACATAAATAAGTAGATGAGAATGAAAGGAGTTTTATTAGAGCCATGCTGTCAAATCATTTTAATTCTTTGAGTTACAGGACAAAAAAAAAAAAAATCACAATAATCATGACTTTTTTAACTTTCTGGAAAATAATGGCATTTACTTGACATTTCTATATTTTATGAAAACTATTTTTAATGATTAGCTAATAACTTGATCAAGTCCTTCGATTTTGTTTAAAATTAAGAACTAGAGTACCTGACTTGGGAAAAGATGTTAATCAGTCACTGGAGTCACTGCCTTCTCAACAACCCAACCAGTACTCTGATTTGTCTCTTTGATGCCCTGGAATGCTTCTCACCACAGGACAATGTACTATTTGGGGTGGCCAAGAGATATACCTTTCTTCTGTAAAGTAGAAGAAAATTTTAAAGACTGATCAACTTTAGAATCTGAAAATTGAGCTCCCTTAAAATTATCCATAGGCCTTCATTCTTGTATTTCACCCTCACTGTGTGTACCACTAACTCTAGCACTAACTGGTTACTTCATCCATCAAGGCTTGTCTCTGTTTATAATGCAAGTTCCCCAAAAGCAAGATCAAGGTCCAAATCTCTTCTTGAAATCCCAGTACCTACACCTCAATGTTAGGTACATGTAAAACTCTCAACAGATGTTCCCTGAATGAATATGTAAATATTTTTGTCAACATTCCACATCCTCTTTCTAGTTAGAGAAAACACACTTAAGAGTTAACCAAACTGGAAATCAGAAAAAATTTGAAATATCATCACCAATCCCATTTTAAAGTACTAAAAAGGTTAGTTTCCTACCTAAGCTTTTTTATCTACCTCAAATAAAAAAAGAAAAATTCAAAACTAGAAAATAGAAAACTAAAATATAGAAAGTAACAAAACTAAAATGTATTTCTTTTTTTTCTTTCTTTTTTAAGTAAGCTCTACGCCCAATCTGGGGCTCAAACTCATGACCCTAAGGATCAAGAGTCACATGCTCCACTGCCTGAGCCAGCCAGGCACCTCTAAAAGGATTTATATTTCATTCCAAAGGACTTTTGGTTCAACTAACTTCATTTATACAGAACTGGAATAGTTGTACCAATTGTTTCCTCAAAAATCTATTACTATTCATGAGATTTAAGAAAAAATTTTCAAAATAAAAAATTTCATCAGATAAAGGTTCTCATTTCACTTTCATTGTTTCAGAATACTTATAAAGTTGGGATGTGAATAGTACTTAGATCATAAATGAGAACACTTTAAAACTATAGAGCTCTGAAAAAATATCATCTCCCTAACATTGACAGACGTGTTATATACATGAATTTTCTTAGGTGATGCTACAAAAACAGATCTCTTTGCAGTGAATATCAGACTGATATTTGTTAAGAAGTAAATTTTGGGGTGCCTGGCTGGCTCAGTTGGCAGAGCATGTGACTCCTGATCTCGGGGTTATTAAGTTCCACCCCCACACTGGGTGTAGGGATTACCTAAAATCTTAAAAAAAAAAAAAAAAAAGTAAATTTTGCAGAGTATGATGAAAGAGTTCTATTCATGAAGTCAAATATTAACTTGCAGGAATACTTCAGTCCTCTTGTCCTTCGTAACTTTTGTCAAAATTACTAAGGTATAAATGTCAGTTAATTCAATGACATCACAAAAAGAGATCCTATTATTTGTTTCAAATCAGGTCCTACAGACCATGTAAGCTTTTTTCAATTACCTCAATCATTCTTTAATTCACAAATACTTACTAAAGATATACTATGTATCAAGTACTACTTTAGGCATGGTATTTTGAATGTATCACATGTATTAAATGCCATTTTACTTTTCTTAAATTTAAAAAAAAATCTCATACTTCTTCCTTTACAAAATTCCCAAAATTCAATTTTTAAAAAATTTAACCTTATAGTATTAAATTCGTATGACTCTGAATAATCGGACCAATCAATAAGTTTTCTTTGTTCACTAGGGAAATAGTTATATTTAAAGCCTGATGACATAAGATCACACACAAAAAATGAAAACCGAATTAACTACTGTTTGCAATTCTAATATAACAAAAAGAATTTTTGTATCTGTTCCTACAACACATGTAGCATACAGTTTATATAAGAAAGTTTACCCTAGGGGTACCTGGGTGGCTCAGTCAGTTAAGTCTCCAACTCTTGACTTCCACTCAGGTGACGATCTCAGGGTTAGTGACATCGAGCCCCCAGTACAGTTTGACTGACAGCATGGAGCTTGGGATTCTCTCTCTTCTCTCTGCCCCATCCTCCCACACCCTTTGTGTGCATGCTCTCTCTCAGAATACTTTAAAAAATAAAATAAAGTTTATCCTAAAATATGCCAGTGTCACTTATGATAGATTCTAATTCTCCATCTCCATTTATTTCAAGTACATTCGTTTGGACTTTAGGTTTCAGTTTTATAGGTCTTAACTCAGCCTGACATCTACCTGTGCCGAAATATCCCCACCTACTGACAAGAGGTGAAACTACAAGCCATTCTTGAAAGTACCAGCAAACTACAGGGAAATGTATTAAGTCATTAAAGGCTGGATTTGGATCCACACAGTTCCGCCACCTCCAAAAACCCTGAACTATTCAAACTATTCTCCAAAGCTCTTCTACTTTTCACCATAGGTACAGGGGAGGGAAGAGAACACAGTTAATTGCCTAAATGTTCACAATATGAGTTAATGATAAAAGTTATAACACCGTGGCTAATCTAACTACATGACTTCTTTGATATACTGGGCACCCCCAAGGTATACAAGACATCTGTGCCCATAAGACATGATATCAATTGAATAGAAACCTATATTAATCCTTATTAATGTTGTACTTGCTCCTACAGATAACAGCGTATAATTGGTTATGACAAATTTATTTTTAACTTTAATGTTCATTTACTTTTTAAGAGAGAGGGAGACAGAGCATGAGCAGAGGAGGGTCAGAGAGACAGGGAGACACAGAATCCGAAGCAGACTCCAGACTCTGAGCTATCAGCACAGAGCACAACAGCGGGGCCCAAACTCAGGAACCGTGAGACCATGACCTAAGCCGAAGTCAGACACCCAATCAACTGAGCCACCCAGGAACCCGATGACTAACTTATTTTTAAAAGTCTTTGGTCAAAAATGACAAAATTCATTAATACTTTACAACTTGAACAGTATTTTTCACATACTTCTCATCCAGGAGAATCTTAAAATAAGTAATATTATCATTTTAAGCATGCCCTTAAAACTAAAAGCACAGGCACCAAGAAAGTAGGTGATAAAAGGCATAAAGCTTATCAGTGGCCTAACTAGGATCTAAACCTAAATTTTCTGCCTGCAAGTTCTATAGTCTTTCTATAACATTCCAACTGCCTCCCAAAAATTACCAAGTATATCTTACAGAGTAAATAAGATCTACATTATGGATGTCTGTTTTGTGACAGTTCCTAAGAATGTATTATGGTCAAACAAAAAAGTCGGCTTAGATTTTAATAAAATTAACTTTCTTGGTCTTACAGAAAATACTTGCTCATAATATAATGCAACCTGAAAAATACCCAGAACCCAACACACTTGTAACAATATGTCATTTCCTTTCTATTGCTCCATTCTTTATGTTTATTCTTTTTATCCCACTTTTCCCCAAAAATGATCTGAAGGGGCTGATAACTCATAAATAGGCATCCCTTGTTAATTCACACTTGTTGCAATTCACTTCAATCAGTAAGAAATAAAACAGTTATAGGGGCGCCTGGGTGGCGCAGTCGGTTAAGCGTCCGGCTTCAGCCAGGTCACGATCTCGCGGTCCGTGAGTTCGAGCCCCGCGTCGGGCTCTGGGCTGATCATGGCTCAGAGCCTGGAGCCTGTTTCCGATTCTGTGTCTCCCTCTCTCTCTGCTCCTCCCCCGTTCATGCTCTGTCTCTCTCTGTCCCAAAAATTAAAATAAAAACATTGAAAAAAAATTAAAAAAAAAAAAAGAAATAAAACAGTTATAAATTAGGGGCACCTTGGTGGCTCAGTCAGTTGAACATCCAACTCTTGATTTCGGCTGAGGTCATGATGCCAGGGTCATGGGATTGAGCCCTGTGTCAAGCTCTGCACTGAACATGGAGCCTGCTTAAGATTCTCTCTCTCCCTCTGTTCCTCTTTGCCACTCAAGCTCTAAAATAATAAATTTTTTAAAGGTCCATAACAGAAATTTTCAGGAGAAAAATACAGACCCTAATCTAAGTTTATTCTGATTTCTTACATCTCCATTCATGGTACTATATAATAAAAATAATCAATGCCTACAAATGTCAAGAAATTGATAAATATTTGTTGGTTGAGTAAATGAAATAATGGCTCCAACGCATCATAAAATTCTAAATTAAGGACTCAATCATGCTTATTAAACTGTTATCAAAATGTCTATGAAAAACTTTTTAATCATTGTTTGAAATCAGAAGACTTAAAGCTATAGTTATCAAGAAAGTGTGGCTCATAAATGATAAACTTAGAAAGGATAAAATTACAGCAAAAAGTGGGACGCTTGGGTGGCTCAGTCGGTTGAGCGCTGCACTCTTGATTTCGACTCAGATCATCATCCCAGGGTTGTGGGATCAAGCCCCACACTGGGCTCTGTGCTGAGCGTGGAGCCTGCTTGGAATTCTCTCTTTCCCTCTTCCCCTCCCTCACCTCCCCCTCTCAAATTAAAAACAAAAACAAAAAACAAAAGAATTATAGCTAAAAGAAACAGAACAGAGTCCAGAAATAGATCTACATATATATCGTCAACTGATTTTCAGCCAAGGTGCCAGGACAATGCAATGGAAGAAACAAAGGTATGTGAACATACAGTGCCACCAGGAAAATCAGATACCCATATGGGGGAAAAAAAAACCTTGACCATTACCTCTCACATCATATTAAAAAATTAACTTTAGAAAAGCCACAGATGTAAATGTAAAAGCTAAAATTATAATACAGAAGAAAACATAGGAGAAAACTTTTAGGACTGTGGATTAAGAAAAGATTTCTTATGAGGTGCCTGGGTGGCTCAGTCGGTTAGGTGTCCGACTCTTTGATTTCAGCTCAGGTCATGATCTGGCAGTTCATGGGTTTGAGATCTGCGTCAGGCCCTGTGCTGACGGCTCAGAGCCTGGAGCCTGCTTCGGATTCTGTGTCTCCCTCTCTCTCTGCCCCTCCGCCACTCATGCTCTGTGTCTCTGTCTCTCTCTCAAAAATAAACATTAAAAAAAATTTTTTTAATTTCTTAGGACATAAAAAGTATGAATCATAAATGAGAACTTGATGAACTGGGCTCAATCAAAATTCAAAACTTCTGCTTTTTGAAACACTATTGGGGAAAAGCCCCAAATTAGAAGAAAATATTCACAAAACACATATCTGATAACGGACTTGTATCCAGAATACAAAAAGAAATCTCACAACTTAATGAAAAAAAATTTTTAATTATGAGCAAAATATTTGAACAGATATTCACCAAAGATAAACAGATGGCAAGTAAGTCCATGAAAAGATGCTGAACCCTGCAGGTCAATAAGGGAATTAAAATTATAGCTACAGTGAAATCTCTCTACACATCAATTAGAATGGCTAAAACCAAAGATGACAATAGTACGTGTTCAAGTGTTAGCTAGGATTGGGAGCGACTGGAACTCTTACGCATTGCTGCTGGAAATGGCACAACTTTGAAAATCACTTTAGCAGATTTTTTTAAAAGTTAAACACATATTTACCATATGACCCAACGACCCTAATCATTTACTGGAGAGAAATTAAAACATGTTCACGCAAAGAGAATGGTCACAGCAGCTTTATTTGTAATGGCCCAAAACTGGAAAGAACAAATATCTGTGGATATTTGTGAATGGACAAACAAAATTAGCCATACGTGCACAATGCAACATTCCTCAGGAATAAGAAGAAACAAACAACTGATACACAAGATGGATGGATCTCAAAAGCACTATGGTAAGTGAAAGTGGTCTGGGCCAGAAGACTACATACTGTAGGATTCCACTGACATAAAATTCTAGAAAAGGCAAAACCCTAGTGACTGAAAGTAAAGTGGTTGTTGTCAAGGACTGGGGATAGGAGGAGACTGGCTGTGAAGGGGCATAAGGAAACTTTCTGGGAAAAATAACCTTTGTGCAATCTATGTAGTTAAATCCTACCTAACATTTTAGGTACTATTAGATTATCATCAAGACTTATTTTATTTATTGTTTTGTTTTAATGTTTATTTATTTTGAGAAAGAGAGAGTGCAAGCAAGGGAGGGGCAGAGAGAAAGGGAGAGAGAATCCCAAGCAGGCTCCACACTGTCAGTACAGAGCCTGACTGGGGGCTCAATCCCACCAACTGGGAGATCACGTCCTGAGCCAAATCGAGAGTCCAACCAACCAACCCTTGAGTTGAGTCCAAATGAGCCAACCAGGAGCCCCAAGATTTATTTTAAAACTTGAGTTTTATGTCTGCTGTCAATTTTTAGTAAGAAATCAAACTGTGAAACTTAAGATACACATCAATACTTCTTAGTGTATCAAATGTGGTTTTTAAAAAAGTAGGCCAGGACTGCCTGGGTGGCTCAGTCGGTTAACCATCCAACTTTTGGTATCAACTGAAGTCTTGGTCTCAGAGTTGGGAGTTCCAGCCCTGCACCCAGCCTGGAACCTACTTTAGAAAAAGTAGTTCAAGCCTTCAGAAGCCATTCTAAAACAAACATAAAATTCCTCTTTTTGTTCATTATACATTAGTGGAAAAGTTCAAAAGAAATGTTTTAAATGTAAAGATTTTGCTGTAAAAAATGCCAAGTACTCATACCCAGAAAACTAGCATTCAGTGAAATACTAACAGTATTAGCTTGCAACAAAATTGCTCTAATCAAGCAAAATACCTATTGCTGTGTTCCTAAATATAACAACTAAAATTAGAAAATACAATGAAAATGTCACAAATATAAATTAGCTGGAATTACATTCAAACATAGAAAATACCGGGGCGCCTGGGTGGCGCAGTCGGTTAAGCGTCCGGCTTCAGCCAGGTCACGATCTCGCGGTCCGTGAGTTCGAGCCCCGCGTCAGGCTCTGGGCTGATGGCTCGGAGCCTGGAGCCTGTTTCCGATTCTGTGTCTCCCTCTCTCTCTGCCCCTCCCCCATTCATGCTCTGTCTCTCTCTGTCCCCCCCCAAAAAAAAAAAAAAAATTAAAAAAACATAGAAAATACCTGAGCTGTCCTGAGCAATACAGACAAAAGCTTAAATAAATGTAAAATAATAGCATCCTCCTAGGAAGGAAATTAAGTACACTTAAATGCCTCTTTTTCCCTCCAAAGCAAGGCAATTCTAATTACAACACCAAGGAAATTTCTTCTTAAACCTGACAAGTTTAATATTCATGTGGAAGAGCAAATAAGTAAAAATAGCAAAAAAAAAAAAAAAAAAAAAAAAATTCCATCACAATGAGCGTATTAAACTAAATTATAAAGCTATAATAATGAAAAGAGTATGGCAGTGAACAAGCGATAACCTGACTCTATTATAACTAATTTAACATAACTAAAAAGATAGCACATCACTGTGAAGAGGAAGAATTAGTTAATAAATAATGATGAGATGACTAAACAGAAACTGGGGGCGGGGGTGGGGGTAAGGAATATCTTCCTAAACCATTTTTTAGAAACACTAAAATAAAATGTACTTAAATACTTACTAAACTTCTTAACGGAAAAGGCCTTCCAAATAATAGAATAAGAAAAACAAAAGAAAAGTTGAACAGATTTGACTCCTAACTAAAACAACAAATTTGTGCATGTCCAAAAATGGCCAGAATTAAAAGTCAAATAACAGACTGGGGAAAATGTTTGTAGCAAATATAACAACAAATTAACATCTTTTTAATTCTCAGGCAAATCATTAAGAAAAACACGAAGGCCCTAACAGACAAGTAGGACAAGGCCAAACAAGTCAACAAAAATAAATATAATAAACAGGAAAATATTCAACTTCACAAGTTAATGTTTAAATACTGTATTCCGGGGCGCCTGGGTGGTGCAGTCGGTTAAGCGTCCGACTTCAGCCAGGTCACGATCTCACGGTCTGTGAGTTCGAGCCCCGCGTCGGGCTCTGGGCTGATGGCTCAGAGCCTGGAGCCTGTTTCCGATTCTGCGTCTCCCTCTCTCTCTGCCCTTCCCCCGTTCATGCTCTGTCTCTCTCTGTCCCAAAAATAAATAAACGTTGAAAAAAATAAATAAATAAATAAATACTGTATTCCATGAAATTAGCAAAAAATTTTAAAAACAAGAGCCAATGCTTGCAACAGTATTATAAAAATGTATGTTTATTTATTCATTGCTTCCCTAAACAGGCACAATTCTTACAGGAAGCAGCATGAGGAAAAATTTATCAAGAACTTACAAAAGATTCACACTCTTTAACGCAAAGCACTCTTTCTATGGAAATACCCTACAAAAATAATCCTTAAAAAAAAAGTTATCTACACCAAGATGTTTAGGGCAATAATCTGTAATAAAAATTTAGAAACAGGGGCGCCTGGGTGGCTCAGTTGGTTAAGCGGCCGACTTCGGCTCAGGTCATGATCTCGCGGTCTGTGAGTTCAAGCCCCGCGTCGGGCTCTGTGCTGACAGCTCAGAGCCTGGAGCCCGTTTCAGATTCTGTGTCTCCCTCTCTCTGACCCTCCCCCGTTCATGCTCTGTCTCTCTCTATCTCAAAAAAATAAATAAACGTTAAAAAAAAAATTAAAAAAAAAAATTTAGAAACAAAAATTAGAACAAGAAAAAAATAAGAACCAGTTTTGTAGCATCCTCTTAACTGGTTATCCTAAAAGCAGTCTTCAGAGTTCCCATCCCAGCCCATCATCCCATTGCCTCAAGATTGATATTTCTAAAGTTTATTATTTTGAGATAGAGATAGTGCAAGTGGGGGAGGGGCAGAGAGAGAAGGACAGAGAGCATCCCAAGCAGGCTCTGCACTGTCAGCACGAGCCCAATGCAGGGCTTGAACTCACAAACCATGAGATCATGACCTGAGCCACCCAAGCACCACCCAAGAATAATGTTTCTAAACATCAAAGATATGAAAACTTACAATCCTTCCTCCTTAAAAAAAAAAAAAACAAAAAAAAAAAACAAAACAAAACAAAAAAAACTTCTTGGCAAAATATAACAAGTTCCTAAATGGGTTGGTCCCTGTCTAGAGCCTCAACTCTTGCCACTCATACCTAGTGCATTAGCCACAAAGAACACATACAGAACGACAGAGAAATACTTCTACGCCTCCAGTGTTCATTCAATAAAATGCCAAAAACCCTTAATCCAAGCCGAAACAAAGACTCTGGCTTCCCAGAGCTGACAGCATAGAAACAACAAATGCCCTTCAGTGAGCTGGGTCTGACACTAGAGGAAGAGCCTCTTAGTCACAGAGGAAAGGCCAATTCAGGTCAAGGAAAGTTCTAGGGATAAGGGTAAGCTTTGAGTTGAACCTTCAAAGATGAGCCAGAATCTCAAGGGCAAGGGTAATTCCAAATAAATGGGATGTATATTTTATTTTTCCACACAAAATCTTAGACGTTTGTAACAGGCTCTCTAGACAGACAACTTGGGATTCTGACATGTACTTAACCTCTCCAAGTTTTTTCCTACCTCTTGGAGCTACCTCTTGGAGAATTAAAAGTGATAAAAGATATAAACTTGATACAATGTCTGGCACTTAATAAGCATTTAATATATGTCAGTCATACAGAAACACACAATGCTGATTACAACAGTGTATTTCAAGGGTCTAGCCTTCTTAGAACAGAGAAAGTAACAGTAAACAAAAAACGAGAGCAAAAAGAGAAAAAGTAGTAAGAATGGGGTTAAACAACATACTGCCATGTAGCCAGGGTCAAACAGTTCTCTGTATGCACCATGATGATATCCTCATACTACACATTACAATACCATAATTTATATTCATAATGATACCAAATCATAAATAAAACATTAAGTTCTCTTAAATATGGTCTACATGAAAAAAGTAGGACATATTACAACTTTTGAAAACCTTCAAAATCTTTAAAAGACATCAAAAATGGCCACAATAGAAATCTTGTGTGCCTAAAGTGTGGCCCTTCATTTACCTTGAAAATTGAGTTGCATGCTAAATGACAAATAAGCTAAATAGAAGACATGCTAGTATATATTATGATAGTTACAGTTCCACCAGCAGGAAAAAAGTAGAATCCATGACTAAAACGCATACACACCCTTTACTCACCAATGCAAACCAAACTACATGAGGCACCTACACAGGTTCAACTGCATGTCTGAGTGTTAGACTAGAAGAGGTAACTTAAGAGAAAAGTCAGGAGCTTAAGCTACCTTAGAAACCAAGAAAATAAAATGGGGACATTCAAATTACAAGCACCCTTAATTAGAAACCCGTGAGACACAATTCAAGTTGTAATTTTTAAGGCCTTGAATCAATAAAATATACAATAAAACAATACTAAGACACCAGCATATCTAAACTGAGACTTTTAATGTTGATTTTCCTCAAGCTACACACAGGGTTAACCTCATTACTTCCAAGGGTTTTATAAATTAATAACATGAGGAACTGCATATAAAAACATTTAAATTACAAAAAGGTTTGCAATATATGTTCTGGAGAAGTCAGTCAGTTATTTCTCCATATCTAAGACACTTAAATATTAGAAGTTATACTAAACTGCTTTTTTGAGTCTTTGGTTCTCAAAAACATCAATGATATAAAAAAATTCCCCCAAATTTTTTATAGTAACTAAATACAAATAATATTTTCTATCCAAAGCATTGTAAGAAAAGCCTGTATCAGATATTCATAAGTATCATGTATACAAATTTTACAGTTTCTAACCAATCTTCTATAGAAATAGTTGAAATTGGTAGCTTTCCCATACAGCCCATTTTAATGATTAAGTGTTAATGTGTCATAAGAACCGAAGTAACTTGATGAACCAAATCAGACTTTAACCACCAATGGCCTGAGGAATCTCAAATGTGGGATTCAATTAACCCTACCTTCTTAGCACCAAAAATACCAAACGGTTCACTAGGTGATTGTGGGCTAAGGACTAATACATGGGGAAAGTATAATATCTGTCATGGGCAGAGATCTCGTGATTCAAATATTTCTTCTTCTTCAGTGTGTGTGTGTGTGTGTGTGTGTGTGTGTGTGTGTGTGTGTGTGAGAGAAAGAGAGAGAAAGGGAGAGAGAGAGAGAATGTGTACGCGTGCGTGCGCATGCACGTCATCAGGCAAAAACTGTTTACACCTTTCAGGAAAGAGACAGCTCTATGTTAAAGATATAATTGAGTAAGTACAGTTCATAAAGCACCTTGGAATCAAAGGCACTCTATGAATTTAAAATACTAGTATGGTACTGACTTAAAGCAAAGAACAATAATTTTAAAGCATCTTATAGCCCAAGTGTATTATAAACCAAATAAAAATCCACTCTGGGATGTGCCTTTTTTATTTTTTTTAGTGATCTTCCTCTATTAGGGAACCCGGATCTAAACAAACTATTAAACACTTAGTCTAAAGGTATGCCAAACATTTCTTAAGGTCTTAACAAAGAATCAACTTTTTTTTTTTTTTTTTTTAAACAAAACGAGGCCTAGGTTAAATATTTTATTTGGCTTCTCAAGATGGACTGAAAAGTTGGGCACCAGCTCCAGACCAATTCCTGGACGCACATCAAACACAGCCCTGTCATTTATCCAGTCAGTCAAAACAATCTTTTCCATCTAACCCTTTAATGTTTATGTCCTAAAAAGCTGCTAATTGAATCCAGCTCTTGAAATCTATTTGTTAAAATCTATACCATCTAATTTGTAAATGGACTAAAATGAAAAAAATAGAAGTTAACTTTCCTGGCAAAACAGAAGAGAATCCACCAAATGTAACCAAAAAGGAGAGGGCAATGTTTTTATTATTTGAACAGTTTTTTCTTGAAATATGACAGAGACAAATTCCCAATGGTTTTAAAAAATTGAGAGTACCTCCAACTGTTTTTACAATCAAGGGGACACAGTGTATTTAATATTCCTCAGAAAAATCTAAAAATACAAAATCACTCTACAAATTTAGTCCAATGTGTCCTCTCCCCCGCAAAAAAGAAGTGTCATCTTTTCTCCTAAGTGAACTCACGAATTCTTATAAGGTAGCACAGGCTGTAAGGAAACCACAGAGAAACACTTTAAGATCTATTGAGTCACAGTAAAAATCTCAAACTCATTTTAAAAAGTTAAAATACCTGTTTTCTCCCTCATTTTCTCATTATGCATACAGCCTGCAAAGAAGTAAATGGCCAACAGCCTATTTCCGATGCTTTCTGCAAACCTGGAATCACAGGTTCTTCCCATGATCACTGACACAGCACTGAGTCTACAGAGGAACAGCTGTAGATAAACTCTAAAGCAACAAAGATCCCTAATAAAGGTTTCATAAGAAAACAAGGAAACTGAATGGGGGAAATGGAGGGGGTCGGGGAATCCCCAATCCAGGTTTTCCATTAAGAACCACTCACTGAAGGGGCGCCTGGGTGGCTCAGTCGGTTAAGCGACTTCGGCTCAGGTCACGATCTCACCGTCTGTGAGTTCAAGCCCCGCGTCGGGGTCTGTACTGACAGCTCAGAGCCTGGAGCCTGCTTCGGATTCGGTGTCTCCCACCCTCTGTCTCTGTCTCTCAAATATAAACATTAAAAAAAAATTTTTTTTTAAAGAGCAACTCAGTTAATGATTCTTTGCAATTTTCCCTAGGAAAAGTAACACTGTCATAAAAGTAATATATTTTTTAAGTTGCAGCCAATTTACAGTCAAGCTAAATTCTCAAAAACCAAGTTCACTGCAAGTTTTTATCTGTAAAGTTCAGCCAGTGGACTGGGATGTGACACACAAGCATTCAATTACAAAATTAGTCCATATAAATCTCTACGTCCACTGTAGGCAAACATAATTACAGTTTATTCTTACACAAAGACACACACACACACACACACACACACACACACACACCCAGACCTTTAAGAAAAACCATCTTTCTCACCACACATTAAACATCGACGTGGATAACTTAGTGAATGGTAAAACCAGGATAATTACACTGATTTCAAATCCACTTTTCAAATCAAAAATAGTTTTGTCCTTAAAATGGGGGGACACGACCATGTAAGAATACCAAAAACGGCACTGTGTAAGCAAAGTGTACCTGTAATGTCAAAGATTTAATGCACTTGGAATCATAAACACTTTGTAAGAGAGAAGCCTCCTACCTAGCAACCCCTCCAGACATTCTTTTCCATTTAGAAAAGGGAAGGGGAGGAGGTGGGGAGGGAGAAAACTTCGCTTGCAAGTCTGTATGAGCACATACTTAGAAATGTCCACCAAAAAAAAAAAAAAAAGTGTGTTTTCAAAGCAGGTCTGGAGTTAGAAGTGAGACACAAGTTCTGCGGCCTACAAGGAACAACCCAAAACATGCTACCCTACAATCAAACACTTCCAAAACACAGAGTGTACAATGAGCCGGAGTCGTCCGATCAGGCGGACGCACCGGAAAATCATCCACCTCGGTCTCCACCCTTCCCAGAGTCGTGCGTTTCAGGTGTGTGGCACCAGCTGCTGTGGCTGGCGGCAGAGAATGAAGGTTTTGCACGCGGGCATAAGTGGGCGAACAAGTTAACAAGCAGGGAACACACACACACACACACCCTCCCGTTAAGCGCTCCATCTTTAAGGAGTGTTTACTGCGCGCAGTCAGCGACCGGATTCAATAAGCCCCGCCACAGGAGCGCCTCATCCCCCCGACGACCCCACCTGGGCAGCAACCCAGGGGTTGCTCCCCGAGGCCCGGGAGAGAGTCGTGCTCCTCGGCCAGGGCTTTCCGACCTCCACTCCGCCTGCGATTCCAACCGGAGCAGCCCTCCCTCAACAAAAGACCCCCGAGACACCGTCGGTTTTTTCAAGAATTTCCCCACAAGGGCGAGTGGTTTTGCCATTACTCCCCCTGAACTAGGCCTTCCCACGTCCCCGACCCCCAACTCACCATTGATCACGACCCTGGCCCTTCCCAAGGCCACAGGCACCCCCCCGCCGGTTCGCCCACCCCACGGCTGCCCCGGCCCGGCTCCCGCCGCCCCCCTCACCTGTCAGGCGCAGCTTGACGGGCCCGTTCCTCCGGCCCCCAGGGTTAGACATGTCCCCGGCGGCGGGGGCGGCGGCGGCGGCGGCGGCGGGGCTGCGGCCGCGGCGCGGGGCCCGGGGCCGGCGGACGGGGCGGGGGCGACGGCGAGGCGCGGCGGAGTCACCACAGCGGCCGGGGCTGGGGCCCGAGCAGCCGGCGCCGCGGCCGCCACGGCCGGAGGGTCCCGGATGTGCCGAGCGTCGTCGCCATGAGCCGCGGAGGGAGCGGGACGCCGAGCTCCCCCCTCCTCCCACTTCTCCTTCCTCGGCCCGGGCCGCACAACAAAGCGGCAGCCGCGGCCGGCCGCGCCGCCTCCGCCCGCGCCCCCGCCGCCCGCACGCAGCCGCCTCCGCCTTTCCCTCGGCTCGGCGAGGCCCAGGAGCCGACGGCGCTGCTCGGCCGAGGCGGGCGGTGCTCGGCGGCGCCGGAGCAAGACTCGGGGCTCGGCCGCTTCCTCCTCCACCCGCCCTCTTGTCTGAGGGAGCCGGGTCCTGGGGCCGCCGCCGCCACTCGTCGGCTCCGAGGGGCGGGGAGGAGACGGGAGGCGGGGCCGGAGGGGCGGGGCCTGGGCGGGCGCGCGCAGGGTGCCCGGGGCGCGGGGGCGCGGAGCCCGGGCGGGCCTGGGCTCTCTGGCGGTGGGGGGCGGTGCTCGCTGCAGCCGAGGGTCCCACACAGAACTTGGGGGAGAGAGAGAGGGCAAAAGAACAAAGTGGCGGCGCGGAGCTCTGTGGCACCGGGAGGGGCTTAGTGTCCTGCCCACTTAAGGCAGAGCTTTTGTCCGTGCACCGCAGATTGCATTTATTAGACGCCTACTGCGTGCCGGACGCTCAGAGAGACTGAGGCGAGCAAGGTTGGAACCGAGTCCGCTGCCCTCAGGAATTTAGCGTCGCTGGGGTGAGGAAAAAGACACTGTTCTCGTACCGAGGGCTAATGCAAATCTCCTGGGATGTTTTGCTCCTGGTACGGTAGTTGCCGCCTCCATCCAGGACTCACTCACCTGGTGAACGGGATCAGGTTACCTGCTTGCTCTGGCTCTTTTTCCAGCTGTAGTGCAAGGATAGGAGATTGATAATAATGCTTGAAAGGAGTATCAACATGATAAACCTTGGAGAGCAATGTATGAAAAGCTTTTCGTACAGTACTGTATTTCGTTATCTCAGGAGGAAAAATAGAAAATGAAATGAGTGTACCTTACCCTTTGACCCTGTAATTGCACTCTTGGGAATTTATTCTTGATATATAATAATGCAGAAGATGTTCTTTGCAAAGTTCAGTTAATAACAAAAGGGGAATGAATGAGCAGCCTCCTGATGAATGATATTACATCATCCGCATCGATTTTTAAGCAGCCATTTAAATGCTAATTATGAAAATCATATAATAGCTTGAAATGAACAGTTTACAAATAAAGTTTAAAAGCAGAACGAAAGGTTGTATGCATGCAAAAGTATCTAGGACAATGAAAACTAAGAATAACTGGGGGAGACGGGAGATTTTTATATGCGCTTTGTTAGTTTTGCTTAAGGTTGTTATTAATGCAATTTTAAAATTTAGTAAAGTCTAATATATTTTAATGCTAACTCAGTGTCAGGTCATTACTTTTTTTTAATGTTTTATTTATTTTTAAGACAGAGAGAGAGCATGAGTGGGGATGGGGCAGAGAGAGAGACACACAGAATCTGAAGCAGGCTCCAGGCTCTGACCTGTCAGCACAGAGCCCGACGTGGGGCTCGAACTCAGGAACTGTGAGATCACGACCTGAGCCGAAGTCAGACGCTCAACCGACGGAGCCACCCAGGCGCCCCAGGTCGTTACTTTTAATTTATTAGTAATGTCTCTTCATTCTCCAGATGAAGTACCTCCAAGAGCATCACATCAGTCTGGCTACAGCCCTACAATTAAAGTATCCAAAAAATTATATAAGTTCTACAAGTTAGACTAGAAATTCAAAGGAGGTGAGATACTACTTCATACCTGTCAGAATGGCTAACATGAACAACTCAGGCAACAACAGATGCTGGCGAGGATGTGGAGAAAGAGGATCTCTTTTGCATTGTTGGTGGGAATGCAAGCTGGTGCAGCCACTGTGGAAAACAGTATGGAGGTTCCTCAAAAATTGAAAATGGAACAACCCTAGACCCAGCAATTACACTACTAGGTATTTATCCAAGGGGTACAGATATGCTGTTTCAAAGGGACATGCATCCTATCGACAGTAGCATCCTATCGACAGTAGCATCCTATCGACAGTAGCCAAAGTATGGAAAGAGCCCAATGTCCATCGACAGATGGAAGGATAAAGAAGATGTGTGATATATATAAAATGGAGTATTACCCGGCAATCAAAAAGAAAGAAATCTTGCCATTTGCAACTATGTGGATGGAACTAGAGGGCATTATGCTAAGCAAAATTAGAGAAACACAAATATCATGAGTTCACTCATATGAGGACTTTAAGAAAACAGATGAACATTAAGAGACTCTTAAATATAGAGAACAAACAGAGGGTCGCTGGAGGAGTTTTGGGAGGGGGGATGGACTAAATGGGTAAGGGGCATTAAGGAATCTACTCCTGAAAATATTGTTGTACTATATGCCAAGTAACTTGGATGTAAATTAAAAACTAAATAAATGATTAAAAAATAAAATAAATTCAAAGGAGGGTACTAGAAATTCATTCAAATTCAAAAGCAGTGAACAAGTTCGAGAAATGCTTCTTCGCACTACAGAAGCTCTGAAGTTACACTAATGAATTTGAACAATGGCTGCTATCACAATTTGAAAGACTGGATGGACAGTGGCAATAAAATTAGCAAACTGACAGATAAATACACATTTGCCTTACTCTTATGGCACACGCTACGTTCCCAACCACCCACTAACATCATTTGTAGCTTTGTATTATTAAGCAATAGTTAGGATTTCAGAAAATGATGGGGGAGCTGGGGAAGCTACCTTTTGTGACGTTTAAAGCAGTGTGTTCAGATATGTAAGTGACAGTGCAGAAAAGTGTATACATGCTTAATATGCAGAGGAGGACTCTGTTTAGGCTTGCCGGTGTATAAGTTTAAATCTCATTGTGTAAAACAAAAGAGTCAGATGAGAATAACACTATAAAACCGTACTGTTCAGCTAAACTTTCATTAGATTAAATTTCAGCATTCAGCATTAGGAGCATGCTTTGCTTCCTCATGGCAACACTTTTAGATAATAAGTTTGAGAAAAAAGGGAGGAAAAATAATTCTTAGGGAATTCACCCTTTTCTTTCTTCCTAAAATAGAAATCCACTTCCGACATAAGTTGTACCTAGACATGTCTGTAATGGGAATGAGGATTGCAGAAAATCTTTCCAGAGCGATCTTACTCCCTTATGACTTCTAATTTGCTCTTGGTAGAATTGTGCACCTTTTATCAAATCATTATTCTAGGCATCTGTCTCAAGTTTACTAACTCCACCTATTTCCTACTAATAAAATAAGTCTTTTTTCCATAAATGCCACTTACTAGAAACTTGCAGTGAAAATACTATAACAACAACTCACTAAATAGCATTTTGGCGCAAAAATTTTAAGCTCTTTTATTTACATATTTTAATCACTTAAAGTTGCACTCTTTATGATGGAATCCTAGACCAGAGGTGAAAATCTACACATGGGCATAAGAATATTTAAAACCTTTTGTTTGAAACATGTTTCTGTTTTCCAAGGCTAATGTTAAATTTGATGTGACTTTGCAAGAAAATGCTTACCATCTGTAGTTGGTATTTTTCTTCTGCTCCCGCCATTAATATATTTTTTACATAGAAGAGTTGTCTCCAGTAATAAAAAATCTGTCTGAGGTAAGGTTATGTTAATAATGGTACCCCTGTGAAGCCATTTTTTGAAGCTATTTTTGTGGCGTAAATTTTTAATTTAATACAGTTTATGCACCATGGAAAAAGCAAACGTCAAGCACTCAGCAGTTTCTACCACTGCTTAAAATTCAACTTTTTTTAATGGTTAAAATATCATGAATTTAATTTAATCTAATGTAGTATCTAGTTCTCGCTTTAACTAACGAAGCAGCTAAGTAGAACTCCCATGTACTTATAGCTGTTAACCTGACTCTCCCTCTCCCATCCCCACTCTTTTCCTCTCTGCCTTTGCCTGTCCTGGGTACTGAGAATTAGGTTTACTAAAAACCCTTGTGGGCGGTCCTGTCTTGACATGGTTTAGAATTAGGTTACGTTCCAAGCTGTTCTTTACGACCCCTTCCCTGATCCCCTCCCAGTAGACCTGGTTCCCAGTGATGGAAACTGAGGTCACACCTGGGATCTGTGTTTCTCCAGGTCTGGATTCCCCCCAGGCCACTGACTTTGCTCTTGCCTTTGATGGTAGTCCCTACCCACATCCCTTCCTGAAGGAATCTGCCCTCACCTACTGTTCTACCTTAGTGTTCTATGCTCATCCCCAGAGATGCTAATTCAACGAATTAGGGTGGGGCCCATGAATTTGCATTTCTAATGCTGCTGGTGGGGAGAACCCACTTTGAGAACCACTGCCTGATAGCATGAATGAGCCTGGGTAGCCCTCTTTATACTAGGTGAGCTTGGCTTCCTGGCTGTGAGATGACTGATCAAGAGGCCAGTCCGATTTTATCGCCTTGGAACTTGAAATGGGGACAGTGGGAGACTTAGTGGTGTGGAGCTGGGTTGACAGGTTGTAGGGCTGGCACCTGAGAAAGACATTTTAAGGTTCAAGTAGATGAATACATGAGGAAATCAGTGAGTAGAAAGAGACTAACAAAGCAGACAAACCAAAATGGGGATGAGGTTTCATAACCCCAAAGAGGGAGACAAAGAGAGTGATTATTTGACCAGAATTCCCTCTGGACTCCTGGTCCACGAGTGACTTCTTACAATTCATTTCCAAGGAATCTCACCAGGCAGAACAACCATCCCACCCCTACTTAAGCAGGTTTAAATGGGTCTCTGTCCCTTGCATTCACTCTGTCTTCACTTGGAACACTTTTTCCTCTTCAGGCCTGTCCTGCGCATTTCTCCAAACACCCTTGATTGTCTGCCTTGCTCCCGCCAACGTTCTTCCCCAGAAACGAGTCTCACCTACAACCCAGCCTGTGGCTTAGGATCCTACCACTTGGTGGTAGTGCTTTTAGAATCTACAGCACTCTGATACATATGGCTATCAGGCTCCTGAAATATGGCTAGTGATGTGCTGCAGGCATAAAATGCCCACTGGGTTTGGAAGACTTAGTCTGGGGAAAAAAGAAGGCAAGGTGTCTTAATATTTTTATATCCATGGCATTGAAAATAATATTTTGGATATATTGGGCAAAACAAAATATAGTATTAATTTGCCTATGTCTTCTTACTTTTTATTGATTTTTTAAGATTTATTTATTTATTTTGAGAGAGAGAGAGAGAGACAGAGAGAAAAAGAGAGCACCAGCAGGGAAGGGGCAGAGAGAGAATCCCAAGCAGGCTCCGTGCTGTCAGTGCAGAGCCTGGCACTGGGCTCAAACTCATGAACCACAAGATCATGACCTGAGCCAAAGTCAAGAGTCGGACACTCAACCGACTGAGCCACCCAGGCACCCGGTCTTTTTACTTTTTAAACCATGACTAGTGGAAAATCTGAAACCACCAATGTGACTCTCTCTGTACTTCTACTGACCAGTGGTGAATCTAGAGGGTGATGACGATCCCACTCACCTACCTCCAGAATATTCACCACCATCTGGACTCCCCACCACCCTGCCCGGCATCTGACTTTCCCTGCTATGCTTTTTAGAGTTTATCTTACCCACCCAAGTCTCCAATCAATTTCTATAGCTAGGTCAGTTCAATAGCAACTACCTCACTCTAGTGAGAATGGGAAGATCTGGTACCAGGATCCTCTCCCTGCCCTTACCCCGCCTATCTGGTTTTGATTTAAATCGACTATCATGCACTGTACCTAAGTCTTAAAATGGGACAGATCTTGTATGGCAGCTTCCTATGTTCAGTAGAGAAGTAGACTAGATGATCCATGTTATTGATTGAATTATTCTCCCCAAAAGATAGGTCGAAGCCCTAAACTCCATCCCCTGTATCGGTGAATATAACATTATTTGGAAATAGGGTATTTGAAGATGTAATCAAGATGAGGCCATGCGGGCGGGTCCTAATTCAATACGACTATTATCCTTACAAGACAAGGCAAATGCCATGTGAAGCCAGAGACACACGGAAAGAAGGTCATGTGACAACGAAGGCAGAGATTGGAGTGTGTAGCTGCAAGTGAACGAATACCAAGGATTGCTGGTCACTACCAGAAGCTAGGAAAAGGTGGGGCACCTGGGTGGCTCAGTTGGTTAAGCATCCCACTTCGGCTCAGGTCATGATCTCCCGCCCATGAGTTTGAGCCCCACATTGGGCTCTGACAGCTCAGGGCTTGGAGCCTGATTCAGATTCTGTGTCTCCCTCCCTCTGCCCCTCCCCTGCTCACACTCCGTGTCTCTCTCTCTCTCTCTCTCAAAAATAAATAAACATTAGGAAAAACATTTTTTTAAGAAGCTAGGAAAAGGCAAGCAAGGACTCTACCCAGAGTCTCAGAGAGAGCATAGCTTGGCTAACACCTTAATTTTGGAACTGTGAGAGAATGAATTTCTGTTGTTTTCAGCCGCTAAGCTTGTGCTACTTAGTTATAGGAGCTGTAGAAAATAAATATAACTTCTAAGTTCCCTGTACACCCAATTATATTAAGTGCCATACAGGTAAAAAGGCAGATTGCGCAGCTGATTTTCATTATTTATTGCATTCACAATACAGTGTTCAAAAAATAGAAAATCCTGTAAATCAAGGCCATTTTTATGCACCCATTTTCAAATGCCTTAAGTATACAGACTGCCCTGTTATATTGTAAATTCTGAGTTAAAAGAGAATGTCATTTGAAGAGATTGCATATTTTCCAAAGCCAATTTGGTGATTTAAGCATGGAAGTATTACAATTAAATGTTTGAAAAGTTATCTGTGCATGGTTTGCTGTAAGCTGATCTCATGAAGCAATACATCTTTTGGGGATGAGGTAGCAGCCCCAACCCCGGGGGAAAGGGAGCGGGCGCATCACTTGACTGCAACTACTTTGGACAACTGGGCAACATGAGCAGGCTCAAAAAAAAAGTCAGATCCAATCATCTTCAAAATAAGAACTGTAGTAGCTACAACACAATCCTCTAAGGGCGGGATGGGAGGAGGAGATGTGGAAATATTTGTATGATGCAGTCTTTATGGGTAATGCAGAGAATATGGGCCAGAATGAGATCAACATGGCTCATAAGCCAATGGGTCAATGTCAACCATTGCGTGAAAACCTTCAATGACTGCTTGTTGCCTCTCGACTCCAACCCAAACAGCTTTACTAACATAAAGGAATGCTCATGGTGTGTGTGTGTGTGTACTTTTAAAAAGCAGAAAACAAAAATATGGGTGAGAAACGATCCCAATCCCGACTTTTAAATAAATATGCTTATACATTCATTCATTCAAAATTATATTGACTAAGCACATACCAGGTGCTGAGCACTGTTCTTAGAGCTTGTAATCTAGTGAGAGAAGACAACCGACATATAAAATGCTAAGTGTACAAAGGGATTATCTGTTGCTTTCTAGAGAGCATTTTCAATACTTAGGTCAAATCAATCACTGTGATTCTCCAAAGTTTTGCTGGAAATGTTGAGACAGACTTTACCTCTTTCCCACTAGACGTGAACTAGAAAGGATAGGCACTACTGGGCCATATTGTGGCCCTCAATGGCAGACACTGAGACTGAAGTCAACATAGAGGAAGAGGGGTCAAGAGATGGAGAGAATGGAATCTGATCCTGATGATCCCATTTGAACCCTGTATCCTGAAAATACAACTGAAATACAACTGACCTGAAGCCATCAGGTCGCTTGGGTCAGGTTTTCAGTCGCTTGCCCGTAAGAGTCCTAACTGATCCAACCAGTGAAGCCGCGTCTCTGGGGTAAAAGCTGCAATCTGCATTATTAACTAGGCCCCCGTGTGAATAATCATTGAAGAATTGACTCCAGAACACAGGCCCGCTTAAGGTACAAAAGCGGGCAGTGGGCTAGACTTGGCTCACTGACCATGGTGCCAACCCCCGCTCTAGATCTGGAGCCATAAGTAAAGAGAACAAACAGTACCGTGCCCGAGAGGGTCAGTAGAATTCAGTAAAGTGTTTGTCCAAGATCTGTAAAATCTGAAACCATTTAACAGTTGAGGGAAAGAAGCCAGTACAATCACAAGAAGAGCTAATATTTATGGAGGGCTTACTACGGGCAAGAGGGTGTGCTAAGGGTTATCTCACTTAGGACGCTTTGGTTAGCCAGGAACAGAAAACCCTCCTCAAACAAACTTAAATGATACGAAGGATTTGTATTTCATATAACAAGTATTTCTGAGATTGGGGTGATTCCATGGTTGAAGTTCCAGTGGTTTAGTGATATGTTCAAGGACCCAGGTTCTTCCTATCTTATGCCTCTGCCTCCCTCAGGGTTTCGGCTTTGCTTTTAAGTAACTCCCTCCATGACCACAAGATGGCTACTACAGTCCCAGGCCTCCTCTCCAAACCAAATCATCTTTAGGAGAAGAAACAGATCATTTCTTCCTCCGCCTGCTTCTTACAAGTGAAGAAATAAGGATGCCTGGCTGGCTCAGTCGGAAGAGAATGTGTCTCTTGATCTCTGGGTTGTGAGTTCAAGCTCCCTGTTGGGTGTAGGGATTTAAGTAAATAAATAAATTTAAGGAGAGAAAAAAGTGAAGAACTATTTCCCAAAAGTCCCTCCACACTAGTATCTTCCTTCTCATTTCTCATTGGTCAGAATTTGCTTAGATGCTCACTTTTAAACTAAGCATTGGCAAGAGGAATGGAAGTTCCCAGATTAGTTAAGACTAATTAGGAATCACCTCCTCATTTAAGCTATGTAGAGAATGCAGAAAACAATACAGAGGATGCATAAATACCTGCATGCAATCAGGGTTCTGCTAGGAAGGAAGTACAGGGTGGGGGTGGGGCTGGGGGCAGGAATGGATACTGGATAAGCAACCACATGTGATATTATTAGGTGATATTCTTTTCCATGCTTTACACACTGTGAGAAAATAAAGTTCAGAGAGAGGAAAGTGACTTGCCCAAGGTCATACAGCAAATGAGTGGGAGAGACTGATTGCAAACCCAGGTCTGCAAATACATGCCCAAGACCTGAGCCACCACACTAAAGTGCCGTGGCAGAGCTGAGGATGTCAGGGAAGAGCAGGATAGCTCCAGAGTTTGCTCCAAAATCAAGAAAAATTGAGCCAGTTATTCAACCTGTGACCAGGCCTCTAGTAGTATGTACCACTTGCCTTTTGCTGTGTGAGAAGCAACCTCGTAATTCAGTGCGTAAAACCGTAGTAACTTATTTCACTCAACATTATAGGGGTCGGCAATTTGGACTGGGCTTCTGGTCTCAGCTGGACTCACCCAAGCATCTTTGGTCAGCTGTCAATAAGCTGGCAGATCAGCTAGGGCCTGGTTAGTCCAAAACGAACTCAGGTAAGATAGTTGACCTTTTTCTCCAGCAGGCCGGCCTGGGCTTGTTTACATGGAAGCTGCTCAGAGTCCCAGGAGGGAGAGTGGAAATACGTAAAGCCTCTCAGGACGAGCTACTTTTTTTATTAGGGACTGAGCTGAAAAGGGATTTTCTTTCCATATTCCCCAGAAAGATTGAAGCTATGACGTTCTCGTGCAACAGTATTATGCCCCGTTCCCATGTTTGTAGTTCAGGGAGTGTTCAATAGTTAGCCCTAGTTCGTGGCCACCATGACTTAGGCTCCCAGAGGATAAGGACTCTTAACCACAGCTGACAGATGATATTAGGGGTGGAACATAGTTTTCGTACAGAAAGTTAGAAAAGCAGCACCATGGTCAATGGATTGAGGCTGGGGTAAGACAACATGAGGCGAGCACCTGACAAGCAAATATTTAAACCCAAACACAAAATTATATCCAGTCGACTTGTGTCCCCACCACATATACCATGTAACAATCAAGAAACCAGAGCCATATTTTCTACTATCCCAAACTTGAAATGAGTGGAATTCTTAATTTTTAAGTTACTGTCTTGAAAAATATCCTTTACGGGCCCCTAGGTGGCTAGCCAGGTAAGCCCTGACTTTGGCTTAGGTCATGATCTCGCAGTTCATGAGTTTGAGCCCTGCGTCAGGCTCTGTGCTGACAGCTCAGAGCCTGGAGCCCACTTCAGATTCTGTGTCTCCCTCTCTGCCCCTCCTCCATGCTCTCTCTCTCTCTCTCTCTCTCAAAAATAAATTAAACATTAAAAAATTAATATGTGTGTGTGAGTGCGTGTGTGTGTGTGTGTGTGTATCCTTTAAAATGACTTATGTTATCTTTAGAAGGACCAAGAGGGTTTCCCCTCAAGGTCAGAACGTCCTTATTTGCAAAATTATTAAAATGTGTGGTCTAACCCATCTGAAATCACTGATGTCTTTTTTTTTTCTGTCATTAGCAGCTTCAGTCTATAACTGTAGGCATTTAAAACATTCTGGAACTAATTTCTCAGGAAAGGAGTGAGCACAAGTAAGTTCTATTTCATCTTATGAACCCATTCAGAAATTTACAGTCTTTAGATATGAACTTACACAGCATGAAGTTTGGCCCACAGCATTTCTGAAAGTGGAATTTGGCTCATGTGAATTCTCATAGCAAAAGAGAGATTGCCAAAGCAAGCAACTTTCTCTAAATACAGGTGAAATAATATTCTTACAGAGTAAATCCTCACAATGTGAAAACATACAGAGTAAGTTCACTGAACGTTCTCTAAAATAGTTTGCCATAGAATTGAAACCCGGAAAAGTGATTTAGGTGTCAAGACTAAAGGAAATTCCTTCTCTGCCTCATAATGTGGGAGACACAAGAGAGAACGCGGAGTAAACTGAGGTGCCCACCCCACGGCTGAGTGGACTGAATGGAGAAGATCTGTTGGCTTGAGGGATCTCAACTTTAACAAGCTTGAGAAAAAGCACGGATATAGAAAATGGGCTGGGCACCTGGGTGGTTCAGTCAGTTAAGTGACTGACTTCAGCTCAGGTCATGATCTCAAGGTTCATGAGTTCGAGCCCCGCATCAGGCTCTTTGCTGATAGCCCAGAGACTGCTTAGGTTCTCTCTCTCTCTCTCTCTCTCTCTCTGTGCCCCTCCCCAGCTTGCACTTTCACTCTCTCAAAAATAAATAAACTTAAAAAAAAAAGAAAATAGTAGAAAATGCTCATGGATATTAATACAGAAAATACACAGATACAAATATAGAAAATGAAAACTAAAGCTATCTACTATACTGCATAATGTTCGTTGTTAATTTTCTTGTTGAAAATAGCAGTTTCTAATGTGCCATTTGTGATTATATTATAGCTAAGCAATCTATAATATATTCAACTAATAGAATGCCATAAGGGTCAGTAAAGACACCAAGTAAGTAAACTATATTAATGCATTTAAATGTGTATTTGTAATAAAGTTAAGTTTAAAAACTGTTTAAAAACTTGAGGTAGGCATCATCAAGAAGTTCATATTAACAGAGAGGTTAAGAACACCTGATCTAATGCAGTGATCCTATTTAGAATAAAAAGTTTTGGGGCACCTGGGTGGCTCAGTCAGTTGAGGGTCCGACTTCAGCTCGGGTCATGGTTTTGCGGTCTGTGAGTTCGAGCCCCGTGTCCGGCTCTGTGCTGACAGCTCGGGGCCTGGAGCCTGCTTCGGATTCTGTGTCTCCCTCTCTCTCTGCCCCTAACCCGCTCGCACTCTGTGTGTGTGTGTGTCTCTCTCTCTCAAAAATAAACATTAAAAAAAACTAGAATGAAAAGTTTGTATTCCAGCAAGAAAATTTTAACTCTATCTAACCATAGAGAAGTTAAATAAATTATACATCCATTAAAACTACACTGTAGATATATATTCATTATACATAAGATATATAAGATAAGATATACATAAGATATACATAAGATATATAGGGGCGTCTGGGTGGCGCAGTCGGTTAAGCGTCCGACTTCAGCCAGGTCACGATCTCGCGGTCCGTGAGTTCGAGCCCCGTGTCTGGCTCTGGGCTGATGGCTCAGAGCCTGGAGCCTGTTTCCGATTCTGTGTCTCCCTCTCTCTCTGCCCCTCCCCCGTTCATGCTGTCTCTCTCTGTCCCAAAAATAAATAAACGTTGAAAAAAAAATTAAAAAAAAAAGATATATGACATACATAAGATATATAAGATATATATATAAAATTACATCCATTAAAACTATATTGTAGATATATATTCATTATGCATAAGATATATAGCATATGTAATACGTAAATATCAAGTATTGATAATATGTATATTTTTGACATAGAAAATGCTTCTAATATATTAAGTGGAAAAAATTTATAATACACTATTAATGTGTAACTTCATTTCTTAACAAAAAATGTAATTTATATGCAGATTTAAAGATCTTAAAAGAAACATATCAAAATGTAACTTGAGGTTATTTCTAGATAATGGGAATTTCTATTTCTTCTTCTTTTACACATTTGTATTTTCCACTTTTTTTCTACAATGAACATCTATTACTCAGTAATAAAACAGTTAAAATATTGGGTTTTAGGGGCGCCTGGGTGGCGCAGTCGGTTAAGCGTCCGACTTCAGCCAGGTCACGATCTCGCGGTCCATGAGTTCGAGCCCCGCGTCAGGCTCTGGGCTGATGGCTCAGAGCCTGGAGCCTGTTTCCAATTCTGTGTCTCCCTCTCTCTCTGCCCCTCCCCCGTTCATGCTCTGTCTCTCTCTGTCCCAAAAATAAATAAACGTTGAAAAAAAAAATTAAAAAAAAAAATATTGGGTTTTAGGGGCACCTGACTAGCTCAGTCAGTAGAGATGCAACTCTTGATCTCGGGGATGTAAGTTCGAGCCCATGTTGGGTGTAGAGAGTACTTAAAAATTAAAAAAAAAAATCTTTAAAAAAAATAAAATAAAATACTGGATTTTAGCAAGATAAAAATATGCAAATAAAAAAGAATGGAGGAGGGGCTCCTGAGTGGCTCAGTTGGTTAAGCATCTGCTCTTGATGTCGGCTCAGGTCTTGATCTCAGGGATCTGAATTTAAGCCCTGCCTTGGGCTCCATGCTAGGCACGGAGCCTACTTAAAAAGGAAAAAAAAAAAAAAAAAAGAATGAAAGAAATGTCAACAATGGATGCCAGTAGATGATGCCATCAAATGGGACTTTCATATTCTTCTTTAACTTTAATGTTTTCTAAATTTTCCACAAAAAAAGCAGCATTTATTAAAATCATGACATATATCATTAGTATTGCATCATACTAGCACATATTATATCACTCCCTATTGGTTGTGAAAGGGGAAAGGAAATGGTTACACAGGAGAAAGTTCACTTCAATAAACTAAAAATAAAAATTTCTGGGGCGCCTGGGTGGCTCAGTCAGTTGAGCATCTGACTTCGGCTCAGGTCATGATCTCACGGTTCTTGAGTTCAAGCCCTGCATCAGGCTCTGTGCTGACAGCTCAGAGTCTGGAACCTGCTTCATGTTCTGTGTCTCCCTCTCTCTCTGCCCCTTCCTCACTCATGCTATCTCTCTCTCTCTCTCTCTCTCTCAAAAATAAACAAATATTAAAAAAAAATTCTGCATGATCATTAACTGTTATATAAGTAAATAAAAGTATAGATTCTTTCTTCAGAAATGTCTGATTGTCAATAACGAGATTCCAAAATAAAGCTGAAAAAGGTGTAATTTGCAAATATCAGTGACACCTTTATATTGGTCCAAATGGTGGTGGGATCCCTGACTCAACACCGCCCCCTTCCTGTGGTCGTAGCATCTTTCTCTGAGACAAGGACAGCTCTATGCCGAATTCAGGCGAGAAAATCCAAGCTTAACAAGAGTCCCTTGGGTTACTTCGGTTCAAAGAGTCCATTGCTCAAGTCAAAGTTGATGAAGATGCGAACCAACAGCAGTCCATGTGGAAATGACTTCAGGCTCTTAGCTGACAATGGGCTCAGCATGAGTCATTCCAGTAACATGGGCTCTTAGCTGAATTCCTAACAGAATTCTACTGGAGATGAAGGTCATGATGGTACCCTTCTACCTGCAGCCCATCAGCCTAGACGATAAGCAATACTTTCAGTTCTGGGAGCTGCACTGTAAAAGGGACAAGGGAGACAGAAATCAAGTTGCTGAGGGACTTTATGTCATAGCCCATGCGGAATGTTTGGAAAAGCAGGGAAAGAAAACTCAGAGGAACTCATCAGTTGCCTTAAAAGAACTGAAAAACCTTCACGTTCAGGTAAATTGATCTTGTGCTCTGTGGTTTTGCAGGGTGTAGCGGGGACTAGAATTCCATTGGGACAGAACTTGAGACAGGAGGAAAGCTTTTTGAAACTTGAATTGGCAAATGATATGCTGGCCATGGAAGTGCTTCTCAAAACACAGACTTCAAGGGAGCCCATTAGAAAAGTGTCAGATCTCGGGGCCAACCCAGACCTACTAAATCAGAACCTGACGTTCAAAAAGATGCCCAGGCAACTCACATGCACATTCATGTCGTAGGTCACACTGGTCCAGACTGCCCATCTGGAGAGGGAATAAATGCCCTGTTCCCCTGGAGAGAAATCCAAGGCTTGGCTGCCCTCATTCAGCAGACTGTAGAGAACTCAAAAACTGCGAGATTGTCTGAGAAAGACTGTTGAGTAAGAGTGTTTATTGAAGTACAGTTTTAATTAGGAAAAAAATTTTAATCTAAATCTGGTAAAAAAAAAAAAAACTGTAATAAAATATTATGCAGCCAAGGTGCCTGGGTCCAACTCAGCTCAGGTCCTGATCTCATGGTTTGCAGGTTCAAGCCCTCCATCGGGCTCTGGGCTGAGAGTGCAGAGCCTGCTTAGGATTCTCTCTCTCTCTGCCCCTCCCCAACTTGCAAGTGTGTGTGTGTGTGTGTGTGTGTGTGTGTACGCGCGTGCACACGCACGCATTTTCTCTCCTCAATAAATAAATAAACTTTAAAAAATATGCTGGGGCACCTGGGTGGCTCAGTCGGTTAAGTGTCTGGCTCCTGACTTGGGCTCAGGTCATGATCTCACGGTTGGTGGGTTTGAACTCTACATCAGGCTCTGTACTGGCAGTGGGGAGCCTGCTTGGGATTCTCTCTCTCACTCTCTGTCCCTCTCTCTCTGCCCCTCCCAGCTCACATGCTCTGTCTTTCAAAATAAATAAACTTAAATACACAACATATTATGGAGCCATTAAAAAATGATATTTTAGATTAATGTTTAAGGATTTTTTTTTCAACGTTTATTTTATTTTTGGGACAGAGAGAGACAGAGCATGAACAGGGGAGGGGCAGAGAGAGAGAGAGAGGGAGACACAGAATCGGAAACAGGCTCCAGGCTCTGAGCCATCAGCCCAGAGCCCGACGCGGGGCTCGAACCCACGGACTGCGAGATTGTGACCTGGCTGAAGTCAGACGCTCAACCGACTGTGCCACCCAGGCGCCCCTTAAGGATGTTAAAGATGTTCATAATACAGGGAGCCTGGGTGGCTCAGTCAGTTAAGTGTCTGACTCTTGATCTTAGCTCAGATCTTGATCTCAGGGTCATGAGTTCAAGCCCCATATTGAGCTCTGTGCTGACAGCTCAGAGCCTGAAGCCTGCTCTGTGCTGGGTGTGAAGTCTACTTTAAAAAATGTCCAGGGGCGCCTGGGTGACTCAGCCAGTTAAGCATCTGACTTCAGTTCAGGTCATGATCTCATGGTTCATGGGTTCAAGCCCCATATAGAACTCTGTGCTGACAGCTCAGAGCCTGAAGCCTGCTTTGTATTCTGTGTCTCCTTCTCTCTCTGCCCCTCCCTCACTTGCACTCTCTCTCTCTCTCTCTCAAAAATAAATAAACATTAAGAAAAAAATTTTTTTAATGTTCTTAATATACTAGGGGAAGCTAAATTACAAAATATAATATGCATATATTTACCGTGTATATTTAGCATCCTCTTAAAAATAATTATGAAAAACTTAAAATATATAATAAAAATGTTATCAAGTTATCAAGCCTATGGAGACTGTTTTTTAAAATGCTTATAATAAAAGTAATCATTGCTCGTTATGCAATATGGAAAATGGTCGACATTACAAAGGAAAAACTAAAATAATTTATTATCTACCACCCAAAGATAACCATTGTTATTATTTTTGTATATTTCCTTTTATTCCTTATTCTATACAAATTTATGCCTTTTAAATAACACTTTTTTGGATTATAAAAGTAATACATGTTTAATATAGAGAATTTGGAAAATAAGAAAAGCCCAACAGAAAATTTTAAATCTTTTTTTTTTTAAGTTTATTTATTTTGAGAGAGAGAGAGCACGAACAAGCACAGGAGGGACAGAAAGAGAGGGAGAGAGAGAATCTCAAGTAGGCTCCAGCACAGAGCTGGATGCGGGGCTCGATTCCACCAACCATGAGATCATGACCAAAGCCGAAATCAAGAGTTGGAGGCTTAACTGACTGAGTCACCCAGGCGCCCCAAACAGAGAAAATTTTAAATATTCAGATATAATAACTACCGACATTTCTATCCAACTTGTGTTTTTATGCATCAATGTAAAAAATTGTTTTAAACAAGTTGGGATTATATTGTAAAATCAATTTTATATCTAGATTTTTCACTTATCATGAGACTGTTTCCATATCATTAAATGTTGTTTGAACACAAACTGGGTGACTAGAAAGTATTTTGTGCTGTAAATATCCTTGATTTATTGCCCATTTTCTTTTTTTTTTTTTTTAATGTTTATTTATTTTTGAGAGAGACAGAGACAGAATGCGAGTGGGTTGGGGCAGAGAAAGAGGGAGACACAGAACATGAAGCAGGCTCCAGGCTCTGAGCTGTCAGCACAGAGCCTGACGTGGGGCTCGAACTCACAAGCCGTGAGATCATGACCTGAGCCAAAGTCGGACGCTCAACGGACTGAGCCACCCAGGCACCCCTATTGCCCATTTTCGTAGTAAGGAATATTTTTGTTTCCAGTTTTTCACTATTTAGAGCTATAAAAGTACTCTTGCTCATAAATCCCTGTTTACCTGATTAGAATGAGAGGCAGAATTGGGATTATCTTGAAGTCAAAGGCCATGAACTCTTTTGGGGTACCATCTTGTTTTGGAATCCTGAAAAGATCTCACCACGTGCCCACAAGTCTTGCTTTTCCTAAAAGCTAACAGGATAGACTGGCAATTGTCTGGACTCAGAAATTTTCTTGGAAGTGACATTTTTCCCCAAAGACATACACAATTTCTTCCATACCTGTTTGCATATCCTGATACACTCCTTTGTTTTTTTTCTTAAGTAGGCTTCACACCCGCACACAGCCCAAAGTTGGGCTTGAACTCATGACTCTGAGATCAAGACCTGAGCTAAGAGTCAATCATTTAACTGACTGAACCACCCGGGCGCCCCTGATACATTATTTTTTCATGGATCAATTTTGGCAATTCATATTTCTTAGAAAAAATGTTCACTTCATCAAGAATTGGAGATTTACTAGAATCGACTTGAACATGATATATTTTAATTTTTAAGGGGTTTATTCCCATCTGATATTATATTCTCGTTCTCATTTCTAACTCTGGTTATTATGGGGGGGAGGGGGTTGGTGTTTGTTTGTTTGTTTGTTTTTTCTTAATTAGACAACCAGATGAGTTTGGTGTTTCAAAGAATCAGCCCTTTAATTTAAAAAAAAAATTTTTTTTTATTTTGAGAAAGACAGGGATAGAAAGCAAACAGGGGAGGGGCAGACAGAGAGGGAGAGAGAGAATCCCAAGCAGGCTCCACACTCTCATCATGGAGCGCCATTTGGGGCTTAAACCCACAAACCGTGAGATCATGACCTGACCTTAACCGACTGAGCCACCCAGGCGCCCCAGCCCTTTAATTTTTTGCCAATTCAACTTTATTTCTGACTATTATTTTTTTTCTTATTTCCTTCAGAGAATAACTTCCCAGTAACAAAACAATAAAAGTAATTACAAAAGGAAAAAATTATGCATTGGACCTTATAAAATTATTTTTTTCAGTTATGCATTCCCCCAAAAAATTAACATAAGAGTAAAAGAAACAGACTGTACTCTGTTCCCAAATGTGATTAGGAAATTTTAATATTTTTTATTATGCACATAAATTCACAAGAAAAAACCCCAATCACCCGAAAGGTTAATGGGCAAACTATTTGCACATACAGCTCACAAAGACATATTTTTATTTCCAAAAAAGTTTTAATTATTCAAATATTAAAATATTTCTCCTATATAAAGCAGAAAAATATAACATCAAAGAAACAACCTCATATTAGGGTTTCAGAGAACTCATTGCCTTTTTTGAAATAATAGTCCTTATTTTAAAAAATAATAATAATAGCCCTTGTTGAGGTATAATTCACATACAATTCATCCTTTTCTAGTGGGCAATTCGGCGAGTTCTAACATATTCAGTGTTGTACAACCACATCATTATCTAATTTCAGAACATGTTCACCACCTCAGAAAGAAACACTGCACTCATTGGCAGGCACGTCCTACCCTTTTCTCCCCCAGCCAGGGACAGCCACCAATCTGCTTTCTGCCTCTATAGATTTGCTTTTTGCGCGCATTTCAAATAAACGGATGTACAATATGCGGTCTTCCGTGACTGGCTTCTTTCACTTAACATGATGTTTCCAAAGTTCATCCGTGTTGCAGCACGTGTCAGGGCTTCAGTCCTTTTCATTGTTGAATAGTATTCCACCTTAGGGACGTAACACATTTTTGTCTATCCATTCATCATCTGGTGGGCATTTGGAATGTTTCCACTCTTCCCTGGAGACGAACGTTCACGTGGAAGTTTTCACGTGGAATAACTCATTGTCTTTTACATGGCTGCAAATCTGTAAACTGGATGTAACCCTTTGACAAAGTCATACGTAAAATGTCCGTACCTTTTAACTACATAACCCTGCTTCTCAGAATCTGATTTAAGCAAATAAATTATGTCTAATATAAATAAATAATATGCAAGGTGGGAAAGCCCCAAGTAGGAAGTTGCTGATCATGATATGATTTAAACGTAGCCAATTTGTCGTGTTTCTCCAGCATCAGGTACAAAAATAAGAACTTATCTTCTTTAAAATTGAAATGACCGAAGACACATTGCTGTCTTTTCTCCCAAGAGTCTTTTCCCAAGAGAAAATCAATCGGTCGCCAAAGGGTCCCATCTCCGCCACGGTTGCTGGGGTGGCTCTCCCGCAGGGTCACTTTTGGAAGGGGGCTGTTGGACACTTGGCACAGGCGGGCCACCCTTGCTCATTTCCACAAGAGGTCTGGGTACCAGCCTCCCCGCACCTCTGTGGCCCACCCTGGCGAGTTTGTCCTCCAGCCCCCCGTGTCCTTCAAATGAACTCAGTGAAGAGCAGCTCAGCGAGATTCTAATCCCACTAAGCCTCATTAAGGACAGATTTGCCCACCCCTCCCCAACAACTTATGAGCTGTACCTTCTAAGGATTTTTGGTGGAGTTGCCTCACATTCCACATTCTGGAATCCTCCAGAGTATGGGGTGCCCTTTGCCTTATATCTACCTAACCACAAGGAGACACTCCTAAAGGCCTTCCTAAAGATCAGCCCCACTGCTGACAGCTTCTGTTTTAGTTTTTAAACAGTAAATGGTATTTGGGGTCCTTGGGTGGCTCAGTCGGTGAAGCGTCCAACTTTGACTCAGGTCATGATCTCACGGTTCGTGGGTTTGAGCCCTGTGTCGAACTCTGTGCTGACAGCTCACAGCCTGGAGCCTTCTTGGGATTCTATCTCTTTCTCTTTCTCTCTCTGCCCCTCCCCCACTAGCGCTCTGTCTCTCTGCCTCTCAAAGGTGAATAAATGTTAAAGACAATTTTTTTAAGTAAGTGGTATTTATTTTTCTGTGAAGAGGAAATAAATTCCACGCAAAAATCTAAAAATACAGGGGCGCCAGGGTGGCTTAGTTGGTTAAGCCTCTGGCGTTAGCTCAGGTCATGATCACATGGTTCGTGGGTTTGAGCCCCGCGTTGGGCTCTGTGCTGACAGCTCAGAGCCTGGAGCCAGCTTCACGTTCTGTGTCTCCCTCTCTCTCTGCCCCTCCCCTGTTCGCGCTCTGTTTCTGTCTCTCAAAAAAAAACATTAAACATTTTTTTTAATTAAATCAACAAATACAAAGGGGTACACCATGAAAAGGCATTCTCCATTCCTGTCCCCGCTTAGGGACGATATTAGAGACAAGCCAGCATTACATTATGGAAATTGATAATATGTAATCTTTTTTCACACCTTGTTTTGATTACCATCTGTATCAGTGCACAATTTGGATATATCATAACTGATTTAACCAATCTCTTATTAGGTTGTTTTCAATCTTTTGCTAATCAATCAATCATGCAGCAAAAATACCCTTAGAAGGGTAAACTGGTTCTGTACCCAAATTCCGATGTGTAGAGGAGGGTTTTCCCCCCACAGTACCAAGCAATGCTTGGATACCAGCTGAATGAATACCCTACAATTCAGTTCAATTCTGACACTATCTACCTGGAGATAGCATGAGAGCCCACAGGGTCAGGGCTCGGTCCCAAGAGACTACCTCCCACTTTCACAGGCCATCCAAGTCCACATTGACACCTGTGTTTCTGACCCACTGGCTATAGATCAGAGGTCCCAATGACCCCATCCTTCTTCGGTTCCATTCATTTGCTAGAGTGGCTCACAGAGATCAGAGAAATATTTTACTCACTAGATCACCAGTTTCCGTGAGATCATGACCTGAGCCGAGGTCGAATGCTCAACCAACTCAGCCACCCAGGTGCCCCGATCACCAGTTAATTTTAAAAGAATATAATTCAGGAACAGTCAGATGGCAGAGATGCGTGGGGCAGGGGGATAGGGAAAGTGGGCAGAGCTTTCATGCCCTCTCCAGGTGTACCACTCTCCCTAATCTCCAAGTGTTCACCAACCCAGAAGCTCTCCAGACCCTCTCCTTTTGGGTTCCTATGGAAGATTCGTTACAAAGGCACGACTAATTAAATCATTGGCCGTTGGTACTTGAACTCAGTCTCCAGCTCTGCTGCAGGAGGTCCCCTGCAGTGGGACTGGGCGTTCTAACCCTCTAATCACACAGTTGGGTCTCTGGGCAGCCAGCCCCCATTCTTAGGTGCGGTCCAAAAAATCACCCTGTTAACATAACAAAAGATACCTTTCCCTCTCTCACCACTTAGGAAATTCCAAGGGTTTAGGGAGCTCTGTGCCTGAACTAAGATCAAATGTATATTTCTTACTGTAAATCACAATATCACAAAGGAGCATCATTGCTCAGGATAAATTAATGAGTTAAAGGGTAAACATACTTTAAATTTTAGTAGATATCACCAATCCACTCTCCGTAGAAATTTAATAACCCATCTAATAACAGTACACCTGACACTCAAGCCCAGGTTCCCTAAGTCCAAATTCAGGCTCTTGGTCACTGAGCTGAACTGCCCTTTCAATCTCTCCCAAACTGAAAAATCAAGACTGTTATTATCCGGGTAGTTTTTCTATGAATCGGTCATCCAATGGAAGAAAGTGAATATTTTTTTTCATATATTTAAGAATGATTTGTGTTTCCTTTCTGTGAATTGTCCGCACATAGTCTTTGCCCATTTTTCCACTAGATTATTGGCTGGTTTCCTTACCAGTTTGTGGGAACTCTTAATATATTAGGGAAATTAATCCTTTCTATATGTGGAATTAAAAATATATTTCCCAGTTCGTCATTTGTCTTTTGACTCCATGTATAATGGTCTCTGCCTTGAAGAAATTCGAGTTTTATATAATCATATTTATCCATGTTTTATTTTATGGATTCCAGACTTCATTTCATTCTTGGACAAAATTTCCACTTAGGAAATAATAAAAAATTCTCCAATGGATTTTTCAAGTACTTTTATAGTTTCTTTCTTTTCTTTTCTCTTTCCCTTCTTTCTTTTCTTTCTTTCTTTCTTTCTTTCTTTCTTTCTTTCTTTCTTTCTTGACATCTAAATATTTGGTGCATTTGGAATTTATCCTAGTTAAAGAAATGGATCCAAGTTTTCCCCTTCCCCCACCTCACATGGCCACTCAGTTATCCCCAACACTATTTTGAAAGACTATATTTTCCCATTAATTTATACACTCTTATGATAAATTTCACTGACAACATTCAAATAATAGTTTTTTCTGGTTAAAAAAAAAACTACTAGGTGTAGATACCCCACTTTATTGCCCCTCCCCACTACATGTATGAATCAATACCAGAAACATCTTAAATATTTGGCAACAGGGACCGACAATAGTATTCTGCTTAAAGTGTATTCTTGTAAATCTCCCTGATGGACTTGTGTACAACCTTTAAAGAAATGATTATAAAGATTATGTCAAAATGCAGGGGAAATGCTTTTGATGCAAAAGTTAAGTGAAAAGGGAAGGATATAAACTTTATGCAAACCAAGAACATGACCACAGCCTGAAAACATGCATAGCAAGGAATCACATGAGCAGCACACCAGAATCATAACATGGTTTTGTTGGCATGAGAGACGAGAGAGTTCCCCCACCTTTTTTACCTCCGGATTTTCTGCGACGTGGTGCTATCGGTATAATGTTCCAATTTACTTTTTAATAATGGCAGATTGTCCCTCTGGGTTTTTCTCCTGTGCCTCGGGAGACCTCACTAAAATGATAGCAAAGATTATGAACCTACAAAGACAAAAAAAAAAAAAAAAAGGAGGGGGGGAGAAAAAGATCTCACGGTTGAAAAATTCCGACACGTTTTTGGGAGAGAGTCTGCGGATTGAGGAGTGGTAACAGACACCACAGGGCTGTGAAGGAAGCGACCAGAAGGCGCTGGGTGGGGTGGTGATTAAAGTAAAACAGGTCACTTGTGGACAGGACTCCAGACTCCCCTCCTGGGAGACACTGCTGACTCACCGTGTGTGCCCTCCAGCCAAGACACTTAGAAGTGCTCTGGCCTCTGCTCCCAACGAAACAAGGAACACTGTGTTTAACATCCCCAGCTTCCACTTGGGGCTGTGGGGAGGTTAATTACTGTTTGAAAAGGTATGTGAACCGGTGGGATAAAAGACCCGACAGGCAGAAGGAGGGTTATTACCAGTCCTGTAGCCCTGTAAATCCTGTGATTCTCTCGTCCACCCAAGAGACCGGCACCCCGGGGTTCAGAGCTGGGCAGCTACAGGTGCAGCCTAATATGTAGGCTTTGGCCAAACGCTCACATCACTTGAAGAACAGGGCAGAGATGGCCACTGGTAAAGGGATGAATGGTGCGAAACTCCCAGCTAGGACACCAGCCCAGGCCTCGCCTTGGGCGGCTTCTTTCCTTCTTTTTCTCTTTCTCTCTTTCAATTAAAAAAAAATTTTTTTTAATTTTTTAAAATAATTTTGAATTGTCTCAAAGAGAGAGAGAGAGAGAGAGAGCATGAGCAGGGGAAGGGGGCAGAGGGAGAGGGAGAGGTAGAGAGAATCTTAAGCAGGCGCAAGCTCAGTGCAGAGCCCAATGTGGGGCTCCATCCCACGACTCTGGGATCATGACCTGAGCCAAAATCAAGAGTCGCTCAACCGACTGAGCCATCCAGGTGCCCCGCAGCTACTTTTTTTTTTTTTTAATGTTTATTTTTTTTATTTTGAGAGAGACAAAGCAACAGCGGGGGAGGGGGAGGAGCGGAGAGAGAGGGAGAATCCCAAGCGGGCTCCACACAGTCTGCACAGAGCCCGACATGGAACTTGGACTCACAAAATTGTGAGATCATGACCTGAGTCAAAATCAAGGATCGTGGGGTGCCTGGGTGGCTCAGTCGGTTAAGTGTCCGACTTCGGCTCAGGTCATGATCTCGCGGTCCGTGAGTTCGAGCCCCACGTCGGGCTCTGTGCTGACAGCTCAGAGCCTGGAGCCTGCTTCGGATTCTGTGTCTCCCTCTCTCTCTGACCCTCCCCCGTTCATGCTCTGTCTCTGTCTCAAAAATAAATAAACATTAAAAAAAATTAAAAAAAAAAATCAAGGGTCGAAGCTCAACTGACTGAGCCACCCAGGCGCCCACTGCCGCTACTTTCTGTAGAACGAATGACATGTCCTCCTTGGTCCCCTGTTTAGGCACCTTGCCTTTGGCTCTCATCTAGAGCCCCTTGTTGCCCTGCCTCGCTCCTACTCATCAAAGCAAATCCCGTCTCCACACACCAGGAGCTCTGATGCCCTAGACTTACTGCTCAGAATCCGATGGTCTTGTCAAGATGTGGAAATGTGGTACAATTTAGTGAGCTCTCATCAAGTGATGGTGTTGGCAGTTACATCCACACACACACACACACACACACACACACACTCACCTGATTTCAAGAACTTGCTGGTAGGTTTGGGTCCAGTCTCTTTTCTATGGCTTGGAAATTGATGGGGCTAAAAATATTCATTCATTCACTCATTCATTCATTCATTCAATTGTCTTCATTCTTTCTTTGAGAGGGTAAATTTCTAAGCTCAGAAATGTAGCTTTAAAGACCGCAATAACCACTCGCGGAAAATTTACTCTATAGATCAGTCCCTGTCCTACACCCTATAAAAGTACAAAGAAACACAACTCCTACCTCAGAGCTAGCTAGACTCTTTATGCTCCTTTTACAGATCTAAGCCACTCTTTCCTCCATGAGAACAGGAATAACGTCTGTCTTATTTACTGCTGCCTATTGCATTCATCCCTCCAGTAAATATTTACCGAGCACCTACTATGCGCCAGGCCCCAATTCACGCGCTGAAGATACGACGGTAAACCAAGTACCGATTCTCATGCAGCTTAGATTCTAGTAACAGAGACAGGCAACAAATCAATGAGCAAACGAACACATACTATGCAAAGCAGTGGTTACATATTTGCACAAGATTAAAAAGAGCAAGGGGACAAGAGTGGTGGAGGATGTTATTTCCCATAGGTTTATCAGGCGAGATTTCTCTGATAAGAGGAAGTTGCAGCAGAGACTTGAATTAGGTGAGGGAGTAAGCTATGTGGATATCTGGGAACAGATGGATTTGTAAGTGCAAAATCCTCAAGGAAGGAAAGACCAACAATGGTGTATCAGTGAACCATGAGAGAAGGGTCACAAGAGTGGGGTGAGCAAAGTTGGGGTGCAGCCAGAAATAGGGGTGGGGCAGAGGGAGTGCCATTATCACGTAGGGCCTTTTCGCTGAGGACTTTGTATAAGATTTTTATGGAACTACAACACACGTAGAGAAATGTACACGAGTCATAAATGTACAACTCCGTGAATTTTCACCGCCTGGACCCACCCATTTAAACCACCAACCTGCCTGAGCTGTAGAACATTGCCAGCAACCCTAAAGCCTCTCTCCTGCCTCTTTTGTCATTATCCCCCCAAGGATAAAACCATTATTTCAACTTCTGTTATTGTGGATTCGTTTTGCCTGGTTTCAAACTTCACGCAAATGGAATCATACAGTATTAACCTTTGATGTCTGGCTTTATTTGCTGAATGTTATGTTTGGGCATTTGTCCATGTAGCCATGGATGGTCATGGTTCATTTTCTTCATTAGTGGGTAGTATTGACCATATACATATACCACAATGTGTCTTTCTTTTCTACCATTGATCAACATTTGGACTGTTTCCAATTGGGGGCTATTTCAAATAATACTGCTATGAGGATTTTTTTTTTTTTGTATCTTTCAGAACACATGAGTATGCATTTCAGTTAAGTAAATATTGAGGGGTGGGATTACCGGGCATAGCTTTTGCTTTGATGAATACCCAAACTGTCTTCAAACTTGGCTTTTTAATCTGAATGAAAAGGGAAATCATTTGAAGGTTTAAAGTAGAGAAATCACATAATCTGACCTATATCTTTAAAGAAATTTATAATAGAAATTTTTAAAGATTATATATCTTTAAGTTTATATAGATTTTTGAGAGAGAGAGAGAGAGCGGGGCGGGGGGGGAGGGGGACAGAGAGAGAGGGAGAAGGAGAGAATCCTAAGCAGAGTCCATACTATCAGTAAGGATAGCGACTGACAGAGCTACCCAAGATCCCCAAAGATAACATTTTTTAAATGTTCACCATATGAAATAAAACCCAAGCTGACCAGTGCCAGCATTAAAAGCATGAGCCCAGGGGCACCCGTGTGGCTCAGTTGGTTGAGCATCCAACTCTTGATTTCAGTTCAGGTCATGATCTCACTGTTGTGGGATCAAGCCCCATGTCAGGCTCCAGGCTGAGCATGGAGCCTGCTTAAGATTGCCTCTCTCCCTCTCTCTCTGCCCCTCCCCTCCCCTCCCTCGAAGAAGAAGAAGAAGAAGAAGAAGAAGAAGAAGAAGAAGAGGAGGAGGAGGAAGAAAAACAAGAAAAAGCATGAGTCCAAATCTGTATCTCTAGCCAGAACCTCTACTGTGAACCACAGACTCATGTCTCCAAAGCCTACTTGACAACACATGGATGTCTAATGGGCATCTCAAACTCTCTATGGCCAAAACCCAGCTCCTGACCTGCCCTGGGCCAGCCCCTCCTATAGGTTTCCCGTTCTTAATTAAAAGCAGCTCCGTTGTTCCATTCACTTGGGCTGAAAACCCTATTGGTGTCGTCTTTTTTTTTTTCCTTGTATTTTTTCACACCCCATATCCTGTGTATCAGCACATCCTGTGAGCTCTGTCTTCAAAATATTCTGGAATCACTGCTCACCGCACCCCTGGCCACTACCTGTCTAGGCCACCATTACCTCTCCCCTAGACTATTGCGGTCCCCTCCTCAGTGGTCTCCCACCTTCCACATCCTGCCCTTACCTTCTTTAGGCTACTCTCCATGCGGCTTCCTAAGAGAATCCTGTTGGGACATAAATGAGATCCCGTCATTCGCTATTAAAACTCTCCTATATCACAGGGTGAATACCAAAAGTCCATGCTACCACTCACAGCGTGGAATGTCTCCTTTTAGCCTGACTCTCACTCCTGTGCCTCTCCTCTTCTCACTCTGTTCCAGCCACACTGGCTTTTCTCCTGTTCCCCAAGAAGTCCAGGCACACTCCTACCTCAGGGTCTTTGCACTTGCTGTCCCCTCTGCCTACAATGCTTTTGCCCCTACTGCTGGCTTCCTTGCCTCCTTCAAGTCTTATTTTCAGGATTTCCTTTCCCAGCAAGGACTTCTCCAGCCACCTTGCTGAACGTTTCACACTTCCCTCCATACCCCGCGTTTCGTATTTGCTTTCCCAGCTTTGTGTTCTCTGCGTAGCATTTATCATTATCTTACACGCCATAATTTTTTATCTTGTTTATCAGCTGTCCCTCCCAGTGGAACGTAACTGCTAGGAGGACATTGATTTTTATGTTTTGTTTACCTCCGTAGCCCAGCATCTAGAATGGCGCTTGGCACACAGTAGGTACTCCATAAATATTTATTGCATGAATGAGTGAATGGATGGATGGATCCTTGCCCTAGATCCTTTCCCGATTACCTGTGCCTGAGAAGCTGGTGGCGAATCAACAGTGGTCTCTAAGCACCTCTTGTAAGTTGGGGTTGCCAATAGAAACACGCTCTTCTGTATGCTCCCTTCCTGGCGTGCAGGGACCTGGGAAAAGCGGAGATGCTGATTGATATCTCTGACTGGGAAGGAAGATGGGATTAGGTACTAGAAATTAGAGGAAGGATGTCTCCGCCCGTCTGCTCCCAGCAGCAGAGGCTGTGATCTGCCTGGCAAGTCGCCTGCTCCCAGAAACAGGATGTGTCCAGAGAGGAAGTGACTGCAGACATAGTTCGGGGGGGAAAATGCCCTGTGCCTGAGACAGAACACTTGAGGCTAGTCATTCTGGAGCCTTCCAAGGGCCCATTCCTGGGGGATGAGTAAATTCCGCTCCACGGTCTCGCAGTGACTCACTCTGTATCTCGGGGAATTCACAGCCCATCCCTAAGACAGGGCGAACAGGTGTTTCCTCCTCTGGGGTTCCCAGCTTGGGCCACTGGGGGCTGAAGGAGAGGCAAGGCCCGTGCCAAGCCCACAGCCAGCTCGGGTGGGCTACAAGATTAACCTGCTTCCGTGCCGGCGTCTTCCTGGGAATGATGTGGATGAGGAGGTAGCATTGGCAAGGCAGCAGGGTCTTGGTGCTGTGACTGCCACTGCCGGGAGGAACAACTCCGTGCCGGAGACCGAAAAGAGCACGCGAGTTTAGGGCGCTGCAGAAACTGTCAGAAGGAGCAGCTTTTTAGCAAATCATTTCACCAGTCTTGTTGTCTTCCTTGATTCGAGATCAGAGTTTTGATGGTGCAAAAGGTCATCACGCGGGGTCTCTAGGAAACCTGCTCTCTCCCCCTTCCCCAGGAGTGGGCAAGAAAGCAAGCTGAGCCTGACGGAGCCCTGGGACCTCATGCTCAGGGGCCCAGCAGAGGGATCTCCCTGCTTTAATAAGGCGGTCCCGCTTCCAGACCACGGAGGCTGCGGCCTGAAGTCTTATTTTGCAGCCAGAAGAGAGAGAAATAGTTCCTACAGACGCTCCACGGTAGCTCTGCCTTGGTGGGCTCAAAAATGTGGCCTCCAGGGGCGGGTGGCGCAGTCGGTTAAGCGTCCGACTTCAGCCAGGTCACGATCTCGCGGTCCGGGAGTTCGAGCCCCGCGTCGGGCTCTGGGCTGATGGCTCAGAGCCTGGAGCCTGTTTCCGATTCTGTGTCTCCCTCTCTCTCTGCCCCGCCCCCGTTCATGCTCTGTCTCTCTCTGTCCCAAAAATAAATAAACGTTGAAAAAAAAATTAAAAAAAAAAATGTGGCCTCTGCATTTTGGCCAAAGGGCATTAATGTCATACCACCCACTCCAGGAAACTTTTGATGGAAAGCAACTTGGCTATTTAAGAAAAGAACCACAAACACGGTGTTCAGCATGGAAACGGGCAGACGCATCAATTCAAGTTCCCAGAAGAATAGAGCAAGAAAAGTCTCCCAACACCCTGCGACACCGCAGCAATCTCCAGACGAGCTCTGGGCCTCCTGTTTCTGGAGAAACGCAGGGAGCAACTCAAAGCTTGTGTGAGCATTGTGATTATTACAATAAAAGCGGACGCGTTTTCTTCTTCCTCTCGGAAAACCAAAACAAGCATCTTTAAGCTTGTCTTTGGTAAGAGGTTAAAGAGAGCTGGAGGTATCCTCCTGGCAGGCTGCTTCTAACTTACTCATTCACAGAAAAGAGCTCATATGGTACAAAGCATTCTGCAACCTGCTTTTTTTTTTTGGGGGGGGGCTTAAGTAATTGCCCATGAGCATCTTTTCATGTCAGTATGTATATATCTACATCCTTTTTCTTTTTAAGTGTATTCATTTATTTTGAGAGAGAGAGAGAGAGAGAGAGAGAGAGTGCAAGCAGGGGAGGGGCAGAGAGAGAGGGAGGGAGAGAGAGAGAATCCCAAGCAGGCTCCGCATTGTCAGCACAGAGCCCAACGTGGGGCTTGATCTCACAAATGGTAAGATCATGGCCTGAGCTAAAATCTAGAGACAGACACTTAACCCACTGAGCCACCCAGGCGCCCCTGTATCTACATCTTTCTATGTACTTCCTGTAAACTGAGAAACTAAGGGGTCTTCCCCGATGGAGGAGACGGAGTCACCCTGGGGATGGCCTGAAGGCGAGCCCCAAGCAGACATCCACGCCGCTCAGTGCTTTCTGCCGGATACTCCCCCACGAGGAGCCACCTCCTGGCTGTCTTTGAGCTCCTCCCCACTGCAATTTCCCCTCACCCCGCTCCAAACTCACTTTTTCCTTTCCAGAGGCTAGAAATGAAAAGCAAAGAAACCATTCTCCCTGGTGGAGTGAACAGCCCTCCTGATTTGCCTGAGAGTGAGGGTTTTCCCAGGACATAGGACTTTGAGTTTTAAAATGAGGACAGTCCCATGAAAACCAGGAGGGCTGGTCGTCCTATTCCCAGAATCATGGCATTGGCAGGAGGGAAGGGAGCTCAATCCTGACCGAGTTTCTGGAGATCCCCTTCTCACAGTTCCACCCAGGTCAAGCTAGAAGTTTCTGGAAGGCACACTTACAGAGATTCTCATTGACTGGGCCTGCTTAGGTCCCATGCCCACCCTGGAAACAATCACCAGGACAGGGAATGGAAGCCTGAGAGGCTTAGAACTATCCACCAGGAGGGGCGCCTGGGCGGCTCAGTCCCTTGAGCATCCGACTTCAGCTCAGGTCATGACCTCCCAGTTCATGAGTTTGAGCCCCGCATCTGGGCTCGCTGCTGTCAGCACAGAGTCCGCTTCTGATCCTCTGTCCCCCAATCTCTCTCTCATTCATTCTCCCCCATTCATTCTCTCTCTCTCTCTCTCTCTCAAAAATGAAGAAACATGAAAAAAGATAAAGATAAAAAAGAGCTATCCACCAGGAAAGGGATCCAAATGAAGACACTGACTGCTTCCCACTCAGCAAAGCTGTCACTTCTCTAAAGCCAGCCACAGCCTCTCCCTAGATTATCTCATTTGTCATCAAACGAGGTGGCTGCCAGGCCCTTCCCCACCGCAGTCTGTGGGACGTGAGTCCTGGTATCCTCGAAGGAGCAGAGCTGGGAGCAAGATGGACCCCCTAAGAGGCGGGAGACGCTCACAGGCAGGACGGACTTGGCCACCACGGCAGGACTCATCACTTCGTGGCCAGCAAGGTCAGGAGACCAGGCTAAACTTAGGTGTAAGCCGTATGTCAGGAACACTTTCAAATAACAGGCTCCGTTTGCTGGCAGTGAGCCTTCCAACACCTTTCAGGCAAAAGGCCTCTCTCTACATTTAAACCAATGAATCTAATTACTATTTGGAGAATACCCAGTAAGTATACAACTTTCCCTGTGTTTCCAGAACTTCTGGACATTCTGTGGTACATTTATTGTACTTTCTCTCTCTCTCTCTTTTTTTTTTTCAGCTTAACAATTAGACCCAATAATTTCAATTTCAAGTACTTTATCTGAAAACATAATGAGGTTATTATTTGAAAATGTAAGTACTTTTAAATTTTTTTGATGTTTATTTATTTTTGAGAGAGAGAGACACACAGAGCACGAGCAGGGAAAGAGCAGAAAGAGAGAGAGAGAGAGAGAGAGAGAGACAGAGTCCGAAACAGGCTCCAGGCTCCGAGTGTCAGCACAGAGCCCGATGCGGAGCTCAAACCCACGAACTGTGAGATCATGACCTGAGCCAAACTTGGCACTTAACCCACTGACCCACCCAGGTGCCCCAAAAATGTAAGAACTTTTATAAAAATAAATAATTGAATAAATAAATGAATGGAAGACGAAATACAAATCTCCCATGCAGAAAAATTCCAAATAATTTGTGTATATACTCTGCCCTCAAGGCTCCCCGGTCCCTGATCCTTAAGCACGGGTTGTGCATAGTGACTTCCTTCCAAGAAACAGCCGGAAAATGGGAGAAAAGAGGAACTTTATAGTGGAGAAACCTAACATGACCTCAGCCAGGTGATTTTATTTTAAAATAAATAAAGGTGTATTTATTTATTCTGAAAAAGAGGGAGTGCTCAAGCAGGGGAGGGACAGAGAGAGAGAGAGAGAGAGAGAGAAAGAATCCCAAGCAGACTTCATGCTGACAGCACGGACATGGGGCTCAAACCCATGAAATGTGAGATCACGACCTGAGCCAAAAACCAAGAGCTAGATGCTCAACCGACTGAGACACTCAGGTGCCTCCCACCCAGCCAGGTGATTTTTTTTTTATTTTTTTTAAATGTTTATTTATTTTTGAGAGAGAGAGAGAGAGAGAGAGAGTGCAGGAGGGGCAGAGAGAGAGGGGGACAGAGGATCCAAAGCAGGCTCCGTGCTGACAGCAGAGAGCCCCATGCGGGGCTCGAATCCACGAACTGTGAGATCATGACCTGAGCGGAAGTCCGATGTTAACCAAATGAGCCACCCAGATGCCCCATCCCAGCCAGGTGATTTTAAAAGAGTTTGTCCCATGTTTCCCGACTTTGCCAACACTCACACAGCTGTGGGGAGGCAGTCTGGTTCAGCAGAGGGTCAACCACACTGTCACCACCCCCTGAGACAGGTGGTTCCCCTCATCCTCCCAGATTCCCCCGGCCATTCACTCATTCTCTGCTAAAGGCAGCAAGGTCAAGGGCCTTTCAGACCCTCTGGGTCAGTTTGGTTAGAGGTGGTTTGCACAAAACGTTGCTGGGATCCCGAGGGCACACTTTATAGGACATGCTGTTCACGCCAGCATCTGAGACCACAAAGCCCAAGAGTATGAGTGTGGAGACACCCAGGAAGTCTGAAGGGCCCTCTCACCTTCAGAGGCCCAGCTCAGCTCATAGGAATGGCATGCATCAAAAGGCAAGAAGGTCTTACAAGTCCATCCCATCAAGCCACCAGACGCTGGTCACCTTTATGTGGTTGCACAAAAGGTCAACTTCTCCAGGAGGGGTGCGGGGATCTGTGACCTTTGGAGCCAGGGTGGAACCCATGCCTGAGAAGCCAGGCTACCACAGGAAGTGGGGACCCCCCCCCTCCCCCGGCAAGAGAGGGACTCAGAGCTGGGCCTTCTATTCCCTCAGGGAATAAGTGGTATTTTGGTTCTTGGTTCCTTTTCTCTCTTCTTTTCGACCCCCACACATTCTCCAAGGAAGTATTAAACACGTTCTGCAAAACCCAGGAACAAGCCCCCAGAGAAACACGGAGAAGAGTGGGTGCCCTTCCTTCAAGATCTGATATATCCAGGTGGCTCAGTCGGTTAAGTATCCAACTTCAGCTCAGGTCATGATCTCATGTCTCATGGGTTTGAGTCCTGCGTGGGGCTCTCAGCTGTCAGATCTTCTGTCCCCCTCCCAACTCTCTGCCCCTCCTTTCCTCCCCCCACCTCAAAAATAAATTTAAAACATTTAAAAAAAATCTGACATATCCAAGGCCCAGCTGGGGCCTTGGATAATCCAATCTCACCACTGGCTGGGTGGAGGGCCCGGGGCACAGCTCCCTGGGGACAGCTCCCTGTCCTGGCCTTCCCTGGGGGAGACAGAGAAGGTAGAGGCAGGTCATCAAGTTGGGCTTAGTCACAATTGCCCTTGGGGAGTTCTGTGCAGGCGATCGCCTTGTGAGGAGAGAAAGAATCTCCTAGTGGGTTGAAGCAGCATCTCTGTAGAAGGAAGGAGAAGGAACAACAGGTTAGCTTCCTGAGGGAAAGAGAGGACAGGAGAGCAACACAGGAGGGGGGACAAGAAGGCAGAGAGGGAGACGCAGGGCAACCCTAGGGACAGAGGGCAACGCCTGCTTGTTACAGGCCTGCTCAGGGCCACAGGATGTTGCTAGAAGACTGAGTAATCATGGCTGGTTACCTCCTCATAGCATTTTGCAGATAAGAAAACTGAAGCCCATGAGGTAAAAACCCTTCACCCTGGGACCACAGGCAGTGGTTAGCTGAATCAGATTTGAACCTAGGAGTGTCAGACTCCAGCGTCCTGGCTTTTACACGACTCTGCGCTCGGTCAGTAACTGCCTCAGAGTAGCAGGCTGCCTGCCTCGGGTCCACGCTTGACCCGTGCCTGATTTTGTGATTTTAAAAATCACCATCATGCAAAAAAAAACAAAAAACAAAAAACAAAAAAAACAAAAACCGTTTTAAATAATAAAGTTAAGTTGAGAGCCAAAGTAACCGTGGCTGGAACAAACGATGTTTCCGTCTGTTAGCTGTCCTCAGTTGTCAGGGATTCTGGCTCCTTCTCTCTTGTTGCTGCCCCTTCCCAAGGGTATGGTGCAAGGGGGCTCCAGCCCCCTGTGTTCATATTCCAAGCAGCAGAAAGGGAATAAAGAGGAGGGGGAGGCACACTTTTCCTGCAAGGGCACTGCCTGGGAGTTGAACACATCATTTCTCCTCAAATTTTATAGACTAGACTGTAGTCGTAAAAGCCACAACTAAGGGCAAATGGATGACAGGTGAGTCTAAAACATCCTTGGGCAGCCGGGGAGGCCTGGTGTGATGGGAGCCTTCCGCCTCAAGCAGCCTGTTTCATTACCCCAGCATTCTATGCAAAAGTATGACTTTCCGGGGGTGCCCGGCCAGCTCTGTCAATGGAACATGCAATTCTTGACTCTGAGGTTGTGAGTTTGAGCCCCATGTTTGGCATAGAGATTACTTTTAAAAGAATCAAAAGTGGGGGGGTGGCGCCTGGGTGGCTCAGTCGGTTAAGCACCCAACTTCAGCTCGGGTCAGGATCTCACAGTTTGTGAGTTCGAGCCCTGCATCGGGCTCTGCACTGACAGTGCACAGCCTGTTTGGGATTCTCTCTCGCCCCCTCCCACTCGCTCTTTCTCTCTCCGTCTCAAAATAAACTTAAAAGAATAAAGATTTATATTTTTTACAACATCAAAAGTATGACTCTCTATATGTATTGTCATGTGCGAAAGTTAGGTTCCACTGACTTACAAGGCTGTGACTGAGTGGCATAGGGGTCTGGAAAAAAGTAGGAAAACATTCTCATGGAACTGTATGGGGGGGGGGGGGGGGTAAAGGGATACCAAGGACAAGAACATTAGGGCAAACTCCATCACCTCTCAAAGGATCATCAGCACAGGATATGTCTTCCAAAACTAATTGCAATTGGGGAAACCCTTCCTTTAGTTGGCTTGAAAATAACAATGGATTTAAACATCTTAACAGTATACTTGCCAAAGGAACTCATCAGGGAACAAAAACAAAATTAAAGGGGCGCCTGGGTGTCTCAGCTGGCTAAGCGTCTGACTTCAGCTCAGGTCATGATTTCGCAGTTTGTGGGTTCGAATCCTGAGTTCCGGCTCTGTGCTGACAGCTCAGAGCCTAGAGCCTGCTTCGGACTCTGTGCGTGTGTCTCTCTCTGCCCCTGCCCCACTCTCACGCGTGCGCGTGTGCTCTCTCTCTCTCTCTCTCAAAAATAAATAAACGTTTATAAAAATGAAATTGAGATGACCAAGTAAGACTCATCTCTGGAATTCAAGTATTGTTAAACATCAAAATTATAATTATAGCCTTGCTGGACATCTGCCCCTTCAAAGCCACTCTTCAACCTTTCCCCATCCTGCTCTATGTCCCTGAAGGTTGTCCTCTAAGGACCACATCACTGGGCCTTCTGACCCCGGCTTCTTTTTTTTTTTTTTTTGAGAGAGAGAGAGAGAGAGCACAAGTCGGGGAGAGGCAGAGAGAAAGGGAGACAGAAGATCCAAAACAGGCACTGCGCTGACAGCAGCGAGCCCAAGGTAAGGCTCGAACTCACGAGCCGTGGGATCATGACCTGAGTCAAAGTTGGACACTCAACCCACTGAACCACCCAGCTGCCCCTCGCCCTGGCTTCTGATAGGCTCAGCCAATGTGGGCGCCAAGAGAAGACAGGAGGAAGGGAGGAGCGAACTGTCGATTCCTCCAGCACTTGCCACTGGGCAATCCTTGCCTGAAGGCCACAGCTCCTCTCTCCACCCCCTGATTTCAGTAACCACTCCCATGCTTTCCCTTTCAGGCCCACGCATGGCAAAGCATTCCACCATTACCAGCGTTGGGGTTCTATGCTATTCCTTGCTGTTTTCCTCACCTGCCTCTCATTAAATCTCCTCAAATGACCCAGTTGGAGGGTGCCACCTGTGTCCCTGCTGGTAAATGGTACCAGGGGTGGCCCAGTACCCAGGGCAGCCCCTCGAGATGGAATCCCCAGATTAGATTGCTCACATATTTAAGGAGAGCAGCCAGGACCTCCTTGAAGGCAGTGGTGGGCATGGGATGGGTCATGTGGAATCAGTGGCATCATAACCGCTCAACTTATCAGTGGTGGCATGGGATGAAGGGCACGTGGGGGATAAGGCACCAGGACCTGGGGTGACTTGGGCCCTAAGTTACTACAGCAGTTCTGATTGTTTCAAAGATTGTGGTCGCTTGGCTTCTGGAAGCACTGGAGAGGACACGCAGGGGAAAGGGAAAACTTGAAAGCTGTGGATGTCAAAAGGAGAATGCGGCGGCCAAGTGAGAAAGGCTTGGTGGCAGCTTTGGAGAAACCCTCATCTCCTGTCCTTGCAGAGTAGATGTGGCCGAAGACTGAGCCCAGGGCCTCACTGTACATGTAGCAGAGAACCTTGAACTCTCAGATCCCCTGAACCTCCCTTGTCAGCTCAGTTGGTCCCTTCCCTGTCTGGGGGAACCAACTTTGCCCTGCCTACGAGCCCCAGTGACTGTACCCAGGACAGCTGCTTCACAAAGGAGATGGCTAATATCTTCCTCAATCTCCCAGGCTCGAAAGGAGAGTTAGATCCCAACCCAACCCAGATGGGGAAATACCAACCCTGTGCCAGAAGGAGATGGCCTATATACAGAAAGAGATACAGGACCTTGCCAATTCAAATCAAGAGTCTTGGGAGCATGTACGGAATGGATGCTAAGCATTACAGCCCAAGGAGCGTAAGTAGAATGCTTCATTGGGCTGAATTCGCTGACGTGAATATACACACCCGGGTTTGGGCTTTGGAGTTTGGCAAGAATAATCTCCTACAATGGTTAATTCAGACTAGATTTAATAGCGACCTAAAGTTAATGAGGCTGAGATGCCAAAAAATCCCTGGCATGTTGAGTGTAGAGGAAGGAGTCTGAAAGCCCAAAGAAATAGGAATGCTCAGTGAATGGATTATGTGTGACCTCTCAGCCACTGCCAGCCATGTCTCCCTTCCTTCACCCCAAGGCCCGGACGACATTCTCTTTAGCAGGATGTTAACAAATGCATTGTGACGGGGGCGCCATTATCTTTCGGGAGCTCTGTAGTGACCATCACTGTGGGCTGGAGTTGAGGTCGGGGATGCTACAAAGAAGTTAGAGTCCTTGATCTCAATGAGAATAGCCAAATTCCAGAAGGGTAGTGGTCAGATGGGTATTTGTCAGAGACCATGTGGCATCATTTCTTCATAAACAGCAGAGAGGAATGGTTATCAGACTGTACTGACTAGTGATGGCCAACTGATCACAGGGTTCCTGGGGATCAGGTAGATGAACAACCTAGTAAGATGCTTCTTGACACATAAGGAAGAAAAATTCCAGGTCTGGGAGGCAGAACTCTAATTTGCACGGCCGATGATAGGGATTCATGGCCTCCGATGCAGTTCCCAGACCTACCAGTTCACAGACCCAAGTCCCATTGACTGAGGGAGAGGCTTCTTTTTTTTTTTAATGTTTATTTATTTTTGAGAAAGCGCAAGCGGGAGAGGGGCAGAGAGAGGGGGACAGAAGATCTAAACCAGGCTCTGCACTGACGGGCTGTCAGCAACCCCAATGTGGGGCTCGAACTCACCAACCACGAGATCCTGACCTGAGCTGAAGTCAGACGCTCAACCAACTGAGCCACCCAGGTGCCCCAAGGCTGAGACCTTTTGAGGAAAGGTCTGCAATGCAGTCACATGTATATACTGTGAATCTTTCCCCAAAACCTCCCTAGCAGATCCCAGGGCCATTTGCCAGAGTGGCAGTGGGCGGAGGAAAAGGAAACACCCAGACTTTCTAGGGGATTATAGATGTTGGTTCTATATTAATGTCTCTGGAGACCAAAAATACCACTGTAGTCTACTGGTCAGAAGAAGAGTTTATAGAGACCAGACGCAAATGGAATCTTGGCCCAAGTCTAGAGTCTGATGGTGATTTCCCTACTCCTTGAATGTATACAAGGAAGACATACACTTAGTGTGGTAGGTGTAATAAAAGTCCCCGCAAAGATATCTATGGTCTAGGGATGCCCGGGGGGGGCTCAGTCGGTTGAGCATCCAACTCTTGATTTCAGCTCAGGTCATGATCTCACGGTTCACGGTATTGAGTCCCGTGTCGGGTTCTATGCTGACAGCACAGAGCGTGCTTGGGATTCATTCTCATTCTCTCTCTCTCTCTCTCTCTCTCTCTCTCTCTCTCTCTCCCTCCCCTGCTCCTGCTTACGTGCTCTCTCTCTCAAAATAAATAAATAAACTTAAAGAGAAAAAAGATGTCTACAGTCTAATCCCCACAACCTGGGAATATGTTACAGTTCATGGAAAAGGAGAATTAAGGTAGCAGATGGAATGAAGCTCACTGATCAGGTTACCTTAAAATAGAGAGATTATCTGAGGGCACCTAGGTGGCTCAGTGGGTTAAGCCACGGTCTCTTGGTTTCGGCTCAGGTCATGATCTTGTGGTTTGTGAGTTCAAGCCCCACATTGGGTTTGGCAAACAGTGTGGAGCCTGCTTGGGATTCTCTCTCTCTCCCTCTCTCTGCCCCTCCCCTACTCCTGCTTACTTGTTTCCTTTCTCTCTCTCTCTCTCTCTCTCTCTCTCTCTCTCTCTCTCAATAAATAAATAAGTAAATAGATAAATAGGGAGATTATCTTGGATAATGTGGTCCCAATGTTATCTCAAGGGTCCTCAAACATGGAAGAGAGAGGCAGAAGAGTCAATGTCAGAGTGACAGGACATGAGAAAGACTTGCCCAAACATTTCTGCCTTTAAAGATGAAGAGGCCGCAAGCCAAAGAAGGCGCACGGCCTCCAGAAGCTAGAAAAGACAAGGAATAGATTTCTCCCAGAGCCTCCAGAAAGAAATGTAGTCTTAACACCTTGATTTTAATTTTTTTTTTCAACATTTATTTATTTTTGGGACAGAGAGAGACAGAGCATGAACGGGGGAGGAGCAGAGAGAGAGGGAGACACAGAATGGGAAACAGGCTCCAGGCTCTGAGCCATCAGCCCAGAGCCCGACGCGGGGCTCGAACTCACGGACCGCGAGATCGTGACCTGGCTGAAGTCGGACGCTCAACCGACTGTGCCACCCAGGCGCCCCTTAACACCTTGATTTTAGCACAATGAGACCCATCGCACACTTTGGACCTCTAAAACCATAAGATAACAAACGTGTTGTTTGAAACGACACAATTGGTCGCTATTTGTTACAACAGCCATACACTGTTATGCTTAGTAAAGGGCAGCATCCCCACGTTGGTGCTCGGACCCATGCCATGAGGCTATTAGGATAAGGAGAAACTGTGGAACTTCCCCCATTCCCAATGCCCAAGATACCAAACCAAAACCAGCTCTAAACCCCTAAAGAAAACACAGTCATTAGTGCCACCATCAAAGACCTGAAAGATGCAGGGCAACCCTTCCCACCCCACGCCCACGCGGCACGCCTGTTTGAATGGCACAAGCCCCGTGTGGTTACAGAGAATGTCAGAAGATGCCTTAAGCAGGTGCCAGTTGTGACTGGCATAGCGACAACACTATAATATACAGCAACTCACCAGAAAAACACGTTTTAGAAAACCCATAGTATAGTTGCCATGTAATATCATGTTAATTTCGGATGTACAACACAGTGATTTAACAGTTTTATACAGTGTTTGATGCTTGCCACCACACCATGGTCACCATCTGCCACCAGACAACATCGTGACATTATTGGCTATATTCCCCACGCTGTACTTTTTATCTCTGTGATGTATTTATTTCGTAGCTGGAAGTTTATACTTCTTTTTTTTTTTATTTTTTTTCTTTAATGTTTATTTATTTTTGAGAGAGATAGAGAGAGACCGAGTGCAAGCGAGGGAGGGGCAGAGAGAGAGGGAGACACAGAATCCGAAGCAGGCTCCAGGCTCCGAGCTGTCAGCACAGAGCCTGAAGCGGGGCTCGAACTCACAGACCATGAGATCATGACCTGAGCCAAAGTCAGACGCTCAACCGCTCAACCGACTGAGCCACCCAGGTGCCCCTATACTTCTTAATCCCCTTCACCTATTTCACCACTCCCCCACGTCCCCTGTTCTCTGCCAACCACCACTCTGTTCTCTATAAGTCTGTTTCTGTTTGTTTTTTTGTTTGTTTGCTTGCTTGCAGAAAAACCTCTTTCCCCACACCCATCAATAAAAAACCTCAGAAGCAGGGGCCAATATAGATGATCTTTACTGTTTTGCCTTAAGGCTCCATCAACGCCTTTCTCCCATCTTAATCTCGTCTAGGAGGCTTTAATCATCTCGATAACCTGCAGAGTATCAGGCCGGTCTATTACATGAATGAGCTATATATAGTAATCACCCTAGATATCTCAGTCAGCCCCATGCATCAAACAGAGCGGGAGAGAAACCCCACCCACAGACTCTCAAAGCCTGCCATATTGAGAAGTTCTTCGGATCTAAACGTTTGGGGCACATCAGAACATCTCTTCCAAGGTAAGAGACAAGTTGTCATGCTTTGCTTTGCCCACCCTGGGGGATTGGATCTCTGAGTTTTGGAGACAGATATCACATGTGAGCATGCTACTCTGGGCGACCTGTGAAGCTGCCAGTGTTGATGGGGCCTGCAGTAAGAAAGGGCCTGTAGCGGTCCAGGCTCCCATTCAGGCTGCCCTGCCTTTGGGCGTTTTGACCTAGCACACCTAATGGAACCAGAAGAGTCTCAGGCCAATGGAGATACTCTAAGGAGCGCTGACAAGGCCCAACAGAAGCACGATAAATTGCAGAAAGTCATGCCCTCTTCTACCAATAATTATTCTCCCTTTGAAAAGCAGGTTCTGGTTTGTTCCTGGGCCCAAGTACAGTGTGAACACCTGACATGACTGGGCCCATGTCACTGTGAACCAAGTGACATGCACAACAGTGTTCCAGCATTCCGTGATAAAATGCAGTGGGTACATCTGGATCCACGCCTGAGAAGATCCAGAAGGCACAAGTCAACTGTACAAGCAGGTAACAAAGAGTTCCTCCGGCGCTGTCGTCTCTCCCTCTACCCATGCCTACAGATTTATGGCAATTTCCTTATGTTAACAGAGGAGGGCCTGGTTTCTGGCTGAGTCAGTACAACGTGCTGACATCAGCAGGAAACAGATGACTCCTGCATTGCCTCCCACTCGAGCGTGGCCCTGAAGACAGTGGTGAAGGAAAATCTTCCCAGTGGGCAGAACTTCAGATCAAACATGTGATTGTCCACTTTGTGTGGAATGGAAGATGGCCTGTGGTCTGAATCCACACTGATTCATTGGCAGCGGCTAATGGATTGGCTGACTGGTCAGGGGCTTGGAAAGAACAAGACTGGAAAGCTGGTGACAAGGAGATTCTGGAGGGGAGGGAGATGTGGGTGGACCTGCGGGAATGGACCTACAGTGTGAAGGTATTCGTGTCCCACAGGTGTGCTCAATAATGACCACACATATGCCCCCAAAGGAGGTAGACAAGATGACTTATCTGGTGGATGTCATTTGGGCTCTTTCCCGGGCATCCCAGTACTCCTTCCATAGCCCGTGGCCAAAGTGGCCATGGCAGCTGGGCTGGAGTCCATGCATGGACTCAACAACATAGACTTCCCCTTACCCGAGCTGAATTAGCTACTGTCACAGCTCAGGGCCCCGTCTGCAAACAGAGGTCAACACTGACCTTCTAATAGGGCATCATCCCCAGGAGGGAGGGACCAGCCAGCTCCCTGGTAACATGTTAATTACACAGGACTCGTGGACAGGGCTGTGCTGTGTCCTCAAAGAAACATGCATATTCCAGGTTCTGATTACCTTCCCTGTCAGTAGCGCTTCTGCCAGTCCCATCATTTGTGGATTTACAAAATAGCTTATCCATCACTATCCATTTCACACAATGGCGTCTCCAACCAAGGAACCCTTTTAAAGCAAAAGAAGCATAACGGGGGGCTCAGGTCCACAGAATTCACTGGTCTTTTTTTTTTTCAAGTTTATTATTATTATTATTATTATTATTATTATTATTATTTTAGAGAGAGGGCGCAAGTGAGCAAGAGGCAGAGAGAGATTGAGCGAGCAAGAGAAGCAAGGTTCACCCAAGGTGAGATTCACGTTCACCCGAAGCGGGGCTCGAACTCATGAACCACAAGATCATGACCTGAGCTGAAGTCAGATGCTTAACCGACTGAGCCACCCAGGCGCCCCCTGGTCTTAACATATGTCCCAACGTCCAGAAGCAGCTGTTTTGGAGAGGCTGGAATGGCCTGCTGAAGGCTCAGTAACAGGGTCAGCTGGGAGACCACACCTGCAATGTTAGAGTGCCTACCGGATACAATTTATGTCTTTAAAAAGCTACCAGGTGAGGGACACCTGGGTGGCTCAGTCTGTTTTCAGCGTGTGAATCTTGATTTCGGCTCAGGTCACCATCTCATGGTTTGTGAGATCGAGCCCCATGTCAGGCTCTGCACTGACAGCATGGAGCCTGCTTGGGATTCTCTCTCTCCCTCTCTCAATGTTCCTCCTCCCTCCTCAAAATAAATAAAAGTAAACATTTTTTTAAAAAAAGGTCTCATTAGAACTACCCTACAACCCAGGAATCACACTACTAGATATGTATCCAGAGGATAAAGGACTGCTGTTTCAAGGGGGAACATACACCCCAATGTTTATAGCAGCGCTATTGACAATAGCCAAAGTATGGAAAGAGCCCAAATGTCCATCGAATGATGAATGGATAAAGAAGAAATAAATATATATATATATATATATATATATATATATATATATATATATATTTATATGTGGAATATAACTCAGTGGTTAAAAAGAATGAAATCTTGCCATTTGCAACAACGTGGTTGGAACTAGAGTGTATTATGCTAAATGAAATAAGTCAGAGAGGGACAAATATCATATGACTTCACTCATTATGTGGAATTTAAGATACAAAACAGATGAACATAAAGGAAGGGAAGCAAAAATAATATAAAAACAGGGAGGGAGACAAACCATAAGAGACTCTTAAATACAGAGAACAAACTGAGAGTTGCTGGAGGGGTTGTGGGTGGGGGGATGGGCCAAATGGGCAAGGGGCATTAAGGAGGACACTTGTTGGGATGAGCACTAGGTGTTATATGTAAGTGATGAATTACTAAATTCTATTCCTGAAATCATTATTACACTATATGTTAACTAATTTGGATATGAATTTTAACGTTTATTTATTTTTGGGACAGAGAGAGACAGAGCATGAACGGGGGAGGGGCAGAGAGAGAGGGAGACACAGAATCGGAAACAGGCTCCAGGCTCCGAGCCATCAGCCCAGAGCCTGACGCGGGGCTCGAACTCACCGACAGCGAGATCGTGACCTGGCTGAAGTCGGACGCTTAACCGACTGCGCCACCCAGGCGCCCCTGGATATGAATTTAAAAAAAAAAACAAGGATAATTTTTTAAAAAGACCTCATTTTGGATGAGATCCAAAGAGTGCTCATCACCAGAAAAAAAATGTTTTTGCCTTTTTTTTTTTCTTGTATCTTTATGAGATGGTGAATGTTAGTACACTTGTGGTAATCGTTCACAATGCATAAGTCAAGTCATTATGCTCTACACCTTAAATATATACAGCGCAACACCAGCTCTAAGACGCTTAAGAATAAACCTAACAAAATACGTTCAAAACTTCTATAGAGAAAATCTCCAACCGTTATTAAAGGACAGAAGAAGACCTATATCCAGAAATGGAGAAATACAACCTGTTCCGGCCTAGGAAGACTCAATATTGTAAAGATACCATTTTCCCCCAAATTAATTTATAATCGATAATGCCTAACTTATCATCTATAATGCAACTTCACTAAAAATCCCAATAGGTTTTCTTATAGAATTTGATAAAAAAAAAAGAACAAGGTCTAAGAAATATCTAAGGAAGGGCAGCATAGTAGCATTTGCCCTTCCAAATGCTTTCAGACTGTTATAATTAAGACAGTGTGGTATTTCTGTAGGGAGAAACAGAGATCAATCGAACAGAATAGAGAGGCCAAAACTGCCCGTGCCATGTGAAAACAATCTACAGCAGAGGGGACATTACTAATCAGTGAAAAGAAGATGGCTGGACTATTCAAAAGTCGTGCTGGCAGAATTAGTTAAGGAGAAAATAGCTCCTTACTTCATAGTATACACAAAAAGGAAGTCTAGATGGATTGGAGGCCTAAATGTGGAAGCAAAACTTTAAAACTTTTACAAAGAAAACAGAGAGGATTATTTTTATAGCATTGGGTAGAAGATTTCTCAAACAAGACACAAATAGGATAAACTATACATTTTTTTTAAAAAATCTGTACCAAAAGAAAGAAAATTCAAAAACCGTAATCACAGAGAAAATAAAGCCACAGGCTTTAGGACTCATTTTCAGAAGATATAAAGAACTCCCATAAACACAAGAAGAAATGACAAACAACCCAAGTGGAAAATGGGCAAAGGATTTTAACAGGAAACCCAGAGAATGGTCAAAAGCATGTGGAAAGAGTCCCCGAACTCATTAACAGGGAAATGCAGATTGAAACAACCCTGAGAGACCACTTTACATCCTTGAGGTTGGCAAGAATTTAAAAGACCGGCGATGTCAGGCGTTGGCAAAGACGTGCAGAAATGGGAACTCACATACAGTGCTGGCAAGGGTGCAAATCGGTACAACCACTTTGAAGAACAGAGGTAGTAAAATCAACGGGGAACAAATCCTTCAGTCCCCCGGTTCTACTTCCGGCTACACACCTGGAGCAAGCTGTCACACACGTGCCCAAAGAGGGATCAGCAAGAATGCCCACTGCCACCCTGTAATAGCAAAAAGCTGCCGGCAACCTAAATATCCATCAATACAAGACTGGATGAATAGATTGCAGCAGAATTGTGCTTAAAAAAAAAAAAAAAGAAAAGAATTAGAGCTACATATATCACCAGGGGAAAAAATTCAAAAACATAACTTTGAAAGCATGTTGAAACATAATATATACATGTTGTAATTTAAACAGAGTTAAGGGGCGCTTGGGTGGCTCAGTCGACTTCAGCTTGAGTCATAACCTCACGGTTCGTGAGTTCGAGCCCCGCGTCGGACGCTGCACTGACAGTGTGCAGTCTCTCTCTGCCCCTCCCCAACTCACACACTTTCTCTCTGTCTCTCAAAATAAATAAATGAACTTACAAAAATATTTAAAATAATAGAGTTAATAAATAACCCAAACGACAACTCTAGATGTTATGTGTGGATGCCATATATGTTGTGAAATTATGAAGACATCCTAGGTATTCAGGAGAGTAGTTACCTCTAGAGGAGGGAGCAAGATTGGTGAAGCTTACCCAGCAGGAGTAGTGATGGTGAGCTCTATCTGTAATGCCTCATTTCTTTAAAAATAAGCAAAAACTCGGGGCGCCTGGGTGGCGCAGTCGGTTAAGCGTCCGACTTCAGCCAGGTCACGATCTCGCGGTCCGGGAGTTCGAGCCCCGCGTCGGGCTCTGGGCTGATGGCTCGGAGCCTGGAGCCTGTTTCTGATTCTGTGTCTCCCTCTCTCTCTGCCCCTCGCCCGTTCATGCTCTGTCTCTCTCTGTCCCAAAAATAAATAAACGTTGAAAAAAAAAAAATAAGCAAAAACTCAAAAGCATATATGGCAAAATATTAAAAGTTGCTCAAGTAGATGACGGGTGCAGAGGACGTTATATTAAACTCTGAACTTTTGCTTGAAATATTTTACAACTAATAAAATGGAACCCTCTTTTGTAGTAATTGACAAGCTGGTCCTAAGATTCATGTAAAAAGGGAAAGGACTCAGAATAGCTGAAACAATCTTTTTTTGCTTTTTTTAAATGAAAAAATTGGAGGATTCACACTTCCCAATTTCCAAACATGAAAACGGACCTACAGATCAATGGAACAGAATTGGGAGTCCAGAAATAAACCCTGGATGTTTGTGGTCAACTGATTTATTTTTTATTTTTTTTTAACGTTTTATTTATTTTTGAGACAGAGAGAGACAGAGCATGAACAGGGGAGGGTCAGAGAGAGGGAGACGCAGAATCTGAAACAGGCTCCAGGCTCTGAGCTGTCAGCACAGAGCCCGACGCGGGGCTCGAACTCACGGACCACAGGATCATGACCTGAGCCGAAGTTGGCCGCTTAACCCACTGAGCCACCCAGGTGCCCCTGTGGTCAACTGATTTTTTTTTTGACAGGGATGCCAAGACAATGGAATGATTGGGGAAAGATTAATCTTTTCAATAAATATTGTTGGGAAAACTGGATATCCACATGCAAAAGAATGAAAGTGGAGTGCCTACCTTCTTTCATATACAAAAATTAAGTCAAAATGGATCAAAGACCTAAATGTAAGAGTTGAAACTATAAAACTCATAGGAGAAAACAAAGATATAAATCTTTGTGACTTTGGTTCTTTTTAAATTTGTTTTAGTGTTCATTTATTATCGAGAGACAGAGCGTGAGTGGGGGAGGGAGACACAGAATCTGATGCAGGCTCCAGGCTGTCAGCACAGAGCCCAACGCGGGGCTCGATCTCACGAACTGTGAAATCATGACCTGAGCCAAAGTCAGTCACTTAACCAAGCGAGCCACCCAGGCACTCCACATCTTTGTGACTTTGGATAGAAGACAATTTGGCACCAAAACCACAAGCAATGAAGAAAATAGACAAATTGAACTTCATCATCATTTAAAACTTTCGTGCTACAAAGGACATTTATAAGAGACTAAAACAATGGCCCACACAATGGAAGAAAATATTTACAAGTCATATATCTAATAAGGGCCTAGTATCCACAGTATCTATTTTTTTTTTCAATGTTTTTTATTTATTTTTGGGACAGAGAGAGACAGAGCATGAACGGGGGAGGAGCAGAGAGAGAGGGAGACACAGAATCGGAAACAGGCTCCAGGCTCCGAGCCATCAGCCCAGAGCCTGACGCGGGGCTCGAACTCACGGACCGCGAGATTGTGACCTGGCTGAAGTCGGACGCCCAACCGACTGCGCCACCCAGGCGCCCCTAATATCCACAGTATCTAAAGAACTCGTACAACTCAACTATAAAATGACAAATAATCCAATTAGAAAATGGGCAACGGATCTGAATAGACATTTCTCCAAAGAAGATATACCAGTGGCAAATAAACACATGAAAATATATTCAACATCACTAGTCATTCGGGATAAGGCAAATCAAAACCACAATGAGATATCACTTCCCACCCACTCAATGGTGATAGTCTAAAGGATGGATAATCAGAAATATGGGTGAGGATGTGGAAACATTGGAACCCGAGAGGGAATGTGAAATAGAGCCGCCACTTTGGAAAATATCAGACAGTTCCTCAAAATCTTAAACATAGAGTTGCCCTATGACCCAGAATTTCTGCTTCTACCTATATACCTTAGAGAATTGAGAACATATGTCTACGTAAAAACTGGTACCCAAACATTCATAACAGCATTATTCGTAATAGTCAAAAAAGCAGAAATAGCCCAAGTGTCCATCAACTGATGAATGGACAAACAAAATAGGGTACATTCATATAATATCATTTGGCAATAAAAACGCATCAAGTACTGATACGTGCTACAGCCTGGATGAATCTAGAATGCATCGTGCTAAGTGAAAGAAGCCAGACACAAAAGTCCACATTCTTATGATCCCATTTGTATGAAGCAAACAGAAAAGGCAAATCCACAGACACAGAAAGCAGATGGGTGGCTGTCTATGGCTGGCGGGGGAGGGGAGAAGGGGAAATGGGGAGTGACCGCTGGTGGATACAGTATTTCTTTTGGGGGGGGTGATGAAAATGTCTTGGGATCGCATAGTGGTGATGGTTGCAAAACTGAATAGGGGCGCCTGGGTGGCTCAGTCGGTTGAGCGTCCGACTTCAGCTCAGGTCATGATCTCATGGTCTGTGAGTTCGAGCCCCGCGTCAGGCTCTGTGCTGACAGCTCAGATTTCAGACTCAGTTTCAGATTCTGTGTCTCCCTCTCTCTCTGCCCCTCCCCCACTCATGCTCTGTCTCTCTCTCTCTATCAAAAATAAATAAACATTAAAAAAATTTTTTTTTAATAAAAAAAACCTCTGAATATACTAAAAAGACTGAATCATCCACTTTAAAGGGGTCAATTTTGCGGCACATGAGTTGTATTGCAATGTAAACACACACACACACACACACGTTGAAGATCCTCCACTGGAGGTTGTGGCCTGCTCTGTCCCTCCCCCACTCTCCCCCAGGAGGAGGTTCAAGACGGTTTATGGGAGCGTGACTTGGAGGTGGCTCAGATGCCTGTCCTCCCACAATGACCGTGAGGAAATAAAGCTGGAGGCCTGTGTCAGAAATCCGGTTTCGCAGGCTGCAGTGTGGCACCGAGAGTGTTTACCGCTTTATCCTATAGCCAAGCAAAACACATGCTCGGCCGCAGGAAGCAAACTGCAGTCTGAGTGACTGTGATGCTTTTGCAAGTTAGTCCCTATTTTAGACCTGCACAACTGCCTTGGGTTTGCTTACGAAACCGCCACGGTCGGGTCACAATCATCGGGGCTAGTCCTTTGATGTGCAATCATTTCCACTCCTTTTGCAAACAGATAGGAACACGGTTGTATTTCAAATAACTGAAAGATTTGTAAATAGAAATAGGTGTATTTTATTTTGGAGAGAGAGAGAGGGAGAGAGAGAGAGATTGTGAGCAGGGGAGGGGCAGAGAGAGTCGGAGACACAGAATCCAAAGTAGGCTCCAGGCTCTGAGCTGTCAACACAGAGCCCGATGAGGGGCTTGAACTCAAGAACTGTGAGATCATGACCTGAGCCCAAGTCAGATGCTTAACCAACTGAACCACCCAGGCACCCCAAAATAGGTGTACTTGATACATGTGCATATTTGTTCATTTATTCATCCATCCAACAAACACACACACCTATCAAATGAACACCTACTGCTTTCGAGGCACTGTTCTAGGCACTAGGGAGACAAGAAGAACAACATAGAAAAAGCCCCTGCTCTATTAGACATTACATTCCAGTGAGGGAGACCAAAAATGAACATACAGCATACAAGGTAGACGGGGATAAATGCTGTATTGACGAAGAGAGCAGGTTGAGGGATCACGTATCTGGATAGCAGACAGAACATCCGTGATAGGCTTCTCTGATGAAGGTGACACTGAGGCACAGGTCCAAATGAGGACAGAGGGAACCTATAACGAGCTCTGCATACACCAAACAAACACAAACACCCAGAGGTGGGAGCAAGCTCGGTGGGTTTGAACCACCGCAAAGAGGTAGCGTGGCTACACCCGAGTGAGTGAAGAAGAGATGGGTAGAAGATGCAGTTGCAGAAGATGCTAGGTGCCAGCCATGCCCAGATGCCAATGTCCAAGTTGGCATAAATACAAAGTGAGATGGGAGGTCCGTGGAGGGTTCTGGGCAGGGAAACCATATGTTCCGCTTTGCATTAAGAGGCCCCCTGTGATGCTGTATGGGGACTGGGGAATGCGGAAGCAGGAATGGAGAAGTCAGACACAGCCTTCCACGTACAAGCACAGACAACACCGGATGGGTCACTCTCAATGCGGTTCCCTCCAAAGAACATCTAACTTTCCATTCTTCCTTACAGCTCGGATTCGTTATGATGGGAATACGTCAATTTGGAACTTAGAATAAAGATGTAAAAGATAGCCACTCTTTGAAATCCTTGGGTACTTCCAGTGGGAGTCTAAAATGGTGCTGTCGCTGTAGAAAACAGTATGGCGGTTCCTCAGAAAGTTAAGCATGGAATCACCATTCGCTCTAGCAATCCCACTGCTAGGTGTATACTCCACAGAACTGAAAAATAGAGACTCAAACAGATACACCAAGGTTCACAGCAGCGTTGTTCACACTAGCCCAAAGGTGGAAACAACCCAAATGTCTATCAAAAGATGAGTGGGTGAGAAAAGAAAGTGAGTAGATAAACAAAATGTGGTACATACATACAATAGAATGCTACTCAGCCTTAAAAAGGAAGGAAATTCTAATACACGCTACAACACGAATAAAGCTAGAAAGCACTAGAAGTCCACATGAAATCCACTCTGCGAAGTGGAATGAACCAGACACCATAGGACAAATATGACTCTACTTGTATGAGGTATCTAGAATAGGCGAACTCATAGAAACAACAAATATGATAGAGATTACCATGGGCCGGGGCAGGAGAATGAGGAGTTGTGTTTAATAGGTACAGAGTTTCTGTCTGGGATGATGAAAAAGTTTTGGAAATGCTGGTGATGATTGTACAATATTGTGAACGCACTTAATGCCAATGAATTGTACATTTAAAAATAGTTTAAATGGTAAATATTATGCGGTGTGTATTAACTACAATAACAAAATTCCAGGGGCATCTGGCTGGCTCTGTCAGTGGAGCATGTGACTCTTGATCATAGGCTCATGAGTTCAAGCCCCATAATGGGTGTAGAGATTACTTAAAAGTAAAATATTAAAAAAAATTTTTTTTTCAACGTTTATTTATTTTTGGAACAGAGAGAGACAGAGCATGAACGGGGGAGGGGCAGAGAGAGAGGGAGACACAGAATCGGAAACAGGCTCCAGGCTCCGAGCCATCAGCCCAGAGCCCGACGCGGGGCTCGAACTCACGGACCGCGAGATCGTGACCTGGCTGAAGTCGGACGCTTAACCGACTGCGCCACCCAGGCGCCCCAAAAGTAAAATATTTTTTTAAAATTCTAAAAATAAGAAGAAGGAGAGGAGAAGGAGGAGGGGGAGGAAGAGGAGGAAGAGGAGGGAAAGGAGGAGGAGGAGAAGGAAAGCACTCAGGAACAGTCAGGAGACAAGCTCCCTTTCCCCGAATTTATCAGGGAAGGGTGACATTTAAAAATGGTAGGGAGGGGCGCCTAGGTGGCTCAGTCTGTTAAGTGGCCAACTCTTGATTTCTGCTCAGGTCATGATCTCAAGGGTCATGAGTTTGAGCCCTGTGTCAGGTTCTACACTGACAGTGCGGAGCCTGCTTGGTATTCTCTCTCTCCCTCTCTCTCTGCCCCTACCCTGCCCATGCTCTCTCTCTCTCTCTCTCTCTCTCTCTCTCTCTCTCTCTGTCTCTCTCTGTCTCTCTCAAAGATAAATAAACATTTTCAAATATTTACAAAACAATAAAGGTGGTAGGAAGGGGCGCTTGGGTGGCTCAGTCAGTTAAGTGTCCCACTCTTGATTTTGGCTCAGGTCATGATCTCACGGTTCACGGGATCGAGCCCCAAGTCGTGCTCTTTGCAGAGTGTGGAGACTGCTTGAGATTCTCTCTCTCCCCCTTTCTCTCTGCCCCTCAGAACAAACAGGTAAAAAAAAGAAAAAAAAGATGGCAAGAAGAAACCCACAAGAATGCCATCTAGAAGGCAGACACTTGGGAATGGGTATGCTTTTACGAGAAAATGAAATCATATGTTTAAAACTCTCCTCTATTAAAAAAATGCCTGTGGTGGGATCTACAGCAACACTGTCCAGGAGTAACACAATGTGAGGCACGTGTAATTCACGTTGCTGGTAGTCACGTTAAAAAAAAAAAAATGAGGGGACTCATTTGTGTAAAAACTTTTTAACCCAACATATCCAAAATATCATCTGGGCTTGTAAAAAATATGAAAAATCATAGGGGCGCCTGGGTGGCTCAGTGGGTTAAGCGTCCGACTTCGGCTCAGGTCATGATCTCGCGGTCCATGAGTCCGAGCCCCGCGTCGGGGTCTGTGCTGACAGCTCAGAGCCCGGAGTCTGCTTCGGATTCAGTGTCTCCCTCTCTCTCTGCCCCTCCCCTACTCACATACACTCGCTCTCCTTTCCTCAAAAATAAACATTAAAAAATTTAAATATATATCTATATAATCATTAATGAGATATTCTCCGTTCATTATTTTTTTATGCTAAGTCATCAAAAGCCAATGTGCATTTTCCACTAGCAGCATATCTCAGCTTGGGCTCCAGGCTCCGTGGCCACACGTGGCTCATGGTTTTTGTACTGGATGGCGGTGGGCTAGAAGGAGGGGCGAGGCCCTGAACCAGCACTCAGACCTCTGGCTTCCCGGCCCAGCGACCCCACTTACAGCCGCGGGAACTATGGAAAGGGCCTCAATAGTTAGGAATTTCCCTCAGACTCCTGGGAAATTCCTGATAAAATAGAGTTAACAGTCCATCTGCTTGTACAGTAAAGGTTATTGCTAGCCTTTGGCAACATAACATAAAACTAGAAACGTTCATTCAGTTGTGGTGTCTGATCGGATCTATTCACCAACACTAAAATGCAATGTGTTAAAATTATAGCGTTAGGTAATAACCACAGACAAGATAAATACTTCTGGACGTGTTAACTCTGGGGGAGGCGTGCAGGGAGGGTGGACTGGAAAAGGTCATGGTATTAAGCGTCGGTGAGCAATTCCACGATAGTCTTCTCCAGAAGAAAAAGGAAAAAGGAAAAAAAAAAAGGCTCAGAGCCACCTGTCGTTGACTTATGGGTATATAGACCCCAAGGAACACATGGTCAGAACTGCTCTGCAAACAGATTTTCTTTCAGGCTATAAGATGATATTTCTCAAAGGAAGGAGCTCAGAGCCTCCTTGTTTATGAATTTGTCTTTATTTTATTGAAGAGCCTCAGCTGTTTCCTGACGGTGCACACTGAGGAGGCCTGGAAGCCTCAGGCCCCAGCCGGCCTGACCACGAGCCAGACCCAGAGTAAGTTTCGTCCCACGCTTCCTGTGGAGTCCGGCAGCCTGGGTTTCCTGGTGACCCTTCCCTGCACCCAGCTGATTCAAAGGCCTGGCAAGACCCAGTGCCAGCCAAGAAAATCTGAGGCAGCCACGTTTGTTATTTCAAATCTCTAACCCCGCAGACCCCTGTATTCGGCTAATAAACACGAAAGTTAAAACAAGGATGCGTGTAACAGCCATGATTAGAATACAAGTGGGCAAAAACCCCCGTGCGAGCAGCCCTCGAAACGTCCGCGCATTTCGAAGCTCACTGACTTAACCAATGTAGTAAAATCATAAAAATGATGAACAGTAGGAGGGGCGCCTGGGTAGCGCAGTTGGGTAAGCGTCCGACTTCCGCTCGGGTCATGATCTCACAGTTCATGGGTTCGAGGCCCGTGTTGGATGTAGAGATTACTTAAAAATAATAAATAAACTGGGGCGCCTGGGTGGCGCAGTCGGTTAAGCGTCCGACTTCAGCCAGGTCACGATCTCGCGGTCCGTGAGTTCGAGCCCCGCGTCAGGCTCTGGGCTGATGGCTCGGAGCCTGGAGCCTGTTTCCGATTCTGTGTCTCCCTCTCTCTCTGCCCCTCCCCCGTTCATGCTCTGTCTCCTTCTGTCCCCAAAATAAATAAACGTTGAAAAAAAAAATTTAAAAAAAAAAAATAATAAATAATAAATAAACTTTAAACTCATCCAAAAACATCCTCAGAAAAATCCAGGATAACGTTTTACCAACTACCTGGGCAACCTGTGGCCCAGTCAAGTTGACATATAAAATTAACCGTCACGAGTGAAAACCTGGAAACAAATCAAACGTCCTTCAGCAGGTGGATGGATAAACTAACTGTGGTATATCCATACACTGAAATATCACTCAGCAATAAAAAGGAATGAGCTATTGTTACATGGAACAACCTGAGGGGATGTCAGGGCTTTATGCTGAGTGAGAAAAGCCAATCTCGAAAGATTACAAGGAGGTGATGGATATGTTGATTTGATCTTGGTAATCATCTCACAATGTATACATGTATCAAATCATCACGTTGTAGGCCTTAATATATACCATTTTTATTTTTTATTTTTATTTTTTAATTTTTTTAAATGTTTATTTATTTTTGAGACAGACAGAGACAGAGCATGAACGGGGGAGGGGCAGAGAGAGGGAGACACAGAATCGGAAGAGGCTCCAAGGCTCTGAGCCATCAGACCAGAGCCCGATGCGGGGCTTGAACTGACAGACCGCGAGATCGTGACCTGAGCTGAAGTCGGACGCTTAACCGACTGCGCCACCCAGGCGCCCCTACAATTTTTATTTTTTAATCGTACTTCTATAAAGCTGGGTGGGGGGGTAGGGAAGAAAAAAGATTAGACCTTGCCCATAAAGCTGTTTTTGCTCCTTTTTGTTTGGTATAGGTACACATTTTTAAAATAACTCCTTTTTTGGGGAGCACCTGGGTGGCTCAGCTGGTTAAATGTCTGACTTCAACTCAGGTCATGATCTCACAGTTTATGGGTTTGAGCCCCGCATCGGGCTCTGTACTCACAGCTCAGAGCCTGGAGCCTGCTTCAGATTCTGTCTCTCTCTCTCTCTCTTCTCCTCCTCTGCTCGCACTCTGTCTCTCTCAAAAATGAATAAACATTAAAAAAAATTTAAATAGCTCCTTTTTTGAGATAATAATATGTTGATTATTAAAAATGGTTACATACCATTTGATTTTTTTTTAATTTAATTTTATTTATTTTGAGAGAGAGAGAAAGCGCAAATAGGGGAGGGGCAGAGAGAGAGGGAGAGGGCGAGGGAGAGGGTAACACAGAGGAGTTTCTTAGCAGTGATGGAACAGTTCTGTATCCAGATTGTGGCAATAGTCACTCGAATCTGCCTGCCCATGCGATAAAATGTCATAGAACCATACACGAAAAAAAAAAAAAAAGAATGAACGTTTAGAAAGAAATTGATGAGTATCTGTTTGCTAAGTACCATGTTCCAAACAGTCTTAGAACTTCACGTACATTACACAGGCTACTGACAGCAACCTGGTGAGTAAAAACTATAGCCCCCATTTGAAGGGGGAGCAAACAGACACTTGGAGAGTGTCATCAGCTATACGCGCTCACCCGGCAGGTAAGTGGCAAAGCCAGGACTTCCGCCAAATCTGACTCCAAGTCTTCTGCCCCTTCCCTGCCTCGTGAAACCTCTTAATCCATAAATAAACTCAATGCGTAAATAAAAATCAACAGCATGGAACCTCCCCCGCTCCCACAACAGGGCATCGTAGCCCTGATGTCATCTCACACCACAGCTGAGTATCTTGCACTTGTCCCTCTCTGGAACTCCTCACAGCTGTGGCGGGGGCCCGAGATAAAACACAGAAAAGGAGAGGCTGCTGTGGAGAGGCTGGAAAAATTAGCAGAGAGATGAAGCCATTAAAAGCAAACTACAGGACAAGTCCAGACAGGCAGATGGCTCAGCCCGGGGTCAGGGGACCCAGAGTCAAGGGAGCAGCTTTCCCTCAAGCTCACTTGAATTTAGATGACGACGGAATTTTCAAGGATGTCCCCCCCCCCCCCTTGCAGAATGCCTCCCCTGGCTCCCTCCAGGCTGAGCTACCGGCCAAACTTCAGTGCTCCCAGATCAGCACGATTTGTCTTCTCGGGGACTTTCCATACAGTTCTAGAATCACCAGTGTATATGCTGTTGTTGATCTCGGAGCCCAGCATAGACCGTGGCCTGGGTTGGGGCTCAGTGAGTGTTGAGTGGATGAATGAACTGCAAGAATCTAGCCCAGGACTGTGGACTCAAATGCCTTGCAAGGCCAGGCAGACGATACAAATGAATGGGGTTGGGGATGGTAACGGAGGGAATGACCAGGAAGACACTGGAGCCCATGTGCCACCTCTAAAGGGGCAGCCGCTACTCAGCCATGGTCATTTGCCTCCGTGTGGGAATGTGGATCATCTATTGCCACATCTGATTTTTTGAGAGGAGCCAAAATCCAGGCTTTTATGATGAGCTCCTGATAGTTCCATGTCGTGAACTCATTTTAAACTTTTTAAAATTAAGTGAGGGCCAAACAAAACACATATGCTGGTTGACCACTGCCCAGAGGACGTCTGGAACATCCACTCTGAGACTTCAGGATGTTTCAGAGTTTCTGATGCAGTGATTTCGCCGATATACTGCAAAGAGTTCAAGAGCAGGCAAAGGAAAGCCAGTGTCATCGACATCCATAAGCCAATTCCCTTCGATGGCCTCTTCTGTAAGCAAACCACTGGGAGAAGCCCAAAGAACAGGCAGGAACTCGGAAAAGGGGGATGGGGAAAAGGGGGGAGAGGGACGCAGATGACCACATGACTGCTAGCTGGTTTGGTTATAGGATTCTTGTATAACTTGAACCCTCATGAAAAATGCATCTTTTTTGAATTATCAGACTATTTTCATCCCAGTGCTAGAGGCACAAAGACCAGACAATCCCATCTAATGGACAAAAGATGGTCTTGCCAGATCTATTTAAAGAGGAGCCCTCATTGCTATTTGCACAAGACAGAGGGAATTTAAGACAAGACTGGACAGGGCCCTGGGGAAGAGGCCACGGGTGGTGAATCAGCCCTGGTCTGAGGACCTAATATGGATGTAAAGTCTCCCCACCTCCCACCCTTCACTTTAACACCAGCGGCCTCTTGTCATCTCCTTCACTGGCCAGTCCTTCCTCTCCAACTCAGGAAATCACAATGCTCAGGCTCGCCCAGCTTCTAGCCCTCCTTCGACCATCTGCCGGCTGTGTGAGTCTAGGCAGGTGACAGCTTCGGAAGTTCAGTTTCTCCATCTTTAAAATGTAACCAACACGTGCTGGTATCATGCACCCCTTCATACGCTACAATAAAAAGGGCGTTTCGTCTCTGTGGTATTCTTCTCCCAAATCTATATCCCCAGCCTGATCCTGAGAAAGCATCAGAGGAGCTCAAATTGAGGAACATTATACAAAATACCTGAGTATACTCTTCAAAAGTATCAAGGTAAAGAAAAACAAGGATAGACTGAGAAGCGGACCAGACAATGCAATGCAACATGGTATCCTGGATTGATCCCAGGATGGAAAAAGGCCACAAGTAGAACAACCAGTGAGAACTGAATGAGGTCTCTGCAGTTGAGTTTAAAAATCATGGGACCGGGCGCCTGGGTGGCTCGGTCGGTTGAGCGTCCGACTTCGACTCAGGTCACCATCTCGCGGTTCGTGGGTTCAGACCCCACATTGGGCTCTGTGCTGACGGCTCAGAGCCTGGAGCCTGCTTCAGATTCTGTGTCTACCTCTCTCTCTCTCTCTCAAAAATAAACAAACATTAAAAAAAATTTTTTTTTTTTAAATCATGGGACTAATAGCTCTTCCTCTTCCCTTCTGGAACAATTCAATCCTAAAATGTAAGTGAGACAGCAAGGTAGGCATCTACGGTGGAAGGGGGTGGGGAGCTGCGGTGACACAGAGCGGGCTTCCCCACAGAGTGTGGGCTCCCTGACATGAGGATTCAGAGCCTGAGCAGGGTAGGAAGAGTGTCCACGCAGGACATGGCCTGGAGTGGGCAGTCAGAGCCCACGCACGGAGGAGAAAGCATTACTCTCGGAGAACAGAGTTGCAAATATGGAAAAAGAGAAGCCCGGGACAAACCCTGTGGTGTTGGCTAGGAATTGGACGTATTGGTGTGAACTCATGTTGGTGTGAACTCTTTCCATACATAGGGACATAAAAGTAATTATAGAGATGAGTATTTAATAGAGTTTCAGTTTTGCAAGATGAAGAGTTCTGTGAATGGATGGTGGTGAGGGTTGTACAATGTGAGTGCACGTAATGCCGTTGAAATGTACACCTCAAAATGGTTAAGACGGTAAATCTTATGTTATGTGTGTTTCACCCTAATTTTTAAATATAGTAAGTAGGGGTGCCTGGGTGGCTCAGTGGGTTAAGCGCCCGACTCTTAATTTTGGCTCAGGTCGTGATCTCACGGTGTGTGAGTTCGAGCCCCATGGCAGGCTCTGTGCTGACAGTGTGGCACCTGCTTGGGATTCTTTCTCTCCCTCTCTCTCTCAAAAAATAAATAAACTAAAAAAAAAAATGTTTTTAATCAATAAACTAATAAGTAGATGTAGACACAAATGGTTGCGTTCGTGTGCATGTCATGTTGCATGTGCTCTGCTGTGTGTGCAGATGTGTATACACACCTACACTCACAAGTGTTCTCCCCTGAGAGGGCCAGGGAAGCCTCACCCTGGTAGCAATGAGCACACCCAGCAGCCAGATCTTGACTTCTAAACACCATTCGCACTGACATGAACCAGGGTCCTTGGAGAAATGACTGATTTCCCAGGGCCGGGACAGGAAAAATGCGAGATGAGCCTAGAACATCTTGTGCTAGAAAGCTCAAAGAATGACAGGCCTGGCAGAAGGACGCAGCAATTAGTTTGAGTGGGCTCCCAGTGGCCAAACGGGGAATGGTGATCAAAATAAGTAATGAGAGTAACAGATTATAACCCACTGAAGCTGAGAGTGCACGCAGACCTTCCGTCTCTTGCCAAGATGGAGAGAAGGTAAGGTGGCACTTGGGGGAAGAAGGACGCTCACTCTCATTTTCCTTTTTCCTATTTTGTTTTTAAATGCTGAGTGGAAAGGACATGACACATAGAGCAAACTAGAGGCCCAGAAAATTCCTAGAGAGACTGTCCAAGGCATATGGACTTTTGAGATCTGTCCAGTGTTATTTCCTGTTGGTAGGGAGGAAAGATACAGGGGTGCCATGAGGAATGGAGTGTGGGGCGGGGGGAGGGGAGCAGGAGAGAGGGAAGGGGGCTGGGCCACCAACTGCTGCTTGCAGCGAACCCCCTCCCCAGGTGCTGAGGGGCCGGGGCGGGGGGGGGGGTGGTAAGGGGCCTCTGGGAGCGGCCTCTGCCCTGCTGAGTGGAGGTGCCCCACATCTGGTTCACATTGAAGGGTAAAAGCAAATGGGTTTCTGAGCTGGAAGGAGCCCAGAAGACTTGGCCAAGCCATGCTGCTTGGACACCAGGGCACAGCATCACCTCTTCCATGGGTCACCGGGCCTGGCCAGCTCCCAAGGGCCTACAGAGAGGACGTGGTTGGAAGGAGGCCATCTTCTCTGCTTAGAACCACGTTATCCAGGACCAGCTCTGCCTAATGTACAAAACAGCCATGGGTCCAGAGGGGCTGGTTCTGTGACGTGCACATGACTCATTTCAGGCCGGGAATGAGGCTGGAGTTGCACACGCACCAAATGTAACCACCTCCACCCACAGGGATTGTTTGTTCTTGTCATGGTGCCTCCCTTGGCTGGGAAGAGGCAACTGCTCGCTGGGGAATCTTGAGCAACTTTCTTAACTTCTCTGAGACCGTTTCCTCATCTGTATAATGGGAATGATGGTTCCTTCTTCGTGGGGCCATGGTTAACCTATTAAAGTCACTGCATGTAAGGCACAGTCATGGCTCCAGAAAGTCCTCCATCAGTGTTTGCCATTCCCATTGGTCATTTGGATAGCAATCTTATCTTATCTCTTCTGTTGGATAGTAAATATTTTAGGGGAAAAGTAGGACTTTGTATTCTAGGCTTTATGCCCCAAGTACCTTCCATGGCCATATCAGGCAGGGGGCAGACAGATGCCAGTTCACTTTCCAGTTTTGCTATTTGGTGGCTGTGTGACTCTAGCAAGCTTCCTTAACCTCTCTGAGACCCCATTTCTTTCTCTGTTGAGGTGGAACCCTTCCCCTGCATCCGTGGGGTTGGCAGAAATTGACAAGGTAAATGCCTGTCAGGGGGTGGTTTATAGTATAAAATAGAATATATATTTTCCTTCCCAGACTCATTTAAAAAGCTCAGAAAACAGTGTTGGATTGAAGGGACGCACATCAGGGACGCATCTTTTAAAAACCGTCCAGCTCTGGCCCTTTCTCCGTCCAGCATTAGCCTCCTCAAAAATCAGCAGCAGCCAGAAGAGTGCTGATTCATTCTGGGATGAGCACTGGGGCTCGGCGTCCCGGCCGGCACCCCTCCGCTTCCCATCCCGGCCTCGCCTTTTGTTGTCCTCCAACCTAAGAAAGGACATTGCTTCTCCACCGGATGGAACCAGCTTGCTCTTCCCCAGTGACCTCCTGGGAGTTCAGGGGGAGCCACACAGCCGAGGTGGACACGCGTGTCCGTTGCAGGGCCCTGACCAGGAGCCAGGCCTGCAAAGCAAAGCAGTCTGGGTTCGGGGACACCACCTTGGTGCTTAGGAGAGGAAGGCGAGGCCAGAAGAGCTGGCTGCACCTTGGCAAGTCATTTGACCTCCTTGTGCCTTAGTTTTTGCATCTGTAAAAATGGACGCTACCCACCTTACAGAGTGTGATGAGGTTTTCCTGAGAGGTTCGAGTATGTAAGGGCGTACTTAGTGCAGTACCTGGCACATAATAAGTGTTTAGCGAATGCTCGCCATTACGAATATTAGCTCTCGTTTGGAATCTCTCCGGCCCTAAATAATTCCTGCGAAGCAGCTCAGAAGTTGCCAGGATTCAAGCTCTGATTTACCCAGGCTACTGGGGGAGAGAGAGAGAGAGAGAATCTGTCACTTGCTTTCTCTCACTTCCATTCACAAGTGAGAAATCCAGTATTCCACCAACATCTAATCTACTCCTCTAAACCAGCCAATCCGCAGATGGAACCAGGATCCAGGCAGGTAATTAAGTCTTAATTCCTCTCATCTGATCGCTCAGATCCCGCCACACATATTTAACCCTCCCCTTTTCCCCAAATTTTATCAATCCCCCAATCACGCACTTAACTACCAGCCCCACCCCTGCCTCCGCTCAGCTCAGTGTAACCAACACACAAAATTGCAAGCTTTCACTTGAAGCGCTTTCTTTGAAAACATAAACAACAACAACAGCAAACAAACAGAAAAAATAGCCTTTCCCCACCTCTGTGAAATCCTAGATTAAAAAAGGATAAATTTGATATATAATTATAACTATTACATATAACAAGATAATTATAGAAATTATTTCTGTGTGTGTGTGTGTGTGTGTGTGTGTGTGTACACTCAACCAGGGCTAAGAGAATGCTTGTCACACTCAAGAGTGAAATGGAACAAATTATACAAACTTTGCATGAGGAGAAAGCTAGGAGAATCACGTTACGTAGGGTCATGGCTTCTCTGAAGCCGCTGTTGAAATCGACTTCATGACCGGAAAAGAATGTGATCATAGATGAGGATTGAGGACAGGCTGAGTAACTGCTTAGAGATTTGGGGGTTAAATCATTCTGTACAGCTTTCAAAATATTGCACCCTCAGAGCGCCTGGGTGGCTCAGTCGGTTAAGCCTAGCACTCTTGATTTCTGCTTGGGTCATGATCTCTCTGTGTGTGAGTTCCAGCCCCCATTGGACTCTGCCCTGACAGGACAGAGCCTGCTTGCGAGTCTCTCTCTGCCCCTCCCCCCACAAAGTAAGCTTTAAAAAACATTACACCCTCCAAAATAAAACAAACCCCTATCTAAGCATCTATCTGACATTTTTTGCCCCGGCCTTAAACTCCTGTCTTTTCAACTAACACTAATTGAGAGCTTACTTGTTGAGCTCTTTAGTCCATTCCTCCTTAAAACATCCTTAGGAATTAGATAGTAGCTTCATCCCATTTTGCTGAGTTAGAAGTGAGGCACAGAGCAGTTAAGTAACTTTCCAGAGGTCACACAGCTATGAAGTGCTAGAATCAGAATTCAGACTCAAATCTGTCTGATTTGAGCCCATGTTACTAACCACTAAGCTCTACTGCCTCCTTGTGGTGGTTTTTCCACTTGGGAAGCCGTCAGCACCTTTCTCGATCCCTCCCTATGCTATAACACCCAGAACAAAGCAGCTCCCGTGTTGTTTGGCACAGCAAACCCCACACCCTGTATTCACATTTTCAACATGCAAAACGTTAACCCACCATGAGAAAAAAAAAACACATTTCTTTCTTTTTTAACCAATAACTTCTACTTTCTCTGATTTTAGACCATGATAGGAAAGCGATTTTTTTTCATTTCCTATGTAAGACCAAAAGAATTCATGGTCAACTCACGGTATGTTTTGGAAGCTGTTAGAAGTCCTGGGGGTTGAGTCCATTAGGAGGAGCGTGGTGACACGTGGCCCAGTTTGGGTGACTGTGTCATTTCGACACCTGGATCCGGAACACCGGAGTAGGTTAGTGTCCAAAGCTTTAGAAACTTCTTTTTAATTCACATCGGTGTTTTAGCTACCTCGGGTGGTAGGGAGGAGGGGTTATTTTTTCCTGTTAAAACCTTCAAAGCTCAAAGTTTACGTTTTTGGCCTCAGAGGCTGGTTTCGGAGCGTGGCAGGTGAGGCCTGGTCACCGGAGGGGGAGGGTCCTGACTGGGGGAGAGGTTTGAGTCCTCTGATGGGATGAGGAAGGAACAAATGTGGCCCCCTTAATTCGAAGATTAGAACAGAGCCCACAGTGGGGGCACCTGGGTGGCTCAGTCGGTTAAGAGTCGGACTTTGGCTCAGGTCGTGATCTCATGCTTCATGAGTTCGAGCCCCGCATCGGGCTCTCTCCTAGCTCTCTGCTGTTGGCACAGAGCCTGGTTCAGATCCTCTGTCCCCCTCTCTCTCCCCTTCCCCTACTCATTCTCTCTCCCTCTCAATAAATAAATAAACTTTTTAAAAAAGAAAGAAAGAAAGAGCCCATGGGGTCTGGGTGGGCTGGGTTGAATTGAGGCCTGATTTGGCATTTGCTTCCTTACCGCATGGTGTGGAGGGTGAACGGTGACAGAAAACAGTTCAAGAAGAAGGTGGAAGAGAGAGTTGGGGAGACCCACTGATGGGAATCTGAGGCCCAGAACAAGCGTCAGGACAAGGGCAAGAGGGAAAATAAAATGATTAAAAGGATACAGACATTTGTTTCCTTTACCTTTTGCAAACGTGTCTGCCTCCGAATCCAAGCTTTCTTTCGGCGTGAACTTCGCTGAGAACGGCTGGCAGGCCCCTCAGGCAAAGACCACCTGATGACAGGGATAATGGCTGAGCTTTATTGGGCACTCAATGGGCACCCTCCCCTGGGCTAATGGGCTAATCCCCTCCTAAGCAGTGACCCTCACAACAACCCCCTGAGGCGAGGACTGCTGGCCGTGTTAACAGGTGAGGAGAGTGAGGACCAAGAGGTTAAGTAACGTCCCAACATCACAGCAAGTGGGTGACTAAGCTGGGGCAGATGCTTCTACACCAGACATGCTACCCTCCACGCCGCCAGATGCCAATGTTGGCAACTTCTCCCTTGCAGGTCCCAGGACCAATCCGTGCCTTCTCTTCATTACTCCCAAAATGAGTTGACGAAAATGGGTTTCTGAGTTTTCATGGACAACATCACGTGTAGGGGGGGGGGGTTTAGCGGTGAGTGATTATTTTGTGCATATCACGTGCCTGGAACTGTTGGAGGTATGGGGGTGAGTACGAAGTAAAACGCTGTGTGTGCAAATATCTGTGTTCTCTTCCTGGACACGTCACTCAACGACACTTCCCACACTCCTGGGAAGTTACACGGGACCGTGGGATTGAGTTCTGGCCAGTGACATGTGGCCAGAAGTGATGAATGGGACCGCCGGGCCTGGTCCATCAGAACCTGCCTGTGGTCACCCGAGCTCTTTCTCTCTTTGTTTGGTTAATCAGGGGCAGAGACCTCCAGAGAATGATGGAGCCAGTGGATGGAAGAAGACTAATTCCCTGAGTGAGCTTGTAGAACGGAACTCCCCTACACACACACACACACACACACACACACACACACACTCCAACCTGCATCAGAATGTGATATGAGTGGGGTGCCTGGGTGGCTCAGTTAAGCATCCGACTTGGGCTCAGGTCATGATCTCGCAGGTTTGTGAGCTGGAGCCTGCTTGGGATTCTCTCTCTCTTTCTCTTTCTCTCTCTCTCTCTCTCTCTCTCTCTCTCTCCGCCCCTCTGCCTCTTGTGCTCTCTCTCTCTCTCTCTCAAAATAAATAAATAATTAAACTTAAAAAAAAAAAGAATGCGGGGGCCCTTGGGTGGCTCAGTAAGTGTCCGACTCTTGATTTCTGCTCAGGTCATGATCTCACAGTTCCTGAGTTCGAGCCCCGCCCTGGGCTCAGCGCTGGCAGCATGGAGCCTGCTTGGGATTCTCTCTCTCCCTCTTTCTCTGCCCATCCCCCACTTGCATTCTCTTTCTCTCTCCCTCTCTCAAAATAAATAAATAAACCTAAAAAAGAACAGAATGTGATATGAGCAAGAACTAATCCTTTTGTGTTAAGCCACTGAGATTTTTAAGTTTGGCCTATAAACAAGGCTTTTTCTAATAAGAAATAGTATTATTGCAAAATGAAACAAAATAAAGGGGTAGAGATTAGGGAAAGGGGTGATGTCTTGGAAGGCCTTTGGAGGAGGTAACATTTGAGCCAAGACCTAATGATGAGAAGAAAGGAGCCATATGAAAATATGTGCAGAGACTCCTGCAGGAATAGGGAACAGCATGAGCTAAGGTCCTGTGGCGGCAACAAGGTTGGATAGTTTGAGGACTAGAAACAAGGCCAGTCTAGCTGGAGCACAGTGAGCTTGGGAAGGTATGAGAGAAGAAGTCAGAGATGTGGGCGCCAGATGGGGGCCAGTTCACGGAAGGCCTTATAGACTACAGTGAATTTTACCTGAGGTTGATGGGGAGCCATTGGAAAGTATGAAACAGAGGATAGGGTTTGTGCTTTAAAAAGATCCCTCTGGGGGGCATCTGGGTGGCTCAGTCAGTTAAGCATCCGACTTCAGCTCAGGTCACGATCTCACGGTCTGTGAGCTCGAGCCCCGCGTCAGGCTCTGTGCTGACAGCTCAGGGCCTGGAGCCTGCTTCGGATTCTTTGTCTCTCTCTCTCTCTGCCCCTCCCCCACTCATGCTCTGTCTCCGTCTCTCAAAAATGAATAAATGTTAAAAAAATTTAAAGAATAACATGAAGACCATTTTGTCACATTGGTGCACATTCTCTCTCTTTTCTATGTATATGATTTATATATATATATATATATATAATTTTATATACTATACATAACATATACAGTATATGTATGCTTTATACAGTATATGAGTATATAATTTATGTTTCTATGTATAACTTTCTAAAGATTTTTAATTTTTTTAATGTTTATTTTTGAGAGAGAGAGCACACACGTGCACACGAGGGAGGGGCAGAGAGAGGGAGACAAAGAATCCTGTGGAGGCTCCATGCTGTGACAGCTCAGAGCTCGATGCAGGGCTCGAACTCACCAACTGTGAGATTCTTTTTTTTTTTTCTTTAATGTTTTTATTTATTTTTGATACAGAGAGAGAGAGCATGAGTGGGAGAGGGGCAGAGAGAGAGGGAGACACAGAATCCAAAGCAGGCTCCAGGCTCTGAGCTGTCAGCACAGAGCCCCATGCGGGGCTGGAACTCACAAACTGTGAGATCATGACCTGAGCCGAAGTCAGATGCTCAACCGACTGAGCCACCCAGGCGCCCCAACTGTGAGATTCTGACCTGAGCCGAAGTCAAGAGTCAAATGCTTAAATGACTGAACCACTCAGGCACCTCTTTAATTTTTTTTAAGTAATCTCTACACTCAACATGGGGCTGGAACTTACAACCCCGAGATCAAGAGGCACATGCTCCACCGACGGAGCCAGCCAGGCACCCCTATATATATTCATAATTTTTAACATTTTTTCCCTCTGAATTATTTTAGTGTGCGAGATCCATACTCCTTTACAGCTAAACACTTCCGGGTTACCATCTAAGGGCAGGGAAGCCTTTTCTGTACAACCACAGTACAATTTCCAAACAAGAGATGTAACATTGATATAATGATAATATCTAACATAGAGTTCATATTCAAATTTTACTAGTTGCCCTTATAATCTTATTAATGTCATTTTTTTTTCTCAGTCAAGAATCCAATTCCAGATCATGGACTGCATTTAGTTGTTGTTATGGGTTGAACTGTTCCTCCTTCAAAAAGTTATGTTGAAGTCCTAACCCCAGGACCTCAGAATGTGTCTTTATTTGGAGATAAGGTCTTACAGAAATAAGTTAAAGTGAGGTCATGAGAGTGGGCACTAGTCCAATATGACCGGTGTCCTTATAAAAAGGGACAATTGAGAGGCACTTGGGTGGCTCAGTAGGGCAAGTGTCCAACTGTAGCTCAGGTCACGGTCTCGTGGTTGGTGAGTTCGAGCCCCACGTGGGGCTCTGTGCTGACAGCTGGGAGCCTGGAGCCTGCTTTGGATTCTGTGTCTCCCTCTCTCTCTGCCCGTCCCCGTTCACGCTCTGTCTCTGTCTCTCTCTCTCTCTCTCTCAAAAATAAATAAATATCTGGGGGGGAAGGTTTAGAAATGAAGTTCCCCAATATCTTTCTAGGGGCCCAATATCCTTGTGGCTGCCTCCTGCTGACGGCTGGACAAACAGCAAGGGACAGCCCGAGGTCTCCCTGGCAGTAAGGCCTTGAGGAGGAAGGAAATAAATAGCTGCTCCCTGAATAGGCCCTGTGGGAGAAAAGGAGTACCTCGCTCTCTTCACTGAAGGGAAAACAGGACCTCAAAGCTCTGGGGCCCAACGAGGAACGATGCAAAAGTGTTCCTTTTTCAGAAAGACCACTCCCTAGATGCACGATGCGTCTGATTCCCAGGGGATGTATGGTGTGGTGACAGGTGTCTCCAACACCCCATGGCTTTGGAGAATGTCGTCACTGCAGATGCATCTACAGCAGGGCTGAGCCAGGAGCCCAGGGTGCTCCCAGGAGCTTGGATCCTAATTTGCATGGGCTAAAAGATCACCGTGAGATTTCGGGCTGAGAGAGGACACAAGCCAACGGCAAATCACTTTGAAACCTTAGACCAGGGTTTTCCCACCTCAGCGCTATTGACATTTTGGACCAGATAATTCTTTTTTTTTTTTAATTAAAAAAAAATTTATGTGTATTCATTTTTGAAAGACAAAGAGAGACAGAGCACAAGCAGGGGTGGGGCGGAGAGAGGGGGGGGATACAAAATCTGAAGCAGGCTCTGGGCTCTGAGCTGTCAGCACAGAGCCCAACGTGGGGCTCAAACTCACGATCCGGGAGATCATGACCTGAGCTGAAGTCAGACCCTCAACCAACTGAGCCACCCAGGTGCCCCTGGACCAAATAATCCTTTATTGTGGGGGTCTTTCCTGCAGCCTCCCTGACCTGTACTCACTTAGATGCCAGTAACATCCCTCTCTCCAAGATGAGACAATCAAGAATGTCTCCAGACAGTCAAATGTTCTCTTAGGGGGCAAAAATTCCCCTTGACTGAGAACTATTACTTTAGATAAAAATTAATCTTCGGAGAGGCTGGGTGGCTGAGTCGGTGAAGCGTCCAACTTCAGCTCAGGTCATGATCTCATGGTTCATGAGTTCGAGCCCCGAGTCAGGTTCTGTGCTGACAGCTCAGAGACTGGAGCCTGCTTCAGATTCTGTGTCTCTCTCTCTCTCTCTCTCTCTCTCTGCCCCTCCCCCACTCACCTTCTGTCTCTCTCTCTCTCAAAAATAATAAACATTAAAAAAATTAATCTTAGGGGTGCCTGGGTGGCTCAGTAGGTTAAGCATCTGAAGCTTGATTTCGGCTCAGGTCACGATCTCACAGTTCGTGGGATCGAGCCCCATGTCGGGCTCTGCGCTGACAGCCCGTGACATCATCGAGCCTGCTTGGGGTTCTCTCTCTCCCTCTCTCTCTGGCCCTTTCCCCAATCACACACTCTCTCTCTCTCTCTTTCTCTCTAAAAAATAAATAAATAAAACTTAAAAAAAAAAAATCTTAGACTTGTTCATTTTTTTTTTTTTTTTGCAATTACCTGAAATCTTGCTCAGAAGTCTAAAAGACCCAACTGCAAAAGCAGTATCTGAACCCTGCCACTGATTGTGGCAAAAAGCAAATCAAAAGGCAGTTAATGACATGGTGTCTCACTTGCTTTTTCCTTGCAGGCTCAGTGACATCAGGCAGTCCGCTTCCCTCGCTCTCCACTGTTTGCATTCTTGCCGAGCTGGCCGGGTAGGGCAAAAACCTCAGAGCTGGCTGCATTTCAGAAACGGCTGCAAGGACTCTCGGGGGCTTTCCAAGCTTAATTAGTTCTTATTTGTAAAGTTCCTCAGGAAGCTCAGGCCAGGATGCTATGGGAAGCCCAAGTCACTCGGGTTCTCGCCACACTCTTAAAAAGAACATTCCCGCCCGAAAGGGCTGGGAGAGCCAGAAAAAGAGCTTATAGGAGGGAGCGTGTGTGTTGAATAGTGAGGGAGGCCTTGTGAAGCGCATTTGAGACCGTAAAGAAAGAGGGTAATACTTTCCAACTCTCTGGGCCTCCTCCTATTCTCTAGAGCAGGAAATTATGTAAAGTATTTCCTGAACAGCTGAAGTATGTTAGAAACGTGCTAGCGTCCTCTACATTATCTCCAGGAAATAGACGCTGAAGAATTTCTTTGCCACAAGGAACTATTCGGGTGCCGCTGCCCACTCTCACCTGAACGGGAGGCATGTCTGCTCTGGGGGGTGAAGACAATGATCTTTTTTAGGTCGTTTTGACGTCATATTCAGTATTGTAAAGAACATGGCCTGAAAGAGAACTCTTCGTGTGTGTGTGTGTGTGTGTTTGTGTGTGGAGAGAGAGAGAGGAATAGGAATAGGAATAGGAAAACTTTCTCTGCCAGGTAATTTAGCAACGTCAGTAACAGCTTGCTCGTTATCTACTTATCCTCACTTAATCTTCGGGCGGGGTAAGGATGAGGTCAACCTCTTCTGTTTCAAGCATCATTCTAGAACGTGCAACCAAAGGAAACTGATGAGCCCCATCCCACCTCTGGAGATTTGCCCTCTCCAAAGCCTGAGCCCATACATCTCCCAGGGTGGGGGTCTACAGGCATCCTGCCCCAGCAGGCCGAGTTTAAGCCGCCCGAGCCCATCAACCGCGGGACGTTGGTGGGGTCACGGTACCAGAGCCATCTGGGAGCCAGCTGTGACTTTGGCTAGCAAGTTCCCCTGGTCTCCTGTGAGAAGGGAGCGGCAGAAACACCAGAGGAGAATGACAGTTGTTACCTCCAGAGCAAGGAAGGAGGCCGAGGAAGGAAGCCAATTCCTCAAGAGAATGACAGATCCGATTATGCTGGTGAAGGCCAGGCAAGTTCCCTGCTTCCCAGTATCAGTTAGGAGCCCTTTCCCCAGTGGTAGCGTGGCCCGGGATCCAACAACGCTCGGGAAGTGTGCGATTTGCCTTTCAGAGACCTGGCTGTCAGCAGGAGGGTGAGAAGCCAGACGAGTACAGTTTATACTGCCCACCCTCTGAGGCCTGCAAGGGAAGCTGAACCGGAGGCCAGACGGAGAAAGACAGACCCCTGCCATCTTCTCTTTCCGGGGACAGAGGCACCACATTCTTACTGTGTCAACCACACGCCATCTCTTAGGGACAGCAGGTAAAAACTCCCGTTCAACCAGACTCCTTCCGTCCAATTATAGCTAAAGTCATTGGTCTGAGGTCTTAAACTACTTGTATGAATCCGGGCACCCGGCTGGCTCAGTCAGTAGAGCTGTGATCTCAGGCTCATGAGTTTGAGCCCCACTTTGGGTGTAAAGATTAAGGGGTGGGGGGGAAGCATTACGGCAGGAAGTGAGCTCAGATGGTGACATTAACAACAACAAAAAAGTGCACTACAAATGTGCAGAAAATAAATTGGAAAGATCTAGACCTGAAGTTTGTACTGTTTTGAAGGTGGCTGCCCCTTTGAGAATCTAATTTCCATCAGGCTAGGAGCCCCTTTTCTGGAAAAGCTCATGGACACGTGTTTCGCGATACCTTGCCTACAATTTCGGGGACTCGTGGGCCCCATGAAGGCCTACCCTGAGTCTCAGGTTACTCAGGTTAAGGATTCCCATCTACGAAAAAAGGTACAACCTAATGGTGGAACTTTAGGCTATTCTTTTAATTTTTAGGGCGTTCCGAGTTTTTAAATTTTCTAAAATTGGTATTACTTCCGTAACCTGGAAACATTACTTTACAAACTTACCAAAAAGTCTAAAGAAAAGGCCAAAACTTCAGACTCACTAAATGAAGGTTTCCTCACGGTGACAGAGACAAGTGGTTGAGAGGCCGGGCGAGAAGGGTGCAGGATGGTCACGAGTCACCTAGAACTGTGGTCTGAGTCAAAGAGTTTGAAAAGAGCTTCTTTTTCTACATGTTTCCCCACATCTCTCCTGTATTCCAAGAGTTGTGCAAAAAAAAAAAAAAAAAAAGGTATGTGCTTTTTTGAAATGCTTATTTATTTTTAAGAGACAGAGTGCAAATGGGGGAGGGGCAGAGAGAGGGAGATACAGAATCCGAAGCAGGCTCCAGGCTCCGAGCTGTCAGCACAGAGCCCGACGTGGGGCTCGAGCTCACAAACCGTGACATTATAACCTGAGACAAAATCAAGAGTCGGATGTTTAACTGATGGAGCCATCAAGGCACTCCTTAAAATAAAACCTTAAAAAAAAGTACAGTAAAACCTTGGTTTGCAAGCATAATTCCTTCTGGAAACGTGCTTGTAACCCAAAGCACTTGCCTATCAAAGCGAATTTCCCCATAAGAAACAATGGAAACTCAGATGATTTGTTCCACAACCCAAAAATATTCATATCAAAATGATTTCAATACTGTAATATAGGGGCTCCTGGGCGGCTCAGTTGGTTAAGCATCTGACTTAGGCTCAGGGCATGATCTTGAGGTTCGTGGGTTTGAGCCCCGGGTCGGGCTCTGTGCTGACAGCTCAGAGCCTGGAGCCTGCTTCAGATTCCGTGTCTCCCTCTCTCTCTCTACCCCTCCCCCATTCACACCCTGACTCTGTCTCTCTGTCTCAGAAATAAATATTTAAAAATTTTGTTTAAATACTGTAAAATAATACAAAATAATAAAGAAAATACAAAATATAAAGAAAATAAACAAATTAACCTTCACGTACCTTTGAAAACCTTCCGGGCTGGTGTGAGGGAGACAAGAGAGAGGAGGGTTATTGTGCAGGACGATTTTCACTAACACTAGTGGAATCACTGCTATCTATCGGCTCCATGGAATCTTCTTCTGAATGGGGACCATTGCACACACTGGCACCGATGCTGACCACACTATAGTATTAAGAAACTCTTGTCCTATACTGTATTTAAGATAACTGGCAATCAGGCAGCAGAGGAAAGGGTCTCTATCTGCAGGCAGCCTGACCTAGGATGAACCAAAGCATTCGTAAGCTTATTCCTCTATGGAAAAGCAAAGAACTGTCCGCAGGTGCTTTGAAGTGACAAAAAAAATACACTGTGCCCGTCGTGGGCACCTTCCGACATCCTGACAAATCACTGATTCCTGCCAAACACCACAGCCTGAGACAAAGCGTCCAAGCATGGGAGACGATCACCCACAATCCCGTAGTAAGAGAGAGAGAGAGAGAGAGAGAGAGAGGAGAACCATTGGCTCAGTTGTGATCGTGTGACGTTCGGGGTCATGTACTATTCATATCGCAAGACATCGTTTGTTTATCAAGTTAAAATGGATTAGAAAGGTTTGCTCGTCTTGCGGAACACTTGCAGAACAAGTTACCCGCAACCGAAGGTTCCACTGTAATAGTAAACAGCCTAGAAGGTAAAATCTGTTCTGTGGCAACACTACAGCCTGAGCTATCAATATCACATAGTATTGACTGTCTGTAGAGAACTTATTTTAAACCAGAGATCGTGCTACTTTGATGGCCCAAAGGCCATTCACTAACCTTCAGAAGAGGCAGCATTTGAACTCAGGCAGATCCGGCTCCTAATTTCTAGTCCTTTCCACTGCACATCCCAGAGCTAGGATGGGGAGGACATTTCCGGTTGTGAAAAGCCTGGACGGGATGCACAAAGTGATTGTTAGGAGAGGGTTTGGTGCGCACAACTCCCCTCCTGCACGGCGTTATGAAACTGTCCCAAATATCTAGGAGGAACTGGGCGTTTATAAGACACCAGAATTATGCTTTCAAACTAGGCCAGCAACATGCCATTTAACATCCAAATGCTCAAAATTAAATGGCTCCTCTGCCCTCCCCCAAACCCTCCTTGATAGCTTGAGTGTTTTTTATCATCTTTATTAGCAGGGGTTATGAGGTTTTACATCAGTGATGTTACTAAACACTTTTCACTACACTTTCTCTTGGGGGAGAGGGGGTGGGGGTGGGGGGGTGCTTCAGGATTTGGCCAGGTTTCGTTCATCACAAATTGGGTCAACAGCCCAATCTCAGAAGAAAGCGCCATTAATGACATGTTTCAAAGGGCTTTCCAAAATCAGCCAGCTGGGTTCTGACAAACTGCAGCAGGGTGGAGGGAGGCAAGGAGTAGCCAGCTACACTCTCCTTAACGGCCTTCTGAACCTGGGGTACTGCAACCCTACAAGGTTTCCAACTGCCCAACAAACTGAAGCTTTTGCTCCTAGAACTATTATTGGTAGGGGAAAAAGGAACATACCGCCATTTTGGTTTAATTGACCTGGTTCTCAGAGGCAAAAAAAAAAAAAAAAAAAAAAAAAGCAGCAATTTGAGGCCAAATGCTAACGCAAAATCCTAGCTAACACTGAGGATCTACTATAACAAATTATCCACAGCTTTTATCATTTCAGTAATGATGCAGCCACAGAAGGGTTGAAGAAGAGGGAATAATCCGACAACCTTAAGAAATGGAATGTTTAGGGGCGCCTGGGTGGCTCAGTTGGTTTAGTGTCCAACTTTGACTCAGGTCATGATCTCACAGTTCGCAGATATGAGCCCTCTGCATCAGGCTCATGCTGACAGCTCTGAGCCTGGAGCCTGCTTCGGATTCTGTGTCTCCCTCTCTGTCTCTGCCCCTCCCTGCTCTCGCTCTCTCTCTCTCTCTCTGAAAAAATAAACATTAAAAACAAATGAAATATTTATTCCCTACTTTGGTCCAAAAATAGTAGCTTGTGGGGCACCTGGGTGACTCAGTTTGTTGAGCATCTGACTCTTGATTTCGGCTCAGGTCATGATCTCACGGTTCATGGGATCAGGCCCCGTGTCGGGCTTTGCGCTGACAGCATGGAGCCTGCTTGAGATTCTCTCTCCCTCCCTGTCTCTCTGCCCCTCCCTGGCTCTCTCTCTCGAAAATAAATAAACTTAAAAAAAAAAAAATAGTAGCTTGATAGGATATTTAAAGCTGATACAATGTAGCAACAAAAAGAATCAAAAATACTTGGTGCAATGTTTAACAATAATCGATGTTCAACCTCTAACCACAAGGTAACTCTTTGAAGATTTTTGCAACAAGCAAAGTGTTAGTTTTTTCTTTGATACTTGCCTCATGAAAATTTAAGTACAACTACTACAAAAGGGAAACAGTAATGGGCAAAGAGATATAATTTATTAAAGCCTCAAATGGGGTTTAAAATTGATAGGAGCTACAAAACGTTGTGCATTAACAAAAGCAGTTTAGACATTAACACTCTGTGAAAGAGAAAAAGGTCGGTGGCTACATAGCATTTTACTGGACTTTTAAAACTCAAGCTGAACATGAAAACTCATTCTCAAGAGATAGAAAATTTTATCCAGTTAAGTTCAATAACAACATACAAACGCCTCTGTGGATTTGAACTCCAAGGAAACTAACATGCTAAAAATGTTACCTAGAATATGAAAATGTATTTCTGGCAATCAGCTGTCTCCTGCCCATTACTTCACTATCGCGTTATGCTCTCACTCGAAAACCTACAGACCTTACACTTTTTACTAGTGTGCATTACACCGGTCCCTCTAAGCCCACTAGGCTCCACCTACCTTAAAACATAAACCTACTGTGTCCAGGTTTACCTCCACATTATCTTTCCTCACCTTCAAGACTTCTGGACCCAGCATCTAAGGGACTTGCAGTGGAGCAAGTAGGTGGGACAGGGAGGGAAGTCTGTGCGGTTTTGTGACCTCTCTCCTGCCTCCTCTCTAGGGAAGGCTTTGTACAGAGAAAACCGAGGAAATGACCAGGGCTCCCAACAAGAGGCCCTAAGCTTAGGCGGGCCCCATGTAACGCAGCTTAGCATTCCAGATGAAAACCCCAGCTGCAAGTGCTTCACATAAGCATTAGCCAAAGCGTTCTTGATTTCTACACCCAAACAAAGCACTAAATATTCTAGCATTCTCTATCTCTACACCCAAACAAGCGCTAAATATTCTAGCATTCTCTATCTCTACACCCAAACACTAAACATTCTTTTTCATAGCGGGAACTTCAAGAGTCTGTTATCTGCAAAGGGCAAAATGGATTCACGTGTAGGTTGATGGATGAACTGGGGTGGGGGAGAGGGAGAGGAGGGGCAGAGGAAGAGTATCCTTATGTGTGTACCCACCGAGAGAAGGTAAGTGGGTATCTGTTGCATTACACTACTGACTTGAAAAATTATCTTATTTTACTGACTACAGTGCCCTTTGTGGTCATAACTCGTTTTTTAGTCTTCAACCCAAATGCCCACCTCCACCACCACAGCTCCTGACCTTCCGTGGGAAAACAAGCAGGCAAAGCTGTTCAATTATCAGCAGTGGAGACTTGGCTCAGTATGTTTCCACCAAAGGGGCAACAGACAGAAGTGCTTATGTTATTTCATTTGTCCTAAGACTTTTGGGGCCTGTAGTCAACCTTCCCTCCCTCCCCCAAATCCATTTCCTACACTGCTAATAGCATAACTAATCCTTATGGTGGCTTTCAATCCAGACTGTATGGGAGTATATGGGAATCAAATTCAAAAGAGGACATTTAGACGCCCACTCCTTACCAATTAAACACAACTTCTGGGTAAACTTTCCCAGGTGACGTCAAGGCACAGCTTTTTTTTTTTTTTAACTTTTTTTTTTAATGTTTATTTTTGAGACAGAGAGAGACCGAGCATGAACAGCGGAGGGTCAGAGAGAGGGAGACACAGAATCGGAAGCAGGCTCCAGGCTCCAAGCTGTCAGCACAGAGCCCAACGCGGGGCTCGAACACACAGACCGTGAGATCATGACCTGAGCCAAAGTCAGATGCTTAACCGACTGAGCCACCCAGGCGCCCCAAGGCACAGCTTTGAAACCATGTTCAGCCCTGAAGTTTGGGAGGAGTGAATTCCACTTCTTGCTCCGAGATACTTGTGATTTTTTTTTTTTAACGTTTATTATTGGGAGACAGAGCATGAACATGGCAGGGGCTAAGAGAGGGGGAGACACAGAATCTGAAGCAAGCTCCAAGCTCTGAGCTGTCAGCACAGAGCCGGACGCGGGGCTCAAACTCACGAACCGGGAGATCACGACCTGAGCCAAAGTCAGTCAATTAACCAACTGAGCCACCCAGGCGCGCCTAAATTTATTGTTTTTAATCCCATCTCCCTGGCCAGTGAGATTTAAGGAGATACTGGCTGAGGGCTTCTGGGAAATTTTGTTCATTTTTCTGTGAGAACTTCTGAAAAATTCTTTTCTAGCTGGTGTGTAGAGGATATGAAGTCTGGAAGCGCCAACAGCCATTATTTACAAAGCCGCAGCCTAGAACAAAATGGGAACTCAGAAGTGGGCGGGGAAAAAGTGATCACCCCTATATCCTTGATGACATCACAAACCTCACACCAGGCAACGTCTCCAACCAGAACCACACCTCTGGTTCGTCACATTGGTTTGGCTGGGTCACCCTTCATCTGCAAGCTTAAGGACCCCAAATTAGAAAGCAGTACACAGAAACAGTGACGTAAGGAAAAGGGTGGAATTTAATCTTTATTTACAGGACACTGCAAGATATGAGATTCCACAGAGAAATAAGAAACCCACCGAGAGGAGAAGCTTCATACAGTTTGTACAGTTCAGAACTGTTCAAGTATAGTTTCCATTGTAAAAAGTGCTACAATAACAAAACACATTTAAAAAGAGTTCTTAGTAGAGAAAACAGTAAGACAAACTTATACCAAACATAGTACACAACAAACAACTTTATGCCTCAGCTGTACAATCTAGAAGTTAAAGGTCCCGGGAGTGCCATCCTGAACTTGGAATGTGTAGCTTTCAGAGGTAGTTTCTGGCACAACATTTTGATCTTCTTCTTCCTGGAAGTATTAAAAAAACAAAACCAATCAATATAATCCCGCAAGTATGGCACATTTCTAAGCAGCAGCCTGCCTAGAAGTCTGTATTTACTCCTAAGGTCTTCACCTACGTTACCCCTCTAATCAATCCTATAACATATTTCAGTATTTCAAATAGTGATCGCAGAGCTGCTGAAAACTTGCCAATTCAGGAGTGCCTGGGAGAAGATTCTGAATGGATTCAGGAATGCTACCACAAGAACAAAAAAAAAAAAAACAAAAAAAAAAAGATTTTCTTCCCCACCGGCCACTTTCCAGTAGGAAATGAAAAGGCTTATTAACTCCTGAGTGTAGTGATGGGGTTGGGCCCCTCCTCCATCAACTCCTACACAAACTTACTCTCCAGACATTCTAAAATCCCTATAAAGCTATTCATTTGAAAGTACAGTGGTGATTTAAAAAATTTTTTTAAATCTCTCAAGATATGATCATCAAGCCAAATATTTGAGGAGCAAACATATACATTATGTCCTACTCACAGTGATATTTTGCTAAATTTAACAAGGTCACGAGGCTCATTTAAAAAGTCTAAGGAGGGGGCGCCTGGGTGGCTCAGTCGGTTAAGCAGCCGACTTCAGCCCAGGTCATGATCTCGCGGTCTGGGAGTTCGAGCCCCGCGTCGGGCTCTGTGCTGATGGCTCAGAGCCTGGAGCCTGTTTCAGATTCTGTGTCTCCCTCTCTCTGACCCTCCCCTGTTCATGCTCTGTCTCTCCCTGTCTCAAAAATAAATAAAATGTTAAAAAAAATAAAATTAAAAAAATAAAATTAAAAATTAAAAAAAAATAAATAAAAATAAAAAGTCTAAGGAGGGGCGCCTGGGTGGCTCAGTTAGTTAAGCATCCGACTTCAGCTCAGGCCATGGTCTCACGGTCTGTGAGTGCGAGCCCCGTGTCGGGCTCTATGCTGTCAGTTCATAGCCTGGAGCCTGCTCCCAAGATTCTGTGTCTCTCTCTCTCTCTCTCTCTGCCCCCCCCCCCCCCACTCATGCTCTGTCTCTATCAAAAAATGAATAAATGTTTAAAAAAAAGTGTAAGGAAAAAATCTTATGGGCTTGACTTTGTGTATTTTCCAACTTCTGTTAACACTACCCTGTTACTCACCTCTACAGAGAAATACTTCTCAATCAAGTTTAATGAAGCTTTGTACACAGACTCATTTTCATGGTTTTGTAGCGCTTCAATTTTGTCCAAACCTCCGCATTCTTCAATCATTATACTGAGTTTCTCAGTTTCACCTAGTTTCTCAGCAGCCTAAAAACATTCTCAGTTTACTTGAATTTACTGAATGTTCCATTTTAGTGATAAAAACAAAGTTTATGTTTGGCTGTTGATATATGTATCAGACATACACTTGGAAGTTCCTGCCAATAACCCTATGAGATCATTTTATCTCCAGTTTACATTTTTTTAAAAATTCAAGGTGATCAGGTGCACCTCGGTGGCTCAGTCTGTTGAGCATCCAACTTCGGCTCAGGTCATGATCTCATGGCTTGTGAGTTCCAGCCTGGCATCAGGTTCTGTGCTGACAGCTCAGGGCCTGGAGCCTGCTTTGCATCTCTGTCTCCCTCTCTCTGCCCCTACCCCTCTCACGCTGTGTCTCTCTCTCTCAAAAATAAATAAACATTTTAAAAAAATCTTTTTTTTTTAATTCAAGGTGATGAGATCTGTACTTGCTCTCAGCAGCTACTTCTGGAGATCTCAGAGATCTTCCAAGTAGTTCTCAGTAATTTCTTTGCATCAAAATCATCCAGACAAATTTAAAAATGACACCATATCGGGTTGCCTGGGTGGCTCAGTAGGTTAAGCGTTCGACTTCAGCTCAGGTCATGATCTTCAGATCAGGTTCATGGGTTTGAGCCCCGCGTCAGGCTCTGTGTTAACAGCTCAGAGCCTGGAGCCTGCTGTGGATTCTGTGTACCCCCCTCTTCTCTCTGCCCCTCCCTGCCCCTTGTACTCGGTCTCTCTTGCTCTCTCAAAAACAAACATTAAAAAAAAAAAAACAAAAAAAAAACCCACTACACCCAGGTTCAATTGATCTTTGATGGGAACAGAAAATTACTGTTTCATAAAAGCACCTCAGATAACACCAAAGTGTAGTCAAGGTGGAGAACCACCATCTAAGGGCAAAGATGGCCTATGCTGCATAAAAACAAATTTCCCTGAATGGATTATTTGCTGACATCAAGAATTTATTAGTATAAAAATGATATTATGGCCTTTTTTAAAGTCCTCAAATTAGAAGACAAATATTTACAGATGAAATAACTTTCTTCAAAATAACTTAGAGAGGGCTTGGGTAAGGCAAAGTAGGAAAACAGGCCAAATGTTGACAAATTATTTATGCTGGATGATGAATACACCAAGCATCATCATTCTAGACTCAACTCTTTGTAGGTAAAATTTCCATAATCAGAAGTCGTTAGGTAGGACCTACCTCCCACCAACCACTGTGACTAAGTGCCACACGCTAGGTCAATTAGGAATAGAATCAGAAAAAAACAATTAGATAACTAAGTCATCAAAATCTAATTTCACCAAAATTCAGTAGGATATTGGAGAATTAAAGATTCTTGATAAATTAGATGGGAATGAACAGTGTCCACATACGGATTTGATTTCAATTCAGGTCATCCACTTAGATCTCTTATAATCCCTTGTCACGTCTTACCAAGAGTGTGGCCCACATTAAAATAGCCTTTCTAATTCTGTGGCCTACTAAGTAAACTTAGCTGCCCTACCCTGAGTTTAAATCACTTATCATCAAGCCCAACTTCCAATGCTACCTTAACACCTACCTGAAAGATGTTTGAAATGGCATCCAGAATAACCAGAATGATTTTGGTATCTTTTGCAGTTAAGAGGTTCATCAATGGTTCTATTATGCCACAGTGAACGAGGTATACAATCTGCTCAACTGTTCCGCCACTCGTATAGTTGGTCACAGCCCACACAGCTTCCTTTTGTGTCTTAAAGTCTGCCTAATAAACATAAGGAAACAAGTTTACTTCAGAAACGATTGTAAAACTAAAATTCCAAAAGTATTGTTTTAGAAAAACAAGGACACAAACTACCAACTGATTCCATCCAACCTTAAACGTAAGAGGTCACTGGCTACTATTTAGCAAAGAACTACAAGTAGAACCAGCACTGGCACATCAAGAATCTTATCAAGCACAGCTCTCCCAAGTGTCCATCCATAAATACTAACATCCTTCGATTAAGTTAAGACTTCATCACCTTAGAGAGAACACCAACGAGGAATGGAACTAATCCATGATTCACAACTTGCTGTATCTGGTCCTGGCGACCAGCTGTGATGTTTGACATTGTCCACGTAGCTTCCTTCTGAATATTCGTTTTGGCGTTCGTTAGTAGGCTGGGAAAGACAGCAAGTGCTCCCGCATCTATTACAACCTGAGTCTGTTCATCTGTCCCAGTGACAATATTTCCTATGGCTCTTAGCGCAGGAGTCTGAAAAGGAAATGTAGATGCCAGCTGTTAACTTTTATTTTTTCAGCACTGCTCCAAAAGTCTATACCCCAAAGGTTTTGTCAAGTCAGAGCCTCATCATGGCCCTAAAATAGGTAATATGTCAGTATCAGTTTATTAATTGACCATGCTTATGTTTTCTATTCTCATCTAAAAGTTAACAACTGGGGTGGGGGCGTGGGGTGGGGAGGTGCCTGGGTAGCTCAGTCACAGTCAGTTAAGCATCCGACTTCAGCTCAGGTCATGATCTCATGGTTCGTGAGTTCAAGGCCCACGTTGGGCTCTGTGCTGACAACTTGGAGCCTGGAGCCTACTTCGGATTCTGTGTCTTCCACTCTCTCTGCCCCTTTACCACCCACACTCTCAAACATAAATAAACACTCTCTCCCTCTGAAAAATAAACATTAAAAAAAACTTAATGTTAACAACTGGGGCACCTGGGTGGCTCAGCTGGCTGACTGTCCAAATCTTGATCTCAGCTCAGGTCATGATCCAAGTGTCATGGGATCAAGCCCCCCATCTAGCTCCCCATGGCGCGTGGAGGCTACTTAGGAATTCTCTCCCTCTGCCCCTTTCCCCTCGTCAAGCTCTCTCAAACTAACTAAACTAAACTAAGCTAAACAACCAACTAACTAACTAACTAACTAACTAACTAACTAAATAAATAAATAAATAAATGATAAAGTTAACAACTTACCACAATGGGCAATTCAGTAGCTCCTAGAAGCTTCACAAGTTGGGGCACAACTCCTGTTTTCACGACCATTTCAATCCGTTCATTTGGACCATCAGTAAGGTAGGAAATGGCCCAGCAGGTATCCGCTAATACTTCTGGATCATCATGATGCAGAAGACGAACTAAGGTAGGAAGAATCTGCTCAACAGCATCTAATGGGGGTGCAGGATTCTTGTTGCGACAAAGGTTCGAAAGTGTCCAAGTAAGGTTCCGTAAGTAACCACACTGAGGGGAAAGAAAAATGCAATGAGAGGTCCTCTGTATTTTGAGGAGATGGGAAAAACTGGAATCAAGAAGCGAGTAACCGGACTTATGTTAGTAACTTACTGCTAAAGATGACATATCAGGAACAGCAAGGAGAGCCAACAGCGGGTCAACTGCACCATACTTGATAACCAAGTCTCGGAAAACTGAACCATCACCTAAACAAAGGCAAGGTTAGTTTGTAAACTATTTTTCTAGCACCATTAGTGTACAGTGACTGAATGGGTCTTAACACAAAGACAACACTGGGAAATCCCTAACTTACTTAGCCACCACTTTCACCCCTGATAAGCATGGAAGCAAAGAAACTTAAATCTTAACACACAGGTCACTATTACTTACGATAAGCCACTTCTTCCAACCTCAGTAGGATTAGAAACAATCAGTCAAGAGAATTTTAAATCTGGGGCGCCCGGGGGGCTCAGTCGGTTAAGCATCCGACTTCGGTTCAGGTCACGATCTCAAGAGAGTTCGAGCCTTGCCTTGGGCTCTGTGCTGACACCTCAGAGCCTGGAGCCTGCTTCAGATTCTGTGTCTCCCTCTCTCTCCCCCTCCCCCACTCACGCTCCCTCAAAAATAAACAAATAAACATTAAAAACAAAAAAAAAACCTCTCTTAAAAAAAATCTGTTTTAAATCCAAGTACCTGCAATGTTTCCTAGAGCCCATACAGCTTGCTCACTGATGTGGGCATGGGAAGAGGCCAACAGAGAAATGAATGCTGGGATAGCACCTCCATCTACCACAGCCTTGGTCTGTTCTGATGTACCGGAAGCAATGTTAGTGAGGGCCCAAGCAGATTCGAACTGAATGGGGCTACAATCAGTTCTGCCCAAGAAGGACACAAATTTTGGAATCAAACCAGCTCGGATTATGTTGTCTATGGGAGGCTGTTTTTCCCTAGAAAGCAGTTTCCTAAGGGTAAGCAAAAAGAAAAATGAAAGTTGAAGAGGAATAACAAGAGTGTGTGTAAAAATCGATTTAAAATGCAATTCAAGAGTTTAGAACTATAGATAACCTTTTAAAGTCATGCAATAATGTTGAGATATCATGGAATTTAAGAGGAGATTAACAGACTGGTTGCAATGGTGCTACCCAGGTGGTGTCTTTAACTACCTTTTATCCAAAACTGAAGAATTACCGGTAATGGAAATTAGCCTCTTCGCTGCATCCGCAGAAACTACTTTAGATCTTGTCACTTTAAAATTTCGGCAGTCTGACAGAATTACACTACCAGTGGGGTGATCTGTGTTTCCCTAACTACTGGTGAAGTTAAACATCTTTTCCTTCATCATTTGTCACTTGGATTTTTGAGCACAATGTCAAACTATAGAAATTATTAATTCTGTTACAAATGTCACAAAATACTTGCGTTTGATGGAAAGTGAGTAAATGCACCATTCTAAATGCATGTGCCAATCCCACTTACTGATTCCTTTCTCTGACACCGCTTTGAAATGCCACTTTAACAAAACTTTGTGATTTACTTAAAAGGTATACCAAAACGTTGACAGTGATTATCACTGGGGGTGGGTGCGACTTGAGGCAATTACAAAATTACAGTTTCACCTACGGAAAGACTCTAATGAAATCAGGCTTTTGGCCAAATTAACCTTTATTTTACCCATGCCATCTGTCTGTCTCTTTCCCAATAACAACAAAAATCTAAAAAGGCTGGTATCTTAGTGATGTCATTCATGCTATAGCCGAAAAGACTTACCTAGCAGCTTGAGTAGCCTGGAGCTGGCTTTCCAAATTGTTGCTATTTATGCCTTTGACAATGTCATCAACAGACCAATTGACAGTGCCCTGCAAGGACAATGGGATCAATTTTGCAAATTATCGTTTTTAAGATTAAATATAAACAATAAAATCTCTACCTGGCACTGTGAAGACCTTTTCTGTGAAGACCTTCTTAAAATCAGTTACTGTAAGTTTAGACTTATGCGGAATTGTGCCCGTTAACTAAATACCCATTATTTTAGATGTAGAAGAGCATTCAAACTTGGTGTTATGAATCCCTGGAATCTCAAATTATGGAGTATTAAAGCATTTTGTCACTCAAAGAGGAGACTGTGAACAATCTAGTAAATTAAATTAGAGCAGTTTGGACGTTGTTCTGCATTAGTCTCAATCACCCACATTCAGATACGCTGTCAGGGAGAAAAGGATGCAGTTATATAGGCAACGTGCTAGGGAATTTTCACATCGAAGCTTATAATCTATGCATTTCCACAGTACAGTGCTACAGAAATGTCTCATGTTGTGAACACCACAGAAGAGCTTGAGAACCAGTACTACAGTTAACTCAAAAAGACAGTGCCCCTTTTTCCATAAGAGCTTACAACTTAATAAGGGAAATGGGAAAAACAGACACCATAAAATAAGTGGCAAATATACACACATTCACTCTCCATTTGTGATGCACAGCTGGGGTGCTACGCGAATTCTGAAAAGGGGACATTTTTCCTACCAGGTTGATCAAGGAGTGCTGTAAGAAGATAGGATTTGAATATAGTACTCTACAGATAGCACATAGGTACTACTTCATGAAAAAAAAATATTTGGAGCTCTACAGGAAAGCATAATGTAAAAAAAGCAGGAAAGTTCCCAGTATCTTTTAAAGATAAAAAAAAAAAAGATAATCTGAAAGTCTAAGATGGATCGAATTTACAAAAATAAACCTTCCAGGGGCACCTGGCTGGCTCTGTGAGCGGAGCGTGCAACTCTTGATCTCGGGGTTGTGAGTTTGAGCCCCACATTGGGTGTGGAAATTACTCAAAAATAAAATCTTAAAATAAAACTTCCAAGAATATGGATTTAAAACTACCAAAGTTTTTGAGGTGTGTGGGTGACTCAGGTTAAGCGTCCAAAACGATTTAGGTTCAGGTCATGATCTCACACTTGGGGAGATCAAGCCCTCGTCAGGCTCTGCATGGATAGCACGGAGTTGCTCGGGCTTCCCCCTCTTCCTCCATGTCTCTCCCACAAGCGCACGTGCACGCGCTCGCTCTCTCAAAATAAACGTTAAAAAAAAACCTACCAAAGTTTTTTCAGCAGAGAAATAACAAGTCTAAACAGTATTTTAAGACTATTTTTAGGTATATAGTGTGTGGCATAGAATGAAGGAAAAGATAAATTAGAAGATCACTGAAAATATTCCAGGAGAGGGGCACCTGGGTGGCTGAGTCAGTTAAGCGCCGGACTTCGGCTCAGGTCATGATGTCGTGGTTGGTGAATTCAAGCCCCTCATTGGGCTCTGTGCCGACAGCTCAGAGCCTGGAGCCTGCTTCAGTTCTGTGTCTCTCTCTTTCTGCCCCTCCCCTGCTCATGCTCTGTCTCTCTCTCTCTCTCTCTTCCAAAAATAAACATTAAAAAAAGTTTTCTTTTAAATATCTCAGGAGGAAAAACATCTGAACAAAGATGGTGGAAAATACAAAAAATAGAGAACATCCAAAAAATTGGAAAATGATTGGTTCTGGACACACTAACTTTCAGTTAACGCTGGAATGGCCAGTCAAGGTACCGAACTGGTGGCTAGAAATGCAGGGAAACCTCAAGGGAGTTTAGAGCTAAAGGAGACCTTGGAATCAGTTATGGAGAGTGGGCAAGAAAGAAGACAACTCATTAGAATTACTGATTGGGGACAGAAAAAAAGATCTTCGCAAAGTTGATAGTTAAAACCATTAGGCTGGGAACGTTATTTAAATTCCTAAGAAAAGCACCATATTGATCTTCTGAATCGACCATAACTCCTAACCTACTACATATTTACCTGGTTGTTGCGGTTTTCCTGCAGTGGGGACGTTGCATCATCAGGAAACGAGCTTACGTTTCTCCTTTTCAGCATCTGGTCATCCTTCTTAGCTTTCCTCAGCTCCACATTAACTTCTATTCGGCGGCGCCTCATTTCCTTGAAAAAAGACATACCACTTCACCTATTGTATCAGTTTTTCTGGCCAAGTGAGAGCACTTATTTCAAATTTCCTCCAAGTTTTGACCCCTTCCCAAGTGTCTTTGCATTAAAAAAAAAAAAATAGCATAGGAAAGCAACAGAAGGTACTCACTGTACTGTCTTTCCCCTTGTTCTTGAATCTGTTAAGGCGGGCAGCTGGTGAATTAGCATTCTCGTTGGTGGACATGGCTGTGAAACAAAGGGAGAAAGCTAGAAGACGGAGGAAAGGTAAGATTTCTCCATCATTTTGCTTGGTCAGTAAGAGGAGCATTAACAGAATCATCAGGCATGTATTGCATCCACACTTGTCTATTAGAGGAGCAATTTCCGCCTTCAGCACTACGAAGCACTGAATTGGCCAAACTGTAGTAGTCCCCTCCCCTCCCAAGGGCCGAGACTTCCCGGAGCAGGGCTGTCCATCAGAAATAGAGTGCAAGCGGTATAAATTTCAATTTCCAGGTCTGCATTTTTCAAAAAGCAACAAATGAAATTAATTTTAACGTCTTATTTAGCCCAACACACCCAATATATTCTCATTTCAACATGTTATAATATTTCGAGTCATTGAGATATTTTACATTTTCTTCATACTAATCCTCCGAAACCTTGAAATCCTGTGCGTACTTTAAGCTTACAGCATATCCCAATTTGGACCAGCCACTTGGGTTGGCTGGCTACCACACTGGGCAGTGCAATTGGACTATTTCAATTAAATAGTTAATTGAAGACAAAGTAGGAGAACTGAGCTCACAGTTAAAATCAATGTCCTAGGGGAAATAAATCCAATATCCATCCTCTGGAGGCTCTATCTACTGTTTTTAAGTGGCCAAAATAGGTACATTCTCCACACTTGAAAATTAAGGAGAAACCTGGCGCCTCATTACACTACGGAACCTTCCCTAACATTTCCCGTCCACACTGAAAACTTGAGACGCAGTTGTCCACCTTCAGCATCTCATTTCATTTCCAGGAATTTCGAGTGAATGCACTTAATTAGGCGGATCTCAACTGTGCTTCATTCAGACTGAGATCTTTAAGAGCAATCGCCAAAAAGTGCCAAGTACAAGTCCCCCTTACAATTTGTTAGCTTTCATTCCGTGTTCTTTGACGAAACGGTGTCACAGCCCGCCCTGGGCCTGCGTATTAAGAGAGAGTTCTTCCAACTGCCACCCCCATCGCCAGGCCCTGCCCCTGCCCCTGCCCCCCACCCGGGAAGACGCAGCGGGGAACGGGCGGAGGAGGGGGCCGGGCCGCCTCCCCGGACTCTAGCCCTCGGGCCTCACCGATTTGCCGGGCCGCGATGCGCAAGGGCTCTCCGCTGCGGTTCGCACAGCCGCGGCGCCCTAAAGCCCAAGCACTCGCATCGCAAAACAGCCGCTTCGTCAACGAACGACGCCCCCGAGGCCTCGTCAACGAGGGAGGCCAAAGCCAGGTCGGGCGTGTACTCGGGCCCTCCCCTCCCGCCACCCGCAAGCGGAGCGCGGCCCGCAGCCCGCAGGCCTGCCGTTACGCTCCGGCCGGACTCCGGCCCGAGTTCGTACCTACACGGCCGGCTCAGGATTCCACAAGACGCGGTACGAGGCGCGCAGGGTGCAGGTCAGCTGCCCTGAAAACGTCCACCACGGCTCAGCCCAAAGACGGTGTGGCTCGTGCTGCCGGCCGGCGCGATTTAAATTTCCCGGTGTCCCCGCATTCCGATTGGCTGGTTCGAGTCTACGCCGTGTGCCCATTGGCGGATTTGAAAAACACGTTAGGGGGGTTGGTCGTAGGGCCAAGAAGAAGCAAGGATAGCATCGCGAGATATGGGAGCGGCCGGGCAATCCCAGAGCACTTTGCAGTTCGGAGAGGAAGGACTCCAGATCCCAGCATGCAGCGGGCAAGTTCTCCGCCCTGCTTTGGCCCGAACCTCGGGTCTTTGCAGGGAGATTATGCAAGTGACGTCGCTCGCTGCTCGTTTGCCTGGGCGGCTGCTTCAACCAAAACACCACAAATGATTTCCAAAATGATTCCCTTTAAAAACCTTGACATAGAGGAGGTAGATTAAAAAAAAAAAATCTTGATATAGAAACATACCGCTGTGCGTTTTTTCCCTGCTAGGACACGGAAGGAACTTGGCAGGGGTTTCTGACCATTATGGAGAGAAGGGATAAGGCAGGCTTGTGTTACATTTTTTAGTTTTAATTTTTTTTAGCTTGTGTGGTAAAAGACTGCATAGAAGCCACAAATATGCTAACAAAAGGCTTTTTATGGCTTTTTCTTCAGACACTCATTTATTTTTCAATAATTTCAAATACAGAAGAATTACAAATCTTTATGCAGATTTGCCAAATTTTAACATTTTGCCACCTTTGCTATTTGTCTATGTACACACACGTGCATGTGTGTATAATGGCTTGGCTTTTACATTTACTTTCCAAACCATTTGAGAGTAACTTTCAGATATCATGTCCAAATACTCCAAATACTTAAGTGTGTGTCTTCTTTTTTTTTTAAGTTTATTTATTTTGAGAGCACAAGAGGGGGAGGGGCAGAGAGAGAAGGAGAGAGAATCCCAAGCAGGCTCCACACCATCAGCACAGACCCCCGAGTTGGGACTCAATCTCACAAACCATGAGATCATGATCTGAGCCGAGATGGAGTCAGTTGCTTAACCTTCTGAGGCACCCACGTCCCCCTTCAGTGCGTATCTTCTAATGACATTCTCTTATATGACCACATCACAGTCATCAAATTCAGGATAAATGAATTTTTTTTTTTTTTTTTTTTTTTTTTTTTTTTTTTTGTAATCTCTACACCCAATGTGGGGCTCAAACTCATGGCCTGGAGATCAAGAGTCACATGCTATCCTGGCTAAGCCAGCCAGGGACCCCAGGACAACTGAACTTTGATGCCATCATTTATTATATAGTCTGTGCTCAAGTTTTGACAATTGTTCCAATATGTTCTATGTGGCATTTTACACATTTCTGAATAACACGTTTGCATTCTCTTGCCGTGTACTTTTTTTTAAAGCATCATGAACGGTTATCAGAGCATCAGAATTAAATCTTTTTGGTTTTCTTTCTGGAATTTTTTTTTTTTTTTGTATTCTTAAAAGGGTGTTTTTAGAAGTGTTGTACTGGTTTATTTTTTAATATTAATAAATTCACTACAAATTATTTACGATAAATAAATTCATCTATTGTTGAAGCCATTTTGCCAGCCTCACTCATTGTGTCGCAGCCATGGGATTCATAGATGGTTGATTCTACTCCCACCTACTCAAGCAGCATGATCCCATCCCCCTAAGTGCAAAAATGTGAAAGGAATTCACCCCAAAACCGGTCACTGCAAGGGATTCTCTTGGCTACTGTGAATGGTTTAGAGGCAGGCATGTGACCTAAATTCATTCAGTGGGGAAGCCTATGCCTTTTGTTTAATGACTGGAGGTAGGAAAGCAGGCTCTGTTCTTCTGAACTGGGGGATGTGAGGCCTAGACATCTGAATAGGACAGTTGTAGAGAAACTATGAAAGCTCTGATCAACAGCCTGCCCTACCTCTGAAGGTTGCAATTATATAACTTTGCAATTTTGTCATCCGACACGCTTTCTTGGTTGTTTAAGCTGGTTATATCAGGTTTTCTTTTGCTTCAAAATACGGAGTACTATGTGCCCAAAGCTGTTCTAAATGTTTTACATATATTAATACATCTAATCTTCACAACTCTGTGTTGTACCATTATTATTACCTGTACCATTTCACAGAAGAGAAGACTGAATCGTGAGTGGTTAAGTAGCTTGTCCTGGTTCACACAGTCAGTAAATGGTAGACGGGATTCCGACCCAGGCTGCCTGGCTCTCAACCACTATTCTATACCCTCACCTGAAAACAACCTGAAACAGAAATACAATGTGGAATCTGAGAGAGTTGCCTTTGAAAGATACAACGTTCCCCTGGGGTAACCATAGACCTTCCCTCTTAGCTCCATCTAGTTTGGATGGAGATTCAGGAGAGAGCCTTGTCTGGCCAGGGCCAGTCAGTACCTTCCTTCCCCAGACACAGGAATTAGTTTGGTGATAACGATGCAGCATAGTGCAATAAAATGTCTACGGAGGCCTTTGAGTGTGAGATATCCTCTCTCTTCTACAGGACTGTGTGTGCTAATAGTATAGCTGGAAACTGCTTTCAGGGAAGCAAACCCCAGTGTGCCCAAGTCTGAATAATTAGTTTGTCATATTGTTCTTTCAAGGAAAAACTATGTTCCACTGAAAAAGTTAGTTTAGCCTGCAACTCAAACATCACACAATTGTTTTTTCTTCAAGAGAAAACCATTGTGGGGTGCTTGGCTGGCTTAGTTCCTAGAGCCGGCAACTCTTGACCTCGGGGGTTGTGAGTTCGAGCCCCAGCTGAGGTTGGACATTGCTCACAAATGAAATGTTAAAAAAAAAAAAAAAAAAGTGCAGGGGCACCTGGTTGGCTCAGTGGGTTAAGTGTCCAACGTCAGCTCAGGTCATGAGTTAGCGCCCTGCGTTGGGCTCTGTGCTGACAGCTCAGAGCCTGGAGCCTGTTTCAGATTCTGTGTCTCCCTCTCTCTCTGCCCCTCCCCTGTTCGTGCTCTCTCTCCCAAGAACAAACATTAAAAAAACATTTTTTAAAATAAAAAAAAGTGCAAAAAAAAAAAGAGTCAACCATTGTATTTTGGTATGTGGTAGAAGTGATTTATGCATATTTTGTCACACAAAATATTAAAAAGGTGTGCACTCAAGTGTGGGGATTTAATACAATTGACAATTCTTACAATCATCAAGGATATTCTTAAGTGAAGCTGGCTACCTCCACCCCCACCTTTGCCAGGGCACAAACATGAAGGATGACTATTACTACTTTGGTCCCACTGCCGTGGTTCACTGAGATGTGAGTTTTACCCACTCTCATTTCTGCACCACCAATGCTACATGATGAGTGAATTGTTATTTACAAAATAGCGTGCTAGTTTTCCTTAAAAGCATTTCCTGAACGACTCAGGGTCCACAGGTAATAAAAGTGACACACTGACACACAGACACATAAAATTTGAAAGATACATACCAATATGTTAACAGTGGTAAGCTCCAAATGATAGAATCATAGTCAATTTCAGTTTTCTTCATTTGGTTTACGCATACTTCATACAAGTTTACAACTAACAGGCGTTAGGTGTCTAAGGAGAAAACGAAATTGTGTATTTTTAAAAACCACGAATGCAGCATCTTTACATGCAACACGCATAGACATACTGGGCGTGGAAACAAAGTCTCTAAGTCTTTATCCAAGACCTAGGATGGGATAAAAACAAAATCCGTATTATTTTTGTATTGACGGACGTTGTTAAATCCATTTTCCCTTTAATCCGGAGGGAAAGAAGAGACGAGGGAGGAAAATGGATGTAAATGAGTAAGGGAGAAGGGCAGATTTGGGGGAGGAAGAAAAAGCCTGTTCACCCTGGAACCCCCCAACCATTATCACATTGTGATAATAGTTTATCACAATGCTGTATGTAGAATAACTGCGGGAAAGAAAAGGGAGGAGGAGCTATAAGGGACGGGAAGGTTGCGGGTGTGTAGGTGAGGAAGGACCTCAGGCTCTGCGACAGGCGGCACTAGGCGGTCCCAGGGAACTTTGTGAAATGCAGACGCCCGGGCCCAGCCAGGGAATCAGAACGGAGGGAGGACAGGCATTGGAATTTCGTTTAAAGTTCCCCAAGAGCGCGGAATGCGCAGCCAGGACAGACGACCTTCCGACAAGAACCGTACAGGTAGGAGGCCGCCCGGAGCTGCCCGCGTGCCGGCCACGCAGCCCCGGGGGCTGTGGGGTAGGCAAGGCCACGCGCAGGCGCACGGGGCCGCGGGCGACGGGCCGGGCTCAGCGCAGGGGGGCGCAGGCGCGCGGGGCCGCCGCTGGGGGCGGCTCCCAAATCGTACGGCGCCCGTCTCGAGGCCGCGGAGCTCGGGGCGGGGCGCGATGATGGCATCGCGTAAGGAGACGGTGTGAGAACCCGGATCCTGTGGTGACCCAGTGGCCTAATGGATAAGGCATCAGCCTCCGGAGCTGGGGATTGTGGGTTCGAGTCCCATCTGGGTCGCACCGAGATTAGTTTTGGTGGAGAGAAAGGCGGTGATGGGCACTGACGGCAGTGAAGTAGATTTTGAATTGTGGTCACTTCACGTCTCTACAGCGATCTCCGAGAAACAACTGAATTTACAAGTTAGGAAATGTATGCCCGCGCTTTAAAAATACCGCAGTTGGGACCTTGCGAATGAAGGGTGAGATGGGGGCCAAAAGAGGAGCGCTTAACTTCTGCTTAGATTATAATGGCTTCTTATTAAAAGAAAAAAATCATTAGAAAGCACGAACTAGACACATGGCATTACCTCTTTTTGTCTACCGTTTCAAGCGTAGCATGGACAGCCACACATCCAAAACCTCCCCATCCTACTCCAAAGGGGTAGTGCGAGTAAATCCAACTGTGCTGGCTCCAAACGGATTTATTTTCAGTACTAAGGAGAATTCATTGAGAAGCAACAGCGCTGTTGCAACGGACAAATATAATAAACATTTTACGGTTTCTATCCTGAAGCGTTATGAACAACAAATTGTATTTAGGACCTATGTTTTTTGGGTATGTGTAGGGGTGTGTGTGTGTGTGTGTCTGGTTTGCAAATTAATGTAGTAAAAGAAATACAGAGTTTAATCTTTTCAGACCGGTTCAGTTGACCAGCTTGAAAATTTTAAACTCTTCTTGCAAAACTTGTACAAGAAGAGTATCACTGAGTTAATTCCTACTCTTTAAAAACAACTAAATACTAAATGCGATGTGCCATCCTGGATTTCAACCGGAAACAGGAAAAGGATGTTAGTGGGAAAAACAGTAATGTACCAATGTTGATTTCTTCATTATGTCAAATGTACATGGTAATATACGACGTTAACATTAGAGGAAACTGGGTGAACGGTATACGCGAGCCCGCTGTTCTACCTTTGCAACTTCCGCGTAAATCTGACATTATTCCAAAGTTAAACTTTTATTAAGAGCTCAACAAACGATGGAGAAATGTAACTGATATCTTTACCCCCTTTTTAAGATTAGGAATGTAGTGGTGAATTTTTAAACCAGAACTCATTGGTAAAGATCAGATAAATTTCAGCATCTGGGGACATTGGACAGTGACAATGCCTCCCGGGTTCCCAAAGGCAAGATGGCTCTCCTAGCAGAATACCCATCCCCAAGGACTGGGCAGGACAAACTCCTCACTGGTTCTCTGCCCTTCTGACTTTTGACTGGCCTGCTTAGGCTTCCAGAATGCTCACCTGACTCTCCCACGCCATTCCTCTCCTTCAACCTCCTTTTCAGCCTAGCCCCTTCTCTAAGGTAAGTGTTTTGTGGCTCACTCACCACGGTTCATTTAGCTAAAGTCAGCAAACATTGAGTGGCTACTGAAACCCCCAGACCCAGGTCACTTAATGCAAATTCCACACTTTCCTCTCCCCCCACTGCTGTCATCTGCTCCGTTTCTTCCCTTTCCCGTGTCAGATGCAGACTTGTCCTCCTCCAGTCACAGCCCAATCTCTTTCTGACCTTGCGCTGAACCCATCCCCTCCCTCTTTAGGAAACACGTCTGGCACTCAGTGGACCCTCAAAAGGTAGTAGCCCATGAACGTCCCTCTTGCTTATGCCTTTAGCTTGCCCCATTACTGGCTCTTTCCACTGAGCCCAGAAACACTCTCCAGTTTCTCCATTCCTTAAAAGCTCACCCTTGGTCCTGGGTATCTTGCACGAGTCCTGGGGTGCTCCCTCTGTGCAGCCTGGGGGCTTCGCTGGCAGGTCCCCATGTGCCCAGCGTCCCCTTTTACCCCACCTGCCATGCTCTCCTCACTCTTCCTGCTGATGGGCAAACTCCTTGAAGGTGACCTCTTTTAAACATTTGTTATTTTTTAATTTTTAATGGTTATTTATTTTTGAGAGAGAGAGAGAGGCAAAGAGAGAGGGAGACACAATCTGAAGCAGGCTCTAGGTTCTGAGCTGTCAGCACAGAGCCCAGTGTGGGGCTCAAACCCACCAACCGTGAGATCATGACCTGAGCTGAAGTTGGATGCTTAACCAACTGAATCATCCAGGCACCTCTCGAAGGTGACCTTTTAATCGGCAAATTTAAGAAACACCTTTCCTGGGGTGCCCGGGTGGCTCAGTCGGTTACACGTCCAACTCTAGATTTCAGCTTAAATCCTGATCTCGTGGTTCCTGAGATCAAGCCCCTCCTAGGGCTCTGCACTGACCACACGGAGCCTGCATGGGAGTCTCCCTCTGCCTCTCCCCCACCCACCCTCTCTCTCAATAAATAAACTTAAAATTTAAAAGAAAAAAAAAGAACACCTTTCCAATTCTTATCTTCCTTAACTTTACCCCCAAGTTTGAAGTTCTTGACCAATCCTTCCTTTTTTTTTTTTTTTTTTAATTTTTTTTTTCAACGTTTATTTATTTTTGGGACAGAGAGAGACAGAGCATGAACGGGGGAGGGGCAGAGAGAGAGGGAGACACAGAATCAGAAACAGGCTCCAGGCTCTGAGCCATCAGCCCAGAGCCTGACGCGGGGCTCGAACTCACAGACCGCGAGATCGTGACCTGGCTGAAGTCGGACGCTTAACCGACTGCGCCACCCAGGCGCCCCCCCTTTTTTTTTTAATATGATTCTTTTTTTCTTTATAAGTAAGCTATGTGCCCAACGTGGGGCTTGAATTCACGACCTTGGCATGTTCTACCAACTGAGCCAACCAGGAGCCCTGACCAGTCCTTCCTTCTGGAAACACATTCTTTCCCCAGACTTCCAGGAAATCCCACTTCCTCAGTTTTCCAAACAACTTCTCAGGCTCCTTTGCCAGTTCCCTCTAGGTGCCAACAATGGAAACCAACCAGCTCAACCCAAGCCAAGCAAATGATAATTCTTGGGAAAGACATGGGGGAGGAGAGGTGCTCGCTAAATAGCGGGGCAAAGCTGGACCACCCCGCTTGGGGACCGGCAAGAATCAAAGACACACGAACGGCCCCCCAAAAAGTAAGAAGCTGAAAGCACAGCGACTCTCAGAGCCAGAAACACCGGGTCAGGAGGCCGCCACTGCTGTCATCATTGGCACTTGTCACTTGGCTAGAGCTGTAATAAGTCTCATCCTACGGCCACCTGCTCCAGAATCCAGGTTCCAGCCAAGTGCTTGGGGCCCAGCTCGGGGCATGGATCTTCCTCCTGTCCGGAGGAATTACCACAGGGGAATTACCCTCCCACCAAGTCATCTGTTAAGGCAAAGAGGTAACTCCTTACAAGGAAAAAGAGGCATGGGGGTTGGCTAGCCATTGAAGCGCCTCTACCTTTCCTCAGCATGAAATTTGTACATTTCGATTTTAGTAATCCATATTAATTGGTCTATCACTACTGTTGATGTTAGGTGACGTAGACCAGGATTTTTTTTTTTCTTTTCTCATTGAACTTTGTCTTAATGGGTTTCAAAATTCTGAGACAGATTTTTGGGCAAGTCCTTTCCATTAAAAATTGCTGATTTTAAAAACTAGTAACCTTCCGTGAGTTCGAGCCCCGCGTCAGGCTCTGGGCTGATGGCTCGGAGCCTGGAGCCTGTTTCCGATTCTGTGTCTCCCTCTCTCTCTGCCCCTCCCCCGTTCATGCTCTGTCTCTCTCTGTCCCAAAAATAAATAAACGTCGAAAAAAAAAATTAAAAAAAAAAAACTAGTAACTTGGGGCATCTGGGTGGCTCAGTCCGTTAAGTACCCAACCCTTGATTTCGGCTCAGGTCATGATCTCACGGTTCGTGAGTTTGAGCCCTGCGTCAGACTCTGCGCTGACAGTGTGGAACCTGCACAGGGTTCTCTCTCCCCATCTCTGCCTGTCTGATTCTCTCTCTCTCTCTCTCTCTCTCTCTCTCTCTCTCTCAAAAATAAATAGGGATACCTGAGTGGCTCAGTCTGTTGAATGTCTGACTTCAGCTCAGGTCATGATCCGCAGTTTGTGAGTTCAAGCCCCATGTGGGGCTCTGTGCTGACAGTCCAGAGCTTGGAGCCTGCTTCGGACTCTATGACTCCCTGTCTCTCTGCCCCTCCCCTGCTCGAGCTCTGTCTGTTTCTCTCTCTCAAAAGTAAATGAGCATTTAAAAAAAAAATTGCCACTTGTTGAGTTAAGAATCATAAATAAATAAATAAATATGGCACAAAAACAGACACATAGACCAATGGAATAGACTAGAAACCCCAGAACTAGACCCACAAACGTATGGCCAACTCATCTTTGACAAAGCAGGAAAGAACATCCAATGGAAAAAAGACAGCCTCTTTAACAAATGGTGCTGGGAGAACTGGACAGCAACATGCAGAAGGTTGAAACTAGACCACTTTCTCACACCATTCACAAAAATAAACTCAAAATGGATAAAGGACCTAAATGTGAGACAGGAAACCATCAAAACCTTAGAGGAGAAAGCAGGAAAAGACCTCTCTGACCTCCGCCGTAGCAATCTCTTACTCGACACATCCCCAAAGGCAAGGGAATTAAAAGCAAAAGTGAATTACTGGGACCTCATGAAGATAAAAAGCTTCTGCACAGCAAAGGCAACAACCAACAAAACTAAAAGGCAACCAACGGAATGGGAAAAGATATTTGCAAATGACATATCGGACAAAGGGCTAGTATCTAAAATCTATAAAGAGCTCACCAAACTCCACACCCGAAAAACAAATAACCCAGTGAAGAAATGGGCAGAAAACATGAATAGACACTTCTCTAAAGAAGACATCCGGATGGCCAACAGGCACATGAAAAGATGTTCAGCGTCGCTCCTTATCAGGGAAATACAAATCAAAACCACACTCAGGTATCACCTCACGCCAGTCAGAGTGGCCAAAATGAACAAATCAGGAGACTATAGATGCTGGAGAGGATGTGGAGAAACGGGAACCCTCTTGCACTGTTGGTGGGAATGCAAATTGGTGCAGCCGCTCTGGAAAGCAGTGTGGAGGTTCCTCAGAAAATTAAAAATAGACCTACCCTATGACCCAGCAATAGCACTGCTAGGAATTTATCCAAGGGATACAGGAGTACTGATGCATAGGGCCACTTGTACCCCAATGTTCATAGCAGCACTCTCAACAATAGCCAAATTATGGAAAGAGCCTAAATGTCCATCAACTGATGAATGGATAAAGAAATTGTGGTTTATATACACAATGGAATATTACGTGGCAATGAGAAAAAAATGAAATATGGCCTTTTGTAGCAACGTGGATGGAACTGGAGAGTGTGATGCTAAGTGAAATAAGCCATACAGAGAAAGATACCATATGGTTTCACTCTTATGTGGATCCTGAGAAACTTAACAGGAATCCATGGGGGAGGGGAAGGGAAAAAAAAAAAAAAGAGGTTAGAGTGGGAGAGAGCCAAAGCATAAGAGACTGTTAAAAACTGAGAACAAACTGAGGGTTGATGGGGGGTGGGAGGGAGGGGGGGGTGGGTGATGGGTATTGAGGAGGGCACCTTTTGGGATGAGCACTGGGTGTTGTATGGAAACCAATTGGTCAATAAATTTCATATAATAAATAAATAAATTAATTAATTAATTAAATAAACACTAAAAAAACATCCCTAGTAACTTAAAACTGCCACACACACACACACACACACACACACACACAAATGGTCCACACCTTTTCTTCTGAAGGTTTTCTGATGCATCATTATCTGCAACTAGTCTTTTGCTATGACACGGAAATGGACAATTGAGACAAAGAGTTCTGAGACCACTCTTCCACTGCTGATTAAGATTGGGGTGGCAGGTATTGGGGATAATATCTACTTAGCCTTCTGAGCCGTCTGGGCAGACTTGAGACCTTGCCAGCCGCCTTGCTGTCCGCTGCTTTGATGACACTCACAGCAACCGTTTGTCTCCCGTCACGGACAGCAAAACGACCTGGACAAGGATAGTCGCAGAAGCTCTTGACACACACGGGCTTGCCAGGAGCCGTATCAGTGACCGCAGCATCCCCAGATTTCCAGAATTTGCAGCCACCTTCCAGTTTTTTCCAAGAAAGACAATCCACCTTCTCCTTCAGCTGGGCAAATGTACAAGCAACGTGCACCGGGTGCCTATGCACACAGGTGAACCCGGATGGTTTCGGATGATCACCTGAGCCATGAAGCCACGCTGCTTCCACTGGTGGATCATTTTTGCTGTTGCCAGCCACTTTGGCGTGAGGGACATCTTTGGCAGACACATTTTTGAGAGAGACGGGCAGAGAGAGAGGGAGACACAGAATCGGAAGCAGGCTCCAGGCTCTGAGCTGTCAGCACAGACCCCGACGCGGGACTCGAACTCACTAACCGCAAGATCATGACCTGAGCCCAAAGTCAGATGCTCAACCGACTGAGCCACCCAGGCGCCCCTGGCAGACATGTTCCTGACATTGAAGCCTGCGTTGTCCCCAGGAAGAGCTTCACTCAAAGCTTCATGGTACATTTCAACGGTTTACTCTTTTACTTTACTCATCCGTACTTCAGTCATAGCATTGATGGGAGCAAAGGTGCCTGCCGGGCCGGCTTCGAAAACACCGACCTCCACATGGCCCACAGGGACAGTATCAATACCATGAGTCCTGCAGATGTAGAGGGGGTGATGCCAGGGCTTGTCAGTTGGACGAGCTGGTGACAGGAGGCGACCCAGAGCTTCAGGCGATGAGGTTCCCCTGCACTGCCCTGTTATGGGGGACTTTCTACCCCCCCGAACCAAGCCATGTTAACACCTGGCTCCACCGTGCTGTCACCATTCCAACCAGAAGTTGGCACAAATGCCACTGTCAGGCTTGGAGCCAATTTTCTTAATGTAGGTGTAGATTTCCTTAAGGTTCTCATATCTCTTCTGGCTGTAGGGAGGGTCCTGTAGGCCCCCTCTGCTAACACCACAATGAGTTGTTTTGCACCCCGTGTGTAATCCAGACGAGCATGCTCACCGGTCTGCCCATTCTTGGAGGCACCTGCTTCAAATTCACCAGCACTGGCAGCAACAATCAGGGCAGCACAGTCAGCCTGAGATAGGCCTGTGATCATGTTTTTGATAAAGTCTCTGTGCCCTGGGGCATTAATGATGGTAACCTAATACTTGCTGTTTTCTGGTTGTTGGTTTTTTTTTTTTTTTAATTTTTTACAATCTATTTATTTATTTTGAGAGAGACAGAGACAGCATGAGCAGGAGCCAGGGAGAACAAGAGGGAGAGAAAGAGGAAATCCCAAGCAGGCTCCTCACTGTCAGCACAGACCCCGACGCGGGGCTCGAACTCACGGACCATGAGATCACGACCTGAGCCGAAAGTCAGACACTTAACTGACTGAGCCCCCCATATTAGAGCACCCCTAATACTTGCTGCTTTCAATGGCGATACCACACTCAGCTTTCAGTTTTTCCAAGACCCAGGCATAGTTGAAGGAGTCCTTTCCTGTCTCAGCAGACTCCCTCTCAAAGTTTTCAATGGCCCAGGAGTGATACACCTGCCCAAATCTACACGTCCGATCATGGTGATATCGATGGAAGTCTTTTCCTTTCCCATTTTGGCTTAGATTTAGTGGTGGATTTCAGGACACCTGTTTCCTGGCAGTAAAATTATGTCCCCCCCCCAAAAAAAACCCCACTAGATTGTGAATTTTTAAAGATCACAGACTCTCATTACGTTTCAGAATATAAGAATATAAGGTGTGTGTCCTTGACATTATACAAAGAATAATCTGGCCCCTAATATTGCCCAAATCTAAGAACTCTCCTAGAGGCTTGACAAACAGGGATGGTCTGAATATGTTACTGGTGTTACTTACGAAAAAACACTTCAGGGCTTCACCAATCGTCCCATTTCCTATCATTTTTCCTTTGTCCCCAAACAGTCTCAGGGGCAAACTGAGGAGTTGGTCAAAGGTGTTTCCAAATAGGCATCTGGGGGTGCTCAGAGTAAGCTTGGTAGGAAGCTGCCCTTGCTGAGGCCCTTGTTGAGTCTAGTGCCTGATTGTACAGCCCCAGCATCACCATGGGAGGCAGGCTGGCATGCGAGGCAACAATGGTAGAACCCAAAAATGCTGGAATTTGTTGTGTAGTATATAAGCGGGGATGTTTGTACCCACTGGCATTATATTACTGTGGGCCCGGTTATTTAGAGAAATCCATGTTCACCATGGAAAGGATATATTATACCTAGAATCTACAATAGCATCCTTAATAAATGGAAGAATATGGCAAAATTCAGATATCTGAACTTTTTGCATAAAATTCTCCCTTTCCTTTTAATTGAGTTAGACAAATACTAGCCTTTTGCCAGGATCATGATTTTTTTTTAACATTTATTTATTATTTTTGAGACAAAGAGAGACAGAGCATGAACGGAGGAGGGTCAGAGAGAGAGGGAGACACAGAATCTGAAACAGGCTCCAGGCTCTGAGCAGTCAGCACAGAGCCCGACGCAGGGCTCGAACTCACGGACTGTGAGATCGTGACCTGAGCCGAAGTCGGACGCCTAACTGACTGAGCCACCCAGGCACCCTGGATCATGACTTTTTGATCTCTACCCCCAATGTGGGGCTCAAACCCATGACCCTGAGATCAAGAGTCACATGCTCCATTAACTGAGCCAGCCAGGCGTCCTGATTTATTTTAAATTATAGGCTGTTCTATTTGGGGGTTAAAAACATAATTGCTACCAACATATAACTTACAAACAGAAAAGTCATGTATCGTAAGCATGCAGTTCAACCATGTTCACAAACTGAGCACACTTGTATAACCAGCACCCAGATCAAGAAAGGGGATATTACTCACTGCAGAAGCCCCCCACCCTTGACCCCTTCCAATCACTACCTCCTCCAGGGTGACCAGTAGCCTTATTTCTAACAGCCTTGGTTAGTTGTGCCTCTTTTTGTACTGGATCACTTTGGAATTTAAAAATTTTTAAGATTTTATTAAGCACAGCTATTTGTTAGTATTGTATCAGTCTGAAGTTTCAAAATTCATTTAGGAATGTCAGAACAAGGGCCAGAGTTCATATTAAAATGCAATCCAGTAGTATTAATATTCAGAATTATCATACTTTGAAATTTACCAGATTCCAGTATTAAAACTACAGTAAAGTTAACATTTTTCTCTACTCTTCTCAGAAGCCCCACAAAAGCAACAAGAGGAAGGAGAAGAAGAACCACATGCAACATCATCAGTGAAACTAGGAGGAGACATCTGAAACCCCTCAAGTAAAAGGAGAAAGGGCTACGGAAAGCAGTGAGGAACTAACAGATTACAGGATGCTCATGGCCGCAGATGTTAGGAAAGGCCAGCAGAGGGCGCTTCTCCAAAGGGAGGGTCACAACCCGAGAAGCAAAACAATAATCCCTTGTTTGCAATGACAAGACTGGGGTGTGTGGACAGCGACTCGTCCTCATAGGGACAGATCCATGTTCTGGGTATAGGTTTGCCTTCCCTGCCTGCCGTGTGTCCGCTCGCACCACCATTCCTGGACTTACACATTGCCAGGACCCACTAGTCCAGGAACCAAGGAGAGATGGGAGTCGTCCCTCCTATTATGACCCCTAAATACTCGCTGAAGAACTGTTTGCTTTCCTGGCCAGTAATCTGGGACTCAGTGGGTCTAGAGGTCCTAGTGCCCAAGGGGGAAATGTTCAGACCAAGAAACACCGTCACCGGTCCGTTCATTTGGAAGCTGAGACTGCCCCTTGGCCATTAAGGATTCCTCAGGCTGCTGAATCATACACAGACAAAGGGGTCACTGTTACGGACTGAATGTTTATGTTACCCCAAAATCTGTATGTTGAAGCCCTAACCCACAATGTTATGGTATTAGGAGGAGGGCCTTTGGGAAGTAATTTGATTTAGATGAGGTCATAAGGATGGAGACTCTTTCTCTCTCTCCTCAAAAAATAAACATTAAAATTTTTTTAATTAAAAATAATCATCATTATTAACAATCATTATTAACAATAGATTTTCTTTTTTATTTCATTGTAACATTCGACAAGGAAGTCCTCAAATTAAGAAAGGACACTTTTCTCAATTTTATTATCATTAATTTAAAGGGTTATTTATTGGGGCACTTGGGCGGCTTAGTCAGTTAGGTTTCAGACTTCGGCTCAGGTCATGATCTCACAGTTTGTGAGTTCGAGCCCTGGGTTGGGCTCTGTGCTGACAGCTCAGAGCCTGGAGCCTACTTTGGATTCTGTGTCTCCCTCTCTCTCTGCCCCTCCCTTGGTCACACACGGTCTCCCTCTGTCTCTCAAAAATAAATAAACATTTAAAATAATTTTAAAAAATAAAATAAAAGATTATTTCTTGAGGGGCACCTGGGTGGCTCAGTCAGTTAAACAATTGACTCTTGATCTCAGTCAGTTCAGGTCTTGATCTCAGGGTCATGAGTTCAAGGCCTGCATTGGGCTCCATGCTGGGCATGGGACCTACTTTTTAAAAAGATTATTTATTGAACTACAAGTATATGTTTATATAGGGTGTTCCAAAAATTTGGAATCAGAATTTTTTTTAACCTTCAAAATTAATTAATTAATTAATTAATTATTTATTTATTTTTACAATAGTAGTTGGTATAGTCATGATAGGAGAAAGCATCCAAGAGAATGGTAGAAACCCCAAGTTGAGCATAATGATTACCTCTAGGAAGGAAAGGAAATTGGATTAGGAAGGATACAAGGGGCTTCAACTGTGTATTAGTTACCTACTGCTGCAAAAATAAATTCTTACCCCCAAATTTAGCAGCTTAAAATAATAAACACTATTAATCACGCTTTCTGTGGCCCTGGAACCTGGAAGTGGTTTTGCTGGGTGATTCTGCTCAGGTCTCTCAAAGACTTCAGTCAAGTTGTAGGTTATGGCTGCAGTCTCATCTGAAGACTCAACTGGGACAGGATCTGCTTTCAAGCTCACTTATTGGCTGTTAGCAGGCCTCAGTTTCTAACTGGCTATTGGCCAAAGCTGTCAGTTCCTTATCCCATGAGCCTGTCAATCCTTATCCCATGAGCCTGTCAAAGACTGCCTGAGTGCCCTCCCAACGTAGCAGTGGCTTTTCCCAGAGTAAATGATCTCAAAGAAGGAGAGAATGCACACCCAAGATAAGAGTTCAGACTTTTCGTAACTTAATCTTGGTAGTGTATATTATCACTTCTTCCAAATGCTGTTGGTGACTCGGGCCAGTCCTGCTACAATGTGAGAGGGACTACTCAGGGTGTGAATACCAGGAGGTGGGTATCACTGGGGGCCAGCTGTCTTGGAGACTGACTACCACCAACTATATTTATAATTTTTTAGTGTTTATTTATTTTTGATAGAGGGAGAGAGAGACAGTGTGACTGGGAGAGGGGCAGAGAGAGAGAGAGGGAGACAGAGGATCCAAAGTGGGCTCTGTGCTGACAGGAGAGAGCCCGATGCAGGTCTTGAACCCATGAACTCTGAGATCATGACCTCGGTTGAAGTCGGACACTGAACTGACTGAGCCACCCAGGCACCCCTATTTATAATTTTTAAAAATTAAATGTTTACTCTGAAATTATGATACCTAAATTGTATTAACTAACCTGTAGTTTCTTTTTTACTTAGATCTCGCTTTGGACATTAAAATTCTTGGAATAATGGAAAAGGAGAGTAATTTTTTAATACTAAGAAAATATGAAGCCAGTATGGAAAAAATTGTTATGATTTGACAACATTGGGTCATGTATATGCGAATATTCACTGTATTATTCTCAATAACTTTCTAAATGCTTGTGATATTTCAATATCAATATTTCAATAACAATCAAAAATATCTTCCCTAGGGGCACCTGGGTGGCTCAGTCAGTTGAGCTTCCGATTTCTGCTCAGGTCATGATCTTGCAGTTTGTGGGTTCGAGCCCCGTGTCAGGCTCTGTGCTGACCACTCCGAGCCTGGAGCCTGCTTCGGATTCTGGGTCTCCCTCTCTCCCTGACCCCAAACCCCTGCTCATGCTCTATCTGTCTCTGTCTCAAAAGTAAATAAACATTAAAATATATATAGATCTTCCCTTAAAAATGTGCAGGGGAAGAGCATACCTCAAATAATGATGACAGAACCCTGAAGACAATTTTAAGAAACAGTTACGCATTCTCAGGAAAGTATGACAAGACATACATGATCCTTGTAACCAGGAAATTACAAGAAGGCAGTAGACTGAGATGAAAGAACAATAGGATGGACCAAAAAAGAAACCAACTGAGAATTCTCTAGCCTTAAAATCCATATTGGAAGGAGCCAAAGGCAGAGTAGATAATACTGAACGTGAAATCAGTGACATGACGTGCAGATTCAAGCAAGTCTCCTAGAACAGAAAGGAAAAAGATAAAGAGATAAAAATGATGATAGAGAAGACAAAATTAATTAATCAATCAATTTATTTATTTATTTTTAAGTAATCTCTACACCCACTGTGGGGCTTGAACTTACAACCCTGAAATTAAGAGTCACAGGCTCTATCAACTGACTCAGCCAGGTGCCCCGAGAAGATAAAATATGCAGAAGACATGATCAGAAGAGCACTATTAAGGGGCGCCTGGCTGTCAGCGGAAGAGCATGTGCTCTCTATTGTGGGGTTGTGCCCAACTTGGGCACAGAGCTTACAAAGAAGATCAATATTAAAATACTAACAAGAGAGTAGGAACATTTGGCAGATTCTTAAGGTGAAAATGGTGTAGGTGTACAGACAAAAACAGCTCAATGCACCTGAAGCAAAATCAAGTTTTTAGCCTCTTGAAAGAGAAACATTTGAAGTGTTCTTCAGAAATGGTGAATATCTTTTAAAAATTTTTTTTTAACTTTTTAAAAATTTTTCAGAGAGAGAGAGACAGAGAGGCAGAGCGCGAGCAGGGGAGGGGGACAGAGAGAGGGAGACGAATCTGAAACAGGCTCCAGGCTCTGAGCTGTCAGCACAGAGCTGGACACGGGGCTCAAACTCATGAGCTGTGAGATCAAGACCTGAACTGGAGCCGGATGCTTAACCGACTGAGCCACCCAGGTGCCCCTGGACATGGTGAATATCAGTTGAACAAAGGGGAGGACTATGATCAATAGTATTCAACAAGGTTTTGAAAGTTCTCATTAATGCAATAAAAAAGTTACATAAAATTTGAGAACAGGAGGCGAAATATTTTTTATAGATTACATGGTTTCTTTGGGAAAACCCAAGGGAATCAGTTGAGACTAGTTTGGAATATTTTTGGATATACACAAATTAGGATATACAAAATATAGGGGTATACAAATTGTAGCTTTTCTATACATCTACCAAAACTAGTTAGAAAATGCAAAAGACAGGGGTGCCTGGGTGGCTCAGTCAGTTAAGCGTCTGACTTTGGCTCAGGTCATGATCTCACAGTTCATGGGCTCGAGCCCTGAGTCGGGCTCTGTGCTGACAGCTCAGAGCCTGGAGCCTGCTTCGGATTCTGTCTCCCTTTCTCCCTGCCCCTCCCCCACTCTCACTCTTTCTGTCTCTCAAAAATAAATGAACATTAAAAATATATATAGAAGACAAAAAGATCTTTTCCGTATTACATCAAAAATACAAAATATCCAGGAAATAAATTTAACAAGGTATGTTTAGAGCTCAGAAGAAGAAAATGATAATGTTCTAACAGAGGGAAAAAAGGCTCAAATATAGAGATATGCCATTTTCATGGACAAAAGACAATATAGGACAGTTGTCCTATACTTCCTTTACAAATGAATCTATCCATTTAAAGCAAATTCAAGGGGCGCCTGGGTGGCTCAGTCGGTTGGGCTACTGACTTCGGCTCAGGTCATGATCTCACAGTCCGTGAGTTTGAGCCCTGCATTGGGCTCTGTGCTGACAGCTTGGAGCCTGTTTCAGATTCTGTGTCTCCCTCTCTCTCTGACCCTCCCCTGTTCATGCTCTGTCTATGTCTCAAAAATAAATAAACGTCAAATAAAAAAAAAATTTTTAAAGCAAATTCGAAAAAAATCTAACAAAATTTTAAAAATTTAGCAGAGTACAATTTGGAAAACAAAACACAGTGATAGACAATTTTTGAAAAGAAAAACATGTTATAATATCACAATATCATAATATTATAACAATGTCCTGATGTGGGCATATAGGCACGAGAGTAGATAGAGGGAGTAACAGAACAGAGTAGAAAATCTAGAAGTGGACTCAAATTTATTAGATGTTAATACTCTCTATGTTAAAGGTGACATCTCAGATTTAGGAGAGGATGGATTTATTTGCCAATTGAGTGAGACAGCTTTCTAGTTATTTTAGAAAAAAATAAATTAGATTCTTACCTCATACTACATATCCAAATAAATTCCAGATGGAATCAAGATTTAACTATAAGCACTAGAAAAAAACATATATATATATATATATATATATATATATATATACAAAAGACCGATGTATTTTACCATACAAAATTTAAAAGTTTGATGGCAAAAAAATCGCTAACAGGTTAGAAATCACGAAAATTCTGCGAAGAAATATTTGCAATATATATATATACTGGACAAAGGGTTAAAATTCTTGGGCTAGAAATAGCTCTTAAAAGTCACAAAAGAAATCCTAATAAATAGACAAATAATAAGAACAGGCACTTAATCAAAGAAGAAATCCAAATGGCCCATAAATCCATGAAAAGATATACAATATCACCAGCACTCAAAGGAATACAAATTAAAACAAAAAGAAACCTTTTTATTTGTTTTTTTATTTTTAAAGGTTTTACTTTTAAGTCATCTCTATACGCAACACGGGATCAAACTCACAACCCCCAGATCAAGAGTCACATGCCATACCAACCGAGCCAGCCAGGTGCCCCAGAAAGAAGCCCTTTAAAAAACAACTCTTTAAAACAGCAAGGATATCAAATAATGATGATTTGATGTCCCAATGAGGAGAAATAGGCATTATTACCTACCTACCCTGATTGTCGGTCAGCGTAAACTGGTGCAACATATTTGGGGGACATTTCAGCAATATGTGGCAAAAATATTGAAATCATCGAATCTTTCGACTCAGCAATACAATGCCTAGGAATTCAGTCATTAAAAATGACCATGGGGGCACCTGGCTGGCTCAGTTGGAAGAACATGCAACTTTTGATCTTGGACTTGTGAGTTTGAGCCCCACGTTGGGTGTAGACATTCTTTAAAAATCTTTAGTGGTGCCTGGCTGGCTCAATGGGCAGAGCATGTGACTCTTGATCTCAGGGTCATGAGTTTGACCCCCCATTGGGCATGGAGCCTTCTCAAAACAAAATAAAATTGAAAATAAAAAAATCTTTTTTTTTAAGTTTATTTATTTATTTTGAGGGGAGGAGGGACAGAGAGAGGGAAAGAGAGTCCCAAGCAGGCTCCATGCTCAGCTCAGAGCCTGATGCAGGGCTCGATCTTATGACCATGAGGTCATGACCTGAGCCAGTTATCAAGAGTCGAACACTTAACCAACTGAGTCACTCAGGTGCCCTGAAAATTAAAAAATCTTTTTTTTTTTAACGTTTATTTATTTTTGAGAGAGAGAGAGAGAGAGAGAGAGACAGAGAGACAGAGCCCAAGCAGGGGAAGGGCAGAGAGAGAGGGAGACACAGAATCCGAAACAGGTTCCAGGCTCCGAGCTGTCAGCACAGAGCCCGACACGGGGCTCAAACTCAAGAACCACAAGATCATGACCTGAGCCGAAATCGAGAGTCAGACACTTAACGGGCTGAGCCACCCAGGCGCCCCACCCCCAACCAGTCATTCTTCAAACCAGAGTTTACGTGGTGTCCCCAGCCACCCTAACTTGCCCTCCACATTGCCAACCACTCCTTTCTCTCTAATGGGTACAGCTTTTTAATACTGCATTTAACACTATAATTGAATGTTATTTTTCCACAAGCGCCTGTGAGCCATGTGAAGGGAGGATTTATGCCCTAATATCCCAGGACCTAGCCTAATCCCCGGGGGGAGTAAACCTAGCAGCTGTCTTTGAAAATCTGACGAATCTGGGGAGACCCCGGTCTCCAACAAGATGGTCCTGAAATCAAAGAACTAGAACATGACCGTAATTTACCTAATGGAAACTAAAGCAAATATTGTATGTACTCTTTTTGAAGAATGATTATGACTGGTATTTCTGGCTTCTAAAACAGTGTCTGGAACAAAGTATTTTGATAACAACCAGTGGTCTGTAATTCGATTCCGGCACTGACCACCCAGAGTTAGTGCAGACCCCACTATTTAAAGGGCACCGTCCACAGCAAGACTGCTCCTAATTCAGACCAACTGGCTACAGATCTAGGGGCGCTCATGATCTCCCTCAGGTGTGATTGTTTTCTACAACTCGCAGAATTCAGGAAAGCACTGTACTTATGACTGCAATTTTATTATACAGGGTACAAATCAGGACCAGCTAAATGACGAGACACAGAGGGTGAGACCTGGAAGGGTCCCACATGCATAGCTTCAGTGTTCTCTTTCCACGGATTAGGGAGTGTCACCCTCCCGGCACATGGGTGTGGTCACCAACCAGGAAGCTCCACTGGATTTTCTTTGGGGTCTCATCAAACAGACTGGGTGGAATAAATCATTGGTCATCGAACTGAACCCAATCTGTAGCCTCTCTTCCCTCCCTTGGAGGTCAGGCTGGCTCAAAATCCTGACCCTCTAAATGGCAGGATTGGCCTTTCTGGTGAAAGCTGGTGATAGCTCCCATCCTGGGGCTCTCAAGGGGCCCTCCAAGAGTCACCTCATTAGGATACACTTAGGTGTGCTCCAGGAAGCTTATGAATAACTAAGACACTTCTATCGCTTGGGAAATTCCAAGGGGTTTAGAAGCTCCACGCCAGGAACCTGGCACAAATTCTTTATTATACAACACACAGTAGACGCTCAATAAATATTTGCTAAGCGGAAAGATACACTAAACGTACCTGAAATTGGCAGGGGAGAGAAAGGCAGTTAGGCTCTTAGACTCTGCCACCTGACAAGTGTATATACCTATTACGAAGACGGACACATCAGGCTACAAAAAAACCCAATACCGTTAAACATTCCAATCTTATGACAAACTCCCCCTGTTCTGGTTTCTATTACCGAGCACCCTGATGATAATTTGACTTCTCATGTGACTTGTTTATAGAAAGACATTGCTAGCCAGGCTGACGTGAGTCTGCGTGTCTGCCCGAGTTGATTTGTCCTTGGAAATTAATAAAGTGGCATCCTGGCTTACACGGATCAGTCTGAGTTCTGTGTGCCCTGCACCATTCGTGTGGTTTCTGAGTCAGATGCCGCCCCAGACCCAACCCTGGACTCTGGCAAGTTCTTCCAGGCTGGTGCCACCCCAGCAGCCTCTAGGAGCCCGTGGGAGCCAGCCAGCCAGGTCTCTCTGCCTCTACATTTCAGGGTGTGGGGCTTCAGGGCATTCACAACATTCCTGCAACAGAAGAGTTTCGGGAACACCCCAAATTGGATCTGGGAGACTTGAATATAATCTCACGCAAGCAGGTATGTCTGAGATGTGGTTGTAACTGAGAAAGCTTAAGCCTAATTAATTTTATTCCACTTGACTTAAAGAAAGAACACGTGAAAGAAGGGGGATCTGAGGACACCTGTAAACTGGACCTCGAGAACACAAATTTCACAGTGTTTATCCGGTCCTGGCCAGAGGCTGGAGACATTGACGCTGGTATACACAGGCCTTGCAGTAACTGGAGAGATTTGCTCTTTTGGAGGAAATAGAGAACTCACCCCTCTAAAACCCGAATGAGGAAGATTAGCCCACCATGAGCTGCATTTCAGTGTTGTGCTCAACAAGAAAACTTGTGGTTAATAATTAGATCTCTGCATCCTCTTTACTGTATCCTCTCCATTGCAAATTAGTAAATGACATTCTGGTTTATACATCTTCTTTTTATGAGTTTGGTTAATATGAGTCAGTCCTACAAATCTGATGCATTGACATAAGTGAGTTTCAAGCTGAGGAAAGTTGGGGATCGGACGGCAGAAGATAGTGATCCCCTCCAACATATTGTCAGCCTGTGACTAGCCGGCCAGCTCCTCTCTAGATGAACGTATTTACCTCACTGTCTCCCTCAAACCACAATACGCGGGATTCAGGAAACTGTTCCACGGTATCCCTTTAAAAAAAAAAAAGTTTATTTCTGGTGATCTCTACACCCAACACGGGGCTCAAACTCACACCTGGAAATCAAGATTTGCATGCTCTTCTGACTCAGCCAGCCAGGTGTCCCTGTTCTATGGTATCCTTGAATCACATTCTCTTTGGATGCCTCCCATGGCTCCGTGGTCTCACAACCCTTCAAAGCAGTCTGCTTTCTAGGAGATCTTGGTTGGGATCCTGAGGATCTTTTGATCCTCAAGGATCTTGAGGATACCTTTTCTTAAATTAGAATGAAGCCTGTCACCTTACAACTTTTGCCTACTGGTCCTTTCACAAAATATCACAGATGTTGTTGCGTCCCTCGGCTGCTTAGCCTCAGTTCCCTTGAAGGAACTTGGTGGTGGAATCAAGCCTCCTCACTCCCCTGCTGTGCTCCCAGCCTCCCAGGGTCTTTCTGGAAAACGTGATCCCCCCTGAATCTGGTCAGCCCGCGAGCACTATTATTTTTGAGACATGAGATACGGGTGCAGCAAAGGTTTGTTATTTCTTTTAGCAGCTACATCTCGCTGCTGGCTCGTACGCTCCAGTTGAAATGCATTCATCTCAGTGCATTTCCCCTTCCTTTTGGATTTGAAGCTGTTGGAATGAGATACACAGTGGCAAGGTTGTAGGCTTACCTTTGGGGAAGGTCCCCCTTTGGGGAGCGCCCCCTTTGGTGAATGCTGTTTCTGTTCAGCCTGAGGAAGAGGGTCCTTAGCTCAGGACTGATATGTAGAGCTGTTCTGAGAATTCAGACCTAAGCTGTGAATGAGCATATTTTTCTTAGAGAGAGAAAGAGAGAGAGAAACCGACCTACCTTTCTCGGGGAGAGGAGCCATCGTTAGAGACCTGGGAAGGTGTTTTCCTCATTTTTATCTCCTAGCACCTGGTTGGGTAAAAGGCACTCAGCATGGGCTTGATGAATCTAGCCAAGGAGATACCAATTTCAATTGAGAGAGAAGGAAAAAAAAGAGAGAGAGAGAGAGAAAGAAAAAAAGAAAGGAAGGAAGGAAGCAAAGGAAAGGAGAAGAAAAGCTATCTTGCTTAAGGCTGTTTTTCCTTCTGGTTCTAGAATATAAAAATGGCATATACAGTAAAATAGTTTAAGCAAACCTAGGTTTGGTTTCTCTTAGAATCCCTGACACATTCCCGGATGAATTCTTCCCTGTCATCTTGAATCCCTTCCACAAGCCCAAGTTGTCTTCAGCACTAATTTGCCTATTTGTTGACTTAATCTGGAAAAAACTTCCTATCACTCATTCTCCCCCCACCCTGTCCCTTAGCCCCTCAACACCCTTATTCCCTCCACTTGCCACCCCACCCTCTCCCCACCGCCCCCCCCCCCACCCCACCCCAGTCCGCAAACCCACACGGGTTTCAGGTTTAGGATTTGATGTTGTCACTGCCCACGGACATTCGCAGGGACAACTTTGAGAGGCCATGTGCTCGTCCCCCCTTAGGAAGTGGGAGAAATCCCTGCAGCTCGGTTTTGTTCCAATGGTCTGTTCAGTGAGTGATTCCCGTTTCCCCAAAGGCTGCCCCTCATTAGCATGAACGGGGGTGGGGGTGTGGAGAAGGGGTGGGGGGAGAGAAAGAGCAAAAGCCCAGGCTCAGTTTTAGAGCCTGGGAACCGTGTCTGCGAAAATGACAGCTAGAGCTTTCTGGCTCCTCTGTTTGATCGTTGGATCATCTCCCGAAGCCCCAGTGGCGGAGAGAAAAGGTAAGATCGGTGAAATGCTGAGTCCTGGGAGAGGAGCAGGGGTGGGGTGGGGGGTGGGGGGACTGGGGAGAGGGCGCGCTGAAGGGCGGGACGAGAAAGGGGTCAGAGTTTGCAGGAGAGGGGACTCCCGGTCCGCGTTCGTGTTCGAAAGGAGCAAAATGTGTCCCCAGGATTTTGTGTGTCCTGGCAGCCTTTTCGGAAAGAAGCCAGTTCAGCTACTGAAATGATCTCGAGCGAGCCGGGCAGGCTGGAGAAAACTTTGCATGTTAAGTAGTTGCTCCATCGCAGAGGAGGGAAAGTGTCAAAAGGGGTCGCGGCGTGCCTTTCGGGCGCCGTGCGGGCCGGGCTCGCAGGACGCGGCGGGCGGCGGGCGCCCCGAGGAGCGCGGGGTCCGCCCCGCGCCCGGGCCCGGGTCCCGCGGGCGATCTGAGGCGCTGGGTGCGCCCGCCGGGGCTGAGGGCGACGGGGAGCCCAAATCGGGCATTTCTCCCCTCTCACTGCAGCCCCAACGAATGGCCCAGGGATACCTGAGTCTTTAAAACACACACACACACACACACAATTTCATGCATGAGATGAAAAATAAGTTACTGAGGGTATGAAACAGGGGTTCTCTGCAGGGAGAGGTTTTTGTTTTGCTTGTATTTGGATGTTCTCTTCGATTCACTATCTCTGGGAAAAATAGCTTCCGCACCTCACGGGGGCAATTCACTTTGGGTTATTTTTCCACATGGAAATTGAATGACTTCAGTGGCATTTAACCCAAATATCAGACGATCTTTCCCATGACAACAGATGGTGATATCAATGGGGAAGCAGTTGTGAGGTCAACAGTTGACAGTCAGGAATTGGATATCTACCAGAACTTTATTCAGCTGTGTATGGCACAGCGTTGACCATAATGAGTCAGAATCAACCTCTCTGCAAAACATGAGCTGTAACCAGCTATTATTGCTGGGTGAAAGCTGATTTTAAAGGAGATTGTCAATTGGGCAAGATCAGTCACTTTAAATGAGGTGTTGCGAGAGCTGCGAACCGGCAGACCAAGCTCTTCAGTGCAAGAGGAGAGAAATGCCAAAAACCAGCCGTTGAAACAACTGAAAAAGAAAAATAAAGACTGGTTCTTGTGCCTCCTTTGGAGGGGCACTGGGACCCAGGCAAACGGGGAGGTGATATTGTGTAACTGGGCATGGAAGGCTGCCCAGCTCCCAGGCTGGCTGAAGTTTGCTCACTAACCTGTCTGCAGAGCTGGGGGAAATCATTAATAATTCTAAAAATTTGTTCTCATGCCATAATCATTGAAGATATTTTTTTGTTTGTTGGTTTTCCTCCACCAGGGCAGGGCGGGGAGGGGGGGGGGAATGTAAGTGATGTGTGCGTGCTTTTATACTTACCCAGGGACCTCTGCCTCCCAGCCGTGCTTTAAAAATCTTTCGTAGCTGTGGTTTACTAGTATGTGGTGTCCAAGAAGCCAGATAAAAATCCACTCACAGAGACCAAGATGACAGTGTAAACACGGATGGGAAAACCAAATAGTTCTGTTGTCAGGGGCGCTCAAACAATTAGGAGAACCTGTAATATGAGACCTTTCCCCCTGGGGTTTGCTCTTGGTACTTTCTCAACAAACTGTACATAGCAAAAAGGCGGATGTTTACATATATATATATATGTATATATATATATATATTAGACGGCAGAAAGAGTTTGTTAACCACAGCCGTCAGTTGTGTTTAGTCCTTAGAACAGATAGGTTGGTGCAATTTTAAAAGCTACAGATTTGAAAAGGTTCCCTAACAAAATGCAATGTTCCCATGTGGTGAGAACTTCTTCCTTGGTTGGCCTCGTTCTCAGAGGGCAAGACCCTCACCTCGGTCTTCCTGCGGGGCCTAGGAAACCCGTGCTCCGCTCGGACCTGAAGCTGGGGAGGCTTCCCTCCCCTCATCACAGGGGCGCCTTCGTCTCCCCCTCGCGTTCCCTCCCCTTCACTTCCAGGGCTCCCGGCCTCCCCATCGCTCCTCTCGCAGGTGCCTGCTAAGTTTCTACGGTCCCCCATCTCTCCTCCCCCAGGGCCCTTTCTCTCCCACCCCCGCCCCTGCCATCGGCCTCTCCTCCCCTCCGCAGCCTCGTCGGCTCAGCCCGCCTTCCCACCTCCCTCAACCTCCCCGGCCTCCCCACTCGGCCTCCCCACCCCTTCCCACTGGGTCTCCCTCCCCTCTCGGCCCCTCCTCCCCTCCCGTCCCCACTCGGCCTCTCCTCCCCTTCCCACAGACTCTCCTCTCCCCTTCCGGCCTCTGCTCCCCTGACGGCCTCCCCGGCCTCTCCTCTTTTTCCCCTACAGCCTCGCCGCCCCACAACAGGAAGCCCGACCCCGGCGGCGGCCCGAGCGCGGAGGAGACGCCGGGGCCCCGGGCGCAGCCGGTCCCTGAGGCCCCGCGGCGGCCGCGCGCAGCCGAGGCCGCTCCCCGCGCTTGGTCCGACCCGCGACGCCGGAAGCCCCCGCCGCCCGCCGAGAACCGGGCCGGCTTCCGGGAGGCCGCGCGCGCGCCCGCCGGCCCGCCGAGCCCGCGCCTCGCGCAGGCCGAGAACCGCGCCTCGCCGCGCCGCGTGCCCGCGCTGGAAGACTCCCCGCGGCGCGCGCGCTCGCGGGCCCTGCGCTTCCCGGCCGCGCGGCCGCCCGCGCGCGCCGCCGAGGATCCCGCCGGCCCCGCCCACCCCAACCGGCCGCGCGCCGCCGCGCCGCCCCCGGGGCCCGCGCCCGCGCCGCCGCCGCCGCCGCCGCCGCCGCCGCGCCTCAGCCTGCCGCGGAGGGACGCGGGAGCCGGCACCGAGCCCTGCGAGCGCGCTTGCAGAACGGACCTGGACGAGCGCGAGTCCTACTGCGCGAGCGAATTCGGTGAGCCCCGCCCCGCAGCTCCTCCCGGGTCCGGGCTGCAGAGCCCTGGCCGCGAGGCGAGCCTCTCCGAACCCAGAGTGCCGGGCTGTGCTCGCGGACTCCCCTAAGGGCAGACCCTGGAGAAACCCACCCACTCGATCCTGCAGTCCTCAGACCCGTGTGGACTATTTCGTGGTGTGTGCAAAACTCACTGGGGAAAGAGAGGAAATGCGTTTCTCCAAACTCTTTGTTTTTTGAAAGCAGCAGTGAACGGAATCGTGCATGACGTGGACGTGCTCGGCACAGGGATCCGGCTGGTGACTCTTCTGGTGGACCGGGACGGGCTGTACAAGATGAACCGCCTGTACATCACTCCGGACGGGTTTTTCTTCCGAGTCCACATTTTAGCCCTAGACTCCTCCAACTGCAATAAGCCATGTCCAGAATTTAAACCTGGTATTGAAACTGATCTGACCACTTTCTATACGGACTTTGTCACCACTTGTAGCTTGGGTGCCACAGCCTCGTCTGTCGGTCACCCCAGTACCGGTGGGTGGGGGAGAGTACTCGAAAATGAGTAGTTTGCAGACGACAGGTATATATTTCGGTCACTCCGATTTCAGCTCCACCAGCCTCCCCCGTGCTTCTGGTTTAAAGGTGGGAACGGCGTGTTTTGGCACAAAGCGGGCACTCAGATTTTTTTGTTGACAAATGGAGTGATGAAACAGCGTTGCCAGAGGGATGCCTAAGAGGCTTTTCGGGAAAGTTTAGAAAAGTCTTTTTTTGGAGGATGGGGGGTAGGAAATGTCCACTCCCACATCTTCCTAGAGGTGTGCTCTGGAAAATCCTCCTGATACATTGTGATTAAGACCTTTGTTTTGTCATGTTGGCAGGTTACAGGCTGATTATCTGGTCATCTTCTAAAAGGTCACCAGACTGTTTCCACCTGTTGTTTGAGGGTGAAATGTCTGAGAATCAACATATGCAGCAAGACAATAGATTCAAGCTTAGGCTTTTTTTTTTTTAAGGATTTTATTTTGGGGGCACCCGGGTGGCTCAGTCCCTTGAGTGTCTGATTTGATTTTGGCTTAGGTCCTGATCCCAGGGTCCTGGGATCGAGCCCTGCTTCCAGCTCTGCGCTGAGCAGCGTGCAAGCCTGCTTGAGATATTCGCCCCCCTCCCCCTGCTCACGCGTGCTCTTCTCTCACTAAAATAAAAATAATCATGAAAAAAGATTTTAGAGTAATCTCTACACCCAACATGGGGTTCGAACCCACAACCCCAAAGATCAGGAGTTGCACACTCCACCGAATGAGCCAGGCAGGTGCCCCAAGCTTAGGCATTTCTTGACAGTCTCAACATTTTCTGTTCCTTGGCTTTTAAAAGACACTGTGAATTTACATTTTGGTTACTTTTTTTTTTTAGGCAGCAGGTATATCGTGATGGGTCACATCTACCATAAGAGACGGCAGCTCCCTACAGCTCTCCTTCAGGTCCTGAGAGGACGGCTCAGGCCAGGAGATGGCCTGCTCAGGAGCAGCAGCAGCTATGTGAAGAGATTTAACCGAAAAAGGGATGGGCAAGTTCAAGGTGCAATTCACACCCAGTGTGTTTGAAATGTACTACTGTCCTTGCCCTTCTGGATCATAAGAGACTTGGCTGTCAGCAACGAGACAGGCAAGGTCTGTCTTCGTGTAATGGGGTCTTCCTGTGGAGTGGGGCACACAGCTCCTTCGGGAAGTGATTGCATAGTTCCAGCTCGAATCCTGAAATTGCCACTTTCTTATTTACAAAATGCTTCTTCCGTGGTATGCTTCTGAGCTGCCTGGCAAAGTTATTCAACTCTAGGGGCACTTACTCACACGGCTCAGATAACTGACCTGTCCAGTTAACAGATCACTGCTTCATGGTGTTTATTTTTAATTATTTTAATTTAAATACATTCTTCAGTAGAAATAGTTCACAAAAAAACATTTCCTTGATTTTAAATATACAACTTTGAATAGGTTATATCGCGTATCAAACCAAATTTCATACTAAAACCATCACATTTTAAATTCTGTACATAACAGTAAGTGCACTAGTCAGAAGACATATATGAAATGTCATTTAGATCAAACACTAGGGTCAGAGCTCAAGACAAGTATTAAAGTTTTACACTTAAAAAGTACTAACGGGCTTAATTCAAGCAAAATATTATTCAAACAAGTGTTCCTGATGTACCAAAATGTAAGAAATAGTTTGTTTTCATGCCTCCCTGCTCCTAAAACATATGTTGTGTGCCAAACTGGCAACACAATGTCTATCCCAATGCTAGACATGTTCTGGGCGTATCTGATGTCATTTTTCTGTTAAGACCAAGTATCATGTTTGTGTTTGTCAAGTAGTAAATCTTGCCTTGAAATCAGATCTTGGATGCACCTGTTTTGTTTGTTTGTTTGTTTGTTTTAGCCTCACTGAGCTCTAAAGGTTTAGGAAAAAGCCCTTCTCGAACTTACTCCAAAAACCCTGGAACCAATAGTCAATGACAGCTTGCAAATATGTGAATTTTAAACACTTGCCGGTTAGTTTGCAAAAGGTAGAATCACTAGCTGTATTTAATATCGATTTTATACTGGAGTCCACAAAGACATTAACAATTTTTTTTCAGAAGACCAAGCTGCACATCAGTTAATTTGAAACCTGTGGATAGAGACACGGATAATCCATGGTTGAATCCATGGTTGCATGAGGAAAGATAAACAGGAACTGAGCTGAAGGGAAAAAAACCAGCCTATGTGGTCCTAAAGGAGATGCGCTCTGGGAGCTCAAGATGTGTCTTTAGACAGTCTTGATGGCACACGGAAGCACTGTATACATGAAGGATGTTGAGGCCAGGACGATAGAGCATCCACAAGGAAGTTAGCAGCAGTAGCATTAAGATGTAACATCTGATTGTGCGGGAGATACTATTACCTGGTGTGTCCCAAACGGGGGGGGGGGGGGGGGGGGGGGGGGGCGGTTAAGGGATAAAATAACATTGGAGAGGTTCTGACTGTTCTGTGGTAAAGCGTTATTCAGGGATTTTTTTAGAGAATTTTCCAAAAGTGAGTCTTGCTAAAACTTACTAAAAATCATGGCAGAATTGCTTCTTGGGAATGGATCAATTGCATTGTAACACCGACTATCAGCCAGTAGAGGAAGCAGCAATTGAAGAGCTTCTGGCTGGTTTTTTTTGTTTTTTTAAGCATAAAGATTAACAGACATAAGTTGTGCCAGTCACAAAAACCAAAGCTGAATTTTTCAGCGTGAAAAAGCTAAGTGGTAATCTCGACCAACGCGGTGGGGAAAATTGCAAAACGGCCAAATGGATAAATTACCGGCTGGATGGTTGGAAGTTAGAATAGTTACAAGGGTTCTTCTATAAATAGCTTTGGCTTAAAAGGGAGGGGAACACATCACTTTGACAGAAGCCTGAGGGTTAGGGTTAGGGTTTGATTAGACTGGTTTGATGATAGTTTCTGAGTTTTGGAAACACACAAAACGGCAGAACTGTGTGATCTGTGTGACGCGTGGTCATACGGTTAGTGCGTACGTCCCGGCAAACACAAGCAGGCCAGCTTTTTAGGAGCTGCCCAGGGTTATGGCCATCATTCAAGACCAGGTTGCCACGAGAGACAAGTGAGGCTCCAGTGAGAGCAGTGGTGGGCGGGGGTGTGTGTGTGCACAGGAGGTGGTAAGACGGAGAATCCCAAGTTGGGCAAAAAAGGTTAAGAAGAATTTCATTGGCCACAATCTGTAATTTTATGGAAACATTTAAGTAGCAAATTCATTGTAGTTCCTAATCCTTTTGTCCTGATAGATTTTTCTTAGTACGTGTGTTTGTGCGCCAAAGACTAAAAGGCTATGTGCGCTGGCAGTAGTCTCTCAATAGAACACTCCATTGCCTTCGAGAGGAACTCGGTACCATCCCTCCTTTGAATTAAGCTGTTAGAACTCAAGAAAAAAAAAGTACTTGTCTTGCTTTCAGGTCTATAAAAAAATATATGCCTTTTTTGGGTACTGACTTTTAAGTTTTTAAAAGACATCATTTGGCACTGTTTGTTTAAATTCCTTCCATCGTTCTTAAGGTGGATCAAACAGCCTATATGCAGACACCTAAAAACTGGCCTACCAATTGCAATTACAACCCCCGTTTCAAGTCTGGGACTTTATTATTTAAAAAAATGGAGCTTTTCTTTAGTTGAATTTGGTCCAAATTGGATCAAATGGGGTGTGATCTTCTAAGAAACGTCTTTCTCAGTAGTTTATCCAGAAGTATCGCTCAGAATACTTCGTATTATTAAAAATACTTCTCAGCTGGCTCTTCCCCTCCAAACACTTAATAAGACACTGCTTTGCCCATGAGGTGGCGCCATTCTCACATTCAGGACTAAACTGGACGCCTCCGGGGAACACCCTCAATCACGGAAAGAGCAGGGGCCACCACTACCGTGCAGCTGTGTCTAGCTCAGCCCGTCCACGCACACTTAAAAGGTCACCACGAGGCTGGCTCCTTTAATATCAGAAACACACAAAGATGAATACAAAGAGGGGAAGAACATCGATTTACAGATTCTGGGAAGGTAGATTACAAACAACGGCAAAATCTCAGGGTCTCTAACACTCCAAGCCATTTAAAATATAAAAAGGCATTGTTTTACTTTAGAAAATAGCTCTGAAAGTTCACAAAAAATTTTTTTAACCTATTGCAGGGCATTAGCTAAAATACAAATCCTGCAGAATCTGGATGGGAGAAAAAAGCTTTACCGGTATTATGAAAATACTTATTATTATGAAACATTTTCAAGGACTGTGAACTTGGCAGATGAGACCCCCAAGCACCAATACTTTTGGCCAAGGACACCTACTAGATGCAAATTCAATATATTTACAAGACGAAGTAGAAAAACCCTAACCACGTATCACAAATGTGCATTCTACTACTCGGACTATTGAAAGGAAAACAGCTATAATACGTGTATCTTATGGAATAGGAGGAGCCTGTCAGAGAATACTCGTAGAAAAGCAGCTTGTGAAATTCATTATATAAGAATGTATGTTTTTCAAAAATGACTTTTGAAAGACTGAAGCTCTATTAAGTTGATAAAACTATAAAATGCCTATTTATATGGTGGCAGAAATTGCCAAAGGCTTTGTTGTTAAATGCACACACGAAACTAACAACTTCCTGGTCTGAGGATCCCCATAAAATTTACCTTTTTTTGGTACAATTTGGCAATGCCAATGGCTACAGAAAATATATCAACCAACCAACCAACCAACCAACCACTGTTTCATTAGAAACTGCACCAAATCCAATGTCAAAAACATTACTTTATTTTTCTAGGATGAAACGTCCTATTACGTACAAAAAGAATTGCTGTTTAGAATTTGCCACAATCTGTTAAAAACATAGCAATCTATTGCCTACAGGTAGGAAAGTTCTTGCCGCAACAAGTTTTAAATGATTAAGCCCATATATATCTATATCTATATATATATATATATGAATAAATAGTACAGAAATACTGTGACGTGATGAGATGCAGAATAATTTTATAATTCATTAAATTGTAGGACTCTTGCATCAGCACAGTGCATACAATAGGTAACATTTTCTTGAAAAGTAAAAGGACAAAATAACCTGTAAATAACCTGTATTTGACTACTTCCGTGTTAGTATTTTAAGCAAAAACTCTGTTTCCACGTTTTCATATTGAGCAGTTAGTCTCCTTAAGTTTGTAAGCAGAGCTTTAAGTGACATTCGTATGTACAAAAAGGAATGGGCTTCTTGAGATAAAATGAACCCAGAACACCTGCACACCTGAGTCTGTAATAAGGAAGAACTGGGAACTGGAGCCACCTCTTTCTTTTAAGAAACTAAGGTCTGGGAAAGGCTTTGCATAGCAGGGTGATAGTAAACAGAAGGAAACTTTAAAAACATGATTAGACAAATTCCAGAAACCGGTAGGACAAAGCTAATGCGCATTAGTGCAAAATCTAGTAAAATTTTTGCAAAGCTCCACAAACCACCTACGGCAGATGTTACAGAAGCGATTATTACAACACAGTAACACAACATGGAAGGGTAGAACACCGAAAGGAAAAATCTGCAAAGTATACCTTCCTCTGTTGTTTCCATCTTTTCCCATACTTGCTTACACTACTTTTTATGAGGGAAAAAACAAACAAAAAACCCCCCCAACCCAGACAACTCAACCAATAAACAAAAAATACAAAATGGATCATGTCATCTAAAAAACGCCCTTCATAAAATAGAAGTAGCTGTCCGTAACTGCTAATTCGCCTGGTATGATATAACGTACACATGAGGGCAATGTGTATTTTGCCACATTACCTCTTTTATTAGTACGATCAATTGATACAACAGGATTAGCACCCCTGAAGATTTTTCTTGGATGTAGTGACAGTGGGCTGGGAATTCTAAAACGAAGGGCCACTATCATCCTGGAGAAACTCAGGTACAATGAAGTTCGTCGGCCTTTTGTTTACCTTGTGGCCCTCCCTTTCCCCTCAAAGGCTTACAGATAATCATTAGCGCACATTCAAAGACACCATCTGTGGGAGAAAAATGATCTCCATTTATTTTGTTTCATATACATCCATAGTTGAATTTTAATACAAAAAGAAAAAAAATTAGAATCTGACAAATGTTTACAAACAAGATACCTTCAAATAGATTTTACTCAGTTTAGCCTGGTGCAGAGTAAATGACAAATTGTACTGTTATATTCAAGGCAACAGAGTCTGTAGTCCAGGACCACTTAGCCCAACCTTTATGCAAGCTTAATTTTTATCTACCATGAACAATAAACTCATTGTTGATTCCCAGTTGTGTGTGTGTGTGTGTGTGTGTGTGTGTGTGTGTCTGTCTGTCTGTGTGCACATGTGTACATAGCAGCTCCTTTCATAGAAAGAAAAGACATCTAGAGGTCGTCTTGTACTTTTACCTACAGGAATCATGATAAGATATGGATTACATGAAACCGGGGCTGAATTTTATAAGAAAAAATAATTAGCTGACAAATGAGGGCAGCAATAAAAAAGCATCTTTTTTGCAACAATAAATAAATACAGTCAAAAGTTTTCTGTGAGACTAAACCAGCTTCTTCACTGAAGAGCAGACGTGGCATTTCCATGGAGTTACACTTGACCCCATATTATCTTTTTTTCTTGCTTTCTTTTTTCTTTTTTTTTTTCTCAATAAACAAAGTTTTCCCGCTTCTGCCACAATAGTAAAACCATTTGATCTTGACAAGATAATGGTGTCGTTGACTTTGCTTTTCCCTTGTCCGTTGGACAAAATTGGCCAAGAATATAATTGGACTGTTATGACCAATAAAAACGAAGTTTAGGTCAAGTCTTGTCAGGATAACCTGACTAAAAACATCTGGCTCCTTAATTTAAAATAGTTCAGACAACCAGATTCTTGCTGTGTTTTATGTTAGGTTAACACGCTGAACTTTAAGAAGCTGTAGACTGCAGTTTGTTGTTATGAGACCTACAGAATACAGAAAAAAGGGAACAATTAAGCACCCTTCATTTTTGAAAACAATGATGCTTTATGTGGATGCCAAGGTCAGTCTGTCTGGGGGAAGAAGCAGCCATGTTCTTTCATTTACCCTTGGCAAGCAAATATATGAGAACAAGTAAGAAACTGTTAACCTACAATAGAAATTTTCACTGTACACTGAAACATGATAGTTCACTGGAAAAAGCCATTATTAAAATATATATATATATATATATTCATCTAATAAAGATTATACATTTTTAGCCAATGGGACAGATAGAAACATTTACAGAGGCATTACCATTGTGGTAAAGGTGTGTGTGTGCGTGTGTGTGTGTGCGCGCGTGTCTGTGTGTGTCTCTGTGTGTGTGTGTGTGTGTGTGTACGTACATGCTTATTTACATTGATTCGGGGAATATGAAGAAAAAATTATATTAAAAAAAAAAAGAAATAGCAGTATTAAAATCACATTTTTCTATTGAAGTCCAGAAAGTCTCCTCTCTAGTTTCACAGTTTTATTCACAACTTTGTTAGTAAAAACCACACTCCTGCACAGCCGCCAGGACTAAGTCAGAGTGCGGTCTACTGCAGCAGTGTGGATAAATACAGCATTCCAGGAGTTTACAATTCTTAAGTACATTGTTCAACATGGCCGCTAGAATAAACCATTTACTACTGTACATATATTTTTAACATTAAAACATTAAATTAACTAGTATGAACTTTGTGGGGGGGCAATTTTGAATTAGGTAATCACGTGGAACAATAAAAGAAAGAGTGACCCCAACATCCAGTTCTGATTCCAGTTAAAAATTCAGACTAAAGATATCAGAATCTGTAAGAAAAGAAAGAACATGGATGGTATAAATGATGAATTGTAACAAAGCACAGTAATGAAAATAATGTGTGAACAATGCTAGAGATCACAAATTAAAAATGGGGAAAATATGGCAATGGAAATACTGGAAACCCATAAATCAATCCCATTTCAATGAATGGCTACATGTAGGTTTCATTCTTAAATGCTTTAAATCTGGAAAGCAACAGAAAAATTCCTTAAAATCTCCTCACATTTCATCTCATAGAATTGAGCAAACTTGTCAATTTGCTCCCACGTTCCTTAATGAAGATTCCGTGAACTCAAATAAAATAAAAAGCTGCAAAAAATAAATGGGTGACAAGCTCTCGTAAGTGGCCCCTGTACTGTGCAGACCCAGCCCCTGGACCTCCTCCTTTCCCCAATTTCTTTGTTTCGCCACAAGCCCGCAGATGCTTTCTCCTCCTTCATCGGCAGCTGCTACCATTCCCACTCTGGGTTCTGCCTGCAAGCCTGGCATGGCAGCAGGGTGGGATTCAAATCCCCCAGTTTCCACCTCACAGTTACTAGCAAAGGCTAAAGCCTTTCCAATTAAAAAAGGGCAACTATAGAAATGTAACTGGAGGAGTAACTGCAAGAGGTGCAAATAAAAAAGCAGGGAGAGACTGAAACTAAGTTGTGGTCCTCTTATCCCAATATTTACTCAACCTGAAGCCAAGCCTCCCTAGGATCAATTACTTTGAACTCCAGTTCGTCGGCAGGTAGAGTTCTCATGCTGCTATTTCTCGTTTAAGCAACTTCATATCGCTTACATCCTGCTACAGCAAATGATAACTAAGCTCACATAACCATTTTCCCACCTCTCTTCTTGAATCCAACTTTTACTTCTAATTTTAAATGAAATCTTACTGTGCTTTGTCTACAGGTTGATTCTAAAAGCTGAACATCAACGCACTGTTTACATTATTGTGACTATGTAAATATTTTTCTCCTTGTGCCACCTACTCCTTTGCTAAGAGGGCATTCTTAGCATTCCTACACAACTTTATGGTTTTCATGGGATCTTGAATTGCCTTCCATTTTTCCCCTCTTGCATTCTTAAACTAGTAATTATCTAATGTATGAACCATTTCTCCCGCCAGACACCTTCCTCTTGAGAATGCTCCATTCTCCTGCTCCAGTTTGGACTCCCTGCTGCATTAGCCTGCTGTACCAATGTCGTCTTGAGTTAGAGTGATTCATATTATTTTCCTGAACCGCTTGTTTCTTGGATCCAAGATCTTTTGTTTTCTTGAGTTATTTTGCTAGTGCACATCTTAAAATAACTTGCAAAGAAAGGATTCACGGGAAGGAGTCCCTTTATGAGTCCTTCCATGACTGAAAGTGCATTTGTTCTGCCCCTGCACTTGATTGTTTGGCTGGACACAGAATCGTAGGTTGAAAATCATTTTTCCTCAAACTTTTAGACGTATTCCTCCAAAGTCTTCCGGCATTCCACGTTGTTAGAGAAAAGTCTGATACCAGTCTAATTCTTGTTGCTTTATAGGTTGTTTTATTTTCTTTAGAAACGCTGAGAAAAACTTCTTTTATCCTTGGCATCTGGAAATTTTACAATGATGGATATGTGGGATGGACTTTTTCCCATTTGTCCAGCTGGCTTATATGTTTACCAACTGTCCTTATCATTCCATACCCCTCACCCCACAAGAATGAAGCCCCAGAGGGATTCGATATCTGACACACCGCAGGGTCTCAATAACCATTTGATGAATGAATGAATCTGTTCTGCTTGAACTTGAAGTCTCGTGCCTCTCATCAGCTCAGGGAATTTTTCTTGTATTAGTCTTTTGAAAATTTATTTTTCTCAGTCTTCTCTCTTCTTCTTTTCTGGAATTTCCATTGAGTACTAGAAATGCTACAATGCATTTTCTTCCTTTCACATTTTTCATTGACTTGTCTTTTTGTTCTTTACATTGAGAAAGTCCTTGATTTTAACTTTCACTGTTTACAGTAAGTTTCATTTCTTTTCTAGCCACTCCTTCTAACTGTTCTTTATTCTTAATATTCTTTTCACCATTTTGTAGATTCAAGATTTTTTTTTTTTTTTTTAATTTATTTTTGGGACAGAGAGAGACAGAGCATGAATGGGGGAGGGGCAGAGAGAGAGGGAGACACAGAATCGGAAACAGGCTCCAGGCTCCGAGCCATCAGCCCAGAGCCTGATGCGGGGCTCGAACTCACGGACCGTGAGATGGTGACCTGGCTGAAGTCGGACGCTTAACCGACTGTGCCACCCAGGCGCCACCCCCCCCCCCTTTTTTTTTTTTTAAGTAAACTCTACTTGCAACGTGGGGCTGGAACTCATGACTCCAAGATCATGCTCTACCAACTGAGCCAGCCAGGTGCCCCTAGATTCACTATCTCATAAAATTTCTCTTGGGACATGACTTAGAGGCTTGGTTTTTTGTTTGTTTTTCTTAAGTTCTCTTTTATCTGTTCTGCTACACCTTGACCTTTCTCTTTTACGCTGCAAGCTTTCCTTACATATCTGGTCATCCCTGGCTATCTGTTCACACTGAAAGAGAGGAAGTTGAAGGACCAGAAAGGTGCCTGCAGAGCCCTATGCACCTGTGTAAGGCTGACTGGCAAGTGTTGCCTTCGATCAAGGTTTCTTAATTTCAACACTACTGACATTTGGGGGCTGGATAATTCTTTGTTGGGGGCGGGGGCGGTCTGGTGCACGAGGACGTTTAGTTGCATCTCGTCAGCATTACTTCCCACCTCTGAGTGACCAACAAAAATGCCTCCAGGCATTGCTGAACATCCCGTGGGAAGTATGGGGGTGGGCAAATCATCCCAGTCGAGAGCCACAGCTCCAGAGTGACAGGGCCGTGGACCCAACCAAACCCCAGGTCGGGGGACTTTACTCCGAGTCCAATTCTCTTCTGCCTACTCCAGTTCTCTGCAGAAAGCTTATTCCATTTCTCCAGGGAAGAAACTTGTGTTCTTCCAGTGCTTCGGGCTGCCCACACAGGGCTGTCTGTACACAGCTTACAAAGGGTGACCAGCCCATATTCAGATCTTTAACTCCTCTCTTGCCTTTTATTGTATTTTGGACTCTTCGTGTTGGAGGCTTGCAGCAGGTCTACTGGTCGGCAAGCGGTCACCTCTGCTGAAGAGCCGGCAAACGGCCTGTGGCACCCCTGGCTTTGTCAGACGATCCTTTCATCTGCTTTCTGTATTCTAGAATCTGTGGAAACCTCGTCAGTAACATCTACCATATTCTTCTCATATTCTGAGTTTATCCCTTTTTATTCCTTCATTATTATTTTATGAGGGACTTTACCATATTGAGTAAGTCGTCCTCTTCCACTTTAGGTTCTACGGCCAATGGGTTAACAGGAGAGGATACAAATGGGAGTTTCAGAGATTCTGTAAACTCTCTTCGTTCTTGGTCTAGAGGCTGCCTACCTACCTGGTTTCCTTCCTTCCTTGCCTATACTTTTGATTCCCTGGGACACCTTAGCTAGGCTTGTCCTTCACTTTTAGTTTATGTAAACGGATTTTAAAATGCAGTTCTTGATCTACCTTGCTGCGGGACAAGGAGAGAGACAACACCCTATGGATTTTCCTCAGAAGAAAATAACTAAGCACAGCACTGACTCTTACACTTTGATACGCAGAGTTCACTAGATAATAGAGATGCCCAGGCCCCAGACCAGCCAAGATCTACCCAGTCCGAGTACCTAGGGAGGATCAAGCATGCAAGCTGGTGGATGGGGGATGATGGTGAGTAGTGAATATCAGGGCTACAAAGTGGTGGACGTTATCACAGGAAAAGAGAACAGGGCTCTGTTGGAAAGAAGAAAGTCATGGGCTTGAGAAGGGGAGACTGAGGTTCAGAAACAAAAGGCACGAAGATGCTGTATCTGAATACCATGCAAAGTTGCTCACTGCTTCTGTGTTACCGGAGGTTCAAAGTAAAGGCCGGTGGACTTAAAGTCTAGTTTTGCTCACAGGAAAAATACCCAGAGAAATAAAACATTTTATGATTTCAAAGATGTAGCAAGCATAAATTAAGGAGAAAGCGCTTAAATCCCCTTTCCTAGTCCTCCCCTTACTCTACCCTATAGAACAGTAATTTTTATGCTTTGGTAAACTCAGGAAGGGCAAGAGCTCTGTCTTGCTACTAAATTTTTGTGTGCCCCATGGCATGTTTCTTTTTTAAATATAAATATATATTTATTTAAGTATAAATATATATTTATTTATTTTATCAAGTAAACTCTACACCCAACATGGGGCTTGAACTCACTGCCCCGAGATCAAGAGTCGCACACTCTTCCGACTGAGCCAGCCAGGTGCCCCTGCCCCGTGTGGCATTTAAGAGAGCATCTTGCGTTCTGTAAGCATCTGATAAGTGCTTTTTTATTAAAAAACAAACAAACAAAAAAACCCCAAAAACTTTAATTTTCAGCAGATCACAAACTCAGCAACTTCTCGTTGCTGAGTCTGTCCTCTTGTCCTTGGCAGTGTATTGTAATGCTAGAGTCTTGATTTTTTTTCTTTTTTCACGATTCTTGATTTCAAGGTTCAAATTTATCACAGACTGCACTGGCTGATCTAGACAAAAACAGTAGGAAGAACTGGAGGAACTGGGTTAATTCAGAACACGGAACGCATTTGCTCACCTGCTAGCCTTGAATCCTTTCAATTTCTGTACAAAGAATGATTCAAGAACTTCTGCACATTGGTAAAAAGGCGAGTCACTAGGATTGTAGTAACGACAGTTATCAAAAATTTTGGTCATGTCTGCCACAAATTCCGTCAGCTTTTCATAATACCGTCTTTGTACTCTTTCTTCCATGGTGGCGAGGTCTTAAAAACACAAAACACAGAACATTTTTAAAGCTTTAAGGCAGTTCCACTGTGAATACTGCCCAGGGTCCTAATAAGAATATAGGTTTCCTGCCCCAGCAGCCCCTGAAACGAAGCTGATTCACCACTGGGGACTGTTCAGGAATTCATGAAGGAAAAAGGAGCACTTCTCCAATTTTGGTTTTGATTGGGGGAGTCTAAAATATAAACCGTGGCTGCTATTAAGAAGGTTCTTTTACTTTCAGTTAACGAGAGAACAGCTCTTCATTCAGTTGGGTTGAAATAAAGGAAACTACACCCACACGATCAATACGCATCTAAGCACAACACATTTTTACACGCAAACAATTATGTGTATTACATGTACAAAGAGGAGGCAATCCAAAAGACAGACCGAAATATCTTTGGGGCTTCGTGATACCTGTATTAGATTTTAATACCATCATTTTGCTTTCTTTACTAATTTTTATTGTTACCTTATATTGGTGGCAAGTGACACCTTAACAACAATTTTTGTAATGGTTTCATTTATTTTTGAGGGAGAGAGAGACGAGAGGGCAAGCTGGGGAGGGGCAGAGAGAGAGGGAGACACAGGATCCGAAGCAGGCTCCAGGCTCTGAACTGTCAGCACAGAGCCCGATGTGGGGCTCGAACTCATGAGCCACGAGATCTTGACCTGAGCCGAAGTCGGACGATCAACCAACTGAGCCACTCAGGCACCCCAAGTGACACTTAATGTAACACTTAAGGTGGCAAGGATATAAAGTGTCCACTTAAAGGGAAAAATCTTAGCTGATATGAATAAAAATATTAGTATCTAATACCACAGGTAGTATGCAGAGAGGACTAAAATCATTCAACTGGGACAAAGGTAACTGCTTTGGAATATACTGAGCTTAATCTTTTGAAATAACATTAGGTCCTAGGAGAAAGTTGTGTTTGAAGGAAAATTCCACATATGATCTCACATAAAAACCTGGGAGAATATGGGGCGTCTGGGTGGCTCAGCTGGCTAAGTGTCTGACTTTAGCTCAGGTCACGATCTCGTGGCTTGTGGGTTTGAGCCCCGCATTGGGCTCTGTGCTGACAGCTATGAGCCTGGAGTCTGCTTCAGATTCTGTGTTTCCCTCTCTCTCTCTATGCCCTTCCCCTGCTTGTGTGCTCTCTCTCTCTCTCTCTCGCTCTCTCTCTCTCTCTCTCTCAAAAATAAACATTACAAAAATAAAAAAGAAAAAGGAAAAAAAAACTGGGAGAATAAAAAGCTGGTGATCTCAAATCAATCTAGGTTTGACAGATAATACAATTTTAAACTAAATTTCAGTGATTATTTTAGAATTTGAGAAAATGATTTTAAAGCCCAAGAATATCTAAGAAACATTTGAAAAATAAACGTAAAAGGAGAGATTTTAATCTATCAGACATTAAACAAATATTATAAAGCTGTGACAATGGAAAGTGTGGCATTATGTAGGGTGACACAAACGTTAACGAAACTATCCAAAACAGGAATAGACCTAATCATTTTCAGCAGAAGAATTTTATGTATGTCGAAGATGTCATGTCAAATAAGCCAAGGAAGGAAAATTCATTAAGAAACTGGGTTGAGGCGATAAATGATTAGCTGAACTACAGGTGCCATTGACCAATCTGGACAAAATACCTGCTACGTGACTAGACTAGACTTTAGCTAAACTTCTCTCCTTCCTCCAGAAGCCTTAGCTTTGACCTACTCTCATCGTAACAGACTCAGCCCTTCCTCCACAATCTCTCCTAGAAATAGGCTAATGCAGGGGGTCTGCCCCCAACCACACCACTATTCGTCATCCTACTCTTTCTAGCCTTGTTTACTTACTTGTTTACTTACTTGTTTACATCCCATTCTTTCTAGCCTTGTTTACTCCTCCTTATAAAAGAAAAGCCCTTTTCTGCCTAGCCTTTGAGATGCCTACAGATCTGTGGTTGGCAGATTCTCCCTATTACAATTTCCCCACCTCCATTTATTGTAGTCATCTTCCAAACAAGGTCTGGGGTGCCTGGGTGGCTCAGTCTGTTGAGCATCTGACTTTGGTTCATGTCAGGATCTCCCAGTTCCTGGGTCTGGGCCCTGTATCAGGCTCTGTGCTGACAGCTCAGGAGTCTGGAGCCTGCTTTGGATTCTCTGTTTCCCTCTCTGTGCCTTCCCCCATTCGTGCTCTCTCTCAAAAATAAATAAACCAAAAAAAAAAAAAAAAAAAAAAAAAGAAAGGAAAAGAAAAAGAAAAGTAAAGAAAAAAGAAAGAAACTGGGTTGAGGCAATTGCCTCTACAGATGAAGAAAAAATTCTTCACACTAATGCCAAAGTAATTCCAGCTGGATTAAAATTTAAGGACAACGATGAAAACCATAAGGAGGGCTAAAAGGACTACATCATAAATGTAATTAATCACTGAATTGTGCATACTAGGTAGTTATATTATGTATATTTTGCCACACGTGTGCACGCACGCATCTGTCTCTGGCAGTGTCTGTAGGGAGCAGAAAAATACAACCGCAAACATGCTTCAGGCCTCATGAAATCCCAAGCAAGACTTGGGCACGTCTATTGTGTGCAGGGTATGGAGGCTGCACAGAAAAGGGTAAACATCTGACACACACATCATTCTTGCACTTAAATTCTGTGTGCTTACCGTCTGGCTAACTTTAATAATGTATGTGAATAGTGCTTGGATGTTTTGTGATTCCAACTTAATTAGATATCCCTTAAAAAGAAAGTACCAGGAGAACATATATGTATTTATATACCTGGGGAAGCGCAAAAGACTAAAGGCACGACTCCAGAGGCAAAATTCATAATGATTAATAGATTTAAATCCCAAAACATTAAAAATGATCATATGCCAAAAAAGTCAATAAGAAGCTTTTAAAAAACTATTTTTGGGAGAGGCAGAGTGAGTGCGAGTGGGGAGGGGCAGACAGAGAGGAAGAGAGAGAATCCCAAGAAGGCCCTGCGCTGTCAGCGTGGAGGCTGACACAGGGCTCGATCCCATGAACCGTGAGGATCGATGACCTAAGCCGAAATCAAGAGTTGGACGCTCAACCGACTGAGCCACCCATGTGCATCAGTATGAAACTTTTAAATGTCCCTGGCGTATAAAGAGCCCTTAAGGAACACTGACAACAATATGAACATCCCAGAAACATTCTGTATGGGCAAAATACATAAATAGGAAACTCACATCAAGTTCAAACGGTAAGTACACAACACTAATTACTGAAGTCACGCAAAGCCAAAGAACCACATTCTTTGTCCAAATTGGCAGATATTAAAAATTAATACATCAGCCTATTTTCAACAATGACTCCAAGACAGAGAACGAGAGTGGTAGTACACTTCAAATTTTACTCTCTGCACCTCTGTAACATCTATACACCTAACATACTATTTTGAAATAATTATTTTCCAAGAAAATATTTCCTATCAAAAGCACGATAATACTTAGGGTTTTCAAGAGTGGAGAGAGAAGGATACAGTCATACATTATTACTGGAAACGGGTTCAATGTGCCGAAGTGCAATTCAAAAATACCTATCAAAAACGTACGGAGTATAAATACCATTTGACCCAGAAATGCTAATTCTAGGAATTTCTCCTCAGAAAACAAACAAGTGCAGGCAAATGCATGAAAGAAGATATTCACAGAAGTGTTGCTTATAACAGCAAAAACTGCACACAACTGACAACCCCATTAATAGAGAGGTGATTAAATACAGTATCTTAATTGCATACAATGAAAAACGATGTAGGTCTATACTATAGCTCATGTGAAAAAGGTACTGATAAATTTATAAAGTATGTTATAAAACAGGATTCATTCATATAACCCTATTTCTGTTTAAAAAAATTTATTAGAGCTGCTGATCTTATTGGTTCCCTCCTTCTCTGAAAATAAACTATTTTTTTTTCAAAAAAAATTTTTTTCAACGTTTATTTATTTTGGGGACACAGAGAGACAGAGCATGAACGGGGGAGGGGCAGAGAGAGAGGGAGACACAGAATCTGAAGCTGGCTCCAGGCTCTGAGGTGTCAGCACAGAGCCCAACATGGGGCTTGAACTCACAGAGTGTGAGATCGTGACCTGAGCCCAAGTCAGATGCTCAACCAACTGAGCCACCCAGGCACCCCTCACTCATCTTTTATATGGCTGTAGGATGCTCTGCTTCCATATCACTGATTCAGCTATTCCTCTATGACGGCCACTGATGTCATTTCTGGTATTTCTGGGATTGACAACGGTACTGTGGTGAACAACATACTTGTGCCCATGTAAATCCTAATAAATGAAATTGCTGGGTCCAAGGGAATGCAGATTTAAACTTAATACACACTCCTAGTACATCCCACAAGTTACCACACCAATTTATTCTTCCACCAGCCTTGCTCAACGTTATCGTCACGATGTATCACGCGTGACAGATATCTGCGGAGACTTCTGAAAAAAACTCCATATTCAACTCAAGTACCTACCCATAGGTTCCTTAATAACACCGTAATAATCTGGTGCGTCATTAGGATCCACTGGCTCAAGGAAAGGCCAGGCCATCTTATGGGCCTGTGATGGGAGGAGAGAACATCATTATTGTCAGGTCATTTAAGTTTCCCATTTGAATTGCTTTATCAATCAACCCTTAAGCCCCAAAAGTCAGTTTTCAACCTGATAGATGAGATTATTTATAATGTAAACGTGAGTAGAGTTTTGCCCTACTTACAAATCATCTCGGGTGAGCATACTCTGTATTAACGGTTCTCAAAGGGTTGGTCTGAGGACCTCAACTGTGGGGCTGGGGCACTAGCTTAGAAGACAAGAAGTCTGTACTCTCATTCCTACATGACAACCTGCTACCTGTAAAACTGGGGTGGAACAGTCACCATTGCGGACTAATGAGGTGTCAGACATGCTAATAAATAACTTCACCCACATATTGAGACCACTGTTGTCTTTTTAGTTCTTTTTTTTTTTAAGATTTTATTTTTAAGTAATCTCTACACCTAACGCAGGGCTCGAACGCACAACCCCAAGGTCAAGAGTCGTACGCTCTTTCAACTGAGCCAGCCAGGTGCCCCCTCACTAGAATCTAATCGAACTGTTTTTCAATCTATGGTAGTGAGGAAAACTTTTCTTTAAAAATTACATTTAGGTTAAAAAAGTGAGTCGTTTTAAATACGAGTGTCAGATAAACACCATTCGAGCTAATGTGTGGATACGGTTAACCTGCTCGTGATATCGGCATGTGAAGGACTGAAGTCTGGAGTACCTCACTAGACTGGCTGGAGGTCAGTAAACGATCACAGATTCTGAGACTGGAACATTCAAACCCCAGAAATGGCTCCAGAGTCAACGCTGGCTGATTTCAGCTGCAGACAACGCACACACGGCGTCTTCTTACCTGTAAAGAACGCAGCACCCTTTTCAAACCCTCGTAATCTTTCTCCGTTAGCGGCGTGAGCACTGTCATGGCATCCTCGGTTGACTGGCACTGTGGACAGACATACTCGTCAATGAGCTCTGCCTCACTCTGCAAGATGCCCACGCAGCGCCCATGGTACCAGTTCTGACACCGATCACAGCCAATATAAAATCTGCAAGATCCGAAATGGAAATGTGAGTTCAAAACAGATGGGATCACGTTACTTACATCTACCTTAAAAAGTAAAACATGCACCTGAAAAGATTCTAACTCTGGGTATAAAATAGTTTTAGTATCACAATTGTTTTAATACTTCTGAAGACTGACATTCAAATGTGTTAATTTAGTACTTCTGATGTTAACAAAGCACTAAAAGCTTATTAAGAACACTGTGTAATATTGGAGAATATGAAGAAAAACGTAAAACATTTGATTGACTTTAAAGCTCAAAACAAAATAAAGCCAAAAATCTTTCAACTAGTACCGTATCAAATGGGAAGCTGATACTGGCCACCCAACTGGGAGCTCAAAATCCTGTAAGCTAATAACAGAGTCTCAGAGCTTTTACCCAAATTAGTGTTTTTTTCTAACCTACAATAATGCACCATTTCAAACACTGATAAAATCCAAACAAGCAGGCTGTTTTCATCTCATTCGTTTCTGTTACATATTGAAGAATCAAGTCTACCATTAAACCGTATTTTTTCCCAATGCATCTCAAACATTCGCTATGAAGCAACACAAATTTTGAAGGGGAGGTAAAGAGAGAAAAAGAGAAAAAAAATTGGAAAGGAATTTGTAATGTAAGTGTATAATATATGCAGAAAAATATCTTGCTTTTTATTAAAATAAATAAGTAACCAGTCAGAGCAATTTGGCTTCCTAAATTATTAAATATGATGCTCTTATCAGAACTCACTGTGACTCATCATAAGGTGTTCTGCAGATACAGTACAATTCCTCACTGCTGCCCTCTTGTGCCCGTTTACAATCATTACAGATGTACACATCCATTTTCTTAGCCTCCTTTTCTGTGATGCCAACACATTCTCCATGATACCAGTTAGTACAAAGATCACAGCCAATATAGAACCTAAAAGTATTCACAATGAAAATGACAATGTAATTGTCATTTTGAGCTGCATGATACTTAAACCTGTCTTCCCTGTCCTGATTCACTTTCTTACAGGATAACTTTCTGCAATGAGTCAGCTAAACATCCTGAATCCAACCATTCTACCCCTGGCAAACTACAGCATCTGACACTGTATCAAGCGTGGAAACATAAAATCACTCACATCAATTTCAACAAATACACTGTTTGGTGAAATATGGGTCTTTAAAAACATACTGGAATTGGAAAAAATAAACAACACACTGATGGTAATGTCTCCCTCTTAATGAATGTGTGTAAAACTGTAACAGGCACAAAAACCAAAGCCGAAGAATCAAAGACTTACATCTGTCAAACCTATGCCACAGAAGCCATTTCAAATTCAGGGCTATTTCTTAGATAGGTTTGAAAATGTATCTCACGATTTAAATTTGAGAACAAAGCAAAGCGCAAACACCAAGTAGAAGTTACACTACGAGGAACATGCAGGTCAGCCAGGTGCAAAAGATAAACGGTCAAAATATGGCATGAAGAAGACAACTAAGAGAGGTACATGTAGTGACTCACTTTCTACTAAGTTTTCTAAAGAAACACTGGAATTTAACCCAATGGTAACAGATTATGAGGTGGGCCAGTTTTTCAGTTAATGTAACGTATGTGACAGTGTGGAGAGTGACCAGGTTAACTAACTGGAAAGGAACTGCTTCGATCCAAAACAGGGGGTACCCGGCGTGGACAGTGATACAGGATAGGTATCCAAAACAGCAAGAGGTTCCACAGTACTTGGCACGGTGGGGGTGTCGGAGTGTGTGACTGAGGGCAATCGCATTCAGCCAGGCCTCCAGGCTTTTGTAACAGAAGACCCTGAAGGATGGACCGAATGAAAAGCACCTCTATGGTAAACACAGAGCGCATTTAAAAGCGTTGACAGGGGCTGTGTAGGAATGCCATGTAAAAATCATAGCAGGAATCCGCGTGAATCATAAGGACCCGGACTGGCCTTGCTGACACGGTTCCACCAAAGTATTTCTCGGCGGATTCCCCTGGAGCGATGGAAGCAGTCCTCAAACTTCAAACTAACCTTCCAAACGAACGTAAAGGAATAACGTATGGTTGTGTGGTTCATCCTACTCCCATTAATTTTTTTCTTTTGAATTAAGACTCCTCCAGGATTTTTGCTGCCACGGGTGGGGGGTTGGGCCTTCCAGGTGTTTTGTATGTTGCCTTCACGAGATGGTGGGCTATGTGTTCTGGAAGTAAGCTCAGGACTTGAATTTCAAGTTTTAGGCATTCTCACTGGCTCCCCAAACCAACCTAGTTTGGTACAAGAGATTATAAAATACTCCTAAAAACCAGTAACTCATCCCGACTAGAACAGGGAGTGAATGAACCTGGTATACTGGTATTTTAATAACACCCAACTAAAAATATGAAATATCCACAAAATAATGAGGCAATCTCAGTAGAAGGAGCACATACTTTCATGCAACTGAAGTATGACAAAGATGTTGGTGTGTGAAATGAATTTCTGTGATGTGGATGTTTTAAATAAGCCACATTTGTCTAATTACTTAAATAAGTTCCATACACAGATCTTTGTGTAAAGAAAGTAAATCATGTTCTGCTTTATTCTGTAAATCATTATTATTTTGCTTAAAGGGAGGCAACTTATATTAGAACTAAGGGGGAAAAATCAGTTAATAGGGCTCCACCTTTCACATGATATACAATTTCCAAGAGAGACAATGAAAAGGGAAGATGCCTAAGCTGACGTGTCTAATTCACCACATAGCTAAATCTACCAACAAAACGGTGTGACCTAGAACTTGCACGTTATAATTTTAAATAGCAAGCACGAAGGCAGCTCCAATGTTGTAACTTAAAACCTCACTGAAGAGATCACAATTTTATTCTATAAATTGGTTAGGCATCCACTTAAGGTAGATATTAAGCATTGCTACTTCTAAAGAATCATATATTTTTAGCATGATCAAACATTTTGGTCCTGCAAAAAATATCGTAGTTCATCTTGGCTTTAGAAAGCTGGCCTACGTTTAAACGCTCAAAAGGAAAGCTGGACAATGGGGTGAATGATAAGGATAACAAATAAAACTGCATTAATGGATTAGTGTTTCTAAAATCTTGTATGTATATCACCAAATACAAGTCACAACAGTCAAAAAAAGCTTCCAGCTGCCATGCTTATTGTCACATTTTTGAGGGTCATTATTAAGGACTGAGTGAAAACACTCCTTGTATTTTTCTGGCTTTTGTCCCCAGTAAGAAAGTGGGAACTTTGACAAAAATAATATTAAGTTTCAGTACCCCAATACAAAAACCACAGAATTGCTTAAAATTAAACAATAAAAAACCAAAACTACTCGAACTTGAAACCTTGTACACCATTCGTATTCAGATAGTCTCTAAGATGTGATGTTATCGTAAGGTTGTGAACACATTCCAGAAAGGATGCTCTCAACTTTGGGCAGCGATAGTAACACACCTCCTTCTCCCGACAGCATTACCGATTGGTTTGGAGTTAATCCAGAGAGAAGAGGAGAAAGCAAAAGAGCAACAGAAAGCTTGTTTTTGACAGAAAAGAATACGATGAAGAACAAACACGGATCATGAACACGTAAAATACAAAAGTCTTACTCTTCTAGTGTCATGTTTAAGAACATCAGATGCAAGACCACAGAGAAAACGTTATTATCCCCACTTTCAACTACTTTCATTGACATGGCTACCAATACACTCCTTTTCTTCACAACTGGAAATTTAACAGCTAAGCTTTTAAGAAAATAAACTAAAGCTCAAAAAAGATGTACTCACTTAGATTCATCGTAAGGCGTTTTACAGATACAGTAAAGCTTTGTGTCCTTCTTAGTTTCCTTTGAGGTAGTAGAGATCATTTTCTTCTTCTTGGACTTGGAGCTCGAGTCTCTTTCCTCTTCTCGCTTCCTCTTCTGGGAAGCGGCAGGCAGCGTGGTCGTGGCCGTGGCCGTGGCCGTGGCCGTGGCCAGGGGGCCCGTGTGCTGTGGGGGAGGCGGAGGCGGGGGTGAAGGCGGAGGGGCCGGAGGCGCAGGCGGCGCTGCGGGGGAGGGAGCCGCTACCGCTGTGGCCTGCACCATGTCTTTTTCTTTCTTAATCCTCAGGTCTCTCTTGAGCTCTTCCTGTTGTCAATTAAAGACAATACAAAGCTGTCATCGAACTCACGTACATGTCGGACTCGGCTAGAGGACTCTGCGTTCCCTCTCTTCTCACCTCCCCTCCCCTTGTTGGAGTGGCTCCAAGGTCAGCCTCATGTGAGGGGGTTTGTAATTTTAGCGTCATCCTCACTATACTCTGAACCCAGTCAAAACAACGAGAAGTATAAAGCGAAGATTACAGAACAACTCGAGATCTGCCAGCCTCTTCAAAGGACACCTGCAGAAAGATGATCCAGTTGCTGAAAACAACGTGCCCCGGTTATTTCTGTTGTTGCTCAGAATGGGGTTACAAGTGTCTTCACCCACTAGCTAGCTGCTTTCTGGCGGCTCACCGTCTGTGTCCTTATAAAAATTTCTTTTTAACGTTTATTTATTTTTTTGAGACAGGGAGAGACAGGGCATGAACGGGGGAGGGTCAGAGAGAGAAGGAGACACAGAATCCGAAACAGGCTCCGGGCTCCGAGCTGTCGGCACAGAGCCTGATGCGGGGCTCGAACTCACAGACCGTGAGATCGTGACCTGAGCCGAAGTCAGACGCTCAACTGAGCCACCCAGGCGCCCCCATCTGTGTCCTTATAAACTGAACATGATTCTTAAAATTTGGCCTGACCAGCCACAAGTTGAATGAGAGACAGATTTGTCTAATTTATTAGGCTCCTAGGTCTAGAATTTAAAAACGCAGGAAGAGCTATGTTATCAACACACACTCTGATATAAAGTAAAACCCTTCCTTCTCTTCACGTGAAATACTTTACAGATACACGTGTTACCTAGTGCTACAACTTATTCTTAGAAATGATGATTATTTCTCTGGAAAAGGCCATGGCCATTGGCATCCATGAACAAACCTGCTGTAAATAAATCACTGCTATGACCAAGCTTTTTTTTTAAATTTGTTTATTATTTATTTTGAGATAGAGAGCACGAGCAGGGGAAGGGCAGAGAGACAGGGAGAGAGAGAATCCGAAGCAGGCTCCATGCTGTCAGCACAGAGCCTGATGTGCGTGCGGCTCGAACTCATGAACTATGAGATCATGACCTGAGCTGAAATCAAGAGTCAGATGCTTAACCGACTGTTAAGCATGGTAAGATCTTTTGAATATCACAATAAAAAATTTTTTTACAGTAATTTCTACACCCAACATGCGGCTCGAACTTATGACCCTGGGATCAAAAGTCGCATGTTCCAATGACTGAGCCAGCCAGGCGCCCTGTAAACATCACAAAAATTCTAACAAATAAACCTGAATGGTCCTGGTTTAATGAATCTTATTTTCTCTATTTAGCATCTAGATGGTCCGGTAAGTGAGAAGGTAAGCTGCATGACTATTCAGCAGCCCTCCTCAATGTAAAAAGTCTAAACCTTGAGCGTCATTTTCCTAATTCATATGATGCGTTTATAACGTAGTGAAATGGATTTTAGTAAAATCAAGATGATCAAGATGGTTTGGTGGGGTGGGGTGCCTGGCTGGCTCATTTGGTAGAGCATGAGACTCTTGATCTCAGGGTCATGAGTTCAAACCTCACATTAGGCAGAGATCACTTAAAAAACCCAAAGATGGTAAGTTGGGTGTACACTCGATCCCCCCTACAAGAACACACCAATGACAGTAAACTATAAAACAGAGAAAAATTGAAAAGATAGAGCCATGTTTCAGTAAAATAAATGTCTCTATGAAATGGAAACACAATACTGAACAGGGCTAAACATGCAGGTCCGGTGGACTCCAGGTTCAGAGGTAGGAGGAGGTGGCCCAACAACAACCGGTCTCTGCAGGGAGAAAGGGACTCAACATGCTGCATGGGGGGGGGGGGGGGGGGTCACGAGAACAGGCTCCCTGCTTGATGTGGGGCTGGCTGCTCTACACTGGGCTTCCGGGGAGGAAACAGAACTCCTCTCACTTAAATGCCAAATGCAAATCAAATGAAAACATGTGATGTGAAAAAAGGCAAAGTCAATAACTGAATCTGAATTAATTCCAAATGAAATCAATTTTATAGAACAATTTGACCCAAAACTTCATAATATGTAGGTTTGAGATGTTCAAAGAACTAAATGAAGGTTTAATTTCTATTAAGAAATGGTAAGAAATTACTTTATCAATAAGAGAAGCAGAGAGGGTTGGAGGAAAGATAAAAAGGTGGAACACAGGACATTTTTAGGGCAGTGGAACTATTCTGTCTGTAACTTTGGTTTGACATTACACATTTGTCAAACTCCCAGGACCGTGTAACACAAAGAGTGAAACAATGTAAACCGTGGACTTTAGTTAATAGCAATGTACTACCTGGCTCATCAACTGTAACAAATGGCCACACTGATACAAGATGTTAATAATAAACGTGTGTGTGTGTGTGTGTGTGTGTGTGCGCGCGTGTGTGTGTGTGTGTGTGTTTTGAAGGGGGGTGAGTATACAAGAACTTTCCTGTATAATTTTTCTGTAAATTTCAAACTCTAAAAAACAGTCTATTTAACAAAAAAGAGAGACAAGCAGAAATCATACAAGAATAAAGATATAAACAGGCGCCTGGGTGGCTCAGTTGGTTAAGCATCTGACTTCAGCTCAGGTCATGACCCCATGATTCATGGGTTCAAGCCCCGCATTGAGCTCTGTGCTGGCAGCTCAGAGCCTGGAGCCTGCTTCGGATTCTGCGTCTCCCTCTCTCTCTCTGCCCCACCTCCACTTGCGCTCTGTCTCTTTGTGTCTCTCAAAAATGAATAAACATTAAAAAAATTTTTTTAAAGTATAATAAATTTTCTTACTCATTAGATTATGTAATATACGGTTAAGAACACCATCCTGTATAATAGAATATTTACAGAAGCGCTGTTTTTTAAATGGCTGCACACTGTAATGAGTACAGAGACATATTCTGTATGTGTTGTCTCTAGTGTGATTCTGTTTTTGTATAAATTGAGTTTACATATGGATACATACATTAAAAATAATGTAAGTTATATTCTAAAATTATTTAACAACAGTCATCTCTGGGGGGTGCAATGACTTATAAATTTTTTTAATGTTTATTTATTTTTGAGAGAGAAAAAGACAGAGTGCAAGTGGGGGAGGGACAGAGAGAGAGAGAGAGAGAGAGAGAGAGAGAGAGAGAGAGGGAGACACAGAATCCAAAGGAGGCTCCAGGCTCTGAGCTGTCAGCACAGAGTGTGATGCGGGGCTCGAACTCATGGATCATGAGATCATGACCAGAGCCAAAGTTGGATGCTTAACTGACTGAGCCACCCAGGTGCCCCAACTTACAGAATTTTTAAATGTTTATTTACTTATTTTTGAAAGAGAGAGCGAGAGAGAGAGCGAGAGAGAGAGAGAGAACACGAATGGGGGGAGGGGCACAGAAAGAGGGATAGAGAGTGGAGCCCGAGACAGGGTGAAACTCACCAAGTATGAGATCACAGCCTGAGCCAAAATCAAGAGTTGGACGCCCAACTGACTGAGCCATCCAGAATCCCTGACTTAGATTATTTTCATTTGTTGGCCAAGCTAATTGTTTTCAAAGACATCTGACTGTACAAGTCCAATTTATTTATTTATATGTAAAGAATACAGATTATAAATAAATCCCCATTCTGTGCAGAAGATGGAGTAGGAATAGCATATGACACACATTAGATGTTAAATACCAGCTGCATGAATTGAATGGACAAGTCACATTTACATCCTATTCCGCAAGCTGAATTTTTCATTCAAACTTTTCTCATGGAGAATTTTCCCCAAGGAATTAAAAACAAAAAGTACCAATTCTGCACTCACCATTTTGTTACAATGGCAGTCCATTGTGTGGACACCCAAATGCATTTAATCCAGTGGTTCCCAACTGAGGTACCTCTAGAGAGTATTTGAGAATGTAGGTGGAGGGGCAAGGTCATTTTTTGGGTTGCAGGTGATACTATCATTTAGTAAATGCTTTGGTTCTTACAGTGTGTAAAAAAACCTGACCTATGGAAAGGGCCTAAAGTCCTTCTGTTGAGAAATACCGATTACTGTGTGGATTTCAGGATGATTCCAGACTTTTATTATTATTATTATTAACATTCATTATGTCCTTGCTTACAAATCTTGCCTAATTGTTTCTTAGAAGAATTTCTAGAAGTGAAATTATGGATCAGAATATCCACATTTTAAAGAATTTTCATACACTGATGCAATGTTCTCTAGAAATACATATTTTCTCTAAAACGACAGTCTTTTCATTTCATTCCTTGGTATTTAGGTTGACTATCTTTTTGTACATTTATTGGTGTTTGGCATTTTTTAATTTGAAAATTGTGTGTCTCACACATTATTAGAGTGTTTCTTTTTTTTTAATTTCAGCTTTATTGAGGTATCCCTGATAAAACTACAAGATATATTTACAGTATACATTGCAGTGACAGGATTTCCCCTCATCTAGTTAACTAATGTTCATCTTTTTCTGTTTTTATGTTCTCCTTTTTCTTACTGACTTAAAGAGCTCTTTAAATTTTAGAAATACTAATTCTGTCATAAATATGATAAAATGTTTTTTTTGTTTGCTATCTGTTTTTCAATAGTTTATTGTATTTTCTTTATTCCAACAAAAAATTTTTTCTTCTGTCTTCAAATCTGTCTTTTTCCTTTGAAGCATTTGAGATCTGTAATGCGCAGGAGTGGTTTTCCCTACTCCAAGATTACAAAGATGACAGGCCTGTTTTCTTCTATTATTTTTGTGGTTTCCTTTTTTACATTAAAATTTTTGATCTGAAATGTATCTTTAAAAAAAACCTTCCCTACTTAAAACTTAAAATTTACTCACTTATTTTGAGAGAGAGAACACACACAAGTGAGAGAGAATCAGAGAGAAAGAGAGAGACAGAATCCCAAGCAGGCTCCACACTGACAGAATGGAGCCCAATGCAGCTCGAACTCACAAACCGTGAGATCATGATCTGAGCTGACACCAAGAGTCAGATGCTTAACCAACTGAGTCACCCAGGGGCCCTGAAATGTATCTCACACACAAAAAAATTTTTTTAAATGTTTATTTATTTTTGAGAGAGAGAGAGAGAGACAGAGACAGAGAGTGAGAAGGGGAAGGGCAGAGAGGAAGGGAGACACAGAATCTGAAGCAGGCTCCAGGCTCTGAGCTGTTGGCACAGAGCCCGATGTGGGGCTCAAACCCATGCACTGCAAGATCATGACCTGAGCCGAAGTTGGACGCTTAACTGACTGAGCCACCCAGGTGCCCCTGCTATGAAATGTACCTTAATTTAAGGTGAGAGGGAATATTTGCTACTAAGAATTGGCTTTTGTTTATTGCCCTTTGACAACGGTTGTAGTCTCATTTATCTAGTGAGTGACTACCTCACTGAATCCTCTCATAAAATTTAGGGTGGGGCTGTTGATATAATATTATACATTATGATATTATATATACAATATAATATAATATTGTATCATATACAATAAACATTTTACCTTCTTTTTTTTCTTGACTTAATACACTATCTAGAAATTTCAGGAGGTAATAAATAATAATGGTGGTTTTCGGCACTGTCATCTGGTTTTTGACTTTAGTGGGAAGGTCTCTTAATGTCTCAGAGTTGTGGAACCATTGGTTGCTGGGCTGATCAATTAAAAAAAAAATACTTCTCATCTTTTTAAAATATACAAGGCACATTTAGGTATGCTTTAGATAGCCTACTTCTAAGAAGCTGTTCAAATATACATGAATAGATGTCTTCTTTCATTTTTAAATAACCCCAAGCAAGCAGAGGGTTAGCAATGCCTACAGGATCAGTTACAAGACAAGAAAATACGGGGTCTTATTTAATGGGTGCTCTTCTTCTTCTCCTTTTTTTTTTTTTTAAGTTTATTTATTTTGAGAGAGAGAGAGAGAGAGAGAGAGAGAGAGAGAGAATCCCAAACAGGTTCCACACACTGTCAGCGCAGAGCCCAATGTGGGGCTTGAACCCATGAACCATGGGATCACGACCCGAGCCAAAACCCATTGTTGGATGCTTAACTGACTAAGCCACCCAGATGCCGCTTATTTAATGGGCACTCTATTTTTCATTCTTCCGACACTGTTTTGTAGTTCTTGGTCTACCTTTCTCATGAAACTTGGCTTCTGATAACTTTTGGCGAGACTATGTCACAGAGAATAAACGCTATCCCCAAGAAGGTGCTCAAAATGTTTTTCTTTAAATCAATAGACTGACCTCTCTTAGAGTGGTTACTTGAGCGATTACTAGACGCCTTCAGATATAAAAGCTCTGTCGTGTTTGAAAAGACATGTGTCCCACTGCTTTTAGTTTATGCACAAAAATGTTAAGTTCTAGAAACTAGCTGAAATGTAAAGCGTAACCAAAGAGGCAAGGGAAAAAAAAAAAAAAAGAATATAATGACATGCTAAACACTGGCCATGGAAGGAAAGGAAATCCCTTCTTACCTGCACTTGAATTTGTAGGTCTTTGTCCAGGAGCGCTCTCTTTTTTAGTATTTCCGCTTTGAGTTGTTCTTTGTGTTTGAAGAGCAGCGCGGAGAGCTTGGTGGCATTCTGCTTGCTACGTTTCTGTTCCACACTCTCTTCGCGCTTCCGTTTTTTTGCTGCCTGTTTTTCTTCTTTATCTATCTTATCCAAAATATACTTCATCACCTGGTTACAGACAATCATTCTGGAGAGAAATACACAATCCATGTAATGCTGGGCATGTCATTCTGAAAAGCTCAAGACATCATTTTTCTATGTCTCTACGGCTGATACACAAACTTTCTGTGACCGGAAAGCTTCAAAGAGTGATTCAGACCAGTTACGAGCACCCAGTATTGCCAAGTATCCACGTTTAATGAACTTCAGCCAAGATAAAAAACCAAAACAAACCAACAAAAAAACTTAAACTCAGACGTCCTGTCCGTGTACATGCTAAAGAGGAAAGGCTGACGTACAATGAGACCCTGTGTCGCTGGGTTATAAACATGTCTTCCTACCTTTGATTCTCTTCTCTTTCAGCTGGAGTCATGGTCTTTTTCTGCTTTAAATGTTCTATTACAGCATTATGCTTCATCACCACCTTCAGGACAGAACAAAATCCCAAAGTGCATATTTTATAATGACTACATGTTGGTATACAGATTAACAGCAGAAATCTGAGCACATGTATGTTTTCCAAAGAAAACTGTAAGAGTTTTATGTCAGAACATAAACAGAATTAGAGCTGCAATATGGCCTGAGTGCTTACCGTGTACTGGGCACTGTGCTACGTAAGCACCTGACATTACCTCAATTATTCCTCGTAACGACACCGAAAGGGATAATCTTATAAATGAGATTCTGAGGCATGAAAAAATTAACTCACTTGTTTGACACGAAAAAAGGAATAGAAGCTGTAATTTTCACCTGGCTATCACGCCGCAACAGCCATTTTTGTTAACATTATGCTCTCTTCCTAGGTATTAATTTCTCCTCCCCGTCCCACTTTGCACAGAGATTAGGATAAAGACAGATATTGTAGTAATTCTAAGTTTACAGACTACACGGTACTAAAAGCTGGGTAATAATGCATTTGAACACACATAGGGCATCGATTTATAAGAAAATTACCACAAGCCTTTAAAATCCCTTTGTTGTTTAAAAAGCACTTCTAACGACGTTGCATTAGAATCATCAAACGTGCTAGGAGACAGGATCTCAATTAATCCAACCACTGCAAAGGAATGTCGCTCATACGGCGTGACAGAGGTGCTGACTGCTGCTACAATGGCAATCACGTTCCAAATATCCGTGTACCAAATCAACGTGTTGTACACCTTAAATTTATACACTGCTGTGTGTCAAACATATCCCAATAAAAAATAAAATGCAAAGCGTTTCTATACACATGACCTCATTTAATCGTTACAATAATCTCACGTGGCTGTCAAGAGAGGGAGTATTAACGAGGATACGGAGCTCAGGGCAGAGAGGACAGTGTCGTGGACTGTGAACGGGAGACCCAGGAACTGAACGCAGGTCTCATGACTTGGGAACACTGGAAATCCACACTCAACCTCCTGACTAATGCTGAGTGGTGCACGCTGTTGACGCAAAGAAAGTTCCCCTCAGCAACGCTTCAGGATCTTGTACATGTGACTTCATTTTAAGTAGAGTAATTCCGACTCCTCTAAATTGCCTTACTTCACTAAGACGCTATCGTAGGATGCCACTTTTTATTTGAGCTATGGGATAGAAGAATCTCCACCTCTAACAAAGGTGTGGTTAGAAACGCAAATGAGTTTCAATCGTCTGTAATGTGTCCCTCACGCAAACTAAGGAGTGACAACTGCAAATAACTTCAGAGCGCTTCTGATGCCTGAGCGGCTGTAAGCTTAGTTGACCTTCAAGTCCTATATCAATGGTGCGGAAACTCCTAACTCCATCCTTCCCACCTTAGTTCTCCCCCAGTACAGGCAGTTTTTCTAATAAGCACTGATTGTCACATCCAGGAAGAGTTCCAAGCCATGGCAGTCATTCAGTGTTTTTTCGTCAATCCAGTGCTGCTTTCTAAATAGAACCGTCAATGACTTTTGTCTCCTGTAGGAAACCTGATACAACCAACACTAGGTCTACTGCACAGCACAATCATTCAAGCTACTGAACATGCTGCTTTTACTTAATAACTTTACCTGTTTCTGAATGATTTCACTTTGATTAGAAGCTTGGAGAGTGTGTTCCCGCTTAATTTCTATCTGTTGCTGCTTCTTCTTTTGCTGCTGATCCCTGAGTTGCTGAACCCTTTGCAACTGCTCTTGCACACTGGCTGCCTGCACTGTAACCACATTCTGAATGTGGTGAGTCTGCACAGGACTGCTTTGCTGAATTTGAATAGGTAACTGGAGTTTGATTTGCTGGGGCACACCACCTTGCTGAGCCTGTATCTGAGCCACAACCTGCGACTGGATCTGAGAGAGAACCTGGACTTGTTGTTGCAGCTGGGGCACAGCAATGACTTGGGGCTGCGGCTGCTGTATCTGTAGCTGAGGACGGGATGGGGATGAAACAGTAACTTGGTTTAACGTCTGTCCTGATGAAAGAGTTTGAGTTGGAGACTGTACCTGGGGTTGTGATTGTGGCTGGCCCTGGGAAGGTGTCTGAAGAGATGTATGTGGTTGAATTGGAATCGGTTGTGAGGTTGTAGTCTGAACCTGGGATTGCTGTCCGGGAGACACTTGGGATGGAGTCGATGGACGTATTCGAGTCTGTGGTGGACTTTGGACGCGAGCAGGAGACTGTCCTTGGACATTACTTTGAGGCTGACACTGTACTGCGACTTGGGGTTTGGATGACTGTGCTTGGGCGGGTTGTGCTTCAGAAGGGACATGGGATGCAACAGTTGTTGGGGTCTGAGCTTCAGGCTGAGTCTGCACTTCAGGCTGAGCTGGGGACGGGGGCTGGGTTTGGGGCTGGGGCTGAGCTGAAGGCTGAGCAGTCTGTGGCTGGGCTTCTGGAGGACTCACACTTGATGACTGAGCTGGTGGCAAGGTTTTGGCTTGTGGCACCTGTGTTGGGGGTGATAATTTACTCTGTCTTTGTTCACCTGTACCTGTGAAAAAGAAAGACCAAATGTTTCTATGACTCTACAACACAGAACCTTGGTTAAAGAAGAATCTGCAGGGGATTTCCTAAAGGTGCGAATTCTGAATTTCTGTATAGAAGACTGACACCTTAAGACATTCCAGAGACACTCCAGAGACACATTTGAGTTAGGACTCTCCTAACCGGGGAGCCAGGCCCTGTCTCTAGAAATCAGCCAGGACTTCTGGGACAGGCTGACGTTAAACCCTCATTGTTTTCCTGGGGAGTGGTGAGGGCAGCCGGCAGTGGGAGGCTAACACAGTGGTTCTGGACCTGCAGCTAAGTGCAGGCCATGAGCTGGATACATCAACCTTCCCCGACATTACCTGCGTAATCCATTGGTGCCCCCGAGGCACCATGACTCCAGTGGTGCCCACAAGGCTGGGCAAGACACAAGTGTGGGCCCAGTTACCATGATACCCACTGTTTTTGACCCCCCGCCCCAATTTTCTGTATCTTTTATGGGGTGATGGAGGTGACAGGGAACCTGTAGGAACAAGAGATGCTGTGAGGTTGACCGGACAGCTCTTAGGCTCACTGGCTTCAGGCATATCTTCCCCAAGATAAACACTGGGCCTCCTTTCCCTCTGTCAGCCCAGCAACTTGTGCAACGACAAGCGGCACGTGTGCTAACCCCAAGTTCTACCTGCTGCCGTAGTGGAAACGGTGGTGGTGGTGCTGCTGGCTGCTGCGGCTGTTGTGGCCAAAGGTGTGAAGAGGAACCGCTGGACAGTACCGTTTGGCATGGCCGCTTGCATCAGCTGCTGTCCTGGGCCCGGGAGTATAGTCACCCCTTGAGGTATCAACTGCAACTGTCCAGTCGTTTGACCTTGTCCTTGAATTACTACTGTCAAACCTTGATTGCCGCCCTATGGAAAACAAAGGACAACGGGTAAACAGTGTTCAAAGCATCAGTCTTTAAGTATACCACTTTTACGTTGGAAAGATCCTTTTGACGTAATGAAACTACGTATCTGAAGGTCTAGAGAACGGCATCGAAAGGAATTCAGATAAGCTAAAGTAACAATATTTATTTGGAAAGACTGATGTTGTTTAACGGAGAAAATATGAACTAATGGCCCAGAGTTCCAGTCCAAGCTCTCCAAATGGACAGCCAGGTATCTGTCTACAAGTAACACTACTCCTCCAGATCTAAATTTCCCTACTATCTACAAAATAAGGGCACTGAAGTGAATGACTAATGTCTCCACAAAATTCTGATTTTAAACCATCTTATATTCGTATTATTTTGTAATTTTCAAAGCAACTTTGTATATACTGTCTCGCTGGATTCTCACAATGGACTTGTGACTTCGTGGAGTGGGGAGAGAAAATATTACTATAATCTTATCACCAATTAAGAAACTCAAGGTTAGAAAGTTCAAGTCACTTGCCCAAAGCTAGAGATGAACTTAAAGGTGAGAAAAAATGAGGAACCCAGGTCTCCTGGTTTCACTTTTTCAGTATGTACCAGATTACCTATGGTGTGTGTCTGTGTGCACTGAAGGAGAAAAAGCTTAGGGTTTCGACAAGTCGTGGGTCGCTGGGCACAGGGTCGCTAATGCCCAGGTAGTTACAAAAATGGGGACCAGGAACTAAGAACTCTGTATGTACTGCCACTTCTGTCCAGGACCTGTTAATCCAGGAAAATTAACTACTAGGGACACGGCGGAGAGTTAGAAATCAAAGTAAAACAACCCACCCCAAATTCTCAACAGCCCAGGCTGACGCCACCAAGTTCATATACTAATGCACATATACTTTACTCACGGGTCCCTCGTTTACTCTTGCACATTCGAAAATGCATAAAACACCAAGTATAGTTTAAAAAATAATTATAAAAGTAAACATCTATAAAATCAGCACTCAGGTCGTCGTCACCAGTATCCAAGAAGTCCCTGCTGAGATCTGCTCTGATCTGCGTTCCCCTCCTTTCCTCTGGAGGTAACCACTGTTCTCACTGTTACAGTATCATCACACTTCTTCATAGTGCGACTGCTTAAGTACAGACCTTTCTGGGGTTACAGGTTCACAACTTCAAGAATGCCCTCCGTGAAAAACACGATGAGAATGAAGCTTCTCTTGACGGACAATGCAGCAGCCCTGTATCCCTATACAGCACAGCTGGTTTTGCCCGTTTCTGAATTTTGTGCAAATGGAATCATAATGTAAGTTTCATACTTGCTCCCTCAGCTCAACAATGTGGTTCTGTGTGGCCACGGTTTTTCATTTTCATTACCGTAAAACTACAACACAATTTATCGAACTGACAGTAGACAGACTTTTGGGCTGTTCTTACTTTTCTACTCTGGTGAACCATGCTGCTATGAAGACTCATGTTCATTATCCTGGTGCTCACGTGAACAAGAACTTCGTTAGGGAATACGGGAGAACTCCCGGACCAGAGGTATGCATACCCTCAACTTTGCCAGGTCACGCCTGGAGTCGTCCAAACGGCTAAACCAATTTATACCACCGCGGTTGCACATGGAAGTGTATTTTGTTTCACGTCTTTGCCAGCTCTTCATCTTGACCAACATTTCAACTTATACCAACCTCTTATGTACACGGTTCTCATATCCATTTCCCTCGTTACCAATAGAGTTCAGTAGTTTTTTTGATTTTGGATATTTAGATTTCTTCTCTCCTCGTCAAGTTTGTATGCCCCAACTTTTTTTTTTTTTTTTTTTTTTTTTTTTTTACTGAGCTTTGCTCTTTTGCCTTATTTTTAGTAATTCTTCATGTGTTTTGGATAACAGTCTGTGTTTGTGTTACTTTTTATAATGTCTGATGAACTGAAGTTCTTATTTTTAATGGGGTTGAATTTATAAATCTTTTCCTTTATGGTTAGTGTTTTTTGTGTGTAAGTAAGAAAGCCTTTCTTTCTTATCCTAAGGTTATGAAGGTGTTCTTCTCTCTAATCTTCTGAAAGTATTATACTCTTACCTTTCACAGGTAGGACTTTTATCCTCCTGGAAAGGAGTTGGGGAGTGAGGTAGTGGCCCAGTTTCACAGTTTTCCGTACAAATTCAATTGTCCCAGCACCATTTACTAGAAAGTCTGTTCCCTTCTCAATGGCTTGTAATGACATCTCTATCACGGAACAAGCGTTCACACAGGCATGGGTCACTTTTTGCATTCTCTGCTGCGCTATTCATCTATCTGTCCTAGTTGTCTGCACCTTTCTGTACTAATGAGTGAGGCGTTATCATAAATATTTTGATATCAGGTCATCATACAGGGCAAAGCCTCCTGTTCGTCAACAGTTTTATAACTATTCCTTCTCCTTTGCACTTCCATTTTAAATTTTTAAAAAATCAGCCTGTCAGTTTCCATAAGAAAATCTCCTTGATTTTTAAAGGAACTGCATTCAACCTACTGATTACTACTAGAAGAACTGAGAACAGTTGAATCTTGCAAGGAAGCAGCTGATGTACTCAAGTCTTATTTTTCCAATGGAAATTGGTCAACTAATAATGTTTTGGTACTTAAGAGGATTATCCATCTGGCTGTTTTAGCTCACAGTCTAAGGGCTCTAGATGACTGAAACTGATTATATCTCGCCTTTAAGAAGTATTTTTGACTCTACAAAGCAGCCATTTCTTCAAAAAGTACATTTTAATCTTCTGAGAGTAAGTACCTGTTTTTAAACTTACTGCAAGAATAAAACGGATCACCTCGAGAGTTAACTAAGTGGAATTACAAATGAAGACTGGAAAAAGAGAGTTACCATGAAATGCCATTACTTACGTGGCCCTGTGTTAACTGAGTGAGTTGAGCCATGGTGAGCTTCACCTGTCCCTGTTGGGGACGAGGGGCCGGGGAGGGTGAAGGCTGCAGATTTGCACTGGATGTTCCCGAAGTTAATCCTTTCTGTCCTGGTGCTGAGGAAACTGCATTAGGGGTAGAGATCGCGGTGGAAACGGGTTGCCCTCTAATGATCTGGGTCACCACTTGCTGAGGGGCACCTACACAAACAGCAAAACGTTATGAATGCTTATATGCCCCCAGGCAGTCAACGCGTCAGGTGAAGGCACTCTTCTCAGTTTTCGAAAAGACTTATGTGATGCCGTCAGCCCAAGGATGTGCTCAGACATATATCCACGCCCACAGTCCCACCTGGTTGCCAGTGAAGCTACTCTCGCTCAGCTCACACAGCCATTCCCCAGTTCCTGCTATCTGCAGGAGACTGAAAAAACAATATTCTTCCTGGGAGGCCAAAGCTAAAATGACAAGAGGGAAGACTGAAGGAAGAAATATATATCTAATAAGCCATTTTATAAGGCTGCCTTTCCTGAGGAATATTTAAAATAAGATGACAATCTAATATATGATGACTTCATATGACTTTTAAACATAACAGGACTATTCTGAACCAACCACGTTTATGAATGAGCTCTTCCTACAGCTTTTCACCAGTTTGGGAGAACCACGGGGTCAAGATCACTATATCCTTAATATTAGGGCAAAACATTCAAAGAATGCATCCATAGTTCATTGCTTAAGAAACATCTACTGGATGAATGAATTTTAATTAGGATGGCTCAACAGTCTTCTAAAAACTTTAATTCTCATTTAACTTGCTGAAACTGGAGGAAAAGACAGGTGGAATCCGCTGCCCCCTGCCGTGGAACAGTTGCTGAGAGTAATGAGCTGGCAGCTAATTTTACATTCATAATGTCCTAATTCATTATTAATTAGTGAATCACATCACATTTATGATGTTTTACATTCACCTTCTGTCTTTTGTCCCATAGGTGAATACACAGGTATTTCTGTATGTATTTCTTTTAATGAATGGTGTTTAATACTCTTGCCTATGTATAACACTGAATGTCTTCTGTTATTCAAAATACCTTCCCCTTTATCTTTTAATAAATAACGCTACGGTAAAATCCCTGTTCATAAATTTTTATGCACTTCTAGTTCTTTCCTTAAAATAAACTCCTCTCAGTATTACTGCGTTTCTAGTAGGAACACAGTACCAAACTGAATTTTAGATAGGTTATCCCAACTCACACTCTCACCATTACTGAGATTCTATTTCACTGGACCCCTGGCAACCCTATGTACTATCGGTAAAGTACACTATTCCAGCAACCAGAAACGGTCTGATAGTATCATGGTATCTGAATTTCTTCAATTACCATAGAGGGTCAGCATTTAAATCCCTGTCAAGTCATGATGCTTCATTTGTGAGCTCTCTCTCCACACTCCTTCTCATTTCTCTATGTTTCCTACTTATTTATAGTTGATTTTTAGAGATTAAAGATATAAATTATAACTATATATTTTTCCTACTTAAAAAAAATTTTTTTTTGATGTTTATTTATTTTGAGAGAGTGAGAGTGGGCAAGCAGGGGAGGGGCAGAGAGAGAGAGGGAGACACAGAATCCGAAGCTGGCTCCAGGCTCTGAGCCAACAGCACAGAGCCCGACGCAGGGCTCGAACCCACGAACCGTAAGATCATGACCTGAGCTGAAGTTGGACGCTTAACCGACTGAGCCACCCCAGTACCCCTATTTTTCCTACTTTGCATTCTGCCTTTTGTTTCTTTTTAACAAAGTTGTGTGTGTCTGTTTTCTTTATTGTAGCTTTAGTTATTGCTTTTAAAATTTTCCTGCATTCTCTAATCAGATCTATCCTCCCAAGTAAGTGCTTAGTTACGATGTATGTTGGCAGACGTCTAGCCAGCCCCCTCCCCCACAAAAATATAAACTGATTATTCTAGGATCATTTACTATAAGTACTGTCTTTCTTTCTTGATTCAAAATGACAATTTTATCACACTGCAAATTCTCACATATAATGCCTCTTTAAGTGACTCTATTGGTTTAGTTTCCTTTGGTGACCAGTGCTGATCCTGATCGTGTATCATATGTTCTAACAACCAGCAGCGTATGTTTTCCATCATTACGCTTTCTTCTAAAACTTTTCTCCGTTATTCTCTCCCATTTATTAACATGAACCAAAAAACAAAGTACATCATGTGAAGTCAAGTGCTTTAATTTGAGAACTTCTGGACCCCACATTATGTCCCTGTACTGCAGTTTGAGGAACAATGCATGAAAAATTACTTTACTTGATTCCCCTGGTACTGATATGATGTTATCATAAACACAAATGGATTAAAGGGTTGGTAACGATCATACGATGGTCATTCGGATGATCCCCAACACGTACATGGTTGTACGTGTTCTTAATATGAAATTTATTGTCAAACTGGTTTCCCATAAAACACCCAGTGCTCATCCCAACAGGTGCCCTCCTCAATGCCCATCATCCACTTTCCCCTCCCTCCCACCCCTCATCAACCCAACAACATGTACATGTTAATTTGTTTTGAGATAATGACCAAAATGCAAATTCAAATATTAAAAAATTGTTATGGGGCGCCTGGGTGGCTCAGTCGGTTGAGCATCCGACTTCAGCCCAGGTCATGATCCCACGCTTCGGGAGTTTGAGCCCTATGTCGGGCTCTGTGCTGACAACTCTGAGCCGGGAGCCTGTTTCGGATTCTGTGTCTCTCTCTCTCTGCCCCTCCCCTGCTTGTACTCTGTCTGTCTCCCAGAAATAGATAAACATTTTTTTTTTTTAATTTTAAAAATTGTATCACATCCAGGGAGTCTGTGGATTCCATTTTGGGAAAGGCTAGTGTGGTGCGAGGAACAGGATAAGCCGATCGATCGGACCACAATCAGAGGTACGCTACACACATCCACCCCTCCTCCACCTCTCTGGCCATGATTCCTAGAATTCCTCCTCATCTCCACTGGGCCTCACCAGACCCACTGGCCATCTGGCTTTTCCTTGACATACAAGACACACTCGTGTAATTATGGATTTACGGACTCACATATGCAAGTCAAACACATAACTGAAGCTACAGAAGGCAAAAGGGAACAAAAGGCAAAAGGGAACAAACGGCTCTGTACATCTTGCGATCACCCAATTTTTTGTTTTGTAAGTTTCTTATCATTTGTCATCTGTAATTGTTTTTCTCCTTTACATTAGTTTTACTGTTCCCTTTAGTTACCTGACAGCTAGTTTTGAACAATAACAGATACTGAATTTTACCAATTGTTGCTGCAGCATTAAGTAAAATAATGAATCATACTTTCTTTTCTGGAGTAAGTCCTGTTTAGGCTTTAGAAAACTGACTTTAAAAAAAAAACAAAACAATGGCACGTGGTTGGCTCAGTTGGTTAAGCATCTCTCGATTTCAGCTCAGGCCATGACCTCACAGTTTGTGAGTTCAAGCCCCACATTGGGCTCTACACTGGCAATGCGGGGCATGCTTGGGACTCTCTCTCTCTCCCTCCGTCTCCCCCCCACCCAAATAAATAAATAAAATTTAAAAACAAAAACAAAACAATACTTTTTATTTCATTTTAGAACTGTGCTAAAATTGCAAACTGAACGGAAAAGATTTAATCTTTTCTGCCCCCTATTCCCTGTAACTACTTCTTATAAGAAAGAAATTGCTTCCTAATCACTTCAAAGAATTTTACCATAAAACCAGGGTCTAGAATTCTTTTTTGTAGGAAATCCTCTAGCAACTTTGCAGATTTCTTTCCTTGAGATGAGTCATTGAGACTTGAAATTTATAAGCCTATATACACTTCTGCTTCATTATTCAAACATATTTAGTTCCTGAATATGGATAGTGAAAATTCTCCAAGGTCTTTGTTTTTTTTTAAGTTTATTTAGCGTGAGAGAGAAAGAGACAGCACGAGTAGGGGAGGAGCACAGAGAGAGGGAGAGAATTTCAAGCAGGCTTTGTGCTGTCAGCACAGAGCCCAATATGTGGGCTTAAACCCACGGACCAGGAGATCATGACCTGAGCTGAAATCAAGAGTGAGATGCTTAACCGACTGAGCCACCCAGGTACCCCTCTCCAAAGTCTTATTAGAAGGATAATTCTACTTGATTAAAAAAAGTTCATTCTATTTTTATAGCACTTTTTCTCATTCCTAATTCTGTAAAGCAGCATTTTGTTCCCCTTTCTCAAGATTAGACTTGCAAAAGAATGGTTTATTTTAATAGCATGTGCCCTTTTCCATTTTCTTTTCTTCTTCTTCTTTCTTTAAAGATTTTATTAATCTCTACACCCAAAGTGGGACTTGAACTCACAAACCCCAGGTCAAGAGTCGCATGCTCTACCAAATGAGCCAGCCAGGCACCTTGCCCTTTTCTGTTTCCTAATTATTACTTGTATTTTATTTTACTTCCTCCTGTTTTCTTTCAAGACTTGTTTTATATATTTTTCTAAATACTGATTAAGACTTAAGCATATACTGGGGTGGCTCAGTCAGTTAAGTGTCCAACTTCGACTCAGGTCACGATCTTGCAGTTTGTGAGTTCGAGCCCTGCGTCGGGCTCTGTGCTAACAGCTCAGAGCCTGGAGCTTGCTTTTGGATTTGGATTCTGTGTCTTCCTCTCTCTGCCCCCTCCCCTGCTCACACATGCGCTCTCTCTCTCTCTCTCAAAAATGAATAAACATTAAAAAAAAATTTTTTTTAAAGACTTAAGAATATGGGTTTTAGTCTGTTTTGTCCTCCAATGTATTTTAATTGCCTAGGGTAGGTGCTCAAGTATTTATTGAATAAATTTGCCTCTGAGTTTAGCTTTGGCAGCATGACTTAGGGGCTACTTAATGTGCTTGAAACTATACATTTGATGTTTCCTTCACCTAAAAGTTACTTATAAAAACACCCGTTTTTAAATTTCCAAGCAAGTAAAAATTAGCAGAATAAGTTATTAACTTCTTGCTTTACTTTGAAGAATGTGGCCTATACACCTTCTACTGTTTGGAAAGAATTCATCGGGTTTTACTATGACTCATTATGTGACCATTTTGGTACAAACAGCCCATAAATATTTAAAACCAATGTGCATTCCTGAAGGTTGAACAGTTGACATGCAGCCTGTTTCTCGTCTACAACGCTCCTGCTAATCCCTCCTTCATATCAAATAGTTTTTGCTTTATACACTCCAATGTGATCTTATTTGGTTCTTAAAGTTCCCAAATTACACCTTCGTTGCAAGTTTTTATCTTTGAGACAATGTGAAAATCACAGACTTCTACTCTGCTCAATATTATTAGTAGGGTAATCCTTATCTTCTGCCCCCAAACCTCATCCCCCTTTCTTTCTTTCTTTTTTTGGTCTTTGCCCATCTTATTATTGTGTACCTTTTGTAGTAATTCAACTTTAGGTATGTTTCTCATAAATGTACAGTTGGGATTTTCTGTTCAATCTTTTAGCGTTCAGCTTTCAATATGGCAGTTTTAACTTATTCACATTAACGAAAGGCTGACACTGTCTCTGTAATCTTTTTTTTACGCTTTCCATTTAAATGCTTCTTAGCTGTTTCCTTGATTTTATCTCCGTCTTTTGCCAAACAGACTGTTGTCTTTCCTCATTTTCTTTATTCCAATGACTTGAATTAGTATATATTCCATCTACTAGAGGTTTTTAAAACATTTTTATTAAGCAAACTTGGATCTATTTTCTCTCATCGGCACAGCCAGAGATGAAATAACATCTATGAATGTACTCCACAATGGATTAGAAATTTAGTATGCTTTGAATACTCATTCACAATGCAGAGTAGTAACCACTATATGATCACAGCCGAAGTTTTCATCCAAATTAGTATTTTCTAGTATGTAAAGTAGCCAATACAGAGTATTATAGATTTCCCAGACTGGACGTTTAGATGTAAAATGAAAATGCTGGAGGGACGAATACCTGGCTGTACCATCACGGGTGTTCGAATAATCGCCTTTCCTAGTGTTGACTGTTGGAGTGGTGTTCTAATCACCGTCATACCAGGGCGGATCTGAGGCCCTGTGATTACCTATAAATGACACAAAGGAGAATGAATTAAAATGCTTTTAAAAGACTAAAAAAGCATGATGGACTTAGAACACAGTCTTTAAACATCCTACGTTGATAATTACATCTACAGAAATGACAAAGGCTCTTGGGCATTACATTTTAAATTATATTAAGCATCAGAATAATGATGGAATTCTGAGGGAAGAAAATTTAATCCAAATGAGATCATACAAATTCTTTGTCACTGATATCAAGTACAGCCTACAGACCAGAAGGAAGGCACAAGGCTCAGTGAAGCTCTGTCCTATAATCACCGTAGTTGTTCAGAGAAAAATGTTGGGTCGTGTTCTCCCTGAGGTCCAACACATATCTGTCACCCACAGCATACGAGATCGGAAACCAAATGTCCTTTCACAGTTTTAGAGGAGAGACTACAGAGCATATTGTTTTCAGTTTTACAGTTACGTCCAGAACATTTTCAAGTCTGCAAAACTTGAAACCTTTTCCATGATACCAGAGCCAAGGAAATGATGTATCTAATACGTGTGCATGTCGGCCGATAACCAACGAGCTCTAATGCCACGGATTCTATTTTTCATTCCACTTCTCAGTTGCATACCAAGTTTCCCTCGGGGCTCCAATGCTGTCTGCTGTTTTATACGAAGGAATTTTCTCTACAGAATCCTAGAAAGCATTTCTTCTGATTCATAAACTAATATGCTATTATGCTGAAAATTAACATTTCATATATCATTTATGCTTAGATATATAACAGATTTTTTAAAAAGTCAGTACCTTGGCATAGATGAGTAAAAGGTAAAGGAAGATGAGGAGCTAAATTAATCCTGGAAGGGGCCATTCTAAAAACTTCAACTTGATGTCGTTAACGCTTTAAAACAAAAGAAGTCTGTAAAGAATTCTTACTTGTGAAGTGCTTGTGGTTGCTCCAGAGCCTGAGGTATTGGGCCTAATTGTGACTGTTGCTGTCCTGGGCTGGAATGAAGTAAAGGTCTGCTGGCTTGTACCTGTATTTGATGGAATGATACCCAGAACTTTCTGCTGTACTTGAACAACGCCTTAAAAAAAGATGAAGAAGTCATTAGCAACTGCCCCTTTCATAACAAGCATCAGGTGTCACTGGGTTTCTGAGGAGAAACTACGTGTGGCAGGGTTTTATAGTGGGCTACATAGAATGTGAGGTCCAAGGACTGAAATCAGTGAAAAGGAAATGAAAAATAATGGCAACAGTATGATCTGGCAAATGTGAATTAAAACTCTTCACATTTCCCTTACCTCCTTGTGTTGCTGGCACATTTACAGCGACAATCTTGCTGTTTGCAGGAAGTGGCAGTTTGGTAATTACTTTTCCTGCCATAGTGACTGGATTGCCTGTAATTTGGAACGTCTGACCTGTGCTGGCAATGGTTGTAGCAGATGTGGCAGCTGTGCTGGTGGCTAATGGGGTATAAGACATTTAATAAGCTTTAGATTTAAAATAACCAGCAACGTAGTGACTTCTAGGAAGGGCACCAAGGCATGAAATGTGGCTCATTCTTGTCTTTTTAAGAAAAACATTCCTCTCCACTCAAAGTAAGTGAACTATGTAAATGTTGAGAGGGAAATAATGGAAGAGAGGAGTTTCGCTCATGTCATATCATGAATATTATCTGTAACAAACCAACTGTGGCAGCTTGATTGCTCAATCAGCTGCAGGAAGAAAACAATTCTCTAAAGAAATGTTTCATCTCAGTCGGTAAACGATCGAAATTTCTTTTTCCTGAACGAAAGCAATCTTTTCTTTAAGAACGGTCGTGTACCTGAGTTTGACTGGCCTTGCTTAACCCACGTAGCGAAGGTCTGATGGAAGTTCTTGTTTTGCTGGAATGTCACTGTCGCTGGAGATCCAACTTTGGTAGTTAGTACCATTTTAGTTCCGGTTGTAACGGAGCCACTTATGGGGGCCACCATCACTTTCGGCGCTGGGGAGATGGTACTAGTCGTACTGTTCGTTGGGGAAGTGGTGGAAGCTGCAATTGCTGTAGGCTTCTGCTGTTCCAATCGTTTCTAGAAAAGTCAGGGAGAGAAAACATGAACCGAAACAGTTCCAAATAAAAACAATACCATTCTGCAAGAAGTCCACCCACTATTTCTCCAAATCTAAGAAACTGCACCAAATTTCTCAAATATTTTATTTCTGAACCTATGTATTTAAATTTGCCCTTCAATTTAATTTCTTGATGCAGGCCAATATTTTTATGACTCTAAACCACACCTATTTTATTGAAAGTAGTAAGTCTTTCATTCAAAAATGAAGAGCAATCAAATTTTTCCAGCCTATACAAACGTCCAACCTTTCAGATGGCAAATAAAAGAGACACGGGCCATCTTATTGAAGACAGGAACACCTTGCGGCTCAGTGGTGGGATTTAGAGCACACAGCAAATGATGGGAACTGTACAACGTTTCTGGTTTACTGTAGTGTTAATTTATCCAATTATAAAACACAGGTCAGTATTTAAATAATCACTATCCAAGTTGACAAACAGGCAAGCAAGTTGAAAATTATAAGAAAACATCTTTTCTAAACTTCTTATATTACTCAGTTTAAACATTTTTTTTACAGAAAAAATATTTTAGACTATTTTACGCAGGGAAGCATAGCCTGATTACAATAGAGGGTTATTAAAGCCAATTTGTACACCTTCCATCATAGATTGCTAACATTTCCTGACCTTACCAACATGACAATGTAAGCTTCCACATGTAAAAAAAAACATAGGTGCCAATGATTTCAAACCTGATGGCAAACGCATTGTCATAATTATCTTCTTTAATGCTCAGACTGACCCAACAGAGTTGCTGGTATTATAACTTAAAGATGAGGAAACTGAGACTCAGAAAGACTCTGGCCTGGGCAGAGCTAGCTACTGCTGGAGGTGAGAGGTGTACTAAGATAATATGGCAATGCTGAACTATCTCCTGCCACTGCAAACTGCTCACCGGCGACATCACAGCCAGTCTCGACAGGAGTGCTTTTGTAAACATCCTATGCGCGTGAACAGGATGTGAGGTATTTCACACAGTTTCTCATTCCTCAGAAGAAAAGTTTAGTTTTGTATATTTAGAAATGTTATCTGATTCAATCAGTTAAAAAAAAAAAAAGAGACAAGGAAACTGAACACATATTAGGTAGTTATTTCCTGAGGGTGCTGAGGATATGCCTTCAAAATTGGAAACGTTGACTGCATTTGTAAATGAGTATTTTAAATACATTTTTAAAAATCACACCAAACTCTTACAGAGTTTTAGCAGAATTTGCTTTTTCATAGACTACAGAGATTTTACAGATTGGAACTTCGCATTTCAAAATTACCCTCAAACTCATGTAACACTGTGTGTCAACTATACTTTAGTAACAACAAAAAATTACGCATTGAATTTCAGATAATAGGTCAAACCACACGAATATATCAACACTGTGCTTTTGGTGTGCATGGATTTGGCTAAAAATGTCAACTCGCTGCCAGGTGGGACTAGTACCAACTCCCCCACCTGCCGGGCAGCCAAGCGCTGCTGTTTGAGGTGAGCCTCCATTTGGGCCTTGAAGTCCTCTGCCTTCTTCTGTTCACTAACCTTAGCCTGTTGCTCAACTGCTTGTGCCTTCTCTTTCTCCACTCTGCAGGAAACAAAGGAGAAATTTTATCAGAAACTACACTATGAGGCATTCGGCATCAAATATTAAGTGACATCTGGCTGACTCTCATGTTCTAAAAAGATGTGAAATTATTTCGATTTCAAAAATGAACATTAAAAGGTAATTAGAAACTGACAAGTGGATACAACACATTAAAATTAGAAATAGGACTTTAATAAGTAATATATATCTAGCACTTAAAATCCAAAGGCGAAGTAAAATTAACTAGGACATACTGAATGAATAAACTTTTAAGGTGGCAATTCTTCAGTTCTGAAGTGATAAAAGCTTCGAGTATCTGAGCACATGTTAACCATTTCCTTACCTTTCAGCAAATGCCCTGATCTCCCATAATTCCAACTCTTCCTCGGCTACCCAAGTTTCGATAATAACAGGGCCAGTTTGCTTGGGCGTTTCTGGTCTCTTTGGCCGCAATGCACTCGATCGAAGGCCTTTTCTCTGAGGTGTAGGTGTTTCTTTGGAAGAGAAATCAGAGTATTTTAAGCAATATAGCTTCTAAAATTGCAGTACTTCTGACATCTCCTCTTATATCATGAAAAACAAGAGTTGGCCAACTTTTTCTTAAAGAGCCAGATGGTAAATACTTTATATTGTGTGGGCCAGATGGTGTCTGTAACAACTATTCAACTGTGCCTTTGTTTTCATGAAATGAGCCAGAGACCATACATAAGTGAGTACATATGGCTGTGGTCCAATCAAACTTTATTAACAAAAGCAGGTGACGGGTCAAGGCTCATGGGCCAGGTCTGCTCGCTCCTGATATAAAAGGCCTAAGAGCCTGTTACATCTGCCCGTAACATTCCTCCTGGCTTCGCCCCCCCTCACATGACTAATGCCTGTTCATCCCGCAGACCCCACCGTGGATACAACATTCTTCAAGAAGCCTACTGTGTTCCTCGCACCTAGTTGGGCTGAGTGTCCTTGCCATGTACATACAGCTCTGGCAATGTGTATCTCCCCATCACGGCACTGAGAAGGGGAATTTGAAAGTTGCCCGTGTAAAGAAGGGATTAGAAACTACTAACTATAGGTAAAATCTCCTAACGTAAGATTTTAAAAAGAAAAAGCAGGGAGAGGCGAGCATTGAACCTTCCCATTTGTTCAGGGACCAGAGAAGCAGCTGAAATAGCAGAAGGACCTAGGTTATCCAAAGTGATAAGAGCAAAGAAAAGGGGCTCAAGGAGACTGCAGTGGTTTGAATTGAAGGCTCTGGGGTCAAGACTAAAGACTGGTCAGAAACTTGCCTCTTCCATCTGTTTCTCTGCCTATCGACTGCGCTACTTCTGTTCCAGGACAGCACTGTTTTAATTACATTACTATTTATTTCATCATTCTACTAGGACAGGTACCCCTTATTGAAGTTCTTTTCAAAAAATCTACTCTCATTTATTCTCCAGGATAAACCTTTGAATTAATTCAATCAAATTTCAAAATTTAAATTTATACATTTTGGGACAGTTAACTTCTATTAAATAGTATGTTTATATCTAAGGACAGCATTCTCTTTTTGCCCATTTTGTCACAGATTTTTTTCCTGAATGGTTTTACTGGACTTCTAAAATAACACTGATTTTAATCTATTTATAGCTCTCGAATCTGGTCACCTGACTGAACTCTTTCTAGCGTAACAGTTTGGATGCTCGTGTCGTAGCATTATAACAACACTGTAACGTTTTCTCTGCTTCTTTGAGAATAGGGGCCACATCCAGTTCTTCCATGTCTTCGCTGTCTAATGCCCCCACGTAGGTGCTCCCTAAATGTTTCCCGAATCACTCTTTGTGCATCTTAGATCATTTCTTCCCCCTGATGTTATTTCAAAACAGCTTTAACTCTTGAGCCAACAAATGTTCAGTGACCACTCCTGCGTCTGATTCTGCAGCAGGTGTCAGGACTACAACAAACCAGACGGACTCGGTGGCCGCCCTCTTGGAGCCGATGGTCTGGTGTCAATCACTGTTCCACAGCCTGATTATGAGAAGTTATTATTACAGCTCTCTGTACCCCTCCCTGTGTTCGGCGCGATGCCTGTAGGTATCACTGTGTGTCTAGTGGAATCTTGTTAACTTTATTGAGTATCAAAAGATATCTTCTTCAGAAGTTGAATGAAGAGATAAGGAAACAATTTTAATCCAATTTTAATTCATAAAAGATGTGGCCAACAGGTCAGTAACAAAGAACATTCCTTTCCTTTCTATTTCCATTCTATTCCTTACCTTTTGGTGCTTCTGGAACTCCAATGGGGCAAATGATTTTCCGGATACAATATTCAGATCGAATGCCATAAGGACCAACATCTCGCCTCTTAATTATCTCTGTCGTTGTGATTTCAGTTTCAGAGGTTTCTATGGTGATTTAATTCACATAGTATTAACAACCACCTAAAATAGTCAGAGACTAGAAAAGCACAACATCTGGTGCTTTAAGAAGGAGACACACATGGAATAAACTTCTGAAAACATTTGATGAATTAATGACTTCAGGATCATTGCTGGACTGCAACAATACTGAGTTTCTTCCTCACTGAAAATTTCTAAACTGAGCTGTTTGGGGGCAGCTTGGTTTCCGGTGGCAAACAGTCAAAATAAATAAGAGAAGAGAGAAGCAGCAAGCATAGGGTTCCGGATGTCCCAGTTTAACTGATTTGTTCTCTGTAATAAGATCTTTTAAAAATTCAGACTGATTCACATGTAAGTGCCTCACCTTATACTTTAACCCCCTTTTCCTAGCCCCCAGTATCTCACAGCACGTGCTACCAAACTTTAGCGAAGCTGTATTTTAAAAACACAAGCCATATATATATATATATTGGGTGTTTTTTAAATTTTTTTTTTTTAACGTTTATTTATTTTTGAGACAGAGAGAGACAGAGCATGAACGGGGGAGGGTCAGAGAGACAGGGAGACACAGAATCCAAAACAGGCTCCAGGCTCTGAGCCATCAGCCCAGAGCCCGATGCGGGGCTCGAACTCCCGGACCGCGAGATCGTGACCTGGCTGAAGTCGGACGCTTAACCCACTGAGCCACCCAGGCGCCCTATATTGTTTTCTTTTTTTTTGATGGCGGTGAAGCACACATGGACGCGAGCTGGGGAGGGGCAGAGAGAGAGAGAGAGAGAGAGGGAGAGAGAGAGAGAGAATATCCCAAGCAGGCTCCACAGTGTCAGCTCAGCTGGACGCAGGGCTCGAACTCATGAACTGAGCCGAAATCAAGAGTCGGACGCTTAACTGACTGAACTACCCAGGTGCCTCCCAAGCATTATATTTTAATAAGTAACAAAAATGCTTAAAATTAAGTGAACTGTCAAGTGATTTTTCTCTTTTCAACTTAGACTAGAAAAGGAAAAGCCCTTACCTGTCCGTGTGGTCCCTCCTCCTGGAGGAGCCTTGGCTGCCATGTCATCCCATCTCAGGCTTGCCCACAGTAACCGTAACATAAGGCTCACTCCAGCTAAGGACTTTACAGTCTGAAGTCTATACCTGAAAGAAAAACCCAAGAAAAACTACGTATGTATTGTGCACGCACGCGTGCGCACACACACGCGCGCTCTATTATTAAACTGAAGGACTATTTCTAGTTCTCATTATTAATAGTTATAATACAATTTTGTAAGCACTTTGGCTATTACATGTCCCTTAATAAAATAATTTTTTTATTCCTAGGCATACCATGCATCTAACAACTTAAAAGGGGTCTGTATGTCACTTCAAACGCCATATAAATTTGTCAAATGAGCATGTTTCATTGTAAGACCGATATGGCAAGAATTTATGAAGATCTTATAACGTTTAGCCTAATTCCAAAATATGTGCTAGAGAAATTACAAAGGAGAACAAAATACAGAGACGTAATTGTGTTACTAAATGTGGTAAGAGTTTTGAAGGATAAAATCTTAACTAATTGATTTGTGCTGAAACAAACTGAAACTGTTTACATTTTCTCAAAACCCAAAACGAAAAGACCCCCCACAAATCCAGTAAGACCTTTCCATACGAACAGAAATTCTGTATCCAAATGGTGGTTCTGGAAAACATGAACTACTGGATGATGAATACCTGCCAATACTAGTAACACTTGAACCACATTAGTAGCTTTAGAGTTCTACAACACAATGAATAATAAAAAAGGGTAATGCTATATTAGTTATTGATCAGGAGACAAAGGAATCTGTGTGCAGGTTTTTATTAAGCACTGTGTGCAAAGTTATTGAACATTTTAGATATTCCTTTGAAAATAATATTAAAGATACATTTCAAAACGAATTTACAACGGCAATGAATATTTTGTCCCAAAATGGAACTGACCGTAAAATAGTTTTAAAAAGCCCTTGGGTCTCAATTCTCTATTAGTGGTCTTTGAGTAATTAAACACTCTGTTGACATATCCACATGCATAAATAAATAAACTGGTTGTGGTGTACAGAAAACCTATAAAACTAAAATAATTCCCTCCTCTAAGAGAGGTAGAATAAGGTGGACCTTAGACAACTTGTATTTAAGAGGCAATGCTTTCTATTCTAAACAGGAAGCTGGGGAAATGAACAGTGTGGGAAGGGGACCGCTCTAGCCAAAAACTTGCTGCATGCAGCTTCTTACATTCCCATCTCCACCTGGGACACCAGTACCTCCTTTGCTGTGCTGCCGCCCTGTGAATCCTGTGACCTGGACAGAACAATGCTCGAATGGGAGGGCGAACACTAACCGCTGCAGGGGTATCCTGGGAGGGGGGAAGTACGTGTCACTTTCAGACCACACCCTACAGAAATGCCTAGGGAACTCTGGACACCAAATGGGGATGTACTTGGAAAGAGAAATGTTTCTCATTCTCTCTTCTTCCTCAGATCACTCTCTACAGTCAAACAGCAACTTCAGTGCGTCTCTATTTCACAAGGGAAACACCGCCAGGTGAGGAACACACCTGAAGCCTGTTCATTCGTGCATTCCTTGGAAGAATACTTGCATGCCTTCCATGTGCTTTAGACTAACTGAAAGGAGCTGGAGACAGGGATGTGAATTATGATCTGCTCCTGTATCCTAAGGAGCTGTGACAGAGGAGAGCACGAGGGGCACCTGACTCGGCTCAGGGATGGGGATCAGAGCTTTGCTCGAGCCTCAAAGGACAAAGATGGGGGGGTGGCTGCACCAGGGCAAGGGACACACGTTATGTACGCTCAGGAGGAAAGTGTGCAACAGCAGACGCTTCCTCCGGGAACCACATCTGGCATGCTACGACCGGAGGGCAGGGGGGTGGCGGTGCGGCAAGAGATGAAGCTGGCATGGGAGAGGAAGGCAGAGCCAGACGTGCCGCACCAAGTGGAAGGGTAAGAGAAGAGCACTAAAGGCGATCCGTGTTAAGGCCTCGGAAGCGTCTGCAGTGTAGGATGGGTCATGGAGGGAAGTGCTTCTCACAGATGGGGGTGTACAGGCGAAGGCTGTCCCCTACCTGCCCCGCAGCTGAAGGCTTGCTCAGCTCAGTCAGAACATTCACAGGGTAGATCTGCCTTTTAGGAGGATCACTGGGGCAGAGCTGGGGAGACAACTACTGGTTCAAGGTGACAATGAAACACAGAATCAGGGCCCAGGAGAAAGGAAGTAAGGGAATGGACAGCGTGGAAGAAAAAAGAGGCCTAATGAGTTGACAAGACAAGTTTCGCTTTTCACTGCTGCTCAGCCTTACCATTAAATTAATAAAGATCAAGCATGCACCTCTGACATTCTTAGCTTCTACGCTAAGCATCAGACATAATTGATTCAAGTGTGAGTATAAAAATGCATTTCCCATGCATGATTTTTACAGCAATACACTTTTAAAAAATGCATTCTAAAGTCAAGAATAGTTTACATATTTACCCATGCCTCTGTTAGATAAAAGGGATTATGTTTCTCTCAACTTCAGCAAATTCAGACGTTAGCATGTATCTGATGGCAATATCTGTTTAAGACGTACAGGAAGGTATTTCCTTCCATTAAAAAATGAGAAATTAACTAAACAGATACCAGTGGTGCCCACAGTGCATATTAAAACATAACAATACAAGGCTCCTGAAACCCAGCCGTGCAGAAAAGGGCCCTGGGCAACACGTGATCAGAACTGGTTCAGAGAAAAGTACTTCCCAGTTGAGCCTACCTTCCACTTGAGAAAAGAAAAGAGCAGAAAGGTCGGCCTCCACAACTGCCAGGTCATTGTAATTAAAGTATTTGTACATAGTAACTTTTCCAGTGGGAAAGAAGTTACCTGCAGGACAGTCAAGGATACATTTTGGGACCGCTCTCAATGAAGAAAGCAGAAAAGTGCAGAGTAATCCTATAAATCCATGAACTGTAATGAAGAGTTCCTTGATTCCCTGCAGGATTCTGCAAATCCTTCATTGCAGGCCCTGCAGAGAAATTGTACTTTTCAGCTGTCTCTATTGAATGTGTAATGGAGTGATATTTTAATTCAAATCAAAAGATGAGTTATAAAAACCTTGGTCAAACCAAATATGACTGGTCATATTAATAAGTTAATTTCTTTATCGAGAGTACTCATTTACACTTCGTTTTGGTTTTGGTTTTCTTTGATCATACTAGCCAGCTGTAATATAAAAGAAACACACACACACACACAGGTATGATTTTAACTTAAAGAAAGTGGAACCACAGATACACAGAAATGAAGCCTAACGTGAAATGGAGTCTGCTCAGTCACTTGCTGAAATAACTTTAGGTTCCTATCAAAATCTAGCAGAAATCAAAGACTGTTCCTGACTCCTGAGCATGCCCCACACAACTCTTACGTCTTCGGTGTTTATGTTTCATCCTTTCCAGTGGTGAGGATGAAAAGATAAAAAGACAAGGACATGAAAAAGGACACAGCAAGGACAGATATGTGAAAATGTGATATAGCAGATAAAGTACTGGACTGGGGGTTTAGGAAAACCGGGCACTATTCCTAACTCTGTCCCTCTGTGGCCAGAGGCAAATTATTCCACATCTATAAAAGATAAGAATTTCTAAGATCCTTTCCAATATAAAACTACACGATCTTACAACTGACAGCACTACGTACTTATGACTCATCCCCAAAGCTTAATGCCCAGAAAACCTTAATTTAAGACTATTTCTGGGTTTTAAAAACTCGTTCCTCAGGACCCTCTTGGGACCACCTCTTCGCACATAAATAACAGAGAACTCCAGAAACACATGCTTATCATGCAAATAAATTACATTAGGAAGATTTCCACATCATGATGGACCTTGTGTGATTCACAGGCATGTCTCCTGGATCTTATGTTTTTATGAATTACCTCATAGAAATAAAATACCAAACTCCAGAAAGTTGATTATCCACTTCTGTAACTCTCTCATTCCCCAGGAAAACACATGGCAGTAACTTGGAAAGTCAGACCACAAAAACAACTACGTTTTCCCTGTTTCTTCCGTCTTGTGAAAAGTAAAACTGAATTTCATTTTAAAGAATTCCCACATATTTTTTTCAGTCTTTTAACATGTTTCCCTAAGTAAACTTTGGTACCTCCCAGCTGGCCAAATTCAAGATTCTCTGTATCTTATTTCCATTACTAACTTGGCCCATTAAATTTCCGCTTCCCTGTCTTATCTCAATTATATCTCATTTTTTACAAAAAAAAAAAAAAAAAAGAGAGAGAGAGAGAGAGAGATGCTTACTAGATACTGCTTTTAAGACTTTCTCCCTTCCCCAAATACATTTTAAAGTACATACCTCCAAGTGATACCAAAGGTTGGTCTAGGAGAAGGATACGGCCATATATCCAAGGCAGGTTTTGCATTGTAATTAAAATAAGGGACTTCTCGGATTCCTCCTTTTCTGGCCAACTTTTTTAAGTCATCATTAGGCAACACAAATATGCTCTTCTTGCTGCTCTTGGTGATAAATTTTCTATAGGATGGCAGAGCAGTACCTGAACGAGTCTTCTTGGGTCTTGAAAACTTCATGAGTTTCACTTTGTCCCTTGTGGAATATTCTTTGCTCACGGTCATAGATGTTACCAGAGTGCCTCCTGCAGTGGTCAGTGAGTCTGTCACTGTTGTGGTGACCACAGTTTTGCTTTGCTCCTTCACAGAGATGATGTCCACGCTGCTGCCCGTGGAGGGTGTGGAAAGCTTTGTTACCGTTGTAGTGGTGGTCGTGACAGTGGATTTGGCACAGTTTTCTGTGGAAGAGACCACAGTCTGCTTATCACCTTTTGCTACTTTGATTACGGTTTTTGATTCCGTGGCCACCGTGGATGTCATAGTGGTGACTTCTGTGATGACGGTTTTCCTCTTAGACTCTCCGTTGACATTTTCGTCTTTGCTGGTAGGCAGCCCATTTTCATCAACAAAATCATTACTGAGGTTAGATTCCTCTCCAGAAGTAACAGGTGAGGGAGTAACTTTCTTAACTTCTGAGGTTTCAATTTCCATATCTTCTACCTGATTTGTTGAACTGCTTTCTGGACAAGACAGTGGAGGTGTGGTAGTATGTATACTCTCAGACTCTTTGGTTGAAGGCAGGGTCTCTAGGCCATCCTGGTAGTCACCTCCAGCATCAGAAGATCTCAGTAAACATGATTTTGTTTCCACGTTGTTTTTTTCATTAAAATCTTCCATGATGACATCACCGTTCATGAACGGCTTTACAGCAGATTCTTTAACGGTCAAAGACTTAATATCATTTTCAGGAATTATTTTACTTATATTATTAAGCTTTGGTTCAACATCGCCACTTACTACTTTACTCTCAGAGATTTCTTTCAAGCATTCCCCTTTCAAATATACTTTAGATTTATTATCTTTTCCATTTATTTGAAAGGTACTCGCTTTCTGTCCTTTCTTTTCAGACTCTCGATTTTCATTATTCTTTTTGTCAGTGCTACTTTTTAGATTGACTTGATCAATACATTTAACTGATCTCTCCTCTAATTTCTGTTCTTGACTTGTTTTTTTACCATTTGCTTCAGTTACCTTACTCTGTGGTCTCTTGTCACAGTTTCCAGTGGACTGATCTGAAACAAACTCACGTTTCAATGGTTCCAAGCCTTCAATACCTTGTTCTTGAGTTATGAACTGTTCAGAAATACTTTCACTGCTATTCTGAACAATCATATCTTCTTCACTGCTGTCTTGAATAGACATAGTATCAGAACTATTTTCCAAAGTGCTATTATATTCAGAGTCACATCCCAGTTTTCCTTCAAAGTCCATTGCTTTTGACAGAGATGGGATATCTCTATCATCGATACTTTTAGGTACTGATGGAAGTGAAGGGCTCTGGGAAGGAGAAACAATGGTGTCATTATCCTCCTGTATGAGTGGTTTTTTGTTCTTATAGATCAAAGTACCAATTTCATCTGTACTGGCTAGTTTGGAGTCATCAACGAGAAAATCACTTCCTTTGGTTTTAATCTTACTAGGTTCCTGGCCTTTACTGGTAGGTTCAGAGAGACTCTCATCTATGTCATTTCCAATAGAATTTTGTTTCTGACAGTTTGTCTCTGGACTCTGAATGGAGACGTCATCTAACGTTTGATCTTTTGGATAAAGTTTGTTTGTTGTATGATCAGGATCACTGATTCCAAGAACTGAGGAATCGCTCTGTGAACATCCCCGAATCAAATCTTCAGATTTATCATTACTTGCATTAGGGCTTTGTTCTTGTTTAATAAGCAAGTCACTTTGACACCCTTCTTTTGCTTTAGTGATTACTGGAGACTCAGAAAGACTTTTCAGGGAACTTGTAGAGGTCTTTCCGATACCCTTAATTCCACCCTCCAACTTCATCTTTTCAAGGCGCTGTTTTTCTTCCAGTGTAAACTGTTTAATTCTCCTTTCAAGAAGTCCATCTAGTTTGGATGATTTAATTTTCTTTTTATAACTAGTCCTTAGATGAAAACCCTCACTGACATTGACCACATCTACTTGAGAACTTTCCTGACAATTTATATGTGGCTCTGTTTTCACATCATCATCTATTTCCATTGGTTCTTCCTTAAAGGATTTATCATTGTCAGAATCTAAAACTTCTTTTACATCTGTGAAATAAAGACATTTATGTAAGTGAAATTTTTTACTCTCAAATGTGGAACTCATAATATTTTTATTTTAAAAACTACCAATGGTTCTTATTTTCACTCAAGGGCTTAAACATAAATATATATTTGAAAGCTCCTGACATAGGATTAAGATAGGTCAATGGACAGGGCTAAACTTTATAAAATGTTAAAAAACACACACATATTGTAAATATTTAAATATTCTGATTCTTAGCATCTGAAAATAGAATGTTACAATGAAAAACTACTTAGCCTGTGACAGCTACTCGATACACCAGTACCTTCATGTCAGATTCTGTATAAAATATTTTGTAGTCATAAAATATCTTAAGGCTAGTATCTTACCTAGTTTTTAAAACATGGCTTTTCACAAAAGGCAATGTAAGTTCCTCAGAAGGTTGGACACAGAGTTAGCTTAATGACCCAGTAATTCCACTACTGGGTATTTACCCAACATGAATGTTCATATCAATATTCGTAACAGCCAGGAAGCAGAAACAACCCAAATGGCCATCAACCGATGAGTGGATAAGCAAGATGTGGCACCATCCACAAAATGGAATACTACGCAGAAATAAAAAGGAATGACAAAATCCTGACACCTGCTACGACATGGATGACCCTTGAAAACATGACGCCAGGTCAAAGAAGCCAGTCACAATGGACCACATATTACATGATTCCATTTATTCGTCATGTCCAAAACAGGCAAATCCAGAGACAGAAAGTACATTAAGGCTGGTGAGGGGAGTTAGGGAGGACTGGAGACTGACTGCTAATGAGTATGAGGTTTCTTTTTGGGGTGACGAAAATGCTCTAAAATTCACTGTGATGATGGTTGAACAACTCAGTGAAATACTAAAAACCACTAGATTGTACCCTTTAAATGGGTAGATTATCTAGAATATGAATTATGTTTCAATAAAGCTGTGATCATCAGAGAAAGACAAGGCAGTACCTCTCCTGCTGTGCGAACTAGATCCCGTGCAACCTTAGCATCCCCAGGCTGCCCTCCACCCCGGACTCTCCTTACCTTGGTCCTTCTTCTCAGCAATCCTGGAAACATCCATTTCACTTTGGTCTGCTCCTTTTGTAGCATCTGAATCTTTTACCTCATCTTTCTCAGAATCAGGCTCTGTTTTTATTTTTTTTGGACTTCGTGGACTTTTTCTTCTATCTGATTCATCCATATTTTCATCCACATTATTTTTGGCTGAAAAAGAATGAAGTATATAATAATGACAGGTATTCTGAATATTAGCAATTTACTGTAATAAATCTAGTTGAGTGGAAATTATCAAGTATTTTCAGCAATTTATACTGCTTTTTTAAATTAAACACACACACACACACACACACACACACACACAAACACTGAAGACAGTATATACTTCCCTAATATGCTTGGCTGACCTAAAGCATTAAAAGAAGACTGCATTTTAGATGTGCTTCAGAAAGAAGCTTTCACATAGGACGACTATTTCAACCTGTTCGATGACTTTACAGATTCTATATCAGTGTTTCTAACATATTTTGTGTTAAAGAATCATATTAGAAGGATAAATACTTGAGTATCTTTCACCGAGACTCCATGGACAAACTTCAAAGATATCCAAGATCCAACGAAATCACAAAAGTTTGTTTACATACTTCCCCTGGCCCCCACCTCCCCCAGGTAAGGAATCACAGCATTTATCACAGAATAAAAGAGACTTAAGGGAAATGACTAAAGGCAATGTTTGGCCTTGTTTGGACCTGGTTTACTGCCAAGAGTAAAATGGCCTCTCTGACACAACTGGGGTACCTGGGGTAGGAACTGAGAATCTCAAGATGAATATGTTAAATAGTGTCAGTTTGCTGACTGGATAATAGCATGATGGTTATGAATGTCCACTCTAACTAGAGAGATATATTGTACTGGAAAAGAACATGATTTCTGGAATTTGCTTTCTTTAAGTACAAGGGAAACAACTCTAGGAAAAAAGTAGGGAGTGACAAGTGAAAGAAGAGTGACAGAACTTGATAACTGTTAAAGTTGAATGATGACTACATGCAAGTTCATTATTCTCTTTTACTTTTGTGTAGCTTCAACTTTCCAGAAGGAAAAAAAAAAAAAAAATCAAGGCTACGATATAGAACTATTGTCTAGATGAATTTTCTTAGGCCTTAGAGGCATTTCTACCTTTTCTTTTCACTTGACCCCGAATATCCCAAGGACTTAGCAAGGTGAACCTATTTTTTATTTAAATAAAAATGACTCCTTCCAAAAAGATCTGCCTGAAAGGGGAAAGAGTGCAAAAAACAAAGCCAGTATCTGTCAAGACAGCAGGATATTGGTGAGAGAAGAAAAGAATCATAGAAAACGGTGACAGGATGTGTCTAGACCCCACAGGTAACGAAACGACAAAAAACTAAACTGATACTCTCTTTCTTCAATGCTTCTGTAGTTATTTCAGAATAACTGGGCAATATTTTTTCAATGATTTCAAGTTGCTCACAAAGAGCTTTATATGTCAGTAGTACCCCATTTATAAGCTTTAAGATCCTGGACACTTAAATGGACGATTTATAAAACGTTTGGGATTTCCTCTCCATGAAAGGTCTCCTTGACAGACTATTAACAAAGGGAGCCCAGGTGGCTCAGTCGGTAAGTGTCTGACTCTTGGTATTGACTCAGGTCGTGATCTCCCGGTTGTGGGATGGAGCCCCATGCTGACAGCGTGGGGCCTGCCTGGGAGTCTCTCTCTGCCCCTCCCCCACTTGCACGCACGTGCTCTCTCAAAAATAAATCAATATAAAAATATAAAAATAAATTTAAAAAAACGATTAATTCATATCCGTTATTAACCCTCGCACATTAATACCTGTATTGACACTTATAAATTAATGTGCAAATCAAAGGTATACAGTCCTGAGTTAGAATGGAGGTTAGAGATAAGGGACACAGCAGTCAAGCAAGTCAAATACTCTATAGTCTTCTGATGCTGTCAAGTGTTCCCTGAACTGTGTTTCTCTCTGTTCTTTCTAACACATCTGTGCCTCTATCATATGATCAGACTAGATTAGCCATTATGATAGGGACTAATAGTTCTGAGATTATAAATTGGTGGTTACTAATGCCCTCGCCGTAATTCCTATTCTGTAGTTAAGCTAAATCAACAATGTGCTACCACCTGAGAGGAAAGGCTCCGAAGATGCTAGAAGACCAACCTGGTACCTGAATGGATAAAGGCCCGCCATTTGCACAATAGAAACCACATGCTAAGGAAACTGGATTCAAGATAAATCTGCAAAAGCCTAAATATTTTGCTTATTGATAATCTGGATTTCACTACACAGACAAACCAGGTCAGACATAAGTAAACACAGAGCTCTCTATAATTCTAAGTGCTACATGGGCGGCTGGAGCAACAAAATGGCAATAAAAAAATTGTAACCATCTTTCAGAATTTATCAAAATGTACATTTGGCTTGGATATGATCAGATCATAATAGAATTTAATATTTGCCAAGTACCTACTATCACCTAGGCTTTTTAGGAAAGAACACATTGCACCAAAGACTAGCAAATTACACTGCACAGCAAGCAGAACTACTTTTGAAAATTGCTCAGATTACAAAGGAGATCTTGCAATGTAGTGTGCAAAAAGGACAATGGAAGCCAGGAGACACGGATTCCAGTCAGGATTCTATCCCTGTGTGAACTGTACGTCACTTAGGATCTCCATGAAATAATCTGCTCGTGTGCTGTGAGTTTCAAAACATATGGTCTCTTGGGGCGCCTGGATGGCTCCTTCGGTTCAGCGTCTGACTTCAGGTCATGATCTCATGGTTTATGAGTTTGAGCCCTGCATTGGGCTCTCTGCTGTCAGTGCGGAGCCTGCTTTGGATCCTCTGTCCCCCCGTCTCTCTCTGCCCTTCCTCCACTCGTGATCTCTCTCTCAAAAATACATAAAACATTAAAAAAATTATATATCTATATATATCTATAAACATAGATATACATAGTCTATAGATATAGATACATATAGTCTCTTAGTAGGGTAGTTCCCCTCTAGAGTTCTGTGATTCTAAATACTAATAAAATTGTTAGCGAGTAGCACAAATTGAGTTAATACCTCGTTTATGTGGAAGTGTTACTGAATTCTCCACCACTTGCTATTTGGTTTTGTTATGTGCCACAATGCTGAGGTTACCAGATATGTAGCTCCTTCGGAAGTCAAGTAATACTGAATTTTAGATTTCAGAAAAACAACTAGGTGGCTGAGACCTTTTTTTTCTTTTTTTTATTAACAAGTCCTACTCTAGCCTCTTTCTTTAACTGAAACCCTAAGTATCACGATCCTGAGAATAAAGGTTTAAATATTTTATAAAGGTTTAAAATATTTTAGAATTTATACCAACTACATTGGTAGTTTTGCCATGTTCTGTTAAAAGTTTCAGAGAAAACTTTCATCTAAAATACGGTCAGTAAACCTCATTTTGTAAGAAACAGTACAAATCAGAAACATTAATACAGGAAAAATAACTTCAATTACTTACTTCCTTCTAATGACTTTCTGTAATTCACATTAGTATTGCCTGGCAATTTAGGAACAAACCTATACACATGAGTTTTACTAATCCAGCTCCAACCACCATATCCCGTAACTCTGTATTCCTCTCCTTTTTGTTTCCAAACCTGGTGTGAATGAAAACACTCTGATTAAACAAGAATGAGGATGCTTATAAAACATATGTGGTTTTATACATTTTTACCAAACAAGATCCACAGTCAGGCAGATAAGTTTACCAATCAATTTTATTTTCAACAGGAATCACACATTCATGAAAAAACTGAAGACAGCTGAACCCTGAACAACATGGGGGTTTGCTGACCCCCCACGCAGTCAAAAATCCACGTATAACTTGCAACTCCCTCAAAACTAACCACCAACAACCTACCGTTGACCTAAGCCTTACCAATAACACAGTCAGTTAACACATATTTTGTATCTTACATGTACTATATACTACATTCTTTACAACAGAGTAAGCTAGAGAGAAGAAAATGTTATTAAGAAAATCACAAGGAACAAAAATACACTTACAGGTACTATACTGTATTTATCGAGACAACCTGTTTGTAAGTGAACCCATGCAATTCAAACCTGCATTGTGCCAGGGCTGACGAGACCCCTTTCTAATATGAAAAATGTAACACAAGTTTTACAGTTTTAGAACAATTTCAACCAATTAGTCTAATAGCCCACCTACATTCTACCGAGACAAACCTCTGCTTATAGAAATCGCCAGAAAGACTTACTTCGTTCCAACTATATTAAATAAAAGACTGTGCCAAAAGCAAAACAAAATTTAAGTACCTAAAGTTGCAGAATACAAGCCTCAGAAATGGCTAACACGATTTTAAAAGACTATAATAAAAATTACCTGATGTTTAACTGGAAATGTATATTTTACCCACGTGGCTTGTTGCATCGTTTCTTCCTCTTCTTGTTTTTTCTCTTTTTTCTTGACTTTCTCCTTCTCTTCTCTTTCAATTGATGTCATTCTGTGTAACCTAAGAAGATATGAATAGAAAGAACTGCATTTAACTTTGAAACATACATTAAAAAGATAAAAATATAGTACTGCAAGTCAGGAAGTTAGAATCAAAGAATGGTTAGCTATAATCCCACAACCCAGATAACCCCAGTTCACAAAAATCAGTAACAATTCCGTAACCGGAAAAATGAAACAGCAGAAAAAGGCAAAACCATGCCATCCTTCCCATATGCCCTCCGACAAGAAATACACTCACTTATGGCTTATTCCTGCAACTACTAATACATATATATACACCAATATATTTACACAAAAGAGATATATTACAATCACAACTACACAGTTTTTAATCAATGAATAATTGAATTAGAAGATCTTTCCATATACCAGAAGATATGGATATTCTTAAAGAATTACATAATATACACCACTGCATGGACATACTATAATTAAACCAGTTCCCTATTAAAGAATACATTATTTCCTTCCCTCAAAAAAGACCAAAAAATCCAAAAACCTACCAACTAGTATTTCTAATTCTACCTAGCACTGGGGGGTTTAAAGCCTTTACACTAATGTAGAATTCAGGCTTTCTACATCCACAGAGAAAAGGGCTGACAAGGTTCCTGCTTTTGGGTAAGAGGAAGGAAGGACCACATTGATGAGGCCACCAGCCACTGAATAGGGCATAGGCCACACTCTTTTTCCAGGGTGGGAAACGGATACCATTGCACCCAGTAATAAGGAGACAGGCAGGCCTGTGGTGAGGCTCTACATTAAGATGATTAGACTGGAGGGATGCCTGGGTGGCTCAGTCGGTTGAACGTCTGACTCATAGTTTTGGCTCAGGTCATGATCTTGTGGTTTCATGGGTTCGAGCCCTGCACTGGGGTCTGTGCTCGTAGCATGGAGCCTGCTTGGGGATGCTCTATCTGCCCCTCCCCCACTCACGTGGTGTCTCTCTCTCTCTCTCCCTCAAAATAAATAAAACTAGACTGCATTTTTGTGAATGGGAATATTCCCCATAAACAAGGACACTGACCAAAACCTATGAAGAGAGGACCCTGTCTCTGAGACCTCTAGTGGTAGAAAACCTGCTTTATTACACCCTACCCAGATGTAGCCAATCTTGCATGCATAACTTTGTGGAAAAAAATAGAGATCTTTTGTCAACCTGGGGGACAAGCTGCTAATAAGATACGAGAGGGGAATTTAATCCTTTTGATCTCCATCCCCCCACCAAAACTCCCTACTGAGCTCCACTTTCAAGAAAGCTTTGTGCCCCTGTGAACCTAGGACCCTAGAATCTAGGCTACTGCATACCGAGAGCTCATGCCTATCAGCCGCACAACCCTAGAACAGCATTCTTCATTCTCTCCCAGTTGACGGAAGGAGAGGAAAGGGAGGAGGTTCTCCCCGGAGACTAACTTACTCAAATACCACCCGTGTGCCACTACTCGTGGAACCAGGGAGCAGGGCAAGCTCTGTAGGCGCAGCATGGTGGATAACCTGGCAGCCTCAGCCTGCCAGAGGAAGGAGTGACTGACCCAGGCTCAGGTAGCGTTTCTCAACAGAGGTTTTGTGGGCTAAGCGTTCAAATCTCTGCAAGTTGAGGTCTGACATGGCAACTGAACTATCTTCGCTGACAGTGGCCAGGAACAGAGTACTGTGGGGGGAGGATACGGGAGCAGTGACACTCTGAGAGCTCACAGCTGGGCTGGGTGCTCAGCCTGTGCTTTTGTGTTCACATGGGAAACAGGTCCATTTTCATCACCAAATATAAAGGCTCCATTTTGCTGAGGACGCCAGGCCACTGAGGTAGTATTACAGCTAATCTGTGATGTTAGCTATTCCTGAGTAAATTCTATTGCTCTCACTGCCACCAAGCCAATCTTTAGGTTTCGGCAGCAAAAACGGTGAGCTCTGAAGGAATTCAAGTCCATTTGGTTGGGCAGAAACCTGGGCTACCGCTGGCAGCCCGGAGGCCCCAGAAAGGAAGAAGCCCCATCGGGCTGGCAGCGCGTAGCCTCTAGCTGCCAGTCCATACGGGGAGGCACACGGGGTGGCAGGCGTCTCTTCTGTACCTCCATGGTTCGACTGAGAGCCTGACCGAGAGTACGGACCAAGCTTCCCTCCCACTCCTAATCTCCACGTGGTGCCCAGGGTCATGTCCTGCCTGCTTTGCTACTAGAAACAAAGCCATAATGAACAATGTTTTACGTCTTTCCTGGTAAACTTGGAGAGTGCTCACGGTGTTCCCCAGCGGTGGGGTAGCTAACTCCAAAGGTCCTTGAACTTAAAATGCTGACAAGTAAAACTACACTGTTCTTCAGAATTGCACATTTCACGCTGCCATCAATGACAAAGCCACCGTGTTTTCCCATACCTTCACTCAAGTTAGTAACAAACTTCTAGATGATCAGCCCAAGTGAGAGATGAGAAACGATATCCCACTCTTTTGATTTACATTTCTTTAATTGCAAGAGAGTAAACATTTTGTTAATGTCTACTGGCCTTTCGTATTTATTTTTCTGCAAAATGCCTGTTCAAATCCTTTGTCTTGTCTGTACTGGACTATTAGTCCTTCTCACTTATAAAAGATCTTTGTCACTTAAGGTAACTTTCCATTTGTGGTGCAAATATTTTTCCTCAGTTTGTCATCTTTTGAGTTTGATTATAATATTATCTTTCCACTCAGAATTTTAAATACATATATCCACTTTTTTTCCTCTATGGCATCTGGGTTTTATATCTGTTTAAAAAGAAAGTATCACAACAAAAACATAAATTAATCCATGGTTTCTTATTGAAGCTTTTTGGTTATTGTTTTTTTAAAAAAATCTCCGTTTATCTGAATGTTTTTGCCAAGGCAGGGAGCTAGGCTGAAATTTTCTAGGTCCTGCTTCCTTCTCTGACATGCAGTGCTATCATTGCTAGATGCTCACATGTGTTTAGGCCTATTTCTAGATTCTTTGTTCTACTCTACTACCCTAAAATCTTATTTTTATTGTAGCTTCGAAAATGTTCGAATATCGGGGCACCTGAGTGGCTCAATCGGTTAAGCGTCCGACTCTTGATTTTGGCTCAGGTCCTGAGATCAAGCTCTGAGTTGAGCTTCACACAGCGCATGGAGCCTGCTCGGAATTCTTTCTCTCTCCCTCCCCCTGCCTCTCTGCCCCTCCCCAACACGCGCTCCCCTTCTCTCTCTCAAAATAATGAACATTGAAAACAAGTGTTCCAATATCTATTCCTTTCTTCCTCATACCTACTTCCCTTTTCTTGCAATTAATTTTCCTAGATGATAGATTAGTATCATTTTGATCAAGCCTGTGTGCCCCTCAAGGAGGGAAAATCTTATTCAAAATGCAAATGAATATTAATTTTAGAAGATTAATATAATTAACACAATACACGGTTTCAGAAAATGTAATATACACATCTAAACATAGGATATATCTTTATCTTTCATTTACTGAGTATCCTTTCTATCTTTTTTTTTTTTTTTAATGTTTTTTATTTATTTTTGAGACAGAGAGAGACAGAGCATGAGCAGGGGAGGGGAAGAGAGAGAGGGAGACACAGAATCCGAAGCAGGCTCCAGGCTCCGAGCGGTCAGCACAGAGCCCGATGCGGGGCTCGAACTCACGGACTGTGAGATCATGACCTGAGCTGAAGTCGGACGCTTAACCGACTGAGCCACCCAGGCGCCCCTCCTTCCTATCTTTAATAAAGTTTTAATGATTCCTTTACGTGATCCTAAATATTTCTTGTTAAATTCATTCCAGTTGTTTGAGTTTGTTTTTTTTTTAAATTTTCTTTTATGTTTATTTTTTTGAGACAGAGAGAGACACAAGCATGAGCAGGGGAGGGGCAGAGAGAGAGGGAGACACAGAATCCGAAGCAGGCTCCAGGCTCTGGGCTGTCAGCACAGAGCCCGACACGGGGCTTGAACCCACAAGCCGCGAGATCAAGACCTGAGCCGAAGTCAGATGCTTAACTGCCTGAGCCACCCAGGCACCCTGAGAGTTTTGTTGTTATGGGGATCTTTTCATTACAATTAAAAAATATATATAAAATGTAACCAGATTAAGAACTTTATCAATAAACCAAATACATCTGAAGCTAGTGTGTCCCACTCCCAGGCAGTCATTATCTTGACTTTAGGGTTATTATCCCCTTTTCTTTATAGTTTTACCACCCATGTGTATACCCCAAACAGTAGCAAGTTTGGCTTTTGAAAACTCAGTAGCAAGAATAAAACTAGCTGCATGAGCATAAGAGCAATGCTGTTACTATTAAAAGAAGGTTCCCAGGAAAAAATAAACCTGTCTCTGTGTCACAGCTTCCAAGAGCCTCTTCTGGTGAAATCCGAGGGTGAGGGCATGAGCAAGGTCTGGAAGACACTGGGCTCACCACACTCTGGGTCATTTGGTAGGGCTGTAAGCAGGTACGGATCCAAAGTGGACTGCTATGGACTTCCTGCTTCTGTGCCATTTGATTATTCTGTGGTATAACTTGGGAAAATTCTCAGCTCTCCCCATTGACTTAGGATATGGTCCTCTTTGGTAGGTTATCATTTGTCTACCTGGATTACTGCTTCCATGGCTTTATTGGTGCTTTATTCTCTATTGTTCCTCTCTTCTCCATGGGTTTATGCTTTAAAAAAAAAAAACCCTTTGCCATAGTTTTCATGGAGGTAAGCAGGGAGCAAAATTAAATGTGTTCATACAATGTTATTTTCACTCAGAACTCCTACAGTATTTTCTACATAGTTACTGTCACATAAAATGCATTGTTCAATATGGCAGCCATCTTTTTTAGTTTTCAGATTGTTTCTGATAGTTTTTCAATTTTCTTGGGGTTTCTAAGTGTCTACTTAGGTCAACTGCATATAATTATGCCTTCATCTGCCAACATGTACATACATACACATATACACACACATGTATATGTATATGTATATGTATATGTATATGTATATGTATATGTATGTTTTCTCTTGACAAACTCCATCAGTTAATACTTTTAAGAAAACTTGGGAATTCAAGCTGGTGCAGCCACTCCGGAAAACAGTATGGAGGTTCCTCAAAAAACTAAAAATAGAACTACCCTATGACCCAGCAATTGCACTACTAGGCATTGATCCACAGGATATAGGTGTGCTGTTTCGAAGGGGCACAGGCACCCCCATGTTTATAGCAGCACTATCAACAATAGCCAAAGTATGGAAAGAGCCCAAATGTCCATCGATGGATGAATGGATAAAGAAGATGTGGTATATATATACAATGGAGTATTACTCAGCAGTCAAAAAGAATGGAATATTGCCATTTGCAACTACGTGGATGGAACTGGAGGGTATTATGCTAAGTGAAATTAGTCAGTCAAAGACAAAAATCATACGACTTCACTCATATGAGGACTTTAAGAGACAAAACAGATGAACATAAGGGAAGGGAAACAAAAATAATATAAAAACAGGGAAGGGGACAAAACAGAAGAGACTCATAAATATGGAGAACAAACTGAGGGTTGCTGGAGGGGTAGTGGCGGGGGGGGGAGTAGTGGGAGGGGGGATGGGCTAAATGGGCAATGGACACTAAGGAATCTACTCCTGAAATCATTGTTACACTATCTGCTAATTTGGATGTAAATTTTTAAAAATAATAAATAAAATTTAAAAAAATACTTCAAGAAAAGTTAAAAAGAGGGGCACTTGGGTGCTCAGTCTGTTAAGCATCTGACTCTTGATTTTGGCTCAGGTCATGATCTCACAGCTCGTGGGATTGAGCCCCACATAGAGCTCCACACCAATAGCACCAAGGCTGCTTGGGATTCTCTCTCTCCCTCTTTCTCTGGACCCTCTTCTCCAATCCTTTTACCCAAAACTAGAAGCCCAGTGAGCCCTTCTTCTACAGATGTAGGAGGCCTGAACACTATGTTAGTGGACCCTCTGAGGGTTTAAGAGCCCTAGTGCCAGTGAGAGAGAATCAGAAATACTGCCTGGCATATCCTCTCTTCTATTCTAGATGTTGGTTACTTGTGTTTTCCCCTTTGTTTTTTCTTTCCCGATAATCTCATCAGATGGGCTCTAAGGTATGTTTATTTTCTATTTCATCAAATATTTAATAGTAGTTCTTAATATTTGCTTTCTTTGAGGTGACTTGAGATGTATGCCTAGCGAACTAATTTGGAGTTTTTCCTTTCTAACGTACACATTGAAGGCTATCAATTTCCCCCAGGTACTCTTTGGTTGCAGCCTACCAACTTCAATGTATGTAGTATTCTCATAAACTCTCAATTCAAAATGTTTACTAGTTTCCATTACGATTCTTCTTTGACCATTTGTTATTTATTTAAAAGTGTATTTCTTAAAAAAAAAAAAAAAAGAGGTTAGAGTGGGAGAGAGCCAAAGCATAAGAGACTCTTAAAAACTGAGAATAGGGGCGCCTGGGTGGCGCAGTCGGTTAAGCATCCGACTTCAGCCAGGTCACGATCTCGCGGTCCGTGAGTTCGAGCCCCGCGTCAGGCTCTGGGCTGATGGCTCGGAGCCTGGAGCCTGTTTCCGATTCTGTGTCTCCCTTTCTCTCTGCCCCTCCCCCGTTCATGCTCTGTCTCTTTCTGTCCCAAAAATAAATAAAAAAATGTTGAAGAAAAAAAAATTTTTTTTAAAAAAAACTGAGAACAAACTGAGGGTTGATGGGGGGTGGGAGGGAGGGGAGGGTGGGGGATGGGTATTGAGGAGGGCACCTTTTGGGATGAGCACTGGGTGTTGCATGGAAACCAATTTGACAATAAATTTCATATATTGGGGAAAAAAATAAAAATAAAAAAATAAAAGTGTATTTCTTAAGTTTCAAGCATATAGCTCTTGCATTTCTTTAAAGTTTTACTATAAATCTCTGTATCCCCAAATAATATTTTAACATGATATCAGCATATACGCTTTGAAACTTTACATAAATTGAATCCTACTCCATGTATTTTTTAAGAAAAGAAGTGTTTTCACTCTCTTGTACATGCATGAGAGCCAGTCTCATTGACACTTACTCTGGCCTCACTGCTGTATATAATAGCCCATTACAGAACCACATCATAACTTGAAGGTGCCTCATTATGGGCATTTAGGGACTGTTACCAAATTTCACCATTACAAAATATTATCAGAAACATCTTCCTACAGGTCTTCTCATACACACATGTAAGGTCTCTCTGACGTACTTAATTAGGAGTAGAATTGCATTTTCAACTTTGTTTTTGCCAAATTATTCTCTAAAATGGTTGCAGTAACCAGTATACAATTGCTCTTTTATCAACAGTGTATCAATTCTCTTCCTACTTATGTCACATATTTACCAATACTCTTTAAATTTTTAACAATCTGATGGGTGTGAAAGAACAGACCCTAGTTTTCTTTTCTTTTTTTTTTTTAATTTTTTTTAACGTTTACTCATTTTCAAGAGACAGAGAGAGACAGAGCATGAGCGGGGAAGGGGCAGAGGGAGAGGGAGACACAGAATCCGAAGCAGGATCCAGGCTCTGAGCAGTCAGCGCAGAGCTCGACGCGGGGCTCGAACCCACGAACCGTGAGATCATGACCTGAGCCAAAGTCGGACGCCCAACCGACTGAGCCACCCAGGCGCCCCAGGCCCTAGTTTTCATGTGCATTTATCTCATCTTACCAGGAAGGTAAAATATGTTTTCATATTTTTTACTATTTGTGTCTCCTCTTCTGTGAATTATGTTTGTATCTGTAGCCTTTTTTCCTACTAAGTAGTTTGGTTTTTTTCTTTTTGAACTGTAGAAGTTCTTGAATATACTGTGAATACTAACCCTCTTTTGATTATAGTACAAAAAAAATGAATGTACCTTTAACCTTTCTATGGCTTAGTTTTTTAGAATGATTTATTATTACAAAACTCAAACAACAGAAAACAATCCACCATTCACTGATCTATACATATGTGATAAAACTACATAATAAAAGGGAATAACAAACACTTATAAATTATGGTTATCTCTAGGGGTGCCTGGGTGTCTCAGTCGGTTAAGCATCTGACTCTCAGTTTTGGCTCAGGTCATGATCTCGTGGTTTCCGGAGTTCAAGCCCCGTGTTGGGCTCTGCACCGGTAGCGTGGAGCCTGCTGGGATGCTCTCTCCCTCTCTCTGCTCCTTCCCAACTTGCACTGTCTCTCTTTCTCTCTCTCTCAGAATACATAAATAAAAAACTTAAAAAAAAATTACAGTTATCTCTAGAAGGAGGCAGGGTAATGTAAACAGAAAGTAGATGTAATAATGATAATGTTCTTATTTGTAAATTGGTTGATGAATTCACAGGTGTTCCTCTAATTATGACCCATTATTGCTTATATATTACAATCTTATGTATGTATCAAAATATTAAACGTGAAAAAAGAAAGTCATTTGTAACTGCAGATACACAGACACATAAAGGTACACTTATTCTTACCTGATAGATAACAGCTTATAAATGGAAGAAATAATCCCACACTTAGGTACATTTTGGGACATAGTGAATGAATCAGGAAGGAAAGAAAGCAATGGAGAGTAAGAGAAAAGGATGAAGTGTGGAAGGGAGGATGGAAGAAAGGGAGAAGGAAAGAATATAGGAGAGAGGCAAAGGAAAAAGGGATGGAAGGAAGAAGAGAGGGAAGTAGAGGAGCCAGAAAGGAGAGAAGGAGGAACTGTCTTCATTCCAAAATCATAAAGAGAATCTTTTGTATTTTCTTCGTGCAGCTTTGCTTTTCACCATTTAGGATTTACTCTGCCTGGAGGGGACTATAAAGATATGGGATGTGTAGGATACAAAAAATGAAATCCAATTTTCCTCTATGTAGATAACTCAAATTGCCTCATCACACTTGTTACTGAAGAATTCACCCTTTTTAATGCTACTCTCTATCTATTATATTTCCATATATGGTCTGGTCTCTTTTTGGATTGTTTACTCTGTATCACGAGTCTATTTCTTTGTATCTACACCACAGCATTACTACCAAGTAAGTTTTGTTACCTGGTAGGACGAGTCTTTCTACCCTGTCCTTCAAATTTACCCTTTCTATTACTGCCCTTGTCCATATAAATTTCTTTCTTTAAAAAAAATAATAATAAGTTTATTTATTTTGAAAGAGACAGTGCATGAGTGGGGAGGGGAAGACAGAGAGAGGGAGACAGAGAATCCCAAGCAGGCTCTACAGCTGTCAGCGCAGAGCCTGATGCAGGGCTCAAACTCATGAACTTTGAGATCATGAGTTGGACACTTAACTGAATGAGCCACTCAGGCGCCCCTCAATATAAATTTCTTAATCACCTTCTCAAATTCAGTAGAAAGCCCGATGATAATTATCAATGCTATCAAAATTAATTTATGTAGTAACATGAGGAAAATTAACATTATTAAGACACTGAGTATTCCTATACATGAACCTGAGATATATTTCCATTTATCTAGGTATGCTTTCATCTCTAGTATTGTTTTTCAACAAAAACTTTATAGTTTTCTCAAAAAAATCATAACTTATCATTATTTTTTAAATGCTCTGCAACTGTTAGATATTTAGAAGGCTCTCAAAGCTTTATTATTGACTATCACAATAAGCAACCATTTTAAGAATAAAATATCTGGTTGACTTTCTAGACTGTTCTTTAGGGCCAAATCTTAGAGGTCTGTCACCTGGAAGTTTTTGAGGAGAGCACCGAGGAAAGTGAAAGTCCTATTACTAATTTCTATTTTTTCTGAATCTCGGTGTCTAATTTTTTTTAAATTCAGAGTATTCTAAGGGCACCTGGATGGCTCAGTCGGTTAAGTGTCCGACTTCAGCTCAGGTCATGATCTCGCAGTTTGTGAGTTCGAGTTCTGCATGGGGTTCTGTGCTAACAGCTCAGATTCTGAGCCTGACTCTGATTCTGTGTCTCCCTCTCTCTCTGTCCCTCCCCAACTTGCACTCTGTCTCTCTCTCTCTCAAAAAAAAAAAATAAACATTGAAAAAAAAATTTTTTTTTAATTCAAAGCATTCTATTTTATCTCACTTCATCATATTAAAAAAGAGTTCTTTTGGGGCGCCTGGGTGGCTCAATCGGTTAAGCGTCCGACTTCAGTTCAGGTCATGATCTCAACAGCTCATGAGTTTGAGCCTCGCGTTGGGCTCTGTGCTGACAGCTCAGAACCTGGAACCTACTTCAGGTCCTGTGTCTCCCTCTCTCTCTGCCCCTCCCCCACTCACACTCTCTGTCAAAAATAAACATTAAAAAAAAAAAAAAAGAGTTCCTTCATATATATGACCAGGTGTGTCATACTAATACAAATATAATTCATGATATAATTTTATAGCTTTAAGTAACCTGTTTAGAAGACTAGTCCTAATGACAAACCAGGAAGAAAAAAAAATACCTTGATTTAAAAAAAAAAAGTCAAATTCCATCTTCCATTAGAATGTTTAAAATTGAGAGATGAATTTATAAAAGGTAGGATTTAGTCACTTTAAGTTACGTTTGAGTATTGGAGTTTATTTAGCAACATTTAGCTAAGCTCTAGTTCGCAAAGCACTGATCTCTGTCACCAGAGACATGGCTGCTTAGTCCACCACCAGTAGCTTCCGGATGACCGCTGAACAGAAGAAAGTTGGGGCAGAACTGTTTTGGTCATGTCTCGAGGTAAATGGAAGAAGGAGCAACAGCCTTGGACTCTCCTTGTTCTAGCGTGATAAAAGAGATCAGTAAGAAGTAGAAAAAAGGTATTAACTGACCAGAATTTCAATAAAAATGTGAAAAAAATAAATAAAATCTTAAAAAGAAGTAAAATAAAGGTATGCCACCCATTCAGCTCTCCTCTCCCAGTGAGCACCATCTGTAGCACCTGAACTCAACCCTCTTTTTTTTAATCCTAGGAAGAATTAAATCCATCCCATTTGTGAAAGCCTCTATGAGTAGCAGCAGTTACATTCAAAATAAGAGGGAGAAAAGAAAGAAAATAAGTATCCATAAGATTTATGTGAGGAAAACACACACACACACACACACACACACACACACACACACACACACACACACACCTTGGAGCAATCCTTAGTAGATGAAAATTTAGCAGGTGTAAACGACTTTTCTTAAAATACTTTCCATTGAAAAACAATAAAACTTTGTAACATAAAATAAAACACAGATGTGGGAAGCAACACAAAATCTGTGTATATTAACAAAATAACAGTGTTATATGATCTGTAGAGGGGCATAAAATGATTCTTTTCACTTTGAATAGTAATTGACATTTTTTTACCATAAGCTCATAGTAGTTCTGTAATAATAACTTTTTAAAGACTAATTAAAGTTAAATCCATTAGAGCTAAAAAGTAGAATCAAGCCACAAAATTTATCTGTTTTTTTTAAGTATCTGCTGAAGCCACACAGCTCTGGGTCTACTTAGGAGATGAATGATCTCTGGACATTCAACTCTAAATCACATGCCTAGCACAGTACCTGAAACATTCTAGAATATTAAATGTGAATACTCTATTCAATAAAAATGCTTTTTACTTTAAAAAGTATTTTAATCTCTTTCCATCTTCATCCAGTCCTTTATCACAAAAAATACATATTTACTCATGTTACATATCTCATGGAAGGGAAAACGAGGCCAAGAAGAGTTAAACGTAACATGTAAATGGCCTTTTCAATACACAAACTTCCATTATTAAGAGACTAATATTCCAAAAGGGAGCGCGGCCCACCACGTACAAGGCTCAGAACTCACTTACCTGGTGTGTCCTAAAGATTCTCGCCATATTGGCAGCATCACAACAGGCTTAACCGCACACTCCAAAATAGCTAAAGCCAATGCAAATTCTCTGGGTTTGCTACACATCTGAACTGCCTTGATCCAATTCGCCCTGTATGTCAGAAGGAGAAAAAAAAATTCTTTCACTTGTTGGTCTTCAATTAAAAGCACAAGAGTTGTGATTCATGACTCCACCTCATACGGCAGATGTTTCCAGGCCAAGCAAGTATCAATACACTGCTACTGGAAGTTCCTAACTCACCGAGTCACAGATTTTGAACACTAGAAGGAATCCCAGAGGTCAGTTAGTCTTTCAACTCCTTAAATGTTCTACATTGTTCTGGAACTTTGTCTTGCCTTCACTTGACTCCAGGGATAAAGACTTTGCTTTCCAGAAATCTTCCAAATGCTAACGCTGGTTCAATAACTTGGAAGTACACTCACATCCCTCATGTCCTCAGTGTTTTGCTGCCTAAACTGACTGCATTCAATTTATTGGTAACAAGTTTAAAGTGAGCACCTGCAATAAGCATTTCGGAAATATTTAGTATATTCACAGCAATAAATGAACCTTAGTGTCCTTTACCTGTGTGAAGCCCAATTTGGATGAAGAAAGGATGAAGGGATATTGTTTTCCAGTTGGGTGATAGTCAGCCTCAGTGTAGATATGGTAAGAACTTTGGACCCATGGACAGAACCATTCCATTTGAACTCTCCTGCTGGAGTCAGACAGAATTTATGTGCAAGATGCCTTCTCTTATCATGATCTTCTCTGTGCTGGTGCTTATTCAAAGCAAATGAATTGGTGGAGTACTGATTGTGGTAGACTCGATACTTCCCTTCTTGACCCAACTTAAAATAATTGTTGATATTTCCTTTCATGACCACTTCCTTTTTGGTGCTCAACCGTGAAATTTCTCCTTGAGAGTTAACTACCAGTACCTGACCAAGAAGATAAAGAGACTCATTATTCATATCAAATATGTAAACTTGATCAACTGTCTTTTAATGATTTGTAATTTATCATTCCAAATAAGGTATACCTTATGACTGAACTTTTGAAATGTTACGTTTATTTATTTTGAGAGAGACACAGAGTCTACAAACAGGGGAGGGGCAGAGAGATAGAGAGAGAGAGAGAGAGAGAGAGAGAGAGAGAGAGAGAGAAGAGACAGAGAATCCCAAGCAGGCTCCACACTGTCAGCACACAGCCCAACCTGGGGCTTGACTCACGAACTGTGAGATCATGACCTGAGCCCAAATCAAGAGTCAGACGCTTAACCGACTAAGCCACCCAGGTGCCCCGTGAACTTCTGAAATTTATAAGCGAAATTAAAAGCTAAAGCTAACTGTTTACAATTAAACAACCAAGATCTTCCCACAAAGAGAATCTCTATTATACGTCACACATTATTATTTTCATGCATCTCAAATACACACACAAAACTGCATGTGTATATCATTCACCAATCGTTAGTTCCAGCCTAAAAAACACAGGTTAGGGAAGAAGGAAACCATGGCATGTACTATTCCCCAAAAGATATATTCCTAAAAATATCTTTTCTTCTGTTCCTTTTATCATTCCAGCTTTAGCATAAGAGCCCACAGATACTTTAAAATCATGTTTTCAAACAGTTGATCCCAATCCTTTAGTGAACCATGAAATCGACAGTGGATCATATTCAACTTTATAAAAAACAAAGTATAATATACTCGAGTAGACTAGAAAACACCAGAGTGCATCACACACAGTTAGGTAAAATCCTTTTTCAGGAAACTATTGAATAGGAGTCCTGGGTTGCTAAGAAAAATGTCATACTAAGGGTCAGAGTGAAAAACCAGCTTGAAAACTGCTGCTTTAAAGCAACTCCTATAGGGGCGCCTGGATGGCTCAGTTGTGTAAGCATCCAACTTCAGCTCAGGTCAAGCCATGAGTTGAACCCCGTGTGTCGGGCTCTGTGCTGACAGCTTGGAGTCTGGAGCCTCTTTGGATTCTGTGTCTCCCTCTCTCTCTGCCCCTCCCCCACTTGTGCCCTGACTGACTCTCACTCTTTCTCTCTCTCAAAAATGACCATTAAAGAAAAAAAATAATAAAATAAAGCAACTCCTACAATGTTTATAAAAGAATATTGTATATTCTTGCATATCTACCTTGTAAATAATTCTTAAATGTGGGAGACACATTGTGGCATTATTCTGCCACCCTGGCTAGCTGGGGGGCAAATACTAAGTCCTAGCTGGGGTGCCTGGCGGGCTCAGTTGAGGTTTTGAGTTCGAGCCCCACACTGAGTATGGAGATTACTTAAAAAAAATTTTTTTTTAATTACTAAATCCTAGCTTCGGTCTTTTTGTTCATAATCAGAGCTAGGATGCTGTGCTGTTCTGTGCACCGTACTCTGCTACTATCATGGGGCAAGCAGAGACCCATCCACTAGCTGCAGGTTCAGCTAAATTTATTATAACCAGCACTGAGCATTAGGTCATCTCTAACTCTTTACTAAAGCCCACAAACAGGGTACTCATTACCACATGTGTAAAAGAAGGCTCTATCTCTTTAGAATTATATACAATAAAAGTAGCCATACAGAAAGAAAGTATACCACCCATTTATAGCATTTCCCTGCATGAACTGAAATTTGGGTACACAACTATACTTACTGTAATACAGGATGAAACTAACCACTTTCAATCTGGTTACCCACTACACTCTTGGAAGGAGAGCAAATAGAATTCAAAAGGAGGTCTACAAACTTCCCATCCCTATTTTTAAGGCATGATAAATAAAATTATTTCACACTCCAGAGATTTTTGTGTTAAGCAGAAAAAACATACCTCTTTGCCCTCCTTAAATAATTTATTTGCTTCATGGGCTGCAGCAGCCACCTGTTGGCTCTTCAGCTGACTCAGCTTGCTGTCTGGATTCCGTAATCTGGTGATAATTCGAGTTGACCCAGATGTCCCTCTTCCAGCTCCAGGAGACTCACTTATTTCTCCATTAGACTTCTCTGATTTGAAATCACCTGTTAGCAAACGAAAAGCCAAAAGTAAATGCTAAGAGTAAGTAAGTTATAGCAATTTCTGATTTATCCAAAACTCATACCTGATGCACATCTAAGATCCAGAAAGTAAACAAAAAGTCCTTGAATAGCCAAAGCAAATGTATTCATTCTTAAGGGTTTTGCTTAGAAGAAAGTATGTCAGAACTTTACTGTCATTTATTATTTTACAGAAAATTCAAACATGCCAGGTTATCTGTATCAAAGCACATCTACTAGAAAACATGAAGGGCTGCTACAAATTTATAAACATCATAACTCAAAATGCACACTAATAAAATGTTGCCTCATATATTCAATGTGGATTTTGTATACAAAGTAAATGGTATAATTAATTTTAGAAAGATGTCCACTGAAATTGTTTAAATACATAATAGTTTAAAGCTTATAAACATAAATGCCAAGTGAATTTTCACCTAAGAAATCTAGATAGTTATCTGTGTATACAAGTAATTATACATGCAAAATCAACTAAATCAGGTTTTTTTAATGGTATAAAGACCTCTCACATTTTCATAATAACTTAATTTTTTTTTTTAAGTGACAGATTGTTATGCCAAAGGACATTTTCTGCTTTTCCATGAATCTCACTTTGGCTGAGAATTTCTCTACATTCTTAAAACTTTTGCATCACTATCCAATTTCCACTGGCCAGATAGCTGAACAAGATTTCTCTTTTCAATTTAAAACTTTTTAAAATTTGGGTCGCCTGGGTGGCTCTGTTGGTTAAGCATCCGACTTCGGCTCAAGTCATGATCTCATGGTCCATGAGTTCGAGCCCCACATCGGGCTCTGTGCTGACAGGCTCAGAGCCTGGAGCCCGCTTCCAATTCTGTGTCTCCCTCTCCCCTTGCCTGTCCCCTGCTCACTCCCTGGCTCTCTCCTTCTCAAAAACAAATAAATGTTAAAAAAAAAAAATTATAAAGTTTTTTAAATTAAGAATTGTGTGGCACTGGAAAATGAAAGATTAAACAGAAAACTTGCTATATTTTATAAAAATTGCATTTTGAGTAGAAAAAAAATTAGAATGGGAAAACTATTTTAGAAAATATAAAATTCAGGAAAGCATTTCTTAATTTTATCTGACCAACACCCCTTCTTTCCTTTGGAGATATGCTTTTCCCCTACTTCAGTCATATTATTCAGCCAGGGCTACAAAATAATTATCCTGCTATATTGGGTAAACAATGTCACCCAGCTTGGCCAAAGAGAGCATATCACTGCCTGGCCACAGTGACTGTCCAGATCTGGCTATGTGGCCCCAGCCATTCAGCCCACTACTCTAATTTTCAAAATCTGGTGACAGATAAAGCCTCTTGCTTTTTTAAAATTCTATTTTATTTTATGTACGTATGTATGTAATCTCTACACCCAATGTGTATATATGTATGTATGTAATCTCTACACCCAACATGTATGTATGTATGTATGTATGTATGTATATAAACAATCTCTACACCCAATGTGGGGCTCAAACTCTCGACCCCAAGACCAAAAGTTGTATGCTCTTCTGACTGAGCCAGCCAGGCACCCTGGTCTTGTTTTTTGTGTTAGTGAGCAGAAAGAGTATAAATTAGGGGTTGTCTACTTTTATCTCACAACATGGAAAAAAGTTTCAACAATAAGAGACAGTAAGTTATTGGGGAGGGAGGGTGGATACGAGGAAGAGAAAGACCCATGGTAACCTCGTTTGGCTCCCACGGTTCAATAATGCACCTGAGGCTGTCTGTCACTCCCTCTAGACTTCCCAGAAGCATCAGCCAATTAAATTCTCTTTTCATTGTAAGCAAGTCTGGTGGATTTCTGTCACTTACAACCAATAAATTCTAAATAATCCAGTAGAATATTTAAAAATGTTTGAGCCCAAAATATGGCACTAACTAAATCAAGGTAAGGGTACAGGTATTATCAGGTGTTTTTCTGGCCCAGGTTGAAAAGCCAGAAACCTTCGATGTGTGACATCAAAGCGGTTGGTCAGACTATCAACAATGTTCTCTTGGGTCTCAGACCATGAGCCTACCAATGTTGAAGTTCATACCAAGATGTTGAACTACAGTAGCTATTTCCTGGGACCATTAATACGGCCCTACAATAAACACTTCATAGAAAGCATCTGATCTAGGCTAAATTTCCTAAAACCAGCAAGGGCAAGCACAGTGCTTTTTAAGAGAAGCCCTTCAACTAAGAACCTGAGAGTCCATCCTTTGACACTTTGCTAAGGTGCCTTTTTTTTTTTTAAGTTTATTTATTTATTGAAGTAATCTCTACTCCCCATGTGGAGCTAAACTCAAGGAACTAAAGATCAAGAGTCGACCCGAGGGGCACCTGGGTGGCTCAGTCGGCTGAGCGTCCGACTTTTGACTCTGTCCGACTTTGACTTCGGCTCAGGTCCCGTCATGATCTCATGGTTCGTGAGGGGAGTTCGAGCCCCACACTGGGCTGCCTGCTGTCAGCCTGCTTCCGCACAAGAGCCCGCTTCGTTTCCCCAGCTTGAGCTCTCTCAAAAATAAATTAATATTAAAAAAAAAGAGTTGACCCCCAAGATCAAGAGTCACAAGCTCTTGCAACTAAGCCAGCCAGGCACCCCTGACACTTGCTAAATTGCATGCAAATAAGAGAAAGGAGGTATAAAATTCATCCTTAGGGGTAAGACTTGAAGTGGCAGAGAAAGGGAACAAGGCCTGTCTCACAGCCCGTACCCAGAGGCCACATTCCTCCCATTATAAAGGAGTGAATCACTTCCATGCAGCCTGGAGGCAGAGTACAGAGCGGCTTTAGGCCAGCCTCTGGAGCTCCTTGTTTAAGGATGGCAGGAGGCAGAAGCCTAGGCAGACTTTATTTACCTGAAGGCTAGGGAATCTGGTCTGAAGAGCAGACCCACAGAGCAAGTACGGTGGCTACACCTTCAGAGACCCTGAGCAGAGTTTCTGGGTATTAGGTGCTAGGCTGGGAACCCAGGCAATCTACCAGGGAGTGCTACTGCCAGAAAAAACTCCCCATCTGCCATGCTGAGAGAGATGATTATTTAAACCTACAGCAATCCCCAGCAACCCATTCTGGAAAGCAAGAACCAGGCTGCTAAAGCAGATTGGCCTCTGGAAGGGGGATCTTCCCAGGTACTTCTCACATTTCATCCACAGCCATCCTCCAAAACACCAAAGGCAGCCAGATTCACCAGAGAATACCTTCCACTATCAGGATAGCAAGTGTCATAGAAAGTTTAAATTCATAATCTGGCTCACAGATTGTGAGATTGAGAGAAGCTACACCCAGACCAAATCAAAAACAATACACAATACCCAGAAGTTCTAGATAAAGTTACAATTACCAGATGTACTTTGGGGAAGTTTTTGAAAACCTCTTCAGTTGTGGTGAGGTCTTCACAGTGTGTTCAGCAGAGACAGTTTTAAATTTGAGTAAATATGTTTGTGCCGAGCTACCAAAGGGTAGAGCTGTGGGTACTTGTTTCCTATCTTTGCAGCATCCCTCTTTCTTTGGAAAACCACTCCTACCCCGCTCCAGTCATACACTTTTGCTGGAGCCATCAAGTATAATACCTTGCCTGCCCTGGCCACAGGAGTGGGAACAATATGTCCAAGATAGGCCACTCAAATTTCTTCCTCAAGGACTTTTGATTTGGAGCAGGAGTAGGGGCCTTGCCTTTGGGTCACAGACCTTGGAAAGATAGGAATACAAACCGCTGGTGCCATCTTCCCTGCCACTTGGAAAAAGCCTGTCTGCATCAGGAGAGAATGAAGTTAACACACAAACACATGCCGATCAAAAGGTGGGAGAGAAAGAGAGGAAGACAGAAAAGCTTTGATACCTGGGGGTCCAGGTATCTGAACTTCCCAATTACATGAGCTAATTACATTCCCTTTTCACTGAAGCTACTTTGTGCTGGTTTGGCAGCTTGCAACTGAAAAGAAGTTCTAATTAAAACAGATCTCTATCTCATACCATACACAAAATTATACAGGATTAAAAACAAAGTTACAGAAGTACTATGTGAAATTACTACAAAACATGTGCATGCTTGGGGTAGGGTTTTCCTGAGTAAAACACAAAATCCAGAGAAAACTTAAAGAAAGAAATTTAACTATATAAAAATATCTGTATAACAAGATAACAGGAAGAGTTAAAAGCAAGCAGTGACTATGTAAGTATATACATAAAATCAAAGATAATAGCCATAATACATAAAGCATTCCTAAAACTCATTAAGAAAAACTGTCAAAACTCAACAGGAAAAAACGAACAAAAGATAGGAATCAGCAATTCACTAAAAGTCCAACCAACACATAAAAAGAAACTCAACCATGTTAGTAAGCAACGATATGCAAATTTTTAAATGAAATATTTTTCACCATTAGCAAAAATGTAAACGGTGGATGATGTTGAATTCTTCTTCGTATGTATGAAGAAATAACCTATTATGTAAATTATTGGTATAAATCCCTTTTAATGTACAATTAAGCAGCAGTCATCACTATTTTTAAAATGTACCTACCATTTGACCCAGCAATTTCACTTACTGTTCCTATACTGCCAGAAATACTTACATAAATACACAAAGATATATGCTAAGGATGTTTAAAAAGGCACCACTATTTGTAACAAGAAAAAAACTGTTAACAGACTCAATGTCCACTAATAGAGAAATAGTAAATAAATTACTGTTCATCCATACTGTGGAGTACCATGCAGCAGTTAAAAAAAAAAAAAAATGAACGAACTCAATTTATATCATGAAAAGGTCCCCTACATGGAAAAAAAGCAAGATGCAGAACCATACATGCAAAATGATTCCATTTTTGCGAAAAATAAAATAAAATAAAAATAAACCTTCTTGTAAACACACATACATTATGTAACCACGTGGAAAAAAATAGAAAATGTTACACACCAAACTGCTGACAGTGGTTACCTGTGGGGAGGGGGTAGTAAAAAGATTTTTTCCTGTGTGCTTTTGCATTTTTTTAAATAAAGACAATGAATGCAAGTGCTATTCGTGCTTAAAAAAAAAAAAAAAAAAAAAAAAAGAAGCAAAAAAGGCAAAGAAAATCTAGGTCTTCCCACCCCATCAAACTTTTATTCAAAAAATTAAAAATTAAAAAAATGAAAAAGCTCGCTTGAATGGATGAAGCGTATTCTTACCTATCTCTTCTTGAATAGAGACAGGTGTATGAGACTCTCTTTCTCCATTTTCAGGCTCATCAGCTGCCTTAGCAGATTCGCTCTGGGAAGAATTTAGTTCACTGCTGCTGTTACTGTTTTCCAGATTAGGCTGGATGGAGGTAGTGGTAGCACTAGTGTTACTGCTGTCACAGGTCTTGTTAGGGTCTTCTAGAAAAATAGAATATCTGATTTTTAGATTAGAAATCACATGAAAAGCCACTGCTTTGCCAGAAAAGACATTTCGCTGTTTTAGGTTTGCATTATAAAGCTAGATTTCAAAAAGAAAAGCTGCTCACGTAGGAAGGATGTAATGTCTGAGATTTATAAGCAACACCCTAGGAGTTGTTTTTTAAGCCTTTCAGTCTATTAACTCAGCCTCTTAGCATCTTAGTCTCTAGCACAAGGCAGACAGCCTTTCAGTTACCCCAGAGCTGAAGAAGAAGAATAAAGTGATAGAATTATCCCACAAAATGTAGAAATGGTTTTGAGATAATCCCTCAAAATCTGAAATTTATATTCTTTCCAAAAAGTAGTCAAACAGTATTAGGAACAGTATTAAACAGGATTATTTATCTCTAAGATTTTCTGCTTGAATTCTGTGTTCCCAAATTAACTAGAAGGTAACACTTAAGTCATTGTAAATTTTAAGACCAATTTAATAGTTAGCAGTAAGAGTACTGCTCCTAAAAGAATCATCAAAATGAACGCTACCATGAATGGAGAGCCTAGGTCTTTCCATGGTAGTTCAGAAATTAAGAGCCTCCCTCCCTCTGTATTTCATTTTGCCACTAAGATACTTTTAAAATCAATCCCCTAAATTAAAAAGTGGTTGGCCGTATATCACAAAGGCTATCTCTAACGAATAATGAGTTCCTAGTTTTTTTTGAGAGAAGAATCCCAACAACCTGATAGGAAAATGAGAAAATCTATAAGCAGTCACAAAAGAAGTAAAAATGGCCTTGAAACATATGGAAAAATGGTCACTTAATTCAAACTAACAGAAATGCAAAGGAAAACTATACGGAGCTTCCCAGCTATCTGACTGGCAAAATTCCAAGTCTCACAATACATTCAGGTGAAGAGGCAGTTTGCTAACAGGCACTCCCACACACAACACTGTGAGAGTGAAAAATGGGGCAAAGCGCATAAAAAGGAACTGACAATATCTACACGTGCACTCACTCGTAACCTACCAATCCCATGTCTAGAAATCTATCCCGAAATACGCTGGCAAAAAAATACTAAATTACTTATTTACAGAGCTACTCATTCCAGCATTATTTATAATGGCGAAAGACCAGAGACACAATGTCCATCAATGGGGCACTGGTTGAAAAAAAGGTGACACACACATGAAATATCATGCACCATAACAGGACTAGGGAAATCACGATATCCACATATGAATGGTTAAATGTAAGAAAGCGAAGTGTGTTGGGGCGCCTGGGTGGCGCAGTCGGTTAAGCGTCCGACTTCAGCCAGGTCACAATCTCGCGGTCCTTGAGTTCAAGCCCCCGCGTCGGGCTCTGGGCTGATGGCTCGGAGCCTGGAGCCTGTTTCCGATTCTGTGTCTCCCTCTCTCTCTGCCCCTCCCCCGTTCATGCTCTGTATCTCTCTGTCCCCAAAATAAATAAACGTTGAAAAAAAAAAATTAAAAAAAAAAAAAAGCGAAGTGTGAAATAGTACTTATAGTATGCCAACTTCTGTGTAAGAAGGGGAGAAAAATACAAGTTTAAGGACAGATTTTTGCCTTTACTTATAAAAATTTTTAAAACGCTGGAAAAATAACCAAAAATTAATAAAAATGACTACCTAAGAGGGAAGGAAAGGAAATGATTACCTAGAGAGGGAATATACACAGTTACACAGCTTGATTTTGGAATCATGTAACTGTTTTACATTTTTTTTAAATTAAAGTTAGAAATGCAATCCCTAAAAATTGAAAACTGAAATAAACCTAATTGTATATCAAGTTGTTGACATAACCATAAAATAAAAATTATTTTAAGTGACTTTGAAACACAGTACTTTGACTATACGTCCTTAATGGAAATACAGCATAAGGATGAATAGAGAGCTACAAAAAAAATCTGAAATGCTATTCAGTGGTCTTACTGTCAACAGTAATATTGTTATTACAAAATGGCTATGATATACAAAATAATTTCCTTTTTTTTTTTAATTTATTTGAGAGTGCACACGTGTGCATAAGCTGGGGAGGGGCAGAGAGAGAGGGAAAGAGAATCCCTCTGTCAGCACAGAGCCCAACATGGGGCTCGAACCCATGAACCATGAGATCATGACCTGAGCCAAAACCAAGAGTCAAACACTTAAACAGACTGAGCCACCCAGGCGCCCACAAAATCATTTCTTATTAATGTATACCATGGTATTAATATTAATAACATTATTATTAATGGACATCTGTATGAGAATAAAGCAAAAATGTAAGTTACTACTCCGTTAAGAGCTAATAAGGCTTTCAGTGTGAGAGAAGTGATGCAAGTTTAAAAACAAAAACAAACACAAAAAAGAAAAAAACACCAAAACTAAGTATGAAATCCTCAATCTGAATTGAAATGTCAATATGAATTGATGGTCTTTGTCTTTGTCTTTTCAAAAATACTTATTTGCTAACACCACCCACCAAAAAGGCCTAGAGGCAGTGACAGCCCAAAGCAGTAATACTCTGGGTCCAGATTGTGGTCTCTAAATATCATTCCCCACTAAAAGGAACCAGGGCTTCTTGGAGGAATGACTAATTCCAGGACTGGTGTAAGAAATACATAAGGGAAGCCCCACACGTCTTATTCTGCCAAAAAGTGGAGACGCTATCTAAGGTTACCAGGGTTATGGAAAAAGGACTCAAAAGCCAACACGAAGGGGACTGTGGTCAATATAAGCAAAATAAATAACTACAACTGAATGAAAGAAACTGAGTATATGAAGGTCCAGGATCTCAAACAGATTCTTAAAATGAGAAAGCCATGCCCTGTGTAAAAGTCCGTAACTCATGACTCACCACTGAAGGTAACTGTTATACCAACTCCTGACTCTGAAAATTAAAATTAAAGAGAAATAATTTAAGCATTTATTCCTGCTCTGACTACAGTTCAAGGTATTCACACAGCCTTGGTTAATGAGGGAAAATTCTCCACAGAATTTCAGTTTAAAAAAAAATAGAAAAAACAAAAATCAATGTATTATAATCTCCAAATAGATAACTATCTCTGAAATGACCATGAATGAATGAGAGGTTAACAGGAAATTTTATAATGTCACTACCTGAACTCACTGATCAATTTCACCATTTATAAAGGCAAAACAAACAGACATCATATCATGAGCCTTTTGATGCTATATGGTATGAAGTACCCAGAGCACATAGCTTATGGAATATTCTTGCCAAAAACAGTTAACAATGAATGTAATCAAGCTTTTAGAATAAATTAAAGAACACTAAGAAGAAGGAAACAGACAAATTCCAAATGCAGGATACCCATAGCAGGATTACACTAGTATTCTTCAACAAGTCAACAGCATAAAAAAAAAATTGGGGGAAACAGAGTACTCTAGACTAAGAGACTCAAGAGATGTAAAACCATATGTAATGGGGCACCTGGGAGGCTCAGTCAGTTGAGCATCTGACTCCTAATTTTGGGTCAGGTCATGATCTCACGGTTGTGAAACCAAGTCCTGTGTCCGACTCTGCATTCAGCATGGAGCCTGCTTAGGATTCTCTCTCCCACTCTGCCCTTCCCCCGCTTGTCCACAGTGTCTCTCTCTCTCTCTCTCTCTCTCTCTCTCTCTCTCTCTCTCTCTCTCTCTTTCCCTCCATCCCTCCCTCCTCCCCTGCCTCAAAATATATAAATATTTTTTTTGAAAAGGTTCTAGGGGTGCCTGGGTGGCTCAGTCATTTAAGCATTTGACTCTTGATTTCGGCTCAGGTCATAATCTCACAGTTTGCGGGTTTGAGCCCCACGTCAGGCTCTGCGCTGATAGCGTGGAGCCTGCTTGGGATTCTCTGTCTACCTCTCTCTCTGCCCCTTCCTCCCTCTCTCTCTCAAAAATAAATAAACATTTTGAAAAAAGAATATATTTTTAAAAGGGTTTTAAATAATATGTAACACAATACACCTGCTATCAAGATTAAAACAACTAAAAGAGAAATATACAGTGTTTTAGCAAATCATGTAAATCAATTCAACGAAGCAAAAGCATGTGAATTATACATCACTTTGAGCTCCAGTATCAATAGTCTTGATTCCACTGTGTATCCCTTATAAAAACAAAACATGTTAGTGAACACAGGTTTCAGAGTGACAATTTACTTCAGGCAGGGGAGAGGGAGGCAGGGGATATGACTGGGGAGATGATTATAGATGCAGGTTAGTTTCAAAGCAGGACTTAGCTCTTTGTTTTAAGTGACAGGTTCCTAAGTATTTATTTTCATTATCATTAAGCAATTTAAAACCTTAATGAATAAATTAAGGGGGACACACAATGGTCAATGATGAGTACAATTAACTAAGGATTATGATTTATCTAACAATGTACACCTAGGGTCAAAAAAGAAAACAATTTGGGGGCACCTGGGTGGCTCGGTCAGTTAAGCATCCGACTTCGGCTCAGGTCATGATCTCACGGTCCGTGAGTTCGAGCCCCGCGTCGGGCTCTGTGCTGACCGCTCAGGGCCTGGAGCCTGTTTCAGATTCTGTGTCTCCCTCTCTCTCTGCCCCTCCCCTGTTCATGCTCTGTCTCTCTCTGTCTCAAAAATAAATAAACGTTAAAAAAATTAAAAAAAAAAAAGGAAACAATTTTTTATTTCAGCAAAAAAGGGGCAGAGTAAAAAAAATCACGGGTAAAGCAAATATGACAAAATCTTGACAATTTTCTATCTAAGTGTTAGATATATGGTAGTGGGGGTGCAGTCATTATACTCTTCTCTTAACTTCTGTGTATGTTTGAAAATTTTTATAGTAAACAAATTTTATGTGGAGGATGGAAATAATTTAATATCTGACAGCTGCAAACCACTAACACAATCAACTAACTCTTGTTGGAAAAATGCATATATCTGAAACAAAAGAGGTCTCACGTGAATAATATCAAATTCTTCACTAACCATTCTTTTCACAGCTGTAAAGTCTAGATTTGTAAAGCGCAGCAGTCCTAATTTATAAAGGTCTAATTAACATCTTCTCAAATAATGAAACAATATATAAAGATAACCATCCCAAGAAAGAAAGAAAGAAAGAAAGAAAGAAAGAAAGAAAGAAAGAAAGAAAGAAAGAAATCCTCTCATTTATGAGCTCAGAGTTCAGAGTGTACTTTCTCACAGAAAAATAAGAAAAAGTGATTAGATTCTACACCAGCCCACAAAAACTTTTTTAACATAATATACTCCAAGTATGGTTTTAACTAAGAAAATACTTCTGGGGGGCACCTGGGTGACTCGGTTGAGCACCCGACTTTTGATTTTGGCTCAAGACATAATCCCACAGTTGTGGGATCGAGCCCCACGTCAGGCTCAGGCAACCCTGCTTGGGATATCCCCCCCCACCCGCCCTCCCCTGTTTGCATGCAAGCTTATGCTCAAGCACTCTCTCTCAAAATAAGTAAGTAAACATTAAAAAGAAAAGAAAATAATTCTGGAATAGGAACTTAAGAGATTCTGACTATACACATCTTAAAATTCTTTAGAGAAAGTGTTTTCTGCTAGTAGGGAGAAAATGGTACTTCATAAAGAACAGGGAATCAATCCCTTACCAGGTATTCTGATATTTAAAAAAAGCCAATAACCCACTGAAAGCAAATGGGAGTTCAAATTCTATCCATTTAAACTTTCGAGGTGACAATAAGCTGAGGACTACCACAAACTCATAAAACATATAGCTTTTTTGTTAGTTTGTCCCCAGTTAATTTGTCTTGATTGGAAAACAGTGTTTTCCTCCATTTCAGTGTAGCATACTGACTTTGGGTTTTGTTTTGGTTTTTTTTCAATAATTGCTCTAGGGGCGCTTGGCTGGCTCAGTCAGAAGCGGGTACAACTCTTGATCTTGGGGTCATGAGTTCAAGCCCCACACTGGGTGTAGAGATTACTAAAAAAATTAATAAATAAACCTTAATTGTTCTAGAACTCTTCACTTCTTTATTTCATTTGGCTACAGAATTAAAGGAAATATGAACCGTTTGCTTCAAAACACCACCAAGAAGGTACTGTCTACCAACATACATTTTTTAATATTTATTTATTTTTGAGAGAGAGAGAGAGAGAGAGAGAGAGAGAGAATGCACGCACAAGCGAGGGGAAGAGAGAGAGGGAGACAGGAGGATCCGAAGCAGGCAGAGCCTAACGTGGGGCTTGAACTCACAAACCATGAAATCGTGACCTGAGCCAAAGTCAGACGCTTAACCTACTGAACTACTGAGGCACCGCCACCCCCGCAACATATACATTTCCAAATGTTCCAAAGGCCAAATGTTCTAGCCCTATGGCAAATATTGTAAGTTTTGGTACTTACGATACCATTTTCATTAGACATGATGTAAATGAGTAAAAATAAGGTAATTTTGTAGTCATCCCCCAAACCAAAAATACCCCTTGATCTTCAACGCCTGAACATTAACACCAAAGCCTAAAAAATTTCTAAGCAAAGTACTACAAAGAGAAAAAAGTAAATTTTCCTTCTGAAGGTACTAAAGGAATTTTTTTAAGGAAAAAAATGAGGTAAAATAACCAGAATGTATATGACTAGAAACTAAAACCAAACATATTAAAAAGAATAAGAAACAAAAGAGTATTTAGCTGCACAAGTTCCCAAAGCCTTTACCGATCAACTCAGTGAGCTAAAATGTGGCTACTACATGAGATCACATCTAGTACCAATAGCTTCTTACCCACTGAATTTCCCTTGTAATAAAATGCAAAACTAAAACACAGTGCCTATCTTTTAAAATGTCATTATCTCAGAAAGTTAAGAAATAGATTAAATCAATGTTCTTTTAGTTGAACTTTATAGATGTTAGAGTTTCAATATGTCCACGGAAACGTGTTCAAACAATTATAGTTATGGAAATAAAGCCAGTTTTATCTACTACTCATATGTTCCTAATCCCAGTGATTAAATCTAGAGGCATGAATTTAAGACAGACACTGTATGCATTATGTTTGAATACAAACACTCAAGGTGGATTTGACTTTAAAATGTTACAAAGTTATGTGTCCTTCTCTCTCCACTTATGAATTTAAAACTCAACATTCTGGTACAAAAAGCTTCTCATCTAAAATCCAGGAAAGAAGTGTAATTCCTAAATTGAGCCTTTGTTAACTATAACGAAGTTATACTAAATAACATACTTGCTACATGGGGTTGTTTTTGGCAACATAAGTATTTTCATGAACTAAAGTGAAATGTCTGGAACACAGATGCAAGAAAAAAATCTAAGGAATAGGTATATTAAGAGATTAATTTTTTTAAGTGATGGCTACCAACCTTGCCCAAAATATGGCTGCCAACTTTTCAGCTTCATCTTCAATCTTAGCCACATAAAATCTTTCTGATCACTGATCGTACCCAATATGACATCATGAAACCTGCCCACTTTTCTCATATTCCCACTCCCACAGATTTTTAGACCATAAATTTGTAATGTTTCCTTTGCGTAAATTCATCAATCATATTACATAAAAATGACAGTACTCTCTGACAAGACTTTATGTCAAAATACAGCTTGAAATACTATACATTTACTCTTTTCTTTTTTTTAAGGCTTTAAAAATATTTTTATTTTTATTTTTTTTTTTATTTAAAAAAAATTTTTTTTTTTCCAACGTTTATTTATTTTGGGGACAGAGAGAGACAAAGCATGAACGGTGGAGGGGCAGAGAGAGAGGGAGACACAGAATCGGAAACAGGCTCCAGGCTCTGAGCCATCAGCCCAGAGCCCAACGCGGGGCTCAAACTCACGGACCGCGAGATCGTGACCTGGCTGAAGTCGGACGCTTAACCGACTGCGCCACCCAGGTGCCCCAAAAATTTTTAAGCTATATCCAACGCAGGGCTCAAACCCATAATCCCAAGAATCAGACGCTCTACCAACTGAGCCAGCCAGGCGCTCCAATACACATTTACTTCTAAAGAAATTCTAAAGTACATGTCTTTCTCAAGAGATTCTGGATATATTTCTAAGGAAATTTAAATTCTCACATTATTTAAAAAACGCCTTTCTATTCCAGAAAAGATATACAATATAAACACTAACCAAAAGCAGGCTATGTAGCTTAGAAATGTTATTAAAGATAAAGGATTATTTTACAATGAGAAAGTTAACTGAACAAGAAATATAAAGATTATGTGCACCTAATTACACAGCCTCAAACTATGTAATGCAAAAACTGACAAAAAGAAACTCCACAGTAAACTGTTAGAAGTAATTTTAAAATATCTCACAGAGAAGGAAAACAAATACTAGGAAGGATATAGATTTGAACGCCACAATTAAAAACCTTGACCCAGGGGCACCTGGGTAGCTCAGTCGGTTGAGCGTCTGATTCTTAATTTTGGCTTGGGTCATGATCCCAGAGCGGTGGGATATAACCCAGCATTGGGCTCTAGGCTGGGCGTGGAGCCTGCTTAAGATATTCTCTTTCTCTCTCTCTCTCTCTCTCTCTCTCTCTCTCTCTCTCTCTCTCTCTCTTTCTCTCCCTCTCTCCTTCTCTCTCCCTCCCTCCCTCTCTCTCTCCCTCTCTCCTTCTCTCTCTCTCCCTGCCTCTCTGTCTCCCCCTCTCTCTCTCTCCCTCCCTCTCTCTGTCTCCCTCTCTCTCTCTCTCTCCCCCTCTCTCTCTCTCCCTCTGCCCCCCCCACACCCCTCCGCCCCTCTCCCCCCTCCCCCGCTCGTGCTCTCTTTCTCTAAACAATAAAAAAAATAAAAAACCTTGACCTGATAGTCCAATACTGCACCCAACTAAAACACATATATTCTCTTCAAGCGTGCGTGAGACACTTGTCAACATTAACCAAATACTGAACCATTAAAAAAAGCCTCAACAATTTCTCTGATTACAGTCGGGAAGCTAAAAATCAGTAACAAAACGATAACCAGAAGGGGCGGGGGGGAGAAAACTATATCATAATGAAAATTAGAAAATAGTTTAAACTCAATGACAAAGACAATATAATATTTGTGGGATGCAGCTACAACAGCACAAAAAGGAAACTTACAGCCTTGACAGCGGAATAGAAAAACATAATAAAAATAGAAATAGAAAAAATAAATAAAAACTAAAAATCATAAAGCACCCATCTTGAAGAGCCAAGAGAGAAATAATATTTTCATCTAAATGCAGAAGGATGGGGGGCGCCTGGGTGGTTCAGTTGGTTAAGCATCCAACTCTTGATTTTGGCTCAGGACATGATCTCAGAGTTTGTAAGTTCAAGCCCCACGTTGGGCTATACACTGCTTGGGATTCTTGCTCTCTTTGCCCCTCCCCTGCTCCCTCTCTCTCTCTCAAAATAAATAAATAGATAGATAGATAGATAAATTTTTTTTGAATGTAGAAGGATAATTAGTATCAACTAGGATACTCTTTTGAGGAGGTTTTGTTTTGTTTTGTTTTAATGCAACCAACAAAGGGCACCTGGGTGGCTCAGGTCACGATCTCAAGGTTTGTGAGTTTGAGTCCTGCATCAGGCTCCATGCTGCCAGTGCAGAGCCTGCCTGGGATCCTCTCTCTCCCTCTCTTTCTGCCCCTCTCTCACTTTTGTGTGTGCGCTCTCTCTCTCTCAAAATAATAAATAAACTTAAAAAAATAAGTGCAACCCACAAAAATGATAAAAATTTAAAAATTTTAAAAGCAGGGGAAAAAAGCCAGGTGATGAATATGTTTGTCACAGATCGTGGTGATGGTTTCCTGAGTGTATATTTATCTCCAAACTCATCGAGTATACATTAAATATGTACAACTTTTTGTATGCCAATTATAGTTCAATAAAGTTTTTTTTAAAAAACAGGAGCAGTTAAAAAAAAAAAAAAAACCACCACAAAGATGCAAAGGAAATAATAAAGACAGGATCAGAAATAAACTGGAATAAACACAGAATCAAAAAAGGATCAACAAAGCCAAAAGTTATTTTTTTTAAAGAGTAATAAAAGGTGTTAACAGTTTTGTGAGATTTAACAAAGTTTTGTGAGATGATTAAAAAGAAAACAAATAACCAATTTCTGGACTGAAAAAAAAGAGAACATCACTGTAGATCCCTGCAGACATCAAAGAAACAGGATGTTATTATGCCAATAAAATTTAAAATTTAAGCAAAACAGGTAGATTCCTAGAAAAATGCAACTTACTAAACCTGACATAAAACAACAGAAAATATGAATAGCCCACTATCCATCAAAGAAATCAAATCTAAAATTAATCTTTCCCACAATAAAAACCCCAGGGCCCGGGTGCCTGGGTGCCTCAGTTGATTAAGCGTCTGACTTCAGCTCAGGTCATGATCTCACGGTTGGTGGGTTCGAGCCCCGCGTCAGGCTCTGTGCTGACAGCTCAAAGCCTGGAGCCTGTTTCAGATTCTGTGTCTCCCTCTGTCTCCCCTTCCCTGCTCACGCTCTCTCTCAAAAATAAACATTAAAAATAATAATAATTTTAAAAAAGCTCCAGGACCAAGTGGCTTCATGAAAAAATAAAAAGCCCTTTATTTAAGTAATAAATAATACCAACTCACAGAAACTCCTGCAGACAACAGAAAAAGTGGGAACTAGCCCCAACTCGTTTTGTGAGGCCAGCATAATCTGGACACCAAAGCCGGACATGGACATTAACAGAAAAGGAAAATTACAAGTCAATCTCACGTATCAGTGCAAACTCCTAAATAAAATATTAACGAACTGGATGCAACAATATATACGAATGAAAATATACCACAACCAAATGGTATTTATTCCAGGAATATGAGACGGGGTTAACACTTACAGAATCAACGTAGGAATTTCTGCTTCCAGATGGAGCAGAGGGACTGGATTTAACCCTCTGCCATGAAACAACCACAAACGAAAAAGAGACCACATAATAGAAAACAAAGGAACTAACAGGTACTTTACAAAAGAGGGTTAACCAAATGACCTATATATACACATATACTTCGTATACATGAAAAGGTGCTCAACATCTTTAGTCCCCAGGGAATTGCAAGTCCAAACCACCAAAAGATATCCCTACATTGCCTCAGAACGGATAAAATAAAGGGGAAAAGAAAGAAGAATGATACTGATGATACCAAATGTTAGCAAGGATGTAGAGGAGCTAGAACTCTTGTAGACTACTGATAGAAGGGTAAACTTGTACAACCACTTTGGAAAACCAGCAGCACCTATTACAGATGAGCATACATAAAATGAATGGCCCAGGAAATCCACAACTAGATTCATATCTCTAGAAAGGTACATATATGAGCATAAAAAACATGCAAAAAATATTCATAGTAGCATTATTCACAATGGCCCCAAACTGGAAACCATTCAAATGCCCATCAACTCAGAAAATGAATAATAAATTAATAATTAATCGCCATCTATCTATATCATAGAATATTATACTGCAATAAAAAGGAATGTACTACTATTACAAGCAACATTTGGATGGCTCACACATATTGTGGAGGCAAAAAAAATTGGACATCAAAAAGTATATACTGTATGATACTATTTTTTTAAAGGTAATCCTAATTGGTGTTTATAGAAGTCAAGATGGTAAGTACTTTTGTGGGAGTGAGGGCAGTGGCGGCTAAGAGGGGAAATGATGTGGTTACACAGGTGTGTTCCACCTGTGTAGATATTTGTAAATATCTATCAAGCTATTTACTGAATATTACTTAACCAAGTAATATATCTTTCCATACCGAACACTTGCCAATCTGACAGTCTTCCACTGATAAACTTTAGTCGTTAAATTAGGTGTCTAAATACATTCTGAAGATTTAGAAAAGAAAACCCTGTGAGATGCCTTCTATCAGTTGTTATTTTTCATCCACCTAGAATAACCCCCCTCTCTAGTTCTTGTGATACCACATCTCATCTACTGACCACAGAGTGGTCAAGAATGGTAACAGAAATTGGTCCGGGGACACCACAAGGTACCTAGCACACTGCCAGGCACCATTACACTCAATAAATATTTGCTGAATAAATGAGCTCATAGAGAAAGAGAAACAGAAGGAAGCAGAGAGACACGTTATAGTCTTCTCTAAGGGTCAGAACTCTACTATTAGGCCTGTCTACTGCCCATTAGAAAGTAAAGTCCTCAAAGGCCTTGACTTTGTCCATTTTGGTCACTAGTGTCATTAAGTTTTACAGTCAGGGACCTACCAAAGTAGATACATTTATCTACTTTAAATGTATCAAATTCCTCTTTAAAGACTGGTGTGGTATGTTTAATTAGTATCTTTAAAAATGCTTCATAGGGGCGCCTGGGTGGCGCAGTCGGTTAAGCGTCCGACTTCAGCCAGGTCACGATCTCGCGGTCCGGGAGTTCGAGCCCCGCGTCAGGCTCTGGGCTGATGGCTCGGAGCCTGGAGCCTATTTCCGATTCTGTGTCTCCCTCTCTCTCTGCCCCTCACCCGTTCATGCTCTGTCTCTCTCTGTCCCAAAAATAAATAAAAACGTTGAAAAAAAAAAAAAAAAAAGCTTCATATTGGGGCGCCTGGGTGGCGCAGTCGGTTAAGCGTCCGACTTCAGCCAGGTCACGATCTCGCGGTCTGGGAGTTCGAGCCCCGCGTCGGGCTCTGGGCTGATGGCTCAGAGCCTGGAGCCTGTTTCCGATTCTGTGTCTCCCTCTCTCTCTGCCCCTCGCCCGTTCATGCTCTGTCTCTCTCTGTCCCAAAAATAAATAAACGTTGGGAAAAAAAATTTTTTAAAAAATGCTTCATATTGTTTTGGAAGTAAGTATAAGACTATCAGGTTTCTAGGTTTGGTTTCACTTATTAGTCTAGTCAAGAAAAGAACTATGATTTACTAAATGGTCAGGTTTCGAATTTACAGCATCTTCAGCTATCTAGCACTCTGATCCTGCTAATGGCCCCAATCCACTCTGATCACAACTACTGACAACTGCTACTATTTGCTCCCATTCTAGCTTTCTTAACACTTCTTATTCGGGTTCTCATCTAAATCAATTTTTCATGACTACGCATGAAGAAAACCACTTGAATACAAAGTTTAAATACAAAGGATCTCATTTAGAAGAATTATGTTAACTACTAGTGAGTGAATCAGTAAATGTATAATTCAACTCACCCACTTTATTATTTTTTTTACTTGCTGGGCTTTCTCACTCTTTCAAAGAGTTGACTATACAGCAATAAGGACAGTATCCAACATTTATTAAGCAGTTAACATGCGTCAGATACTATGCTAAGTCTTTTATATATATTATTTCACTTGGTGCCCTTTAAAAGTGTTAAGTCAGATACTAAGATAAGAGTATCTCCCCTTAAACCATTCTAATAACAAAAATAACAGGGGTGCCTTGGTGGCTCAGTTGGTTAAGCGTCTGACTTCGGCTCAGGTCATGATCTCACGAGCCCTGCATCAGGCTCTGTGCTGACAGCTCAGAACCTGGAGCCTGCTTTGGATTCTGCGTCTCCCGCTCTCTTTGTCCCTCTCCCCCCTCCCCCCACTAACACTCTCTCTCTCTCTCTCTCTCAAAAATAAATAAACATTAAAAAATTTTTTAAAAATTATGTTTATTTATTTTTAAAGACAGAGAGAGCACAAGCAGAGGTGGGGCAGATAGAGAGGGGGACACAGAATCTGAAGCAGGCCCCAGGATCCGAGCTGTGAGCGGTCAGCACAGAGCCCGATGCGGGGCTTGAACTCATGAACTGCGAGATCATGACCTGAGCCGAAGTCGGACGCTTAACCGACTGCGCCACCCAGGCGTCCCTAAAAAAATTTTTTTAAAAACAAGTATCTCAGGGGCGCCTGGGTGGCACAGTCGGTTAAGCGTCCGACATCAGCCAGGTCACGATCTCGCCGTCCGTGAGTTCGAGCCCCGCGTCACGCTCTGGGCTGATGGCTCAGAGCCTGGAGCCTGTTTCCGATTCTGTGTCTCCCTCTCTCTCTGACCCTCCCCCGTTCATGCTCTGTCTCTCTCTGTCCCAAAAATAAATAAACGTTGAAAAAAAATTAAAAAAATAATAATAAAATAAAAACAAGTATCTCAGAGAAATTAATAAGCTGGTAATAAATAACTTAAAAAGCAAATATCTGCTAAAATCTATGCAAAGTTGTTAACTCTGTTTGGTTTAAAAACCAAACAACTAACTAGTATATGAACCCACTATAAGACTAAGACTTATATTATTAATCAATCTAAAAAGACAAATATTTTAAGAAGTATTTACTAAGGATATAATCACAATTCTAATAAAAATGGAATTTTGTTCACCAAATTATTTTGGGCCTAGTACTCTACTTTCAAATTCTGACTTATGAAGGTGTTAATGTCTTAATAATGCAATATTTTAATTAGGACCTAGAGATCTAACCATAAAATTATAAATTGAATTCTAAATCTCTGGGTCTCCAGTCCATTCAATAAAGGACTCTCACTGAAACGATCTGATAGGTATTTACTAAATGCATCTAGTGAACGGGAATTTATTATTCTCTAAACAGCTGTAATTTGAAGGAAGTTGTTAGCATTCAGTGACAATATTCTTCACTCTTATTCCTACTTATTTGACCTAATACCCAACATTTCAAACATAAGTCTAATCTCCCCCTCCCCCAACTGACCTGTCAGTAGACAATTATAGAATTTTCATCCCACCTTCCCCTTGATAGCAAGTCTATTCTTTTCTAGGCTCAAAAATTCGTGGGAGCCTGGGCGGCTCAGTCGGTTAAGAGTCCCAACTTCAGCTCAGGTCATGACTGGCAGTCTGAGAATTTGAGCCCCGCGTCAGGCTCTGTGCTGACAGCTCAGAGCCTGGAGCCCGCTTTGGATTCTGTGTCTCCCTCTCTCTCTGCCCCTCCCCTGCTCATGCTCGCTCGCTCTCTCTCTCTCTCTCTCTCTCTAAAATAAATAAACATTAAAAAAAAAGTTTTTTCATTAAAAAAAAGTTTTTTTAAAAATTTGTTTCTGTATTCATTTCACCAGATAGCAGTTTCCAGACTTTTCTTCATCTTAGTGACCAGTCTCTCATTAGCATAAAACATGGTGAGCTTATTATTGTGATTCTTCGGGACCCTCCACACACATCACTGCATGTAACCTAATGTTACACTGGTGTTTTCAGCAACAGTTTACTGTTTATAGACACTCAGTTGAGAGCAGTCACACAAGCACTGTTGATCATCAAAATCCTTCAAGTTAACAGAACAGGAACACTGAGGCCTTGCAAGATTAAATAACATTGACTTAATGACAGAAGCAGATCTAGAATCAAATCTTCCAACTGCTAATGCTACCTTCCTCCCAACACATCAGAATCACATCCCCAGTATGAAATGTAGCAACGAAAATACCGCAAGTTGGAAAATATGTGATATTCTTATAATATATAGAAAAAAATCATTAAGGATTTCCATCAAGGTATTAGTTACAATTCTTAATTTCTGGTAGGATTACCAGTGTTTATTTTGTTTTACTCATTGGAATTTTTTAGTTTGCTTTTTAAAAAAATACACAGTTCCTATAATAAAAATTCTTTCTCATTTAAAAACAAGGCAAAATGAAAGGTATAACGACATCCTTCGTGTGTGATAAAACTTACTTCAAGTATAATTTTAATTTTAGAAAAGCTTAAAATATGGATTATTGGTTAACTTACATTTCAAAATACATCTTGCACAAAATGTTTTGTGACAATGGTTTTCTATCATAACATCATGGTTTGAAATGTTTAAAAAAAACCACACAAGCACATGCAAACATAAAATTAATTTGTTAGTACGTACAGAATTGGAATGGTCAAATCATTCAACACTGAGCCATTAGTATGTAAGTACTTAAAACCAAAATGTCTGCCACTATGATCTGGTGATAAAATATACAAATAAGTCTATTAGTCAAAACCAGCTAAATGAACTTAAAAAAGCATGAAGATTATGATGAGTTTCAAGCACTAACTGCAAGAATGTGTCAAACTCCGAATGTTAGGTGACAATTTAGCAATCAGGGATGGCACTTATGTAAGCAAGCAGCATGAATGAACACATACTTTAAAATTCCAGGTGACATTCAGCTCTTACTACCAAAGGGAAGGATTCCCCCCATTACAGAGGCATTGATACACTGCCCTCTGTACCTGGCACGTCCTGGGGGAGCTCAGATGCCACCTTCTTCTCTGCCATGTTGCTGCTATCATGGGTTTCTGAGAGACACCCCACGGGACTCCTCCCTTCAGAGGGACTAGTCTCTTCTGGAGAAGCATTTGTTGTGTTGTCGCCAAGATTTGCTGACACAGAGTTACCTTTATCCCCAACTTCTGTTGGCTCTACAGTAAAATGCACAACAAAACTTTAAAGATATCCTTTAAATTGCTCTAGGACAAATGGCCACATTCAATCAACTACTAAAAATGAATGATCACCAAGAAAACCTGCTTTTATTTGATGGCCATTTTGAAGCAATTAGATTTTGGGATATTTTTGCAGTAGGTAATCCAAAGAGTATTTAAAATATTAAGAACGTTTAAGTAATTAATATAAAAATGAACGTAACACATACAAAAGTGTATATTCTGGTACAAAAATAGTGATTTTTTTCACCAACAAATCTTACAGGGAAAGGGTATCTTATTAGGAAGTATAAATAGAGATATGGGTATATTATAGCAAATCTACCAATACATAAAACTCATTACAATGATTATACATGTTACAAGAGGAAAGGATATCCTAATTTCTTTAGAAATATAAAATTATAGAGGTATTAGTAATAAAAAAAAAGGATTCATTTTCATTTTGAAAGCAAAATTGGAGGTTTCATAAATAACACTGATGAAATACTATTTTCTAGCCAAGTAATTTTTTTACCCTCGGATTTTCCTTGCTCAGGATCATCATCTGGTGCTTTGTCATCACCATCTTTTTCAAGGGACTGGTCTTCAAACTCCTCTCTGCTTTTCTCAGCATCTTTGGAGTTATTATTCTCAGTCTCATTCTTGTCCTTTTCTATTTCTTCTGGGCTTTTAACAATATCAATGTCTCCTTTTTTGGCTCTTATGGATTCCAAAATTTCTTCTACAATAAAAACAAAAAATTTTGTTTCCAGGTATACCAAATATAGAAAAAGTACTACAAATGTCACTCAAGAGTTTCAATACAAGTTATTAAAGTTACATATGTCAAAACACCGGAACTAAGAAATAAGGATCAAGATTACCGATACGATATTGATGCCCATAGAACACAACCAATGGGGTAATCTTCACTTCTAGAAAATATATGGTAGGGGCACCTGGATGGCTCAGTCGGTTAAGCATCTGACTCTTGGGGCACCTGGGAAGCTGAGTCGGTTAAACTCAGGTCATGATCTAGAGGTTTATGAGTTCGAGCCCCGCGTCAGGCTCTGTGCTGACAGCTCGAGCCGGGAGCTTGCTTCGGATTCTGTGTCTCCCTCTCTCTCAGCTCCTCCCCCACTAGTGTTTGCACGCTCTCTCTCTCTCTCTCTCTCTCTCTCAAAAATAAAGAAACATTAAAAAAATTTTTTTAATAACAAAAAGTACACTACATGCTGAATTACACTGAAATATAACATGCTCATAGTAGGAAATTTGAAAAATATAAATAGAATACCAACTATAATCATTCTATGCTAGTTGGTTATTTTTTGATAAAAGCTGGTCTATTACCTAGTTAGAGAAAAAGAATTTTTTTAGAGAAGAAGAATTTAAGTACCTCAATGACCCAGGCACTGTTTTTGCATGGTATCTTGCATAATTCTCCAATTCTCTAGTGTTCTACCACATGATAATCCATAATGGAATTAACTAATTCCTCTATATTGGACACTTTTAGTTTTTCACATTCCCCTAAGTCAGACCACTAAACATTTTAATTATACATCTTATTTTGGTTTTGTTCATTAGTTAAGATGATATTATGTACATAATTTTGTGAATAGGCAAGCTCACTCTAGAAAATATTTCTAATTTAACATATTTGATAAAAACACACTTAACATTGCTTTTTAAGGGACTGGACAGTTCTTTATTATCGTACTAAAAGCTGAGAATGCAAGAATAAAAAGGAATTTGTCGATTTTTTAAATGTTTTTTTTTTTACTTACTTTTGAGAGGGAGAGAGCACGCACGCGAGTGGGGGGGGGGGGCAGAGAGCAAGGAAGACACAGAATCTGAAGCAGGCTCCAGGCTCTGAGCTGTCAGCACAGAGCCCGACGCGGGGCTCGAACCCATGAACCAACCATGAGATCACGACCTGAGCCAAAGTCGGACACTCAACCAACTGAGCCACCCGGGCGCCCTGAGATTTGCCGATTTTAATGCCATGATTTATGAAAGAAAACTAAGAGGGATATAGCCTGACTGAAAGTAATAAAATTTCTTATTATTTGATCTACTGTATGGAGAGAAAATAGTAAGAAGGGGATACAACCTCCCCAAAGAATTCTGACAACTAAAACTTATCTGATGAAAATGTTACATATTTTTCTAAACAGATGTAACAGAAAAATACTTCCTACCACCAGATATGAATAAACACAATCCTTGGTAATCAGTCTGCTAGTTTCTGGAGACGAAGTATATTTGTATGCAACAGTATTTATATATAACAGTATGACTATAGCATTCTCAAAAAATACACATGAATTAAAGGCACTACAGACGCAGAGCATGTAGGAACAGGCTCCGATATAGCTTAAGTAGATATATTTATTAAATATAAACATTCTACTTTAAGCAAATAGAAAATGGGGAAATTTTTCAGTAAATGGAGAATGGGAAAATTAATAGGATTATATCTATAGCAGATAACATATATAGAAGAACAGAGCCAGGCAGTTCAAGTGTACTTTCAAAGTCTTAATCATTTTATCTAAGATTAAAATGCACTATTAGAAAACACAGGTGATACTTATTAAACAAGCAGAGTATATCTGGCAGGATTTTAAAAATGGCAATAATAGCATGTCTGGAAAAAAAGTAAGGTGAAACGGGATTATGAAGGAGATTCACTTTTCACTGTCTACCCTTTTATACTATTTGAACTTTTAAAAAAAATCCTAAGTATTTATTATCTTTTACAAAGCAAGAAGTTGAGCAAGAAAGTGAATTAGGTATTGAAATATAACCCAAACTATAAAGTAAATATCCATAATCCAAGGTAACCCAAGGTAAATTAGGTATTGAAATGTAACCCGAGCGATAAGGTAAATATCCATGAGTCCACAGTGATATAAATAAATGACTGAATAATAAACTAGAAGAACAGACAAATCTCCTGTTTCCTGAAGAACAGAAAAATCCCAAATAATTTATGTAGATAGCCACTACCTCCAGGAGGGAGAGCCTAACTCTCCCCTTCCTGAGTGTGGGCTGTGCATAGTGACTTTCTTCCTCAAAGCACAGCATGGGTAGAAGGAGTAATTTTATAGTGGAGAAACTTGACAAACGCTACCTGAGCCAGGTTAACATGATCAGTGATAAGTCACGATGACGGCACATAATCTTGGTATGATGATAAGAATGGCACTTTTCACCTCTGTAGTCTTCCTCCCCAAATCCATAATCTCAGTTGGGAGAAGAACATGAGACAAATCCAGACAGAGGGCATTCTACTAAATACCTGACCAGTACCCGTCAAAACTGTCAAGGTCATCAAAAATAAGAGGTCTGAGATGGGGCGCCTGGGTGGCTCAGTCGGTTAAGCGTCCGACTTCGGCTCAGGTCGTGATCTTGCGGTCCGTGAGTTCGAGCCCCACGTCAGGCTCTGTGCTGACAGCTCAGAGCCTGGAGCCTGCTTCCGATTCTGGGTCTCCCTCTCTCTCTGACCCTCCCCCGTTCATGCTCTGTCTCTCTCTGTCTCAAAAATAAAAAAACATTAAAAAATTTTTTTAAAAAGTTAAAAGGCTTGGACGGAGTGTTGATTTAAAATTTTTTGGGGGGCGCCTGGGTGGCGCAGTCGGTTAAGCGTCCGACTTCAGCCAGGTCACGATCTCGCGGTCCAGGAGTTCGAGCCCCGCGTCAGGCTCTGGGCTGATGGCTCAGAGCCTGGAGCCTGTTTCCGATTCTGTGTCTCCCTCTCTCTGACCCTCCCCTGTTCATGCTCTGTCTCTCTCTGTCCCAAAAATAAATAAACGTTGAAAAAAAAAATTTAAAAAAAAAAAATAAAGGTTAAAAAAAATTTTTTTTAATAAATAAATAAATAAATAAATAAATATGAAGTCTGAGAAACTGTGACAGTCTAGAGGAGCCTTAAGAGACATGATAAGTAAATGCAATGTGGTGTTCTGGATGCGACCATGAGACAGAAAAAGGATGTCAGTAAAAATAAGGAAATATGAATAAAGTATAGAGTTCAGGTATTATAATGTATTAATATTGGTTCACTACTTATGACAAATGTGTCACGCTAACTACATTACTAACAGGGGAAACCTGGTGCAGGCTATACGGAACACTGTTCTACCTTAGCAACTTTTCCGTAACTATAAAACTACTCTAAAATTAAGTTTTACTTAAAATAAAAAAGAAAGCAAAGACTAAATTTTAAAAGAATACTATTTCTCATAATTAAAAATAGGGTTCCTAATAATAAGGTAACTTGAATTAAAGAAAACAGTTGGGGGGGCACCTGGGTGGCTCAGTCGGTTAAGCGTCCGACTTTGGCTCAGGTCACGATCTCACGGTCTGTGAGTTCGAGCCCCGCGTCGGGCTCTGTGCTGACAGCTCAGAGCCTGGAGCCTGCTTCCGATTCTGTGTCTCCCTCTCTCTCTGACCCTCCCCCGTTCATGCTCTGTCTCTCTCTGTCTCAAAAATAAATAAACGTTAAAAAAAAAATTTTTTTTTAAAAATAATAAAGAAAACAGTTGGGGAAATATTAGTAATGACCGAGGCAATATACAAAATGCTAAAATGCATAGCATCCCTAATGTATGCTGGGATGAACAAGATTCTCTTGGGAAAATGAAAGTATTGGGAATTAAAATATACATATTTGAGATGTTAGTATCTTCAAATTTCATAGTGACTTAATACCAAGAATTTATCTCAAATTTAGTGACAAGTAAAATGAGAAGATTTCCCTCTTACCATTAGCTGCCGCCAGAAAGGATTTGTTACTGCCCCGAGCCTTATTGGTCAAGTCTTCAGTTATGTCCATGTGTCGGTGGATTTCTTCACGCATTTCTTCCAGAATTTTGCAGAGTTCTGCTTCCCAGTAATCTTTATCTAGACAGTCAATTAATTCTGCAAGTTGGACCTTTGTGCTGTAGTACCAAATTTTCTTCTCATTTTCATTTTCTGTATCTTCTTCTCTGTTTAAAAGAAGAACAAAAACACTTTCTATGTTAGCTATAATGGCACTGATTTGACAGCTGCCATCTACGCAATGAAAGTTAAAATATGTAACACAAACTGCACGTTTTAAGGTGTTCAGTATATCTGCTCATAAAAACTCCCCTCCGGTCTCATTCAAACTCGGGTTACTTTTGTTCTAGTTGAGCAATCTCTAAGTATTTGGATTTCCTAGCCCACAGCAGCTTATGATAGAATAATTTGTGGGGCCTCTGGGTGGCTCAGTCGTCGGTTAAGTATCCAACTCTTGATTTCAGCTCAGGTCATTATCTCACAGTTGTGAGACTGAGCCCCGCATTAGGCTCCACACTGGGCATGGAGCCTGCATGGGATTCTCTCTCCCTCCTCCCCCCTCCCCTGCCCGCCCTCTCTCAAAAAAAAAAAAAAGGAAAAAAAGTAATTTGTAATAGTGGGGAGAGAGGAATTAGTATAGCAGCAGAGAAAGGTATCTAAAAATATGACACACAGAAACAGAATCTCAAGGGGCACCTGGTTGGCTCAGTGGAAGGAGCATGCAACTCTTCATCTTGGGGTCATGAGTTCGAGCCCCACATAGCATGTAAAAATTACTTACATAAATAAAACTTGAAAAGGGAGAAAAAAGAAACAGGACCTCAAAATTCAAAGTGTGGGAATGCTCGGTGGAGGACAGTCTTGGTTCTACTTCAGTCGACTCTGATATCATCACTCTAACCATACGAATGAAATTTTAACCAGAAATATTTAAACTATACTCAGAGCAGGTCGACACTACAATCCAGTTTAGAACATTTCCATCAACATGGTATAAATGCTCTGCTAAATTCTGGTCCTTGAAGAGTGATCTCAATGAGCAATAATGTCTCGTGTCTCTTCCCTTCTTACGGACCAAGTTCAAAATGGGGAGAAGAGGAGCAGCCCCCGGCCCTGCCTACATCTCTCCAAAGGTCCCACCCACTTGTAACGGAGGTGTAGACTCCAGCAGGGATGGCCACTAACTACAAACCCAAGGCAAATTCAGGCCTACGACGGGACTATGAGAAATACATGTGATGATATTCTCTCATTCGAAAGGAGTCCAGGAGCATGTGTGAGGTACCTGCTGAGAGTTTAACTTTCCTGTCTACTCAACAGCAAACTCACAAAGCTGAAAGAACTAGGCTTCAAGAAAGACTTGGCTTTAGGGGCGCCTGGGTGGCTCAGATGGTTGAGCATCTGACTTCGGCTCAGTTCATGATTTCATGATCTGTGTGTTCGAGCCCCACGTGGGGCTCTGTGCTGACAGCTCAGAGCCTGGAGCCTGCTTCGGTTCCGGTCTTCCTCTTCTTTGCCCCTCCCTCCCTCTCAAAAATAAACATTAAAAAAAAATTTTTTTTTAAAGAAGGATCTGGCTTTAAAATGGGTTCAGGCGTTTATGAGATATGCAACCATGAAAAAGACACCACCTCTCTGAGCCTCACCTAGCTGCTAAAATGGGAATAATAGTATCTATTTTCAGGGTCGGCAATAAGAATTAGAGGTGTTGTAATAAGGCACAGATTGTAGTACCCAGGCACATTGTTAGTAATCAATAAATATAAAATATGATTACTACTATTAAGGTAGTAAATAAATAAAAATTGAGCAGAATTCCAGGAATGAATCATCCAGTAATTCTAAAGAAAGACGGGACATATCAAGTCATGGATAAATAAATGGATATCGAAATTATCAAAACTTTTAAAACATTAACAGAAAAAAAAAGAGCAAAGCGAGACAGCATTTAAGTTTTATTTAAGTAATCTCTACCCCAAACCTGGGGCTCGAACTCATAGCCCTGAGATGGAGTCGCATGCTCTTCCAACAGAACCAGCCAAGCACCCCCTGCTTTGCTCTTTAAAATCAGCATCTGCTAACATATGAAATTAGTATATTGCTCTGTTAGAAGCTTTCTAAAAAATTGCTGAAAATCCTTTTTTTTTAAATCTGCTCTATAAGGGTATTTTTACTGACTTCTCATGACTGAGTGATGACAACAATCTTATCCCAATTTACAATGTTAAAGATGTCAGAGTCCTCTAATCAAAAAGACTAATAAAATGCTTTCAAAAGGCAATACTGTATCAAAACTCTAATTAAGTGACAATATCAAATCAGAAAGTACTTAGCTTTGAGCGTAAGAGTTATAGGACAGCCTGATTATTATCTAAAATATCAATCTTAAGGATTTCACTGTTATAAAGATGTTAAATTCTTTCTTTTACAATGTGCTTTATCCTCTTTATTCAGAAATATCTACCAGTTTCAATGAAACAAGAGAAACATTCTGTATAAAAACATTTTGGGGTTAGAAAACAATTTACAAGCATAAGATTTCAAATGATTTCATTTTCACATGAAAATGGGGTTCTATGGGAGCCAATTTAATTAAATGGACATTCTATTTTTTCAAGTAACTCACATACTACTGAAAAAAGGTTCCTAATAGCTGACTTAATCCATATAGACACCTGCATAATTTCCATTTAAACAAAGAATAATTTCAATTTTAATCTTAAGTTTCATCTTAAAGGAGAACTCACTACTTCATATAGCAGTCCGTTCTGGATTGGAATTGCCCTTTTAGAAAGTTCTTCCTTTTAATGTCATGACACAAACCTGGTATTTCCGCCAATTAGGCCTGGTTCTGCCTGCTGGAGTTACGTGAAATAAAACTAACATATCCTCCACACACAGTCCTTCAAATCTTTCACTTCAAATCTTTCACATCTGTAATTTTGCTGTTTTTTCTCTTCAGGCCAAACATGCTCAAATACTTTAATCATTCTTTTTTTTTTTTTAAGTTTATTTTGAGAGACAGCACGTGTGGGGGAGGGGCAGAAAGAGAGGAAGAGACAGAGAATCTCAAGCACTGTCAGCATGGTGTCCAATGTGGGGCTCGAACTCATGAACCATGAGATACTGACCTGAGCCAAGACCAAGAGTCAGACGCTTAACTGAGCCACCCAGGTGCCCTTAGTCATTCTTTACAGCACATTTTCCAGTCTTCACTCCCCTGATTTTCTTCCCTTAAATGTCCCTCTACAAATGTGGTGCCCAGTAACTTTTTTATTCTGCTCATCAAAGGTAATACACAACACTGACAACTTTTTTCTTCTTGAAGCTGTAGAAGGATAAATCTGTTAAAAGCATAAAGTAACAAAACAGTGAACAATAACTGCTAATGTTTTCAAAGAAAAGCTGTTCTGTTTTTGTTTTTGTTTTTTTAAAGCAATGTCTGTGCCCAAGGAGGGTCTCAAACTCAACCCTGAGATCAAGAGTCACGTGTTCTACTGACTGAGCCAGCCAGGCACCTTGTGAAAAGTTGTCCCAATGCTTTTTTTTTATTGTTTTATTTTCATTATTTTATTTTATTTTATTTTATTTTATTTTATTTTATTTTATTTTATTTTTATTATTTTATTATTTTTTTCATTTCCACACCCAACATAGGGCTTAAACTCACAACCTGAGATCACAAGTCACATGCTCTACTGACTGAGCCAGCCAGGTGCCCTGCCAAATTGTCCCAATACTTGAGGACTTGGGCACACATTGTCAGAGTTTATATCATCAAAATTATTTGTTCTAATTACAAAAGTGACAAAAGCTTTCCTATATAAATATACACTGATGTGTATGTATATTTAGTTTGGGGGTCAGAATGTGGTTTCTATTGACGCTCTGTCCCTACAGTGCCTACAATGTTCCTTCTGCACACCCAAACTGGCCTGGCTTTCCTAAAGACACTAATCAGCTCAAAGGAGCTCACAGGGTGGCAGGGAAGACAGGTTGGAATGAAAACGTCTGCCAAAAACATAATTAAGAGCAAACATAAATATTACAGGTCTCCATGTTAAAGTCTGTTTGGCTTTCACTCAGGCAAGACAAGGAGGAGGTTAAGACTAACAATAAGTCTCCAGTTTCATTTTTAAACAAACCCACAGAAACTAAGAGTAAGGAACAGTAGTAGTGGGTTGAATGGCATCCCTCCAAAATTTATGTCCATCCGAAACCTTAGAACGTGACCTTATTTGGAAACAGGGTCTTTGCAGATACAATGTGATTAAATCTGATATCCTTGTAAGTGGAAGAGAAGACACAGGGACACACAGGAAAGGTGATGTGAAGGTGCGGGCAGAGATTCGCATGGTCCATCTGCCTATAGGCCGAGAAATGTCAAGGGCAGCCAGGGACCACTAGCGCTTGGAACAGTCTCCCTCAGAGTCTCCAGAAAGAACCAGTCCTACTGACACTGAGGTTTCAGACTTGTGGCTTCACAACTGTGAGAGACCAAATTCCTGTTGTGTGAAGCAACTCCATGTATGGTGATTTGTTACAGCAACCCTAGGAAACTCAACTTTCGGTACGGGGGAGATGGAGCCCTCTGACAAACACCTAAGAATGGGAACATGGCTTTGGAACTGGGTGATGGGGAAAGGCTGGAGGAATTTGGAGATACTGGATGGAAAAGGCTTCGGCTTCCTTGAAGAGACAGAGGTAAGCAGAGATTGGAATTATGTTGCTCACGAGCCAAGGAACACTTGAGCCACTAGAAGCTGGAAAAGGCAAGAATGGATTCTTTCCTAGGGCCTCCAAAGGGAACACGGCCCCACTGCCACCCTGAGTTTAAACTTCCAGCCGGCACAACTGCCAGAGAATAAACTTCTGCCACCCAGTTTGTGGTACTTGGTTATAGCGGCCGCAGGAAACCAACCCAGCTAGGGATTTAGCAGTTAAAGCACCAGCTAGGTCAGGCAGTCCGAGCAGATCAGGAGCACACATTCTGGAGCCAGAATACCTGGGACTAAATCCTGATTCTGCTACTTATGACTAGTTGTGCGACACTGAATACATTATTTAACCTCTCTGTACCTCAACTTCGGTCTGAAAAATGGGGTGGCAATACTTCTATCAAAATGTTGTTGTGAGGACTGAGTTCAAACACATAAAACACTTAGAATGCTGCCAGCGTCGACTGGGTATAATAATGCAGAGTTGCTACTATTTTCTTCATCTTATGAAGTATGTGATATCTACCTTAAAACGAATAATTACAAGTAGGATGGGTGTTTAAAAAAATAAATAAAGGAGGGGCGCCTGGGTGACTCAGTCAGTTGAGCATCTGACTTGCTTTTGACTCATGATCTCGCAGTTAGCGGGTTCAAGCCCCAAGTCGGGCTCTGCACTGACAGTGCAGAGCCTGCTTGGGATTCGCACTCCCTCCCTCTCTCTCTGCCCTTCTCCCACTCACGCTCTCTCTCTCAAAAATAAAAATCTTAAACTTTAAAAAAAAAAATCTTTCAAGGTGCAAAAGGGAAAGAGGTTCAGGGAAAGAAAGCCCTAGGAAAGGGCCTATATAGGCCAAGACTTGAGAATAAGCCAAAAGATTCTGGATGTTTTAGTTTGTTGTTTGTTTGTTTGTTTGTTTATTGATTGATTGATTGGGGGGGTAATGGGAAGCAAGAGAATTAAATGTACAAAATTAGGGAACTGTGAACTTTCTGTTAAGAGCAAATGGGGGAATTTGAACTTTCTGTTAAGAGCAAATGGAGGTAACTGAAAGGTTTTTCAACTTGAGGGAGAAAGAGACCTGATCCAAATTGCTGAAATCATCCAGCTATGGAACAGAGACTTGAACTGGGTAGTGGGGAGTTACACACAGGGGCAACTACTAAAGGAGTCCAATCCAGATGATGTTGGCTTATGTCACGATAAGGGCAGCAAGAATGGAGAAAATCAGATTCAGAATTTAAGGAGTAATTAAAAGGTATAATAAACAATACAAAACAAAAGCCTATTCCTGAGTTTCTTGCTTGAGCAGCTGGTGCAATGGTGATCCCATTTACTACAGATAGAATCAATGGGTGAAGGGTAGGTAATGCGGGGGAAGTGACGAGTTCAGTTTTGGACATGTTGTGTTTGAGGTGCCTGCTGTGTGAACGTGTCCAGGAGACTGCGGGATATACAGAACTGGACAGGGCCAGAAGGCTTACCGATGCAGGTTTGATGGCATTAAGCTAGCAAGGAAATAGGCGGCTTACAAGCTAGAACGGGGAGGTATGGGTGCAAAGCAATATAGATTTAAAATTATAATTTAGTACATTTGAAAATGAAAAAAAGTTTTTAGGTATATTTACTTATTTAATCTCCACCCCCAACGTGGGGCTCTAACTCACAACCCCGAGATCAAGAGTTGCATGTTCCTCCGACTAAGCAGGGCCAGGTGCCCCCAAAAAACAGTTTTACTTTTTTTAAAGTTTACTTATTTATTTTTGAAAGACAGAGAGAGAGAACATGTGCACAAGCAGGGGAGGGGCAGAGAGAGAATCCCAAGCAGGCTCTGGGCCTATAGGAAAGATAGCGCTGCAATTAAAAATTGGTTCACTACCCCAGACTTTGCTTTAGGTATGCCCCCCTTGGGCAATAAGTCCACTGATTTATCATTTTAACCGTCCAGGGAGAGTATATACCAAATCTCCACATACTGTCAACTGAATAATTCACATGGTTTCAAGTTTCACCAGGCGTCCACATATAATCTACCACAAGAGGGCATCACACTGAAATTGTCTTATTTTAATCTAACTTTTAAAGAGATGTAAAATTTATGCAAATTATTGACAAGGAACACTTAATTATCACTAACAATAATATTTAAAGTTTTGTATTTGACTTGGGGCACCTGGGAGCCCGACAACGGGCTCGAACTCACAAACCGTGAGATCATGACCAGAGATGAAACAAAAGTTGGGTGCTTAACCAACTGAGCCATCCAGGTGTCCAGGATTTTATTACTTTTTTTTTTTTATAATTACTCCTATCTTATAGGTCTTTTTAATGTTTATTTCTGGGAGAGAGAGAGAGAGAGAGAGAGAGAGCACGTGCGAGTGCACGTGAGCATGAGCGGGCATGAGCAGGGGAGGGGCAAAGAGGGGAGACGGACAGAGGATCTGAGGTGGGCTCTGGGCTGACAGCAGCATGCCCGACGCAGGGGCTCAAACTCAGGAACCGTGAGATCATGACCCGAGCTGAAGTGAGACGCTCAACTGAGTGAACCACCCAGGTGCGTGCCCCTTATTACTTTTTTAAAGGAGGAAGATTCTAAGAACAAAAGAGCTCTTAGAAAATAAAAATATGATAGTAAAAAAAGAAAATCTAAATAGTAGGGCTGAAAGACTAAGACAGGGAAATCTTCCAGAAAAACTGAACAACACACATATATACTCACTCCCTCCCTCCCTCCCTCCCACCCCAAAGAAGAAAAAAGACAAAGAGGAAAACTGGAGGAAAAAGGTAAGAAAACCAGAAGACCAAAACAGGAAGACCAGTGTTCAACAAAATAATAGCACAAGATAAATACAACAGGGAAAAGGAGAGGAGGAAGTTCTCAAGACAAGTTCTCAACCGAAGGACTCAACTGCCAGATTTGAAAGTGCCCACCAAACACCTGGCGGATAAAAAAAGGACTCAGACGAGGCCGTATCACTCTAAAACTGCAAAACGCTACAAGCAAAGAGAAGATTCTAAGCTTCCAGGTAAGTCCCGACAGGTCACATACAAAGAATCAACGAACAGATTCCGATTTCTCAACAGCAACACTGCAAGACGACGACTGCACAGAACTGAGGACCTGTTTACTCTGGGCCATCTTCGTAAGCGAAGGGGGGGGGCCTGGCTGAGACGCCTCCCTCTACCTGGCGAGGCTTGCCCAGGCGCCGAGGAAGTTCCTGCTTATCTTCTCCAAGCCCTGCTCGATGTTCCTTTCAGCCCACCACTGGTTTTATAAGATCTGACCTAATTCTGAGAGCGGCAAGAAGGCTGTGATGACTTCAGAAGCTGAAAATACAAAGCAGCCCACTCCCTCCGATCGTATTTCTACAAGATGTCAAAACCAAGTCCATACTCCGACCCTGCCCGACACGTGACCGAGGTAAATGCTCTGCTTTCCCAGACGGTCTCCTGTCCTTCCCCCTGACCTGCCTGGAAGAGCCTCTTGAAAACCCTCAGAAAAGCAGAAGTCAGGCTGCGACCATGAGTCTGTAGAGCTTCTCTCCTCCTGGGAGACTACGGCCAATGATGACAAAACCGATCTTTCCTCAGACGGCTGGTTGGTTCTTGCCGGTCCATTTTACGTATGGATGTAGCGAAACCGAAACGAGAGGAAAATCCTAACACCAAAATAAGGGTGGCGATCGCCTCACGATAGGCTGCAGGGATGCAGGGAATAAAGTCAGGGAAGGGCCCCCCGTGGCACCTGCCTTGTAACAGTCTATCTCCCATCCCAGGCAATTAATACCCTGGTGTGTAATTTGCATGTTTTCGCACACTCTTCTTTCCCTACAACTTAAAAAGCTGTTTTAAGGTATGTATTCCTTCAAGTCAGAAACTACTTAACTACGTAACTCGTTATTCGATCACAAAGGTTTATATTCCATCAGCGGCCGAGCTCGGTTTTCTCAGTCAGGAAGGAAACTGGCTCGATTTTAAACACACACAAAAATTAAGACCGTCACACTTACATTATGAGTCTCCGGTTTAGGAACCAGTATTTCCTTCGACTTCGGTCATAGCCAATAGGTTCGTGTCGAATGTACGGTTTGTTTTTTTGGATTTCGGCGACACAGTCGGTCACACCAGGCACCTTATGCGCTACGCAGACTTCACACTGCCACTCGTCCTCCGGCACCTCCTCGAGAGGCGGCTTCACACATTCCAAATGGTACACAGCCGAGCACGTCTCGCAGCAAAGCAAATCCCCAAGTTTGTGGCAAACCCGACAGTGGTCGTCATACTGGATCACCCCTTCAGACATCAACTCCTCCCGCGCAATGTTGGTGGTAAGAAACTGATCGACTAAGAACTGCAGAACTTTGATCTTGTTCTCTACTGGTCCATAGGGATAGTCCTCTGCTTCTTGGTAAGGAAGAACGTGATGGTACTCCTTATCGCTCTCACAGTACACCCGCAGCACCTCCGGCCACGTCATCCCGTCGATGAAATAGAGCGTGGAATTAACGCTGTCTTTCAGATCAGCAGGTCCGAAGGTAGTATTGGAAGTGTCCTCTTCGCGCAAAACCGCTTTCAAGAGCACGACGTGCATTTCCGCCATAAGCGTGCACTGCTCCTGACTCACCAGAGCCGCGCAGAAGTCCTCAAAGCGAAAAGGAGACAACCTTAAAACGGTGCCAAAGTTCCGCAGTACCTCATAAATGGCAATGACATTCATTATATGCTCATTAGGCACCATTAAATCCTCAGAGGACTTGGGAAATTCAAGGGGCGGGATGTCTTTTTCTTCCAATATCGGAGAACGAGGCCGATGTACTCTCGGTTTTCGCCTACCTGCAAATAAAGAAATGGCATAATTACAAATCAATCCGTCATTTCTGCAAACTACGGTTTTCTAGCTTTTCCCTGTCTGGACGTACACCTCAAAAAACAGATAAGCACACTCCGATTTTTCTAATAACTGTCAAGTTAAAACAGGATCAAGAAGCAATGATTCAGCTCTAGTTTTTAAGTCGAAAAACATCCGAACTCAAAGTTTTCCCATTGTATCACAAACTAGAAGTAAAAAAAAAAAAAAAAAAAAAACACACAAATTTAATTGTAATCACCTCTCAATTATCTAGAGGGGGTAAGTGGTTTCCAGGTAACTATGGTAAAAAGTAACAGTGCACTCAGTGAAAGATCTGTAAAGAACATAAATGAGAAAAAAACATCCCCATGTGAGGTAACAGGCACAAGAGAGCTCACACTGTGTCAGCTGAGATACAGAAACGGCTCTCGACAAACAGGAAGTTCTCTGGTATAGCACCCCTTCTCCTCTGCCAGAAATGCTTCCTGAGAGCCACGTATCGGAGAGTTCCACAGTGCAACACAAAAGTTAGGGCCGAGACAGAAAGGCAAAAGAAAGGAAGAAGTAAAAAAGAGAAGAAAAAAGGGAGGCTCACCTAGGAAACAGACACAGATTGTATGCATTTTTTAGCAGTGGGTTAAGCAACTATAGGTACCTGTTATGAGATGTGATGTCCAGGAACATATATGTATATATATAAATGTATCAATATACAACGCATTTGAGAGCTTAGTTTGTACGAAGCATATAGGAGTTCATCTAATTTTCTGAATGAATCTATGAGGGATTTTAATAAGCCCTACTGTATAATAAGAAAACTTGTTGAGGGGCACCTGGGAGGCTCTGTCGGTTGAGGGTCCGACTCTTCATCAAGGCTCAGGTCATGATCCCAGGGTCGTGGGATCGAGCCCCACATTGGGCTCCAAGCTGAGCATGAAGCCTACTTAAAATATTCTCTCTCTCTCTCTCTCTCTCTCTCTCTCTGTCCCTCCCTCTCTTCACCCCTCCTCCCTGCTTGCACTTGTTCTAAAAATAAATTTTAAAAAGAAAACTTGTTGAAACAAGTGTCTCCTAAACAGCTGTGCCTATATTATTTTTTTTATTATTACTTCCAATGATGTCTACAGGATAGGAAAAGTATCTTTAAATATCAGAAACAATTTTAACAAGATAAGTTAACCTTAATTCACTGTTGTACAATTAGCTTCTATCAACCATGATTTGGGGCTACTGGTAACCTCTGAACTGCCTGCCCCCTCCCCCATTCCTGAGACCTCCTCACTTTGAGCTTAGTCTCATAACTAAAAGGGTGTAGGGTGTCAGGAGAAAAAAGCATGCTAAAGAATATAAAAGGTGAAGATATTTTAATTTATCCAATGCACACCCAATATTCATTCATTGAAAAGATTTTCCAAATAAAAGTGTATCCATTACTTTCTGCAGAAAAAAGTCCAAAGGATGACCCTGGGCCAGACACTGTTGGTGAGCCTCCATCTCGGCAAACTTCACGAAAGTGATACCATCTACACAGATGCACTTTTCACAGATTCGATTAAATCCCAGAATCACCGTGATAATAAGCACCATGATGGGTAACCCAGCCCATTTTAGTGCCTCCTGGAAAATCTGGGCTTCACCTGTATAAATATAAATGAGAGAGAGGAGTAAAAGGGAAGGCTGAACCTAGAGGGATTCCCTCAAATAAGAGAAGAAACAAGTCCGCAAACAAGACAAAACTGCTTACAGACCCAGTCTCTGCATTCCCTCAGCTGTTTATGCAAAACACTGTCAAAGAGCATCCTCCAAGTAAAGAATTCCAGAAGGAAGGCTGGAAAGCAGTTCTGGGACCAGAATGTAGAGTCTTTAGGAGTCTGTAGAGTACTTTATTCTGGCAGTGATGAGGGTTACCAGGTTTTTTAAGCAGGGCAGGGACAAGGGTACACTGTTCCAGAAAGACTTCTCTGGCTTCACTGAACAGAAGGAACAGGACAAGGAGGAAGAGACCAGAGACAGGGCATATTCTGCAATTAAGCAGAAGATAAAGACCTGGATTCAGAGTCTGGCTGTGAGAATAACAACAAAAAGATGGGTCCAAGTGACTTATGGAGAAAGAAACCAACTGGTGTGGAATATACCACCACCTTGAGATTTAACTCTGTATTTACCATTACGTTCAAAAGCTTATTCTAATCTCCCCAGGCTCTTCTGAATTCATGTAGCCTTCTGTGAACCATGTTACCTCATATTATATTACCTTTTCATGGTATCTACTCCATCTCCCCAGCTGAACACCCAACTCTTTTTTTTTCTTTTAAGTTTATTTATTTTTGAGAGAGGGAGAGTAAGAGTGCACAGGCCAGGGAGGGGCAGAGAGAGAAAGGAAGACAACAATCCGAAACAGGCTCTTGGCTCGGAGCTGTCAGCACAGAGTCCGACGTGGGCTCAAACCCACCAACCGTGAGATGACCTAAATCGATGTCGGGCGCTTAACCTACGGAGCCGCCCAGAATTTGGCATATTTCTTTCATTAGCGGTATTTTCCCAGCATCATTCCCTTTTAAGAATTTCCCTTCCCCACGCCGTGATTGCGATGGGGCCCCAGTCACAGTATGGCATGGAGATATGACCCAGGGCAGGCCAGCAAGACTCTCCTTGGGATTTTATATTCAGACGAGAAGTGCTCTGAAGCCCTTTCTCTCCATGAATGAGGCCAGAGCTGTCCATGGCTAAGTCATCTCTACTTCCCTCATGGAAGAAGGGAGTAAAGACGATGGACAAAAGCAGAAGCGACATGTAAGTACTAACAATTCTTGAGTCCTTGGTGGAACCTATCCTTCGGATTTCCCAGTTACGGAAACCAAAACCATTTCCCTCGTGCGTAAGTGAACATGTTTGTCTTCGGTCACTTGCAAACGAGAATACTTAAAAAAAAGTATCTGACACTGTATATACAGCAGGCTTTTTATAATGAGAAACACAATAAATTACTGAAGACTATCAATGAAAGCAGTTAATGTTAAAAAAAACAAACTGCTGACAGGAATCTATTTTAAAGCGGTAACAGAAGTATTATCTAAATCAATTTAATGTCTAATTTTAAAGCATCAGCTTTCATACATTCTGAAAGACTTTGGATAACCATTGCATAGATCTGAATTTTAACGGATTATATAACTTCATATTATTAATCAGCTAAAGTTGGGGCACCTGGGTGGCTCCGTAGGTTAATGTCCAATCCTTGATTTCGGCTCAGGTCATGATACCAGGGTTGTGGGATGAAGCCCCACATCGGGCTCCCGGCTGAGTGTGGAGGCTGAGTGCGAAGGCTGCTCGAGGTTCTCTCTCCCTTTGCCCCTCCCCCAGGCTTGCCTTCCCTCCCTCCCTCCCCACTCTTCCTTTCTCTCTCAAACTTAAAAAGATTCTCTGCCCCTCCCCCACTCTCTCTAAAAAAAAAAAAAGCTGAAGTCTGTTCATTTTCTGTTGGTTTTAGAAATAAAAGGGAAAAAGGCAAAAAAAAAAAAAAAAGGCCCATAAGTTCTACATTCTATACATCTAGCTGGAAACCACAAAAGAGCTTCTATTCAAATCATGACTATAGTCATGTACATAGTAAACAGGGTGAGCACTTTTGAAAGTTAACATTAAATATAGGTCAGTTTCCTCTGAAGCATTATTGGGAAAGTATAAATTACTTCACATTTTAAAAGGCAATTTGGCAAAATCTATCTGAATGCATAACCCTTTGACCCAGCAATTCAACCTCCCAGAATCTATCCTACAGATATACACATATGCATTTAAGTAAGTACAAAAAAAGTCTAGTGCAAGGGTTTATGAAAGTTGAAGTTTTGGGGGCGCCTGGGTGGCTCAGTAAGTTAAGCAACTGACTCTTGATTTTGGCTCCAGTTGTGACCACTGGGTCGTGGGATCTAGACCTGTACTGGGCTCTGCCCTGACAGTGTGGAGTCTGCTTGGGATTCTCTCCCTCTCTCTCTCTCTGCTCCTCTGCCATTCACATTCTTTCTCTCTCAAAATAAATAAACTTAAAAAAAATTTTTTTTAAGTTGAAGTTTTGTGGGTTTTGTTTTAGCCTGAATATACATCAATACCTAAATGAATTATGAATTATGATACACTTACACAATGGCAGTTGGAAAGAATAAAGTAAAACTCATATATGCTGAAATGAAAAAGACTTTTTTTTAATTTATTTTGAGACAGAGAGAAAATGAGTGGGGGAGGGACAGAGAGAGGCAACGAGAAAGAGAGAATCCCAAGCAGGCTCCACACCATCAACACAGAGCCCAACACAGGGCTCAATCCTACAAACTGAGATCACAATCTGAGCCAAAACTGAGTTGGACACTTAACCGACTGAGCCACCCAGATGCCCCAAGAATCCTTAATATTTTTTAAGTTAATTAATTTATTTATTTATTTGAGAGAGCTCACACACATGGGGGAGAGGGGGAGAGGGGGAGGGAGGGAGGGAGGGGGGAGAGAGAGAGAGAGAGAGAGAGAGAGAAGAGAAGAGAAGAGAATCTTAAGCAGACTCCACACCCAGTGCAGAGCCCAATGTGGAGCTTGATCCCAAGGCTCTGGGATTGTGACCTGAGCTGAAATCAAGAGTCAGATACTCAACCAACTGAGCTACCCAGGTGCCCCAAGAATCTTTTTAAAGTACTTGTTTCTAGGATTTCAAGCTGTACTACAAAGCTGTAATCATCAAGACAGTATGGTACTGGCACAAAAACAGACACTCAGATCAATGGAACAGAACAGAGAACCCAGAAATGGACCCACAAATGTATGGCCAACTGATCTCTGACAAAGCAGGAAAGAAGGTCCAATGGAATAAAGACAGTCTCTTCAGGAAGTGGTGCTGGGAAAACCGGCCAGCAACATGCAGAAAAATGAACCTGAACCACTTTCTTACACCATACACAAAAATAAACTCAAAATGGATGAAAGACCTAAATGTAAGACGGGAAGCCATCAGAATCCTCGAGGAGAAAGCAGGCAAAAACCTCTTTGATCTTGGCCACAGCAACTTCTTACTCAACATGTCTCCGGAGGCAAGGGAAACAAAGCAAAAATGAACTATTGGGACCTCATCAAAATAAAAAGCTTCTAAACAGCGATGGAAACAGTCTGTAAAACTAAAAGGCAACTGACAGAATGGGAGAAGATATTTGCAAACAATGTATCAGATAAAGGGTTAGTATCCAAAATCTATAAAGAACTTATCAAACTCAACACCCGAAAAACAAATAATCCAGTGAAGAAATGGGCAAAAGACATGAATAGACACTCCTCCAAAGAAGACATCCAGATGGCCAACCGACACATGAAAAAATGCTCAACATCACTCATCATCAGGGAGATACAAATCAAAGCCACACTGAGATACCACCTCACACCTGTCAGAATGGCTAACATTAACAAGTCAGGCAACAACAGATGTTGGCGAGGATGCAGAGAAAGAGGATCTCTTTTGCACTGTTGGTGGGAATGCAAGCTGGTGCAGCCACTCTGGAAAACAGCATGGAGGTTCCTCAAAAAACTAAAAATAGAACTACCCTACGACCCAGCAATTGCACCACTAAGCATTTATCCATGGGATACAGGTGTGCTGTTTCAAAGGGACACATGGGGTCAGGTTCAAAGGGAACATTGGGGTCAATGTTCATAGCAGCACTATCAAAATAGCCAAAGTATGCAAAGAGCCCAAATGTCCATCGATGGATGAATGGATAAAGAAGGTGTGGTATATATATACAATGGAGTATTACTCGGCAATCAAAAAGAATGAAATCTTGCCATTTATACTATGTGGATGGAACTGGAGGGTATTATGCTAAGTGAAATTAGAGAAAGACAGATATCGGATGACTTCACTCATATGAGGACTTTAAAAGACAAAACACATGAACATAAGGGAAGGGAAACAAAACTAATATAAAAGAGAAGGGGACAAAACATAAGAGACTCATAAATATGGAGAACAAACAGAGGGTTACTGGGGGGAGGGGGGATGGGCTAAATGGGTAAAGGGCATTAAGAAATCTACTCCTGAAATCACTGTTGCATTATATGCTAATTTGGATGTAAATTTTAAAAAAATTAAATTAAAAAAAAATTAAAAATAGAACTACTCTACAACCCAGCAATCGCACTACTAGGTATTTACCCAAGGGATACAGGTATGCTATTTTGAAGGGGCACATGCACCCCAATGTTTACAGCAGCACTATCAACAATAGCCAAAGTATGGGAAGAACCCATTGATGTCCACTGATGGATGAATGGGCAAAGAAGATGTGGTGTATATATACAATGGGAGTATTACTCGGCAATCAAAAAGAATGAAATCTTGCCATTTGCAACTACGTGGACAGAACTAGAGGGTATTATGCTAAGTGAAATTAGTCAGAGAAAGACAAATATCATATGACTTCACTCATACGAGGATTTTTAGAAACAGAACAGATGAACACAAGGGAAGGGAAGCAAAAAGAATATAAAAACAGGGAGGGGGATGAAACATAAGAGACTCTTGGGGCACCTGGGTGGCTCAGTCGGTTAAGCATCCGACTTCGGCTCAGGTCACGATCTCATGGTTTGTGGTTCGAGCCCCACATCAGGCTCTGTGCTGAGAGCTTGGAGCCTGGAGCCTGCTTCGGATTCTGTGTCTCCTCTCTCTGCCCCTCCCCTGCTCGTGCTCTGTCTCTGTCTCTCAATAATAAACGTTAAAAAAAAAAAAAGAAAATTAAAAAAGGAAACATAAGAAACTCTTAAATATGGAGAACAAACAGAGGATTACTGGAGGGGTTTTGGGGGGGGGATGGGCTAAATGGGCAAGGGCCATTAAGGAATGTACCCCTGAAATCACTGTTGTACTGTATGCTAACTAACTTGGATGTAAATTAAAAACATAAAATTAAATAAATAAATAAAGTTCTTGTTTCTGAGAGGGAGAACTGGGGGGGCAGGGGGAAAAAACTAATTTTTTTTTTACTTTTTTATATTTTTTAATATCACATGCGTATATTTTTATTATGGTAATTTAAAAGAAAAATGTTAAACAGGTATCTGTGCACACATATGAAACATTAATATTCAAATCAGTAAAATGACACTGGTACTAATGGCTTACTGATGGTATTGTAGGAACACAAATATAAGATCACTATGCCAAATTCAAAGATTCAGGTTTATAGAACTGAGCGCAGATTAGAATGTACAAAGAGAAAACTCAGAATTAAGCCACGTAAGCCCCTCAACTGTCAATCATCAGCATTAGCAAATCATTTCAACGGTTCATTAAAATGTATCTATCATATGCCACCAAGGATTACACTCATTACCATTTTCAACGCTATTCTAATATCTAGCAGATATATTAAATTTTCCTGTATTAAAAAAGACGGGGGCGGGGCGCCTGGGTAGCGCAGTCGGTTAAGCGTCCGACTTCAGCCAGGTCACGATCTCGCGGTCCGGGAGTTCGAGCCCCGCATCGGGCTCTGGGCTGATGGCTCGGAGCCTGGAGCCTGTTTCCGATTCTGTGTCTCCCTCTCTCTCTGCTCCTCCCCCGTTCATGCTCTGTCTCTCTCTGTCCCAAAAATAAAATTAAAAAAAAAAAAAAAAAAAAGACGGGGGGGGGGCGGGGGCGGGATTGACATCTGCCTCACTAGTTATCAGGACAAAGCAAACAAGACCACAGTGAAATACTGTGTCATACCCATCAATGGACACAGACTTAAAAATCCAACTAAGTAAAATCTGGGGGAGAAGGCAGTACAATGGGAACAGCAATCCACCATCAGCAGCACTACATACGGACACCCCCAGTTCTGAGAGTAGCTCAGTACCGGTTAAGATGGTGCACATAACCCTCAGAGAACAGTCTGCAAACTCCATGTTCATGGCCCAAAGTAAAAAATAACATTTTACGTCTCAATCCAGCACACAACACCAAAGCAAAAGTCCTACAAAACGCTACTCTTAACTGTATGTCTTATAACCTCTTCTCTTCTGTCCTAACACCGTCTATTCTGTCAACTTTCAAAACATGCTGGCTGCAGTCCACAGTTTGCAAATCACTTCTCTAGGGAAAACTTCCTTGTGCATATGCAGAGTATTCAATTTGTTTAAAAGAGCAAATAAGTAGCGAATCAAACTAGAAACAACCAAAATGTTCACCAATAAGGGAAAGATTAAATTGTGGAACATACACTTGATAGGATTCCAGAGAGCAGTCTTGAGTAATTTAGGGCTACATATGTCAGCACGTATCAATCTTAAAAACAAAACACCATGGGACAAAAATGCTACAAAAGGATAAACAATTTGAAACCACGCAGAACTGTTTTATCTGCTGCTTATGGGAAAATACACATGTACATACATAAACGTCCATAAAGTAGTAAATAACCATAAGAATGTAATTTTCTTGGGCCGCCTAGGTGGCTCAGTTGGTTAAGCATCCGACTTCGGCTCAGGTCACGATCTCACGGTTCATGGCTTTGAGCCCCTGTCAGGCTCTGTGCCGACAGCTCAGAGCCTGGAGCCTGCTTCAGATTCTGTGTCTCCCCCTCTCTCTTCCCCTTCCCCGCTCACACTCTGTATCTCTCAAGAATAAATAATAAAACATTTAGGGGCGCCTGGGTGGCTCAGTCGGTTAGGCGTCCGACTTCGGCTCAGGTCACAATCTCACAGCTCGTAAGTTCGAGCCCCTTGTCGGGCTCTGTGCTGACAGCTGGGAGCCTGGAGCCTGCTTTGGATTCTGTGTCTCCCTCTCTCTCTCTCTGCCCCTCCCCCACTTGTGCTCAGGCTCTGTCTCTCAAAAATGAGTAAATGTAAAAAAAAAAAAAAAAAAAAAAAATTTTTTTAAACATTTTTAAAAAAAGAATGCCTTCTTAAAGGCAGGGAGTTTTGTCTGTTGTTGCCATGAATAGTGGCTAGCACACAGTAAGGTACATAATAAATATTTATTGAAACACTGTGTAGTTTTTAAGTGCTAGCCCACACAATTGCACAAATGTCAGAAATGTGCTTTTACTCCTCACTATGTAAGTAAACAGAGGACTACAACTGGAACCCCTGGAACAGTGGTCTGCAAACTTTGTACAACAGAATCGCCTGGAGAGCTGACTCTGGTTAAAAGAGTTGGATTTAATGGTTCTAGAATAGAGCCTCAGAATGTGCATTTCTAGTAATTCCCAGGTGCCGCTAACTGTGCTGGTCTGAGGCCCACGAGTTAAGAACCATTGCCCTACAACTCAGAAAGGCTATCCCTCTGAGATCAGACAATCAACAATACACATCAGATTAAACGCACTAATTTCAAAGAGTACCTTCAAACCATGCTACTCAAAATGCGACTGGCATCATCCAAGATGCCTGCAAGAAATTCAGCAGCTCAGGCCCCGCTCCAGAAGGGTCTCCTACAGAAGGATTTGCAGTTTCTCTAAATCTTCAGGCGATTCACATGCTCATTAAAGTTCGAGAAGCTGCCATGAAGCAGCCGTCGTAAAACTGGAGATGCAGCAAAGTCACATAGTAAGCTGTTAGAAGTCGAGTGTCAACGTGCATCCCAAATTTACTGAACCCCAGGTTAAGCTCAGTAATCTGTATTTTTATCTTTCTCCCCAGATAACTCCATTGTGCAGCGAAGTTTGAAAACTACTGCTCTCCAGAAACCGGGTATCTCCCCTCTCAAACAGAACGTAAGGCTTTCATGGAAACTCAGGCAAGAAAACTAAGGGGTTGTCTCAGGAGGCAAGACTGGAAGAGGACTGATTTACAAGACAGCTGAAGCCTAATCAAAGACTACAAAGCCTACAAAAAAGAAAATGCCAAAGATGGAAAGTGGTCTGCATGAATTCTGGGGGGAAAAAGAGAACCAAAGAGGAAGAATGTGTCAATGAATTTCCAGCATAGTCTAGGTTAAGGGAGAGAATTTCGTGCCTGAAAAACAAAGATTCTGGCCCATCTGAAATGTTACTACTTTAACAGAAGAAATGTGTTACTATGTATAGATACTTTAAAAAAAAAATGACCAGACTTGCAAAACTTTCCACTCTTTTATATTTCATAATAAAAGTCTAACTGAACCTGATAGGGTGTTGTAGGGATGCTCTTTTTTGAACGCTTTGGAAGAACTGGTCAACAGTTCTCACCAAGTGTTAACTTTTGGTCGGGGGCCCTTTTCTACATATCTGGGTTTTTAAAATATGCACTGTGGGCACAATCTGCACTTGTTTGGTTAATTTCTTGCTCTTTTTTTAAAGACGTTATTTTTTTAATGTTTATTTATTTGAGAGAGAGAGAATGAGAGAGAGAGAGAGAATGTGTGCGTAAGTGGGAAAGTCAGAGAGAGCAAGATAGAATCCCAACCAGGCTGAGCACAGAGCCCAACGCGGGGCCCAAACCCACCCAAACCCACGAACCGTGAGATCATGACCTGAGCCAAAACCAAGAGTCTGATGCTAACCAACTGAGACACCCAGGAGCCCCCAATATTTTATTTTTAAGCAACCGTTACACCCAACATGGGGCTTGAACTTACAACCTTGAGATCAAGAGACACACACACACTCCAACTAAGCCAGAGAGGCACCCCTAATTTTTTAATTAAAGGGGGGGAAAAACCCTTCTCTTCACACTTTAAACAGAAAATGCCTTAATTTGCTAGAGTTGTGAGAAATCCCAGACCTTTTGCAAGGCCCTGATCAAATGTCACCTCTTCTGTTCTCTCCTGTGCCTCCGAGAACAGTGCTTCCCTGGCACTTTGTACAGCTCTCCATTACAGTTTTGAGTACATTTATACTACAGGCAATCACTCATGTGCCCCCAGCTCATTTGTTGACTTTTTTAGAGCACAAATCATGTCTGGCTTACTGCAGTAACTAAAAAGTGGTTGTTCGGTGACACCCAGAAGCAACACTACTTATACAAGGTGGAGGTCCAGTGGCGAAGTCATGCCAGGATTAAAACCCTGATGCCACTATAGGTTTTTCAAAATTTAGCTTATAAGTTTTTACTGAATTAATTCTATCTAGAAAATTGTCTGAAAGTGTTCAGACTTCTGGACCCCATAACTCTCTACAAAATTTGTGTTTCTAGAGGGAAAAAATGTAATATTGTCTCCCTATTTCTCATCAGTATCTGAGAGAAAAATAGTATGAGTATAGGGGGTGAAGAAAGATCATTTTCATCAGAATACTCTAGATCTAACAAAATTTAATTACTTAATCTACTGTTACACATACATAAACTATGGATGGCATAACAAAATATCACCTATGATACCTTTACTAGTCATTTTTTAAAAATTATGAAAATGATTTGTCATAAGTAAAAAGGATTCCTCCTTTCATCTTTCCCATTCTGGCTCAGTCCATAGAGCATGCAACTCTCCATCTCGAGGTCATCAGTTCAAACAAGCCCCACGCTGGGCATAGAGCATACTTTAACAAGTGTGTTGGGGGGGATGCTGGGGGGCACCTGGGTGGCTCTGTAAGTTAAGCATCAGACTTCCGCTCAGGTCACGATCTCACAGTTCGTGAGTTCGAGCCCTACGTGGGGCTCTCTGCTGTTAACACGGAGCCTGCTTCGGATCCTCTGTCCACCCCCCTCTCTCTGCCCCTCCTCCGCTTGCACTCTCTCTCTCAAAAAATAAATTAAAAAACCTAAAAAAAAAAAAAGTGTGGTGGGGAGAGGAAAGGCACCTGAATGGCTCAGTGGGTGGAGCATGTGACTCTTGATCTCAGGGCTGTAAGTTCAAGCCCCACATTGGGCACAGAGATTACTTAATAATAATAAAAAAAAAAAAATTAAAGAAAACAGTACAGAAAATTTGTTCTAAAGTTCCTTATTTTTAATTATTTCAATTACTTGTTTTAATTTTTTCAATATATAGAGCTAACAGGAAGTATGTTACAGCCTGAATACAGAATAAGATTAAATAAAAAATATTAACTGTAAAAACTGACAAAACTTGTAGTTTTGAAAACATCAACTGAAACAAAAACATCAACTGAAAAAAATGAAAAAACGTCAACTGAAAGAAAACATCAACTGAAAAAAAAAAAAACAAGAAAACATCAACTGATACCTGGGATACAAATTACTATAACAATTCACCTATTTTTACCTCGCCTTTCTGAAAACATCTAACACCTCTGGGCACATCATTCTTCAACTTCCTGCTGCCACCTACAATTCAATTTCCTTGACCAGTTGTTCTTCCGTCATACACTGCTTTTCCATGTGGGCTCTCCCCAAAACGTAGTCCTCACCACATTCTCTGACTTTCCCTCAATTATCAGTGGACTCAATTATCACCAAAATACCAATGACTTCTAAATGGATTTCTCTACCCAGACCTCTCTTCTAAACCCCAGATACATTATTTCTAACTGCCTATTCGCTATTTTCAACAGGATGTCCCAGGTAAACTCCTGTGGTAGGAAATGAAAACGAAATGAAGTTATAAAAGTTTAATTCAAAACAAAACTTTAAAACCCCTAAATGGAACAGATATTTTATAATGATAAAGGATGCAGTCCACAATGAAGATATAAAAATCATAAACCTCCATAAAACATAAATGTGGGGCACCTGGTTGGCTCAGTCGGTTAACCGTCCAACTCTTGCTTTCAGCTCAGGTCATGATCTCACAGTTTATGAGTTCAAGTCCTGTGTCAGGCTCAGCATGGAGCCTGCTTGGGATTCTCTCTCTCTCTCTCTCTCTCTCTCTCTCTCTCACTCTCACTCTGTCCCTACCCCGTCTGCATGTGCATTCACATGCATGATCTCTCTGTCTCAAAATAAATAAATAAACTTTAAAATAATAAAATAAAAAATCTGAAAAAAAGTTGCTGCATGAATTAATAAACCAAATAAATTGGCATCAAACTGTATAAAGCAAAAATGTAAGAAATCTAAGAAGAAATGAACAGAAACAGAATTACAGCAGACTTATGACACTTCTTTCTGTCCTTAACATATCTAGTAGACTGAATCAATAGTTACATGGAATGCTGGTTACAAATTCAAATGTGTACAAAGAGGAAGTACAAGGAAAGTAAGAGGACAGAGGTATCTACAGGGTCCATTTAAACTGGAATTGACTTGGATGCCTGGGTGGCTCTGTCGGTTAAGCATCCAACTCGTTTGACTCTTGATTTCGGTTCAGGTCGTGATCTCAGTTTGTGGGACAGAGCCCCAAACTGGGCTCCGTGCTGACAGTGGAGAGAGCCTGCTTGGGATTCTCTGTCTCCCTCTCTCTCTGCCCCTCATGCTCACTCTCTCTTTCTCTCGCTCTCAAAAATAAATAAATAAAAATTAAAAGAACGCTAATAAAGTGTAAAACCTGGGTGAAGGAATGTTTGTTAGAAAATTAGTTACTAATCACCAAAACTAAATCAAAACTAAGAAAACAAACCAGTAATGATGAGAAATTACATGATCGTCTCAAAAGAAGCTAGAAAAATATTTCAGAAACTACAATAGCTACATCTGATTTAACAACAACAAAAAAAAAAAAACATAAAGCAAACAAAAATAGGTGGATATACTCACCACAATTAAAGATCTCAAACCACCAGCCAGCATAGCCATTAACAGTAATATATTGGCATCAGTCCATTAAATATGAAAAGCACAAAGATGCCCAGCATGACAACACTGTTTTGGAAGTAGTAGACAATACAATTTGAAAAAGAAGAAAAGGAGACATAAACATAAGAAAAGATTGGGGGTTTTAGGATTTTTTTTTTTAATATTTTTCACTTCATGAGTCCACAGTGGAAAATTCAAAAGTGGGAAATTCATTTAAATATATCATAACTCATTAGCTAATCCTCAGTTTCTTGTACAGCAATCATCCACCATTTCTTGTATAGATTTAAATTGCATTTAAGCTAATAACTGCAACACTAACAAAAGCCTTATAGGGGCGCCTGGGTGGCTCAGTCGGTTAGGCGTCTGACTTCAGCTCAGGTCATGATCTCGCAGCTTGTGAGTTCGAGCCCCACGTCGGGCTCTGGGCTGACGGCTCAGAGCCTGGAGCCTACTTCAGATTCTGTGTCTCCCCCTCTATCTGCCCCATCCCTGCTCATGCTCTGTGTCTGTCTCTTGATAGTAAATAAATGTTATTAAAAAAAAAAAAAAAGCCTTGTAATGTACAGTATAGATAAAATGAGTTTACAGTATTAGAATGTTCACTTACCAATATTATCATCATTTCTTTTTGTCAGTCTTGTAAATTTCTACTTAATGTTTGTATACCTTACATTTTCCATATTTCATTTCAAAATTATCACTAAGAAACTAATAATTCAGGGGCACCTGGGTGGCTCAGTCAGTTGAGCGACCAACTTCAGCTCAGGTCATGATCTCACGGTTCGTGGGTTCAAGCCCCACATCGGGCTCTGTGCTGACAGCTCAGAGCCTGGAGCCTGCTTCTGGTTCTGTGTCTCCCTCTCTCTCTGCCTCTCCCCCACTCATGCTCTGTCTGTCTCTGTCTCAGAAATAAATAAACATTAAAAAAAATTTTTTTTAAAAGAAACTAATGGGGCGCCTGGGTGGCGCAGTCGGTTAAGCGTCTGACTTCAGCCAGGTCACGATCTCGCGGTCTGTGAGTTCGAGCCCCGCGTCAGGCTCTGGGCTGATGGCTCAGAGCCTGGAGCCTGTTTCCGATTCTGTGTCTCCCTCTCTCTCTGCCCCTCCCCTGTTCATACTCTGTCTCTCTCTGTCCCAAAAATAAATAAACATTGAAAAAAAATTCTTTATAAAAAAAAAAGAAACTAATAATTCATATGGATATGTGTATATGTGTGTGTGTGTGTAACTAATTACTATGTAAATGTACTAGAATTTGAAACGCATTGATTGATGTAATTTGATCTGTGTCAAAGATGCTGTAAAAAATAGGATCATTCCTCATTTCTCCCTCTCAATATTTTTATTTTATTTATTTTTTTCTAAATTTATAGCCAAGGTAGTTAGCATATAGTGCAACAATGATTTCAGGGGTAGATTCCTTAATGCCCCTTACCCATTTAGCCCTTCCCCCCTCCCACAACCCTTCCAGTAACCCTCTGTTTGTTCTCCATATTTGAGAGTCTCCTATGTTTCATTCCCCTCCCTGTTTTTACATTCTTTTTGCTTCCCTTCCCTTGTATTCATCTGTTCTGTGTCTTAAAGTCCTCACATGAGGAAGTCATTGATATCTGTCTTTCTCTGACTGATTAATTTCGCTTAGCATAATACCCTCTAGTTCCATCCACGTAGTTGCAAATGACAAGATTTCATTCTTTTTGATTGCCGAGTAATACTCCATTGTATATATACACCACATCTTCTTTACCCATTCATCCATCGATGGACATTTGGGCTCTTTCCATACTTTGGCTATTTTAATAGTGCTGCTACAAACACTGGGGTGCATGTGTCCCTTCAAAACAGCATACCTGTATCCCTTGGATAACAGATGCTTAACCCAGTAGTGCAATTGCTGGGTCATAGGGTAGTTCTATTTTTAATCTTTTGAGGAACCTCCATACTGGTTTCCAGAGTGGCTGCACCAGTTTGCATTCCCACCAGCAGTGCTAAAGAGATCCTCTTTCTCTGCATCCTCACCAACATCTTTTGTTGCCTGAGCTGTTAATGTTAGCCACCTGACAGGTGTGAGGTGGTTATCTCGTTATGGTTTTGATTATTTCTCTGATGATGAGTGGTGTTGAGCATTTTTTTGGATTACTTGTGTTTTGGGTGTTGAGTTTGATACGTTCTTTATAGATTTTGGCTATATGTTGTTTGCAAATATCTTCCCCCATTCCGTCGGTTGCCTTTTAGTTTTGCTGATTGTTTCCTTCGCTGTGCAGAAGCTTATTTTGATGAGGTCCCAATAGTTCATTTTTGCTTTGTTTCCCTTGCCTCCGGAGACACGTTGAGTAAGAAGTTGCTGTGGCCAAGATCAAAGAGGTTTTTGCCTGCTTTCTCCTCGAGGATTCTGATGGCTTCCCGTCTTACATTTAGGTCTTTCATCCATTTTGAGTTTATTTTTGTGTCTGGTGTAAGAAAGTGGTCCAGGTTCATTTTTCTGCATGTTGCTGGCCGGTTTTCCCAGCACCGCTTCCTGAAGAGACTGTCTTTATTCCACTGGACATTCTTTCCTGCTTTGTCAAAGATTAGTTGGCCATATGTCTGTGGGTCCATTTCTAGATTCTCCATTATGTTCCACTGATCTAAGGGTCTGTTTTTTGTGCCATTTAAGATTTTTTTAAGCTTATTTACTATGTGAGAGAGAGTGAATAGGGGAGGGGCAGAGAGAAAGGTGGGGGGGAGAGAGAGAGAGAGAGAGAGAGAGAGAGAGAGAGAGAGAGAATGAATCCCAAGCAGCCTCCTCGCTGTCAGCACAGAGCCCAACACAGGGCTAAAACTCACAAGATCATGACCTGGGCCGAAACCAAGAGTCAGCTGCTTAACTGAATGAGCCACCCAGGTGTCCCCATAAGAAAAGATTTGTGCATATGATTCATATTTGCAGATGATACAATTTCATTTCTAGAAAATCCACCTCAATCAATAAATAAGCTACTAGATACAAAAAAGAACAGGTGAGTAAATACAAAGTTTACTTCTAAAATACACGGGCTCTCCACTAGATGCTCCATGAGAGCAGAATATTTTTTTAAGTTAATTAATTTTGAGAGAAGAGCGTATGCACATTCATCAGAGGCTTAACCTACTGAGCCACTCAGGTGCCCTGAGAGCAGATATTTTTGTAGACAATTTTATTTAGATATAGTAAGATCCTATTGTATAAGTAAAGAGAACTACAAAGCCAATTATAGATATAACGATATGTATGTTTCTACACGTGACTATTCATCATATATATACACACATTCAAAGACGGGTTACCAAAGGAGAGCAACCAAAATATTAATGTAACCTTCTGACTTTTAAATTTTTTTGTTTCTTTCCTGATAAATGGGAAAAACAAAAGTAAAATTCTTACTAGACTTTCAGAAGTGTTATTTTAAAAATTCAAAACTTTCTTCCAATTTTAATGATCCAAATCACAGATTAATGAACATCAAGAGCTCAAAAGAGGGTTGGCTAACCATGACCGGCCACAGCCTTATTTTTTTTTAAATAAAGTTTTATTCGAACACAGCCATGCTTACTTGTTTACTTACTGTCTATGGCTGCTTTTGTGCTACCATAGCAGAGTTAACTAGTCGCAAGAGGGTCTGGCTCACAAAACATAAATATTTACTATCTGACAATTTAAAAGACAAAGTTTGACAATCCCCTGCCAATAAGATCATGTAGTCCAGGCAACAGTTTACAGATGAGTAAACTGAGGCCCACAGAGGAATGACTTTTCTAAGGTCAAACTCAAGCTAAGAAGCAATAAAGAACTCCATTCCAGCCTAGCCAGAAACTTCTCAAAACAAACATCTGCCCCCTCCCCCAGTCTGGAAGCTAAACCTCAGGCTCTCAAAACACACATATATTTACCAGCAAATGATGAGGCCTAATCCATATCCAAGACCACCTACTAAAGGTCTCAGTATAGTTGGCTAGATTCTAGAAAGAAGTTAATTTAAAAACCACATGGGGGGGGAGGGGCTCATTCAGGTGGAGCATCTGACTCCTGATTTCAGCTCAGGTCATGATCTCACGGTTCGTGAGTTTGAACCCCAACAAGGGCTCTGTGCTGACAGCATGGAGCCTGCTTGGGATTCTCTCTCTTCCCTCTTTCTCTACCCCTCTCCTGCTTGCATGTGTATGTGTGTGTGCTCGTGCTCTCTCTCTCTCAAAAATAGATAAATAAACTTTAAAAATATATAAACAAAATAAATAAAATAAAAACCACATAAGCCTAGGGATGTGTACTGTATAGCATGACTACAGTTTTAACAATATTGTATCATATACTTGAAAGTTGCTAACAGAATAGAGCATAAAAGTTCTCATCACAAGAAAAAAAGTATAACCATGTAGTGATAGATGTTAGCTAAACTTACTGAGGTAATCATTTTGCATAACGTGTATGTATTAAATCATTATGTTGTATACCTAAAACTAATACAATATATGTCAATTGTATCTCAAGTAAAAATAATTAATTTAAAACTTGAGTATACATTAGGGAAGGTTTAAAAACAACCAGGTGATGAGAGCATAACCTAGTTCAGCCTATTAAATATTACCCAATAATCCCACTCTTAGGAATCTACTCTGTAAGGGCGGCTGGGTAGCTCAGTTGGTTAAGCATCCGACTTCGGCTCAGGTCATGATATCACGGTTCGTGAGTTTGAGCCCCGCATCGGGCTCTGTGCTGACAGTTCAGAGCCTCGAGCCTGCTTTGGATTCTGTGTCTCCCTTTCTCTCTGCCCCTCCCCCGCTCATGCTCTGTCTCTCTCTCAAAAACAAATGTTAAAAAAATTTTTTTTAATAAATAAATATCACTCAACAATCCCACTCTTAGGAATCTACCCTATAGAAACACTCAGTATCTAAGTAACTACAGATACATCTCTAGCACATTTAGGACAGCACATTTCAATAGGGCTAAATGGTTTGTTTTTTTTTTTTCTTCTTTTCTTTTCTTTTCTTTTCTTCCTAAGTAAGCTCTACACCCAACGTGGGCTTGAACTCACCACCCCAAGATCAAGAGTCACATGCTCTACCAACTCAGCTAGCCAGGCATCCCTCAATATGGCTAGTTTTTTTAAGGCAAATAAATATTAACAGCAAATGCAGTTATGTACTAACAAATTTTAAAAAGGCCATTTCAAGTCTTTAACTTACATACTTGAACCCTGTAGGCATTTGAGGTTGTAACCTCTGCCATAAACAATCTCCACTGTTAGGTTTTTCCTGAGACACGGGGAAGATTCACAACTTAAACTACTTAGGCAATTAAGGACAATACATCTGTAAGGAGATAATCTTCTAAGTTTACAGCAGAAATCAAAGGCATTTCATCTGGATAATTTTGGACCAAAAAGTTCAAATATGTATCTGAAATTACAGTAAAACTGCTTTCTAAATTTTTTATTATTTGCATAGCACTTTGTTTAAAATTTTTTTTTAATGTTTTTATTTATTTTTGAGACAGAGACAGAGCATGAGCAGGAGAGGGGTAGAGAGATGGGGAGACACAGAATCTGAAGCGGGCTCCAGGCTCTGAGCTGTCAGCACAGAGCCCGACGTGGGGCTCAAACTCACGGAGTGTGAGATCATGACCTGAGCCGAAGTCGGATGCTCAACTGACTGAGCCACCCAGGCGCCCCTATTTAAAATTGTTTTTAATGTTTATTCATTTTTTTGAGGGGGTGAGGGGCATAGACCAAGAGAGACACAGAATCTGAAACAGACTCTAGGGTCTGAGTTGTCAGCACAGAGCCTGACGCAGGGCTTGAACCCACGAACTGTGAGATTATGACCTGAGCCAAAGTCGGACACTTACCCACCTGAGCCACCCAGGTGCCCACATAGCACTTTAATAAAAGCAGAATATGGTCATGAGTCGGAGAATAATATGGTCATGAGTCGGGATAATTTACTGAATAAGGCTTCAAGGAGTATGTGAAAATTATTTGTGTCTAGAAGAACAGGGGAAAATGCTTTGATAGGAGATGCTAAAATTTTACTACCTATTTTATTTTTTTTTTTTATTTTTTTTTTCAACGTTTATTTATTTTTGGGACAGAGAGAGACAGAGCATGAACGGGGGAGGGGCAGAGAGAGAGGGAGACACAGAATCGGAAACAGGCTCCAGGCTCTGAGCCATCAGCCCAGAGCCCGACGCGGGGCTCGAACTCCCGGACCGCGAGATCGTGACCTGGCTGAAGTCGGACGCTTAACCGACTGCGCCACCCAGGCGCCCCTTACTACCTATTTTAAATGTTGGGACTATTTCCTCAGACAAGTCTTGATATCGCTGTGCAAGCTATTAGAAGGAAAAAGGACCAGAAGAGAAATTCCACACAGATTAATATGTGCATTTCTGAAATACTTTTTAAGCTCCATAAATAGAATATACTATAAACAGACAGATCTCAAAAGGAGGCAATGTTAAGACACTAAAATCTAGCAGGAAGCCATGACAGGAAAATATAGAAATTGAACCTAATGAACACTGCCATTTGGTATGAATTTCTCTCGGCCAAGCAGTCTCCCAAGTATGTAAATTCTAGAAAACATCGGTGAGCAGAAGGGTCTAATAAGCATTCAGTTTCTTAGCAAACCTCAGAAGGTTTCACAGTTGCAATTTAACGTCAATTAAGTAACAAAAGAATCCTACTCAAAAAAAAAAAAAAAGTGATGTGTTTTCCTTGAAAACTATTAAATAATTTGGCCAGAGTTTCCGGAGATGTTTTATACAGCAGAATGAACACCCTGGAACACACCAGTATCTCACAAGTCAGTTCATACACCAACTGTTAAACTTTTACAACACTGCAATACTCTAAATTATCAAATTAAATTTCCCAACCCAAACCTCTAAATTGGAATCCTTATTTCCCTTCCGTCCCACATCTATGACTCTTAGCTTAATTTTATCAGGATTGTGGCAGATTTTCTAAAACTAAGTATTAACTGATTGCCTCTTCCCCCTACCACCAAGAACAACAAATGTAGTCATTTCAAAGATGATCCCAAGTCTGACTGCAGAAATACCAATTACATATGCAAATAGTGCTGGGCTGACGGTCTCAATAAAGGAGGACCAGGGCCAAACTATTGGAGCTACCCAGGCCATGCAGGATTCAGAGCAAATAACAGGCTAGAGGAAAAAAGATGTTAGGTAAATGAGCAGAGTCTAGCAGAAGCTAACTACAACAGTGCAGTCAGTCAAAGAGAACTTTCTGCAAATAGTATTAAAAGATCCAAATGTTTTACATCTATGTTTGCGCAATATGGGAACCACTAGCCACATATGGCTACTGGGTACTTGAAATGTAGCTAATGCCGCTGAAAAACTGAAGTTTGAATTTTATTTAATTTAAATTTAAATAGGCACATGTGGGGGCACCTGGCTGGCTCGGTTGTAGAGCATGAGACCCCTGATCTCGTGATTGTAAATTTGAGCCCCCCCATGTTGAGTATAGAGATTACTAAAAAAAAAAAAAAAAAAAAAAAAATCTTAAAAATAAATTTTTGGGGGATGCCTGGGTGGCTCAATTGGTTGATCAATGGACTTTGGCTCAGGTCATGCTCTCACGGTTTGTGAGTTCGAGCCCCACGTCGGGCTCTGTGCTGACAGCTCAGAGTCTGGAGCCTGCTCTGAGTCTCCCTCTCTCTTCTGTGTCTCCTTCTCTCTCTGCCCCTCCCCCACTCATGCTCTGTCTCTAGCTCAAAAATAAACATTCAAAAAACATTTTAAATAAATAAAAATAATTTTTTCAATAAAGAAATAAATACATAGCCACATGTGGCTAGTGGTTGCCATAATGGACAGCACAGAACTAAGAGTGAAAAGAATCCAGAGACTTTCTTGAACTCACACACTCAGCTGAACAATTACCTCTGCTGCCTATTCATACTGGAGACTGAACCAGGCACTAAGGGGAGGGAGATGAATGAGACCCCGCCCTAACGTAGGTTCTCATGAAGGAGACAACCATAATTGACAGTCCATTTCAGTAAAATATCTTAAGAAATAAAGATATAATGATAAAGGGGTCAAGTAATCTAGAGGATAAAATAATCTCTCCTAAAAGCTTATGTACTTAATAACAGAGCCTAAAAATACTGAGACTAATAGAACTCCAAGGAGAAACAGGCAAATCCTAACAACAGTTGTGGATTTCAACACCCCTCTCTTAGTAATCCGTAAAACAAGTAGATGAAAACCTAGCAAGGATACAGACCTTAACAGCACTGCAACCAACTTGGCCTAACATTTATGGACCACTCCACCCAAGAGCAGAATACACCTTCTTTCCAAGTACACTTGGAACATTCACCTAGAGAGACAGTATTTTGGGGCACAAAATAAGCCTCTAAAAATGTTTTGCAAAATTAAAGGCATGCAAAGTATATTCTCTGCACATAACAGAATTAAAAACCAGTAACAAAAAGATACCTAGAAAATCCCCAAACGTTTGGAAACTAAACAACATGTAAGTGTACAAGGTTCTACAGGGTAGAGGAAAGGTAAAAGAACTTAGCCCTACCTGGGGAAAAGAGAATAGTGACCAGAGAAGGCAAGCTGGACAAGGTGATGGCTGGGTGGCTAGGAGTTAATCATCACAGCAGTATGAAACGATAAGGTGTGTGAGAAGAACGACAAAGAATTCCGTACTACCTGATGATCAAATTCAAGGTGAAGAGAAATGAGTTGTGAATAAAGACAAGTAAGATTTAGAAGTCAATTCATCCTTGACCCCTTTCCTTCTTTCGCCACACCCCACCTAACCAATTTATCACTAAAATGAGTCATTCTAAACCTTAGAATATTTTTTTGGATTATTTTTCTTCACTCCTACTGATACCAACCTAGTACACGATCTGTCAAGTGGTTTACTTCAACAGCCGAGTTGCCTTCATCCACTCATATCCCACTCCAATTCGTTCTCCATTCTATAGCCAGAGAGACTTCTTTAAAAGCACAGATCTGGGGGCGTATGGCTGGCTCCGTCGGTGGAACAGGCAACTTTTGATCTTGGAGTTGTGAGCTCGGGCCCCAGGTGAGTGTAGAGATTATTTTTTAAAAAAATAAATCAATAAAACCTGGGTGTCTGGGTGGCTCAGTCAGTTAAGCATCCAACTTCTGCTCAGGTCATGATCTCACGGTTCTTGAGTTCGAGCCCCACATTGGGCTCTGCACTGACAGTGAGGAGCCTCCTTGGGATTCTGTCTCCCTCTTTCTCTCTCTGCCCCTCCCCTGCTTGCTCTCCATCTCTCTTTCTCAAAAATAAATAAACATTAAAATATAATAAAAATATGGGGCGCCTGGGTGGCTCAGTCGGTTAAGCGGCCGACTTCGGCTCAGGTCATGATCTCGCGGTCCGTGAGTTCGAGCCCCGCGTCGGGCTCTGTGCTGACAGCTCAGAGCCTGGAGCCTGTTTCAGATTCTGTGTCTCCCTCTCTCTGACCCTCCCCTGTTCATGCTCTCTCTCTGTCTCAAAAATAAATAAACGTTAAAAAAAAAAATTTTTTTTAATAAAATATAATAAAAATAGATAAAACCTTAAAAAATAAATTAAAACACAAATCTAATCACATTACTTCTTACTTAAAACCCTTCACGGTTTTCCCTCCAGTCCACGGCACGTGATGATCCTAGGGCCTACAATCTTCTTTCCTCTCTTTAATTTTGAGCTTAACTGTCAGCTCTTCAGGGAGGCTTTCTCTGACCCCCACAGACTAGATCATATTTACGTGCCCCCTTGCAAAACACTTCTCTTACTGACGCACTGTGCCTTCCCTGCCACATCAGGGCAGGGGCCTTATCTGATTCATTCTCAGCTCTATTCCAGATAGTGCCTGGAACACAGCAGGCACTTAATAGTTTTTTTTAATTGAACAAATCAGTGAAGCAACAGAAGATGAAGTTGGGACATAAATGAAATGAAAGCAGGTCAGGCAGGCAAGCTGGTTCCTTCAAGAAGCCAAGTGATGGATGAAGAGGGCCTGATTTAGGGAACCATTAGCATGAATGGACAGAAGAGTTAAAAGATATGTGAACTGAATAGGACCTGATGCCAGTCCTGCACACTGAGGGTGAGGCGTAGGGAGGAGTTTGTTACTTCCTCACTTCTGACTTGGGCAATTCAGTGGGCAGTGCCGTTATTTGCCGAACAAGGAAATGGGACGTTGGGAGTGGTCACTAAAGAATGAATTCTATTTGGAACACGTTCAATGTGATGTGTCTATAGAAGATCTAAGTGGAGGGGTGCAAGAAGTATTCACCCACTAATGAGCTAAAACACAGGAAAGAAATCATGACTACAAATAGATTTTGACATCAGAGGCCACGAAAGTATTAAATTTTATTAGCAAAGAAATGCAAATTCAAACAAGAGAGCTTTTAACCCATCGAATGCAAAGATGCTTTATAAATAACCAGTGCTGGCAAAATGACAGCTGGTGAAATAGATATTTGTATACGGCTGGTGAAAATATATTTACTGTATTTATAATATAATGGTATATCATGTTACATACATATTATAACATGCATAGTATATATTACATATATGTATTTTACATACTATTTATAATATATTAATAATACATAGTGAAGCCTTAAAAAAAAATCAGGGATGCGAACCAAGATCTATCTAAAAGAATAGCCACTGAAGGCAACCATAGCCAGTAAACAGAGTACAGCTTAACTATTTTGACAAAGCCTTAGGATGGAATCTTACGTAGTTATTAAAAGTCATATTCTATCAGTCTTCTCCTATTACAAACATCCTATATGCGGCACTTCAGTGGCTCAGTTGTTTAAGTGTTCAACTCTTGATTTCAGTTCAGGTCATGATCTCACGGTTCATGAGTTCAAGCCTCGAGTCAGGCTCTGTGTTCACAACACAGAGCCAGCTTGGGATCTTCTCTCTCCCCCTCTCTCTGCTCTTTCCCTGTTGGTGCACATGTGCTCTTTCCCAAAATAAATAAACTTTTAAAAAATGCTATACCTAATTACATAAATCCTATAAACCAAAGCCAGACTTTTTTTTTTTTTAATCAGCTTTATCATGACATGTTCCACTTTTAAAACACTCAATGACTGTCAACTAAGTACAAATTTCTCAGACTGGCATTCATTCAAATTGGACCCAAATACAATCTCCCTTTCTCTATAGCCTTAGCTGAACACTCAAACCACAAGCATGTAGACCCTAAACAGGCATCTTTCTGTCCATCTGTTATAATTCATATCCTCCTTTCTCTTATTCAACCTCTACTTGGAGAAATCTTACCCAACTTACAAAGCATATCTAAAGTTCAACCTTATTCTTGACACTGGTTCTGATCTCCCAATAGAACGTGACTTCTCTCCCTAATTTCTCTTTTTCTTACAACACTTACCATGGTCTACCCTACATTATAGTTATTTTTTTTCTTATCTTTATTTATTTTTGAGAGAGAGAGAGACAGAGAGAGACAGAGCATGAGTAGGGGAGGGGCAGAGAGAGAGAGAGGGAGACACAGAATCTGAAGCAGGCTCCAGGCTCTGAGCTGTCAACACAGAGCCGACGCAAGGGCTCAAACTCATGGACCACAAGATCATGACCTGAACAGAAGTCGGACACTCAAGCAACAAGCCACCCAGGTGCCCCATGTTATAGTTATTTATGCACTGTGCTATCATTCCTTCTTCAAAAGAATAAATGCCCTGAAAGCAAGGACCATTTCTTTTTGGGTTTTTTTTTTTTTTTTTGTCTGTTTGTTTGTTTGAGAGAGAGAGAGAGAGAGTGGGGGAGAGGGGGAGAGGGGCAGAGGAAGGGGGAGGGGAGAGAATCTTCAGCAGGTTCTATGCTCAGCATGAAGCCCCACACAGGGCTTGATCCCACAACCCTCTGATCACGACCTGAGCCCAACTGCACCACCCAGGTGCCCCTGCAAAGGCCGTTTCTTATCCGTGTCTGCATCTCTTTGAAGTTTTTAACCAGTACCCTGCACACTAAGTATTAAATTTTTTAAACTTTTTTATAATTGCATTGTAAGTAAATACTTACAGAGACTTTATATATGACTAAATTATAACATAAGTTAACATCCTTTTCCTCTTAACACTTGGAAAATTAACAGTGAAGAAATACAAAAGGCAAAGACATACTAGAACAAAGAGAAAAAAAAACACAATGAGATATCACCTCAGAACTGTTAAATGGCCATTATCAAAAAGGCAAGAAATAACATGTGTTGGCAAGGGTGTGGAGAAAAGGGAAACCTTGTGCACTGTTACTGGGAAGGTACATCAGTACAGCCACTCTGGAAAACAGCATGGAGGTTCCTCAAAAAACTAAAAATAGAACTACCCTACAGCCCAGCAACTGCACTACTAGGCATTTATCCACGGGATACAGGTGTGATGTTTCGGAGGGCACATGCACCCCCATGTTTATGGCAGCACTAACAACAATAGCCAAAGTATGGAAAGAACCCAAATGTCCATTGATGGATGAATGGGCAAAGAAGATGTAGTGTATACATACACAATGGAGTATTACTCGGCAATCAAAAAGAGTGAAATTTTGCCATCTGCAACTATGTGGATGGAACTGGAGGGTATTACGCTAAGTGAAATTAGTCAGAGAAAGAAAAAAATCATGTGACTTCATTCATATGAGAACTTTAAGAGACAAAACAGGTGAACATAAGGGAAGGGAAACAAAAATAATATAAAAACAGGGAGGGGGACACAACAGAAGACTCATAAATAGGGAGAACAAACTGAGGGTTACTGGAGGGGGTGTGGGAGGGTGGATGGGCTAAATGGGTAAGGGGCACTAAGGAATCTACTCCTGAAATTGTTGCACTATATGCTAAGTTGGATGTAAATTTTTTTAAATAATAAATAAATAAATAAATACATAAATATAAATAAATAAATAAAAATTTGAGTGGCTAACAATAAAAAAAAAAGAGGTCTTAAAAAGTTCTCATCACAAGAAAAAAAATTTAATAATTTTTTTACACTGTTTTTTTTTTTAATGTTTTTATTTATTTTTGAGACAGAGAGAGACAGAGCATGAGCAGGGGAGGGGCAGAGAGAGAGGGAGACACAATCCAAAGCAGGCTCCAGACTCTGAGCTGTCAGCACAGAGCCCGACACGGGGCTCAAACTCGGACTGTGAAATCATGACCTGAGCTGAAGTCGGACGCTTAACCGACTGAGCCACCCAGACACCCCTACGTTTAGTTTTGAGAGACAGAGTATGAGTAGGAGGGGCAGAGAGAAAGGGAGACACAGAATCTAAAATGGGCTCCAGGTTCCAAGCCCGACGCGAGGCTTGAACTCACGAGCTGTGAGATCATGACCTGAGCCGAAGTCAGACACTTAACCAACTGAGCTACCCAGGTGTCCCAAGAAAAAAAGTTTTTAACTACATTAAGTGATAGATGTTAACTTATTGCAGTAATCATTTTCCAGTATATATCAAATCATTATGTTGTACACAACTACTTTAATGTTATATGTCAACTGTATCTCAAGACAAGTGGAGAAGGGAGAAAGTAACAAAAAAAAAAAAATAGAGGAGAGAAGACATAAGCAGTAAAGCAATTTTTGAGACTTTGTGGAATGTGGAACTGGGAGAAGAGGAATCTGACTTCGCAGAGAGGAAGAACTTTCAGAAGTGGAGGGGAGGAATCAGACAGCTAATTCAGGGTTCCTAATGGGAAATTTAGTGACACGTGCATACACGTGAGAGCCCTAGCCACCTTCCGTCATCTAATTTCCCAGGATACTGGGCATACACACTCTCTCAGACCCCTAAGTTCCAGCCACAGGCAAGAAATTTAAGAAATCTTCCCTTAAGAAAGCAAACAGACTCACAGGAGAAAAATAAAAAGAGAAAAATGAAAATACACAAAAATAAGAAATACTGGTATCTGGGGTTCCACCAAAGAAAAGGAAGTCTCACTCCCCAATCACTTTACAGTGAAACTTACCAGTTGAGAAACCATGGCCACCCATTACCCAGAGTGGGTGCTATTCAGTGTCTCACTCCATGAACAGCTAAGGTTCATGGTATCCAAAAAAAGCCTCCACTATTAAGGAGAGAAAACTGAAAGAGAAGAATGGAATCTGGGGCACCTGGCTGGTTCAGTCAGTAGAGCATGTGACTCGATCTCAGGGTTGTGAGTTCAAACCCCACATTGGATATGGAGCCTACTAAAACAAAACAACAACAACAAATTGGACACCTGGGTGGCTCAACTGGTTAAGCATCTGACTTTAGCTCAGGTCATGATCTCGCTGTTCATGGGTTCAAGCCCCACATCGGGCTCTCTGTCAGTCAGTACAGAACCTGCTTCAGATCCTCTGTCTCCCTCTCTCTCTGCCCCTCCCCACTCATCGCACACACTCTCTAGATCTCTCTCTCTCTCAAAAATAAACATTTAAAACAAACAACAACAAGCAAAACAAAAAGAATGGAATCTGAGGTAACAAAAAAAAAAAAAAAAGCTCAAGAAAACTATAATAAATGTCATCAGAGAGATAAGAAGATAAGAAAGGGCATTACTTCCAAGAAGAGGATGATCTAACATAGGAACAGAGGAAAAAGCTTTGGGAAGTTATGTAACATAAATAATTATTGTTAGCTAAACTTTCCAAATTCAATAATAAAAATTAAATATTTCAGTAATTCAATAATTAAAAATTGGGCAGAATATTTCAACAGACACCTCACCAAAGATTTGCTTCACAGACAAGCAAATAAGTATATGAAAAGATATTAAGCATCATTAATCACTAGGTAAATGCAAATTAACATGGAATTAACATGGCGGTGCACAGCCTTGTATGTGTTTGCCAAAACTGAGAGTCAAAATTATATACTAAAAAGGGTGAATTTTATTATATATGAAAGGTGTACTTCAATACTTTTTTAATTACCATTAATAAGAAACATAAGAAAATATATCGTTAAACAGGATGCTTCTATAAAAAGGCAACAAAAAAAAGCAACTTTTAGAAATTAAATAACTGGGTGCCTGGCTGGTTCAGTAGGTAGAAGTGTACAACTCTTGGTTTCAGGGTCATGAATTCAAGCCCCATGTTGGTCATGGAGCCTAGTTACAATAAAATTTTTTTTTTTAATTTTTTAACGTTTCTTTTTGAGAGACAGAGACACAGAGCACAAGCGGGGGAGGGACAGAGAGAGAGGAAGATGCAGAGTCCGAAGCAGGCTCCAGGCTCTGAGCTGTCAGCCCAGAGCCCGATATTGGGCTCAAACCCACGAACCGTGAGCGTTGGTGGTACAGGGTGAGCATAGCTGCCTTCCACGAACCATGAGATCTTGACGTAAGCCGAAGTAGGACACTTAACCAACTGAGCCACCCAGGCACTCCATAAAAAAATTTTTTAAAAGATTAGAAATTAAATATCTGATAGCTGAAATAAAAACTTAACAGAAAGTCTGGAAAAGAAAAAGAAAGAAATCGCCCCGAAAGCAGACCAAAAGGACAAAAAGACAAAAAAAAAAATCTAAAACGACAAGAAACTTAGTAAGATCAGTCTAACAGATCCAACACCTAACTAGGAGTCCAAGAAGAAAACAAAGCAAATTTGGGGGCAAATGAGCAAATAACAGAAAAAACTTTCCCAAAATTAAAGAACACAAATAAATCTCCATTTTAAAAGGGCCCACCAAAAGTGCCAAGATGGCTCAGTGGGTGGAGGGTGTAGAGTATAGGACTCCTGATCTCAGGGTCCTGAGTCTGAGCCCCACACGTGGTGTCCAGTTTACTTAAAATAAAATAAAAAATTTTTTAATTAAAAAGAAGGGAGATGGACCACCAAGCACCCAGCACAATTAATGAAACAAAAACCTACATCAAGGGATATGGTATTACTGAAAAACCTCATGAAAGTAGAGACCATAAAAAGAGCCTAAAAACTTTACAAAGGAAAAAAACAAGTCACACGTGAAGAAAGTCATCAGAATGGCCCTAGACTTCTCAGCAGCAACACTAGATTCTGGAATACAATCAAGCAACTCTTTCAAGTGAAACTGATTTTTAAATTTAGGATCCTATATACCCAGCCAAACTATCTATCAAGTATTAGAGTTGCAAAGGGCATTTTAAACATAAATGATTTTTTTTTTAAGTTTATTTCTCATGCACATCCATTCTTAGGAAGCAACTAGAGGTTGTGCTGAAAAAGAGAAGTAGATCAGGAAAAATGTAAGACTCAAAAAACAGAGTCTACATGGGGAAGCAGCAAAAAAGAAGTTCCAATGTGATGTTCAAAAAATCTATGAGAGCAATCAGTTCAGGTGAAAGCATAAATGGAGAGGGGTGCAGAAGGGAGATCAACAAGCAAAAAACATGGAACTGTTATTTTTTTTTAAACATTTTATTTTTAAGTAATCTCTAAACCCAATGTGGGACTCAAACTCACAACCCCAAGATCAAGAGTCGCATGCTCTACCAACTGAGCCAGCCAGGCACCCATGGAACTGTTACATTTGACAGTTTAGAAAATAGGAGATATTTTACAGACTTGACAGTGCACTGGGCTAGATACATAGAACATTAACCAAGTAAAAAAATAAGGCAATGAACTCCAGGAAAATAGTTAGTAATAATAATTATAATTATAGCACAGTATTTGGTTCAACTGTCAATATTTACATACTTATGATAATGTAATATATTCCTCAACATTTATCCAAAAATCATGCTATAATGAGAAGATATGGAAAAGGGTAATTATAATAAGGCTAAATCTTCATCTATCATTAACAAAGTCAAAAGAGAAATGTCAGAAACTGACAAACCAAATATAAGCATATTATTTTAAAATATTGTGGTAAATCCCGGGGGGGGGGGGGGGGGGATACAGCTACAAGAATTGAAAGTCACCTTTGGAGGGGTCTTGGGTGGAAAGAGGTAGAGGCAGGGAGCTGCTTTTGTTCACTATGAGCCTTTAATACAATTTTAATTTATGTTACCTATGTTCATACACTACCTTGATAAAGACCGTGACAGGGGAAAATCTTGCTATATATTAAAAACAGTTTGTCTGATATAATCCTAGTTGTACCTTTTTAAAAATATGTAGGTAAAAACATGTTATAGGAAATGGTATAAAAACATTCCTGGTAGTTACCTCTGGTTGGTGAGATTATAGATTTTCATTTTCATCTTTGTATTATGTGTATTTTCCCAAAAGAGTAAATCTGCACTATTTTTATAATTTTTCACCACAATTCTTAAAAACAACTTGAAAACAGATGAGCTCCCCGGGGAAGAAGGGAGATGGTGAGAGGGCCATGCATGGGCTGGTTTGAAAACCTGGAAAACTGGTGTTGAAGGAACAGGCAGAGAAAGGCAGCACGAACTACCAAAGAGTTAGAGTAGCAAGAGTGCTTTCTATTACTTTAATGACCGCTGCAAATAACTGAAGGAAATACATTATTTATAATAGTTCTGGAATAAATCAGATGTGAAGTAAACCAAATTTTTTTAATGGGTAAGTTAAACATTCAATATTTCTTTTTGGGGGGTATTAAAGCTCTGTTTTAATGCATATTTTTACTTAAATGGGGTCCTCAAAATATTTTTAGACCTGGCGAATAGGATGACATCTTCTGACAGAATAAAATACTACTTCACTAGACTGGAATTAAGGCCCTGATATCTTCACAGAATCTCCATCTTCAGTTCAGGAACGTATCAACAGATAATAATAGCTACTATCCGTTGAATCTTTATGCCATGTGCCACTGTCCGAGGCGTTTCACATGTATTAACCATTTAATCCTCACAACACCCTGAATCAAATGCTATGATATCTCCATTTTATGAGGAAATGAGCAAAGTGAGACACTGTTAAGCAAATGGCCCATTCACCACAGAGCCCAGATTCAAATTCATGAAGTCTGGTCCAGATTCTCCACTTTAAATCTCTATGCTCCATGCTACCTCTTTAGATCCTTGACACACACAAAATTTATCTATACTCCTCAGATTCTCATACATCTTAACAGCCTAAAATTTTGTGGTGGGCTCACACACGCAGGTGGCCTGCCACAAGTCCCTACACTCACAGTGTGGAAATCAATGGTATGACTCCACTCACAGTAGTCTTCTGACAAATCCTTCCGGAATAAATTATCCAAAATGACCTAAGGCAGTCCAAAAATCACAGATAATATGAAAGACTTACAACCCAGCTCTCATTCATCGTAAGAGAACGGTTTTAAAACTATCGTAACAAAATGTCTGATCAAAATGATTTTATCAAGACTGTATTTATAATGATCCGCCAATTCCACTCCCAGGTTATACCCTTAAGAAATGAAAACACTGTGGAGACAAAAACCTATACACAAAATGTTGATGTCAGCATTATTCGTTAACAGGCAAAAAGTGGAAACAGTTCAAATTTCCGTCACTGGACGAACGGATAAACAAAATGTGGTATGTCCATATAATGGACTATGATTCAAATATAGTACTGCTACATGCTACAACATGCATGAGCCTTCAAAACATTATGCTAAGTGAAAGAAGCTACATGTTGTATGATTCCATGTATATGAAATTTCATCCAAAAAAGACAAATCAACACAGAATGAAAATAGTTATTGTCAGGGGGTGGCAATGGAGGAAAGAGAGAACCGGGACTGACTGCTATGGGTATGGGTTTCTTTTGGGGGAAGATATGAAAAACTGGTATGAAATTAGGGAATGCCGATGGCTGCACAACTCTGTGAATATATTAAAAAACACTCGATTAGACACTTTAAAAAAGGGTGGATTTTATGAAATATATATTTATATCAATAAAGCTGTTGTTTCAAAAAATGGAATTATTGGGGGGTGCCTGGGTGTCTCAGTTGGTTAAGCGTCCGACTCTTGATTTCAGCTTAGATCATGACCTCACGGGTTTGTGAGTTCAAGCCCCACAGTGGACTCTTTGCTGACAGCATGGTACCTGTTTGGGATTCTCTCTCTCTCTCTCTCCCTCTCTCTGCCCCTCCCCCATTCTCTCTCTCTCTCTGTCTCTCAAAAATGAATAAACTTAAAAAAAAAAAAAGACTTAAAAAAATGGAATTATTGGGGTTCCTGGGTGGTTCACTTGGCTAAACCTCTGACTCTTGATTTTGCCTCAGGTCAAGATTTCATGGTTAGTGAGATCCAGCCCCAAGTGGGACTCTAAACTTATAGCATGGAGACTGCTTGGGATTCTCTCTCTGCCCCCCTCCCACTCATGCATGCTTGTGCGCAGACATGCACATGCTCTCTCTAAAAATAAATAAATAAAACATTTAAAAAATTAAAAAATAATAAATACTGTTTGAGAGTTATTCAGTAATTTAGGTGTCCAATCAATGTTAGCTATTACTGTTACTATTTTAAAAAATCATTCAGTAGTCAAAACGTAATATTTGAGTAACAGAACTTAATAGCTAGAAAAATATAAAATAATTTTACATATACCAATAAACAAAACAATTAAAACATAATTACATCGAGTTATAGGCACTTTCATTCTTTCTATATGATTTTACATATACGCACTTTTAAAGTGCATTTTGCCGGGATGCCTGGCTGGCTCAGTTATCTTGGGGTTATGAGTTCAAGTCCCACATTGGGTGTAGAGATTACTTAAAAAGATAAAATCTTAAAGTGCATTCTGCAAGTGTAAGTTTTGTGTTTTCTTAAAGAAATGTTCTGCCTCCTGAGGCTTAACCATTTTAAAGAACTGAAAGCATGAAAAAATTAGAATGAGGGTCAATGCTAAACTAGTGCTCAACTATGAAGGTGAGCCTATGATATAGGCTATAAGCAGGCATTCAAAGAGAAAAAAAGACCAAGGTGAGCAACAGTACTCTGGGAAGACTTCTGGGAGATGCCTCCTGGAAAGCAGGAAGCGGGATTCGGGGTTCAGGCTTGGCTAAGGGGCAAGAAGGGAGGAATCAATTCAATGCAAAGAGGGTGTCTGCTAGGATCTGCTCCGGTCTGAGTCCCCCACCACAATCACCACCTTACAGCCCCTGTACACCCCCTCCAGGGATCCGCAGACACAGGGAGCACACAAGGTACTGAAGACGAAAAGACAGTCTACTAGACTAGATCAGAGCTCCTGGCCTCAACAACCCCAGTCCCGCCGTCCGTACACATTTCAGTACATAGGTCCACTTCCAAGTACATCCCGGGAAAGAAGATGAACGCAAACTGTACACAAGACAGCGTACTACTGCATACCTCAGATGTCCCTGCTCGCCACTCACAGATCAGGCTGCCCAACTTTTTAATAACTCGTTGAGGCCCTCATTTTCTTTCTTTTACTTCTCATGTTTAACCTCTTCAGATACAGATACCTGAAAACAGATCCCACTCATTTCCCTTATAATCCTGAATTCCTATTGCCACTCAAAACACGACCGTTCCTCCAGAAGCCTATGTGACGCATTCCTCTGTCTACACTTCTGATGTTGTCGAGGCCTGGAGAACTCTGAGGAACCTCCTGAACTGATCTTCCATTCAGTGCTTCCAAACCCCTCCGGATCCCCACTGGCTACCTCACCCTCCAATCCAACCTGCAGAACAGAAGCCATGCTAAACTTGCTAACATCCTACTAAAATCATACTCCACTTGTTTCCAGATCTTCTGATCGATCACCAATACCCGCAAATGAAACAGAATTGAAACAGATGGGGTAGGGGGCAGCTTCAGAAACTACCTCCTCCAGTAATACTCTCAATTTGGGGGGAATGAGCTGGCTGCAATGGTGACTTAACAAAAGTCTCCATGATTTGATTTGGTTTTGTTTCATTCTCCTGCGTGCTGCTGATGGGAATACAGCACATCCCCCGGGTGTTCCAGGAATGAAAAATGACAGAGGATCACTGATCCAGCCTGATATTTACCCTACAGATGAGAGTCGGAAAGTACAAACACTATAGCCTGGTTCTCTAGATACTGCCCAACGACAGACCTTTACAGTTTGTTTGTTTTTTTTAATTTTCTCTTAATGCACATTTATTTTGAGAGCAAGAGCGGGGGGGGGGGGGGGGGGGGGGAGAAAGGGAGAAAGGGAGAAAAAGAGAGAGAGAGAGGATCCCAAGCAAGCTTTGAGCTGTTAGCACAGAGCCCGACGTGGGTCTCAAACCCACGAAGTGTGAGATCACGACCTGAGCTGAAATCAAGAGCCAGATACTTAACCAACTGAGCCATGCAGGCACTCCTACAGTTTCTTATTTACATGCTCATGCTCTTGCTAAACCAGGTTACTGAAGACTGCCCACACTTTAAAATCAGTGCCTAGCTGGCTCAGTCTGTGGAGCATGTGACTCGTGATCTCAGGGTTGTGGGTTCAAGCCCCACGATGGGTGTAGAGGTTACTTAAAAAGAAAATCTTTAAAAAAAAAAAAAAAATCAGTGCCTTAGTTCATGTTCCTCCCTCCCTTGGTCTATCCATCATCACCTTGCACATGCCCATCCAGAAAGCATATACCCACACCAACTCCCCCAAAGAGGGTATGATCTCATCCTCCTCTAAATCTCTACTGCATTTTGTAGTTGACTTGTAGCAATCAGGAATTACACAAACACTGAAAAGATACTTGGTTGACACTGGTTGGAATAAATAATGCCAAACCAGTAACAAATTCTGCTTCAGATAAATCTACAGTTCGTTCATGGCATAGAGGTCACTGTTCTCTGTCATAATCCTTAGAGGATATAAATCACCTACTCTCCCAGGGTACCACCAGGTCTTTGGCTTTCTGAAGTCATCAGAGGTTACAAATTTCATAATTCCAACTAAGTATAATACCTCAGAAGTCCCACACAAGTTACATGAAAAAAAAAAAAATTCAGTTTCAAGTACGATTTAATTTTTTTAATTTAGCAAATGCTTGATTTTAAGGTGCTGCCAGAATTCCACCAAATGCCTATTAAAACACATTTTTGGGGCGCCTGGATGGCTCAGTCGATTAAGTGTCTGACTTCAGCTCCGGTCATGATCTCATGGTTCATGAGTTCCAGCCCCGCATCCGGCTCTCTACTGTCAGCACAGAGCCTGCTTCAGACGCTCTGTCCACCCGCTTCCCTCCCCTGCTCGTACTTTCTCTCTCTCTCAAAAATAAACATTTTTAGTTTTTTTAATTTTTTTTTAAACATTTATTTACTTTTGAGAAACAGAGACAGAGCGTGAGCAGGGAAGGAGCAGAGAAAGAGAGGGAGACACAGATCTGAAGCAGGCTCCAGGTTCTGGGATGTCAGCACAGAGCCCGACGTGGGGCTCGAACTCACAGACCGTGAGATCACAGCCTGAGCCAAAGTCGTACACTTAATTGACTGAGCCACCCAGGCACCCCACTCAAAAATAAACATTTAAAAAATAAATAAAAATAAAAAATAAAACACATTTTCTATATAGTCTTTCTCAGTGTGTTGACAAAATATATCATAAAACCTACAGGCTAAAATATTCTAAATTAAACAATAAAAATAAATAAAAGACTTTTTAGCCAAATGCCTCTAGCTGAAAAAACTAGATGATTTCAATTTTATATTAACAAACTGTCATCTCTATCATACTGTCATGTGAATACCTTATGTACCCATTTAAAATTTTTCTCCAGGGGCGCCTGGGTGGCACAGTCGGTTAAGCGTCTGACTTCAGCCAGGTCACGATCTCACGGTCCGTGAGTTCGAGCCCCGCATCAGGCTCTGGGCTGATGGCTCAGAGCCTGGAGCCTGTTTCCAATTCTGTGTCTCCCTCTCTCTCTGCCCCTCCCCCATTCATGCTCTGTCTCTCTCTGTCCCAAAAATAAATAAAAAACGTTGAAAAAAAAATAAAAAAATAAAATAAAATAAAATAAAATTTTTCTCCATAAAAGGTAAACCTTTAACTCTCCAATGAAAAAAAACTTGTTAATCTATGATTTTAGGGGTACCTAGCTGGCTCAGTTGGTGGAGCATGCCATTCTTGATCTCTACCCATTGGGAATAGAGATTACCAAAAAAAAAAAAAAAAAAAAAAAAAAAACTTAAAAAAAAAAATCGACGGTGGGGGGCACCTGGGTGGCTCAGTCCGTTGAGCCAGTCTTGATTTCGGCTCAGGTCACGATCTCACGGTTCAGGAGTCTGAGCCCTTTGTGGACCCAAATACAGAGCCTGCTTGGGATGCTCTCGCTCTCGCTCTCTGCCCCTCCCCTGCTCGTATGCGCTCTCTCTCTCAAAATAAATAAACTTTAAAAAAAAATTGACGGTTTTAGAAAAGTAAGCTTGCAGTACCAACCAACGTCTTTGCATCATGAATAGTCATATTACCTACACAGTAGTCAATAGACGAATAAAATAGTGAATAATTTCTTTTGCTGGGAATTTAACATGTTAGTACTTAAGCCAAAGTTCTAGTCTACAAAAATTAATCAAGTTGTTCTAAATTACCAATAAAGAGTAATCCTTTGACAGTAGCTTTGACAGTACAGGATTCAAAGCCACCAATCCTAGTTCTTTATGTGCTCTTGGGATATCAAGTCCCACAATGTTTTTTTCTTCCCAAGCATACACATATACACATTTAGCTGACAGCCTCCTTCCCAGCCTTTATTGTCTGGAAGCACAGACAATACAACCAATGAAACTCGTGCTCAGCCTCAACAACTCACTGTCACGCACTGTTACTCATTCCAGCCAAGTGGACATATTCTCAAAGTTTAGAACACAAAATGCATGATCCCTTTTACCCTGATCTTGAGAAATAATGTGCTTCAAAAAGTAAATCATCCAACAAGTTAACACCACATCCAATAAAGAGAGGCAAATGCCTGGCAGGTAATATGAAATAGCCGTACGAAATAGGAAATAGTGTAAACGAAACACACTAACTCTGCTACTAAAAACACTCACTGGTCAAACTATCAAAATTTACTTAGACTAATTTTTAGTTTCCCAAATCCCCAATATTTAGGAGCTATGGCGCCCATTGCAGAATTATCAAAACTTCCATCTATTACAGCTCTTACCTAACAATCATTTATCTAACCAATCTTTGATGAGTGGCTGCTATGTGCAAGACACTGTACTAGGAACTTCAAGGGATAGAAGATTAATACAAAAAGATATAATCCTTAACTTCATGTAAACATAGGACAAGAATCCTACCAGGTAGGATACAAATATCATTAATAAAAACAAAATGTCACGGAAATACACAAATATACAAGTTTGCTTTTTGTTTTTGTTTTTTTTTTTAAAAGAAGCCTAAACACAAATTGTAACTTAAGTCGGCATACACACAAGCTCTCAACCCTAAGTATTGCCTGCTGGTCCCTCAAAGAGAGGTCCAAGTTAGCTGAACAACCCTGCCAAAATGCCTCAGCTCTGTCTAGCCCCAAATAACTTGCTCAGATAGTGTAATTCAGTCTCTATGGGTCTTTCAATTCTGGGCAGAAAGAACCACATGCGATTTCGTAAGGTAAAAACTATTACTATAAAAGATACTAACTTGGCGAGAAATGAAAAGTGGCATGCAGTTCCTTCTACATGCAAGACATAAATACTTGAACTTGATTCATTCCCTTCAATCTCCTCCCAGCCTCCCTTCCTTCTCCCCACCCCCCCCCCCCCCCCAACGGGGCAAAGGCAGGCAACTATTCTGTCAGGCAAAAAAATTACCTTCTGCACTTGCTGTTAAGACAACCCCTATGAGTCTAGTCTGGCTTAATACACTCCTCCGTAAGTAGTTAAGCATTTATTAAAAAATGGAAATATTTTAATTGAACCTCTTCTGCTACCCTAGTCTCTTTTTAAAACCAGTGACACACCTTAATTACTTTGTTAACATCCTATTTCTTCATAAACTTAACTTTGTAAATGATCGTAAAACTGGAATCTAATTTAGGTAATCCAGACTAACGAAAATGTAAAGGAAGAATCTTGTAGATTATTGTTACAAATTACATTTTTTTTCACAATTTAGTAACCTGCAACTGCGTATTTCATACAAAGCAGCAATTGTGTGTTTGAAATCAAAACAAAACAAAACAAAACAAATGCATCTCAGCACCAGCCCAGAGAAACTTTCTGTGAGAAAACGGGAGAGAAGTCACCCTGGAGAAATTCATTACACATCCAAGGAAGACTTATCCTTAGAAACAGAATGGGGAAAAAAAAGAAAAAAAAAAAGTCATTTTGTAATAAATCCCCACGTACTTCTGCTGTGTAACTTAGAAGTTAGTCCAAAAGTTCACCTTCAGCAATTATGTCTGCATGATCAACTATACATCTTCTGCAACAGGTGATCCGAAACTGCATTTCTCAGGCGAAGCAAAGGGATCGAATTAGCTAAGCCGCGTGTTGCTAACGCTTTCCTACTTTTATTTTGGATTTTACCAAAATGACTTGGAATCGAATGCACTGCCAAATTCGTTTTGGTTTCGTCTGGTTTTCTACGTTGCTTTTTAATCAGCCATTTACTCGCAACTGTTGCACGAGCCCATTAGCACCCGAGAATAAAAACAAACACACAGGACCAGATAAGGCTCCCCTACTAACCCAACTGATCCATTTCCTTAACACAATTTTAAAACCACACTGCTAGGAGTGTGAAGAGAGGCATGTTTTTGTGTATCTGTGTGCCACAATCTGTCTAAATCCTCAATTCCCTTTTAAGGAACAGATATATAATAAAAATCTAAAAGAAACCACATTAGAAATGCAAAGAGGTTTGCAAAACAAGAGGCTTCTTTCATTCCAAAAACCAAACCAAAACAAGGGGAGAAAAATGAATGCAATGGAAATGTGTGTGCCAAAGTTTCAATCCTGCCCGGTGGAGACACTGCACTGGCACAAATTTTGAAGAGGAAAAAGAGGGGGTTGGGGGGAGAGAAAGAGAGAGCGAGTGTGTGGCCTGCAAACTGCAACAATGCAATCTCCATTTTGAACAATGCGCCTCTTTCCTCTTGTAAATCTAGTTTTTTGCCACTTGATGTGCCGTCGCATTTCCCCTCCGTTTGGGGGGGGAGGTGGGGGTGGGGGGAGACCAGAGAGGGAGTGAGCAAGGGGGGAGGGTAGAGGAGGTGGGGAAGGAGTCTGCAGCAACTGGGCTGGGTGGGTACCTGGAGTGCTGCTATAGGTGCTATGGCTCCTGAAGCTGCTTTCCGTGCAGTAACTGGCGTCGTCGTCGTCGTCTTCCATCTCCTCCGGATAATCGGAATCATCGTCGTCCTCCTCCATCTCATCCTCCTCGTCGTCCTCGGAATCTTGGGTCTCCTCGGCGTCGCCGTCCTCCTCCTCCTCCTCCTCCTCCTCGGAGACCATGTCCTCCTCCTCCTCCTCCTCCTCTTCGCTCTCGTGGTCATCGTACACCACTTTGTTGACGGCCCTCCGGGCCGGGGTGGTCCGGGCCAGGTGGCCGCCGCCGCCCCCGCCCCCCGTCCTGCCGCCCCCGCCTCCTCGCCCCCCCCGGCCCGGGGCGCTGGTGCTGGGGGGGGCCGGCGGCGGCGGCGGCGGCGGCTTCCTCCGGCTACTGCTGCCCCCCCTGGGCGAGCTCAGCCGCGTCTTGGGCGCCACCTCAGCCTGGGCGGCGGCCCACCTGCCCCGGCTGCTGCCGCGGTGCCGCGAGCGGAGCCCCCCGATGGGTCCGGACGTGGGCGGAGGCGGCGGCGGCGGCGGCGGGGCCGGGGTGCAGCGCTCCGCAGCGGGAGCCGCGGGCTGCTTGGGCGGCCTGCCCCGCCGGCCCCTCATGTCGGAGCCGAGGCGGGGGGAGAAGGGAAAGCGGAGGGGGGAGGGGCGGGCGGAGGGGTGGCGGTGGGGGGCGCCGGGGCCGGGTGGGGAGGCCCGCGGGGCCGGGCGGGAGGGGCCCGGCCGGCGGAAGCGGGTGGAGGGAGAAGGCTCAATCCGAATTGCTGGGGCCCCACTCCGGATCGCCTTCAGCCGCCATCTTGTTTCTTCCCTCTCGCTCGGTGACTGGGGGAACCGACAGCGGCCGCAGGCCCGGAGCGCGGTCACGTGAGCTGCGCCGCCGACGAGCCTGGGACGGAGCGAGGCCGCGCGGCGGCCGCTAGGGGGAGCGCGGGAGCGCCGGGTCGGGGGCGGGGAAGCAGGGGCGCCTCCGCGCGGCGCGGCGCGGCTGGACCGCGGACTCGGGCGGCGCGGCGGAGAGGGGCGCGGTGCTCGCGAAGTGCCCCGGGGCACTGGCCGGGGGAGACCACTGCTTCGGCGGAGTCCCCGCCGGCGCCTGGACTCAGCAGATCCTCCCTCTCACGTCTCCTCTTCCCCGGCTCGGAGAGGAGGGCAGGAGCGGCTCCATACTCGTCCCCCGCCCGCCCCCTTGGGGGAAACTGATGCTGAAAGAGCCAAAAGATGTCCGGAGGGGGCCTCCTGCACCAGCGCGAGAGGGAAATTAACCGGGGCCCGGGGAGACGAGCCCCCAGAAATGTGAAACTCCTAAGACCTGGTTCTAGACAATCCTAAAATTGATCCCAATGACAACTACCCGGGGGCTGTGCCAGGAACCACGCCCTGGGCTGCCAGACCCTGAGGGAAAGTCGCTCTGAGATTCAGTGGATAAAATCCCCACCCGAAGAGCCTCAGCCGCAACGCAGCTATATTTCAGTCTCCTTCCACCTTTCCCAGTGTCCCAGCTAGAAACTCGACCACCTTGGCAAGAACTTTCCAATTTCTTATTAGCAGTAGAAAGGATGACTTCCCGCCTAAAACCTAGTTCGAAATGTTGTGTGTTTGTGTTATCTTTTCTGGAAATAATTTTAATTTCTTAAAAGTCACTAGATCTCAGCTTAGCCCAGGGAACGAATCATGATGATGAAGTGTCAGGGACCGCCAGACCAAGTCAGGTGTTCAACTCCCAGGAATCAAGGTCAGCTCGGGATTAGAGAAAAGTTTTAGACATATATTAATATCTATCAAGGGGCGTATGGGTGGCTCAGTCGGTTAAGGATGGGACTCTTGATCTCAGCTGAGGTCTTGATCTCAGGGTCCTGAGTTGAAGCACTAAGTTGGGATCTGCGCTGTTCCTGAAGCCTACTTAAAAAAGAAAAAAAAAATCGAATATGTGACAACCAAAAAGTGATATTTTTTAAATGTTTTTATTTATTTTGGGGGGAGAGAGAGAGAGAGAGAGAGAGACAGAGCACGAGCTGGGGAGGGGCAGAGAGAGAGAGAGAGAGAGAGAGGGAGAGAGATACAGAATCTGAAGCAGGTTCCAGGCTCTGAGCCGTCAGCACAGACCCAAGGCGGGGCTGGAACTCAAACACGAACTCATGAACCTCGAGATCATGACCTGAGCCAAAGTCAGGTGGCTAACCGACTGAGCCACACAGGCGCCCCCAAAAAGTGATTTAAAAATAGTTAGGAGGATCCTGTCCACCAAGTGGCTTAGTACAACCTAGTTAGAAGAACAGAACACAAGTGAAATGAAAATGAAAATACAAGCATTAATTGCCAAGTAAACTCAGTATAATTCTATTTCATCAAGGGTGGCAAATTTATAGGCCTTCAAGGACCACGTAAGCAAAGAAAACAAAGTGGGCAAAGTGAAGACTGGCAAATGGAAGAGCCTGTGCTTTGTTTACAGAGGGCAGCTATAGAAATATGGGTGTAAGATGGCCAGATCTTCAAATTCTTCGAGAGAAGGTGGAAGTGTGCATTTCATAGGAAATCTCTTGGTTTATATAGGGCAACCAAGTCGATTAAAAAAAAACAAAAACACGGGGCGCCTGAGTGGCTCAGTTGGTTGAGCATCCGACTTCAGCTCAGGTCATGATCTCATGGTTCGTGAGTTTGAACCCCGCGTCCAGCTCTGTGCTGACAGCTCAGAGCCTGGAGCCTCTTTGGATTCTGTGTCTCCCTCTCTCTCTCTCTCTCTGTCCCTACCCCGTTTGCACTCTGTCTCTCTGTCTTCTCTCTCAAAAATAAACATTTTAAAAAATTAAAAAACAAAAAACAAACCACTTCAGACTGGTCAAAATAAATGCAGTTCAGATATAGCCCAGAGTCTACAAGTTTGCAACCTGTATCCTTCACTATGTAAAGCACACAGCATTCTGGGACATCTGGCTGGCTGAGTTGGTAGAGCCAGCGAAGTGCCAAAAGTTGGTAGACTTCTAATTTCGGGGTGTAGGTTTAAGTCCCACATTGGGTATAGAGATTTCTCAAAAACAGTCTTTAAAAAATAAAATCTTTTAAAAAAAGTTTAGGGGGGCGTGGGTGGCTCAGTTAAGCATCCGACTTTGGCTCAGATCATGATCTCACAGTTCGTGAGTTCGAGCCCTACCTTGGGCTCTCTCCTGTCAGCGATGAGCCCATTTGGCATCCTCTGTCTCCCTCTCTCTTTGCCCCTCCCACCTCCCCCCCTCTCAAAATGAAATAAACATTTAAAAGAATCTTTTTTTTTTTTAACGTTTATTTATTTTTGAGACAGAGAGAGACAGAGCATGAACAGGGGAGGGGCAGAGAGAGAGGGAGACACAGAATCGGAAGCAGGCTCCAGGCTCTGAGCCATCAGCCCAGAGCCCGACGCGGGGCTCGAACCCACGGGCTGCGAGATCGTGACCTGAGCTGAAGTCGGACGCTCAACCAACTGAGCCACCCAGGCGCCCCTAAAAAAATATTTTTAAGCACAGTGTTTTATATACTATAGGGAATACAAAGATAGTAAAACTACGGACAGCCTTTAGGGTTTGCAAGCTAGTAGTGGAGGAAGACCTTTATAAAAAAAAAAAATTAGATGCCATAAACCGAGGCTGGTTGGTTGTTTTTACGTAAGCTCTATGCCCAGTGTGGGGCTTGAATTCACAAGCTTGAGATCAAGAGTGCCATGCTCTACCAACTACGCCAGCCAGATACCCGAGAGGTATTTTTGTATTACTTGGAGGTTTTAGTTGCAAGCAATGGAAACTGACTCTAGCTCATTTAAACAGAAAAGGAACTCCTGAGAAAGATACGAACACCTCCAGAACTGCTGGGTCCAAGTATAAATGGAATCCACGCTCTCGAGCTGTTGTCTTCCAGCTGGCTGGGTAGCTGTATTCCATGGACCATTCACTACAAAGCCAGTTGTCGGGATCCACAACAGGGCTAGGAGTCCGATGGGACAGCCGGTTTCTTTCCTCCTTTCACTGTTTAGTTCCTTGGTCAGATGCTGTTTTGGACCCAATGTTTGCATACCCAAAAATTCATATGTTGAAACTGTACCTCCCAATGTGATGGTATTAGGAGATGGGGCTGGGGCGCCGGGGTGGCTCAGTTGGCTAAGCATCCAACTTCAGCTCAGGTCACGATCTCACAGTGAGTTTGAGCCCTGCATTGGGTATTGTGCTGACAGCTCAGAGCCCGGAGCCTGCCTCAGACTCTCTCTCTCTCTCTCTTTCTCTCTCTCTCTGCTGCTCCCCCACTTGCACTCTGTCTCTCCCTCTCTCTCAAAAATAAATAAACATTAAAAAGAAAAAGATTCCCCAGACTATGGTAATTTGTCATAACAGCCCAAAGTGACTAAGACAGGTGCCATGATGTATACGTAAGATACCGTGATGGCGAATAAGGTCTGTAGTAAACCCATCCAAGATGGCGACGGTAAAAGCATTGCTGGTGGGAAAAGCAAATCCAAATTCAGTGTAAGCCTCTTCCCAAAGAGGCTTGACTCACTGTACCCACCGTGATAGAAAGAATCCATTCTAATGATTCTTGCAAACATGGGCACTCAGCAGTAGCAACAGCCAGGTCAGCCTCACCGAGGAGAAGCCCATGTTTGTGTGACCCCAACAAACAGGCATTAGCTTGACTAGAAAAGGAGCTTGATCTACAACCACAAGGCGGGTCTTCTTGTCCACCAGCTTTAACCTTCTTTAGCCTCGGGAGCATTCTGGTAAGTGTTCAGGCAGGACACAAACGCTCTTACTTTCTCGGTCTGCTCTGAGAGGTTCGTCTATGTTCTCTCACTCAGACCTTGTCACCAATCTAAGTCCCTGACCACCTGCCCACGAATTGGTATAGAGTCTTTCTCCAGGCAAAGAGGACCACGAGAATACCCCTCAAAGCTCTACCCACTGGGCGATTCCCTTGTGCCATTGTCCTTCCAGGACCATTGGCAAGCGCAACTATAACCCCTTAGCAATCCACTCCGGGCTGACACCATCTGTAAAACAAGCTCAAGGGACCTCCTTCGTCACATGGTCATAGGACTTTCCCAGGAGGCCGCGGTTGTGAATTGAGGGAGGATGATAGTAAAATGTGAGTAAACATATTGGGAGTTGCACGATTGTGTCTTCTCCAAAAAAATGCTCAGGCCTGCTCTTATATATTCCACGTCCTCTTGAGGAAGGGAGGACTCCTGGGCACTTGATGGCCAATGGGGACAGATAACTCGGCTCATGATAAGCCATGTAGGTTACATGGTCACCTGGTACTCCAGCGCCAGACTGTCGATCTTGCCAGGGCCCAGCAGCAACCTAAGAACAGTTTCCAGAGGGGCACCCGGGTGGCTCAGTGGGTCACGCATCTGACTCTTCATTGCGGCTCAGGTCACGATCTCACAGCTCGTGAGTTTGAGTCCCACATCCGGCTCTGTGCCGACAGCTCAGAGACAGGAGCCTGCTTCAGATTCTGTGTCTCCTTCTCTGCCCCTCCCCAACTTGTGCTCTCTCTCTCTCTCTCTCTCAAAAATAGACATTAAAAAAAATTAAAACACAAAACAGTTTCGAAAAAGGAGAATGGTTGTTAGCCAAAGAGAGCAAGCTTTGCTCCAAAAACCCTAAGCACATCATAGTGATGCTCTTTTGGGGGCCTGCCACAGGCTCTATACAGCATCCCAGCATGTGATTGTTCACGGAGCACCAACGGACCCACTGGGTCATGAGGAACCACTTAGCATAGTTCCTTGCATTGCAGCCTAGATCTGCTGAAGAACCTTTTGCTTCGTGCTGTTGCTCAACGTTTGCGAGCTTTCGGGTCATTTAGAAACTGTGTTAGGGGCGCCTGGGTGGCTCAGTCGGTTAAGTGTCCAACTGCGGCTGAGGTCGTGATCTCATGGTTGGTGAGTTCGAGCCCCTCGTTGGGCTCTCCGCTTCGGATCCTCTGTCTCCCTCTCTCTCTGCCCCTCCTCTGCTCAAGTTCTCTCTCTCTCTCAGAAACAAATAAATAAATAGAAAATGTGTTAAAGCAGCATATATATAAATGTGGTATATATTTGTCTTGTGAATCTAAGAGAGTCGCCAAATATTCAGCACTGTCGGAAGAAAGCTCCACACCCCACAGTCAAAATTTTCACATCCATTGTATGTTCTATGGTTACAGCCATTCACTCTTCTAAAGACTTGCCTTTAATTCCAGGTGATGCATATTCTGTTGAATTATTTTGCCGTGAGATGTTGAAATCTCAAATCTCGGGGCGCCTGGGTGGCTCAGTCCATTAAGCGCCTGACTTCGGCTCAGGGCACGATCTTGTGCTTCGTGAGTTCGAGGCCCGCGTCGGGCTCTGTGCTGACAGCTCACAGCCTGGAGCCTGCGTCCGAGTCTGTGTCTCCCTCCCACTCTGCCCCTCCCCTGCTCATGCTCTGTCTCTCAAAAGATAAATAAATGTTAAAAAATAAAACAAAATAGAAAATAAATCCCAAATATTAGAAGCAGCATTTTCTCTATCATCCAGCTCAAAAGACTCTCCAGACAGTCACAGACCATCCCCACCCCATTTCCCTGAGAGTCTATAGACTTCATCCAGTCTGGTTCCAATTTCTTTATCCAGTTGGGTTCTTGGTTGTAAGCAACAGAAACCAACACTGCCTGATGGAAGCTCACAGGATCTCTGGGAGTGCCCAAGAACCAGACTTTGAGTATGCAACCAGGAAGTGCAAAATCAGGCTGGCGATAGCCTGGTTGTTGCCTCCTGGCACAGGTCCCAGCTTGTCCTGGTAACACACCGACACTAGGCCCCGGGCACTGCCCCACAGCGCTGCCAGCTTCCAGTTCCGAAGCTGGGATGTGTGTGCGTGAGTACAGAGTCTGGCTGCAGGGAAGGCCGGGAGTGGAGGACCTGGGTTTCAGCTCCCATAATGTGAAGGGTTCCTTCCCCCGGGGAGGGGATAGAGACCGAGGGAGATCTGACACACAGAGAAAGACGTCAACACGAGTTGACTTGGACTTGAGTGACTCAGAGAGTGATGGATCACAGACCTGCTGTTAAGACTCAGAAAGTCAGCATGGGCGCTGCTTTAGGAAGGAAGTGATTAGCTCTGTGACCTTAGCTCGCTCAACCCTGGCGGAGCCCGGGCTTCCTCATGAATAAGTGAGGGGGACTAGGTTAGACCTGTGCTTTCCAATCCTTTCACATGCCAGCATCCAATGGAACTAGAGGGTCATTTCAGGGGCATACTGCATTTGTAAAAATAAAGTGTTCTCTTCCTAAGTACAATGGTACTAAAAATTAAACTTAAACATATAGCGGTAGATAGAAGATATCAAACAGTGAATTTGTAACGCTTCCCCACAAGCCCTTTTTTGTATTAAACGAGAAACTTGCATTTGAATCCCGGGACCTAACTTTTTTATATTCTCAGCTTTGTGTTTTAAATAGCTCTTGCAATTCCTGATCCAGACGCTTTAACAGTGATCTCTTTAAATGACAAGAAACTGTTTGCAGCAGTAGGTGATAAAAAAATGGGAGCGTCTTTTATAACCGTTGCAACACTTACCACGGTAGAAATTATACTTCAGTTATATTTAAAGCTCTTCCTTTTCTTTCATTGACAAATGCGCCCATGAAATTTCTTGTGGATGTTAGAGCCAATCAAACTTTTTCGTGGCTAGTATTTCCAGATAACGCGACACAGGCATCATTAGAATGGTCACCTCACGGCTTGTACATCGTTTGCGGCACATCAGCCACAGGCAAAATTGTCCAACATAAAAGAGCGCGAGGGGGCGCCCGGGTGGCTCAGATGGCTCGGGTCACGATCTCGAGGTGTGTCAGCCCCGTGCTGGCGGTGGGGAGCCTGCTTGGGATTCTCTCCCCCCACCCTCTCTTCCCCTTGCTCTCTGCCCCTCCCCTACTTGAGCTTTCTCTCTCTCTCTCTCAAAATAAACAAACATAAAAAAATAAAAGTACGCGGGGGCGCCTGGGTGGCGCAGTCGGTTGAGCGTCCGACTTCAGCCAGGTCGCGATCTCGCGGTCTGTGAGTTCAAGCCCCGCGTCAGGCTCTGGGCTGATGGCTCGGAGCCTGGAGCCTGTTTCCGGTTCTGTGTCTCCCTCTCTCTCTGCCCCTCCCCGTTCATGCTCTGTCTCTCTCTGTCCCAAAAATAAATAAACGTTGAAAAAAAAAATTAAAAAAATAAAATAAAATAAAAGTACGTGAAGACAGTTTCTGAGCTTCTGCGCTAGGATCTTCACCCCTACGCCCTCCCACCCCCCCACACACACTCACCCATACCCCCCTCTCCACCAGATTGCTCCCCACAACCCTTGGGCACCTGGGTCACAAACCCCTCCAGCCTCTCTATGTGGACACTGATGTGCCCTGCAGCTGACTGCCAATGGTTGTCTTTTGCTCACTATCAGACCGCACTCTCTTAAGGCCATCAGAGAATGAGGCCATAGTGGACAGAGAGGTTAAATGTCCGGGGAGGATGATGAACTCCGAGGGCAGGGAGGATGAACATCTCCACCTGCCCAGATCTCATTCACCGTGCTCTAGTGTGTGCCATAGCTCCCTGGTGTGGCAGGTCTGGATTCGGTCATCTCTATGCTTCCTTCCAATGCTAACGTCTATGATCATGATCCTGCCATGGTTCATACTAAGTAGGCTGGATTTGGCTTGTTGGTGGGGAAATGAAGTGGAAATGTCCAGGAGATTGTTTGAAATGCGGACGGAAGCTCTGAAGAGATTGACACTGGAGGTAGAATTTGAGAACCGGCCTCACTGAGATGTAAACGGCGGTAAATTAAGCCGTCGTGGGGGTAAAAAAAAAACACTGAGATGTAAATGGGGGTAAATTAAGCCATCGTGGAAGAGAGTGCAGAGAGAAGAGAGTACCTCGTACAGACTTTGGGGAATCGCTTACATTCCAGGAACTAGAAGAAAAGGAAGAGAAGTCTAGAGACAGAACAGCCAGTATTAATAATGGCTCTGGGGTAAGGCGTGGCCAAACGGAAACCAAGAACTGATTGGGGACACTGGGCCCCAAACCTGCAAACCTCAAATTCGACTTTTCCTCCTATCTCTTTAGCCACTCCCCTCATTTCTTTTGTGGATTTCTTTCCCTACACCTGTTGGCTCACATGTCATTTTCAAGCTGCTGTCCTAATTACAAATTTCCCAGATCCTCTAGGCCACTCCCTTGACTTCACGAGCCACCATGAGTTCACGTCCCCCAGACCAGCCCCTGTTGTCCAGACCTAGGCTCCGATCGCTTGTTTCTCAAGCAACCTTTTGATTGGTTGTCTCACTTCCCTGGGAGCAGGGAAAAGTCCCCCGAATCCAAGCCTAAATCTTCTACTCACCTAGTCCTCTGTGTGATGCATCAGTCCTTACTCTGGGAGGAACACAGCCTGGCTCCTGCCGAGAAGACAAACCTCACCTAAGAACTTTGTAGCCTTGGAAGTTCCCTGTGCAGTGAGATAGAGGGCCAACGTATCCCAGTTTGCTAAGGACTCTCTCCCAGTTTGGGTACCCAATGGCTGCCATCCCAAGAAGTGCCTCAGGTCCTGGCAAACCAGATGGGTGGTCACCCTACAGGGGGGCGTCCTTTGTGAGGTTGGCAAGGGCAAAGTCCTGGAAAAAGAGTGGCTGTATCTATCAAGAACCTACGTTTTGAAGACTGGGGACATGGGATGGAGGGGCAAGTATGTTCGAGCTACGCCCTAGGTCCCTTAGGGCCTTTGCAGAGGTCTGCAGGAGCAGGTGGGGGCAATGAGGCAGAGAAATTTGGGTACAAGGTGAATGTAGCTTCATTAAACCCACAGGCTGGAAAGGCCCAGGGACGTTGGGGATGTATTTACATAGCCAAGATGAGACCACATACACCCCTTTTGTTCAGTGCCTTTGTATCTGGGACTCTACAATATGTTCTCACAATTTAATGGCTGCAGAATGCTCCAACAAGAGGATTTTGCTGGTTTCAAATTTTTGCCGGCACTTCACAAACATCTTTGTGCTGACAGCTTCTTTTGCTGTATGTAAAATTCGTGTTGATCCGGCTCAGGTCATGATCTCACGGTTCATGAGTTCGAGCCCCGCATCAGGCTCGGCGCTGAACGCTCCCTCTTTCTCTGCCCCTCCCCGGCTTGCTCTCTCTCTTTCTCTCTCTCAAAAAAAAAAAAAAAAAAAATTAATTAATTAATTAATTTTTTAAAAACATGAAAAACTTTTTTAAAAAAGTTTTTTGTCAGGGCAGCTGGCTGGCTCATTCAGGAGAACATGCAACTCTTGATCTCAGGGTTGTGAGTTTGAGCCCCACGTTGGGGGTAGAGTTTACTTAAAAACCAAATTAAAATTGGGGAGCCTGGGTGGCTCAGTCGGTTAAGCGTCCGACTTTGGCTCAGGTCATGATCTCACAGTCCATGAGCTCGAGCCCCATGTTGGGCTCTGTGCTGACAGCTCAGAGCCCGGAGCCTGTTTCAGATTCTGTGTCTCCCTCTCTCTCTGACCCTCCCCCTTTCATGCTCTGTCTCTCTCTGTCTCAAAAATAAATAAACGTTAAAAAAAAAAATTAAAATTTTTGTCAACAGTAATTCAAACATATCATTGGTTAAGTGTATATATGACGAAATGTTATCTCATTTAACCCTCTCAGCGCTGCTCTGGATTAAGTATTATTTCCCCTAGGTAGAAACGAGAGCCCAGGGATTACATAATTTGTGTAGGTCACATAGCTGGTGCACGGAGCCAGGATGTGAAACCCGAGGCACCATACGTGTTTTAAAATATGCTGATGGCGAATTCTGATTCGTTCAGGGCTGCATCGACTCTTGCCTGGGTTTGCTATACTGAGCCTTACAGATGCGTCTCTTTGTTTGTGGTCATATGTTGAGCAAGTGATCACATGTGTCTCTCTTTTGCACTTTTCTCGCCATGTTGTATTTGCTTGTTCACACATCTCCACCTGCAAGTGGAGAGAGCCCCTTAGGGTAGGACTGCCTCTTGTTCATCTCCTTCCAGCGTATCTAGCATGATGGAGGAGAAACTGAAGAGAGACTCGTGGTTAAAGGCACAAAAAAGACACCGATTGGTAGCTTGAGACTGAAGGGAAGGACTACTTCAGGGTTGAAGGGACTGGAACAGCTTGATGGGTGAAAGCTGATCATTTTGTAGGTGCTCAGAGGAGGCGGTATCCCTGGGGGGAAAGGACTTGAGCCAGGCAGACAAACCATCCTGGCCTGTGGGAATGGGGGAAGCAAATTTAGGGGGTTGCGAATGTCCATGGGACACCTTTCCTTACTCAATAAAGATTTACTTTTATTATTTATTTACTTATTTTTAAATAGGCTCCATGTGCAACGTGGGGCCTGAACTCACGACCTGAGATCAAGAGTTGGATGCTCCACCAACTGAGCCAGCCAGGCGCCCCACTCAATATTTATTTTTATTTCTTTTTTAATGTTTATTCTTATTTTTGAGAGAGAGGGAGACAGAGTGCGAGTTGGGGAGGGGCAAAGAGAGAGGGAGACACAGAATCGGAAGCAGGCTCCAGGCTCTGAGCTGTCAGCACAGGGGGCTCGAACTCACAAACCGGGAGATCATGACCTGAGCTGAAGTCGGACACTTAGCCACCCAGGTGCCCCTGAACTGTACGCTTTAAAATGCCTAAAATGGGGGCGCCTGGGTGGCGCAGTCGGTTAAGCGTCCGACTTCAGCTAGGTCACGATCTCACCTCTCACGGTCCGGGAGTTCGAGCCCCGTGTCAGGCTCTGGGCTGATGGCTTGGTTTGTTTCCAATTCTGTGTCTCCCTCTCTCTCTGCCCCTCCCCCGTTCATGCTCTGTCTCTCTCTGTCCCAAAAAAATAAATAAAAAAAACGTTGAAAAAAAAATTTTTTTTAATAAAAAATAAATAAATAAATAAATAAATAAAATGCCTAAAATGGAGGCAGATGGGTGGCTCAGTCGGTTGAACGTCCGACTCTTCATGTCAGCTCAGGTCATGATTCTAGGGTCACGGGATGGAGCCTGGAGTTGGGCTCTGTGCTGAGCGCAGAGCCTGCTTAAGGTTCTCTCTCTTGCCCTCTGCCCATCCCCCGTTTGCTCTCTCTCTCTCCAAAATAAAAACAATTAAAAACTTAAATGCTTAAAAATAAATAAGTACATAAATAAAATGTTTAAAACGGTAAATGGATTTTAAGTTAAGTGTATTTTTCCATGATTAGAAAACTTATGCTTAGTGAAAAAAGCCAATCACAAAAGGCCACATATTATATGATTCATTCACATGAAATGTCCAGAATAGGCAAATTCATAGAAACAGAAAATAGCTTAGTGGTTGCTGGGAAATGGAAGAGGGGAGAATGGGGAGTGACTGCCAATGGTCACCAGGCTTCTTTTTGGGGTGATGAGAATGTTCTGGAACCAGATAGTGGTGATGGTTACACAACCTTGTGAATACACGAAAATCTACTAAATTGTACCTTTATTTAAAAGGGTGAATTTTATGGTATGTGAATTATATCTTGATAAAAATTAGTAAGAAATACGTAAGTGCTTCAAGGAATGGGGGAAAGTTATAGGTATGCTTCAAGTCTTCTTTTTTTTTAATTTTATTAAGTTATCTCTACACCCAATGTGGGGCTTGAACTTACAACCCGAGATCAAGGGTCACATGCTCTACTGACTGAGCCAGCCAGGTGCCCCACTTTAGGCTTCCTGTAATCAGTTCTCTTCACCCTTTCAGCAAAAAATTTATTTTCAGCTGACAGTGTGTTGTTTTGTTTTGTTTTAAGTGAACTGTACCCCCAACGTGGGGCTCGAACTCACCACCCAAGATCAAGAGTCACATGCTGCATGGACTAAGCCAGCCAGTCTTATATTATTAACTATTATTACCTCTGATAATTCTGATAACTGTTATTACCCATTAGTAAACTTTCTAGTCCCTTTTCTAAGATTTAGAGAGACAGACACACACACAGAGACGGACACAGAGAAACAGAGAAAATATGCAAGGTGATTTGTGGATCTGTTTTCCTTTGTGGTTTTTACACTCTTCCAAATTAAAAACGTATTTTTAATGTTTATTAATTTTTGAGAGAGAGACAGAGACAGAGTGCAAGCGGGAGAGGGGCAGAGAGAGAATCCGAAGCAAGCTCCAGGCTCTGAGCTGTCAGCACTGAGCCCGATGCAGGGCTTGAACTCATGAACCGCAAGATCATGACCTGAGCCAAAGTCAGACGCTTAATGGACTGAGCCGCTTAGGCGCCCTGATACTTTTCAAATTTTTTCTTTTCCTGTGTCTCTGCTTCTATACCTTCCTTTTTTTTTTTTTTTTTTTTTTCCTTCCCCTCCATGGACTTTCTTTCTGTCTCATTTGGACTCTGCTTAAACTGACCTAGTTTTGTCTTTAATCAAATCTTCAGGAACCAATTCATTACCATTAGAAATGATCTAACAAGCTTCATTTTGATCATTGTTAAAAACCCTTTTTTATTTTTGGATAACGCAATCACAAAGTAAAGAACGCTATCATTTATTTGACCGGTAAAAGACAACACTTATGAATAAAATTTGAAAAAAAAACATATGCCAGCAGGTTTACCTTGATGATAAAAATGATTGCAGCTGAAACCTGCATCAGCCAGACAATGGTTTTAGATCTGCCGTGTGCCCTGAAAGCCGTGAAAAATGTATCGCCCGGCATCTTGATAAGGAAATCAATTACCTCCCTCATTCTGAGTGAAGGGAATGAAAAGATTAAAATAATAATAATAACAACCCAAAGGGCAAGGATAAAACAAACTGGGAAGAGACGCACATTTCAAGCTAGTGTTGCTTTGCCTGAAAATAGGCTTTATGCTTTCAAATATTCACAGTGATTTTTAGTCCTTCATTCCCGAGTCTCAGAAGCCACTGGGAACACCCATCCTAGAAGCAGCCAGCTGCCAGCCTTCAGCCACACCCGGTGCCATTCTTCTGAGATTGTCAGGACAGTTACAGGGTCGCCTCTGATCCTCCCTACCACAGGCGCACCATTCAAGAATCCGGAGCCCCCCCCCCCCCCCCCCCCGCCCCGTGGGCCTGGCAGTACAAAACAAATTTAGTTTCCAGGGGGGGGCAGTGACACACAAGCTTTTTTTCTAACCGGGGACTCCATCATACTCTTTGGGACCTCGCTGCTCCCTGAACAGCCCTGGCAAATAGGCAGTGAAGCAAGTACAAGTATATCCAAGCCTCATTGGGTCTTCCTAACAGGTCATTTTCCCTGAGCGATACGGGGACGGAATATTTTTATTTCCTGACCGTGGAAAGCTACCCCGAGTAACATCAGCCCCTTCGTTATCTCCTCACCCTCACGAATGCCGCTTTCTCAGCCAGGCAGCTAGACAGCCAACGTCTTAGGAGACTCCAGCTTTTATTAAACATTTATTTGCTTTACTCCAAAGTGAATGCATGTGAGCTTGGTCATAAAACGAATGACCTTTTTTTAGGGGAAGGCAAGGTGGTGAATGAAACATGGGACTCATTTGCCAGCTGATGCTGGAGGCATAGAGTAAATAAAGAGGCTATGGGGAGAGCTCCCCACGCCTCAGCTGGGATGGTGCACCCGTGGATTGAGACTAGAAGGAAAGGGTCCGCTTTGCCCTGCCGTGGGAACGCAGGCACACACACAGGCACACACACGCACACATAGTGGATCACGCTTGAGGGCAGTCATGGCCAGGCTGGACCTAATTTCACAGGCTCTGCTGTTTGGAAAACTAGAAGCAGATCACAGAGGCAGGGAATGGAAGGCAGTCTTGCAGACATGCCTCAACCTGTTTGCAGAGAGGGGGTCCCCTGGTCAGAGCAGTGGCCCAGAGATGGAAGAAACAGAAGCACATCTAGCAAGGGGCCTCAGATTGCCTGTAGCTCTGCCTCCTTCCTGACCCCTCCACTAGGGGACCCTGGGCTCAACGTAACTGAGGAGGGGGCTGGCCAGGCTGCAGGACTCAGGGGAGGAAAGTATAGTGGATCCTCAATCTAGCCCTACTTGCAATCCTTTCCTTAAGGATGTCAGCTGTATCTTTGGCCTTTGAACACTCAGAGTACATTTTGATCAAGAAGAATTTTTTGTTTAAGTTTGACTTATTTAACTAATCTCTGCACCCGATGCGGGGCTCGAGCTCACAACCCTGCAATTAAGAGTTGCGTGCTTTTCCGACTAAGCTAGCCAGGCGCCCCTTAATCAAAAGAATTTTTAAGTTGTGTCATGGAAGGATTCGTGGTAAGGCCAGATTTGAAATGTTTTACGAAGAAATCGGGGTGTCGTATTTAGAACCCAGATCACTCTGGATCTAAAGGGATGGGATTTAAACACAGATTTCAAGATAGACCTGGAGCAATTCAAAGACGTGGCAGTGCTCTTAGGCTTGGGCGATGCCCCTGTTCTCTTCCAGGAGATGAAAGGGACCAGGCTAGCCCTCAGGACATCTTCCACCGGGTAACATCCTCCTCCAGACCTGCCTGAGCCTCCGTCCAGTGGTTCCAGACCAACAGCAAGGGCGCCACCTCCAGGCCAATCCCAAGAAGTGTAGTTTGGTGATCCAGACTGATGTTCCTGGACACATCTGTGTATCCTCAAGACGAAAGGTAAAAAGGTCTGGGCTCGGGGGTTAGGAGCACCTTCCCCCGGGGAATTCTAGAATCTAGGGTTTCTTTGGGGATCAAGAATCTGAACAGTCCATGCCCTATTTTCCCACCCTGATTGCCCCAAGTGACTTCAGAAAAGAGTTGGGATTCCTCCCATACCAGCCTCGCTGTGTGTTTTATTTCAGGGATCGTTCTTTATTTCTAACTTGTCCTTGACCTCCATCTAAATCACTCTAACCTTATATCCTCAAAGCCAACTCTTCCAGCCTGTCTCAAGAAGTCCCCAGCCTGGGGCGCCTGGGTGGCTCAGTCGGTTAAGCGGCCGACTTCGGCTCAGGTCATGATCTCACGGTCCGTGAGTTCGAGCCCCGCGTCGGGCTCTGTGCTGACCGCTCAGAGCCTGGAGCCTGTTTCAGATTCTGTGCCTCCCTCTCTCTGACCCTCCCCCGTTCATGCTTTGTCTCTCTCTGTCTCAAAAATAAATAAACGTTAAAAAAAAGAAGTCCCCAGCCTAAGCGACTTCTGTTGTGACATCATGTGAGGAAACACGTAATGGCTAACGCATATGACTCTGTCAGGGAGACATTGCTACTGAGCCAGTGGTTGTCTGGGAGGGTAGTTCCCATCAGCTGACAGCCAGCTCCTGTGCCTGGAGCTCTCTTGGTTCAGTGCCTACCTCATCGCAGTCTTCAAAGAGTTGTATATTCACATTTGCCAGCTGAGCAGCCCAAACTGTCCGGTAGATACCCTGTCGCATTAGCTGAGGGTGGCAGGAAAGCCCCACCTCCAAAGCCCCATGGCCCGAGAACTTTGCATCATGCCAGTTTGGTTGCTGCTGGTCTAAGCAATTCTGCAAGACTATCACTGAGTTGGCTGAAATTCAAGTCCACCCAAAGGTAAGGAATGCATGGATCCTCTACCTCCTGAACAGCCACCCGTACCCCGGCAGCATATACTGCACATCAGTGTTGAGATCAGACGAGGCATCACTCAGCATGTCATTGAGGATCATTCAAAATCCTGAACGTGATCGTTCAAGGGGAATTTGGTGGCCCTGTGGTCTGGAAACTGCCCCTGAGGTCTATCAGCTCTTGAGTCACAGGTACTCTGGCTGAGGACAGACAGTAATGGTTCTAAGGATCAATGGCCGCCTGCCTTGATGCCCATGGCCATCACGTCATCATGGTGGGAAGCAGGTAGCCTAACTAAGGTGGCACAGTTCACCCTCGCCACTGAACCTTACCACTAGATTCCTGATGGAATACATCAGTCAAGCTCTAGAGAACTCTCTCTGCTGCTCCCTGACCACCAGGTGACACAGCTGCACTGCCCACCTTAACTCTGCAAAATTTGCATACAGTTCACTACATTGCCATGTCTACAATACGCTGACACGTATCTCCCCTTCAACCTTCTAAATCATGAACCACCTTACCAGCAAATGGTCAGGACCCCAAGGGTGTACATTAGAATCACCTGAGGAGCTTTAAAAACCCAGAGGTCCCACCAGAAGTAGACACGTATATGGCCACCTGGTTTTCAACAATGGCATAAAAGCAATCCAGGGGCAGCTAGGTGGCTCAGTCAGTTAAGCATCTGACATTGGCTCGGGTCATGATCTCGTGAGTTGTGAGTTCGAGCCCCGTGTCAGGCTGTCTGCTATCAGCACGGAGCCTGCTTCAGATCCTCTGTCCCCCTCTGTCTCTGACCCTCCCCTGCTCACGCATTCTCTCTCTTAGAAATAAATAAACATTAAAAAAAAAAAAAAGGAATCCAGTGGGGAAGGGAATGTGCTTTCAACAAATATTTCCAGGAAACTATATATCCATATAGAGGTAAAGAAACAAACAAACCCCAACCTCTTACCTCACACCATAGACAAACATCGATCCATGATGGATCCTAGACCTAAATATAAAAGCTAAAACTTTAAAGCTTTTAGAAGAAAACACAGAATATCTTCACCACTCAAATATAGGCAAAGGTTTCTTAGGACACGGAAAGCAACAACCACAAAAGAAAAAAAGCGAACAAAATAGACTTATCAAAATTTATAACTTTTGCTTATCAAAAGACATCATTAAGAAAATGAATAGATGAGCCACGGACTGAGTAAAAGTATTCTCAAAATATATATCTGACCAAGGAAAGGTATCCAGGATTCAAAAAGCATTCTTAAAACCCAATAATGAAAACAATCCAATTTTAAAAATAGGCAAGCGATTTGAAAAGACACTTCACAAAGACAGATGGATAGCCAATATGCACATGAAAAAGTGCACTCCATCATTTGATCGGCAGGGAAACTAAAATCACAACGAGATACGTCTACACTGCCACCAAAATGGCTAAAATTCAAGACTGAACACACCAAATGTTGAAGAGAACATAGAGTAACCAAAGTTCTTTTTGGGTAGAAGCTTAAAATGGCACAACACACCTGGCTGGCTCTGTTGGCGGAGCATGCAACTCTTGATCTCAGGGTCATGAGTTCGATCCCCACGCTGGGTGTAGAGATTATTTAAAGTGAATAATAAAACTTTTTTAAAAAATGGCACACCTTTAGGAAAATGTATGACGGTTCCTCATAAAATTGAACATGCACCTTACCTATGACCCAGCACATCTGTTCCCATGTGTTTACCCAAGAGAAATGAAAACAGGTGACCACACACAGACTCCAAGTTGTACAGAAATGTTTATGGAACTTTTGTTTGTTTGTTTGTTTGTTTTCCTTTAAGTGGGCTCCATGCCCAACGTGGGGCCTGAACTCACAACCCCAAGATCAAGAGTTGCATGTTCTATTGACTGAGCCAGCCAGGCACCAATGTAATTTACTTTGAAATGCATGAAAAATGAGACGGTTTGATGGATGGATAGATGGGTGGAGAGATGAATAATTGTGTAATAAGACAACTAGTAAAAGGTAAATTATAGAATCTTATGGTGAGGAGATCTATTATCACTACACGGGTTTTTCAATTTTTTTGAAGTCACAGGATCACTAAATTCAATTGGCAATTCTTATTTCTCCAGTGGTAAACACACGTGGATGTTTGTTACACATCTATCATATTTTTGCTATTGAAATATTCCATAATAAATACATCAATTACCAGATAAATAAGTAAATGTCACCTGGTGATTCTGACACCCACCACGTTGGGCCCTGACGGCTCAGAAGTCTCTGTGTATAGCATGATGAGGAGCTATGCAGCACTTGTCCTGAAGGTTGGAGAAGAGTTTCCTGTGTCTGTTGGAACAAAACATCACAAACGTAAAGGTTTACGATCACACATGTTTACTATCTCACAGTTCTGGAGGTCCAAAGTCAGAAATGGCTCTCGCTAAGCGAAACTCAAGGTGCTGTCAGGGCTGTCTTCCTTCTGGAGACTCTAGAGAATCAATTTCCTTACTCTTTCCATCTTGTAGAGGTCATTTTCTGGATGCCTGGCCTCTTCCTCCACCTGTGAGATAATGACCTGAGCCAAAATCAAGAGTCAGACATTTAACCAACTGAGCCACCCAGGTGCCCCCCAAATTTCTTTTTTAAGTAGGATGTATGCCCAACATGGGGCTCAAACTCATGACCCAGAGATCAAGAGTCCTGTGCTCTTCTGACTGAGCCAGCTAGGTGTCCGGGCAGTTAACGTTATTTCCCGTATAGAGTTCTATGTGTCAATGGGTCCATTATACTGATAGACTTTGCTTTGTCAAAGTCTATGTCACGTCTATGTTTTTAGCTTTAGGGACACTGCCAATCTGTGGTTATTAAAAATATCTCTGGGGGTGCCTGGGTGGCTCAGTTGGTTAAGCATCTGACTTGAGCTCAGGTCATGGTCTCATGGTTCGTGGGTTGGAGCCCTGCATTGGGCTCCAAGCTAACAGCACAGAACCGACTTTGAATCCTCTTTCCCCTTCTCTCTCTGCCCTTTCCTCCCTCCCTCCCTCTCTCTCTCTCTCTCTCAAAAATAATTAAATAAACATTAAATAAATAAACAAATATCTCTGCAATGAACATCTTTATTCAAATTACTTCAGTTTCCTTTTGGGTTATTTACTTGGGACTAATCACAAACACAAGATAATTGGGTTGAGGTATTCATCTGTTCCTTCTTTGTCTGATGCACATCCCTTTCCACTGGGAACAGCCTCTCTCCACTTTATGGTTCTGATGTGTTTTCAAGCAAAAGTCCCCACCCGTCCTATCCCTGGGGTGGGCATTTGAGCCAATTTGCTCATGGTAGAGTGATAACAACAAACCACAAATCTCGGTGGTTTATTTCTTGGTCATATCATTGCTTGATAAGAGTTTTTGGGAGATAGAGGGGGTGGGACATGGGAAGGCCCTTTTATAAGTAGAAGTTCATATATAAGTTCCTTCCTTTTAGTGTCTTCAGGGTTCGCTAGGGCTTCTTTGGGGCCCTTCATTAGACCTGTCCACCATTAACGAGCAGAGAGCAGGGAAGATTGGGGGAGGGGGTACATTTTAGGAGTCTGCTCAGAAGTTGTACACCTTACTTCTGCCGTATTTCATTGGCCAGAATTAGTCACATGCTTTCACTAGACATGAGGGCCCCTGGGAACTGTAGTCTTCTATGCTGCCCGGGAAGAAATGAAACAGTCTAGTCAACACACAGCATTGTCTTTGCCAATTCGAGTACCCCATACTTGAACATGAGGTTGCTCAGTAATGGGCATATGACCTAAGTAGATTTCTCAGAGTTATTCTGGCGGATTGCTATGGATTCTGGGAATCTTTCTAGGGATGGTAGCTGTGTAGCTCTTGCCAACATGGAGGAGGCAGGGCTTCTTCCCCAGCAAAGAAAGAGAGGAAGGTTGCTAGAAAACAAAGCCAGAGGGGGAGAGCCCAGAAGCTCAGACCCCCAGGTATGTGCTTTGAACTCTTGGATCCAGGACCAACTCTCTTGGATAGATTCCCTTTGCTTGAGCCAGTCTATGTTGGATTTCTGTCACCTTCAAACCAAGGGAGTCCTGACAAATGATACATAGGTCAAGACACAAAAAGATTTAATAATATTTGAAATCTACTTCTAGATTGCTCTCTAAAGCAACCTAGTAAGTCAGCTTGTTCCCCAACTTTTGTTTTTATCACTTAGATTTTTAAGCATGATACCTTAATATTGTCATACTCAAATGTTTTATTGCTGGGAGAGCTGAATCTTTTTCACAGTTTACATGCTGTGGTTTCTCGGGTTTATCTCTCTAACCACATGTTAAAGATATTGATTATATAAGTCTGGATAAAAGCAGTCTATGAGTCTTACTTTCCTTATATATTTTGAAGGGTAACCTGTTATTGGTTACATCCATCACGTAGAAACGTGCACAGAGGCTTAGGTGGATGGTTGTAGCAGGAATGTCTTCCATTCTCTCAGCAGAAATTTACTTATTATGAGAGCTAGTATAGCACAAGGGTTGAGCGTAGGGGCCCTGAAGCAGACTTCCTGGGTCCAAAACCTGGTCTATACACTTACTAGCTGTGTAATCTTGAGCAATACCATTAACCTCCTCCTCGTCTTGGAAATGCAGATAACATCTACACTGCAGATTTTTTTTTCCTACAAGGTTTTTTATGAGGATTGGATGAGGTAATGTATATAGAATGATCAGAACAGTAACCGGCTTCAGGAAACACTCATTAGGACGCTGGCTTTGTTATTATTATTACCCAGCACCCACAGCTGGCCAGACACTGGCCTAGCCACTTGGGATACAGCAGCAAAGAAACCAGATAAAACTCCTGATTACCCATATGGAGCTTATGTTCTAAAACAGACTGATTAAATAAGGGAAGTATAGAGCATGCCAGATGGTGATTAATGCAGCGGAGGGAAATAAAGCAAGGAAAGGAGATACAGAGTAGTGGGGAGGGTGTTCTGATAAAGGCATCACTGAGACGCTGATGTTCAAGTTCGGACCTGAAGCTGGGGAAGAAATGAACCACACGGCTATCTGGGAGAAAGGTGCTCCAGATAGAGGGAGAGGCAAAAGCAGGGGTGTGAAGGTAGGAACAGACGTAGCCACGCTGACCTCCATATTGGTTAGAGTGGAGTGGAGTGGAGAAGTCAAGGCGAGGGAGGGGGATGGGACCTGATCATGCGGGGCCTTGATGGCCTTCTTTGTAACATATTTGGATTTTACTCAGAATAAAGTAGGAGCCACTGGAGGGTTTTGAGCAAGGGAGTGGCATGTGATGACATGTTTTAAGGGCACCGCTCTGAAGAAGCAGAGAGACTAGCTAGGGGGCTACTCAGTAATCCCCGTGGAAAATAACGCCGACAGCTCAGAGCAGGCAGCCAGCATTGAAATGAGCAGAGTCGAGTCAGAGTCCGTATGTATACTGCAGACAGAGACGACAGGGTCTGCAGGTGGATATGACACAGGGAGAAAGGTCCTTCAAGAGTGACTCCAAAGTTTCGGCCCGAACAACTAGAAGGAATGCCGTTAGCAGATGTGGGGGAGACTAGGCAAGGAACAGGTTAGATCAGAGTTCAATTTCACACTTGTTCACTGTGAGAAACCTACTAGTTCTGCGTTTATTCCTCGTTACATTTGTGCAAACTTTCGCATAGCACGACTGGTAACTACTTATGATTGGTCATCTTTGTTGTAAATAAAACCTCTATCTCAATATTTTTCCTATTACACTGGTTCTGTTGGTTTTTCGGGAGACAGAAGACGAAAAACCTCACAACACTGTGCTAAGGTCTCCGTGATTTCTCAGAGGGCCTCAGAGTTCTTTCATTCTGTGTTCTTTCCTGTTGCCCACGAAGAGAATTTTTTTTTTAAGTGACCTCTACCCCCAGCGTGGGGCTCAAACTCACAACCCCAGGATCGAGTGTCGTCACTTGCTCTACCAACTAAGCCAACCAGGTGCCAGGGCACCAGGGCACCTGGGTGGCTCAGTCAGTTGAGCATTGGGTTCTTGATTTTGGCTCAGGTCATGATCTCACAGTTTGTGAGATGGAGCCCCCCGCCTTGGGCTCCGTGCTGACAGTGCGCAGCCTGCTTGAGATTCTCTCTCTCCCTTTCACTCTGCCCCTTCCCTGCTCCCACACACTCTCTCCCTCTCTTTCAAAATAAATAAACATTAAAAAGAAGAAGAAGGAAAAGAACATGCACCAGAGGGGATGCCTGGCTGGTTCGCCGGGTAGAGCGTGTGACTCTTGATCTTGGGGTCGTGAGTTCGAGCCCCATGTTGGCCGTAGAAATTACAAGAAAGAAAGGAAGAAAGAAAGAGGAGCCAGAGGATGATGGAAAAGACCACTTTGTTACAATTCGAAATAACCCTTTGGAAACTATTGGTTTTCATTTTACTCTAAAACTGCAAAGGTAAATGGGATTGATGGTAGATCTGACCTTTTCAGTTTCATCTCATCTAGTTTTAAAATTCCATGAATAGGAGGTCAAATATGTCAAATGACATTTATCACTGGCTTTTAACCAGTGTTTCATGGAGATGTTTGGGGGAGGGGAAGCACTGAAAGGATGGGACTCCAGGGTCACCCTCTGTGTCCACGGGGAGCTCGCTCTTACGTATTACATAGACCCTGTCCGATATATAAAGCTTCTGAGCAGGAAGGACTTCCTATGAAACAAGTTTCTGCCATTAAAAAAAAAAAAAAACTGTGAAAATAATGTGGCACCATGTTATTTCAAGAATTAGGGTCACAGTCACATGTCTTATTTTCCCAACCAGTATTGTTTTATAATGGCTAAATTTGAGAAATGTGCATTTTCTTTTTCTTTCCTTTTTGTTTTTAAGTAGGTTTCACGACCGGTGCAGAGCCCAATGGGGGCTTGCACTCACAACCCTGAGATCAAGACCTGAGCTGAGATCAAGTGTTGGACACTTCACTCAGTGGCCCCCCGCAGGCCCCCCAGAAAGATGCATTCTCTTTGAGTGGCTCTTATATGTCCAAAGTGAAGTTAATTCCTAAATATTTACTGGTTGATTTGCATTTACCATTGTCTGTGGGACCTTTCCCTTCCCGCTGAATTTTCCACCTGTTTTTCCAGCAATGGACTCTTTATAACCTACACTCTTTTTTTTTTTAAGTAATTTTTTTAATGTTTATTTATTTTGGGGAGTTAGAGAGACAGAGTGGGGGACGGGCAGAGAGCGTGGGAGACACAGAATCTGAAGCAGGCTCCAGGCTCGGAGCCTGTCAGCACAGAGCCCGACATGGGACTTGAACCCACAAAGCAGGGGATCATGACCTGGGCTGAAGTCAGACATTCAACTGACTGAGCCACCCAGGCGCCCCTCTTATAACTTAAACTCTTGCTGAACCCATTGCTGAACTCCAGTAGGTTTTTGTTTTTTGTTTTTTTAACTTTAAGAGGGCTCCACATCCAATGCGGGGCTTGAACTCATGACCCTGAGATCAAGAGTTGCTCGCTCTACCAAGTGAGCCAGCCAGGTGCCTCTGAACTCCAGTAGTATTGGGGAAGATTTTCCTAAATATAAATATCTTGACTGCCAAAAATGATACATGCGGTTCTTTCTTCTCAATTCTTTTGTATCTTACTTTTCCTTCTTAGAGAATTATGACAAGCATGTCTAATATAGCATCTACTAAACTAAATCGTATCAGTTAAACTAATCAAACTACATTAAGTTAGGTCATCTTGGTTTCGCGCTTTGAAAAATTCATCTCATACATATATATATATACAGGTTTGAAAATTCAAAGGTTACAGATAAAAGCTAAGTGAAAAGCAGTCTTTCTTCCTTACCATTTATCCTACTCCCTATAAGGCAAATCGTTTCTTGAGCTTTGAAAACAAATAACTATATATGTGAAAATGTGATGTGTGTGCGTGTGTGTATGCACAAATTCTTTTTTTTTTTTTTCCAAAAGTTCTTAATTATACAATTACACCTGTCTTTAATGATTCTACTGCTTGCCAATTAAGTGAGGATTCTGGGTAGGAGCAGCACTCCTTAGCCTCTTAAACCAGGAAGGAAGAGAAAGAATGAATTCACCTGGTCCTCTTCAGCATTTGCCATTTTGTGATGAAATTCTTTCTGGACTGTTGCATAGCCTCTCTTGTCATCATTATTATTTCTTTTCTGATTAAAAATACTCTGGTTAATGCTTTTTGACAAGTCTTTCCTTTCTTGAGATATGTTCATTGGGAGTTCCTTTTCAGCTCCCCTTCCCCTTTGTGGTGGACTCACTGAGGCTCCGAGGGGTGCCTGCGAGGGGTGCCTGTGCTCCTTCGGGTCTTGGAATGTGAGCACGCCCCGGGCGGGGGCAAGCCCTACCAGGAGCCTGGCTGCCTGTAAGCGAGTTATCTCCTGGGGAAGAATGGATCCTAAGAGAAAGCAGCAGCATCCAGCCAGACAGACCTGGCCTCAAGAATAAACCTCAGGTGACAATATAGAGGGGGTGTTTGTCACTCATGCTTGTCTAGTCTCCAACCTAGCCAACTGGACTGAGCTGTCTCAGCCCCTAGGCAATATATATAAACTAAATCTGGAAGAGCTGTTTCCAGTACAAAGTCTATACAGGACTGGAAGGAATGACGGCCCCTTTTACTTTGTGCATGTGACACAGTATGTTGGTAAAGTAGGGAGAGTGGCCTTGCTCTCCACTTCTACGTGGACATGTATGGAAGACAGAGCCCTGAGTCTGCCAGAGAATACAACACAGCTTTGGCCTCCTGCTCATCAATATGGTTGGCACTCATGCATGATGATCTGTTCAATGGGTCAACGTGGCTGTTAAAGTATCTGGTTATTCAATCAAATAGTAATCAAAGAAGTGTTGCTGTGAAGGCATCTTGTAGATGTGATTAATATCTACAGTCAATTGGCTTAAGTAAAGGAGATTATCCTTGATAATCTGGGTGGGTGTTATTCAATCTATTGAAAGGCCTTAAGAACAGAACCGAGATTTCTCTCAGGAAGAGATTTGTAGATTGTAACATCAGCCCAAGAATTTCTTGCTCAAGAGTTTCCCCGCCTGCCCTGCCCTACAAATTTCAGACTTGCCAGTCCCCACAATCACAATTCCTTACAATGCATCTTTTTTTTTTTTTTTTTTTTAAGTAATCTCCACACTCAACTTGGGACTTGAACCCACAACCCTGAGATCAAGAGTCACATGCTCTTTCAACTGAGCCAGTCAGGGGCCCTTAGAATAAATCTTTTTAAATCTAGGGGTACCTGGGTGGCTCAGTCAGTTGAGCATCTGACTTCGGCCCAGGTCATGATCTCACGGTTCGTGAGTTCAAGACCCACGTCAGGCTCTATGCTGACAGCTCAGAGCCTGGAGCCTGTTTTGGATCCTGTGGCTCCCTCTCTCTCTGCCCCTCCCCAGCTCTCGCTCTGTCTTTCTCTCTCAAAAATAAACTAAAAACATTAAACAAACTAAAAAAAAAAATCTGTCTATCCATCCATCCATCCATCCATCCATCCATCTATCCATCCACCTTGGTTCTATTTCTCTGGTAGAATCCTGACCGATATGCCAGGAAAGTGGCTGTGCTCAAGAAAAAGGCAGTGGTGAAGCCTTCGGTCAAAATGGCAGTGCCTATGTGACGTTGTCCTGATTGTGGGTATCAGAAAAATGCCAAGATGCGACCCTGTACCTTCTTCACTGGACGTGTCGCTGAAAGAAGCCAGGGTAGAAGAAACAGCCGGTTGGTGAACACGTGTGCACACCCTCTGGGGATGTTCAGACCTATCTAGGTGAGACTTGAAGGTTGGTCGGGGGTCCTTCCTCATCAGCAGGTGTCAGTGGGAACCCAAATAATACAGTTAAGCCTCATGTGACCCCATTCATAGTTCCAGAACAGTGTGGTGCAGAAAAACACGGGGCTTGGGTTCCAGCAGGAAACGGACGGCACACCCAAATTATGATCACGCAAGGCGGGTCTGACAACCGGACTCTGCACTCCAGGGCAGGCCCTGCATGAGGACACCACAAGGGACAGTCCAGTGCTCCGGGGGCTGGTAACAGCCTGTTACTTCTCCTGGGCTGAAGGGACAAGAGGAGAGAAAGATTCCCAAAACTGGAAAGAGAGTTGTGTACGGAAGTTTGCCTTGCAAGAACCAGGAAGCGGAGGGACGGTCAGAGCAAGGCGACCCCTTAGGAAGGGAGCTGATCTTCCTTTGTTTTCTTTCTCTGATGTCTCGATGGGCTCTTCCCATCTAGGAGCCAGGGACACAAGAGGCCCTTTATGAGATCCATACAGGTGAGCCTCTAGCTAGAAAGCCAGATAGAGAATGATGGAGAATCATCTGGAAGGGTAGAGAAATGCTGTCTGGCCTATACGGATTGCACTGAAATACTGAACTTAGGTAGATCTTTCCTCTCCCCAGAAGACATTTTTTTTTTAATTTTTTTTTTAAGTTTATTTTTGAGACAGAGAGAGACAGAGCATGAACGGGGGAGGGGAGGGGCAGAGAGAGAGGGAGACACAGAATCGGAAGCAGGCTGCAGGCTCTGAGCCATCAGCCCAGAGCCCGACGTGGGGCTCGAACTCACAGACTGTGAGATCGTGACCTGAGTGAAGTCGGCCGCTCAACCGACTGAGCCACCCAGGCACCCCCCCAGAAGACATTTTTTAGTGTTATGTTATATTTATAGTTTCTCTTTCTTCTGGAGATTTTTTTTTTTTTGAGTTTATTTATTTGTTTTGAGAGAGAGTGACCAAGCGAGTTGGTTTTATTTACATATGTGTTGCATATAAGATGTCATCAATTGTAAAACACATCCCGATTTCAGACGTAATATATGAAAAAAAAAATCAAGAATCTTAGACTTGACAAAATACAGTTCTTTAACTCGGTTCTCTCAGCAACCCTAAAAAATGTAGGTTGATGTTATTTCTATGTACCAGTGAGAAATTTGAGGCTCAGAGGGAGTAGGTAACTTCCCAAACGGGAGGTTTTAATCCAACAGGGAACTTATTTCTTCCAGAGCTTTCTCTGGAGCCAGAGATGCTCTGACATGTCCGTTTAGCAGGAATTTGGGAACAGCAAGTGGATTGGAAGGAACTGGAAGCTAGCTTGTCTTGAAACCTATCTGGGAAAAGTCATAGGCTTACTTGGGGTGTGTTGGGGGACTCATAGGGATACCGGTGGGGATTCAAATATCCCCAAGCCACCCCCTTGGGGCTGCCACTGCTTGGAGATGTGAACCGTGAGCCCTGACTTATCTGTCAGACACTAGCAGTCCGGGCTGGGGACTCCACCCTTGCCAGACCCTCTCAGGACACTGACTGACTCCGCCCACCCCGCCCTTTGGCCCCAGCTTGCCTGAAGCCACGGTGAGTGTCAGGTTTCCTGGAACCAGGTTCCTGATACCTCAGGGATGACTCTGAAATGCTGAGGGATTGTGGGGACTCCACATAGGCCACACAGCCCAGCCAGTGCTTACGCTCTGCCTGGGGCCCCACCGATTCCGGGCAGGCCCCGCTCTCCCTTGAGATCTTCTGTCTCTTCTAGAATCAAGTCTGAAGTGTCTAAGAAACAAGTCCAGAACCCTGGGCTCCATCCCCAGAGGCCCCATCAGCTCTACTTAGAAGAAAGACTATGGCTTCAGGCTCTCGTCTGACCCTGCGTGTTACGGAAACTTCTGCTTGAATATTGGGCATATCTGAGAGAAACCGGAGACCCAGGCGTGCCTCTCAACATGGATGCCCTTGCTTCTAGAAAGGTGTGCTGGGGCATCTTTGCGTATAAAGAAAGCATGTTTGGCCTACATTGGCTTATATGTTCACCAGAATCTTGGTTTAAGACTCTAATGTATTAAGAATCCTAGCGAATTGGCCCTCAGTAGGGCCTTGTGGTTTCTTCAGGGCTTTGGAAGCCAATGTAACATTAAAGCAAATTTCAGACAAAGAGAAAACCTCAAACCAGAAGAGAGTCTGAAATACGGAGAACAAACTGAGGGTTGCCGGAGGGATATTGGGTGGGGGGATGGGCTAAATGAGTGATGGGCATTCAGGCGGGCACTTGTTGGGATGAGCACTGGGTGTTATATGTAAGTGATGAATCACTAAATTCTGCTCCCGAAATCCTTATTACACTCTACGTTAAGTAACTTGGATTTAAATGTTTAAAAATACTGAGACGTTAAAAAAGGAAAAAAGAGACAACCTTATCCCCAACCCCGGCACCTTAGCACTGTTTCCATAGCTACACATCACTCCTGCTACTTATTTATTGAGCATGTACTACGTGCCAAGCACTGCACATACATCACTATGTGCAGTGCTCTTAATTACATCCATCCTGGTTCCATCAGACATTCTGCTTAAAAGAGCAGGCTCGTAACTGATTCATAAACATTATTCACATTTTCACATAAGCCTCATGATTATTTTTTCATGATGACTACTTTCAAAATGTAATACATTATACAAATTTCGCAAACTAAGCAGGAAAATATCCTATCTCAGCACCTAACAACCCATTACCTACCCTGTGTATTTCTCTACGCGCTTCTGTACAAAACAGTAATCCCGCATGCTACTTTTCCTAACGTCCGTGTCCAAAGTGTTTCCCCATCTCGTTGCCCAGCCCTCTTTCAAAATAGCCTTTGCTTCTAGAAATTTCCAGCTTACTGGCATCTTCCTGCCCCTCACTTCCGGAGCATTGCTGGAAAAGGTGCCAAGATGATTGTCTGAGTTGGGATTTGTTCTAGGTGGTTTCTTGTGTTCTTGCGGGAGTCTGTCCTGTCCCTGTGTGAGCAAGGGCTCTCCTCCATGAGCCCCCCTCAGAAAAAGGGATGAGATCGACAGAGTGTTGCAGCTTCTTCCTTTGCCCCCCCCTCGCTCGCCCTCTCCCCCCATCTCTGATGCCCATTTCTTCCGGTCGTGGAGTCAGATAGTCGCGGGCTCGGCCATTCGGCAGAGTGACCGCATCTCTGAACCTCTGCGTTTCCTCAGCTGTGGGACGCAGCCCCTGTCTTCACGGGGACGTCCCTACACCTGAGGGACGGTGCAGGTAAAATGCAAGCAGAAGACTTGCTACAATTGGTGCTCTGAAGTCATTCTGCGCCTGGAGTTTGATCTCCACCACTGAGTCTCTGCCTGGACCTGACCCGTGGACTCCCAACCCTGGGATCCAGCTACGAGCGAGTTTGGCAGATGAACCGAGTTCTCTGGGCCCGAGATTCTATAACCCTGTTACCCAGAGCCTCCACATCCTGACCTCTGCCACGCCAAGACCTGTCCCTCGGTTTGACCTCCTCACTAGAACAGTAATCCTCTTACTGACCGGTGGCAACGTCCCCAGGCCCCAAACTTCAACAGCCCCGTCCCGTCTGTGCTGCCTAACTCCTTCCCCTCTTTGCTTTGGATCTCCTGACATAAGCACCCATCCAGACACCAAAGCACTGAGACCAGCCGATGCCTTCTACTCAGGACCTGGCTCCTGACGTGCCTTGCGCATTTGCCTACAGCGAAGTGTCTTGCACACACGTCCTTGGCCGTGTTAAGAAAGCAGTATGATTCGACGAGTTACTAAGATAATAAAAAATAAAACCTTGCATGTGTAATAACAATTGACACTATATATAAGGCACCTGCTGGCAAGTTATCACCTTGGATTATCACAGCAGTTTCCTGCGCGAAATAAGAATAATTTCACTTACTTTGAAGATGAAAGATGAAGGCACAAAGGAGTGAATTGCCCAAGATTGGTGACTTCGTGGTGGCGCCAGAATGAGTATCCCAGGGGCGCTGGGTGGCTCAGTCAGTTGAGCGTCTGACTCTCGATTTTGGCTCAGGTCTGGATCCCACGGGTTCGTGGGTTCGAGCCCCGCATCGGGCTCCACGCTGACCGTGCAGAGCCTGCTTGAGATTTTCTCTCTCTCCTTCTCTCTCTGCCCCTCCTCCCGCTCTCCCTCAATAAATAAACTTTTAGAAAATTAAAGAAAAGAAAATGAGGGGCACCTGGGTGGCTCAGTCGGTTAAGTGTCAGACTTCGGCTCAGGTCAAGATCTCCCGGCTTGTGATTTTGAGCCCCGCGTCGGGCTCTGCGCTGACAGTACAGAGCCTGATTGGAATTCTCTCTCTCTCTGCCCCTTCCCCTCTCACGCTCTCCCAACAAATAAATAAGTAAACATTAAATAAAAATTAAAAAATAAAAAGGAGGGGGACTGAGAGAGGGAGCGACTCCGAGGGCAGCAAGGGGGGACATAGGGAAGCAGAGAGAACTTTTAGTCCCGCGGGTAGGGGCCCCCAAGCTTACACTTTGGCACGCTTCACAGAAATGGCAAGTGCTCAGGGGAGATGGCTCACTGGCGTCCCCAGGAGCCTAGAGCCTTGGCCCTGGGGCGCCCACTCCCGCCACAGTGAGAATTCCTGGATTTCAGACATGGCACGGAAACAGAGATCTGCAAGACTTCAAAGGACTTCAGGGGTTTGGACCAAAACCATGGTGGGCTGACCATCCCCCATATCTCTGGCATCATCAAAACCTCCTGGTAGCTATGGAAGGTGAGGGGAGAAACCCAATCGTGACTGAGATTGCATTGCCTAGAAGTCTGCTGAAACAAACGTAAAAAGTAGGATTTAAGTTGATTTGATTTAAAGAAGAAAATTAGGGTGGTTCTTGAACCCCTGGGGCTGTGGATGCAACAGCTACCATTCCTCTTTCCTTCATTCATTAAGAATGTAGCTAATATGGGGAGCCTGGGTGGCTCGGTCGGTTAAGCACCTGACTCTGAATTTCAGCTTAGGTTGTTTTGTCGCTGTCGTGTGATGGAGCCTCAAGTCGGGCTCTGGGCTGGGTGTGGAGCCTGCTTGGGATTTTCTCTCTCCCTCTTTCTCTGCCCCTCCCCCACTGGCATGGTCACACGTGCACTCTCTCTCTCTGAAAAGAAACAAATAAATACAAAGGGGCACCTAGGTGGCACAGTCAGTTAAGCGTCCAACTCGATCTTGGCTCAGGTCATGATCTCATGGTTGAGGAGTTCGAGCCCCCATTTGGGCTGTGCGCTGATGGTGCGGAGCCTGCTTGGGATTCTCCTTCCTTCTCTCTGCCCCTCCCTTGCTTGTGCTCTCTCTCTCTCTCTCTCACAAAATAAATAAATACACCTTTAATACATTTTTAATGTTTATTTTTTTTTTGAGACAGAGAGAGAGAGCAAGCCGGGCAAGGGCAGAGAGAGGGGGAGAGAGAGAGAATCTCAAGTAGGCTCCACAATCGCTACACAGAGCCCCCCACGGGGCTCAAACCCACGAACTGTGAGATCGTGACCTGAGCTCAAATCAAGAGTCGGTCGTTTAACCGACTGAACCACCCAGGCACCCCCAAATAAACTTTTAAAAAAATAAAAAAGAGTTTAGCTAATTTTATTGAGCTCTGAGGAGGTACCAGGCATTGTGTCAGGCACTAGGAATACCTTTTGTATTGATATTACCCTTACCTGATAAAGCAAATAAATAATGGTAAATAGTTGAGGCACCTGGCTGGCTCAGCCGGTAGAGCACGTGGCTCTTGATCTTGGGGTCATGAATGCAAGCCCCATGTTGGGTGTAGAGATTGCTTAAATCAACTTAAAAAACAAAGGGTAAAAAGCAATACATAGCAAAAAAAAGGAATTGAAGAAGTTGAAATGATAGAACATAAGGTAAGAAAAAGGCAAATGAACCCTACTAAGATAAGGTAGTCAGGGGGAGTCTGGCTGGCTTAGTCAGTGGTGCATGCAACATGTAACTCTCGATCTTGGGGTTGTGAGTTCAGGTCCCACGTTGGGTGTAGAGCCTACCTAAGGCTGGGTAGCTCAGTTGGCTGAGTGTCCGACTCTTGATTTTGGCTCTGGTCATGATCGCGAGGTTTGTGAGTTCGAGTCTCACGTCAGGCTGTGTGCTGGTGGTGTGGAGCCTGCTTGGGATGCGCTCTCTCTCTCTCTCTCTCTCATAAATGAATGAACGAATAAATAAATAAACTAACATTAAATCACATAGGCCTCCCTGAAGAATGCTGTCCATTATCTTCTGAGAGTCCTGTTAAAAATGCAGATTCTGGGGACACCTGGGTGGCTCAGTCGGTTAAGCGTCCGACTTCGGCTCAGGTCAAGATCTCACAGTTCATGAGTTCGAGCCCTGCATCGGGCTCTGTGCTGACAGCTTAGAGCCTGGAGCCTGCTTCAGATTCTGTGACTCCCTCTCTCTCTGCTCTTCCCCTGCTCATGCTCTGTCTCTCTCTCTTTCAAAAAGAAAGAAAAACATTTAAAAAAAGAAAGAAAGAAAGAAAAAGGGGCATCTGGGTGGCTCGGGCCATTGGGCATCTGACTCTTGGGTTCAGCTCAGGTCATGATCTCACAGTTTCATGAGTTCAAGCCTCACACTGGGCTCTGTGCTGCCAGGGAGGAGCCTGCTTGGAATTCTCTCTTTACCTCGCTCTCTGTCCCTCCCCTCATTCATGCTTCTGTCTCTCTTAAAATAAATAAACCTTAAAAAAAATTTTTTTTAAAAGAAAGAAAAAAAATTGTTTTAACTTAAAAAAAATTTGTGTCTTCAAAAAAAAGTTGTGTCTTCTTTTGGGGTGCCTGGGTGGCTCAGTTGGTTAAGCATCCAACTTTGGCTCAGATCATGATCTCATGGTTTGTGAGTTCGAGCCCCTAAGGGGGCTCTCCACTCTCAGCACGGAGCCAACTTCGGGTCCTCTGTCTCCCTCTCTCTCTGCCCCTCCCTTTCTCTCTCAAAAATAAATAAAAATATTTTAAAAATATTGTGTCTTCTGTAAAGAGCAATGGTCTTGACCTCATTGTTGTCCCAGTCCTTGGCCAAACTCAGCTCCTTCACATTGAGTGTCCTCTGAGCATCTATCCTGGACCTGCCTTAAGTCCTTACCTGCAACAGTAACACCTATAGGTCCTTTCCCCTGGCCCAGCCTCCAACTTTGCTTAGCTCAGTGAGAGTGAGAAGGAAAAAATTGTTGGCAATGAGAAGTCAGTAGACTTCTAAGAGGAAAGTAACTCCAGTAAAAATAATCATTCCTTGGGGCGCCTGGGTGGCTCCGTCGGTTAAGCGTCCGACTTTGGCTCCGGTCATGATCTCATGGTCTGTGAGTTCGAGCCCCGCGTCGGGATCTGTGCTGACAGCTCAGAGCCTGGAGCCCGCTTTGGATTCTGTGTCTCCCTCTCTCTCTGCCCCTCCCCTGTTCATGCTCTCTCTCTGTCTCAAAAATAAATACATACTAAAAAAAAAAGTTAAAAAAAAATAATCAGGGGCGCCTGGGTGGCGCAGTCGGTTAAGCGTCCGGCTTCAGCCAGGTCACGATCTCGCGGTCCGTGAGTTCGAGCCCCGCGTCGGGCTCTGGGCTGATGGCTCAGAGCCTGGAGCCTGTTTCCGATTCTGTGTCTCCCTCTCTCTCTGCCCCTCCCTCATTCATGCTCTGTCTCTCTCTGTCCCAAAAATAAATAAACGTTGAAAAAAAAAATTAAAGGGGCGCCTGGGTGGCGCAGTCGGTTAAGCGTCCGACTTCAGCCAGGTCACGATCTCGCGGTCCGTGAGTTCGAGCCCCGCGTCGGGCTCTGGGCTGATGGCTCAGAGCCTGGAGCCTGTTTCCGATTCTGTGTCTCCCTCTCTCTCTGCCCCTCCCCCGTTCATGCTCTGTCTCTCTCTGTCCCAAAAATAAATTAAAACGTTGAAAAAAAATTTAAAAAAAAATCATTCCTTTCAGAGACTCCTTATCATGAGTTCTGGGATTCCTTCCAGCCTACGGGTCTGGGGGTGAATGCCCACTGGGGGCGTCCTCCACGCAGAACACTTTGGGACCATTTGATCCTCTCCCACCAGCAGCTCAGTAAGATTGTCCTGTGTGGCCATGAAAGAAAACCCTATGTGGAATATCCCTGGGAGCTCCAGGACCACCTGGGAGGACCTGGGGAGAAGCAGAATTCAGAGAGAGCTGTAGCATGAGGTTGGGCACCCCAGCACCTAGGACACCTCTGTGACAGAGCTGATACCCATTGATGATGCCGCCAATCACATTTTGCGTCTCACCAATGACAAGAATGAGAACCAGAATAACTCCAAGGACGTTCCAAGGACAATGGTTCAAGGGACCACTGCTCTCTCTAATCCCTTGAAAACTATCTTGGATTTTACCTCTGAACCCGCCCACTAGCCACATGGGAATGAGCCCGTTTTCAAGGTGGAGGATTCTTCCCCAGACCACGTCTCTTCCAAATATCCGACCCAGGGGCCTCCATCAATCTGCCTAATGTGGTCCTACTCTCATCTGACTTCTTTTGCCCGGATCCTGACACCCTCTACTTGTCCTAGGTCCTCCATGGAGCAACCGGCCATCTCACCGTCCCAGGAGCCAAGAGGCAGCCCCAGCTGTGCCGGGTGAGGTAGGAGATGCTCACTGAAGTAGGAATGGGGCCTGCGTTCTCTCAGACGACTATGAAGACAAGGGAGAACTGAGGTAACAGTGCTAGACACTATCGATACTCTATTTCAGGTGTTCTTGTGTCATCCAAGCTTCTGTGGGGTGACCTGTGGTCTGCAAGCTCTGCGTGAGCCAGGATCCACATCTTTCTTCTTTTCTTTTTTAAAGTGTATTCATTTAGGGGCACCTGGGTGGCTCAGTCGGTTAAACGTCCAACTTTGGCTCAGGTCATGATCTCACAGTTTCTAAGTTTGAGCCCCGCAAACTGTTAGCTGTGCTGACTGCTCAGAGCCTGGACCTGCTTCAGATTCTGTGTCTCCTTCTCTCTCTGCCCCTCCCCAGCTCTCTCTCTCTCTCTCTCTCTCTCAAAAATAAATAAATATTAAAAGCTAAAGAAAAATTGTTTAGGTTTATTTATTTAGAGACAGAGAGAGAGGAGAGGGGCAGAGAGAGAGAATCCCAAGCAGGCCCTGCACCGTCACCACGGAGTCCGATGGCAGGGTGCGAACTCACAAACCATGAGATCACGACTTGAGCTGAAACCAAGAGCCGGACGCTTAACCAACTGAGACACCCAGGAGCCACATCTATCTTGTTCAGTGCTGTATCCTCTGACCCCAGAACTATGCCTGGCACAAGCAGGCACTCATTTAATATGTGCTAAATGAGAAACAGCCTGGGATCAAAACTATTGTTTAAAACATTGGCTCTGGGGGCGTCTGGGCGGCTCAGTCAGTTGAGCGTCTGACTTCAGCTCAGGTCATGATCTCATGGTCTGTGGGTCTGTGAGTTCGAGCCCCACGTCAGGCTCTGTGCTGACAGCTCAGAGCCTGGAGCCTGCTTCGGATTCTGGGTCTCCCCCTTTCTCTGCTCCTCCCCGTTGCGCGCGCTCTCTCTCTCTCTCAAAAATAAATAAACATTAAAAAAATGTTTTAATAGAAATAAACAAATAAAACATTGGCTGTGGTCTAAATTCCAAATACCTAATTACCTTCATGGTGACAGCTGGCACTCACATAGAGCCGACAGTGCCCCGGGCACTCACTCACTAGATGGCTTCAAAGCAACCTGTAAAGCAAGTCTTGTTATCCCACTTGCTGGATGTGGAAACTGGGTCTCAGGATGTGACTTGCCTAAAGTTTCATGGAGATGAAGAACTGGGGTTTGCGAAGAAAGGCTAGGGGATCCCATAGTGTGTTTCTGTTAACACATGTTCGCTGGGATACAACCTGGGTCCAGTTCCTACAGATACATTCTTCTACGAATTTATTTTTTATTTATTCTGTTCTGAGTCCCCTCTCACTGGGTGGACCCCCATGGAAGCAGCCAGGCTCAGTGCTCCCCCGGAGTTGGGTTACTGTGGACAAGTCATTTGACTCATCCTGTTAGCTTCTTCAGAGAATTTTTAGAGTCCCCATTCCCCAAAGAGATACTGTGAATGTAAGGGGGAGAGAGAGATGAAATTGAATACTATTCATAGTGAAGTTTTATACACTCATAAAAATGAGGTCTTCAGATGTGACCGAGTAGTGAACTTAAGAATACAAGTTAAGTAGTTTTTAAGACTTGCCTTCGAACCAAGATTTGACCACAGCTCCAATCCTCTCCTATGGACAGGGCCAACTGGCCATTTCAACACACTTTACAAGTAGACTAGAATGAGCTAGAAACACCCTATATTTAGAAAGTATTTTGGGGCACCGGCTGGCTCGATTGGTAGGGCATGCAACTCTTGATCTCCAGGTCATGAGTTCACCCCCCACGTTGGGCAAAGGGTCTACTTAAAAAAGCAAATACAAGTAGGAAGTATTTTCATATTGATGGAATATGTGCGTGTATGAGTGTATTCAGTTTCTTTAAATCGTTATGAAAATTAATTTCGGATGTATACAAATGTAGAGAGACTAGTATAATGAATCCCATGAACTCATATGTAGATTCAACAATCATCAAATTCATGACTTAGCACCTTTCATCTAACCCCCTCCTTCTCTGCCTCCCCATAGTATTTTGAAGCAAATATTAGAAAGCATATTTCTTACATAAATATTTTAGTATATATCTCTGAAAGAGAGGGGCTTCCTTTGGAAAAATATAAAACAGCTAAAACAAAATAAAAATAATTCCTCTTATCGTCAAATATCTACTCAGAAATCCACCTTCTCTTTGTATTTATCACACGTTTTTTGGGGTTTGTTTAAACTGGGATCCAAATAAAGTTCCCGTATCGCAACTGAGTGATGTCTTTTAAGTCTCTTTAGATGAGACTTTCCCGCTCTTTCTTATACTCTTGCAATTTATCTTGTAGTCGAAAACCTAAATGCTATTTTTAAAGCCTCGAAATAATTAGAATTATCCTGAGATCACACGTTGGTCTTAAAGAAAAACTGTATCAATTAAGAGAAGACATCCATGCTTTCTATCTCCCTTTTGTAGTCAAACATGGATTCATTTACAAGGTGGTCATCAACAAAAAGATACATTACCTTGTAGTACACAGGCGTCCCTGCTTAAGATAATTTTTAAATTGTATAAACCAGTTTTTAAGCCATGGAAATCCTATAGAGCTACTCCTTTCATTTGTGGTTTCTAAAAGGAAAAATAAAGTCCCCGAGCACATCGTATATGAAAGAACAGCATACAGAGCTATGGCAAGGGCGAATACCCAGGGCACAGGGCAGAGAGTGTTCTGCGTGGATAAGAGCATGAAAGTGCATAGAGATTAGCTGCTCTTTATTACGGGGCTCAAGGCTTCCAGAAACATGAAAGTTTAAAGATACCTGGTTGCTATGGCTGCACAAACTAAAGAGAGACAATCCTCCTTTACCTACAATGTAAGGAAGAGTTTAAGGGGCTGCTTTTATCTCCATAATTGCTTTAATTTCCCATTACCCACTGCGGGAGAACGAGCGGAGCTCCTGCCGCTAACGGGCCTTGGCTGAAGCCCTGTGGTCCCAGGGATGAGCCTGGGTGGGGGAGGGGAGGGAGAGAGGACCTTCTCTCCCTCCTGTCTTCTCTGGGCCCTTTCACCCCTTGCCCTTTGAGTCTTCCCAGGGTACACCCTGCCCCGAGAGGGTGTTTCCGGGCCGAGAGCAGAGCAGCTGGGCCTGGCGGTTGGTCAGAAGGGACTGGGTGTGGACTGTGGTCTGGATGACGCGAGGGGCGCCTGCCCTGGGAACGGAGCCAGGCTGAATTATTTTTCTGGCTATTGTGGGTCTCAGTATACATTCCTGCCTCCCTGTCCGGGCTGGAAATTCCATTGCGCTGAGCATGGTGTGTGTGAGCACGTGTGTGGTATGAAGAGCATGTAGGGAGAGGCTGGAAGGACCCGGGCTGGTGGCTTTCCCAGCCCTCAGCTCCCAGCCAGGGTGTCGCCCCTTTCAGGTAGAGCAAAGAGGCCCTCAGTCCCCTCCAGGCCACCTTGACGGGGCAGGGGGTGGGGGGTGGGCAGCGTCAGCTTGACATTGAGTGGAAAAATTACAACACTAACAGGCCTCGATGGAAGGCTCCGGACCACAGCCTGGCATTTGCTATGCATTGTTTATCCTCCTTGCAACTCCCCCACTGGACGGGAAAGGCCTGGAGGGGACGCAAGGAACAGGAGCGGGAGCTGGGTGAGGCCAAGCAACGTGCTCGAAGTGAAGCCGATGAGCGCATTTGGCTCTGGCGCTGCGATTCTAGGCAAGTCATTTGGCCCCTCGGAGCCTCGGTTTCCATAGTTGCGAAGCGGAAATAATAGAAATACCCATCTGGAGAAGTTAATTCAAAGAAAAGATGAGCTAATGTGTGGAAGGTCGAGTGATGAACTAAAGCACTATCCAAAAATAAGGTCAGGAGGTCGGAAAGGAGCTTGCTCGGCCCAGACCCAGGTGCTCTCCTAGTAACAAGGCACAGCTTCTTAGATGAAATACTTCCGGTGGGTCAATTAGGTTATCTCATTGTAAGAATATCTTGTCTCTTTGCATAACATTCAAGATTTTCATATTATGTTTTATTTACTTATTTATTTTTGTTTTATTGGGGAGGGGCAGAGAGAGAAGGGAGAGTGAGAATCCCAAGAATCTCCCTCCCAAGGGGGAGAGAGAGAGAACCCTGACTCGCGGCTCACTCTCATGCACTGTGAGATCAGGACCTGAGCCAAGATCAAGAGTCAGATGCTTAACCGACTGAGCCACCCGGTAAATTTGGGGGCAGAGGGAACAGCCTGAACAAGGACTGGAGGTGGGCTGGCCCCAGGTGAGGCTCAGAGTACGGGATGGGTAGCCAGGGGCCAGATCATGCAAGGCTTGGTGGACTATAATAAGCAATTTTTTTAATGTTTATTTTTGAGAGACAAAGAGAGGGAGGGGCAGAGAGAGAGGGAGACAGAGGATCTGTAGCAGGCTCTGTGCTGACAGCAGAAAGCCCGACACGGGGCTTGAACCCATGAACCATGAGATCGTGACCTAGGCCGGAGTCTGACGTTTAACCGACTGAGCCACCCGGACGCCCCTTACTTTTATTTGTTTTAAGCAATCTCTGTACCCAACATGGGGCTCGAACTCAGTACCAAGGGTGCATGCTCTACTGACCGAGCCAGCCCAGTACAGGCTTCTTAGAGGGCATGTGTGGACCAGTGTGATTTACATTTCAGGGTCCCATTTACTGCTATGGAGAGGAAGGACAGGAGAGAAGCCGGGGGGAAAGCAGGCAGGTGAGAGAGGACGGAGGCGTGGGAGCGTGGCTGCAGTAGAAATGCCGAGGAGGCGCTTTTGAAATATTTTCTGGGTAAGGTCGACAGGACTTGGTGACGGATGGGGGGGCAAGGGACGTGTGGCATCAAGTCCCCATGAAGTCCAGGGCAGGGTTATTTCCCCGATAAATCCAGTGCAGTGCTATAAGTGTATTTCCCTCATGATTTTTTTAAACATTTTATTTTTAACAGAATTTATTTATTTGTATTTATTTATTTTAAAATTTTATTTATTTTTTTTATTAAAAAAATTTTTTTTTGTATTTATTTATTTCTGAGACAGAGACAGAGCATGAGCAGGGGAGGGACAGAGACAGAGGGAGACACAGAATTAGAAGCAGGCTCCAGGCTCTGTCAGCACAGAGCCCGATGCGGGCCTCGAACTCACAAACCGTGAGATCATGCCCTGAGCTGAAGTCGGTCGCTCAACCGACTGAGCCACCCAGGCGCCCCAAATTTTATTTATTTTGAGAGAGAGAGAGCACACAAATGGTGGAGGGGCAGAGAGAGAGGGAGAGAGAAAGAATCCCACACAAGCTCCGTGCTGGTTTGACATGGGGCTCAAACCCATGAACCACAAGACCATGACCTGAGTCAAAACCAAGAGTTGGGACGCTCAGTCAACTGAGCCGCCCAGGTGCCCCATAGTTACATTTTTTTCTCTAGCTCACCTATTGTAAGAATACAGTGTATAATACATATACAACACGCAAAAGATGTTAATTGACTATTTATGTTACCAGTAAGCCTTCCGGTCAAGAGCGGGCTATTACTGGAGTTTTGGGGGAGTCAAAAGCTATACGTGGATTTTCAACTGCAAGGTGGTCGGCATCCCAACCCCTGTGTTGTTCAAGGGTCGGTCAACTGTATTCATAAAGTGCTTCTACAAAGTCATGTTTTTGAGTGATTTGACTCTTCCTGGACAATCCATGCTCCTGTATGAGCGGCCATCCTAATTGTGGACACAAAGTCTCTGGGAGAAGTCCTGTAACCAAACACCTCACAAGGGAGTCCACTTTCGCTCAAACAGCAGTGACGGGGCCCCACCCCAGCCTCTGGGTGGGCGGCATTGGGAAGGAAGGGAAGATGTAGATAGACTTCCAACAATTGTCTTCCTGGTCTTGCCCAAATCTGTTTACTTCAATCACTATAAAACCCAGGTGCAGGAACTCAGGCAAATAAGAGGAGAGAGAGGCGCAGGAGGAAGTGCCCTTGAACTCTCCAATCAAAAAGAACCCTTCTCCCTTTGCTGAAATGATCCTTTCGCGAGCAAGGGGCACGTGCTGGCGAGGATGCTTACCAATCAGATCCCTGGCTCTAGAGCTGCCTGGTGGTTCACGGTCAACAACGTCAGGGCAGAGGGCTTCGTTTCTTTATCTCGAGGCCCTGGCTGCCTCTGTGCACCAGGCGCTGACCTAATGCTTGCAGTTAAAGCAGAGAACGAGACAGGGATTCTGTCCCCATGAAGCCCGAACGGACGAAAAAACTCCCAGCAGATTAAGAAGTAAAATATAAGGGGGGCGGGGGGGAACCCGGGTGGCTCAGTCCGTTAAGCTGCCGACTTTGGCTCAGGTCAGGTCACGATCTCACGGTTTGTGAGCTCAAGCCCCGCGTCAGCTCAGAATCCGAAGCCTGCTTCAGATTCTGTGTCTCCTTCTCTCTCTGCCCCTCTCCTCCCCTCCACGCTCTGTCTCTCAAAAATAAACATTAAAAAAACTTTTAATAGGGAAGTAAAATATAGGGGATGTTGGATAGTTAACAGTTTTCTGGGTGGAAATGAATGAGGGAAAAAGACATTAGAGAGTGGCATTGTGGGCACAGAAAGGGAGGCTTCGCTGAGGTGCCATTTGAGGACAGACCCCAAGGGGGGCGGGGGGAAGAAAAAGATTCAGGAAGAAAGAATAAGGTACAGAATTGCAGGAGCAAGACAGAGCAGGAGAGCCGCAGATGAGGTCGGGAGGACTACAGTGAGGAGAGACACAGGGACGCAGGTTTGAAAGACACTCACGTGATTTGTCGTCTTCTGATTTTTTAACAGGATCGCTCCATCTGTTACACTGAGAACGGACTGCAGGGAGCCAGGGTGGAAGCAGGAGGCTGTCTGGAGGCTTCCTTAGTAACCCGGTGGAGAGAGCATGCCACCGGGAGTCGGAACTAAAAAAGCAGTGCCTTTCAAATCAAAACCACGATGAGTTCCCGCCTCATACCTGTTAGAACGGCGACTGTTAACAACCAAAACCACACCCAGAAAACAACAAGTGTTGGCAAGGACGCAGAGAAATTGGCGCCCCGGTGTCCCGCTGCTAGGAATGCGACAGCGTGGCAGTTTCTCAAAATATTAAAAATAGAATTACCGGATGATCTAGTAATTCCACTTCGGGGCATACGTCGGCGGAAGAGTTGAAAGCAGGGTCTTGGAGAAATATTTGTACATCCGTGTCCACAACGAAGGGGTTCAGAACATGCACCATGAAATACGCATTAAGAATTATTTGTTGTTGTTGATTTGAGTAAGCTCTACACCCAACGTGGGGCTTGAACTCACAACCCCAAGTTCACATGCTTGAGAGTCATACGCGCCATCGACTGAGCCAGCCAGGCGCCCCTGATAGAATTATTTTGAGGGGTGCCTGGGTGGCTCAGTTGGTGAAGCGTTTGACTCTTGACTTCAGCTCAGGGCATGATCTCATGGTCCGTGGGATCAAGTGTGGGGCCTGCTTGGGATTCTCTCTCTCTCAAAATAAATAAATAAAACTTAAAAAAAAAAAAAAAAAGAATTATTTTGAGCTGAAAGGAATTGGAAAAAAAAAGGGACACAGGAAAAACTGCCCCCCCCCCCCTTTACAGGACAGGAGGGCAGGACAATTCTTGATCATCAGAGACACCTCTAGACTCTAGCTCAGAAATAGCACCAGAGGACTCCACATAACAAACCCTATTAGGTAACCTTTATCCTCACTCTCTCCAAATATTTACCTTCCCACAGTTTGCTGCCCATAGAAGCACATAGTCCTGGTGCTTTGTCTTGTCACTTCTCTATCAGATTTATTGTTCTTTTGTTCGATGCACTACAAGCCCAAGTCCTAATCGCCCCTTTGAGTTCTCCGGTGCACATACGCTCATGAAGAAACCATTCTTCTCCGATTAATCTGTTTTGTGTCAGTCCAGTGTGCAGGGCGCCAGCCAGAGAACCTCAGAGGGTAGAGGGAAAAGTTCATTTGCTCCTCCCCTACAACGGCAGCATTACTCGCAACAGCCAAACATGGAAACACAAGTGTGACACCAACAGAATGGATAAACAAAAAATGTACGTACGTGCGATGGAATATTATTTGACCTTCAGAAAGGGCATTCTGACAGAGGCTACCACGTGGATGAACCTTAAAGATATGACGCTAAGGGAAGTAAACCAGTCACAAAAAGCCAAAGATCCTATTTCACTGATGTGAGGCATCTACAACAGTCAGACTCAAGGACAGAAAGTAGAATGGTGGTTGCCAGGCACTGGGGAAGTGGGGAAAGGGAAGTTGTTTAATGGGCACAGAGTTTTCAGTTTTGCAAGATGAGAAAGTTCTGGAGATTGGTTGCACCACGGTGTGAACGTACTTAACATCCCTGAACTGCACACTTAAAAATGGTTAAGATGGTAAGTTTTATGGTATGTGTATTTTACCACAATTAAAAAAAAAAAAAAAAGCCATGCTTTTATCTATTACAAGATAAAGTGGTTCAGGAACCACTGACTTAAAGCCAAGAGTTGAACACAACTGACGGAGTCACCCAGGCACCCCCACTGTTCCTCACGTCTTTTGCGTCCTCCTATAAATATTCTAAATGTAAACATATCCCATTATTTATACTAACCATAGCACTGCACCTTGCTTTCTGTTTTCATCTATTATATTCTGGAGACTGGTCCATATCAATACATGCTGACCTGTGCCCCTTTTTAACGCCACTCGCTGTATCAAACCATTGCACCGATGTATCGTATTTATTTGGCTAGTATTCTCTTGGACATGTAAGTTATTTCCAAATGTTTCCTATTGCAAAAAGGGCAGGAATGAATATCCTTCTACATGCTTCTGTGGGCACATGTGCCCTACATCTGTAGAATAAATTCCGGTGAGAGAGGAGTGAAAAGATACCTGATTTTCACTTTCAGCACATATTGTCAAAATTTTCTTCTGATGAGGCTATACCAAATTTACATTTACACCTAAACTGTAATGCATGCTTGATTGCCCACCTTGTCACATCTGTTCATAAAAAGCCCAAACATTTCATCAGCCAACTTAATCTGGTCTACATCCCTCTTCCCTACACTCTGACTGCAGGTGGCTCTGGATTTACTTTCCTTGTTTTATACCCAAAACACAATTTCTGATTCTTATCCTTTAACCTCGTGACTCATGAGCAGCATTCCATCCCAGAAGGCTAGTAAATAGCCCTCAGTACCATCCCCTTTCCACCCCCTTGCTATAGGGGGGCAGCGGTCTGATGATTGGGACTTCTCCATGGAGATTCTCCCGTTACAACCAATAGTTCTGCAACATGAACCGGATCATGCTTGCGATAATCCAGATTACTCACTGTGCAATTCAAACTCCCCCATCACAACCCTCATGGCACTTAGTCACTTGGGAGCCTTGCCACACGCTGCAGATCCCCTCAGCTGGAAGTAAGTAAGGCCCCCCGAACAGTAGGTGATAAAGAAATATTCTCAAATGCCATTTTATCCCAATGATCTGAGGGGCAGTGCCTCAAAGTGCCCTTCTTTGGTACAATCTGTCCTTCATGACCCCAAGTCTGTAGGTAGGAACTTCTCCATAGTCTGAGCTGATCTCCAGGTCCTGCCATACTTGCTGCCCTGGGACACATCATGATCTTGCGTTTTTGTTGTTTGTTTGTTAAAGGCTGTATCTTTAAGTAATGTCTATACATACCCAAGATGGGTGTTGCACTCAGGACCCCTACATCAAGAGTCCCACGCTCCGCTGACTGAGCCAGCCAGGCACCCTGGGATCTCGGGTTTTGACGTCGTTTATGCTGTTCCCTTCCTTTGGAAGTATCCTTCCCTTTCACTGCTGTATTTCCAGTCTTTACCATTTTATAAGACAAACTTCAAATGCCACCTCCTCCACAAAGCCTTCCATGATTCCCTAACTGGGAGCAACCTTCACCCTCCTCAAAACTCCCCCAGCGTTTAGGACACTTGACATTTTCTAACCTTTTTGCTTACAATACATCTGGGCTTCCCTGTAGGCCTGGGATATACCTGAAGGTGGGGACGGGACAGCACTTTACTCACCTACATACTCTGTGCCACCACAGGCGGGTTACCGAAGTCATAGGCTCCTGGATATCCTGGCAGAAGTTCCTAGGCATGGCCTGTTTCACGCTGACCCCATAGAAAACTACCTGTACCAGATGTCACAATGCCCTCATCTAGTTGCTCATTCTGCTGGTCAAATTTATTTATTTATAACGTTATTTATTTTTGAGAGAGAGACAGAGTGTGAGCAGGGGAGGGGAGAGGGAGACGCAGAATCTGAAGCAGGCTCCAGGCTCTGAGCTGTCAGCACAGAGCCCGAGGCAGGGCTCAAACCCACAGACTGCGAGATCATGACCTGAGCCGAAGTCGGATGCTTAACCGGCTGAGTCACCCAGGCACCTCTCTGCTGGTCAAATTGAAACCTCTGAACAGAATCCTGGCACTACCGTACTGCCCGCATCTGGGCGTGAGTCTCCGTAACCTTCCTGGGCCTTGCTCTTCTGGCCATACTTACCCAACCCGTGCCACCGTTTCACGCACAGCAACGCAGCCACTAAGCTTAAAATTACACGTGGACTCGGAGCGCTGTCCAAATCCCAGGCTAGGCATGGTATGCTTCTTTCAGGCTGGGTTGTTTCATTTCCTTTCTGCAATGATCTCGGAAGGCAGAGGTTATTGTCCTCACTTTGAATAAGGAACATTTTTTTTCCTTTTTTTCTAATTTTTTCTAATTCATTTTTTCTAACTCAAATCATTCTTTCATCCTTAGACAAGTATACTTTTATCTATTCCGGACGTAAACTATCTCCATTTTGATTCCACGTCTTTCTTGATGGTGACCGCCCAAGGTATTCAGTGTTTGATGAGAAAATTTACTAGGTCTTGGGAGTCATAATGCTTTCTGCTAATGTGTACATGCATGCTATAGATATTTAGAATCTATCAGATAATCTTTTGAGCACTATATAGATGGCACCCATTTCTTGTCACAAGGTGTTCCTGTAAACTACATCCCAAGAAACACTACCGTGAAGCAGGTCTTACGTATAATTTTTCCTACATAAAATTAAATGGTAATTCAGTTATATTCCTAAGATCAAACACCAAATTATAGATATAACCAGCCAGGTAGCCTAAGTATAGCAGTGGTGAAGAGGCAGCACAGCGTAGGGGGTTAGGAGCAAAAACCGATAGCTAAAGCACCTGGATTCAAATCCTGATAGTTACGTGCTACATATACTTGGAAGGGTCTCTTACTGGTGTGTGCCTCAATTTGCTCAACCGTAAATCCTACTTCATGGGATTGTTAAGCAGAGTATTAAATTAATGAATTTGGGGGATGCATTTAGGACAATGGCTGGCACACACTAAGTATCACATAATCTAATATACACTAATTTATACATTATAAGCTTCAGGGGCAAATACACACCTGTCCATTTGTCTTACTAGTTAAAATACAATTAAAAAAATAAAACTCTTCTAAGTCTGAAAATAAGTGTAGAATAGCATAGCAACTGGGATCTGAAATGTATTAAAAGCTCAATCCTATGAACCAGGAGATCATGCCCGAGCTGAAATCAAGAGATGGACGCCTAACTGACTGAGCCACCCAGGCCCCCGACAGACATTTATTTAAAACCACTTCAGGGGTGTCTGGCTGGCTCAGTTAGTAGAGCACGTGACCCTTGACTTTGGGGTTATGAGTTCAAGCCCTACTCTGGGTGTGGAGCCTACTTAAACAAAATTATATACACACACATATAACTTATTATATACATATTATTTATATATAAAATACATATATATTATTACATATATATGTATATATAAAATCACTTTAATAGTAGTACACTGCTCTCTTAAGAGATAAAAAGTCCTGAGGAGGTAATTTAAAATGATGACTTTTTGGGGTACCTAAGTGGCTCAGTCAGTTGAGCATCTGACTTGACCAGCTGAGGTCATTATCTTGCGGTTCGTGAGTTTGAGCCCCACACTGGGCTTGCTGCTGTCCCTGCAGAGCCCGCTTTGGATACTCTGTTCCTCTCCCTCTGCCCCTCCCCAACTTGCATGAGCACCCTCTCTCTCCCAAAAATAAATAAATATTTAAAAAAATGATTACTCTTCAAAAAAGTTATCCAGAATTTAATCTTGTTTCCTTAAGAAATTTGTAGCAAACAGAGGCATTCCAAATATTCCACTGATTTGGGTATTCTCGTAAGTATAATGGAAGTGGGATGGTATAATCCAAAGTTACACTTTAGTTATGCAAAGTACAAAGCTGTGGGAACTGCGTGAGACACTTACCATTTAGGAATAAATCACTGGTAAGCCTTTTCAGTTGTACAGTTTTCTGAGTCTGAAACTTTTAAGAATCAAAACATAGTAACTAGGTAAAAACAGCTTTTGATGAAGATATTAAGTGAAGGAAAATAGAACACACATGGTACACTCAATGTGATAATAACTATTCAAATCTGTGAAACAGCTCCATCCATCTATAGATTAGAAAGCAGACCGCAGAGAGGGTAATGGTGGCTATTGGCACAGCATTCGGTTTAAAGTGAAATTTATGCCAAAACAATTTTCCGCTTTGCAATCACAACCACCAAAGTAACAACTGATTCAGGCAAAAATTACCAATAGATCCAAAAAACCATTGTTGGGCAGAATATTCCAGAATAAGATATTCACAGTCTCAAAGACACACACAGGTTACTAATGGGGTTACAAAGGAAAAAGACAGGGGCACCTGGGTGGCTCGGTTAAGCGTGTGACACTTGGTTTGAGCTCAGGTTATGATCTCATGGTTTGTGAGATCGAGTCCCATGTCAGGCTCTGCACTGACAGTCAGGAAAACTGCTTGGGATTCTCTCTTTGGCCCTTCTTTGCTCCCTCACTCAAAAAAGAAGAAATAAAAGAGGGAAAGGGAAAAGACAGAGGCAGTCTGGTACAGCGAGGTAATCCGGTAAACTCTACCAAAGTGATCCAATTTAACATCACCAACGATGGGACAAGTCCCATCAATGCCTCCTGATACTGTGCTGTCTCTGTAGCTTTCCTGTCAAAAATGTTTACTCTGAATCTAATCATGTGAAACCGAGGGACGTTGTGCAAAATAACTGGCCTAGATTTGTCAAAATTGCACTAAGGAAATTAAGGAAACATGAAAACTAAATGCAGTGCAAGATCCTTGGAAGGATTTTTATAAGGAAAAAGTCCAGCTATAGGAGACATTACTGAAGACAACTGTGGAAATCTGAATAAGGACCGTAATCATTCCAAATAGTACTGTATTAATATTAATTTCTTGAACTTGATCATTTAATTATGGTCATGTAAAATAATGCTCTTGTTTTAGAGGACTAAACTAATGTATTTATGAGATTAAACTGAATTATTGTATTAATCTGGATGTTTGCAAATCTCTCAAATGATTCATTAAAGAAAGAAAACAAACAGGGGCTCCTGGTGGCTCAGCTGGTTAAGCACTCAGCTCTCCGTTTCAGCTCAGGTCGTGATCTCATGGTTTGTGAGTTTGAACCCTGGGTCAGGCTTTGGGCTGACAGTGTGGAGCCTGCTTGGAAATCTCTCTCTCTCTGCCCCTCCCCACTCTCTCTCTCGAAATAAATAAATAAACTTAAAAAAAAGAAAAAATATACGCAGTGGTGAAACAAACATGGCAAAATGTTATCAGGTAAACTGAGGTCAAGAATAAATGGGTATTCATTGTTTTTTCTTATAACTGTTTTGGGATTAAAATTTTTTTTAAAGAGTTGGGGCAAAAAGTCCATCTTTGTTGTTTTTTTTTTTAAGATTTATTTTTGAGAGAGACAGTGCAAAGAGGGAAGGAGCAGGGAGAGAGAGGGACAGAAGATCTGAACAGGCTCTGCACTGACAGCAGTGGGCCTGATGTGGGGCTCGAACTCATGAACCACAAGATCATGACCTGAGCTGAAGTTGGACACCCAACTGACTGAACCACCCAGGCACCCCTAAAGTTGTTCTTCTTTCTTCCTTCCTTTCTTCCTTCCTTTCTTCCTTCCTTCCTTCCTTCCTCCCTCCCTCTCTCTCTCTCTCTTTCTTTAGAGTTTATTTATTTTGAGAGAAAGAGAGAGATAGGAAGGGGTGCGGGGGGGGGGGGGGGGGACAGACAGACAAAGAATCCCAAGCAAGCTCAGCCCTGTCAGTGCAGAGCCCAACATGGGGCTCAATCTCATGAACCATGAGATCATGACCTGAACTGAAATCAAGAGTTGGATGCCTAACCAACTGAGCCACCCAAGCGCCCTGCTTTAAAGTTCTATACATGAAAAAAATAAAATAAACATAAAATACTAAAGTTCTAACATGATGCAGAGGTGCCTGGCTGGCTCAGTCGGAAGAGCATGTGACTCTTGATCTCAGGGTCGTGAGTTCCAAAAAGTTCTATACATGATCCAGAATGGATTCCACTATAGTTACAGTCACCAAATATTCACAAGAAACCTAAAGAGACGAAAGGCAAACAGATGTCTAATTTCAAGTATTAAAGATAATTTGTTAGTCCACATTACCTTGATAAAACATCAAGTTCACAGCAGGAAATCGCTTCCTAAATGGAGAATTTAAGTTTAAAAACAATTATTTTTCTTTTTATAGATGTAGTATGTAACCAGAAACAAATCTGAGATATAATTTAGGGTTATGAGAAGTAAGTATAAAGGCAAAAGGTATGCTGACTATACGTAAACACAGAGGATTTAGTTTCCAGAAAAATTAACTGCTGCAAACCTCAGAATTTACTCAATAGCTGGACAGATAAGATCCATTATTCAGTAACTTTATTCAGTAACCATCTACTGAACGCTAATTATGTGCCTGTGGTCCCGTGTTTAGTGTGCAGAAAGGATAAGACGTAACCCTTACCTTGAAGGACTCGGCCGACAAGAGTCTACTGTCAATTATACTTCGAGAGAAAAAAAGTCTCTACATATCCTTATAAAATCCTTATTTTTAAATTAATGACTTAGGCTGTGGGCAACCTAATTTTATAGCATGTAGCATCAGCAAAATTTCCCTAATATTAAATCCACACTATTAAACTTTACAATAAAGACTTTATAAGGACCATATACAGAAACTCTACTACTATGAAAACCTGGATTTTCTATTTCTGCTGAGAAGTACCCTATCACTTTAAGAGCAAAAATTCCTGTTATGTAAAGTGAGCGTGACAATTAACATACACCGCCGTTACCTTTGTAAGTCTTTTCTCTCAGGATTAAAGAGAGATTAAGAACAAGGGAGGGGTGGCTGTTTGTTAAATGTCACAGTTGTAACTAAAGTTTACATGGAGTGCCTGACATAAAACGAAGCCTCTCTCTGATGCAAATTAAGTTAAGCAATCCGAATTCTGTAACTCTGGGCTCTACAATCACATTTGAACTTATATTTATGCACTAGAATTTACAGGAATTGTTTTTCACATATTGAAACTCTTCAAGTTAAAACAGGTTTCAATATGATTTACTCAACAGAGATTTCATTGCTCAGAAATGTTTCAAGTTATTTACAGGGATCTTAATTCATCACCTGAAAGAATGATTTCATTTTTTTTTTTTTTAATTTTTCTTTAATGTTTAATTTGGAGAGAGAGAGAGGAGGAGGAGGAGCAGAGAGACAGGGAGGTGCAGAATCCTAAGCAGGCTCCAAGCTCTGAGCTGTCCACACAGAGCCCAACGTGGGGTCTGCGAGATCATGACCTGAGCCAAAGCCGGATGCCCAACCGACTGAGCCACCCAGGCGCCCCGAATGATTTCATTTTTAACAAAGATAAATCCTGAGTTTATCTCCAAGAAACAAAAGCATCCATTTCATCTACATAAAACCCCTCATCTGTCCTAAATCCAAAGAGTTAAAATGGGAAATTCTATGGTCAACTAACCTATAAAGCTATTTTCAGAACAGACTTTTCTACTATTTAGTAATATAAAAACCTAAATTACCTACTCATCACGAAGATGATCTGAGGGACAATAAATAGAGGGAGGTACTGTTCAACTCCTAGGCATATAAAGAAGGTAAGCAGAAGTCGATAAAGGACAGGAGAAAATGGCAGAAGACAGGCACATGCCTGTACAGACCTTTCTGCACCTGCTTATGGGACCGACTTCTTCGGTCCCCCACAAGCACGGATGAGCTAGGACAGCTTCGGACTCTGATAAAACTACATTCTTCTTAGAATCACTGTTTCAGTGGTGATTTTTACGATTATTATTATTTATTTACTTTTTTTTTTTTTACTAAAAGAAGAACTAACCAAAACACATGGTAAGAAATTAGATTTTTATCAATACACAAATAAGTTTACTTAAAATCAGCTCAGTTACATATTTAAAAAAAAGTTTCAGAACCTCTCCCCACCAATGTCCATAAACTAAAATAGGTTCACATGAAACCTATGTTCCAACCCAGAAGAATGCAACAGTGATGGTCCAGATACTAGAGGACTCATTTCTCTGGTCACGGAGACAGTTACAAACAAAACACATCTCTTGCCTGGATGAGCAGGAAGAATTCACATAAAAGAGCTTCATAAAACATCTATGAAGGAGAATCGGTAGTATCAGAAGAGTTCCAGTACTTCGATTGAATATAATTCCCTATTATTCTTTTCTTGATTTAGTTTTTGCAGCTCACGAAAACTTACTTCAATCTTGTTGAGCTCGGAGCAAATGCATATCTAAAGAAAAAAGTTTCAAAGTAACTTTTACCGGAACTTCCACACACAAACAAATCCTCCGCGATTACTTATAACTATGCCAAGACAAAAATGTTAAGAATAAATTATAATGTAAGTGATACTCGGGTACAAAAGGAATTCAGCATATATCAAATAATCACACACCTGGGATTTCACAAACTTATAAAGACTTAACAGTAGTCTTTTTGCTTCTGGTATCATTACCACAACGGTAAAGTTAGCATCCAGAAGGAGGCATAGCCAATCCATAATCTGAGGATAAACAGGAAAAGGAAAGTTAAGATTTTAAATTTAATTTTAGGTTAATTCATTTTAGAAAGTCCAGAATTACATCAAACAGTTATAAGAAAAGTTAGTCTTGTTTACAAAAATCTAAGCATTTAAGTTTAGAAATGGAGGAATTTCTAAACAATATAAAAATGGTCTTCCTTGCTTTACACTTGTTATTTTACAAGTGGAGCTCAGTCTTTTTCACAGCATTAATCTGTAAAAAGAAAGCCAGAGTGACATTTAATCCAAGGGAGAGTTAGTACATGGTTTTTATTACAAATTTTTTTGTAATCAGGGCACCTGGCTGGCCTGGTCTGGTCTGTGGAGCATGGGGACTCGACCTCAGGGTTGTGGGTTCGAGCCCCACATTGGATACAGAGATTACTTAAAAATACAATCTTAAAAACAATTATCGACAGTTACAAAAAACAACCCACTCATCTCCTACTCTGAAACATACACTATGCCCCAAGAATAGGATGTGGTGTATCAAAGATGAACTACCATGAACTAAAATACAATCGCTATACGTTTATTAAAGTATTCTACATAGTTTGGCACCTTCAGATGGGCTGTAGTTAACATGCAATATCACTTGTCATGAAAAAGCATTAAGGAAACTCATCCACCATTTGGGTGGAGAAGGGAAGGTTCATTCCCTATGAAACTCCTTACACCAAAATAAATTTTTTTATACGAATCAAGGAATTAAACACAGAAAAGGAAACCATGAATGTACTAAGAAAGGGTGACTATTTTTATATTCTCTGAGTTGAAAGGGCCTCAAGCATGACCTAGCCATAACGAAGCCAAAAAGGAAAAGCTTAATAATTTTAAAAATTAAAACTTTAAAATAAAATCAGAAACTTATCTATCGCAAAAATTACACTGAAAAAAGTAGAAAGACAAGTGATAGGAAGAAAGTACTTATAATACACTCCATAGAAAAAGACAATTTCCTAACACACAAAGAATTCTTTATAAGCCAAAATGAAAAAGACAGAAAAAGCAATTGAAAACTGGACAAAGAACCCAACCTGGCAGTTCACGAAAGGAAATGTGTAAACAGACAAGAAAAGATGGTCACAACCCTTCAGAAAGGTACTGGCATTTTGGAAACTAAAAATGCAGGGCATCTGGGTGGCTCAGTCATTAGAGCATAGGACTCTTGATCTCCGAGTTGTGAGTTAATGCCAGGTGTAGAGATTACTTAATACGGAAAAAAAAGGGGAGGGGGAGAAATTATTTAAAACAAACAAACAAATACCTAAAAAAAAAAAAAAATGCATGTACCCTTTATCCAGTAATTTCACTCCTGGGAATTTACTCCACAGGTGTTCCCTTATAATCATACTAGAATATCTGTGTAGGGGCACCTGGCTGGTTCAGCCAGTAGGGCATGTGACTCTTGATCTTAGGGTTTTGAGTTTGAGCTCCAGATTGGATACAGAAATTACTTAAGAAAAAGAAAGGGAGGGGGGGTGCCTGGGTGGGTCAACCAGTTAAGCAGCCGACTCTTGATTCTGGCTCAGGTCATGATCTTAGGGTTTGTGAGTTTCAGCGTCACAGCGGAGCCTGTTTGGGACTCAATCTCTCTGTCTCTCCTATGCTTGCTCACAATCTCTCTCTCTCTCAAAATAAATAAATAAACATTTTAAAAAAATAAAAAAAAGAGTATCTGTAAAAGATGTTCGCTGAAGGTTTACAATAATAAAAAAACTGTAAACAACTTAATGCAAATCAACAGGGGACTGACATAAATTAAGATTCTCCATTAAATGAAATAGTATGCAGCGATTAAAAAGAATGAGGCAGGGAGCGCCTGGCTGGCTCAGTCAGCACAGTATGTAATTCTTGATATCGAGTCTGAGTTTGAGTCTCATGCTGGGTGTAGAGATTACTTAAGAAAGTTTTTAATTGAATTAAAAGAAAAAAAAAAAAGAAGAGAAATGAGGCAGATGTTTGGTCCAGAAAATGTCTAAAACTCAGGGCTGAATAAAAAAGCAAATTGCAAATAGCATGCATACTATGACCTAATTTCTGTTAGAAAAACAAGAGGAAGATAAGTTAGGGTATAGAAAGAAAATTCCCAGACATAAAAGAGACTTTTTTAAGTTAACTTAATCTCTTCACCCAACACGGAGCTCGAACTCACAACCCTGAGAATAAGAAATGCACACTCCACCACCTGAGCCATACAGGTGCCCCAAACGAAACTCTTAATATTGGTTATCCCTAAGACGGACAAGGGGAGTGGAGAAGCAACCTCTGATAATGTTGGAATTTTTAGCTCCAAAAATTAACTTCTTAGGGGCACTTGGGTGGCTCAGGTGGTTAAACATCCCACTTTGGCTCAGGTCACGATCTCATGGTTCGTGGGTTTGAGCCCTATGTGGGGCTCTGTGCTGACAGCTCGGAGCCTGGAGCCTGCTTCGGATTCTGGGTCTCCCTCTCTCTCTGCCCCTTCCCTACTTGCGTTCAGTTCAGTTTTTCTCTCTCTCAAAGATAAATAAAAACATTTTTAAAAATTAAAAAAAATAATAAAAATTACTTAACAAAATTTTACTAAAAAAAAAAAAAAAAAAAAAAAACGAAAGTAGGGGTGCATGGGTGGCTCAGTCAGTTGAGCGACCGACTTCGGCTCAGGTCATGATCTCACAGTTTGTGAGTTCAGGTCCCGAGTCAGGCTCTATGCTGACAGCTCGGAGCCTGGAACCTGCTTCAGATTCTGTGTCTCCCTCTTTCTCTGCCCCTCTGCCACTCATGCTCTGTCTCAGACATAAATAAACATTTAAAAAAATTTTTTTTTAAATGAAACTAGTCAAATTAAGTGTTTGAACTGCTTAATTAGGATAACATATTCTTAAACCACAATACTTTTTTTTTTTTTTTTAAGGAATTTCTATACCCAACATGGGGCTCAAACTCACAACCCTAAGATTGAGAGTTGCATACTCTACGGACTGAGCCAGCCATGCGTTACTAGCAACAATAAACTTTTTAATGTTTTAAACTGCTTCTCAAATAAATACTGTATTTAAAGAGATTCTCTGAAAACATTTTTTTCCATGAATCTTAATTCTCTTATTCTTAAAGAGATTTGGACACTTACACCATCTCCCAAAGAGATAAGGAAATTCTTGAAAAGGGTCGCAATAGCAAGAATTTAAGATGTATTTAAGTTCTTTAGCACAGAATTTTGACCTCAAATTGAGAGATCCTCCCCACCTCTCACTCCAGTGGTTTGTATACAGGGTGAGAGAGGAAATTCATACGGACTAGGAGACAAAGAGAAATCAGTTACCGAATTCCAAGTTCTGACACTATTATATATAACATTATTTTGTTCTTACAGACTTTTCCTAGCACCAGATCGAGTTACAAAGTTAAAAAGATGATCTCACCCCTATGTTTACTGTGGCATTATTTACAATAACCAAATTATAAAAGCAGTGTAAGTGTCCATCGATATATAAATGGATAAAGAAGATGTGGGGAAGGTGTGTGTGTGTGTGTGTATAATGGAATATCACTCAGCATTAAAAACGAATGAAATCAAGGGGCACCTGGGTGGCTCGGTCAGTTGACTATCTGACTCTTGATCTCAGCTCAGGTCATGATGTCACGGCTTGTGAGATCAAGCCCTGCATCCAGCTCTGTGCTGACAGTGTGGAGCCGCCTTGGGATATTCTCTCTCTCTCTCTCTCTCTCTCTCTCTCTCTCTCTACCTCTACCTCTACCCCACTTGCTACTGCTGCCCCACTCATAAATAAATAAACATTAAAAAAAAAAATACCCGGAAAGTTGCTATTTGCAATAACACGGATGGAGCTGGAGTGTGTTATGCCAAGTGCAATCAGTCAGAGAAAGACAAATACCACATGATTTCACTCATATACGGAATTTACAACACAAGTGAACAAAGAAAAAAAGAGACAAACCAAAAAAACAGACTCTTACTGTACAGTACAGACTGTTGGTTACTAGAGTGGAGATGGGTGGGGAGAATGGGGGAAATAGGTGAAGGGGAAATAATGAGAGTTCACTAATTACGATGAGCACTCAGTAATGCCTAGAACTGTTCAATCGCTATACTGTGCACGTGCAATTGATATAATACTGTATGTTAGCTCTACTGGAATTAAAATAAAACTAAAAAGTTAAAAAAAATTTTTTAAAAAGATGATCTTACTTGGTTCAAGGTTGGAGGGTGCAGTCCAGGAAGAGTCATAGTAGCATTTTCACTACACTTCAGATAAAGGAAATACAAATACTGGAGAAATAGCTGGGTAGGAAAAAAAAGGACAATTTACCACTTTGATAGAAAAATTTTCTCTATAAAGCTAACAAAGAGACTGAAGAATTTTAAGAAGCTACTGAATTTAATTATACAGCAGACAATTATGCTAGACATCTGGGGACATAAAAAAGAATAAAACACAGTCTTTGCTATCAATGGGGAGTTCATCTGGTTGGGGAGGGGTAGCTGGGAAGCTTATCCTGTTTGTAAACAATAAGCAGAAAAGAGAGAATCCATCTCTGGGCAATTCTTTTTAGTTTCTACTTTTTTTTTTTTTTTTAATATTTGTTTGTTTAAAAGTAAGCTCTACGCCCAACACGGGCTCAAACTCACAACCCTAAGATCAAGTGTCATATGCTCCACTGAGAGCGAGCCGGCCAGGCACCTGTTTTTAATGCAGATGGATCAACTTGGGCTTCAGGCTTGGCACCAAGCATGCCAAGATCTGCCCACCGAAAATCACTCGTCTCCTTGGCACAGTTTTTTACCGTGGGGGCTGGGAAACCTCTTATTCACATGAAGGAGCCTTCATTGATCACCTTTCAAATGCCCTAAAGTCGGTCAGTTGAGCAGTGAAATGTATAGAATATAAAATTCCGTAGGATGTCTACAAACACTTACAGTGACATGTTGTGCTGGGATGTCTTTCAAGTGCGGCAGAAGAAACATTTCGCTATAAGCTGAATGAAGAATTGCATTTCTACTCAGGACTAAAGGAAAACCTTGTTTCAACAAATGAAGGCTTTTCTACCGGAATTATGAGTAACTCCCTGCCTCAATGAGATCTTTTCTAAATTTATATGAAAGTTTCACTTTTCTGAAAGAGCTCGATCACTGAACTTTCTCCTCATCACGACAGGTCACCTGGAATACTTCACTCATCTAACTGGTATTTATTCTGAAGACTAATTTTTAGAATTGATAGAGCTTCTGCTTTCATACGCCTTCTTAAAACAGGTTTAAGTAAGTTATTTGAATCTAGCACTGAATGTATTCCACATTCAGGCAGAAACTGAAAAAAAAAACTGAAGAAAACAAAAAGCAGCTGAAATGATCTACTTATTCCCGGGTTACTGCCTGGCACTCGCCTGTATCTGTGGAAAGAGACAATACGGGGGAGAGGGTTTCAAAGGATACAGCAGTGCCGCTCTCTTCGGTACCACAGGGCACGAGGTGGTCTCCTCGGCTGCGTCCTGAGGCTTTTGGTTTAACTTCCGATCACAGCTATCACAGTTTTGTTCGTCAGCATTGAAACCGTTTTGAAGAATTTCCGTTTGCTCGTCCATTTTCTCTTGCACAGGATCACTACAGTCAGAAACTGATTCCATATTGATTTCTGTTTCTTGAAGACTGTCATCACTAACGCTATCATGTTAATTGAAAGTGAGAAATTAATTCATCGCTGCATGAACTTACTAGAAAAATGTTCATTCTGTAAGCATCTGAAGTTTTAGAAATCAAGGACTGTCAGAGAGTAAAGATGCAGTGGAGAAAAAGGACCATTAGCTTCTAACTTACCTCAAGAAAATTTTTAAGCAAGCACAGGTGATCGATTCAGGAATGTCGGGGAACTGCTGTAGACACAGCTGTAACATCTGCACATCTGTCTTTTCCAAGGCCGCCTCCATCAGGCCGGGGCACAAGCTGAGACAAAACACCATGAACCACTTTTGTATAGCAAGAAAGATCTCAACTGCAAATAACGTATAAGCTTTTTCAGAGTATGAATACTAGAACTGTAAAAAACAAGGTCAAAAGAGTTAACAGACACAAAGCGTGGTACACAGAAACACTTACCTGTAAGAAAGCACGTGTGTCTGGATAAGTTGCATCAGAGAGTTCCGGGGGTAAAATGATGGCTCTGTTGTATGTCGTCCCAGAAGTTCTAATACTATGTCCCCAACAATAGTATGAAAGTCAGGTGTCCGCTTCACAGCCAAAAATTTACATAGTTCTACTTCGATGTCTTTTTCTGAATCTTTCTGAAAGGGTGGAAGTAACAGACTTCAGTCTAGTACAGGAAACAAACGTCACTCTGAAGTCAAAAGTTCCTAGCTCAACATTTTCTCAATTCACTCAACAACATTCATGCATTCCTGTGAAACTGGGAGTTGATACGATATGCTACACACAGACCAAACCAAAACAGAAATTAATTCCAGGGTTTAGAGATCAAATTCTTTAAGAGGCAAACTGACAAGTGTATTCAACACAAAGGTGAAAGAGATCCTGATGAGGCCACCTCCCTCTCACAAGATGGTCAGTAAGAGTCAAATAAGCCAAAGTATTAGGTAGCTCGGACAACCTGAAGACACTATACATATGTTAGCTGCAGATATTAAACCATGATCAGAAAAATTAGAATGGAAAGCAGATGGGATTTCTTTTACCACTTCGGTTGATTTTTCATATTTCTTTTTTTTTTTTAATTATTTTAATGTTTATTTTTGAGAGAGAGACAGAGAGAGAGAGAGACAAAAAGAGACGGAGCGCAAGCAGGGGAGGGACAGAAAGAGACAGGGAAACACAGAATCTGAAACAGGCTCCAGGCTCCGAGCCGTCAGCACAGAACCCGACGCGGGGCTCGAACTCACAAACGGTGAGATCATGACCTGAGCCAAAGTCGGACGCTTAGGCTGAGTCACCCAGGTGCCTCGATTTTTCATATTTCTAACATTTTATTTACCTTTATTGTTGATAAAAGCTGTTCGAATGCTGGAGGTGGCACATTCACTTCAATTTTCCTTCTCCTTAACTGGAATTAAGTAAATTGATTAGGATCTCAAAACAGTGCAAAAGATCCAACATATATTTAGAAGAATATAAAATGTCCTGAAGACACTAGAATTGCACCCTTAATGCTCTCATCACAAGCTTTTCAAAATATTATAGCTTCGTTATAGTGAAGAGTGGGTTTATTTAGAGTAACTTAAATACCTTTAAGGTTTTTGTTTTTTAAACACACACACAAAACTCGCTATACTCAACAAGGTATTATTACTAATTGCAAACTGTCCATTTTCACACCTGTGTCTTAGACATACACATATGCCCATAAAAATTAACTACTCAACTACACCTGACATTTTGGATAAAGGCTGTCAGGTTACTGGGTACTGGGTTCACGATTCAAATTGCCGTCATGAAGATCAAAGCCGTAAGAGTTGTACAGATGTGAATTATTAAAATAATCCCACCTTTTTTTTCCCCTCTCTTTTTAAAAAATATTTGCACTAACATTTTTGGAGAACTTTTTTTTTCTTTTTTTAAGATCTTATTTTTAAGTAATCTCTACCCACCCTGCACTAACATTCCTATTTCAACTACCAAACTTACAATTCTCTTCGACTGCTCTGAGTTCTGGGATCCAAATCCATATCCTCGAGATGTTTCCCAGTTTACAAAATGAGGCACAGTGTGAGTACCTAAGAAAACACAAAGCATACAATTTCTGAAAATTTTGACCTATTGGTGTTTAGCCAAATGACAACCATTCATGCACAATTCAAGAGATGCTTTAAAGATCACTGAATCCTACTGATAACCCCACATCAGTAAGTCACAATACCGTAAAAGGGTATGTGCCCAGCAACATTAAGCCAACAGATGAGATCACTGGGAAACACGAGAGGATAAAGCAATTAGTGATTTTGCCTGGGGGACTCTTCCAATGCCCCTAAAGTCAGAACACTGGTGTTCAAAACAGTGTAGCTCTTCAGCCTACACCAGTACCTGCAGTATAGACTGCTCCCAAGGTAGATACCTGGGTCAAGGAAATTTCAATGAACAGTGGCAAATTTCAACATCAAAAACAGGCTCTGTAAACTGATGGCTGTAGAAATCTACATCACACTGGAAATTAATAAAATGGTTTACATTAATAAGAAAAAAACCAGAAGTTCCTGGGGTGCCTGGCTGGCTCAGTTGGTACAGCATGCGACTCTTGATCTTGGGGTCATGAGTTCGAGCCCCACATTAGGCACAGAGGTTACTTTAAAAAAAGGGGTGGCCTCCTACCTGGATCTTGACTATGCTTGAGTTTTCCAAGAGCACCTGCTAATGAAGATACTTCACACTTGTATGGAATCACAGTAAGAAATTTTCCATGTAGCATAAATAAATTTTCCCCAAAATACCAGAGCTACAAAAAATGTTACAGAAAATATAAGCAATTTTTTTCTAAGATCTGAATCACACTTATAACAATAACTTAGTGTTAAGTAATCTTAACATAACAAAAAACAACAGGATAAAGTTAAACAACTTTCCAGAATAACCTCACATGTACAACTTATTAACTGGGTAGGCTTACACAGCTCTTATTTCTACCCACGACTGAATGAAGCACAATTTAATGTTTATTTATTTTCGAGAGAGAAAGAGAGAGACAAGCACAAACAGGGAAGGGGCAGAGAGAGAGGGAGACACAGGATCTGAAGCAGGCACCAGGCTCTGAACTGTCAGCGCAGAGCCTGATGTGGGGCTTGAACTCATGAACCATGAGATCATGACCTGAGCCAAAGTTGGGCACTTAACCGACTGAGCCACCCAGGCGCCCCTGAATGAAGCATAATTTAAAGGATACTCTCAACTCTTAAAAATCTGATCACTGTATGCATTTAAAATAATTATTTAAAAATAGTATTGCCACTATTCTAAAGTGATTAATGTAATGATTACCAAGGCTACGTAACAGGGCACTCAGTTAATGATGTGCTAGATGAAAAAAGCAGATGGGAATGCAAGCTGGTGCAGCCACTCTGGAAAACAGTATGGAGGTTCCTCAAAAAACTAAAAACAGAACTACCCTACGACCCAGCAATTGCACTACTAGGTATTTATCCAAGGGATACAGGTGTGCTATTTTGAAGGCACACACGCACCCCAATGTTTCTAGCAGTGCTATCAACAACAGCCAAAGTATGAAAGAGCCCAAATGTCCATCGATGGATGAATGGGCAAAGAAGATGTGGTGTCTATATACAATGGGAGTATTACTTGGCAATCAAAAAGAATGAAATCTTGCCATTTGCAACTATGTGGACAGAACTAGAGGGTATTATGCTAAGCAAAATTAGAGAAAGAAATCTCCTATGACTTCGCTCATATGAGGACTTTAAGAGACAAAACAGATGAACATAGGGGAAGGGAAACAACAATAATATAAAAACAGGGAGGGAGACAAAACAGAAAAAACTCATAAATATGGAGAACAAATCGAGGGTTAATGGAGGGGTTCTGGGAGGGAGGATGGGCTAAATGGGTAAGGGGCATTAAGGAATCTACTCCTGAAATCATTGTTGCACTATATGCTAATTTGGATGTAAATTGTAAAATAAAATTAAAATTAAAAAAAAAAAAAGAAAAAAGCAGAATTTAACATTGTTTCTATCTTAGGATTCCAATTATTAAAATAGTATAAATAAGATATATGAACAAAAAGCTTAAAGAAACATGGAAATCATATGTTAGAGCAGAATTGTGAATGGTTAACTCTGTTGTAAGTATAAATTACAATTTTTTTAAATGTTTATTCATTTTTGTGAGGGGGGGGTATGAAAAGGGGAGGAGCAAAGAGAGAGGGGAACAGAAGATGTGAAACAGGCTCCATGCTGAGAGCAGCAAGCCTGATGAATTCATGAACCGTGAGATCATGACCTGGGCCAAAGTCGGATGCCCAACTAAACCACCCAGGCACCCCTATAAATTAGAATTATACTGTATGCTGAGAAATTTAGTCTCTTTATCCTCTAATTACAATTATCAGTAAAGCTGTATTACCTTTATTTGCATTTTATTGCATTCACTAAACCACCAATGTTTACTGAGCACCTCTGCTAGACACTGAAGATAAAATGGGTAACAAAATAGACAAGGACCCCCGGCCTCAGGAAGTTTACAGTTTGGTTGGTCTAAATTTTAATTCTTTAATAATTCTTGTGTAACTCCATGAGAATGTTTAACATATATCTAAAAGACTAATTTGTTAGAAAAGTAACAGCCCTGGCACATGGTTCAAAATACAAAGGCAGGGGTGCCTGGCTGGCTGAGTCGGTAGAGCATGTGACTCCTGCTTGGTCTCAAAGCCGTGAGTTCAAGCCCCACACCGGATACAGAAAATACTTAAAAAATAAAAACAAAATATAAAAAACAATACAAAAGTAAAAAGGTCAAACCAAAGAGCAGCTAAAAACAAAAGTTGTTTTATTTACTAATTATTCTCCCTTGATCTAAAATTACCCCAAATTTAGTGTTTTGAAAGTAACAAACATAAAAGAAAATTCAAATAACCAAACAAGTATACTCTTGCAGATAAAAAAATATTTCTCAATTTATTTTAATCGAAAATTGCCAAATAGGGACGCCTGGGTGGTTCAGTTGAACCATGAATCAGCTCGAGTCATGAATCCAGGGTCTTGGGACTGATCTCCACGCTCAACATGGAGCCTGCTTAAGATTCTCTCTCTCCCTCTCCCTCTGCCCCCGGCTCACGTGGGCTCACACGCACTTTCCCTCAAAACAAAAACTGTCAAATTATTTAGATCAGAAGTCTCTTCCTTTACAGTGTATTTACCATGCACAAAAGTACTAAATTTGAAAAAAGAGTTAAGGACAAAAACTTACTTGACCGCTGGTCCCCTGTGGTAACTCTCTGGAAGTCTGTAGTGTTTGAAATTTCGTGTTCCATATGGAAAGGCATTCTGTAAAATAAGACATACAAATTCAGACGTCGTGCCACATGTAAATACGTGATGCTGAGTGCAGGGGGAGGTGGGGAGACTGGGGCGAGTCACAGCTAAACACACAAGTCTTGCTTCATTCAGTATAAAAAGAAGTCACAAAGACAGTGAGTACCACAGAAATTCAAGGAAATGAGATCTCATGACAAGTGGACATGTATGAGGGCAGGGGGCATATGGGAGATCTATGTATCTTCCCCTCAATTTTGCCGTGAACCTTAAACTGTTCTAATAAAAGAAAGCTAATAATACTAACAGTAATAATAATGACAAATGTTAATATGGAAAGGGCTCTTTGATCTCTCAGGTAAGTGAATAAACAAGGTACACAGCAGCATGTATGGTATGCTACCATTCATGGAAAAAGAAGAGGAAAAAAAAAAAGCAGTAGTATTTGCTTGCATGCATATAAAAACCCTCTGGAAAGAGACGATGGAAGCTCTAACAGTGGTTACCAGGTTTCGGGGGGTAGAGCAGAACCAGAAAGAGGGATGATGGTGGGGGAGAGGAACAGCACAGGGCGGTAAAGTGGCGGGGCGCCAGGACTTGAGAAAAGTAAGGTCCGCGACCAAAGAGGCAATCTGCTTGGGCTGAACCCCCGCTCTACTGAATCATCTAACACTTGTTTCCTGGTCTGTAAAACAGGAGTGCGGGAGTGCTATTAGTAACTACCTTCTCTCCTGGTGTTGTTGGAAGATTAAATAATGCAAAGGGATAACACAAGTAAAATGCCTGGCCCAGGATAGCTACGCTGTATCTAGTAGCTCCTATCTCAATAAGCAGGAGAAACAACCACAAACGAGCACAGGCAGATGAGAGCACAGGCAGATGATGCGTACAGTCAATAGGAAGCCTGGACTGAATAAATCAAAGGGTTTTTGCTCTGCAACTGGGAAAAGAGACCGGAAAAGTTGGGTGGGGTCTAGACTGTAAGAGACCTGAACACCAAACAAAAGACTCTTGAGTTTTATAGTGTTGCCCAAGAGATCCCAATCTAGCACTGGTCAGGAACAAATGTGTTCTTCGTGATAGACTACAAGTCTGTGTTGTGTGGAGGGATGTCTGGGGGTTAGGGGAAGTGCAAATGAGAGTCATGCTCTGAAGTCACAGATGGAAAAGCATTCTAGTAGACCCTGAATTTCAAGTCATCCAGGTCGTGTGGACTTCCATTCTGCTGAAATGCCACCAGGCTATGAATTCAATTCTCTACTGTAAGGCTTACCAATGATCAAACGCCCCTGGGCTGGTACAGATACTTGCAGTTTTTATTTCTTTAAGACATTAGTCACGAGCAAGGTAATGATATAAGGAAATGTTTTTTAAAAAGATGGGGCATCTGGCTGTCTCAGGAAAGTATGTGACCCTTAACCTCGGGGTCGCTGAGTTTCAGCCCCACGTGGGGCATAGAGATGACCAAAATAAATAAATAAATAACCCGGGGGGGAAGAAAAAGATTAACTAACGTTAAGATAAAATCAAAGACCTATTCAAGAAGAGTTAGGAAGCTACAAAAATAATTTGAGTACGATGATAAAGAAAATGAACGGGTGGTAATAAATACAAAAGAAAAAGAAGAAAAAGAGGCACACGTTGAAGGAAAAACCCAAAGGACTTCTTAATTGATCACATCCAGTCACCCTTGGAAGCTGGCAGCGGCGGTCCTAGGACTGCTACGTGATCCTGATCCAGGACGGTGAGTGCAACACCACTTCGAGCATTACCGGCCACCACAGTCTTGAGCAATAGCGATCTGACTACCCTCTGATTTTCGTCTGGGTCCCTCGGATGTATTGGTATCAAGGTTTCATATACACACCCATCAGAGCCTGTTGGGAACAAGCATTTGTTGCTCATTATCAGTTAAAGGACAGTTCTAGATCTTTCAGAGCTAAAGGTACCAGGTTATTTGTAAGTTGGACCAATTTGATAGAAGATATAATCAGAAAAATAAAGTTAACAATCACACTGCTCTTTGCTTTCCCTTAAAGAACGCACTGTACTACAAACCTAAAATTGAGCTGAGTGTGGAGCCTACTTATGATTCTTTCTCTCTCCCCCCTGCCCTTCCCCTGCTCACTTGCTCTCAAAAAAAAAAAAAAAAAATCGTCACAACAGGTAAGAATTACAAACTGTAGACACTAGTACGAACTTAAAATATGAGAAGGAACTGTCAGGAATACAGACAATCTAGTCACCAAGAGGATGTATCTCACATTTAAGATTAATTAGCATTCGGGTCTGCACATGACATTTTTTGTTACTCCATCACCCTGAAAACTGTATGAAGTGGCCGTTTTTTGTATGTCAATTGAAGTTGGGCAACTTCACGTGGTTCTAGCTGAATAACACAAAGATTTTAGGGCTCTTTGGTTCAGATTCCCTTAGTTCTATGTTCATTCATTAACTCACAAGCTTTCATTTAATCATAAGTATATCTGGGGTGCCTAGCTGGCTCAGTCAGTAGAGCATGCAACTTTTTTTTTTTTTTTTTAATGTTTGAGAGAGAGAAAGAGAGCACATGCAGGGAGGGGCAGAGAGAGGGGGACAAAGGATCCAAAGCGGGCTCTGTGCTGATAGCAGAAAACCCAAAGTGAGACTCAAAGTCACAAACTAGGAGATCATGACCCGAGCTAGCATCAGACACTTAACCAATTGAGCCACCCAGGTGCCCAAGCATGCAACTCCTAGTCTCAGGGTTGTGAGTTCAAGCCTCATGTTGGGCATGGAGCCAACTTAAAAAAACAAAACAGAACAAAACCAGTAAGTATATAAGTGAAACCATAAGAAAACCAGTCCTTCTTGAGCAAAGGCATTAAGTGCATTCCAAAGATCTTCTAGATATGATAGGAATCTTTTTCTTAATAGCCATTGCAAACATTTGCACATTAAAACACTTCACAGGTTTTTAATTGTGATAATATGAAAATGCTGCTTTTGTTTCTTTCTCCCTTTTCTCAAAACAACTTCAAGAGGAGCCATAAAGAGCAGGAGGATGAGAATCCCACACAGGCACTCTTCTTTTTCCTAGTCACATAAAATTGGATTATACTTTAGACCACTACATACGGCTAAACTCCAAGGCATTAACAAATCTATAAAATGCTGGCTGGCAGAGGCCATGAATGCTTTGTTAGTCTCCTTTAACCCATCTGCCTCCACCACTGTTCAAAGAAGGGCAAACTATACCTTAAGGCTAAAAAAGAGGACTACCGGAGCCACTCAGTACCAACCTTAGGGGCGCCTGAGTGGCTCAGTCTGCTGAGCGTCTGGCTTCAGCTCAGGTCATGATCTCGCGGTTCGTGGGTTGGAGCCCCACAACAGGCTCGCTGCGGACAGTCTGTCAGTGCAGAGCCTGCTTTGGATCCTGTCCCCCTCTCTCTGCCCCTCCCCTGCCTGCACTCTCCCAAAAATAAATATTAAAAAAACAAAACAAAAAAAACCCTCTTAATTTATGGGTCACTATTTACAATATCAAACAACCTGACTTTATCACGATAGTGATTTTTCCTTCTTTATTGGTATTATATTATTATTATTTATTGCTTATGATAAATTTTAAGATATAAAAGGTACCTGCCGATGGGGCGCCTGGGTGGCTCGGTCGGTTAAGCTTCCGACTTCGGCTCAGGTCACGAAATCATGGTTCATGAGTACAAGCCCCATGTCAGACTCTGTGCTGACAGCTCAGAGCCTGGAGCCTGATTCAGATTCCGTGTCTCCCTCTCTCTCTGCCCCTCCCCTGCTCATGCTCTGTCTCTCTCTCAGAAATGAATAAACATTAAAAAAATTAAAATAATAAAGAAATAAATAAAAAATAAAAGGTACCTGCCGAGAAATACTGACTTAATGCGTGACCACACATGACAAAGTGCAAAAAGTGAGGGCATAAATGCTTGTAAGGAAGCACGTGAAGGGAAGTGTTACAATAGACAACTGCAAAAACCTAAGACTCAAACTCCAAAAAACCACCATCCTGTGATATCCCTTTATTTACAATCTCTGAAAGTTCAAAGAAAAATACTTACTTAATGACATCAGAGAGATGAATTTCTGATCCACAGATGCAGTAAAATTCTGTATGGCAGATTTTTCTTCTTGTCCATGGAAGAGTGTGTATTTGCTTAAGGTGCGAGAGCTAAATGTTTGTATGTAAGCAAAGTGATTTCCATGCTGCACACAAAAAAAAGGGTTATTTTATTTAAAAATATTTCCATTTCAACCAACTGTAGCTAAATGTTAAAGCCCACTGTCACTCTAATTACTTCAACGAGTGCTTAAAAACCTCTTATCCATTTAAACGTATTCTAAAATGTATTTCCTTGTAACTAATAGGTTTTTTAGCATTTTAAAAATACACACACACACACACACACACACACACACACATCTGAGAGAAATACTAATGCCCGATTTTAGTTTTAAAAATAATATAGGTGAATTTGAAATGTCACAAAACAGGCCAGGAATTAGAGCAGTCACTTACTTTTTCAGTAATAAAGATTAAGACAGGATGCCTAAATACCATGAAAACCTTTGTCCACCTAAAAAACAGAAAAATTATAAAACATCAAATCACCAGCTGAGAGAAACCCATCAAACTAAATTTAAGAGGATACCTTATCTTCAATATTTTTTAGAGCCAGAGAGACATCAGAGAACATTTGATTCAGTGTTTCAAGATACATATACGACAGGGAATCAGTAGGCATTTCTCTGTCAAATGCATCTCTGGATTAAATGCAAGTTCCCGGAGCTTTGAAAGACAATGTGAGGGGCGCCTGGGTGGCTCAGTCGGTTAAGCGTCCGACTTCAACTCAGGTCACGATCTCGCGGTCCGTGAGTTCAAGCCCCGCGTCGGGCTCTGTGCTGACAGCTCAGAGCCTGGAGCCTGCTTCAGATTCTGTGTCTCCCTCTCTCTGTGACCCTCCCCCGTTCATGCTCTGTCTCTCTCTGTCTCAAAAATAAATAAACGTTAAAAAAAAATTTAACAAAAAAAAAAAGGAAGACAATGTGAATTGTAAGGCTCCAAAGGGGCGGCTGTGGGACATTGTGCAGTGTTATTAACCTTATCTGACTCACCTCCTCTCCCTTTTCAGTCACGTTTGGGACCCATGCTCTGAGGAAAACATGAGGCGCTCATGTGCCTTCCTCGAGCTGCAGAAGGACAGTGGGCCGGGGGTTGGGGGTGACGGGCTTCTAGGCAAGGCCACACGCAGCCAGATTCTGGCAAAGTGGCCATTAGAACCCAGGTCCTCCACCTACGTCCCTTTTCCGAGGGATTTCCTCCACTTTCCCCCACACATTAAGAGCATTCAACAGGGCGGTCCAAGATACACATGGTCACTGTCCACACTGTTCACTCAGTACAAGCCTTCACCTTGACTTTCAGGAACTTAGCTTGCATCAAGTAGACCTGGACAGGGAGCAAGTTCACTAAACAGGAAATGTGATAAAATAATGGGGACTGGAGGGGATTTCCTTCTAACATTTGAGCGAGTCATTTTTCCAGTTTTATTCCAGAATTTGGGACAGCAGAGGGCTCAAAGCACTATCATGATTTTACTAACAACAAACTACTTTTGCTCAGGGGTAAGGGTTCCAATCTTGGCAGTCAGAGCAATAGGACAGAAAACAGAGATTTTGGTCTCCTGGAGTCACCCACTTCATCTTCAAATAATTGACTATCCAGTTCTCTGTCATTAGAACAGGACTCGTATGTCCCTGCAGTTTCCTCAATCGCCTAACACTCTCAAGGCTTCTGCAGGATGCTAATTTGGCCAACAGCACATACATGGTTTTTAATTAAGGTTTGTTATGTTTATAACCAAGGCAGAGAATGTCAAAAAACATGCAGAGTCCATTATTTTGGTAAAAATTCACTTACAAGTATTGGAACTTACTTAATCACTTCGTCATCAGAGAGAACAGTTTCAATTTTCTGCTGGGGCTCCGCAAGCAAGGCCTCTAAACCACGAACAGCACCTTCCTTGAATAGCACTAAGGGTTCTGTCCCTTGTATTGAATGTATCCTATAGATCTCAGCTGACAACTTGAAAAACATAAGAATGAATTAATTTTTATTCTAAAACAATTGTCACCTAATAAAATAAGGATGTTTACAGAAAGCTTATTTTTAAGAACTGATTTGTTTTCATTTTGATTCAGCTTTGTATGGTTCCAAAGTCAAACGTACAACATAAATATACATAGAAGCCTTTTCTTTATAAAGTTTATTTATTTACTTATTTATTTAGAGTGCAAGCAATAGGTTTAAGGGCAGAGAGGGAGGGAGAGAGAGCATCCCAAGCAGGCTCCACACTGTCAGCATAGAGCCTGACTCGGGGCGCGATCTCACGAACTGCAAAATCATGACCTGCGCGGAAATGAAGAGTAGGATGCTCAACCGACTGAACCACCCAGGCACCCCCACACAGAAGCCTTTTACTCCTATTCTGTGTACTCGGTCCCCTGCTCTCCCCCTTAAGTATTTTTTTGCATTTCTATGCATTTTTGGTTTATCCTTTCATTGTGAGTACTGGAGGTTAGGTACAACCTAGCTTTCCAAAAACTGAAGGTGGAAGAGGTATAAATAAAGCCACTAATTAGATTTAAGCAGTTGTGGTGCAAGACAAAGACTGATGCCATAATTACAACTACAGCCTGTAAACCCAAGAAAATAAGTCAACCCCACTGTAAAAATCAAGATCATGTTACCGCAGGGTAAATGAAAAGACGGGGGCCGAGAGACAACATAGTTAGCTAGCCAGAAGTTTCAAGGTTCCAGGTGATAAATGCCATTATATCTGAACCAGCTCCATTATAAGCCACGTCTACAATTTGCCAATTAGGGGCTCCTAAGTGGCTCAGTTGCTTACTCCTCCAACTTTGGCCCAGGTCCTGATCTCACAGTTCCGTGAGTTCAAGCCCTGCATCGGGCTCTGCGCTGATAGTGGAGCCTGCTTGGGATTCTCTCTCTCTGTATGTATGTAAATATATATATATATATAGGCACGTGGGTGGCTCGGTCAGTTGAATGTCCAACTTCAGCTCAGGTCATGCTCTCACAGTTCGTGGGTTCAAGCCCCGTGTGGGGCTCTGTGCTGACAGCTCAGAGCCTGGTGTCTGCTTTGGATTCTGTGTCTCCCTCTCTCTCTGTCCCTTCCCCACTCTCTCTCTCAAAAAAAAAAACGGGGGCGCCTGGGTGGCGCAGTCGGTTAAGCGTCCGACTTCAGCCAGGTCACGATCTCGCAGTCCGTGAGTTCGAGCCCCGCGTCGGGCTCTGGGCTGATGGCTCAGAGCCTGGAGCCTGTTTCCGATTCTGTGTCTCCCTCTCTCTCTGCCCCTCCCCCGTTCATGCTCTGTCTCTCTCTGTCTCAAAAATAAATAAACGTTGAAAAAAAAAAATTAAAAAAAAAAAAAAACGTTGAAAAAACAATACATGTACATATATATATAGATAGATAGATACACACACACACATATATATACACACGCACATATATATATATTGCATCAAAGTAGCAGGACGTGTTCTACTTATTTTAAGAAAGGGCATGGTAAGTTCTCACAAGAGACATACCATAAACACCTGAACTCGTGGAAATTAACTGTAAACTTATTCAAGAATTATTTAAAAAAAAATTTTTTTTTAATTATTTATTCTTGAGAGAGAGAGAAAGAGAGCAAGCGAGCAGTGGAGAGGCAGAGAGAGAGGGAGACACAGAATCCGAAGCAGGCTTCAGGCTCTGAGCTGGACAGCACAGAGCCCGACACGTGGCTTGAACTCACGAATCATGAGATCATGACCTGAGCCGAAGTTGGGACACTTAACCGGCTGAGCCACCCAGGTGCCCCAGGAATTATTTAAATTCTTTTTTTTTTTTCTTTTTTTTTTTAAATTTTTTTTTTCTTTTTTTTCAACGTTTATTTATTTTTGGGACAGAGAGAGACAGAGCATGAACGGGGGAGGGGCAGAGAGAGAGGGAGACACAGAATCGGAAACAGGCTCCAGGCTCTGAGCCATCAGCCCAGAGTCTGACGCGGGGCTTGAAGTCACAGACCGCGAGATCGTGACCTGGCTGAAGTTGGATGCTTAACCGACTGCGCCACCCAGGCGCCCCTTAAATTCTTAATCTCATGGAATAAAAAAGTTTATATTTTCTAACATTAACTCATGAACTAAGATGTGTTACCAAGATACACTGTAAGATAATTAGAATGAAAGCTAATGTAACCTTTATGCTCACTTTCACAGATGCATGAAGAGAAACGATCTACTACATTAAAAACGTTAGAAAATTCCGGGACACCTGGGTGGCTCAGCGGGTTGAGTGTCTGACTTCAGCTCAGATCTGATCTGGCGGCTTGAGTTCAAGCCCCACATCGGGCTTGCTGCTGTCAGTGCAGAGCCCATTTCCTATCCTCTGTCCTCCTCTCTCTACCCCTCCCTCCCTCCCTCTCAAAAGTAAATGAACATTTGGGGCATCTAGGTGGCCCAGTCAGGTGGGTGTCCAACTGTTGATCTCTGCTCCCATCACGATCTCACAGGGAGTTCGAGACTCACATCGGGCTCTGCACTGATGGTGTGCAGCCTGCCTGGGATCCTCTCTTTCCTTCTCTCTCCCCCTCATCTGCTTGTGCTCTGTCTCTCTTTCTCTCTCAAAATAAATACATAAACTTTAAAAACAAACAAACATTTTTTTTAAAAAGTCAGAAAATTCAGACTTACTGTGGCTTTAAATACTTTATCCAGGTTTACATCTTCAGTATTCCATATTCTCAAAACCTTAAATCAAAACATACAAGTTAAGAAAGCATTCCAGTTTTCATTTACACAGTTAATAAATCAACACTTGTGCTGTATATATTATTATATAAATAGTTTTAAAACCTCACCTTATTGTCATGTACAACAATAAACTCTCCAGTTTGAAAGTTGCACACAGCTGGACACGTTATAATTTGGCCTTGTTTCACTGACCAGCTCCCCAAGGGTTTCTGATCAGAAACCTAGTAAAATTAACATACAATATTCAAAAGGTCAATTTCAGATATTATAAGCAATTAAGTTTACAATCAAGACAAAGGAAGAAATCATTAACATAACAGCATTTAACAAACTTCCTAAATTAAAAAAGTAAGTAGTCACAAAAGACAGTGTATGATTCCACTTAAGACAGAAAGTAGAATGGTGGTTTTCAGGGGCTGGGAGAATAGAGATTTATTGTTTAATGGTGGTGTTTCAGTTTTATAAGATGAAAAGAGTTTGGGAGGTGGAGGGGGGTGATGACTGCACAACAACGTAAATGTACTAAATACCCTGAGCTGTATGATCAAAAAATGGTTAAGATCTAAGTTTTTTTTTTAAGTAGGCTCCATGCCCAGCATGGAGCCCAACGTGGGGCTTGAACTCACAACCCGGAGATCAAGACCTGAGCTGAGTGAGATCAAGAGTCGGACGCTTAACCAACTGAGCCACCCAGGCACCCCGAGATAAATTTTATGTGTATTTTACTACAATTAAAAACCATAAACAATTTTCAAAAAGTAATTTAAATGAAAATACGACTAAGTTCCTAAAATGAAAATGTAAGTAAACAACACTATTTAGTGAACAGTACATTTAAAAAATGGATTCCACTGTGCCTTTGAACAGAGGCATGGGAAACTGAGTAGGGACAGTCCCGATCATGTCAGTTCCAATCAGCCACTGTATTCCTATGCAGAACTACAAAATTTTAAGTCCACTAGACAGCCAAGGTAAAAACCAACAGTGTCATCAGAGGAGTCAAGGGGCACCTGGGTGGCTCAGTCAGTTAAGCTTCTGACTCTTGATTTTGGGTCAGGTTGTGATGTCATGGTTCGTGAGTTCGAACCCAATATTCGGCTCTGTGCTGGACAGCAGGCAGCCTCCTTGGGATTCTGTCTCCCTCTTTCTCTGCCCCTCACCCGCTTGTTCTCTCTCTCTTAAAATAAATAAAAATAAACTTAAAAAAAAAAAAAAAGGAATGTTGGGAACCTGTTCCCCAAACTTCCAAGTAGACAGCTAGCTTCTTAAAGACACGTGAAACTATGTTCAGCAGCCCAAATAAAACAATTACTTTCTACGAAACCACTAAAAGCACAACTTATTAGAACGTGTGGTGAGCCAAGAGCGAGGATGAAAAGGGGGTGGGACGTATAGAGCCTGTCCAGGACTCAACTCCAGGATTTACAACATGGGAGTTGGCAAGAGACAGCTCACTCGGAATCAAAATTCCATCAAGCTACCAAGGAAACAAACAAACAATAAAACAATCCACACATCTCTTTTCCCCAAAGAGAGGGAAGAAGGGTATGGACACAAACACTGTTCCCATGCTGCCAATCACGCTCTCCCGCCCAATCTCTGTTCAACCTTCTGCGGGCAGCGGGGGTGACAGAAATCCCAGGAGGGGATGTTAAGGCCCTGTCGGAGAGATGCGAAGCGAAAGCACAGGTTTTCTTTTCGTTTCTGAGTCTAGCCCACGTGCACTTAGACGCTCCGCCACTTGCAACTCCGAAATATGCCTCTCTCTCCAGGAAAACAGCCGAATCCTATTCTAGACCTCACTCAGCGTCCCGGAGGGGCCACGCCAGCTCTCCAACAAGCTGCTCGGCCATCTCTTTCTGAAAGCCGTGAGGAACCTGCGGCTCTAGCTCAGTGAACGGAAAGCGGCAAGACCTCAGCGGGGGCTCTCCGATCACATCGCCCTCACCTTATAGAGGATGACGGTCCTGCCGCCGTGCGTCACTAGAAACTGGTCGGTTTTGTCGCTCTGCTCCACACCTAGGAGTCCGTTAGGCCCGGCACCCAAGGGTACCGTAGACAACGTGAATTCCTCCTCCAGGGCTGCCATTTTGGGCAAACCTACCGACGGCCGCGCATCCCTCCCGGCAGGCTTTGCGCTTTCTATCGCGAGAACTAGGATCGCAACTGGACAGGCGCTCGCCAAATAACAAACCTGTTTGCTGAGCCTGCGACCTCTGCCGGGCGTGGCGGGCGTGCAGGGCTGTGGGCGCCGCCGGGTGGGCGGAGCCTGGACTTTCCTTCTAGACTCCGCCTCCCAGCCACGCCCCGTCAGCGTCCCGGATGTACTCTGCGTGACGGGGATGGGCAGGCTGGGGAAAGCTTACGTTGCGTACAGCTGCCCAAGGTGCAGCGCCTTCTGCTAAGGTTTTGAGAGTCTGAAGGGTGGGCGTGGCAGGTGACCAAACAGAAATAAGCTCATTTTTGTTTTGGTTGTGGGTTTGTTTTTGTTTTGTTTTGTTTTGTTTTTACTCTACGTGAACTCTCTGGGAATTCTTTACCAAGGCCTCAAGGAACAGTGTGCTAGAGAAATTTACCTCTTTAAATAAACTCTTGATCAAGTGCTGTCCCTAAGTGAGATGCCTAACCCACCTGCATCTGTCTCAGTCGCCTTCTGTTTTCTGAGCCCTGTCTAGCTAATAAGAACTTGTCTGATAGAAGGTGAAGGCCAAGGTCCTCTTGGGCAATTTTTATTACATCATTTCTGGGAGAGATTTCTAATGTCAACATGATTGATTTAACTAGTGATGTAAAAAAAAATAACGATAAATAGTTCATGTTCTTAGGGAGAAACCATCTAAATGGGCAATTACTAAAAAACCTGTATCAGGTGTTACATCAGGGCAACATTTAAATCAAGCATCCACATGGATCGCCTTATGTGTGGAGATACTTTATGGCTACAACATTACAACACTGGAGACAAGAGGATATTTAGCTACTGTAAAGGAATCAAATACTGTAAACTCTTAATAAGGCTAACAGGCCTTTAATTTTCCAAAGTTGCCAAGGAGTTTGACTACGAATTTGTGGCCCCTTTGTTAGTTGGAAAAGAAGTACTATGAGATTCGACCCATCTTGGCCTCTGTGAAACCTTCCTATTCCTCCCAGGACAGTTAATCGGCCTCTCCACTGAACGTTGTCTGGTGCATACTGCCCATGGTTTGGTTCCAGCCTAGACGTTTCCTCCTCCTCCAGGAAGCCTACCCTGATTCTCTGGGACTGGATTAAATGATTCAATGCACCGATGTTATTGTAACATGTGCCATCCAGTACTGGGAAAGCCTGCTCAAATATCTGACCCATTATGTTTTATTTCTTTGAAGGAACTCTGGATTTTTCACTAGTATCTGGCATAATGCCTGTCCCATAAATATTTGTGCGACTAATGAATAAATAGTGAAAGCTTACTCATAATTTTGAATCTGTGCTTTCCCTTTTCCTTCAGCTTGAAGACTTAAAACAGGGGTTCTTGGGGTACCTGGCTCGCTCAGTTGGAAGAGGGATAGCTGGATAGCTCCGTGAGAGGCACATGCAGCTCTGAATCTCAGGGTTGTGAGTTTGAGCCCCACATTGGGTATAGAGATTACTTTAAAAAATTAAATAAATACAGGGTTTCTCAAACTTTGTGATTTCAAGATTCCTTTACATTCTTTTTTTTTTTTTTTTGGATTTTATTTTAGGTAATCTCTATACTCACCATGGGGCTCAAACTCAACCCCAAGATCAAGGGTCACATGTTCCATGGACTGAGCCAGCGAGGTGCCCCAGGATTCCTTCAAATTCTTTTTTTTTTTAATTAATTTATTTAAAATTTTTTTAACGTTTTATTTATTTTTGAGACAGAGAGAGACAGAGCATGAACGGGGGAGGGGCAGAGAGAGAGGGAGACACAGAATCGGAAGCAGGCTCCAGGCTCCGAGCTGTCAGCCCAGAGCCTGATGCGGGGCTCGAACTCACGGACCGCGAGATCGTGACCTGGCTGAAGTCGGCCGCTCAACCGACTGAGCCACCCAAGCGCCCCATGGATTCCTTCAAATTCTTAAAAATTATTGAGGATCACAAATAGCTTTTGTTTCTATGGATTATATTTATTGATATTTACTGTATTGGAAATTAAAACAGGAATCAGGAAAAAAGTTACTCATTTTAAAATAGTAATAAACTCATTACATATTAACATAAATAGTATTTTTTATGAAAAATAATTTGAAAGACAACTTTGTTAAGTTTATTCATTTTGAGAGAGAGAGACAGTGAGGGAGGGAGGGGCAGAGAGAGAGAGAGGGAGAGAGAGAATCCCAAGCAGGCACTGCGCTGTCAGCACAGAGCCTGACACAGGGCTTGAACCCACAAACGGAGAGATCGTGACCTGAGCTGAAGTGGGACACTTAACCGACTGAGCCACGCAGGCGCTCCTACATTTTCTTTCCATTCTTTTCTTTCTTGTGATAGAGGTTATGGGCTGAATCATCCCCTCCCCTAACCAAGTTAATATGTTGAAGATTTAGCCTCCAGTACCTTAGAATGGGACTGTATCTGGAGACAGAGCTTCAGAGAGGTCATTAAGGTAAAACGTGGTCATTTGGGTAGGCCCTAATCCAGTATGACTGGTTTTATTATAAGAAGAGGAAATTTAAAAAGGAGAAGGAGAAGAGAATAGGACACAGACCCACAAAGAGGAGGTCTTGTGAAGACATGAGGAGACAGCCATGGACAAGCCAAGGAGAGAGGTCTCAGAAGAAGTCACCTTGAAGACACCCTGATCTCAGACTTCTAGGACCCAATTATGGCAGCACCAGGAAACGAATATGATAGGTTACGCAGAATTCCAAACATGCAAAGGCTATGTGGAGTAAAAACTCTCCCGTCCCTGTCTCCAGCTACCCTATCCTCCTCCTCAGAGATGATCAGTGTTACCAATTTTTACGTAACATTTCAGATAGATTTTCTACCCATATAAGTCTTGTGTACGTACACCTTTTTTCATCTTGCTTTTACGAAAAGGATGGCATAGTGTACCCAGTGCTCTGCCCTTTGCTTTTTTCACCTAAATGTCTTGTAGCTCACTCCCTATCAATACCTAAAGAACTTTCTTCTTCTTCTTGATTCTTGCATAATCGGTAATAGATTTTTGATGGTTTGGGGATTTCATGAAATATGCAGCCATATATGGAGTAGCTATTGATATCATTCTATTTTTTAGGTTGGGTGGTGGGTTCAGGAATATGTGTTTTATTACGCACGTATTATGCTTTGTAACTTACATGATTATAAGTGGCAAGGAGGAAAAAAAAAAAAAGCCCAGAAGGGAGAAATGAAAAGGGGAGGGGGGAATGGGATGATAGGTGTGTATGTGAAATTTTAGTAAGGATGGGACCATAGAAGGTGTTCTTGAGAAGATGTCTTTTGAGTAAATGACATGAAAGAGGAGAGGGAGCTAATTATGGAGTTAGCCGAGACAAGAGCATTGTCGGCAGAAAGTGCAAATGTCCTGTGGCACAAGCAGGGGACTTTATCGGAAGGCTATTGTAGTTACTGTAGTTATCCAGGTGATAGATGATGAGGATACCATCATCAGAGACGCCTTCCTGTCTACCTTGTCTAAAACAAGTCTTGCCCCTCATTCTCTTAACAATTTGTTTCCTTTTTATCATAGTTTGTAAATTTTTAAAAATTAGTTTTCTCACTCACCTAGGCTCCCCAACTATATCATAAACTTCTTTTTTTTTTAGTTTATTTATTTATTTTGAGAGAGAGATTGAGAGTGCACACACAAGCGAGCAGCAGAGGGGCAGAGAGAGGAGAGAGAGAATCCCAAGCAGGCTCCATGATGTGGAGCCCAACGTAGGGCTTGATTTCCCCAACATGAGATCATGACCTGAGCCTAAATCAAGCAGCGGATGCTTAACTGACTGAGCCACCCAGGGGCCCCTATATCATAAACTTCTTGGGCATAGGGAGTCCCTGTCTGTCCTATTAACCTACACATCCTCATTTCCTGGCACTTAGTAGGTACTCATTAAAAATATGCTATTTAAATGAATGAATCGATCACTTTACATCTTTGCATTCCTAGCACCAGCAATTGTGTCTGATCTACATAAAGGGTTCGATACAGGGGTGCCTGACTGGCTCAGCCAGTAGAGCATGTGACTCTGGATCTTGGGGTCATGAGTTTGAGTCCCATGTAGGGCATAGGGTTTACTTTAAAAGAAGAAAGAGTTTAATATACGTTTGTTAAATAGAAGAACGCTCACATGGCAAGCCATTGTAATAAATGGGCTGTGGGCTTGATCCATTAGGATAAAGTAAGACTTGGTGGTTGAGAAAGGTGAAGCTGCATTTGCGTGTTCATCTGTAAATTCGAGTCTAAGTTTGGTAAACTATTAAAGGAGATTGCAATCCTTTCTGGAAGGACACCAGCCGTAACAAGGGAACTAGGAGGCTTCAGTAACCTAGTCTCAGATAAGAACGGGTCAAAATGTTCCACTTCCAAGATGCATCAGTCAAGGTCAATGAGCAAGAACATAGCCTGGGTATCCATCGCCAGTGAGAGACACAGAAGAGCCAGGCTTCAAAGGCAGCTGTGACCCTGTACATTTTACTGTGAGCTGTGGCTGTTCCATCTGACTTGTTTGTCGTGTTTATGCTGCTTGGCTGCCTAGCCGTGAAGACTGGGGGAAGTTATCGCCTCTCACATTCAATTCCTAGAATAGAATTAGGTGATAAATATACAATGAACAAGTCTAATTATGTAACGGGTAGGAAGGGATGCCTGCCCATATTCAAAAGGGAGAATGTTGCCCATTATGGATTTTTCATGGAAGGTTGACAGTTGGTGGTGTGCACATTGCATGAGTGGGTTATAGTAAGAGCTTTGCCAAAGGAACATTTCTAGAAGCACCATTCTGAAAAGAAGATGCATGGCAGATATATATATTCTACCAGATCTCCATATCATATGGAAGTTATGGTGGTTCTTAAATATGGTCTAAGATGCTCCAAGATATATTTTCCGGTGTTAGAATCTCAAAGTACCTTTGAGGCAAATGTTGAGACCGCCATGATGAATTGAACAATATCACTGAAACTCAGGCAGACACCTCTGTACTTCCCATGGTAAATTTCAGAGATAAAGGAAGCATCTAAGCTTTTTGTTTTTAATTTTTATTTTTTGGTAATTTAGGGCACACATTTCAGTCTAACGCTAATGCCCTTCCATTGTGCCCAAACGCAACAGGTGTGTTTGGAATTTGAGGTCAAGCAAACACTTGTAATTTAATTTCACAGGACAGGGAAGGAGGAGGAAAAAACTTGAGCTGAGGAGCAGAAGAGGTTTTTGTTCTTGTTTTTGTTTTTTAAGATTTTATTTTTAAGTAATGTCTACACCCAACATGGGGCTTGAACTCCCAACCCCGAGATCAGATTAAGAGTTGCATGCTCCCCTGACTGAGCCAGCCAGACACCCCTTAAGCTGAGGACTTTTAGACAGGTGGGCGGGGTACAGTGTCCACAGAAGCCAACAATCTTCAGGAAGAATTTGGACAACTTGTCACTAAGGGTCCAAGTTGAGGTCAGAGCAGAAACCAGGGCTCTGCAAAAGTGATTGCTGGCAGGTGAACAAATAAACAATCTGGGAGGGGTCTGGCCTCTGGAAATGGTTTCTAGTCACTGGACTGAGGATTGGATCTGGCCAGAAATCACTGATACTTCCTCTCCCTTGTCTCCCAGATCCAAACTGTTCCTATGTATTCATTCACTTCACAAATATTGATGAGGGCCTAGGAGTTGTGAATTTGGCAGTGAATGAGACAGATGAGGCTCCTACTCCCAAGGAGCTCTCAACCCCATGGGAAGTAGGGGAGACAGTCTGCTCAAGAAAAGTCTCCCTGAAGATGGGACTTTCCCACTGAGATATGCGGGACAGGAAGGGGTCAGGTGATGGGGGACAACCGATGGGGATGAGGCGGAGAAAGGCAGGAGCCTTGATCTTCTAGGACTCTCTGTAAGCCAAGGTGAGGAGTTGGCACGTTCTAAATGCCATTAGAAGTGCTGGAAGGGTTTTAAGCTAAGATCTGATTTCTATTTGGAACGGATTACCTTTGCTCCCGAGGGGAGAATGGGTTATAGGTGAAGAAAAGTGGAAACGGAAAGACCAATTTTGAGACTCTACCATTCATCTGGGTGCGACAGATGGTGACTTGTGGTTGGTTAGTAATAATGGAAATAGGAGAAAGTGGACTGATTCAGGATGGGATTTGGGGTGAAGTCAACAGGACGGTAGATGGATGGAGTGTGGTAAGAGAGAGGGAGGGGAATCGAGAGCAAGCCCTGTGCTTTTGGCTTGAGTGACCAGGTGGACTGGGGTGTTCTTTACCGACATAGGAGGTCGGGGCAGGGGCGGGGGGGATTTGGAGGGAGTGGTTTGGAGAGGCCAGACCTAGAGTTCTAGTCTGGCTGTGTTGAGCTTGAGGTGCCAAGTAAGCAGTAGCTCTCGTGGGCCCGGAGTTCCTGGCAGAGGTTCAGGTCAGAGATACGGATTTGGGCATTTCAGCACCATCGGCATGTGGAAGGTGGGACCAGAGTAGGTAGGTGTCCAACGCTGTTGATTTGATCTTCTCAACCTAGCTCAACGTGTCCACCTCGCCCCTTCTCCCCTACCATCCCTCAGGTCCAGCCCCCTGCTCTTCCTTGGGCCACTGTAATTGTTCCTTGTCCCCATGCTTCTCTGCTTGTTCCTGTTTAATCTCTAGCCAGTGTGGCCTGTTCAAAATGTAATCAGATTATGCCGCTCCCCAGCTTCAAACCCTTGAATGCCTTGGTCTCAGGAAGAACAAAAGCAAATCCTCACCTGACCCACAAGTAGGGTTGCCAAAGAAAACACAGGATGCCCAGTAAAGTTTGAATTTCAGATGAAGAATCACTGTTAGTATAAATATCATCACTCGCCTTAAATTAAACTCAACCTGGCATCTTGTACTTTTTTTAAGGTTAGCCGTTCATTTTGAGAGGAAGAGAGAGAAAGAGAGGGCACGTGCACACGAGTGGAAGAGGGGCAGAGAGAGAATCCCAAGCAGGCTCGACACTGTCAGCCTGCAAGCCCCATTTGGCCCTCGAACTCATGACCCATGGGCCTGTGAGATCATGACCTGAGCCCAACCGAGAGCCAGATGCTCAGCCGAATGAGCCACCCACCCTTGGCATCTTGTATTTTTATTTGCTAAGTCTGGCAACCCTACCTACCCACCAGGGCTTTGCAAGATTTGACCCCTGCCATTCTTCCCTGGTTCATCTCTCATCAGATATCCCCTGTTCTCTGACTCAAGTCATATTAGTTTTCTTCAGAACCTGAAATACACTCTGCCCTCTCCACCTCAAGGCCTTGAGGAATGCTTTGAGTATTTATTTATTTATTATTAAAAAAAATTTTTTTTAACTTTTTAATTTTTATTTACATTTGAGAGAGAGAGAGAGAGAGAGAGAGAGAGAGAGACAGACAGTGTGTGTGAGCGGCGGAGTGGGAGAGAGGGAGACACAGAATCCGAAGCAGGTTCCAGGCTCTGAGCTGTTAGCACAGAGCCCGACGCGGGGCTTGAACCCACAAACTGTGAGATCATGACCTGAGCTAAATTCGGATGTTTAACCGACTGAGCCACCCAGGTGCCCCATTAAAAATTTTTTTTTTGAATGTTTTATTTATTTTTCAGAGAGACAGAGACAGAATGCAAGCGGGGGAGGGGCAGAGAGAGAATCCAAAGCAGGCTCCAGGCTCTGAGCTGTCAGCACACAGCCCGAGCGGGGCTTGAACCCATGACCCATGAGATCATAACCTGAGCTGACGTTGGACACTTAACCCACCAAGCCAGCCAGGCGGCCCTGCTACGAATGCTTTAAGTTCCTCCTGGATTAGCTTTGACTCACCTTCAGATGTCACAGCCTTCTCCTTGTGTGACGATGTTAAGTATTATATTTTTCCCGCTAAACTGTAAGGTGAGAAACCAGATTTATTTTTGCTCACTCTGTGTCCCCTGTGCCTCTCCTCGTGTCTGATACATGATAGGCACTGTGAAGGGAGAGAAGGAAGGAGTTAAAGGAAAAAGGAGGGGAGGAAAGAGGGAAGGAAAGAAGGAAGGAAGGAAGGAAGGAAGGGAAAAAGATGAAGGATAGTACTAGATTACTGAATAAGTTTTATCAGGACCAGGGTGAGGAATAAAGACTCCAGCAGAGATCGGCCCTAGGAACCAGTTTCACAGGGGAGGCAGGAAGAGAATGCAGGGTAACGACCAAATACCCAAGTCAGCTTGGGAAGAAGGTGCGGGTAGTTTTCCCAATATGTGGGGGATGGGGCCGAGGATGAGGTTTGAGGCTGCTTAAACATATTCTACCTCTAAACTCTATTAGGTCCGGCCTAGGGGGCAGCACGGGGGTGGGTACGAGTGAATTTCTTTGTGCAGTTGTTGCCTCAGGGAAAGGTCAAGTGGGTCTGGGCTAGGACGCTGCTCAACTATGTGGGGATTGTTCCCCTCCACCCCTGTGGCCCCAACATCTTCCTTTGTCAGCTTAGCGTGAGCAAGGGTTAAAGACAGTCCGTTCACCAAGCTCTTCTTCCTCAGTCAGCTCTACAAATAAATTGGTTCTATTCCTTTTTTTTTTTTTTAAAGTAGGCTCTACACCTAACATGGGGCTTGAACTCATGACCTTGAGATCAAGAGTTGGGGATTCCACCAGCTGACCCAGCCAGGCACCCCTAAATTGGTTCTATTCTTTTCTTTCTTTTTTTAAAAAAAAAATTTAAGTGTTTGTTTATTTTTTGAGAGACAGAGCGCAAGTGGGGGAGGGGCAGAGAGAGAAGGAGAAACAGAATCTGAAGCAGGCTCCAGGTTCTGAGCTTAGCACAGAGCCCGACATGAGGCTTGAACCCACGAACCGTGGGTAGCTCAGTTGGTTAAACCTCTGATTTCGCTCAGGTCATGATCTCACGGTTCATGAGATCGAGCCCCGCGTCAGGGTCTCTGCTGTCAGCGCAGAGCCCGTTTCTGATCCTGTGTCTCCCTCTCTCTGTCCCTCCCCTCTCTGTGCTCCTCTCCTTCTCTCTGAAAAATAAACACTTAAAAAGTATCTATCTATCTCTATATATATGGCGCCAGGGTGGCTCAGTGGGTTAAGCGCCTGACTCTTGATTTTGGCTCAGGTCATGATCTCACGTTTGTGGGTTCGGGTTTGAGCCCTGTGTAGGGCTCTGCAGTGACAGTGCGGAGCCTGCTTGGGATTCTCTCTCAAAAATAAATAAACAAACATTTAAAAAAAAAAAAAGATTCCGGAGGGAGAGGAAGAGAGGAACTCACCAAAAACACTTCAAGTAATTGATTCATATTTGGATCCAGATCTGAAGAGGCTCTTGTTAAAGATATGTATGCTTCTTTGAGTACATTTGGTTTAATTTTACTTAAAAGGATTCACTGAAGAGTTTCAGCTGAGGCGGTGTTATTGCTTAGCAAATCCAAATAACAAAATGTTGGTTTTTCTAGTTAAACTTCTGTGTATTAATTAGATCTGTCTCAAAAGCCATTCATCAGGTTGGGGAGGGTGTCTTATGTGAAAAAGCTTTTTCATTTAGATGTAAATTAGACCTAGCCTATCAGGAAAAAAGGAAAGTTCTTGACATTTTTATATTCTGAAAATACAAGGTCATGTTGCTCAAAAGAATCTGAGTATACATACTATTGACCCACCAGATAATATGAATTAGCCAGTTTTTTAAAAATGACCCAAGCACCCTCATTTAATTATCTTTTTTTTTTTAATTTTTTTTTTTTAGCGTTTATTTATTTTTGAGACAGAGAGAGACAGAGCATGAACGGGGGAGGGGCAGAGAGAGAGGGAGACACAGAATCGGAAACAGGCTCCAGGCTCCGAGCCATCAGCCCAGAGCCTGACACGGGGCTCGAACTCATGGACCACGCGATCATGACCTGAGCTGAAGTCAGATGCTTAACCGACTGCGCCACCCAGGCGCCCCTTAATTATCTTTATAGAAGTAAAATGTAGGGGCGCCTGAGTGGCTCAGTGGGTTAAGTGACTGACCCTTGGTTTCGGTTCAGGTCATGATCTCACGGTTTCATGAGTTCGAGTCCTGCATGGGACTCCGTGCCGACAGCGCAGACCCTGCTTGGGATTCTCTGTTTCTCTGCCCCTCCCCCTCTGGCACATGCTCTCTCTCTCATTAAAAAAATAAAAGAAATACATATAAATCCAAATGCTTAGCCTTTAAAGGTTTTTAAACAAGATTGCCTGCTCCTAAACTCAAACATTAGCCTTCCTCCCACATCCCCCAACGCAGCCCCTCAGCTGTAGCTAACCCAACGGTGCACGCTCTCTCTCTAAATTAATAAACATTTAAAAAATAGCCAAAAAGGGGCGCCTGGGTGGCTCAGTCGGTTGAGCGCCCGACTTCAGCTCAGGTCATGATATCGCGGTCCGGGAGTTCAAGCCCCGCGTCGGGCTCTGTGCTGACAGCTCAGAGCCTGGAGCCTGCTTCCGATTCTGCGTCTCCCTCTCTCTCTGCCCCTCCCCTGCTCATGCTCTGTCTCTCTCTGTCTCAAAAATAAATAAAAACATTAAAAAAAGATCTTTAAAAAATACCCCCAAAATGTTTGAGAGTTGTGATGAGTATGTTATGGTGAAAAAAAGATATGGCTGCGAAATATTTCACTAATAAAATATTTCACAAAGGTTTGGGAGGCGGAACCAGTGGCCGCACGTATGAGAGGGTCCTGTGGGGATCAAACAGTTCTGTAGCTTGAATACGATGGTGATTACACGAAGCTACAAAGGTGGTGAAATTGCACAGATCCACACACACACACAATGTGGTGCACGTAGAACCGGTGAAATCTGAATGAGCTTTATGGATTGTATCAATTTCGTGGTGATCATATTTATTGGGGGAGGCCGGGGTAAGGATGTACGGGACATCCCTACCCATTTCTTTGTAACTCCCTGCGAATCCACAGTTCTTTCAAAATAAAAAGTTAACCCAAACACACGACACGGACAACAAAAAAGACAGCAGTCAGATGGCGCACGAATTTGAGGGTAGATTTTATTCCTTGTCCTTGTGATGTGGGAGGAATGACCATTCTCCTTGAGGAGAATTCTCTCTTCTCCAGGAGTAGCTCTCCCGTGGCGTCAGTGAGAGAGGATGATGCACAGTCTGTTGATGTCCTTTTTTCTGGGGACACACATGCAATCTATCATCATGTTCTTTCCAAGAAGTTAAAGGAAAGACTTAAGCTTCTGCTGTCCTTACCAAGGTCCTGTTAGAATCAGGAAAGCATGGATTCTAAAATAACAGTGAGCTTGAGTTCTTACTTTCATTCTCTCCTGGTTAAAAACAAAACAAAACAAAACAAAACCACCCCAAAAAATTCTGTTGGCATTTACATGGTGGTTTTCAGGAAATCCTCAAGTCAAGATGCATTCAATGTTATCACTGAAAGTGCGAACACAAATGAGAATTGATGATTGTTTATTCAATTAAATGGAGTTCCTTCTGTTTTTGTCTCTTTCGTAGCCAATGTTTCTGCAGTGTAGTAAGCCAGCGAAGACACCGAACCTCTAAATAAATCAGAGAACTTCTTTGTCTACGTTTGCCCTTCATCACATGAACACCCCGAAAGAGAGTATTAATACGTTAAACCAACAAAGGACTTCAATGGGAATTGGATGCTAGCAATTGCTTAACAAGTGGAGAGTAGTAAACTTTTAAAACTGTAAATACTTGTTTAAAAAGACAAATGTTCTCACTCATATATTGTCAGCAGGACTGTAAATTGTTACAATTTTCTTTGGAAGAGGTGTTGGCAGTAAATACTCAGTCATAAAAACATTCATATCCTTTGGCCCAGTAATTCAATTTCTGGGAATTTACCCAAAACAAATCATTAAAAAGAAGACATAAACTATGTTATAAAGATGTTCCTAACAACACTCTATATAATAACAAAATCCAGAAAATAACCTAAATGCCAAATAATAAAGGAATGTTTAAGTAAATTATGGATTTCCAACCCGGGGGACTATTATATAGCTATGAAAAATGGTAAACAGGCTAGGTATCAAATGGAAAGGTGCTTATAAAACAATTCGCAATCGTCAAAGCATTTTATAGAAAGGTATGCACTTATGAGTTACCTTCCATAGAAGAAAGAGCAAACTGTACAGTGCTTAATTAAGGTGGAAAGTGAAATTCATGTCCTCGGGTCTATAGAATAGATTTTAGCAAAATGCAAATACATAGAATAAGTCTAAGATGGGTGTGAGGAAATTCAAACTTGTAGAAACATTTATCAGTTTTCAAGTTACATTCTGAGAAGAGGCATAACACACATTAGAACTGACGGCTGGTCTTGGGGCGCCTGGGTGGCTCAGTCCGTTAAGCGGCCGACTTCGGCTCAGGTCACGATCTCACGGTCCGTGAGTTCGAGCCCCGCGTCGGGCTCTGTGCTGACTGCTCAGGGCCTGGAGCCTGTTTCAGATTCTGTGTCTCCCTCTCTCTCTCACCCTCCCCCGTTCATGCTCTGTCTCTGTCTCAAAAATAAATAATTAAAAAAAAAAAAAAAAAAAAAAAAAGAACTGATGGCCGGTCTTTAACCAGTGCATACAGAGGGCAGCAAAGGTATCTTTTGAATGCTCTGAACGTGATCACTAGTGTGCTTAAGATGACACAATGATTCTCAAGCATTTCTCAGGAGCAGCAAACTGCCAGCATCTTGCCTGTGGAATCGCTTAGAAGCAGGAAAGTTATTTTGAAAGATAAAGGTTTAAAAAAAAAAATCACAAAGGTCCAGATGTGGCTGTCCTTAAATATGCTCGAGAGAGAGAGTGGCCAGTCTCCCTTCTATAAATTGGAGGGGAAATGATGATCTCCAGGCTTTTGTGTCTGCCTTCTAAATTCCAGGTGTTTAGTTCATTTTGTAAGGTTGGTGACGTTGCTCCGTAATGTTGCTGTACCGAACAGCCACGTTCAGTAGGATTTGAAGCCATGTCGAGTTTCCTGGGCTACATCTTACCTTGAGTCCTCACTGCTGGGACCAGAGCCAGAGCATTAAGGCAGAGTACCAGACTGTTTCCAATCTTCCCAGTTTAATGTTTGGACTTGAATGGCATATCCCACTAGGTTGCATGTTATAGAAAAGGAATTTTTGAGAGCACGGAATATTAGAGGGCTGATCATTCAATGGAGAAAGTCAACATAACAAACTTGAAAACAGGGCTTTGCTTGGATCAACCACATGGAGTTAAACACACACACACACACACACACACACACACACACACACGTATGTACATGTACACACAGGTTGATTGCTGTTCCCAGGCCATCAAAGCTTCAGGTTTGAGAGGAACATTTTCATAGAGGGATATTTCAGAACAGGGCTTGGAGGAAGGATACATGATTTATCCTGAACTTGACAGGCCAAGGTACAATCGGAGGTTGGAGGCAAAAACTTCCAAAAGGAAACAGGGAATTTGAGAGAACAGTGTGGGCATTTGGACGTTTAAGAGTAATACTCAAACAGGAAACACTGATTAAAAGCAGTACTGGTAAGCTGGTAAACTACAAACTATTTATTCACCAGTAAGCATCCAAATACTTAGCAACCTTTCTAGTTTGGCCCCAGGGAGAAACAGCCAGGCTGGCTGTACCTGAGTTTGCTGGCACAAAGTGAAGTCTGCGTGTGTGGAAGAGAGAATTAAAAGGCGGGGTGGGAGTGGCAATGGCGAAATGAGAGCTATAAAAGCAAGCATGTTTTAGCTCATCGGCTCAGTGTGACATGATTACGTGAAAGTTTTCGGGGTAGAAAGCCTAGTTATGGTGCAGTTACATGAAACCTGTGGCCTGGTGCAATCGGGACACGGACGTTGACATTAGCTTCAGGTTTGAAGAGAGCATAGGTTGGGGCGCCTGGGTGGCGCAGTCGGTTAAGCGTCCGACTTCAGCCAGGTCACGATCTCGCGCTCCGTGAGTTCGAGCCCCGCGTCAGGCTTTGGGCTGATGGCTCAGAGCCTGGAGCCTGTTTCTGATTCTGTGTCTCCCTCTCTCTCTGTCCCTCCCCCGTTCATGCTCTGTCTCTGTCCCAAAAATAATTTAAACGTTGAAAAAAAAAATTAAAAAAAAAAAAAAAAGAAGAGAGCATAGGCTGGGAGGTATGTAGCAAACGACTGCTGACAAAGGGCAGTAAAGCATTTCTGTCTTCACTCTATCCACTCCCACTCCTACCTAGAACTAGGTCTCAGTGCCGACCACTGGCTCATTCCTTCTTCCCTGAAGCTTCTTTTCCGGCAGCCCGCAAGTTCACAATTGCTAACATTCCCTTGAGAATGGCTGAGAAAGGGAAAGAAGGAAGCTACACTTGGAAAGAAGATTGCTTGGTAGTTTATTTACAATAGAATGTAAGAAAAAGGAAGTTATAAACAATAATAAATAACTGGGGGAAAAAAACCAACAACACAAAACAGCCATAAAATGACACAGAAGGATGGCACGTATGATGATCAAACCTTGCTTGCTCTGCTCGTAGTCTGTAACACTGTGCATTCCAAAACTTGGTCCTTCGGCAGTGGCAGTGGTATTTTGACTCAATATATGTAACTAATCCAGATCCCGGCTTGAAATGTAAACACTAAAAAATTACACTCGAAGCCACATGTAAGGGGCATAGAGATAACAACAACTCAAAGAACCTCTTCTTGGTGATGACACAGAAACTGAAGGGAAACTTGCAATTCGACAGACGTTTTCCATTTTAAGCAAAAACATCCAGAGGCTTATCCTAATGCACTTGTTAACAATGAAATTATAATAACGGCATCTGAAAAATTCTTAACATATTCACATTCTCTTATTGCACCAACTCCTAAAAAGCTTAAACACTTCTATTTCAAATGCAAACAGATTGTTTTGAAGGTAGAACACAGAAGAACCCAGTAGGTGTTGTCTCTGCATGCCAACACTGTCCTCTCGAGTAACACTTCAGTTTCAGCAAGAATGGAGAGTTTAAATGGTCTATTTACGATCAATTGCAGTTACTAAACAGACCTTTTTTTTTTTCTTTTTAATTTCAAGAATTATGGCTCAGATGGCAGGCTGTCACCTAGCCTACTGAGTCAGATGATCAGAAAGGGACTAAAGCTATTTAGACAATTCTTCTCTATTGGATTATCTGAATACACATTCTATGTGACTAAATTATACTCTGGCCCTTGTAACAAGTAAAATTCCTATTGACGTAAGCCAGCCAGTGACCTTGTTGTTTCTGAGGCCACGCAGAGATGCTAAGGTAAGTAAAATTGGAAAACACACATAAAGACAGTAGTCTTGAAATTTTCACGGAAAAATGACTTCCTGAGAAGTGTCAGAATCTTTTCTCTTAGGTCACTGTTGATGACAGTGTCATTTGCTTTTGGAGGTCTCGTGTTTTTTTAAGTGTCTGCGTTCATTCGACACCCACAACTGCACCCCTTAGAGATTTATTTTCACAATCCAAAACATGGGTATTAAATCCTCCCAAATTAAAACCATTTCCCCCCACACACAGATGCAAACCCAAAGCAGAAGGTTTATAACTTAGTTCACCAGCAAACTCTTTGTTTCTGTTATTACGTTGGTAACTGAAAGACGACGTCACAGACTCCTTTGTTATGCTTTTCCTTTCCTTTGCTTTATTTCAGCCCAACTGTAGGAAAATGCGATGATCTTCAGAGCTCATCTCAGAGACAGTCTGTGCAGTAAAAACACGGAGACCTTCTTATCCTGGGACAGCACAGCCAAGGCGACAATGCTGTTTTATAGCCAATGAGAAGCACAGGGGTATTTCACCATTTGAAATCCATCCAAAGCAACGATATTTATGGCCATTTTGATGGTCTCCACTAACGACAGAGATAAAGATGGGGTGAACATATGTGTTCTTCTATGGATTATTTATTTTAATTTGGCTACCAGAGACTTAAAACTGGTGGTGTCTGATTCACTATACTATATTTATATATATACAGGTATAATACAATTTCGGTGAACAAAGTTGAAGGTTTCCACATTGCAGACAGAGGCACTGAGTTAAGATTCTATGTTTCCCCAAACATGCTTAATAAATTCAAGTTTCGGCTTTGTTTTCTTCTAAGTTTCCATCATGCAAGCATTTAATTTCCATCCTTATAGGAATTATTAATGGTCTATATATACACGTTCATCGCAGGCTTGTATCGCACAAGAAACAGACTCATGTATGGAGAATATGAAAGGACAGGTGAAAAATCAAGATACACAAAATATTGAAGTCATTTATGCCTTGTGATGACCGGATTAAATATTCAAAGCAGCTAAGGGAATATTTGCACCCCCCACCCCCTTGTTTAAATGCACACAAACCACACGTAGACAGGAAAAACTGAACATACTTGGAGTGCACACACATTTGTTGGCTAAAAACCACACGATCATTGGCAGCTTTGAAACTGATGTCTGTGTTACTGAACTGGCTACAGGAGAAAGAAAACTCACAGAAAGAAATCAGAAATCAGCTTTCTAAAGCATATAGCATTGTTGACCTTGACAGCAGAAGCTGCTTTACAAAGAAAGAAAAATGGCCACGGCATTAATGGAAAAACTGGGTGCCAGATGTGTTAACAACCTGCACAAGATAAATCTGTTCTGTGCAAAAGTAACGATCCCGCCCCATCCTGGCAAATTTCCGCTGGCAAATAGTAAGCAAATACGTATACTATGTCAGTGTCTTCCGAGGGTAGAAGTTTGCACTCGAAAGCCACACATTCTCATTAAGTACTACTGTGTGGAGAGGGGACCACTGAGCAAGTCCAAGAGGTTTGAGAAGATTAAGTTTTCCCACAGGCAAAAATCATGCTACTATCCCATGCAGAGAGGTCTTACTACATGTAGCGCCGTCATTCTCAGGGAAGAGACGCACTGTGGATCTAAGCTATTTGCAACTGGTTTCCTTTGAGTTCTGGGTTTATTTATTTATTAAGCTCAATGTCAACCTGTAGATAAAGAAATGATCTTGACAGTCTGACGTAGGACTTAGAATACTCGGTGCTGGGTTCGTGGGGCCAGCGCCTGCACCTTGGGAGAGTTGATCAATTGGAAAGACACTATGCAGCGTGCTGAGCGCTGAGACAGAGAAGCAGGCAGGGTCCACTGGCTGAGAGGCTGTGTGGGAAGGAGGACACGCTCCTTGGTTTCTGTTGTTTCCTTTGGAATCTGTGTTTTGGGAAGGTCCCTTTCCTGAGGTTGGAGGTTATGGTCAGGAAGGCTAGCTGGGGCCTCGGAGTTGCCCAACTACCTTGTCGTCTTCCTCTCTTGGAGGACGAAAATAAATTCTAGGTTCTGCTTGCCCTTCCTTCTGCGTTTAAAGGCAGTGAGGCGCGACAATGGCAGAGGTTTCTCTTTAGAGCAAAGGAGAGTTCGCTTTCTGCCACTTGGGTTGAATGGTCTTGCTTCCTGTCAGCCTGGGTTCTGATCCTGCATTACGGCTACTTGCAGAAGAGAAAGCTAGCCAGGGGGGCACCTTTTCTCATGCTTCCTGTATACTCTACAAACAGGAGTCATCAATTCTGCGCATTCTCTCCGCTCCCCCCCCCCCCCCCCCCCCGCCACCGACAGCATTTACTCCACTTCTGCAGCATTCCCAATATTTGGATTTCAAGTTAAGAGCAAGAGAAAGACAGTCTCTTTTAAGGTCCGGTGATGGGCAATCTGTTCCAGGGAAATCTGGATGCTATGAAAAGTAAGACCTGGAGAGGGATGGGAGACAGTTCTCTTTTTCAGGGTTCCCAAACCAGACATCCTGACAGTGCTAAAGTCCAGTTAGCTTAGACTACCCCTGCGCTTTTTAGAATGGACAAAGAGTCAACGAATTCTACTCAATTAATTGCAAATACTGTGAATCTTAATGGATGACGGAAGGTGACAATTCAGGGTTTGTTGGTACCTGTAGAGAAAAAGGACGTTTGCCTCACCTGGGCCTCTTGGTTCCTAAACCAAGCCATCCCCGAATCGGTCAGTTACGGCCACACTCATCCATGCGATTCTGAAAGGTTTCTGAGGCCACAAGGGCACAAAGGGGGAAGTTATTAAAAGACAGAAACAAGTGGAATCTTTATTAAATTCTGCGAAAGGTATAAATAAGTTCTCATTAATTGCACTTGGAGCCTCTATAGGTTGATAATTAAAATTTTCAAAAAATTTAAAGAGTTAATTAGGCCCCAAATCCTGAGTCAGATTAATCAAAATAGGAATCTCAGTTAAGTACTAGTATTCAAGTCTTGGCGATAAACAGTTTGAAATCGAACAGTTAGGTATGTTATGCCTGAGAGTATTTTTGAGAATTCAGGTTTGATGAGAGGAGACTGACTTCACTATTTTACCACCCCTGTAACAGTGACATAAGGTTTTCATTTATTTACTCTTTAAGTCCACACCTACCTCATCAAATGCTCAATAACAAGGCTTCCTGCCTTCCTTCCTCCCGGCTTCCAGCTGTGGTTACAGAAGATTCCTTCTGTCCTTTGCAAGCCTTACTTTTTACATCTAGTATGATGCTGTGTGGCATACTTAGGGAATCGTATTATATGGGAAATTACTTAACCACATGCATACTCAGAGATCGAAAGAACATGGTTGAGTGACAAAGCAGTCTTTTTCTCTATCAGAAGGTTCTTAAAAACAAACAAACAAACAAACAACCCAACAACCCAAATGAAAATATAAAAACCCCATGAAAGATTCATAGGAAGTTACTCTAATTTGGGCCGACATGGCTTATCTGAAAAGTGTATGCCAGGTAAATTCAGGGTGGCTTTTTTCTCAGGGTCTGGAAGCGTGAGAGTTTCTGGGGCTGACTTTTTCCGGGGTCGATCTTTGGGAACGGACAGAAATTCTGGTGCGTCTGTGGAGAGAGGTGTGGACGGAGCACTGGAAGGGGCACTGCGGACTGAGGAAGGCAGCAGGGGGATGCTCGAGATAGAAATCGCAGGAGGGAAAACGCCAATTTTCCTGTTGGTGGCTTCCTGAGTGGCTCGTTCAAATTCTCGGACTTCATCCATTGTCATGTCTTCAAAGGAAAAAAAAAAAATAGAAAAATGACCAGTCATTTAGAAGAGATGCAAATGGCTTTATCTCTACACCTGATTTTAAGGGAACTACGGGAACTGTATCATAAAGAGGTCTGTCCAGATTATAAACCAAAAGTAACACTGAAATGCTAAACCCTAAAAAAAAATTTTTTTTTTTTTTACTAAGGCAAACCTCTGGGGAAAAAAAAATTCCTTTATGAATATCCATCCAAGATTTTCCAAAGCGTTCTTCAGTGAGTAGTTTAAATGTTCTGAATTAGAACTGATCAGCAGAGTACAGAACCAGACTGTGTGTGTGTGTGTGTGTGTGTGTGTGTGTGTGTGTGCATGCGTGGTGGGTATGGTATGATATATGGAGCTATTATTAGACCTATCATTTCTATAAAGGGAAGGCAGTTAAAGCCATCAATGGCCCAGGAATGACACATATTATTACCTACTTTAGGTCATGCAAGTATACCTTTATAGGGTAAAACAGGCAAATCATCAGATTTTCTTCTTATTCAATAAATATATTTTTTTGTATTCTGGGGGTTACTGGTTTCCTGACTGTGAACCCATCCTGACTATGTATCCATCCTGTATTTTAATTAATTCAGCTTAAAAAAACAGGTAAGGACAACAACAAACCCTGCTAATTATCCCAAAGCCAAGAAAAATAAAGCCATTTTTCAAGGAAACATAAAAGAAAAAAAGCATTCAAGAAATAAACTCAGTGATGCCCCGTGTAAGAGGAATTGCCAGATGATGGAGATTTTCTAAACACCTGAGATGTTTTTATTTAAGTGAGAAAGTGAAAAAAATATATCTATTTTAAATGTAAATCTTTCCCTAATCTATTTGTTTCTTAAACAGATTTTATGTTTAAGTAATGTCTATGCCCAACGTGGGGCTTGAACTCACAACCCTGAGATCAAGACTTGCTCGCTCTACCAGCTGAGCCAGCCAGGACCCCACCCCGCCCTGCCGCTCCGGCCATATATTTAATGTATTATATACACTTGCTACCATTGAGACCTAATATGAAAATCACTGTGCTACAACACAGTGATGACTCCTCTATCACGGCCTATTATTATTATTTTTTAATAGTTTGAGATCTCTAGTTTTCAAAACTCTACGACTATTACCATCATCACTATTGTTACGGTTCTTATTAGTTACTCTCTGGCTATCCCTGGTCCCCTTTGCCATTTTTCCTTACTGGGAACAGAGAAAATAGGTACCTGGGCTTATTAGAAAAAGCACTGAGTGAAAGTCTAAGGGCTTGCCCTTGAATAAAAGGTGAAAGCTATTGCCCATGGATTTTCCACGTGTATTTTAACTTCCCACAGACCCGTTTTTCATTCTTGTCCTCTCCCATGCACCGAGTGGTAGAGCCATGAGATGACAGTGCATCAGCTAGCAAGGCGCAATACATCCACTTTGGAAATATTAATTATGGGATGAATATTCATAACATGGTATTAATCATTAGGAGATATATATGCATATATGAGGTCATATCGTAACATGAGCAGACCAGAAATGTTTCTTTGGGTGTTGAGTTTGATAAGTTCCTCATAGATTTTGGATACTAACCCTTTATCTGATATGTCATTTGCAAATATGTTTCTCCCATTCTGTCGGTTGCCTTTTTTACTTTTGCTGACTGTTTCCTTCGCTGTGTAGAAGCTTTTTATTTTGAAACCAGAAATATTTCTTAAAAAACTAAACCCTTAAGAGGATTTCTCGGGAGCAATTGTTAAAAGATTCTGAAAGGGGAAATTTATGAAGTAAATAAAAAATTACGATCGTATCGATATCGTCGAAAATTCAGACTATAGCAAGAAAAATTGTACCTATAAATTTACCACTTAAAAAATACTAAGACTATTAAACAAGCTAAGAAATGAGATTAAGTTTTTAAAAAAGAAGGATTTACTCCAAAATATAATTGAGACTCCCAGAAAAATTTTAGTCAATGGAGTATGTTTCTGCTATAATAGATTAACTGTCATCTTGGAAAATTAGACTTTCTAGTGGCTAGTATAATGCTCTACTCCACACATCCAGCAGGGGGCAGAGAGCATCCAAAATACAGAATTGGGTTTTTACACTCCCAGAGTCTCTTAGACGTTCCCTTCCTTGAAGGCACTGAAACTGCTCAATGGCAAAGAAGACTGTTATTTTCTTAGTGCCGTGTTCATGGATGCTAATTTTGCATAATTTCAACCTACCACGTCCTGTCTTAGGTTGAGGATTTAAACTTTACTGAGCACGCATGCAGTTTTTGTTTGTGACGGACAGCAGCCTCTTGATGTCAACTGTTTTTCATGATGATAGAGAAGAAAGACAATGGAAAAATAAATGGTCCCCAATTTGATGGAATTCCGAAGCATAGGGGAAATGTCGTCAGCACTCAAAATAACTGCTTTGTATAACTTCTGAGGAGATAGGCATCTCTTATGCCGAAGTCATGGGAACCACCGTGAATCTCAGCCAGAGAACACACGGGGCTTCCCCATGGGAGAACCATCTAGGTACCACTGTCTACATACATAGTAAACGGACTTTCTGATGGTAATCATCACAGCAAAACAGAAAGAAAACCAAACAAACAGCCGTAAGCTATAAACCGTAAGAGCCTGGAATGAGAAAAGCACTTCGCTTAGTATCCCTGGGAATGTGGCATTTCTCCCCCTTTCCCCTGGCTTCCTTTGTCTGGTCACACTTCCAGCAAAGCAGCTTTCAGAGCGCGGCTGAGCGAGCGCTAGCATCTAAGATTCCAAAAGGAAAGGGAATAGAAAATGATGCATATTCAAGGACAGTGTCTTTAATGAGCATTTCCCACGTGAGCACAGGGACAGAGGAAAGGGGGAGGTCCTGCTGGGACTGGCCTGTGCATGGAGAGGAACACCCCAGTTAAGTCTACCCAACAGCTTTCCGCAAATCCAATCACTGCGTGCAACATGGGGAGGAAAGGTCAGGGCCATTTCGGCCTCAAGGACAGCCACACACCCCCGACAGGAACAAACGAGCCTTGCGGGGCACACACCAAACACACGCTCTAAAATCTGAACTAAGAATTTCCAAAGTGCAACCAAAAGATCTTCACAATTCCGAAGCGCCCATTTACAACAATGGCCGTTGCTCAACTTTCCACAACTAGGTTACCAGTTTCTTAAAAATCTAGTATGTTCTGTCCTGGGGCATGGGCCAGCTGACAGGCAGGCTCAAGCCGATACCCAGAGAGATCACGGCTCTGGCCAAAAACACATACAAACAACTTGATGATGACATTTTCTTCGTTATCTGTATCTCCCCTTCATTCGCACCAAATGATTGGGAGGGAACAATATTCAAAACGCTGACACACACCACGCAGTCAGCTCTCAATGGCCAATGTGCCACTAAACAACCTGTGGCTCTCTGAGTCTCGTTTTAAGTCCCAGGCTGGACGTGCTACATGGCCCAGCATGTTCCCAGCTCACCACACCTTCACCGCTCAGCCAGTGCGTGCACAGATTGCACCCCATCTTGAGATGAACCCAAGTAAAAAGGAACTGATTGGCTAGAATAGAACAGCTATAAAGAGCCATAGAAAGCATTTCAAAGGAAATGTAAAGAAATCTCAAATACCAGATGAGTCACAAGCTGTCCCTTGAATGAATAACTTGAATGCTAACTACGTTCTTAAAAGTTACGGTCACGATGTTCTAGTTTTCCTAGGACTTCTGTTTTCACCCCTGTCTTCCTTCGTGGTGCAGGCCATTCACCAGCCACAAATGTTTCCACTCTCCACGTTCTTGGGTTGTAGGAGTGGAACAACCCCCAAATCGAGCGGCTTTTTGAAGGAGCGAAAAGTCGAGAGGGGGGTGACACTGTCCAGTTTAGACCCAGCTCAGGCTCCTCACCAACAGCCTCTGGGCGACGACGACATGTTTTTTGTGGCAGGCCGAGAACTGAACGCTTGTAGTATTTCATATATCAGTTTATGTGTACGTTTGGTAAAGGGTGGGCAACATGTTTTAAAAATTCTACATACACTTGTTTGGGCATGGCTCTCTATGTCATCCACAGTGGAGGAATGCTGATTGCAAACTTTTATGTTGGTTTGTTCATGCATGTTTTTCTCGTATTCCCGAACATCATCCATTGTCATATCTGAAAAAAGGTCAAGACGTTGGCAACTACCGTTATTAAACGCAGACTTTCAAGGGGGAGACTTTAGGGAAAGAGGATAGCGGAAGCCAAAGAGAGGTTTAAAAAGCAGGGGGATTCGCTAACTTTATGAAGAGGATGTCATAAAGTTAGCTACACCAGCCAAACGGGGGGTGAGTGCAAGGAAGTGAAGTTGAAATAGTCTTAGAACAGAGAAGAGTGGAAATTATTTAGGGGTGAATCTTGTAACGTGAGCTAGATGGGTAGAAAGTATTAGCACGTGGGCAGAGCCATAGCCTGAGATCTCCTAAAGCGATCGTTAGAAGATCCCTTCGGGAACGGGGTCAGGTTTGTTTGGTTTAATACTTACCTTTCATACACCCTTCAAAACAGATTTGGAGATTTTTTTTAAGTCAACGCATTCGACCATAGAAAGGACACTTTCATTGCTAGTGCAGGAGACACGACATAGAAGGCAGACAAACGATGTTTACCGGTACAAGGGATATTGGGCGCAGTGCTCACACATGGATGTATTTCTGCACAGAATTCATAGTGTTGGAGAGTGCGGGTCTACATCGAACTTCAAGTCTAGTCTAACAGCTTGGAGATGGCTGGCATTACTTCCACCTACACTGATCTATAAATAAAATGGCACATGACATTATGCTTTTGGGTCTGAGTCTGTAGTTTTTCAGCATTTCAGGATAACGATCTCCTACTAATCTAGTGGTTCCCAGCAGGGGACAACTTTGTGACAGTTTCGGTTGTCACACCTGGGGTGGTTGGTGCTACTGGCACCTAGGGGGTGGAGGCCAGTGACGCCACCGAATATCCTACCAATGCACAGCACTCTCCCCTTCTCAACAGGGAAGTGTCTGGGCCAAAACGTCAATGGTGGTAAAGGCTGAGGAAGCCCCGTCTAAATCCAACTGACAAAAAGCTGAAACAAAGAGCCCATCAACTTCAGTATGTGAAATGCGTAAAAATAACAATTATTCTCACTTTCAAGATGGCTGCTGTTTTACCCTCAACTCCCCACCCCGCTCTTTGGTTATTTTATACCACGCTACCAGCAATCTTCCCAGACACAGGCATGCCTCTGTTGCTCTCATGGCAGAATTTAACTTCATGCCCCTCTACGATGAAGGTATGCTGAATAATTGGTTATGCGACCACCCCGATCACGAATTAGCTTGGTGGGGATTCAGAGAGGGTATTCACAGCTGGAATGTTTCCCTAAGTATTTGCTGCATCATGTGGTTTGCTGTCTTTTTATATCAATCCACGTATGTCATGTGAGCTTCTCTTCATCTCCACAGGGTACACTTGCCAGAACCCTGTGATTCAATTCAGTGTGGTCTGGGGCCAAGATGGAGGGCGGCTCTAAATCCGAACCTGGGCTATTTTATTTAGCCCATGACCCCCCTCCCGCCCACCCCAAAACCATCAATCAAAAACACTGTCCATAAGCAATGTAAGTATCGAGGATGCTAAGCAGCAGTCTGGCCAGGCAAAGAGCATGCTTTTCTTTTAGAAAATCGAGGTAACTGGAAAGCCATAAAGAGACGCTGCTTTGTAATTAGAACAAACGTTATCTTAATTAACAATATTCTTTCAATACAATCAACTTTAACCTCAAAGGCTAGTTATCAACATTTCTTTAAACACAAATACACCTGGAATGAATACTGAGGTCATTCTGAAGCTAAAACTTTGGGGACGTTTCTCTATATATGTGTTCATCAGACATTTCCCTCCCTCCCCTCCCTTCCCAGACACTGGCATGACAGTATTTTGGCAAACAAAAACAAAGGCATTGTAGTTTTGTTTGTTCTAGTGAATCCCAACAGAAATCGTTCTTTATCTTTAATTAGCTCAACGTGAGGAGCAGGGTTTAACTGTGTAACCGTGTGCTTTCGGAGATATTTCAATTTTGTGGATGTGAAGAAGGATTTAACAGCAAAGGTATTCATTACTGCCTTGTTCGTAATAGTGAGAAATGGAAAACAACCCAGGGGACTGATAGTAATATGCAACCATTCAAAAGTGATGTAGAAGAAAATGAACACTATAGAGAAATGTTCTCGGTATATTGTCAAAAACTGGAGGTGAAAACACTGTATGTATTATATGAAATCATTTTTGTCAGAAAAGCATTACATACATTTTAAAAAGACTAAAAGGATACATTTCAAAATATTAACGGTGATTGTTTTGAGGAGTTGGAATTCTAGGTAATTTTCATCTTCTTCCTTTTGTTGATTATTTCCTACATCAAATCTGCTGTACTTGTGTAAGAACAAAAACGAAGAACATTATTTAAAATCTATTGTTTGGGGTCAAATACCATCAGTTTAGGATTGGTAAGGAGAAAATACAGTTTTCTAGGGGCACCTGGGTAGCTCAGTAGCTTGAGTCCGACTTTGGCTCAGGTTATGATGTCGGGGATCGTGGGTTCAAGCCCCGCTTCGGGCTCTGGGCTGACAGCTCAGAGCCTGGAGCCTGCTTCAGATTCTGTGTCTCCCTCTCTCCCTGCCCCTCCTTTGCTCCTGCTCTGTCTCTCTCTCTCTCTCTCCCAAAAATAAATAATAAATAGTTAAAAAGAAAAAAGAAAATATAGTTTTCTAGAATTTCTGCTCATTCTAGAAACATGGTACCTTTTAAACAAATTTTTTTTTAAAGTTTATCTATTTATTTATTTTGAGAGACAGCACAAGCAGGGTAGGGCAGAGAGATGGGGAACAGAAAGAATCCCAAGGAGGCTCCACGCTGTCAGCACAGAGCCCGATGTGGGCCTCGAACTCAACAACCGTGAGACTGTGACCTGAGCCAAAATCAAGAGTCAGATGCTCAACCGCTGAACCGACTGAGCCATCCAGGCGCCCCACCTTTTTTGTTTTGTTTTGTTTTAAACGAAGAGTTACAAAACAAAGTTCCAGGAAATTTCACCTAGAAGAAGAAAATCTCCCAATTAGACCACATAAGACTCCTGAGTTCTCCCCATGTACCATACATACATGCTTATGGATATGATGTAAATATTTTCAATATTCCTTAGCAATTTATGGAGAGCCTAATCAAGTGAAAATATTCCTGTTTAGTTTATCTGGTGAAATGCATTATGTCTTGCTTCTGCAAAGTATATTACCTCAAAATCTATATATGAATCAATTTTTTAGTGAATTCGATTGCACTGCCCAACGACAGATTATACTTTCAGGGATGATTCATCTTCATTACGGATTGATTTTCAATGATCAGAGAATGACTTCTAACAGTTTAGGTTCAAACCTTTTTATTTCCAGTTCATGTGTACTAAGACACTCTAAAAGGAAACTTACGTTAATTGTTTTGTAAATAGACCGATAAGTAATCACCCCTCAATGTACAGATTTGGAAGGTCGTAAGTTACTTTTCATAAATAACGTTTCTTAGATAAAAGGTTTTTAAATAAGTAACCCTGGGCTAGTTCCTTGATTTAAGAGTATGTTGTAACCAGTATGATGTTTCTGTTGGTAAGAAAGGTACATCATAGTATCTTTGACATTAGGCTGTTGGAAGTTCTATGTGTGTGTGTGTGTGTGTGTGTGTGTGTGTGTGTGTGTGTATAACACTGACATGATCTGCTCTGGGAAGTATGCTGGGGGTATAAATGCCCTCATTACACTTCAGTGGGACAAGACTTCCTCTCTTTGCCCTCTTGCGAGGCCGTTTCTTTCCTTCTCTTTCTTACCCTCCTTCGGATGAGGGGAGAGCTGGTCCTGTCTCCTACTCCAGCCACGTGGAGGTCACACTGAATGTGGCCCAAATAGAACCTTCCCCCCTGCCAGATGACTGGGCTGAGATGGGAACCTTCTGCTTTTATTACCAGTCCGCTTTGTCCAAGAGGCTCTGGATCCAGGCAATTTGTTAATTGAGGAATCTGCTTTGATTTCTTCAGCTGTGAACTAAAGGCTTTCATTTAAAAACAAAATATAGGGGGTGTCTGGGTGGCTCAGTTGGTTGAGTGTCCAACTTTGGCTCAGGTCATCATCTCATGGTTTGTGGGTTTGTGGGTTCGAGACCCTCTTTGGGCTCTCTGTTGTCCGCACAGAGAGCCTGCTTTGGATCCCGTGCTCCCCTCTTTCACCCCTCCCCTGCAGCATGCACATGTGCTCTCTCTCTCTCTCTCAAAAAAAAAAAAAAATATATATATATATTGTATTGGGGTGCCTGGATGGCTCAGTAAGTTAAGTGTCAGATTCTTGACTTCAGCTCAGGTCATGATCTCATAGTTTGGGAGACTGAGCCCCGCTTTGGGCTCTTTGCTGACCTCAAGGAGCCTGCTTGGGATTCCACCCTCCCCCCCTGCCCCTCCCTCATTCGCATACGCACTCTCCCTCTCAAAATAAACATTAATAAAAAAATACGAAGAAGTGACATTAAAAAAATATATAATATATATACATCTCCACTCTATGAATGTTGGTCTGCTTCAACCATTTTCTGCTTTTTAATAAAATATGGATTTCAGTGACTGTTTATGAAATCACTCAAGTAATACATGAATTGTGTTCCATAGAAATAATTCAAATAGTACTGATTTATATTGAGAAAAGAATTTAATTCCTTGTAACCTCTCCCACTAATCCTATTTTTTCTGAATATCACTACTGTTAAGAGTTTGAGGTACAGGCTTTTCTTTTCTATGAATTCTTTCTATGAATTCACATGTATATTACTACACATACATATAGTCTCACTTATTTCTACATTTATGGAATCATACTATATAGTACCCTATGCCATACATCCTACACATACTGTTCTTTTTCTTTTTAAATGTTTATTTTATTTATTTATTTATTTGTTTGTTTATTCATTCATTCATTCATTCATTTAGAGGGAGAGAGTACAAATGAGCGAGGGGCAGAGGGAGAGAGAGAGAGAGAGAGAGAGAGAGAGAGAGAGCTCACCCAAAGTGGGGCTCAAGCTCATGAACCTGGAGATCATGACCTGAGTGGAAATCAAGAGCCAGATGCTTAACCAACTGAGCCAACCCAGGCACCCCATTTTCATTTTTTTAATGCATTTTTTAAAAGTTTTAAGGGCACCTGGGTGGCTCAGTTGGTTAAGGGTCTGACTTTGGCTCAGGTCATGATCTCACAGTTTGTGAGTTCCAGCTGCAAGTCGGGTTCTGTGCTGACAGCTCAGAGCCTGGAGCCTGCTTCGGATTCTGGGTCTCCCTTGCTCTCTCCCCCTCCCCTGCTCACGCTCTATGTCTCAAAAATGAATAAATGTAAAAAAAAATTAAACAAAATAAAGTTTTATTTATTTAAGTAATCTCTACATTCAACATGGGGCTTGAACTCATGACCCGGAGATCGAGAGTCACATACTTTACCAGTGGAGTCAGCCAGGCACTCCTATACATATTGATCTGATTTGCTTTTTCCACTAATGGAAAATATACATATTTCCATAGTGGTATATATAGAACTAGCTTATTCTTTTTAACTGTCACAAACAATATTCACAGTATGGGTGTATCGTAATTTATTTGCTCATATTCCTATTAATAAAATAAACACTTAAACTGAGACTAATTTCTAGCTTTTATAAACAACACTATACTGAATAGCTTCTTTGTACCCACATTCAAGGGCACATGTATAAATAAACAAATTTCTATAATAAATTTCTAAAAGTGGAATTGCTGGGTCATGGGTTTTTGTACTTAATCATTTTTATAGAAACTGTTTATTTGTTCTCCCACTTTATCCAAAACAGAATATTTTCAAGATCTTAATTTTTTTGCTATCAGATGAACAAATGTCATATTTTGTTTTCATTGTATTTCTTGTGATTAGAAAAGTTATTGGTCATTTGTGCTTTTTTCTATGGTGTACCTATTAATGTTCTTTACCTTTTTTTTCTACTGAGTTGCTGGATTCTTTATTTACAGGACCTCTTTATACATTATAGATATTCTCTGTTGGCTACCCTATACTACAAGTATCTTCCCCTCGTCTTTCAACTTTGTTTATGGTGGCAATTTTTTTCAATCGCTTTATTTTTTAAAGGAGGCAGGCTGACTTCACCGTTTGTGGAGGTAAGATCATATATTGGAAAGGACAGAAGTCAGTTGAACATACAGAGAAGTTACAAATGCCATGGGACAAAACATCTGCAATCAAAAATTTTCCTTCATTGTATTGCATACCTACAGCAGCTAAAATTTTAATGGAGTTATATACTTTATTTTATTAAAAAAATTTTTTTTAACGTTTATTTATTTTTGAGACAGAGAGAGACAGAGCATGAATGGGGGAGGGTCAGAGAGAGGGAGACCCAGAATCCGAAACAGGCTCCATGCTCTGAGCTGTCAGCACAGAGCCTGACGCGGGGCTCGAACTCACGGACCGAGAGATCATGACCTGAGCCGAAGGTGGACGCTTAACCGACTGAGCCACCTAGGCGCCCCTGGAGTTATATACTTTAATTCAATGACCTGTCTAGTAGTACATGTTTTATTTCCTTCTACAAACATTTTCTCTCTACTTCTAAGATCTTCAGCCTAAACAGAAGCAATTTTTTCTTAATACTAGATCAAAATGGAAGTGTTAAACAAGTGGTTGGGTTAGGGGCGGAGGGAGGCTCCAGCAACCATGAATGAAATTTGATACTCCTCAGCTCTAGCAAAATGGCAATTATCCTTTGGCGTGGGGGTTGGGGGGGCGGAAGGGAAAGAGAGAATGAGGTAGGGGCAGAGAAAGAAGAGAGAGAATCCCAAAGCAGTCTCCGCGCTTTCAGCACAGAGCCTGATGCGGGGCTTGAACTCACGAACCACGAGATCATGACCTGAGCTGAAATCAAGAGTAGGACGCTCAACCAACTGAGCCATCCAGGTGCCTCCCGCCTTTAAAACTCTTTACAATGTGGGGCGCCTGGGTAGCTCAGTTGGTTGAATGTCCAACTTTGGCTTAGATCACGATCTTGTGGTCTGTGAGTTCAAGCCCTGTGTCGGGCTCTGTGCTGACAGCTCAGAAGCTAGATCTTGCTTCGGATTCTGTGTCTCCCTCTCTTTCTGCCCCTCCCCCACTCACACTTTGTCTCTGAAAAATGAATAAACCTCAAAAAAAATTAAAAGAAAAATAAAGCTCTTAATGGTGATTATAAATTCAACACAAGCTTGTTATAAATAGCTTAGGGGTGGGCTCCACTTTTTTTGTAGTGAAAGTAGCCAATCCTCAAGTCTTGGTCAATTACCCTTTCCATGTAATTCAGACCCCTAAGATCTAGAACTGTAATACACGGTTATGATTTTTTTTATAGTTCTTAATTTGGGGAGGTAGAAGAGAGTCGCAGATCCCTTTGAAAATCTGATGAGAAGCTAGGAGTTCTCTCCCCAGAAAAATGAACACAGGCACACACACATAAAACGTTGTGTAATAGCCACGGCACTGAAATTCATACTTCAGGAAACTGGAGGCCATGGGAAAGTACCGGCTTGGTGAGTTCAACCAGCTAATGCTAGTCTAGTCTCTCAGTAGGCTTCCTTCTCCACCTTGGGCTAACTCCATTCATTTTTAGGCCTGCTCTAGGGACTGGAGAATAATTTCTAAGTCACTTTCATGAGGGACTTTCATCTATACTAGCAAGACTATGCCACCCTCCCCACCCCACCCCCCACCCAGTCTCATAATTTTTTTGGAAGGGTGACGATTTCAAAGACGTTCATGAAGTTCCGTTCAATCATAGCCTCTCTTTGGCAATCCTCTTTGTGCCTCTCTCAAAATACCGCCAGATTTGTGAACCTTTTGTGGACATGGTTACACTTCACAATGAACACGAGCAGAATAAAATTTGTTGAGGGAAATAGTTATGAGACAGCCACGTGCTCAGACTCAGAAAAGATACAAAATTAATCCTTGGGTAGGAGAAGATCAACCACCATGTACAATGTCCTTCCCACCGACCCCCCCTCCCCCCTTCTTTCTTCTTAATTAAGCACTGGAGGTGGTTAGCTTAATTAGAGAGAAAGACATTCAGGGGTGCCACTGCCTATGGTGTAGAGTTTGTGTTCGGTACAAACACATCGCCTGGGAGGCCAATGGGACTAAAATTCAGCCCTAAGCTGAGATCACCTGCTGAACCGGCCCAGAAGGATGTCTTTTTCCAATTCTCACAAGGCACCGAAGCCTACCAGTTGGCCCGGAAGACATCCACCATTCTCTAATCTGTTTGGACTGAATTAATTAAGCTGTACTTGCAATCTAATCTGATTTAAAGTTGTTCTTAAACTTTAGCAAGTATCCGAATCATCTGGAGGGCTTGTTAAACCACGGATTGCTGGGCTATTCCCCCAGAGTATTTTATTCCGTAGAAGCCCAGAATTTGAATTTCTAACAAGTACCTGAGGTGGGGTATGATGTTGGCCTGGGGACCTCACTTTGCACCAATGCTACAAACCATAGGCAAGGGTTTTTTTAATTTTAACTTTATTATTAATTATTATTATTATTATTTTTTACTTTGGACCTTTTCTGTGTCTACTAATGAGAGCCTCACTGAGCCTACTGGGACCAAAGAAAAATAAGTAACTTCAGGTAGCCCAAACTGAAGGGCCATCCTCATGGACAGTGACACACCCATTTCCCCCGAAAGGCCCACAGTCCCTGGGATCACCTTGAATAAGGGACTGAGAAGGCACTCTGTGGGCAAGGCTATTATGACTGAGCCGTCTGTAGCTGTGTAAGGAAGGAGCCACAGTTTTCCTGGCAAGCAGTTGGGGGGGAGGGGGGCAAGAATGCCAGTAATTTACATGAAATTGATGGGGTGGTTCCTAGACCCCTTGCCTAGTGAAAAGGCTGCCTGTTTTGGTTGGAGCTTAAGACTGTGTATACAGGGGGTGGAGACCTTCTCTGCAGAGTACATGGCTTCCCCATGGTCTACATCCACTAAACCACACACTGCTTTTCTGCACTCAGATACAGAAAGGCTTTTTGTCAATAGACTCCTTGAGTTGTTAATAGGTCCACCTAACCCATCCTGAGTAAATAGGTAGGCATTCTCCCTCTGAAAGCTCTCCAGGACTGGAGGCCTCTATTTTCCTTTGATGCATTAGTCTTGCTTTGGGCCCCCTGGAATGGTCTGAGATTTTTTTTTTTTTTTTGGACTAAAAGACTTTAAGTCTCTTCCTTGCTCTGGCATGCCTGAGACAGAAAAGAATCAGCCCCCATTTTTTTGTACCCCGGCCGTTCCGTATTGGATGCCCACCCACATTTTTTTTTTCCTATATCCTGCCTCTACTCAAACCCTCTTTTCTGATCAACAGGCTTGAAGTGTTTTGTCCTCTTAATCAGGAACCAGCTACCCTTTTTGATGTTGCCTTTTCTGAAAAGACCTCTATGGCATTCTGGTACTGGAAGGAAATCTATTAAAGTGCCCTCCCTGTCTCTTAGTCTTCAAAGTGTCAGATTCTTGGCCCTTCAGGTCCCCGTTCACTTGCCAATTATTCTTTGAATATCCTTTTGATATTCTCTTAGTGTTGGTGGCAAGGACACCACGAGCTTAGAGAAGTCCAAGTTCAGAGAGAGCAGCAAGTCTTCAGGATTTTTTGCGTCTACGCACCCTCTCTAAGAAGCTGAGAAAAGCTCCGGGTGTGTGTGTATGGGGGGGGGGGGTGGGGAGCAGAAAGATTTGTTTCGTGATCAGGGTAAGTAATCACAGGAGGCTCTCCCTCTACCTGCCTTGGGGAGACATCATGAAAATCATGACAATGTGACAAGCCAACATCTGCTACATGTAAGCAGGGTCCTGGGGGTGTGCGGTAAGAACGAACAAATGATGATCTTTCAAAAGAATCTCTTCCAGAGGTCTGCCTTTGGACAAACCCAGGAAGATGCACTTGGCTCTCCAGAAGATGCAGATCTGGGAAAAATGCACACACACACACGCACATACACACACAGACCAAGCCCTCCAGAACAAGGTCTTTTGAAATGTGGCTCGAGGCAGCTAATGACATTAATGACAATCATTTTCTTTGCCTGTTTAGTCCAATGTATCTTTTCATTGTGGATTTGATATCGTCTGCTACGAAGAGGGAGGGATTGGTGGAACAATGACAGACAAGCGCTAAAATGCAATGTAGGTTACACTGAGGACAAATTCAATTGACTTAGGAAGAGGCCAAGGAGGACAGCATTTCATTGGCTAATCAGATCTAACCCAAGTCACCAATTGGGTGTGTTCATTTCTATTTATAGTCAAGGACAAGAGCCTCTGATGACTGATTCTGGGAATGTAGAAGATTCATGTGGATGAAATGATAGTGCTGCGAATCTGGGAAGGGTGGTCCATCCATCACAGGATGAAGCAAACCTTATTTTCTTTTAGTGGAAATGTGCAGAACTTGTTTAACTCCTCCCAAATCATGAAAAAAAAAAAAGCGAAAGAAAGAAAGAAAGAAAGAAAGAAGAAAGAAAGAAAGAAAGAAAGAAAGAAAAAGAAAAAAGCCACAACAGTCTTAGTTAGGATGAAGGGGCACCTATGGATCCTTGCAGAATCCTTAGGTTTTTAGTGAGAGAGTATTGCAAAGTGTCCTGTGAATCCAAGGATTCACTTTCACTTGATATGATGCTTCAGACAGTTTTGATCTTGAAGCGAAGCCTGGGATAAATCAGGATGGGTTTAAAACCCATCCAACAGAAGTACAGAGCCCTTGTGTTCTCAAGTATGCCAGCAGCAAAGGTACGGAGGTCCTACTTATTAGTCAATAACTAAGTACAGTTGACCCTTGAACAATTAGGGCGTTAGGGGCGCCAACACACACATTCTCTCCTGTGGAATCGAAAATCCATGCATAACTTTTGACTCCCTCCAATAGCCTACGACTGACTGGAAGCCTTACTGATAACATAAACAGCTGACGAACACATGTTTGTATGTTCCGTGTAATCAATTCTGTATTCTTACCATCAAGTAAGCTAGAGAAAAGAAGATGTTAAGAAAATCATAAGGAAGAGGAACCACATTTACAGCAGTGTACTGTGTTTAGTGAAAAAGAAAATCTGCCTAAGTGGATCCACACAGTTCAAACCCGTGTTGTTCAAGGGCCAGCTGTACCGTGGTTATTTGAGACAAAGCTTCTATCGTTATATTCTTCTTTGTTATGTTCCCACAGACAGCGCTGCTTGCAATTCGGGGCGGAATAGTCCTGCCTTTGTTGTGTCTTTCTAGGTAGCATCTGAAGCCAGGTGGGATGAAGGTGGGGAAGGTGACTTACCATACCACTCATCAACCCACGCAAAAGCCTGTCTATGTCCAATCAGCAGAATATCCCGGACCACCTAAAAAAGTAGAAGAAGGAAGGTGAAGTAATAACCACGTCTGACGAAAACGATCCGGAAAATAGGTTGTTCCCAATTCTAGGAATCCTGGCAATTACAAATTTCTCAATCACTCTGTCCATGGGACGGCAATTATAGTCTCATGGACACAGATACGGGCTCGTTCGCCCCGAGTCCTTCCACGGCGTGCTCTACTCGCTGTAAGTGAATCTCTTCATCTTGTTTGAAACTTGGACTGGGAGTGTATACACTGTGGACAACCTTCCTTGGCAGTCGTACAGCAGGGGCTGGGATGGATCTCTAGGCTCATCACCCTGAGACTTTTCATTTATCTTTACCTAAAACAGGTTCAACTTTTCGCTTGTGGGACGGTGCGTGTCTCGCTGGTGCAAGGAGGTCCTAGGTGTTGGGAATCAAGAATGCTTTTCTGGATAGCAAGTGACTTCTAAGCAAAGAGCACTTAACTCTTCCCTGAGGAAATAACCTAAATATTGATAAAAAAAAATTTTTTTTTTTCAACGTTTATTTATTTTTGGGACAGAGAGAGACAGAGCATGAACGGGGGAGGGGCAGAGAGAGAGGGAGACACAGAATCGGAAACAGGCTCCAGGCTCTGAGCCATCAGCCCAGAGCCCGACGCGGGGCTCGAACTCACGGACCGCGAGATCGTGACCTGGCTGAAGTCGGACACTTAACCGACCGCGCCACCCAGGCGCCCCCAATTTTTTTTTAAATGTAATTGAAGGTGTGGGATACGAGATAAAGAAATATCATTTGGGGGGTGACGTTCACATAACAGAAGGGGAAAAAAGCAGTTTACACAAGTTATTACTGAAAGAGACGAAATAAAGAGACCTCAGCAGGTACAGAACAGATGGGGATGCTAAGCTTGGCTAGGAGACAAAAGGAAAGAAATTGTTTCTTGTAGTGACACGCAATGGCAATAGAAGACGAAGAAAGATAATATATATAGCTTGTGTGTATATGTGTGCCTGTGTGTAACCCTGCTCATGAGTTTTAATTTTATTTATTTATTTATTTATGAATGTTCTGGTGCTCTTTTTGTCCTCTAAATATGCCGCTTTACGTTTCTTGGATACTCACACGCTCCCTTCAACATTCCTTTCTTCCTGCCAAACAAAACCCAGCAATTGTCAAAAACCTCTCGCGAAAGGTTCAAGCACGTTTCAATAAATGAAGGAGTTTAATCTGGCGAATTTGCAGAAACAAGGGAAGCGTTTATAATGAAGTGTTTATTTCTCCATGCCTCTGGATAGCTGGTGAGGCTTTTATGATTTGGAAGGAGGAAATATGTCAAGAAAATAAGAAACAACATGAAACCATACACACTCAAGTGCTGACTGTCAAATTCATGGAAATGAAAAGAACGGCATCGAGCCATCAGTAAAATATACCCTATTGCATTAAGCACAACACAGCTGTCTGCTGGAACCAAGAATTCAATAATGTGCTAATGGCTCGCTTTCGAACATTTTTTTCCCCCTTAACTGTGAATAGATTCTTAAAAAACAAAAGTATTCAGAGAAAGGCATCCCTGGTACTTTAAACGCATGCAAATACTAGCCTCCTATACTCATTAGCGGCTCATGGGCCAGAGCAGGTGTGGTTAGGGGGTGTAGATAACACTTCCTTGTATTTGGAAACGGGCATGCCTTTTACTAGAGCATAATTGCTACAGGTATTTTAAAGAAACAGAAGTCAAAACTAGCCAAAGTCATCGGGTGAGAAAAGAAACCCAATAAGCCCTACAGCAATCTAAATAGGCTTTCAGAAGAGAAAGGAGGATATGACAAGTGCTCTGTGTAGTGGCCCCGAGAAGAGGAGATCCTTTTGGGCTAAAAAATAAGGGGGTAGAGATAGTGCAGGAAGTCAAAGAAGATATAGCCCAAGTTAGACACAGAGCCGGGAGCGTCTTCCCACTTAATCACTTGGGACACGGCTGGGAAACAGGTGGTCCCCAAAACTTGATTTCTATGTGTCTCTCACGTGGCTCCCACCTCTGGCTGGGCCGACAGGGCTCTAGAGCGCAGAAGAACGAAACACCTCTCCGTTAAAAAAAACACCAAAGCTCTCAGATCTGTTCTAGAGTCTCATGAGCCCAGGTTCAATCTGTTCCTTTGTACTTAAATTCAAAACGTATACGTGTTATTGCCAATCGGCCTTCAATCTCAGTAGACCAATCCGTCTAAGTAAGTAACACAAAGCTCAGTGCATTCACGTTAAATTCCAGCGGCCCCAAAAGAATTTCAGAAAGCTATTCTTTATCAGTTTTTAAGTGGAAAAATAAACAGATATCCAGCCTATCTGGAATGTAGAGACGATGTGGGTAGTATTTATTTTTATGAAAATGGGAGGCATTACAAAGGGTAATGCAAAACACTACACTTTCCATTTGTTTCCATGAGGGTAACAGTCATGTTAGAAGCCCCTAACAAACTTAAGTCATCACCAGGTGATGATTTCCTGCTACACAATTAACATGTTTAGCTAAAGTGGGTATACAATTGAAATCTGTGTTTCGATTCTTTGGTAACAGAATTATTAAATGACCAGAAATACTGAGATGCACCATCTAGGGGACAATCGTGTTTTCTCTTGGGGCGTCTTCTACCTTAAGTGTCTATATTTGCAGGGTCTTTTGAGTGAGAATGATCTTGGGAGCTGCACACACAGATAAGCCCCGTGCCTCTGCCTGGAATCCAAGTACCCAAGTACCAAGTACAAGTACTTCTGCCTGCAACGAGGTTAGCCTGATGCCAGAGGGAGAAGTATGTTTTGAAGTATGTTTTAAATTCAGTTAATTTCCTGAATATACTCATCCAGCAGACACGGAGGTCACGGAATGAGAAATGAAGCGCAAAACATCAAATTAAGCCTGGATGTAAAATGCATTTTCAGGAAAACAGGGTTTTCTAGATGCAGTTGGCTCGTGTTGGCTCAGCACTGTACAGGTGTTGTGCGTTGTGCACTCCAGCTGACAATAAAGACAGTCACGGAGAGCCTGGGTGCCTCACTTGGTTAAGCATCCGACTTCGGCTCAGGTCATGATCTCACGGTTCATGAGTTCAAGCCCCACATCAGGCTCTCTGCTGTCAGCACAGAGCCTGCTTTGGATCTTCTGTCCCCCTCTCTTTCTGCCCTCCCCTCTCTCAAAAATAAATAAACATTAAAAAAACAAAAACAAAACAAGTCACTGTGTCCACAGTCCGGGAACTGCTGTTTATTCACTTACCTTGTGTACAAATTGTTCCACTCTGGTCTGAAGTCCCCAGACCTCAAACTTCACGGTCACCAGCTTGTAGGAACACATGATGGGTTGATGACTATCTCTCCAGCCTTCCCTTAATTGGCCACGTCCTGTCTTCTCAGACTTGAAGTGTTTAGGATCCTGAAAAAGATACATCAAAGAAATGATAACTTTAAAGCTTAATTATCATTTATATAGGAAATTTCCAGAATAGGTAAGACCATAGAGACCAGCAAGATGAGTGGTTGCCAGGTGTTGGAGTCACTACTAATGGATAAAACGGTTCCTGTTGGGGTGATGAAAATGTTCTGGAACCAGGTAATGGTGGGAGTTGCATAGCTTTTGTGAATACACTAAAACCCTCTGAATTGTACACTTAATTAAAAGGGGGAATTATATACATCTCAATCAAAAGAGGGGCTTACGGTGTAAGTAAATAGTTAAATGATAGCTCACCTATTCACATGTCAAAAACGGGATTTATTTATTTATTCACATTTAAAAGATTTTATTTTTATGTAATCTCTACGCTCAAATTCACAAACCTGAGATCAAGAGTTGCACATTCCACCAACTTAGGTAGCCAGGTACTCCTCAAAAACGTGATTTTAAGCCAGATTTGTGCTGGGACGCCTGGGGGGCCCAGTCAGTTAAGCAACAGACTTTGGCTCAGGTCGTGATCTCACGATTTGTGGGTTTGAGCCCTGTGTCGGTCTCTGTGTTGACAGCTCAGAGCCTGGAGCCTGCTTCAGATTCTGTGTTTCCCTCTCTGTCCCTCCCCTGCTTGTGCTCTGTCTCCCTCTCTCAGAAATAAATAAACATTTAAAAAAAAAAGCCAGATTTGTGCCACTGCATTGTATTTTCTCTGACCTTAGGTTCAATAAAGTTTACAAAAAAAATTTTTTTTAGGCACAACCCATTACTGGGTGTGTAAATTTGGACAATTGCTCAACAATGTGTATAAATATCTAAGAGCTAAGCATATGCGCCTACCTATGACCCGACAATTCAATTTCTAGGCGAAATGGGTGCATTTTTCCGTCAAAAGACTGTACTTGAAATTCACAACAGCTTAAAAAAATTTTTTTAATGTTTATTTATCTTTGAGAGAGAGAGAGAGAGACAGAGTGCAAACAGGGAAAGGCAGAGAGAGAGGGAGACACAGAATCTGAAGCAGGCTCCAGGTTCCGAGCTGTCAGCACAGAGCCCAACGTGGGGCTTGAACTCACGGACCGTGAGATCGTGACCTGAGCCAAAGTCGAACACTTAACCTAATGAGCCACCCAGGTGCCCCCAAAATATATAAAATATTTAAAAACAAAGCAACAAATAAATAAGAAAGATTAAAAAAACTGTTGTAATGTTTAACCATTTAATATTTCCTCAATGATTGCCATTTGGAAATCAGCTTCCGATTTATCTCATCAGAGGATTATTTTTCAGAGGTACCTCACAAGAAATGTGTGAATTAATAAAGTAAGAGAAAATGCATATATACACCTAAAAATATTTTTATTTATTTTCCCAGCTTAGAGTTAGTACCAGATAACACTGTGTCGGCTTAAGGCGTACAACGTGTATGATTAAAAAAATGTTTAAAAATTCACGTAGGAGAGAATTTTCGTTAACATACAGAAGACTTTGCTCTGGGGATTACCTGTCCAGCTCTGTTTCGGGGCTTCCCTCTACCACAACCCTGCCCCCGCTCAGGGGGAGGTAGGAATTTGGAGGAAATGAGCCCCCCAAACACAACGTAGAGGCCACAAGATAAAGCAGAATGGGGCTCCCCCCACCCCCCGTCCAAGAGAGACCTGGGGACCCTGTGCAGGACGGGAGGTAGTCTGAGCCACGGAATTGGATTACCTCGGACTGCCCAGCCCTTTTAACTCAGCCCGGACTGTGCCTCAGGGGTAGGTCCAGCAGGTGCAAGCAGGATGCTTACAACTAAAGAGAGCGTTATCCCTGGGGTCTGGCTGGGGCTCTGGCAGGGACGTCTGGCTTGGCTCTGAGGGGCTGGCAGGCTGCCCCTGCCTTTCTTTACTGGCGTGCCTCCTGCGGACAAGACTTTGGCTGCGGTGGCCACTCCCAGAACTGTGGCTCCCCCAGAAAACACAGCACACCCCCGAGACCAACTCCCACACGAGGCTGATGCCAGGCCCTCAGCGACGTCCAGGCAGAGCCCACAGCCTCCCTGCTCCTGTGGCCTCTGCCTCTAGCCGACATTCCCCATGCTGCTGCCAGAGTGACCTCCCAAACGAAGACTTAATCCCACTGCTGACTTCCTCAGAATCCATTTACAGCACCATGACTTCAGGATATCATTAAAATGCCTGGCATGAAATACAAGGCCCTTTATGATCTTGCCTACCTTTCTAGCAGCTCTTCTGGACCACTGTTCCAAAGCCACACCTTTCCCTTCAGCCTTACGAAGCTCCTGCATCCCCATGCTCCAGGGCTGCAGAACCTTCTAGGCAAGTGTCAGTTCTTCTTCCTGAAATTTTTTCTCCCCAGCCAACTCCTCCACTTTGCCTCACTCTTCTTTTCCTTCTTTAAGACTCAGCTGGAGGGTCCCCTCCTCCCAGAACACTGTCCTATGTGGTTCAGAATGAACACTCCTCCTTTATGCTTCCAAAGCCTCTTCTGCCATGAAGCTGGCAGGTGGGAAGGACTCTCATCATTGGTGTGCTTGTCCATTTCCACAAGACCACAGTCATCTTGAGCCCAGTGGATGCTGAATGCCCATGATGCTGGTACACAACACATGCTGAATAAATGTTTGTTGAATGAATGCCTGAATTGTTTGGACCCACCACACACACACATGGCTGGGCATCACCATCTCAGCTACATTTGGGTAAATCTTAAAGTGAAAGACAGGTTAAAAATGCTATGTGCATCATTACAACTGCCGGCAAGCATGTGAAAAAATTAGAACCCTCACACATTGAGGATGGGAATATAAAATAGTGTGGCCACTTTGAAAAACAACTGGGTAGTCCCTCGAAAGGTTAATACGGAGTGAATTTGGCTCTGCCATTCCACTCCAAGATACCTACCCAACAGAATTGAAACCTACGTCCATGCAAAACCTTGCACATGAATGTTCAAATTCCTAATAGGCAAAACATAGAAACAACCCAAGCGTCCATCATCTGATGAATGGATACACAAAATGTGGTCCATCCATACAATGGAAGATTATCCAGCCATTAGAAGGAATGAGGTACTGATCCATGCTCTAGCACGGATGAACTTCAGAAAACATTACAATAAGCGGAAGAAGCCAGTCATCAAAGGCCACCTTGTATAATTCCATTTATCTGAAATATCCAGAGTAGACAAATCTACAGAGAAAGAGAGCAGAGTAGTGGCCTGAGCTGGGGTGAGCTGCTATGGAAACAGAGTTTCTCTTGGGGCTGATGAAAATGCTCTAAAATCAGGTTTAAGGTGACGGCTGACAACTCTATAAATATGCTAAAAGCCATTTAACTGTACCCCTTAAATGGGTGAACGTTATGTAAATTATGTATCGACAAAGCTGTGAAAAACACACAAATGCAGTATGAAAATGCCACGTGCTACCTTAGTCGGATTTTTCAGGGTATGTACTAATTCTGAGATTCCTGAAAGTCCTGCATAAAGTAATATTATAACAGTCATTATCCTAAGCATTTACTGAATGCACAATGTGGGCACAGTAGAGAACCAGATATTACATTATGCTCTCCCTTGACCTGGTTTCTTTGCCCTGAGGGGTGTGGGAGGGCAGCAGCAGCTGTGTGTGTGTGTGTGTGTGTGTGTGTGTGTGTGTGTGCGTGTGCACATTCGCACGCCCTGGAAGGTGTGGGCTGTGTGTGGTCACAGAGCACTTCCCTCCAACCATGGTGGAATCCGCTCTACTTGGCTGATTTCCATTCCTTGACCTTCCCCCGGGTCCCTCATTGGCATCGGTTGCAGGAAGACATTGGGCCTGGAGGTAGCAGGGACCAGAGCGGGACAAATATATAATTAATGGAATACTCAACTGACAAAAGAGATTCTGAAAGAGAGAAGGAAAAGAGAAGGCACGGTAAGTATCCCATAGGAATAAGTGTTCTGTGAAAGGAATAGCTGGAGATTGGAGCATGGGTAGCATTTTCGAATCTTTGATACCAATATTGTCATGCTGTGTTTTTATCACCCGAACCAGCCCAGAAACGACTACTGAGATATACATACAGGCCTGGCAAGATTATGTTAATTTAATAATAACACGATTCAGGAAAAAGGCACAGGCCTAGGGTCTGGTTCACGGCAAGTGTTCAACTGACGTTAGCTATTACGGTACTCCGAAGGCAGTCTCAGGTGCGTTTGAGTAACATGCCCAATCCTGCAGTCAAGGGCAGAGCCACTGATGCTTTTCCAAAGTACCCTGGAATTGCTGGTAGGAGATTTGATGGTTTAAGGTCACGGGACTAATTCCTGCCTACCCCATGTTCCTACAGTCTACAACGCCATCGAGAATAAAAAGAGAAAACCAATAAATCAAGAGGTATCACCAGGGAGTCTCTGGTGGATAATCTCCAAAGATGGCCTCCAGCAGCTCCTTCCCTCTCTGTGCCAGTATGCTGTTCCTCCCACCAAGAGATGGAGGCTATCTCCCCTCACTTTGAATCTAGGTTGGCCTAGGTCATGCTCTGACCAATTGCAAATGGCAGAAGAGAAACTGTGTCAGTTCAGGCCTCTCAAGGAAGCTGGTAACCGGACGCCTGACACAACGTACAGAGTCGGGTCTGATTACTCCGAGCCCACCATGTTGGGGGAAGCCCAAGATAGCCTTGCGGAGAAGTGCCCACCCATTCCAGCTAAGAAGCCAGCAGGCATGCGAGGGAACAGGTCAAATTGGATATTTCAGTCCAAACATACATCGTGAGGAACAGAAGATCTGCCCAGCTAAGCCTCATCAAAAAATTTACAGCTGCCACGTAGTCAATGTGAGTTAACAGACAGGAGCTGGAGTTAAACAGGGAGGCTTGGTTTCTTTTGCCACCCGCCTACTAACTTTCCAACAAAAGGCAAATGAGGAGTATAATTATCAGCACATGGACAGTAACTATCCTTTTTAAAAAAAATTTTTTTACGTTTATTTATTTTTGAGAGACAGAGAGCACGAGGTGGGGAGGGGCAGAGAGAGAGGGAGACACAGAATCCGAAGCAGGCTCCAGGCTCTGAGCCGTCAGCACAGGGCCCGACGTGGGGCTCAAACCCGCGAACCGTGAGATGATGACCTGAGCTGAAGTCGGACGCTTAACCGACTGAGCCACCCAGGTGCCCCTGGACAGCAGCTAGCTTGAGGCTTAGAAGACATGGCCTCCATGCTTTGGCCGACCAGAATACACATAGGCAAACCCCTGAGAACCCGAGAGA